>NC_142886.1:51655000-54055000 GCF_051225735.1 Oryctolagus cuniculus
CATGCACTCGCCTCCCCACCCCCCTCCCTGCAAGTCCTCATCGCAGGGAGCTGGCTCTGATGAACGGAAGCCAGCAGAAGAGTCCAGATGACTGGATCCTCAGGGCCACCACGGACAGTCTCCCACCCCGAGAGTGACTACGGACAGCTCCCACCCCGAGAGTGACCACGGACAGTCTCCCACCCCGAGAGTGACCACGGACAGCTCCCACCCCGAGAGTGACCACGGACAGCTCCTGTCTCCTTAAAGGGTGACCACGGACAGCTCCTGTCCCCTCAAAGGGTGACCACGGACAGCTCCCCGTCCAAGAGTGACCATGGACAGCTCCCGTCCCTGCCAAGAGTGACCACGGACAGCTCCCACCCTCTTCAAGGGCCCAGGACGGGCTCAGGTGGGGGTCTCAGGCACCCAAGGGCTCAGTTGCCTCCAGGGGCCAGGACTGTGCAGGACGAGTCTTGGGAAGAGCCTGGGATGCTGAGCCCAGGGCTGTGCACTCTGGGCGCGGACCCTCGGGTGTGCCGGCGGCGTGGTGCCGGGGCCGGGGCAGCTGGGGCTCACGGTTTCTAGGGCTCCTGGGCTGGGCGTCTGCCCTGGCCGAAGCCTGGGGTGCATCAGGGTCTGGGTTCTCACAGCCTGGGCTCTGGCAGGAAGGGCCTGGGCTGGGCTCAGGAAGGGCTGGACACAGCTGGACACGGCCCCGCCACGCTCTGGGCCCCACTGTCCCTCAGCTGCTTCCGTCGTCCCCAGGAGCAGCTGTGGGGGGAGGGGTGCCGGGGTCTGCACGGAGGGACCCTCGCCTGTGAGGAGGGACCTCGGGCCCCGCTGGCCATGGGGGCGCACACGGTGCGAGTGGACGCACTGTCCCTTCAGAGACGCCACAGGCGCCCCAGGCCAGACTGTCCCCGGCCACGGCAGGCGGGGGCACTGGCCCTGTCCCCCAGCGGGCAGCAAGGCAGCCAGGCTGTGGCTCCCCCAGCCCTGCCGGGACACCCTCAGCTTGCCGTTCCCGTCTGCGCCGTGGGGATTCTGGGAGCGACCGGTCAGCGCCTTGCCCCAGATCTGCTCACTGAGCGAGGGCCAGGCCCTCCCTGCCAGACCCCAGACCCAGCCCCAGCCCTGCACTCTGAGCCCAGGGTCCACAGCCCTGACCCCGCGGCCATCCCCGTCCACCCGGGTCTCTACACGGGGGCCCACTGCGCCACCTCCTCGGGAAACCACGCTGGCCCACGTTGCTGACCGCCCGCTGGGCCAAGCAGAGACCCCACAGGGCGGTCACGGTCACGGCTGCTCCGCCCCACCTCTCTCTGTCGGCCTCACTGCCCTTCATCCGCCCGGAGCCGGGAGCTGCCTCACCTCTATTCTGTGGCGGGCGCGTGCGTGTGTGTGTGTTACTGACTGGCCTGTGTGTGTGTGTGTGTGTGTTGCTGACTGGCCTGTGTGTGTTACTGACTGGCTGTGTGTGTGTGTGTTACTGACTGTGTGTGTGTGTGTGTTGCTGACTGGCTGTGTGTGTGTGTGTTACTGACTGTGTGTGTGTTACTGACTAGCTTGTGTGTGTGTGTGTGTTACTGACTGGCTGTGTGTGTGTGTTACTGACTGGCTGTGTGTGTGTGTGTTGCTGACTGGCTATGTGTGTGTGTGTGTGTTACTGACTGGCTGTGTGTGTGTGTGTGTGTTGCTGACTGGCTATGTGTGTGTGTGTGTTGCTGACTGGCTGTGTGTGTGTGTGTGTTGCTGACTGGCTGTGTGTGTGTGTGTGTTGCTGACTGGCTGTGTGTGTGTGTGTTACTGACTAGCTATGTGTGTTGCTGACTGGCTGTGTGTGTGTGTGTTGCTGACTGGCCGTGTGTATGTGTGTGTGTATTGCTGACTGGCTGTGTGTGTGTGTGTGTTGCTGACTGGCCGTGTGTATGTGTGTGTGTGTTGCTGACTGGTGTTGTGTGTGTGTGTGTGTGTTGCTGACTGGCTGTGTGTATGTGTGTGTGTGTTGCTGACTGGCTGTGTGTGTGTGTGTGTTGCTGACTGGCTATGTGTGTGTGTGTGTGTTGCTGACTGGCTGTGTGTGTGTGTGTGTGTTGCTACTGGCTATGTGTGTGTGTGTATTGCTGACTGGCTGTGTGTGTGTGTGTGTGTTGCTGACTGGCTGTGTGTATGTGTGTGTGTGTTGCTGACTGGCTGTGTGTGTGTGTGTGTTGCTGACTGGCTATGTGTGTGTGTGTGTTGCTGACTGGCTGTGTGTGTATGTGTGTGTGTGTGTTGCTGACTGGCTGTGTGTATGTGTGTGTGTGTGTTGCTGACTGGCCTGCTGCAGGGACCTCTGGCCCCAGACCCCTCCCCGCTTCCTGGGGGCCCAGGGTCTGTCCTACCAGCTAGACCCCCGGGCAGGGGCTGGGCGAGGGGCGTGGGTGGGACCCAGGAGCTGAACAGGAGGCCTCGCCCGGGGCCGGCAGGGCAGCGTGGGCGCCCCACTCCCCCAGCGCCCGCGTGCCAAGCGCAAGGTGACTTCGGAGTGCGGGGCCACGCCCCACGCCCACCTGCCTCGGCTCGCATATCCCCATATCGCCAGCGTCCCGCACCGAGCCCAAGCCTCCCCGCACATCTGGAGCCGCGGTTTCCAGGGCACAGAATTGGCGCGCTGTGGCGCGACTGCCGGAGGTTCGTGCGGCCCCGGAGAGGCCCTGCCTCCCAACCTTAGGTCTCGGGCGGGGGTCTCCCTGCATCCCCCCCACCCTTCCCCCCACCAGGAATCTTCTGTCCGCCCCAAACGTCGCTTCCTCCGCTCCTGCCCCCTTCGCCCCCGCGGGCCGGGCAGGTTCGGGAGCGGGCAGGCTCGGGGCAGGCCGAGCAGCCGGGCGGCGGCGGGAGCGCGCCAGGGCTTGTCGGGGCCGCTGGTGGGCGGCGGGGCCCGGGCCGAGGCAGGGAGAGCCGGCCAGGTCGCGGCCCCTGCAGGTGCGCTCGGTGCCTGGGATCCCTGCGCCCTTTAGGGGCGGCGGCTGGGTTCCCAGGCACAAGCCCTGGGCACGCGCGGCCCCGCCTCTGTCGGCAGTCCTGCTGCTGCGTCCTTTGGCTTCTGGGAAGGGGGCTCCCCTGCCCCGCGGGTGGGTTGGGAGCTGGAGGAGGGGCGACCTGTAATCCGGGGGTGGGGGTGCCTGGCTCCTGCCCCCTCCCAGGCTCTCGGGGCACAGCAGAGGCAGCCTCCATGCTGGCCACCTGACTGCACCTGACTCCAGAGGAGCGACCCCGGGCCCGAGTCGCTGCTGCCTCGCGGAGCTGCCACCTGTGCCTGCCTCAGTTTCCCGGTCTGTGTAAGGGGCCTAAGGGGTCTGGAACAGTGCCTGGGGGCGGGTCTTTCTCAGCTCTGCACCAGGAGGCCTGGGTGCAGAGGGCAGAGGGCAGGAGCGGCTGTGTGGGTGTCACAGGCCTCGTTCGTGCACGCACGCGAGCTGCCTGGGTGCTCCCAGGAGTGTCCTCGCGCCCTCAGTAAGAGGTGTCGGCATCTCAGACGCTGCCCTGGGGACACCGGGCAGCCTGTGCCCTGGGAGCAGATGACCACCCTCCAGCCACCCCCGGCCCCCAGCACCGGTGACAGCCACACCCAGGACGCCCTCACTGGACACGGCTCCCCAGTCACCGAGGAAGGGGCTTTCAGCAGAGGGCCAGGGACGCGCCCGTCCCCAGGAGGAGGGGCCCTGGGGCGGGCAGGCCGGGAAGCTGTCGTCCTCAAGGCCTCCATGAAGAACCGGCAGTCCCAGGGCGCAGGGGCTCCTGGGGGAGGCTGGAGTCCCCGGGGAAAGAAGGAGCCGAGCTGCCTGCTCTGCTCCCTGCCCCCCGCCCCGTGTGCCCCGCAGGGCTGGGGTAGGCGAGCTTGGCCCCTCCTGCCTGGGCCACTCGGCACCTCCTCACACGCTCAGGGAAGCACCCTCCAGGGCTGCATCGGGGGACTCGGGTGCCCGGGGACGGCCCGGCTCCACACCGCAGTCCACCTCCAGGCTGATGTGCACCCTGGAGGGCGGCAGGAGCCGGCTCACGGAGTCGGGCCGCTGCCAGCCACATAGGAGACCCAGACTGAGCTGGGCTCCTGGTTTCGGCTTGGCCCAGCCATGGGTGTTGGGGAGTGAACCAGACAGAAGACCTCTCTCTCTCTCTGATAAACACATTCTGAGAGCCTCGGTTCATTCACTCCCGTGACCGGCGGCTAGACGCTTGGGCTGGCTGCCCTGGGGCTCGGAGGGCCCAGGAGAGGGTAAGCGACACGGACCCCACACATGGATCGGAAGGGGAGGGGTCACAGCCCCTGGAGCGCAGACTTGGCCTCCACTTCCCCCGAGGGTGCCCCAGGGCTGGGGGCCCTGCCGGGTCTCCCGCCGCTGGCTGCTGCCCAGGCCCTGCTCCCCTGTCGCACCTCCACAGGGCGCTCCTGACCTGCGGCCTTTGCTGCAGACGCCTTGGGGGGACGAATACCCTCCTCAGGACCCCCACATGGGAAACAGTCCCCAAGGATGTTTCCCCAGACCAGCAGCCCCTCTGCCCTGGCCCGGGACCCTTGCAGGCCTTCCCCCACCCAGCCTGCGGGTACCAGTTGTCCAGGCGGGCATCGTCACACCTCCTGGAGCCACCAGGGGTCGCTGCACTCGCGATGTGCGGTCGGGTGGATCCGTGCTCTTCTGGAAGCTGGGAAGGGGTGGGACTTGGCTCAGCCGGGAGGGGGCTGCGAGCGGTGCCCCAGGTGCCCTGGCTCTGAGAAGTGGCAGGACTGGCCCTGGGTGCACCTCGGTGCCTCCGGCTTGCTGTCCCCCCGTACAGTGGAGGCAGCAACGTGTCCCTGCCCCACGGAGCAGGCTGGCCGCTGGGCCTGGCGTCCAGCCTCCGAGAGCAGGGCGCTGGTGCCTCAGGGCTGCTGTCCGCACAGGTCACTGGCCCTGACCCCAAGGCTGGGGCTGGGACCGCAGCGTGGGTGAGCACCCCCCAGCATGCCAGGCTGCTTGTTCAACAGTGTCCCCTCCCTCCTGTGGCCCTAGAGGCAGGCCAAGTGCCCACTGCCCTCCTCCCAGGGACCCTGTGCGGCCCATGCTGGAGGGCGGTCAAAATGCTCCAGCCTGGGCCCTCCAGGGCAGCCGGGCTGGGTGCTGCCAGTGTGGGTGTTCCCACGCGCCTGGTGCCAGCCCTGCCCCACCTGCCTCCTGGGGAAAGGGCACCCGGAATGCGGCTCTGGAACCTGTCCTGGGGCCACCGATTCCTGTCTCAGTGGGCGAGGGCGGGCGGCTTCCTGCCTTTGATCTCTGCCAGGCAGGCGGTGGCCGGGCAGGGCCTCCCCAGGCGCCAGAGCCCGCCCGGAGCCAGCCCCTCCCCCTCCTGGGCCCGTTCTCAGGACCTCACCTCTGACGGGCTGTGGCCTGCGTGGGGACCCAGGCCCCTCGCCCTGGAAGCGCTTGTGTCCCCCACTGGCCCCTTGGCTCCAGGTGACGACTGGTCACCTGCTCAGTCCATCTTCTTGAGTCACCTCCTGCCTGTGAGCACCCCAAGCCGGGGAGAAGGGGTTCCCAGGGAGACAGACCCACCCCTGAGCCTGGGGGGGCTGAATCCCCACACCCCAGGTGGGCGGGACCCAGTCCTGGAGGCAGGAGGTGGAACCCCCACGGCCCCGTCCCGTGGGAAGCAGCAGCGACCAGAGGCCGTGGTGCTGGGCTGGGACTGGCCAGAGCAGCCGAGGCGGAGGGGGCACCTGCCCACCTGGCTGGTTCTTATTCTCAGATGGCCAGGGTCTCGGGGTGCTCCTTCTCAGCGGGGTGCCTGGCTTGAGGGACACACAAGAGGGAAGGGCCAGTCCCGGGCAGGGGACAGCGTCAGACTCACAGCAGCTGGGGCGCTGCGTGCAGGGAGCCACCCAGGGTCCTTTGGGTTTGGGAGCGGATTCCTGAGAGACGCCCCTAGGGGCTGTCAGAGCCGAGCTACCTGCGACCCTCAGCCAGACCGGTCCCATGACCACGCTCCCACTCGGGGCAGACAGGCAGGGCGGGTCCCCGCGCCACGGTCCAACCACGCACTGGGCCGGAGTCGCCTGAGCCACCTGCAGGGAGGGGAGGGCAGGAGTCGCGGGGGGCCGGGGGCGGGGCTTGGGGCGCTGTGGGGGCACAGGGGAAGCGTGAGAAATCCCAGAGGGGAGGGAAAGGAGCCGGAGTCGGGGGCGACCGCAGAGGGCCACGCAGGCAGGCACTGAGCACACCTGGGTCTTGGGAGCCGGCGCCTCTGCAGCGCACCTGTCTGCCGCTGAAGCTGCTCCGTCCCGTGTCCTAGCCCTGCCCGTGGTCACTGACTTCGATTTTATTATTTTGCTTATTCCTAGACATTTATTTATTTGAAAGGCAGTTACAGAGAGGGAGCTTCCATCTGCTGGGTCACTCCCCAGATGGCCCCAGTGGCCAGGGCTGGGCCAGGGTCTCCCACAGGGTGCAGGAGCCCAGGTGCCTGGGCTGTCTTCGGCTGCTTTCCCGGGGGCATTAGCGGGGAGCCGGATGGAAGGTGGCCGCACTGCACGTGGTGTGAGGGCGAACGTTCAGCTGTGTCTTTGGGCTCCTGCCCAGTGCAGCGCTATCCCGGGGTCCCTGGGTCCCTGGGGCTGGCCCTCGCCAGCACAGAGGCCTATGTGATGGCCACCACGGCTCAGGAAAACCTGTCCCCAGCAGACACAGGAAGGTGGATGCCAGGACTCCTGGGGATGAGCCCCAGGGGCACTTGGGAGGCTGCAGGAGACAGCTGTGCCGAGGCAGCCAGCGGGTGGCCGAGGTGGCCAGCAGGTGGCCAGCAGGTGGCCACGGCCCACCTGACATTCCAGACACCAGAGCCTGGTGGGGAAAGCTGGGCGGTGAGCTTGATCTGTGTACCCCACTGTGTCCCCCCACAAGCCAAAAGGCATCCGGGCGATGGCGGAGACGACATGGCAGCGGGGTCCCGGCGCCCCAGTCCTCGCTCACTGGCTTGGCTTTGTGTGTGGCCCTTGCTGTGCCCAGGCCACACCTTGTCCCACCTTGTCCCACTGAGTGGTCCCGCCGGTCCCCGCCTTCTCCTCTTGTGTGGCTTCCTCTTTTGGTTGCTTTTTTACTTTTTTTTTTTTTTTTTTAAAGATTTGTTTTTATTTATTTGAAAGGCAGAGTTAGAGAGAGACAGAGACAGAGACGTCTTCCATCTGCTGGGTCACTTTCCAAATGGCCGTAACGGTCAGGGCAGGGCCAGACTGAAGCCGGAGCCTGGAACGCCATCCGGCCTCCCACGTGGGTGCAGAGGCCCAGGCCCTGGGCCGTCTTCCACTGCCTCCCAGAACATCGGCAGGGAGCTGGCTCGAAGAGCAGAGCCGGGACTCGAACCGCTGTCCTCATGGGATGGCGGCACTGCAGGCTGTGGCGTCAGCTGCTGTGCCACAGCGCCGGCCCTCTTCAGGTTGCTCTGTGGGCTGTGGTCTTCGGTGCTGTTTCCGGTGCCTTCCTGCCCGAAGCTCGGCGAGCCTCAGCACCAGGGCCAGCTCTCGTGTTCTCCAGGGTCTCCCATGGATGGAGCATGCGGCGAAGCCTTCAGGGAGCGGGGAGGCGCAGGGTCAGGCTCCGGCCCTTCCTGGTCACCAGCCCGTCACCTGCCTGGGCACTGACCTGCGTGGGCGCTGAGGGCGGTTCTCTCCTGGGGCCGGGGGCGTGGGCGTGGCCCGGTCTGCCAGTCACCCTGGTTCTGGGGAGACCCCCTCTCGTTCCCGCTCCCCACCTTGAGAACTGTCACGCCTGTGCACTGCCCCTCCCCACGGCGCCCCTCCGCCCCCAGCCCGCGCTGCGTTCCTCCCGAGCCTTGCGTGGCTGTCTTTAAATTTGTGCTGGGGGTGCCGTGCTGTGGCGTAGCAGGTAAAGCCGCCGCCTTCAGTGCTACCGGTGGCATCCCACGTGGGCGCCGGTTCGAATCTCAGCTGCTCCACTTCGGATCTAGCTGCCCGCTGATGGCCCGAGTGCCTGGGCCCCTGCACCTGCATAGGAGACCCAAATGGAGTTCAAGGATCCTGGCTTTGGCCTGGCCTTTGTGGCCATTTGGGGAGTGAACCAGCGAAGACATTCTCTCTCTCTTTTATGCTGCCTCGCAAGCGAATGAATGAATGAATGAATGACTCTTTTAAAAGCTCTATAAATCAATATAGCAGGCCGGCGCCGCGGCTCACCAGGCTAATCCTCCGCCTTGCGGCACCGGCACACCGGGTTCTAGTCCCGGTCGGGGTGCCGGATTCTGTCCCGGTTGCCCCTCTTCCAGGCCAGCTCTCTGCTATGGCCAGGGAGTGCAGTGGAGGATGGCCCAAGTGCTTGGGCCCTGCACCCCATGGGAGACCAGGAGAAGCACCTGGCTCCTGCCTTCGGATCAGCGCGGTGCGCCAGCCACAGCGCGCTGGCTGCGGTGGCCATTGGAGGGTGAACCAACGGCAAAAGGAAGACCTTTCTCTCTGTCTCTCTCTCTCACTGTCCACTCTGCCTGTCAAAAAAGGAAAAATATATATATATATATATAGCAAAAGCTGCTGCCGGCCAGCCCAGCTGGTGGCCACTGCACACACCCCGTGGTGCCTCTCCCCGAGGCTGCGCGCCCCACCTGGGCCCTGCCAGCGCCTGTGTCCCACCCTGGCCAAGGGCTCCAAGGGCGCTGTCCATGAGCCTGAGGGTTTAGGCCCCGTGAGAATGCATCGGTAGAGAAGGAAGTGACCTGGGCTGACCTGTCCAGGCCCTGCCCCCGAGCCTTGGGCCCCTCCACCCCACATCAACACAGGCACAAACACTGCCCCCACACAGGCATCCCCGCCTGAGCTGCTCCCTGGAGGCTCCGTCCTTCCGGAACCCTCCGCAGAGACGTGGGCTCACAGGGGAGCACGGACCTCTCACCAGGTGCCCCTGGTCCCACCTCCTGGGGCCCTCCCAGGACAGGCCCTGTGCTCCCAGGCCTCAGCCCCAACCCCGGCATCCACCACTCAACCTGAGACCCTCGCACTCCTGCCAGCCTGGGCTCCCAGGTCTGGGGCCCTGCGAGGAAGGGCCCAGCCCTGCACTTGCTTGGGACAGCTGACTTGGGCCCACAGCCACCGGGAGACCCGTACCACCCGCTCGCCAGCCCGGCGTGCAGGGGTTAATGGGCCTGGCCATAGCGGGCAGGGCCCAGCCCCTGTGTGGATTCCCCGCGCCGCCCCCCGGGGCCTGGTTTCTTCGGAGACAAGGCAGTCGGCACTGTCTCCAGGCAGAGCAGCTGGTGCCGTCCCCGGGGCGTGTGCCCAGGAAGCCGCTGGTAGCCTCTGGTTGGGGGGGAGGTGGTGGCGAGAGGAGAGGCCCACACCCCAGCAGCCTGCTGCCGGGACCTGGCCGCAGGCTGGAGCCACCACCGGCCCTGCCCTGGCCGTGGGCACGAGCAGAGGGCGGACCCGCCTGCGCCCTGGGAGCCCGCAGCAGCTGCTGTGCAGGGGCCGGGACTCTCCTCCATCCATAGCCAGGTCCCTACCTGGGGTCCCAGTGGGCCGCATACTCTCTGCTGGCCCAGGCTCCTCCCCATGCTCAGAGCCATGTGACCAACACCTGCTGGGCCCTCCAAGTGAGCTTCACGGGGCGGCCCGGGACCCCCGCCCGTCTCTGCTATGTTCCAGGGCCCCAGCCCCCACCGCTGACCAGGGCACCTGCCACCTTCCCTCCTGCCCTGCTTTGAGGCCCTGGGTGGAAATAATGGGCGTGACAACCTTGACCTCATCGGCCTCAGACACCCACTGGGAGCAGGGCCGAGGGCCTGGGGCGCCCCGTCCCACCCCACCCCACCTCTGGGCCTTGAGGCCCCAAAGCAGCACAGACCACAGCCTCTCCATGCAGCTTGCCCAGGACGGGGGGTGGGGGTGGACAGGCGGAGAGGCCCCTGCGGGAGGTGGCCCCAGGGGAGGTCCCGCAGCCTCATGGCGCCCGCAGCACAGCTCCTGGAGACACGGTGGCCATACAGGGCCACACTTGCCCACGGCGTGCAGGGCTGGGAGCAGCGCAGCCTCCCCCGCCCAGCTCAGTCCAGGGCTGCTCCTCTCGCTTGGCTCTGGGAGCTGGGGACCGCACCAACCTCAGTCACTGCAGTGCCCTTGACCAAGGTTCCCTCTGGCCGGACTTGCCGACCAAGTCCCTGCCCGCTGAGACAGGCCGGGTGGGGTGGGGACATAGGCTGGCCACAGGGCCTGGACCTCCGCCTGGGCCCGGCCACCACTCCTCAACGACTGACTAGGCCAGGCCCCTGTGGGGGAGGCGTGGGGAGGTCGATGGAGAATGGGAGGCAGGCTTGTGGGGGCTGCACACGCCTGCACACTCACAGCTGTGGGGTCTCACACGTGTGTACACTCACAGCCATGGAACCTGCACACACATGTACATGCACAGCCTGGGGGCCTCACATGTGAACACACACAGCCATGGGGGCTGCACATGCGTGCACACACAGCTTTGGGGTCTCACACACGTGAACACGTGCAGCTGGCTTGCGGAGGCCCCGGTTCTACCCAGGCCTGCTCAGTGCAGGTTCCTTCTGGGAGCCTCACCCTGGACAGGCAGAGGCCAGGCTGTGTCCTGGGAGTCCCTGGGCTTCCCCAGAATGTGGGGGACATGGCCCAGCCCAGCGGGTGCCGCGAGCAGCACGTCCCGGCCCCCGCGGTGTCCGCTCACCAGGAGCCGGCTGTGTCCTGCAGCACCTCCTCCCGGGTGTCTTCCGGTTCCCGGAGTCTCCCTTCGGCAGCCCGCCAGCACTCCCGGTTTTCAGCGTGTGTCCGGCACGTGTCCATCTCTAGAAGCTCCACCTGGTTCTCAGGTCTGTGGCTGGGTCCGCCCGCGTCCTCCACACCTGTCTTCCCAGGGCCGGCGCTGCAGCACAGCGGGTAAAGCCGCCGCCTGCAGTGCCAGCCTCCCATGTGGGCGCTGGTTGAGACCCGGCTGCTCCTCTTCCCATCCAGCTCTCCGCTATGACCTGGGAAAGCAGTGGAAGATGGCCCAAGTACTGGGGCCCCTGCACCCACGGGGGAGACCTGGAAGAAGCTCCTGGCTCCTGGCTCTGGACGGGCGCAGCTCCAGCCGTCGCGGCCAATTGAGGAGTGAACCAGCGGATGGAAGAGCTCTCTCTCTGCCTCTCCTCTCTGTGTAACTCTTTTAAATAAATAGATAATTTTTTTTTGGACAGGCAGAGTGGACAGTGAGAGAGAGAGATAGAGAGAAAGGTCTTCCTTTGCCGTTGGTTCACCCTCCAATGGCCGCCGCAGCCAGCACGCTGCGGCCAGCGCACCGCGCTGATCCGATGGCAGGAGCCAGGTGCTTCTCCTGGTCTCCCATGGGGTGCAGGGCCCAAGCACTTGAGCCATCCTCCACTGCACTCCCGGGCCACAGCAGAGAGCTGGCCTGGAAGAGGGGCAACCGGGACAGAATCCGGTGCCCCGACTGGGACTAGAACCCAGTGTGCTGGCGCCGCAAGGCGGAGGATTAGCCTAGTGAGCCGCGGCGCCGGCCTTAAATAAATAGATAAATCTTAAGAAAAGAAAGAGGCTGGTGCCACGGCTCACTAGGCTAATCCTCCGCCTGTTCTAGTCCTGGTTGGGGCGCCAGTTCTGTCTCGGCTGCTCCTCTTCCAGTCCAGCTCTCTGCTGTGGCCTGAGAAGGCAGTGGAGGATGGCCCAAGTGCTTGGGCCCTGCACCCGCATGGGAGACCAGAAGCACCTGGCTCCTGGCTTCAGATTGGCGATGTGCACTGGCCACAGCGTGCTGGCCGTAGCGGCCATTTAGGGAGTGAACCAACGGAAAAGGAAGAGCTTTCTCTCTATCTCTCTCTCTCACTAACTCTGCCTATCAAAAAAAAAAAAAGAAAGAAAGAAAGAAAGAAAAGAAATGAAAAAAAAGAAAAAGAGACAGGGAGAAAGGGAGGGAGGGAGGCAGGGAGGCAGAGAGGGAGGGAACGCTGCCAGGATCCAAGCTGAGAATCCTGCCCCCTGTGCCAGCTGTCCTGCACGCGTGTTCCAGTGTGGGACGATTTGCCTTTGCTGCCACCTGGTGGCCGGGCCACGGGTGAGGTGAGCACCATGAAGCCCCGGCCCCTCTGGGCCTTGTGCCCCACGACGGGCACAAACCACAGCTGCACCAGGGCCCAGATGTCCCCTCGTCCTCCTGGGTGGAGGCCTCACCCCAGAAGAGGAACCCGCAGGCCTGTGCACACACGTGTCACGTGTGCTCCGAGGCGCCTCCTGGGACGCCCACGTGCCGTACCCGGGTTCCAGGCCCGCGGCACTTCCCGCTAACGCACCCCTTGGGAGGCAGCAGTGACGGTGCCTGCCATCCGGGGGGGTCCCCATGGAGTTCCTGGCCCCTGGCTGCGGCCAGGCGCAGCCCCAGCGGTTGTGGCCATCGGGGGAGTGAACCGGCGATGGAAGAACATTCTCTGTGTCTACCTTTCAAACAAAGATAAGTCAGTCAGTTCTTACAAGAGGGACAGCCACGTGAGTTCCCTGCCGCTGTCGGGGTCACCTGCCCACAAAGCCGCCGTCCAGCCTCCCCTCCTTGCTGACCACTCCTGGGCTTTGCTCAGCTTGGGCCACCCCTGCCCCGGGGTGGGGGGCACGGCTTGGGTCAGTGGGGCCTGGGTCAGCGGGACCCCCAACAGCAAGGCCAAGGCAGCTCCCCGGCCACCTGCCCCAGGGCGCTGCCTACTCCCATGTTCTGGGGGGGGGGTCCCGGGAACCAGGCCCCCGAGCTCCATCACAGGCAGCTTAGGGGCTGCTTCCAGCCCCTCCCAGCCAGGGTCCCTCCCTCCCAGCCCCGCAAAGAAGAGGGAGGCAGCAAGTGCGGGCATTAAATCAAATATACAGAATGTTCCTTTAATATGTACATATTCACAGTGCACCTGCGGGGGAGGGGCGGGAAGGCACTTGTCACGCGCCGGGGGCCCCGCGGCCAGGGCGCGTGCGGGAAGGCCACTTCTGAAGCACAGGGGAGGTCTCTGGAGCGGGCGGTGCGGGCGCGGGCAGGAGGGCATGGGGGCGGCGGCCCCGCGGGTGCCGCACCACGGCCGCCGCGCAGCTCCTGGGCCCCAAGCCACCGGACACCCCGACGGGGCGTAGGAAGGTGGGTCCGCGGCAGCCGCCCCAGGCCGCAGCCCCGCGTGGCTCCCGCACGCTCCTTACACAAACAGCGCCTCCCGCCCGGCGTCACTGAATAATTTATACACGGGTCCAGGAACGTAGAAAATAAACATTTGTTTTTTGGTTTTTGGTGGGGTTGTTTTTGTTTTTTTTTTTTACACAAAATAGAGGAACTATGCACACGGCCCGGGCGCCCGCGGGGCCTCGGGCGCGCCCCTCACGGCGCGGTTGTCCACCTTGGGGCCCGCGGCCCAGCGCGCGTCCTTGGCAGGCGAGCGCGGCAGGAACTTGTCCACTTCCAGCGCGTCCTCGTCGTCGCCGCCGCCGCCGCCGCCCGCCCCCCGCGGCCGCGGCGCGAAGTTCTTGTGGGGGCCCGGCCGCGCGATGGGGTTGCGGATGGGGTTCAGCGGCGCCCACTGGTTGTTGGCTCCGTCCTCGCGCGGCAAGCGGCTCCGCTCCCGCTCTTTCCTGCGCTTGCGCGTCCACCAGACGCACAGTGCCACGCACGCCAGCCACAGCACGCTGAACACGCCGCACAGCACGGGCACCAGCAGGCCTGGGGGCGGGGGGCGGGGGGCGGCGCATGAGCCCTGGGCACGGGGTGGGTGGGGCAGGACGCGCGGAGGCGGGGACGCTGTGGGGGTGGGCGGGGCGCCAGCCGCCTGTGCACCTGCCGCACCTGTGGAGGGGCCGCCCGCGACCACGGTCTCCACCTTGACCTCGGTGACCGCCAGCAGCACCGAGCCGTTCCCGCGCTGCGTGACGGCCGCCACGATGGCGTGGGCCGCGCTCTGGATCAGGCTGCTGTCGGGCAGGTCCCGCGCGGGGCTAAAGGACTGCAGAGTGCGGGCTGAGCGCCTGGCCCCGCCTGGGGGCCCCGGGAGGCGCCAGGAGGAGGTCTGGAGCTGGGGGGGCAGAGGTGGCCTCCGCTTCCCGCCACCCCGTGTCACGCACCGAGCACTCCCCACCACTCTGGGAACAGGGGCTCACGCACAGCAGAGGTGGGAGGGGCCGAGCAGCACCCAGACCCTGCCGGGGGTCCCCACAGGCAGCCTGAGGAGTCTCAATGAGGGCCCAGCCCCGTTCTCAGGCTGGGGGCTTCCTCACTCGCCTGCCCCCACCCTGCCCATGACCCCCCTGCACACGGCCCCTCCCCAGGACCCCCTGCCTAGAGCCTTGACACCCACAGCCTCAGACCAAACAGCTGGAGCCGACATCCAGCCGTTGTCTGCACAGGCCGCACCAGAGACCCCAGAACCGGTCCCACCCACTGCCTGCCCAGCCGCCTGCCAACCCCGCCCCTGCCGATGTCTGGCAGTGCCTCTGCCCACCCTCGCTCCGGCCACCACCTCCTGCACAGATGAGCTGCCCATCAGCCCCACCCCCAGGAAGCCGAGCCCTTGGGTTGCTGGTGACCCCCCGGATGCCCCCAACTTCTCCCTCTGCCCACCCTTCCCACTGACGCCTGGTGCCCAGCTCCCAGCCTGGACCCTGCTGGCCAAAGCTTCCAACAGCATGGGCAAGCAAGGTGCCACCAGGCCCCTGTGTGTGCAGGTCACCTAGCACCCGGCCAATCCCAGCCATGGCCCTGGGCACCGCACTCACCACAGCCACTTCCACAGCGCTGGGCCCCGAGGGGGACCGGTCACACAGCAGCACCAGCAGGCGGTCCCGGGCGACGGCCCTGGTGGCCGGCAGAGAGCGGATCCCAGAGCAGATGGTGCCCACGGTGGTGCCCTGAGCCGACACCACGCGTGAACAGGGTCAGCCGAGGACCTGGGGCTCAGGCCCCCTCACAGCCAGGACTGGGGCAGAGGCTGGAGGGAGAGGTGGAGGGCACAGGTGCCTGCTGCCGTGGGCGCCGTCCCCCCCCCCCCAGGGCCCAGCTCGGTTCCCGCACTGGGCCCCGCTCACCTGGGGCACCTGGTCGCGGTTGAAGCGCAGCGTGAGGCGGGCGCAGTTGTTGTCAAGGTGGCCGGAGCGCGGCAGGCAGGGGGTGCCGGGCAGCAGGGGCTCCTCGGCACCACACTCCCCCCAGGCGGCGCAGGGCGGCTGCAGGCACTGGCCCTCAGCCCTCTCCCGGCACTGCTGTCCTGGCGGGCACTGGGTGTCCGGTCTGTTGGACTCGGCTGCCAGCAGGCACGGCTTCCACCCGCACCACACCTGGGACAGGCACGCGTGGGTGAGGAGGACCGAGACCGGCATGGGGGTCAGCAGGTCCTGGGCCTGCCCCCCACCCACAGGGAAGGGCAGCGCCGGCCCCCACCTTGCTGCAGTCCCGGCGGCCATCCAGGCAGCGGCAGCTGTTGCAGTCCTCCACCCAGGAGCTGCCGTGTGGGAGCGGCGTGCCCCGCGACCAGCAGGATCTCCCGAACCCGACGACTGTGGGGAGAGGCAGCCTGAGGGGGCGGCGCCTGGGCCCTGACCCAGCCACGCCCCGTGGGACCACGCCAGCCTACCTTCCTGGCACCGAGGCCCAGCCCGGCCTGGTGGGCAGCTGCAGTGGTAGCCGTTGATCTCGTCCACACAGGTGGCCCCATAGGCACAGGGCGAGGACTGGCACTCATCGATGTCTGCGGGAATGTGCCATTTGCTCAGCAGGGCTGGCGCCCCTGGGGAGTAGTCCCTGGCCTGCTGGGCACCCCGCCCCCGGGGGTAGTCCCTGGCCTGCTGGGCATCCCGCCCCCGGGGAGTAGTCCCTGGGCCTGCTGGGCACCCCGCCCCTGGGGAGTAGTCCCTGGGCTTGCTGGGCCCCCGCCCCCGGGGAGTAGACCCTGGCCTTCTGGGCCCCCGCCCCCGGGGAGTAGTCCCTGGCCTGCTGGGCACCCCGCCCCCGGGGAGTAGACCCTGGCCTGCTGGGCACCCCGCCCCCAGGGAGTAGTCCCTGGCCTGCTGGGCCCCCGAGCCCTGCGGGGGGCACGCCTCTGCGGGCAACAGTGACGGATGGCCCAGGCCAGAAGGGCCCAGGTGAAGCTGTGACCCCAGCCCAGGGACCCCAGCCCTTCTGAGTTTCGTCACCAGGCAGGGTGCGACCCGGGCAGTGGGGGAGGGGGAACCAATGCTGGGGTGAGGCAGGAGGTGGCCGAGGTGCCCGGGCTGGGCTGAGCCCCCACTCACTGAGCCCCCCACTCACTGATGCCCGGGCTGGGCTGAGCCCCCACTCACTGATGCGGCAGTCAGGACCTGCGAAGCCCGGCGCACACTCGCAGCGGAACCAGTTGACGCCGTCCACGCAGACGCCACCGTTGTAGCTGTGGGGCACGGGCGTCAGGCGAGCCCCAACCCCAGGCCCCGCCCCGCCCACTGCCGAAGCTGCACTCACCACGGCAGGGGGTTGCAGTCGTTGGTGTCTGGGTTTGAGAGAGGACAGGGCGGTCGGTACAGCCCCCCTGCACCGTCCAGCCCGGCCCTGCCCAGGGGCCGGGGAGGGGCAGGAGCCTGGGGGCGGGGCTCAGAGCCTTTGGCTGGGGGATGGGGCAGAGGGCTCGATGCAGGGTGAGCAGCCACAGGGCGGGGTGGGGGGCTTGGGGCGTCGCCCTGGGGGAGAGTTGTGCTGGGGGACAGGCAGGGGCAGGCCCCGGGCAGGGAGGGGAGCCCCCGCCCGCTCACTGTGAGTGCAGGTGCGGCCCTCCCAGCCGTCCCGGCAGATGCAGGAGAAGGAGTCGCCGCTGCCCACGCAGGTGCCCCCGTTCACGCAGGGGTTAGGGAAGCAGCTGCTGTTCCTGGCTGTGGGGGGGGGGGGAGGCGCTCACCTGGTGCCACGCCCACCCCACAGGCGCAGATGGAGTGGGGGGGCATGGGGGTTCCCCATCCCCCACAGGGCACGGATGGAGCAGGGGGTCATCGGGGCTCCCCATCCCCCACAGGGCATGGATGGAGCAGGGCAGGTGGGGCTCCCCATCCCCCACAGGGCACGGATGGAGTGGGGGGGCATGGGGGCTCCCCATCCCCCACAGGGCACGGATGGAGCAGGGCAGGTGGGGCTCCCCATCCCCCACAGGGCACGGATGGAGTGGGGGGGCATGGGGGCTCCCCATCCCCCACAGGGCACGGATGGAGCAGGGCAGGTGGGGCTCCCCATCCCCCACAGGGCACGGATGGAGTGGGGGGGCATGGGGGCTCCCCATCCCCCACAGGGCACGGATGGAGCGGGGGGGGGGGCTCCTCACCCACAGCGCAGGTGCTGCCCTTCCAGCCCGGGGGGCAGGCGCAGCGGAAGGTGTCGCCGCTGTCGTAGCAGGTGCCGCCATTGCTGCAGGTGTAGGCGTCGCACTGGAACTCACCTGCGGGCACACGGCCGTCAGCGGGCGTTGGCCCGGCGAGGCCCCGCCCCCCACGCCCCGGCGCTCACGCGAGTGGCAGGTCTTGCCCTTCCAGCCGTCGTCGCAGACGCAGTAGAAGTCGTTGACCAAGTCGTGGCAGCGGCCGCGGCTGTGGCACGGGTCGGGGAGGCAGTCGTTGGGATCTGGGGGCGAGGCCGAGGGTCAGCGGGGTGGGGCGGGGCGGGGGCCCCGTGGCCGCGCCCCGGCGCCGCACTCACTGGTGTCACAGAGCTCCCCCTCCCAGCCGCTCGGGCAGAAGCAGCGGAAGGCGTCCACCTCGTCGATGCAGGTGCCGCCGTTGTGGCAGGGCTGGCCCAGGCAGTCGTCGATGTCTGCGGGGGAGGCCGGTGAGCCGGCGCGCGGGCGGCGGGTCCCCGGGCGGCCCGGCCCCCGCCCCACTCACTCTCGTGGCAGTAGGTGCCTGTGAAGCCGCTGTCGCAGACGCACGAGAAGCTGCCCCCGGGCTGGCTGATGCAGTGTCCGTGGGGGCCGCACACGCCGGGGGGCGCCAAGCCGGGCGCCCCGGGCCCCACCTCAAACCCGCAGCCGTCCACCACTGCGCAGACGGGCAGGAGTCAGGACCGCCCCCGCCGGGCCCCCGCCCCCGCCCGGCCGCACCGCACACCTCTGCAGGCCCCGCCGGGGCACGGCTCCCTGGGCACCGAGCAGTTCTTGCCACCGAAGTCCTCGGGGCACGCGCAGTAGTAGTCGCCGTCCAAGCTGTAGCAGCGAGCCCCGTTGTGGCAGGGACTAGGCTCACACACGTCCACAGTCACCTGCGCCGCGGGGAGTGCACCTGTCAGGGCCGCCCGCCCCCACCCCCGCGTCCAGGCAAAGGCAGGCCCCTCTTAGCCCCGGCCTGGGCACTGCAGCCGCCTCCACCCCACGGCCGTCCAGGCCCTGGCCGCTGGACGGAAACACCTGTGAGCCCCAGGCCTCCTCCCAACGCCCTCGCCGCCACTACAGCCCAACTTCCTCTGCCTCCCAAGGGCTGCATCCGGCCTCGGCCCCTCCCGCCGGCAGGAAGGCCACCTCCTGTCCCTCACCCCCGCCAGGCCACCCTGGAAGCCAAGGCTGTGGGTCCCCCCAGAGCCAGCCACCTCCATGCTCCTTCCGCCGAAGGCCAAGTCGGCTGCACGGAGAGGTGGGGAGGGGAGGTGGACCCACCCTCCATGCACAAACGCCTCCCCCCACGTCCCCAGGGGCCGCCCACCTGCCCAGCCATCAGGGCCACTTGTGCTCCAGCTGCTGACGGCCTGGGCAGATGGGCCCCCCACACACACCAGGAGGGGCTCCCTGGGCAGCCCCCCCCACACCGGCCCAGCCAGGCACCCAGGCTCTCCAGAGCCCAGAGCTGGGCCTGGGATGTGGGGTCAGCTGCTGGTCACTTGGGCTGGTGCCCCTCCCAGCGCCCAGGCCTCACCTCGCAGAGGGACCCAGAGAGGCCTCTGGGGCAGTGGCAGCGGAAGCCGTCCACCAGGTCCTCGCAGAGGCCACCGCCGTGGCAGGGGCTGCTGGCGCAGGCCTGCCGCTCCAGCTCACAGTGCTGGCCCCAGAAGCCGCGTGGACACACACACCGGTACCCGTTCACCAGGTCCTGCCGGTGGGGGGCCGGCTGAGCCTCCCGCAGTGTCCTGGGCCCTGCACCGGCCCCTGCCAGCCCCCTGCCGCCCCTCCTCCCGGGCCCCCGCTGGCCCCCTGCCCCTGGTCCCAGGGCCCCCCACTGCCCCCTCCTCCCGGGCCCCCGCTGGCCCCCTGCCCCTGGTCCCAGGGCCTCCCACTGCCCCCTCCTCCCGGGACCCCGCTGGCCCCCTGCCCCTGGTCCCAGGGCCCCCCACTGCCCCCTCCTCCCGGGACCCCGCTGGCCCCCTGCCCCTGGTCCCAGGCCCCCCCACTGCCCCCTCCTCCCGGGACCCCCCCCCCCCGCTCACCTTGCAGGTGCCGCCGTGCTGACACTGGCCGTGGCAGTCATTCACGTCTAGGGCACAGGAGTGGGTGTCGGGCTGCCCTGCGCGCCCCAGCCCCGCCCCGGCCCCCCCCCCCATACTGACTGATGTGGCAGTTGGCGCCCGTCCAGCCCGGGAGGCAATCGCAGTAATAGCCGCCAATCAGGTTTTTGCAAGACAAAGCGTTAAGGCAAGGCCGCCCTTCACACTCATTGGCGTCTGTGGACGAGACAAGGGCAGCTGGGGAGCCGTGGGCCAGCCCCGGGCCCCATGCCCCGTGCGTGGCGCCCGCAGCCCCGCAGCAGCCCACAAACATGCACACGCGGCCCCGCAGCCCCGCAGCCCCACGCGTGGCGCCCGCAGCAGCCTGCATGCATGCACACGCGGCCCCGGGACCCCTTACCCAGCTGGCAGGTGGCCCCCACCCACTGCTCCGGGCAGATGCACTCAAAGCCGTCCACTCGGTCCACACAGGTGCCACCCGCCGCACATGGGTTCGAGGCACATTCATCAATGTCTGTGGACAGAGACCAGAGGCTGTGGCCGGGGGCGTGGCAGTCTGGCCCATGGCATGGCCAAGGGGAGAGCCTGGCTCCCACACGGGTCCCCCACCAGAAGCAGGACCACGCGCAGGGTCTCGTGCCGCCCGTCCCTGGGCCAGACCGGCCCCTCCCCAGAGCCCTCAGGTGCCAGGCCAAGCCCCCAAACAAGGGCCCAGCACTCACCCACGGCACAGGTGGGCCCGCTCCAGCCCGATGGGCACTGGCACTCGAAGCCGGACGGCACCTCGTGGCAGGAGCCCCCATTGGCACACGGGTTGGAGGCACAGGCGTGTTCCGCTAAGAACCAGAGCAGGGGAAGGTGGGGGGATGCAGCTGCCCCTCCTCCCTGACCCACGAGCCCCCAACGCCAGGGGTGCTGGGGTCACAGCAGGGGTGCTGGGTCACAAGATGGGTGTGCCAGGGTCACAGGGCCAGGTCACGGGGGCCGGGGTTACAGGGTGGGGGTCACGGGGTCACAGAGTGGGGTCACAGGGTGAGGGTGCCAGGGTCATGGTACAGGGTGACAGGGCAAGAGATGCCAGGGTCACAGGGTGGGGGGTGCCAGGGTCACAGGGTGCGGGGTGCCGGATTCACAGCGCAGAGGTGCTGGGGTCACGGGCAGGGTGCTGGGTCATAGATTGGGGGGGTGCCGGGGTCACGGGTGGGGGTGCCGGGTCACAGAGTGGGGTCACAAGGTGGGGGGTGCCGGGTCACGGGGCCCCGTCATACCCCGCTCGCAGTTCTTGCCCGTGTAGCCCTCGGGGCAGGTGCAGTGGTACTGGTTGGGCTCCGCATTGATGCAGGTGCCCCCGTTGGTGCAGGGGTGGTGGCTGCCGCAGTAGTTCAGGTCTGGGGACGGAGTGACGCTCAGGGCCACAGCCCGGCCCCCCGCCCCCCGCTACCTTTGTCGCACAGCAGGCCGCCCCCGCCCCCGCTACCTTTGTCACACAGCAGGCCGCCCCAGTTGGTCTCACAGTTGCACTGCCAGGGCTCCACACAGCTGCCGTGCAGGCAGCCAGGGTAGGGGACGCACTCGTCACAGAACCGCCCCTGCCAGCCGTAGCTGCACCTGGGGGCCGGGGCGGGGCCTGGTGAGCCCCACGGGGGGAAGGCCCCGCCGGCCGGCCCCGCGGTCACAGGCATTCCCGGCCACTGGCCGAGGCTGGTCAGCCCAGCTGTCCCGTCACTCCTCCCCGAGCTATTTTGGGACTCCCCCCGAGCTGGGCCCCAGGAGCAGGCGCCGGGGAAGGAAGGCCCTGCAGGGACCCCAGGGAGCAAGCACAGTGTGGACACGCCAGGGCCACCTGGCCAGGCAGCCCAGCAGGCTATCGGGAGGGCCTGAGCCCCACCCTGGTCGTGTGACCCAGGCCACGGTACAGGACCTCACCTCAGCACAAGGGCAGCCTGGGGCGGGGGCCGCCTGAAAAATGGCCCCCAGGGGCGCCATGGCCCCTAGGCCTGGCTCTGCCCTGCGTGCCAGCCGGCGTCCCCTCTGGAAGTCGTGGAGTTGGGCCAGTGGCCCCAAAGGGGAGAGCCTGGGGTCCCCCAGGGACACCCCAGGGCTCGCTGGCTGCCTGCCAGGCCCACATAGGGCTCCAGGGACCCCTTCCCGAAGGCTGACGCCCTGTGGACGGCACCGACGTCCAGGCCGCGTCACTTCCACACCGGCACCCACCACCCGGGTTTATTTTTGTAAAAGGAAAGAGCCAGGGCCCTTCCCTTCCTGAGCCGCCCGGGGCCACGCAGCCAGCATCGTGGCCGGCACCGCGGCCGGCACCAGCCCTGGGCCCAGCTCACCCTGGCTTGGGATGGGGGAAGCCAAGGCTGGGTCCAGCCCAGACGCTCAGGGCCCCCACCTTACATCCCCACGGGGAATCCCCCTCCAGGTGACAGGGACACAGGCTCAGGGTGGGGCTGTGACGCCTCAGGTCACCGCCAGGGAGCGCCACAGCCGGGCTCAGAGCCCAGACCTCGGGGGTCCCAGGGGTGTGCTCCCAGCCCTGGGTGGGGCAGCCCTGCCACGGCCCCCAGCCCAGCAGCTCCAGAGGCCCTGGGAGGGCAGCAGGAAGGCCCGGCCATCTCCTCTCTGCATCAGCATCCGGTGGGGGGGCACTGCCCCCGAAACACAGGCCCAGCGCTGCTGGAGGCGGCCGCCGGGGCCACCGCCAGGCTTCCTGCCCCTGGCCTCCCCGCAGGTAGCCCGGCAGCCGTCCACCCCCTCCAGGCTGCCCGGCTCTCCTGCCGCAGCTCCTGTGCCGGGGCCTGCTCCCAGCACACAGGCCAGACGGCCCACCCCAGGGACTGGGCCTTCTTGGCCCCATAACCACGTCTCCCACCCTGGATGTGGCTCCCGGAGGCCCACCCAGGGCCAGGCCATGCCCTGCTCCAAACCTTGGCCCCTGCATCTCCGGCTGCCCGTTTTCAGGCCTCTGCTCCACTGGGCAGAGGGGCAGCCCCTGGCCTTTTTTTCCCACCAGCTGACCCCCAACCCCCAGCTGCCAGGTTCCCCATCTCCTGGTCTCCTCTGGCCCCAGCTGCTCCCCTGCTCAGCTGTACACCACCCGTCCGCTTACCTGCCGGAGGCTGGGATCTCCCTGGCCCACGTCCCCCTGACGCGTGCCAGGACCACGGACCTCACTCTGCTGTCCCCAGGGGGTGGCCCTCGGCCCCATCCCACCTGCCCACCACCCCTGCCTCCTCCACTGCTCAGGGTCCTTCCTGGCCCCCCACCCCTGCGTCCAGCCCACCGGCCAGTCCACAGGCCGCCCCACGCCGCAGACACTGCCAGTGGCTTCCGGCCTGCAGGCCTCTGCTCTCCGGTGGGCTGACCGCTGGCTGCCGGACACGCCCCGCGCTCAGAGGACGCCAGGCGCCGGGCAGGGGTGAGGGCGGCGCGGGACTCACCTGCACTCCCCAGGCACAGCGCATCCCCCGTGGAGCAGATTACACCCTTGTTTACACACAGCTGCGAACAGAGGAGCAGAGAGAGGCTCGCCGCGGCCCGGGGGGCTGGGCGCCGCCGCCCGCCGCAGGCCCTCACCTTCCTTGCACTCCTTGCCCATCCAGCCGTCCATGCAGGCCTTGTTGCCGTACTGGTCGCAGCCGTAGTGGCCGAAGAAGTCGTCGCGGGGCCGGCAGAACTTGTTGCAGGTGGCGCTGTAGTAGTTGTCGTCACAGCGCACGCGGATCTGCAGCTCCAGCTGGGCCACGTGCCCGCTGAAGTGCAGGCTCTTCCAGCGGTCCTCGGGGTTGATCATGCCGGCGTGCGACACCCGCTCGATCAGCAGCTCCTCTGGGGGGCGGCAGAGTCAGTGGCGGCCGCCGCCCCCCCGCCGCGGACTCTGTAGGGGCCGGGCACAGCGGGACGCAGGGACGCTGGCCGGGATGCTGGGCCCAGGGGAGGCCCGGCTGGGGCGGGAGCCAGGCCCTGGGCTCTGCCGGGAAGGTCTGGGTGCCAGCTGCCTGCCCACAGCGCGGCGTGGCCAGCCCTGGTATCCCGGAACCCCTGAAGCCCGGTGTGGCCCCGGTAACCGCCTGGTTGGGCCCTGCCTTCGCAGAAGCCCCGGTGACGCCAGGACAGGTTCTCCACGGTGAAGACTCAGCAACACCCCCCCCCAAGAGCCCCCCCCCGGGGCCCTGCTCTGGCCTGGCGCCAGCCCCTCCCCAGAGAACTCTGGCCCCTCTGCTTCTGCCTGGCACGACCCTGTGTGCCCCACAGCTCCAGCCCCCACCCCACCAGCATCCCCAGAGAGCAGGCTCTGCATAGCCTCGGGGCCCACGGGGCAGGACACTCCCTGCCTTTGCTGGCCCAGGGCCCTGCAGACCCCAGCAGGGGCAGCAGCTGGGGAGCCTGGGGCAGGGTCCACCAGGGGAGGGGCCCAGCCCTGCGTCCCTGACAGGGCCAGCGGCAGAGTGACAGGAGACGCTGCTCCTGCCTGGTGCGTAGCTCAGTCCAGCACCGCCACCAGGGAGCCCGGGCATCGCGGGACCTCTCACGCAACCCTCTGGGCAGAGGACGCTTCCCGGGCACAGGAGACCCTCGTCCCCGAGGCCCCTGACAGGGGCGCCCCCGCCCAGAGCTCACTCACCATCGGGGGTGGTCTCGTTGTCCCAGTCCCAGGCTTCCACAATCAGGGTGAAGGAGCGCTGAGGACAGGAGGCGCGGTCAGCGGCCTGCAGGTGCGCCCAGCACAGCCCCGGGCCCTCCGGCCCGATGCAAGGACCCCCCACCCCTCTGTTCCATCTGAGGACCCCGCCCCCACCCCGCTGTTCCACCCGAGGACCCCCGCCACCCCTCTGCTCCATCCAAGGACCCCGCCCCCACCCCTCTGCTCCATCCGAGGACCCCACCCCCACCCCTCTGCTCCATCCGAGGACCCCCCACCACCCCTCTGCTCCATCCGAGGACCCCGCCCCCACCCCGCTGCTCCACCCGAGGACCCCGCCCCCACCCCTCTGCTCCATCCGAGGACCCCCCCCACCCCTCTGCTCCATCCAAGGACCCCGCCCCCACCCCGCTGCTCCACCCGAGGACCCCGCCCCCACCCCTCTGCTCCATCCGAGGACCCCCCACCACCCCTCTGCTCCATCCGAGGACCCCCCCCCGGCTGCTCTACCCGAGGACCCCCCCGCTCCATTGATGACCCCACCCCCACCCCCTCTGCTCCATCCGAGAACCCCGCCCCCACCCCCTCTGCTCCATCCGAGGACCCCCCCCGCTGCTCCACCCCAGGACCCCCCCACCCCTCTGCTCCATCCGAGGAGCCCCCCTGCTCCATCCGAGGACCTCCCCACTGCTCTACCCGAGGACCCCACCCCACCCCCTCTGCTCCATCCGAGGGCCTCCCACCCACTCTGCTCCATCTGAGGCCCACACCACCTCCCCCCCCGCACCATCCGAGGACCCTAACCCACCCCTCTGCTCTACCTGAGGACCCCACCCCCACCCCTCTGCTCCATCCGAGGACCCCAACCCACCCCTCTGCTCCATCCGAGGACCCCACCCCTACCTCTCTGCTCCATCCGAGGACCCCAACCACCCCTCTGCTCCATCCGAGGACCCCACCCCACCCCTCTGCTCCATCCGAGGACCCCTGCCCCCTTGCTCCATCTGAGGCCCACCCCACCTCCCCCCGCTCCATCCGAGGACCCCACCCCACCCCTCTGCGCCATCCGAGGACCCCACCCCGCTGCTCCATCCGAGGGCCTCCCCACCTCCTCTGCTCTACCCAAGGACCCCACCCCCCCCGCTCCATCCGAGGACCCCACCCCTCTGCTCCATCTGAGGCCCACCCCACCCCCCCCGCTCCATCAGAGGGCCCCCACCCCTCTGCTCCATCCGAGGACCCCCCATGCTCCTCCTCAGCAGTGCCCCTTGGAGGCTCAGAGGCTGAGCTCCTCATCTGGGGCCCCTGAGGCCCCTGTGCAGCCTGCCCTGAGCTGGTTCAAGCCAGCACGGACGGAAGGGAGAGCCATGGAGCTGGGTGGCACAGACAGGGCCCAGTGGGCAGCCCGGGTCCCCAGTGTTTCCAGGGGGTGTCCCCTGGCGCTTCACAGGGGTCTGACCCACCAGAGGGAATGCAGGATGCAGGGTTAGGGTTAGGCCCTCCCTGCCGCCAGGTGCGTGGAGGCTGCCATTGAGAAGCCTGGACAGGTGAAGCCCACACACCTGCCTCCACCCTCGGGCTAGGAACCAGGGCTGGGGGCGGGGTGGAACTGAGGACCAAGAGGCCAGCACCGCCTCCGCTCCAGTGGCCGCCCCTCCCAGGATGGTCTGGCCCGGGGCCCCTAGGCCATGGGATGCGGTGACACAGCCACCCCCACCCCTGCAGCGCAGGGCCCCAGGGGCCACGCTCCTGGCCCTCAGTGCCCCCCTTGCAGCCCCTGTATCCTAGCCGTGCAGGGGAACGCGAGGGCCCCCACCCGGCCACCCTGGGCCACAGCTGGCCCGAGACAGGGCTGGCCTTCGCCAGGGCCTCCTGGAAAGCTGGTGGTCCCACCAGCCCCTCCCTGCCCAAGCACATTCACAGCTCTGCACGCTACTCCCAGCCCGGGACCCTCTGCCAGGCCCCCACCCCATGCCTACTGCCCCTCAAATGGGCATCCTGGGACCCACATGCAGCCAGGAACCAGGCTACAAGTGGGGGTCCCCAGCACCCAGCACCCTGGGGCTCTCAACATGTCTCCCTAAACCCAGGCCCCCTGCCACCCACCTCCCCCGGGGGCCCCTCCCAGCTGTCCACAGTACCATACCCAGAACCGAGCCAGGGCAGCTGCCCCAAGGCTCAGGGCTGGGCGGGCACTCCTAAAGCCCTGCCCACCTGCCCCCCCCCAGGCCCTGGCTCTTTCCCAGACCCCACTTGTCCACTCCTTCACTGGGCCACACACTGAGCACACAGCATCTCGGCCACTGGGAGCCCTCAGCCTCAGCACGGGGGGAGGAAGCGTCCAAGCTTTCCCGGAAGGTGGCACGGGGGCCAGCAGGGAGCCCCGGAGCTGCGGACAGGGACAGGGGCACTGGAGGAGGGTCACAGACCCCCGCCCAGACCTTGTCACCCAGTCAGCAAAACAGGTGGCTGCTGGGGGGGTTAACAGCCACTAGGGCCAGAGCGGGGCCTGGAGGCTGAGACCACCAGCCAGGGCTCGGCCGCTCTGGCCACAGGGCGGGCAGACAGGAGCCCGGCCGACCTCGGCCTCTCGGCAACCACACCCGGGCTTCAGGGCGAGCAGGGAGCTCCTCCTGGCTCCCAGGAAACCCCCGCCAGCTGCCCAGGTAGGATTACTGCCACCTTCACCCAGGCCCAGGGCTCCGGTTACCTGCTCCCGCGGGGACGTGCGCCTGCCCGCCCGCCAGCTGGGCTCCCTGCACCTGGACGGCAGGAAGTCACCCAGAGGCAACCTGAGCCAGTGGGTGGGGCACACCTGCACCCCTCGCCCACCTGCCAGGTCGTCCAGCACCCCGCCGGGCCGGCTGCAGGACCCAGGCCGCCTCCTGCCAGGTGGCTGCGGCCTAGGACCGAGTCTGTCAGCGGAGTCCCCACAGAGCACGAGGGAAGTGAGGGGCCTCCCGACCACCCCACCGTCTCTGCAAGCTGCGCTCCACCTGCTTGCGGGGGCAGCAGGCCAAAGACACCCAGCAGGCAGGAGTGAGCGGCCCCACTCACGCCCTCCCCAGCGTCCAGGCCCAGCCCCCCAGCGGGGCAGATGCATTTCCTGAAACCCGATAGGAGAGGCCCAGGCCGCTGCGCCATTGTCACCGGAGGCAGAGGAACAGCCCCCAGGGCCACACCGGGAGCAGCGGGGACCCTGCATGCGGGCTGCAGACATCGGCCAGGGCCTGGCCCGGCGCGCAGCCTCCCCGGCCCCCAGCATCTCCTCACAGGGACCTAAGTGGGCTCCCGGGAGAAGGACCAGCGTGGCCCGGGATGAGACATCCAGCCTCCCCCCACCAGCCCTGGCCCCAGCCTGCCTCCCGAGCGCTGTCCCGCTGGCCAGCTCATCCTATCCAGACCCCATCTCCACCTTGGACCGGGGGCTCACACGGCTGAGCCAGTGAAGGCAGGTGGACGCCTTGGCAGCCTGCGGCCCCAAAGCTGGGGCAGCTCTGTCCACGCCCGCCAGGCCCCTCCCCTACCACCCTGAGCACAGCCCCATGGGCAGCCCACCCCCACCTCACAGAAGGCACGGGACTGGCATGCTCTGGAGCCCTCAGCCACGGGTCAGGGAGACGCGCCAGACCCCGGGCGGGCGGGGCTCACAGGCAGCAGAGGGTGGGCCCAGCTCCTCTCCCTCTGGGCAGAGCCCTGGTTGCCCAGGTCACAGCCAGCTGCTGTACCAGAACCCGCCACACAGCAGACCCAAGGGAAAGTTCCTCCTCCCCCCGTGGGGCCCTTCCTTCAGCCCCCTGGACCCCCCAGACCCCCCGGACGCCGGGGCCTGGAGAGGAAGGGCAGCCACTGCCCGGAGGATGGCCTGCGAGACCCTGAGCCTGCCCACTCAGGGGGCCAAGCCGGACTCCAACAAAGAGCCACGACACGTACACTCCAGAGACCCCAGCCCATGAGGGCAGAGGGCCCAGCCGGCCGAGACTGTGGGTGGGAGTGGGGGCCAGGGGGCCAGGGGGCGGGAGGGGCCCAGGCTCCCTTGCTCACGACCCTGCTCTTCCCTGGGGAGCCCGTGAGTCGGAGCTGGGCCCCGGCAGGACCGGTGCCCGCTCTCTGGGCTGAGGCCGCAGCCTGGTCCCCAGGGCACCTGGACAGTTTCTGCTCCTGCGGTCTCGGCACCTGGGTTCCAAACGGGCCCCAGCCTGTGGGATGGAGCCGGACCCTCGGCAAACCAGGGCGGCATGGCCGCGAGGCTGCTTCGGACGGGGCGGAAATACCAGGGTGTTGGCATCACCGGCTCGAGGGGAGGAGGGAACCGGAGCTGCCCCCAGACTTGCTTTCCCCACGGCCCCGCCCCCCCTCCCGGGGCTGCCCGGGGACCCATCGCCCGGCCTCCAAGGAAGGCAGGGGCCTGCCCCGTCCCGTCCCCCGCCGCGCAGCCGCCACATTCCTCCAGGGCCTCCCTGCCCCCACGCCCACTGCTGCCAGCTCCAGCAGAAAACACATCCCCAGGTAGCGATTTGGAGCCTCGCCGCCTGATGACAGGCTTGGGCCCTGCTCGGGCCTGCCCGCAGAGCCGCGGGGGCGAGGGCCTGCCCTCCCCTAACTGCCTGGTCCCTCCCCGCTCCAGCACAGGGGGCGCGGGGTCAGGGGGCACCAGGCCGGGCACTCAGGGTGGGCAGGGGCAGGAGCAAGGCTGTCCGGCCAGCTTAAGAGAAGCTGTACCAGGGTGCCCAAAGCCCTTGGCCCGGCCGCCAGGCCCAGTCTCCGCCAGGACCAGGATGCCCGGCTGGCCACTCCTGTGCGGCCCACAGGCCAGGTCAGAAGGGCCTCCTGCCCCCTACCCGTGCCCCCACCCAGCCGCAGGCCTTCAACACCCAGCAGGGAAAAATCTCAGAACAGACCCAGGTACCCGCAACCCCGCAGCACCCGCGGCGGCCTCCGAGCCAAGACCCTACACCACCCCTGCCCCCCTCAAAGAGGGAAAGTCACACGGGCGACTCAGAGGGCCCCGCCGACGGGGCCCAGCCACTCTCGCCCTGGGGGATCTGGGCCCAGCCATGGACACCTTGGCCAGCAGGGACCAGACCTTCCCGGGCCCAGGTCCTAAGCCTCCCCCACCCCAATCCACGGAACTGCAGGGCGGGCACAGGCCCCGGGCCCGGGACGGCTGCGCCAGGACCTGCCCGGGGCCGGCCCCAGCACGCGCGGTGCACATGCCTCGCCCGGGGCCTCGCGCGCCTCCCCGCCCAGACAGACACGCGCGGGGCGACGCAGGCACACGCCAGGGGCCGCCGCCCCGCCCCGCCGCGACCCCGCGCGCCCACGTGGCCCGGCTCGCCCCAGGCCCACGAAGCACGCGCCCCCGCGGCCCGCGGCGCGGCGCCCCCTGCAGGCCCCGCCCCGTCTGGGCCCGCGCCGGGCCGGGCCGCAGGTGCTGGAGCGGCGGCGGCGGGGGAGAAGGAGGACGCGACGCGGGGGAGAGGGCGCACGTACCGGCCAGGCGAACTGGAAGGGGATGACGACGAGGCCCGGCTCCTGGTCGCCGCTGGCCCGGGCCCGCGCGCGCGCTCGGTCCCCCGCAGCGCCCGCCGGCGGCAGGTAGAAGGAGTTGCCGCCCAGCACGGGCGTGGCGCCGTGGCCGTAGTTGCAGGGCCCCGTGGGCGTCACCTTGGCCTGGTACTCCTTCAGGCACACGCGCACGTACGTGTCGCACTCGTCCCGGCCGCAGCCCCCCGCGCGCGTCGTCCGGCCGTCGCCGTCACAGCAGGCGCCGC
Source organism: Oryctolagus cuniculus (assembly GCF_051225735.1). NCBI lineage: Eukaryota > Metazoa > Chordata > Mammalia > Lagomorpha > Leporidae > Oryctolagus > Oryctolagus cuniculus. Next base: position 51,684,838 of record NC_142886.1, read on the forward strand.
TCCGCAGCTCCCCGTTCGCGTTCCGCAGCGCGCTCAGCTGCAGCTCGAAATAGCCCATGGGCCGCGCCGCCTAAAAATAAGGCAGCGGGGAGCGAGGGAGGCGCGGGCCGGGGTCGCGCGCCGGGGGAACGGGCCCCACCGCGGCGCGCAGCCGCTGGGGCTCCCCCCGAGGCTGCGCCCCGAGGGGCGGCCCGGTGCGCCCCGTCCGCGCCCGCGCCGCCGCGCCCCGCTCACCTGCACGCAGAGCGCCAGCAGCAGCAGCAGCCGCCGGGGCAGTCGCCCCCGGCCGCGCACCCGCATCGCCGCCTCGACCCCGCCGCCGCCGCTGCCGCCGCCGCCGCCTGCGCCCGGTCCGGGCCGCCGCGCCGGCCTCCCTGCGCCCGCCCGCGCGCCCGCCTCCGAGCGCGGCAGCGGAGGGGCGGCGGCGGCGCGGGCGGGGTCGAGCGCCGCGCCGCGCGCGGGCCTGGGCGGCGGGGGGCGGCGGCGGCGGCGGCTCCGGCTCGCTGGCGGCCGCGCTCGGCGGCCCGGCCCGGCTCCCACCCGGCGGCGGCGGCGGCGGCGGCGGCGGCGAGTCCCGGCCTCGGCTCTGCGCGCCCGCGTTCCCGGCACCGCAGCCAACAAGTTCGGGACGAGACTGACAGCTCGCTCGCCCATTCGTCACCCGCGCACCTGCATATGCATGAGGGGGAGGGGCCGCGCCGTGGGGTGGGGCCGCGGGGGGGCTGCCGGGGGCGCCCCTGGCTTTGAAGGCGGCGGAGGGCGCCGCCCGGCAGCGCCCAGGCGGCGGGGGCGCAGGGCTGCGAGGTCAGCGGGGCCGCCCGCGCGCCCCCGCCCGCTCCCGGCGCCGCACACGGCCTCGCCCCGGCCCGCGTTCCCGCCGGGTGTCAGGAGCCGGGGGTGGGGCGCCCCCCCGGGGTCACCGCCGCGGTCCCCTCCCATCCGTGCGCCTCTGCCGCGCTCCTGGCTCCCGGGGGAGACACCGCCTTCTGCTCACAGCCGGCGCGGGGCGGGGGGTCGGCTCCGCGCGCGGCCCGGCCCCTCCTGCGCGCCCCCTCCCCGAAGACTCGCCCCCGCCCCGCGCCGGCTGCAGGGGGCGCTGCTCCCCTCCGACGCTCGCCCCGCGCGGCTCGCCGCTGCCTTGCCTTCCTCTAGGCGCCGGCGCAGCCGCTACTGTACAAACGCTGCTGCGGGGGTCGGGGCCCCAGGCCGGGGGTGGCGTCCCGGAGAGCACCGCGGCCCCCACCTAATGCCGTCCCCCTCCCTCGGGGTCCCCCAAGGGCCCCTCCTCCGGAGAGCAGGTCTGTTCCAGGACGGAGCTCAGAGGCCTCCTTGGTGGTCAGAGACCCCCACCCGGGTTAGCGGTTCGGCTCCAGACGCCCTGCGGGCCGTCCCTCTGCAGGCAGTGCGGCCCCTCCTGGGCAGGTGTCCGTGGCGAGGGCAGGGGGGACTCTGGAAGGCCCCGGCAGAGGAGGACTTTGGGGTTGGAGGTGTGGCAGGAGTCAGCAGCAATCCCCTTACTGCTGCCCCGTCCCTACAACCCAGGACCCCCCGATGCCCACCCCTCGGCTCTGCTGCCCCAGGGAGCGCCCACCCAGCAGAGCCCCTGTGGGCCCTGAGGCTGGAGGGTGGGTGCCGCCACACACAAGACCTCCACCACCAAGTCAAAGGTGCTGTGGGGGTGGGTTTCAGGACCTGTGGTGCCGCCCCTGCCGCCCGAATCAGTCCCCAGGTGGACGCAGCCCCGCCCACCCTCTAGAAGCAACTGGCCTCATCCCAGGCAGACTGGGCCAAGATGGGGATCCCTAGCCCAAGATGGGGAGGGCGCAGGCTGGCCAGGCCAGGCCCAGGCCCGCAGCCTGCGGTGGGACTCAGGAGCCCAGCCCAGGGAGGGGTGCGGTGGCCAGGCCTGGTCTTGCTGCAAGACCATTGTCACAGCAAGCTGGTGACACGTTCCCGGAGACCCCTGGCTGCAGGCAGGGGAGGGGCTGGGGGCCGGGCCAGGGCCTAGCAGCGCAGGGCTGGGGAGGGGAATTCCAGCCCAGGTGAGAGCCAAATCCAGGGGCTCCCCTGTGCCCTCCCTTGTCCACCTCCCAGGTTTCCTGCCCTGGGCCAGCCGGGGGTGGGGGGCTCGTGGCTGAGTGACAGCTGCTCACTCCACCCCTCCCAGTCCTTTGGGAGGGGACTGGGTCCCTGGGGCAGTGGGTGGCACCCTCTCCCAGCCCCCTCCTCTCCAGTCCCGCGTGGTGTCCAGGATGGGTGCAAGGTGGGGAAGGTGGCCGTCCCCACCCTCCCCACCCTGAAGGGATGTCTGTAGCCCTTGGGCCAGCAGTGCCAGGGACGACTGGACCCCACGTGGGCACTCCCAGGAAGCGGCATTGGGAACGCTGCCCACACATCTGTCTCCAGGGCCAGGCTGCACCCTCTTCCAGGAAGGCCCCCTCACTGTCCTGAGGGCTGCTGGGCTGGGGCACCCCTGAGCCCCCAGCACAGGCAGGCAGAGGCGGGTGCTAGCTGCAGACGCCTGGCCATGGGGTTCAGGCCCCACAGGGCACGCCTGGGACCAGGCTGCCCAGGGTTTGGACAGCCGGCTGTGCTTGGAGTAAGCTGTGCTTCCGCCGGAGTCCAGTGGTGCTAAATATAGCGGCCAGGGAGGGGAGTTTCCGGTTACAGCCCCCCCCACCATGCCGGGAAATCGATGCCAGCTCCATTAGGCCCGGCAGCAATGCCTGCTGACCAGCCCCGTGGGCTGCAGGGCAGAGCCGGGGGCGGGACTGCACCCGAGCCCAGGTGCCCTGCCCCCATCCGCCCACCCAACACCCTCCCCAGGCTCTGCCAGAGCCTCTTGGAGGCAGTGGACAGGACCTGCAGGTGAACCCGGGAGGCCCGGGGCAGCTCTCATGGTGGGCACCAGGCAGGCTGCAAGCGGGTGAGGCAGACCAAGGGCTATGGGGACGGTGGCCTGCCGGGGCTGGCCGCCCCACCCCACTCGAGTGGCCCAGCCCGAGAGCACGGTCACTTCCCACGTGCACAGCCCCACCTGGGCCAAGCAGCCAGCATTTGCATACAGGTGGTACTCCTGGGCAGGCCTCCTCAGGGCCACCCACACAAAGGCTGTCCAGCACTGTGCTGAGGGGCCGGATGCTCCTCCATGCTCAGCTAGGGAACCGCCCTGGGGGGGCAGCATAGGCACCCCCTCGGTCTCAGCAGGAACCAGGGGCTGCGGGGGGCCCTACCCAAAGGGACAAGGGGACAAGAGCAGGAAGTCAGATTCACAGCAAAGCTGCCGGTCACTCCAGCTCCCACTGGGGCTGGCATCCCCTGGGGCACTGCCCGAAGGGCTGACCTGGCAAAGGGCAGGAAGCCTCAGGCTGGGTCAGAGCCCTGGAATGCACACTCCACGCGCCCGCTGACCGTGTCTGCAGCCTGTGCTGGGTGGGCAGGGGCTGGGCACCCCAGAAAGCCCAAGTGCAGCTCTGAGCTGCCTGCATCTCACACAGCCCAACCCCTGGGCAGGCAGAAGGCAAAGCCAGCTGTTTGCATGGGAGGGGTCTTCTGGGGTTCGCCGGCCACATCAGGCAGGCTGGCAGAGCCCCTCACGCTGGCGGCCTGGGCCAGGATGGGTAGCTTTGCACACGGCTCTCTCGGGCAGGCAGACCGCAGACGCCGGCCGGTGCTCCGCAGGCTGAGTGAGGTTCCGGAGGGGGCTCGGGGAGGCCCTGGGGCCCCTAGACCAGGCCAACTTGGGCCCCTCCCAGGAACGTGCAGCCTGCTGCAGGCCCCACCGGATCTCGAGCCTCAGGGTCGGCCACCCCCTCCCGGGGACAACGTCCACTCCAGGGCCCAGGCCTGTCCTGCTGCACTGCCCTCCCTCGGCATCCAGCCTGGCAGAGCCCTGGGCCACCGCTCCTCTCTGGCCCGCCCTGGCCGGACTCAGAGTGCCCACTGCATGGCCTGCGGCCAGTGGAGCTGGGGGCTCACAGGGAAGGCCCACCGTCCCCTGCCCCTCCCCAGTCCTCACTGCGTTGGCCTAGGCTACAGAGCTCGGAGCCAGCGGACAGAGGCACCAGAGCCGTCAAGCTTTTATTGGGGCTGGGGGGTGGGGCAGCGGGCCTCACTGGACACCCAGGTCGGGGCCACATGGCTGAGGAACCAAGAGATGCCAAAGATGACGCCCAACGTCTTGGGGATGTCCGGGTCGTCCACGAAGGCCTGGGTCCCTTCCAGGGGCAGGTGCACCACTTCGATGAGCTCGCCCTCGTCCACCAGGCCCCCGCCTGGGCCGCTGCGCTGGGCGTCGGTCACCTCCGCGTAGAACATGGTCTGGCAGGAGCCAGTCAGCCCCACCCCAGACCTGCGGCCGAGACAGGGTCTACTGAGCCCTGATCCCTGGTGGGGGCATCACGCCACACACAGCGGGCATGAGGACACAGGTTCATCACGAGGGGCCTTCCTGGGTGGGCTTAGCGTCACGTGCTCACAGCAAAGCCCCCGGCCGACGGCCAGCAAGCACCCTGCACCGAGCAAGACCCCAGACGCCCACCCTGAGCCTCAGAAACCGAGGGGCGCTTGAGTTCTCGTGCAGGCCCCTGCCCCTCGCTCTGCTGGGGGCCCGGCCAGGGCTCCTTCCGACCTGCAGTGCGTCCTGTGCCGGCTGCCAGGCCAGGCCAGGCCCTGGTCTGCACCCACGGACACAGGAACAGTCTGTGGGACCAGTGAGGGCTCCCTGGTGGGCACCTGGGATGTCACTGCTGAGCTGGCCGGAAGGCGACTGAGACCCAGAGTGCCCTGGGGAGTGAGGGCCCAGCCCCTGGTCACAAGCTGGCGAGGAGAGGGAGGGAGCCCTCCCTCAGCAGGCAGTGGCCAGCAGGGGATGGGCACCCAGCCTGAGGAACTGACACGAACAGTGCGCACGAGTGGTGACCGCGGCCACGAGGATGGGGTGGCGCAGCGGCCACGCCAGAATCCGGAACAGGAGGCGGGCCAGGAGTGCCCTGAGAGGGGGGCCATAAGGGACGTCCTGGAGGGAGGGCGCCCTTGGAGGGGTGCCAGCACTGGGGGGAAGCAGAACTGGGGCCTCCATTCCCCACCCCAAGGGGCCCCCGCTGCTCCCTTGCCTCCTGTCCCTGGGGCCCCTCCCACGGCCCGGCCTGTGACCCCTCCGGGGGTCCTCTCAGCCTTGTCCTCGGCTGGCTGCTCCCACACCAGTGCCTTGAGCTCCAGGGCCGTGTCACCTGTGACGGGCAGGTGAGCAGTCTGGCTCCCCGCTGGGGCTGTGGACGGCGCAGGGCGTCCCATGTCTGCCTCCTCATGGCCACACCCTCCTCACCCAGACGAAGGACCCCCTGGCCCGGCCCCTCCCACCGCCTCCCACCCCCAGGCCACCAGCCTGCCCCTTTGGTGTGGAAATCCTGCCTCCGGGCCAAAGCGGCCCTCGTTCAGGTGGTGTTAGGCTGGGTGGGGGGCACAGAGACCCCCTTCCTGCCCCCCCACCTGGAGTGAGGGAACCATCACCAAGTCCATGGGGGGTGGGGGGGTACGGGCCTCATGGCAGTGTCCCAGCCTAGGGGGTGGGCCCAGGCTTTGGTGGGGGCAGGTGCTGAGGGCGGGGCTCCAGGCCACACCCCTCCCAGAGTCCTGGAGCACCCCCCCCCCCCCCCGGCCTTTCCTTCATTCCTGAGCTCGGAGCTGTGAGTCACCCACCCCCAGCCCCGGTGCTTAATCCCACAGGAAGTGGAGGCATCTGTCGGCAGCAGCTGCCACCGGAGCCGGCCCACACGCCAGGGGCCGCAGGCTGGGGGCACGGGCCCAGAACGCCGCGGGAGCCCGCGAGCCCTTGGGTTCCGGCTTGGCTTGGGATCTGAGGCGCAGCCCGTGCAGCCCGCCCCCAGCTCCACGACCTGCTGGCACGCCCACCCTCGCCAGGCAGACCATCCCCGCCCAGCGCGCCACACCGAGGCCAGCCGCGTGGGCCTTCTCACCTGTACGTGGCCACCCGGCGCAGGCTGGAGGGAGCCAGGCGGTAGCCACACTCCTCCCACGCCTCCTTGCAGGCCACCTCCTCCAGCGAGAGCCCCGGCTGGTCCACGAGGCCGGCGCACAGCTCCACCGTCACCCCTGCCACGCCGGGCAGCGCCGGCTGCAGCTCCCGGGGCCCCTCCCGGCCCACAGCCGCCAGCGACCCTGGGAAGTGGCGCTCCACCTCACCTGCGTACACAGCTGGGGGTGTGGGGGGTGCAGCCACAGCACCCAGAGCGCCCGAGGTGCCCCACCCCAGCCCACCCTGCCTGCCTCACCTGGCCGGAACTGCCTGACCAACACCAGACTCCTTCGGGAAAAGTTGAACAGGAGCAGGGTCACGCTGCGGGGGGGGGGGGGGGGGGGCTAGCACAGGAGCAGCCCTCCTGGCTTCCCCGTGCCCAGCGTGCCTCCCACACCCACTCCCGGGCCCCTTGCTCAGATGGGGAGACCGAGCCCACACAGCTCAGGGCTCACGCATCAGGCCAGGACCCGGTCTTCCCTGTGCCAGCTGGCAGGGCGGGGGCGGGCACGCTGCGCAGCTGGGCCAGCACAGCCCACACCCCAGACATGCGGGCGAGGGCACCAGGAGGCGCCCCCAGCTCCCAGAGGCCCCGTCCACTACCGCTGAGCCACCAGGCCTACGACCGAGCCCTCAGGACAGGAAAACTGGAGGCTGAGCGGGGGCGGGGCTCGGAGCCCGCTCCCGAGGCGGGCCAGCGGGCTCTCACCTGTCGTGGGTCTTCATGAAGTCCCAGGACTTCTGGGTGCCGTTCTGAAAGAGACGGGGCGGTGGGGAGGCGGGCTGAGGGCTGCCACCACCGAGGCGGCCCGCCGGGCCCGTCACACCGCTCCCACGAGGGATGTCTGGGGAGGGGCCGCGGCCTGCACTGGTCAAGAGGGCCCGGGGCTCCAGCGCAGGGAGCTCAGGCCGAGCAGAGACCAGGATCCCACGGCAGAGGTGGCTGCTCGCCCTGCGGGGCTCGGAGACCCGACCCCTCCACCCTGGGCAGCCCCTCTTGCCTTCCGTGGTCCTGCTCCCCAGCCTGCACCCTGCCCGGGCTACCAGGAGGGCCTGAGCAGTGCTCAACGAGGGGGCCGGGGCCGGACTCCCCACGGCAGCCGGTCCAACAGGTAGAAGGCAGGGCTCCTGGGGCCAGCATCCACCCTGGGGTCCGCAGCAGACAGTGCCATTCCCCCGGCCCACTCCCACCCAAGAGGGTCTCCGCTGACGGGGCCGGACCGGGGGCCAGCCTGAGGTTGCCCAGCTCCAGGGTCCACTGGGTCCACTGTGCGCCAGCCAAGAGCAGGACCCTGGGGCTCTGTCCGGGACCTGAGATGGACAGAGGTCTGAGCCTCAGAGACAGGAGGCACAGCTGGGGTGACAGCAGAGGGAGGATGCCAAGGGTCAGCCTTCCTGAGGACTTCCTGGAGGAGGTGACGGGAGGGGATGGGAGGCCTGAGCAGTCAGCCCCAGCTGAGCCTGGTTTCCAGTGGAAGGCCGTTGGGCACCACCCGGCAGGCAAGCCCAGGCCTGCCTGACACCAGGGCCGGCTCGGGGAAGGCGTGCCCCTCCAGGCTGCCCCCCGCAGCTGCCTCTCCTAGGTGTCACCCACACAGGTCTGGGGCCCTCGGTCAGGCCCTGAGGGCTGGGGCAGCCAAAGCAGCTCTAGCAAGGCCTGGGTCGGCGGGGCCAGCACCCACCAGCTGGACACCGTCCTGGGGCCTGCAGCGGGCGGGCTGTGCCGCTCCCCGGCCCCCTCTCCCCCAGGGAGGCCTCTCGGAGGGGGCTGGACCTACGCCTGCCAGAGGCTGCCCAGCTCCAGCGGCCACCGTGCGCCAGCCACGGGCAGGACCCTGGCGACAGCACCCTGAGGACGGGCCTGGGGTGGAAACGTGGGCCCGTCCTCCTCAGGGCTGTCTGGCCCCCACCAGGGCCCCCTGGCTGCCCTGCCCTGCCCGCTCCCTCTGCGGCCCTGGCTCCCTGGGCACCCCAGCCCTGTCCCTGCTGGCCTGCACCTGCGCCAGTGCGACCCTGCTGGCCAGCACAGCCCGGGGTGGGGACGGGTGCTCCGGGGGCTGTGCAGCCACAGCAGGCACCCTGTCCCCCACGTCCCCACCAGCCCCTCTACCAGCGCTGCCAACTCGGCAGGGACAGTGGCAGGAGCCTGGATGGGAGGGGGCACTGGAGGCCGGCCTGCACCCAGGGAGGGTCTCCGCGGGGCCTGGAGGAGCCCGGCAGGAGGCGCGGCCCTGGGACGGGTGGGCCGGCCGGCGCGAGGTGGGGGCGCGGTGAGGCCCTGGGAGAGGCGGGAGAAGGCGCCACGACCCAGTGGTCCAGCGGGAATCTTCGGTGAACCTGCTCCGCGCGGTGCCGAGGCCACGTCCTGGGCGGGGGCCGGGCCTCCGGGAGGCGCCCGCCCGGCGAAGCCCCTGGGGAGGAAGCCCACCTTGCCACGCCCCCTGTCCAGCGCCCTCTGTCCACCTCCTCCTCCTTCAAGTCTCGGCGCCGAGCCCTCCGCCTCCGGGGAGCCTCTTCGACCTCCCAGGGCACCTGAGTCCCAGGGCGAAAAAGGGACGTCTGGGCCGGGCAGGGAGGCGGGGACCCGCGCCAGACGCGGTTCACCTGCCCCGCTAACCTCGCGGGCGGGGCGGGGCCCACGCGCAGAGCCCGGGGTGGGCGGGGCCTCGCGGGCGGGGCGGGGCCCACGCGCAGAGCCCGGGGTGGGCGGGGCCTCGCGGGCGGGGCGGGGCCCACGCGCAGAGCCCGGGGTGGGCGGGGCCTCGCGGGCGGGGCGGGGCCCACGCGCAGAGCCCGGGGTAGGCGGGGCCTCGCGGGCGGCGCGGGGCCTGGGGCGGGAAGCGCGGGAGCGCGCCGGGGGCCGTGCGGGGCCGGCGGCGGCGCGGGCTCACCTGGCGGTAGTGCAGCGTGAGCGGCTGCAGGTAGGGCGACGCGGTGCAGGGGCCCACGGCTGCTCCCTCGATGCGCTCCATGGCGGCGCGCGGGACAGGCCCGGGCCGGGGCCGGCGCACGAAGGGGCCTCGCCCGCTGGGAACGGCGGGCGCGTCCTCGCGCCCCGCGCATGCCCAGTGCGCCCGGGCGGGGCGGGGCGGGCGCGCGGGCGGCGGCGGCGGCGGCGGCCCCAGGTAGCGCGCCAGGTGTGGCCTGCGAGCAGGGAGCGCGCGGGTCTGGCGGGCCGTGGGGCGTCCTGGTCGGGGAGGGGCTGGGGCGGCTGCGTCGCGCCTGGGGGCCGTTCGGGGGCGGGCAGTCCTCCGAGGCAGGGGCTCCCTGGGGGAGAATGACCGAGGCCGAGGTGGGAGGGTCCTGGCTGCCCGGAGAGGCGTGTGGAGGCCGCACGAAGCCTTTGGAAGCAGGGCGAGGCGCGAGGAGCCGAGAAGGGCTGCGGGCGGGGAGGCTGGGCTGGCCGGGCCGGGCCGGGCCGGGCCTCTGCACCTGTGCCCTGTCGGAGGAGCTGCCACTCTGTGGGGCGGCCCCGCTCCCGGAAGCCCCCACCTGCTGACACCCGGCTGTGGAGGGCCCGCGGGACCTCCCCAGAACGCCGGGGCAGGTGCACGGTGAGATGGGTGCTGAGGCCCGCACCCTTGGCCTGCACCTGCTCCCCGTGTCGCTGGGCTGTGGCTTGGCCGGGGCTGTGCCCTGGGGTCCTGCTCTGCAGTGGGCAGGTGGTCGCGGGCCTGCAGTCGCTGTGGGTGAACAGCTGCGCTGCCCTCGCTTGGCGCCTGCCCTGGGACAGCAGGGCTGACCCCTTAGGTCAGGAGGACGGCCCTGGGCCACCCGAGTCAGGGCAAGAGGTCGTCGCAAGGAGGGACACTGGGAAGCAGTCCATGGCGCCTTCGTCCAGGACCGGCCGCCGCCCCGCCCGGCCGCCCAGCGTCCCGAGGGCCCAGCCAGGTCCTGCTGTGGGCGTGTGCTGAGGAGCGGCCGAGGCCGGCCCAGGGCTGGGTCCCTGCCCTGCTGTTGGGGGCACTTGTGCTCGGACCCCTTTAAGTGCTGTTTGAATTTGGCGTGATGTATTTCCCCTCCAATGAAATCAATAATAAAAGTTAAGATAGCAAGTTTTTATGTATCTCTTACAGCGAGGTGCCGCCTGCTGGTTCACTCCGCAGATGCCCGGAGCAGCCAGGAGCCCGGGGCAGACCTCCTGACCGGGGGTTCCCGGCGAGACCAAATGCCCACTCAAGGCGGCACACTTACGGTGCTGCTTTTTTCTAAAGATTTGAGAGGCAGAGTTAGAGAGGGGTCTTCCATCTGCCTGCTCACTCCCCAAACGGCCGCAGTGGCCGGAGCCAGGCCAGGCCGGAGCCAGGAACTTCTTCCGGGCCTCCCACACGGGCGCAGGGGCCCGAGCACTTCTGCTGCCTTCCCAGGTGCATGTGCAGGGAGCTGGATCGGAAGAGGAGGAGCCGGGACTCGAACCAGAGCCCATACAGGATGCTGACACTGCAGGCTTTACCCCTTGTGCCACAGCACCGCCCCTCTAGGTGTGTGTCATCTCACGGTGCTGGCCTGAGGGCGGTGCTGTCAGGTGCGGGAGCCCTGGCGCGTGGACCTGTGCTGAACCCTGGCCCTGGCCCATTCAGGATCCTTCCAGCCCTGCCTCCTGGGGTCCCCACCCAGGCTCTGCCAGCATCCGCCCGTGGACGTGTGGACGTGCGGTGTCGCCCTGGGGCTGGCGACGGGGCCCAGGCCCCACGTCCCCAGTGTGCAGGCGCCCCTGGGTCTCGAAGGGAAGCAGCTCAGCCCAGAGCCCCAGCCCGCTCACCCTGTGCGGAGCCCACCCGGAAAGCAGCAGCCCACGAACAATGCCCTCCGTGGGACCCACCTTCCCCCGGGGGGAGAAAACAGTGCTTCAGAGAATGGCAGCTTCCTGCGTTTGTGCTGCCCTGAAGGGGTGATTCACCGAGACCGCCCACAGAGAGAGGCCCCTGAGCCCAGCCAGCTCCCAGGGGAGACGGCCCCCGCCCGCTGAGCCCCAGCCCACACCGCCAGGCCTGGGTGCCCGCAGCCCCCGCCTGCACCCTCAGCCCAAGCATCGGCAGAGCTGGCGCAGCACGGGGAACTTCCTGGAGGAGGAGTCGGGCTCAGGCACCGGCCGGGGGGGCATCGAGGCCAGGCCTGGGTGCAAGGCAGGGGTGGGGGCAGTGAGCTGAGAGCTCTCGAGGACCCCAGAACCGGGTTTGCCTGACCTGGCGGAGGGGCCTTGGGGTCCTTCCCTGCGAGGGTGGCGCCTGGGGGAGGAGGGCTGCCCCTGCCCCTTGCTGCCTGGGGGGCTGTGTCCCCAGGCGGGCCTGGAGGACCCGCCCCTCGCCCCACCTGCAGCTGTCCTGGCTGCCGCCCCTCCCCGCAGCACCCAGCCCACCCAGCCATGGGTGTTCCTGTAGCCCCGGCCCCCGCTGACACCCCTCCCTCAGGGGCCCTTCCCGGAGGGGCGGTGGTCTCTGGGCAGCGTGGGAGGGTCTTCCGGCTGGGCGCCAACATCAGCGCCCATGTCAAGGCTTTGTCTCCCTGCTCTGTCCAGGGCCCGGCCTCATGAGCAGGGCGCCTCCCCTTGCCCTTCTCTGCTGACAGAACTGAGCTAACGGGGTCCAGCGCACCCCCTCTGGCCTCTCCGGCCGTCCTCGTGCCCAGGGCCCCCTTCCCCAGGGCAGCAGCACCAGCACGGCCTGGAGGGGCCAGTGCCTCCACCAACACCTGCTGCCACTTGTCGGGTTTTTAAAAATTCATGACGGACGGAGACATCATCCATCCCCTGGTTTATGCCTCCTGCCCACAATAGCCAGGCGCTGGGGGCTCGAGCCAGGCCTCGCTCAAGGGGGCAGGGACCCAAGTACCTGAGCCTTCACCTGTGGCCCCCAGGATACCCAAGAGCAGGCCCCGTGCCAGGGACGCGGCGTCTAGCGGTTGCACCAAATACCCACCCGCCGGCCCTGCTGCCATCCCTGAGACAAGGAGCCGGGCGGGGGTGGCCCTCACCCTGTTCTCAGCCTCCTGGGCTGGCGGGGACGGGGCTGCGGGTGACAAACTCCCATGGGGACCACCTTGCTGTCCCTGCTCCCGCTCGCCAGCCCCTTGCTGGCTTCCTCCTGGCGTCCGCCCCTGGACATCTGGCCACGGTGGTGGTGGCAGGGACCTCGTGAGGGGAGACTGGGCCTGTGGGGACCAGTGTGGGTCCTGGGGTGGCAGCTGCCGCCGTATTTCTCAAAGGTTAATTAATCAATTTGAAAGGCAGAGTGACAGAGACAGAGTGTGCTTCCATCCGGGCGGTCAGTCCCCAAGCGGCCCCGGTGGTCAGACCCAGAACCCCATCCGGGTCTCCCACGCTGGGCCATCGCCTGCTGCTCCTAGGTGGGTGCATTTCCCGGGAGCTGGGTGGGAAGTGGAGCAGCAGGGCCCCCGCCGGCGCTCGGAAACCCGCCGCAGGCACCACAACCCGGGCCCTGCTGAGCCGTGTGCTATCAGCTCCTTGTATTAAATCCCGCGTTAGAAGTTCCGGTGCTGTTTTCTCTGTTCGGATAGAGTTGGACTGAGTTGGGGTGGACAGCAATGAGGGTGCAGTCAGGCACTGGCGAGAGGTGGGGGCCACACAGGCAGGTGCCGGCCCGACAAGGCCTGGGGGCCCCTCTGTGCCGCCGGCTCCCGCAGACCCCACAGCCAGCGCAGCGTGCGCGCGGACCCAGAGGAGCCCAGTGCGGGCGGAGAAGCCGGCCGAGCTGCGCACGCCGCTCGGGGAGCCTCCCGCCGTGCGCGCCCTGCCCGTGCCCCCGAGGCTGGCGCGGCGGACCCGGGCGGAGTCCTCCCCTCCCCTGCCCACCCCCACCTGCCGGCCGCGGGCAGACCCCAGCCTGGGCCGGCCTCCGTGTCTGGCCCCGGCGGGGCGTTTCCGCAGGAAGCGGCCGCCTCCTGAACAAAGGCACCGGCGGACAATGGCCATTGAATTGGCCGGGGCGCTCGCGCGGGGACGGCCGCCAGCTGCCCGCGCTGATAAGAGCGGCTCGGCAGCGCCCTCCGCCGCGTTCAGGCGAGCGGGCCGAGGAGCCGCGCCGCGCCGCGCCCCGCAGGTTGGGAGCCAAGGGGGAGCCGGCGCGCCCCCGCCCGGCCCGGCCCTGGGAGCGCCGCGCGCCGCGGTCATCGCCCCGGACCCCCAGCCGAGGGGCGGGCGTGACGTCACCCACCGTGATGCTGGCAAACGCCAGCGCCTCGCTGCGTGTCCTGTTCGTGGATTCGGGTGCAGGGGCCGCAGCACGCCCGGCTCGCCGGCTCGCCTGCGTGCGCAGCGGGGGCCGGGGTGCCCCTCCTCCCACTCCCCTACAGGACCCTCGGGACAGCCCCCGACGGCGCCGGGAGGCCACCGGGCAGCTGGGTTCGCCGCTGCAGCCCCGGAGGCGGCTCCAAGGGAAGAGTTGGGCTTCCCTCCCCAGGTCACGAGCGGGCTCTGAGCTGACCCTGGAGGCTCGCGGCTGTTGAGTGGGCCTGGGCAGAGCTGCCGTCAGGGCAGGGTGTGGTTCCTGGCCGCTCCGGGATTACAGGGCCCCCGGGAGGGGGCATCAGTAAGCCCGGGTAGGGCAAGAGCCAGAGGCTTGGGGGGCCGTGGAGGGATGAGCAGACCCACCTGCTGGGAGGCGCCCATGTGACTGCTTTCCAGGTTCCCAGGCGCTCAGCTAGGTGGTATCCACTGGATCCGCAGGTGTGGCCCTGGCTGTCAGGCCCACCTGGGTGGTGGCAGTGAACACCAGCCCCCTGTGGCTGGGGCTGTGTCACATCGTCCAGGGAGCCAGCACCCTCCTGCCGCTCCCATCTGCAGGGACCCCCCTGGGGGCCTGGACACGCCTGCCTTCCTCGTCCAGCCCTGCTGCCTTTGCCAGGGGCAGCCTGGAACTCCCGGCTTGCGCCTCGCCTGCAGGGCCCCACCACATCCTCCGAGGGTCCAGCCAGGGGGCCACAGGCCACCTCTGCATTCTGTGCTGTGAGCCATCCAGGCTGGGCCGCGCCACCTGGTTCTGCATAACCAGAGGCAGCAGCCACTGGGCCCCGGGAAGGGGAGGCTGAGTGGCCCTATCAGTGCTGGGTGCTTCCTAAGTCCCCTGGCGCTGGGCCGCCCAGAGTGACTCATGCAGGGTCCCAGGGGAATGCCCTGGCCGCACACGTACCTGCTCATCCCCTTCCTACCTGGTCAGCCTGGCCTCTGTCCAGCTGCCCCCTGCATCCCACCAGCATCCCCCGCCCCTGCCAGTAAGGCTGAGGCACCCCCACCTTGTTCCTGCACCTGACCAGGGCTGTGAGGCCTCCAGAGCTGAGCACACCTCCACCTCAGTGGCCAAGGGCTCACTCCCTGCCCACGGCCCAGCTCTCCCCAGCCCCACCCTCAGAGGCCTCTGTGGGGTCCTGCCTGCCCCTCCCCTCCTCTTCCCCAGCTGTTGGCCCTGCCCTCTCCCCTCTCGTGCCTTCTCAATGGCTCCCCTGGACCCTGGGACCGTCTGTGCCCCAGCATGGTTGCCACCTCTGCCTGGGGCCTGTCTAGCTTTCACAGGGCTCCGGGCAGGAACTGCCCACCAGCAGAACCCACCCTCCACCCTCATGCTGTCATGTCCCATGGGAGCGAAAGTTGGGGAGCGGGCAGAGGAGGTCTGGGGGCTCCCCTCCCAGGAGCAGCCCGTGTGCAGGGAATGCAGATCCCCGCGTGCCGTGCACAGGCACTGAGGCTGGCTCAGCACCCAGCCTACCCAGCTGTCCAACAGTGCCGCCTCATGGCCAGGGCTGCCCCCTGCCCACGTGCACAGTGCATGCCTGTGTACACTGCAGAGCGGCCTGGGCTGTAACCACCTCTCCTCTTCCCTGTATTCCCGTCTGGGCCAGGGTGGAGCACAGCAGCCCAAGGGGGCAGTGGGGCCTTGGAGGCCAGCGACAGGCTGGGGACCCCAGTTCCACCTCTGCCACCCCACAGTCCCTGCGGCTCTCAGACTGTTCAACTCAGCCCTGCTTAGACCCTCGCCCAGGCTCTTCACCTGCTCCTCCCACCCCAACTCCTGAGCCCCCGTGGGGCCATCCCCAACCTCAAAGCCCCTCCCCAGTGACAGCTTTTCAGCCTTGCCCCTTGGTCCTGGCCCTGCTGTCCATCCCTCCAGTAACCAGCCAGGTCCTGTTCTCCCCACCTGCCCTCCGCTTCCCCACACGTGTGCGTGGAGCTGTCTACACACAGGACACCAGCTCCGAGGGCAGAGGTGCGTCTGTCCCCGGTGTGCCCTTGCCAGCTCCTGCAGAAACAGTGAGAAGAGACCCAGGCTTCCTGGAGTCCTGCGTGCAGCTGATCTCAGGGCAGCCCCACTCAGGGCTGGGAACTGTAGGGTTGTGCACAAGGCCAGATGTTCCCACTGCTGATGTGACAGTGCACCTGTGGACCCCAGCTCTGCTTCTGGGCCCACAGTGCCCACCTCCGTCTGCCAGAACTGGGGTCTTGCCCAGGTCTGACCAGGCATTCCCATCCAAGGAGTGTCCCCATAGCAGGCAGCTTGGCTCCAAGCTGTTGTGGCTGGGGGCAGGGGTACACTGGCCACCTTCCTGAGATGTGCCGGCCAGCCAGGCCAGGCAGGGTCCAGGACAGGCACCTGGCAGGTGTATCCACTGTGGCCTCCAGGGGGCTGGTGCAAACTCCTGCTGGTTAACAAAGCAAGAAGTCCCTGAGCAGTCTGTCTGGCCCCGGTTCCTGTCCCACCCTCAGGCCAACTAGAGCCTCCTCGGCCTTGTGCCCGGGCTCTGCTGCCCTGCTGGGCCTTTGCTCAGTGCCCCAAGAGGCTGGCCCAGAGCCACAGGCCCTGAGGAGCTGCCCCAGAAGTGTCCCCCGCCTGGGCTGTTTCTACCTGGTCAGGGCTAGCCAGGCCGGCTGTAACAGGTGGCACTGCACACTGAGTATCGGTGGGTCAGGGTTGGGTCCTACCAGCCCCAGGCCCCTGCCCTTGCAGGTCCCAGCTGGGCCACTGTGGGGACAATGGCCTCCTGAGCCACACTAGTCCTGGCAGCAAAGCCAGAGGCAGCCTCTGTTCTGCCACCCCACGGCCCAGGTCTGGGCCCGGCCTGCAGTCTCAGGGCCTGTCTCCCGGCTCCCACCCCTCCGCCGTCTCGGGGCCTGTCCCCCGGTTGGAACACAAGGCAAGGCAGGCACTGGAGCTCAGCGCCAATGCAGTCGGAATCCCGGCCCAGAAACCCCACCAAAGGAGCCAGGCCACTCACCGCTGCCCCCCAGACCAGAGGGTCAGGGTGCTTTTGCAGCATGGCTGCACCGTGTGGGTCCCCCAGGGACACAGGCCTTGAGGACGGCCTTGAGGGCCGAGCACCCACAACTCTGGCCCACCTGGTTCTGCAGTGCCCCTGCCGGCTCCGGGGAGTAGAGGTGGTCGGGCCAGCGGGGCCAGCAGGGTTCCTTCCACTCTGCAACAATGCCCCCCCACCATCTTATAGGCCAAGGAGTGTCCAGACCCCAGAGGGAAGGGGGTACAAGAGGGGTCCCCACCATGGCACTTCTTAGCCTGCAGTGCCACAACAGCAAAACTGTGTAGTGGCCCCGTGAGGGAGCTCCTCCCGTTTATTCAGTGAGGGAGTGTCCCGGCAGCCCCCGGCCACGCAGGGTCCCACCTCCGTTTACCCTGCCTTGAGGTTGTGTCCAGCGTGGCCTCCGGCACGTGTGTGGTGGCGAATCCCCAGCCATTCCATCATGTACCACCATTTGGCTCAGTCTGGCTGGGCCCCCTGAGCTCTGTACCCAGCCCCCCGCGCACCTGCTGGAGAGATTGGCAGGGCGGCCAAGCTGCCACCCAGCTGGGCTTGGTGCCTGCAGACCCTGGGGGTGGCAGTGGCAACAGGTCCTCCGCCAGGCGGGAGCGACACCCCAGGGTTAGGCACGTGGCTTCCGCCTGTGTCCCACAACCAGAGCACCTGGGCAGTTCCCCACTCCAGCTTCCTCACGTGCAACCTGGGAGGCAGCAGGTGACGGCTCAGGTTCCTGGGTCTGGCCTGTCCCAGCGCTGGCTGTTGCGGGGTGTGGGGCATGAATCGGGTGGAAGTCTCCCCGAGAGCAAACAGCTCCCAGTCCCCAGGGGCCCTTCCTGAACCCCAGCAGGGTCTGGACGAGGGCCGCTACCTGCTCCTCAGTGTTGTGTGCACTTGGTCTGCTGTGAGGACAGGCCGGGCTCTCACATAGTTCACCTGGAGGCTGTCTGCACGTCACCCTCCGTCACTCTCCGGGCACACAAGCCCGGCTGCAGCCCCATGAGTGGCCACGCAGGCCTGACGGGGACCGTCCGGAGCTGGGCCTGCAGGGGAAGAGGCCACTTCTCCAAGCTGCTCCTGGGCACCGTGGTGAGGACTGGCAGGTGACCGTGCGCTCTGCTCAGCAGAGAGCCTGCTGTCCTGGCCAGGCCCCTGCAGTCACTCTTGTGGGGGTGGGTACAGCCAGGACCCTGGCCCCCTGTGTCCAAGAGGAGGATGGCTGTCAGGACACTGCCTTTTCCAGGAGGCTACTGCCAGCAGGGGACCCTGGGCGGTCACTCAGGCTCCTGTGTGAGACGAGGGTGGAACTGGCGCCATCTCTCAGGGGGCAGGGAGTTAACACCACTGCCTGGTGCCTGTTTGGCCCAGGGAGAGCCATAGCCCGTCCTCCGTGGGAGGCAGTCCTCCGTGGCAGGCAGCTAGGGCGAGGGCACCATGGCCAGGCTGGCAGGGGGCGTGCAGGCGAGGAGGGTTGGGAGATCCCCGGCAGAGACCCAGGCACATCCCCAGGCCGGGCTAGACCACTGCTGCCCACACCATCAGACTCACTGAGGGACGTGGGGGCCACCTTGGTCTTGTGCCCCGATCTGGTCTGGGTGCCCAGGGGGCCCCCACAGAGCCAGACGGGGGTGGGGCAGCAGGAGTCCTGTCCCAGGGGCTCCCAGGCTGCCCGTGCCCCGAGAGCCTTCACGTGCAGAACGCTTATGTGCCGCAGCCCCAGGCCCACACCCCTGCCCACCACTCCACAAGGCCTTGGAGTCCAGGAGAAGGCTGTCCCTGGGCCAGCAGCTGGAGGGACCTGGCTTCAGGGAAGACACCCAGGCAGCCTGCAAGCCCGAGTGCTGGGGCCACCATCTCCAGCGGACACTGCCTCTGGGCGGGGCTCCTCCCTGCCCCAAGCAAATGCAGGGATCAGACCTTGTGCAGGCCGCTGGGGCCAGCAGGGAGGGGGTTGGCTTCATCTCAGAGCAGCCAGCGTGGACCCACCCCAAGACCCTGCCCATCCCACCCACTGCACCCCTCAGCCCAGCCAGAGCCACAGGCAGACGGCGGCAGAGGGTGCTGCCCACGCTCTCGGTGGGGTACCCCAGGGTGGCTGCAACAGGAGCTGGGGCTCCACTCCCCAGGAGGCAGGGCCTCTGGCGGCAAAGCCCTGGAGAGCCACCTTGGCCAGGGAGGGGGGTCCTGCAGACCGGCAGGTGCCTGAATGCTCCCTCGATCCAGTTTAGCTCCTGCGGCCACGCTGATGGGGTCCCCAGGCACCAAGACCCCCCACATACACACACACAGCAGGGCAACACAGGTGGCTGGGGTGCCCCTGCAAGTGTTAAGTGTAGGGACCGTGGAGGGCAGGGAGTGAGGTCATTGGGTAGGACTGAAGAGCTCAGAGCAGCTAAAGAGTCAGACCCCATGCCCCACCCTCCAACTGTGTGGCAGAAGGGGGTCCCGGGCCACCCTCGATTCTCCATTCCTCCTACAGGGGCCAGCAGGCACCAGGAGAGAGCAGAGGCTGTGACAAGCAGGACCCTGTCTGCACAGCCCACTGAGTGGACTGTGGGGCAGGATCCCCAGCAGCCCATGTGGCTAAGGGAAGGGTTGGGGCTCTTTCCCCCTCCTCCCCGTGGGAGCAAGGCATGTATCTGTGGCCCCGACCGACCGCAGAAAGAAGACACAGAGCAAATGCCCAGCTCAGCCCCGCGCCTGCGCCATCCAGCCTGGCCCATGGCCACCTGCAGCCGGGGCCCTGCCCCTTAGTGCCTGGGTCACTCCATGTCCATGGGGCCCAGGCTCTGGGACCCATCCTTCCTGTCCAGCCACCGTGGCCCTTCCAAGCTCACACACTTTGTAGAGCAATTACCCTCCCCTGCCATCCCCAGCAGGTGGACAAGGCACAGCTGGGGACAGGCCTGTTTGCCTGCGTGAGACTCTCCTGTTCTCTTCCCAGGCACTGGCCTCGCATCCCACTCCTCTGCCCCACCCCTCCTTGGGCAGGTCCTCCCATGTACAGAGCACAGACATCCTCCACCACCCTCCCGCGACGGGCCGTGCCCCTCCACTCACAGCCTGGGTTTTCCTGGCCTTCCTAGGGGACACGACCAGCCAGAGCTCCGTCTGGCTGAGAGCTGGCCTGTAATCCCAGCTGCCCTGGTGCCCTGGAGAGCGCAGCCCCTCGCCTTCCCACACGGCAGCAATTCACCTCCACCCAGAGGCCACAGCCGGGCCAATGGAGATGGTCCTCCTGCCCTGTGCACCCCAGCTGCTCAAGCCAAACCGCAATGTGGTCATTTCCACTCTGTGACAGGATCCAGTGGCACTCCACTGCCTCTCCGTCCAGCAGGGCCCACCTCACCTCTGGCCTGGCCTAGGCAGTGAGCCCTCTGCCCTGGGGTCCCTGCTGCTGCCCACCCTGGCGCCAGCACAGGTGCCTCTGGCCGCTACGTCCTTCACTGCTGGAACCCCACGGCGGGCTGCACGACCACGCAGGTGCGTCCCAGCCCCAGCAGGCACAGCAGCCACAAACTTCCGGCCCACACCGGGGCCTCGATCTCCCAACAGCTGAGTGCCCAGCTCTTCATCTGAGGCACAGCAACGGGCCCTGCCTCAGCTCATGACAGGCCCCCACGGGCAAGGGAACTCCCTGTGGGAGCCTCACTGATGGCACAGTGTGCCCAGCAGGGTTCCCATGGCACATCCCAACAGGGCAGCCCACGGAGCCAAAAGGAACAGCCTCAGTCAGTTTCTGCTCACGTAACGGATCTTTCTGTTCCTCTAAATCCGCCCCTCCAACCAGCCTTCTAGAAGCCCCAGGGGGCAGGCCCTGGGGTGAAGGCAGAGGGGCAGGCGGTGTCTGAGAAGGGGCCTGGCCACCAGGACTCGGGATGCCCAGTGCACTCTCTGCAGCACGCTGGCCTGTCGGGGCCAAGCAGCAGCAAGGAACCGAGCCCAGTCCAGAAGGCCAAGGGCAGAGACACGCTCTCCTGAGGGTCCCTGGGTCTGCTGGCAAGGAGGCCTGGGCCTGGGTGGCTCAGGGCCCAGCGCGGCCTTCTTCTGTGGCCGGAGGCTCCACAGCTCTTGGCTCTGGCTGCCCACACTGGGGCAGGGGAGCCGTTGGCTTCTCACTTCTCACCGACTGAGTGCTGGCAGCCGCGGGGGCTTCTGGGTGCAGACTCCCCAGGCCCAGGCTGGAGGTGGACAAGTGCTGTTCCAGCACTGCCCGGCAGCAAGTGGGCCCTAGCTGGAGGGGAGGCCGGGAGTCTGGCTGAGGGTCAGCAAGTGCGGGAGCTGCTGGGGGCTGCACCTGCTCCGCACACCGCGCCCCATGGGGCCGAGCTCAGTGCTCCTCAGGGGGACAGGAGGGCCCAGCGTGCCTGACGGCAGGACCAGGTGTGAGGTCCTGGGGCTGCAGGGCCACCCGGCTCCCTTACAACAGGGACACGGTGTGACCATCTTCGGGGGTTCCTGGGTGGGTCAACGACTGCAGGCCGGCCCAGTGTCCCCCGCTGGGTACGTATTCCTCACATTGCTCCAAACGTAATCCCGAGTCAGCACACGGAGGTGCGTGCAGCTGGGCTAAGCAGCGCTGGTCTCATCACGGAAGCCTCAGGCCACCACCTGGGAGCTGTGGTCTGGGGGCCCATCTGCTCCCTGACGAGAACGCCAGGGGTCCACCACCAGGACTCTGCGTGGTCTCAACATCACCTCAGTAGCCGTCATCGTCATCACCGTCACAGCCATAATCTGTGAATGCAAAGTGTGGGGGATCACGTGGCAGCCCCGACGCCCAGTGCTCTGGGAGCGGCCCCTCCCAGCTCTAGCCCTGCTGGCCTCACACGCAGGCTGGCCACCGACAGGGACCACTAGTTTGGTCTCCTCTCAGACAGCCTCGGGCTGGGTGGGGCTGGTGCGCAGAGCAGGGCCCTGGGCCCCTCCCTGGGGGCACCAGGGAGTAGTGTCCACCCTGGCCTACCCCCACCCTGTCAGGTAGCCTTCCTGGTAGGCCCAGGACCACGACCCTCGGAGAGGGAACCTTGCTGGCCCTAGGAGTTGGCCTCTCAGGTCCTGGGCTCTCCTCTCCAGTACATTCAAGGGCTTGAAAATCAACATGGCCAATTTGCAAATGTCTTGGTTCAAACTTTTTCCCAGAGAAATTCAGTTTGAAGCAGACAGGTCTTGGTTTAAGGACTGCTGGGGAGAGGGTTAGTGCCCAGTTCCTGAGTGGGGCCCGCCACCCACCGTTGCCCCCCAGCATCTGCAGGGCGCTGACACACGGCTCCCCGTCCTCCTCCTCGGGGTCGTCCTCCTCGGCGTCCTCGTCGGGGTGGTACGATACTGGCCCGCTCTCCACCAGCACGGCAGCCGGCCTGGTGGGCTCAGCTCCGAGGGCAGGGGCACTTGGGAGCGAGGCCTGCAAGGAAGGGGAAGGAGTGGCACAGGACCCGCCTCCCCCCAGCAGGGGGACAGCACCTTCAATGCTTCTGCCCCACTGGCCCCGAGTGGCACAGGACCTGCCTGCCCCCAGCAGGGGGACAGCACCTTCAACGCTTCTGCCCCACTGGCCCCTTCTGGCCTCTTGGGGACTATGTTGCAGGCTGTGCCGGGACCACAACCCATGCTCTGTGTGCCAGCCCTCTTGTCCCCGGCCACGGTGATGGTTACCAGAGGAAGGCCTCCCTCTAGGCCTAGGGGCCAGGCCCTCCCACGCACATCCGCACACCTGGGGGAGACGGTCCTGTGGGCTGCACTCCGGCCAGAGGGCATGTGCTGCTTGGGCAGCCAGCACCAGGCCCACAGCGGGAGCCAGCTCACCCTTGGGCCGCTGGAGCCCACGATTCCCTGCCCGAGATGGGCCGACCGTGCTCCCAGGAAGGGGGCAGCTGCTCCTGCAGCCCCACCCTGGCTGTACAGGACGTACCTCTCGCACGGCTGCCTTCTTAGCTGGCTGTGTCGACAGCAGAGGCCTCAGTCTGAAAGACAGCACAACACGGCCTCAGCCCACACCTGCCCACTGCCCGCCTAGGCCTCAGCCCACACCTGCCCACTGCCCGCCTAGGCCTCAGCCCACACCTGCCCACTGCCCGCCTAGGCCTCAGCCCACACCTGTCTGCTTGGTGTCCACCCAAGGAACCTAAGGAGCCACTCCCAATGCTCCTGTCCCTGGTGGCTCCAAGTACCATCTGGGTGCTGCTGTCTAGAAAAGCTGGCTCTCCCGACATGGGTCCTCGTCCACCACACGTCCATCTCGACCCAGCCCCCACCCTCCCTGCAGTCAGGAGTCCACTTCACAAGGCCAAACAGGCCTCCTGCTGACCGCCTGGGGCCCTCGTTCTCCCCTCACTGCTCTGGTCAACAGATCCGTGGTGCTTCCCGCAGAAGCTGGGTTCCAGGTCCAAGCTGCGTCCAGTGGGATGGCGTTTGCCTCCCGCCGACCGGCGTTTGAACGCTACATGGCCGTGGCACACGCCAGCTCCAGCGGCTGCTTCCCTTGCTGACGGCGCAGCTGCGGCCGCGTGGGCAGGGCTCTCAACAGTCTGTTCCTGCCACCCCTTGGACGAGCGCCTGAGGTCTCGGGCAGCAGCCACCTGAGAGACCCCTTTCTAGTTCCCCCATGACACCCGCCACTGGTTCCTTCTACCGTCCCTGCAGGGGGTCAGGACAAGGGGCCAAAAAGGAAGGCGAGTAGGGAGAGGGGTGCTGCGAACTCAGCCCACCCGTCCCCTCCCAGCCTGGTGCCACTGCCACACCCCCACCCACAGCAGTGCTCCCCTGCACAGTCCTGCTGTCCCCCACCAAGACGGGCATTGCTCAGCTGGAACAGGGACGAACACAGGACATGGAGAAAGGACCGGGCAGCACAAGGGTGACCCAGAACACTTCAGCATAGGCGCTGGGCATACTTGGACCCAGCTCCCATCTCTGGGTGACCTTACGTCCACGGGCCAGTCCCAGGCAGCCGGGGGGCAACTGTCCCCACTGCTCCTGCAAACCAATGCTGTCTCAACTGCCGATCCTGATGGTCTTGACGGTGCCAGTCAGCTCCCCCACATACCCCAGTCGAGAGGGCAGTAGCCAAAAGCTGCCAGGGCTGGGGCAGGAGCTGGGAGCTGGCCCGCACACTTCCCATCTGGGGCTGGCACCGCAAGACCCTCACATCCCATACGGGGGCGCTGGCTCAAGTTGCAGCTAGCTGCTTCCCATCTAGCTTCCTGCTGACGGCTCGAGTGCTTAGGGGAGACGTGGACGGGGCTCCGGGATCCGGGCTCCCGCCTGGCCCAGCTGTGGCTGCTGCAGACATTCGGAGAGTGAGCCAGCAGATGGAACACTTCTCTCTCTGTTGCTCTGCCTTTCATACAGATGACAATAAATAAACTGACAGCAGCAGGCTGAGCCTGGCTCGTAAGGCATGCAAGGCCAGGGCCAAACCTGCCTCACTGAAGCCTGGCCGGAGGCCAGCTGGGGGCACCTGGGAGCATGGGCGCAGGGCCGGGGGCAGCGTGGCTGCCGGGCCTGCCTGGGTCTCCCCTTCCAGAGGCAGGTGCCGAGCACTGCCGCCGCCCATGCCTGCTTTTGGCCTATCTGCAAGGGAGGCACCTCAGACAGGACGCCTGACGGCTGTCTCCATGGCCTGGGGATCCACCCAGGACTACAGGACAGAGTGAGCACAGGGCGAGGAGGAGACAAACTCAGGAGTGGCTCCCTGCAGATGCCACAGTCTTTTTTGTTGTTATAGCTTTAAAAAAAAAAAAAAAAAGATTTATTTTATTTATTTCAAGGGCAGAGTTAGAGAGAGGCGAGGGAGAGATAGAGAGACAGCAAGACAGAGAGAGGTCTTCCATCTGCTGGTTCATTCCTCAAAAGGCCGCAATGGCCAAGGCTGGGCCAGGCCCAAGCCAGGAGCTTGCTCCAGGTCTCCCATGTGGGTGCAGGGACCCAAGTACTTGGGCCACCTTCCACTGCCTTCCCAGGCCATTAGCAGGGAGCTGGATCACAAGTGGAGCAGCCAGGACTTGAACCAGTGCCCATATGGGATACTGGCATCGCGGGAAGCAGCTTAACCCACTGTGTCACAGTGCCGGCCCCACGTGCCACATTCCAACAGCAGCGATGCCAGGTGAAGCCTTGGTGGCACGGCCACCGCTGGCAGCACCACGAAGGGCTGTCAGGAACAGAGGGCACATACAGAGGTCGGGCATTTCTGCAGGGACAAAGGACTGCAGGACTCCACGGGGAGCCCTCACGGAGGCCAGGGCACCAGGACACCCTGGGAAGTGGGGGAACTGGAACGAAAGGGGGCCCTCAAGGTGCCAGTGGTGGGCGAGAGCAGGCGCTCGGCCTGGCAGCTGAGACCTGGTTAGGACATCCGCGGTGCCCGCCGGAGTGCCTGGGTCCAACCCGACTCCAGCTTCCTTTCAGCGCACACCCTGGGAGGCAGTGCCAGTGGCCCGAGTCTTTGGAGCCCTGCCACATGTGGGAGACCCAGAAGGAGTTCCTGGCTTCCGGCTTCCACACCACCCGAGCCCCGAGCTCTGTGGGCATTTGCGGAACAGCTCCTATCTGTCTATAAGCCTCTGCCTCTCGAATTAAAAAACAACAAACAAGTGCTGGTGGGGAGCAGTTGGTCCAGACAGGACTCTTGGTTCCCAGAAGAAAACAGGTCGTGGCTAAACAACGCTCGTTCAACGACCAGCAGAGTCGCAGCCGGTGGACCCTGGACAGCAGAGGTCCAGGAGTGGTCTGTCACAGCTGCCTGGCTGGGTCTTAAGTTCCAGGTGGATCAGACTCAGTGTGCGACCAAACCATGAAAGCATTAGAGGCGACGAGGCAGACTCCCACAGCTAACAGCAGGAAAGACCTGAGTAGGACAGACCCCGAGGGCACACAGAAGCAAGACGTGAACAACTCGCTAGTGCCAGGCTGCTGAGACGCCTGCTGAACAGCGGGCGGAAGAATGGGGCCCACGGATGCAGAGGTGCTGCCCTCCATACAGGAACAGCGTTCCCAAATCCGTCACACTGGGCTGATCCTCCCCCTGCAGCGCAGGCACCCCAGGTTCTAGTCCCAGTCGGGGCGCCGGATTCTGTCCCGGTGGCTCCTCTTCCAGTCCAGCTCTCTGCTATGGCCCAGGAAGGCAGTGGAGGATGGCCCAAGTGCTTGGGCCCTGCACCCGCATGGGAGACCAGGAGGAAGTACCCGGCTCCTGGCTTTGGATCAGCGCAGCGCCGGCCGTAGCGGCCACTTGGGGGGTGAACCAACGGAAGGAAGACCTCTCTCTCTGTCTCTCTCTCACTCACTAACTCTGCCTGTCAAAAAAAAAAAAAAAAAAAACAACAACAACAACAACAAAAACGAAGCCCAAGGCACAGCAAAGTACTGCACACCAACAGGTGTTTGGTTCAGCTTGAGGAAAAACGCCAAGGGGCACGTCTCTGCTTCTGACCTGAGTCATGAGGGAAACTGGCAACTGCGCGGGGCTGGGGGGCACCCGGGGTGCGGAGGGGCGCATCCCTGCGCCCTGTCCCCACGGCCTCGCTCACATCCCTGCCCTTGGTGGAGCCGGCACTGAGTCGGCTGTGGCGGGCTCTTCTCCCATTCTGCACACCCTGGCCAGGCCAAGGACGTGCCTCTCCCGGTGCCCTGCTGCCTCCTTGGGACAGAGCACAGCCTGATGCTGCAGGATCGTCCAGACTACAGCCTCCTGCCCAGCTCACGGCCTGCAGGCCCAGGGCAGCCCCGGCCCCAGCCCGAGGAACAGCAGGGTACCTCTTTCCCACGCTGGTCCCAGGGTCAGCCCCACTCCTGCTGGCTGCTGCTCTCCTCCGAGGCAGCTTCCTGGAGCTGCCCCCGGCGGCCGGCCGCACGGCCTCCCTGGGCGGGCTGTCCAGGCCCCGCAGCACGGCCTCCCTGGGCGGGCTGTCCAGGCCCCGCAGCACGCTGTAGTTGATCTTGCTCGAGATTTTCTTCTGCTCCAGCATCTTCTCGATGGCCTCCCCAGCGGTGCTGGCCTGGATGGGCTCGCGACGCTTGCAAGACTTCTTGGGCTTCATTGAAACACAAAAGCAGGGTCCCTGTGAACCACGGACTCTGAGCAACCAGAGTGCTCCCCCCCCCCCCCCGAGCGGAGGGCACGGCACGGGGTGGGGTCCTCCCAGCCCTTCCGAGGGGCTGCTCCCCTCTCCCCTCTGAGACTGGGCCTTGCTGAGCCTGCTTCAGCCACATCTCACTTGGGGCAAAACTGGCCATCAGCTGGGAGCCATGCCACAGCAGGAGGCCAGCCCAGGAGCTACAAGGCCACCAAGCAGTGATGGCGATCAACGCCCAAAGCCAGCCACCTGGGTCCCCAGCTGTGTCCGGGTCCCGTGGTGGCAGGTAAGGGGTGCCTCGCAAGGAATGCAGCAGGGGCGTCACCCAGGACACAGGTGGACAGCCTGCCCCAGTCCTCCACCCTGGACTGCGGCCTGGGAGCTGAGCTGTGGACAGGGGGCTCCTTGGGACAAGAAGCCTGTGCTGAGCCCCACCAGCTGGCCTCAGACCATCCTGGCACCCCCACCTCACATCCTGGATGCCCCTCTGGTGAGGAAAGCGAGGCACCCAGCAAAGCATGGAGCTGCAGCTGTGCGGGTGGAGGCTCAGGGCCCCCAGCTCCCGCGCGCCAAGTTCCAGAGGCCCTCCTGAGTGGGCAGCTCTGCACCCAGCCTCTGCCTCCTCTCTCAGTCACAAGCAGCTCGGCCGCATGTGGCTGACGTCCCCACACGGGCACGGAGCAGCAGCGGAGCCCAGGCCCTCCCAGGAGAGCAGAGAAGCACCGCCATCAGAGCTGGAGGAGACCCGGTCACACTGGCCCCAGAGACCGAGGGCGCTGGTCTGGACCTCAGCCCCGGCCCCAGGTCCGAGCGGCACGGGCATGCGCGGCGATGCCGGGGCTGGTGTGCGGCCAGCGTGGGTGCCGCTTCCTCCCAGAGACCCGGAGGCGCCCACCTTGTGCTCCTTATAGATGCCGAGTTCCTTCTCCTTTGCTATCCTCGCCTCCTTCTCTAGAAGTGGACGAAAGCGGTGGGTCAGTGGGTCAGTGGGGTCAGCGAGGCCCAGGGCCGCGGGGTCCCCGCAGGCAGGCGGGGCGGGCGCTCACCCTTCTGCTCCCGCAGGTACTCCGCGTTCTCCCGCATCCACAGCTCGGCCTTCACGCGGGCCTCCGACTCATTCAGGATGTACTGTGGGGCACAGGAGGGGCTTCAGCTTCACCCTTCCATGCCCTGGGGCATGCTGCGGCCTCTGGCCAGTGAGTGCCCTTCCCGCACGGGCGGCCTCGGTCAGGAAGGAAACCGGGCTGCCACTGGAGAAAGCTGGGGAGACCTGCTGCCCCTCTGTCCTTTCCAAAGCCAAGTTCGCAGGCGGCATCCGTGACCCTCCCAGGCGCTCACGGCCCTGCCACACCAGAACCCTGCGGCCCAGGTGCAGGGCCCCAGTCCCCATGGAGGGACTGAGCCCAGAGAGAGGTCCACACAGGGCACCAGGCGGCCACAGACTCGCTGCTTGAGAGAACAGGTGCCACTGAGGTGCAGCGTGGAGCCGCATGCCTGGGCCTCGGGGCCTGGACGCCGCCGCACGCTCCGTCCGTGCAGACCTCCACTGAGACGGCCCCTGCAAGTCTGCCTGGGCCACAGGCCGCGTCCCCGATGGTGGCTCTGGCTTCCAGGGGGAAGGGTCTGAAGCACCTGAGGCCACTGTCGAGCCAAGGCTGGGGCAAGGGAGCCTGCGGGGACCACGAGGCCACCCGTGCGCCTGGGGAGCCGGGGAACCACAAGGCCCTGAGGTCAGAGGCGAGCAGCAGGCCCCGGCACTGGGGGGGAGACCAAGCCCACCACAGCTGACCTCCCAGGCAGGCGAGGGGGCGCAGGGTCACTCACTCTGTCGATCTCAAGGTCATCGATGCCACTGAGGTCCAGCTCGCCATCCCCCGAGGCATCGGCTGCAGAGAAAGGCAACGTTGGTTTCATTAGGGTCAACCTGCCTGGAGGAGCACAGACCCCACCTGGGCCAAGGAGCTTCTAGAAGCTGGGTTCCCTCTGCACCAGCAAGTCCTGCCCTTCCCTCACGGTCTCCCCACGAGAGCACCGAGTGACGAGCCGGCACTAAGGGAAACCAGGGAGAGCAGTGCGGCCACGGCGTCCTGTGCGTCACAAGACACAGGCTCTCGGCTAGGATGACGGCAGCGGGTGCCCCTGCCGTCCTGATCGGCAGGAAAAGCCCGTGGAGGAGGAGGCATGGAGGGTGCAGTCCCATCACGGTGCTGGCAGGAACGTGGTGAAGGCACAGGATTCTAGGAGCCCAGGCCCCAGGGAGCCCCACCGTCCAGCCTCAGCAAGGTCCCCCACAGTCCTTTGTCACCCCGTGGTCCTCGGCTGAGCCCCGCCCACAGTAGGCTGTCTGGCGTGCTCTCCTGCTGTCACTCACACCTGAGACCCGAGCCTGCTCCTCGTGACCCTCTGTGGCCTGCCTGGCTGCCCTCATTCTCTCAGCCTGGCCAGAACAGCCTCTTTCTGCATGGGGTCACTGTGCACCTGGCTGCCTGGGGGCCGTCTGTCGTGCCTGACCAGTGCTGTGTGTGAGCGTCCAGGTCCTGCTCACAGCCGGCGCTGTGTCCAGGGGCCCTGCGAGGGCAGTGCTCGCTGCAGCGCCCAGGCTGGCCTGGCTTGGCCGAGAACGGCAACGGGACCAACCTGCACTTCTCCTGGAGCCGCTGGGGCCCTGCCCTCCCAGGAGTGGAGTGAGAGCTTCAAGAACAGGAGGCGGGAGTGGCACAGATGCCGTGTTCCGTCCTGCTCAGGGCTCCTTGGTACCGCCAGCGCCCAAGGCCCCAGGTTCTCCCCCCACATTAAACAAATGAGGAGGGGACAAGGGGCTCAGGTCCTGCTCCTTGCACGACTCCAAGCCCGACCGACACAGCCCCAGGCTCACAGCAGCCACCTCTTCAAGCCAGCCAGGGGCCACCATGGCAGGAGCAAGTGTTCCGTGACGGTGACGAGACTGTCAGTGTCCTGGGCGAGAGCAAACGCCCAGCTCCTTACCTCGAGACCACTGAGCCCTCAAAGCCCTGTGCAGGGCACTGGCTGCACCCACCAAAGCCTACCCTTCTAGAACAAATGCTACCGTCCCGCACAGGTCACGTGGCAGGCACAGCCTCAGCACCCACCCATGGCCCCCGCAGAGGCACTCACTGGGGTCCCGGCTCTGGGAGGAGATGCACTCGCGGATGGAGTCCGAGATGCCCAGGCTGGCTGCTGTGGGCAGGGGGCCGAGCAGGGACTCCAGGGCAGGGGGCCTGCTGCTGTCCTCGGGGTCCCCCGCACCGGCCGAGCTGCCCGCAGTGCCGCCGAGCACCTCCTGGTAGAAGTCCTTGTTCAGGTGGCTGGCGGCGGCCTCCAGCTCCTCGTCCTCGGTGTCTTCCTCGCCAAATAAGCTGGACGTGGTGTCCTCCACGGAGCCTGCGGACACAGGGCCCGCTTACCACCGGTCAGCTGGGCAGAAAGCCAGAGCAGCTCTGGGGACAGCATTCTCACCACGTGCAGAACGGCTGAGAAGAGCCACCGCTGGACAGACGAGGCCCTGTCCACGTGGGAGCTGGCGCCTGTGCAGGAGGAGCCTCCACCCACACCCCACACCTGGTGTGAAATTTAGCCGTGCACACACCACGGGCCGAGTGGGCGAGCTGGGAGGAAGCACGGAGCAGGTGTTTGTGGCCCTGGATTAGGCCCGACACGGAAAGCACAAATCGCAGAACGCTGCTGACGTGGTCGGGAGACACGGAGGCACCGCCTTCGAGGGCACAGTCAGGCTGAGAAGGCAGCCCGGGGCTTATCTGCAGCCTCCGCCCCATCAGGACACACAGAGCCCACTGCAAACGGGCAAAGCAGGCACGGAGACTTCCACAAGGACACGCAGAAAACCACCAGGCTCACCACCCATCAGCAGGGAGGCGTGCACCGAGTCACAAGGAACCACGCAGAAACAAGACACAGGAACGTGTGCTCCCGGAACACACCTGGAACACACCCACACAGAGACCAGCACACACAGATTCGCAACAGATACTTAAAAAAAAGTTCATTTATTTATTTGGAAGTCAGAGTTAGAGAGACAGAGAGAGAGAGAGAGAGATCTTCCACCCACCAGTGCACTCCCCAGTGGCCACAACTGCCGGGGCAGGGCCAGCCGAAGGGGCCCAAGCACTCGGGCCCTCCTCCCCTCCTCTGCGCCCTTCCCAGGCCATTGTGGGGAGCTGGACTGAAAGCAGCTAGGGCATGACTGGTG
Organism: Oryctolagus cuniculus; assembly: GCF_051225735.1. NCBI lineage: Eukaryota > Metazoa > Chordata > Mammalia > Lagomorpha > Leporidae > Oryctolagus > Oryctolagus cuniculus. Next base: position 51,715,439 of record NC_142886.1, read on the forward strand.
CCACCTGGGATGCCAGCACCACAGGCAGCGGCTTCACCTGCTCTGCCACAGCGCTGGCCGCCACGGTCGGTGTTCCTAACACACCAAGCTGGAAGAGACCACACATCCTACAAGAGATGCACCACCCCGGTCCATCCAGGAAGCTCACACCACAGGAAAAGGAACAAACTATCGACGAACGACTCAAAATAAAGACAATGTGTGAAAATAGCTAAAGGAGAAAAGAGTACATACGTGATCCTACCAGCGTAACATTCTAGAAAATATGACCCAACTACTCACAGTGACAGAGCAGCCCTGTGGCAGCCTGGGGCAGGAGGGCTTCACAGGTGTGGCAGGTGTCAGGATGCAGAACTCAAAGGGAACGCTTCATTTCTTTTTAAAAGATTTATTTTATTTATTTGAAAGAGTTGCACATAGAGGGAGAGAAAGAGATCTTCCATCCACTGGTTCACTCCCCAAATGACCACAATGGCCAGAGCTGTGCTGATCCAAAGCTGGGAGCCAGAAGCCAGGCGCTTCCTCTGGGTCTCCCATGCGGATGCAGGGGCCCAGGTACTTGGGCCATCATCCCCTGCTTTCCCAGGCTCATTAACAAGGAGCTGGATTGGAAGTGGAGGAGCTGGGACTTGAACCGATGCCCACATGGGATGTCAGTGCTGCAGGCCAGGGCTTTAACCTGCTGTGGCACAGCGCTGGCCACAGAGGGTACATTTTCATCATGTACAGTTGGCTGCGTGTTATACCTTAATAAAGCTGCTAACAGTTATCAAGTGGTCAACTTAACTTTAAAAAGCCACATCTCAGGGGCAGGCCCTGGCAGCGAGGACGCTGTCCGGGATGCCCGCCTCCCGTCCCGCAGGGCCTGGGTTGAGTCCCAGCTCCCTAATGTGCACCGTGGGAGGCAGAAGCTCCTGCTCAAGTGCCTGGGCCCAGAGGAAGCTCCTGGCTCCTGGGCTCAGCCTGACCCATCGCTGGCTGTTGCAGGTATTTAGGAAGTGAACCAGCAGATGGAAGATCTCTGTTTGTCTCTCTACTTTTCAAACAAAAACCTACAAAGCTAAAAATGGGGCAGGAATGAGGTACGGCAGTCAGGCTGCCGCGCGGACCCCACACGCCACCGAGAAGAGAAGGATGCTCTGAAACACCTTGCTACGGTTTAGGTCACTGTCCAGGAACCACGTCCTGGCCAAGTTCACGGCACAGGGCCAGAGGCAGGGTTAGAAACGCCTCAAGGGGCGGGTAAAGCCACTGCTTGCAGTGCCAACATCCCATACGAGCGCTGGTCCAAGTCCCAGCTGCTCCACTTCTGATCCAGCTCTCTGCTGTGGCCTGGAAAAGCAGTGGAAGACGGCCCAGGTCCTTGGGCCCCTGCACCTGCGTGGGTGATCTGCAGGAAGCTCCTGGCTCCTGGCTTGGATCTGCTCAGCTCTGCTGTTGCGGCCATCTGGGGAGTGAACCAAAGGACGGAAGACTTTCGCTCTGCCTCTCTGTAACTCTGCCCCTCAAATAAATAAGAAATAGAAATGCCTCGAATGCCAGGGAGCAGGACGTCCACCACGTTTACCTCCAGAGGTGCAGACGCAGGCGCAGCTCCGCCCTGAAGAGCAAGCGGCGCTTCAGAGGGAGCCCCTCCTCCAGGAGCAGGCCCAGGCCGCAGAGGCTGCCACGCCCGTCCACAGCTCTGCTGCCTCCACCCCAGCAGCCTGTGCTCCCAACGCCGGCGGGAGAACAAAGCATGTCTGTTCATTGCCAGGGCAGGCGCGGACAGACACGTGCAGGAAACAGGAGTGAAGACACCGCAACAAGGGCGCCACCAGCACAGAGCACAAGCCTGCGGCTCGGAGGGCTGGGGGCTCGGAGGGCTGGGGGCAACAAGCAGGTGCGCTGCTCTGGCCACGCCGAGGACCAGGCGGCTCAGCTGGAGTCTACGGCGGACAGAAGACAGGCCCCAGGGGAGCGATGGAGAGCGGAGGTGGGCGCAGGGCAGGTGATGGAGAGTGGAGGTGGGCGCAGGCAGGTGCCAGGCCTGTGCACAGCTGGACCCAACCACATGCCAGCCACGGCAAGGAGAGCGGTGGTGGCACTTCTGTGCTAGAGCCATCACTGGCAGGCCCAAGGACCAGAGACCCGAGGGCACCATTTAACAGCAACGGCAGCCGTGACAGCCAGAGCAGGACGGCGCTGACCCCGCCTCCGTGCCTGGGGGCAGGGGTGCCTCCTTCCAAGCACCCGCGTTCTCAGACACTGGCTGTGAAACTGTACAAAGGGAAGCCAGCATCAGCGGCACAGGCAGGATTAACAACAAAAGCAGAAAACACCTCCCTGAACGCCACAATTCCCTTCCCCGGGATAGGGAGAACCCAGGCCAAGACCTGGACGTGCTCCAGGCAGGACAACGCCTGGAGCAGGGCTCCCCGCCGTGCCGTGCGCAGCCGGCCACCGGCCAGTCAGCGGGCAGGCAGGGGCTGGCGCTGCGGCACTGAGCCTGCGATGCCAGCACCCGAGCACCCACAGAGGCCACGTTCAGGGGAGCACCAGCAGCCTGGCTAGGGAGAGAAACAGAACACGGTGGAAAGGGAGGCCCAGGCAACAGAGAACGACAAAGGCATCTGAGATGCACAGTGCCACAGGGCGACGGTCTCAGGAGCCAGCACAGGCCTGAGGTGTCACGGGCACCTGTGGTCTGCACACGCTGCTGAGACAAGAGCACTCAAGGAGCAGGGGCAGCGGGACGGCACCTGGCACAGAGCAGACCTGGGGCCCCACGGGGCAGTCGAGGCCTTAACGGAGGCAGGACAGGCCACTACGGCCACCGCCACTCACCAAGTGCTGAAGGGCCGGGCAGGGCACAGAGGTGAGAGAGAACTGAGAACGCAGGGCTGACCTTGTTGCGTGGGGGCTAAGCTGCTACCAGTGCCGCCAGCACCCCTACTGGAGTGCCAGTTTGAGTCCCAGCTGCTCCGTTTCCAACCCAGCTCCCACTAATGAGCCTGGGAAGGCAACGGAAGATGACAAGTGCCTGGGTTCCTGCCACCATGCAGGAGACCTGGGTGGAGTTCCTGGCCCCTGGCTGTACCCAGCCCAGGCCCAGCTGTTGTGACCATCTTGGGAGTGAACAGCAAATGGAAACACTCTCTCTCTCTTGCTCCGCCTTTCAAATATACACATAAATATATACGTTAATATACACATAAATAAATACAATTTAAAAGGAAAAGGAGGAGCCAGTATTGTGGTGCAGTGGGTTAAACCACCATCTGCAAGGCTGGTATCCCATGTGGGTGCCCAGTTCAAGTCCCAGCTGCTCCACTTCCAATCCAGCTCCCTGCTAATGTGCCTGGGAAAGCAGCAGAGGATGGCCCAAGTGCTTGGGCCCCTGCACCCACCTGGGAGACCCAGAAATGGCTCGTGGGTTTGGCCTGGCCTAGTCCTGACTGTGGTGGCCATTTGGAGAGTGAAACAGAGGATGGAAAATCTCTAACTCTGTCTTTCAAATAAATAACCTTTAAAACAACCAGACCAGTACCGTCCACAAACAACAGGCAGCAGGCACGAAGGGAGAAAGATGCCGCCCACGAGGCAGCAGGGAGCAGCAGGCCCTGGACAGGCCCGTGGGGACCCCAGCAGGACAAGGACAGGGTGCTACAGAGCAGAGTGAAGGAGGGGACCCCAAAGTTCACATGCGAAAATAACCAAGAGCAGCTACCACAGCTCAGGGGAGGCTGAGGGCCCACTCCCCACCCCCTCCTGACGCCAGCGCCTGACAACATGGCACTGCCTGGAGCCAGTTCTGATGAGCAGAGGGCAACAGGACAGAGACCAGGGCTGCTGCCATGGTGACTGGCACCCCAGCTCCTAACCTGAGGGTCAGGTGGGCAGTCGCAGGATGAGGACCACTGCAGTCCCTCTGTGCTGAGAAAGGCAGCCCGGGAGCACATGTCCCTTCACTGCCACGCCGTCCACGAGGGGAGGAGGCTGTGGGGTGGGGGCGGGGCCTGGGGTCTCAGGGTTGGTAGTAGCAAAGCCAATCTGGGAGGACATTCAGCACAGTGCTGGGAGGAGGTGACAGCAGCCAGGTGCAGGAGTGGGGTGAGGGGGCGGAGTCCGGGTCGAAGGTCAGTGAGGGGGAGGTGCTGACCGAAGTCTCAGGGATGCTGGCCTAGAGTCACTTAGGCCGTGAGGGCAGGGCAGGGCAGGGCAGGGCGGAGCTCACCGTCTTTCGCCAGGTTGGCAAGGGCCCCCTTGGCCTTTGGGCGGCTGTTTTCAAGCTCAATCTCAATTTCATCCTGGTAACTGGATATTTCACCTTGGTCAGAAGCAAGAAGTCAGCACAAGGAGCAGGCGTCTGGCCCAGTGGTGAGAGGACGCTGGTGCCCCACAGCTCCAGCTCTGGACCCCAGCTTCCTGCTACCGTGGACCCTGGGAGGCAGCAGTAATGGCTCAGGTGGTTGGGTCCCTGCCACCCATGTGGAAACCAGGATGGAGCTCCCAGCTCCCGGCTCCCAGCTTTGGCCTCAGCCCAGCCCTGGCCATTGCGGCCATCTGGGGAGTGAACTACCAGACGGTAGCTCTTTTTCTCTGTCTCTCTGCTTCTCTCTTTCTCTTCTTCTGGGGAAAAAAAAAAAAAAAAAGTAGAGACCAGAATTGTGGCACAGTGGCTTAAGCCGCCACCTGCAACGCTGGCCTCCCACGTGAGCACTGGTCCCCGCTGCTCCACTTCTCATCCGGCTCCCTGCTGTGGCCTGGGGAAGCAGCGGGGGACAGCCCCCGTGCTTGGGCCCCTGCACCCCCATGGGAGACCTGGACAGAGTTCCAGGCTCCTGGCCGCAGCCTAGCCCGGCCCTGGCCATCTGGGGAGTGAACCAGTGAATGGAAGATCTTTCTGTCTCTCCTCCTCTGTTGCTCTGCCTTTCAAATACATAAATAAGTCTTAAAAAACAAAACAAAACAAAACAAAACCATCCGCCTCTGTCGGGACACTGAAGCCCCTGCCTGGGAAGACGTTCCTTACCTTCGACTTCCTCCAGTCTCCTGGACAGGACCTGCTCCAGCTGCAAGAGGAAGGTGAGACGCGCCAGTGACCGGCGTCCACGCCAGGCCACCGCACCTGCCTCCCACACCAACTCAGGGCGGACGGCAGCGTGTGGGACGCAGGCAGCCCCTCCCACAACTGTGCAGGACGCACCCAGACAGGGGCAGGCTGTGTAAGGCCCAAGACCAGCGCAGCCTCCCCCCAGGCCAGGCCTGACCCAAAGACCTTGATGACAAGACAAGCAACTTCTGTTGCTTCAAGGACTTCTGGAATATTCCACAGTACAGCCGAGTCACGGAACCCACACTTCCTACTCCAGCCTTCTGGAGCAAAACCAGAACCAATACTCTGCTGTGGGGAGGGGCTCTATGGGAGCAGAAGGCTGGCCTCCTGACGGTGCACACGCACAGACACACACATGGGACAGGGGTGTGGCCAGCACGGCGTCACGCGGGCGCTACCTGCTTCATCCGCAGCTTCCTCTGTCCAGCTGTGTAGGAGGGGGGGTCGCATTCCTCCTCCAAGTCAATCTTCATGAACTCATCGATGGTCAGCTGACTGGTGGGCGTGTCTTCAAATTCTGTGAGCCTGAGACAGAGACGTGCAGGCCCTAAAGAACTGAACGCCCGTCGGCCCCCCGGCCGCACCGAGTCACCAGCTCAGCCGTCACTTCCTGCCAGCCTCTCCTGCCCCACCTCATCCTGTCAGCGCCTCAGGTCCCTGGGAGAAAAACCCTCATTCCCACAGGCTCTGGGGGTCCTGGCGGGAAGACCCAGAGGAGGCCGTGATGCAACGGAGGCGGAGCCAGAACCGCCACGGCCGAGAGCAGGGCATCCTGCCTAACCCTCACCAAAAACTACATCTTACAAAACTTCTAAATGTCGAAAACAGGAATTTTCAAGGAGAAATGGAAGTCAAGTATTTAAAGCAAAATAATTTTCCATTTGCTTTTGGAAACTGTATCAGACGTGATCACATGTCTGCCAGCCACGTCAGACACAGCAGCAAACCAGCGTCCCGCATCCCCTCGGGAGCGACTGGGCCAACCTGTCACTCCAGAGGGCCTGCGAGGCACCGCCCACGCCAGGAGCCACCCCAGGGCTGAGCAGAGGCAGCGTCCACTGGGAGGTGGGCCACGTGGCTCTCAGAAGGCCTGTCACAGCGCCCTTCTGCTGCTCCCAGGCACCCTGCACCCTACCTCAGAGACGCTGGGGTCAGGAGGTGGGGGACGCCCTAGCCGGGCAGGGTGGCCCTAAGCACGTCTGAGCCTGTGCCACCAGGGCAGGCCAGGCACAGCCAGACAGGAAGGGGCAGCAGCAGCCTCGCCTGGGAGGCCCCGAGTCCTGGCCGAGGGACCCTACCTCTTCCGCAGGGTGGACTCGCACACTTTGACCACGCTGATGACCTCTTTGACAGTTCTCCGGAAGTCGTGCATCCTGGCTGCGACCAGAAGCGCTGGAAGGAACAGGAGGGCCCTTGTGAGGCCCAGCCCAGCCCAGGACAGCGACAGCTGAGCCTTGTGTGAGACCTGGGGTCAGGCGGTCTGTCACCAGGGCCACAAGACCTGCACCTGGCACGGCCACTCCAGCTGAGAGGTGGGCCGGCAGGCCAGCACCCACTGTTCCCAGAACACAACGCTGCGTGGGGGGCTTCTGGGGAAATGCAGGCCCCACCTCCATTCACAAAAGGGAGAGTGCAGAGAGGGCAGAGAGCGTCACGTAAACAAATGAGCCCGTAAGCTCAAGGTCACTCCACACGTGGTAACACGGGGCCGAGAGCAGGCACCGCAGGGGAGGAAACCATGGGCCCTCTGCACTGAGGGGTGCTCCTGGCAGGGGACTCCAGGCCCCAGGCTGCTGTGGCCAGCCAGGCCATGTCCATGCACCAAGAGAAGGAGCAGCAGCACCCAGGACTGCAGAGGTGTGGCCACAGCGGTGCAGCTGCAGGTCCTGAGGAATTTGTTCTGTGTGGCCGCACTGTCAACTGCACTCCCTGAGCAGCCACTGCCTCTGAGTTGCAACGTGGGCTCGCAGCCGTGGGGCCTGCAGGTCCCACCCCTCAGCTCAGGGCCTGGGAGGCCGACTGGGAGCATGAGGACGTCCCTGAGGGCTGAGGACCTGCGGGTCTGGGGTGAGGGGAGCAAGGCCCAAGTCACAGCCCACGAGCTCAGCCTGCCCAAACAATCAGCCCACAAACATCGCAATGGCCAGCGAGTCCAGGCTGCCGCCACAGGGCCCTGGCACTCACCTGCTCCGCAGAGGCCCGAGGGGCGCCGGCCGGTGTGCATCCAGTCCCTCTTCATCCGCTGCAGCAGCCGCAGGGCTGTCATGGACACCTCGTGGTTCCTCTCCCCGAACTCCAGCAGGTGGGCGAAGCGCGGGATGTACAGGCATGGGTCTACGCACACACGCGGGTCAGCACTAGCCTGGCAGGGGGTCTCTGGGGGCACGTGTTCAACAGCCTCACCCGCTCCCCACGTACACGGGCTCCCGGGGGTCTCTGGGGGCACGTGTTCAACAGCCTTGCCCGCTCCCCACGTACATGGGCTCCCGGGGGTCTCTGGGGGCACGTGTTCAACAGCCTCGCCCGCTCCCCACGTACACGGGCTCCCGGGAGTCCCCACACAGCTGCAGCAGCTGCAGCTCCTGCGTCCAGGAGAGCCATGGCTCTCCCACCACCAAGCCAGCCTGCACCAGGAGGGGCTGGGGAGTGTCCACTCACTCCCCTGCTCAGGGCTAAGGGTTCTCTAGGAGTCTCAGAAGGGGACGACAGGTCAAAGGGCAGGACAGAGGGCGGCTCTGCACACAGACCAGCCTGTGCATCGCCAGCTCACTCATGCAGGCTGCAGCACTGGCGGCACAGGCACACACACACACACTGCTCCTTGGCAGTGCCTCCCGGGCGCCTGGCGGCACAGGCACACACACACACACTGCTCCTTGGCAGTGCCTCCCGGGCGCCTGGCGGCACAGGCACACACACACACACTGCTCCTTGGCAGTGCCTCCCGGGCTCCTGGCGGCACAGGCACACACACACTGCTCCTTGGCAGTGCCTCCCGGGCGCCTGGCGGCACAGGCACACACACACTGCTCCTTGGCAGTGCCTCCCGGGCGCCTGGCGGCACAGGCACACACACACTACTCCTTGGCAGTGCCTCCCGGGCGCCTGGCGGCACACTGGGAGCAAAAATTCACAGGCCCACAGCAGACGGCGGTGGCCAGCAACAAGGGCCAGGGAAGCAAGCAGTGCCTTGGGAGCATGGTGGGGGCCACACAGGCTGTTCCAGGGTCCAGGCTGCAGAGGGCAAGGGCTGGGAGCAGGCGCTGCTTGCAGAGAACAAGGCAGTGGCAACCCCGGGAGTCCAGGGCAGGGGAGTGGTCACTCTCTCCTCTCTCACAGCAGCAGTGGACAAGGAAGCCCTGGCTGCTTGCCAGCCTCCTGCCCTGACGAGGGAGTGCACTCTGGCCTTGGAGGCCCCTGAGGTCCCACAAGTGGGTCCATCCCTGTGTCCCAGAAGGCCACAGAAGGCCGGTGCCATGGCTCACCAGGCTAATCCTCCGCCTGCGGCGCTGGCACACCGGGTTCTAGTCCCGGTCGGGGCGCTGGATTCTGTCCCGGTGGCCCCTCTTCCAGGCCAGCTCTCTGCTGTGGCCAGGGAGTGCAGTGGAGGATGGCCCAGGTGCTTGGGCCCTGCACCCCATGGGAGACCAGGAGAAGCACCTGGCTCCTGCCTTCAGATCAACGCAGTGCGCTGGCCACAGTGCGCCAGCCGCGGCAGCCATTGGAGGGTGAACCAACGGCAAAGGAAGACCTTTCTCTCTGTCTCTCTCTCACTGTCCACTCTGTCTAAAAAAAAAAAAAAAAAAAAAAAAAAAGGAGGCCACAGAAGACAGCAGCAGCCATGCCAGCAGCCTGGGTCCCCTGCACTGACCACGTGTGGCTGTGGTGTGAGCGAGCGTCACCCCTTGGTTGGGCCATACCAAATGATCCCAGCAGGCCTTCAGCTCACAGTCCTGCAGGTGAGCGAAGGAGAGAAACCACGTGGTATGTCCAAAGCCACGTGACCCCCCAGGGTGGACCTGGCTGTGAGTCTGGGCAGTCTGGAGCCACAGTCCATTTCCACTGTGGAGTCTTGTTTGTGATGTTGGGGTCTGGTGATTCGGTTGCTATCAAACGCGTCTGTTCTGGGGGTTAGGTCGTCAGTGAAGGTGCGCACACCCCACACGACAGTGCGTGGACTGAGCGCTGGCTCCGGTTTCCGATTCCATCTTCCTGCTAATACAGGCCCTAGAAGCAGCGGGACCTGGAGGGAGCCTCCAGCCCCTGTTTCAGCCCCTTCCTGGCATCGCAAACATTTGGGGAGTGAGCAGGCAGCTAAAACTGTGCTTGCTCTCCAGTACATTTTTAAAGTAAAATAAACAAGAAAGATCACGGTGAGAAAGATGGCACACAGCTGTATCTGAGGAGGGAAGCCGGAAGGTGGAACCAGACTGGAGCCGGGAATCAAACCCGGGTGCCCCTCCTGGACCAGGTGTCGCAGCTGCTGTCAGCTGCGGCAGCCGAAGTCTACCCCAAAGTTGTTCTGAACATTTCTGCTAATATTTTTATTCTCAGTAACAGAAACCATCAGTGCTAGGGGTTAAAAGGGTATTAAAAGATCCCATTCTTGGGGCCGGCGCTGTGGTGTAGCGGGTAAACACCGCAGCCTGCAGTGCCAGCATCCCATGTGGGCACTGGTTCAAGTCCCAGCTGCTCCACGCATGATCCAGCTCTCTGCTATGGCTTGGGAAAGCAGTGGAAGACGGCAAGTGCTTGGGCCCCTGTGCCCATGTGGGAGACCTGGAAGAAGCTCCTGACTTCTGATCTGCCCAGTTCTATTGCGGCCATCTGGGGAGTGAACCAGTGGATGGAAGACTGACCTTTCTCTCTCTTCCTCTGCCTTTCAAATAAATAAATCTATTATAAACAAACAAACTAACAAAAAAAAACAACTCTGACCTGGGTGGGACCCTGGAAACAAGTGCAAGTTAGCCCGTGGGGCGGGGTGGGGACTGTGGGGCCAAGGGCTCGGCAAGGCTCATCTTGCAACACTGCTCTCAGAGGGCCTCCAGCACCACACACGAGCAGCAGCTGAAACTGCCAGAAACCAGCTGAGTGAAATCTTGGGGCCCTTTCCTCGTAGAATATGTGCCAGAAGGGGCCGGCGCTGTGGCGCAGTGGGTAAAGTGCCGCCTGCAGGGCCAGCATCCCCTACGAGCACCGGTTTGAGCCCCGCCTGCTCCACTTCCGATCCTGCTCTCTGCTATGGACTTGGGGCCCTGCACCCACGTGGGAGACCCAGCCCCAGCCACTGTGGCCACTTGGGGAGTGAACCAGCAGATGAAAGACCCCTCTCTCTCTCTCTCTCTCTCTTTCAAATCAATAAATCTTTAAAAAAAAAAAAAAAAAAAAAAAAAGAATGTGTGCCAGAAAATATGACTTACAAGAGACCTAAAAAGTAACGCAAGAGGCTAAAGAAAGACTGGGCTGGGGGCGGGGTAGGCAGATGGGCTGCAGGGCTCCGAGGCCGGGAACGGAGCCACAGTGCCACCAGCAATGCGGAAAACAGGAAGAGGGCACACAGGGGACAGGGGAAGAAGTAAACTGGAACTAGAACCTGAGAGCCACAACAGGAGACTTTACCAGACCTCTCTTAAATTAACAAGACTGCAGAGGGGCTCAGACACACCATCAGTCTCAAATTAACAAATACAGTTCACGTTCTGCAACTGGGCCAGGAGCAGCCTGTATCTGAGGAATCCGTCTGGTCCAAGTGGACTTCCCACACAGGAAGGGCACCCCAGCTTGATGTGCGAGTGGTAGCCCAGCACCAAGCCCCAGCCAATCCCAGATGCCGCCTCATCACGCCGCCCCCATGTAAGGCGAACGCCGACTGCAGCCCATCGGGCTGTCTGTGAGACTCACTGCCTTTGCCGTCTACACGTAGAACCTTCCTTCTGGAGGGCTGGCTTGTTCTAGGACCTCTGTCACAGGTGGGCTCTGTTCAGTGTCGCTGTCTGTTTCCCTTTAAATGTGGCTTAAGAGTGAGCGTTTGCCCAAGGCTGTGCAGGCGTTTGAAAAGGGCCCTGGTTCATTCCAGGAACAGAAGCTTAACCCAGGCCTGTCTGCAAGCACAAGACGCATAGTGCTCCCCCCCGACGCAATCCTCCCCCAACACACAGTCCTCCCCCCACAGTGCTCCCCCCGACGCAGTCCTCCCCCAACACACAGTGCTCCCCTCCAGACGCACAGTCCTCCCCCAGACGCACAGTGCTCCCCCCGACGCAGTCCTCCCCCAACACAGTCCTCCCCCAGACACACAGTGCTCCCCCAGACACAGTCCTCCCCCTAGACACACAATCCTCCCCCAGACGCACAGTGCTCCCCCCAACGCAGTCCTCCCCCAACAGACAGTGCTCCCCTCCAGACGCACAGTCCTCCCCCAGACGCACAGTGCTCCCCCCGACGCAGTCCTCCCCCAGACGTACAGTCCTCCCCCAGATGCAGTCCTCCCCCAGATGTACAATGCTCCCCCAGACACAAAGTCCTCCCCCAGACGCACAGTGCTCCCCCCGACGCAGTCCTCCCCTCCAGACGCACAGTCCTCCCCCAGACGCAGTCCTCCCGACAGTTCTCCCCCAGACGTATAGTCCTCCCCCTAGACACACAGTCCTCCCCTAGATGTACAGTGCTCCCTCAGACGCAGTCCTCCCCCCAGAAGCACAGTCCTCCCCCAGACGCACAATGCTCCCCCCAGATGCACACTCCTCCCCCCAGACACACAGTGCTCCCTCAGACGTACAGTCCTCCCTCAGACGCACAGTGCTCCCCTCCAGACGCAGTCCTCCCCTAGACACACAGTCCTCCCCCATAGTCCTCCCCCAGACGCAGTCCTCCCCCCAGAAGCACAGTCCTCCCCCAGACGCACAACGCTCCCCCCAGACGCACAATCCTCCCCAACGCATAGTGCTCCCCTCGACGCAGTCCTCCCCCAGATGCACAGTCCTCCCCCTAGACACAGTCCTCCCCCAGACGCAGAGTCCTCCCCCAGACGCACAGTCCTCCCCCTAGATGCACAGTCCTCCCCCAGACGCGGTCCTCCCCCCACAGTCCTCCCCCAGACACGCAGTCCTCCCCCAGACGCAGTCCTCCCCCAGACACACAGTTCTCCCCTCCAGATGCACAGTCCCCCCTCAGACATACCGTCCTCCCCAAGACGCACAGTTCCCCCCAGAAGCACAGTCCTCCCCCAGACACACAACGCTCCCCCCAGACGCACAGTCCTCCCCGACGCACAGTGCTCCCCTCGACGCAGTCCTCCCCCTAGATGCAGAGTCCTCCCCCCAGATGCACAGTCCTCCCCCAGACGCACAGTCCCCCCTCTCCAGCCCTCAGGGAGCTACAGAACACTCCTTTAGGAAGCTTTGTAGAGGAAGAAACTTGACAATAACGAACTAAATTATTAAATAACAGAAAATAAAAATCAAAGTAGACGAGAGACTCGTAAGGAAAAAAAAACTCAAAGGTAACTCCCAAGGGGTGGGCGCTGGGCCTGCACCCACGTGGGAGGCCCAGGAGCAGCTCCAGCTCCGCGCTCTGGACTGGCCAGCCACAGCCGCTGCCGCCATCTGGGGAGGGAACCCGCGGACGGAAGACCTCGCTTCTTCTTTCTTTCTGTAACTCTGCTTTTTGAATAAACAAATATTTAAAAAAAAAAAAAAAAAAAAAAAACCTGGCATGGTACTGGCATAGAGACCCACGGAATGGAATGAGAGCCCAGAAATAAACCTTTGATGCCTGCTCCAATGATGCCCAACAAGTAGACACAACAGAAGGGGACAAGGCTGGGGAAAGTGGAAGTGTACACACTGAAGAATGGAGAAGAGCCGGTGCGCGGCTCACTAGGCTAATCCTCCGCCTGTGGCACCGGCACCCCAGGTTCTAGTCCCAGTCGGGGCGCCGGATTCTGTCCCGGTTGCTCCTCTTCCAGGCCAGCTCTCTGCTGTGGCCAGGGAGTGCAGTGGAGGATGGCCCAAGTGCTTGGGCCCTGCACCCGCATGGGAGACCAGGGGCAAGCTCCTGGCTTCAGATCGGCACAGCTCCAGCAGTTGCAGCCATTTGGAGAGTGAACCAACTGAGGAAAGACCTTTCTCTCTCTCACACTGTCTGTAACTCTGTCAAATAAATAAATAAATAAATCTAAAAAAAAAAAAAAAAAAAAAAGACTATAGGGGCCGGCACTGTGGCACAGTGGGTAAAGCCACCACCTAGAGTACCAGCATCCCAGTAGAAGATGGCCCAAGTCCTCGGACCCCTGCACGTAAGTGGGAGACCCAGAAGCTCCTGGCTTTGGATAAGCGCAGCTGTGGCCGCTGCAGCCATCTGGGGAGTAAACAAGTGGATGGAAGACCTCTCTCCCCCCCCACCTCTCTCTGCCTCTCTCTGTCTTCAAATAAATAAATAAATCTTAAAAAAAAAAAAAAAAAGACTTTATGCAGAGTTAGAAAAAGAGAAGGGCAGACGGGGAGAGATCTTCCCTCTGTTGGTTCACCCCACCTGGCCACAAAGGCTGGTGCTAGGCCAGGCCGCAGCCACGAGCTTCATCAGGGTCTCCTGAGGGGATGCAGGGCCCAAGCACTTGGGTCATGCTCCCTACTTTCCCAGGGACATTGGCAGGGAGCTGGATCCAAAGTGGAGCAGCCGGAACAGGAACTGGTGCCCACAGGGGATGCTGGCATCACAGGCAGCAGCGTCACCCATTAGCCCAAAAACCACTTTTTTCTGTTGTCAATTATCCACACTCAGGCATCCTGCCACAGCAGTGTGACGGCCCAGGACCAGAGCCTGGCCCGTGGAGGGGTCTTTGTCCCTCCTATGTGCAGTCACTCTCACCAATCAGGTCTCAAACAGCACCTACCAGTGAGCGTTCACCCACCACCCCACACCCAGCAGCGCACAGACGCCCTCTGCCTGTCCCTGCCTGCCACCCCCTCTCTGCTGCACTTCTCACCGTCTGGCCTACTGTCCACTCACCTTGTGTTCACTGCCCAGCTCTGTGTGGGGTCTGGCACACAGTACATCCTCCACAAACATTTACTGAATAAACTTAAAAAGGGGTAGGGCAATGTATGGGATAGGAGAACACGCGTATCTGACAAAGGCAAACGCCCAGGCGATGTAAGGAACTCAGTAAGCAGCAACGATGACAGAAGAAACATCTTCACTTACAAATGGGCAAGGCTGGGCTCGGTGTTGTGGTGCAGTGAGTCAAGCTGCTGCCTGCGGCACTGGCATCCCACATGGGTGCCTGTTCATATCCTGGCCTTACCACTTGCAATCCAGCTCCCTGCTGTGGCCTGGGAAAGCAGTGGAAGATGCCCCAGGTACTTGGGCCCCTGCACCCACATGGGAGACCCAGAAGCAGCTCCTGGCTCCTGGCTTCAGTCTGGCTCAGCTCTGGCTGTTGCAGCCATTAGGTGAGTGAATCAACGGATGGAAGATCTCTCCTTCCTCTTTCTCTCTAACTCTGCCTTTCAATAAATAATAAATCTTTAAAAAAAGAAAGCAAAGGCGGGGGCGGGGCAAGGCCAGGCACTTCGCCCAGCGGGTAAGATGCCTGTGGCCCTCACCTGCTCAGTTCCCGCTGCACGCCGACTCCAGCTTCCTGCTCACACACCTGGAAGGCGGCAGTCATGGCTCGAGTGGCCAAGTCTCAGCCACCTGTGGGAGACCTGGGCTGAGTTCCTGGATCTCAGCTTTGGCCTTGTCCCAGTCTTAGCCACTGTGGGCATTTGCGGAGTGAAGCAGCAGATGGGAATATTCTTTCTGTGTCCCTCAAATAATAAATGAATATACTTTCAATGGGCAAAGGAGTTGGATAGATTTCTCTGAAGAAAGCGTGCAGCAGCCAGGAAGCCTATCAAAGATGCTCAACACCACTTTATCAAGGAAACGCAAGTCAAAACCCCGAGTCCGCGAGGACAGTCTCTGTCGGAAACAAGCACAAACTCTGACGAGGGAGGAGGAGAAAGGAGCTCCTGGACCCTGCTGCTGGCAACGTAAAACGTGTGACCGCTTGACAGAAACAGTGGGTGGCCCCCAATCACCACGCCCCAGCAGTCGCACTTCTGACGCTGCTCAGACACCCCAGCCCACACGGCCGAGCCCGGGCTCCAGGCCTGGCCCTGCTCGGACACCCCAGCCCACACGGCCGAGCCCGGGCCCCAGGCCTGGCCCTGCTCGGACACCCCAGCCCACACGGCCGAGCCCGGGCCCCAGGCCTGGCCCTGCTCGGACACCCCAGCCCACACGGCCGAGCCCGGGCCCCAGGCCTGGCCCTGCTCGGACACCCCCAGCCCACACGGCCGAGCCCGGGCCCCAGGCCTGGCCCTGCTCGGACACCCCCAGCCCACACGGCCGAGCCCGGGCCCCAGGCCTGGCCCTGCTCGGACACCCCCAGCCCACACGGCCGAGCCCGGGCCCCAGGCCTGGCCCTGCTCGGACACCCCAGCCCACACGGCCGAGCCCGGGCCCCAGGCCTGGCCCTGCTCGGACACCCCAGCCCACACGGCCGAGCCCGGGCTCCAGGCCTGGCCCTGCTCGGACTCCAGCTTTCTGCTGATGCGCACCATGGGAGGCAGCAGCTGATGGCTCAAGTCACTGGGTCCCTGGTACCCGCGTGGGACACCTGGATGGAGTTCCAGGCTCCAAGCTTTGACTTGGCTGTTGTAGGCATTTGGAGAGTGAACCAGAAGATGGAAGGTCTTTGTCTCTTTGCCCTTCAAATAAACTGGAAAGTAATTACAAATCTGAAAAAACCTCAGAATTCTGAACGGGTTTTTGCACTCCTGTAGTCACAGCAGCACCGCGCACAACAGCTGAAACAATGGAAGCAACCAAGTGTGCATCAGTGAACGAACGGAAGAGCAGGATGTGTCCAACCGTATGATGGGCTGTCACTCGGCTTTGAAGAGGAAGGGGATTGTCACACAGATATGACACGAACGAACCCTGCAGGAAATTACACCAAGTGAGGGGCCGGTGCTGAGGCACAGCGGGTTGACGCCCTGGCCTGAAGCGCCGGCATCCCATATGGGCGCCAGTTCGAGTCCCGGCTGCTCCTCTTCCAATCCAGCTCGCTGCTGTGGCCTGGGGAAGCAGTAGAAGATGGCCCAAGTCCTTGGGCCCCTGTACCCATGTGGGAGACCCGGAAGAAGCTCCTGGCTCCTGATCGGTGCAGCTCCGGCCGTTGCGGCCACCTGGGGAGTGAACCAGCGGATGGAAGACCTCTCCCTCTGTCTCTGCCTCTCTCTCTAACTCTGCCTGTCAAATAATAAATAAAATAAATCTTTAAAAAAAACTACACCAAGTGAGACAGGCCAATCATAAAAGAGAAAAACCATTTGACTGCACTGACGCAGGATGGAGGTGATGAGGGGCTGGGAGGAACGGGGGCCGCTGCTAAACAAAGGGCCACCACACAGGATGTGGTTCGAGTCCCAGCTCGCTCTGCTCCGACACAGCCCCTTGCTCATCAGCTGCGCTCGATGGTGTCCAAGCCCACGCGGGAGGCCTGGATGGAGTTCCCGGCTCCTGGCACTGGCCTGGCCAAGCCTCGCTGATGCGCCATCTGGGGGGGTGGGGGGAACCAGCATAGATTGCTCTCTCTCTGCCTTTCAAATATATAAATAAAAACTGTGGCGAGTAAATTCACAGCAAGTGTTTATCACAATAAAGAGGAAGCTACCCCTAGAGCTGGAATTCTAAGGAGATCAATACACAGGCAGAACTTGACCAAGTCCACCAAGAGAAAAGACACAAGGAGCACACAGGCGGGGGCTCAGAACCCGGAAACGCGTCTGACGCACACACGACGTTCAGAATGGAGGCGGCCGTGCTGGCCTTCTGTGTTGAAGCCCAAGAACTTTCAGATACTCACACCTCTCGGGTGACGGCAGCCCCTCCGAGGCACCAGCCACCCAGGTTTTGCGGGCGGCTGCTCTCACCCCTTCTCCACGCACATCAGGAAGGCACACAGCCTGCCCAGCCCCTCTGCTGGCAGTGGACAGCGGGCTGTCCCCTCAGGCCCTGCTACCTTCTGCAAAGTGCTCACTTCTCACGCTCCTCCGTGGCTGCCACCGTGGCCGGTGAGGCGCCCGTGTTACGAGGACACTGCTGTGGCCTCTGTGGACACGTCCTGCTGGGCACACACAGGTGTCTTCCCTCAGGGCCTTTCGGCCCTAGTCCCACAGCTGTGAGTCACCCTGATCACAGCCCACCAGTGGGTGCTCCTCAACCCCAGCTGTGGTCAGTCTGCCCAAGGTCAGCCACCGTCTAACTAACCTCGTGCTTGTTGGCTACTTAGGCAGCCTTTCTCCGCGTAGGAAAATTACTTGAGAAAGAGAGTGCATGAGCGCTCCCACCTGCCGGCTCACTCCCCAAACACCCGCGTGGCTGGGGGCAGCTGAGCCTGGGCACTCTCCCAGCAGAGGCCGACTCGCAGTGCCCAGCCTCCTGCGCACGTGAACAGCCGGGGCCCCGCCCCCCCCCCCCCACCTGTGCTCCTCACCTGCTCCTTTGCTGCAGACTTCTGGAGGCCTGCACAAGAATGAGGCTGAAACGGGAGCAGACTGATAGCAGCTGTGTCGCCCAAAACTCCCGGAGCTGCCCAGCTGCAGGGCCGTGGGATGGCCAGGAAGCCACTGCTGACAGCAGAGGCTCTAGGGCTCCAGGCTCCGCTCAGGAACGGCCTGGAGGTTCCCTTGCCGGCAAAACCAAGGGACAGCATCGCCCACCTCCCAGCACCAGCGCGGGGCTGTCTGGTGACACGTGAGCAACACCAGCAGAGCCGGCCCCGGGCATGAGGCTGCACCCGGCACCCCAAAAGAACGGTCAAAGGACTGGCGACGGACCAACAGAGGCCGCCAGGGCCAGATCCCACGGCTCTGCCCTCTGCAGGGCTCCCTGGGCTACCCGAGCGCGCCGGCGGACGACGCAGGAAGTGGCCATCAGAAGGCTATGAGCAGAGTATTTAGGAAAAGAACCACCTACTGTTCTCCGCGCCCTAGGTTCGCAGAGCCCGAGGGGTGGGTGCTGCCGGGGCGGGAACCGCAGCCTCTCACACACTCTTGGGGTACAGCGGCCCTGTGCAGAACTGGCAAACCCAGCCCGCAAGCCCAAACTAGACCGCCCCGGGGCAGACGCGTCGGCGCCGACGGCCCCTCCTGCCCCGGGAGTCCAGCCGCCCAGCCGCAGAACGGAGGGCGGGGCGCGACCGAGCTAGCAGCGCTTTCCTCCCGCGGTGTGGGGAGCAGCTGGGCGTAGCAGAGCGGCTGCGCGCTCGTGTACAATGGCAGAGTGCCCGGGTTCGAGCCCAGCCCCGGGGTCTCCTATTGCAGGACTGAAGGCAGTGGCGCGGATCTCAGGGGCTAAGGTCTGCCCGCCATGCGGGAAAGCTGGACCCTGGTCCCCAACGCCAGCCCTGCCCACAGAGGGAGGGAGCGAGTGGCTGGGGGCGCTCTCACTCACTCTCAAGTGAATCACAAAGGAATTTTTTTTTTTTAGATAATTACATTTCGCTCTTGGGCGACGAACGATGAATCCTTTAAAATGGTGGGAGGGGTCGGGGACTAAGCAGCGGATGCAGCCGGCCGGGAGCGCACCCTCCCCCGCAACCCGCTTAAGGGTACACGCCTGGACGGGGGCGGGTGCCGGTGGGCGGGGCCTGCGCGCGTCACGCCGCGGCGGGGCGGGGCCTCGGCCGCGCGCCGTGACGCACAGTGACGCGCCGGCGCCGCAGCGGGTACGGACTAGGGCGGGCGGCAGGGACGGCGCCCCCTGCGGCCGGGCTGCGGGCTGCGGGTGGGGCGGGGTGGGGCCGCGGCGCGGGCAGCAGCGCCCCCCGGCCGGCGGGCCCCGCAGGCCGCCCCCGCAGGCCGCCGCGGCCCCATGCTGCTGCCCCTGGCCTGCCTGCACGGCCGCGTCGCGCAGTGCCTGACCTCGCTCCTGGTGCTTGCAGAGCCGCGGACCAAGCCCCGGCGCGGCGCCAGGGTGCGCGGCGCGGCGCCTCCCAGCGCTGAGGCCGCCCCCGCCGCGCCGCCCGCGAAGATGGCCGCGGAGCTGTACGCCCCCGCCGGCGCCGCGGCTGCCGCCACCGACCTGGCCAACAGCAACGCCGCCAGCGCCGCGGCCAGCGCCGCGGCGGGCAGGAAGGCCGGCCCGCGCTGCCCGCCCAGCGCGCCGCCCCCGGCCCCGCCGCCGCCCGCCCCCGCGCCGCCCGCGCCCAACAACAACAACTTGGAGAGCCCCCACTGGCAGTCCTTCCACCCGACGCTGCGCGAGAGGTGAGCCCGGCCGGCGCCCCTCCCCGGCCCCGCGCGCGGCGCCCGGCCGCGGACCAAGCCCGTGTGCCTCTGCCCCTGCAGGAACGCGCTCATGTTCAACAACGAGCTCATGGCCGACGTCCACTTCATCGTGGGGCCGCTGGGGGCGGCCAGGAGGGTGCCTGCCCACAAGGTCGGTAGCGGCCCGGCCCCGCCCCGGCTCCCCGGGCCCCCGCACTGCGCACGCAGCTGCGGCTCACGCGCCTGTCTCGCCCGCAGTACGTGCTGGCCGTCGGCAGCTCCGTCTTCTATGCCATGTTCTACGGGGACCTGGCGGAAGTCAAGTCGGAGATCCACATCCCGGACGTGGAGCCCGCCGCCTTCCTCATCCTGCTCAAGTAAGGCGGCCCCGCGGGGGGGGGGGGGGGGGGCGGGGTCCGCGGGGTCCCCGGCCCGGCCCGACCGCGTCCCTGCGCCTCTAGGTACTTGTACAGCGACGAGATCGAGCTCGAGGCCGACACGGTGCTGGCCACGCTGTACGCCGCCAAGAAGTACATTGTCCCCGCGCTGGCCAAGGCCTGCGTCACCTTTCTGGAGACGAGTCTGGAAGCCAAGAACGCCTGCGTCCTGCTGTCCCAGAGCCGGCTGTTTGAGGAGCCTGAGCTGACCCAGCGCTGCTGGGAGGTCATCGACGCGCAGGCCGAGATGGCCCTGCGCTCCGAGGGCTTCTGCGAGATCGACCGGCAGACGCTGGAGGTCGTGGTCAGCCGGGAGGCCCTCAACACCAAGGAGGCCGTGGTGTTCCAGGCCGTCCTGGGCTGGGCTGAGGCCGAGTGCAAGAGGCAGGGCCTGCCCGCGACCCCCCTCAACAAGAGGCACGTGCTGGGGCGCGTCCTCTACCTGGTCCGCATCCCAACCATGACCCTGGAGGAGTTTGCCAACGGCGCCGCCCAGTCGGACATCCTGACGCTGGAGGAGACCCACGACATCTTCCTGTGGTACACGGCGGCCAACAAGCCCCTCCTGGACTTCCCCTTGGCCAAACGGAAGGGCCTCACCCCCCAGAGGTGCCACCGCTTCCAGTCCTCAGCCTACCGCAGCAACCAGTGGCGGTACCGCGGACGCTGCGACAGCATCCAGTTTGCTGTGGACAGGCGGGTGTTCATCGCCGGGCTGGGCCTGTACGGGTCCAGCTCGGGGAAGGCCGAGTACAGCGTCAAAATCGAACTCAAGCGGCTGGGCATGGTCCTGGCTCAGAACCTGACCAAGTTTGTGTCTGATGGGTCCAGCAACACCTTCTCGGTCTGGTTCGAGCACCCAGTCCAAGTTGAACAGGACACCTTCTACACGGCCAGCGCTGTGCTGGACGGGAGCGAGCTCAGCTACTTTGGACAGGAGGGGATGACGGAGGTGCAGTGTGGGAAGGTGACCTTCCAGTTCCAGTGCTCCTCAGACAGCACCAATGGGACTGGGGTCCAGGGCGGGCAGATCCCTGAGCTCATCTTCTACGCCTGAGCTGCTGTGAGGGGCCCCTCCTGCCAGCAGGGGGCGGGGGCGGGGGCGAGACCCCACTGGCTGCCCGCGGACACCATTAAAGGCTTCACTCACTTTGCGTCACCCCCACTCTGAGACGGAACCTTGCTACAAAGCTAGAGCCCAGCTACCGGTCTGAGGTGTCTCCTGGTGGCTGGGGTGCGTGTCTCAGCCAGAGGGCAGATCTGGGACCCAGGGCAGGCCCCAGGTCCCTCCCCCGCACCTGTGCCTCCTGCTTTGGAGAGCGCCTTCACCCCTCCCACCCAGTCGGATTCTGAGCGGTCCCAAGCTTAAGGTGAGACCTTCCCTTCTAAATCAGTGAAGTCACGGTTCACCTACGTGAGTGGGTTTTCTTAATAAAGGTTTCATAAGACGATGGGCACGTGTAGATAAATTACTAACAGGAATTGTGATCTGCATGTTCTTCTCCTAAAGATCTGAGGAGACGAGAGCCCCTGCCTGCGGTGGGCATGTGGGTAGCAGTTAGGACCCCGTGCGGGGCACACACGACCCCTGTCCCAGACCCAGCAGGTGGTGGCTGGAGTACCAGGATCCCTGCCACCCACTCGGGAGGCCTGGGTGGAGCGCCCGGCTGCTCTGCCAGGAGGTGTGGCAGGCACTTGGGGAGCTCTCAACACCACCCGCCCACAGGATGGGCTGTGGCCCCAGCGCCACGATTCCCAGTCTGCACCTGCATGTCCTGTGTAGAGGACAGTGGGCCTGCTGATGGTGTACTGGCCGGAAACCCTACCCTGCTGAGCGCCGGCAGCTTTGGGGAGACATTTCCTACTGGAGGCTCCCACGCCTAAGAGCCCCAGGCGGCCCGCCCACAGCCCAGAGGCCTACCTATGGCAGGTGCGTTGATGCACAGCTCTCGGGCCAGCAGGAGAAACGTCTTCCCCAGCACATAGACGTTCACCTGTGGGGAGAACACAGCCAGAAATGCATTGGGTCCAAGGAAAGGCCTGCGTTCTGTCCTCACAGAGCCGCCCCCCGCCCCCCAGGTCACACAGGGCCCCGCCGCCTTCAGGCAGCTGCCTGGCCTCGGCTGTGCTGCTGCACTGCGGTTGTGTCCGCTTGGAGAACGGCCTGGAAGGTACTGGCCGGGGCACAGTCCCTATGACACCATCTAAGTGTCAGTCACAGGCCTGCTGTGCCCACACACACTGCACCCGCCACAGCGGGCCCAGCTGCCTCGGCCTCAGGGCCTGAGCCTCTCTGCTGGGACCCCACCGTTCCTCAGTGACCGCCTGCTGCTGCCACAATGGCCAGTCTGCCACGGAGCCTGCTGTCCGGCCTCCCAGCAGGCAGGTGGTGGGAGGCTGCTTCAGAGTGGGGTCTGGCAGTTTGGAGGTGCACGGCTGGAAGCCCAGGTTCCTCAAGGCCCCCCGGAGACCCCCACAGCCAGGATGCCGCAGCCTCAAGCCTGAGACCCTCTGGCCTTTCCAAAGAACTCCCCAAATCCTGCCCAACCTGTGCGCCCTGGGACAAGGCCCCTGTCCTGTCTTGATGCCGAGGTGGCAGACGCAGGTGCCTGAGACACAGGGATCAGGAGGCCTAAGGGGTGGGACCGGGAGGGCAGGTGCCTGCGCCTGCCTCTGTGCAGGGCTGCTGGCTCGGCGGTCTTCCGAGGAATTCCTGGGAGCCGGGGCTTCCTCGTGCATGTGGGGGTGTGAAGTTGAGTGCCCTGATGTGGAGCCTAGCGCTGAGGTGGATGAAAGGAGAATCCAAGACCAGTCTCCTCTGACCTTAACCTTCTACACGTTCCCCCAA
The DNA here is from genome assembly GCF_051225735.1 of Oryctolagus cuniculus. NCBI lineage: Eukaryota > Metazoa > Chordata > Mammalia > Lagomorpha > Leporidae > Oryctolagus > Oryctolagus cuniculus. Next base: position 51,738,143 of record NC_142886.1, read on the forward strand.
AACATTTGGCCTTTGCCAGTGGCAAGGCCCTGGGCCAGGTTCTTGCGATGTGGGCGTGTTCCACCCCCGCCACATTCTGTGGCCCCTCCAGGGAGGGGCCGGCCTTGGCAGTGGGCAGTGCCTCGCATCCACTCAGATTGTTCCGGGCTCTTGCTGGCCAGCACAAGACCCTGGCCTCGTGCCTTGGTTCAGCGCCAGGCGAGCAGCAGTGTCCACTTACTAGCCTCCTTCTGTCTTGACAGCCTGGTTGGTTTTCCATTCCCAAAGGTGCGAGGCGAGGAACTGTGCCCACCCCTCCCTCAGGATGGGGAGCAAGCTGCTTCCAGCAGCTGCCCCAGCCTGGGAAGTTACCAGGCTGGAAATGGGGTCACATGGCCCAGAACTCCACATGGCACATTTGAAACGTGGGCTAACTGGATTATCACAATTCCAATAGGTTATTTTTAGCTTGACCACAAACTATTTCAGCAATAGCTGCTGAGAGAAGCCATTTATACGGACAGCTGGCGGGACAAAAATACGAGGCAGCACCGATCCCGGCACAAGTCCATGCTGGCTGCTGCAGGAGGCCCTCCGAGCCCTGAGCCCGCTGCAGGCCCTGGCGGGCACCCAGATCAGCCTCTCCTTCTGGCTGTGGATTCCGTGGGAATCTTCGCACTGCGGTCACTGTTGCTTCCAGGGACGACCACTCTCTTCTGGAGTCCTCAGTAGAGTGGCCACGGCTTGGGACGAGGGACCCAGGACCTAGTGCGGTCACTGGAACACAGTGCCCTCAGTCCCCCATGTGTCCCACGTGCACGGGGACCCTTGTCTTGCCGCTACATTCAGCTGTTTGGAAATGAGAGACGCAACAGAAAGCGCTCTCTGGCGCCTAGAAAGCAAGTCTCTAAGCAGGTTCCAAACAGAACCGTCTTCTACGTCTGAAACGCGTACATTGTCAGTGCAGTGTTTTGTTCTAGAGTCTTCCTTGCCTAGACAAAAGCCCGCGTGGGTCTCTACCAAGGGTACGTGACCCTGCTGGCAGCTGCCCTTCCGAGCCACGCGGAGACCCTCTCCCGCCCTCCTGCTCTTAGGGCCAGGAGCGCAGAGCGGTCTGCAGGGTACGTGCAGGGCGCAGGTGCCCGGGCACCGCCAGGCCAGGAGACTCAGGAAGGAAACCGGCCTACCTGAAGCAGGTCGCTGAGGTCAAGCAGCATGTCTGCAGCAGGAGTCAAGGAGCACCCAGCAGGCAGCTGCAGCCTCGTCTACCGGCCCTCAGCCCGGCACCGTCACCAGCAAGGCAGAGGCCTGACCAGCGCCATGCCCAGGGCAGGGGCCGCAGTGGGGATGGGCAGCTACGCAGGGAGGCTTCGAGAGAGCAGCCCCACATGCACACCTGCCCGCCGAGGTGTCTGCTGCCTGACAGCACACACAGCTGAGCACTGCAGCTACACCTGGGACAGCACCCACAGACACGGGGCAGCGCCCACGGACACGGGGCAGGGCCCACAGACACAGGGCAGCGCCCACAGACGTGGGGCAGGGCCCATGGACGCAGGGCAGGGCCCACACAGAGCAGCGCCCACAGATGCAGGGCAGCGCCCACAGACACGGGGCAGGGCCCACAGAGAGCAGCACCCACAGATGCGGGACAGGGCCCAGGGACACAGGGCAGCACCCACAGAGAGCAGCACCCACAGACACGGGGCAGGGCCCACAGACATGGGGCAGGGCCCACAGATGCGAGGCAGCACCCACAGACGTGGGGCAGGGCCCACAGAGAGCAGCACCCACAGACGCAGGGCAGGGCCCAGGAACACAGGGCAGCACCCACAGACGCGGGGCCACCCTCTGGGGCAAGGTGGGCACCTGGCAGCAGTGCAGAAGTCAGCTGTGCCTGGGAGAAATGAGGTCCCCAGGCCAGGGCTCCAGAGCTGCAGGCGGCCAAGCCAGGAGCCCTGAGGCCTTGAGGAAACGCACGAGCTTCATCACACAGCGGCCACAGCCAGGGCCGGCTCCTCGGGGACAGGAATAACCACCACGAGGAAAGAGGAGGAAAGACAGCAAAGAAAGCGAACAGGCAACAACCAACCTTCAGGACGGGAATCAGAGACGCCAGAAAAGAACCATAGTGAAAAAGAACAAAGCCCAAAGGCTCCGTGATGTCTCACTCCAACCAAATGACATCCTGGAAAAGACGGATCAGGCCCGTGGCTGCCAGGATCGGAGGGAAAGAGGGAAGAGCAGGCGTGCAGGGGCCTCTCCAAACAGTGAGGCTGCGTGGGGACAACACGCCCGCCACACACACAGAACGCGCAACCCCAGACACGGCCCACCAGCTGCACACGCGTCGCACTGCTGCTGCCACCGCGCGGGGGAGATGGGCAGACAGGAGTGCTGAGCCTCCGTGCTTCTCCTACAGACCTGCATCCTCTCTGAACGTCAGCCACCTTTAAAGGATAATGAGGGCCAACAACACGGTCAGCCTTTGGGACAGAAGCTTCCGCAACAGCAGAGGACAGCGAGTGCTGAGCAGAGCCGGCCTGCACCGGACTCCAGAAACAGGCAGAGCGACTCCACAGCGCCACACAGCTCCCACGAGGAGAGGGCTGGAAGGCTCTCGCACAAGGGGCATGGAAAAAAGACGTTGATTTTGGTGCAAAGAATTCTGGAATCCGTGTGTGACAGAGCGCGAAAGCATTCACAGAAAATGGGGATTATGAAAAAACCTAGTGGGTGAAGCCTCCACCTCAGTGCCCGCATTCTACAGGGGCGCCGGTTCAAGTCCCAGCTGCTCTGCTTCTGAACCAGTTCTCTGCTATGGTCCAGTGAAGCAGTGGAACATGGCTCAATGCTTCCGCCCCTGCACCCATGTGGGAGACCCAGAAGAAGCTCCTGGCTCAGGATCAGCTCAGCTCCGGCCGTTGTGGCCATCTGGGGAGTGAACCAGAGGATGGAAAAACCTCTCTCTCTGCCTCTGCCTCTCTGTAATTCTGCCTTTCAAATAAATAAATCTGTAAGAAAACAAGGAGGAAGGAAGGGAGGGAGGGAGGGAGGGAGGAAGAACAAAGGAACTAGGCATAGATTTCAATTGTTTTGGCAACAAAATAAACATTTTTCTAAAGATTTATTTTATTTATTTGAAAGATAGTTACAAAGGGAAGAGATGCAGAGAGTCTTCCATCCACTGGTTCACTCCCCAGATGGCTGCAATGGCCTGCCCTGCGCTGATCCGAAGCCAGGAGCCAGGAGCTTTTTCCAGGTCTCCCATGTGGGTGCAGAGGCCCAAGTATCTGGGCCATCTTCTGCTGCTTTCCCAGGCCACAGCAGAGAGCTGGATCGGAAGAGGAGCAGCCGGGACTAGAACCAGTGTCCATATGGGATGCCGGCATTTCAGGCTAGGGCTTTAACCTACTGCACCATAGCGCTGGCCCCTAAACATTTTTTTTTTTTTTTTTTTTATTTATGAGTTACAGAGAGAGGGGGAGATAGAGACAGATCGTCATCTGTTAGTTCACGCTGCAAATGGCTGCAATGGCCGGGGCTGGGCCAGGCTGAAGCCAGGAAGTCAGTTTCTTCCAGATCTCCCCTGTGGGAACAGGGGCCCACACACCTGTGCTATTATCAGGGAGCTGGATCGGAAGTAGAGCAGTGGAACTTGACCAGGCACCCATGTGGCATGCTGGCACCCAATCTAACGCACTGCACTACAGCACTGGCCCCCAAGCTTTTCTTTTGATCCCATTTTCATGAATTTTGATGTAACCCTCAACACACACCTCCCTCTTGGCCCAGGTGTTTACTGATGCTCACAGGAGGACCTGTACCAGAAGCAGCCTCACTCGTCAGGGCCCAAACTCGAGAACCCAGCAACCATCACGAACATCAGTCTTCCCTTGCGCACAGTGGCACCGCTCGGCACACGAAACAACGTGCACAAGCCTCAGAGCAAGCCTAGATGTATTTCTCTCTGAAGGGAGAGCCCTGTCTAAATACTGATGAAGTCTGTGGACTCAAAAGGCTTCCACAGCCGTGGGCAGCTCATGACAAGAGACTCGGGTGATCACTGACGTCGTAAATAAGAGTGTTATTCCAGGTCTCCCACGTGAGTGTAGGGGCTGAAGGACATGGGCCATCTTCTGCTGCTTTCCAAGGCCATAGCAGAGAGCTGGATAGGAAGTGGAACAGCCAGGACTCGAACCAGCACCCATATGGGATGCCGGCACTGCAGGCAGCAGCTTTACCCGCTACGCCACAGCACTGGCCCCAGTACTATGAAAATTAACTGTAAAACTTATTTTTGGGGCCGCACCATGGCGCAGTAGGTTAATCCTCCGCCTGCAAAGGAGCCTCATTCATTAAGGACAGAGATCCTACATGGGGAGCAAGTGCACAGTGACTCCTGTTGTTAACAGTTAACACTCTTATTTACGACGTCAGTGATCACCCAAGTCTCTTGTCAGTAGAAGATAGCCCAAATGCTTGGGCCCTGCACCCGCATGGGAGACCAGGAAGAAGCGCCTGGCTCCTGGCTTCGGATTGGCGTACTTCCGACTGTTGCGGCCATTTGGAGAGTGAACCAACGGAAGGAAGACCTCTCTCTCTGTCTCTGCCTCTCACTGTCTGTAACCCTCTGACTTTTAAGTAAATAAATGAAACCTAAAAAAAAAAAAAAACAAGCCGGCGCCGCGGCTCACTAGGCTAATCCTCTGCCTTGCGGCACCGGCACACCGGGTTCAAGTCCCGGTCGGGGTGCCGGATTGTCCTGGTGGCCCCTCTTCCAGGCCAGCTCTCTGCTGTGGCCAGGGAGTGCAGTGGAGGATGGCCCAAGTGCTTGGGCCCTGCACCCCATAGGAGACCAGGAGAAGTACCTGGCTCCTGCCATCGGATCAGTGCGGTGTGCCGGCCACAGAGCGCCGGCCGCGGCGGCCATTGGAGGGTGAACCAACGGCAAAGGAAGACCTTTCTCTCTGTCTCTGTCTCTCACTGTCCACTCTGCCTGTCAAAAAAAAAAAAAAAAAAAAAAAAAAAAAACTAAATAAAATCTTTAAAAAAAAACCCTTGTTTTCAAACAGTATTTTATACTTTGTATGTGGGTGCAAATTGTTGAAATCTTAGTATAGAGTTGGTCTTCTGTACATAAAATTAATGTACGGGGCTGGCACTGTAGTGTAGTGAGTTAAGCCGCTGCCTGCAGTACCAGCATCCCATGTGGGCGCTGGTTCGAGACCCGGCTGCTCCACTTCCGATCCAGCTCTCTGCTGTGGCCTGGGAAAGCAGTAGAAGATGGCCCAAGTCCTTGGGCCCCTGCACCTGTGTGGGAGACCCAGAAGAAGCTCCTGGCACCTGGCTTTGGCCGCTGCCACCAATTGGAGAATGAACCATCAGATGGAAGACCCCCCCCCTTCCGTGTGTTACTCTTTCAAATAAATAAACAAATCTTCAAAAAAGAATCTTCATGAAGAATGGGATGGGAGAGGAAGTAGGAGTGGGGGTAGGAGGGTGGGTATGGGGGGAGAACCACTACATTCCTAAAGCTGTACCTATGACATTCGTATTCTTCAAATAAAAGCTTCCTGAACAAAAAGCACAGCAAAGCAGATCTAGCTGTAAAGACCTCCCAGAAAAGAGTGGCGGAGCCGGTGCTGTGGCGTAGTGGGTAAAGCCACCACCTGCAGTGCCAGCATCCCATATGGGCGCCGGTTTGAGTCCAGGCTGCTCCACTTCCAATCCTGCTGTCTGCTATGGCCTGGGAAAGCAGGGGAAGATGGCCCACGTCCTTGGGCCCTTGTACCTACAAGTGAGACCTGGAGGAAGCTCCAGTCTCCTGGCTTTGGGTCGGCCCTGCTCAGCTGTTACGGCCATTTGGAGAGTGGACCAGTGGATAGAAGACACCTCTCACTCTCTCTCCCTGCCACTGTAACTCTACCTTTCAAATAAATAAATAAATCTTTAAAAGAGAGAGAGCGCGAGTGAGCAGACAGGTAGTTCTGTTCCCAGGAGTCCCAGAGCGAGCACAGATGGGCTGTGTGCGAGGCGGCGGGGTGGGGCTGGCCCTAAGGTGCACACAGTTCTCAGCCTCACGCAGCACAGCAAGACCGTGCATTCCATTTTATGCCAATTCTACCTCCCGAGAGATCAGGAAAAAGAACCACAGAGAAACAGCAAACTACAGTCAGCTAAGCAGCTGCCTGTGGGAGGGCTGGGCGAGCCAGTGGTGTCTGCAACGTGCTTTGAAATGCACCCACAGACAGGGCTGAGGAACAGCTGGGGGACAGGGAGCCAGTGGGGAGGGGAGATGGGACAGGGCCAGGACTCTACAGGAGACTCGATGACAGCTCAACTTCCCGGGCATTCAGAAACAATGACAAAGCCGTAGAAGAAAGTATGTATGTTAAAAGGAGGTTGGAGGGGCTGGTGTTGTGGCAGAGTGGGCTAAGCCTCTGCCTGTGGCGCCAACACCCCATATGCGCGCCGGTTCAAGTCCTGGCTGCTCCTCTTCTGATCCAGCTCTTTGCTATGGCCTAGGAAATCACTAGAAGATGGCCCAAGCACTTGGGCCCCTACACCCACGTGGGAGACCCAGAAGAAGCTCCTGGCTTCAGATGGGCCTATCTCCAGCCACTGCTGCCATCTGGGGAGTGAACCAGTGGATGGAGGACTTTTCTGTTTCCCCCTCTCTCTGTCTGTAGCTCTGCCTCTTAATAAATAAATAAAATCTTAAATAAAAAAAAAGGAGATTGGAATTAAATGTTTAATCAAGTTAAACTGATTGATCTCCTTGAAATGAATACAGCCTGGTGCCTGACCCCACTCCCCTCACCCACTGGGCTCTGCAGGGAGTGCCCAGGGGAGTCGCTCAGCACCAAACTCAGCCCTGTGCTTCCCTTCATGGGGCACTGCATTTCCCTCAGCCCCATCCTGGGCCAGCCTTGGGCATCTCCTGTCCAGCACTGGCAGTGGCCCGTCTCCCCAGCAGCCCTCCCTTTTGCGACGTGAGAGCTCTAACCCCTGGGTGCTGGAACTACCTGGAATTCGGCAGGGAAGAGGGCCTGCCTGAACCCCTGAGGGCACAAAGGCCTCCCTCCTAAGGCTGCGACCTCCTCTTGCCTCCCTCCTGGCCACTGCTCGATGCAGCACTTACTCTTGGAAGAGAGGCATCGACACAGAACATCGAGTGACCACAAGACGCAGGGATGGGCGCTGGCACCGTGTTAAACTGCTGATCCGCATCCGCGTGCCCGGTTCAATCCCCAGCTCCACTTCCAATCCCAGCCTCTGCTAGTGTGCACCCTGGGAGGCAGCAGACGATGGCTGGGTCTCTGCACCCACACGGGAGACCTGGACTGAGTTCCTGGCTCCTGGCTTCAGCCTGGCCCAGCTCAGCTAGAGTGAGCGTTTGAGGAGTATAGCAGCAGCAAAGAGATCTCTATTTATATGCCTTTAAAATACCCTTGACTTAGCCAAAAGGCCAAGAGGCGATATGCCTTTAAAATCAAATGGAGGCCGGCGCCGCGGCTCACTAGGCTAATCCTCTGCCTTGAGGCACCGGCACACCGGGTTCTAGTCCCGGTCGGGGCACCGGATTCTGTCCTGGTGGCCCCTCTTCCAGGCCAGCTCTCTGCTGTGGCCAGGGAGTGCAGTGGAGGATGGCCCAAGTACTTGGGCCCTGCACCCCATGGGAGACCAGGAGAAGTACCTGGCTCCTGCCATCGGATCAGCGCGGTGCGCTGGCCGCAGCGCGCCAGCCGCGGTGGCCATTGGAGGGTGAACCAACGGCAAAGGAAGACCTTTCTCTCTGTCTCTCTCTCTCACTGTCCACTCTGCCTGTCAAAAAAAAAAAAAAAAAAATCAAATGGAAATAAATATTTAAAGAGATTCTGGACATTTCTGAGTGCTGGAAGAAACCAGAACTCACCCAGCCCCCACCCAGCCCAGCCTGTGAATGTGCTGGTACAGCCCATGGCCCCCACGGCGTGGCCAGCAGTGGAGAGGGCACTCCCTCCTAGGCAGATGGGGAAGCAGGCTGGCCACGCCGTCTGAAGGCCACACACTCACCACGGCAAACTGCAGGGGTGAAGTAAGGCAGAAGGAAACTCAACACGCAATCTCTTTGCCTCACCCATGAATGCTTTTCTGGAAGCCAAAAGAGAAACCAGACTGCCCTCGTGGGCCTGGCCCAACAGCAAGCTCAGGACGCTCCACACCAGCACCCCTGCGGCTCTCAGACCAGAAAGGGGATCCCAGCATCGAGGTACATCAGCGGCACAAAGCCCAGACGTGCCAGAGAAGGACGCAGGCTCCAGCCTCTGTCCATGCCCACAGCTCACCCCACAGCACCTGCCTCGAGTGCTGCTGCCCACTCCCGAGACACAGCATGCAGCACAGTGGCCCACGGCCAGCCCACAGCTCGTGACAGAGGAGGAGGAGCACCCGGGACGCCCACGCAGGGCAGAGGCCACAGGAGCTCACAGCACCTGCTCAGCACACACTGTGCCCAGCAACCACGGCAGGCAGCAGCCCACAGGGCTCTCAAAGGCGGCTGCCTGCAGTGCCGACGTCCACCATCTACACAACGGCGAGGGCCTACACTGCCGAGTAAAGAGGCAGCGGCCTCAGAACTGAGCCCAGCACCGTGCACTCCAGCTCCCCTCAAGGTCCAGGTGCAGAGGTGAGTACACGGGGCCAGCGAAGCCCAAGCCGGCTCTGAAGGACTTCAGGGCGTAGAGGCACAGCCTGGGCCTCCTGACAGCACCCTCGAGACAGCCACGCGTCGGGGAGGGCCGGCACCCACGCAGGCCCTGCACGCCCAAGAACACTGACCCTCTCTGGTGGAAAAGCAGACTTGCTAACGACAGAACCAAATGAACACACACGGGAAGAAAACCGAGAACACGACAGCAGAGCCGCGGCTGATTCAACCACTGAACTTCCAGGGCTGTGAGGAGACGGGGCTTCTACCAGAGCACCTACCAGAGGCCAATCGCCGAAGCAGGACATTAACACACGGGTTTATTAACACCTGCCGAGACAAAGCAAACCGAGAGGAGGGACGAGCCCCCCCAGCTGCAGTCCCGGAGGGGGGTGCGGGCAGCGGCAGCTGCACTGGAAGCCGCACTGTGGGCTGCTGCAGAGACTCAGCCAAGACAGGCGAGAGACTTCCATCACGACGCCACACGCTCTGCAGGGGCAGCCTGGTGCATGTCCAGGCCTCAGTGAGAGCCCTCAGGGCAGAGGCAGAGGTCTCCTAAACAGGGCGCAAAGACGTTGAAGGCAAAGGTGGATAAAATGATGGGTTTGTGTTCGGGGCCGGCATCGTGGCGCACTTGTTAACCCTCCGCCTGTGGCGCTGGCATCCCATATGGGCGCCAGGTTCTAGTCTCGGTTGCTCCTCTTCCAGTCCAGCTCTCCGCTGTGGCCCAGGAAGGCAGTGGAGGATGGCCCAGGTGCTTGGGCCCTGCACCCGCATGGGAGACCAGGAAGAAGCACCTGGCTCCTGGCTTCGGATAGGCATAGCTCCAGCCATAGCGGCCATTCGGGGAGTGAACCAACGGAGGGAAGACCTTTCTCACTCTCTCTCACTGTCTAACTTTATCTGTCAAAAAAAAAAAAAAGGGGGTTAAAAAAAATGATGGGTTTGTGTTCATCGAAAAACACCACTGGTCAGACAACGCAAACCCAGGATACATGCAGAACACCTCGGCCTCCTGCCTATGTGCACCCTGGGTGGACCCTGGGCTGCATCCAGCTCCCTGTGTTTGGCCCTCGTGCCAGGGCCCCCCTCCTACCCATGGACTGGATGGGGGAACTCTCTGCCTCACCCCTGCAACATGAACTCACCCAGGTGCTCCCCAGGCCAACTGACAATGGCGGGGTGACGGGTCCAGCTGAGTCCTGGAGGAAAACCCAGAGTTCCCAGGGGTGAGGTGGGCAAGGGACACCAGGGCCAGCACAGCCAGGAGGCCCTGGGCAAGGAGAGGACCAGGCCCCGCGTGCCCCTCAGGGCGTGGACCTTCCGTGGAAGTGAGGCAGCCGGTCAGGGCCACAGGGGAGCCAGGATTTGACCACAGAGCTGAGCAGGGTCAGCAAGGAGGAAGAAAGCAGGCACTGGGGTGGTGACAGACAGGCTGGGGGTTCTGGCAGGGAACTGACCGATGCAGCAGACACGGAGGGGCACCCTTTCTGACTCCCACCCCCTCGAGAATGCACTCAAACCAGGGGCTGAACTAGAAAATGAGACAGAACCGCCTGATGTGGAGCCCAGAGCGAGGTGCCGGGCATCCTCTGAGGACAGAGGGAGCCCAGCTGGGCCAAAGGGGCTGCAGCACTGGCCTCACCGAGAACCCAGCCTGCTCCCTGTCATCCTGTCTTTCACAGCTTTACAAGGTAAGCGTTGCCTGCCACAAATTCACCTGTTCCAAGTGTGCAGTCCAATGGTTTTAGTGTTTGCAGAGCAGTGCAAACATTACAATAATTTAATGTTAACATTTTCTTAATTTGAGAGGCAGGAGGACAGAGAGACAGAGAGAGCTCCTGTCCACTGGTTCACTCCTAAAATGTCCACAATGGGCAGGGCTGGACCATGAACTCAATCCATGTGTCTCATGTGGGTGGCAGGGACCCATTGCCACCACCGCCTCCCAGGGTGCGCATCAGCAGGAAGCTGGAACCAGAAGTCAGGACTCCAACGTAGGACACAGGCAACCCGACTACTACACGCATGCCCCAGAAGCCACCCCAGGCCGCTCAGCGTGTGTCTGCATCTCTGCCCTGTCTGTCCCTGTGGACTCACTAACTCTGGAGGCTTCACACAGCACACGGCCCTTTGTGCCGGGCTTCCTCCCCTCGGCATACTGAGGTTCACCCCCACTTCACCGCTTCTGTGGCAGAGGAACACCCCGTGGCATGGCCACCCCACGTTCTGCTCATCCGCTCACTGGCTGCTGGACACTGGCGCTGTTTCCGCCTGCAGGCTGCAGCAGCGCTGCCACAGCCAACGTGGTGTGGGCGTCTGTGTGCACTCAGATGCGCATGTGCCGTGAGCTGACACCACGCAGTGGGACTGCCAGGGAATACCGGCTCATGCAGCCGCTCACCCTGGCGGGTCCCGCTCACCCTGGCGGGTCCCGCTCACCCTGGCGGGTCCCGCTCACCCTGGCGGGTCCCGCTCACCCTGGTGGGTCCCGCTCACCTGGTGGGTCCCGCTCACCCTGGCGGGTCCCGCTCACCCTGGCGGGTCCCGCTCACCCTGGTGGGTCCCGCTCACCCTGGCGGGTCCCGCTCACCCTGGTGGGTCCCGCTCCCTGGAGCAAGAAGCAGGTGCCTTCCCACCAAGAGCCGGAGGCGGCGCGGGGAGGAGAAGCAGCTACGACGCAGCTCGCTGACCCAGACAACTCAGAGAGCGGCCCTGGCTCCGCGCAGCCTGTCTTCAGGGGCCCTCGTCGAGCAAACTGCCCCTCCCGAAAGAGCAGGGCTGGACCAAGCCTCTTGGCAGGGCATCCAGAGGGCTCAGAGGAGCAGGCAAGCAGGTGGCCTGGCGGGGGGGAGGGGAGACAGCAGGGCTGCCTGTTCCCTAACCTGTGTCAGGCGGCCACCGTGGTTTGGATCATCCCTGAAAGCACATACAAGACCTAGCCACTCTGACGCTGAAATGACAAATTTCACATTTTAAAAGGCACTTGAATGCAAGACTTGGTGACTGAGGGTGGCCGGACCAGAAGCGTGGTCCACATGTCCACCCAGCACACCTCAGGACCTGCCAACTCGCCAGCTTCCCCGAGAACAGAGCACAGGGATCCGACATGGACTATCTCAATCCAAACTAAACAAAGAACAGAAGAGCCACACCCACCCTGCCCTTCCAAGCAGCTGAGAAGCCGCCACACTCGTGAACGTGGGATGGTGTGTAGGGGACATCGCCTCAGGAGTCAGAAACGGAACGCAGGAGTGAACAGGCCTCACCAGAGGTGACATGCACGCCCCACTCAAGGCGGGCAGAGCAGCAAGTGGACAGGGACGGGCAGGGAGACAAGGGAGGCGCGCAGGGAAGGAACCAAGGCAGGGCGGGAGGAGTTCAAAAGAGGCAGCCGGAGGAAGGGGCCTGCCAGGTCCCTGTGACCCTGAGTCCTGGGCACTGAGCGCACAGAGAGGAGGCTGCACAGAGAGGAGCGCACAGGAGGAGGGCCAGAGGAAGCCCCCCGACCCAGACAGGGCCCTTCACCAGCACACAGAAGCACAGGGCCTGCACCCTGGAGTTCCATGCCCCCACCTCGGGCAGAGGTGGGAGATGAAGGCTGTCTTCAAAGTCCACCCCATATCAGGCCCTTCCTCAGAGAGCCTGCAGACAGGGGCCTCACGAAAGGACAGCAGGGACCAGGAAGCCTCAGAGGAAGGGGAGAGAGGCAGACATTCCCAAGCGGAAGAAGAGTTCCAGAAGGGGCTTCTCCCGACGAAGCAGCGGGACAAAGAGCTGCGCGCGTCTGCAGAGGGCGGCGGATCAGACCTGTCTGTCACCTGCAGAGAAGGCAAAGCTGAGTGGGAGGGAAGGGAGCCAGCAGAGCACAGGGTGTCCGTGTCCTCACCCCCACCCAAAGCTGGCAGGGACGCCCAGCCTCGCTGAGATGCAGCCCCAAGTCAGGGTGCTCTCAACGAGAGGCAGCAGCGGGAGAAAACCTAGAGCAGGACCTCGGGGCCAGCAGGGCCCATCCCGTCCTCCCAAGCCCCGCCTCCCCGTCCTCGGGGCCAGCAGGGCCATCCCGCCCTCCCAAGCCCCGCCTCCCCGTCCCTCATCCTGTGCTCCAGAAGCTCAGATTCAGGAAGCTGTGCGTCAGCTCAGTCAGCCGGATGAGGCATCTTCCAGTGAAACACAAACACCAGCCCACCCAGAACACGACGGGGTCCTCCCAGGGACTCCCCAAATCCAAGGATACGTGGTGTGCCTTCCGTCCGGCAGACCAGGTAGAGGCAGGCGGCGATCACGTGTGCCATCTTGCGCCCTCGGGTCAGGTGTTTGCTCACGGCCATCTTGAAGAAGTTGAAGGCGGTGTCCAGGCAGTGCTGGTTCAGCTGCAGCTGGCTCCCCAGGTGGTGGATGTGGCGCCGCCCTAGGGCGCGACAAGGGGCGACTTGGTGAAAGGCTGCCGCTCACGCATGAGCAAGCGAACGGACACGGCTACCTTACAATTTAAAGTGTAAGAAGAATGCAGAATTGGCATTTAGCCTAACAACTGAGACACCAGTTAGGACAGCCCATCCCACACAGGAACACCGGAGTCGGGTGCTCAGCACTGGCTCCGGGCTCCAGTTTCCTGCTCACGTCATGGGCTCCTACCAGCCACACGGGAGCTCGGGGTGAGTGCCAGCTTTGGGCTTTGGCTTAGCCCTGGCTGTTGTGGGTATCTGGGGAACGAATCAGCGGACAAGAGCTCCGTGTCTGCCTCTCCAATAAGCACACAGCACTTTTCAAGAAAGAGAGGGAGATCTGCAAATTAATCAGAACATCTCAGCGTGCAGAGTCCGGGACAGCATTTGGGAATATGAACCCACATCACTGCTGAGCTTATCTTTTTTAAAAGATTGCTTTAAATTTGCATTCATTCATTTGAGAGGTAGAGTTACAAAGAGAGAAACAGACACAGAGAAAAGCCTTCCATCCACTGGTTCACTCCCCAGATGGCTGCAGTGGCTGGAGCCAAGCCAATCTGAAGCCGGGAACCAGGAGCTTCCTCCTGGTCTCCCACGTGGGTGCAGGAGCCCAAGGATTTAGGCCATCTTCCACTGCTTTCCCAGGTCATAGCAGGGAGCTGGTTTGGAAGAGGAGCAGCCAGGACACAAACTGGCGCCCATATGGGATGCTGGCATCGCAGGTGGTGGCTTAACCCAGTATGCCACAACACCAGCCCCAGTAAACAAATCTTTAAGGAAAAAAAAAAAAAAAAAAAAAAAGGAAAGCAGCAGAAGTACTTCCCATAGGCAGGAAACGTTCCCCCAAAACATCTGGTGTACACACAAAAGCTAGAGTGGGGAGAGCTGGGGAGAGCCGGCTACTGACACCAGCACTCAAGGCCCATGGAACACCCAGGGGATGCAGCTGGGGGTCAAGACGGGGACGCAAGGCCAGCTGCCTATGAAGATACCCTCCAACCCCAGACCCACACACACAGGGACCTCCGCTTCACTCACAAAGTTAAGTACCAATCTCCCTGATTTCTTCAGTGAGGGCCAGCACCCAACTCATGCCCGAACTTTGCTAAGGGTAACCACTGGCCAAAGGCAGAAGAAGCTCCTGGCTCCTGCCTTCAATCGGCACAGGTCTGGCTGTTCTGGCCATTTAGGGAGTGAAGCAGCAGATGGAAGACCTCTCTCTGCCTCTGCCTCTGTCTCCATGTAACTCTGCCACTCAAATAAATGAATAAATCTTAAGAAAGAAAGGAAGGAAGACAGACAGGAAAGAGGCTACAACAAATGGAAGCAACAGCATCTCCTTCAGTGGGACAGGTGATGGCTACTGTCCACAGGAAGACACAGGGCCCTGAGCGTGAGACAGACGTGGACGCCACACACAGGGCCCTGAGCGTGAGACAGACGTGGACGCCACACACAGGGCCCTGAGCGTGAGACAGACGTGGACGCCACACACAGGGCCCTGAGCGTGAGAGACAGACGTGGGGACCACACACAGGGGGCCCTGAGCGTGAGAGACAGACGTGGACGCCACACACAGGGCCCTGAGCGTGAGAGACAGACGTGGACGCCACACACAGGGCCCTGAGCGTGAGAGACAGACGTGGACGCCACACACAGGGCCCTGAGCGTGAGAGACAGACGTGGGGACCACACACAGGGCCCTGAGCGTGAGAGACAGACGTGGGGACCACACACAGGGCCCTGAGCGTGAGAGACAGACGTGGACGCCACACACAGGGCTCTGAGCGTGAGAGACAGACGTGGACGCCACACACAGGGCCCTGAGCGTGAGAGACAGACGTGGGGACCACACACAGGGCTCTGAGCGTGAGAGACAGACGTGGACGCCACACACAGGGCCCTGAGCGTGAGAGACAGACGTGGATGCCACACACAGGGCCCTGAGCGTGAGACAGACGTGGACGCCACACACAGGGCCCTGAGCGTGAGAGACAGACGTGGACGCCACACACAGGGCCCTGAGCGTGAGAGACAGACGTGGGGACCACACACAGGGCTCTGAGCGTGAGAGACAGACGTGGACGCCACACACAGGGCCCTGAGCGTGAGAGACAGACGTGGACGCCACACACAGGGCCCTGAGCGTGAGACAGACGTGGACACCACACACAGGGCCCTGAGCGTGAGACAGACGTGGACACCACACACAGGGCCCTGAGAGTGAGAGACAGACGTGGACGCCACACACAGGGCCCTGAGCGTGAGAGACAGACGTGGACGCCACACACAGGGCCCTGAGCGTGAGAGACAGACGTGGGGACCACACACAGGGCCCTGAGCGTGAGAGACAGACGTGGACAGCAGACAGGGCCCTGAGCGTGAGAGACAGACGTGGGGACCACACACAGGGCTCTGAGCGTGAGAGACAGACGTGGGGACCACACACAGGGCTCTGAGCGTGAGAGACAGACGTGGACGCCACACACAGGGCCCTGAGCGTGAGAGACAGAAGTGGACGCCACACACAGGGCCCTGAGTGTGAGAGACAGACGTGGGGACCACACACAGGGCCCTGAGAGTGAGAGACAGACGTGGGGACCACACACAGGGCCCTGAGCGTGAGAGACAGACGTGGACGCCACACACAGGGCCCTGAGCGTGAGAGACAGACGTGGATGCCACACACAGGGCCCTGAGCGTGAGACAGACGTGGACGCCACACACAGGGCCCTGAGCGTGAGAGACAGACGTGGGGACCACACACAGGGCACTGAGCGTGAGAGACAGACGTGGGGACCACACACAGGGCTCTGAGCGTGAGAGACAGACGTGGGGACCACACACAGGGCTCTGAGCGTGAGAGACAGACGTGGACGCCACACACAGGGCCCTGAGCGTGAGAGACAGACGTGGACGCCACACACAGGGCCCTGAGCGTGAGACAGACGTGGACGCCACACACAGGGCCCTGAGCGTGAGAGACAGACGTGGACAGCAGACAGGGCCCTGAGCGTGAGAGACAGACGTGGACAGCAGACAGGACCCTGAGCGTGAGAGACAGACGTGGACAGCAGACAGGGCCCTGAGCGTGAGAGACAGACGTGGACAGCAGACAGGGCCCTGAGCGTGAGAGACAGACGTGGACAGCAGACAGGGCCCTGAGCGTGAGAGACAGACGTGGACAGCAGACAGGGCACTGAGTGAAAGAGAACCAGCCCTAGCACTGCAACCACTTAGAGAGGGAATCAGGGGGTGGAAGATCTCTCTCCCTCTGCCTTTCAAATAAATAAGTAAATCTCACCAAAAAACTGTTTCCAGCGCAGAGCACCCTTTCCTGGTAGGCCACAGCCACGACGATGGTGCAAAAGCAGACCTGCCGTGAGGGCTGAGGCAGGGCAGCCTGCGCTCCCAGTGCTGCCCCACACAGCGCTGCCGGCTCCCGCAGGGCTACAACCTCGAGCGCAGCCAGAGCGCACCCCAACAGAAGCAACACCTGCCGCAGAGGGCTGACAGGGAATCCACTACGGAACCGTTAGGACTCAAAAAGGATCTCAGAACTCTGCTGAATACAAAGTCAACACACGCACACCAGTTGGGAATAAATCTAACACAAAGTATAAACCTTACCGTCTGAAAGTCACTGGAGGAACCCTAGGTCAACGGACAGACCGCGCACCAGGGATGAGACGCCACAGCAGCGCCAGCACGGTCAGTCTGGGGAGGACAGCCTCCCCAAAATGATCCAAGCTTAACACAATCCCCAGCAAAGCCGACTGACTGCTCCGCACACACTGACAATCTAATCCTAAAATTCACTTAGAAATGCATCAGAACAGAACTAAATTAGAGGACTCAACACTTGCTAATTCAAACCTCAGTGCAAAGCCACAGCAGCCAAAACACAGGGACAGACGCACAGGTCAGGGGGCCTGGGGCCAGGAGTAAACCCCTGGTCTCCACAAGGGTGGGCAGAGGGGTTGACCAGGAACAGGGTCTTTCCATCTACTGTCCCGGGAACCTGGGCACCCGCCAAAGAAAGAGGCTGGGCTTACCTGAAACCACACGCAGAAGTTAATAAAGTCAACACGACATTTAAGAGCTCAAACCGCAAAACTCAGAAGAAAACATAAGCATAAATCTTTGGTATTTGGATGAATTAGGCAATGTTTCTTAGTCACGACACCAAAAGCAAAGGCCATGAGAGGACAGAGAAACTGGACATCACCAGAATTAAGGCTCATGCTTCAAAGGACGTCATCAAGAAAATGAAAACCCACTGGAACAGATGTCAGCTCAGCTTCCCGCTATCATGTATCGGACAGAAGATTCCTATCCGAAGTATACAAAGAACTGTCCAGAGCCAGCGCTGTGGCACAGCAAGTAAAGCCACGGCCTGCAGTGCCGACATCCCACATGGTGCCAGTTCAGGACCCGGCTGCTCCACTTCCGATCCAGCTCTCTGCTGTGGCCTGGGAAAGCAGTGGAAGATGGCCCAAGTCCTTGGCTCCTGCACTCATGTGGGAGACCCGGAGGAAGCTCCTGGCTCCTGGCTTCAGATCGGCTCAGCTCTGGCCATTACTGCCATTTGGGGAGTGAACCAGCAGTTGGAAGACCCCCCTCCCCCTCCCCCTCTAACCCTGTCTTTCAAATAAATAAATAAATCTTTTTTTAAAAATAGAGCAGCTGTGGCCTGCCGCGTCCTCGGCTGTCTCGCAGCGTGGCAGCCCCAGCCCTGACCCTCTGCCGGGGGGAGTACCGTTCTGCAGGGTCTGCGCACGCGACTCCTTCCCCAGATTCACATGGAAGCCACCGCCCAGGGTTGGGGTTTTGCCAGCACCTGGAAACACAAGAGAGCCTGGTTAGGGACCACGTAGAGAAGACCCGATACAGCCTTTCCACCCAGGAACACGGCTGAGAACAAAGCAGGCCGGCACTCCCATGGGGCACAGCACGGGCAGCGCATTCCCTCCTCACCCTGGCCCGAGGGTGGACTGCGCCTGTCTTCCTGACGCGCCACCACACACAGGGACACACAGGGACCAGGCAAAGGCACCGGTTCTGCCTAAAATCGCAGTGAGGCACTGCCTCGGCTGTCCCTCCCTCCCCACGGCGCCTGCCACGCTCCCTGACCAGCCCACCCAGACCCTGCATCTGTCCACCAACCATGTTCTCCCTGTGGACAGCAGTCTCCAAGAGGGTGGGGACCACGTCCTGTCCATATCCTGTGCCACCATCGTCAGCTGGCCTGCAGGAGGCACCCAGCACACAGCCTGGTCACACTCAGGCCTGCTGGACACTCTGCTCTGAGACTCTCACGACAGTGAGCCCAGTACCAGCACCCCTGCCCGGGTGGGCCCTGGGTGCTTGTGCCCTGTGGGCATCATGTGGCAGGTGGTCCTTCACCAGACTACAAGCCTGCTCTGCTAACAAGCACGTGCTGGGGCGAGGAGCCCGGACGCTGCAGGCCACGCGAGTGGAGCCAGGACGCGCCTCCGACCCACAGGCCCTGGTCCTCGGCAGCTGGCACCGCGGCCAACACGCTGTGACAAAGCGCAGACACGAGAACTGGAGGCTCGGGCACACACACACCCAGCCCAGTGGGGAGGGTGGGCACGCCGGCCTGTGCAAGAGCCGTGGTAAGGATGGAACGTGAGCGCAGGCACAACGGAGATCCACAGTCGGGGCAGGCCGCGGAACAGATCCGCAGGGGAAGACGAGGGTGGTGGCCAGCACTCGGGCCAGCAGGGACCTTAGGGCTCCCGAGCGGGGGCCACAGTGCAGACAGGGAGAACAGGCTTAGCGTCCAGCTTAGCAGTGAATGCGACTGCAGTCCAAACGCGCATCAGCAAAACGCCTCTGCAGCTCCACGGAGCCAAAGGAAGCTCAGAGCAGCGAGAACACGGGAGATGCACACCCTCGGGGCAGGGAAGTCACTGTGCTCACACCAGTAACGCCAGGGGAGATGCACACCCTCGGGGCAGGGAAGTCCCTGTGCACACACCAGTAATGCCACGGGAGATGCACACCTCGGGGCAGGGAAGTCACTGTGCTCACACCAGTAACGCCACGGGAGATGCACACCCTCGGGGCAGGGAAGTCCCTGTGCTCACACCAGTGAGCCACGGGAGATGCACACCCTCGGGGCAGGGAAGTCCCTGTGCTCACACCAGTGAGCCACGGGAGATGCACACCCTCGGGGCAGGGAAGTCACTGTGCACACACCAGTAACGCCAGGGGAGATGCACACCCTCGGGGCAGGGAAGTCACTGTGCACACACCAGTAATGCCACGGGAGATGCACACCCTTGGGGCAGGGAAGTCACTGTGCTCACACCAGTAACGCCAGGGGAGATGCACACCCTCGGGGCAGGGAAGTCACTGTGCACACACCAGTGAGCCACGGGAGATGCACACCTCGGGGCAGGGAAGTCCCTGTGCACACACCAGTAATGCCACGGGAGATGCACACCTCGGGGCAGGGAAGTCCCTGTGCTCACACCAGTGAGCCATGGGAGATGCACACCTCGGGGCAGGGAAGTCACTGTGCATACACCAGTGAGCCACGGGAGATGCACACCCTCGGGGCAGGGAAGTCCCTGTGCACACACCAGTGAGCCACGGGAGATGCACACCCTCGGGGCAGGGAAGTCCCTGTGCACACACCAGTAATGCCACGGGAGATGCACACCCTCAGGGCAGGGAAGTCACTGTGCTCACACCAGTAATGCCACGGGAGATGCACACCCTCGGGGCAGGGAAGTCCCTGTGCTCACACCAGTGAGCCACGGGAGATGCACACCCTCGGGGCAGGGAAGTCCCGTGAAGACACCAGTGAGCCACGGGAGATGCACACCTCGGGGCAGGGAAGTCACTGTGCACACACCAGTGAGCCACGGGAGATGCACACCTCGGGGCAGGGAAGTCCCTGTGCACACACCAGTGAGCCACGGGAGTCCCTGGGCTTCCTACCTGCGCATTCCCAGTTCCAGCCTCCTGCTAGTGCAGACCCTGCGAGGCAGTAGCAATGGCTCAGGAAGCTGGGCCCCGGCACCTGCACGGGAGATCAGCTCCCAGCTTTCACCTGGCCCCACCGGCTCTTACAGACGTTAGCAAGTGAACGAGCAGATGCAACTCTGTCTGTCTGCCACGGGTACAAAAACCGGCACCACCGTGGCTCACTTGGTTAATCCTCCACCTGCGGCCCCGGCATCCCACATGGGTGCCAGGTTCTAGTCCCGGTTGCTCCTCTTCCAGTCCAGCTCTCTGCTGTGGCCTGGGAGGGCAGTGGAGGATGGCCCAAGTGCTTGGGCCCCTGCACCCGCATGGGAGACCAGGAGGAAGCTCCTGGCTCCTGGCTTCAGATCGGTGCAGCTCCGCCATGGCGGCCATTTGGGGGGTGAACTAATGGAAGGAAAACCTTTCTGTCTCTCACTGTCTAACTCTATCTGTAAAAAAAAAAAAAAAAAAAGGTGCCAACATCACGGCACAGTGGGTTAGGCTACCACCTGTGATGCCAGCATCCCATGAGTGCTCTTCCTTTATTTTTTTTTTTATTGACAGGCAGAGTGGACAGTGAGAGAGAGAGAGACAGAGAGAAAGGTCTTCCTTTGCCGTTGGTTCACCCTCCAAGGGCCGCCGTGGCCGGCGCGCTGCGGCCGCACCGCGCTGATCCTGATCCGATGGCAGGAGCCAGGTACTTCTCCTGGTCTCCCATGGGGTGCAGGGCCCAAGCACTTGGGCCATCCTCCACTGCACTCCTGGGCCATAGCAGAGAGCTGGCCTGGAAGAGGGGCAATCGGGACAGAATCCGGCGCCCTGACCAGGACTAGAACCCGGTGTGTCGGCACCATTAGGCGGAGGATTAGCCTGTTGAGCTGCGGCACCGGCCTGTTCCTTTATTTAAAAAAAAAAATATTTCATTTATTTATTTGACAGGCAGAGTTACAGACAATGAGAGAGAGAGACAAAAAGGTCTTCCTTCCGTTAGTTCACTCCCCAAGTGCCTCAATGGCCGGAGCTGCGCTGATCCGAAGCCAGGAGCCAGGAGCTTCTTTTGATCTCCCATGGGGTGCAGGGGCCCAAGCACCTGGGCCATCCTCCACTGCCCTCCCGGGCCACAGGACTAGAACCAGTGCCCATATGGGAGGCTGGCACCACAGGCGGAGGATTAACCGAGTGCACCACGGTGCCAGCCCCATGAGTGCTGTTTCAAGCCCCAGCTGTTCTACTTCCGATTCAGTTCCCTACTAATGTGCCTGGGAAGGCAGCAAACAGCGTCCAAGTGCTTGGGCCCCAGCACCCACATGGGAGACCTGGATTGAGACCCTGGCTCCTGTCCTGACCTGGTCCAGTCCCAGTCATTGTGGTCATCTGGGGATTGAACCAGCGAGGGAGGACCCCCCCTCCCCCTCCCTCTAACTCCGCCTGTCAAATAATCTTTTTTAAAAACTACAATACAAACATTAAATTTTAAAAAGGCACATACCCAGCAAACCCCAGCTTGCTGAAGGGGGTGGGCTCCCTGAAGTGGAGGGGGAGAGCCAGGTGCCACCTCTGCCACATCCCATCAGCCAGGGAGAAGGAACCTGGAGAACCGAGCTGGTGGAGGCCGCCCCCTTGTGGACAGGAGGGGAGAGACCCCGATCCGCTCGGCCTACCTAAGGGTGCGTCCTGAAGCAGAAGGCACGGAGGCTGCACCCGGGCCTGCCGGGGCTGCTCTGCAGCAGGGACACCGCCAGCACCACTCACACACACCAGGGCGAGAGGGAGGGCTGCGGCAGGCCGGGAGGAGCCTGCCCGGGGCACCACCTCCAGCGAAGTAACAACTTCTAGTAACCGCGGTAACGGAGCCTAACGTGAGGGTGCTGCTGCTGCCAGGCGGCTGTTTCCCGGGGAGACCCCGCAGGGCAGGGCAGTGCAGGAGGCAGAGCCGTCAGCCAGTCCTCCCCCAGGACTCCAGGGAGCTGCCCGCCTGGGGTTTGTGCAGAAGCACAGCAAGCCAAAGGCAAGCCACAGGAGACATGACACACACAGCGAGACACGGAGCAGCCCTGCAGGGACAGCAACACGGCCATGGGGACCGGGGAGCGTGGCACAGGGCGCACGGCAGGTGACAAGTCACCAGCAGTCCTCGCCTGCCGGGGCCTCCACCTCCGGGGTGGGATTCAGCCAACATCTCCTAAGAGCGGGCCCTTCCTCCAGGACACGTCAGGGCTCTGGGGGGCACAGGACAGAAACAGAGGCGGGGGCCGTCTCAGGAGCAGACCCCCACCACACACGGCTGGCGGAGGGAGGGGCTGCATGCCCACGCCCTCCTCCAGGCAGAGGGAAGCAGGAGCAGCTTGGTCCTGGGTCTCAGGCGCTCCAGCGCACCCCCCGCCCCCTGCACTCAGAGGGCTCGGTGTGCAGCACTAACGTTCTGACGGCTGCACCTGGGGACAGAGGGCCGCGGGGCAGGAGCCACGGGCTGCCCGACACAGTTCCAGGTTCCTGGGAGGGGACGGGAGCCCGTGGGCCACCACAGGCCAGCAGAGCGAAGACTCGAGGACACGTGGCACAGCTCCCTGAGTGTGCAACGCCGGAAGCCCTGCGGGGCCCTCAATCCTTGCACACAGGGCCCGGCAGGCACCCAGACACCCACAGAGGGCCGGGCCCGAGCAGACTGAAGAGGCCTGCAGGGCCCAGGCCTCCACCCCGGGGCAGGACCCTCCTGCCACGGGCCTCGTTATACACTCCAGAGCAGACCACCAAGGACGCCCTGGAAGGACAGTGGGACCTAGAAGACGACCCCTGAAGAGAAAGGTCAGCCTTCATGACGAAGCAGGACGACGAGCTGAGCCCCACCTGGCAGGGGGCTGCCCACAGCAGCTGACCCCCGTGCTTGGCCAGGCTCCCCAGAGCTAAGAACCCACACCCCGCAGGCTTCCCACGGCACCGCAGGCGGTTGCTGGGGCACCCTCTCCCTGGGGAGGCGTGTTGGTGCCTCCTGACAGCCGGCCACACCAGTGAGACTTCCCAGGGCTCCTGAGTGGTCGCTGGCCCCACACCTGCTCCTTCCACCCCGGGGTGACAGCGGGATGCACCTAGCAAAGTGCCTTCCCACAAAGCCCCAAGTGCCCGCTACATGACGATGCGGTGCTGCCATCCCAACAAGTCTCCAGGGGAGTCAGGCGGCGAGCCCGGGGCCTCTGCCGGGCAGCCCTTGGGCAGTCACCGAAAGCACGGGGAGGGAGGAACGTGGAGAAAGCTCAAGGAGATCCGAAGCCCGCTCTTTGGAAAGACCAACAAAATTGGTAAATTTCCAACCAAAGGGGAAGACAAAAGACACAGCACATCTGAAGGGAAGAGGACATGACGCCAGCAGACAGCACAGATGCCAGCAGACAGCACAGACGGCACAGATGCCAACAGACGGCACAGTCGGCACAGATGCCAACAGACGGCAGACAGCACAGGCGGCACAGAAGGCACAGGCGGCACAGACAGCACAGTCGGCACAGACGGCACAGTCGGCACAGATGCCAACAGACGGCAGACAGCACAGGCGGCACAGAAGGCACAGGCGGCACAGACAGCACAGATGCCAGCAGACTGCACAGATGCCAACAGACAGCACAGTCGGCACAGGTGGCACAGATGCCAACAGGCGGCACAGGTGGCACAGACGGCACAGGCGGCACAGACGCCAGCAGACAGCACAGATGCCAATAGACGGTACAGACGGCACAGGCAGCACAGATGCCAACAGATGGCACAGGCAGCACAGATGCCAACAGACGGCACAGACAGCACAGACTCCAGCAGACAGCACAGACGCCAGCAGACAGCACAGATGCCAATAGACGGTACAGACAGCACAGTCGGCACAGATACCAACAGACGGCACAGTCGGCACAGATGCCAACAGACGGCACAGACAGCACAGACTCCAGCAGACAGCACAGACGCCAGCAGACAGCACAGATGCCAACAGACAGCACAGTCGGCACAGGCGGCACAGATGCCAACAGACGGCACAGGCGGTACAGACGCCAGCAGACAACACAGATGCCAACAGACGGTACAGACGGCACAGGCGGCACAGACAGCACAGATGCCAACAGATGGCACAGGCAGCACAGATGCCAACAGACGGCAGACAGCACAGTCGGCACAGAAGGCACAGGCAGCACAGACAGCACAGTCGGCACAGACCGCACAGACGGCACAGATGCCAACAGACGGCAGACAGCACAGGCGGCACAGAAGGCACAGGCGGCACAGACAGCACAGATGCCAGCAGACTGCACAGATGCCAACAGACAGCACAGTCGGCACAGGTGGCACAGATGCCAACAGGCGGCACAGGTGGCACAGGCGGCACAGACGCCAGCAGACAGCACAGATGCCAATAGACGGTATAGACGGCACAGGCAGCACAGATGCCAACAGATGGCACAGGCAGCACAGATGCCAACAGACGGCACAGACAGCACAGTAAACACAGGCAGCACAGATGCCAACAGACGGCAGACAGCACAGGCGGCACAGACCGCACAGACGGCACAGGCGGCATAGACAGCACAGACGGCACAGACGGCACAGGCAACAAAGACAGCACAGATGCCAGCAGATAGCACAGATGCCAACAGATGGTACAGACGGCACAGATGCCAGCAGATGGCACAGGTGGCACAGACGGCACAGGAAGCATAGACGGCACAGGCAGCAAAGGCTCCAGCAGACGGCACAGGCGGCACAGACGCCAACAGATGGCACAGACGGCACAGGTGGCACAGGCGAGCAGGCCCCTCCCAGGCACACCAAACCCATCCTCTGAGACACAAGGGGCCAAATGCACAGCGAAAATCCACCCACTAGGCCCAGGCAGCTACACAGCTGAATTCTACCCAACATTTTTATTTATTTATTTATTTGACAGGTAGAGTTATAGACAGAGAAAGAGAGAGAGAGAACGAAAGGTCTTCCTTCCGTTGGTTCACTCCCCTAATGGCCGCTACAGCCACCGCTGCGCTGATCCGAAGCCAGGAGCCAGGTGCTTCCTCCTGGTCTCCCATGCGGGTGCAGGGCCCAGGTGGGCCATCCTCCACTGCCTTCCTGGGCCACAGCAGAAAGCTGGACTAGAAGAGGGGCAACCGGGATAGAACCCAGCGCCCACATGGGATGCCAATGCCACAGGCAGAGGATTAACCTAGTGTGCCACTGCGCCGATTCTACAGTCTCTCCCGGAAAATACAAGAATGTTCCCAAGTCGGCCGGCGCCGCAGCTCACTAGGCTAATCCTCCGCCTTGCAGCGCCAGCACACCGGGTTCTAGTCCTAGTTGCCCCTCTTCCAGGCCAGCTCTCTGTTGTGGCCCAGGAGTGCAGTGGAGGATGGCCCAAGTGCTTGGGCCCTGCACCCCATGGGAGACCAGGAGAAGCACCTGGCTCCTGCCTTCAGATCAGCGCAGTGCGCCGGCCACAGCGCGCCAGCCGCGGCAGCCATTGGAGGGTGAACCAACGGCAAAGGAAGACCTTTCTCTCTGTCTCTCTCTCTCTCACTGTCCACTCTGCCTCTCAAAAAAAAAAAAAAAAAAAAAAAAGAATGTTCCCAAGTCACTTCATGGGCACATTATTGCCCTGATAGCAAAGGGAAAGACATTACAAGAAAGCTACAGGCCAACATCCCGCAGGAACACGAACAAAACTCTGCACGAAGCGTCAGCGACTCCAACTGCGCAACAGAGAGAGAAAGAGGGGGAGAGGGAGGGAGGGAGGGAGAACCACTCATGCCAGGAGTGGCTGGCCCAGGAGTGCGAGGCAGGCTGGGTGCCCACGACTCAGCCCCGCTGCAGGTTCACAGAATGAGGGGTGGGTCCTTGCTGCTTCCCACGCGCTCACACCACGAGTCTCCCGAAGACGAAGCTCAGGCAGGAGATGCGCTGTGTAAGATCTGATTTGCTGGGGCCGGCGCTGTGGCGTAGCAGCTACCGCCTGCGGCGCCGGCATCCCATATGCGTGCCGGTTCAAAACCCGGCTGCTCCTCTTCCTGTCCAGCTCTCTGCTGTGGCCCAGGAAGGCAGTGGAGGATGGTCCACTTGGGCCCTGCACCCGCATGGGAGACCAGGAAGAAGCACCTGGCTCCTGGCTTCGGGTCAGCGCAGCACCGGCTGTAGCGGTCACTTGGGGAGTGAACCAGTGGATGGAAGACCTCTCTCTGTCTCTGTCTCTCTCTCTGCCTCTCTCTAACTCTGCCTTTCAAGTAAATAAATCTTTAAAATAGTGTGATTTGCTGGTTCTTCCTGTAGCTATAAATCCAAAGACTACAGGATCTGATTAAGTTTCTTCAAACTGCATTTGATTTGTGGCTGCGGGACAGCGTAACTTTGCGCACTGTGCCACAACACGGGGAGATCTGTTTAATAAACGCTGTGCTCACTGGGCTAACAGGAAAGAAAAAAGCCAGGCTACAGAACACACGATCCTGCCAGTGCGCACAGAAAAAGCCCCCGCAGCCGCCCACCGCAGGCGGGGACAGCCCGGCCCGCGGTCTACACCGAAGACCACACGGAGCAGCGCGCAGGATCCCAGCCACTTCTGAACACCGGCACTCAGTCTAAAGAACATCCACGCGCAGGCATCGCGCTGAAGCCACGGGCACGCACGGAACAGCTCGCGGGAACCCGCACACGGCGCGCCCACGCTCCGGCCTCCCGGACCAAGCCCCGCAGCAGACGGCTCGCGCCGAGTGAGGACAAGCAGTGGCCACGCGGGAGGGACAGGCGGTGTGGACAAAGGACCGCGAGCGCATCACAGCCCGCAGCGCGGGAGACGCGGGCGCAGCTGCCGTGCGGTGCCTGGGGAGCGCTCCCTCTGCCGTAACCGCTCTCCGACAAGTTTATTTTGATACCGGAAAAAAAAGAAAGCCATTCGAACCCCGCGCAAAAGGAGCGGCTTCCGCGCGCCGAGCCTCACTCCCCGCCGCGCCCCGCGCCGACCCACCGTCCAGCGACACGAACTGGCCCACGGCCGAGGAGCCGCCGCCGCTGTTCTCCACGAACTGCACCTCGGACACGATGATGTTGTCCTCCAGCACCGAGCCGCACGCGGTGCACACGGCGTCGCCGCGCGCCGCGTCCAGCTCGATGTCCGTGCCGCCGCAGCCGCGGCACACGCGGCCCGTCATGGTGGCGGCCGCCAGGCCCGAGGCCCGCGCCCGGCCGCTCCCGGCGTCCGCGCCTCAGCGCCTCAGCGCCTCAGCCCGCGAGCCCGCCCGCCAGGCCCCGCGCAGCCGCGGCCGGCGCCGCACTCTCGCGAGGCCGCCGCCCGCGCCTGCCTGTCCGCGGCGGCAGATTCGCCGCGCCCGCCGGGCCGCACCGCCCTCAACGGCTGTGTGAGACTGCGCGCCGGGACGGGCTCCGGCTCCCGCGGGGACGCAGGGGTGCGCGTCGGGGACCCTCCGGCCCGCCAGGCCGCCGAGCCTCCGCACCGTAAACCGGCAGGCCTCGGGGCGGGGCGTGGCCTGGGCGGCGGGCGGGGCCTCGGGCGCGGAGCGCGGCCTGTGACAGGCCGGGAGCGGTGGGCGGGGCCGGATGTGGGCGGGGCCTGGGGACCGCGCCGCCCTCGACCGTAGGTGCGCGGACTCGGAAGCCCAGCTGGGCGCGGGCGCCTGCGTCGGGAGGCGGGGAGGGGCGGGGCCTGGGCGGTGGGCGGGGCTTCGGGCGCTAGTGCCGGGATCGGTGGGCGGGGGCGGAGGTGGGCGGGGCCTGGGGACCGCACCGCCCTCGACCGTAGGTGCGCGGACTCGGAAGCCCAGCTGGGCGCGGGCGCCGGCGTCGGGAGGCGGGGAGGGGCGTGGCCTGGGAGGTGGGCGGGGCTTCGAGCGCCAGTGCCGTGATCGGTGGGCGGGGCCGGTGGTGGGCGGGGCCGGTGGTGGGCGGGCCCCTGGGGGTCCTGGGGACCGTGCAGTCCTCGACCCTAGGTGTGCGGACTCGGAAGCCCAGCTGGGCGCGGGAGCCCGAAAGGTCCCGCCGAGGGCCGAGCCCCCAGACCCCTCACTTTGGGACAGCTGCCAGCGGCCTCTGGTGGCCACCGAGCCGCTCCGTCTGTACCCCGCACGCCCCGGACGTCCGCACCGCAGGTGCCCAGCATGGTCTCCCCCACGCGCACCCGCGCCGTCCGTGGGAACGATCCTGGGACGTGCACAGCTCCAAGCCTTGGGAAAGGCATTCGACCTGGCGGCTGAGCCTGGACTACAGCTTCGGAGCCTGCCCCCTGCTCGTGGGAGGCCTGCACAGTGTCCCGCTCCCGGCGTAGGGCACTTGGGGAGTGAACCAGCGGATGGGAGAATTTTGTGTCTCTCTGCCTCTCGAATGAAACGAAAATAAAACTAAAACTTGGAAAACGCAGCAGCAGGGAGCCTGTGTGTCCAGCCATCCCCAGGGTTGTTGGTGAGGGAGGGAGCTCTAGGGACTGGGACAGCTCTGAGGGTGGACAGGGGAGAGCGGGCAGGCAGCAGCGAGCTGGGCAGGTCCTGCTCTGTGTCCCTGTCGCTCTATGCTGTCTCTCTGGGTGTATATCCCTGTCTCCCTGCCCCCCACCTGTCACCCAGGTGCAGGCAGCGAGGCACTGCTGCAGAGTGTGGGATGGGGTCTCTCTCACTGCAGCCCCCGTCACGAGAACCTCAGTTCCCCACCCTGGGCAGAGCGGTGCCCACCTCGGCTGGGCCCTGCCTCGGCCATGCAGCTCAGCCGGCCCCATGGGACTTTCAGCCCCGTGGGAGGTGACCTGATGTCTTCCCGGCTGGCCTGTGAGCTCTGGGACGAGGCAGGCGCAGCCGCGGGTGTGCCGGGGCGACAGGGAGAGCCGGCGGCCAGCCTGGCCAGCACTTGCAGCTCACACCTTCAGGACCTCTTCCCACCGCCTCCTGGTTTCCAGACTTTCTCCGCGCAAGTCCAGCCCACGGCCGTGTCCCGCACCTGGGAGCCGGCCGGCTGTTTTCCTGGATGCTTCCCATCTCCTGGTTCTGTGTTTGCCTGATCCTGATCAGAATCAGATCCACACAGCAGCTCGAGCCATGACTCTTTGCAGGTTCCTGGCCCCGCTCCTCCCTGCCGGGACCCCAGAGACCCCCGCATTGCACTGCCAGACGCCCTCTGTGGCCTGCACTCCCCCTGCAGCCTGCATATTGGTTCCTCCCCCTTTGCAGGTCCCAGGACTCTCGTGCTATTTGAAATCTGCTTCTCTCTCTCTCTCTCTCTCTCTGTCTATCTCAAGTTCTTAGAAAGAGAGAGAGAGAGAGAGAGAGAGAGAGAGAGAGATCTTTCACCCACTGCCTCACTCCCAAATGGCTGTAACAGCCACAGCAGGACCAGAGCGGGAGCCAGGAGCCCACCTGGGTCTCCCACGTGGGTGGCTGCGGCCGTCACCTGCTGCTTCCCAGGCACATTTAGCAGGGAGCTGGATCAGAACCAGGGAAGCTGGGACTTGAACCTGCACTCGGAACTGGGATGTGGGCGTCACAGGCAGTGGGTGGCTTCAGCTGCGCAGCCCCAGCGCAGCCCGTGTGACTTGCTTTCAGCCTTATCTACTTAGCACCCAATTTCTGGAGTTTCCCTACATTCTGATCATCTGATGAAATCCTGCACCTTCTCATGTTTTTCTCTTGAACATCAACTGTATTTTTAAGGTCCATCATAATGATCCCAATATCTGGATTTTTTTGTTTTGATAGGCAGAGTTAGTGAGAGAGAGAGAGAGAGAGAGAGAGAGAGAAAGAAAGGTCTTCCTTTTCCATTGGTTCACCCCCAAGATGGTCGCTATGGCTGGCACGCTGCGCTGATCCGAAGCCAGGAGCCAGGTGCTTCCTCCTGGTCTCCCATGCGGGTGCAGGGCCCAAGCACCTGGGCCATCCTCCACTGTACTCCCGGGCCACAGCAGAGAGCTGGACTGTAAGAGGGGTAATCGGGACAGAATCCGGTGCCCCAACCAGGACTAGAACCTGGGGTGCCGGTGCCTCAGGCGGAGGATTAGCCAAGTAAGCCATGGCACTGGCCTGCTTTTGCTTTGAGGCTTGTATTTTTGATGTATAAACACTGCACGTACGTAAATGTATAATTTGATAAATTTCCCTTTGGGAAGCAAGCATTTGGTTTAGCAATATAAAGAAAAACTTGAAATTGAAAAGTTTCCTTTTTGAGTTCTTCTTTGACCCAAGGGTCATTGCTAAGTGTATGTAGACCTGGGCCACCGCCACTGCAGTTGAGATGGTGAATGGGGCCGGTGCTGTGGCGTAGCAGGTAAAGCTGCCGCCTGCAGTGCTGGCATCCCATATGGGCACCTGTTCGAATCTCAGCTGCTCCACTTCCGATCCAACTCTCTGCTGTGGCCTGGGAAAGCAGCAAAAGATGGCCCAAGTGCTTGGGCCCCTGGAACTGCATGGGAGACGTGGAAGAAGCCCCTGGCTCCTGACTCCAGATCTGCCCAGCTCTGGCTGTTGTGGCCATCTGGGGAGTGAACCAGTGGATAGAACATCTCTCTCTCTCTCCCTCTCTCCCTCTCTCCCTCTTTCCCTCTTTCTTTCTCTCTCCCTGCCTCTCTGTAACTCTGCCTTTCAGAGTTAATGGGGCAGGCACGTGGCTCTGCGGGTTAAGCTGTTGCCCACAATGCCTACATCCTGGTTGAGTCACAACTACTCGGCTTCCGATCCAGCCCCTGCTGGTGCACCTGGGAAGCAGCAGATGGTGACTGCCACCCAAGTGGGAGACCTGGACAAGTTCCTGGCTCCAGGGTTCAGGGGTCCCGGCCCAGGCTGTTGCAGGCATTTGGGGAGTGAACCAGCAGATGGAAGATGTCTGTCTGTCTCTGTGTGTGTGTGTGTGTGTGTGTGTGTGTGTGTATATATGCCTTTCAAATAAATAGAAAGAAATCAATTAAAAATGAGAGCAACCTAAGGGAAAGCAGCGAGCCGCGCTGGGTGCAGTGGGGGCCTGCAGCCCTGTGAGCCCCGAGCCGAGTGATGACCTGGCTGCTCCCTCTCTTTCCCAGTGTTTGACGGTGTGCTTGGATGCCGAGGCCTGATTTCCATGGTGGGACTCGCAGAAAAGCATCACAACTTAGACACTGGGCTCCCTCTGATTCTGAGGGTTCAGGATAACCGCAGGTACTGGGGCGAGCCTGAGCGCCGTCACACGCGCACCCGAGCGTCTTGGTGAGTGAGCCACCCTCCCTGGGGCAGGTGCAGCGGTGGCTGGCTGTGCCACTTCCCCGCGTCGGGCGTTTTGCTATTTGAAGCCTCACCCACAGTCCCCATATCCCTGCTATTTCCAGCTCCGGGACAGGCACATGGCAGGCCCGGCTGCTGCACGACTGGCTCCAGGAGTGTGACTCCAGACCCCACGGCTGGTGCGGGGCAAGGCCACCGCACCTGAGCCAGAGTCAGCCAGGGGCAGGCACCAGCTTTACGGTGAACCCAGACACAGGGAGCCCAGGGTTTGTGCTGGGGGTAGAGGGAGGGGAGGGCTCCCTTTGTTCATCTGATTTTTCCAGGGCCAGGCAAAGTCCCAGCCAGGGGGCGCCCAACACTCCAGCTAGCGGCCTGCTGGTCCTGGCTATGGGGCGTGTATCATTTCCCCTTGGCAGTAACACATGTTCACTGCGGAGGAAAACACAAAATATGGAGAAGCAAAAGGGAAAAGGGAAGCCAACTGAGCTCCCCCCCCCGCCCCCGCCGATCATTTCTGAGCACTTTGGATGAGGCCCTTGCCTGTCAATATTTTTTTGCATACTTGAAGACAGGTACTCTACGTGCATGGTCACTTACACGTAAACATACATGTTACGTGCACATACACTTACACACATACTTTGTAACCATATTATGCTGTTTTTAGTTTTTAAAGGGTTGAAATTTTAAAGTTTTATTTCTGTATTTGAAATACAAAGTGACAGAGAGAGAGAGGGGATGCGTGCTCTTCCATCTGCTGGTTCACTCCCCAAATGCCACAGCAGCCCGGGCTGTGCCAGGCCAAAGCCAGGAGCTCCATCCAGGTCTCCTGTTGCTGTGGATTGGTTTCCGAGAGGAAGAGTGTGGCGGGGGCAAGAGGCGAGGCCCAGAGTCACCACACAGACCCCGGAGCCGGGTGATCACAGGCGAGGCAAACAGCCTGCAGACTCGTTTATTTCAGATGGTACAGCAGCTTATATAGCCAAGGCAGCCAATCCGGTCAAGGGGCGGTTTATGCCCTAACCAATCACAGCCTGTTGCCAGGCAGTTTCCTAAGCCATCCAATCACAGCCTGTTGCCAGGCAGGCTCCATTACCACTGGCCATCTTGGCATGGCCTTCTCATTCCACCACAGTCTCCCACAGGTGTGTCAGGGGCCCGTCACCTGCTGCACCTTAAGATGCACATTAGCAGGAGCAGAGCAGCCAGGACCGGAACCAGCACTCTGCGATGTTGTCATCACCAGCAGCAGCTTTCCCCGCTGACCAGTGCCGGTCCCAGGACTGTTTTTCTTACGTTTATTTGTATTTATTTGGACAACCAGGACTGGGCCAGGTTGAAGCCAGGAGCCTGGGACTCTGTCAGGTCTCTCGTGTGAGTGGTGGGGAACCAAGCACTCGAGCCATCACTGGCCACTCCCGTGCATGTGAGCAGGGAGCTGGGTGGGACACGGAGGCTGGACTCCATCCCAGGCAGTCTGGTCCAGGCTGCAGGCTGCACCTGTGGAGCCATAACACGTGTTCCTGCGCCTGGTGTGTGTGCAAAGTCTGCCCTACCAGGCAGCTGTGGAATATTCTAGCAGGGCCTATCACCGCCGACCTAACTGTGCCCTGCCCTGTGACAGGGTGCTGAGCCCAGGCTGTCCCTCTAAGAAGCCGAGCTGGTCTCAGCGTGGCTGTGCGAACTGTCCATATCTCTGAACCAAGGGGCTGAGAAGTCTTGGGGCTCCGGGCCCATCCCCCACGCCCTCCCAGTGCACAGCAAGCCAGCACGGGGACCCGCGTCCCCCCTGCAGTCTGGCCGGGCCTGTCCTGTCCTGCCACTTTCACTGGTCTGCCTCATCTCGCTCCTGTCCACTTGCAGAAGGCCTTCACAGGGTATCAGCCCTTGGCTTTGGACGCGGGTTTGATCTGTCAGCTGTGCCGGCGGCAGGCTTCCGGCCGCAGAGACGGCAGCATTCCCCAGCAGCCGCCTCTTCCCGGTCCTTGCAGAGATTCCACGCGGCTTTAGTTACCGACACGGAGCACACGGTTAAGGCCACGGCAAAATGCACGGAGTGTGTGTTATTAGGTGACAAACACAGCAGGTGCACTCTAACTGAAAGGAAAGCCTGCGGGGCCAGCCCCTCAAGCTCACCGTGGGCCTCAGGGCAGCCATCCTCATGGCCACCCCCTTGGCCTGGCCCAAGCAGACATGTCTCCCAGGGACCTGAGACTGGCTCCACGTGGCCCTTCAGCCTCTGCCTGGACACTGCTCCCTGCCCACCCCTTGCCTGCGTGGCCATGGCGACCTAGAAGCCCACTTTGCCAGGAGGATGACCTGCCTGTCTTCTCAGCTCCGTGATGGCATGCTTGTGCCTGGGCTGACCCACGTGGGAAACCGGCTGGATAATTAATTACCAAACGGATGCGCGAACAAACGTTGGAACCTCTGGACTTGAGTCCGTGTGGGCCGTCTGTGGGCAGCCTCTACGGCAGGCAGTCAGCAGCTTGGGATTCGGGGCTGCCCCTTGCCGGCTCCCTAGCAGGGTGCCTGTACAGAAGACCCCAGCTGCCGTGCTGGCCACGGGGCTCAGGCTCTGTCGGGCGGGGGGCAGGCATGACATCCAGGCAGATAAATCAGGCGGGCACTCAGGCATCTGTGAATCTGCCCTCACGCTGCATTCCAACAGGCGAATTACTGCTGCTGTCCCAAGGAGCGTCCACCTTCATGGATGTGGCCTTCCTGCCCATGGCCATTCCATGCACATGGGGTCCTGGTCACCCCACCCCTTCTCCAGGCCGCTTGTTGGGCCTGCAGAGGCCTGTCCCAGCAAGGACGGCTTTCCCAGGGAGCTGAAGTGCTTAGGCCCTGGCTGCTGGAGAGCTACAGCCACCCTGGGTGCCATGCCACGCGGCACGCTGGCCTCCCCAGCGCTTGTCCCGGGCTGTGCAGTCTGCGGCACCCCTGGCGCGTGGAGAGGCTGGCCACGGGCTACAGGGCCCTGCACCCCCATGCCCGGTGAGTCATCTTAGCCCAGGCTGAACAGACTACAATGCTCCCGGGGAGTCCTGAGTGCCTGGGCAAGACCACTGGATCTGGGCTGCAGCCTTGACCCTGTCCCACGCTCGGGGTCGGCACATTTCCCTTCGACACTGCAGAAGCCTGGCAACCCGAGGCTTTTGCTCCTTAAAGCAAGCAAAGCCAGCCCGGGCAGGCAGGCAGCCGTCCTCCTGGGATCACCTCCACAGGCCTCCTGTCCAGCTGGCCAGAGAGGTTCCTCCTGAAGTGACCCTAAAGAAGCGGCCAGCCGCTGGAGCTGAGGGCAGCACCATCATACCACTCCCTAGCGCATGCCGGACCTACAGCAGGGCAGACCCTGGGTAAGCCAGGAACTCGGCTCACCAAAGCTCTGTCTGTCCACAGCCACATTCCACCCCCAGCACCTGGGCATCTGTGGGACCCGCCTGTCCACAAGGACCTGTGGAGGCACGGGGTGGGTTCCATGCTGCCCGGTCCACGCCCTGACTCCTCTCCCTGCCGTGGCTCGAGTTCGGGCGGCTCAGTTCCCTCCGGCACCGAGGCAGAGGGTGGAGTGAGCCCAGGTGCCCCTGCAGGGCGCACACCGGTGCCTGGTGCGGGCAGCTGCGGGCAGCTTCCTCACTGGGCGCGGGCGAGGCGCTGTCGCTCAGTCAGGCGCTCCATTCATCCCCAGCAGTCTCGGCCTTCCTTCCGGCCCCTGGCACTGCCCGCCACACGCTGAGGTCAGCGGACGCTGTCCCGCGCCCCGTCAAAGGCAGCCTGTCCACCATCTCTGAGCCCGGCTCCCGCACCCCCATCTCTGAGGTGCGAGACCCGCAGGCCGCGGGATCGGGGCCCAGGTCAGACGCCACGCGGCCGGCGGCGCCAGGACGCACGGGCCCTGCCGCCTCCAGCTGCGCCTCCGCGGGTGGGACGCAGGGCTCCCTCGTCCCCCTCTAAGCGGGGCCCGCTCCGGACGCGGGCCGGGCTCCGCACGCGGAGCTACCCCGCGCCGCGGTTCTGCCCAGTTCGTTTCAGTCGAACCGCGCGTTCTGGACAGCGGGACACGCAGGGTGGCTCGGGAGGCCTGGCCCTGGCCGGAGGGGTCGCGCGAGCAGGACACACGCAGGGCCCGGTCCCCGGCCCGCCCGCCCGCTCCCATTGTCTGCAGAGACCCTAGCGAAGCCGGCCGAGATAGGGCCGGGGGCCCCACATCCGCGAGGGCCCGGGCGGGCTGGGACGCACACCCCGGGGACCCATGGCCGCGGCCCGCGGACACTCAGCTGGGCGAGCCGCGGGGACACCGAGGGCGGCTCCCAGGGGGCGCGGCGGGGCGGGGCCTTTGCGCAGGCGCGAGAGCGCGCGCTCCCGCCGGCCAGCGGGCGGGGCCGCGGCGAGCGCGGGGGCGCGCGCCCGGCGCCTCACTTCCGGCGGGTTGCGATTGGCCCCCAGGCAGAGAGCGCAGGCCCCGCGCAGCCAATCGGTGCGGCGGGCGCGGCCGGGCGGCGGCGGCGGGCGCGCGCGTGCGGGCAGGCGGCCGGGCGCGCGCGGGGCGGGCGGGGCGGGGCGCCGCGGCCACAGCCTCGTCGCCGCCCGCGGGCCTGTCCGCCGCCCGGGCCCGGCCCGTCCCCGCTGCCGCCCGGCCATGTGACCGCGCCGCCGCCCTCCGCGCGCCCGGCCCGCCCGCCGCGCGCCCGCGGCCCGGCCGCAGCCCAGGCCGCCGAGGGAGCGGGGGGCCGGCGCCATGGCCGAGCGGGGCCGCCTCGGCCTCCCCGGCGCGCCCGGCGCGCTCAACACGCCGGTGCCCATGAACCTGTTCGCCACCTGGGAGGTGGACGGCTCCAGTCCCAGCTGCGTGCCCAGGTACACCGCGCCGCGCCCGGCACCCGCGCACCTGCCGGGGCCGCCCCCGCCGCAGGGCCTGCGCCGGCCGCGGGGTCCCCGCCCCGACGCGCGCGCCCGCGTCCCCGGGCGCACCTGAGGCTGCCTGCGGCGCCGGCCGGGCCGTGCCCAGTGCGCACCTTCGCACCTGCCCCGGTGCGTGCGTTTGGGTGGGCTGGGGCCGGCCTGGTCCGCCCGAGGCCGGGTGCCACGCGCGGGGCGCCCCGCAGGGCGCGCAGACGTGGGGCCGTGGTGGCACTGGTTCGTCCGACGCGGGTTTCGTGGGTTCCTGGTGTCGGGCTTCCGAGGCGCCCGGCCAGCCCCGGTCTGCACCATGGCCCTGCCGAGGCTGGGGCGTGCGCCGCGCACCCGGGACAGCGCGGGACGCGCTGCTGCCCGCAGGGTTGTGCCCGGCCCATGGGTTCTCGGACTCGCGGCTCCCGTTCCTCCCACTCAGTTTGAAACTTGTGTGAGTTCTCCGGGGCTCGTGGATGCCCCCCAATCGGGCCAGACGCCCCGCAGCCCTGCCCCTGGGACGGACTGGGGTCGGGACCCCGGCCGGCGCGCAGAGCGCGGCCGCCTTCACGCGAGGGGCTTCGGGCGGGCCTCTGGCCTTCAGCAGGGTGCCGGGCCGCGGGGCCTGGGCCGCAGGGTCCTGGCGCAGCTCCCGGTCCCGCCAGGGCCTCCGGGAGGGCTCGGATCCGTGTGGGACAGGACGGTCAGCATTAGCTGCAGGGTCGAGCCTGGGTTTCCAGACCCACCCCCCTGCCTCTCCTCTGGGGAATGCGAAGCCGACCCCGCGGCCCCCCCCATCCACTCCTTTGCCCCACTCCCCAGGCTTGTGCGGGTCAAGTTCGCCGGCTCGCAAGCCCCAGGGCAGAGCACGGCAGCTGGGTCCCAGGCTGCCCCGCGGGTGTTGAGAGCAGCAGGGGCGAGTGGCAGGGGCGGGACGCCTGTGGCCCGCAGTAGACCCCACTGGGTTCCGAGGGTTCAGAGAGCCCCCAGGGGGAGGGCATGTGGCTGGGCTGGCACAGCAGGCCGGACATCACTGCCCTGGATGGGGTATGGGAAGCGGGCTGAGGCCTGGTTCTTGGGGTGGATCTGGGCACCCCCTCCCTGTGCTGCCGGCTCTGCTGTTGGGGCCCGCGAGGGGAGCCGGTCCTTGTCCCTGGCGCTCTTGCCACCCTCAGTTCCGGAGCTGTACTGCTGCTGACCACTGTGAACGTATCCGCTGCTGCATGGTCCTCTCGGGCCCTTGCTGTGTGTCCAGCTTCTGGCCACCCAGGAGCATGCTGCCGTGGACGCGGTTGGATGCGTCTTGCGCGGGAGCAAGTGCCCCGTGGCCTGCAGGGTCTCCGCCGAGCACCTGCCAGCTCCCCACCAGTCCCCAGGGCCGGGCTCCGGCCAGTGTTGGGTTAGGGTCCGGCCTCATTGCCAGGCCGCTGGGTGCACGGTGGGGCTGTGACTTGATTTGGATTTCTCTGATTACTACGTTAAGCCACATGTTCTTTGTCAGTGAAATTTCGTTCCTTTTTTTTTTTTTTTCCCGATTTTTCTCTTTTTTCCCCACTGGAGTCTGCAGTTTCTTTAGGGGACATTTCCCCCTCGATGTGTGTGTTGAAAACGGCGTCTCTTCCTGCTCGGGGTTCATTTGTCAGTTCTCTGTCCCGGCACCTGGGGCTGTGACCCAGACAGGGTGCAGAGCCCTGGTCTCCTCCCGCAGTGTCCTCGGCCAATTGCCGAGTGACGTTTGGATGTGGGGGCAGCATCGCTGGTTTGCACCTTTCCCCGGAGCCCGGCTGCTCCCTGCAGTTTGAGTTGTGGCACACGTGTGCCCCGGAAGGCACAGAGCGTGTCTCGTCACCCTCACTGTTCCTGCTGGCTCTTGCAGCTAAGGCTGTTAGAGTGACCTGTCCTGGGGTGTGTGTCTAAATAGATTTGTTTATGTGAAAGGCTGAATGACAGGGAGGTGGAGACGCAAACCCAGAGATCTTCGGTCTGCTGCTTCACTCCCCAGATGGCCGTGAGAGCAGGGGCTGGGCCAGGCTGACGCCCATGTGGGTAGCAGGGGCCTGAGCACGTGGGCCATCCTCTGCCCTCTGCGCTCCTGCTCCCCAGGTGCCTTGGCAGGGAGCTGAATCAGAAGCAGAGTTAGCCCCGGCTCAGCGCGGCACGTGGGTGTCCCAAGGGTGGCCTACCCTGGACGCCCACCCCAAGCTGCCAGTTTTGTGGTGGCTGCCTGGTGGGGGGTTGCAGTCTGCCCCCGCCGGGGGACCCCTGCTCTTCCTGGGGCTCGGGTCCCTTTGTTTGGTTAATTGGGCAGCTCTGATGAGCAGAAGTTCTAACGTTTTTATTCACTCACTTATTTGAGAGGCAGAGAGAGCGTTCTCCTCTGCTGGTTCACTCTCCAGGTGCTTGCAAATGCGGGGTGGGCTGAGCCCACGCCTGGAGCCTGGAACCCCATCCCGGGCTCCTGCGGAGGGGCAGGAAGCCGTGCGACTGGCCGGCCCAGGTGCCGCAGCAGAGGTCCGGGCTGGGCTCTCTTCCCTGGCCTGTCGCTGTCGGGTGCTGCCTGAGCGGCCTCAAGTCGTGGACGGGCTTCTGTGCGTGGTTTCTGGGAGCTTCCGCGCGGCTCATCGAGCCGTAACTCAGACGCCGCCTGAGGTGGGGCTGAAGTTCGGGCGTTTGGCCCCCGGTGGGGTTCTGTGGCTCCGCAGAGCCAGGTGGGGACAAGTGGCCTTTGTGTGACATCAGCTTGCAGGTCATAGTTCACGCCTGGCTTCTCCTAGCTGCCGCTGCCATTTACAAATTCAACTGCTTTAAAAAAAAAAAAAAAAAAGCTTTATTTGTGTATCTGAAAGCGAGCTAGCCGATCCCCCCACGGCTGCGACAGCTGGGGCTGGGCCAGGGCTCCCCTTGGGGGCGGGGCCCAAGCAGGGAGCCTCCAGGGTGCCTGAGCAGGGCGCTGGACTGCAGGCGGCGCCCCGGGCCTCTTGAGGGCGGGTGCTGGGGTGGCGCTAAGCTGCCCTGGGTGCGGTGCTCTGAGGCTGCGGTGTGGAGACGTTCGGGCTGCTTCCTCTTTGGCTGTGCCGTGGGCTCGCCGTAGCCCGAGTGCTGGGCAGAATTCACCCTGGGACGCCTGGAGTCCTCCAGAGATTCCTGGTCAGCTTTCCTGCCGGCTGTGCGGCGCTTCCCGCCCTCAGTGCGGCTTGACACTGAGTTTGTCCATTTCATCCAGATTTTCAAGTTTATTGGCATAAAATTGTCCATATTCTTAAGGGTTTTTTTGGTTTATTTTCACTTTACTTGAAAGGCAAAGAGGAGGTCTCCTGTCTGCTGGTTCACTTCTCAAACGTCTGCTACGGCCTCCGCGCTGGAGCCAGGAGCCTGGAGCTCCACCCGGCTTCCCCTGGCGGGCGGCAGGGACCCGAGGAGCCACCCGGCTGCCTCCCGGGTGCACTGGGGCAGGAAACTGGGGCCAGAGCAGAGGAGCTGTCGTGGGGTGCGGCGCCCCGGGTGGTGTCTCTCGGCTGCACCATGTGCCTGCAGCATCTGTCCTGGTGGCTTAATTTTATTGGCTTTTTCTTTTTTTAGAATTTAAACATTTTAAATTTTACTTAAAAGGCAGAGAAACAGAAAGGGGGTAGGGGATCTCTTATCTGCTGGTTCATCCTTCAGATGCCTGCAGCAGCTAGGCTTGGGCTGGGCCAGGGCCAGGAGCCAGGAGCCCCGTTGGCTCTCCCACGTGGGTGCAGGGGCCCGAGCACCTGGGCTGCCCTCCGCTGTTTTCCCAGGCTGCCAGCAGGGAGCCGGGTGGGACTCGTGCCCCAGGAGCCAGGGTGTTTGGTGTGGAACCGGCCCTGGGGCTCCGGGGCAGTGGCCCCTCAGCTGGTGCTGAGGGTGTGGCCTCTGTGTGACCCCCCTGCTGGGGGTGGTAGCCTCTGCGAGCTGTGGAAGCCCTCGGCCCCCTTCCCTTCAGTCGTGTCTCCTCTCTGCTCCGCAGGCCTTGGGCACGGCCGGGGGGTGGTCAGCTCTGTCTCCCTGTGGGCACCGTCCCCTCACCTTCCCTGGGAGCACACAGGAGTCACTAGGGCTGTGTTTGGAGAGCAGTGTCCGGGTGTGGACGGTGCTGCGGGGCACATGGGGCTGTGTGTGTGAGTGGAGGCCTGGCCCATCGCCCTGGGCAGTGCTGGAGGCCCACGGGCACCACCGGCAGGAGTCAGGCTTGGAAAGCTACCCCGTGGCCGCCTCTCTGAACCTTTGCGGACACCCTGCGGCCCACGCCACTTCCGAGAGTGGTCATCAGGTGCCGTCTGGCCCAGCAGTGGCTGGAGAGCCGGTGTTGCGCCCCAGGGCCTGGCTCTGAGTGCCGCCTCCTGGCTCCCGACCCCAGCTGCCGCTGGGCATCCTGGGAGCAGCAGTGTGGCTCAGGTGCCGGCACGGAGCTCTGGGGAGGCAGCAGCAGGTGGGGGCTTTGTCTATCAAATAAATAAATAAAAATGCAGAACAAAGAAATGCTGCGCTAACAAGCAGCCGGGCCAGGTGCGACCCTCTGGCCAGCTGTGGCCTGGTGTTGGCTGATGTCCGCTCTTGTCCTTTCCGGGGAGGTTCGGTGGAGCAGGTGGCAGCCAGCAAAGGCCGTTGCATGGAGTGGCCCTGGTCGGCCCTGTGGTGGCGTGT
This sequence comes from Oryctolagus cuniculus, assembly GCF_051225735.1. NCBI lineage: Eukaryota > Metazoa > Chordata > Mammalia > Lagomorpha > Leporidae > Oryctolagus > Oryctolagus cuniculus. The sequence continues at coordinate 51,779,032 of NC_142886.1, forward strand.
GGAGCGGGCAGGGCAGCGTCAGACCTTGGGGGTCCAGACGTGGCGCAGCCAGGGTGATGGGTGGCTAGCAGGGAAGGGGGCGCTGCAGGCCTGGGAGCATCCGCCCCGGCCGCCGCCTCGGGCGTCCTCCCCCAGGGCCGCTGGTCCTTGGGAACTCACCGAGGTGAGTGAGAGGCGTCTGCCGGTGGGTGCGGCCGTGGGGACGGTGCGGGTAGCAGGGCGTTGAGAGCTAGCTTCTAGTGATGGCCTTGTGCAGGGGTCCACGAGGAGGCCCTGCTGCCTCCTGCCGTGTGGGTCCCCTAGGGTGGAGGTACCAGAGCCCTTGGGGCAGAAACGGGCAGTGGCGACGCCAGGCGGTGGGTGGGGCTGCCCTTCCTGCACTGCACGCGGCCTGGGACAGCGGTGCCTCCTGGGGCCTGGCTGTGCCATCTCTAGGGTCCAGCGGCAGCGCCAAAGCTGCATTGTCTGCACCCCTCCCCCGGCGCCTGCGCTGACCGGCACTCAGCCCCTCGGCCGGGCTCCTCCCCCCAGCTGTTCACTGTCTCTTCGTCCCGTCCCGCGTCGTCCGTGTTAGGAGGGACTGTGGGGGCCAGAGGCCCCTCGACAGCTGGGGACGCCGTCAGCGTCTTGTGTCTTAGCGTCTTCTCCGGCTGCCCCGCAGCTGCTCCTGGGGCGGCTCCAGCGGACTCGTGGCGCACACGCCCAGGGCTACTTGCGTAGGAGTGGGAGGAGCGTGCCTGCGGGGGGCTCTGTGCCACCGGGTTGGGCCGGGGTCCCTGGTTCTGGAGGGGTTTGGGTGAGGGCTGTTGTACCGCCCAGGAGCCCCGAGAGTGCCTGAGAAGGCGGCCGGTGCCTGTGACCAGCTGCTCCTGCCGTAGCAATGGCTTCTGCCTCCTCCTGGGAGTGCCAGGGAGAGCGTCAGCTGGACACAGGCTGCGGGCAGCACCCACTGCAGGGCCCAGGGCAGGTGTGCGTGGGAGCAGGCCCCCAGGAGGGCCGCCGGCTGCCCTGCCCACCTCGCCTCGCCTCGCCTCAGCCCGGGATGCTGGTGAGCCTCTGACACCAGCTCTGCTGGCTTCCAGCCGGGCCTCGGGGCTTCTGGTTTAGACCCCAGGGTGCAACCTAGTGGAAGGTCTTGTACTTGACAGTCGAGTGGGCCCACACGTCCTCCTGGGCACAGCCCGTGTGCAAGCGCCACACCCCTCAGGGGGGCTGGGCACTGTGGAGCAGCAGGGCCAGGGCTGGGCGAGGCATGGCCCGGTGCCACCCAGCCCCAAGTGAGCCTGCAGAAGTGGAGTGGATGTTGGGGGGGGGGGTCAGTGCCAGCCAGACTGTCCCCAAAGACGGCCCAAGTGCTTGGTCCCCTGCACCCACATGGGAGATCCAAAGGAGCTCCTGGCTCCTGGCTTCGGCCTGGCCCAGCTCTGGCTGTCGGGGCCGTTCGGGGTGTGAACCAGCAGATGGAAGAGCTCTCTCTCTCTCTGCCCTGCCCCTGCCCCCGCCCCCATCCCCGCCCCCGTGACTCTGCCCTCAAATAAATAAATCTTTAAAAAAAAAAAAACAACTCCCCATCAGGGGCTGTGGGATGGTAGGGCAGGGGTCACCTCATGGCTCCTTGGACGTCTCTTCCAACTTCTCAGGCCCTGGGGTGGAGCCAGGGCCCCTGGCCCTCATTTGGCAAAGAGCACAGGGCCGTGGTCCCGCTCGTGCGGATGGGAGGGAAGTCTGGTGCCCGCCCCTCACTCACCCGCACACGCCCCGGCGCAGGCGCTGACTGAGCTGCTGCGCAGAGATGGGGCTGGCCTGGGGCCCCCGGGCCCCAACCTTTAGACAGACCAGGGTCAGGGGTCGGCTCTGAGGCTGTCCCCGGGGGACTCCCACACAGAGAGCCAGTGGCAGTGAGACTGGCGCCTGAACCAGTTTCCCCGTGGCCTGAGAGGGGTGGCCAGTGGATGTGCTGCCCGGCCTGGTCCCCTGCCCGCATTTGTCTTCCGTAGAAGGGGCTTTGGTGACAGTGGAGGAGAATGCCCACCGCCCCAGGGCCATCCCGAGACTCAGCAGGCCCTCAGGCTGGGCTGCCCAAGACTCGACATTCCAGTGGCCAGCATGGAGCGAGTATGGCCCGGGGCAGGGACGGCACACGTGACGCAGACCCAGCCCGGGGACACTGTTGCTGGATGGCTTGGCGAGTTCTGCACATGCTCTGTACTGAAGCAGGGGCCAGTGTCTGGTCAGCAGGGTGGGGGTGGCCTGGACGCTGTCTGTGCTCCAGTGGGGGCGGTGAGGCCGCCGTGAGGGGACAGGTGCACGGTGGTGGGCTCCTGGCGTCAGGGCTTCTTGGGGTCCCTTAGAGTGCTCGTGGGTCTCTCGTCTTTCTGGTTTCCTTCAAGGGTGAGCACGGGTGCTCTCTGCGCAGAGTCCGGAGTCCCAGGCCCTGGCTCTGTTCTCCACCAGGCTATGGAGTGTAATGGGACCGGGGCGGGGGGGCGGTCCAGTGCCCATGGCCCCAACGCTCCTCCCACGCCTCTGGGTGGCTGTAGCTGGACTTGGCATGTGGCTGCCCTGCAGCCTTCCTGGGGCTCCACCCTGGTCTCCCAGGCCCTGTGTGCCTGGCCCCGGACTTGGACATCTGCCCCTGATGATGGTCTCCTTCCCACTGGGGTGAGAAGCCCCTAGAACCTGCCTGCTGTCTCTGGGCAGCACCGTCCTGGACACCAGACTGGCTGAAGGTTGAGCTCGGACTCCCGGCTGAGAAACAGGGCCCTGTGCCGGTGCACACAGCCCCAGGGGCTCCTCGCCAGGGCTCATGGCTGGCAGCTGAGCAGGCCGTCACGCACCCGACTTGGGTCAGCGCAGCCTCGTGGCCCAGACTCTCACATGGGCGGGGCCCACTCTCACCCCCGCAGTCTGCACCACCACTCAGAGGCTCGCTGAGCACTGGGGGGCTGGGCTGCAGTCTCTGAGCGGCCCCAGGTGGCACAGAGCAGGGACAGGAAGCCGTGATGGGCAGGCGGAGCTGCCCTTGCCTGGTGAGGCGGTGGGGGTGGGAGGGTCCCTGTGCATGGGGTCTTCCTTCGGAGCTCCGATGCCCCAGGTCAGCCCTGTGAGGTATCCCTTTGTCAGCCGTTGCCATCCCATTACACTCCATAGCCTGGTGGAGAACAGAGCCAGGGCCTGGGACTCCGGACTCTGCGCAGAGAGCACCCGTGCTCACCCTTGAAGGAAACCAGAAAGACGAGAGACCCACGAGCACTCTAAGGGACCCCAAGAAGCCCTGACGCCAGGAGCCCACCACCGTGCACCTGTCCCCTCACGGCGGCCTCACCGCCCCCACTGGAGCACAGACAGCGTCCAGGCCACCCCCACCCTGCTGACCAGACACTGGCCCCTGCTTCAGTACAGAGCATGTGCATCTGTGAATCTTGCCTTTTGCCTCAGCTCCGTCCCCGAGGTCACCGCCATGCACATGGTATCCCGCAGCTCCTCCCAGTCTTGGCCTCACCCTTCGACCTGGGCTGGCTTAATTTTTTAAAAACAGTTTTTATTTATTTAAAAGACTAAGAAAGAGAGAGGTCTTCCATACAGTGGTTGACTCCCGGATGTCCACCGTGGCCAAGACCGGCCCAGGGACAAAGCCAGGGGCTGGGGAGTCCCACCCAGGTCTCCCATGTGGGTGGCAGGGACCCAGGCACTTCGGCCGTCCCCTGTTGTCTCCCAGGGTCTGCACTGGCGGGAGCTCAAGGCAGGCACTGCGGTGTGGGGTGTGGGGTGTGGGTGTCGAGGCTGCTGGGCCAGCATTCCAGGGTGGAGGAAGCGAGGCCTTGGGCGCAGGCCTCCTTACGGGGGTCCGTGGGCTCGGCCGTGCATATGGTGACTCCTTCCACGCACAGCCTGGACGCCAGCTGCGACGGCTTGGGACCTTCCGCGCCCACTGCGACTCCGCGCAGGTGCCTGGTGGTGCCTGGAGAATTGTCCCCTTCACTGGTGTGTGCAGGGGCGACTTCTTCCCAACTCTGTCTTCATCCTCCGTGGGCTCTGTGTGAGCTGTGAGCATTTTGCAGAATTCTCACTCAGCACCTGACCTGTCCCCTGTCCTGGGCAGCAGCCACTCGTCACCCCCACACCATGTTTCTGCAGAGCCCGCTGAGGGCTGCAGGTTTGAGAGGTTTCTTTAAAAAAACAACCACCTGAAAGGCGGAGAGAGAGGGAGAGACAGAGAGACTTCCCTCCTCTGGTTCACTCCCCGGATGCCCACAGCAGTAGCGCCTGGGCCAGGCTGAGGTCAGGAGCCAGGAACTCAGTCTGAGTCTCCCGCGTGGGTGGCAGGGACCCAAGCACTCGGATCGTCTCCTGCTGCTGTCCAGGCCGTCAGCAGGGGGCTGGATGGGACGCGGAGTAGCTGGGACTTGAACTGGCGTTCCGGTGTGGGATGCAGGTGTTCAAGTGGCAGCCTGAGCCCCTGCCGTGGGCCACCCCTCGGGCTTTCTGAGCACCCTGCTCCCCCATGCGGGCCGAAGTCCTGCCACTGGTCCCCAGGTCCCCAGGGTCAGCCCTCCCCTCTCGGCTCCGTGGTCATCAGTGAGGAGCAGGTGGGCCTTCCCACCCAGAGCCAGGGTCTCGAAGGAGTGAGTGGAGTGTGGAGGCTCAGAGCCTGCTGGCGTTGACATTTGACGTGGTTTTGACATCATTGTGCAGGTGCAGGGAGTGGAGGTGGCAGGCGACCCCGGTGCCTGGCGCCCAGCTGGGAAGGTTGTGCCTGTGGCCCCTGCTCCAAGTGACACAAACGTGGGATGGGTGTGGGCAAAAGTCCCTTTCCTACAGCCCGCACACAGGTTCTGGACCTGTCCTGGGCAGGCTCTGGGGTCTGAGTCCCCCCAGTGTGCCCCCGACAGTCCCACCGCTCTCCAGCCCTCCTGCGGCTTCTCGCCTCTGCGGGCCCCGGGCCAGGCCCCGTGGAAGGGCACATTCCCAGCCTGCTCTGTGCGCCGGCCAGTCCTGGGGTCAGGGAGGGATGGAGGTGCCCTGCTCCCTGCCCCCTTTCACGTGTGTCCAGGTGGCACCGCCCTGGTAGCGGCACAGTGCAGGCACTGTGTGGTCAGCCCAGAGACCCACCCCACTCCTACCACAGGTTGTTCTCAGCCGGGAACTCGGCACCCCGGAGAAGGTTCTGGCTCCTTGATGGTGCACCCTGGCAGGAGGACAGGTCCTCCCCGGGACAGGCCTGGGACAGGCTGGGCGTTGAAGATGCCCGTACTGGGGGCTGCTTCCTCCCAGGCCCGCCCCTAAGTGGGTGAAGTCCCTGCCCACCATTCGCCCTTGTGGGCCCTTGGGGGAGGGGTGGGAGGCAGATTTTGGCAGAGAAGTTCAGTTCCCGGTGAAACCCCAGACTGGTGGCTGGCCTGGCCCCCACCTAGGCAGGGTCACCAGGAACAGTGGCTGTACCCCCTGGGGTGAGCTGCGCGAGACCAGGAACAGTGGCTGTACACCCTGAGGTGAGCTGCACGAGACCAGGGACAGTGGCTGTACACCCTGAGGTGAGCTGCACGAGACCAGGGACAGTGGCTGTACACCCTGAGGTAAGCTACCCAAGACCAGGGACAGTGGCTGTACCCCCTGGGGTGAGCTGCGCGAGACCAGGGACAGTGGCTGTACCCCCTGGGGTGAGCTGCGCGAGACCAGGGACAGTGGCTGTACACCCTGGGGTGAGCTGCGCGAGACCAGGGACAGTGGCTGTACACCCTGGGGTGAGCTGCACGAGACCAGGGACAGTGGCTGTACACCCTGGGGTGAGCTGCACGAGACCAGGGACAGTGGCTGTACACCCTGGGGTGAACTACGCAAGACCAGGGAGTGAGATCCCACCTCCGTGGCGAAGACGCCACGGTGGAGGCCAAGCTGTGGCTGGGGCTGTTCCCAGGAGAGACACAGCCACAGCCTCGCCTGCCAGGGCCAGAGTGTGGCGTGTCCAGCTCTGGACGCAGCTGTGGGACATCGGGGTCCTGACTTGTCTGTGGTGGGGCCACCCACAGGGCAGCGGCCGGCTGGCTAGGACGCTGCCCTTCTCTCCTCACTAGCAGGGAGCAGGCTTGTGCACTGGGGAAAGCTAAGCTCGGCCAGGGAGAGCTGGTGGCCAGCCCGGCCGCCCTGGCACAGCTCGGTGACAGCTCAGAGCCCTCAGCCCTGCAGCGTTGCACACAGACCTCTCGGCAGTCGCTCAGCCGCGTGTGGACAGCCCCGAGGACACCTGCACCTGGCCTGGTGCGTGGTCTTCCTCTGCCTGCAGGGCCGCAGCGTACAGAGGACGCCTGGCCAGCTGCTGGCACGGCTTGACTGCCTCGGGGGCGGACGTGCAGCCCCACGGAGGGCAGCTCCTGGAGACAAAAGGCCACGGTCTCCCTGCTGATGCAGTGCATGGTCAGCAGGTTTGGGGCCCACAGCTGTGGCCCTGAGGGCGGCTGTCGCTGTGCTGCCCCTCGTGCCAGACGGGCAGAGTGGGCATTGGGGGTCTTGGAGGGAAGTTGCTTTTGGGGATCTTGTCTTCAGGCTCCGTGCTGCCACGGGCCCTCCTGGGGTCCCAGAGCCCCCTGTGTCTGGGGTTAGCGTGGTTTTCTTGTGAGCCTACAGGTGCACTGCTCCTCTGTGGACACTGAGGGCTGGCCCGTGCAGGCTGTCACTGCCATGCAGTTGCCACCTCCTCGGAGGACAGTGTCGTCGGGGGCTTGGACTCTGCTTGCCTGCTGCTGGGCCGCAGGTCCTCTATGGCAGGGAAGACCCCCAACCTGGGCCCTGGGCCCTGACCCGTGTCCTTGGTGCTTTGTCCCTGTCTCCTGGGCGTGCTGTCCACCAGCGAGGCACATCCTACAGCAGTGTGTGACGCTTCCAGGAGGTCACCTCTGGCTGGGCAGGGGGAAAGGGCCGGCAGAGTCCAAGGGGCAGGGGAGGCTGGGGAAGGAGGCTTGGGGTAGGTTCTGGGTGGACCCAGGGACGCTGGGGAGGGGCCACCGTTGAGCCTGGGCTTTCTGTCTTAGAGGGAGCTTGTCAAGGACAGCAAAGGGTGGGGCCGGCATCCCGGTGCAGAGGGTTACGCTGCAGCCTGCAGTGCCAGCATCCCACATGAGCCCTGGTTTGAATCCCGGCTGCTCCACTTCTGATCCAGCTCCCTGCTAGTGCACCTGGGAGAGCAGCAGCAGGTGACCAAGTGCTTGAGCCCCTGCACCCAGGTGAGATACCCAGGTGGAAATCTAGGCCCCTACCTTTGACCTGACCCAGCTCCAGCCATTGTGGCTGTCGGGGAGGGAACTAGTGGATGGAAGATCTTTCTTTCCTTGTAATTCTGCCTTTTAAATCAATCTTAAAAAAGAAAAATGAGAGCAGAGGTGGAGAGGTGGTGGTCACACAGAGTGCTGTGCACACATGGTGTTTCACACGCAGACCTGGGCCTGTGCCCCCTCCTGGAGATAAGCAACGGCTGGACGCCCGGCCACAGCCAGCTGCCACTCCAGCTCGCACGGAGCAGTGTGGGTGCGCAGTGCTCTGGGGTGAGCAAGGCCTGAGTTTTCCAGCGTCCAGCGTCCTGGCCCTGCACGTGTGTCCAGTGCACATCTTGCCAGGGCCTTGCGACTCCAGTGATCCAGCTCTGCCCGACTCATGTCCTGCTCCGCTGCGAGATGGGGAGGACATCCGGACCTCTCCACAGTCTGTCCATCTCCCTCCCCGCCCCCGACTGTTTCTTAATCTTACTGTTTTCTTGTTGCATGGTAGCTGTAAAGTAACACACGGGTCACATGTATACGGTTGACTTTGTGATGTGCGGTACAGGGGTTAATGTACCTGGCTGGCATTCAGTGATGTGTACATGGTGAAGTGTATGTTAATGTGTGCACGGTTGGCATTTAGTGGCACTCATGGTCATCAGCGTGTCCACGGTTGGTGGTGGGTGGCACGCGTGGTCGTCAGTGTGTCCACGGTTGGTGGTGGGTGGCACGCGTGGTCGTCAGCGTGTCCACGGTTGGTGTTGAGTGGCACGCGTGGTCGTCAGCGTGTCCACGGTTGGTGTTGGGTGGCACGCGTGGTCGTCAGCGTGTCCACGGTTGGTGGTGGGTAGCACGCGTGGTCGTCAGCGTGTCCACGGTTGGTGTTGGGTGGCACGCGTGGTCGTCAGCGTGTCCACGGTTGGTGGTGGGTGGCACTCGTGGTTGTCAGCGTGTCCACAGTTGGTGTTGAGTGGTCAGTGCTCAGTGGTGCTGAGTGGTCCACAGTTGGCACTGAGTGGTGTGCGGGGGTATTAGCGTGAACATGGTCCATGTGGACTGGTGCTTGCCCGGTCGCGTCCTTACCAGCTCTGCCCAACGACTGCCGAGTGAAGCCAGGGTCCCAAGGTTGCCGTGGCACACGCCGGGGAGGACCTGTTTCTTACAAGTCAGCCCTGTTTGCGGCGGCTGGTGGCCAGCAGGGGAAGCCGAGGACTGCACAGGTGCCTGGTGCCCAGGGAGACAGTCTCGCGTCTCCTCGCTGGCCCTACTGCCACTGCGGGAGTGCAGAGGTGTGGGGGTGTGGGTGCTCAGGGGCGGTGGCTGGAAGAGAAGGAGGTGGCGTGCACATGGGGCGCGGGGCCCCCGTCCTGGGAGGACTGAGTGGAACCCCCATTCCAACTGCCTGCCGCTCGGATCCCCTCCCCACGGGCCGTGCGCCCAGCTGGCAGGGCGGCTCTGCACTCCAGGGGTGAGTGGATGAGGTGTCCGTGCACCCCGTGTTCCTGAGAGGCAAGGGGGTCGCCGGTGAGGGCCACTCCTTCCTCCTGCCCCGGTGCTCGTTGGTGGGAGCGTGGCCGGCCTCTGTGGCAGCTGGTCAGAGAGCAGCCATGTGCGGCAGCAGCTGCACTGGTGCAGGCTCAGAGGAGCCCCGAGTGGGGGCTGGGAGAGAGGGGTGCACCCCGGATCACAGCATCCCCACTTCCAACGGCCAGACTGGGAGACAGAGAAGCAAGGGGCCCCCATGGTGTGGCCCAGTGAGTGAGGGAAGCCACGGAGGGTGCTGGGGGCTGGGCCGCTGTCGGATGAGGGTGCTGTAGGAGGCAGGGTGGGGGCGCCTGTGTGCTGTCCCGTCCCCTGGCTCTCTGGGCACAGTGTCTGCCCTGTGGTGCCCGGCCCAGCAGTGCACCACGTGTGGGGTCTGCAGGGGCTAACAGGACTGGTCACCTCCAGAGTGACCTAGTGCTCACTGAGCACACAGGACTCCCCTAGGACCCCCTGCCCTCTGCTCTGGCCCTCAGCCTCTGGGTGTCCAGGTGCCCAGACCGCAGCCGGCGGCTCCGCCTCCCTCCCCCTCCCCCTCCCCCGTGTTCACAGCGGCTGCCTTGAGAAGTTGGGGAGGAAAGCGCATGGGGACCGGGCTTGTGGAAGGGCGGGGACAGCAGGGCCGCGCTGCTCATGTCTTCGGGCTGTGACCACCGCCTGCTGCACCCCCACCCAGCTAGGACACGGGGAGGGGGCTGTGAGGGAGGGGATGGAGCTGGTGACAGCTGGTGGCGTCAGCCACTCGTCCACACGCATCCTCCTGATGGCGTCTTCAGAGGCAAGGGTGGGGACAGTGCCTCCCTGCACTCCTGCTCCTACGTCTCCTTATTTATTTATTGTAAGATTTATTCATTTATTTGAAACAGAGTTAGAGAGGTCTTCCATCGCTGGTTTACTCCCCAAATGGCCACAACAGCCAGGGCTGTGCCAGACCAGAGCCAGGAGCCAGGAGCTTCTTCCAGGTCTCCCATGTGGGTGCAGGGGCACAAGGACTCGGGTCTCTTCCACTGTCTTCCCAGGCCACAGCTGGGAGCTGGATCGCAAGTGGAGCAGCCGGGACTTGAACTGGCGCCTGCATGGGATACTGGCACCATAGGAGGCAGCTTTACCTGCTACACCACAGCAGCCCCCCCCATCTCTTTAAAGAAATTGGCTGATGTGTGTCTGGGATGTCACCGTGTGCCAGTGAGAGGACAACGGTGATGCCGGGTGTGGGCGTCTGCTGCTGCCGAATCCCTCACAGCCACCAGGGCCTCAGGCCTGGGCCCCGGCACAGGTGCAGGGCAGGTGGGCTTCCAGGCATTCCCTCGCGTTCTCCGAGAGGCCCTGCTGGCGCACGTCAGCTGAGGCGTGGACCCTTCCTGGAAACCAGCCTGGGGTGAAGCACACAGGTGCAGTTGGCCAGGCCCTGCTGCACAGGGGGCTCTGCTGCCTCGGTGCCGCTGGCTGTGGGCTCCCGGGACAGATCTTAGGTTACGGCAGGGAAGTCAGACCCGGGGCTCCCGGGACAGACCTTAGATTATGGCAGGGAAGTCAGATCTGGGGCTCCCGGGACAGACCTTAGGTTACGGCAGGGAAGTCAGACCCGGGGCTCCTGGGACAGACCTTAGGTTACGGCAGGGAAGTCAGACCCGGGGCTCCCGGGACAGACCTTAGATTATGGCAGGGAAGTCAGATCTGGGGCTCCCGGCACAGACCTTAGGTTACGGCAGGGAAGTCAGACCCGGGGCTCGGGGACAGACCTTAGGTTACGGCAGGGAAGTCAGACCCGGGGCTCCCGGCACAGACCTTAGGTTACGGCAGGGAAGTCAGACCCGGGGCTCCCGGCACAGACCTTAGGTTACGGCAGGGAAGTCAGACCCAGGGCTCCCACTGTCGCTCTGTGGGGCGGGGTCTAGTGGGGTGTCCTGTTTGCAGCTGCTCAGCCGCTCGGGTCTGTAAACAGCAGCCGCGGTAACGTCCTGGCCCGGCCTCATGTCCACCCTGCAGCCCGGGACACTCCACAGGTCCCCACACCCGCTCTGCGTCCCGGGGAGCCGGCCGCCGTGGGCGTCCAGGGCACCTGCGCTCTCGCTCCCTCAGCTGCGTTGCCAGGGTGGCCGTCTGCCGCCCTGGTTCTGAGGTGGCCGCTTCTTCACCAGCACTTGGTTTTGGCTTTCTTGCTGTTTATCTTTTTTTTTTTTAAAGCCATTCTTTGGGGGCAAAACAGCATTTATTTATTCGAAAGGCACAATGGCAGCAAGAGAGGGAGAGACAGAAATGTTCCATCCGCTGTCTGCTGATTCAGATGCCCACAGCAGCCAGGTCAGGGCCAGGCCAAGGCCAGGAGCCAGGACTTCCTCCTGGGTCTCCCCTGCCAGTGGCAGGGACCCGCGCACTGGGCTGTCGCTGCTGCCCCCGAGCGGCCTCTCAGGAGCTGGATGGGCAGCGGGAGCCCAGCACTGGAGCGTGGGACGCACTCCCAGGAGCCTCGCTCTTGGTGAGGGCTGCTTCAAATATCTTGGTCACTTTGTGTTAGGTGGCTGCTTTGAGAATTCTTTGTCGTCTGGACAAAACCCTTTGTCCAACACGAGGTCTGCAAATATTTCCTCCCACACTTAGCTCGTCTCACATAACAGGGTTTTTCACAGAGCAGAAGTTTTGCATTTTTAGAGCCCGAGTTACCGCTCGCTCTCTGTGTTCGTCTCTGGGCCGCTTTGTCCTCCCCGCGCTGTCCGGACTCTCGTAGGCTTTGAGTCTCGGAATTTGCTCCCTGTCCGTGCTGGGATGGCTGGCGTTCTTTGGCTTTCCACGTGTGATCCGTGCGAAGTCTTGCTGGGGCCTGACGGGCTTTTGCTGGCTCTGCCATCAGTGTGGGCACCTGAGCAGCCCGGCCGCTGGCACCTCTGGCACCTGCCGTCAGCGTGGGGGCGCCCAGCTCGCAGATAGATGGACGCACCGCTCCCTTGCCGCGTGTGCAGCTGCTGTGGGTGCACCGAGGCTGGTGTGGGCTGTGTGGCCCTGCTGAGCTCCTGGAGGGGCTGTTCTCACATACCCCGGCCCCGAGGCTCTGGATGTCTGCAAGGGGAGGGTTTATTTTTCTCCCTGCCCTCACTGCGCGAGGCCGAGGAACGGTTCCGGGACCATTTGCCTGTGCCTGGTCCTGGGGACAGCACGTAGTCCGTCGTTATTCAGTGTGGTGTTAGCCCTAAGCTTTTGCTTTTCTTTGTAAGATTTGTTTATTTGAGGGCCGGCACTGTGGCGTAGCGGGTAAAGCTGCCGCCTGCAGTGCCGCATCCCATACAGGCGCTGGTTCGAGTCCCAGCTGCTCCTCTGCTGATCCAGCTCTCTGCTGTGGGCTGGGAAAGCAGAGGAAGGTGGCCCAAGTGCTTGGGCTGCTGCACCTGCGTGGGAGACCGGAGGAACTTCCTGGCTCCTGATTTCGGATAGCACAGCTCCGGCCATTGCGGCCATCTGGGGAGTGAACCAGCTGCTGGAAGACTCTGCTTCTCCTCTCTCTGTATAACTCTGACTTTCAAATAAATACATAAATCATAAAAATTAAAGATTTATTTATTTGAAAGCAGAGTGATAGAAGGGGGGGAGCTTCCATCTGCTGGCTCGCTCCGCAAATGGCTGTAGCACGTACGGCTGGGCCACGCTGAAGCCAGGAGCCTGGCACTCCACCTGGTCTCCTGCGTGAGTGGCAGGGGCTGGCGGGGTTCGCAGGGAGCTGGATCACAAGCAGAGCTGCCAGGACTGAAACCTGGGCTCCAGTGGGGTTGGGGGTGTGGCAAGTGCTGGCCGTGCTCACGGGCCTCCCACGCTGGCCATCCTCACGGGCCTCCCACACTGGCCATGCTCACGGGCCTCCCACGCTGGCCATGCTCACGTGCCTCCCACGCTGGCCGAGCTCACGGGCCTCCCACGCTGGCCGAGCTCACGGGCCTCCCACGCTGGCCATGCTCACGGGCCTCCCACGCTGGCCGAGCTCACGGGCCTCCCACGCTGGCCATGCTCACGGGCCTCCCACGCTGGCTGAGCTCACGGGCCTCCCACGCTGGCCGTGCTCACGGGCCTCCCACGCTGGCCCTGCTCACGGGCCTCCCACGCTGGCCGAGCTCACGGGCCTCCCACGCTGGCCATGCTCACGGGCCTCCCACGCTGGCCGAGCTCACGGGCCTCCCACGCTGGCCATACTCACGGGCCTCCCACGCTGGCTGAGCTCACGGGCCTCCCACGCTGGCCGTGCTCACGGGCCTCCCACGCTGGCCCTGCTCACGGGCCTTCCGCGCAGGTGTCCGCCGTCTCCTCCAGCCACGTGGTCACTCGGCCGCTGTGTCACTCCCCGGGACCTCGGGGCCTCCCTGCCAGCTTCTGTGACGGTGCCCGGGTCACTGGGTCCAGCATCACACTGAGAATTCCAGAAACCAGCAGTCCCTAAGAAGTGGCATCGCGGTGAAATCTGCGCCCGCCTCGGACTGCCCGCCGTGGGCCGCTGGGCAGGAGGGCGCCTGTGTGCACAGGGGCCACACGCCGCTGGGGTCTGGGGCTGGGCCCTGCCTTGATTGCCGGCCTGGCTCGGGACGTGCTGGGAGGGGTTTCGGCTGAGCTTTCTCGTGAGCTGACGGCCGCTGGTGCTGGAAGCAGCTCGCGATCGCTCCTCCCACTCGCTGGGGCTGGGAGAGGGCGCCCGCAGGTGGCACGGGGAGTGAGGGCGTCCCCTGCACACGCACACGCAGGGTGGGGCCTCTGCCCTGTGAGGGAGGCCCTGGGGGCTCTGCGTGGCCGTCAGACCGCCAGGCCCTGGAATTCTGCTTCGTCCCTGACGGCGTTCTTGTCCCTGAGAGCGCACACGAGTGCGGCGTGTGCCGGGGCCGGGGCCGGGCGGGTCTCTGCACCCTGATTTGGTGCTCCCGCTGTTTGAGCTTCAGTCCTTTTGCCGAGGAGACCGGGCTTGGTCACATTCAACTCCACTCCAAACGCACGCGAAGCGTCTCCAGGGCTCAGACGCTGCACTTGGGGCGTTTCGGGGGCTCCCTGCCTGCCTGGTGCCCTGCGGGAGCCCCAGCCCCCAGCCCCCCGCCATCCTCTCGGGGTCTCAGAGACTGCCGGGGGCACCTTCGTGTGCCTCCTGCCTGCTGCGGAGCCAAGGCACGCCCTGCTGGCCGAGGCCTCGTGTCTGCCCGGGCCGTCTCCAGGCTCAGTGCGACACAGATGGCCTCCTTGCTGACACCAAGTGGCCGCGACGGGCCTTTTATGAATGAGTGGACAGGTGCTGAGGAGCCCCCGGCCCGCCTGGCCCCCTGTGCCTGCTGCCTGTGCCAGGAGGTTGAGGCTGCTTCGGTATCCCGTGTTGCACCGCACGGCTGCTCAGATGGGTGTGGAGGCCCAGGCCTCTCCGAGGACGTGCCGCTGTGCCAGGCAGGCAGGACCCCCACCTGTGCTGCATCCACCCTGTGGCAGACGTCTGAGACCGGCCTTTCAGGAGGAATATGAGCCAGGCTACCTCTGGAAGGCTGGCGGGCGCTGCGTCGTCTTTGGAGCCCGTGGCTGTCCTGGTGTCTCACTGGGTCACGCAGGGCACATGGTCGGGCCAGCGCTGTTGGGGCGATGTGCGCCCACACAGGGCCGTGGGGAGTCCCCTATCACACATGGAGGCTCACTCCAGGGTGGGGGCATCTGGACCTGTGCTCCAGTGGACGCCATCTCCCTGGTCTGTGTCCTGCAGTCGGAGACACAGGGCAGCCTGGCGGGGCTGGGGGTGGGCACCTGGGGGGGCTGGGCACCAGGCTGAGCGCCTGTGCTCTCGACTTGCAGTGGGCGGCCTGGCGGGGCTGGGGCGGGCTCCTGGCGGTCCTGGCACCAGGCTGAGCGCCTGTGCCCGGCAGGTTGTGCAGCCTGGCGGGGCTGGGGCGGGCTCCTGACGGTCCTGGCACCAGGCTGAGCGCCTGTGCCCGGCAGGTTGTGCAGCCTGGCGGGGCTGGGGCGGGCTCCTGGCGGTCCTGGCACCAGGCTGAGCGCCTGTGCTCTCGACTTGCAGTGGGCAGCCTGGCGGGGCTGGGGCGGGCTCCTGGCGGTCCTGGCACCAGGCTGAGCGCCTGTGCCCGGCAGGTTGTGCAGCCTGACCCTGAAGAAGCTGGTGGTGCTCCAGGAGCTGGAGAAGGAGCGCATCTCCGTGGTGATCGCCGTCAAGATGCAGGTGAGGCCCTGCCTGCGCCCAGGCCGCCTGCGGCTGAGGCGCACAGGTGCTGGCAGTGGGCGTGGCCATGCCCTCCAGGGAGCGCAGCTGCTCCCATGCACAGCCCCGCCCAGGGCACCTGAAGCCAGGCCTGCCCCTTCCTCGCACTTTGGAACCTCTCGAGTGGGAGACGTGGGAGGGAGGAGCAGGGAACTCTGGGAGGTGGCCCCACGCAGGGCCCCTGACCTCTCACAGGCCCTGTCCTTGAACTGTCACATTCGGGGTTCCTTCGAGGCTGTGTTGAAAGGAGACATGGGGGTCTGCCGTCCGCACCCCACGCCTCCTGGGACAGCGTAGCTGAGACCAACCCAGCTGTGGGCCACCTTGGCCTTTCCGAGGGCCACAGGGATGGCTCTGGCCCGTCTGCCTGGCAGTGCCCTGCGCATGTGTGGGGTCCGTGGGAGCTGACCTCGAGCAGGTGCGTGTGGGACCACCTTCCTCAGGCAAGGGTCTCAGTACCTGACCCCAGCCCTGAGCCCATGAGGACACAGCCCTGTAAGCAAATCTACCCCCCAGCACCACACGCACCCCTGCTGAGCGAGCCCACACCCCAGCATCACACGCACCCCTGCTGAGTGAGCCCATTACCCCCAGCACCACACGCACCCCTGCTGAGTGAGCCCACTATCCCCCAGCACCACACGCACCCCTGCTGAGTGAGCCCACACCCCAGCACCACACGCACCCCTGCTGAGTGAGCCCACTACCCCAGCACCACTCGCACCCCTGCTGAGCGAGCCCACACCCCAGCATCACACGCACCCCTGCTGAGTGAGCCCATTACCCCCAGCACCACTCGCACCCCTGCTGAGTGAGCCCACTACCCCCAGCACCACACGCACCCCTGCTGAGTGAGCCCACACCCCAGCACCACATGCACCCCTGCTGAGTGAGCCCACTACCCCCCAGCACCACACGCACCCCTGCTGAGTGAGCCCACACCCCAGCACCACACGCACCCCTGCTGAGTGAGCCCACTACCCCAGCACCACTCGCACCCCTGCTGAGCGAGCCCACACCTCAGTACCACACGTACCCCTGCTGAGTGAGCCCACTACCCCCCAGCACCACACGCACCCCTGCTGAGTGAGCCCACACCCCAGCACCACACGCACCCCTGCTGAGTGAGCCCACACCCCAGCACCACTCGCACCCCTGCTGAGTGAGCCCACTACCCCAGCACCACTCGCACCCCTGCTGAGCGAGCCCACACCTCAGTACCACACGCACCCCTGCTGAGTGAGCCCACACCCCAGCACCACACGCACCCCTGCTGAGTGATCCCTCCCCCCAGCACCACTTGCACTCCTGCTGAGCGAGCCCACTACCCCCAGTACCACATGCACCCCTGCTGAGTGAGCCCACTACCCCCAGCACCACACGCACCCTTACTGAGTGAGCCCACTACCCCAGCACCACACGCACCCCTGCTGAGTGAGCCCACTACCCCCCAGCACCACACGCACCCCTGCTGAGCAAGCCCACCCCAGCCTCTTGGCAGGCCGGGCCAGCGAGTGCCCACCAGCCTGAGGGCCTCCTGAGCTGCAGCGGGTGAAGGCAGGGAGGAGGCCATGGTGGCGCTGCCCTGGGCATTGAGGTCAGGGTGCTGGCCACTGTCACACACCCGGGCCTGGTCTCCCCGGGCCTCCAGAACTGCAGAAAGCCACAAATGCGTTTGAACCTGGTGCTGTTGACCCGTCCACGCTGGCTTCTCAGCCCCTCCCTCCACTGCCTGTCTGCGGCTCTGCCAGGCCCTCAGGTTGCCCAGTGCACAGCCCCCCAGGCCTGCGTCCCCAGCCCACCCCACCCCCCTGCCTATCCTTTGAGCTCCGCGGCCCCTGCAGACCCTCAGACCCTCACTTGCTCCTCTCTGGGCTCCCTGCTGGCCACCTGCCCGGTGTGCCGGGCCGGGTGGGACAGGGGGAAAGGCACAGTGCTGCTCCGCCCCTCAAACCAACCTCACGGGGGTGCCAGGCTGGCCGGGTCCTGAGAAGCCGAAGCCAAGATGCGACTTGAGATCTGCAGAGGTGGGGGGACGTGGGGCCCCTGCGGCACTGCCGCTCCCCTGCCCGATGAGCAGCTTATTCTGGGGTCCTGCTGTGTCCGAGACAGCCCACCGCCAGCCCCCGGCTCCCGGAGTGTACTTTCAGGGCCTGGGGTCTCCGTATTTTAGGGTCTGTGCTGCGTGTTGCCTCTGGGAGGGGCCCAGAGTGTGCAGTCCAGGCCCTGTGCCAGTTGCTGTGTCCTTTAGGGAATGGCTGGAGGCCGGCAGTCGCGTTGCTGCTCTCCCACTGCGCAGGCAGGTGGCTACGGGTGGATGGGGCCAGCTGGTGCCCCCTGCTGGCAGTTGCAGAGAGTGCGGGCACAGCCGGCCTCATCGGAAGGTGCTCTGCTCCCCAGGGCTCCAAGCGGATCCTGCGGTCCCATGAGATCGTGCTGCCCCCCAGTGGACAAGTGGAGACCGACCTGGCCCTGACCTTCTCCCTGCAGGTGGGCCCGCGCCCGGGAGAGGGCGCGCGCGGGAGCACCTCGCGTGCTCTTCCTGAGGGCTTCCTTCGCTTCCTTAGATTAAGTGTTTCCTCGCATGTTCGTGATCAGAGCATAGTGATGGGGCCGCAGTCTGACGGCCGCGTTCAGGTCATCTAAGGCCTTCTGGTTCAGGGAAGGGGGAGGGGCTGCAGCCTTCGAATTCTGAGCGCGGGAGTTGAGCGGGACGGAGAAGTTCCAGGCTGCGCGGAGCCGTCGGGAAGGCCCAGGGCGGTCCCCTGCCGCCCGTGCACCTCAGTAGCCTTTGGAGGGCGAGCCTGGGTCTCGCTGCTCAGCCTGGAGGGTGCACGGTGCTTCCCGCAGGAGCGCCTGCGACCCCACGTGGGCGTCGGCTCGCGCCCGGGGTTTCCTCGTCCCGGGAGCTGGGGTGGGCGCAGGGCTGGGTGCACCCCCAGCTCTGGCTGTGGCCTCTGCCCTCAGTATCCGCACTTCTTGAAGAGAGAAGGCAACAAACTGCAGATCCTGCTGCAGCGCAGAAAGCGCTACAAAAACCGCACCATCCTGGGCTACAAGACGCTGGCCGCCGGCTCCATCAACATGGCCGAGGTGAGCGGGAGAGTCTGCGGGGCCAGGGAGGAGCCGCCCTCGTGGCCACAGCGCTGCTGCGGGTCTGCGCTGGGCTCCCAGAAGTGCCCCTCCCTGCCCGTGCGCTTCCTCCCACGTGGCTCTCAGCACGGGCCCACGGCCAGGAGAGCAGGCAGGGTCCCGGCTCGGTGCTGAGCCCGGCGTCCCTGCTCCCCGGCGTCCGGCTGCGGGCTGCAGCGCCCCTGCCCTGGCGCTCAGCCTCTGGCCCTGTGCCTGCCCAGGTCATGCAGCTGCCCTCCGAGGGCGGCCAGGTGCTCAGCCTGTGCAGCAGCATCAAGGAGGCCTCGGTCAAGGTGGCCGAGATCTGGATCGTGTCCTTGTCCAGCCAGCCCATCGACCACGAGGAGAGCGCCATGCAGGCCGACCCCAAAGCCAAGTCCACGGGTAAGTGTGGCTGTCACGGGCCCGCCCCCCTGGGTACAAGCTTGGTGGCACAGCCACATCCGCGGGAGTCCGGGCTGCCCTGCGGCAGTGGCTCCTTGGTCACAAGACCTGTGTGCGGGGCCCCACAGTGCCACAAGGGTCCTGCACAGGGTGGGGCCCAGCGGGGTCAGCTGCCACCCTTGTCACAATCGGAGGCACCGCCCCTCCCCACCCCAGGGGCCCCGGTCAGCGCTCCGGGCAGGCAGACACGCCGGGCGGCCCCTCCTTGCCGGGCGGGCGCGGGGCGGCAGCGCTGGTGGCCGGGCCTGGCAGACGCTCAGGGAGCCCCGTTCTCGCACAGACAACTACTCCGAGGAGGAGGAGGAGAGCTTCTCCTCCGAGCAGGAGGCCAGCGACGATGCCGTGCAAGGCCAGGTGACTGGGGCTGGCGGGCGTCCTGGGCCTGAGGGCCCGGCTGCACCTGTGTGTGGCCCGTGCTGGGTGTGGCCTGCCTGGAGGGACCCCCGACCCTGCACGGGGTCCGGGGCAGGGCAGGACAGGGCAGCCCGTGGCCTCAGCGTGCGTCTCTGCAGGACCTGGACGAGGACGACTTCGACGTGGGGAAGCCGAAGCAGCAGCGGCGCTCGATAGTAAGGACGGCGGCCATGACCAGGGTCGGTGCAGACCGGTTTTGCTAACACTGGGGCTGGTCCGGGTGGGCAGGGGCATGGGTGTGGGCATGGGCGGCCCTCTCTGGTGGCCCCGGGGTTTAGGTGGGGAACCTGCCCCAGGTTGGGGCAGACCTCGGAGGCCAGGGCCAAGTGTTGTCAACCAGTGCAGAGCCCTGCTGCCCACCCCCACCAGGTACGTTCTGCCTCCGGCCCTGGCCGGCCACGAGGGCTCACCCGGGACCCTGGCACGCGGTCCTGGCTGTGGAGACAGCCGCTCGCACCCTTTGTGTGGGCCTCCCTGCTCCTGCTCAGGATCGAGCCCTCGGGCCCTGGCGACTCCAGGGCTGTGGTCAGGACCACCAGTCTTCTCCCAGAACCGTGGGTGGGACCAGTCCCTTCTCACGGCCCCACCTGGTGCAGGCACCGAGTGGCCACCACTACCCGAGCCCGGGGAGTGCACGGTGCTGTGGCCGCCCCCACTCCATCAGCAGCTGAGAGGTGCATGTGTGGTGCCAGCCCCCACTCGTAGGGTCAGCTTGGGAGCGGGACTGAGCCAGCCAGCTGGTGTCCACCCCGACGGGTACACAAACAGCCCCTCTCTGCTGGAGTGGCCCAGGCCTCTGTGGGAGGCTGAAGAGGTGGCCGAGGGCAGCAGGGGCCGCAGTGCCCAGTGCTCGTGATGTGCATGTCAGGGTACACGCGTCGCCCGAGCGAGGGAGGGGCCGTGTGCCCATGCGCCGAAGCGAGGGAGGGGCCATGCAGGTGCTGACCGGAACGAGGGAGGGGCCATGCAGGTGCCGACCGGAATGAGGGAGGGGCCGTGCGCGCCATCGGCGGGGGGGAGCGTGCGCGCCATCGGCGTGGGTGGGGCCGTGCGCACCATCAGGCGAGGGGGGGGCCGTGCGCACCATCAGGCGAGGGGGGGGCCGTGCGCACCATCGGGGGAGGGGAGGCCGTGCGCGCCAACGGCGTGGGTGGGGCCGTGCGCACCATCAGGCGAGGGGGGGGCCGTGCGCACCATCAGGCGGGGGGGGGGCCGTGCGCACCATCAGGCGAGGGGGGGGCCGTGCGCACCATCAGGCGAGGGGGGGGGCCGTGCGCGCCATCAGGCGAGGGGGGGGGCTGTGCGCGCCATCGGCGTGGGGGCGGCCGTGCGCGACATCAGGTGAGGGGGGGCCGTGCGCACCATCAGGCGGGGGGGGGGCCGTGCGCGCCATCAGGCGGGGGGGGGTCCGTGCGCACCATCAGGCGGGGGGGGGCCGTGCGTGTGCTGACGGCGCCGCTTGTCTTGCAGCAGCAGAACTTCAAGCAGAAGGTGGTGGCGCTGCTGCGCAGGTTCAAGGTGTCGGATGAGGTGAGGAGCGCCCTCTGGCTGCCGGGTGGGGTGCGGGCCTCCTGCTGGGGCTGTGCCTCACTGCTTTCTCTGGTGGAGTCCCCAGGGACCCCTCCCACCGTGGGCGTGCCGGGGGCTTTAGCCTTCCTTGTCCCTGTCACTGGCCCCCAGATCTCCACGTTGAGCTTAGCCTGCGTGAAACAAAACCTCGGCCTGTTTTGAACGGCCAGAAGCAGCCGCTCCCTGGGCCCTGGGCCCGCGGGGGAGAGGAGGCACCTGGGCGTGGGGTCCTGAAGCAAGGTCACCACTCAAGCTCCCGACAGCCGCACCCCTGGAGGCAGCAGGGTCTGGGGTCAGCTCCCAGCAGCTACGCCTACGGCTGCTCCTCCCGGGCACACATGGTGGGTGGTCTCCAGCCTGCCTTTGCCCTGGGCGGTGGACCAGGCGCCCAGCCTTTTGGCTCAGCTGAGATGGGGCCTTCCTAGGTCCACGTGAAGAGGGGACATGCAGCCTGGCTACCCCCGCCCCCGCCCCCGCCCCCCGAGTGCTTGCTGCTGCCTCTTGACTCTGGCACTCTACTTGCCTGGCCAGCTGGGCCAGACTCCTGAGCAAACCCCAGAGCCGTGTCCCAGAGCCACCACAGAGCCGTGTCCCAGAGCCACCCCAGAGCTGGGCCACAAAGCGCGCCCAGAGCCGTGTCCCGGAGCCGTGTCCCGGAGCCACCCCAGAGCTGGGCCACAAAGCAAGCCCAGAGCCGTGTCCCGGAGCCGTGTCCCGGAGCCGTGTCCCAGAGCGCGCCCAGAGCCGTGTCCCGGAGCCACCCCAGAGCTGGGCCACAAAGCAAGCCCAGAGCCGTGTCCCGGAGCCGTGTCCCAGAGCGCGCCCAGAGCCGTGTCCCGGAGCCGTGTCCCAGAGCGCGCCCAGAGCCGGGCCCCAGCACAAACTGCACTGACACAGCTTGGCTCCAACTGCCAACTCGGCCCTGTCGTGGGGAGCTCAGTGGCTACAGGGGCAGGAGTCTGTCATTGGCTTGGCTCAGGCTCCCACTTGCAGGCGGCAGTGGCACAGGCGGCGCACGCCTTCCCTGAGCAGCACCTGTGTGCCCTGTTGGCCCCGGAGCCTGGCACAGGGGGCAGTCCTCCTGGCCACAGCAGCTCCCTGCCCGGGTCGCAGCCGTCTCGGCCTGTTCCCACTGCTTTGGCAGACGGCCTGGCTGGGGTGAGCTGTGGACAAAGGACGCACTGCAGCCCAGGTGTCCGTGCTGCCTCCTGCGTGGCAGCCCTGCAGCCGCCTCGGTGCCATCACCTGGTGTGGGGGGTTCAGCCTGGGGGTCCTGGGGGAGACGCCTGTCCCTTGCCTGAGGCTCACGGGAGCAGCACAGCCACAGCCCAGGGCAGAGCGCACAGGAGCGCACCCCTGGGGGAGCCAGCACCCCTGGGGGAGCCAGCACCCTGGGGGACCAGCACCCCTGGGGGAGCCAGCACCCTGGGGAACCAGCACCCTGGGGGACCAGCACCCTGGGGGACCAGCACCCCTGGGGGAACCAGCACCCCTGGGGGAGCCAGCACCCTGGGGAACCAGCACCCTGGGGGACCAGCACCCCTGGGGGAGGCAGCACCCTGGGGGAACCAGCACCCTGGGAGAACGAGCCTGGAGCTCACTCCTCGGGGCCCTGTGCCAAAGCTGAGGCTGCGTTGTACTTCCCACTCAGCACAGACGGTGCCGGTGCCAGTGCCCGGGACACAGGACTGCCTTCCGCAGAGCTCTGAGTGCTGACCCACAGAGCACCTGTGCAAAGATGAGCTGGGGGCGGTGCTGTGGCGGAGCGGGTAAAGCCGCCACCTGCACTGCTGGCATCCCATATGGACGCCGGTTCAAGTCCCAACTGCTCCACTTCCAATCCAGCTCTCTGCTGTGGCCTGGGAAAGCAGTAGAAGATGGCCCAAGTCCTTGGGCCCCTGCACCCATGTGGGAGACCTGGAAGAAGCTCCTGGCTCCTGGCTTCAGATTGGCACAGCTCCTGCCATTGCAGCCAATTGGGGAGTGAACCAGTGGATGGAAGACTCTCTCTGCCTCTCTGTAACTCTGCCTTTTAAATAAATAAATAAATCTTCAAAACAAAACAAAAACAAAAAAACAAGCAGTGGAGCTGGGCATGGGTCACGCTCCATGTGCGCAGCCTGACCCTACGTAAGTCCCACACTGGCCGCCGAGAGGCCGTGTCCGTGGGCAGCCGCGGCCTGGGGAGATGCGCTCTGGAGCCGGACGCTGTGGCTGCATGGTGCGGGTTGTGCACTCAGAGATGGCAAGTGCCGCGTGCATCTGACCACGGTTCTAAAACAGGAATATGCTCTCAGGAAGATTTAAGAGAAAGCGCAGAAAACAGAAGAAAAAGAAACCAGAGGATGTGCACGTATTTGGGTGCCACATATCGAGTTAGGTGGAGAACTCTCAAAACCCAGTAAGAAAACATCCCCAAGTTACAAACCAGCAAGAGTCACGCAGCGGATGCAGCGCTGGTGAGGGAGGGGAGTGGCGGCGCCCTGCCATCCCCCACCGTCCCCCACTGTCCCCTGCCATCCCCCACCGTCCCCCACTGTCCCCTGCCGTCCCCCACCGTCCCCCACTGTCCCCTGCCGTCCCCCACTGTCCCCAACTGTCCCCTGCCGTCCCCCACTGTCCCCCACTGTCCCCTGCCGTCCCCCACTGTCCCCCGCCGTCCCCCACTGTCCCCAACTGTCCCCCACTGTCCCCAACTGTCCCCTGCCGTCCCCCACCGTCCCCCACTGTCCCCCACTGTCCCCTGCCGTCCCCCACTGTCCCCCACCGTCCCCCACTGTCCCCTGCCGTCCCCCACCGTCCCCCACCGTCCCCCGCTGTCCCCTGCCGTCCCCCACCGTCCCCCACCGTCCCCCGCTGTCCCCTGCCGTCCCCCACCGTCCCCCTCCATCCCCTGCCGGCCTGCGCCGTCCCCCCGTCCCCTGCTGCCCCGTGCCATCCCCCACTGTCCCCCACCCCTCTACTTTCCCCCGTCATCCCCCACTGTCCCCCGCCGCTCCCCACTGCCCCCCCACTGCCCTGTGCTGTCTCCCACTGTCCCCCACCGTCCCCCACCGCCCCCTGCCGTTCCCCACCGTCCGCTGCTGTCTGCATCAGGAACCCAGCCTGAAAATTAATGTTTAAATGCAAGGGCTCCAGGCCAGGGCTTGACAGAGCGTCTTCTGCAGGTAAAGTTTACATAAAGCAGAGTGCAGAGTGGTCCAGAGGCTGGGGTCAGGGCTGAGTCTGCGCCCCTCTGCAGGGCCATCAAGCCCACACCACGGGGAAGGACACTTGTCTCTCTGACAGAGGCTGCTGGGACAGCTGGATGTCCACGGTAGACAGCGGGGCTGGACCCTTCCTCACCGCACATCCAGAAACCAGCCCAGCGTGGATCGGGGACAAAAACCCAGGCCAGTGTCTCACTGTGCAGGGGGCAGTGATGTCACGCACGTGGCCATAGAAGGGACCAGAGAAAAATAAGTTGGGCTGTGCCGTGTTGAACACCCGTGTTGCGTGCCCGTGGGAGGACACCTGTCTGCTGTGCATGCCTGGGGCTGGCTCACCCCCTGTAGTGCCGGCATCCCACATGGGCACTGGTTCGAGTCCTGGCTGCTCCTCTTCCGATCCAGCTCTCTGCTGTGGCCTGGTAAAGCAATGGAAGATGCCCAAGTCCTTGGACCCCTGCACCTGCATGGGAGACCAGGAAGAGGCTCCTGGCTTTGGATTATGGCCACGTAGGGAGTGAACCAACGGATTGAAAGACTTCTCTCGCTCTCTGCTTCTGCTTCTCCGTGACTCTGTCTTTCAAATAAATAAGCGAAAAGGAAATGAGTCATGCAGCTCAGAAGCAGACAACGGCTCTGGAGAGACGTCTCTCCAGGGCGGAAGTGCGTGTAGCCACCAGTGCCTGGCTGCTGCCGCTGGCCGCCGGGGAAACAGGCCTGCTGGGGGCTGGCTCTGGAACACGTTCGGAGCAGTGACCGACGCTGCTCGGGACGTCCTGTCCCACATCGCAGCTGCTTGTGTGACGCCAGCTTCCTGTGGTGGGCCCAGCGCGTGGGTCCCTGGAACTATGTGGGAGACCTGGATGGAGCTCCTGGCTCCTGGCTTCGGCCTGGCCCAGTCCTGACGGTTGTGGGCACCTGGGGAGTGGGCCAGCTGTCTCTCTTTATCTCAGACACTTCTGAAAAACACAAAAGGGGAAGCAAGTGCTGGGGCTGCGCCGTGCACTCCCTGTAGGAGCCGCAGCCCCAGCCGAGTGCACCCTTCGAGGGGAACCAGAGAGAGGGCGGGGAGTGCACTGAGCAGCAGCCCCATGGTGGCTGCCAGGGCCAGGAGGGAGAGGTGTTTTACGTCTGACCTTGGTGGCCACGCTTCACACCTGAAGGACTGGCCAGAGCAGGCGCCCAGCCAGCCTGCGCCTCGGGCCACAGCTGTGCCCGCAGGGCCTCGCGAGACGGCTGCTGTGTCAGGAGCAGGCGGGCAGCCTGAGAGGAGGCTCCTCACCTGTGCCCGGCCCCCTGCAGGTCCTGGACTCGGAGCAGGACCCCACGGAACATGTCCCCGAGGGGGAGGAGGACCTGGACCTGCTCTATGACACGCTGGACATGGAGAACCCCAGCGACAGTGGCCCTGACATGGAGGACGACGACAGTGTCCTCAGCACCCCCAAGCCCAAGCTCAGGTGGGACCGCCCTGGCACCTGGCTAGGAGGGAGCCCACCCCTGCGCACCAGGCCACCTGCCCGGCCCTGGGGCCACAGCAGGCAGACAGGAGGTGGCCTGGGGCTTCCTGTCCCCCCGGGTGGTTATGGGTAAACTGAGCTGGGCAGCTCCCCATTCAGGCCAGGCGAAGGGAAGGCCGTGCGGGGCGTGGGGAGGGGCCTTGGGGCGGGGCACCAGAGACCCACAGGGCAGCCAGTCTGCAGTTTCTGTGCAGGGCAGCGTGTCCTCCGGTGAGTGGTGGCAAAGCCTCGGGAGCCCATCTGCCTTCGGGAAGGTTCTGTCTGGAATCCACAGGGAACGTGGAGGCAGATGGCTTCCTGGCATTTTGGCTAAGACCGAGGGACAGACGATGGCATGGGGACGGGGGGCTGTGTGCACTGTCACAGGACAGGGGCTGCCGGGAACCTCTCCCCAAGGATGGGGGGGCAGGAGGCGGGGCTGGCTGAGGCCGGCCTGGAGGGAGGGTTAGGCTGTGGACTCAGGAGCCCAGGTCAGCCACGTCGCTGGTGTTCCCAGGCTGCTCTTTCCTGTGCCGAGCTCCGAGCTCCGAGCTGCGCTGTGCGCTCGTGTTCCCCGCCCCGGCCCCAGGCGGACGGTGGAGCCGCACCTCCAGTGTCGGGCGGTCCAGTCCCTTGTCACCGCAGCGCGCACCTGCGGCAGCCAGCTCTGAAAGGGGAAGGTTATTTAGCTTGCAGTGTGGGAGGTCGAGTCAGAGGCCGCGCTGGCTGGCCGTGGTGAGGTGGCAGCAGTGTGGGAGGTCGAGTCAGAGGCCGCACTGGCTGGCCGTGGTGAGGTGGCAGCAGTGTGGGAGGTCGAGTCAGAGGCCGCACTGGCTGGCCGTGGTGAGGTGGCAGCAGTGTGGGAGGTCGAGTCAGAGGCCGCACTGGCTGGCCGTGGTGAGGTGGCAGCAGTGTGGGAGGTCGAGTCAGAGGCCGCACTGGCTGGCCGTGGTGAGGTGGCAGCAGTGTGGGAGGTCGAGTCAGAGGCCGCGCTGGCTGGCCGTGGTGAGGTGGCAGCAGTGTGGGAGGTCGAGTCAGAGGCCGCACTGGCTGGCCGTGGTGAGGCGGCAGCAGTGTGGGAGGTCGAGTCAGAGGCCGCGCTGGCTGGCCGTGGTGAGGCGGCAGCTGGCGGCACGGTGGGCGGGAGCCGCTGCGGGAGCACACAGGGACGGAGGGGAGCTCCTCAGTTATTCTTCCAGTGCTGCTTTATTTTCATCTGCGAGAGAGCGAGAGAGAGAGCGCGAGCGAGCGCGCTTCCGTCCACCGGTTCACTCCACAAATGTTCCAGCAGCCGAGGCTGGGCCAGGCCACAGCCAGGAGCCTGGAGCTCCGGTCTGGGTGTTTGGCGTGGTGGCAGGGGCTGAAGCTGTTGCACTGCCTCCAGGAAGCGTCAGCAGGAAGCTGGATCGGAAGACGAGCGGCCGAGACGTGGGCCGGTGCTCTGATGCGGGACGTGGGCTTAACCCGCGGCACCACCACAGCCGCCCCGACTTGCGCGACGGTGCCCCAGGCACGCGCAGGCGTGTGGCACAGCAGTTAGGCTGCTCCGGGCGCCGCGTCGCGTGTCCCTGTGCCAGCTTCACTTTCCGGTGCGGTTTCCCGCTGACGTGCACCCTGGGAGGCAGCAGGTCTCGCCCAGCTGCTCGGGCCCCTGCCCCACATGGGAGATCTGGGTGGGGGTTGCTGGCTGCAGCCTCTTGGGTCCCAGCTGTGTGGGCGTTCGGGGAGTGAACCAGCAAATGGGAGCCCTCCCTCCCTCCCTCTGTCTCTGTCTCTCTCGCTCCCCGTGTGTGAGTCTGTCTATGTGTCTCCTTATTTCTCTCTTTGCCTTTCAAATAAAGTAAATATAAGTAAGTAAAATGGAACTCAGCTGTCTCCCGCCAGCCGTGACCCAAGGGCCCCTGCTCGGCCTCTCCTGCTAGTGGCTGCCCTGGGGGCTGAGCCTCCAGCCCCAGTGGCACCTCACGGGTCCTGGCAGACACAGCCTCTTCCCCGGCCAGGCCCTACTTCGAAGGCATGTCCCACTCCAGCTCGCAGACCGAGGTGGGCAGTGTGCACAGCAGCAGGAGCCACAAGGAGCCCCCGAGCCCCGTGAGTGCAGCCCACACCTTGTGCCCGTAATTCAAGTCACGGGGCCGTCCCCCGGGCTGGGTCGGGGGGGCCTGACACCCCCAGCACAGCCTGGGCTCAGGGTCCTGCCAGGAAGCAAGGCCACCTCGGCAGCCGCAGCTGGTGGACCTGAGTCCTGTCTCGTGCCCCAGGCCGACGCGCCCGAGAAGACCCGGTCCCCGGGAGGCAAGCAGCCCAGTGACAGCGTCTCCGACACCACAGCCCTCGTAAGCCCCTGCACTGGGCCCCAAACCCAGGCCTCACACCCCCTGCCCTGAGCACCGGCTGTGCAGACGCAGGCTCAGTCCTGGTGTAGCCGCCTGCCCGCGGCCAGGGATGCCAGGTCCACCCCCACCTCGGAGCCCTGGCAGGCCCCACGGCACCTGCTTTTGTCCTGCTGCCCTTGTTTGGGGTCTTGGGTCAGGCGGGGTCCTCAGCAGGTCTGGTGCTGGTCTCCCGGTGTCTGGGCCCAGGGCTCTGTGCTTGGAGGCTGAGGTCAGCCAGGCCCCCACGGGCAGCCTGTGGCCGTCCACATGCAGGGAACTGCAGCCCAGGAGAGCCAAGAAGCACCCAGCAGGGGAGCGTGGTGGGCACGGCTGCCCAGGGCCTGTGCGCACGCTCCCCCCTTGCTTGGCAGAGCGTGCCAGCCCCTCGGGAGCAGCCAGGGCAGGCCGAGGACAGCCCCGAGGCCGAGACCCCCACCCTGGACGTGTTCACCGAGAAGCTGCCACCCAGCGGAAGGATCACCAAGACCGAGTCCCTCGTCATCCCCTCCACCAGGTGATGGGGGCCCCATGCTGGTGGGGGTGGGGGCTGCGTGAGGCCACAGCAGCCTGTGCTGGGGGTGGGTGCCCGTGGGATGGGGCCTGCAGGGAGCCGAACTGGAGCGGCCAGGATGCCATATGGGCTCTGCCATGGGCTGGCAGGGAGGGCAGGGTCCCGGCCCTGGTCAGCCGGCCTGAGAAAGGGACAGGACTGGGTCCTGGAGCTGCGCCTCCGTCAGCTGTGTGTTCGTGGGTGTCCAGTGCCGGCAGGTAGACAGTCTTTCTCGAATGAGCACAGGTGGCTTCCTGGGGGGTTCCCCAAGGGTTTCTCAGGTCATCTGCCCCCCCACGACCCTGCCCAGGTCAGGCCAGAAGTAGTCTCTGAGCAGCGTGTATAGGGATGGCCAGGACCACTGCTACTGCCCCGTGCAGCCCCCACCCTGCCCAGCCTCTGCTGGCCTCACCCTCTCCAGCCTGGACTCCCAGCTTCTGCTGATACCCACGTGACCCCTCCCTGAGTGGTTAGAGATATGCCCAGCTATTGTCTCCACTGGCCTCGGGCCGTGTGATGGCCTTGGTGCCCAGCCCTGGCCTGTACCCCCATGCAGGACAAGAGGTTGAGCTCAGCTTTCACCTTGAGCCACAGGCCCCTGTGCCCTCCGACGAGAAAGCCGAGCTGGGGGCCAGGGTCTGACCCGGGGCCCTGGTCTTGCAGTGCTGCCGCCCCCCAGGGTGAGTGGGCCCAGGCCCCGGGGCCCCCATCCCAGTCTGTGCTCATCCCAGCAGGTCCGAGGGGAAGCAAGCCGGCCGCCGGGGCAGGAGCACGTCGCTGAAGGAGCGGCAGCCGGCACGGCCGCAGAGTGAGCGAGCCAACAGCCTGGATAGTGAGCGCTGCCCGGACACGCGGAGCCAGCTGCAGGTGCAGGGCAGGGCCTCGCACAGCTGGAGGGCTGCAGGCTGCCCTGCCCCTCCCTGTCCGGTGTCTGAGGGCTGGTGTGGACGCCTTTGTCCTGTCCGGTGTCCGAGGGCTGGCGTGGACGCCTTTGTCCTGTCCGGTGTCCGAGGGCTGGTGTGGACGCCTTTGTCCGGTGTCTGAGGGCTGGTGTGGACGCCTTTGTCCTGTGCGGTGTCCGAGGGCTGCTGTGGATGCCTTTGTCCTGTCCGGTGTCCAAGGGCTGGCGTGGACGCCTTTGTCTGGTGTCCGAGGGCTGGTGTGGACGCCTTTGTCCTGTGCGGTGTCCGAGGGCTGGTGTGGACGCCTTTGTCCTGTCTGGTGTCCGAGGGCTCATGTGGACGCCTTTGTCCAGTGTCCGAGGGCTGGCGTGGACGCCTTTGTCCTGTCTGGTGTCCGAGGGCTGGTGTGGACGCCTTTGTCCTGTGCGGTGTCCGAGGGCTGGTGTGGACACCTGTGTCCGGTGTCCGAGGGCTGGTGTGGACGCCTTTGTCCTGTGCGGTGTCCGAGGGCTGGTGTGGACACCTGTGTCCGGTGTCCGAGGGCTGGTGTGGACGCCTTTGTCCTGTCCGGTGTCCGAGGGCTGGTGTGGACACCTGTGTCCGGTGTCCGAGGGCTGGTGTGGACACCTGTGTCCGGTGTCCGAGGGCTGGTGTGGACGCCTTTGTCCTGTGCGGTGTCCGAGGGCTGGTGTGGACACCTGTGTCCGGTGTCCGAGGGCTGGTGTGGACGCCTTTGTCCTGTCTGGTGTCCGAGGGCTGGCGTGGACGCCTTTGTCCTGTGCGGTGTCCGAGGGCTGGTGTGGACGCCTGTGTCCGGTGTCGAGGGCTGGTGTGGACGCCTGTGTGTCGCAGATCCCCAGGAAGACCGTGTACGACCAGCTGAACCACATCCTGGTCTCCGACGAGCAGCTGCCCGAAAACATCATCCTGGTCAACACCTCTGACTGGCAGGGGCAGGTAGGGGCGGGGCCCTGGTCCCCAAGGTGCTGGGGGCTGGGGCGCGGTGGGCCGGGCCGCGTGCCGAGGGTCACGCGTGTCTGCCGTGCCCAGTTCCTCTCGGACGTCCTGCAGAGGCACACGCTGCCTGTGGTGTGCACCTGCTCTGCCGCGGACGTCCAGGCGGCTTTCAGCACCATCGTCTCACGCATTCAGAGATAGTGAGTCGAGCCCGCACCCTCGCCGGCCGCGCCTCCGCCCGGCTGTCTGTTCCCGAGGCGCCCACGCGGGCCCCCACGGCCCAGCCAGCCTGCGGGGGGCAGGCTCCCCTCCTGGCTGGGGAGTCCTGCCCCTGGGGAGTCCTGCCCCTGGGGAGTCCTGCCCCTGGGGAGGGTCCTGTCCTGGGGAGGGTCCTGTCCTGGGGGAGGTCCTGTCCTGGGGAGGGTCCTGTCCTGGGGAGGGTCCTGTCCTGGGGAGGGTCCTGTCCTGGGGGAGGGTCCTGTCCTGGGGAGGGTCCTGTCCTGGGGGAGGGGTCCTGGCAGCTGCACGAGGGGCAGGTGCCTCAGCACAGCCTCCCAGGACCGGTGCTGGAGGCCCCGCGCCCAGGCCGGCTCCGCTGAGCGCCGCCCCCTCCCCGCTGCCGCGCAGCTGCAACTGCAACTCCCAGCCGCCGCCGCCCGTGAAGATCGCGGTGGCCGGCGCGCAGCACTACCTCAGCGCCGTCCTGCGGCTCTTCGTGGAGCAGCTGACCCACAAGACACCCGACTGGCTGGGCTACATGCGCTTCCTGGTCATCCCACTGGGTGAGGCCCCAGCGTCGCACACTTGGGGTGTTTTGGACGTCGCTGTAGTGGGGGGGAAGCTGCCACGGTGATCCTGCAGCAGTGGCTGGGGGCGGCCCGAGCCAGCCCTGCGTGGCTGCGCCGCGTGAGCGCCTGGTGCAGCCCAGGTCTGCGGACGGGCAGGTGTCACCCTGCTGCGTCACAGCTGCTGGCGGCCGTCCCCAGGGGAGGTCCTGGCCCCCTCGAGGGGGCTGCACAGATCCTCAGCAGGGCAGGTCGGGGGTGCCCAGGGAAGGGGGTCTGTCGCGGGTCTCACGTGACGGCTCTCCCCGGCACGCAGGCTCGCACCCTGTGGCCAGGTACCTGGGCTCCGTCGACCACCGCTACAACAACTTCTTCCAGGACCTGGCCTGGAGGGACCTGTTCAGCAAACTGGAGGCCCAGGGTGCCGGTGAGGGCCCCCCGCCCCTTGAACCTCTGCCCGGAGTCGCCAGGGCCAGCACATGGCCAGGGGATGGCAGGGCTGCAGCTAGGGGCTGCCCTCTCTGGCCTGGGCCAGAGCTTGTGGGGTACATGGGGCCAGTTTGGGAAGAGGCAGGGTGCAGAGCCGGGGAGCTGCCCTTCAGGACTGGGGAGGCCTTGTGGCCCTTTGCCGCCCTGGGCGGTCATGGGGCCCTGGTGTGGTTGGCAGGGAAGCGGGAGGCCCTGGGCCGTAGGCCCGACCACTGTGGCCACCTCCTCTTGCAGTGCAGGACACGCTGGACATCGTATCCCGCGTCACACAGTACATCTCGGGGGCCAACTGCGCCCACCAGCTGCCCATTGCGGAGGCCATGCTGACCTACAAGCAGAAGAGGTAACACGGGGACCTGGGCCCGGGCCTGGGGCGGCAGAGGGAGCTCTGGTCTCGCCCTGCGGCGTGGGCTGGGGGCACAGGTCAGAGCAGGGTGAGCCTTCTCCGTGTGTGCTCAGGGCCGAGAGCCAGTGCCGCGTGTCGGCACTGCAGGCCTGGCGTTCGCGGGGGTCCGCGGTTTCAAGAGCCCACTCTTGTGGGTTGGCCGTCCTGGTGCCTGCTGGGATGAGAGAGCACAGGGCGGGGCTGGATCTTTTCTGGGGGGTGCCCGGTGGGCAGTGCGTGAGCCCACTGCCCCTCTGTAGCCACCTCAGCAGCCGTCGGCGAGGTGCCGGGGCTGCGCTCCTGAGTGTGTGCTAATCGTCTCTCTTCTCTCTTGGTGGCTTTCTGCAAAGGAAAAAGCACTTCCATTTTGACTTTACCCTAAGGTACGCTCCCTGGCCCGCGCCCGCCCGTCCGCCCCGGCTGGTCTTCAGGCTTGTTTAGCAGTCACCGCCCGGTGTCCCTGCCTCCCAGCACAGGCCCTTCAGCCGGGCGAGGCCAGGGCAGAGCTGAGCCCCCGCTGGGAGGCCCCCAGGCCCAGGCCCAGCTGCAGTGGCGTTCCCGAAGCCAGGACGGGCTCCAGGCCGGGGACTGCAGGGCGGAGGTCGGGGCTGGCTGGAGGACATGACAGTCAGTGGCCACGCCTCGAGCTGCCTGCGGTGCTGCAGAAAGTGCCCCCTCACACCCGAGCAGGGGTGTGCAGAGGCGGCAGAGGCGCACAGGATCCCACAGTGGCTTCTGCGGCTCCACTCGGAGATGCGGCCTGGCACTGAGCCCCGATGGGGTAAAACCCTGGATCACAGAGGTGCCGCCCCAACCCCAGATGTCCCCCACACCCCCACTGTGCTGGAGGGGCCACTGGCCCAGGGCCTGCTAAACAAGCCTTCGCAGGTCCCAGAAAGACCAGCCACAGCCCTCCCTGCCGCCGCCGGCCACAGCTTCTCTGTGCAGCAAGCAGGGCTGAAGAGAGACCCTGACCCTCCGCCCCGACCCTCTGCCTCCTGCCCTTTCTCCATGTTACAGTGGTGACACCGGCCCCCCCCGGGGGAGTGGGGGCCCGGATACCCTGGGTGGAGTCCACTGAAGACTTAGTCACTGCACCAGAAAAAGTGCCGTCCACCAGGGAGTGGAGGCCAAGCAGGGGGCCCGGAGGGGGCTGTGAACATGGCCCCTTGAGCCCGTCTCAGGCCCCTCCCCACCCCGGCTCACCCACCTGCGTTCTTCCTGTAGCCTGCCCGCGCTGGCACAGGGACGAGGCGCTCGGCCCAGCAGCTCCTTGGGTGCCTGCACCTCCATGCCGTGGCCGGGGCTCCGGAGCCGTGGCCAGGGCTGTGATCCTTAGCCACTGAGCACGCCAGCCCTCCAAGAGCAGGCGTGTGCTGCAGGCGTGGGCGGCCCTCTGTCCAGGGCTGGGGAGCTGAGTGGCAAGCCGGTGTCACCCCTGTTGCTGTGTCCAGTGCTGGGTGTCGTCTGCATGGCCCAGCTGCAGCTTGGCTTTGAGTCCCAGCCGTAGCCCCGTGGCCATCGTCTGCGATGCTCCACCCCTGCCATGCGCTCTGCTCAGGGCCTGTGACCAGCGGCTGCCCGCCTGGGTCGGGGGGCTTGGGGGGTGACCTCCGCCTGTGACGAGCAACTTCCCACCAGGGTCGGGGGGCTTGGGGAGGGGTGACTGCCTGTGACGAGCAACTTCCCACCAGGGTCGGGGGGGCTTGGGGAGGGGTGACCTCCCCCTGTGACCAGCGGCTGCCCGCCTGGGTCGGGGGGCTTGGGGGGTGACCTCCGCCTGTGACGAGCAACTTCCCACCAGGGTCAGGGGGCTTGGGGAGGGGTGACTGCCTGTGACGAGCAACTTCCCACCACGGTCGGGGGGGCTTGGGGAGGGGTGACCTCCCCCTGTGACGAGTGGCTGCCCACCAGGGTCAGGGGGCTTGAGGGGTGACCTCCCCCTATGACAAGCGGCTGCCCACCAGGGTCGGGGGGCTTGGGGGGTGACCTCCGCCTGTGACGAGCAGCTGCCCACCAGGGTCGGGGGGGCTTGGGAAGTGACCTCCGCCTGTGACGAGTGGCTGCCTACCAGGGTCAGGGGGCTTGAGGGGTGACCTCCCCTATGACAAGCGGCTGCCCACCAGTGTCAGGGGGCTTGGAGGGGGTGACCTCCCCTGTGACAAGTGGATGCCTACCAGCGTCGGGGGGCTTGAGGGGTGACCTCCCCTGTGACAAGTGGATGCCTACCAGGGTCGGGGGGCTTGGAGGGGGGTGACCTCCCCCGTCCTGGGGACCACCGCCCTGCTTGCCTTCTGTAGCCTCCTGGCCGGGAGGACCTGGCGCTCACAGCTGTTTCTCAGCCCCTGGGTGTCCCTGCTTGAGGGTGGGGGTGGGCAGGGAACGTCCTCAGCTGCCACAGGGCCGAGGCAGGGCCCAGCCGGGATTCGCAGGTTCTTGCTTATTTGGAAGGCGCACAGGAGGGCAGGTTTGTCTCACCCAGCTCTGCTCAGCACAGGAAGGAGGCTGGGAGTTCACTGCTCCTCAGGGCCCCCCAGGCATCTGCCCAGTCCCCTGCGTTCTGGGCTGGCCCCGGGAGAGACACTCGTGCAGCTGTGGGCACACGTGAGGGCACTCAGGCCACGCACTGCCCCACCCCAGGCTCGGGGACGTGGGGACGCTGACCGTGGGAGCGGTGCGCAGGGCAGAGGGCCGGGCTCCAGGCGGGGGCGGCTCCCCTGCTGCCCCCAGTGGCCTGGCACCCGTGATCTCAGCACCACACGCGTGTGCACGAGTCTCCGTCTGCAGGCGGCAGGCTCCACGCTGGGGAACTGACACGGACGTGGAGCTGCGTGCTGGCCCCACGCCCTGCAGACCAGCCAGCGAGGAGCCTGCTGCAGCGTCGGCCCCCGCGCAGCTCCCGCGTGGCCAGGTGCACTGGCCAGGGACCACGAACAGGTTTTCACGTCCGCGTCTTCTCCGTGGTGGTGCAGATGCTGGGCAGAGCGGAGTCCAGACCAGCTGTCACCACCCACTGGGCACCAGGAGCTCTGGCCCTTCCTGTGCCTGGGTGTGAGTCTGGTGGGACGGCACCACAGCCAACGCTGGGCCTCCAGAGCTCGCACCGATGTTACCCAGACGGCCTGGGAGGAGACCTGGGGAAGCCCCCCCGCCCCGGCTGAGCTGGGAACCAGGCAGGATGGTGGCCACGCGGGACTGGGCTGGTGCCCCATGCAACAGACTCGGGTGTGGGGCTCTGTTCGCTGGCCACCCCTCGCCACCTGCGGGCTCCCCGGTCCCTAGGTGCTCGCCCTGGGCCCAGGCAGTGTCACGGGAGACCCGAGCGTGGGCTGGAAGCCAGGCTGGGCTCAGGGTCGGGAGAATGCCGAGCCCACCTCGGTGCTGCAGCCTGGGGTGGGTGGCGCGTGCCCCCCAGAGACCCTAACTGTGTTCTCTCTGCTGCTAGCCCGGATGAAGAGTCCTCCCAAAAGTTCATTCCCTTCGTTGGGGTGAGTACCACCGGGGAGAGACCCTTGCCAGACGTGCGGACGACACTAAGGGCTGCTCTCAGAAGCAAGCCGGACTGGGGCCCTGAGCTCGCCTGGCTCGGGTGGGGAGTGGGCTCGAGCCCTTGGTTCTCCAGTTCTGCTGGGGGCTGCAGGTAGACGCACAGGCTGAGTCTGGGTGGGACGTCCGATGGCACCAGCTCCAGGAGGGGACCACAGTCCTTTGAGAGCCGAAGGCTATGGGAGCTCCCAGGGGTGCTGCCCTCCCCATACCCCTGTGTCTCACCCTGTCGGGTGGCCTCCCACCAGCCGAAGTGTCTGCTGTGAGACCTACACGGCAGCCTGACAGGTGGAGCCGCCAGGCCGGGCAGGGCCTCTGGACCTGTTTCCCCACAGTGCACCGTGCCGTGGCTGGGTCCCTGGTGCAGGACCTGGGGACCCTCTGGGAGGGGTGCCATCTGTAGGGCACAGCCCACTCGAAAGAGCTCCATGTGGTAGCGACTGCCCGTGCTCAGCACCCAGGCCCGTCTAGCAGCTGGCTCGCTCCACACTGCACAGTACGCGTGCCCGTAGCTACCATGCTGGGCTTTGCTGGCCACACAGCCCTGCGGTCAGTCCCACAGGCAGGAGGGGCAGGTGCAGATACAGGCACGCGGGAGCCAGCCAAGCAGGGCAGGGCAGGGCAGGGCAGGGGGACTGGCCAGCACCTCTGTGGCCCCCAGCAGCCGGTGTCCTGTTGCCTTCTAGGTTGTGAAGGTGGGCATTGTGGAGCCATCCTCCGCCACGTCAGGTAACCCCGACCCCCTCAGGGCCGTGTGAATGGCATTCAGGACACTTCCCAGGGTGTAGGTGTCCTGGGCCAGGAGCCTCGTCCCTCTGGTCTGGGGGACCAGCCCAGCCCTTGGGCCTGAGAGCAGCCCTGGGCTCCTCCCGCTCCACTGCCGCGGGGTGCAGCCGGGAAACCTGCCCTCCCACCCCACCCCACCTGCCCCAGGCTCCCATGGCTGGGTCCGCAGCCCTGGCCACCAAGGTAGAGCAGCAAATGGGCTCACTGGTGCCTGTGACCCTACAGGTGACTCAGACGACGCGGCCCCCTCAGGCTCCGGAGCACTGTCCTCAACCCCGCCGTCCACCTCTCCCGCTGCCAAGGAAGCCTCCCCCACACCCCCCTCCTCCCCGTCGGTGAGCGGGGGTCTCTCCTCCCCCAGGTAAGCGATGCCTGGCAGGCAGGGCAGGCAGAAGCCCTGGCTCGCTGCCTCCTGGTGTCTTGCTGAGTGTGGTCACAGGAGATGCGAGGGGGCCACACAGGGCTGGGGCGGACATTGGGCGCAGCAGGGAAGCCCCTCTGGGGACGCCTGCATCCCACGTCAGAGCCTGGGTTGGGTTCTGGCTCTGCTTCAAATCCACTTCCTGCTGCCGTGCACCGGGGGGCAACAGTGATGGCTCAAGGGCTGGGTCTCTGGCGCCCATGTGGGAAACCTGGACGGAGTTCCTAGGTCCTGCCCAGCCCTCGTGTTCCGGGCATTGGGGAGTGAAGCAGCGGACAGGTCTCCCTGTCTCCCTGCCTCTCACGTGGAGGGGCCGACAGCAGGAGGAGCAGGAGACGGGGTCTGCAGATGGCCGCGTGGGGCCAGCTGTCGCACCACAGTGAGCTGACTCAGTGGGCAGCAGTGCGGGGGTGCAGGCTGTCGCTCCACAGGGGCCAGGGCCCCGAACACCTGCCCTGGCTCCCCCGGCCTCTGCTCTGGGCCCTGCAGGCTCCAAAGGGCAGCTCAGGGTCAGGTGGGCATCGCGCGGTGCACACAGAGCTGCAGGCAGGACCGAGTGTCCCAGGGCTCTGGGACACCCGGCCAGCAAGAGCGCACAAGGGTGCCAGCTTCTGCCTTTCCCAGCCAGGGCCTCGGCGCCGAGCTGATGGGGCTGCAGGTGGACTACTGGACGGCAGCCCCGCCCGCAGACAGGAAGAGGGACGCGGAGAAGAAGGACCTGCCTGCCGCCAAAAGCACGCTCAAGTGCACCTTCCGGTCCCTGCAGGTCAGCAGGCTGCCCAGCAGTGGGGAGGCCGCAGCCACGCCCACCATGTCCATGACCGTGGTCACCAAGGAGAAGAACAAGAAGGGTGAGGGGCCTGCGTTGGGCAGCAGGAGCGGGGCGACCTGTGGTACAGGACAGGAGGCCAGGCTTGGCCTCAGCCCCAGAGGGCAGGGGCCCCAGCCCGAGGCTGCCTTGCCCCGCTGCGGGCTGCTCCCGGGCCAGCCGGCTTGCTGCCCGGGCTCTGGCCAGCCCGCTGGAGGACTGGGTGACCGTGCCTTCTCTTCCCAGTGATGTTCTTGCCCAAGAAGACCAAGGACAAGGACCTGGAGTCCAAAAGCCAGTGCATCGAGGGCATCAGCCGGCTCATCTGCACAGCCAAGCACCAGCAGAACATGCTGCGGGGTGAGCCGCCGAGGGGCGGAGCTGTGGGGGAGCCGGCCGAGGGGCGGGGCTGTGGGGGGAGCCGGCCGAGGGGCGGGGCTGTGGGAGGAGCCTGACGAGGGGCGGGGCTGTGGGGGAGCTGGCCGAGGGGCGGGGCTGTAGGAGGAGCCGCCGAGGGGCGGGGCTGTGTGGGGGAGCTGGCTGAGGGGCGGGGCTGTGTGGGGGAGCCTGCCGAGGGGCGGGGCTGTGGGGGGAGCCGCCAAGGGGCGGGGCTGTGGGGTAGCCGGCCCCTCCTGCGGCCTCGTGGCTTTGTCTGCTTGCTGTGCACCTGGGTCTGCACCCCAGTCCCTGCCGGTACTGTCCAGGGTCTCCCCATCCGTGTGAGCCCCTGCCAGGCGGCCCGTGGGGGTCGGGCTTCAGTGGGGGGGCGAAACCGGCAGTGTCTGCGGTGGGGGGAGAGCAGGCTAGAAAGCAGCCCTCGTTCTCTGGGGTCCCCGGGGTGTCGGTGCTGAGCTGTGGGCAGTCCTGCTGCCTGCCCGCTGGGTGGGGTGGCCGGAGCTCAGGCGCCTTCTCCCACAGTCCTCATCGACGGCGTGGAGTGCACGGACGTCAAGTTCTTCCAGCTGGCCGCTCAGTGGTCCTCCCACGTGAAGCACTTCCCCATCTGCATCTTTGGACACTCCAAGGCCACCTTCTAGCCCAGCCACCCCGCGGCCAGCGCAGGACGGAGGGGCCCGCGCCCAGAGGGCGTCCAGCTGACCGCAGACGGGCCGGGAGACAGCGCGTCCTAGGGCGGACGTGCTCTGCCTGCCGGCCGGAGCGCCCGGCCAGGGGCTGGGAGGGCAGCCGCCCAGAGGCTCGCAAGAAGAAGGGCTTAGCTTTCGTGTCCTGCGTCCTCAGGGAGCCCAGGGCAGGCGGAGGCCGCGGAGCTCGGTGGCCAGAGGCTGAGGGCCACAGGGCATGGACCGCCCCCAGCAGCACCCGTGCGTGGCTCCCAATAAACTCCAGCCTGGCGGTGGAGGTTTTCTAGGAACAGGGTTTGATGCTTTGAATCCGTGTCCTAACGCAGCCGCCAAGCATGCTGCCCCGCGCAGGGCCCCAGGGAGGACAGGCGCCTCTGCCCGCCGCCCGGACCGCCAGGGTTTGACAAATCGCGCTGCAGTCCCAGAGTCCAGCCTGGGAAGCGGGAGGCAGTGGGGGTCAGCCTGAGGCCGGCTCTGCCCGCCTGCGCCTACCCCCACCCCCCACCCCCAGCCCTGCCAGCTGGGAGCCTCCAGGGCCAGCCACGTGGCATCGGAGTTGGTTTGGGATGATAAGGACAGGTGAACAGGGATGTGTGTGTGCGTGTGTGTGTGCATGTGATGTATGTGTGCGTGCATGTGTGTCTGTGTGTGCATCCATGTCTGTACACACGTGCACATGTGTGCCTGGCTTCTGGCACTGTGTAGCCAGGGCAGGCTCGGGCAGGTGGGTGAGGGGTGTTGGATCTCCTCCCGGGGACTGGCCGCCCGGCCCTGTGCATTCCCTCCCAGCAGGAGAGCGGCACCCTGACCTGCCCGTACCTGCCCTGGCAGATGGGCCTGGGGCACCTGCCCAGCGCTGCCCGCGCCCCAGGGCCCCGGAGGAAGAGCCGCCGGGTTGTGGGCCTCGCGCTCCTGGGCTGCCGATGTCCCGTTCTTCCCGGGAAGTCCCTGCTCGCTTGCTCCCATTCAGGCGGCTGCAGGGCCCGAGACTGGTCATGGCAGCTGGGGTGGCCGCAGCCTCTGGGCAGAGCACCGCTTTGCTAAAAAGCCCCAGCTCTTGTTGGGCTCGTGCTGTGACTGACCGGCGGCCAGGGCGCTCCCCGGGGAGGACACTGGCCTCCCCCCGCCCCTGCCGCCGGCTTCAGAGCCCCGCTGCACTCTGGCGTCTCTGCAGAGGCCAAAGGTCACAGTGGAGGGGTGCTGACAACACCCTCGTCAGGGGGTTGCCCCTGCGGCTGTGAGGGGTCGCACGGAGGGACCCTGGGCCTGAGGCTCCCGGTGGGTCCCCGGCCTACCTCCCGGAGCGCTGTGAGCAGCCAGGGTGACTGGCAGCTGGGGGCTGCGGGGACGAGAGTGAGGAGGGGTCACAGGTGCAGCCCCACCACTGCCTGCCCAGTCCCACCTGCGGGCCAGGGTCCTGGCGGTGCTTGGAGGAGCTGGGAGGAGGAGGGGAACCCTGGGTGAGGGCTCACTCCCAAATAGCACGCGGTGACCACCCTGGGCCTTCCCCCAGAACAGCTCAGAGGGCCAGGCCTGCCCTGTGCTTGGGAGGGGACTGAGGGCTGGGGTCACTCTGACCTGACCACCCCAGCCAGTTCCTTGCGCATCGTTTGGTTTCTAGGGTGTGTGTGTGTGGCTAGTTTATGTGTGTTTTTTTTTTTTAATGGAAAACAAGATTAATGTAAATAGCTTTTGGGGGAACAGATCCTAAACTGTCACAAACGTG
Organism: Oryctolagus cuniculus; assembly: GCF_051225735.1. Lineage (NCBI taxonomy): Eukaryota > Metazoa > Chordata > Mammalia > Lagomorpha > Leporidae > Oryctolagus > Oryctolagus cuniculus. The sequence continues at coordinate 51,819,123 of NC_142886.1, forward strand.
ACCACGTGGATTTGACGGTGCTGATGCTACACTAATAAACCGCAGGGGCACTCCCGGACCGCCTGTGCCCCGCGTGGTTCTTGCTGGGGGCCTGGCCGGCGCCAAGCTCGCCTCCCCCCGCCCTGCGTCCTGGCCTTGCTCTCGGGGCCCCACGCGGGTTCTAGGGGTCTAGGGGCACCGGGCGACCCTCGCGTCCCTAAGGCAGAGGCCCGGGACAGGTGGCGCACACCGAGGTCGGAGGGCGCAAACTGAGCATGCGGGGCGCGCGCGACAGGCGAGGCCAAGGCGCAGGTGCGACGCCGGCTGAGGCACAGTTGCCGGGCGACACCTGCCTTGCGGGCCCGCCAGCCAGAGCAGGCATCTGTCCTCTGTCCCCTGTCCCCTGGGCCGGCCCCCACTGTCCCTCCAGAAAGGGCGGGCCTTGGGTGCGGTCTGGGAGGTGGAGGTGAGGTCACAGTGCACAGGGGCGGGCGGGGGTCCCAAGAACGGCCACTGAAAGCTGAGGGTCCGAGGGGTTGCCCTAGGCTGCGGGGAGGGGGGGCAGGGGGCGGGTCCCTGGACGAAGGGTAGTAGGGTCAGGGGGCGTGGCGTCCGTTTGGTTGGGGCGCTGGCGTGGAGGAACGTGGCCGCGAGCGCTGGGGGCTACCCTGGAGGCCCCGGCCCGGGACCCGCGGACAGCGTCTGGGCAGCGGCCGGAAGACCGTCTACCCGAGGAGCCGCGGGGTCCTGCTCCTTCCCCAGAGTCGCAGCCGTGCGGACCTGCGGCCTGCCTGGGCAGAGATGGACATCAGGAAGGCGGCCCCCGGCGGCAAGAAGGCAGAGGTGCAGCCCCCCCGGGAGCCCGGGCAGTCCGCTTCCTCCGTGCCCAGGACGACTGCCTGGGGCCCGCCCGGGGCCCAGAGCAGCGCTCAGCAGGGACTGCAGATGCAGGATTGGGTAAGCAGGACGGAGCCGGGCGCGCGGCTGCTCTCCGCAGTCCCCAGGAGCTGGCCCCGCGACCCTGGCGGCCTAGCGGGCCTCAGGAGGATAGAGTGGGAGCCGCCCATCTGCCTCCCGCGAGCGTGGGCGGCTCCCTCTGCTGGGCACTGCGGAGCAGCCAGCTGAGGCCAGGAGTAGGGCTCCGGAGAGCTGCCCGGACCCTGCCCACAGCACCCCCGGGCCTCCCCATCGGGAGCGGTCAGAGGGAAGCTGCTCACGACAGCTCCAACCTGGACCTCAGGGCGGGGGCGGGGGCGGGGGTGTGGTGCTCTCCACCAAGCCCCACCTTGCTGGGCTGAGTCTGCAGTGTCTGCCTTGTGTCCCCTTGCCAAGGGGCCCTCAGGGGTCGCCTCCCAGGAAGCCTCTGGTTGGCTAACAGGGGTCCTGAGCCCGCCCTCTCCCAGCCTGGACCCCAGGCATCCGGAACAGTGCCAGACCAAGGTCCCTGACCCCCAGCCTTCACAGCAGGGTGGGACTGAGGAGGGACCACGCCTGCATGGGGGGAGGTGGCAGCGCAAGCCTGGTCCCTGACTCCCAGGCCCTGCTGGGCGCACAAGGCCAGTCCATCCTTCCTCCTCCCCTGGCTGTGCAGGAGCGGGGCTGAGAGGGTGTGACTGTCCCACAGGGAGGGGTGCAAGAGCTGTGCAGAAATCGGTGCTGTCTGGCTGGCGCTGTGGCGGAGCAGGTGAAGCCCCACCCTGTGACGCCAGCGTCCCATATGGGTGCTGATGCGAGTCCTGGCTGCGCCACTTCCCAGCCAGCTCCCTGCTATGGCCTCGGAAAGCAGCAGAGGGTGGCTAAGTGCTTGGGCCCCTGCGCTCACGTGGGAGACCCGGATGAAGCTCCTGGCCCAGCCCTGGCTGCTGCAGCCATTCGGGGGTGAACCAGCAGATGGAAGATCTCTCACTGGCTCTCCCCACCCAATTTCCCCTGTCCTCTGCCTTTCCAATACATTTTAAAGAAATTGGTCTCGGCCGGCGCCGTGGCTCACTAGGCTAATCCTCCGCCTTGCAGCGCCGGCACACCGGGTTCTAGTCCCGGTCGGGGCACCGGATTCTGTCCCAGTTGCCCCTCTTCCAGGCCAGCTCTCTGCTGTGGCCAGGGAGTGCAGTGGAGGATGGCCCAAGTGCTTGGGCCCTGCACCCCATGGGAGACCAGGAGAAGCACCTGGCTCCTGCCGTCGGATCAGCGCAGTGCGCCGGCCGCAGCACGCTGGCCATGGCGGCCATTAGAGGGGGAACCAACGGCAAAGGAAGACCTTTCTCTCTGTCTCTCTCTCTCACTGTCCACTCTGCCTGTCAAAAAAAAAAAAAAAAGAAATTGATTGGTCTCTTCAGAGGCAGGCTGAAAGCTCTAGAAGCGAGGCTCTTGCACTCGGCTCACAGGAATAAACCGGAAAGGTGGGGGCGCTTCCTCTGTCTTGTAAAGATTTGGAAGGCAGAGACAGGGAGCCTCCATCTGTGGTCCACTCCCCAGAGGGCTGCGCCGGGTGGAAGCCAGGAGCCTCATCTGGGTCTCCCACGCAGGTGCGGGGACCCGAGTGCTTGGGCATCTTCCATGGCTTTCCCAGGCGCGTGAGCAGGCAGCTGGGACTGGAAGTGGTGCTGTGTTCCCAGATGCCGCGTGCCAGGCGGCAGCTTCACTGCGTGTGCCACAGCACTGGCCCCTCGAAAGGAACTTCGGTGACAGCCCTGCGGGGCCTTGAGCAGCAGGACAAGAAACCCAGCCTGGGGGCTCCAGGGGCACCGTGCAGCCGCTGACGGGCGACACAGGCAGAGTTCAGGGCAAAGGGGCCTAGGCCGGTGTTGGGCGGTGAGGACCGGGCCCAGGAGCAGCACAATGATGGGAAACCAGGAGGCCGCCCACCTGCCTGCAGACCCCAGTTATGCTGTGGCGCTCTGTGCAGAAAGCCGGGGCCACGTGTCCCCCACGAGAAGCAGGCTGAGTGCAGTGCGGGAGAGGCTGAGTTGCAGCACATCCGTGAGTTCCGAGCCCTGGACGAGACCTTTCGTGAGCACGGGGTCCAGGTGGCCCGGATGAGGGCGATGCTGTGGCCCGTGTGAGACAGCAGGCTGCCGTGAGCGGAGGCGAGAGGAGGCACCAGGCCGCGCGCTGCTCCACAGCGGGAAGGGTGGCCCTTGCAGGAGGCAACCGTGAGGGCTCCAGAGGCCGAGTCCCGGCCCACACAGGAGCCCTGGGCTGTGTTCCATGCACGGGGGTCTTCCTGCTCCAGCCCTGGCTGTTGCTGGCATTTGGGGAGGGAACCAGTGGGAGGGAGATGTCTCCCTCTGCCTCCCTCTCCCCCTTTCCTTCCCCCTCCCCCTTTCCCCTCTCCCTCCTCCTCCCCCTCCTTCCCCTCCCTCTCCCTCTCTCTCCCCCTCCCCCTCTCTGTCTCCCTCCCCTTCCCCTCTCCCCTCTCCCTCCCCCTCCCCTCCTCCCTCCCCTCCCTCTCTCTCCCTCCCCTCCCCCTCTCTGTCTCCTTCCCCTTCTCCCCTCCCTCCCTCTTCCCCTCCCCTCCCCCTTCCCCCCCTCTCCCCTCTCCCTCCCCCTCCCCTCCTCCCTCCCCTCCCTCTCTCCCTCCCCTCCCCCTCTCTGTCTCCTTCCCCTTCTCCCCTCCCTCCCTCTTCCCCTCCCCCTCTCCCCTTCCCCTCCCTCTCCTTCCCCCTTTCCCCCTCTGCCCTTCTCCCCCTCCCCCTCTCCTCCTCTCCCCCTCCCCTCTCCCCTCCTTCCTCTCCCTCCTCCTCCCCCTCCTTCCCCCTCTCCCCCTTCCCTTCCCCCCTCCCCCCTCCCCCTCTCCTCCTCTCCCCCTCTCCCTCTCCCCTCTCCCTCCCCCTCCCCCTCCTTCCCTCTCCTTCCCCCTCCCCTTCCCCCTCTCCCCTCTCCCTCCCCCTCCCCTCCTCCCTCCCCTCCCTCCCCTCCCTCTCTCTCCCTCCCCCTCTCTCCCTCCCTCCCCTTCTCCCCCTCCCTCCCTCTTCCCCTCCCCCTCCCCCTTCCCCTCCTTCCCCCTTCCCCTCTCCCCCTCCCCCTCTCCCCCTCCCCCTCCTCTGTGTGTGTGTGTGTGTTCATAGCTCCCCCCCACACACTGTTCAAATAGGTAAAGGGTGGACTGAATCAGCAGCACCTGTAGGCTGCATTGTGACACAGCGGGTGCCACCGTGACGCCTGCACCCCGTGTTGGAGTCCCGGCTGCTCCATTTCCAATCCAGCTTCCTGCCAGTGTGTGCAAAGGCCGTGGAGGATGGCCCGAGTGCTCGGGTCCCTGCCCCCCGTGGGGACCCGGATGGGGCTCCGGGCTCCTGGCTTCCGGCTGGCCTCTACAGAGAACCAGCAGATGGAAGAGCCTTCTGTCTCCTCTGTCCCACAGCCTTTCAAATAAACATCTTTTTGGGAAAAGCCTGGAGATTCTGGATACACTGCGGGGGGAGGGGCAGGGCAGCCGTCACCACAAGGGCACCCGGTAGCACCATGGTGACAAATCCCAAGTCAAGAAAAGGAAATTGTCATAAACATCTGAACAGGCGATGTTTGCAGCCAATGGCTGCCTGCCGGGAAGGGCCACACGCGCCAACTGAGAAATAAGAGCAGGAGTGCAGAGACTTGGGACAGAGGATCGCCCTTCAGGGCCCGCCCGGCTGGGGCGGAGAGCTCGAAGCCCTCCCTGCGTGCTGCACGGCGCTCCCGAGTGTGCCGGGGCCTCTCAGCCACGGTCCGGGTGCGGTGCCGGTGCCTGTGAATGAAGCTGCCAAGTTTCCCAGAAGTAACTGGGTGCGACCGCATTCTTAAAAAGCAAACTCGGCAGGAATCTGGAACATTTGTTCTGAAGGTGCGCAGCACTTCTGGCCGTGAGCATCTGGTGCTGCCTGAGAGAGCTCAAGGCTGGCGGCATCAGCAACAGGTAAAGCCGCCGCCTGTGCTGCCAGCACCCATAGGGGCGCTGGTTTGAGACCCAGCTGCGCCACTTCCAATCCAGCTCCCTGCTAATGCACCTCGGATAGCAGCAGAAGATGGCCGGAGTGCTTGGGCCCCTGTGGCCACTGGATGAAGCTCCTGGCTCCTGGCCTCAGACTGGCCCAGCTCCAGTCATTGCCATCATTTACAGAGTGAACCGGCAGATAGGAGACCTCTCTCTCTCTCTCTCTCTCTCAAATAGAAAATAAATATATCTTTAAGAAAAGGATATGGGGCCGACACCGTGGCTCACTTGGCTAATCTTCCACCTGTGGTGCCAGCATCCCAAATGGGCGTCAGTTCTGTCCCGGTTGCCCCTCTTCCAGGCCAGCTCTCTGCTGTGGCCAGGGAGTGCAGTGGAGGATGGCCCAGGTGATTGGGCCCTGCACCCCATGGGAGACCAGGAGAAGCACCTGGCTCCTGGCTTCGGGCCGGCGCAGCGCCAGCTGTAGCGGCCATTTTGGGGGTGAACCAACGGAAGGAAGACCTTTCTGTCCCTCTCTCTCTCTCTCTCTCACTGTCTATAGCTCTGTCAAAAATTAAAAAAAAAAATTAAAAAAGGAAAGGAAATTCCCCGAGTTCAGTAGCGTAGACCAGCGTCGTCTCCGCCTGCAGCCCAGGGACTGGGAGCTGTGGAGCAGGTGCTTCGGTCGTCTCAGGTCGCAGTCCTCTGAGAGCTTAAAAAGTGGGTGACTCTGGGAAGGACAGGGTGACGCAGGTTCTTTCCTCCTCCACTGCCCAGGTGGCCACAACAGTGGGCTGGGAGCCCCAAACTCCATGGGCGTCTCCAGCAGGGGTGGCTGGGGCCTCTGATCTGCTGCCTCCCAGCTGCACCGGCAGGGAGCTGGGTGGGCTGCGGGGAAGCCGGGCTGAGTGGCAGCTTGGCTGCAGCGGTGCTGCCGGGCGCCACCTGCCCCTCGGCTGCGATCTTGAGTGAGGCGGGGCCCGTGCTCTGGGACGGCCAGGCACCTGCCACCCTGCCCAGCACAGCAGCCTCACGGGCACCCTCAGGATGGCGGCTGCCGTGGGGGAGCGGGAGTGGGAGCCACACTCCAGCACTGTGCAGTGTCCTTCCCTACTTAGCTCAGGCGGGGGGGCTCCTTGGTGGCCTTGAGGCTGGGCAGCACAGGTGTGACTGCGACTTTGATCTTGAGGACTGTGCCCCTGTGGCGCCAGACACAGACCTGAGGGCACCTTCACGGTGTGACAGACAGGCGCCTGTCACAGAGGGCGGCAGTGTGTGTGCAGGGGAAGGCGTGCGCACCCAGGACCCTTTTACAGAGGACAGGAGTGGTGGACATAAAGGTGCATTTGCCCTGTTGGAGGACGGGCCTCTGATGGATGAGGAAGTGGGGAGGGGGACCGGCACTGACCCGCTCAGACTCCCGGGCCGGCACCACTCACCCACTACTGTGCCTGTGGGCGGGGCTCAAGCGCTGTCCAGGGCAGGGGAGGGCTGCGGGGGTACAGGAAGCCGCCCTGGGCCAGGTGCTGTGACAGCCTCAGAGTGGGTCAAAGCAGCCGCCTGGCCTGAGCAGGAGGACCCGAGTGGCTGGAGCGGCCCCCCTCAGCCTGGCCCCCCACGCTTGAGTGCCGCTTTGCTTGGGTGAAGAATCTGCAAAAAATCCTTGTCTTTCAGGTTTTTTTTTTTTTTTAAGATTTATTTATTTGAGAGGCAGAGTTAGAGAGAGAGGTCTTCTTCTTTTTTTTTTTTTTTTTTTTTTTTTTTTTTACAGGTAGTGTTAGTGAGAGAGACAGAGAGAAAGGTCTTCCTTTTCCGTTGGTTCACCCCCCAAATGGCTGCTATAGCCGGTGCGCTGTGCCGATCCGAATTCAGGAGCCAGGTGCTTCCTCCTGGTCTCCCATGCGGGTGCAGGGCCCAAGCACTTGGGCCACAGCAGAGAGCTGGACTGGAAGAGGAGCAGCTGGGACTAGAACCCTGCGCCCCAACCGGGACTAGAACGCAGGGTGCTGGTGCCGCAGGCGGAGGATTAGCCTAGTGAGCAGCGGCGCTGGCAAGAGAGAGACGTCTCCTATCCACTGGCTGACTCCCCAAAAGGCCACAACTGCCGGGGCTTGGCTGATCTGAAGCCAGGGCCAGGAGCTTCTTCCGGGTCTCCCACACGGTGCAGGGGCCCAAGCACTCGGGCCATCGTCCACTGCTTTCCCAGGCCGAAGCAGAGAGCTGGAGAAGCCAGGACACGAACCGGCGCCTGTGTGGTGTGGCAGTGAGGCAGATGGGCTTGCCCACTCGGCCACAGGCCGCGCCCTGGGGGGGTTTAAGGCACCCCCCACCCTGCTGGCCTCGGCCTCCCTGCTATGAAGGCTTCGGGGCTGCTCCTCCTCTCACCTGTGTTCTGCTCTGTGCTTCACTGGCTCGGCGGGCGTGGGGGGGGGGTCTCCTTTACCTGTGGGCCCTTTCAGCCTGGGGCCCTGTTCCTTCAGCTCCGGGAAGAGCGTGTCGTGTGTGCATGTGTGTGTGTGCGTGTGCAGAGGTCAGTGTTGGACCTGCATCCGGGTCTCCAGGTGGGTGTGGGGGCCTGAGCACCTTCAGCTGCCTCCCCAGGCCACAGCAGGGGCCTGTCTGCCCAGGCTTGTGTTTTGGGGTGGGCCTCACTGTTGGGGGTCTTCCCCAGAGGCCAGTTGGCATCTGTGGGCAGGGAAGTGGAGGAGGGGCTGAGCCCTGGGGGCTCAGTGTCACATCCCTGCTGGAGCCCACTCCTTGTCCCCATGGCCTTCCCCCACCCGCCTCCTTGTCCTCTGAGAACGGCGGTGATGGTGTGGGAGCCGCTTCCTCGCCTGGCTGGTTGTTCTGGGCTCTGCCTTCCACAGCCGCTGGTGGTCCCTGGGCAGAGCCCGGCTCCCTCCTGCTCAACCTGTGGTCTGCAGCCCGGCCAGCCGGAGCTGTGGGGGCTCAGCCTTGGCGCCCTAGCCTGGAGGCCGCAGGCCTCTGCTCTGCAGCCTGTCCCCTCCTGGAGGAGCATCTGTCTGCACCCAGTGCCAGGCTGCACTGCCGCGGCGCATGATGGGAGGGCAGGGGCTGCAGTGTGTGGCACTGACTTTTTGAACGTAGTTATTGTCTCAGTTTGAGAGGCCACAGGTCGCGGAGCGAGGGGTCAGCAGGCTCAGCGACAATGCCCGGCACACAGTGGGTGTCTTACAGGTGGAGGAGGGGCAGGTGCAGGAGCCGAGAGGGTCAGTGTCCAGAGAGGACCCTTCTGCTGGGCCCCCACATGGGCATGGCCAGCTGAGCCGTCTGCAGGCCCACGCATAAGCGCTGCCTCCTGATCTGGGACCCCACCTCCTGCATCAGCCTGGGGTGGGGAGGGGCTCCGAGTGCACAGGGAAGGGTGGGTGACCAGACCTCCAGCACCTGTTCCTCTCGAGGTCCCCCCACTTCGCAGCTCTGTGCACGCGAGGGCTTTGTGCTGCTGAGACTGGCTGGCTGCCTGCGCTCATGTGTGCCCAGAACCCACCTGCCTCGGCCTCCCCGCCTAAGGCCCTGAGTGTTTGGACCCCTGCTGCCTCGGGCTGTGGCCCAGTGTTCAGGCTCCGTGAGCGGTGAGCGCGCCTCCTGGAGCCCTTGCTTCTGGTGACTTTGGGGGTGCACCCGGACCCCTAGCTTCGGGCAGCCTATTTTAAATTTTGGGGTCATCCTGCAGGCCTCGCCCAGCCTCCTCCCGCCTCTCTGGCGCCTGCTCTTTTGTCCCTGGGGATTCATGAGTCTCGGTGCTTTGTACCCAAGCCCTCCCCCACTCCGCGTTTCCAGGGGCGCAGAGCAGGCCGCCTCCCCAGTCCTGGTCGGGGGTAGCTGCTGGACCGCGAAGCGCGGGTCCGCGCACGGAGCCCCCGCGGAGCAGCCACCCCGCCGGCCGCAGGAGGCCCCGCGGGTCCCGGGGCGCCTGCGCGGACCGCGGCGGGCGCGGGGAGGGGCGCGGGGCGGGGCCGTGCGCCCGCCGCCCGGGCCTGGCCGCGCAGGACCCCTGCCCTGTCCCCGCAGGTGTGTGAGCCGCCGCCGCGCGGGCGCCCGAGCCGCCACTGGAGCGTCAGCATCGACGAGCGCCGGCGGCTGGCCGTGTTGGGCGCCCGGGAGAGGCCGGACGTCGCCAGGGACGCCTCCCGCTGCACGGTGCGCTGGCGCGGAGGCCTTTGCCCCTCCCTGCGGCCGCGCTTCCCGGCCTCGCGCGCGCCTGACCCCTTCTGCCACCCGCAGGACATCGCGCAGATGGTGGCAGAGCTGGTGTCCGAGGACGTGGACAGAGACGTGCTGCTCCCCCAGCCGCCGCGCTCCGCGGCGTCCACCAACGCCTTCCAAGCCTTCCTGACCCGGAGCGCGCCCTTCTGGCAGCACGCGACTGTCCAGGCCCGGACCTCGAGGCCGCCCCCTCCTTAAGAGCCCGCTCAGCCCAGCGTCTGGCGTCCGGCGCGTTTCCTTGGGGCCTAGGGTGGGCAGTGGGCAGCCCTGTCTGCGTGGCACCAGGGAGCACTGACGGGGGTGGGGGGAGCAGCAGGACAGAGAGGACCTCTGGGGACCCTCCTCCGCCCTCCTCCTCCACGGCTGCACAGGGGGCGGAGCGCTGAGGGGGGTGTGGGGGAAGCTTGACCCCCAGGCAGCCGAATCCCGACCTCCTCCCCAGGGGGAGGCGGTCCAGTGATGACTGCCCAGGGTCTGTGTCCTGAGGCCCTGCGGCGGGGGGGGGGTGTCTGGCCCAGGGTCCCTGTGTGCCCATCTCAGAGGCTCCCTGGAGAAGGCCACACCTCCCAGCCTCTGCCATCAAACCTGGTGGTGGGCGGGGCCGGCGGGGCCCAGGCCTGCGGTGGTGACTTGTCTGCAGGTGGTGGCCCTCAGACGCTCCGGGGCTGGAGGGGACGGGGGGGGGGGGCGGGGGTCCTGCAGTCAGTGAGTGCCTCTGCAGACACTGGGACCCCCTACACCTGCCTGCCTGCCAGGGCCCACACCCCTGCTGGCCCTGGACACTGGATTCCCAGCCCCACAGGAGTCCCCTGCTCCTGCCTCCCTCCCCTCCTCCCCCCATGTCTTGAGGATGGTGCTGCCTCCTCTAGGAAGCCTTCCAGGGTCACACAGCTGGTGCTGCTTCACCCCATCTCTCTGCAGCGCCCTGCTGGAACCTCTCGGGCCCCCTGGGGCTGACCATAGAGACACGGCCACTGTGGGGACGTCCTGAGGGATGGGGGAAGGAGGTGGGGGGCGTTGGGCAGGGCCCCAGAGGACATCAGGGCCCCACTCCCCTCCTCGGGGGAGTAGAGTCGGGGGCCTGGCGGGGCCTGTCCTGCCAGGTCTGGTCTCACTTGGGCACCCCCGAAGCTGGGGTCAGTGGTGGGGCACTGGGATGGCCCTGAGGGCTGCTTTCAGGGAACCTGCCCCTGGGCAGCAGCAGCTGACCCCAGCGCCCCTCTGCCGCCCTCTGGTGGTGGAAGTGGCCACCCTCCTCAGTAGGAAGGCTGGGTCTCTGGGACCACTGACAGCACCGGTTCTTCCAGCAGAGTGTGGTTCTGGGGACGGGGATGCCTGGAGACTGTTTTGGTGTCACAGCTGGGTTTGTAGCTGCTGCCAGGACACGGTACCCAAGGTACCTGGGCGAAGATGGCGATGCGGGCAGAGCTGTGTCCCGTGAGTGCTCAGGGAACCCCACTGGACCATGCCCAGTTTGAGGCTGACCGGCGTCACCAAGCACAGGCTCTGGGCACAGTCCTGTGGCTCTCGGGCAAGGAGCGAGCTGCTCCCACAGGATGGTGCCTGGCGGGGGAACCCTGGGACGGAGCGGCCGGGTCACCCTAGGATATGCAGAACGGGGCTTCGCAGCTTGTGGAACCGAGAGGAGCTGGAGACCCAGCCAAAGTCCACGGCACGGTGTGGTGAGGGTGTTGCCTCTGCCCGCTGCTGCTGTGTGACCACACGGCCGTGCCGGCCAGCCAAGCCTGCTCCCCAGACGCGGGGCTGCTGCTCGGGGGTCCTCGTGGAGCAGGGGTCCCCTTGGCAGGCGCCCTGAGGCTGGCCCCATAGCCCACTGGCCCCTGAGTGCCCCGAGCCACCAGCCACACTGGCTCTCTGGGAGAGGACACCCGTGGCCTCCTCCAGGGCCACTGGGTGGTGGTGCCCAGCGCCGCCGTTTGTTGGCTTTGCAAAAATACTTGTTTACTAGTAAACTAAACGACAGAGCCAAGGACGCCTCCTCCTGGGACGCCCCCTCCTGGGACGCCAGCCTCAGGCACCCTCAGGCACCCGCAGGAGCGCTGATTTGAGTGCCGCTGCTCCTCTTCTGATCCAGCTCCCTGCTAATGTGCCTGGGCCTCTGCACCTGTGGAGACCCGCAGGCGGCTCCCGACTCCTGGCCCGGCCCAGCCCCAGCCCCAGGGCATCTGGGAGTGAACCAGCAGATAGATGGAAGATCTCTCTCTGTGTAACTCTGCCTTTAAATATATAAATAAATCTTAAAAAAAACCTCACAGTTCATAAACACACACCCAGAATTTGATCACTATCACTGGAGTAACGGCTGTGAAGATCGCTCCAGATATTTCTGTGTCTAAAGGTTTTATTTATTTCAGAGGTAGAGCCACAGGCGGAGGGAGAGGCAGAGAGAGCATCTCCCAGCACTGGGTCACTCTCCAGATGCCCACAAGGGGCTGGGGCTGGGCCGGGAGCTGCAGGGGCTCTCCCACGGGCTGGCGGGGCCCAGGCACTGTCCAGGCCTCGTGCCGGGAGCCAGCTCTGAGGCTTGGACGCTCTCCCGAGATCTGAGCCCCTGCGTGTTGAATTTGGGCACCGAAGACCCCAGGACCAGCGGCACTCACGCCTTGCTGGGGCCGCTTGCCCAGCGCGTGCACAGCTGCCTGGCTCTGGCCATGACTGAGGGCAGGGCCGTGGTGTGGGGTGCACCTGGGTGCCACGTCCCTCAGGAAAGCGCCCGACTGGGCAGCGGCCTCTGGGCACTGCCCTCTGTGGCCTCTCTCCAGCGGCTGGCCTGGCCCTGCAGCAGGCCTCTCTCCCTCAAGCTGGGAGCAGGGACTGCTGGTCGCCGCCTCCGGGCAGCTTCCGGCGGCGGCCCTGGGCCTTCGTGGGGGGGGGGGGGCTGGTGGAGGGGCTCTTGGGCGCGGCTTGAGGCCTGTGAGCAGGACGCGGGTAGCGTCCCACCTGCTCCCCCCACCCAGGCAGCTCTTCGGCCAGCCGTGAAGGAAGCACCCCGGGTCCCACCCAGCAACTCAACTCCAGGCCCGCTGGCCGCCTCTCCAGGACTCCCACCCCAACGGCCCTGACCACACCAGCCCCGGGGCCCCAGCCTCCCTCCAAGCGTCAGCTCCCCATCGCGCCCCCCAGGCCGGACCTCGTCTCCCTCCCACCGCAGCCCGGGCCGTGCGACCCTCAGGCCTTCCCCGAGCGCGGGGCACGCAGTCACGTTGCGCCGGGCGTTGCGGGAAGCCCCGGTGCGGCGCCCGCTTGGCCCCGCAGAGCGCAGGGAGCGGCCTGCACCCCGGGCGAGACCCGGCCGCCGAGTCCGGGGCTGCCCGCGGGGGCTGCCCGCTGAGCGTCGGGGACACAGAAGGCTCAGCACTGGCGCCAAAGGCTGGGCCCCGCGGGGCGGCCGCCTCCAGGCCAGACCTGAACCCCCGAGCTTCGGGGCAGGCCGGCAGTCGTCCCCGGGGGTGCTGGGGGTGCAGACCCCGCCGGGGCAGGCGCGGCGGGAGGCTCCGGCCGGGGCGCGGGGGCGAGCTCCGCCGGGCAGGCGCGCGGCCGCGGCGGCGCGGGGTCGGGTAACGGCCCGCGCGGTGGGCGGCGGCGCCCGAGGCCCCTCCCCGTGCGGCCGCTCCTCCCCTTCCTCTCCCGCCCGCGCCGCGGCCCTCCCGTCCCTGCGCGGCCTCGGCGGCCTCGGCGGCGGCGGCGGCGGCGGCGGCGGCAGCGGCAGCAGCGCGGCCCCTTTAAACCGCCCGCCCCGGCCCGCGCCGCCCCCGCCCCAGCCTCCATTTTCCGGCCGCCCGCGCCGCGCGCCGCGCCCGCCCGCGGCCCCGCCGCCGCCGCCGGCCCGGACATGGCCGCCAACATGTACAGGGTCGGAGGTAAGGCCCGGCGCCGCCTTTATGCGCCGCGGCGCGGCCCCGCCGCCCCCCGGGCCCGGCCCGCGCCCCCGCCCCGGCCCCGCGGCGCGCCGCCCCTCCCCCACCCGCCCCCGCGGCGCGGCCTCGGCCGCCCCCGCCCCGCCGCACCCCTCCGCGCGGCCCCCGCCCCTGCCGCCCCGACCCAAAATGGCCCCGGGCCGGCCCGGCCGGGCCGGTGGGCGGGGGTGGGCGAGCTGCCCGGGCGGCGGGGGCTGGCCCACCTGTTGGGCCGGGGGCGGCTGCGGGGTGCGGGCCGGGAGCCGTGCGCGGCCCTCGCCGGCGCGGGGGCCTCCTCCGGGGTCCGGCCTGGCGGGAGCCCCCGAGCGGAGCACGTGGCCGGGCTGGCGCGCGCCGCCGCGGGAGTTCGGGGGCGTTGGGCTGTGGGGGCGCCGGGGCGCCAGCGCCGCGGAGCCGGGTTTCTCCGGGGCTTGGGGGCGGCCTCCCCGCGAGCCGCTCCTGCAGCTGGGCCTGGGGCCGTCCCGTGGGGGCCGCGCTGGGGATGGGGGCTCGTCAGCGGGGACCCTCATCCCCAGTAGCCTCCAAGTCACCCCAAACTTTTCGCTGCCTCCTGCTCACCCCAGCCCAGCGAGGCAGCGCCGGGTGAGGCCTGGGCGGGGGGCGGCCGGTTCTCCTTGGGCCCGGGCCTCGCCCCAGTTTGCGTGTGCGTGTGCGGGCGCGGGCGGCTGCGTGGGGTCCCGCGTTGTGCCTCAGGTAGGCCCTTCCCAGCCCGGGGTGGCGCCCCCCCGTCGTGAGCCGCCCTTCCCACCGCGGAGTGACCCCGCAGGGCAGGCATAGCTGTGGAAGTACCCCCCGATCCTGTCCGCACCCCCCCCTTCTCCACCGAGGCCTGAGCCGGACATGGAGTCTGGGTTGAGCGTGGTCCAGCCAGGCCAGCCCTGCAGCCTGGGCCCGGTGTGCCCGGGGCCCTCTGGTGTTCGGGGTGGGCAGTGACCAGCTCACACCTTTGCCCGCGGGGCCCTGGGTGGACACAGGCAGTCCACACTCCCTGCCAAGATGCTGGGGGACAGGGGCCCTTCGTCCACCTCCCTGGCCCGCGCTGCTGCCCCAGGGAGCTCCTGGCTGGTGACTCCCAGCCCCAGTGGAGGGACGAGTGAGGGAGCAGAATGGCACCTCCCAGCTTTGGTGGCCATGCCATGCGGGGGGTGGGGGGGTGGGCTCTGGAGGGAAGGACCCCTGCCCAGGCCCCCAGCCCAGCAGGCGGGACACCTCCTGCCTGGGATGTGCCTGGGGAGCTTCTCCCTCTGCCCCCCCAGTCCAGGCTGGACCCTGTCGTGGTGGCCCCTGCACAGCGTGCCTCAGTTTCCCTGTGCCCTGCAGCAGCTCCCCAGGGCCCACCTGGGTGCCTTGAGGGCGGGGCGGCTTGGATCTGGAGCCCAGGGTGCCGGGTGGAGCCAGCTTCTACTTCCTGTCTGTGGCTGGGGTTGCAGAGCCTGAGGCAGAATTGGGGTCGTGGCCCCAGGAACCCCAGAGGTGGGCCCCATGCCATCTACACGGAGCCGCACATGCCGTGTGCCCATGGTAGACGGCTGTTGGCATCTCGGCTCAGCATTGCCTGAGCCCCCAGGTGGGGGACAGGAAGGCGCTGCCCCTCTGACAGCGGGCCTCTCGTCCTGCCGTGGCCTGGGGGAGTGGCCAGTGAGGGACCGGCCCTGGGCGGGGCCTGTTCCTGTGGTCTTGTCCTGGCCCAGCCTCCTGGGAAAGGCCAGGCCCATGGGCCTTTCAGAGCGCAGAACTGGGGTCTCAGTGCGTGGGACATACGTGTGCTAGAAAGTTCTAATGACATCACATTGCCCGGAGTCCTGTGTCTTAGCTGGGGGGCTGCAGGTGCCACGGCCAGGTTTTGTGCCAGCTGCCTAGGCAGAGAGGCCCGGCCTTGGACAGGGGCCCTGGCCGGGGTCAGGGTTCCTGGACCTCTGGGCAGTCTTCTGCCAGTGTGATTGGCGTGTGTCCCGGCCGCTGTACCCACCGCTCCTGCAGTTTGGGGTTCTGTTCTCTGTTCCCCCACCCTGGGCAGCTTTCGCTCGGTCCTGATGTCCTGTGCTTGCAGAAGGGGACAGGGCCCGGAGCTGCAGGGGCGTGAGGCCGCGTTGGGCCCTGCTTTTGCACCCTGCCTCCTGCTGGTGCGTGGACTTCTTTTGTTGTAGCCCTGGTGTTTATTTTTCCATGGACGCTCTTTGGTCAAGTAAGGCGTTCCCCAGGATGGAGACCCCGGCTGGGACAGAGACCGTCCCCTGTGTGGCTGTGGTCGCCCCGCCCCCTGCACAGGGGCGGCCTCTGGAAGCTGCTGGCTCTCCTCCCTGGCAGCGAGACGCGGAGTCTGCCGTCCACAGTGGGGACCTGGGACGTGGGCCGAGGGGCACGGGCGGACCTGGGGGTCTGTCCGGGGGGACAGCTGCCAGCCTCCGTCTGGGCGCCCCTACCCCCAGCAGCAGGGGGCCTCTGCGCCTGCTTTGGGGCTGTCTTATTGTTTTAAGAGAAACATTTGGCCGCTGAGCTCTTGGGTTAATAACAAAAGCAATTGGAACGGATGGTCTAGGAAGCAGTCTCTGGCCGTGGCCGTGGCCGCTGGACGTCATACTCCGAGCCCAGCAGGTGAGGAAGGACTGTTCTGGGGACCCTGGCACCCAGTGTGCCTTCTCTGGAGGGTGTTCCTCCTCGTGTCCCGCTGCCCCTCGCCTTGTCTTCCTAGTGGCAATAAGGCAGAGCTGGACAGGGGGCGTGGGGGTCACAGCCCATCCCCCAGGCCCGAAGGCCCAGTTCTGCACCTCCTGGTGCCAGGCTGTGCCACAGCTGCTGCGGGGATGAGCTGGCCGGGGAAGGACATGGTGCTGCCCCCCCTGAAAGCTGCTTAGCAGCCTGTGAGTGCGGGTCGCGGCCCCTGACCCACTCTGCTTTCTGTCCCTGACTGGGCTCTGCAGAGGGCCTGCATCTGGCTGACCCCTGGCCGGGGCCACATGCTCTCTTGCAGAGATGAGATTCCTGGAGCCGGCGTTGTGCTGAGGGTCTCGGTTCTGCTGCCGTCCGCCCTGTGTTGACCACAGCACAGCGTGGGTGAACGAGGGGCTGTGGACAGCCAGGGAGCACGGCCCGCAGGCGTCCCCCCAAGAGGGGAATGTGGCTCAGGTGTCCTGAGCTCTTGCTGGGGCTGGGGAGTGGCAGGTGGAGATGCTGCACCTGCGCGCAGACGCTGGGCCCAGAGCTCCTGGGTGCTTTGCCCTGCTTTTCCCGGGTCTGCTCCGTCGCAGCTCCTGCCAGTAAGAGCTGCTGTGTGTGAGTGAGGGGAGAGGTCTGCCACCCACTGGTCACTCCCCAAATGGCCGCATTGGACGGGGCTGGGTCAGGCCGGAGTCAGGAGCTTCATCCGGGTCCCCCATGCACCTGGGTCAATTCCCCTGCTCTCCCAGGACGTCAGCAGGGAGCTGGGTCTAGCCCGGGCTCCTGTGCGGTGGCAGCACCACAGGCCCCTTGGTGAGGGTTCTGGGCGTGTTCTTCACGAACGTGCACAGTTGTGTGGTTTTTGGCAAATGTGCATGGGTATGTGACCACCACAGGTCCTCATCACGTGCCAGTAATGCCACGAGTGCCCCGTGCCTCTCCCAGCAAACATGGGTCCATTTCCTGTCCCTGCAGTTCCCCGGCCAGGACACCGTGTCGGAGTGGAGTCCCACAGTCCCAAGCCCCTCTTGCTCCCGCGTGTGGCTGCACACAGGCGGCGTGGGTGAAGGTGCCCATGCTGGCCATTGTTGGGTCCAGCGGCTGCCACCCACCATGATCCCGCCAGGCCCTTGCCGGCAGCCACGGAAGCACCTGTGCCCGTGTCTTGGGCCATCCCCACGGAGGAGGCTGCACGCACCTTTGAGCTGTTGTATTCTTTGTGATGTATTTTCACTTCTTGAAAGGCAGAGCGGCAGAGAGATCTTCCATTCTGTGGTTCATTCCCCAGATGCACACAGCAGCCAGGGCTGGACCAGGCCCAAGCCAGGAGCCAGGAGCTCTGGCCAGGTCTCCCGCGTGGGTGCAGGAACCCAAGCACGGGCTCCCCGGCGTGGGTCGAGGGCCCAGGGAGCTTGTGAGTGGCAGTGCTGCAGCCGACGGCGCTTGTGCGTTTTGTGCAGCTGAGAACTGCCCAGGCCGGCGTCATGTGCTGTGCACCTCTGGAGCGGGCTCTGCCTTCATGGCCCACGGCCTGCTCGAGTCGCGGGGGCTCAGCCCAGCCAGCCCAGGGGCTGTGGCTCCCCCGACTCGGCTGTGCTCTGTGTCACTGACCTGTTCTGTGGCTTGCTTTTCTCAGAAGGTTTGCAATTGGCTCGTTCATTTCTGTGAAACAGGATGAATGGAGGTGGGTGGGGGCCACGCAGAAGCCACCGTGGGAGACGGCGTGGCCGAAACCGTTGTTGTGGCCCGGGCAGCCCTCTGCCTGTCTGGGTGACACGGGAAAAAAGAAACTTTCGTGAAATGTAGACTTCAGCCCCCGCCAGTAACGCCTGGTGGGCAGAACCGAACGCGCGCGGTCACTCGTGTTCCAGGCAGGGCCTTGCACGTGTGATGGGCACGACTGGTGCCTCTGAGCACGGGGAAGCCAGACCGTGCTGCTCATTCTCAGCCCAGCACACAGCAGTCCCTGGTCCCCAAGCCTTGGGGCTTTCCCCTGGCCAGCCACGGTCCGCCCTCCAGGGGACGCTCTTGCCCAGGCAGCGCCGTGAGGCTGAGGCGGAGGTGTGGATTCCAGGTTGTCACTTGGCGCTTCTGCCTGCCCGGTGACAGGTCGGGGTTTCCGCCATCCCTGCCTTGGCTGTGATCACCTTGGGCAGACACTTTCCTTGGGGTTCCCTGTTTGTCACAGGGCACGTTACAAAGGACACAGCCGTGCAGGGTGGGGCTCCCATGCCCCGTGGTGCAGCCCTCCACAGGGTCCCAAGCCTCACTGAGCAGCCGTGGGTACAGTCCCCGACTCGGCCTCCAGTCCCCTCACCTCCCCAGGGGCTCTCCCGGGCTGGTCTCAAGCCTCGTCCTGCCTCGGCCTCAGCACATGGAGCCAGGGGCCAGGGCAGAGGCTGAGGGTCTGTCTGCACTGTCCCCGCCGCAGCTCTGCTTCCGCAGGTGAGACCCTGCATGCGTCACTGGCAGGTGCGTGCGCCACCCCTGGTGTGGTGGGGTCTCGCTCCTCGGCTGGCAGGGCAGCATGGACTGGGGCAGAGTTCCCGAGTGGGGAGCCGGTGGGAACGCGTCCAGAGAGGCTGGGCAGGTGCTGGGCAGGGCCGCGGGACGTGGCTCGGCTGCAGGACGACTGGGAGCCCAGGTGCCCGTTCCTCCCCATCCAACCGTCAGTCCCGAGGATTTTTGTCAAAGTTTCTTGACTTTATCATGAGCAGCTGGACGACTTGCTGTGTCTTATTGTTTATTTTAAATGATTTTTTCTTTGAAAGGCAGAATTACAGAGGGAGAGAGGAAGGTCTTCCATCCATCCTGTGGTTCAGTCCCCATACGGCTGCGATGGCCAGGCTGGAGCCAGGAGCTCCATCTTCTGCTGCCTTTCCAGGCCATAGCAGAGAAGCCGGAACTCAACTGGTGCCCGTGTGGGAAGCTGGTGTCGTAGGTGGTGGCTTAGCCTGCTGTGCCCTAGCACCAGCCAAGGCTGAGTAGTGTGAGAAGAATTGTTCACCACGGTCAGCCACCACCAAGTGAGCTCGGCAGCTTGTCCGCGCCTGGCCCGCTGCTCAGGGATCCCTGGTGGCCGCAGCCGCCCAGGGCGGGGAGTGGGCTCACGGCAGGCTGGCCTGCAGGGCCGCTGCCAGCCGAGCACTCTCGCTTCCGCCGTGCCTGGAAGCCGCTGGTCGTGGGGTGAGGGTCTCAGACGCCCTTCAGGTCCAGAGGTGTGCTGGAAGGGGTCCCGGAACTCCGCGCAGCTGTTGGGCACGTGGCTGCAGTTGAAGGCGGGAGACGGTTCGGGGAGACCAGTGTGGGCTGCAGGTGCTCTCGCCCGGTGCAGGTTCCCAGCCTCAGGTGGTGTCAAGGTTTCTGTATTTGAAGGGGAAAGTGACAGAGAGGGAGAGAGGTCTGCACCTGCTGGCCTGCTCCCCAGATGACCGCAGTGGGTGGAGCCAGAAGCTCCGCCAGGTCTCCCGTGCAGGTGCAGGGGCCCAAGCCCTTGAGCACCACCCGCCGCCTCCCGGGGTGCCTTGGGAGGTGGCTGGGACGGGAACTGCTCTCACACAGGATGTGGGCGCTGCAGGTGGTGGCTTGGCTGCCTGTGCCCTCGTACTCATCCTTCCAGTATTAAAAACCTTTTTGTGGATTTTTTTTAAAGATTTATTTATCTGAAAGGCAGAATTATGGGGTGGGGGTTGGAGATCCTTTGTCCCTTGGTTCACTCCACAGATTGCCACAACGACCAGGGCTGGGCCAGGCTGAAGCCAGGAGCTTCTTCCCGGTCTCCCACATGGGTGCAGGGGCCATGCACTTGGGCCATCAGCAGAGAGCTGGGTGGGAAGCGGATGTGGCCATGAGGTGAGACGTGCACCAAGAGCCTTTCTCGGGAGCAGGGCTGGGGTTTCTCTGACCGCCCCGTGACACGTGGGTGGTGGCCCTGTGGTCTCTGCTCTGGCTCTGAGGGCTGGAGCAGCATGCGTCCCGATCAGCTCGGGCAGTCTGCCTCTCAGGGCCCCTGCTGAGCTCAGAGGTTCGGGGGAGCTGCAGGGGAGCTGGCGTTGGCTGTCGCCACACCCCGACCCAGTCACAGCGGAAGCCCCTCGCCCCTGGGTGTGTGGCTGCCGTGGATTTGTCGGCTGGTGCTTTGGATTGGCCACTTGGGTTTCACTCTTTCCATCATGGCCGTCTCCTGCTTCCCCTCCCTCGCCAAGGCATGACTGGCACCACCACAGCGCTCGGCCTGGCCTCCCTGCCACGGTGCTGGGTGGTGGCCGGCTTGTGAGCTCTCGCCTCCGTGAGATGCACAGACCCCGGCCTCCCCACAGGGGGATGTTCTAGATTTTGCAAGGGTGGGTATATGGGGTTTAATTTGCTGTGTCTGGGCCGTAGGAGTGAAAGCTTAGGTTACTGATGGAGAGCTTTTTGGAAAAGCTTTGTTGAGACGTAATCTGTACGTGGTGAGACGTAATCTGTATGTGATGAGACTTAGCTGAGCAGAGAATCCAGCAGCTGTTAGTGCTTCGTTTTATTTTGATTTATTTGGAAGTTACAGAAAGGCAGAGCTGGGAGTGTGCTCTTCCATCTGCTGGTTCACTTCCCAGATGAATGCAGTGGTCAGAGCAGGGCGATCCAAAGCCAGGAGCCAGGAGCTTCTTCCAGATGCAGGGGTGCAGGGGCCCGAGCACTTGGCCATCTTCCACTGCTTTCTCAGGCCACAGCAGGAAGCTGGATTGGAAGTGGAGCAGCCGGGACTAGAACCGGTGCCCACCTGGGACGCTGGCGCTGCCGGCGGCCCCGAGCTGTTGCACAGCGTGGCCTCAGTGCAGGGCCCTCCTGCCACCTGGGAGGGAACCTGGCTGTCACTTCCGTCCTTTCCCAGTTGCCCTTTGGCTGGTGGGCAGCCCATGGGTTTTGGTAGCACCGACTGGTTTATTCTCCCCTGGGGGCACTGGTGCCAGCAACACAAGATGCCCCCAGCCACCTCGCAGAAGCTCACAGCACGGCCCTGACCTCTGCTGGACAGGGGCTCCTTTGGGTGCTGCCCTTGCTGGGGTTTGCTCCCTGTCCCCTTGGGAGCACTGGGCCGGGGGTGGCTGCACCTGTAGCCCTCACCCGCAGAGCAGGTGTGAGGTGGTGGCTGTGACCTTGCCTTCCTAGGCCTCCCCACAAGGAGAGGTGTCACCTGGTGGCTGGTCCCAGGGGACCTTGTGGACGGCACTCTGATGTCCCTGTGCTTGGATGAGGGTGACTTTGTCTGGGGGCTGCTCTGCCCTGTGAGTTGTGTCTTTGGAAGGAAGTTCGGCAGAGCTGCGGCATGGGGGTGAGACCAGTGGGAGCCAATAGGGCGGGCCTTGCAGGAAGGCGTCCCCAGGGCTGTGGGCAGGGGAAGCCCTGCACGCTGCTGGGCTGGGTCCCTGCGCCTCCCTCCTTGGGTGCCTCCCTGCTCCTGCCTTGGTGCCCCGGAGCTCCGAGTGACGCCCTCTCCTGTTCACAGACTACGTCTACTTCGAGAACTCGTCCAGCAACCCGTACCTGA
Organism: Oryctolagus cuniculus; assembly: GCF_051225735.1. NCBI lineage: Eukaryota > Metazoa > Chordata > Mammalia > Lagomorpha > Leporidae > Oryctolagus > Oryctolagus cuniculus. The sequence goes on from NC_142886.1 coordinate 51,840,370, forward strand.
TCCGGAGGATCGAGGAGCTCAACAAGGTATGTGGCTCCTAGCGCTGGCCCTGCCCAGGGACCCAGTGTGGATGACCGCCTCCGGTGGCTCTGTCTGCTGGCCCACTCGGGGCCACAGCTGGGCTTTTGGCAGGCATCTACCAGGGATGGCCTCGGGCCACCTGCAGACCCGACACTGCCTCCTGGAGGGGCCGGGGTGCCCGGGAGCAGAGTGCAGAGAGCAGCACCCCATACCCCTGGCCTCGCCGCCTGCCGCTGGGCTCAGAGCCACAGCTGCAGGCCCTGGCACGTGGGCACTGCTGAACCAGGAGCTCTGCCCAGCACAGCCCCAAGGGCTGTGTGTGTGTCTGGGTAGCTAGGTGTGTGCAGGCTCCAGCTGGTCGGGGACCAGGGCCTTCCTCCCGCAGGAGCTCTGCACGTGGACCCTGGCCCATGCCAGGCCGGCCTTGAGCTGCTGCCTACCTGGACCTCGTGGTGGTGGCAGAGTCCATTGGGGATTTTGGGGATGGGACAGGATGGGCTGCCTTGGGCCTGGCTGGGGGCTCTGGGGCATTGGGTGCCGCATCTGCCTCCACCCTGGGGACAAGGGGTGGTGGCTGGGGCCAGGCAGCAGCAGGCTCCTCCTGGCGGGAGGTGGGGGCTGGCTGGTGTCCTCAGCTGGAGCGAGAGCCCTCCGCAGCCGCGACCCCGAGTGGTGGTGTGTGTGATGGGCACCGGGCGTCTCCAACTCCCTCTCGTCTGCACTGGCGCTGTGGCCGGACTGGGGCCCAAGCCGGCTGGCCCTTGCCCCTCCCCAGGCTTGGTGTGCAGGGGTAGCTGCGTGCCTGTGCCAGGGCTGGCGGAGGCTGCGGGTTGCCGCGAGGGGCACGGTGAGTCCCCTGAGGGCCCTGTGGCTGCTGGAGCCAGCGCCCTCGCAGGAGGGCCCTGTGCCAGGGTTCCAGGCTGGGCAGTGTCCAGGGGCCCCTGGGTGGCCGCAGCAGATTGACCATGGACTCTGCCCTGTGTTGTCTCACCAGACACCCCTGCCGTAGCAGGAGGGAAGGGGTGGGAGGGGAGGCTCGGCCCATGCCGCGGGGCCCAGGTCCCGAAGCTGACCGCCCGTGGTGGGTGGTGTTGGGTGCAGTGGTCCCTACGCCGCTCCCATACCTGGGGCAGCAGGTGATGGCTGCCACCCACACTTCAGCCTGGCCTGGCCCTGGCTGTGGGTGTCCAGGGTGAGCCAATGGGTGAAGCAGTGATCTCTGAGTGTTTCTCTGTTTAAAAGGTTTTCTTTCTTTTAATGAAGAAAGTCTGTTGAGTCAGCTCCATCAAACCCCACCCCATACGGGGCCGCGGGTGCACAGGGGCCTGGGTCTCCACTCCCTGACAGCAGTCCCGTGGCCTCCCTGTGACAGCAGAGCCACACGCCCCAGAGCCGCAGCCGGGCCGGGGACAGAGCTGCTGCAGGGCACAGAAGCAAACAAAGCAAAGCAAGACCCGCTGGGGCTCTGGGAGGAAGGGCGGTAGAGCGTGGAGCGAGGCTCTGGAAGTGCAGCTGGGTGCAGGGGTGAGGAGGCTGCCGGGGGCGTCCGGGAGCTGTAGGACGAAGCACACGGGGACCTTGGAGACACAACAGTCAGGACTGTACAGGGTTCCAGCTGCAGGCAGGAATTTTCTTAAAGAATTTATTTGAAAGACAGAGTTAGAGTGGCAGAGGCAGAGACATCTCCCAGTCCCTAAATGACCGTAACAGCTGGGGCTGGGCCAGGCCGCGTCTCCCATGTGGGTGCAGAGGCTCAAGCACTTGGACCGTCCTCCAGTGCTTTCCCAGGCCGCAGCGGAGAGCTGGATTGGAAGCGGAGCAGCTGGGACTCCAGCTGTTGTCCCTATGGGATGCTGGCCAGGCAGGTGGCGGCTGGACCTGCTGCACCACAGCGCCAGCCCCCAGCCCTGCTATTGAGAACCGGAGACCTGGAGACGCCCACAGGGCTGCCCTGGGAACTGGTGGTGTCGCCCGGAGTCTCCTGGCTTTGACGTCAGCTACAGTGCTTGCATTGCTTGCCCCCCCCCTTTTTTTTTTTAATTTACTTATTCATTTGAAAGGCAGAATGGGAGGGAGGGAGGGAGAGAGAGAGAGAGAGAGAGGTCTTCCAGCTGCTGGTTCACTCTCCAGATGGTCACAATGGCCTGCCCTGCGCTGATCCGAAGCCAGGAGCCAAGAGCTTCTTCCAGGTCTCCCACGTGGATGCAGAGGCCCAAGCACTTGGGCCATCTTCTTTTTTTTTTTTTTAAAGATTTATTTATTTGAAAGACAGTTACAGAGAGAGGTAGAGACAGAGAAAAAGGTCTTCCATCCACTGATTCACTCCCCAGATGGCCACAACAGCTGGAGCTGCGGCGATCCGAAGCCAGGAGCCAGGAGCTTCTTCTGGGTCTCCCATGTGGGTGCAGGGGCCCAAGTACCTGGGCCATTTTCTGCTCTCCCAGGCCATAGTAGGGAGCTGAATTGGAAGAGGAGCAGCTGGGATTAGAACCGGCGCCCATATGGGTTGCCAGTGCTTCAGGCCAGGGCATTAACCTGCTGAGCTGCAGCGCTGGCCCCAGGCCTTAGCAGAGAGCTGGAACCGGCGCCCACTGGGATGCCGACACAGCAGGTGGCAGCTCTACCTGCTACGCCACAGCACTGCCCCCACCTTGTGCACCATTTTTTAAAAAAACCTTTTGTGCTCCACTGTGGTGGCTGGTGTCCAAGCGTTGTAAGGGTGAGCTGAGCCCGGTGGCACAGCAGAAGCGTGGCTGATGGGTTTAGGGCCATCAGAGCTGTGGGTGCTCAGCTCGTGTGGCCCTCATCGCACACAGACGGCGAGGGGCTGGGCTGCTGCGGGTCCCCTTCAGCCTGTGCCTGTCCTGGCACCTGCTTGGCCCATGTGGCCTGGCTGGAGGGCCAGTGCTGTTCAGAGTCGCCTCTGAGGCTTTCCAGGGCCGAGCCGGGCCAAGGTGGGTGGGGTTGGCAGGCTGCTGGGGCGGGGCTCCTGGAGCTGGTGTGACCCCCCCGCCCCTCGTGTTCTGCCCTGGGCCCCGGGCGGGGGGCGAGTCCTTGGTGCATCAGCTCCCTGGGGTTCTCTCCCTGCCGGGGTCCCCGACCCCAGGGGCCTCAAGGTGCCTCGGGGGTCTGCTGCGTGTGTGCTGTGCCCGCCCCTGGGGTCACGCCTGGGGCCTGCAGGAGGGGCGGTGCTCCTGACCTCTGCTTGCTGTTGCAGACGGCCAGCGGGAACGTGGAGGCCAAGGTGGTGTGCTTCTACCGCAGGCGGGACATCTCCAGCACGCTCATCGCCCTGGCCGACAAGCATGCCAGTGAGTCCGGCGGCCCCTGGCCTGGCAGGGAGGGCTGGGGGTCCCAGGGCTCCGCCGCGGCCACGGGAGGCCGCCTTCTGCTTCTTCTGTTCTCTCCTCTCTGTCTGCCCTCGGAGCCCTGGCTGATCACTCGTGAGCTGTCGCCCCGCTGGCCCTTCTGCGCTCACTGAGTCCGTGCTGTCGTGGGCTGGAGCCGGGCTGCTCCTTTTGGGGCCTCCGGAAGGTCCCCAGGCTCCGCCCGTGGCAGGGGGGCCAGGCTCAGCCTGGACTGGACTCACTGGCTCTTTGCATTTGCTGAGAGGGTCCCTCCTGTCGTCCTGAGAGCGGTGTCCCTCTTGGGGTTCATTCTGGTGAGCCCCGAAGGGGCATGGGGAGGCTCCCGCGTGTCACCTGCCACAGGTGCTGGACTGGTGGAGTTGCCCCTGCTGGGGGTGCGTGGCCGGGAGCAGGGCGGCCTGAGGCCCTCGTCTGCGGACCACGCCGCAGGCCACAGCGGGCCTTTCCTGCTGAAGGCTGTCCGGGGCCGCTTGGTTCTGTCACTGGGGTGGGACCTGCGCGTGCCCGGGTGGCCTTGCAGGAGGGTTGGGCAGGGCTTTCTTGGGCGTGGGGTGAGGTGAGGCGCTCCGTGCCGTGGGCCCAGCCGGCGTCTCTGGCGCTGGTTGTGAGTGAGCCTCTGCTGGCGGCTCAGGGAGGAGGTTGTGGGGCTGCTGGGCTCTGTGTCCTGGGCAGGCCCCCAGTGGGGGAAGGGCGGAGCAAGCTCTTGGCCGAGCCCCACAGGCTGCAAGCTTCCGGGGAAGCATCCGTTTGGCCCAGGGCTGGGTCTGGCTTCGTGGAGAGTTGGGCTTGCAGGTGGTCCCCCAGAGGTGGGGAGCCTGAGGAGTGGGGGAAGCCGGACGCTGCCCTTCGTCCCCCAGCCCGTGAGCTGCACGGCCCAGCAGTGTGGCTGGCACAGTGGCTCCTGCTCCTGCCGGGGCCTGTCCCTCCCCATGGGCAGCTGGCCAGGGCTGGGCTAGCCATGGCAGCCTGTGCGTCCTGGTGGGTAGAGGGCCTGGGTGGACTGAGGGTACCGTGGCTCCCCCTGGAAGCTGGTCAGGGCTGGAGGGAGCCCCAGGCCGTGCAGCTCTGGTTGCCAGAGAGGCAGGTTTCCCAGCTGCGGCTGTTTCCTTGGAAAGCTGTCGCAAGAGGCAGGGTCTGTGTAGGACTCTCATCCTGGGCTTGGGAGGGGGGGCATGAAGGTTTGAACGGAGATCCTTGACCCCTGCTCAGTGCCCAGCGCAGGCCTCAGGCAGGAGGCCGGACCCCTGCAGGCCTCGTCCCCGATAGCCTCTCGGTCAGGTTGTGGTCGGAGCCTTCCCTCCTCCCTCTGAAGCAAGGCACGGTGACACAGGAGCCCAGGAGAGGGACTGGGCATTCCCATGGCCAGGCAGGACCTGGGGAGGGCTCCTCCCTCCTGAGGCTGTAGTGTGGCTGTTTCCTGGGCTGGTGCTGGGTGTGGGGTCCCAGTCTCCAGTCCGCACCCAGCATGGGGAGGTGGTGTGAGGCTTGCTGGGGGTGTACAGACCCGGGTGCCATCCTTAGCACACTCAGGGGCCCTGGACTGCTGGGATGGGGGCTGCTGTAGCGTGGGGAGGGTCTCAGCAGAGCTCCTGAGTATGGGCCAGGCCTGCCTGGAACAGCCCCAGATTATCCAGATTGATTGAAATGGCAAAAGTCTTGTTTTTCCCTGAGCTGGGCAAGGTGTTAGGACTTCCTGCAGCCACCACTAGGGGCAGCAGAGAGCCATCAGGCTGCACTGATTGGGGAGAGGGACAGAGACATGACCGTGGCCTCCAGAGGGCATTCTGTTGTTTAGTGCAGGGCAGGGGCCAGCAGCCTGGGTGTCCAGGGGCAGGCTCTGGAGGTCTCGCTCCCAGCTGGGGAGGTGGGAGTGTGTACAGGAGGGGTTCTTAGTGACAGCTTGTCAGGGCTCTGCCCGAAGGGGCTGGGGCACTGGGGTGGGCTGGGGCCCACTAGGAGGCCTGTGGCCCCCGTGTCCGCCCTGCCCCCTGGCCACGCAGCCCTGGGTCAGGCCCGGGCAGGGAGAGAGTGGCCGCGGCGCTGACACTGCCGCCTGGGCGCTGTCTGTCTGTTGCATAGCCTTGTCAGTCTGCCATAAAGCCGGACCGGGCGCCGACAGCGGCGAGGAAGGTAAGAGCTGCCCTCTGTGAGGACGCATCCTCGCGCCTGCCCCGGGCGGAACCTGCGCAGGCCGCCTGCATGCAGCCCGGCCCCGAGGGTGTCCTGCAGCTGCAGCGGGCCCTGCTGCGGCCATGCGGGGCCGCCTGGCCACGGGGCTGGGACACGTGGCACCTGCTGCTCACCGCGGTGCCAGCCGCCTGGCAGCTGCTCCTCTTTCCTCCTTTCCTGCTGCTTCCTCTGCCAGCGCCGGACTCCTGTCCCCACCTCCTTCCCCTGATGCCCAGGGGAGAGCCCAGCCTTCAGGGTGCTTGGACAAGAACGGGCACTGTGGCTCCTTGGGGTGGGCAGGGGCCTAGGGGCCACCCTGCGTGGGCAGGGCGGTCCTGAGGGCTCTTGTCCTACAGGGGAAGCAGAGGAGGAGGCCGAGAGCCCGGAAGTGGAGGAGGAGCTGCCCGACCGGCTCAGGCACCAGTTGCGGCACCGAGAGCTGTTCCTGTCTCGGCAGCTGGAGTCGCTGCCTGCCACCCACATCAGGTGCACACCTGCCCCTCCCCCCCGTCAGGTGCACACCTGCCCCTGCCCCCCCCCGTCAGGTACACACCTGCCCCTGCCCCCCGTCAGGTACACACCTGCCCCTGCCCCCCCCGTCAGGTGCACACCTGCCCCTCCCCCCCGTCAGGTGCACACCTGCCCCTCCCCCCCGTCAGGTGCACACCTGCCCCTGCCCCCCCCCGTCAGGTACACACCTGCCCCTGCCCCCCCCCCCCGTCAGGTGCACACCTGCCCCTCCCCCCCGTCAGGTACACACCTGCCGCTGCCCCCCCCATCAAGTACACACCTGCCGCTGCCCCCCCATCAGGTACACACCTGCCTCCGCCCCCCCCATCAGGTGCACACCTGCCCCCCCCCATCAGGTACACACCTGCCTCTGCCCCCCCCCGTCAGGTACACACCTGCCTCCGCCCCCCCCGTCAGGTGCACACCTGCCCCCGCCCCCCCCATCAGGTACACACCTGCCTCTGCCCCCCCTGTCAGGTACACACCTGCCTCTGCCCCCCCATAGGTGCACACCTGCCCCTCCCCCCCATCGGGTACACACCTGCCCCTGCCTCCCCTGTAGGTGCACACCTGCCCCTGCCTCCCCCATCAGGTACACACCTGCCTCTGCCCCCCCCGTCAGGTACACACCTGCCCCTGCCCCCCATCAGGTACACACCTGCCCCCGACCCCCATCAGGTACACACCTGCCCCTGCCCCCCCCGTCAGGTACACACCTGCCCCTGCCCCCCATCAGGTACACACCTGCCCCCGACCCCCATCAGGTACACACCTGCCCCTGCCCCCCCCGTCAGGTACACACCTGCCCCTGCCCCCCATCAGGTACACACCTGCCCCCGACCCCCATCAGGTACACACCTGCCCCTGCCCCCCCCGTCAGGTACACACCTGCCCCTGCCTCCCCCATCAGGTACACACCTGCCCCCGACCCCCCATTAGGTGCATACCTGCCTCTGCCTCCTGTCAGGTGCACACCTGCTCCCCCCATCAGGTACACACCTGCCCCTGCCTCCCCTGTAGGTGCACATCTGCCTCTGCCCCCCCATCAGGTACACACCTGCCCCTCCGTAGGTGCACACCTGCCCCCGCCCCCCCACACCTGCCCCTCCCCTCACATCCTCCTCTTCCACAGGGGCAAGTGCAGTGTGACGCTGCTGAACGAGACGGAGTCCCTCAAGTCCTACCTGGAGCGGGAGGTGAGACTCAGCCTGGCTTGGGCAGGGACATTTTTCCCTCCTTGCTCAGGTCCAGCCCTGCCCACCTGCAGCACCCACAGAAGGCCAGGCCCTCCCTGAGGGGGCGTGGTCAGTGCAGGAGGCCCAGCTGGTCCCAGGCAGTGGACAGATCTGCACTGGCTGCCTGCACCCCTGCTGACCTGGGACAGCTGGCATCTGAGGCAGGTGACTGGAGCACCTGTGAGCCGTGGGGATTGCTCGCCACATCACCTCCTGGGTGACGGCCCGGTGTCCCCAGGGGAGTTCACCAGCACGGTTTTCTGAGGCCACACAGAGTCTGGAGTAGCCAGGGTGTGGGTCAGCACCTAGGGGCAGGTAAGGGGCAGGCCCAGCGCTTAGCCTCTCCCAGGCCTCTGCCTGTCTGGGCTGAACGTGTGGCCTGAGGGCCTTGTGTCCAGCAGCCCGGGGTGACACGTGCAAAGCCTAGAAACAGGAGTGCCAGCAGGGACCACGCATGCGTGGGCGGCCGTGCCCAGAGGCGGGGTCAGTGGGGTGCCCCGGGGACGTGGCAGAAAGGCATCTGTGGAGCAAGGACAGTGAACGGGGGCCGGCGGGCGATTGCCGTGTCAGCGTGTCAGGACAGCCCGGGCAGGTCCGAGTGCTGGCTCATGCGTGCTGAGTGCTGGGAGCCCTGCCCTCGCGTGGGGCAGCCGTGCAGGGAGAGCGCAGAGGCGGCGGCAGCGCCGTGGATGGCTGACGTGGTGGCCTCAGCAGCCGTCACCAGGTCAGGTCATGTTGCAGGCGTTCCAGGGCGGCCAGGCCGAGGTGGACCCCGTGTTTCTCACCCGGCGACTCAGCACTCTGCTGAGCGGGGACGCGTGGTGCAGCGAGGGCCGTCATCGGGCCTCCCCGAGCCGCTGACCGGCGCCCTGCAGCCCGAGCACACCCTGCGCCTGCGCCTGCGCCGTCACTACTGCGCTTCTTGCTTTGCCTTCCCTCCTTCCTTTTATTTAATTAAAAAAAAAAAAAAAGATTTATTTGAAAGGTGGAGTTAGAGAGACAGAGAGGTCTTCCATCTGCTGGTTCACTCCCCATATAGCCACGACAGCCAGGGCTGGGTCAGGCCGAAGCCAGGGCCTGGGACTTCGTCTGGCAGGGAGCTGGACCGGAGGTGGGGCAGCCAGGACTGGTTCTGTCTGCTGGTTCACTCCTTAGATGCCTGCGAGAGCCAGGAGCTCAGTCCAGGCCTCCCCCGGGGGGTGCTGTGTCCAGGCCTCCCCCGGGGGGTGCTGTGTCCAGGCCTCCCACGGGGGTGCTGTGTCCAGGCCTCCCACGGGGGGTGCTGTGTCCAGGCCTCCCACGGGGGTGCTGTGTCCAGGCCTCACCCGAGGGTGCTCAGTCCAGGCCTCCCATGGGGAGTGCTGTGTCCAGGCCTCCCACGGGGGGTGCTGTGTCCAGGCCTCCCCCGGGGGTGCTGTGTCCAGGCCTCCCATGGGGGGTGCTGTGTCCAGGCCTCCCACGGGGGTGCTCAGTCCAGGCCTCCCATGGGGGGTGCTGTGTCCAGGCCTCCCACGGGGTGCTGTGTCCAGGCCTCCCACAGCGGGTGGGACCCAGTTCCCTGAGCCATCACTGCTGCCCCAGGGTGCTTCAGGAAGCTGGGCTTGAGCCGGGTGTGGGGTGGCGTCCCAGCTGCCGTGCCGTGCCGTGCCGTGCCGTGCCTGCGCCTGCTTTGTGCATGGATCTCTTGCCTGACGCGCCCTCCACACCCTGCCCCGTGTCGGGGGGCAGAGAGTTCCCCAGGCGAGGGTGGGGCTCCCAGCTGTGGGCCCCACAGACCAAGCAGGGGCTCCTGTGTGTGCTGTTTCAGGATTTCTTCTTCTACTCGCTGGTCTACGACCCCCAGCAGAAGACCCTCCTGGCGGACAAAGGAGAGATTCGAGTGGGAAACCGGTACCAGGCCGACATCACTGACCTGCTGAAGGAAGGTAGGGCGCAGGGTGGGGCCCGCAGCAGGAGCCGGGGCAGAGCGTGGCCCTGGACTGTCCTGTATGGCAGGAGTTTGTCTCCCTAAGAAACGAGGAGACAGGGAGTGAGGTGCTGGTGGGTGGGTCGCTCCCCAAGCACCTGTAGGTGCCGGGAGGGACCCCGGTACTTGAGCCATCACCTGCCATCCTGTGTCTCGTTGGGCAGCTGTGGAGCCTGGAAGGGCCTGGGGCACCTTGGCTGGCACCAGGGGACTGGGCTCGAGGGTCTAGGGCCTCGTCCCTCTGGTCTCCAGCTCCCTCCTCCAGCACTTCCGCCTCCTGTTTCTGTGCACGTGGCCGGGACCTGGCTCTCGTGGGCCGGCTGCTTGCGGTGTGTTGGCTGTGCAGCAGGGCTGGGATGCTGCACCATGGCCCAGAGTGGCCGGTGAAGGGTTCCCTCAAGTCCCTGTGCACAGGGCCCGCCCTCGCCAGCCTGGGGACCCCGGCCCCGGCCCCGTCCCCGGCAGCATCCTTGCCTGCTGGGCTCACTGCTTGGTCTCTTCCTGAGCTGCAGGCCTGGTGCAGAGCCTGGGCAGCCACGTCCACCGTGAAACCCACGCCAGCTCCCACCTGGGGAGAACTGCGTGGCGACGCCCTGACCCGAGGGCCTGGGCTCGGCTGCTTGCGTGCTGGTCAGGAGGGTGCTGGGGCTCCCCAGAGACCGTGGAGCAGCCACCCCCAGGACCCCTTCCTGACCACAGAAGGCCTGAGCCTGAGCCACAGCCACGAGGGAGGGGCCTCCTGCCTCCCTGCAGCCCCACCGCCTCCTGGACCTCATGGGCCGCTAGTCCAAGGGGCATTGGCCTGGCTGGCAGGAACGAGGCTTCTAGAACCTTCCACAGCTCCTTGAGCCACATCCTGTTGAAGGGATGCAAAACCGTGCTTGTGCCTGGCCAGCGGCGAGGGCTGGGCTGTGCTGCTGCCGCCCTGCAGGGTCGGCCTGAGGCCCTGGGAGTCCTGGCGCCAACAGAGGTCTCAGTGGGCAGAGGAAGGAGATGCACCCATGATGCTGGACACGGGCCACGCTTCTGCGCGGACAGAAAGCCCCAGTTCCTCCCCCTGCAGCCCTTACGGTCAGCCCCCTGGGCCCACTGGGCCCACATGGACCCTTCCGTGGCCAAGCCTGCCCAGCCTTCAGGGGCTGCTGCCCTGTGAGAAGGGTCAGATTTTTTTTTTTTTTTTGACGGCAGAGTGGACAATGAGAGAGAGACAGAGTAAAGGTCCTCCTTTTGCCGTTGCTTCACCCTCCACTGGCCGCTGCGGCTGGTGCGCTGTGGCCGGCATATCGCGCTGATCCGAAGCCAGGAGCCAGGTGCTTCTCCTGGTCTCCCATGCGGGTGCAGGGCCCAAGGACTTGGGCCATCCTCCACTGTACTCCCGGGCCACAGCAGAGAGCTGGACAGGAAGAGGAGCAGCTGAGATTTGAACCGGCGCCCATATGGGATGCTGGCACTGCAGGCGGCGGCCCCACCCACTGTGCCACAGCCCTGGCCCTCTGGTTTTGTTCTTTGGAAGTAAAAGGTTGTTTCATCAGAACCCTCCCGAGAGCTCCCAGAGGACAGACCAGCCCTGGTTGTGTGTAGGTTAGCGGTGCTGGAGCTGGGCTCTGCCTGTTACCACACTGGGGTGCTAGGTGAAGGCACCAGGGGGCTGTGATGGCACAGCCGAGTGCGTCTGGATCAAAGTGAGGGCTGGGAGCTTCTGCTGCCTCTCTGGTCACACTCTGGAGCCACCAGCACCGGGGTCCGCGTCCCTGGTGGGCTCTCCCTTGGGCCCATGTGGGTCTCTGTCCTCTCACTGTGCCTGCAGCCCCAGGGTGCTGTCTGCAGATGTCGGAAGCCACAGCCCGAGTGCCTGTGTGCTGGCCACCCCGCATCGTCTGTGCTGTGGGACCCCAGGGAGCAGGCAGGCCCGTGGCTCGGACCTTGGCCCTCTGTGGTTTCCGCAAGTGCACGCTTCCCTGTAGGTGAGGAGGACGGCCGTGACCAGTCCAAGCTGGAGACCAAGGTGTGGGAGGCCCACAACCCACTCATAGACAAGCAAATCGACCAGTTCCTGGTGGTAGCCCGGTGAGTTCTGGGTACTGGAGAAGGGGCCTGGGGTCCTTGGTGTCGGGGAGACCGTGTGGCCTTGGCTCTGAGGTCGCGGCGAGGCCCACAGCCTTGCCTCTGGGCCCTCACCTGGCATCCCCAGGAGGCTCAGCTGACCCAGCCCACCTGGCCTTTTGGGTGCTCCGCTGGGAGGGGCTGGGCTGTGCAGCCGGCCACATGGCACACAGGCCGTGGCAGCCACTCCCCAAGTGTCCTGGTGGCTCCGCAGATGCTGTGGCCACTGTGGTCTGTAGACTCCATGGCAGCCATGCCCTGGGAGTGGCGGGCGCTGCCCCGCTCCTAGGGCTCTGAGGGTCAGCCTGTCTCCGTCCCCCAGCTCGGTGGGCACCTTCGCACGTGCCCTGGACTGCAGCAGCTCCGTGCGACAGCCCAGCCTGCACATGAGTGCCGCCGCCGCCTCCCGAGACATCACCTTGGTGAGTGTCCAGCACCTGCCCAGGCGTGCAGGACCTGGGGAGGACCCAGCTTCGGTCAGTGTGTGTGGAGGCTGTGGCCAGGGGCCCTCTCCAGGAGGTACCGAGGGCGTGGGGCCACGATGCAGGTTCAGGTAAAAGACTCCGGGCCCCTCGCCCCTGCTGTGTCGCCACAGTTCCACGCCATGGACACACTGCACAAGAACATCTACGACATTTCCAAGGCCATCTCGGCCCTCGTGCCGCAGGGCGGGCCCGTTCTGTGCAGGGACGAGATGGAGGAGTGGTCGGCGTCGGAGGCCAACCTCTTCGAGGAGGCCCTGGAGAAGTACGGGAAGGACTTCACGGACATCCAGCAGGACTTCGTGAGTGCCCCGGGCGGTGGGCGGCTGCTGGGCCTTGGGCAGGGGCCCTGGCCTGGCCGTGTCAGTGTTGGCAGCGGGGCTTGGGTGGGGGTCTCGGAGGGGACGGGGGGGCCGCAGCGGGGCTGCCCCCCGTGATGCACTGTCCTCTTGCCCAGCTGCCATGGAAGTCGCTGACTAGCATCATCGAGTACTACTACATGTGGAAGACCACCGACAGATACGTGCAGCAGGTGGGCCCGCGTCCCCCGGCAGCTTTGCGCCCCGTGAACTTGCTGCGTGCTGTAGAGCCCCTGGGTGCCCCGGCAGCCCTGGCTGAACGTTCCGTGCCAGGGCTTTGCGTCTCTGGGGTCCCAAAGTCTTCCCCAAGAGAGCCAGCTCCCAGGGCCCCTGCCTCGCTGTCCGGTGTCTGCGCTGCAGCCCCCGTCCAGCCTGTGACCTCTCTGCCCCTCCTTTGCTTTAAGAAACGTTTGAAAGCTGCTGAAGCAGAGAGCAAGCTGAAGCAAGTCTACATCCCCAACTAGTGAGTGCTGCCTGGGGCCTGGGGCCGCGGGGCCGCCTTCCCTCAGCGCAGGGGACCCTGGCCTGGGTCTGGGGGGCGGGGGCCACATCCCAGAAGCCCCTGGCAAGTCAGCCCTCCCAGTTAGTGGGGTGGCCAGTGTGGGGAGGCTGGGGCCCTGGGTTTGGCCGCTGAGCTTGCCTTGGTGCTGGGCCCATGAGAGCCTGGGGAGCCGTCCTCAGCGGCTGGGGGCATCCTCAGTCCGGATCCTGTGACTTTTCCCCTTGCCTCCCTCTTAAGCAACAAGCCAAGTCCAAACCAGATCAGCGTGAACAACGTCAAGGCCAGCGTGGTGAACGGCACAGGAGCGCCGGGCCAGAGCCCTGTGGCCGGCCGGGCCTGCGAGAGCTGTTACAGTAAGTGCCTGGTGCTGGCCGCGCCCTGCGGTGCCCAGCGCGGCCCTGAGTGCCCATGCCCGTGCCCCTGCCTGGGAGGGCCCCCAACGCCCGGGGCTGCCGCAGTGCTGGGGTCTGGTGGGGGGGGGTCTGAGGTATGTGGGGGTGCCCCCGGGTGGGGAGTCCTGGGCCCGCTGGGGGGTGTGGCGGGGGGCACCGTGGAATGCTCTCTGCATCGCTGGTTCTGCTTAAGAATCCGTCTATTTCCAACTTTGTTGTCCGTAGCCGCACAGTCTTACCAGTGGTATTCTTGGGGTCCCCCTCACATGCAGTGTCGTCTCTGCGCGTCTTGTTGGACGTATTGGAAGAAATACGGTGGCTTGAAAATGCCAACCCGGTTAGACGGAGAGCGGCCAGGACCAAACCGCAGTCACACGGTAAGCAGGAGGCGCGCCGGCCCCAACCCCGCCTGCCCGCTGCCGCCGCGGCCCCCGGTCATGGCGCTGTGTCGGGGCCTCGCGCCCCCTTCCGCAGAGTCCCCACGGCGTCCCAGCCCGGAGCAGCGGGAGCCCCAAGTTTGCCATGAAGACGCGGCAGGCCTTCTACCTGCACACCACCAAGCTGACCCGCATCGCCCGGCGCCTGTGCCGTGAGATCCTGCGGCCCTGGCATGCTGCCCGCCACCCCTACATGCCCATCAACAGCGCAGCCATCAAGGCCGAGTGTGAGTGCCCGTCCCTGCAGATGCCGAGGAGGGCGGGATGACCAGGGCGCAGCCTCACCCCGCCTGGTCCCCTCGCAGGCACTGCCCGGCTGCCGGAAGCGTCTCAGAGCCCGCTGGTGCTGAAGCAGGCAGTGAGGAAGCCCCTGGAGGCTGTGCTGCGGTACCTGGGTAAGTCGGGGTCGGGGCATCCCAGGTACGGCCCAAAGGCAGCTTGGACGCTGGGCCCTGGAGCCAGGAGACCCTCACCCACTACCCTGCCCTTGTCCCTGGCCCTGGGGTCCTTAGGAGCCCAGGTAGCTCAAGCTGCTGCCCTGTCCCCCCCCCCCCCCCCCCCCCGTGCAAGGCCTCCTCACCCCTGCCCCCAGGGTCCAGGCCAGGGCAGGCGGCCAGGCCGCTGCAGGCCCTCTGCTGGGAGAGAGCGAGCAGAGCACTGGGTGGGAGGGGCTTGGGGCCCTTCCTTCCTTCTGGGAGGGAACATTCCGGAACCGTGAGCCAAGTACCCTTCATGCAGGCAGAAGTGGCTTCGGCATTGCTTGCTTTCTTGGGTCTTGGGCCCCAGGGCCGGGCTGGCAGGCGATCAGCTCAGTGTTGGGCCAGCAGCCAGGCCTCTGCCATCAGCGCCGGTGGCCTGGACGTGAAGGCGGCCTGATGGGCTCTGTGTTTATGGGGCTGCGTCTGGATGCTGTCAGCTACTGGCCGTCACCCAGGGGAGAGGAGCTGACCCCAGCAGGCCACTGCCCCAGCCGCCCAGGGAGCCCCATGGTGTGGGCCTGCCAAGGCCCCCCGAGTCCCCAAGGGGCTGCCTCCATCAGGGCGGCGGCGACCCTGCCTGTGCTGTCCCCACAGAGACGCACCCGCGCCCTCCGAAGCCCGACCCCGTGCGGAGCGCCTCCAGTGTCCTCTGCAGCCTGACGCCGGCCAAGTCGGCCCCTGTCATCAACAACGGCTCCCCCACCATCCTGGGCAAGCGCAGCTACGAGCAGCACAACGGGGTGGACGGTGAGTCCGGGCTGCCGGCGCCTGCCGGCCCTGGGCCCCACGCGGCCCCACGCGGCCCCACGGGCGCCGCGGCCCCGCTGACCTGTCTTCTCTCCTCTCTGTCCCTTGGCGCTGCCAGGCAACATGAAGAAGCGCCTCTTGATGCCCAGTAGGGGTAAGGCCCAGGGCAGCCGCTCGCGGCCGGCCCGTCGCCACGCTGTGTGTGCTGTGCTGCCCGCGTGTCAGCCCCAGCGGGTGGCTCAGGGCACGTGCGGGGGCAGGCCGCGTGGCTGGGCCACGGCCAGTCCCGACTCCCCTGGCCTCATCTGTCACTCGGTGCAGCACCCGGCAGCCCTGGGGCCCTGACCTCGGCCCTACCTGGCTCTGTGCCATGCTGGACTGTCCCTGCACGTGTGCCCTGGCGCCCCCGCCACCCGCCCGTGCTGTCTGCCGTCGCGCTGTGACTGCCGCATGCTCTCGGCCCGCGCCTGTGCGTGGGCGTGGGGCTGTCCCCGCTGTGCCTGCAATGCTGCCTGGGCCTCGGGCTTGTGCACTGGCTGGGGTGGGGGCTTCAGGACCCCAGACCCCTGTAGGGGAGGAGTAGGTAGACTTGAGCCCGGCTGCTGGCCAGGCACCCGGCCAGGGAGGGGCAGCAGGCAGTGGGCGACCCCTCACGCTGCCTTCTCTGGGCTGCCGTCGGGAACCTGCAGAGCACTGAGCGCTGGCTGTCGCGTGCTGACTGCAGCCGGGGCGGCCAGTCCCTCTGGACACGAGGATGCCCTGGCCCCCGTCTCCTTGTGTGGGCGCCCCACTGCTGCCCGTGCTCGAGGCTGGTTCTGGGGTCTGCACCCCCTGACGGGAGCCCTGGGAACACGAGTGGGCGTGCGTCCTTGTCAGCAGGCCTCTGAGCTCCCGGCTTTGTTTCATAAAAAGCTTGGAACAAACAAGCTAAATAAAAGTCTGTTTATTCCCGCTGCATTTTCTAAAACTCAGGTCCTCCGTCCAGCTGTGGCTTTGTACCCCGTGGGGCGGGGCGGGGCCCCTGGAGGGGAATGGCCGGGCCTGGACTGGGCCTCAGGGCTGGCTGGGGTGGCGGGGTTGGTGTCCGGCGTGGGCTGAGTGCCGTGGAGCCTCCCTCACTAACCGCCCACCCGCCTGCTGCCTGCTGCATCGTGTCCCGGGGGCCACCCGCGCCCGCGCTCACCTAACTCTGTCTCCTTCCTCCCGCCAACCCGCCACCCTGGTAGGCACTTACCTGGGTAAGTAGCTCTGGGGCTGGGCTGTCCCTTGGCACAGGGCCTTGGGATGATAGCACGGGGCCATGGAGCCGCTGCTCTGGGCCCGCCCACCCAGCTGAGTGTAGCAGCTCTGGGGAAGGCCTAACCAAGTCCCAGGCTGGTTTGCAGGGAATTGGGAGTGGGGGCGCACACAGGCTTCAATTTTTAGGAGAGAGCTTTTGCCCACGAACACCCTGGGGTCTTGCTGGGGGGTGGGCCGCCCCAGCACCAGCTCTGGCTCACCCATGCCTTGTAGGCCGGTGGGGGGTGGGGGGATCCCCTTCCTGACCCAGCTCCAGCAAAGTCTCCTGGGTGCTCTGGTCCTAGGCCTCATGGCTGGGCCAGCAAGTGTGAAGGCCCCGGCCAGTGAGGCATCTTGAGCCCTTGGGGAGAGGCCAGGTGCAGCCCGGCCTTGCGGGGCCCAGCGGCGGCCAGCAGAGGTGTGACTGCCCTGGCTGTGCTGAGTGCAGCCCTGCTGGCGTCGCCCAGGGTCCGTGTGCACGGAGCTGGCTGTCAGCTCTCAGGCCGCCTTGCCGCCTGCCTGGAGCCTGAGCTGACCTAGAGGCCCGTGGTGGGTGTCCCCTGCTCTGGGGGCCCAGCCTCAGTTGGCTCTCCTTTCCCGTTAGGTCTGGCAAACCATGGACAGACCCGGCACATGGTAAGAGGTGCCACGTGGGGTAACCGCGAGCCTGGCCAGGCTGGGGAGAGGGACGGTAGTAGGCCGTGCCCAGGGCCCCCTGCCACCTGGGCGGAGTCTGCCCGAGTCCCTGGGGGCCTGGCTCCTGGGGACCGCCTCACTCCTCATCTGCCGCAGGGACCAAGCCGGAACCTTCTGCTCAATGGGAAGTCGTACCCCACCAAAGTGCGCCTCATCCGGGGGGGCTCGCTGCCCCCGGTGAAGCGGCGGCGGATGAACTGGATCGACGCCCCCGACGACGTGTTCTACATGGCCACCGAGGAGACCAGGTGGGGCCCTGCCCGGGCGCCTGGGCGGGCCGGGCCGGGGTGGCCGCCGCGCCCGCTGGGCCTCACCGCCTGCCCGTGCCGCCCGCAGGAAGATCCGCAAGCTGCTCTCCTCCTCGGAGACCAAGCGCGCCGCCCGCCGGCCCTACAAGCCCATCGCCCTGCGCCAGAGCCAGGCCCTGCCGCTGCGCCCGCCCCCGCCGGCCCCGGTCAACGACGAGCCCATCGTCATCGAGGACTAGGCCGCCCCCCAGCCCCGCCCAGCGCCCCACTCCCACCCTCACCTGCAGACGCGGCCCGCGCGCCATTAACTTATTCCGAGAATGCCGAGCAGTTGTTTTTAGCTTTGTGTTGACTTCCGGCTGGAGCGGAGCAGAGGGGCCGGGCCTGCCCGAGGCGGGCCCTGCGGCTTTGTTATGTTCTGTTGAAGGTGCCATTTTAAATTTTATTTTTATTACTTTTTTTGTAGATGAACTTGAGCTCTGTAACTTCACCTGGAATGTTAGATCGGTGCGGCCGGTGGCGGCCGAGCTGCCTGTTGGGGTTGGCCCCCTTGTCTTTTCAAGTAATTTTCATATTAAACAAAAACAAAAAAAACTCATAAAAAGAAAAAAAAACCCACCCAGCCCTTCCATCGTCTTTCATTCCCGGCCTCAGCCCCAGGGAGTGGGCCGAGGGCGCCCTTGCCCGTGTCCACCTCCCCGGCCGTGGGGCCGCGCTGAGACTGCGCCCTGCGCCTGGCTGAGCTGTGCCCCAGCTGGAGCCGAGGCTGCCCCCGCTCCTTGCACACCTCACCTGTGAGGGTTTCCTCAGACCTCAGCAGGCCCCCGGGCCTGCCGTGCACCCAGCCTCACTGGCCTGGGGACAGGTGCAAGCCAGCCCCAGGTTTCTGTTGGCCTGGGCTCCTCAGTTCCCCCGGAGTGCTGTCCCCTGTGCCCCACCCCCAGCCCACTTGAGCGCCCTGTGATACGGGAATCAGCCTGGGGATGAAAATAGAAACCACTTGGACCGTCCTGCAGATAGGTGTGTGGGGGGGGCAGCAGGCAGGGCGGCCCCAGGAAGGCTCAGACCCTGGGGCCCTTTCTCACACCAGGGTTTGGTGGAAGGTCGGGGGTCTCAGCTCCTGCTCAGGGGAGACCCCAGCCCCTCGTCCTCCAGTGCCCATCTGCTCATGTAGGACCCGTGTCCCCCCTGGGCTGGCCAAAGGGCTCCTGAAGACTTGGGTTTGGGCTGTGAGGTGTCGCCAGATCCTGGCCACTAGTCCCGTCCCATGGTGGGTGGAGCCAGCCTGGACACCTCTGCTGGCAGCTGCCCAGCCAACCCAGCCCTGGGGCCCCCGCTTGTGACTTGCCGAGACAACCGCAGGATGTCAGGCGGCTGTGGTGTGGCTGCTATGTGCTGTCCTCACCCAGCTGTGCCCTGTGCCCGCCCTCTGCATACCAGGAGCCAGGCCTGCAGCCCTCTGGCCTCCGGGTCAACCGTGCCCCTTCACACCCGCCTGGGGTAGCCATCAGAGGGCCTTGGCCTGGACTCCAGGACGGCAGCTGGGGGCAGCCGGGAAGGGGCTGGACGTGGCTGTCTCCAGCCCTCTGTGCCCTGCCCACTTCCAGGTCATCTGGCCGGTGGCAGGGACTGTGCCTTTGTTGCCTCCCCCATCCCCTCTGCCCAGGCTGGGCCCCTTGGGCCCCTCCACAGGTGGTTTTCCATAAGGCACCTGTAGCCGGCCAGCTCTGTCCTCACCCTCCTGCAGGTACCACAGGTGGAGTGGAGTGGGTGGGGGAGGGGAGCTGGGAGTTGGCATCAAATGGGGAGCAGTGGGCTCCTGAATCCACCCTGAGCAAGGGGTGGGCAGTGAGTGGCTGGCCACCCTGCCAAGGGACTGGCTGAGGGGCCCCTCCCTTGCCTTTGTTTCCCAAGCCTTTGCTGGCTCCAGTCCACAGGTGCAGGGGGAGCTGGTCGGGCTGGTCAGTCGGGCTGGGGGGGGGGGAGCACATGTTTCTGGGCTGCTGTTGCCATGGCAATGGCAGTGGCTGCAGGATGCATGTGCAAGGAGGGGGCCAGGCCAGGGCCACAGAGGACACGCCCTGCACCCGGGATCTGAAGAGGTGGCGGAGACCACTGGGGCCCCAGCCCGCAGCCCAGGCAGATGCAGCAGGGTGTGGCTGGCTGGAGTCCCTGCCCACCGTGGCCATGGCTCCTGGAGTGCCTGCGAGGAGGTGGGAACACCAGACCCCTGCCAGCTCCAGGATGGAAGGCAGGGGGCGGCGAGAAGGACCAGACTGGCCCCTGGTTGAGTTCCCTCACTCGGCGCCCTGGGGGAAGTTGCTTTGCTCCCGGGGCTGGAGGGGCAGGGCTGGGGCGAAGGCTGCCCAGTGAGTCTCCGCCCACGCCCGCTGCCCCAGGAGTCGCCAGAGCCGGCTCTCCCCGGACGCCCCCGCTGTGGGCATGCTTGCGCAGCCACACCAGCGCGCTGGACACCCCGGCCCGGGTGTCCGGGTGTCGAGGCGCGGACCGCCCAGCCTGGAATCCGACTCGGCCGTTGCTATGGAAACCGAGCAACAAAGGGAAGCGGGCCGCGCGGCGCGGCGGGGTTGGGGGTGGGGTCTCACCGGCGCCAGGGCCCCCTCCCCGCGACGGAGCGCGGCCCGGTCGCCGAGGGCCGGCCGGGGGCCCCAGGCCCGCTTGCTAGATTCGGGAGCCAGGATCAAGGCCTGCGCCCCCGGCCCACGACCTCGGGACGGACCCGGCCGGCAGCCCCGACGTTGCCATGGAAACACCCGGGGCCGGCGCCTGCAGACGCCCCCTCGGACGCCAGGGACGCGGGGTGCCAGGAAGGGCCCGGCGCCCTCGCTCCTGCCGCGGCAGGTGCGCCCCCAGCCTCGCGGGGCGCCCCCGGCAGGCGGCGGGCTGCTGAGGCCCCGCCCCGGCCGCCGAGCCAATGGACGGCTGGCGGCGGGGCGGGCGGAGGCGCGGGCGCGGCCGCAGGCGGCGGCGCGGAGACGGCGCGGGCGGAGGGCGCGGGCCGACTGGGCGCACCGACAATGGCTTCCAAGTGCCCCAAGTGCGACAAGACCGTGTACTTCGGTGAGTGCGGGGGTCCAGTACCGGCGGGGCCGCGCCCGCAGCGCTCTGCGACCAGCCCGGGGCCGCGCAGCCCCGCGCCACCCGCGGTTCGCTCGGGTGCGCCTGGCCCAGCCCCGGGATGAGCGGCACGAGGGTGGGGCCGCGGCGACGCGGGGGCTGCCACGCCGGGACCGCGAGGCGACCGCTTGGGATGGGGGCGTGGGTCCTCGGGGCGAGCCCAGGGCTTGCGAGCGCGCGGGCCTCGCGGGCCATCGCGGTCCCAGTTGCGCGCGGGGCGGGGTCGGGCGGGGCCGCACGCTCTGGAGCCTCCAGCGCGCTCGGGTTGGTCTAGGCCCTGCCCCCTGGACCCTGGGCCCGCCGTCCCTTCGAGGGGCTGCATGGCTCCGAGCAATGACTCCCCGGCCCCCGGCCTCCACTCTGACCTCTGCCTGAGCCGCCGGGCTGGGTCCGGGCTCTGAGTCAGTCCCAGCGGGGGCGACCTTGGCTTCCCGCGTGTCCCAACCCGCTGTCGTGCTTGGCGCCGGACCTCCCGGAGTTTACACGGCTGTGGGCTGTGGGTGCCGTACAGGTGGGGAGACACACCCGTCTCCACGAGCTTTAGAGGCGCCCAGGACCCCAGCCTCCTCAAGGTCAGAAGGGCCAGACTGGAGGCCTGCGGTGCCCCTGGGTAGGGAGCCCCCTCCCCCCAGGTGCTGGGCGCTCACTCTCCTTCCCTGCGGCCCTGCGCCTCCTGGCCCACCCTCTCAGCCGCTTTGCCCACTGAGCCCCAGTGCCTGCACAGAGGGTGAGATGGAGGACTGGGAGGGCCGGGCCGGGAGCAGTGGCCGTGTCCAGGATGTGAGGGAGGCGGCTGCACAGAGCCGGAGGAGGAGCAGCAGGAGGGGGTGGGGGTGGCGGGGAGGAGGCTCCCTGTTGTTCCCCTGACCGGATTTGCCCTGGTGCTTCTGGTGTGGCTGGGAGCCGAGGGGCTTCCGGCCACCTTCTCTGGAGCCTGCCCGAGACTCAGTCCCTGCCCCAGAGAAGAGGGCTGTCCTCTGCAGGGCCCTCCTGCTGCCCCGCTGCCCATGGCTTTGCCCCAGGCCAGGCCAGCTGGGGGCTCTCTGGGGCCTCGGCCAGCAGTGCTGCCCACAACCCGGGAAAGTGCCCTGCCTGCTGGGCGTCCGCTCACTCTCCCGAAAAACAAAGGCTTCTGTCAGCCCTGCTGGCTTCTTTCCTGCCCGGGGGGCACGGGGTGGGAGGCGGGGGTTGGAGTCCTGCCGGCCCCCCAAGCACATCGCACCCCTGCGGCTCATACCTGGCAGAGCCTGGCCAGGGCATCCCAGAGTGACCGAGAGCCTCAGCTCTGCGACCCCTCCCTCCCAGGTCTAGAGACCCAATCAACAGTGTTCCCAACCCGCGCCTGGCGCGTGTGGCCATCGACCCACTGTGGTTCTCAGGGTCAGCTCCCTGCCCCCACGTGGCCCACGTCCCAGGGCTGCCCCGAGCTACAGTGCTGACGGAGGACCAAGCTCCCGCCTGTCCTGGCTGGGACACAGCAGGGGCCTGGTGGCCCGGGCCCCCGCCCTGTCCCTGACGGCCCAGCTGGTGCTGCCCTGGTTGGGTGGTTGCCAGGGGGACCCCACTCCTGTCTTGTGGTCCCTGTGGGGTGTGCTGGGGCCTCTCTGAGACCTGGAAGAGCTGTTTGTCCTGGGCCCATCCTGGCAACCTGAGAGCCCCTCGGCCCCAGCCCCGCCCAGCCCTGTCCCTGGTCCCCAGCCCAGCCCGGTCCCCAGCCCAGCCCAGCCTAGCCCTGTCCCCTGTCCCCAGCCCAGCCCGGTCCCCAGCTCAGCCCAGCCCTGTCCCCTGTCCCCAGGCCAGCCTGGTCCCCAGCCCCGGTCCCCAGCCCAGCCCTGTCCCCAGCCCCGGTCCCCAGCCCCTGTCCCCAGCCCAGCCCGGTCCCCAGCTCAGCCCCCCGTCCCTGTCCCCGTCCCCGTCCCCGTCCCCTCCCCTCCCCTCCCCTCCCCTCCCCTTCCCTTCCCTTCCCTTCGGAACTCGGCTGTGCTCCAGCCCCTCTTCCTGCCTCTTTCTGCTCCACCCTTTTCCTGCCTTGCTCCTGCAGGGGGTGGGTGGGAGGTCCTGGCTTCCGCCCACTGGGAGGTGGCCCAGCAGCCCTGCCCGACTGGGAGGTGGGGGTGCTCACCCTGGCCCTCAACAGCTGGTCTCAAGCTTTTGCCGCCAAAGTAGCAGCTTGGGACCAGGACACTAAATATAGACCAGTGGGGTCGAGCAAGGGCGCCCCAGGGCCAGCCCGGCTCTCACAGGGGTTGTAGGAGGCTCAGTGGCTGCGCGGGTGAGGGGCAGGTGTGTGTGTGGGGCACGTGTGCAGGGCACAGCCAGGTGTGCATTCCTGCAGAGGGGATGCCAGGTGGAAGGTGGAGAGAAGCCCCCAGGAGGGTGTGTGTGTTCGGGGAGGGGCTCGTGCTGCAGGGGTGGTGCGGGAGAGCAGAGGGAGCCGGCCCCGACGTGCCCCCGCCCGCAGCTGAGAAGGTGAGCTCCCTGGGCAAGGACTGGCACAAGTTCTGTCTCAAGTGCGAGCGCTGCAACAAGACGCTGACGCCAGGCGGCCATGCCGAGGTGAGCCCGGGCCTGGGCCTGGGCGGGCGGGCGGCCGGGGGCGGCGCCACCGTGGCCCTGCGCTCACCCGCGCTCCCCCACAGCACGACGGGAAGCCCTTCTGCCACAAGCCCTGCTACGCCACGTTGTTCGGGCCCAAAGGTGAGGCCCCTGCCCCAGCCCCCTGCGCCCTCGGCCCACTCACACCCCTCCCCGGAAGCCCTCGCAGCCTTTGAAGCCCCGGCCCCCACGCTGAGAGCCGGGTGCGGGATGAGGCCGCACGCGGCCACCCACACACCTGCCACCCGCAGGCGTGAACATCGGCGGTGCCGGCTCCTACATCTACGAGAAGCCCCCGGCCGAGGGGCCTGCAGTCACCGGCCCCATCGAGGTCCCCGCCGCCCGACCTGAAGAGCGGAAGGCGAGTGGCCCCCCCAAGGGGCCCAGCAAAGGTGCGCCGGGCTCGGGGCGGGCCGGGCTCAGGGCGGCCGGGGCGCAGCCCAGGGCGGGCCCCCGCTGACCCCACGTCCGCCCCC
Source organism: Oryctolagus cuniculus (assembly GCF_051225735.1). NCBI lineage: Eukaryota > Metazoa > Chordata > Mammalia > Lagomorpha > Leporidae > Oryctolagus > Oryctolagus cuniculus. The sequence goes on from NC_142886.1 coordinate 51,863,571, forward strand.
AGCCTCCAGCGTCACCACCTTCACCGGGGAGCCCAACGTGTGCCCTCGCTGCAACAAGCGAGTGTATTTCGGTGAGTGCCGCCCCGCCCACCCCCGCGCCGCCGCTCCGGGGCGCGCGCGGTAAGCCCACTCCCTCCTGCGCAGCCGAGAAGGTGACGTCGCTGGGCAAGGATTGGCACCGGCCATGCCTGCGCTGCGAGCGCTGTGGGAAGACGCTGACGCCGGGCGGGCACGCGGAGGTGTGCGGGATGCGGGGCCCGGGCTGCAAGGGCGGCGGGGGCTGCCCCCTGGTGGCTGGAGCGGAGGCTCGCAGCGCGCCTGCGGAACCGCGCCCGCGCTGGGCACTTCGGGGCCGCGCGGGAGAGGGGCGGGCCCGCGCGGAGGCTCCCTGGCACGGGCAGGGCGCAGCTTCGGGGAGGCGGGCGCTCAGCAGCCTGTCCCCTCCTGCAGCACGATGGCCAGCCCTACTGCCACAAGCCCTGCTATGGAATACTCTTCGGACCCAAGGGTGAGTGTGGCCTGCAGTCCCGGCCTGGAGGGTGTGGTGCGCCACGGCACAGCGGTTTCCCCCTTGGCACCACAGCCTCTTTCCACAGGAGTGAACACCGGAGCAGTGGGCAGCTACATCTACGACGCCCCTGAAGGTCAAGTGCAGCCCTAGGCACCAGCCAGCCTCAGGAGCAGGGCCCCTCGGCCTCGATCCCTGCTGGGCCCTGCCTGGCCCAGCGTCCGCCTGCCAGCTGGTGGGCGCTGGAGCAGGAGGGAGCCACCCCCTGCCTGCCCTTGTCCCCGTGGGTCCCCGGAGGCTCTCTCTCTCCTGCCACCTCCTCCCATGTTATTTATGCCCCCCCCTATGCTTCACAGCACCCCTCACAAGCACCCCCCACCCTCACGTGGGCCACACCCAGCCGTGCAGACCTGTGCTGTCAATAAAGTGTGGGAGGACAGCAGGGCCTGTGTGTGTGTGTGTGTGTGTGTGTGTGTGGCAGGGGTGGAGGCGGGGGCGCCCTGTTCCCAAGGTGAGGGCGGAGGGGCATCCAGAGTGGGTTCCCATGGGCGGGGGAGGAGCTTGGGCCACGTGGGACAGTGGTGCCAGCCCTGGGACCAGGTGAGGGGCTGGGCCCAGCCAGAGACCAAAAGTTGTGGGCGGGCCTGGACAGCGGGGGGTTGGGGTGGGGTGCAGGTGACAGAGGAGCCTGTGCAGAGGCCGGGGAGCTGGTGAGGAGGGACGAGGTGGGCTGGGTCACCCGAGACAGTTTGGAGGGGCTGGTGCAGTCCCCAGGGGGGTGGGCAGCTTTGGTGGGGGAGCCTGCCTCTCATGGGTGGGGCAGGCCCAGGCACAGAAGGAGGGGGTCAGCCCAAGAGTGAGGGCAGGGGGCTTCAGCTCCTCCCTGCCCAGGTGCCCTAGCTGCTGGGTTTGCAGTGCTGAGGGTCATCCCTGGCTTCCCCAAGTGGCGCCTGGGCAGCCCCCTCCTCACTCTGCCTCTCCACCTGCCCTACCTGTGATGTCCACTAGAGGGCAACCTTGATCTTCCACTGGGAGCTGGGCTGGACCTTCTTCCCTCTGCCCTTGGCCCCGTAGGGACCCCCAGCCTGAGCTCATGCTCCCACCCCCAGATGCTGGCCCCTCCTACAGCAAGGGGCACCCAAGCCTGCTCACCCCTCACCCCAGTGCTGCAAGGCACTGTCACACCTCCAGGGCCTCCACACAAGTTCCTCCCTGGCCAACCCTGCCCGCCCCCCTCCCCCCCGGCCTGCACAGACAGGTCTGGACGCTGGGCCTAGTGTCCTGTGAGCAGCCATCCATGTCCTTGGTTGGGGGGCGGGGGCGCCGCGGGGCTGGTTCTAGCATCTCCAGTGGCACCACCGCCCTCCTGGCAAAGTCGGAGCCAGGCAGCCTGGCCAGCTCCCCGAGGCTGGAATGTGCCAGAATGTGGGCCTGTGGCAGGAGCAGGGGGGCTGCAGCAGGTTCAGGCAGGTGGGGGCTCCGCTGGGCTCCCCTCCTCGTCCCCTCCCGCCTGGCCCAGGCTTCCGGGTGGGGGTTCGTTTTGGTGAGCACCCCGGGTCTCCACCCTCAGCGATGGCTGCCTGTGTGGCCTGGGATGCTGTCTGCCCCGGGGGTGGGAGGCTGCTGAAGCACAGCCGGGCCCCTCCCTCGGGAGCCTCCAGTGGAAACTATGTCTCCAGGACAGGCAGTGGGCACTGCGCCCTCCCCTCCCGTCCTCCCCAAAGCCTGCGTGGCCAGGGCCAGGGCAGGCGCACATTTGTGTGCGAGGAGGGAGGGCGGGGGTCTCCGAGGGCTGAGAAGCTTCGGCCAGGCTGGGACAGCAGAGCCCCACCCCAGCCTGGCCCATTTCCTGCTGGGGGTGGCTGACGTGTTGCCATGTTTGTTTCTAAGGGTTGTCATGGAAACCGGGGCGGGTGCCGCTACTGTTTGTCTCTGGGCGTTGCTGGGCAGCCTTGGTGGGGGTGGCCCGATGCCGACACACTGCCAGGCTCCCTTGGCACCAGCTCCAGGAGGGCCCCCTCCCTGTTCCTGCCAGGTGCTTCCTCGGTGCCCACAGCCCTGCTTGGAGAGGAGCAGGAGCAGGTGCACCCCTCCTGGAGGCTGCACCCTCACCCAGGCAACCCAGGCCTGGCTCCCAAATGTCATCGGCCCCCCACTCCCCTTTCAGAGACTTTGGGAGCCAAGTTGGGGAGCACAGCCGACCTCGCCCCACCGGGTCAGCCTCCGCAATCCGGTCCCGCACTTCCTGCCACCTCTGTGGGGTTGGCTCCCTTCCCCGAGTCCCAGGCTCCAGCCTATGCCCAGCTTCCTCCGGGCCAGCGACCCCAGCCTCAGCACCGCCTGCCCCAGACTCCCCCAGCTCTGCTCCCCCTTCCGACCCCACCCGGCTCAGGCATCCCCCCCCCCCCAGCGCCTGTGGGTGGCCTGGTGGGTCGGTGTCAAGAGACTGCCTCGGGCTCCTGGGGGCTGGCGTGGGACCAGGACACCAGGTACGAGCTGCACTTCTCCCGAGGGCCCGGCTGGCGCCGGGCTGGGCTCAGAGCCGCAGACAGCGAGGCCGCACCGGCTGGGCAGGTGAAGCCGGAAGTCAAGGCAGTTGTGGCTGGGCTTGGCTCCAGGAGACAGACTGGGCACCAGGCCCTAGGCAGGGAGCGTACCCTGCTGGGGTCGAGGCTGGCAGAGGGAGCCCCGTCCCTCCGCACCGCGCTGACTGCTGTGGTGCCTCTCCCCTGGGCCTGCAGGTGAGGCCTGGAGGGCCAGACCCCTCCCCTCCCTGTCCCCAGCCTCCCCCCACCCTGGGGTCCGGCCTCAGCCAGTCCAGACGGGGTCCCAGGAGGCAGAGCTGCTGAAAATAGGCTCTGGGAACTTGTGCTCAGCTGAGGGGAGGGTGGACCCTGGGGAGCCCGAGTCGCGGGCCAGGCCTCAGCCCGTTTTCCATTGCAGAGGGCATGGGGCTGGAGCAGCTGGGGCAGGGCGCAGGGGCGGGCAGCTTCCCACCCCTGCATACTGATGGGGCGGGGCCCCACGGCGCCAGGTGCAGCGCTTCCCTGTGGGGCCGGGTCAGCGGGCACTTCGAGGCCATCCCCGCTGTCTGTGGATGTCCCGGAGCCGCATCCCAAGGGGAGGAGCGGGGGGCGGAGGAACCCGAGGCACCCGGTCGGTCTGGGCCCCCAAGGTGTCCCTATGCATCCTGGTGCAGTGCACGGCCCTGGAGTGGCTTCCGGGGGGCTCTGTGTCCTCTGCCCCCCAACTCCCACTTCTGTGACACATCCCAGCTGCCCCGGCAGAGTGGGAGGGGGACGAGGAAGGCCCAGTGCTGCTGGCCCAGGAGGTGGCCACGGGGCCTGCCTGGCTGAGCTCAGAGGGCGTGGGGCTGGGCAGGGCGGCCTGGACAGGGGCCTGGTGGAGGAAGGGGGCTGTAGCCACCCCCGAGGTGGGGGTTCCAGTGTTGGGAGGGTTCCAGGGATTGTCTCCGTGAGTCTGTGTATTTGTTGATGCGTGTCTCTGTGTGTAGATATGTCTGTCTTTGTAAGTCTGTCTCCGTGTGACTCCGTGTGAACCAACAAACAGGGCACAGCCCAGGGCCCTTGGCCCCACTCGGCCCCCTCCCCATGACCATGGCAACGGGAATAACAGCAGGGAAGGCAAGGAGGGAGTCATCACCCCCGTTTTCAAGGGGGGGCTCCCCCTGGGCAGGGCAGAGTGTGGGGGAAGGGGCAGGATAAGGGTGAGGGCATTGCTCCCTCTGGCCCCAGCCCAGGTCCCCGTGGTGAGCGGCTATCATGTGTGGTTGGGTGGAGACAGGAACGGATATCTGTCTTAGAGACTACGCACGTGCCCACACCCACACAGGCACGCCTGGAGGCAGCCAGACACACGGGTGTGTCCAGGTGTCTGTCCCCGGAGCCCCTGGCGCACAGCGTCCTGGCAGGGGTGTGTGGAGTGGAGGCGGCCAGGCGGCTCCTCAAGGCTGCCCTGGGCCTTGCTGGCCTCTGCCCCTGCCCTGCTGGTCTCTGCCTCGCCTGGGAGCCAGGACCTTGGCTGAAGGGCGGGCGGCTGGCCTTACTGCAGCCAGTCCAGGTAGCCCCTTTGTGCCAGGTAGGGAAGGCAGGTGGGCAGCGCTGTGCGTGGGCCTCAGGCCGGCCAGGCGGGGACAGAGCCCAGACGGGGTGGGTGGCTCCAGTGGGCCCCGTGGAACATCTTTCTGCAGAGCTGAGGACTCCAGGCGCTGTCAGGGAGGGGGCACTCTGCCCTGGACACGGGCGGGGCCCTGAGAGCTCCCCTCTCTCCAGGCAGGGTCTGGGGACTGCAGGCACATGGCCCCAGATCAGGCCTGGAGGCTGATGGGGGGCTTTGGGAAGTTAAGCCAGGGCTGGGTGCCTGGAGGGCCCCTGGGGCAGCCGAGGAGGGGCGTTCCCTGGACAGGCCCAGAAGTGACGTTGTTTGCTCCAAATGGGTGTGTCCAGGGCAGATGAGGACACTGGTAAGGGGGCGGCAGCCGCCCTAGAAGCAGGACGGGAGGCCCCCCGGGGGGCCCTGTGATGTGAGAGGGTCTCAGAGAGGGGGTGCTAGTTGACCACCGCCCTGGGGAATGCACCAGGCCTGCGGGGCGGGGGGGAGAGGGGAGAAGGGGCCCTGGGCAAGGGCTCAGCTCCAGCAGGCCAGGACAGAGGCGCAGCCCCAGGCCAGTGGTCAGCCGGTCAGCCCTTGAGGGTGCAGAGGGCGGGCCGTCTCTGCCTGGCACGGGGTGGGTCAGCCTCACCTCACCTGGGTGAACTCTTCCCCCACGGCTCATCATCCTCCTCCCCCCAGGCCCAGAGTCCGCCCTTCTGAACTCCCCCGCCCCGGGATATTCCCGCTGCGGCCCGACGGGCTTCCCCACGGAGGGGGGCGGGGCCCCGCGGGACCTGGGGCGGGGCGGGGCGGGCCTTCCGGAAAACGCTCCGGACCCTCTTGGTTGGGAGGGGGGCAGAGTCAGAGCGTGCGCAGAATTTTCACATTTCTGAAGTGACCTGTCCAGCCTCTGGCAGGTACGGGATGGGGCTGGGGTGGCTTCCTGCTCCGAGACGGCCGGCGCGGCCCCCGGTCCCTGGACGCGCCGGAGCAGCCCCGCCCTCCGGGCTCTGCGCTCGGCCTCGCGCCGTCACCCCGGGGGCGGGCGGGGACCACATGACCTTTTCTCGGCCCGTCTGCCTGGATCCGAAGTCCCCGGGGTCCAAGTCCCCGGCTCGGGGGCGGGGCGCGGGGGGCGGGTCTCCAGGGGGCGGGGTCCCGGGCCCCTGAAAGGCGCGGACCCGGCGGGACGCACCCAGTCTTGCGCCCACAGTTCGCTCCCGCCGCCGCAGCCGCCGCCATGCCCAAGTGCCCGAAGTGCGACAAGGAGGTGTACTTCGGTAAGCGCCCGGGGCGAGGAGGACCGTGGGCACCCCGCAGGAGTGTGGCGCGGTGCCCTCCGCCGCCGCCGTCTCTGCTGTCTGGCTCCCGCCTCTTCTCGGGCGCGCAATGGGCAGGAGCGTGGGGCTGGGCCCGCCCGGAGCAGAGCAGAGACCGACGCCCGGGGCGCGGTCCGGGTCCAGGGCGCGCCGGCCGTGCAGGAAACGGAAAGTCCCCGCTGCTCCGGGGAGCGCGACCTCCCCTTGCTCCTGCTGGACTGTGGCCGGGGAAGGGGCTGGACTGCCGGCCGAGAGCTCCGGCCGGAGCTCAGGGGCTCCCCTGCTTCTCTGCAGCCGAGCGGGTGACCTCCCTGGGCAAGGACTGGCACCGACCCTGCCTCAAGTGTGAGAAGTGTGGGAAGACGCTGACTTCCGGGGGCCACGCCGAGGTAGGTGGGTCGGGGAGGGCGCGCGGCAGGAGTGGGGCTCTGCCCTCACCGCGCGGCTCTCTTCCTGTAGCATGAAGGCAAGCCCTACTGCAACCACCCCTGCTACTCAGCCATGTTCGGACCCAAAGGTAGGCCCCCCCATGCCTGCACGGCCACCCCAGCGGCCTGCTGCCCCGCGACCCTGCGCCCGCCCTGGCCCTGAGCTGACCGCTGCCCTGTGTCCCCGCACCTGCCCTGCGGCTGAACTGACTGCTCCCCCGTCCCTGCAGGCTTTGGGCGCGGCGGAGCCGAGAGCCACACTTTCAAGTGACCCCAGGTACAGCCCTGCAGCCTGCCCTGGAGCGGGGTCAGGTGGTGGAACCCTGCTCACTTCCCCTTGTCTGTCTGCACAGGTGGTGGAGGCCCCTTCGCCATCGCCCACTGGGCCACACCCCCAGATGCCCAGGGCTCCCGCGTAGCCCCCTATGCACTCAATAAACCTGAGCACTTGGGAAGACCGTGTGTGTGCTTGTGCGCCGAGGCATCGACACCCCAGGGCCTGCCAGGGCACCCGCTCGCCCTCCTGGGGCCGCCAGGTGCAGGCCCCTCAGCCATCCGCAGACCCACAGAGGCATCCTCCGGCCCCGGCCGGCCACAGGGTCAGCAGGAACTTGCCAGGGGCGGATGGGCGGTCAGAGGGTGAATCAGCCGCGGCTTCTGGGCCCCTCGGAGGAGCGGCTGCCTCCCGCCCTCTCCCCACTTCCTGCCGCCCCACCCTTGTCCCCACCCCCAGGCCAGCCTTTCTGCAGAGGCTGTGGCTCCGCCACCGCCCGGAGGCCTTTAGCGCATCTCCTTCCCGGGGACGGGGACGCCTCAGGAGGCCTTTAGCCCGTCTCCTTCCACGGCGCGGCACTGCGCACTGCAGACCCGCCGCGCGGCAGTACTGCGGGGTTGGTTGGACACCGTCCTCATGGGAGCGGGAGCTGCCCAGGGGGCTCCCTATCTTCATGGCCCTCACGACATCCCAGGGGTCTCAGCCCAGAGGTCTCAGCCTGGACTCTGGTGGGTGGGCTGCAGGCCCGAGCTGGAGGAGGACGCGGGGTCCTGTGCGGGCAGTGCGTGGGATCAGGGGTCTGCGGGAGTCACGTGTTTGGGGCAGAGGGCAGGCAGGTGCCCTGGTGAGATCTGGGTTTCCCGCTGGACAGCACGGGGTCCCCAGCCCACGCCCGTGTGGCTCGCAACCTGGACTCGGAGTGACCCGTGGGGGGCTGGGCGGGGGCGCGTCCCAGCCGGAGGCAGCGCAGGGAGGGCCGCATCTGTGTCCCCAAGGCCGCAGGGTGCGATGCGGGCTGCTAGTGGGAGGGGCCCAGAAAGACACCGCCTTGCGCTGCGGACGCGGGAGAAAAACAAAAACGGCAGACAGGCAGTCAGGAGACCCAAGGCCCGGCCAGGGGCGTGGGTGGCGGCCAGGCCGGAGGTCCCGAGTGCTTCGCACCGCCTCCCGCCCCTCGTCCCCCGCGCCGCACCGCGGAAGGGCGTCGGTCCGCGCCCCGCCCCGTGTCTGCCCTGCGGCGGCGCCCAGGCCACCCCATGCAGGAATCCAAGTGGGGCCTTCGCTCTCGGGCCCAGGGCGACCTGTCCGCGGCCACATGCCGGCGTGGGGTGCAGCCTTCCGGGAGCCGCGGGCCGCCCCGTCTGCGGAGTTCGCGCCCTGCGTGGAGCCGCCGCGACGCCAGGGGGCGCCCTCGAGCAGTGGCGAGGGGGCCGCGGAGTGGCGTTCGGTGGGCGGGGACTGGGCGAAGCGGGCGTCGGGCTTCGCCGCGATTGGTCCGCGAGGGCGGGCTCTTTGGAGCAGGCAGAGCGACGGCCCCGCCCAGAGCCCGGAATGACCTACTCATAGGTCAGACTACGTAGCGCTCAAACGCCAGGGGACGGCTCATTGGGCCAGGGCCGCGGGGGCGGGTCCCAGCTGGCGCGGCGATTGGTTGCCAGCCTCAGCCCGCGACAGTGGCGGGCCCTCTGAGGCACCAGGTCCTGGCTGCATGGGGAGGCGGCGGCGCCGGCTGGCCGGGGCGGCCGGGGTCGGGGCGGGAGCCCTGCCCGAGGCCATCGCCGCGCTGAGTCAGTCGCTGCCCGCTGGACCCAGCCCCGAGGTCTTCCGCCGCGCCAAGTTCGACCGTCCGGAAGCCGTGAGAATGGCGAGGCGGGCGGCCGGGCCAGGCGGGGCCAGGGCTGGCGCAGGAGCACTTGGCTCCGCTCACCGCTCGCCCTTCGCTTTCTGCAGGCCTCCGCGCTCTGGCGGCTTCTTTTCCACGTGCTCTCGCCGCTCGGCGCGGTCGGTGCCTCGGCCTCACTCGGTCCAGGTAAACCCCACCCTCCGTCCAAGCGCCGCCCCACAAGTAGCGTGGCTCCGCCCTCGGCGAGCCCGCCCCGGCGAGCCCCTCCCTCCCGCAGAGCCCCGCCCACCCCCGGCGAGCCCCGCCCTCCCACAGAGCCCCGCCCCGGAGAGCCCGCCCTCCCGCAGAGCCCCGCCCACCCCGCTGTGCTCAGCCAGCCCTTGGCGCGCGGGCCACACCTCCTAAGGGGTCTGCTGCGACCCCGGCAGCCCCTGGGCACCTCATCCTGGCGCGCGTCCCTGATTGTCAGAGCGTGTCGTGCGGGGGTTTCTTGGAGGCCTGAGTGATGTGGGAGCCCCCTGAGCTGGTGACCTTCGGCAGAGGCGCGCGCTCGCTGGGTGAAGTCAGCACTCAGCTCCCAGGGCTATCAGAGGCCGGCGCTGGCACGACTTCCCGAGGACGGCTCCCAGGGCAGCCGGGAGCTGCTGCTGGCCCTGTCCTGGCTCCTGGCCCGTGGACCCCTCCTCGAGCGGCTGCTGGCCCAAACTCGCGTGCGGCTGGGTGACGAGGTGCCTGCGCTGGAGGTGGGTGTGGCGCGAGCGTGAGCCCCGCCCAGTCCCGCTGTGTCCACGGTCTCAGGGCCAGGCTCTGCACTTCCGTGCCCCCCGCAGTGTGAGTCCCTGGCCTGGCCTGGCCCGGGCGTGGAAGCAGAGGGCCCCGTGGACGTGCGCCGTGTGCAGTGGCTGCTGGGGAAGCTGCGGTTGCGGTGGCGAGGCCTGGCCTCCGGGCAGCGGGAGCACAGTGCCCTCCTGAGCAAGGTAGGCCCGCGGGCCAGCTCCGTGTGGCCGTGGCCTGAGGCTGGTGGGGCCCAGGACTTCACAGAGCTGGGCAGTGGGGAGCAGGTGTCCAGGAGGCAGGCTGGAAGCGGGGTGTCAGCGAGCCCATGGGGTCTTTGGTTTTGAAGATTTATTTATCTGAAAGGCAGAGTTAGCGAGAGAGGTCTTGCTCTGCTGGTTCACTCCCCAGATGGCCACCACGGCTGGAGCTGGGTCAGGTGGAAGCCAGGAGCCAGGAGCTTCTTCCGGGTCTTCTTGTGCACAGGTCCAAGTCCCTGGGCCATCTCCCACTGCTTTCCAGGCCATAGCAGGGAGCTGGGTCGGAAGTAGGGCAGCCAGGACTTGAACCCGTGCCCACAGGTGGCGGCTTTACCTGCTACGCCACAGCGCCGGCCCCTGGGCTCGGCCTTTATAAAGAGTTATTGACTTGTTTGAACGGCAGAGCAACAGAGAGCGAGTGATCGAGCGAGGAGATTTTCCATCTCCGGCTCACTCCTGGACGAGGCCAGGTGAATCCAGGTGGGTGCAGGAACCTGCATGGGAACAGAGGAGCCGGGACCCAAAGCGGCGCTTCACTGTGGGTGGGGGTGACCCGCTGGCCACAGCCCCTGCCCCCGGGCTGCCGCCTCCTACCCAGAAGTCACTCGCGTGGAGTGGGCACCCCTCCCCCACCGCAGCCCCGGGGGGGTCGCTGATGGGGGTGACAGACTCCTCTGGGTGCAGCTGCAGGGGCACTGGTGCCCAGGGGTGTGCCTGGTGTCCCGTGAGGGCTGCCGGGCACTGTGCCCTGCTCCTGGCCTTGGCTGCAGCCGCTCCACCTCGCAGAGCCTGCCCCCTGTTAACCTGTGCTTCACCTCTCTGGGGTCCCCTTGCCTCCAGGTGCTCTGCTGCCCCCAGGGCTCCCTGCCCCCAGGGCTGTGCTTCCCCTGAGGCCTGTGAGGGCCTTGGAGACTGGCGCTCCCTGAGCCCAGGGCGAAGCACTGTGCCCGGCCGTGCCCTGGCACTCCCCGGGGAGCTGTGGGGTGGGTTGCAGGCGCCCTCTCCAGGCCTGGCCAGCACCAGTGAAGCGGTGGGCCCTCTGGACCCTGTCCCCTCCCCTGGGGGTGATGGGGTCTCCGAAGGCTGGGGTGGGGCCACCCCCTCAGGCTGGTGTTTGCACCGGCTGTTTCAGATCCACAGGTATACCTACGGCTGCCATGGCAACCACAGCCTCGGCCACCTGTCTGTCACGGAAACAGAGGCGCTCAGAGACCCAGAGAACGGCCGGCAGGTGTGCGCTGGCTGGGGGCAGCAGGGCGGCCAGGGAGGACGAGCGTGGCAGTCGGGCTTCGAGCTGTGGGTGTCCCTGTGGCTGCCACACTCGCCAATGCCACCCACATTCCTGTCTGTGTCACGCTCGCTGATGTCACTCATGTCCCTGTGTCTCTGCCACTCGCCAGTGTCACTCATGTCCCTGTGTCTCTACCACATTCGATGTCACTCATGTCCCTGTGTCTGCCACACTCGCCGATGTCACCCATGCCCCTGTGTCTCTGTCACACTCGCTGTCATTGCTGCCGTGGGCCATGCAGGTGTCCATGGGCCCCTCCAGCCCCGTGGACCTCCTGTGCTTGTAGGGTGCAGAGCAGAGGCTGTGCACAGGCGGGGTGTGAGGTGTGGAGGGCCCTGGTGTGGGTGCACAGGCGGGGTGTGAGGTGTGGAGGGCCCTGGTGTGGGTGCACAGACTGGGTGTGAGGTGGGAGTGAGCCGTGTGGAGGGCCCTGGTGTGGGTGCACAGGCGGGGTGTGAGGTGTGGAGGGCCCGGGTGTGGGTGCACAGGCGGGGTGTGAGGTGGGAGTGAGCCGTGTGGAGGGCCCTGGTGTGAGTGCACAGGCGGGGTGAGGTGTGGAGGGCCCGGGTGTGGGTGCACAGGCGGGGTGAGGTGTGGAGGGCCCGGGTGTGGGCAGGGACGGCCACGTCACCCAGCGCCTCTCGTCTGGAAGGAAGGTCGGTGTGCTGTGCAGAGCCACAGGGACGTGCTAACCAGGGGAGGGGCTGTGGGCGTGGCTGCTGGTGGCCGGGGGCCGGGCACCAAGTGCTGCTGCGGGCACGCTGTGTCTGCTGGGCCAGCAGCATGGGCCACGTGGCAGCTCCCAGTCCCCACTCCCATCTTCCCACAGCCCCTGGGTGCCGTCCTATCAGCGGGGGATGGGGGAGTGTTCTGGACCTAGCCCCCAACCCGCGGGACTCACAGCAGGGGTAGCGTGGGGGGCCTTAGGCGGGCCTAGAGTGGAGGCCCAGCTCTGGCCGGCTGGTTGGGTGGGGCCAGCTCACTGCAGGAAGGACCCTGGGGCCCCCAGGGAGACTGCTTGGCTGGCCGCCGGCCAGCTAGCCTGGTGTGCAGCAGCGGGGGCTGGAGGGGCGCATGGGCGAGACCCTGGGGCCGTCCTGTCTGTGCTGGGCCCTGTGTGAGGTCTCGCCCGGCCGTGTCTCTTGGCAGCTGCTGCAGGCGCTGGAGAGGGAGAATGCGCGCCTGGAGGCGGCCGTGCGGTGGCGGGCGTGCGAGCTGGTCTACTGGCAGTGGATGGTGAGGAAGCCCCGCCCCCCCGGGGACCCACCCCTCAGTGATGCCCATGGGGGCACCTCTGAGGAGGCCGTGGGCTTGTCAGGGTCAGTGGCCTCTGCACCTGCTGGGTGACTGGCCTTGGGGGCCACCTCTGTCCCCTGGGCTCTGGGTCCTCGTCCCTGCTGGCTGCCCCGCGAGTACACGGTCACGAGGGTCTCTCTGCAGGACACCGTCCTGGGCGCCTGCCCCCCGGAGGTCCCCGCCGCAGCCTCACAGCCCACGTCTCTGCCCAGGATCCCTGAGCACAGGGCCGGCGAGTTGGAGCTGGTGGCACGGGAGCTGCAGGGCCTGCAGGAGGCGCTGCGGGAGGCAGCGGAGCCCAGGCGCGCGGCCTGGGAGGCCAGGGTGAGCCCCTTCTGGGTGGGGTTGGAGCGCTTGGCCTGTGCCCTTATTTTTTGTTTTTATTTGAGAGGTGTAGAGACAGAGAGACAGGTGGAGTCTGAAAGGGCACTCCCATCCGCGGGGTCGCTCCCTAAATGCTGGCCGTGACCCCTGGCCGTGACCTGAGTGGGGAGCTTGGCACCCGGTCTCCCACTGGGGCGGCAGGGTTGTGACCACTGGGGCCATCGCCGCCGCCGCCCAGGTAGCAGGGAGCTGGAGCCAGGAGTGGAGCCGGACCCTACCCCGGCGCTTCGCTGGCATCTTAGTCACCAGGCTAAGCAGCTGCGGTGGGAGTCCCTGCCGCCCCCGTGGTGCCTGACCCGGTGTGGGGTCTGAGCTCCTGCAGCGGGTCCTCCAGTGCTGTCTGTGGGCCCGGCCGGGCCATGTCTTTGCCGCTGGTGGTCACTCCTCCCCCTCGGCTGTGGCCTGCTGGAGCCAGGCCGCTGCTCACAGCCCATAGCGAGTTGGGGCTTAGCAGGTGGTCCTGGGGAGACCTGAGGCCAGAGGTTGGGGACCCTGTCCCTGTTGGGATCCAGGGGTCCTGGGGACCGGCTACTGCTGGCTTAGGGTGGAGCAGAGCCTGGGATGGGGGCCTTTAGCGCCGGCCCACAGTCCATTTGCTGTCCTCCAGGTGGGAGGTGAGGCCTGAGTCCTCGCAGGGGAGCCGTGGGGCTGCAGGGTGGCCGGGTCCAGTTGCTGGGGCCAGGGGAGTGTTGGGCCTGCGGCCAGCCGGGGTCTGCTGAGGCCGGCGTCCTGTTGCAGGTCGGCGGCCAGGGCCAGGGGCCGCGGGGGAGCTTCTCTCGGCGGGCTGTGCAGGAGGCCGTGCAGCAGCAACTTGCGGCCCTGCAGCGGTCCTGGGAGCAAGACCCTGGCCCTGCCCGGCCCCTTGGGCCCCACCGGCTGGTGAGAAGCAGAGACGGGACAGCAGCAGGTCAGGGCCTGCAGGCAGCAGAGGTCATCGGGATGCTGAGGAGCCAGGAGGCCTGCCTGGAAGCGGTGCTGCACCAACTCCAGGGCCAGTGTCGGCAGGAGCTGGCCAGGCTGGCAGGAGCCCTGCCTGCCCTTGTCTGGATCCCACCGCCTGGACGCTGAGGGCCTGCAGTCCTGGCCGCCTCGTGTGGGCGTCAGGAGCAGAGACGGGGCAGCAGCTGTCCTGAGTGGCCAGCAGCACCCTGGAGGGCATGGGCTGGGCTCCAGGAGTGGGTGGAGACTTGCCTGGGGTCTGAGCACTGAGGGTCTGTGGGAGGGACTTGGAAATAAATGGTGGGGGCCTCCCTGTGCAGGAGGCCCCGGCCCCTGCTGCCCCCCTTCTCAGGTTCTCTGTCTGGGGGTCGGGGCGAGAGCCGAGTGCAGGCCCTGGGAGGCAGCCCCGGGGCGGTGCTGGCCGAGGCCGGCAGGGTGCAGGGAGCTCCTGCAGCATAGGGCGTATTGGGCCCTCAGCACCCTGCACAGGCCTCCCCTGGGGGGGACAGTCTGGACAACCCATCTCACCGCACACCTGGGACATTGATGGGCCTGGTGTGCGGGTGCACTGGGGCGGGGGTGCGGGCAGGCGGCTGTGTGGGTGCACTGGGGTGGGAGTGCAGGTGGGTGCACTGGGGTGGGGGCAGGTGGCTGTGTGGGTGCACTGGGGCGGGGGTGCGGGCAGGCGGCTGTGTGGGTGCACTGGGGCGGGGGTGCAGGTGGGTGCACTGGGGTGGGGGCAGGTGGCTGTGTGGGTGCAACTGGGGCAGGGGTGCGTGGCTTTGTGGGTGCACGGGGGCAGGGGCTGGCGGCTGTGTGGGTGCACTGGGGTGGGGGCGGCTGTGTGGGTGCACTGTGGCGGGTGGGCGGCTGTGTTCTTCCTGGGTGGTGCCTGTGGACAGAGGAGCTTTGTTCCAGAGGCTGCCTGGTGAGCCCAGTGCAGCTGTGACAAAGGCTGCTCTGTCTGGGGATACAGCCTTTGGGCACCGCAGACCCTCTGGGAACACGTCTTGTAGGCTCGGCGGCCGCCTATGCCCCCTGGAGTATGGGCTTGGGTTTCAGCCTCCTTCCCTGGGGTGGACGCGTGGTACAGCCCGGGTTCTGGCTGTCTGTCCCTGGGCACAGGTCTCAGGAGCACCGGGTCGCAGGGGCTGGGGGGGCGGCCTGTGCCACACTCCCTGCCCTGGAGCCCTGCCCCCAGCTCTCCTTGCCCCTTCTGCCCGTGGGCTCCAGCTCTGCTCCACGCCCTGGACACAGCCTTGGGCCTGACATGCAGCACCTGCCTTGCCTTTGAGCCCCCGCCTGCCGTAGCTGGCACACCTGGCCCTGAGAACCTGTTTACAGAGTCCCAGTGCTGCTCCAGCCTGCGGCCTGCACAGGGGCACGCGTGTGCATGTGTGTGCGTGTGTGTGCGTGTGTGTGTGTGTGCCTGCTCCTGCGGGACCTGGGCTGCTGCAGCCCCAGGGCGTGACCTCAGTGTTCCGCGCCAGTCTGGGCCCCAGGGAAGCCCCACGTCCAGGCCTACGGGGCTTCTCTCCCAGGCTGCCCTGGACCTTGCCCAGGGCCTCCATCTCAGAGTCCGCCATCGTCACAGTCGCCCCCACTGCCCAGCCCCTGGAACCTCCTGTCTCGGGTCACAGCACCTTGGTCCCTTCCTGCCATCTGGCACAGCTGGTTCCAGGGCCCCACACGGGTCAGGCTGGATGCCCACAGGCGCCAGGTGCCAGGCCCAGCCGTGGGCAGTGGGGGCGGACACCCCTGGAGGAGGGCGCAGCGTCCCACGTGTGTTCCCACAGAGATGCGGAGCAGACGCCCGAGCCGGGAGCTGCAGGGGACCAGGTGCACTGACCGCAGACGAAGCTCAGAGGACTCGGTCCCCTCCAAACTGGGCACTTCAAGTTTTTGTTTCTTTACTTTTGTTTTTAAAGATTTATTTATTTGTTTGAAAGGCAGAGTTACAGAGAGGCAGAGAGAGAGGTCTTCCATCAGCTTGTTCACTCCCAAGTTGGCCGCAATGCTGGAGCTGTGTCAATCCGAAGCCAGGAGCTTCTAGGTCTGCCACATGGGTGCAGGGGCCGAGGACTTGGGCCATCTTCCACTGCTTTCCCAGGCCACAGCAGAGAGCCGGATCGGAAGTGGAGCAGCCGGGACTAGAACCGGCGTCCCTATGGGATGCTGGCGCTGCAGGTGGCGGCTTTACCTGCCATACCACAGCGCTGGCACTTTGGTTTTAAAGCAACAGTAAGTGAAAACAAAGGTTAACGCAGATTATTTGACATCTGATGGTCACTTCTTGGTCTCCACAGTCCCCTCCCAGCAGGTTAGGATCGACTTCACGTGGTGGGGGCCGGCCTTGGCTCTGGGCAGGCTCTGTGGACGGCCGGCTGACCAGGACCAGGGCCTTGGAGGCCTCCTGCAGCTGCGTCTCCCCACAGATGCCCAGCCAGCGGCCACTGTGCCCCACTGGTGTCCAGCTGTGGTTGTAGTTTTTTGGTTTGTTTTTAATATGAAAGGAAGAACGAGGGAGCCCCCCTACCCACTGGCTCGCTCCCCAGTAACCAACGGGTGGGACTGACCCGGGGAGGAAGCTGGGAGCCAGGAGTTCCACCCAGGTCCCCCATGGTGGCTGGGGCCCTAGTACAGGAGTCCTGAAGGCCGCCCTCCAGGGCAGATGTTGTGGGCAGGGAGCTGGAAGTGGGAGTGGAGCGTGGCGTTGAACCAGGCCCTCTGACGGGGGACATGGTGTCCAGCCGTGTCGTCATCACCAGGCCTGCCCCAGGAGCTGTGTTTTTAAGTGGACTTTTGGAGAAACTTGGTTGGTGGGGCACCGTGGGCTGTGGATAACTCACAGGGAGCTTCTGCCCAGGTCCACGGCCCCGTCCACCTGTGTGCTCCTGAGCAGCTGTGGCCAGCCTGGGGTTCATGGCCCCGCCTTTGTGCGTCAGTCCCAGCCCCTCTGCGGCCCCTGTCCTGCCCTGGCCACACTTGACCTGTTCCTTTGCCTTCCATGAGAGGGTCCACGGGGGCTGGTGGAGGGGCAGCCCCTGTCCTGGCAGGTGGCTGTGGGAGGCCAGAGTGGCCCAGAGGGGGCAGCAGCAGCGGAGGAAGCTGATGCCTGGTGTGGTGCTGCTTCCACGACCCCAACCGCCTGGAGTGGGGCGGGGCTGGCTGGGGAGCGGCAGGGCCTGGGGGTGCAGCCTGGAGTCCCGGGAGGAGGGAGGGGGGGAGGCCTTCGGGGACCAGCACTGTGCCTGTCACCCCAGAGACGGGAGGGACTGGGGGCCTTGCCTGACTGCAGGAAAGGTCAGAAAACACCCAGGAGTGCTGGTCAGGGACCCCAGGGCCTCTTCCTGGAGGGCACTGACCTGGGCAGGATCAGGCCCCGGGGGTCACAGGTTTGGGCTCAAGAGAGGACTGTTGCTGGCATCTAGGGAGTGAACCAGTGGGTGGAAGAACTCTGTGTCTCTTCCTTTCAAACAAATACAATTTATTTTTTTAAAGATTTATTTTATTTATTTGAAAGACAGTTACAAAGAGAGGTAGAGACAGAGAGGTCCTCCATCCACTGGTTCACTCCCCAGATGGCCGATCTGAAGCCAGGAGCCAGGAGCTTCTGGGTCTCCCATGCAGGTGCAGGGGCCCAAGCACTTGGGCCATCTACTGCTCTCCCAGGCCATAGCAGAGAGCTGGGTGGGAAGCGGAGCAGCTGGGACTCGAACTGGCATCCATATGGGATGCTAAACGCCAGGGCTTTAACCCGCTGCGCCACAGTGCCGGCCCCTCAAACAAATACAATTTAAAAACATGAATTGTTTATTTCTGTGGGCGCCAGTTTGAGTCCCGGCTGCTCCACTTCCAATCCGGCTCTCTGCAGTGGCCTGGGAAACCAGTAGAAGATGGTCCAAGTCCTTGGGCCCCTGCATCCATGCTGGAGACCCAGAGGAAGCTCCTGGCTCCTGGCTTCGGACCGGCACAGCTCCGGTTGTTGCAGCCAATTGGAGAGTAAACCAGTGGATGGAAGGCCTCTCTCTGTCTCTCTCTGCCTCTCCTTCTCTCTCTGTGTAGCTCTGACTTTAAAATAAATAAATAAATCTTAAAAAAAAAAAAAAAGGCAGAGTTACAGAGAGAGCGCGAGCTTCCATCTGCGGGTTCACCTCCCCCCCAATCCATGGCCACAACGGCCGGGGCTGGGCCAGGGGCTTCTTGCAGGTTTCCCGTGGGTGCAGGGCCGACCCGCGAGCCCTTGCAGGTCTCCCGTGGGTGCAGGGCCGGCCCGCGAGCCGTCGGCTGCCTTCCCAGTGCTTTAGCAGGGAGCTGGGTCAGAAGTGCAGCAGCTGCTGGCGGGAGGCTGCACTGTCTTGTTTCCTTTTTTCTTTTTTAAGATTTATATACTTATTTCAAAGAGTTATATCTAGAGAGAGATCTCCCTCTGCGGGCTCACTCCCCAGATGGGCACAACTGCAGGCCCAGGCCCAGGGTCCAGCCTGGAGCCTGGAACCCTGGGCGCAGGGGCCCTAGCACTGGGCCGTCTTCCTCGGCTTTCCCAGGCCATCAGCAGGAAGCTGGGTTGGGATGGGAACAGCTGGGACTCCGGCTGGCACCAGCACCCATGTGGGATGCTGGCGTCACAGGCAGCCTCCCTCCCCACCATGCTGCAGCGCCGGCCCCGAACAGAGGCTTGGTTTTCCGGTTAAGCAGCCTCGTATTTTTATGGTTACTGTCTCTCTGTGTCTCATTAAACACCCCTTCCAACACAAGGTACTAGAGACCTGTGGTCCCACAGCACACGCGAGGGTTGGGGTCCTCCAGCTTTGCCCTTTGAGACGTGTTTCCACGCACGCGTTATCCGTGGTCCCCACAGCACGCGGGAGGGCCAGGTCCTCTGGCTTTGTCCTTTGAGACGCATTTCCACCCACGTGTTATTCGTGGTCCCCACAGCACGTGGGAGGGCCAGGGTCCTCTGGCTTTGTCCTTTGAGAGACGCGTTCCCACCGGTGCAGCACAGGCCGCTCTCTTGTGGTCGGCCGGGAGCCACCGGGCTTTCTTTTTTTTTTTTTTTTTTATTTTTTTTTTATTTTTTGACAGGCAGAGTGGACAGTGAGAGAGAGAGACAGAGAGAAAGGTCTTCCTTTGCCGTTGGTTCACCCTCCAATGGCCGCCGCGGCCGGCGCGCTGCGGCCGGCGCACCGCGCTGATCCGATGGCAGGAGCCAGGAGCCAGGTGCTTTTCCTGGTCTCCCATGGGGTGCAGGGCCCAAGCACCTGGGCCATCCTCCACTGCACTCCCTGGACACAGCAGAGGGCTGGCCTGGAAGAGGGGCAACCGGGACAGAATCCGGCGCCCCGACCGGGACTAGAACCCGGTGTGCCGGCGCCGCTAGGCGGAGGATTAGCCTAGTGAGCCGCGGCGCCGGCCACCGGGCTTTCTTCCCACGGGCGTCCGGAGCATCTGTGGAGTGGGCTGCTCCGCTGCAGGGCGGCTTTGCCCACGGACAGCGCATTCCCAGCAGCACACCTTTGCCTTCTGGTCCCGCTCCTCCACGGGCTGTGACCTGCCCCCGTCCTCCTAGAAACTCCTGTCCCACAGTGCACAGTGGGTGCTGGCCGCAGCTCTGTCTGGACTCCAGCTCCCTGTAACGCACGCTGTGGGACGTGGGTCCCCGTGGGAGACCCAGGCTGAATTCCTGAGTTGTGGGCACCTGGGGAGTGACCCAGTCGGGGAGCTCTGCTCTGCTTGTCTCTGCCTTTCAAACTAAAAAAAGTAAAAATTCTAAAAAAGGAAGTGCAGCTGGTTTATACTCACTGAGCTATTAGAAACAGTCTTGCTAAGCTCACTTCCTCAGTCTAAATCCTCATCTCCCAATTCCTTTCTCTTAAGATTTATTTATTTATTTGAAAGACAGCGTTACAGAGAGAGGTAGAGACAGAGAAAGAGGTCTTCCATCCGCTGGTTCACTCCCCAGAAGGCCACAACAGCTGGAGCTGCGCCGATCTGAAGCCAGGAGCCAGGAGCTTCTTCCGGGTCTCCCATGCAGGTGCAGGGGCCCGAGCACTTGGGCCACCTTCTACTGCTCTCCCAGGCCACCGTAGCAGAGGGCTGGGTGGGAAGTGGAGCAGCTGGGACTTGAATCAGCCCGCATATGGGATCCTGGCACGGCAGGTGGCAGCTTTACCTGCTGTGCCACAGTGCCGGCCCCTGGATTTCTTTTCGACTTTTGGAAGTACACAGCTGTGTCACCTGGAAAAGCAACAACAGTTCAACGCTTACGTCTGCAGTTTTAATTCCCTTCCCTGCCCCTGTGAGGAGCAGGCTGCCTCCCCGGCTCCTGGGCAGTGCTGTGGGCACCTCTGCCCGTTTCTGCCTTGCAGGCTGGTCCCAACTCCTCGTTGCCAACGTTGCTGGCTGTGCAGGGTTATTGCAGATGCATTTTATCAGATTACAGGAAATCCTCCTCCATCGTTCACCTACTGACAGCTTTTTAAAATAAGTCACGAACGGCCACTGAACTCTATTAAATGCCCACTCTCCATCTGTAGGTGTGATCGTGTTTTCCCGGAGTTTGTGAATATGAGGAATTACATTTCCTGGTTTAAAATTACTCATTGAGAGGCAGAAACAGGGGTGGGGTGGGGGGCAAGAGTGAGATCACCTATCCTCTGGGCCAGGCCGAAGCTGGCAGCCAGGGACTCCATCTGCGTCTCCCCCCTGGGTGGCAGGGACCCAGGTCCTTGAGGCACCATCCACGGCCTGGACTGGAAGCAGTGGTCCTGGCTCACCCCAGGACTCTGAAAGGGGCCGCGGGCGCCCCCAGGGCATCCAGCTGCTGGGCCCCGCACCTGCCCCAGGCTGGCCTTTCAACTTCTGGATCCGCAGATCTGTGTTCTTTCCACGCGTCCGTGTCACGCACACAGCACAGGCCCAGAGGCCTCCCCGGCACTCATCTCTTTCTTCAAGTGGCTGCCCGCCGCCCCTGCGCTGTGTCTGGGACCATCCTCCCCACCTCGTGCGCGTCTTTCAGGCCCCAGCAACGCTCCTGTGGGGTCCCTGGCGTCAGCATTTGCAGCACCATCTTACAGCTGAGTGGGCCGGGAAATCAGGAGCTCAAATCAAGGCTGGCTCCTTCCAGAAGCTCCAGGGCAGAGCCGTGCCCTGCCTTGGGCACCTCCCGCAGGCACCTGCTCCCCTTGGCTCGCGGGCCTGCGCCACCCTCCGACTGCCTTAGAGCAAGCTCAGGAGGTGCTCCCATGGCAAAGCCCCTTTGCCATAGACGTGGGGCTGGCAGGTCGGGGTGGGGGTGCCTCTGCCGCGTGGACACCAAGCCCTGGGCACCCAGGGCTCTGCGCACCTGCCCTTCCTCCAACCCTCCCAAGGCCTCCCTGCCGGCTGCTTCCTGCGCAGAGGCTGCCTTGGGGTCCTGTGGACCCTTCTCAGGGACTCGAGCCCAGTGGACAGCTGGGGTGTGGCCATCGTGGCCATGCTTGCCTGGGGCCACCCGCAGGGGCGCAGGGCAGACCTGGGAGGGAGTTGGCTCCACCCTTCCCAGCGGTGGGATGCTGGGTGTCTCCCTTTGACCCTCGGACTCCGCTTCTGGCTCCCAAAGGACGTCTCTGTGCTGGGGATGGACCCGCCGGTGGTGCGCGGGGGCTCAGCAAAACCAGTTTGGGGAGTGGCGGTTTCAGCCGCAATCCCGGCTGCCTGGCGCTCAGCTTCCCTTCGCTGCGCCCTCTCGGGAGGTCCCGGGAACCTGGATTTCTTCCCATAGCAGGCAGAGACCCCAGCCGCACGCTGGGGCCAGGGCCCAGGGCTCCCGCCGTCGCCGGCCTCGCGGGGCCAACCGCAGCGAGCCGGGCGGCCAGCCCCGCCCCCCGTCGCGGCCGGCTCGCCGGGGACAGCGCTCGGCTGGGACCCGGTCCGGCCGCCTGTGCGGGTGAGTGGGATCCCCGGTGTGGGCGCGGCGCAAGCTCAGGGCTGCGGGTGAGCGTTGCGGCGTTCGGGCCGCGAGCCACCTGCCCCCGCCGCGCGCTGCTGTCGCCGTGGCAACCGGAGCGGCCGCGGGCGCCAGGACCCCTCCCCGCCAGCCGGGCGCCCGGCCGAGGGGCGCGGGGCGGGGCCTCCGGGCCGGGGCGGGGGCGGCGCGGCCGGGCGCAGAGGCTCGGGGGCCGGCGGGCGCGGCGCCGCATCTGGCCGGCGGCGGGGTAGGCGCGGGCTGGGGGCCGTGGGGTGGCCACGCAGGCGTCGCCGCCCGGAGCGCGGAGCGGGCCCCGGTCTCTCCTCTGGCGCGCCCGTGGGGGGCTACGCAAGGGTGGGGGACTGGGCGGGCACCGGAGGCCGAGACCCGCGAGTGCGGTCCGGGTAGCCAGGGTCGAGGCCCTGGGCTCCGGTGGGGGGTGGGGCGGGATCCGTGCGGTCGCCGGCGCACCTCGGTCCAGGGTTTGCCGATCGAGGGAGGGAGGCCGCGGCGGCGCGGCGAGCGCGCGGGAGGAAGAGGTCCGCGCGCAGCGGGAGGAGGCCCCGGTGGGCGGGAAGGGGCCTGAGGCTTCCCGGTCAGGCTACGCATCCGGGGGGCGTGAGTTCGGGGCGTGTCGCCGCGAGCCGCAGCTCGGGACCTGGAGCCAGGAGCCAGGAGCCCAGGCTCAGGGACCGCGGAGCCACTCTGTACTCGATCCGGGGGGCTCCGCCCCTTACGTGGCTGTGGGGACCCCCTGGAACCGGAGGTGCCGGGTCCCCGGGGGCCGACCGAGCGCTCTACTGTCAGGGCTGACGTGAGACCTCGTGCCTTTGTCTAGACAGCGGGCGGACCCGGCCCGCAGGCCTGGGGGCTGTGCGCGCTGCGGAGGGGCCCGGCGCCAGGTGTGCGAGGGCCAGGGCAGTGCGGGGCGGAGGGAGGGGGTGGGGAGGCGCCGGGCGACGCTCTGTCCTGGGTGGGAGCCCTGCCCAGAACCCGAGTCCCATCCCGCGATGCCGCCCCGGGGCTCCGGGGCCTCCCCGCTCCCCGCGGAGCGGACCCGTCTCCCCGGGGACAGCCGCAGCCTACCCGGCCTCCGCCGGCAGCCCGGGGGAGGGACGGCGGCGCGGGCGCAGCAGGGACCAACGCCGGGGCTTCGGGGACGCGCGCGGCGGCGAGGAGCCACTTCCGTTCCATTTCCTTCCTGGCGGTGGCGGGAAGGAGGTCTGGGTTCGTCAGGTGGGCCTGCAGCGCCCCCTGGAGGCCCCGCGCCCGGGCTCCGCGTCCTCGCGCGCTCCCCGGGCTCCAGGCGCGTCCACGGCGCGGCACGCAGGAGGCCCCGCGTCCAAGGCTGGGGGTTGGCGGCCCGGCCCCGCAGCCTGACCGGGTCTCTTCTGGTCTCCCGCAGGTTCCGAGCTCGCCGGCCGGCAGCGGCGGCGCCCTCCGGGCAGCTGGACAGGCCCTGCGCCCGGCCGCGCCTCGCCATGCCCGCGGGCTGAGCGCTGCCGCGCGCGCGCGCGCCGCCGCCGCCGCCACCCCGGGCCTTGTCCCGCCTGGCGCGGGGGTCGCGGCGGCCGACCATGGTGCTGCCGCCCCCGGACCGGCGCCACGTGTGCCTGACCACGCTGGTGATCGTGGGCAGCATGGCCGTGATGGACGCGTACCTGGTGGAGCAGAACCAGGGCCCGCGCAAGGTCGGCGTGTGCATCATCGTGCTAGTGGGCGACGCGTGCTTCCTGCTGGTGCTGCGCTACGTGGCCGTGTGGGTGGGCGCCGAGGTGCGCACGGCCAAGCGCGGCTACGCCATGATCCTCTGGTTCCTGTACATCTTCGTGCTGCAGATCAAGCTGTACTTCGTTTTCCAGAACTACAAGGCGGCGCGGCGCGGCGCGGGCGACCCGGTGGCGCGCCGCGCGCTGACGCTGCTGCTGTCGGTGTGCGTGCCCGGGCTCTT
This sequence comes from Oryctolagus cuniculus, assembly GCF_051225735.1. Classification (NCBI taxonomy): domain Eukaryota; kingdom Metazoa; phylum Chordata; class Mammalia; order Lagomorpha; family Leporidae; genus Oryctolagus; species Oryctolagus cuniculus. The sequence continues at coordinate 51,886,899 of NC_142886.1, forward strand.
CCTGCTGCTCGTGGCGCTCGACCGCATGGAGTACGTGCGCACCTTCCGCAAGCGCGAGGACCTGCGCGGCCGCCTCTTCTGGGTGGCGCTGGACCTGCTGGACCTGCTGGACATGCAGGCCAGCCTGTGGGAGCCGCCGCGCAGCGGGCTGCCGCTGTGGGCCGAGGGCCTCACCTTCTTCTACTGCTACATGCTGCTGCTCGTGCTGCCCTGCGTGGCGCTGAGCGAAGTCAGCATGCAGGGCGAGCACATCGCGCCGCAGAAGATGATGCTGTACCCGGTGCTCAGCCTCGCCACGGTCAACGTGGTGGCCGTGCTGGCGCGCGCCGCCAACATGGCGCTCTTCCGCGACAGCCGCGTCTCGGCCGTCTTCGTGGGCAAGAACGTGGTGGCGCTCGCCACCAAGGCCTGCACCTTCCTGGAGTACCGGCGCCAGGTGCGCGACTTCCCGCCGCCCGCGCTGGCGCTCGAGCTGCAGCCGCCGCCGGCGCCGCGCCCCGCCCCGCCCGCGCCCGCGCCGCTGCACGGCCCGCCCGGGCGCCCTCGAGGGCCCTCGCCCGCGCGCGAGGCCCTGGACACGTGACGGGGCCGGCGCGGGACAGGGTGCGGGCGGGCCGCCGTGGGGCCAGGTGCGGGAGGCGCCCGGGCCGCTTCTTCATCTCAGGAATCCTCGGAGCGCGGACCCTCGGCCCCCACCCGGCTCTGAGGGCGCGCCTCTGCGCCGCCCGGCCCGAGCGGAGGTGGCCGGGCCCCTGCCTGCTCTACCGGGAGGGCCTCGGGGGCGGAGGCCCGGTCCCTGCGCCGGGCCGCTGTTGTTTTAAAGACTCGTGTTTCCAGTTTCGTATCCATGGCCGCTCTGCCTCGCCTGCTTCCTGCGTCGGAGTTGAGCGCGCCAGGCGCGGGTGGGTGATGTGGGCGGGGCTCTCGGGAGCTCGGGGCATGCGCGAGGGGGTGGGAGACTTTCCAGACCCTGCCCCAGAGGTTCTCGGTGACCCCAGCCTCACTGCACACCCTCCACCCCGGCCCGGCACCGGAGCCTCCACTCTGGGCCGCTGGGGACATCGTGGACACCTCCAGCCCCGGTTCTTCTCCCCCTTGTGGGTTGTCCCCTGGCGGGAGCCTGGCCGTGCCCCTCGCACGGGGCGGGGGGCAGCGGAACCCCAGCCAGCGCAGCACAGCGCAGGGAAGCCCATCTGTACGTGGTCTCTCCCCTGACGTCCACTCCGGCTGGACGCACCAGGCTCAGCAGGGTCAGTGGTGTCTGGGCGGGGCCCCTGGTTGAGGCTCGGTGCTCGAAACACTGCCCACTGCGCTGGCCTTCGGGCCTCTGGGGCCCATAGGTGCCTGGAGTGGGTTGTGTGCTGCGGGCCCCCCCTGTCGCCCCCAGCCGACAGCAGTGGCTGTGCTCAGGGACGACCTCCCAGCTGCACCATTGTGAGAGCCCAGAGACAGAGGCCCCCAGAGGCCACTGCCTCCCGCCGTTCTGCTTGACCCTTCCTCAGGGGCTCCTGGTGGTGTTGCCTGCGGGGCTGGCGTCCACACCCCAGGGGCACTCAGCACCCCGACCTGGCTTCCTCCCTCCCATGGCAGATACCACTGCCCCACACACCCCAGCCCCCCCAGCTGGCTCCTGCAGGTCTACACTGAGGGTCTCTGTGACCAGCATGGCGGGACCCTGGTTCCCCACTGTCCTGGCTGGCTTTAGTGGCACCCCACCCCCACCCAGGGATCGGGACAATGTACAGGCTGCGCCCGTCCCTGAGTAGCTGGGTCCTGGCGCCCCTGTGGCCATGGTGTGGAGCTCAGCTCCGCCTCGCAGTGTGGGAGCCAAACGCCCCAGGGTTCTGTCCTCCGGGGTCTTTGCAACAGGGCAGGGCAGCCGCACTCCAGCCACTTTCCCCTGGGGCACGGGAGGGGGACTGTGAGGACCTGGGGGCCACTGGACATGGGGTGAGGCTGAGCAGGGCCTGGGGCGCGGGAGGGGGACTGTGAGGACCTGGGGGCCACTGGACATGGGGTGAGGCTGAGCAGGGCCTGGGGCGCGGGAGGGGGACTGTGAGGACCTGGGGGCCACTGGACGTGGGGTGAGGCGAGGAGGGCCTGGGGCGCGGGAGGGGGACTGTGAGGACCTGGGGGCCACTGGACATGGGGTGAGGCGAGGAGGGACTGGGGCACGGGAGGGGACTGTGAGGACCTGGGGGCCACTGGACATAGGGTGAGGCTGAGCAGGGCCTGGGGCGCGGGAGGGGGACTGTGAGGACCTGGGGGCCACTGGACGTGGGGTGAGGCTGAGCAGGGCCTGGGGCACGGGAGGGGGACTGTGAGGACCTGGGGGCTACTGGACGTGGGGTGAGGCGAGGAGGGACTGGGGCGGGGTGCGGGTCCTGTGAGGGGCTGGGGGGAGTTGGGAGGGACGTCGAGAGGGTCCTGGGGCTGGGTGGGAGATGACAGGTGGTTGAGGCCTAGGCCCCCTCCCCCCGAGGCACCTCTAGGTCTTGGCAGGGTGGGGAGCTGAGGGCCGTGTCAGGTGCCATTCCACTGTAGGCAGAGACCCTACAGGCTGGGGGCGGGGCCAGATGCCAGGCCCCGTCCCTCTCCTGGCCTGAGGGACATCCTCAGGGGCCTTTCTGGCCCCCACCCAAGGTCAGGTGCCTCCTGGAGCTGTTCTGGAGAGCCCCCCGCAGGTGCCAGGGTCTTCTCCCCAGAGCTGAGACGCCCACCGAAGCCGAGTCCCAGCACCTGGTCGTCGGTGCTCCGGGCAGGTCCATCTGGGGCAGCACCCGGCCTGCTGCTGGCTTCAGGGGCTCTGGGGGTGCTGCTATCTGAGTCGGCGCCCAGGCCACATCACCTCGCGACCCAGCGTGGGGGCCGGGCACCCCTGTGTCTCCCAGGACGGCCTCTGCGCCCCCCCAGGGCAGGGGGTGTGGGTCGCTCTGCTGTGATTTGGCCTTGGTGGTGACCTGAGCCTGCCCCGGGCCTGGGTGTGGGGCGAAGGAATTTGCCACTCAGTGGGGCGGGCAGCTCGAGGTTTGTGGGGGGCGAGGAGGTCCCGAGACGCACACACATCATGCACTGCACAGACCGCGCACACTGCACACACACTGCACACACACACTGCAGACTGTCCTCTGTACACATGCCACACAGTGCGCCCTGTATACACTGCACACTGGGCACACGGCATATGCACTGGGAACGTGGCACACAGCATACACACTACACACACCACATACACTGCACACAGCACACACACTGGGCACACGGCATGTGCACTGGGAACATGGCACACACATGGCACACAGCATACACACTGCACACAGCACACACACTGGCACACGGCATGTGCACTGGGAACATAGTGTACACACATGGCACACAGCATACACACTACACACACCACACACACTGCACACAGCACACACACTGTGCACACGCCACACACACTGGGACCACACACTGCGTCCTGTGTGCATTGCTGACATGAGCGCCTGCTTCCTCTGACGTCACCCCAGTGACTCCAGAAACACTTGGCAGCTGGGCCCCGGTCTATCCCGCAGAGGCTGTGCGCCCACAAGTCGAGTGTGAAGGCCATGGTCGTGGTCAGCTCCCCACTCAGGTTTCCACACGAGGCAGCCAGGGGCCATCCAGCTTCCTGTTGTCGTGTGCTCGCCCCCCCCCCCCGGGGGATTCCAGCGGCAGAACCCCAGAGGCTCCTGGCCCTTGGGGGCCAGCCCCTGCCAATGGCCCCCGAGAGGAGAGAGGATCTAACGACGGCCCCCTTGGCTCCCTTCTGGGTCAGCCTGCCCTCAGCCGCGGGCAGCACAGGTGCCGTCTGCACGGGGCAGGCACCCTCTGACATCGAGGGTGGAGAAGGGCGGGCCCTGCAGCAGAACAGCCTTGCTGCTCTCACCGCTCAGCAGCTGGGCCCCTCCCGAGAGACCCCTGCAGTCCATGCTGCCGGGCGCACACGTGCAGCAGTGCTAGAGCGCCACAGCCGAAGCCCCAGCGCTCCTCCCATGGCTTCCGCGCCTCTGCTGCCTGCTGGGGTCAGCCCAGCCAGGTGGGGAGGACAGCGCCCCCAGGCCGGGCTCAGCCTGGGGTGGTGGCTGCAGCCAGAGCAGGGACAAGCCTGGAGGAGCCCAGGGAGGAGACGGGCAGCAGTGGCAGCAGCGCTGGGACTGGGCCGATGAGCGGGGGCTGTGGGCGCCCATGGGACGCTCACCACCAGCCATCATCGTGGAGGATATGTTGACCCACTGACTGAGAGGGACGGAGCCCAGGCGGCGGCTGTGCTGGGATGGCTAGCATCCCCTCCGCAGTTGAGGCTGAGGCCGGAGGCCGGGAGCAGTCAGGAAGGGCCAGAGCCCCGGTGCTGGGGTGTGGCAGGGCACGGTGGCGGCAGCTGGAGGCAGGGGCGGCCGGGCTCTGTCCTGGACTCCTAGCCCCCAGGTGGCGAAACGAGTGTTTGTGAGGTGCCCCATCTGCAGGATTTTTAAAAAGATTGATATATTTATGTATTTTTAGAAGATTTATTTATTTACTTTAAAGGCAGAGTTACACAGAGAGAGAAGGAGAGGCAGAGAGAGAGAAAGAGAGAGAGAGAGAGGTCTTCCATCCGCTGGTTCACTCCCCAATTGGCTGCAATGGCCAGAGCTGCGCTGATCCGAAGCCGGGAGCCAGGAGCTTCTTCCAGATCTCCCACGCAGGTACAGGGGCCCAAGGACTTGGACCGTCTTCTACTGCTTTCCCAGGCCACAGCAGAGAGCTGGAATGGAAGTGGAGCAGCCAGGACTTGAACCAGCGCCCACATGGGATGCTGGCACTGAAGGCAGTAGTTTTACCCCTTACGCCTGGCTTCAGTCCAGCCAGGTCCCAGCCATTTAGGGAGTGAACCAGCAGATGGAAGATCTGAGTTTCTCCCTCTGCCTGTCTGTAACTCTGCTTTTCAACTAAATTAAAAAAAAATTACAAATAATTGTAGGCATCATCATTCTTGGGACCATGTTCAGTGCACAGTATTATTATTATGATCACTATTTTTAAAGATTATTTATTTGAGGCCGGCGCCGCGGCTCACTAGGCTAATCCTCCGCCTTGCGGCGCCGGCACACCGGGTTCTAGTCCCGGTCGGGGCGCTGGATTCTGTCCCGGTTGCCCCTCTTCCAGGTCAGCTCTCTGCTGTGGCCAGGGAGTGCAGTGGAGGATGGCCCAAGTGCTTGGGCCCTGCACCCACATGGGAGACCAGGAGAAGCACCTGGCTCCTGCCATCGGATCAGCGTGGTGCACCGGCTGCAGCGCGCCGGCCGCGGAGGCCACTGGAGGGTGAACCAACAGCAAAGGAAGACCTTTTTCTCTGTCTCTCTCTCTCTCTCTGTCCACTCTGACTGTCAAAAAAAAAAAAGATTATTTATTTGAGAGGCAGAGGCAGAGAGAGAGAGAGAGAGAGAATCTTCTATCCACTGGTTCACTCTCCAATTGGCCACAACAGCTGGAGCTATGCTGATCTGAAGCCAGGACCCAGGAACTTCTTCTAGGTCTCCCACACATGTGCAGGGGCCCAAGGACTTGGGCCGTCTTCTACTGCTTGCCCAGGCCATAGCAGGGAGCTGGATCTGAAATGGAGCAGCCGGGACTTGAACCGGTGCCCATATGGGATGCCAGCACTGCAGGTGGTGGCTTTACCTGCTACGCCACACCCAGGCCCAGGACATTATTGTTTTATTGTTTACATATCTAGTTACTTAATTTGCTTTTAAATTTTTTTAAGAGGGAGAGGGAGTGAGCCCCCAGCCACTGGTTCACTCCACAAATGCCCACGACGGCCGGGGCTGGGCCAGGAGCTCCACCTGCGCCTCCATGTGGAGGGCGGGACCACAGCACTTGAGCGTCACCTGGGGCTGAGTGAGGATGCACACGGGCCACATGCTTGGGCCAAAGGCAGTCACTGGGGGTCACTGGGCATCAACTGGGCACCACTGGGTGTCACTGGGCACCACTGGGTGTCACCGGGTGTCGCTGGGCACCACTGGACATCACTGGGCACTACTGGGCGTCACTGGGTGTTGGTGGGCACCACTGGGGGTCACTGGGCACCACTGGGCATCACAGGGCATCACTGGGGGTCACTGGGTGTCACTGGGTATCGCTGGGCATCACTGGGGGTCACTGGGGCATTGCTGGGCATCACTGGGCGTCACTGGGCACCACTGGGTGTCACTGGGGTGTCTCTGGGGCATCATAGGGGTATCACTGGGCATCACTGGGGTGTTCCTGGGTGTCTCTGGGGCATCACTGGGTGTCACTGGGCATCACTGGGGGTCACTGGATTCTGGCTTCTGCCCTAGTCTCCACATCTCCACGTGGACCTCACACTTCCCTGCGCTGTCTGCTGTCCCGTGGTCCTGGCCCTGGCTGCGTTGGTTCTGCAGCCTCACCCTCGGCCCAGAGCTTGGCTCCGGTGCTCCAGCCTGTGGTCCGATCTTTCTGTCCACAGCATCACCGCCTGTGAGCAAAGGGGCTGACTGCACCTCACGCAGTGAAGAAAGGCAGAGCCAGAGACGTTCTCTGGCTCACTTCCAGGGGCCCCAGGAGCCCAGAACTCAATTAGGGGCTCCCACGTGGGTGGCAGGGACCCAGCCGGTCGGCTCCCAGGGTCTGAGTTAGTGCAAATTGAGAGCTCGACACACAGCCAGGGCCCGACCCCCAATGTGGGACGTGTGTGGGCGTCTTGACTGCTGCATCAGTGCCCGCTCCTACCAGAGCCAGGGTAAGGCCCCTGGCTTCGTGGTCAGTGTGTCCCCCCCATCCCCCCGCCGGCAGCCGGAGTCTCAGAAGATCCGAGGGCTTGACTGGGAGAGCAGACACTGCACGGGGACAGGGCGTGTTCAGAGGCTGAGTGGGGGGAGGGCCGGGCCGGGGTCCCCACCCGCCGGGGGCGTCCTCCGGTCCCTCTGGCTCCCGCGGTGCCCTTGGTCTCTGCTGCCCTCATGGCAGTGCCCTTGTGCGGATGCAGTTGTGGGAGAAACCATCAGGTGAGGCTCACCTGCCGTCCGTCAGCCTCACCCTTCGTGCCGGGGACCCAGCGCCGCCCTGCCTGTGTAGGGGCAGCCGAGCCGGGGCACTGGGGGTGGCTGAGCTGGGGCTCCGGCAGGTGTCCCGGCGGCCAGCAGCACCTGCAGCACGTGTACACGTCATGCACGCGTGGAAGGGGTTTGCTCATCGCTGAGTGTGGTTGCACCTTTCTCCCGCCTGCCTGGTGCTGGCGCCTGCCTGGTGCCGGTGCCGTCTGGGGAGAATCGCGCGGCTTCCGGCGCTTGTCTCGTCCCGTCGTGGCCCTGACGGAGGCTGCGGCTGAGCCGGGCATCCAGGTGCCCGTACAGGTGCGCCCAGCAGTCCCGTGAGGGCACGTGCCCGAGGGTGGCCCCGGGACGCCTCCTAGGAGGAGGTGCTCCTCTTCTGCGGCGAGACGGGGTCACACAGGTGAGTGGGGCCGCGAGCTGCGCAGAGGAGAGCAAGGGTGGCCCCAGAGGGGACGCAGGGCCGCTGGCAGGGCGGTGGCGGGAATGTGAGGACCGCCCGCAAGGCTCACCTGGCCGGCGCAGGAGCAGTGTCGCGGCGTGGCCACCAGAGGGTGCCCGAGCTCCACACAAAGGGGCAGAGCCGGGAGGAGGCCGCACCGCGGGGTGCGGGAGACGCCGAGGCTGCGCGGGCGGCTTGTGATGCATTCGGTGCTAAGAGCCCGCGATTAAAAACGCGTCTCAGAACAATGGCAACACGCACAGCTTTCACTCCGGCAGGAAGAAGGATCACCTATTCCGTGGAAAGCAGGGAAAACACAAAATCCCTCGAATGCAAAGCAGCGTGACGTCAGAACCCGAGTGACGCAATGCGGCCGCCCTGGCCAGCCGTTAGGAGATCCTCGCAGCCCCGAGACCACCCCGTAACTAAAGCACAGCGCGCGGCTCTAGGAGACCCGGGGGCAGGGGCGGCGGGGATGCTCCCGCCCCCGGAAGTAGAGGACCTGGGCACTAGCGCTGCCCCCGCCCCCGTGCACAGAGGTACACGTGGTGGATCACACGCGCACAGCACACACAACACACATGTGATGTGCACACACGCACCATGCAATACGACGCAACAGAGTGCACAGTGCACACGCACACCACACGCACACACATGTGCAGCAACGCATGCGATGCACACACATCCACACGCACGCGTGGCACAGACGGCTGCAGAGCTCACTGCCCTGGGCGCCTGGGCCGGCGCTGCCGCCTCCCGCACCCCCCCCCCCCGCCTCTCCTTGCCCCCTCCCGCCTCCCCCCACCAACACCCTCTGCCTCCCCTCTGCCCCCCTCCCCCCACCAACCCCCCCACCCCGCCTCCCGCTGCGCTCTTGGCCGGCACACCCCAGGCTGGATTAAGGGCACCCGTTTCACAGGTCAGATTTGGGCGTTACATCCTGAGCTGACTTTGCCGTAGAACGTGCGGGATGCACCCAGGGTCTTTGAGACCCGCTCGCTGAGACGCAGGGTCTGAGGGCGATCGGGAGCTCCTGCCGCCAAAGCCGCACTTTCTCACGGTGCAGAATTCAAGACGCCAAGCCCCGCTGGACTCCGACGGAGCCGCCTCTTCCTCTCTTCCTGGTGCCAGCTCGACTTTTATAAGATTTATTTATTTACTTATCCAAAAGGCAGCTTGACTGGGAGAGGAGAGAGGAGACAGAGAGAGAGAATCTTCCATCCGCTGGTTGGCTCCCCAGGTGGCTGCAACAGCTGGGGCTGGGCAGGCTGAAGCCTGGAGCCAGGAGCTCCATCTGGGTCTCCCTCCCTTGAGTCGGTGCTTGTGTGGGATGCTGGCATCGCAGGCTGGGCTTAACCTGCTGCGCCACTAGCCTACCCGTGCATCAACTATTTCAATGCTCACAAAATTGCCTGGGGCCGGCGCTGTGGGGTAGAAGCCTACACCCCTGCCTGCAGGGCCAGCATCCCATATGGTTGCCGGTCCGAGTCCTGGCTGCTCCTCTTTTTTTTTTTTTTTAATTTAAGATTTTATTTATTTATTTGAATGGCAGAGCTACAAAGAGGCAGAGAGAGAGGTCTCCCATCCGCTGGTTCACTCCCCAAACGGCCACAGCAGCCCGAGCTCGGCCGATCTGAAGCCAGGAGCCAGGAGCTTCTGGGTCTCCCACGTGGGTGCAGGGGCCCAAGGACTTGGGCCATCTTCTACTACTTTCCCAGGCCATCGCAGGGAGCTGGATCGGAAGTGGAGCAGCCGGGTCTTGAACCGGTGCCCATATGGGATGCCAGCACTGCAGGTGGTGGCTTTACACGCTTCGCCACAGCACCGGCCCCTGTTAACTCTTTCAAATCAAGGATGAAGTCATCACTTCATATCTGAAGTCATCGCTCGGATCCCCCGTGCCCACTGAGTGCCAGTCCCGGGAGTCAGATTCTGTCAGGCCCTGCGGATGGCCCAGGGACCCGCGTCTCTGCTCCCCTCTGGAGGCCCCACTGCCTGCCTGGTGCGGGAGCCTCAGCGTGCGTGGGTCCCAGCCTCTCCCGCCGCCAAGAGCGCTGGGAAGCCACCCCCTGGCGTCCTCCTGGGGCTGGTCCATGGGGGCTGCTGGGCCCTCACGCACAGCTGAGCAGCCCGGATTCACGTGGAAGCAAAACCAAATGCGGGGAGCGTGGGGTGCGTCCTCCGCGCGCCCCGCAGGCCGCCTCCAGCCCCAGGGGCCATCGCAGCGCAAGTCCCCTCTTTCCCGGGACTCCTGCCGCGGGCCCAGTCCCCTGCCAGCCCGAACTGACCGGTCAGCCGGGGGCACAGGGGGACGGCGCTGCGGCCGCGCCTGGCGGCACCGGGGGGCTCCGCGGCTTTCCTTGGCCCATTCTCAGGTGCTTTCATCATCATCATTATTATTTTTTTACATTTGAAAGGCAGAGCGCGCCGGCGCTCCTGCCCCGAGTCCGCTCCTGGCGCTCGCGGGGCGCCCTGCGTTGTCCCGCTCGTGGCCGCCAGGGTGCGCACGCGGGCGTCGCCAGCCGCTCCGCCGGGCGCGGGCCTCCAGGGCCTGATCTTCGGGCTGACCGCCGCTCTGGGGGGCTCCGGGGAGGACGCGGCTCTCTGCGGCTTGCTTCAGGCGCAGACCCCAGCGGGAACCCAGCGCGCTCTGGCTAGTGGCGCGGACCTCCGGCTTAGAGCACGCGTGCAGGCGGCCGAGGCCCCTCCTCGGCGGCGTCCCTTGGGGAACGGCCTTCCTCGAGCCCCACGCACCCTCGGAAGTGGCTCGTTGCGTTAAAGGAGGCGCCCGGCGCGAGCCGAACGGAGCCCCCGCGTCCTCGAGGCCGATCCGGGGCGCGCAGTGGTGCAGCGCGGCCACCAGGGGGCGCCCAAGCGGCCTCACCCGCGCGCGTCCCGCGCCAGCCGCGCAGGTGGCACCTGCCAGGGATCCGGGCCCCTCCCGAGCCTGACCTTGCCCCGTCTGTACCCACAGTCTCACTAGCGGGGAACCCCTGCCCTCGTTCCGAGGAACTGCGCCTCCCACAAGGAGCTGCTGGGGCAGGGGTGCAGGCAGGTGGGGGACAAAGGGGCGCCCCCCAGTTCTGCCGACGCCTCTCACCCTTGCCGTTGGAAGCCCCTCTGTCCTGCTGTGGCCAAACGGCCCTCATGTAGAGCCCCGGGACTCCCTGCTGGCCGGGAAACTGGGTGGGGGCCGGGACCTGCCGCCCGCTAACAGTGGACACGGAGTGCAGGGGACGAGAGAGGCCACGAGGGGGCGCCCGAGCCTCGAGGGAGCCGCCAACTGCCACCTGGTCCCGGACCCTGCCCGGCTCTGCCCCCGCCCTGTTGCCCGCCCTGTCCCCTCCGCCCTCCGCCCTGCCCTCCGTCCCCTCCTTCCGCCGCGCCTGGGCCGCAGTCCAGCCCCGGGCTGTGGAGCGGCTGCCGGCGGCCACACGGGGGCAGCAGAGCCCTGCCGGGCTCGGGGCTGCGGCTCAGCGGGCGGCGAGGACCCTGCGCGGCCGCCTCTCCCCGCACAGCCCCCGCCGTGCTGGCCCTGGGCCCAGCATCCCGCGTGCTGAGAGCGCACCTCTGCCTCGTTAGGCCCTGCACGCGGGGAGGGGGCACCGCGGGCCTCGAAGAGGTGTGCGGAAGCCCGCGAGCCGTGTCCCTGTTCCAGCTCCCGGGCACGTGGCGCCCCCAAGAGCCCCCAGCCCACCCTCCCCAGGCCCTGCCCCCAGGAGCCGCTTGGCCGCCCAGGGTCCCCTGCCCGGGGTTTCCCAGGGCCGCGGAGCGGAGAGACTCTGCCGCCGACGCCGTCGGACCCTAAGGGTGGGACTTGGCGGGGCTCGGCCGCGTGGGCCTCCACTCCCCGCACCCCTGTTAAACCCATCTAAAGCACCGAGTTCCCACGAGGCCGCCAGTCCCATCCCGCACGGCCCGGCCCGCGCCGGCTCCTGGCTCCTGGGGCAGGGGCACCGAGTGCCGGCCGCCGGGGTGGGCTGGAGGGTCTTGTCCGCTGCCCGGGGAGACCCGTGGTGGGGTTCGGAGCTGGCGCATGCGGGAAGGGAGACCCCAGCCTGCAGAGTTTGCATCTTACAAGGAAACGTTTGATCCCCGCGGAGAGCGGAGGTCGCAGAGCGCGCCCTGGCCAAGCCCTCACGCCCCCCGCCCCGCCCCCATCTCTGATGAGACCCCTGCCCTAGTGCCTGCTGCGGCTTCTGGTGCACGGCTTTTTGTTTTGTTAGTTTTTCAGTTTTATTTATTTATTTGAAAGGCAGAGCCACACAGCCTCCATCTGCCGGTTCACAGGACTCCATGGGGGCTGGGACCCGCCCCCCGCCCCGCCGGCAGCCCAGCTGGCTGGGAGCGCAGGCAGGACTTGGTCCCCCGCGCTCGATTTGGGGTCGCGGGCCTAACTGCTGCCCAGGGCCTCCTGAGTGGTCTCAACAGTTTACAGTCGTGGAATTCGAGGTTAACGTCTGTAACACAGGAGAACACACAGTGTGACCGTCCTAAGTGGCCTTCTGTGGGGTGGGCCGGGGAGTTTCATGGACTGTGGGGCTGGGGGCAGAGCAGGTCTGAGGGCCAGGGGAGACCCCAGGAAGAGCTGCTCCCCAGGACTGCCCCCCTGTAGCAGTCCCTCCCTGCCACCCTCTGATGGATGTGGGGACAGCACTTGTGCCCCCAGGGCTGCCTCACCTCCCCCATCCCCCCCCCCCGGGCTATCTCACCTCCCCCATCTCACCCTCCAGGGCTATCTCACCTCCCCCATCTCACCTCACCCCCAGGGCTATCTCACCTCCCCCCATCTCACCCCCCCAGGGCTGCCTCACCTCCCCCATCTCACCCTCCAGGGCTATCTCACCTCCCCCATCTCACCTCACCCCCCAGGGCTATCTCACCTCCCCCCATCTCACCTCACCCCCAAGGGCTATCTCACCTCCCCCATCTCACCCCCCAGGGCTATCTCACCTCCCCCCATCTCACCCCCCCAGGGCTGCCTCACCTCCCCCATCTCACCTCACCCCCAAGGGCTATCTCACCTCCCCCCCATCTCACCCCCCAGGGCTATCTCACCTCCCCCCATCTCCCCCCAGGGCTGCCTCACCTCCCCTGACCTCCAGGGCTGCCTCACCTCCCCTGACCCCCAGGGCTATCTCACCTCCCCCATCTCACCCCAGGGCTATCTCACCTCCCCCATCTCACCCCCAGGGCTATCTCACCTCCCCCGTCCCCCCAGGGCTATCTCACCTCCCCCCATCTCACCCCCCAGGGCTATCTCACCTCCCCCATCTCACCCCCCAGGGCTATCTCACCTCCCCCCATCTCACCCCCCAGGGCTATCTCACCTCCCCCATCTCACCCCCCAGGGCTATCTCACCTCCCCCCATCTCACCTCACCCCCAAGGGCTATCTCACCTCCCCCATCTCACCCCCTAGGGCTATCTTACCTCCCCCATCTCACCCCCCCAGGGCTGCCTCACCTCCCCCATCTCACCTCACCCCCAAGGGCTATCTCACCTCCCCCATCTCACCTCCCAGGGCTATCTCACCTCCCCCCATCTCACCTCACCCCCAAGGGCTATCTCACCTCCCCCCATCTCCCCCCAGGGCTGGGTGTCTCTGTGTGTGTCTGCATGTGAGGCCTCACTTCCCCTGACCTCCAGGGCTGCCTCACCTCCCCTGACCCCCAGGGCTGCCTCACTGGGATTCCTGGTCCCCCCTTCCCCCCCCCCCCCAGGACCCTGGCTCGCTCTTTCTCTTGGGTCATAAGCTCATCAAGCGTTTCACACCCCGTCCTCATGCCGCGCCCGACAGGACACGGGGCTGCCCTCACAGAATGGACTTTCCTTTCCCTCCCAGAGACAGGGCCGGCTGCTTTTCACTGTGACACCACCTACTGCCGCAGCCTGGAGGGACGTTTCAGGTGCCGACCTCCATGGCTGGCCCAGCCTCAAGAACTGGCGGCCCCACATTGACCTCTTCCCCCAAGGGGCTCAGGCTTCATGGGGTCACCTAACCCACGGGGCTGCATGTGGGGGCTCAGCCACTGCCCGCACCTGCTCTGCCCTCGGCTGGCAGCGGGCCTGGGGGGAGTGCTGGGGTCGAGACACGGGCCTGGCTGTGACTGGGTTTCCAGGCGAGGTGCTCGGCAGAGGATGAGAGCGGCAGTGGTCACCTTGTGCCTGCTGTCCTCCCTGGACCCTGGACCACACAGCAGACCCGCCTGCCCGTGCTCCCCGCAGGAGGCCCTGGGCACAGGTGGCCACGCAGCAGTCTCCCGGTGCACTGTGGGCTGTGGCCAGGTGTGGGGTCTGGGGTGACCCCCAGAGGGGCAGGTGGGAGTGGGAGGGGGCAGTGTGGGGACACGGAGGTGCAGGATGGGGGTGGGAGGGCAGGGCTCCCAGCCATGCTCATGGCGAGGCGGCACCGGGTCCACGTGCTCGGCCCAGGGTGGAGGAGCTCAGGCATTGGACTCACCAGCAGCTGCCGAAGCTGTGTGTGTGGCTGACAGTGGGTGTGTGAGTATGTGAGTGTGAGTGTGAATGGGTGAGTGTGAGTGTGTATGTGAGTGTGAGTGTGTATGTGAGTGTGAGTGTGTGTGAGTGTGAGTGTGTGAATGTGTGTGTGAGTGTGTGTATGTGAGTGTGTGAATGTGTGTGAGTGGGCATGTAAGTGGATGTGCGAGTGTGAGTGTGTGAGTGGGCATGTGAGTAGGTGTGTGAGTGTGTGTGAGTGGACACGTGAGTGCAAGTGGATGTGTGAGTGTGCATTTAAATGCGAGTGTGAGTGGGCATTTGAATGCAAGTGTGAGTGGGTGTGTGAGTGTGAGTAGGTGTGTGAATGCAAGTGTGAGTGTGAGTGGGCATGCGAGTATGAGTGGGCACGCGAGTGTGAGTGTGAGTGGGTGTGTGTGAATGGGCACATGAGTGTGTGTGAGTGTGAGTGGGTGTGTGAGTGTGAATGGGCACATGAGTGTGTGTGAGTGTGAGTGGGTGTGTGAGTGTGAGTGTGTGAGTGTGTGAATGAGTGTGAGTGGGTGTATGAGTGCACGTGTGAGTGGGCATGTGAGTGTGAGTGGGCATTTGAATGTGAGTGTGAGCGGGCATGCGAGTGTGTGTGTGTGTGAGTGGGCATGTGAGTGTGTGTGAATGTGAGTGTGAGTGTGTGTGGGCATGTGAGTGTGTGTGTGAGTGGGTATGTGAGTGTGTGCGTGAGTGTGAGTGGGTATGTGAGTGTGTGTGAGTGTGAGTGGGTATGTGAGTGTGTGCGTGAGTGTGAGTGGGTATGTGAGTGTGTGTGTGAGTGGGTATGTGAGTGTGTGTGTGAATGTGAGTGTGAGTGGGCATGTGAGTGTGTGTGTGAGTGGGCATGTGTGTGTGAGTGGGTGTGTGAGTGTGTGTGAGTGGGTATGTGAGTGTGAGTGTGTGTGAGTGTGAGCGGGCATGTGAGTGTGTGTGAATGTGAGTGTGAGTGGGCATGTGAGTGTGTGTGAGTGGGTATGTGAGTGTGTGTGTGAATGTGAGTGTGAGCGGGCATGCAAGTGTGTGGGTGTGTGTGTGAGTGTGAGTGTGCCCTCCCTGTGGTGTGGAGCCTGGGCAGTGCTGGGTGTGCTGGTGTGAGGTGAGCCCCCCGCTGTGGACTGCAGACCTGGGGTACCCCTGTCGCCAGAATGAAGCCACACCCAGGGGAGCCTGAGAAGAGGCCTGGGGTCTCGGAGTCCCTCCCAGCCCACCCCACCTTCCTGTGTGTGTCCGGTGTTGGCGTGTGCCTGGGAGCCCTGATCGAGTACGGCTGCATTGAGCATGTGGCCCTGTCTGTTCCTGTGTGAGTCTCTGAGTGTCTGTGTCTGGGTGTCTGTGTGTGTGTCTGCATGTGTCTGTGTGTGCCTCTGCATGTGAGTGTGTGTGTTTGTCTCTGTGTGTGTCTGCATGTGTCTGTGTGTGCCTCTGCATGTGAGTGTGTGTGTGTTTGTCTCTGTGTGTGTCTGCATGTGTCTGTGTGTGCCTCTGCATGTGAGTGTGTGTGTGTTTGTCTCTCTGTGTGTCTGCATGTGTCTGTGTGTGCCTCTGCATGTGAGTGTGTGTGTGTTTGCGTGTCTGTGTGTGGTTCTGTCTGTTCCTGTGTGTGTCTGCGTGTGCCTGTGTGGTTCTGTGTGTGTCTGCGTGTGTCTCCGTGTGTGGCTCTGTTCCTTTGTGTCTGTGTGTGTGTGTCTCTCTGTGTGGCTCTGTATGTGTCTGTGTTTGTCTCTGTGTGTGTATGTGTCTCTGTGTGTGGCCCTGTCTGTTCCTGTGTGTCTGTGTATCTCTGTGTGTGTGTGTGGCTGTGTGTCTCTGCATGTGTATGTGTCTCTCTGTGTGGCTCTGTGTGTGTCTGTGTGGCTCTGTGTGTGTCTGCGTGTGTCTCCGTGTGTGGCCCTGGCCCTGTGTGAGTCTGCGCGTGTGGTCAGTGTATCTCTGCGTGCGTCTGCCTGTCTCTCTGGGCATCTCTGGTGTGTCTGTGCGTGTGGTCAGTGTGACTGTTCTGGGGGACCCGTGCCGGCTGGATGCTGCCTGACCGCTCTCTCGGCCACAGTGGCTGAGCTTTGAGCCCCTTTTCCTCCGGCCCCCAGGGCTCCCTGCAGGCTCGGCTCGGCGGGGAGGGATGCCCGCACAGACCCTTCCTGCCTCTGCCCCAGAGCGCTAGGGACCCGGCTGGTGCGCCGAGGGCCGGAGTGGGGTGGGTCGCACAGGCCTCTGTGTCCCCCGGCGCACGGGGCTGGGCTCAGGCAGGTCTGGTCGGGGGCAGCTGTTGCGAGGCCCAGGGAATCCTGAGGCTGGGGGTGGACGTGCCCGAGGGGCCGTGCCTTGAAGCTGGCTGGGATGGTCCGGTGTGGGCACAGCAGGGACAAAGCTTGGACACAGAGCAGGTTGTCAAGGGCCTGAATGTGAGCCCCTTCCCCCAGGGGCGGCCGGCTGGCCCTGCGTTCTGCCTGGGCAGGGAAGCCCCCCATGCCCTTACACGAGGTTTCTTCTCTGGGAAGCGCTCCTGGGGTCTGGTGGCTCTGGTCACTCTGGGCCTGGCCATGCCACAGCACAGGCCTGGCTAGCTGAGGTGGCAGGGTGGGGGCTGGGAGGGTTAGCAGTCCTCCCAAGCAGCCTGGCCTGCCCCCTCCCCCAATGCAAATCTCCTACGGTCCTGGCTTCTCTAGTTTCGGTCTCAGGGGCGAGTGGGGCTTTCCACCCCGGGCCCCACCTGCTCTGTGGTTCCCGCACTTCCCGATTTTAGAAACATTTGCAAGTGCTTGTTTGTCCCGGTGCACAGCGTGGGTGGGAGCCACAGCTGGGTGCCCACACCGGGTCTTGTTTTTCAGACTGGGCTGTGGTGGGGGAGGGGAGCCGGGGCTCTGCTCCAGGCATTCGGCATGAGGGTCCCGGCTGGGCCCCCCGGGTGTACAGCCCACCCTGGTCAGGTGTGGAGCTGTTTTGAGGGGCCCCCGGGTGGTCCAGATGCCAATTCTGAGTGCGGCCTGGCTCTGCCTAGTGTTCACAACAGAGCCGGCCCAGGGCTGGTCAGTAGACACACAGAAGCTTCCGGCCCCACTGTGTCCCTGAGCTAGGGGCCCAGGCGTCGTGTGCCAACGCCCTGGGGAGACCACCCTAGGAGTCCCTCACATGCGCACATGCGACATGCCAGGAACACACGTGTGCAATGCTATGGTGACCCCACACGATGCCAGTCTGAGCTGCCCCCATGGTACTGAGGTGCCGCTGCCCTGTGCCTGGACCCCCGCCTGCAGCCCGACTGGCCCAGAGTGGCCGAGGCACTCCCTCTGCCAGCTCTCCCTGACCCCACACGCCAAAGCCCGGCCCAGCCACACCACGCGCGCGTGTGCAGGAGTGCGCGTGTGAGCATGAGCGTGAGCCACAAGTGGAAGCTGCGTGTGGTGTGTGTGCAGGTGTGCGGGGGCTCCCGGGTGGGCGGGCAAACCCCTCTCGTCCTTCCAGGCCTGACTTCACCGTCCCCAGCCCCAGACTTGTCTCTGTCCACTCTGCCCAGGCCCCCTGGCTACTTGGAAGGCGCAGGGCCAGGGCTGAAGGGCAGGGCAGTTGGGAGGGCACTGCTGGGGCTGTGGGGCCCGAGTGTCTGAGTGTGTGAACACATATGTGTGTGTCTGTGTGTTTATCCGAGTGTGTGTGAGTGTATCTGTGTATCAGAGTGTGTTGAGGTGTATCTGGGTGTGTCTGTATCTGCATGTGTGTGAGTGTGAGTGTATCTTCACTTGTGTGTGTCTGAGTGTGTACGAATCTGTGAGTGTTTTTCTTTTTGTTTCTGTGTATGTGTGTGATTGTGTGTGTCTGAGCCTGTCGGTGTCTGTGTGTGTCTGAGTGTGTCTCTGTCTCTGTGTGTCTGAGATTGTAGGTGTGTCTCTGTGTGTTTCCATGTGTATGTGTATCTGTGTGTCTGAGTATCTGTGTGTATCCATACGTGTGTGTGTCTGTGTGTGTCCATATATGTGTGTGTGTGAATCTCTGTGTCTCTGTGTGTGTCTGAGCATGTGGGTATGTCTCTGTGTGTGCCCATATATGTGTGTATTCATATGTGTGTGTGACTTGGTTGTGTAGGTGTGTATCTGCATGTGTCTGTGTGTGTCTCCCTCTGTGTGTCTCTGTGTGTGTGTCCCTGTGTGTCCCTCTGTGTGTCTTTCTGTGTGTGTCCCTGTGTGTGTCTTTCTGTGTGTGTCTGAGTGTGTCCCTGTGTGTGTGTGTGTGTCCCTGTGTGTGTCTGAGTGTGTCCCTGTTGTCTGTGTGTGTCCCTGTGTGTTTCTGTGTGTCTCTGTGTGTGTCCCTGTGTGTCCCTGTGCATGTGTCCCTGTGTGTGTCTCTGTGTGTGTGTCTGAGTGTGTCCCTGTGTGTCTCTCTGTGTCCCTGTGTGTCTCTCTGTGTCTGTGTGTGTCCCTGTGTGCATGTCCCTATGTTTGTGTCCCTGTGTGTCTCTGTGTGTGTGTCTGTGTGTGTCCCTATATGTGTCTCTCTGTGTCCCTGTGTGTGTCTGAGTGTGTCCCTGTGTGTTTGTGTGTGTCTGAGTGTGTCCCTATGTGTGAGTGTGTCCCTGTGTTTGTCTCTCTGTGTCCCTGTGTGTCTCTCTGTGTCTGTGTGTGTCCCTGTGTGAGTGTGTCCCTGTGTTTGTGTCCTCGTGTGTCTCTCTGTGTGTCCCTGTGTGTCTGTATGTGTCTCTGTGTGTGTTTCCCTGTGTGTGTCTGTGTGTGTGCCCCTGTGTGTGTCTGTGTGTCCCTGTGTGTGTCTCTGTGTGTGTGAGTGTGTCCCTGTGTGTCTCTGTGTGTCCCTGTGTGTGTGTCTGTATGTGTCTCTCTGTGTGTGTCTCTCTGTGTGTGTCTCTGTGTGTGTGTCCCTGTGTGTGTGTTTCTCTGTGTGTCCCTGTGTGTGTCTGTGTGTGTGTGTGTCTGTGTCCCTGTGTGTGTGTATCTGTGTCCTTGTGTGTCTGTGTGTCCCTGTGTCTCTCTGTGTGTGTGTGTGTGTCCCTGTGTGTGTGTGTCCCTGTGTGTGTGTCTGTGTCCCTGTGTGTGTCTGTGTCTCTCTGTGTGTGTCTGTGTGTCCCTGTGTGTGTCTCTCTGTGTGTGTCTGTGTCCTTGTGTGTCTGTGTCCCTGTATGTGTCTGTGTCCCTGTGTGTGTCCCTGTGTGTCCCTGTGTGTGTCTCTCTGTGTGTGTCTGTGTGTCTATGTGTCCCTGTGTGTCCCTGTGTGTGTCTGTGTGTCCCTGTGTGTGTCTCTCTGTGTGTGTCTGTGTCCCTGTGTGTCTGTGTCCCTGTGTGTGTGTGTGTCTCTGTGTGTGTCTGTGTCCCTGTGTGTGTGTCTGTGTGTGTCTGTGTCCCTGTGTGTCTGTGTCTCTGTGTGTGTCTCTGTGTGTCTGTGTCCCTGTGTGTGTGTCTGTGTGTGTCTGTGTCCCTGTGTGTCTGTGTCTCTGTGTGTGTCTGTGTGTCCCTGTGTGTGTCTGTGTCCCTGTGTGTCTGTGTCCCTGTGTATGTCTGTGTCCCTGAATGTGTGTCTCTGTGTGTGTCTGTGTGTGTCCCTGTGTGTGTCTGTTTCTCTCTGTGTGTGTCCCTGTGTGTGTCTGTGTCCCTGAGTGTGTGTGTGTCTGTGTCCCTGAGTGTGTCTCTGTGTATGTGTCTGTGTCCCTGTGTGTGTGTCTGTGTGTGTCCTTGTGTGTGTGTCTGTGTGTGTCCCTGTGTGTGTCTGTAAGTGTCTGTGTGTGTCCCTGTGTGTGTCTGTGTCTCTCTGTGTGTGTCTCTGTGTGTGTGTCTGTGTCCCTGTGTGTGTCTGTAAGTGTCTCTGTGTGTGTCTGTGTGTCCCTGTGTGTGTCTGTGTCCCTGTGTGTGTCCCTGTGTGTCTGTGTCCCTGTGTGTGTGTGTCTGTGTCCCTGTATATGTCTATGTGTGTGCTCCTGTGTGTGTCTCTCTGTGTGTCCCTGTGTGTGTCTCTGTGTGTGTCTTTCTGTGTGTGTCTGTGTGTCTATGTGTCCCAGTGTGTGCCTCTGTGTGTGTCCCTGAATGTGTGTCTCTGTGTGTGTGTCTGTGTGTGTCCCTGTGTGTGTGTCTGTTTCTCTCTGTGTGTGTCCCTGTGTGTGTGTCTGTGTGTCTGTGTCCCTGAGTGTGTCTCTGTGTGTGTGTCTGTGTCCCTGTGTGTGTCTCTGTGTGTGTGTCTGTGTGTCCCTGAATGTGTGTCTCTGTGTGTGTCCCTGTGTGTGTCTGTTTCTCTCTGTGTGTGTCCCTGTGTGTGTGTCTGTGTGTCTGTGTCCCTGAGTGTGTGTGTGTCTGTATCCCTGAGTGTGTCTGTGTGTGTGTCTGTGTCCCTGTGTGTGTCTCTCTGTGTGTGTCTGTGTCCCTGTGTGTGTGTCCCTGTATGTGTGTCTGTGTCCCTGTGTGTGTCCCTGTGTGTGTCTGTGTGTCCCTGTGTGTGTCTCTCTGTGTGTGTCTGTGTCCCTGTGTGTCTGTGTCCCTGTGTGTGTGTCTCTGTGTGTGTCTGTGTCCCTGTGTGTGTCTGTGTCCCTGTGTGTGTGTCTCTGTGTGTGTCTGTGTCCCTGTGTGTGTCTCTGTGTGTGTCTGTGTGTCCCTGTGTGTGTCTGTGTCCCTGTGTGTCTGTGTCCCTGTGTGTGTCTGTGTCCCTGTGTGTGTCTCTGTGTGTGTCTGTGTCCCTGTGTGTGTGTCTCTGTGTGTGTCTGTGTCCCTGTGTGTCTGTGTCCCTGTGTGTGTGTCTCTGTGTGTGTCTGTGTCCCTGTGTGTGTGTGTCTCTGTGTGTGTCTGTGTTCCTGTGTGTGTCTGTGTTCCTGTCTCTGTGTGTCTGTGTCCCTGTGTGTGTCTCTGTGTGTGTGTGTGTCCCTGTGTGTGTCCCTGTGTGTGTCTGTGTTCCTGTGTGTGTCTGTGTCCCTGTGTGTGTCTCTGTGTGTCTGTGTCCCTGTGTGTGTGTCTCTGTGTGTGTCTGTGTCCCTGTGTGTGTCTCTGTGTGTCTGTGTCCCTGTGTGTGTGTCCCTGTGTGTGTCTGTGTCCCTGTGTGTCTGTGTCCCTGTGTGTGTCTCTGTGTGTGTCTGTGTCCCTGTGTGTGTGTTTCTCTGTGTGTGTCTGTGTCCCTGTGTGTGTGTCTCTGTGTGTCTGTGTTCCTGTCTCTGTGTGTATGTGTCTCTGTGTGTGTCTATGTCCCTGTGTGTGTGTGTCTCTGTGTGTGTCTGTGTCCCTGTGTGTGTCTCTGTGTGTCTGTGTTCCTGTCTCTGTGTGTGTGTGTCTCTGTGTGTGTCTGTGTCTCTGTGTGTGTGTGTCCCTGTGTGTGTGAGTCTCTGTGTGTGTCTGTGTCCCTGTGTGTGTGTCTCTGTGTGTGTGTGTGTCCCTGTGTGTCTGTGTCCCTGTGTGTGTCTGTGTCCCTGTGTGTGTGTCTCTGTGTGTGTCTGTGTCCCTGTGTGTGTGTGTCCCTGTGTGTGTCTGTGTCCCTGTGTGTGTGTCTCTGTGTGTGTCTGTGTCCCTGTGTGTGTGTGTCTCTGTGTGTGTGTGTCTCTGTGTGTGTCTGTGTCCCTGTGTGTGTCTGTGCCTGGCCTGTGCAGGTGTTTGCTCAGCTCCCTGCATGGACAGAGTCTGCAGACTCAGGTCCCCAGCTCCACGGGGCCTAGGACTACCACGGGGCCAAGGCCACTCAGGGTAGGGCTGAGGCCTGGACCACCCAGAGGTTGCAGGGGAAAGGGCTGGAGAGGAGGCCCCAGCCTGTGACAGCGTGAGACACCCTGGGAAGACCAGGCCGGGAGACCCACTGAGAGACAGGGGCTCTCAGATTCAGGGGCAAACAGAGCCGGCTGGGGTTCCCACACCACTCACACAACACAGCCTCACACTCATACAACCTCACCCTGCAACACACACACTCACACTTGGACCCTCCCCCACACCTGCTCACTCACAGCAGCCACACAAATCCACACTCACTCATGACACACAGGTACACACGCACACAACACTTACACACTCATACTCACACACTCACACTCATACACACACTCAATCCCAACACACAAAGACTAGGTCTCCACAACACACACTCACCCCTACACTCACTCGCAACATTCACACACACTCAAAAATTCATACCCCCCTCAGCTCACACACACAATCAGACCCCCACTCACTCTCAACACACACTCAGACCCCCACTCACTCCTAGCCCTCACAGGCACACTCACAGCTGTATTAACTCCCACACACTCACACCCACTCTCTCACTCTCAACAGTCACTCACACCCACACTCATACACACACTCTCAACACTCGCACACTCATCACTTTCACCAATATTTCACACAAACACCCTCTCACCATCCCTCACTCACAGTCACTCACGTGCTCACACTCATGCACCCCCACGCACACACATGCCCACCTCACTCTGACATACCCACTCACATACTTTCCCTCGCACGCTCACACTCTCACTCCCACACCCACGGCCTCCCTCCCTTGGACTCAGAGTCACCCTGAGGCTCAGGGCTGAGTAACAGGTCCCACTGCTCCCGCTGTGGCCCCCACGTCCTGTCTGGGGATCCCATCTGTGAGCAGGGCACATGTGCCCTGAGGGCAGCACCCACCCAGGGCCTGGCTCAGGGTGGGCTGCGAGCTCTGACAGCACAGGACAAAGGGGCAGGTGGGCTGGCAGCCGGTGCCGCCAAGCCAGCGCTGGTTGGACCCTGGGGGGTTGGTCTGCGGCTGGGGGCAGAGCAGCACAGGGAGTCACCCCCACCTGCCAGGCAGGCCCCCGGGGTGGCCGGACACCCGTTGGCTCCCACTCTGTCCCAACCACTGGGTGGCCAGGCAGGCAGCTGGGGACCCACATGGGGCCCCAAACACGGGGCAGGGGAGGTGGGGACGGGAGAGCAGGAGGGCCTGGGACCCTGGGGTGCTGGATGCCAGCCCGGGGGCTCAGGCCTGAGGCTGACGTGGGCCCCTCGGGAGGGGCTGGGCAGCCGGGACAGTCACAGAGGGCACACACAGGGGATGTGGTCTGAGGAGGGGAGGGAGGCTGCAGGCCACAGGACCAGTGTCCTGGAGGGACCTGGGGGGCCGCGATCTGTGGGAAGGGGCTCGAGTGAGGCTCCTCCCACCCCAGTGCAGGGGCAGCCGAGAGGAGGGAAGACGGGTGGGACAGGAGGGCGCAGGCCGCTGGACCCGCGGGAGCTCGAGATGGGGGCCTCGGCTTTGCCTCAACTGAGCCGAGGAGCAGGGGCTGCCGTCCGGAGAAGGCACGGGGCGGCAGGAGGTGGAGAGCGTTTTGGGTGGGGCCCAGGGTCCTGGGCAGAGTGGAGGCGGGAGAGCGTTGGCCCTTTGAGGACAGAGACCTGGAGCCTGGCCATCTCCTGCCTGTCCTCGGGCAGCTCCCCCCACTGGCCGCTCACGCCCCGAGGCCCTCTGACCTGCACCAGACGGGGCGTGGGGAGGGGGCCCAAGACCCGGGCCCACACCCTGGGCAGCGTGCCGTGGGGGCCAGGGGCCCATCCTGAAGGGTGACGCGGGGACAAGACAGGATGGAGGCGCCCAGGGGCCCGGGGCCCACCCACGGCTCAGCCTACACCCAGCTCCCCCGCTCTCCCAGACACCACAGGGCCCCCGTGACCCTCGGCGTGCCACCCGCCAAGGTTGGCAAGTCTCTGTCCCTCTCAGTCAGGCCTCCCGGGTCACCCAGTCCCCCAGAACTCCCCATCCTCAGTGGGGATGACGCAGCCTCGCCCAAATCACACTGACACTCGGGCCCCACCCTGGCCCCGCAGGCTGAGCCGCTGCCCCTCTCTGGAGCCCCCGAGGGCACTGCCCACCAGGCTCCCGGCCGTGCCCATGGGCAGTGGTGGGGCTTTGCCGGGGCCCAGCCCCTGGTGGGGCCTGGCTGAAGGCTCTGGTGCCCTGCATTATCTCCCGAGGGGCTGCAAGGTGGGGGTCTCCTGTCTCCTTCACGCCCCTTCACGTGTTGGCTGGGAACCTTCTAGAAGGAGGTGATTGTCGGGACCTCACAGGAGCGGGTGAGGCTGATGGTGGAGTCTCCTTACCCACAAGTTCAGGACAGGGAGGGACCCAGGTGCAGAGAGAGAGAGAGAGAGGGACAGACACACACACACGTGCGCACACACACACACACACACACACACGGGGAGAGGGAGAGAGGAGAGAGGGAGGGAGGGACAGAGAGAGACAGAGACAAAGAGATGGAGAAAGAGAGAGGCAGAGGGGGAAGACAAAGAGAAAGAGAGAGGGATAGAGAGATAGAGATGGACACGGAGGGGGACAGAGAGAGATTGAGAGAGAGTGACAGAGAGAGAGGGACAGAGAGAGGGGGACACAGAGAGGGGGGACAGAGAGAGAGGGAGAGAGGGGGGGACAGAGAGAGAAGGGGGGAGAGGGGGACAGAGGCGGAGTGAGGCTGCCTGTGCCTGTTCACTTTCCAGTTTTCAGAGTAAGAAGCCCCCTCCCCCCATGTTTGAGGGATCTTTCTGGAACACGAATTGCTTGTCCCCAGCCCCGGGTTGGGATCCCCACCTGGGCTCCCTCAGACTCCGCGGTCCTCCTGCCTGGACCACCAGGCACACACTACCCCCTCGAGTGCCTCCCCAGGGCCTGCTGTCCCTGCCTTCCCAGCCCCCGCCAAGGTTGGCCACATCTGCCCACGTTCAGGGCTGCAGACTCCCTGGCAGGACCAGTGCTGAGTGCACCCCAGGACCCCAAACCCTGGAGCCCTGAGCCCCAAGGACCAACAGCTGCTGCCTCCCCTGTGACCCGGGTCCCGGGGGGGGGTCCCGTCCACACTGGCTGAGACCCCTCCTGGCAACGTGTTCTTGTCTGCCCTGGGGGGCCTGCCCAGCGCCCTGGGGGTCTTCCAAGATGGTGCTGCTGATGGCAGCTGCTGCCCCGGGGGCTGGGGGCTGCGTGTCAGCACCCCCCCCCCCCCCGGCAGGTGTGAGATCCTCCCCAGGTGACTCATTCCGGGCACACTCGGCCCTCACAGGCGCATGCAAATGCGGTTCCACTCCAGAAAGCGTGCTTCTCGCCCACCGAGGCTGTTTCCAGAAATAGCTGCCGGTCTCCACCTGCGGCCCCGCCCGGCTGCACCCCCATGGCCAGGCCAGGCCTGTGCCCGCGGCGTGGTGAATGCCGGCCTCAGCAAGCTCAGGGGGTCTCGGCCAGTGTCCCTTCGCAATCAGGGCTCCCTGAGCAGCCCAGGGGCCACAGGCTCAACCACAGGGCCCTCGGCCAGCACCAACGGGGACCCCAGGGGTGGGTGACTCAGGGCCCCACGCCCCACTCCCTACTCACATGTCCCTGACGAGCACACAGGCTCAGCAGGGCCGGGCAGCTGCCTGATGTCAGCGGGGCCCCCACGCACCACACCCGTCACCCCATCCCTGTCTGGGCCATCTCTCCCCCTCTCTGGATGAGCTCCCTGCCTGAGCCCCCGCATCTCACCGCCCCCGCGGCAGCGTCACACACTCCATCTTGCCTCTCTTGAGCTCCCTCCACCCCGTCCCTGTCACAGACCCACTCTGTCCCTGTCCCTCTCTGTCCCTCTCTCTCTCTCTCTCTCTGCACCTGGGTCCCTCCCTGTCCTGAACTTGTGGGTAAGGAGACTCCACCATCAGCCTCACCCGCTCCTGTGAGGTCCCGACAATCACCTCCTTCTAGAAGGTTCCCAGCCAACACGTGAAGGGGCGTGAAGGAGACAGGAGACCCCCACCTTGCAGCCCCTCGGGAGATAATGCAGGGCACCAGAGCCTTCAGCCAGGCCCCACCAGGGGCTGGGCCCCGGCAAAGCCCCACCACTGCCCATGGGCACGGCCGGGAGCCTGGTGGGCAGTGCCCTCGGGGGCTCCAGAGAGGGGCAGCGGCTCAGCCTGCGGGGCCAGGGTGGGGCCCGAGTGTCAGTGTGATTTGGGCGAGGCTGCGTCATCCCCACTGAGGATGGGGAGTTCTGGGGGACTGGGTGACCCGGGAGGCCTGACTGAGAGGGACAGAGACTTGCCAACCTTGGCGGGTGGCACGCCGAGGGTCACGGGGGCCCTGTGGTGTCTGGGAGAGCGGGGGAGCTGGGTGTAGGCTGAGCTGTGGGTGGGCCCCGGGCCCCTGGGCGCCTCCATCCTGTCTTGTCCCCGCGTCACCCTTCAGGATGGGCCCCCGGCCCCCACGGCACGTTGCCCAGGGTGTGGGCCGGGTCTTGGGCCCCCTCCCCACGCCCCGTCTGGTGCAGGTCAGAGGGCCTCGGGGCGTGAGCGGCCAGTGGGGGGAGCTGCCCGAGGACAGGCAGGAGATGGCCAGGCTCCAGGTCTCTGTCCTCAAAGGGCCAACGCTCTCCCGCCTCCACTCTGCCCAGGACCCTGGGCCCCACCCAAAACGCTCTCCACCTCCTGCCGCCCCGTGCCTTCTCCGGACGGCAGCCCCTGCTCCTCGGCTCAGTTGAGGCAAAGCCGAGGCCCCCATCTCGAGCTCCCGCGGGTCCAGCGGCCTGCGCCCTCCTGTCCCACCCGTCTTCCCTCCTCTCGGCTGCCCCTGCACTGGGGTGGGAGGAGCCTCACTCGAGCCCCTTCCCACAGATCGCGGCCCCCCAGGTCCCTCCAGGACACTGGTCCTGTGGCCTGCAGCCTCCCTCCCCTCCTCAGACCACGTCCCCTGTGTGTGCCCTCTGTGACTGTCCCGGCTGCCCAGCCCCTCCCGAGGGGCCCACGTCAGCCTCAGGCCTGAGCCCCCGGGCTGGCATCCAGCACCCCAGGGTCCCAGGCCCTCCTGCTCTCCCGTCCCCACCTCCCCTGCCCCGTGTTTGGGGCCCCATGTGGGTCCCCAGCTGCCTGCCTGGCCACCCAGTGGTTGGGACAGAGTGGGAGCCAACGGGTGTCCGGCCACCCCGGGGGCCTGCCTGGCAGGTGGGGGTGACTCCCTGTGCTGCTCTGCCCCCAGCCGCAGACCAACCCCCCAGGGTCCAACCAGCGCTGGCTTGGCGGCACCGGCTGCCAGCCCACCTGCCCCTTTGTCCTGTGCCGTCAGAGCTCACAGCGCACCCTGAGCCAGGCCCTGGGTGGGTGCTGCCCTCAGGGCACATGTGCCCTGCTCACAGATGGGATCCCCAGACAGGACGTGGGGGCCACAGCGGGAGCAGTGGGACCTGTTACTCAGCCCTGAGCCTCAGGGTGACTCTGAGTCCAAGGGAGGGAGGCCGTGGGTGTGAGCACGTGCGTGTAAGTGTGGGAGTGAGAGTGTGAGCGTGCGAGGGAAAGTATGTGAGTGGGTATGTCAGAGTGAGGTGGGCATGCGTGTGCGTGGGGGTGCATGAGTGTGAGCACGTGAGTGACTGTGAGTGAGGGATGGTGAGAGGGTGTTTTTGTGAAATGTTGGTGAAAGTGATGAGTGTGCGAGTGTTGAGAGTGTGTGTATGAGTGTGGGTGTGAGTGACTGTTGAGAGTGAGAGAGTGGGTGTGAGTGTGTGGGAGTTAATACAGCTGTGAGTGTGCCTGTGAGGGCTAGGAGTGAGTGGGGGTCTGAGTGTGTGTTGAGAGTGAGTGTGAGTGTGTGATTGTTGAGAATGAGCGGTGGTGTGTGAGTGTGTGCATACGAGTGTGCAAAGCGTGGGTGTGCGATGTGCTTCATGAGGCTTCTGCTCTTGTCACTGCCAGTTTTTTCCCCTGTATTGATGGCTCTTGACTCTTTTACTCTTAAAAATAACGTGGTTTATTTATTTATTTATTTATTTATTTATTTATTTATTTATTTATTATTTGAGAGGCAGAAAGTGAGTGAGAGAGTGCGAGAGAGCAGAGGAAAGAGGGAGGGAAGGGGGGAGGAGGGAGTAAGAGAAGGGGGAGGAAGGGAGGGAAAGAGGGAGGGGGGTCTTCCCGAGGGGTCTGCCCTCTGCTGTCCCTCTTCCCAGCTGCTCACCAGGGCACCTCTGGGAGCCAGGCAGGAACCGGGTCACGGGAGCCACCACCGTGGCCTCCCAGGGTCTGCACCAGCAGGGAGCTGCATTGGGATGGAGCCGGAAGTCACACCCAGAGACGAGGTGTGGGATGGGGGCTTCTTCACTGTGGTCTCACGTGCTAGACACGTGCCTGGTGCGTTCACCCTGTAGTCGGCTGTCTGCATCCGTGTCGTCCTCACACTGGGTCCCATCCTGTCAGTTATTCTTGTCCATCTCTCTCCCTTCCTGTCTCTGTCTCTTTTCCTTTCTGTCTCCACCTGCTTCCTCTCCCCGACCCTGGCTTAGTCACCCTTTCTGAGGGACCTTGGCTCAGTCACCCGTTTCCAGAGTTCAAGTCCCAAGTGTGGGATGCAGGTCTTTCCTGGAGCCCTGGGTTGTGCCTGTCCTGGAGCCAGCCTGGGGGTGGAGTCTGGAACTGCAGCTGTGCCCTTCATCAGCTCTGACACGGGCAGGGGGACGCTGAGGTGCGGTGGCAGATGCTAGCCCGGGTCCCCGTGGGTCTGCTGTGCTGTGGGTCAGTGCCCCAGGGAGACGGCCTGGCTGAGATGGCCTGACCTGGTCGAAGCCAGCGGGGCCTGGGCTGACCCTGGCGGAAGGCAGGCTGGTCCCGGCTAACCTGAGCTCTTGGCCTTCCTGAAGCCTGGCTGGGGCTGGTGGGTGCCGTCCGTGAGACCCTGGCCTGAGGGGTGCGAGGGCCCCACGGTCCCCACGGGGCTGTCCGTCCTTGCCCAGGCCTCGGGGCAATCTGGCCAGGCCTCCGTGGAGGGCCTGAGGACAGGGGTCTCAGCGGGGACACCTGGGCTGTGCCTGGGATGACTCAGCCGGCCCAGGGCTATTTCAGGGGTTTCAGCAGGTGCACGGGCACAGGAAGCTTCTGAAGAAGGAGCAACATAGGGGAAAACAACACGACCGTCCGTCCTCCTCGGTCCCACCTGCGCTGCACCCCTGACCCGGGGACCGCAGGCACTGAGTCCACCTCAGGCAGCCCGGGGCCTGGGCTTGTCCCCTCTCCACCCCTGCAACCCCTCAGGGCCTGAGAGGACGGAGTGAGGATGAGGAGTGCGGCCGTGACTGCACCTGCAAGCGGTGCCCGCCGGGGCCTCCCTGAGGGCTGCAGCCTTCCTGCAGGTCACGTCCTAGAGCGGTCAGCACTCAGGGCTCAGGATGTGTGCAAAGTCAGAGCCTTAGAGGATGCAGCTCAGGAGGAGTCCTGGTGTGTGCGATGGGGCGAGGCCCAGGCTCAGGACCAGGGCTCAGGACCAGGGATCAGAGAGCAGGACCAGGGCTCAGAGAGCAGGACCAGGGCTCAGTTGTCATGTCCAGGGCCCAATATCCGGACCACATTCAGTCATCCAGACCAGGGATCAGATAATACGACCTGGGCTCAGAGATAAGGACCAGGGCCCAGTGAGCAGAATCTGGGCCCAGTGACCAGGACCAGGGCTCAGTACTCAGGACCAGGGCTCAGTGCTCAGGACCAGGGCTCAGTGAGCAGGACCAGGGTCCAATATCTGGAACAGGGCTTAGTAATGAGAACCAAGGCGAGTGCTCAAGACCAGGGCTCAGTCATCAGAACCATTGCTCAGTGACACGAATCTGCTCAGTTAAGAGGAAGAGAGCTCAGTGGTAAGGACCAGGGCTCAGTGAGGAAGACCAGGGCCCAGTGCGCAGGACCAGGGCTCAGTGAGGAAGACCAGGGCCCAGTGCGCAGGACCAGGGCTCAGTGAGGAAGACCAGGGCCCAGTGCGCAGGACCAGGGCTCAGTGGTAATGACCAGGGCCCAGTGCGCAGGACCAGGGCTCAGTGAGGAAGACCAGGGCCCAGTGCGCAGGACCAGGGCTCAGTGGTAATGACCAGGGCCCACTATCCAGAAAAATTCATTCATCAAGACCAGGGATCAGATAATAGGACCAGGGCTCAGAGATAAGGACCAGGTCAAAGAGATCAGGACCAGGGCCCAGTGCTCAGACCAGTTCAATGGCCACTCCAGGGAGGCGTCCTTCTGAGCCCTCCCAGGTGAAGCACTGGTCTTGGACTTGAGACTCCTGAGGGCCAGGCTGTGTCTGGGGCACTGCGTCCAGTCCATGCTGAAGTCCCTGTGGTGGAGTGGCAGGCGTCTCCCAGTCTGCAGCCACCGTGGCTTCCCTGAGCCATCGTCCAGCAGAGCGAGAACATTCGTCTGGGAAGGGTTGAGTGCACCTGGCAGGGGGATGGGGGGTCACTGCTTCATGGAGGGCTGGGCTCTGGCATGCAGAGCTGGCTTTCCCAGGGGCTCCTGCACGCTTCCCTCCTGCAGAGACAGGGGCAGCTGAGGGTGGGCGGTGTCCTCACCCTCTCCCCTGTCCCAGCCCAGGCCTGGCTCCCAGGAGCCTTGGTGGAATCCTCAGCTGCTGTACCTGGGGATGCTCCCACCCTGACCCAGGGCACCCATGTCCCAGTTCCCGCAGGGACCCGTGTGCTCCTCTATGGCAGCAGCAGTCACCTCTGCTTGGGCCCGGTTCCCCCCTCCCCAGGGCATCCCCACACCTGTGCCTCAGTACTGGGGTCCCTCTTTGCTGCAAGGCGGGCCCCGGATGCTGGTCACGGTCAGAGCTGTGCTGTAGAACAGGCTCAGCAGGAAGAGAGTGAGGAGGGTGACGGTGGTGGGCCACAGGTTGGCGCCGGGGGCCTCCTCCTCCAGGCTGTCCTGTGGCAGATCCAGCACCACACAGGGCAGGGGCTCCTGACAACCTGCAAGACACAGAAGGCCTGCCAGGACCTGGTGTGTGGGTGGGGCCTGGCCCAAGGCCCTCTCTCCCACGCCTCCTCAGGGACTGGGGGTGGAGTGGTGGGGTCTCTATGGGGTCTGAGGGTGAGAGCAGGGCCCATAGGGGGTTGGCCCCTGCAAGTGTCTTAGGGCAGCTGCAGGACAGGAGGCGGGGCAGTGTCCTTGCTGGTCCAGGGAAGGTGTGGCCGGGGCCCTGCTGGCCTGAGCTGAGCCACGCACTCAGTGGCTCCTGCCTAAGCCCTGCTCTTGGGCTGGCCTTGGCCGGGACCTGGGTCCAGAGAGGACCAGGCACACCTCAAGGTCTGAGTGTGGGGGTCAGTGTGCCCAGGTGTGAGCAAGGACCATGGTGTGAGCAGAGCCTCTGTTCTTCCCCAGGGAATGTGGCTGAGGGATGGCCAGAGGAGGCCAGTAGCGAGCAGCCAGCAGAGTGGACCAGACGTCCTAGGTCCTGGGTCACGAATCTCTCATCCTAGATTGGAATTAACCTTGGTTGCCCTGTTCTGGTACATCAATCGTCTGTCTATCAATGTATACCATTTCTATCCATTTATCATTTCACACATCTATCAGTCTGTCATCCTTCCATCATTCCATGTGCACTTCCCTCCCTCCATTTTCCTATCCCCATATCCTTCCATCCATACATCTGTCTACCTGTCCATCCATCCATCCATCCATCCGGCTGTCCATCCGTCCCTGGTCTACTATATCATGTGGTCATTGGCTTATCTGTCTGCTCTCCATGTTAATTCTCCCCCTTTCCCTCTTTCTTAGGGATCTGCTCCTTTGGCTCAGTTCCTGGGCCCATGGGGTGGCTGGGGCACTTGTGTGGGTACCGTGTCCCTGTCTGGCCTGTTCCTCCCCCTACAGCTCTTAGGGCCGGGACCCTCTGGGGATGAAGTGGCTGTGTGTGGGGCTCCTCTTCACCTGGGCCCTGACAAGGGGGTCGGCCAGAGCGAGTCCCTGGGAGGCCCCAAGGTCATCTGAGGCAGCAGCAGGGGCCCGGTGCCCTGTGGGAGTCCTGGTGCCTGGGTTCCTACACTGGTCTGGGACTGTTCCTGGGCTCCTGGGGTGTGAATCAGAAGCCCAAGGCCTGAGGAGGGGCCTGAGTGGGTGGTCTCTGCTCAGCCCCTCTCTGCCTGTGGTTTGGCTCAGACTCGGGCTCAGGAGGGGATTGGAGGGTTGAGTCTGGGGGCCCAGCAGTGAGCAGGGCCTGCCTAGGGTGGGTTGTGGACTGGTCCCTGAGCTGTGCATGGCTGGACATTCAGGGATGTCCGGAGAGGGCCAGCAGGGCCCTGGGCAGCAGGGCTGGGCCTGGGGAAACCAGCTGGGGCTTGGATGGGGACTCCCCTTGCTTTCCTGGAGCTGGGTCTGGGCTGTGAGCTCCCCTGCAGCTGAGGGGGACGTGTGTGAGCGTGTGTGCCCTGTGAGCACGTGTGTGTGTGCAGGCCCCAGAGAGCGTGGTGCGGGGTGGGGCCTGCTGTGTGCCCTGTGTGTGTCAGCGCTGTCCTGCATTGCTGGGTGGTGTCCGCCTGGGGCTGATCTCTGCCGGCCTGGGTGTCCTGCCTGGCGCCCTTCCTCCCAGGGGTACCTGCACGCCCCCTGTTCCTCCCCCTCCCTCCCTCGTCCTCTGCACCAGGGCAATGGCTGCATCCCTGCCGCCCAGGAACTCCTGGTGGTGTCCACGGCTCTGGGTGCAACCTGAGCTGTGCCTGCACTGCCTCAGAATCCACCCCGGCTCAGCCTCCCCTCTCACTGCTCCCTCCCAGACACACTCACTCCTTACACACTCACTCCCAGACACACTCACTCCCAGACACACTCCCAGACACACCCACTCCCAGACACACTCACTCTCAGGCACCTGTGTTCACACTCATGCTCACATGCACACTCACGGGCACCATGCATGATGTCCCCTCCAGGTGCCCGAGACCCCAGCTCCTAGGACCAGGGGCGCTCCCCCTCCCTGCCCTGTGGCTGCAGCCCCCGAGGAGACAGACTGGCACAATGAACCCGCAGGGCTGCTGGGGGTGAGCACGGAGTTTATTCAGGGCAGGACCACAGGGCTCAGTAGCACACGGCTTCCACGTCTGCCACGACCACAGACACGTTGACGTGGGTGGGTTTACCCGCCAGGCGGTCGATGGTCTTCTGGGTGAAGTGCTCGGCCAGGCCCTCATGGCCTACCACGCAGGAGTAGCTGTCCCCCTGGTTCCAGTCCTCGGCCGACACGCGCAGCAGGCTGATGACGGCGTAGGTGGCGGGGTCCTGGCCTTGCTTGGGCAGGGACTTCCACACCAGGAAGCTGTCTTCAGGGACCTCCTGGCCCTGGTGCCTCCAGGACACCAGCACGTCCTCGGGGCTGAAGCCCTGCACCAGGCAGGTTAGCGTCACCTGCTCATTCAGGGCCAGCTCCTCCGATGGCGGCGGCAGCAGGTGGACCTGGGGCGGGGTGACGATGCCTGAAAGTGGGAAGAGCGAGGTGAGGGCGGCAGAGGAGGACTGAGCCCCAATGCCCTCCTCGCTGGCCTCAGTTTCCCTCTACGAGACTTGGAGGGAGACTCAGAGCCCAGGAGGGGAGGGAGGAGTCAGGCCGGGATGAGGTTAGCAGCCCATTGCCCGGGGGTGGGGTCAGGCCCACCTCTGCTGATGGTGGCTGTTAGGGAGCCACTGTCTATCTCATCGTGGGTGACTTTGCAGGTGAACTCTGTCTTCGCTTTCCAGGTCTCTGCACTGCTGGGCAGCACACTGGACACACTGTAGCAGCCACTGAGGTCACGCTGGGGGCTCCGCTGGACGGCTTCGTTCCCATTTGTTGGGTCCCAGGTGAAGGCGGCACCCTCGGGGTCCTTCAGGCCGCTCAGGGTGCAGGTGAGGCTGGCGTCCCGGCCCAGGAGCAGGTCCCCGAGGTCTGGCCGCTGCAGGGACAGGCTGGGCTGGCAGCCTGAGATGAGGTTTCTGGAGCTGGAGCTGGAGCTGGAGCTGGAGCCGTCGCAGAAGCAGCAGTCTGAAGAAACAGAGTTGTTATGTGTCAGTGGCCCTCGCTCACCCCTGGCCTCAGGCTGCCCTTGGTCTGCAGTCCCTGGAGTTGAGCCCAGCAGCCCACTCTGCAGCCTCATGGCCCCACCCCAGCCTGCCCTCTTACCTGTGAAGGGCACGGGCAGACTTGTTGTTTCTGAGTTGTACTCCACCTCGCAGGCTGCGTATTTTTGGCCAAGACACTGCGTGAATGGTAGGATCAGCTCGCTGCAAGCCGTGTACGGGCCTGAAGTGCCAGGCGGGGCAGGCGGGAAGTTCACAATCTCCCCGCTGACGTTCCAGCTCACACTCAGAGGGCCCCGGGGGAAGAAGCCCCGGATCAGGCAGCCGACGACCACGGTCTTTGAATTCCCGATTGACACAGGACAGGGGAGGCTCAGCGAGTAGATGTCTGGGTTTTGCGCGGGAGCTGCAACACAGGACACGCTGTGAGACTGACGAAGTCAAATGGCTGCAGCCCCAGAGCACCCTGGGAGCACAGGACCCTGCCTGAATTGTCACAGCCAGAACCTGGCCCAGAGAGGGGAGGAGACCAGCCCAGGGTCACACAGCAGCTGGACCAGGACTGGGGCTGGAAGTGTCCATCTGTCTCCTGCTGCCCTGTGTCTCCAGGCTCCTCGGGGCTGAGCTGCTCAAGCCTGGCTGGCACGGAGCCGTCGAGGGCCGCAGGCTCCCCGGCCTCAGGTCCCCTGGGCAGTGTGTACAGGGTGGGGTGCTGAAGGGAGGAGGGGACAGGCTGGCTGGAGCAGTGAAGCAGGCTGGGCCTGGTGAAGGCCGAGGGGAGGCAGAGGTGGGGCCCAGCTCTGTGCCCAGCTTGCACTGCCCTTGCCAGGGTCCCAGACCCTCGCCCAGCCCCACGTCTCACACTCACACCCCTCCCCCATGAGCAGCAGTCGCCAGCCCTCCTGGCCACCAGGGCTCCAATGCCAAGGAGCGCTTGTTCCTGGAGCTCTGACCACATGGCTGCCTCCTGCCCAGGATGTCTCTGAGTCCTGCAGGACAGGGGTGACCGACAGCGCCCAGAGGCACAGGCTCCGCCCTAGGAGCACAGGCGCCCCCTACTGCACTAGGGCTCAGGTCTTCAATGGTTTTCATGCCTGGAACCCCACACCTGGGAACCAGCATAGCCCCAGACACAGACTTTGCACTTCCCCCAGAGGCCAGCAGAGACTGCTCAGCTCAGCCTCTTCAGTCCAGCCCAGCCCAGTTTACCCCAGCCCAGCTCAGCACAGCTTAGTTTAGCCCAGCCCACTCTCCTAGTCCAGGCCAGCCCAGTTCAGCCCATTCCAACCCAGCCCACTCTAACATAGCTCAGCCCAGCCCAGCCCAGCCTGACCCAGTTCAGCCTAGGTCAGCTCAGCCCAGCCCAGCCCAGCCCAGCCCAGCATAGCTCAGCCCAGTCCAGGTGGCCTGTCCATTCCAGCTCAACCTAGCTCAGCATAGCTCAGCCCAGTCCAAGACAACCTTGACCATCCCAGCTCAGCCCAGCTCAGCCCAGCTCAGCCTACTCAAGCCCAGTTCAGCCTAGCCCAGCCCCACCTAGGTGATTTCAGCCCAACCCACCCCAGCCCAGCCCAGTTCAGTTCAGTCCAGTTCATTCCAGTTCATCCCAACCCATCCCAGCATAGCTCAGCCCAGTCAGCTCAGGTCAGCCTATTCCAACCCTGCCTAGCCCAACTTGGCCCAGTCCATCCTAGTAGAGCCCAGCCCAGCCCAGCCCAGCCCAGCTCAGCTCTGCCCAGCTCAGCTCATTTATTGCAATGCAGCTTGCAGGGCTCAGCTCTATCCAGCCCAGCTCAGCTCAGCCCAGCCTAGCCCAGCCCAAATCTGCCCAGCCCAGCTCAGCCTAGCCCATCCTAGCATAGCTCAGCCTGCCCAATCTACCCCAGCCCAGCCCAGTTCAACTCTGCCTAGTTCATCATAGCCCATCCCAGCATAGCTCAACCCAGCCCAGGTTAGCCTGCCCATTCCAGCTCAACCCAGCTCAGCATAGCTCAGCCCAGCTCAACCCAACCTTGACCATCCCAGCTTAGCCCAGCCTAGCCCAGTTCAGGTCAGCCCAGCTCAGACTAGCCCAGCTCAGCCTAGTTCAGCCTGGTCAAGCCCAGTTCAGCCCAGTCCAGCACAGGTCAGCCCATTCCAGCCCAGCCTAGGCCAACCATGCCCAGCCCAGCTTGGCTCAGCCCATCCTAGCATAGCTCAGCCCAGCCCAGCTCAACCTCCCCAGTCCAGCCCAGCCTGGCCCAGTTCAGCCTAGGACAGCTAAGCCCAGCCCAGCATAGCCCAGCCCAGCCCAGCCCAGCTCAACACAATTCAGCATAGCTCAGCCCAGCTCAGCCCAGTCAAACCCAGCTCAGCCAAGCATAGTCCAGTTCAGCCCAACCCACCCCAGCCCAGCCCCTCCCAGCTGAGTTCAGTCCAACCCAACCAGTCCAGCCCAACCCAGTTCAACGCAGCCCAGCTCAGCCCAGTTTTGCCCAGTACAGCCCAGTCAAGCAAAGCAAGAGCCCAGCCCAGCCCAGCTCAGCCCAGCCCAGTTCACCACAGCTCAGTCCGACTCAGCCTGTTTATTGCAATCCAGCTCTGCAGGACTCAGCTCAGTCCAGCCCAGCACAGCCAAGCCCAGCTCAGCCCAGCCCAGCCCAGTTCAGGGAGCGGGTGGGCATCCATCAGGTTCCTCATGTCCTCCTCTGCTCGTCTCTGTCCCAGCCCAACCCATGTCTAGATCAGCCTGCAGGGCTCTTGGCACTGCCTCCAGGGACTCGGCTCATCCTGACAGAGTTGGGCTCTGCCGGGCTCAGCCACCTGTCCCAGCCTCTCCTGGCCAGTGGCTGTGTCCTGCCTGTGGTCGGCTGGGCTCCTGGCCGTGGTCCCCCTCTCCCTCCCTTCTTTGGCTGATGCCTGTTCTCCCTCTGCCCCCAGGAGCCTCAGGACCAGCCTGGCTGCGACTGCCCCTGTGCAGAGGGGCAGAGCCCCGTGGACCCACCTGTCTGGGCTGCTGGAGGAGCACCATGGAGGGTCAGGTCTCCCTGGCCAGGCTGCCCTGCACTGCGGGTCCACGCCTGACCAGAGCTCCCCATTTGCACCCTCTGTTGCAGGCCCAGAGGGGCTGGGTGGAGTGGGAGCCAGGCCTGGTCCGGGCCCTCCTGGAGAGCTGTGCACCTGCTCTGGCTCTTTGTCCATGGCTGGGCTGGGGCTGGCTGCTGAGTGTGACTGGGGAGGGCTGCGTGACTGTGGGTCTGGCCCCACGTTGGGGTCACTCAGCTGCCCACTTCCTGTCCCAGCAGACAGTGCAGCTCATCTCCACGTCATGTCTGGTCTGTGGTCTGTCTGTGGTGGGGACAGGTGTCTGTGGCCTGGGCCTTGTGACCTCAGGGGCCAGGGAGGGAGGAGGGCTCCACGTGGCCGGCCACAGGACGGGCTGGGGGCTGAGATGCAGGGAAAGTGCATGGGACCTCGTGGCCGTGCGTCTTAGTCATTTGTGGCTGCTGCAACAAACACAGCACAGACGGGCAGGCTTCGCCAGAAGGCACTGATTTCTCCCAGGTCTGCAGGCTGGAGGCCAGCGTCAGGGAGGGGATTCTCCCAGTGTGCACGCCTGGAGAGAGAGAGAGAGAGGGCGAGCCAGAGATCAATCTGGATGCCCCATGTGGAGAGAGAGCGAGAGAGAGAGAGAGATCACTCTGTGTGCCTCGCGTGGATAGAGAGGGTGTGAGGTTGCTCTGGGTGCTGGCCCGGTGCACACGCGGACGGTATTCCAGGCTGTCCATGTTTACAGTTCTTCACTGTTCACATGTGGGCTGTATTTCATTGTGTACACACTTGTAGTATTACACGGCATACATGTCATTTGTATTTAATGGTGTGTGTGTGTATGGGTTTCGCAGTATATGTGTGTATTATTTCATGCTGTGTGTGTATGTGTGGATTTTGTCGTTCATGTGGGCATATTTCATGGTGTATGTGTGTGTGGTGTTATATGGTGTACATGTGGGTGTATTTCATGGTGTATTGTGTGTGGTATTTCATGTTGTACATGTATAATATTTTGTGATGTACATGTGGGCTGTATTTCCTGAGGTACCTGTGTGTGCTATTTCATGATGTACATGTTGGCTGTATTTCATGGTGTACGTGTGTGTGTGATATTTTGTGGTGTACCTGTTTGTGGTATTTCATGGTGTATGTGTGTGTGGTATTTCATGGTGTACATGTGGATGTATTTCCTGGTCTATGTGTGTGTGCTATTTCGTGATATACATGTCAGCTGTATTTCATGTTGTACATGTGCGTGGTATTTCACAGTGTGTATGGTATTTCATGGTACATATGGGCTGTATTTCGTAGTGTATGTGTGTGTGGTATTTCGTGGTGTATAGGTGGGCTATATTTTGTGGTGTATGTGTGTATGGTATTACATGGTACACGTCAGCAGTATTTCATGTTGTATGTGTGTGTGGTATTTCGTGGTGTACGTGTGTATGGTATTTCACGATGTGTGTGTATGGTATTTCATGGTCCATGAGGGCTGATTTTCATGGTACACATGTGTATGGTAATTCGTGGTACATGTGGGCTGTATTTCATGCTGTGTGTAGTGATGGTATTTCGTGGTGTACAGGAAGCACATGTTCTTTGCCCAGTCTCTGTCCGTGCACACTTGGGTCGAGTCCTGGCATTTGCTACTGGGGGAAGTGCAGCCAAGAGCAGGGACAGCACCTCTCCCTGACCTCTGACCTTGTTTCCTTCGGGTAAGGACCTGGGAACAGGACTAGTTGTTTGCGAGACGACCATATGTTTGCACGTGGCCTTCTGATTGACGCTCCTGCCAGCCACATGCAAGGAGTCCCTTGGCTCCACCTCCTCCCTAACACTTATCTTTGCTCTTTTGGACAGGGCCACCCTGATATTACAAGGTGGGGTCTCACGATGAGTTCATGTGCGTTTCCATGGAGGCCAGTTTGACGGCAAGGCTGCCACGGGTGCCCACTCAGGCCCACCCCTCCAGCCCAGGCACAGCTGGAATCTTTTTTTTTTTTTTAAGATTTATTTATTTGCAAGTCAGAGGTACACAGAGACGGAGAGGCAGAGAGAGAGAGAGAGAGAGAGAGAGAGAGATCTTCCAATCAATGGTTCGCTCCCAAGGTGGCCTCAATGGCAAGAGCTGTGTCAATCCAAGCCAGGAGCCAGGAGCTTCTTCCGGGTCTCCCACGCGGGTGCAGGGGCCCAAGGCCGTGAGCTATATTCCACTGCTTTCCCAGGCAATAGCAGAGAGCTGGATTGGAAGTGGAGCAGCCAGGTCTTGAACTGGTGCCCATATAGGATTCCCGTGCATCAGTCCAGGGCGTTAACCTGCTGTGCAAAGTGCTGGCCCCAGAGCTGGAATCTCACTGGCAGGCGGCTCCCGGGGAAGGAACAGCTGTGGGAGCTGCTGCACTTCGTGTCCTGTGGGGGCCACGGCTCCGCGGCAGAGGCTGCCCTGAGCAGGAAGCAGCCCGGGTCCTCGTGGTTGCCGTGGCAGCACTGGTGAGGCCTGGGTCTGGAGCATCAGGGCCCCCAGGTGTGCAGCCGCAGGGTCTGGAGGCCTTGGGGAGCAGGCAGACAGCAGGAGGAGTGCGGATGGTGTGGCCAGCGTTTACGACCAGGAATCAGTGCTCAGGGGTGGCCCCGAGCTCGGGACCAGGACTGAATAAGCTGGCCTCAGCTCGCTGACCAGTTACAGGGGCAGTGACCTGGAGCTTGGGTTACTGACCAGGGCCACTGCCTGTGTTCAGGACCCAACTCAGGACCTGAAGCAGGGCTCAGCAGTAGCCCCAGGGAGCAGTGGGCAAACGCGGGGTCCAGAACTCAGGGGCGGGGAGCTGTAACCAGTGACAGGGTCAGGACAGGTGCAGGGCCCAGGTCCAGGACTGAGTGAGTAGAACTAGGGCTGAGTGACCAGAACCAGGGATCAGTGACAAGGACAAAGGCACAGTACTCAGGACCAGGGCTCAACGTCATGACCAGGGCCCAATATCCAGACCTCATTAGGTCATCAAGACCAGGAATCAGATAACAGGACCAGGGCTCAGAGATAAGGACCATGTCAAAGAGATCAGGACCAGGGCTCAGTGAGCAGGACGAGGACCCAGTGCGCAGGACCAAGTCCATGGCACTTCCATGGAGTTGACTTCCTAACGCTCTCCCAGATGAAAACTGGATTTTTTAAAAAGATTTTTATTATTCATTTGAGAAGTAGAGTTACAGACATTGAGAGAGAGAGAGACAGAGAGAAAGGTCTTCCTTCTGTTGGTTCACTCCCCAGATGGCTGCAATGGCTGGAGCAGCATTGATCTGAAACCGGGAGCCAGGTGTGTCCTCCTGGTCTCCCATGTGGGTGCAGGGCCCAAGGACCTGGATCATCCTCTACTGTTATCCCAGGCCACAGCAGAGAGCTGGATTGGAAGAGGAGTAACCAGGACTAGAAGCGGCGCCGATGGAATGCCAGCACTGTAGGCGGAGGATCAACCTAGAGCTCCACGGCGCTGGACGGAAGCACTGGATTTGCACCTGAGCTTCCTGAGGGCAAGACCGTGTCTGGGGCACCACGTCCAGTTCCATGCTGAAGTCCCTGTGGTGGAGTGGCAGGCGTCTCCCAGTCTGCAGCCACCGTGGCTTCCCTGAGCCATCGTCCAGCAGAGCGAGAACATTCGTCTGGGAAGGGTTGAGTGCACCTGGCAGGGGGATGGGGGGTCACTGCTTCATGGAGGGCTGGGCTCTGGCATGCAGAGCTGGCTTTCCCAGGGGCTCTTGCACACTTCCCTCCTGCAGAGACAGGGGCAGCTGAGGGTGGGCGGTGTCCTCACTGCTCTCCCCTGTCCCAGCCTGGGCCTGGCTCCCGGGAGCCTTGGAATCCTCAGCTCCTGCACCTGGGGACGCTCCCACCCTGACCCAGGGCACCCATGTCCCAGTCCTGCAGGGACCCCTGTGCCCCTCTATGGCAGCAGCAGTCACCTCTGCTTGGGCCCGGTTCCCCCCTCCCCAGGGCATCCCCACACCTGTGCCTCAGTACTGGGGTCCCTCTTTGCTGCCAGGCGGGCCCCGGATGCTGGTCACGGTCAGAGCTGTGCTGTAGAACAGGCTCAGCAGGAAGAGAGTGAGGAGGGTGACGGTGGTGGGCCACAGGTTGGCGCCGGGGGCCTCCTCCTCCAGGCTGTCCTGTGGCAGATCCAGCACCACACAGGGCAGGGGCTCCTGACAACCTGCAAGACACAGAAGGCCTGCCAGGACCTGACGTGTGGGTGTGCCTGGGCCCAAGGCCTTCCCTCGCACGCCTCCTCAGGGCCTGGGGGCAGAGTGGTGGGGTCTCTATGGGGTCTGAGGGCGAGAGCAGGGCCCATAGGGGGTTGGCCCCTGCAAGTGTCTTAGCGCAGCTGCAGGACAGGAGGCGGGGCAGCGTCCTTGCTGGTCCAGGGAAGGTGTGGCCGGGGCCCTGCTGGCCTGAGCTGAGCCACGTACTCAGTGGCTCCTGCCTAAGCCCTGCTCTTGGGCTGGCCTTGGCCGGGACCTGGGTGCAGAGAGGACCAGGCACACCTCAAGGTCTGAGTGTGGGGGTCAGTGTGCCCAGGGCGTGAGCAGGGACCATGGTGTGAGCAGAGCCTCTGTTCTTCCCCAGGGAAGTGGCTGAGGGACGGCCAGCGGAGGCCAGCAGCCAGCAGCCAGCAGAGTGGACCAGACGTCCTAGGTCCTGGGTCACGGATCTCTGTGTTAAATTGGGGTTTACCAGTTTGTCATTAGTGGTACATCAATCGTCTATATCAATATGTTGCATTTCTATCCATCTATCATTTCACACATCTATCAGTCTGTCATCCTCCACCCATCCATGTACTCATCTCTCCCTGCAGTCCCTCCATCCATACATCTATTCACTACTCATCCAAAAATCAATTCACCCTTCCGTCCATCTACCCACCCACCAACCCACCAATGTATTCAACTAAGCATCCATCCCTCTGTCCATATACCTGTCCATCCCTCTGTCCATGACCAACCAC
Source organism: Oryctolagus cuniculus (assembly GCF_051225735.1). Lineage (NCBI taxonomy): Eukaryota > Metazoa > Chordata > Mammalia > Lagomorpha > Leporidae > Oryctolagus > Oryctolagus cuniculus. The sequence goes on from NC_142886.1 coordinate 51,928,725, forward strand.
CTGTCCATCCATCCTTCCATCCATCTGCTGATCCATCTCTCTACCTGTCCGTCCATCCATCCGTCCGTCCGTCCCTGGTCCACTGTGTCATGTGGTCACTGGCTTATCTGTCTGCTCTCCATGATAATTCTCCCCCTTTCCCTCTTTCTTAGCAAGCTGCTCCTTTGGCTCAGTTCCTGGGCCCATGGGGTGGCTGGGGCACTTGTGTGGGTACCATTTCCCTGCCTGGCCTCTTCCTCCTCCTACAGCTCTTAGGGCCGGGCATCCCTGAGGAGAGAAGTGGCTGTGTGTGGGGCTCCTCTTCACCTGGGCCCTGACAAGGGGGTCGGCCAGAGCGAGTTCCTGGGAGGCCCCAAGGTCATCTGAGGCAAGAGCAGGGGCCCAGTGCCCTGTGGGAGTCCTGGTGCCCGGGTTCCCACATTGAACTGAGAGCTCCTGGGGTGCGAATCAGAAGCCTGAGTCTGAGGCAGTGTCTGTGTCGGTGGTCTCTGCTCAGCCCCTCTCTGCCTGTGGTTTGGCTCAGACTCGGGCTCAGGAGGGGATTGGAGGGTTGAGTCTGGGGGCCCAGCAGGGAGCAGGACCTGCCTAGGGTGGGCTGTGGAACTGGTCCCTGAGCTGTGCATGGCTGGACATTCAGGGAGGCCCAGAGAGGGCCAGCAGGGCCTGGGCAGCAGGGCTGGGCCTGGGGAAACCGTCTGGGGCTCGGGCGGGGACGCCCCTGCCTTCCTGGAGCTGGGTCTGGGCTGTGAGCTCTCCTGCAGCTGAGGGGGGACGTGTGTGAGCGTGTGTGCCCTGTGAGCACGTGTGTGTGTGCAGGCCCCAGAGAGCGTGGTGCGGGGTGGGGCCTGCTGTGTGCCCTGTGTGTGTCAGCGCTGTCCTGCACTGCTGGGTGGTGTCTGCCTGGGGCAGACCTCTGCTGGTCTGGGGGGCCTGCCTGGTTCCCTTCTTCCCGGGGGTCCCTGCACCCAGCCCCTGTTCCTCCCCCTCCCTCCCTCGTCCTCTGCACCAGGGCAATGGCTGCACCCCTGCCGCCCAGGAACTCCTGCTGGTGTCCACGGCTCTGGGTGCGACCTGAGCTGTGCCTGCACTGCCTCAGAATCCACCCCGGCTCAGCCTCCCCTCTCACTGCTCCCTCCCAGACACACTCACTCCCAGACACACTCACTCCCAGACACACCCACTCCCTACACACTGCCAGACACACTCACTCCCAGACACACTCACTCCCAGACACACTCACTCCCTACACACTGCCAGACACACTCACTCCCAGACACGCTCACTCCCAGACACACTCACTCCCAGGCACACTCATTCCCAGACATGCTCAGTCCTTCAGGCACCTTTGATCACACTCATGGGCACCATGCATGATGTCCCCTCCAGGTGCCCGAGTCCCAGCTCCTAGGACCAGGGGCGCTCCCCCTCCCTGCCCTGTGGCTGCAGCCACCGAGGGAGACAGACAGGCACCATGAACCCGCAGGGCTGCTGGGGGCGAGCACGGAGTTTATTCAGGGCAGGGCCAGGGGCTTAGTAGCACACGCCTTCCACGTCTGCCACGACCACAGACACGTTGACGTGGGTGGGTTTACCCGCCAGGCGGTCGATGGTCTTCTGGGTGAAGTGCTCGGCCAGGCCCTCATGGCCCACCACGCAGGAGTAGCTGTCCCCCTGGTTCCAGTCCTCGGCCGACACGCGCAGCAGGCTGGTGACGGCGTAGGTGGTGGGTTCCTGGCCGGGCTCAGGCAGGGGCTTCCACACCAGGTATCTGTCCTGGGAGACCTCCTGGCCCTGGTGCTTCCAGGACACCAGCACGTCCTTGGGGCTGAAGCCCCTCACCAGGCAGGTCAGTGTCACCAGCTCGTTAAGGGCCAGCTCCTCAGTCGGCGGCGGCAGCAGGTGGACCTGGGGCGGGGTGATGACGCCTGGAAGTGGGAGAGCGAGGTCAGGGTGGCAGGGGAGGACTGAGCCCCACTGTCCTCCTCGCTGGCCTCAGTTTCCCTCTATGAGCCTTGGAGGGAGACTCACAGCCCAGGAGGGGAGGGAAGAGTCAAGCCAGGGTGAGGTTAGCAGCCCATTGCCCGGGAGTGGGGTCAGGCTCACATGTATCTTTGCTGATGGTGGCTATCAGGGAGCCGCTGTCTATCTCAGGGTGGGTGACTGTGCAGGTGAATTTTTTCCCCGCATTCCAGGGCTCCGCACTGCCGGGCAGCACGCTGGACACACTGTAGCCACTGCTGAGGTCACGCTGGGCGCTCTGCTGGACGGGCTCCTTCCCGTTTGTGGGCTCCCAGGTGAAGACGGTGCCCTCGGGGTCCTTCAGGCCGCTCAGGGTGCAGGTGAGGCTGGCATCTCGGCCCAGGAGCAGGTCCCCGATGTCTGGCCGCTGCAGGGACAGGCTGGGCTGGCAGTGGGCGGTGAAGCGGCTGCGGCTGATGGCGGGGCAGTTTTTGCAGGGGTCCTCTGAATAGAGAAGGTGGACTTGTCAGTGGCCTCAGGCTCCCTTCCCCTTCAGCCCAGGCTGCCTCCCAGCAGCCCACCCCGGTGAGTCACGGCCCCACCCCCAGCTGCCCTCTGACCTGGGGGGCAGGGCACAGTGAGGTCCTGGCCCTCGTCATCGTTGTGCTCCACGTGGCAGGCCACACAGTTTCCTGCGGGACACTCTTCAGGTGGGAGGATCAGCAGGCTGCACGTGGTGTACAGGTTCGAGGGTGGAGACGGGACGGGCGGGAAATTCATGTTCGTCCCGCTGACGTTCCAGCTCACACTCAGAGGGCCCAGGGGGAAGAAGCCCCGGATCAGGCAGCCGACGACCACGGTCTGTCCCGACACAGGTCCAGGGAGGATCAGGGGAAAGAGGCTGGGGGTTTTTGCGGGTTCTGTAACATAGGACACACTATGAGACTATCACAGTCACGAGGCTGCAACCCCAGACAGCCCTGGGAGCACCGATCCCCTCATGCCTTGTCATAGACAGAACCTGGCCCAGAGAGGGGAGGAGACCAGCCCAGGGTCACACAGCAGCTGGGCCAGGACTGGGGCCGGAAGTGTCCAGCTGGCTCTGCTGCCCTGTGTCTCCAGGCTCCTCGGGGCTGAGCTGCTCAAGCCTGGCTGGCACGGAGCCGTCGAGGGCCGCAGGCTCCCCGGCCTCAGGGCCCCTGGGCAGTGTGCACAGGGTGGGGTGCTGAAGGGAGGAGGGGACAGGCTGGCTGGAGCAGTGAAGCAGGCTGGGCCTGGTGAAGGCCGAGGGGAGGCAGGGGTGGGGCCCAGCTCTGTGCTCAGCTTGCACTGCCCTTGCCAGGGTCCCAGACCCTCGCCCCAGCCCCACGTCCCACACTCACACCCCTCCCCCATGAGCAGCAGTCGCCAGCCCTCATGGCCACCAGGGCTCCAATGCCAAGGAGCGCTTGTTCCTGGAGCTCTGACCACATGGCCGCCTCCTGCCCAGGACGTCTCTGAGTCCTGCAGGACAGGGGTGACCGACAGCGCCCAGAGGCACAGGCTCCGCCCTAGGAACACAGGCGCCCCCTACTGCACTAGGGCTCAGGTCTTCAATGGTTTTCATGCCTGGAACCCCACACCTGGGAACAAGCTTAGCCCCAGACACAGACTTTGCACTTCCCCCAGAGGCCTCAGAGACTGTTCACAGCAGCCTCTTCAGCCCAGCCCAGCCTAGCCTAGTTCAGCCCAGCCCCTCTAACATAGCTCAGCCCAGCCCAGCTCAGCCCTGGCCAGCCCACTTCATTCCAGTGCATCCCAGCATAGCTCAGCCCAGCCCAGGTAGCCTGCCCATTCCAGCTCAGCATAGCTCAGCGCGGCCCAACCCAACCTTGACCATCCTTAGCCAGCCCAGCGCAGCTCAACCCAGTCCAGCCCAGCCCAGCTCAGCCTATCCAGCCCAGCTCAGGCCAGCCCAGCCCAGCCTAGGCCAGCCCAGCCCAGCCCAGCCCAGCACAGCACTGCCTACCCATCCCAGCTCAGCCTGCACAGTTCTTCCCAGCCCATCCCAGCATAGCTAAGCCCAATCCAGCCCAACCCTGCCCATACCAGCTCAGTCCAACTTAGTCTGCTAAGTCTAACCATTTTCCACCCAGCCAATCCCTACATAGCACATCAAGCTCAACCCAACCCTTCCCATCCCATCTCAGCCTTCCCTGCCCAGCCTAGCCTAGCCTAGCCCAGCTCAGCCCAGCCCAGCTCAGCCCAGTCCAGCCCAGCCCAGCCCAGCTCAGCCCAGCCCAGCTCAGCCTAGCCTAGCCCAGCCCAGCCCAGCTCAGCCCAGCCCAGGCAAGCCCAGGCAAGCCCATCCCAGCCCAGCTCAGCCCAGTCCAGCCCAGCCCATCCCAGCCCTGCCAAGCTCATCCCAGCCCAGCCCAGCCCAGCCCAGCTCAGCCCAGCCCAGCCCAGCCCAGCCCAGCCCAGCTCAGCTCAGCCCATCAAGCCCAGCTCAGCCCAGCCCAGCCCAGCTTAGCCCAGCCCAGCTCAGGCCAGCCCAGCCAAGCCCAGCCCAGCTCAGGCCAGCCCAGCCCAGCACAGCACAGCATTGCCTACCCATCCCAGCTCAGCCTACACAGTTCTTCCCAGGGCATCCCAGCATAGCTAAGCCCAATCCAGCCCAACCCTGCCCATACCAGCTCAGTCCAACTCAGTCTGCTAAGTCTAACCCTTTTCTACCCAGCCAATCCCTACATAGCACATCAAGCTCAACCCAACTCTTCCTATCCCATCTCAGCCTTTCCTGCCCAGTCTAGCCTAGCCCAGCCCAGCTCAGCCCAGCCCAGCCCAGCCCATCCTAGTCAAGCCCAGCCCATCCCAGCCCTGCCAAGCTCATCCCAGCCCAGCCCAGCCCAGGCCAGCCCAGCTCAGTCCAGCCCAGCCCAGTTCAGGCCATCCCAGGCCAGCCCAGGCTAGCCCAGGCCATCCCAGGCCAGCACAGCTCATCCTAGCCCAGCCCAGCCCAGCTCAGCCCAGCCCAGTTCAGTTCATCCCAGCCAAGCCACTCCCAGCAGAGTTCAGCCCAGCCCAATTCACCCCAGCTAAGTCATGCTCAGCCCATTTATTGCAATCCAGCTCTGCAGGACTCAGCTCAGCCCAGCCCAGCCCAGCCCAGCCCAGTTCAGGGAGGGGGTGGGTGTCCATCAGGTTCCCACGTCCTCCTCTGCTGTCTCTGTCCCAGCCCAGCCCATGTCCAGATCAGCCTGCAGGGCTCTTGGCACTGCCTCCAGGGACTCGGCTCATCCTGACTGAGTTGGGCTCTGCCGGGCTCAGCCCCCTGTCCCAGCCTTTACCAGCAGTGGCTGTGTCCTGCCTGTGGTCGCTGGGCTCCTGGCCGTGGTCTCCCTCTCCCTCCCTTCTTTGGCTGATGCCTGTTCTCCCTCTGCCCCCAGGAGCCTCAGGACCAGCCTGGCTGCGACTACTCCTGGGCAGAGATGCAGAGTCCCGTGGACCAACCTGTCTGGGCTGCTGGAGGAGCACCGTGGAGGGTCAGGTCTCTCTGGCCAGGCTGCCCTGCACTGTGGGTCCATGCCTGACCAGAGCTCCCCATCTACACCCTCTGCTGCTGGCCCAGAGGGGCTGAGTGGAGTGGGAGCCAGGCCTGGTCCGGGCCCCTCCTGGAAAGCTGTGCACCTGCTCTGGCTCTTTGTCCATGGCTGGGCTGGGGCTGGCTGCTGAGTGTGACTGGGGAGGCTGCGTGACTGTGGGTCTGGCCCCACGTTGGGGTCACTCACCACTTCCTGTCCCAGCAGACAGTGCAGCTCATCTCCACGTCATGTCTGGTCTGTGGTCTGTCTGTGGTGGGGACAGGTGTGTGTGCCCTGGGCTTTGTACCCCAGGGGCCAGGGAGGGAGGAGGGCTCCACGTGGCCGGCCACAGGACGGGCTGGGGGCTGAGATGCAGGGAAAGTGCATGGGGACCTTGTGGCCGTGCGTCTTAGTCATTTGTGGCTGCTGCAACAAACACAGCACAGACGGGCAGGCTTCGCCAGAAGGCACTGATTTCTCCCAGGTCTGCAGGCTGGAGGCCGGCGTCAGGGAGGGGATTCTCCCAGTGTGCACGCCTGGAGAGAGAGAGGGCGAGCCAGAGATCAATCTGGATGCCCCATGTGGAGGGAGAGAGACACACACACACACACACAGAGACAGAGAGAGAAGAGAGAGATCAATCAGTGCACCTCGCGTGGATAGAGAGAGGGTGCGAGGCTGCTTTGGGTGCTGTTCCCAGCTCACGCTCAGTGGGCCCAGGGGGAAGAAGCCCTGGATCAGGCAGCTGACGACCACGGTCTCTCCCGACAGAGGACAGGGGAGTCTCAGCGGGCAGAGGCTGGGGCTTTCCGTGGGATCTGCAACACAGGACACGCTGTGAGACTGTCGCCATCACATGGCGGCTACCCCGGAGCACGGGCAGGCGATATCCCAGTGTCCATGTTTACAGTTCTTCACCGTTCACTTGTGGGCTGTATTTCATTGTGTACACACTTGTAGTATTACACAGCATACATGTGGTTTGTATTTAATGGTGTATGTGTGGGTATTCTGCAGAGCATGTGTGTGTGGTATTTCATGCTGTATGTGTGTGTATTTTACGGTATATGTGGCTGTATTTTGTGGTGTATGTGTGTGTGGTATATCTTGGTACATGTGGGCTGTATTTCATGGTGTGTGTTTGGTACTTCATCGTGTACTTGTGGGCTGTATTTCACTGTAAGTTTGTGTGGCATATCATTGTGTACATGTGGGCTGTATTTTGTGGTGTATTTGTGTGTGGTATTTCGTGGTATATAAGGGCTGTATTTCACGGTGTATGTATGTGTCGTATTTCATGGTGTACTTGTGGGTTGTATTTCATGGTGTACATGCATGTGTGGTATTTCATAGTGTACCTGTGTTTGGTATTTCACGGTTTATGTGTGTATGGTATTTCATGGTGTACATGTGGGTTGTATTTCATGGTATACCTGTGAGTGGTATTTCATGGTACCCATGTGTGTGGTATTTTGTGGTGTACAGGTGGGCTGTATTTTGTGGTTTATGTGTGTGTGGTATTACATGGTACATGTCAGCTGTATTTCATGTTGTGTGTGTGTGGTATTTCATGATGTAACATGTGTGTGGTATTTCATGGTTTATGTGTGTATGGTATTTCATGGTGTATATGTGGCCTGTATTTCTTGGTATACCTGTGAGTGGTATTTCATGGTACACATGTGTGTGGTATTTTGTGGTGTACAGGTGGGCTGTATTTTGTGGTTTATGTGTGTGTGGTATTACATGGTACATGTCAGCTGTATTTCATGTTGTGTGTGTGTGGTATTTCATGGTTTATGTGTGTATGGTATTTCATGGTGTACATGTGGCCTGTATTTCTTGGTATACCTGTGAGTGGTATTTCATGGTACACATGTGTGTGGTATTTTGTGGTGTACACGTGGCCTTATTTTGTGGTGTATGTGTGTGTGGCATTACATGGTACATGTCAGATGTATTTCATGTTGTATGTGTGTGTGGTATTTCATGATGTAACATGTGTGTGGTATTTCATGGTACACATGTGTATGGTATTTTGTGGTACATGTGGGCTGTATTTCATGGTGCACGTGTCTGTGGTAGTTTGTGGTGTGTGTAGTGATGGTAGTTCGTGGTACACAGGAAGCTCATGTTCTTTGTCCAGTCTTTTGTCCATGCACACCTAGGTCGAGTCCTGGGGCGTTTCCTTTGGGTAAGGACCTGGGAACAGGACTAGTTGTTTGCGAGACGACCATATGTTTGCACGTGGCCTTCTGATTGACGCTCCTGCCAGCCACATGCAAGGAGTCCCTTGGCTCCACCTCCTCCCTAACACTTATCTTTGCTCTTTTGGACAGGGCCACCCTGATATTACAAGGTGGGGTCTCACGATGAGTTCATGTGCGTTTCCATGGAGGCCAGTTTGACGGCAAGGCTGCCACGGGTGCCCACTCAGGCCCACCCCTCCAGCCCAGGCACAGCTGGAATCTTTTTTTTTTTTTAAGATTTATTTATTTATTTGCCAGTCAGAGGTACAAAGAGAGAGATGGAGAGGCAGAGAGAGAGAGAGAGAGAGAGAGAGAGAGAGATCTTCCAATCAATGGTTCGCTCCCAAGGTGGCCTCAATGGCAGGAGCTGTGTCAATCCAAGCCAGGAGCCAGGAGCTTCTTCCGGGTCTCCCACGCGGGTGCAGGGGCCCAAGGCCGTGGGCTGTATTCCACTGCTTTCCCAGGCAATAGCAGAGAGCTGGATTGGAAGTGGAGCAGCCGGGTCTTGAACTGGTGCCCATATAGGATTCCCGTGCATCAGTCCAGGGCGTTAACCTGCTGTGCAAAGTGCTGGCCCCAGAGCTGGAATCTCACTGGCAGGCGGCTCCCGGGGAAGGAACAGCTGTGGGAGCTGCTGCACTTCGTGTCCTGTGGGGGCCACGGCTCCGCGGCAGAGGCTGCCCTGAGCAGGAAGCAGCCCGGGTCCTCGTGGTTGCCGTGGCAGCACTGGTGAGGCCTGGGTCTGGAGCATCAGGGCCCCCAGGTGTGCAGCCGCAGGGTCTGGAGGCCTTGGGGAGCAGGCAGACAGCAGGAGGAGTGCGGATGGTGTGGCCAGCGTTTACGACCAGGAATCAGTGCTCAGGGGTGGCCCCGAGCTCGGGACCAGGACTGAATAAGCTGACCTCAGCTCGCTGACCAGTTACAGGGGCAGTGACCTGGAGCTTGGGTTACTGACCAGGGCCACTGCCTGTGTTCAGGACCCAACTCAGGACCTGAAGCAGGGCTCAGCAGTAGCCCCAGGGAGCAGTGGGCAAACGCAGGGTCCAGAACTCAGGGGTGGGGAGCTGTAACCAGTGACAGGGTCAGGACAGGTGCAGGGCCCAGGACCAGGACTGAGTGAGTAGAACCAGGGCTGAGGGACCAGAACCAGGGCTCAGTAACCTGAAACAGGGTCAGTCACCAGGACCAGGGCTCAGTGCTCAGGACCAGGTCCGTGGGCACTCCAGGGAGGCATCCGCCTGAGCCCTCCCCGGAGGAGCACTGGTCTTGGACTTGAGCCACCTGCAGGGCCAGGCTGTATCTGGGGCACCGCGTCCAGTCCATGCTGAAGTTCCTGTGTTGGAGTGGCAGTTGTCCCCCAGTCTGCAGCCACCGTGGCTTCCCTGAGCCATCGTCCAGCAGAGCGAGAACATTCGTCTGGGAAGGGTTGAGTGCACCTGGCAGGGGGATGGGGGGGTCCGCTGCTTCATGGAGGGCTGGGCTCTGGCATGCAGAGCTGGCTTTCCCAGGGGCTCTTGCACGCTTCCCTCCTGCAGAGACAGGGGCAGCTGAGGGTGGGCGGTGTCCTCACCCTCTCCCCTGTCCCAGCCCGGGCCTGGCTCCCAGGAGCCTTGGTGGAATCCTCAGCTGCTGTACCTGGGGACGCTCCCACCCTGACCCAGGGCACCCATGTCCCAGTTCCTGCAGGTTCCCTTGTGCCCCTCTATGGCAGCAGCAGTCACCTCTCCTTGGGCCCGGTACCCCCTCCCCAGGGCATCCCCACACCTGTGCCTCAGTACTGGGGTCCCTCTTTGCTGCCAGGTGGGCCCCGGATGCTGGTCACGGTCAGAGCTGTGCTGTAGAACAGGCTCAGCAGGAAGAGAGTGAGGAGGGTGACGGTGGTGGGCCACAGGTTGGCGCCGGGGGCCTCCTCCTCCAGGCTGTCCTGTGGCAGATCCAGCACCACACAGGGCAGGGGCTCCTGACAACCTGCAAGACACAGAAGGCCTGCCAGGACGTGAACGTGTGGGTGGGGCCTGGGCCCAAGGCCTTCCCTCCCATGCCTCCTCAGGGGCTGGGGGTGGAGTGGTGGGGTCTCTATGTGGTCTGAGGGTGAGAGCAGGGCCCATAGGGGGTTGGTCCCTACAAGTGTCTTAGCGCAGCTGCAGGACAGGAGGCGGGGCAGTGTCCTTGCTGGTCCAGGGAAGGTTTGGCCGGGGCCCTGCTGGCCTGAGCTGAGCCACGTGTCAGTGGCTCCTGCCTAAGCCCTGCTCTTGGGCTGGCCTTGGCCGGGACCTGGGTGCAGAGAGGACCAGGCACACCTCAAGGTCTGAGTGTGGGGGTCAGTGTGCCCAGGGCATTAGCAGGGACCTTGGTGTGAGCAGAGCCTCTGTTCTTCCCCAGGGAAGTGGCTGAGGGATGGCCAGCGAAGGCCAGCAGCACAGCGGCCAGCAGGGTGGACCAGGTGTCCTAGGTCCTGGGTCACGGATCTCTGTGTTGATTGGAGTTGACTAGTTTGTCTTATAATGGAATATCTGGTCACAGCTATCAATCTATTATTTATCTATCACACATCTAGAAAGCTCTCATCCATCCATCTCTCTAACTACAGTTCCCAAATCTCCTTACCTGTACATTAACCCAGCCATCTCTCTACCCATCCATTTAGCCACTGATGCATCTATCTACCTGTCCATGCATCCATCTGTGCATCCACCCATCCATGGTCCTGTATGTCTGCTCTCCCTCTGTTAAGGATCCCTGTTTCCCTCTTTGCTAGGAAGCCGACCCTGTCTCATTCCTGGGCATCATGGGCATCTGAGGCAGGAGCAGGGGCCCCATTTCCTGTGGGAGTCCTGGTGCCAGGGGTTCCTACACTGGTCTGGGACTGTTCTGGGGCTCCTGGGGTGCAAACAGAAGCCCAAGGCGTGAGGAGGGGCCTGTGTGGGTGGTCTCTGCTCAGCCCCTCTCTGCCTGTGGTTTGGCTCAGACTGGGGCATAGGAGGGGATTGGAGGGTTGAGTCTGGGGGCCCAGCAGTGAGCAGGCCCTGCCTAGGGTGGGCTGTGGAACTGGTCCATGAGCTGTGCATGGCTGGACATTCAGGGAGGCCCAGAGAGGGCCAGCAGGATCATGGACAGCAGGGCTGGGCCTGGGGAAACCGTCTGGGGTCGGGTGGGGATGCCCCCGCCTTCTGGGAGCTGGGTCTGGGCTGTGAGCTCTCCTGCAGCTGAGGGGGACGTGTGTGAGCGTGTGTGGCCTGTGAGCACGTGTGTGTGTGCAGGCCCCAGAGAGCGTGGTGCGGGGTGGGGCCTGCTGTGTGCCCTGTGTGTGTCAGCACTGTCCTGCACTGCTGGGCGGTGTCTGCCTGCGGCTGACCTCTGACAGGCTGGGGGTCTGCTGGGCGACCTCTTCCCAGGGATCCCTGCACCCAGCCGCTGTTCCTCCCCCTCCCTCCCTCGTCCTCTGCACCAGGGCAATGGCTGTACCCCTGCTGCCAGGAACTCCTGCTGGTGTCCACGGCTCTGGGTGCGACCTGAGCTGTGCCTGCACTGCCTCAGAATCCACCCCGGCTCAGCCTCCCCTCTCACTGCTCCCTCCCAGACACACTCACTCCCTACACACTCACTCCCAGACATGCTCACTCCCAGACACGCTCACTCCCAGACACACTCACCTCCTACACACTGCCAGACACACTCACTCCCAGACACACTCACTCCCAGACACACCCACTCCCAGACACACTCACTCCCAGAAACAGTCACTCCCAGACACACCCACTCCCAGACATGCTCCCTCCCAGTCATGCTCCCTCCCAGACACACCCACTCCCAGGCACACTCACCCCCATGCACATTCACTCCCAGGCATGTTCACTCCCAGACACACTCACTCCCAGGACCACTCCCTCCCAGACACACTCACTCCCTATAAAACACTCCCAGACACACTCACTCCCAGGTACACATACTCCCAGACACACTCATTCCCAGACATGCTCACTCTCAGGCACCTGTGTTCACACTCATGCTCACATGCACACTCACGGGCACAATGCATGATGTCCCCTCCAGGTGCCCGAGGTCCCAACACCTAGGACCAGGGGCGCTCCACCTCCCCGCCCTGTGGCTGCAGCCCCCGAGGAGACAGACTGGCACAATGAACCCGCAGGGCTGCTGGGGGCGAGCACGGAGTTTATTCAGGGCAGGCCAGGGGCTCAGTAGCACACGGCTTCCACGTCTGCCACGACCACAGACACGTTGACGTGGGTGGGTTTACCCGCTTGGCGGTCGATGGTCTTCTGGGTGAAGTGCTCGGCCAGGCCCTCATGGCCCACCACGCAGGAGTAGCTGTCCCCCTGGTTCCAGTCCTTGGCCGACACGCGCAGCAGGCTGGTGACGGCGTAGGTGGTGGGTTCCTGGCCGGGCTCAGGCAGGGGCTTCCACACCAGGTAGCTGTCTTTGGGGACCACCAGGGTGCCGTTGTGTGTCCAGGACACCAGCACGTCCTTGGGGCTGAAGCCCCTCACCAGGCAGGTCAGCGTCACCTGCTCATTCAGGGCCAGCTCCTCAGTCGGCGGCGGCAGCAGGTGGACCTGGGGTGGGGTGAGGCTGCCTGGAAGGGGGAGAGTGAGGTCAGGGTGGCAGGGGAGGACCGAGCCCCACTGCCCCGCGTGCCGGCCTCAGTTTCCCTCTGTTTTCCGGGGAAAGGAGCCTCGGAGCCCAGGAGGGGAGGGAGAAGTTATACCCCGGGGGTGAGGAGAGGAGCCCATTGCCCAGGGGTGGGGTCAGGCCCACCTCTGCTGATGGTGGCTGTCAGGGAGCCGCCCTCTATCTCAGGGTGGGTGACTGTGCAGGTGAACTCTGTCCCCGCATTCCAGGGCTCCGCACAGCCGGGCAGCACGCTGGACACACTGTAGCAGCCGCACGGGTAACTCTGGACGCTCTGCTGGACGGGTTCGTTCCCGTTTGTGGGCTCCCAGGTGAAGACGGCGCCCTCGGGGTCCTTCAGGCCGCTCAGGGTGCAGGTGAGGCTGGCCTTCGATTCCAGGAGCAGGTCCCCGATGTCTGGCCGCTGCAGGGACAGGCTGGGCTCCCCGCAGGAGGTGGGGGGGCAGTAGCAGTGGCAGTCTGAACGTGTGGAAACAGAGAGGGCTCGGTCTGTCAGTGTGCAGCTCGCTCATCCCTCCCCAGGCTGCCATCCGCCCCTGTATTGTCCAGCCCAGCAGCCCACACGCGGCCTCAGGGCCCCCGGCCGCCCTCTGACCTTGGCAGGGCACAGTCAGATCCTGGCCCTCATCATAGTTGTGCTCCACATGGCAGGTCACATTTCCATCTCTAGGACACTCTTCAATTGTCAGGCTCAGCAGGCTGCTCGTGGTGTAGAGGCTCGAGGGGGGAGACGGGACAGGAGGGAAGATCACGTCCCCCTCGCTGCCGTTCCAGCTCACACTCAGAGGGCCCAGGGGGAAGAAGCCCCGGATCAGGCAGCCGACGACCACAGGCTGTCCACACTCAGGACAGGTCAGGCTCAGCGGGAAGAGGCGGGGAGAGGTTGCGTTCACTGCAACACAGGACACGCTGTGAGACCATCGAAGTCACATGGCTGCAACCCCAGAACACCCTGGGAGCACAGGACCCTGCCTGCATCGTCACAGCCAGAACCTGGCCCAGAGAGGGGAGGAGACCAGCCCAGGGTCACACAGCAGCGGGGCAGGACTGGGGCCGGAAGTGTCCAGCTGGCTCTGCTGCCCTGTGTCTCCCAGGCTCCTCGGGGCTGAGCTGCTCAAGCTTGGCTGGCACGGAGCCGTCGAGGGCCCCAGGCTCCCCAGCCTCAGGGCCCCTGGGCAGTGTGTACAGGGTGGGGTGCTGAAGGGAGGAGGGGACAGGCTGGCTGGAGCAGTGAAGCAGGCTGGGCCTGGTGAAGGCCGAGGGGAGGCAGAGGTGGGGCCCAGCTCTGTGCCCAGCTTGCACTGCCCTTGCCAGGGTCCCAGACCCTCGCCCCAGCCCCACGTCTCATACTCACACCCCTCCCCCAACGAGCAGCAGTCGCCAGCCCTCCTGGCCACCAGGGCTCCAATGCCAAGGAGCGCTTGTTCCTGGAGCTCTGACCACACGGCCGCCTCCTGCCCAGGACGTCTCTGAGTCCTGCAGGACAGGGGTGACCGACAGCGCCCAGAGGCACAGGCTCCGCCCTAGGAACACAGGCGCCCCCTACTGCACTAGGGCTCAGGTCTTCAATGGTTTTCATGCCTGGAACCCCACACCTGGGAACCAGCTTAGCCCCAGACACAGACTTTGCACTTCCCCCAGAGGCCTCAGAGACTGCAAGCTCAGCCCACTCAGCCCTCGCTGTCCTGCTCAGCCCTGCTCAGCCCAGCTCAGCTCAATTTAGCCCAGCTTCGTCCACCGACACTCAGCTCAGCGGACTGGGTCTGTTCAACATTTCCCAGCTCAGCCCAGCTTTGCCCAGCTCAGTCCAACAAAGCTCCGTCCAGCCCAAGTCACCTTAGCCCAGCTCAGCCCAGACCAGACCAACTCAGCTCAGCCCAGCCAATTCCAGCTCAGCCTAGTCAGGTCACCTCGTACGAGCTCAGCCCTATGCAGCCCAGTTCAGCCGAGCCCTGGTCTGTCTAGCCAGCCCAGCCCAGCCCAGCCCAGCCCAGCCCAGCCCAGCTCAGCTCAGTCCAGCCCAGCTCAGTTCAGCTCAGTTCAGCTCAGCACAGCCCAGCCCAGCCCAGCTCAGCCCAGCCCAGCTCAGCACAGCCCAGCCTAGCCCAGCTCAGCCCGGTTCAGCTCAGCTCAGCTCAGCACAGCTCAGCCCAGCTCAAGCCTAGTTTAGTTCAGTCCTGCACTGTCAGGTCAGCTCTCACCCATACCAGGTCAGCTCAGCCCAATTCAACATAGCTCAGCACAACTTACTCCAGCTCCTCTGTTCACAGTCCAGCTAAGATCAGATTTGCCTAGTTCAGGGCAGCCCAGCCAGGCCTTTCAGTCCAGCCTGCAGGGCTCAGTTCAGCCCAGCTCAGCCCAGCTCAGCCCGGCTAAGAACAGCTCAGCCCAGCGCAGCCCAGCCCAGCCCAGCTCAGCCCAGCTAAGACCAGCTCAGCCCAGCTAAGACCAGCTCAGCCAAGCCCAGCCCAGCCCAGCTCAGCCCAGCTAAGACCAGCTCAGCTCAGCCCAGCCCAGCTAAGACCAGCTCAGCCCTGCCCAGCCCAGCTAAGACCAGCTCAGCCCTACCCAGCCTAGTTCAGCAAGGGGTAGGCGTCCATCAGGTTCCCACGTCCTCCTCTGCTCCTCTCTGTCCCAGCACAGCCCACGTCCAGATCAGCCTGCAGGGCTCTTGGCACTGCCTCCAGGGACTCGGCTCATCCTGGGCTCAGTCCCCCGAGCCAAGCCTCTCCCGGCAGTGGCTGTGTCCTGCCTGTGGCCACTGGGCTCCTGGCCATGGTCCCCCTCTCCCTCTCTTCTTTGGCTGATGCCTGTTCTCCCTCTGCCCCCAGGAGCCTCAGGACCAGCCTGGCTGCGACTGCCCCTGTGCAGAGGGGCAGAGCCCCGTGGACCCACCTGTCTGGGCTGCTGGAGGAGCACCATGGAGGGTCAGGTCTCCCTGGCCAGGCTGCCCTGCACTGCGGGTCCACGCCTGTGCCAGAGCTCCCCATCTGCACCCTCTGCTGCTGGCCCAGAGGGGCTGAGTAGAGTGGGAGCCAGGCCTGGTCCGGGCCCCTCCTGGAGAGCTGTGCACCTGCTCTGGCTCTTTGCCCATGGCTGGGCTGGGGCTGGCTGCTGAGTGTGACTGGGGAGGCTGCGTGACTGTGGGTCTGGCCCCACGTTGGGGTCACTCAGCTGCCCACTTCCTGTCCCAGCAGACAGTGCAGCTCGTCTCCACGTCATACTTGTCTGTGGTCTGTCTGTGGTGGGGAGGTGTGTGTGTGGCGAGTGACCCGAGGTACCATGGAGGGAGGAGGGCTCCACGTGGCTGGCCACAGGATGGGCTGGGGGCTGAGATTCGGGAAGGAGAGGCTCAAATGGACACAAAGGCTCAGAGACACTGGGACAGGGAGGGAGACAGACAGCAGGGAGTGCTAGCCCAGGCCGAGATAAGGCCCTGTTCATGGGAGGGCCAGGGCTCAGGGGACAGGGCTGCCTTTGGTGCCACAGGGTTGGTGTCAGGATGGAGACAGCCATTATGCCATGGGCCTGGCGCCCCTGCACCTGTCCAGCCCCACAGGCAGCTGGGGTCCCAACTGAACCCCCTGCAGTTCCAGCTCTGCCTTTTCCGACTCGGGGTCTCTGGCCTGTGGCAGGCAGAGGGCGATGCTGTTCCTGGCCCTGGCTCCCTGCATCCACCCCAGTCCCCCACCCCATCTCTCTACTGGCTGCTCCGTCAGCGTTGCTGTCCCAAGTCCACCGCCCTTAGGGTTCCACAGCCACATTCAGGTACCCGACTGTCCTCACCCAGGGAAGGCTGGGTCAGGAGGGGTTGGGGAGCAGCAGGTGAGCTGGATTGTTCTGCATACACCTGCCCAGGATTTGGGTTGGCTGGGCTGGGGCCTGGGGTCTACCCAGAGGCGGGCCTGGCAGTGTCTTGTGAAGTGTGGGTGACCTGAAGCCCCCTGGCCACAGAGGCAGCACGGCGAGCCTGGGAGGTGCAGGGGCCAGGTCAGCAGGCTAGGTTGTGGTGTGGCCCGGGGTCCCGGCAGATGTGCCCTGGCCTGGCCACAGGGAGCTCGGCAGGTGTTGTGACGGCCGCACTCTCAGTGCGGGGACCTCGTGGCCGTGCGTCTTAGGCATTGCTGATGGCTGCAGCAAACACAGCGCAGACGGGCAGGCTTCAGAGAAGGCACTGATTTCTCCCAGTGCTGCAGGCTGGAGCCAGCGTCAGGCGGGGTCTTCTCCCAGTGTCCACACCTTGGGTTGGGGGGAGAGGGAGGAAGAGGGAGAGGAAGATCTTCCACCTGCTGGTTGGCTCCCCGAGGCCCACAACAGCTGGGACTGGGCAGGCAGAAGCCAGGAGCCTGGGTCTGGCTTGTGGGTGGCAGGGCCCAGGAGTGGAGTGGTCACTGCTGCTTCCCAGGTGCAGGTCAGCAGGAAGCTGGAATTGGAGGCGGAGCCAGGTCGTGACCCCAGGTGCTCCCATGTGGGCTGCGGGTGTCCTGAGGCAGCTTCACCTGCTGTGCTGCACACCTGTCCCTGCCTGGGCTTTGCCATGACCCAGGACGCAGGGCGGGGAGTGGTCTGGGGCAGCTGCAACCCGAGGTTGGACACTGGTCCCTGGGCCTCATCTGGTGGCCTTGTGTCTGGGACCAAAGCAGCCCAGTGTAGAACAAGGACAGTCTCATCTGCTCGGGGTTTGTCTGGGCCGTGACCCCAGAGACGTGGACTCCACACTCGGAGAACTCACACCGTGGTGGCTGTGTCCCCGGCTCGCTGGCCGGGACAGCTCCCCTGAGCCCTCAGGACTGGTGCTGGTGCGGCAGGAGAGGGACTGGGCAGCCTCAGGAAGCGAGGGAGACCCGGGAGCCATCGCAGCCCCGTGGTTTCCATGGCGGGTCGGTGGCCCAGCAGGAGCCCAGGTGGGCAGGCCTTGGAGCCGCTCCAGCCAGGCCGGACTCCCTGCCCCTTGCACATTTCTCTCTTTCTCCGCACTGCCTCCTTCCTTCCGTTTCCCCCGAGTTTGAAATCGCAGCTCTTGGACTCTGGCAGCAGCATTTGAGGTCCCATGGAGCCTTTGTCCGTCCTGTGGGGAGGCTCCGTGCCAGCTCCTCGCAGGCTGGGTCTCCTGGACACCTGTGCCCGAGACCCCTCCTCTGGGTCCCAGAGCCCCAGATTCCAGATAGGGAGCGGTGAGCAGTCAGTCTAGATGGCCTCTGTGCGCTGGACGTCCATGGGCGCTAGGGGTCGTGCTGTGAGGGTGTCGCTGAGTCGTCAGCCGCAGTGGGCGTCCTGAGCTCATCCCTGTGTGTGGAGGACGGGGTCCATGGGCGGGAGGAGCCCTCGGGAAGCAGCCTCCCTGGGAAGCAGTGGGCCGGCCTCCTGCAGCTGTGGTGGGGGCAGGGCCCGGGGCAGAAGGTAGGGCTGGAGGCAGGTCCTGCTGGCCTCGCTCGGCCCATGTCCTCATGGTGGACTCGGGCAGGCCTCAGTCCCTGGCTGCCAGGTGGGACCCTGAGGCAGGGATGTCCTTTGTTGTCTCCTTGGGGCCATTGCTGTCACTGGGCCCCTGTCCTGTGGGTCTCAGCACTGCCTGTGCGTGGAGGTGGGTGGGAGTAGGGAGAGAGTCTGTTGGGGGGGACAGAGAGATTTTTCTACATCGGCTTTGATTGGTGGCCTCGCTCAAGGTCACACTTCCATCAGGGTGGTGTAGTTTGAGGGTGTCTGTGCTGCTGCCCTTCCCCTGCTGGTTGCAGCTCTGGGCCCACGGGGTCCCGGGACCCCTGACCCGCAGCCCACAGCGGCGTCCCCGTGAGATCCTTCCAGGAGCCTGGATCTGGTGCTCTGAGCAGAGCGGGGCTTTGGCTGTGGGCCCTGGTGTGTGGGGGGGCTGTGCTCGCTCAGCAGGGGTGCGGCGCCCTCGCTCCAGCACAGCTTTTTTTTCTCGTTAAATATTTATTTATTTGAAGGCAGAATTACAGAGGAGAGAGATCCTGTGTGTGCTGATTCCCTCCCAGAGGGCTGCTAAGGCTGGGGCTGGGCCAGGCTGTGCCCTTCATCAGCCCTGACACAGGCAGGGGGACGCTGAGGTGCAGTGGCAGGTGCTAGCCCGGGTCCCCGTGGGTCTGCTGTGCTGTGGGTCAGTGCCCCAGGGAGACGGCCTGGCTGAGACGGCCTGACCTGGTGGAAGCCAGCGGGGCCTGGGCTGACCCTGGTGGAAGCCAGGCTGGTCCCGGCTAACCTGAACTCTTGGCCTTCCTGAAGCCTGGCTGGGGCTGGTGGGTGCCGTCCATGAGACCCTGTCCTGAGGGGTGCGAGGGCCCCATGGTCCCCACGGGGCTGTCCGTCCTTGCCCAGGCCTCGGGGCAATCTGGCCAGGCCTCCGTGGAGGGCCTGAGGACAGGGGTCTCAGCGGGGACACCTGGGCTGTGCCTGGGATGACTCAGCCGGCCCAGGGCTATTTCAGGGGTTTCAGCAGGTGCACGGGCACAGGAAGCTTCTGAAGAAGGAGCAACACAGGGGAAAACAACACGACCGTCCGTCCTCCTCGGTCCCACCTGCGCTGCACTCCTGACCCGGGGACCGCAGGCACTGAGTCCACCTCAGGCAGCCCGGGGCCTGGGCTTGTCCCCTCTCCACCCCTGCAACCCCTCAGGGCCTGAGAGGACGGAGTGAGGATGAGGAGTGCGGCCGTGACTGCACCTGCAAGTGGTGCCCGCCGGGGCCTCCCTGAGGGCTGCGGCCTTCCTGCAGGTCACGTCCTAGAGCGGTCAGCACTCAGGGCTCAGGATGTGTGCAAAGTCAGAGCCTTAGAGGATGCAGCTCAGGAGGAGTCCTGGTGTGTGCAATGGGGCGAGGCCCAGGCTCAGGACCAGGCTCAGGACCAGGGATCAGAGAGCAGGACCAGGGCTCAGTACTCAGGACCAGGGCCCAGGACCAGGGATCAGAGAGCAGGACCAGGGCTCAGTGAAGAGGACAAGGGCATAGTACACAAGACCAGGGCCCAGTTAGCAGGACCAGGACTCAGTCGTCATGACCAGGGCCCAATATCCAGACCACATTCAGTCATCAAGACTAGGAATTAGATAATAGGACTGGGGTCCGTCTTTGCTGCCAGGCGGGCCCTGGATGTTTGTCATGGTCAGAGCTGTGCTGTAGAACAGGCTCAGCAGGAAGAGAGTGAGGAGGGTGACGGTGGTGGGCCACAGGTTGCCTCGGGGGCCTCCTCCTCCAGGCTGTCCTGTGGCAGATCCAGCACCACACAGGGCAGGGGCTCCTGACAACCTGCAAGACACAGAAGGCCTGCCAGGACCTAGACGTGTGGGTGGGGCCTGGCCCAAACCCTTCCTTCTTACGCCTCCTCAGAGTGGTGGGGTCTCAGGCAGAGTGGTGAGGTCTCTATGGGGTCTGAGGGTGAGAGCAGGGCCCATATGGGGTTGGCCCCTGCAAGTGTCTTAGCGCAGCTGCAGGACAGGAGGCGGGGCAGTGTCCTTGCTGGTCCAGGGAAGGTGTGGCCAGAGCCCTGCTGGCCTGAGCTGAGCCATGTGTCAGTGGCTCCTGCCTAAGCCCTGCTCTTGGGCTGGCCTTGGCCGGGACCTGGGTCCAGAGAGGACCAGGCACATCTCACGGGTCTGAGTGTGGGGGTCATTGTGCCCAGGGCGTGAGCAGGGACCATGGTGTGAGCAGAGCCTCTGTTCTTCCCCAGGGAAGTGGCTGAGGGACAGCCAGCGAAGGCCAGTAGTGCAGGAGCCAGCAGAGTGGACCAGACGTCCTAGGTCCTGGGTCACGGATCTCTGTGTTATATTGGAGTTGACCAGTTTGTCTTATAACTGAATATCTGATCATATCTATCAATCTGTTATCTATTTATCCATCATTTCACTCAACAATAAAGCTGTCATCCATCCATCTCTCTAACTACATATCCAAAAATCCACCCAGCTAACATTAACCCAGCCATCTATCTACCTGTGCATTTATCCACTGATCCATCCCTCCACCTGTCCATCTGTCCATCCATGGTCCACTGTCTTAGGGTCATGGGCTAATCTGTCTGCTCTCCATGATAATTCGCCCCCTTTCCCTCTCTCTTGGGAAGCTGCTCCTTTGGATCAGTTCCTGAGAATCATTGGCTTAGGCAAGAGCAGGGCCCGGTGCCCTGTGGGAGTCCTGGTGCCAGGGGTTCCTACACTGGTCTGGGACTGTTCTGGGGCTCCTGGGGTGCAAACAGAAGCCCAAGGCCTGAGGAGGGGCCTGTGTGGGTGGTCTCTGCTCTGCCCCTCTCTGCCTGTGGTTTGGCTCAGACTCGGGCACAAGAGGGGATTGGAGGGTTGAGTCTGGGGGCCCAGTAGTGAGCAGGGCCTGCCTAGGGTGGGCTGTGGAACTGGTCCCTGAGCTGTGCAAGGCTGGACATTCAGGGAGGCCCAGAGAGGGCCAGCAGGGCCTGGTCAGCAGGGCTGGGCCTGGGGAAACCGTCTGGGGTCGGGCGGAGATGCCCCTGCCTTCCTGGAGCTGGGTCTGGGCTGTGAGCTCCCCTGCAGCTGAGGGGGACGTGTGTGAGCGTGTGTGCCCTGTGAGCACGTGTGTGTGTGCAGGCCCCAGAGAGCGTGAAGCGGGGTGGGGCCTGCTGTGTGCCCTGTGTGTGTGAGCGCTGTCCTGCATTGCTGGGCTGTGGGACTGTGGAACCTTCTTCCCGGGGGTCCCTGCACCACCCCTGTTCCTCCCCCTCCCTCCCTCGTCCTCTGCACCAGGGCAATGGCTGCACCCCTGCTGCCAGGAACTCCTGCTGGTGTCCACGGCTCTGGGTGCGACCTGAGCTGTGCCTGCACTGCCTCAGAATCCACCCCGGCTCAGCCTCCCCTCTCACTGCTCCCTCCCAGACACACTCACTCCCTACACACTCACTCCCAGACACACCCACTCCCAGACACACTCCCAGATATACTCACTCCTAGACACACTCCCAGACACACCCACTCCCAGACACACTCACTCCCAGACACACTCGCTCCCGGGCACCCTCACTCCCAGGCACGCTCACTCCCAGATATACTCCCAGACACACTCACTCCCAGACACACTCCCAGACACGCTTACTCCCAATCACACCCACTCCCAGGCATACTCACTCCCAGACACATCCACTCCCAGACATGCCTACTTCCAGACACACCCACTCCCAGACACCCCCAGACATACTCACTCCCAGACACACTCACTCCCAGACACACCCACTCCCATGCACACTCACTCCCTATAAAACACTCCCAGACACACTCACTCCCAGGCACGCTCACTCCCAGACACACTCACTTCCAGACACACTCACTCCCACAGGCACCTTTGCTCACACTACGCTCACATGCACACTCATGGGCACCATGCATGATGTCCCCTCCAGGTGTTGAGACCCCAGCTCCTCCGTCCAGGGGCGCTCCCCCTCCCTGCCCTGTGGCTGCAGCCCCCGAGGAGACAGACAGGCACAATGAACCCGCAGGGCTGCTGGGGGCGAGCACGGAGTTTATTCAGGGCAGGCCAGGGGCTCAGTAGCACACGGCTTCCACGTCTGCCACGACCACAGACACGTTGACGTGGGTGGGTTTACCCGCCTCCCGGTTGATGGTCTTCTGGGTGAAGTGCTCGGCCAGGCCCTCATGGCCCACCACGCAGGAGTAGCTGTCCCCCTGGTTCCAGTCCTTGGCCGACACGCGCAGCAGGCTGGTGACGGCGTAGGTGGCGGGGTCCTGGCCGGGCTCGGGCAGGGGCTTCCACACCAGGAAGCTGTCTTTGGGGACCTCCACGCCTTTGTTCATCCAGTACACCAGCACGTCCTTGGGGCTGAAGCCCTGCATCAGGCAGGTCAGCGTCACCATCGCGTTGAGGGCCAGCTCCTCAGTCGGCAGCGGCAGTAGGTGGACCAGGGGTGGGGTGAGGCTGCCTGGAAGGGGGAGAGCGGGGTCAGGGCATCAGGAGATGACCAAGCTCTACTGTCCCACACGCTGGCCTCAGTTTCCCTCTGTGAGTTTGGGAGGGAACCTTGGAGCCCAGGAGGGGAGGGAGGAGTGAGGTTGGGGTGAGGAGAGCAGCCCATTGCCTGGGGGTGGGGGCAGGCCCACCTGTGTCTTTGCTTTTGGTGGCTGTCAGGGAGCCGCCCTCTATCTCAGGGTGGGTGACTGTGCAGGTGAACTCTGTCCCCGCATTCCAGGGCTCCGCACAGCCGGGCAGCAAGCTGGACACACTGTAGCAGCCGCAGGGGTCACGCTGGGGG
This sequence comes from Oryctolagus cuniculus, assembly GCF_051225735.1. NCBI lineage: Eukaryota > Metazoa > Chordata > Mammalia > Lagomorpha > Leporidae > Oryctolagus > Oryctolagus cuniculus. The sequence goes on from NC_142886.1 coordinate 51,951,392, forward strand.
CTCTGCTGGACGGGTTCGTTCCCGTTTGTGGGCTCCCAGGTGAAGACGGCGCCCTCGGGGTCCTTCAGGCCGCTCAGGGTGCAGGTGAGGCTGGCGTCTGAGCCCAGGAGCAGGTCCCTGAGATCTGGCTGCTGCAGGGACAGGCTGGGCTGGCAGCCTGAGATGAGGTTTCTAGAGCTGGAGCTGGGGCAGGTGCAGCAGCTGTTGCCTGGGCAGCAGTCTGAAGAAACAGAGTTGTTATGTGTCAGTGGCCCCTTGTCCATCCCTGGCCTCAGCTGCCCTTGGTCTGCAGTTCCTTGGATGGAGCCCAGCAGCCCACTCTGCAGCCTCATGGCCCCACCCCAGCCTGCTCTCTGACCTGGGAAGGGCACAGGCAGACTCTGTTTACTGAGTTGTACTCCATGTGGCAGGCTGCGCTTTGATGTCTAAGACACTGCGTGTCTGGTAGGATCAGCTCGCTGCATGCGGTGTACGGGCCTGAAGTGCCAGACTGGGCAGGCGGGAAGTTATAGACGCTCACGTTCTCCCTGCTGACGTTCCAGCTCACACGCAGAGGGCCCGGGGGGAAGAAGCCCCGGATCAGGCAGCTACGACCACGGGCTGTGAATTCCCATCTGACACATGTAGGGGGAGGCTCAGCGGGTAGATGCCTGGGGTGGTTGCGGACGCTGCAATACAGGACACACTGTGAGACCATCACAGTCACGAGGCTGCAACCCCAGAGTACCCTGGGAGCACAGGACTCTGCCTGCATCGTCACTGCCAGAACCTGGCCCAGAGAGGGGAGGAGACCAGCCCAGGGTCACACAGCAGCGGGGCAGGACTGGGGCCGGAAGTGTCCAGCTGGCTCTGCTGCCCTGTGTCTCCAGGCTCCTCGGGGCTGAGCTGCTCAAACTTGGCTGGCACGGAGCCGTCGAGGGCCGCAGGCTCCCCGGCCTCAGGGCCCCTGGGCAGTGTGCACAGGGTGGGGTGCTGAAGGGAGGAGGGGACAGGCTGGCTGGAGCAGTGAAGCAGGCTGGGCCTGGTGAAGGCCGAGGGGAGGCAGGGGTGGGGCCCAGCTCTGTGCTCAGCTTGCACTGCCCTTGCCAGGGTCCCAGACCCTCGCCCCAGCCCCACGTCTCACACTCACACCCCTCCCCCATGAGCAGCAGTCGACAGCCCTCATGGCCACCAGGGCTCCAATGCCAAGGAGCGCTTGTTCCTGGAGCTCTGACCACACGGCCGCCTCCTGCCCAGGACGTCTCTGAGTCCTGCAGGACAGAGTGACCGACAGCGCCCAGAGGCACAGGCTCCGCCCTAGGAGCACAGGTGCCCCCTACTGCACTAGGGCTCAGGTCTTCAATGGTTTTCATGCCTGGAACCCCACACCTGGGAACCAGCTTAGCCCCAGACAGACTTTGCACTTCCCCCAGAGGCCTCAGAGACTGCTCAGCTCAGCCTGTTCAGTCCAGCCTAGCCCAGTTTAGTCCAGACTAGACCAGCCTAGCTCAGCCTTGCCCAGCCCAGCCCAGCTCAATCACCCCCTCCCCCAAGCCCAGCTCAATCTGCCCAGCCCATCCTAGCATAGTTCAGCCCAGCCCAACCCAACCCTGACCATCCCAGCTTAGCCCAGCCTTGCCCAGCCCAGCCCAGCTCAATCACCCCCTCCCCCAAACCCAGCTCAATCTGCCCAGCCCATCCTAGCATAGCTCAGCCCAGCCCAGGTTAGCCTGCCCATTCCAGCTCAATCCAGCTCATCATAGCTCAGCCCAGCCCAGGTTAGCCTGCCCATTCCAGCTCAATCCAGCTCAGCATAGCTCAGCCCAGCCCAGCCCAACCCAACCTTGACCATCCCAGCTTAGCCCAGCCTAGCCCAGTTCAGGTCAGCCCAGCTCAGAATAGCCCAGCTCAGCCTAGTTCAGCCTGGTCAAGCCCAGTTCAGCCCAGTCCAGCACAGGTCAGCCCATTCCAGCCCAGCCTAGGCCAACCATGCCCAGCCCAGCTCGGCCCAGCCCATCCTAGCATAGCTCAGCCCAGCCCAGCTCAACCTCCCCAGTCCAGCCCAGCCTGGCCCAGTTCAGCCTAGGACAGCTAAGCCCAGCCCAGCATAGCCCAGCCCAGCCCAGCCCAGCTCAACACAATTCAGCATAGCCCAGCCCAGCCCAGCTCAGCCCAGCTCAACACAATTCAGCATAGCCCAGCCCAGCCCAGCCCAGTCAAACCCAGCTCAGCCAAGCATAGTCCAGTTCAGCCCAACCCACCCCAGCCCAGCCCCTCCCAGCTGAGTTCAGTCCAACCCAACCAGTCCAGCCCAACCCAGTTCAACGCAGCCCAGCTCAGCCCAGTTTTGCTCAGTACAGCCCAGTCAAGCAGAGCAAGAGCTCAGCCCAGCCCAGCCCAGCCCAGTTCAGGGAGGGGGTGGGCATCCATCAGGTTCCCACGTCCTCCTCTGCTGTCTCTGTCCCAGCACAGCCCACGTCTAGATCAGCCTGCAGGGCTCTTGGCACTGCCTCCAGGGACTCGGCTCATCCTGACTGAGTTGGGCTCTGCCGGGCTAAGTCCCCCTGTCCCAGCCTTTACCAGCAGTGGCTGTGTCCTGCCTGTGGTCGCTGGGCTCCTGGCCGTGGTCCCCCTCTCCCTGCCCTCTTTGGCTGATGCCTGTTCTCCCTCTGTCCTCAGGAGCCTCAGGACCAGCCTGGCTGCGACTGCCCCTGTGCAGAGGGGCAGAGTCCCGTGGACCCACTTGTCTGGGCTGCTGGAGGAGCACCATGGAGGGTCAGGTCTCCCTGGCCAGGCTGCCCTGCACTGCGGGTCCACGCCTGACCAGAGCTCTTCACCACACCCTCTGTTGCTGGCCCAGAGGGGCTGAGTGGAGTGGGAGCCAGGCCTGGTCCGGGCCCCTCCTGGAGAGCTGTGCACCTGCTCTGGCTCTTTGCCCATGGCTGGGCTGGGGCTGGCTGCTGAGTGCAGGCTGGGGAGGCTGCGTGACTGTGGGTCTGGCCCCACGTTGGGGTCACTCACCACTTCCTGTCCCAGCAGACAGTGCGGCTCATCTCCACGTCATGTCTGGTCTGTGGTCTGTCTGTGGTGGGGACAGGTGTCTGTAGCCTGGGCCTTGTGACCTCAGGGACCCTGGAGGGAGGAGGGCTCCACGTGGCCGGCCACAGGACGGGCTGGGGGCTGAGATGCAGGGAAAGTGCATGGGGACCTCGTGGCCATGCGTCTTAGTCATTTGTGGCTGCTGTAACAAACACAGCACAGACGAGCAGGCTCTACCGGAAGGCACTGATTTCTCCCAGGTCTGCAGGCTGGAGGCCAGCATCAGGGATGGAATTCTTCCAGTGTGCACGCCTGGAGCGGGAGAGAGGGCAAGCCAGAGAGATCAATCTGGATGCCCCATGTGAAGGGAGAGAGACACACACACACACACAGAGACACAGAGAGAGAGAGAGAGAGAGAGAGATCAGTCAGTGCACCTCGCGTGGATAGAGAGAGGGTACGAGGCTGCTTTGGGTGCTATTCCCAGCTCACGCTCAGAGGGCCCAGGGGGAAGAAGCCCTGGATCACGCAGCTGACGACCACTGTCTCTCCTGACAGAGGACAGGGGAGTCTCAGCGGGAAGAAGCTGGGGCTTTCCGTGGGATCTGCAACACAGGACACGCTGTGAGACTGTCGCCATCACATGGCGGCTACCCCGGAGCACGGGCAGGCGATATCCCAGTGTCCATGTTTACAGTTCTTCACCGTTCACTTGTGGGCTGTATTTCATTGTGTACACACTTGTAGTATTACACAGCATACATGTGGTTTGTATTTAATGGTGTATGTGTGGGTATTCTGCAGAGTATGTGTGTGTGGTATTTCATGCTGTATGTGTGTGTATTTTATGGTATATGTGGCTGTATTTTGTGGTGTATGTGTGTGTGGTATATCTTGGTACATGTGGGCTGTATTTCATGGTGTGTGTTTGGTACTTCATGGTGTATTTGTGGGCTGTATTTCATTGTGTACGTTTGTGTGGCATATCATTGTGTACATGTGGGCTGTATTTTGTGGTGTATTTGTGTGTGGTATTTCGCGGTATATAAGGGCTGTATTTCACGGTGTATGTATGTGTCGTATTTCATGGTGTACTTGTGGGTTGTATTTCATGGTGTACATGTGTATGTGGTATTTCATGGTTTATGTGTGTATGGTATTTCATGGTGTACATGTGGGTTGTATTTCTTGGTATACCTGTGTGTGGTATTTCATGGTACACATGTGTGTGGTATTTTGTGGTGTACACGTGGCCTTATTTTGTGGTGTATGTGTGTGTGGTATTACATGGTACATGTCAGCTGTATTTCATGTTGTGTGTGTGTGGTATTTCATGATGTAACATGTGTGTGGTATTTCATGGTGTACATGTGGGCTGTATTTCATGGTATACATGTGTGTGGTATTTTGTGGTGTACAGGTGGGCTGTATTTTGTGGTTTATGTGTGTGTGGTATTACATGGTACATGTCAGCTGTATTTCATGTTGTGTGTGTGTGGTATTTCATGGTGTAACATGTGTGTGGTATTTCATGGTACACATGTGTATGGTATTTTGTGGTACATGTGGGCTGTATTTCATGGTGCACGTGTCTGTGGTAGTTTGTGGTGTGTGTAGTGATGGTAGTTCGTGGTGCACAGGAAGCTCATGTTCTTTGTCCAGTCTTCTGTCCATGCACACCTAGGTCGAGTCCTGGGGCGTTTCCTTTGGGTAAGGACCTGGGAACAGGACCAGTTGTTTGCAAGACAACCATATGCTCTGCACGGGGCCGTTCTGATTGACACTCCTGCCAGCCAGCCGCGTGCAAGGAGTCCCTTGGCTCCACCTCCTCCCTAACGCTTAGCTTTGCTCCGGTTTTTTTTTTTTTTTTTTTTTTTTTACAGGCAGAGTGGACAGTAAGAGAGAGAGAGCCAGAGAGAAAGGTCTCACTTTGCCGTTGGTTCACCCTCCAATGGCCGCTGCGGACAGTGCGCTGCGGCTGGCGCACCGTGCTCATCCGATGGCAGGAACCAGGTGCTTATCCTGGTCTCCCATGGGGTGCAGGGCCCAAGTACTTGGGCCATCCTCCGCTGCACTCCCTGGCCACAGCAGAGAGCTGGCCTGGAAGAGGGGCAACCGGGACAGAATCTGGCGCCCCGCCTGGGACTAGAACCCGGTGTGCCGGCACCGCAAGGCGGAGGATTAGCCTAGTGAGCCACGGTACAGCCAGCTTTGCTCTTTTGGACAGGGCCACCCTGATATTACAAGGTGGAGTCTCACGATGAGTTCATGTGCGTTTCCATGGAGGCCAGTTTGACGGCAAGGCTGCCACGGGTGCCCACTCAGGCCCACCCCTCCAGCCCAGGCACAGCTGGAATCTTTTTTTTTTTTTTTAAGATTTATTTATTTATTTGCCAGTCAGAGGTACAAAGAGAGAGATGGAGAGGCAGAGAGAGAGAGAGAGAGAGAGAGAGAGAGATCTTCCAATCAATGGTTCAATCCCAAGTTGGCCTCAATGGCAGGAGCTGTGTCAATCCAAGGCAGGAGCCAGGAGCTTCTTCCGGGTCTCCCACGTGGGTGCAGGGGCCCAAGGCCGTGGGCTGTATTCCACTGCTTTCCCAGGCCACAGCAGAGAGCTGGATTGGAAGTGCAGCAGCCGGGTCTTGAACTGGTGCCCATATAGGATTCCCGTGCATCAGTCCAGGGCGTTAACCTGCTGTGCAAAGTGCTGGCCCCAGAGCTGGAATCTCACTGGCAGGCGGCTCCCGGGGAAGGAACAGCTGTGGGAGCTGCTGCACTTCGTGTCCTGTGGGGGCCACGGCTCCGCGGCAGAGGCTGCCCTGAGCAGGAAGCAGCCCGGGTCCTCGTGGTTGCCGTGGCAGCACTGGTGAGGCCTGGGTCTGGAGCATCAGGGCCCCCAGGTGTGCAGCCACAGGGTCTGGAGGCCTTGGGGAGCAGGCAGACAGCAGGAGGAGTGCGGATGGTGTGGCCAGCGTTTACGACCAGGAATCAGTGCTCAGGGGTGGCCCCGAGCTCGGGACCAGGACTGAATAAGCTGACCTCAGCTCGCTGACCAGTTACAGGGGCAGTGACCTGGAGCTTGGGTTACTGACCAGGGCCACTGCCTGTGTTCAGGACCCAACTCAGGACCTGAAGCAGGGCTCAGCAGTAGCCCCAGGGAGCAGTGGGCAAACGCAGGGTCCAGAACTCAGGGGTGGGGAGCTGTAACCAGTGACAGGGTCAGGACAGGTGCAGAATCCAGGACCAGGACTGAGTGACCAGAACCAGGTCCATGGCCACATCCAGGGAATTGACCTCCTGAGCCCTCCCCGGAGGAGCACTGGTCTTGGACTTGAGACCCCTGCAGGGCCAGGCCGTGTCTGGGGCACCATGTCCAGTTCCATGCTGAAGTCCCTGTGTTGGAGTGGCAGGCGTCTCCCAGTCTGCAGCCACCGTGGTTTCCCTGAGCCATCGTCCAGCAGAGTGAGAACATTCGTCTGGGAAGGGTTGAGTGCACCTGGCAGGGGGATGGGGGGGTCCGCTGCTTCATGGAGGGCTGGGCTCTGGCATGCAGAGCTGGCTTTCCCAGGGGCTCCTGCACGCTTCCCTCCTGCAGAAACAGGGGCAGCTGAGGGTGGGCGGTGTCCTCACCCTCTCCCCTGTCCCAGCCCGGGCCTGGCTCCCAGGAGCCTTGGTGGAATGCTCAACTCCTGCACCCGGGGACGCTCCCACCCTGACCCAGGGCACCCATGTCCCAGTTCCTGCAGGGACCCGTGTGCCCCTCTATGGCAGCAGCAGTCACCTCTCCTTGGGCCTGGACACCTCCCCAGGGCATCCCCACACCTGTGCCTCAGTACTGGGGTCCCTCTTTGTTGCCAGGTGGGCCCCGGATGCTGGTCACGGTCAGAGCTGTGCTGTAGAACAGGCTCAGCAGGAAGAGAGTGAGGAGGGTGACGGTGGTGGGCCACAGGTTGGCGCCGGGGGCCTCCTCCTCCAGGCTATCCTGTGGCAGATCCAGCACCACACAGGGCAGGGGCTCCTGACAACCTGCAAGACACAGAAGGCCTGCCAGGACGTGAACGTGTGGGTGTGCCTGGGCCCAAGGCCTTCCCTCCCATACCTCCTCAGGGGCTGGGGGTGGAATGGTGGGGTCTCTATGGGGTCTGAGGGTGAGTTCAGGGCCCATAGGGGGTTGGCCCCTGCAAGTGTCTTAGCGCAGCTGCAGGACAGGAGGCGGGGCAGTGTCCTTGCTGGTCCAGGGAAGGTGTGGCCAGAGCCCTGCTGGCCTGAGCTGAGCCATGTGTCAGTGGCTCCTGCCTAAGCCCTGCTCTTGGGCTGGCCTTGGCCAGGACCTGGGTCCAGAGAGGACCAGGCACACCTCAAGGTCTGAGTGTGGGGTCAGTGTGCCCAGGGCGTGAGCAGGGACCATGGTGTGAGCAGAGCCTCTGTTCTTCCCCAGGGAAGTGGCTGAGGGATGGCCAGCGAAGGCCAGCAGCCAGCAGCCAGCAGAGTGGACCAGGTGTCCTAGGTCCTGGGTCACGGATCTCTGTGTTAAATTCGGTTTAAAAGTTTGTCATTACTGGTACATCAATCATCTATTTCAATATGTTACATTTCTATCCATCTATCATTTCACACATCTATCAGTCTGTCATCCTCCACCCATCCAAGTACTCATCCCTCCCTCAATTATCCTATCCAGTTTTTGATTCACCCCTACATCTATCTACTCTCCAACTTAAAACCATCCATCCATCCATCCATCCACCCACAAACCTACCTTTGCATCCAGTTAAATATCCATGAATCTATTCATCTACCTATCCATCCATCAATCTGTAACCAGCCACCATCCATCCTTTCAACCATCCATCTACCTGTCCATCCATCCACTGATCTATGCATCCATCCATCCATCCATCCATCTGTCTGTCCGTCCATCCACGTTCCACTCTGTCATGTGGTCACTGGCTTATCTGTCTGTTCTCCATGTTAATTCTCTCCCTTTCCCTCTTTCTTAGGAATCTGCTTCTTTGGCTCAGTTCCTGGGCCCATGGGGTGGCTGGGGTACTTGTGTGGGTGCTGTTTTCCTGCCCGGCCTGTTCCTCCCCCTGAGTTCTTTGAACCGGGACCCTCTGGGGAGAGAAGTGGCTGTGTGTGGGGCTCCACTTCACCTGGGCCCTGACAAGGGTGATGGCGAGAGCCTGAGCCCTGGGAGGCCCCAAGGTCATCTGAGATAAGAGCTGGGGCCCTGTGCCTTTTGGATTCCTGGTGCCCGGGGTTCCTACATTGGTCTGGGAGCTCCTGGGGTGCGAATCAGAAGCCCAAGGCCTGAGGAGGGGCCCGTGTAGGTGGTCTCTGCCCTGCCCCTCTCTGCCTGTGGTTTGGCTCAGACTCGGGCTCAGGAGGGGATAGAGGGTTGAGTCTGGGACCCAGCAGTGAGCAGTGTCTGCCTAGGGTGGGCTGTGCAAGTGATCCTTGAGCTGTGCATGGCTGGACATTCAGGGAGGCCCAGAGAGGGCCAGCAGGGCCTGGGCAGCAGGGCTGGGCTGAGGAAACTGTCACGGCCTTGAGCAGGGACTCCCCTTGCTTTCCTGGAGCTGGGTCTGGGCTGTGAGCTCTCCTGCAGCTGAGGGGGACGTGTGTGAGCGTGTGTGGCCTGTGAGCACGTGTGTGTGTGCAGGCCCCAGAGGGCGTGGTGCGGGGTGGGGCCTGCTGTGTGCCCTGTGTGTGTGAGCGCTGTCCTGCACTGCTGGGTGGTATCTGATGGGGCTGACCTCTGCCACGCTGGGGGACTGCTGGTCGCCCCTCTTCCTGTGGTCCTGCACCCAGCCCTGTTCCTCCCCCTCCCTCCCTCGTCCTCTGCACCAGGGCAATGGCTGCACCCCTGCTGCCAGGAACTCCTGCTGGTGTCCACGGCTCTGGGTGCGACCTGAGCTGTGCCTGCACTGCCTCAGAATCCACCCCGGCTCAGCCTCCCCTCTCACTGCTCCCTCCCAGACACGCTCACTCCCAGACACACTCACTCCCAGACACACTCACTCCCAGGCACGCTCACTCCCAGGCACGCTCTCTCCCAGGCACACTCACTCCCACAGACACCTGTGCTCACACTCAACTCACATGCACACTCATGGGAACCATGCATCATGTCCCCTCCAGGTGCCTGAGCCCCATCTCCTAGGACCAGGGGCGCTCCCCCTCCCCGCCCTGTGGCTGCAGCCCCCGAGGAGACAGACAGGCACAATGAACCCGCAGGGCTGCTGGGGGTGAGCACGGAGTTTATTCAGGGCAGGCTAGGGGCTCAGTAGCACACGGCTTCCACGTCTGCCACGACCACAGACACGTTGACTTGGGTGGGTTTACCCGCCTCCCGGTTGATGGTCTTCTGGGTGAAGTGCTCGGCCAGGCCCTCATGGCCCACCACGCAGGTGTAGCTTTCATTCTGGTTCCAGTCCTCGGCTGGCACGCGCAGCAGGCTGGTGACAGCGTAGGTGGTGGGGTCCTGGCCGGGCTCGGGCAGGGGATCCCACACCAGGTAGCTTTCTTTGAGGACTACCGTGCCTTTGTTTGTCCAGGACACCAGCACGTCCTTGGGGCTGAAGCCCTGCACCAGGCAGGTCAGCGTCACCAGCGCGTTGAGGGCCAGCTCCTCCGATGGCGGTGGCAGCAGGTGGACCTGGGGTGGGATGAGGCTGCCTGGAAGGGGGAGAGTGGGATCAGGGTGGCAGGGGAGGATTGAGTCCCACTGTCCTGCACGCCGGCCTCAGTTTCCCTCTGTTTTATGGGGAAAGGAGCCTAGAAGCCCAGGAGGGGAGGGAGAAGTTTTACCCGGGGGTGAGGAGAGGAGCCCATTGCCCAGGGTTGGGGTCAGGCCCACCTCTGCTGATGGTGGCTGTCAGGGAGCCGCCCTCTATCTCAGGGTGGGTGACTGTGCAGGTGAACTCTGTCCCCGCATTCCAGGGCTCCGCACAGCCGGGCAGCACGCTGGACACACTGTAGCAGCCGCAGGGGTAACTCTGGACGCTCTGCTGGACGGGTTCGTTCCCGTTTGTGGGCTCCCAGGTGAAGACGGCGCCCTCGGGGTTCAACAGGCCACTCAGGGTGCAGGTGAGGCTGGCCTTCGATTCCAGGAGCAGGTCCCCGATGTCTGGCCGCTGCAGGGACAGGCTGGGCTCCCCGCAGGAGATGGTGGTGTTGGGGCAGCCTGAACATTCTGAAACTAGAGAGGGCCACATCTGTCAGTGTGCAGCGCGCACATCCTGGCCCAGGCTGCCATCCCCCAAGTATTGTCCAGCCCAGCAGCCCACATGCAGCCTCAGGGCCCCCAGCCGCCCTCCTACCTGGGCAGGGCACGATCAGATCTCTGTCCACTTCATTGTGCTCCACGTGGCAGATCACACACTTAGGACACTCTTCAAGTGTCAGGCTCAGCAGGCTGCTCGTGGTGTAGAGGCTTGAGGGGGGAGACGGGACAGGAGGGAAGATCACGTCCCCCTCGCTGCCGTTCCAGCTCACATTCAGAGGGCCCAGGGGGAAGAAGCCCTGGATCAGGCAGCCGACGACCACGGTGTTTCCCGACACAGGTCCAGGGAGGATCAGGGGAAAGAGGCTGGGGGTTTTTGCGGGATCTGTAACATAGGACACGCTGTGAGACCATCACAGTCACAAGGCTGCAGCCCCAGACAGCCCTGGGAGCACAGGACCCTGCCTGCATCGTCACAGCAAGAACCTGGCCCAGAGAGGGGAGGAGACCAGCCCAGGGTCACACAGCAGCTGGACCAGGACTGGGGCCTGAAGTGTCCAGCTGGCTCCTGCTGCCCTGTGTCTCCAGGCTCCTCGGGGCTGAGCTGCTCAAGCTTGGCTGGCACGGAGCCGTCGAGGGCCGCAGGCTCCCCGGCCTCAGGGCCCCTGGGCAGTGTGCACAGGGTGGGGGTGCTGAAGGGAGGAGGGGACAGGCTGGCTGGAGCAGTGAAGCAGGCTGGGCCTGGTGAAGGCCGAGGGGAGGCAGGGGTGGGGCCCAGCTCTGTGCCCAGCTTGCACTGCCCTTGCCAGGGTCCCAGACCCTCGCCCCAGCCCCACGTCTCACACTCACACCCCTCCCCCATGAGCAGCAGTCGACAGCCCTCATGGCCACCAGGGCTCCAATGCCAAGGAGCGCTTGTTCCTGGAGCTCTGACCACATGGCCGCCTCCTGCCCAGGACGTCTCTGAGTCCTGCAGGACAGAGTGACCGACAGCGCCCAGAGGCACAGGCTCCGCCCTAGGAGCACAGGCGCCCCCTACTGCACTAGGGCTCAGGTCTTCAATGGTTTTCATGCCTGGAACCCCACACCTGGGAACCAGCTTAGCCCCAGACACAGACTTTGCACTTCCCCCAGAGGCCTCAGAGACTGCAAGCTCAGCCCACTCAGCCCTCGCTGTCCTGCTCAGCCCAGCTCAGCTCAACTTAGCCCAGCTTTGTCCACCCACGCTCAGCTCAGCGGACTGGATTCGTTCAACACAGCCCAGTTCAGCCCAGCTCTGCCCAGCTCAGCCCAACGAGGCTCATTCCGCCCTGCCCAGCCCAGGCAAGCCCAGGTGTGATCAGCCCAGCCCAGCCCAGTTCAGTCCTGCTCAGTTCAACTCAGCCCAGCTTAGCCTAGCTCCACCTAGCTCAGTCTATCCAAGTTCCATCCAGCACAGGTCACCTCAGCCAGCTCAGCCCAGCCCAGCCCAGTTCAGTCCTGCTCAGTTCAACTCAGCCCAGCTTAGCCTAGCTCCACCTAGCTCAGTCTATCGAAGTTTCATCCAGCACAGGTCACCTCAGCCAGCTCAGCCCAGCCCAGCCCAGCTCAGCGCAGTCAGGTCACCTCAGCCCAGCTCAGCCCAGCCCAGCTCAGCCCACCCAGCACAGCTCAGCCCAGTCAGGTCACCTCAGCCCAGCTCAGCCCAGCCCAGCTCTGCCCAGCCCAGCCCAGCTCAGTCCAGGTCAGGTCACCTCAGCCAGCTCTGCCCAGCCCAGCCCAGCTCAGCCCAGTCAGGTCACCTCAGCCAGCTCAGACCAGCCCAGCCCAGCTCAGCCCAGGTCAGGTCACCTCAGCCCAGCTCAACCCAGCCCAGATGAGCTCAGCCCGGCTCAGCCCACTTCAACATAGCCCACATCAGTTCAGCTCAGCTCAGCCCAGCTCAGCTCAGCCCTGTACTGTCCAGCCCAGCTGAGGTCACCTCTCAGCCCAAACCAGGTCACCTCAGCCCAGCTCAGCCCAGCCCAGCCCAGCCCAGCCCAGGTCAGGTCACCTCAGCCCAGCTCAGCCCAGTCCAGCCCAGCCCAGCCCAGTTCAGCCCAGCCCTGCTCTGCCCAGCTCAGCCCACCCAGCACAGCTCAGCTCAGCCCTGCTCAGCCCACCCAGCCGAGGTCAGCTCTCAGCCCAAACCAGGTCAGCTGAGCTCAATTCCAGCTCAGCTCTTCACAGCCCAGCTAAGATCAGGTTAGTCCAGGGCAGCCCAGCCAGGCCTTTCAGGCCAGCTCTGCCAGGCTCAGTTCAGCCCAGCTCAGCTTGGCTAAGACCAGCTCAGCCCAGCTAAGACCAGCTCAGCCCAGTCAGGTCACCTCAGCCAGCTTAGCCCAGCCCAGCCCAGCTCAGCCCAGTCAGGTCACCTCAGCCCAGCCCAGCCCAGCCCAGCCCAGCTCACCCCAGTCAGGTCACCTCAGCCCAGCCCAGCCCAGCCCAGCCCAGCTCAGCCCACCCAACACAGCCCAGCTCAGCCCACCCAGCACAGCTCAGCTCAGCCCAGCCCAGATGAGCTCAGCCCGGCTCAGCCCACTTCAACATAGCCCACATCAGTTCAGCTCAGCTAGCCCAGCTCAGTTCAGCCCTGCACTGCCCAGCCCAGCCGAGGTCAGCTCTCAGCCCAAACCAGGTCAGCTGAGCTCAATTCCACTCAGATCAGCACAACCTACTCCAGCTCAGCTCTTCACAGCCCATCTAAGATCAGGTTAGTCCAGGGCAGCCCAGCCAGGCCTTTCAGGCCAGCCTGCAGGGCTCAGTTCAGCCCAGCTCAGCCCAGCCCAGCCCAGCCCAGCCCAGGCCAGCCCAGATCAGCCCAGCTAAGACCAGCTCAGCCCAGCCCAGCTCAGCCCAGCTAAGACCAGCTCAGCACAGGCCAGCCCAGCTCAGCCCAGCTAAGACCAGCTCAGCCCAGCCCAGCCCAGCTCAGCCCAGCTAAGACCAACCTAGCCCAGGCAAGCCCAGCCCAGCCCAGCCCAGCCTAGCCCAGCTCAGCACAACTAAGTGCAGCTCAGCCCTGCTCAGCTCAGTTCAGGGAGGGGGTGGGCGTCCATCAGCTTCCCCACGTCCTCCTCTGCTCATCTCTGTCCCAGCCCAGCCCACGTCCAGATCAGCCTGCAGGGCTCTTGGCACTGCCTCCCAGGACTCGGCTCATCCTGACTGAGTTGGGCTCTGCCGGGCTCAGCCCCCTATCCCAGCCTCTCCCGGCCAGTGGCTGTGTCCTGCCTGTGGTTGCTGGGCTCCTGGCCGTGGTCCCCCTTTCCCTGCCCTCTTTGGCTGATGCCTGTTCTCCCTCTGCCCCCAGGAGCCTCAGGACCAGCCTGGCTGCGACTGCCCCTGTGCAGAGGGGCAGCATCCCGTGGACCCACCTGTCTGGGCTGCTGGAGGAGCACCATGGAGGGTCAGGTCTCCCTGGCCAGGCTGCCCTGCACTGTGGGTCCATGCCTGACCAGAGCTCCTCACCTGCACCCTCTGCTGCTGGCCCAGAGGGGCTGAGTGGAGTGGGAGCCAGGCCTGGTCCAGGCCCCTCCTGGAGAGCTGTGCACCTGCTTGGCTCTTTGCCCATGGCTGGGCTGGGGCTGGCTGCTGAGTGCAGGCTGGGGAGGCTGTGTGACTGTGGGTCTGGCCCCACGTTGGGGTCACTCACCACTTCCTGTCCCAGTAGACAGTGCAGCTCATCTCCACGTCATGTCTGGTCTGTGGTCTGTCTGTGGTGGGGACAGGTATGTGTGGCCTGAGCCCTGGGACCCCAGGGACCATGGAGGGGCGAGGGCTCCACGTGGCCGGCCACAGGATGGGCTGGGGGCTGAGATGCAGGCAAAGTGCATGGGGACCCCGTGGCCGTGCGTCTTAGTCATTTGTGGCTGCTGCAACAAACACAGCACAGACGGGCAGGCTTCGCCAGAAGGCACTGATTTCTCCCAGGTCTGCAGGCTGGAGGCCGGCGTCAGGGAGGGGATTCTCCCAGTGTGCACACCTGGACAGAGAGAGGGCAGGGGACTGTTCTGGGAGTCCTCACCTAGAGGGGTGCAGGGAGTTAGGGAGAGAGAGAGACAGAGTGGTAAAGAAAAAGGGAGAGAGAGAGAGAGAGAGAGAGAGCGTGCTCACCCTGGGTGTCTTCATCTAGACGGAGAGTGAGAGAAAGAGAGAGAGAGAGAGAGCTAGCGAGAGTAATGCGGGAGGTTTAGTGAGATTTTCCATCCTCCACCCCGCCCCCCCCGCCGGTAACAGCCAGGGCTGGGTCGTGCTTGAGCCCGGAGCCAGGAGCTCCCCCAGGTCTCCCACGGGGGTGGCAGGGCCCAGGCAGGGGAGCATCAGCTGCCGCCCCCAGGGTGCGCATGGGCAGGAAGCTGCCCTGGAAGTGGGGCTGGGACCCAGACGCCGGCTGTGGGCGTCTCAGGCAGCCGCAGGAGCCCTCTTCCTCCACGTCCACATTGAGCAGCAGCGTCCGTGCTGTGAGTGGATCGTGAGGCTCTGGAGATGCACGGGACGGGCGTGAGCGAAGCCAGAGAATGAAGGCGTCATCACTCACGCTGATGACGTTTGTGGAGAGAACGTGAAGATCCCTCCCGCACGTGGTGAAAGGGATTTATTCATTGTTTGAAAGGCGGGAATGAGACAGAGATGAAAAGAGATCTTTGGTTTTTTGGTTCCTGCCCCAAATGCCTGCAAAGCCGGAGCCAGGCCAGGCCAACGCTGGGATCCCAGAATTCCCTCTGGTCCCCAGTGTGGGTGCAGGGCCTGAGCACTGAGCCACCACCCACCGCCTTCCCAGGTGCAGAGCAGGCAGCTGGGGAGGAAGCGGAGCAGCCGGGGCTGAGCTGGCGCTGACCCGGGGCTGGTGTGCTCCAGGGCCCTGCAGTGCGCTGTCCCCCTGAGCCGCACCTGAGCGCCCGGGGATCCTGTCCCACTGTGTTCTCACCTGGGGTTCCCCACCTCCTCTCCTCAGGCTCCCACGACACCGCCCTGTGCTCTCATATTGCACGTGACAAAGAGCCACGGAGTGCGTGCTCCTCTGGGCCAGGCACAGTTGAGGGCACGGTGGCCGCCAGGCTCCTGCATCTGCAGCCAAGACTGAATTTCCCTCTCTGAAAGGTGAGGGCTCTTCACGGGGTCCACGAGCCTCAGGGTGCACAGATGGGTGCCTCAGGGAGCACACGTGGGTGCTTCAGGGTGCACACGTGGGTGCTTCAGGGAGCACACGTGGGTGCTTCAGGGAGCACACGTGGGTGCATCAGGGGGCAGAGGTGGGTGCCTCAGGGAGCACACGTGGATGTCTCAGGGAGCACACGTGGATGACAATTTAGGGTGAATTTTCTGGGGTACGTGGGATATTTCTGAGTGTAGAGGGTGGTACTTTAGGGTTTACTTGTTTACAGTTCTTCCTGTTGATGTGGGCTGTATTTATGGTGAACATCTGTGTGTGTGGTATTTCATGGTGCTTGTGCGGCTATATATCGTGTTGTACGTGTGTGTGGTATTCGTATGTGTGTATGTGTGTGTGGTAGTTCATAGTGCACAGGAAGCACATGTTCTTTGCCCAGTCTCTGTCCGGGCACACCTAGGTCGAGTCCTGGCTTTTGCTACTGGGGGCAGTGCTGCCAAGAGCAGGGACAGTGCCTCTCCCTGACCTCTGACCTCATTTCCTCTGGGCAGGGACCTGGGGCCGGGACCAGTTCTAGGCGGATGTTGTGATGGGGTGGCTCTCTCTGTGTTTTCCTCAGCCAGGTGGTCAGCGGTGCACACAGGGGCTGACCTCGTGTGACGGCCTCCTGGCTGTGGCCCTGAGGCCTGGTGGTGCAGCTTCGCTCCGTGTGGAGGCAGCGCCTTCTCCTGCAGGGCTCACTTAACTCTCCCTTCCTGTGTGCGCACCTGTGCCCTTTCTCTCGCTGCATCTCGGCAGAAGTTACAGAGACAGAGAGAGGGAGGCCAGAGAGACTGTGGTTGGTTCACTCCCCAGATGGCCACAATGGCCAGGGCTTGGTCAGGCCAAAGCCAAGAACCAGGAGCTTCATCTGGGTCTCCCCCGTGCGTGGCATGACCCAGACATTTGGGCCTCCTCTGTGCTCTCCCAGCTGCATAGCAGAGAGCTGGGTTGGAAACAGGACATGAACTGGTGCCCATATAGATGCTGGCCTCCCAGGTTGCAGAGTTAAACACTGTGCCGCAATGCTGGCCCTGGGTGCTGACTTTTCATGATATATTTATTTGAAAGGCTTTTGCAGTGAAATTGACAAAACAGAGGGGGAGAGAGAGAGAGAGAGAGAGAGAGAGAGAGAGATCATACGTCCATTGATTCACTCCCCCAAAGCTACCTTGGCTGGGACTGGGCCTAAGCAAGCAGGAGCCAGGTCATCATCTGGGCCCGGCAGTGCCGAGTGATCTGAGTGTGGATCATGATCACTCCCAGGGTGCGGTTCCCAGGACCTGGGCTCAGGGCTATGGACCAGGGATGGCACCAGGAATCAGTGCTGAGGAGTGGCCCCGAGCTGGGGACCAGGACTGAATAAGCTGACCTCAGCTCGCTGACCAGTTACAGGGCAGTGACCTGGAGCTTGGGTTACTGACCAGGGCCACTGCCTGTGTTCAGGACCGAACTCAGGACCTGAAGCAGGGCTCAGCAGTAGCCCCAGGGAGCAGTGGGCAAACGCAGGGTCCAGAGTCAGGGGCGGGAGCTGTAACCAGTGACAGGGTCAGGACAGGTGCAGGGCCCAGGTCCAGGGCTGAGTGAGCAGAACCAGGACCCAGGGACCAGAACCAGGATCAGTGCTCAGGAAAAGGGTTCAGTGAGCATGACCAAGGATCAGTACCAGACCAAAAATGAGTGAACAGGACCAGGGCACAGTACTAAGGACCAGGGCTCAGTAAATTGGAACAGGACTCAGTCACCAGGACCACAGCTCAGTGTTCACTACAGGGCCCAATGCGGAGTACCAGTACCAGAGCCACTTCAAGGGAGGCCTTCTCCTGAGCCCTCCCCGGGGAAGCACTGGTCTCGGACTTGAGCCTCCTTACGGTCAGGCCGTGTCTGGTGCACTGCGTCGGGGACCTCCACGTCTTTGTTCGTCCAGTACACCAGCGGCGTCCCCGTGACATCCTTCCAGGAGCCTGGATCTGGTGCTCTGAGCAGAGTGGAGCTTTAGCTGCAGGGCCCTGGGGGGGGGGGGCTGTGCTCGCTCAGCAGGGGTGAGGTGCCCTCGCTCCAGCACAGCTTTTATTTTACTTGTCACTGATTTATTTATTTGAAGGCAGAATTACAGAGTAGAGAGATCCTGTGTGTGCTGATTCCCTCCCAGAGGGCTGCAAAGGCTGGGGCGGGGCCAGGCTGTGCCCTTCATCAGCTCTGACACGGGCAGGGGGACGCTGAGGTGTGGTGGCAGGTACTAGCCCGGGTCCCCGTGGGTCTGCTGTGCTGTGGGTCAGTGCCCCCGGGAGACGGCCTGGCTGAGACGGCCTGACCTGGTGGAAGGCAGCGGGGCCTGGGCTGACCCTGGCGGAAGGCAGGCTGGTCCCGGCTAACCTGAGCTCTTGGCCTTCCTGAAGCCTGGCTGGGGCTGGTGGGTGCCGTCTGTGAGCCCCTGGCCTGAGGGGTGCGAGGGCCCCATGGTCCCCACGGGGCTGTCCGTCCTTGCCCAGGCCTCGGGGCAATCTGGCCAGGCCTCCGTGGAGGGTCTGAGGACAGGGGTCTCAGCGGGGACACCTGGGCTGTGCCTGGGATGACTCAGCCGGCCCAGGGCTATTTCAGGGGTTTCAGCAGGTGCACGGGCACAGGAAGCTTCTGAAGAAGGAGCAACACAGGGGAAAACAACACGACCGCCCGTCCTCCTCGGTCCCACCTGCGCTGCACCCCTGACCCAGGGACCGCAGGCACTGAGTCCACCTCAGGCAGCCCGGGGCCTGGGCTTGTCCCCTCTCCACCCCTGCAACCCCTCAGGGCCTGAGAGGACGGAATGAGGATGAGGAGTGCGGCTGTGACTGCACCTGCAAGCGGTGCCCGCCGGGGCCTCCCTGAGGGCTGCGGCCTTCCTGCAGGTCACGTCCTAGAGCGGTCAGCACTCAGGGCTCAGGATGTGTGCAAAGGAGTCAGAGCCTTAGAGGATGCAGCTCAGGAGGAGTCCTGGTGTGTGGGATGGGGCCAGGCCCAGGCTCAGGACCAGGAATCAGTGAGCAGGACCAGGGCTCAGTGCTCAGGACCAGGTCCATGGCTACTCCATTGAGGCGTCCTCCTGAGCCGTCCCTTGTGAAGCACTGGTCTTGGACTTGAGCCTCCTGAGGGCCAGGCCGTGT
The DNA here is from genome assembly GCF_051225735.1 of Oryctolagus cuniculus. Taxonomy (NCBI): domain Eukaryota; kingdom Metazoa; phylum Chordata; class Mammalia; order Lagomorpha; family Leporidae; genus Oryctolagus; species Oryctolagus cuniculus. Next base: position 51,969,945 of record NC_142886.1, read on the forward strand.
CTGGGGCACCACGTCCAGTCCATGCTGAAGTCCCTATGGTGGAGTGGCAGGCGTCTCCCAGGCTGCAGCCACCGTGGCTTCCCTGAGCCATCGTCCAGCAGAGCGAGAACATTCGTCTGGGAAGGGTTGAGTGCACCTGGCAGGGGGATGGGGGTCCGCTGCTTCATGGAGGGCTGGGCTCTGGCATGCAGAGCTGGCTTTCCCAGGGGCTCTTGCACGCTTCCCTCCTGCAGAGACAGGGGCAGCTGAGGGTGGGCGGTGTCCTCACCCTCTCCCCTGTCCCAGGCCGGGCCTGGCTCCTGGGAGCCTTGGTGGAATCCTCAGCTGCTGCATCTGGGGACGCTCCCACCCTGACCCAGGGCACCCATGTCCCAGTTCCTGCAGGGACCCGTGTGCCCCTCTATGGCAGCAGCAGTCATCTGTCCTTGGGCCCAGACCCCCTCCCCTGGGCATCCCCACACCTGTGCCTCAGTACTGGGGTCCCTCTTTGCTGCCAGGTGGGCCCCGGATGTTTGTCATGGTCAGAGCTGTGCTGTAGAACAGGCTCAGCAGGAAGAGAGTGAGGAGGGTGACGGTGGTGGGCCACAGGTTGGCGCCGGGGGCCTCCTCCTCCAGGCTGTCCTGTGGCAGATCCAGCACCACACAGGGCAGGGGCTCCTGACAACCTGCAAGACACAGAAGGGCTGCCAGGACGTGAATGTGTGGGTGGGGCCTGGGCCCCATTCCTTCCCTCGCACGCCTTCTCAGGGGCTGGGGGCAGAGTGGTGGGGTCTCTATGGGGTCTGAGGGCGAGAGCAGGGCCCATAGGGGGTTGGCCCCTACAAGTGTCTTAGCGCAGCTGCAGGACAGGAGGCGGGGCAGTGTCCTTGCTGGTCCAGGGAAGGTGTGGCCGGAGCCCTGCTGGCCTGAGCTGAGCCACGTGTCAGTGGCTCCTGCCTAAGCCCTGCTCTTGGGCTGGCCTTGGCCGGGACCTGGGTCCAGAGAGGACCAGGCACACCTCAAGGGTCTGAGTGTGGGGGTCAGTGTGCCCAGGGCGTGAGGAGGGACCATGGTGTGAGTAGAACCTCTGTTCTGCCCCAGAAATGTGGCTGAGGGATGGCCAGCGGAAGGCCCTCAGCACAGAGGACCAGATGTCCTCAGGTCCTAGGCATTGATCTCTCATCTTAAATTGGAATTGAGCCGGCGCCGCGGCTCACTAGGCTAATCCTCCGCCTAGCGGCGCCGGCACACCGGGTTCTAGTCCCGGTCGGGGCGCCGGATTCTGTCCCGGTTGCCCCTCTTCCAGGCCAGCCCTCTGCTGTGGCCAGGGAGTGCAGTGGAGGATGGCCCAGGTGCTTGGGCCCTGCACCCCATGGGAGACCAGGAAAAGCACCTGGCTCCTGGCTCCTGCCATCGGATCAGCGCGGTGCGCCGGCCGCAGCGCGCCGGCCGCGGCGGCCATTGGAGGGTGAACCAACGGCAAAAGGAAGACCTTTCTCTCTGTCTCTCTGTCTCTCTCTCTCTATCCACTCTGCCTGTCAAAAAAAAAAAATTGGAATTGAACCTTTTTTCATATACTGGCAAATGATTCCTATCTATCAGTAGATTATGTATCTATTATTCTATCAGATTATGTATCTATCAGTAGATTGTGTATCTATCCATCTATCATTTCACACATCTATAAAGCTGGCCCTCATTGTACTGTGCACCACGTGGCAGGCCACACTGTCATCTGCAGGACACCTGTCAGGTGGTAGGATCAGCTCGCTGCATGCGGTGTACGGGCCTGAAGTGCCAGACTGGGCAGGCGGGAAGTTATAGACGCTCACGTTCTCCCCGCTGATGTTCCAGTACACTCAGAGGGCCCCGGGGGAAGGAGTCCCGGATCAGGCAGCTGACGACCACGGGCTGTGAATTCCCTTTTGACACAAGCATGGGAAGGCTCAGCGGGAAGAGGCTGGGAGGGGCTGCGTTCTCCGCAACACAGAGCACGCTGGGAGACCACCGCAGGCACGTGGCTGCAACCCCAGAGCGCCCTAGGAGCACAGGACCCCCCGCCTCGTCACAGTCAGAACCTGGCCCAGAGAGGGGGATAGAGCAGCCCAGGGTCACACAGCAGCTGGGCCAGGACTGGGGCTGGAAGTGTCCATCTGGCTCTGCTGCCCTGTGTCTCCCGGGCTCTTCGGGGTTGAGCTGCTCAAGCTTGGCTGGTATGGAGCCTTTGAAGGCCGCAGGCTCCCCGGCCTCAGGTCCCCTGGGCAGTGTGCACAGGGTGGGGGTGGTGAAGGGTCGGTGTAGAGGACGGGGCTGGCCAGGCCAGAGCAGCCTGGACTTCGTGAGGGCCGTGGGGAGGCAGAGGGTCCACCCAGCTCTGTCCCCACCTTGCAGTACCCCGACAGGGTCCCAAACCCTCCTCCCGGCCCAGCAAACCCACACTCAGCTCCCTCCCCACATGACCAGCAGTCGCCAGCCCTCCTGGCCACCAGGACTCCAATGCCAAGAGGCGCTTGTTCCTGGAACTCTGACCACGCAGCAGCCTCCTGCCCAGGACGTCTCTGAGTCCTGCAGGACAGGGTGATTGACAGAACCCCAGAGGCACAGGATCCACCCAGGACTACCTCTGGTCTCCTGCGTGGGTGCAGGGCCCGAGCATTGAGCCACCACCCACCGCCTTCCCAGGCGCAGAGCAGGGAGCTGGGGAGGAAGCGGAACAGCCGGGGCTGAGCTGGTGCTGACGCGGGGGCTGGTGCGCTCCAGGGCCCTGCAGTGCGCTGTCCCCCTGAGCCGTGCCTGAGCGCCCGGGGCTCCTGTCCCACTGTGTTCTCACCTGGTGTTCCCCTCCTCCTCTCCTCAGGCTCCCACGACACCGCCCTGTGTTCTCAGATATCATATGACAAAGAACCACGGAGCGCGTGCTGCTCTGGGCCAGGTGCAGTTGAGGGCACGGTGGCCGCCAGGCTCATGCACCTGTGGCCAAGACTGAATTTCCTCTCTGAAAGGTGAGGGCTCTTCACGGGGTCCACGAGCCTCAGGGAGCACATGTGGGTGCATCAGGGGGCAGAGGTGGGTGCTTCAGGGAGCACACGTGGATGTCTCAGGGTGCACACATGGATGAAAATTTAGGGTGAATTTTCAGGGGTACGTGGAGATGATATTTCTGAGTGTAGAGGGGTGGTACTTTAGGGTGTACTTGTTTACAGTTCTTCCTGTTGATTTTGGCTGTATTTATGGTGTACATCTGTGTGTGTGGATTTCATGGTGTATGTGTAGACTGTATATCATGTTGTACGTGTGTGTGGTATTTCGTCGTGTGTAGGTGTGCTATATTTTGTGGTGTATGTGTGTATGGTATTACATGGTACATGTCAGCAGTATTTCATGTTGTGTGTGTGTGTGGTATTTCGTGGTGTACGTGTGTGTGGTATTTCACAGTGTTTGTGTATGGTATTTTGTGGTCCATGAAGGCTGTATTTCGTGCTCTGTGTGTGTGGTATTTCGTGGTACATGTGGGCTCTATTCCATGGTGTGTGTGTGTGTGTGTGAAATATTTCGTGGTGTGTGTAGTGATGGTGTTTCGTGGTGCACAGGAAGCACTTGTTCTTTGCCCAGTCTCTGTCCGGGCACACCTAGGTCGAGTCCTGGCTTTTGCTACTGGGGGCAGTGCTGCCAAGAGCAGGGACAGTGCCTCTCCCTGACCTCTGACCTCATTTCCTCTGGGCAGGGACCTGGGGCCGGGACCAGTTCTAGGCGGATGTTGTGATGGGGTGGCTCTCTCTGTGTTTTCCTCAGCCAGGTGGTCAGCGGTGCACACAGGGGCTGACCTCGTGTGACGGCCTCCTGGCTGTGGCCCTGAGGCCTGGTGGTGCAGCTTCCCTCCGTGTGGAGGCAGCGCCTTCTCCTGCAGGGCTCACTTAACTCTCCCTTCTTGTGTGCGCACCTGTGCCCTTTCTCTCGCTGCATCTCGGCAGAAGCTCCCACGCCCTATGGCTGAGATTGCTCGAGTGGACGCCTTTGCCCCTGAGATCTGAGGGCTCGCTCCCGCTTCCCTCGGCTGGGGCGGCGCTGGCTGTGTGGCTGTCCCAGTGGCCTCTGCTGGGCTCAGCTAGGTTCATTCTAGACCCAATTATTCCCATGGTTTCATCCTGATGGGGGCGGAGTTGTTATTTTTAGAAAAGATTTGTTTCTTTATTTGAAAGCCAGAGTTACAGAGACAGAGAGAGGGAGACCAGAGAGCCTGTGGGTGGTTCACTGCCCAGATGGCTGTGATGGCCAGGGATGGGTCAGGCTGAAGCCAAGAACCAGGGGCTTCATCTGTGTCTCTCAAGTGCGTGGCAGGGACCCAGACATTTGGGCCTCCTCTGTGCTCTCCCAGCAGCACAGCAGAGAGCTGGGCTGGTACCATGAAATGAACTGGTGCGCACATGAGTTGCTGGCATCCCAGGCAGCGTTTATCACTGTGCTGCAATGCTGGCCCCTGTGTGTAAGAGACAGAGATAGATAGATAGATAGATAGAGAGAGACAGTGAAAGATCATACGTCCATTGATTCACTCCCCCAAAGCTACCTTGGCTGGGACTGGGCCTAAGCAAGCAGAAGCCAGGTCATCATCTGGGTCAGGCAGTGCTGAGTGATCTGAGTGTGGATCATGATCACTCCCAGGGTGCGGTTCCCAGGACCTGGGCTCAGGGCTATGGACCAGGGATGGCACCAGGAATCAGTGCTGAGGAGTGGCCCCGAGCTCGGGACCAGGACTGAATAAGCTGACCTCAGCTCGCTGACCAGTTACAGGGCAGTGACCTGGAGCTTGGGTTACTGACCAGGGCCACTGCCTGTGTTCAGGACCCAACTCAGGACCTGAAGCAGGGCTCAGCAGTAGCCCCAGGGAGCAGTGGGCAAACGCAGGGTCCAGAGTCAGGGGCGGGGAGCTGTAATCAGTGACAGGGTCAGGACAGGTGCAGGTCCCAGGACCAGGGCTGAGTGACCAGAACCAGGGCCCAGTGAGCAGAACCAGGAGTCAGTGCTTAGGAAAAGGGTTCAGTGAGCATGACCAAGGATCAGTACCAGACCAAAGATGAGTAGACGAACAGGACACAGTGAGCAAGACCAGGGCTCAGTAAACTGAAACAGGGTCAGTCACCAGGAACAGGGCTCAGTGCTCAGGACCAGGTCCGTGGGCACTCCAGGGAGGCGTCCTCCTGAGCCCTCCCAGGAGAAGCACTGGTCTTGGACTTGAGCCTCCTGCAGGGCCAGGCCATGTCTGGGGCACCGCGTCCAGTCCATGCTGAAGTCCCTGTGTTGGAGTGGCAGGCGTCTCCCAGGCTGCAGCCACCGTGGCTTCCCTGAGCCATCGTCCAGCAGAGCGAGAACATTCATCTGGGAAGGGTTGAGTGCACCTGGCAGGGGGATGGGGGGTCAAGCTTCATGGAGGGCTGGGCTCTGGCATGCAGAGCTGGCTTTCCCAGGGGCTCTTGCACGCTTCCCTCCTGCAGAGACAGGGGCAGCTGAGGGTGGGCGGTGTCCTCACCGCTCTCCCCTGTCCCAGGCCGGGCCTGGCTCCCGGGAGCCTTGGTGGAATCCTCAGCTGCTGCACCCAGGGACGCTCCCACCCTGACCCAGGGCACCCATGTCCCAGTTCCTGCAGGGACCCGTGTGCCCCTCTATGGCAGCAGCAGTCACCTGTCCTTGGGCCCAGACCCCCTTCCCTGGGCATCCCCACACCTGTGCCTCAGTACTGGGGTCCCTCTTTGCTGCCAGGTGGGGCCTGGATGCTGGTCACGGTCAGAGCTGTGCTGTAGAACAGGCTCAGCAGGAAGAGAGTGAGGAGGGTGACGGTGGTGGGCCACAGGTTGGCGCCGGGGGCCTCCTCCTCCAGGCTGTCCTGTGGCAGATCCAGCACCACACAGGGCAGGGGCTCCTGACAACCTGCAAGACATGGAAGGCCTGCCAGGACCTGGACTGTGTGGTATGGCCTGGGTCCACCCCTCGCATCCCACACCTCCTCAGGGACTGGGGGCAGAGTGGTGGGGTCTCTATGGGGTCTGAGGGTGAGAGCAGGGCCCATATTGGGTTGGCCTCTACAAGTGTCTTAGCGCAGCTGCAGGACAGGAGGCAGGGCAGTGTCCTTGCTGGTCCAGGGAAGGTGTGGCCTGAGCCCTGCTGGCCTGAGCTGAGCCACGTACTCAGTGGCTCCTGCCTAAGCCCTGCTCTTGGGCTGGCCTTGGCCGGGACCTGGGTCCAGAGAGGACCAGGCACACCTCAAGGTCTGAGTGTGGGGTCAGTGTGCCCAGGGCGTGAGCAGGGACCATGGTGTGAGCAGAGCCTCTGTTCTTCCCCAGGGAAGTGGCTGAGGGACCGCCAGTGAAGGCCAGCAGCCAGCAGCCAGCAGAGTGGACCAGACGTCCTAGGTCCTGGGTCACGGATCTCTGTGTTAAATTGGAGTTGACCAGTTTATCCTATTTTGGTACATCAATTATCTGTCTATCAATATTACATTTCTATCCATCTATCATTTCACACCTCTATCAAGCTGTCATCCTCCACCCATCCATGTACTCACCCCTTCCTCAGTTATCCTATCTTCCTATCCTTCCATCCATGTATGCACTCATTCATCTGCCTGTCGATGATTCTTCAATCCATCCTTCCACCCATCTACCCACCCACAAACTCAGCGAAGCATCAGACTAAATTTCCATCCATCTATCCACTTACCTATCCATCCATCAATCTGTAGAAACCCATCCTTACATCCATTCATCTGTCTACCTGTCCACGCATCCACTTATCCATCCATCCACCTGTCCATCCATCCTCCATCATCCGTTTACCTGTCCATCCATGAATCTGTAAAAACCCATCTTTACATCCATCTCCTAATCTATCCATCCATCAATCTGTAGAAACCCATCCTTACATCCATTCATCTGTCTACCTGTCCACCCATCCACTTATCCATCCATCCACCTGTCCATCCATCCTCCATCATCCGTTTACCTGTCCATCCATGAATCTGTAAAAACCCATCTTTACATCCATCTCCTAATCTATCCATCCATCCATCTACCTACCCATCCATCCATCTGCCCATCATGTGTCCTTGGTCCACTATGTCATGTGGTCATTGTCCTATCTGTCTGCTCTCCATCTATCAAGTCTCTGCTTTTCCTGCTTTCTTAGGAAGCTGCTCCTTTGGCTCAGGTCCTGGGTCCGTGGGGTGGCTGGGGTACTTGTGTGGGTACCATTTCCCCGCCTGGACTGTTCTTCACCCTGCAGCTCTTTTGGATGCGACCCACTGGGGAGGGAAGTGGCTGTGGGTGGGATCCTCTTCACCTGGGCCCTGACAAGGGAGGTGGCCAGAGCCAGAGCCCCTGGGAGGCCCCAATGGCGTCTGAGGCAAGAGCAGGGGCCCCGTGCCCTGTGGGAGTCCTGATGCCCGGGGTTCCTACACTGGTCTTCGACTGTTCTGGAGCTCCTGCGGTGTGAATCAGAAGCCTGAGGCCTGAGGCAGTGTCTGTGTGTGTGGTCTTTGTCCTGCCCCTCTCTGCCTGTGGTTTGGTTCAGACTTGGGCTCAGGAGAGAATTGGAGGGTTGAGTCTGGGAGCCCAGAAAAGAGCAGAGCCTGCCTAGGTTGGGCTGTGTAACTGTTCTCTGAGCTGCACATGCTGGATATTCTGGGATGCCCAGAGAGGGCCAGCAGGGGTCTGGGCAGCAGGGCTGGGCCTGGGGAAACCGTCTGGGGCTCGGGCGGGGACGCCCCTTGCCTTCCTGGAGCTGGGTCTGGGCTGTGAGCTCTCCTGCAGCTGAGGGGGACGTATGTGAGCGTGTGTGCCCTGTGAGCACGTGTGCCGTGTGCAGGCCCCAGAGAGCGTGGGGCAGGGTGGGGCCTGCTGTGTGCCCTGTGTGTGTCAGCGCTGTCCTGCACTGCTGGGCGGTGTCTGCCTGCGGCTGACCTCTGACAGGCTGGGGGTCTGCTGGGTGACCTCTTCCCAGGGGTCCTTGCACCCAGCCCCTGTTCCTCCCCCTCCCTCCCTCCCTCGTCCTCTGCACCAGGGCAATGGCTGCATCCCTGCCGCCCAGGAACTCCTGGTGGTGTCCACGGCTCTGGGTGCGACCTGAGCTGTGCCTGCACTGCCTCAGAATCCACCCCGGCTCAGCCTCCCCTCTCACTGCTCCCTCCCAGACACACTCACTCCCAGACACGCTCACTCCTTACACACTCACTCCCAGACACACTCACTCACAGACACACTCACTCCCAGGCACACCTACTCCCAGGCACACTCACTCCCAGACACGCTCACTCCCAGACACACCCACTCCCAGACAGACTCACTCTCAGACACACTCACTCCTAGACACACTCACTCCCAGGCACACCCACTCCCAGACATGCTCCCTCCCAGGCACACTCACTCCCAGACACGCTCACTCCCAGACACACTCACTCCCAGACACGCTCACTCCCAGACACACTCACTCCCAGACACACTCACTCCCAGGCACACTCATTCCCAGACACACTCACTCCCGCAGGCACCTGTGCTCACACTCACACTCACACGCACACTCACGTTCACCATGCATGGTGTCCCCTTCAGGTGCCCGAGACCCCAGCTCCTAGGACCAGGGGCGCTCCCCCTCCCCGCCCTGTGGCTGCACCCCTGAGGAGACAGACAGGCACGATGAACCCGCAGGGCTGCTGGGGCGAGCACGGAGTTTATTCAGGGCAGGCCAGGGGCTCAGTAGCACACGGCTTCCACGTCTGCCACGACCACAGACACGTTGACGTGGGTGGGTTTACCCGCCTCCCGGTCGATGGTCTTCTGGGTGAAGTGCTCGGCCAGGCCCTCATGGCCCACCACGCAGGTGTAACTGTCCCCCTGGTTCCAGTCCTCGGCCGACACGCGCAGCAGGCTGGTGACGGCGTAGGTGGTGGGGTCCTGGCCGGGCTCAGGCAGGGGCTTCCACACCAGGAAGCTGTTTTCGGGGACCTCCACGTCTTTCTTCCTCCAGTACACCAGCACGTCCTTGGGGCTGAAGCCCCGCACCAGGCAGGTCAGTGTCACCAGCGCGTTGAGGGCCAGCTCCTCCGATGGCGGCGGCAGCAGGTGGACCTGGGGTGGAGTGAGGCTCCCTGGAAAGGGGAGAGTGGGGTCAGGGTGGCGGGGGAGGACTGAGCCCCACTGTCCCGCACGCCAGCCTCAGTTTCCCTCTGTTTTACGGGGAGGGAGCCTCGGAGCCCAGGAGGGGAGGGAGAAGTTATACCCGGGGGTGAGGAGAGGAGCCTATTGCCTGGGGGTGGGGGCAGGCCCACCTGTGTCTTTGCTGATGGTGGCTGTCAGGGAGCCGCCCTCTATCTCAGGGTGGGTGACTGTGCAGGTGAACTCTGTCCCCGCATTCCAGGGCTCCGCACAGCCGGGCAGCACGCTGGACACACTGTAGCAGCCGCAGGGGTCACGCTGGGGGCTCTGCTGGACCGGTTCGTTCCCGTTTGTGGGCTCCCAGGTGAAGACGGCGCCCTCGGGGTACTTGAGGCCTCTCAGGGTGCAGGTGAGGCTGGCGTCTGAGCCCAGGAGCAGGTCTCTGAGGTCTGGCCGCTGCAGGGACAGGCTGGGCTCCTCGCAGGAGGGGCAGTGGCATTGTTCACATGGATCTGAAGAAACAGAGCGTGAGTAATGTGTCAGTGGCCCTCGCCCACCCCTGGCCTCAGGCTGCCCTTTGGCTGTAGTCCCTGGGTCGGGCCAGCAGCCCACTCTGCAGCCTCATGGCCCCACCCCAGCCTGCCCTCTGACCTGGGAAGGGCACGGGCAGACTCTCGTTTATTACTGAGTTGTACTCCACGTGGCAGGCTGCACTGTCATATTCAAGACACTGCGTGACTGGTAGGATCAGCTCGCTGCATGCGGTGTACGGGCCTGAAGTGCCAGTCGGGGCAGGTGGGAAGTTATAGACGCTCATGTTCTCCCTGCTGACGTTCCAGCTCACACGCAGAGGGCTCGGGGGGAAGAAGCCCCGGATCAGGCAGCCGACGACCACGGTCTGTGAATTCCCATCTGACACACGTAGGGGGAGGTTCAGCGGGAAGATGTCTGGGGTGGCTGCGGGCTCTGTAACAGAGGATCCTCAGTGAGACCACTGCAGGCACGTGGCTGCAGCCCCAGAGCACCCTGGGAGCACAGGACCCCTCCTGCCTCCTCCCTGCTGGAATCTGGCCCAGAGAGGGGGATAGAGCAGGCCAGGGTCACACAGCAGCTGGACCAGGACTGGGGCCAGAAGTGTCCATCTGTCTCCTGCTGCCCTGTGTCTCCCAGGCTCCTCGGGGCTGAGCTGCTCAAGCTTGGCTGGCACGGAGCCGTCGAGGGCCGCAGGCTCCCCGGCCTCAGGGCCCCTGGGCAGTGTGCACAGCGTGGGGTGCTGAAGGGAGGAGGGGACAGGCTGGCTGGAGCAGTGAAGCAGGCTGGGCCTGGTGAAGGCTGAGGGGAGGCAGGGGTAGGGCCCAGCTCTGTGCCCAGCTTGCACTGCCCTTGTCCGGGTCCCATACGGCCCCACGGTTTCACACGCAGCTCTGAACCGCCCCCCTACCCCCCATGAGCAGCAGTCGCCAGCCCTCCTGGCCACCAGGGCTCCAATGCCAAGGAGCGCTTGTTCCTGGAGCTCTGACCACATGGCTGCCTCCTGCCCAGGACATCTCTGAGTCCTGCAGGACAGGGGTGACCGACAGCGCCCAGAGGCACAGGCTCCACCCTAGGAGCACAGGCCCTGCCTGGCTGCACCATGGGCTCTGTCTTGACCTCTCTTTTCCAGAAACCTGTCAACTTGGGACACAGACTTTGGACTTCCCAGAGGCCTCATAGACTGCTCACCTCATTCTGCCCAGTCCTGCCCTCTCTGGGTCAGCCAAGGTCAGTCCAGGCCAGCTCAGTCCACCTCAGCCAGCTTAGCCCAGCTCAGCTCAGGTCAGCCCAGTCTTGCTCAGTCCACCTCAGTCATACCAGTCTAACCCAGCCCTGCCCAGCACAGCTTAGTCCAGCTTAATCCAGCTCAGCCCAGCCCAGCTCAACATATCCCAGCTCAACCCAGTTCAGTCTAGGTCACATACAGCTTAGTCCTGCTCAGCACTGCCCAGCCCAGCCCAGCTCAGCCAGCTCATTCCAGTCCTGTGCAGCTTAGTCCAGCCCAGCCCAGCCCAGCTCAGCCAGCTCAGTCCAGTCCTGTCCAGCTTAGTCCAAACCAGCTCAGCCCAGTGCAGTCTAGCTCAGTCCAGATTAGTCTAGCTCAGCTCAACAAAGCCCAGCCCAGTTCAGCCCAGCACAGCCCAGCTCAACCCAGCCCATCCCAGTTCAGTCCATCCCAGACCAGCTCAGTTCAACTCAGCCCAGTTCAGTCCAGCTTAATCCAGCTCAGGCCAGGTCAGCACAGCTCAGTCAGACTAGCCAAGGCCGCCCAGCCCCGGCCAGTTCAGCTGAGTTCAGTTCCGCCCAGCCCAGCCCAGCTCAATGTATCCCTTTCAGCCCAGTGCAGCCCTCCTCATTCCACTACGCTCTGCTCAGCCAGCCCAGAACAGGTCATCCAGCTTAATCCAGGTCAACCCGGCCCAACACTACCCTTTCAGCCCAGCCCAGCTCAGCCCAGCAGGGGGTGGGCGTCCATCAGGTTCCCCACGTCCTCCTCTGCTCGGCTCTGTCCCAACCCAGCCCACGTCCAGATCAGCCTGCAGGGCTCTTGGCACTGCCTCCCAGGACTCGGCCCATCCTGACTGAGTTGGGCTCTGCCGGGCTCAGCCCCCTGTCCCAGCCTCTCCTGGCCAGTGGCTGTGTCCTGCCTGTGGTCGCTGGGCTCCTGGCCATGGTCTCCCTCTCCCTACCCTCTTTGGCTGATGCCTGTTCTCCCTCTGCCCCCAGGAGCCTCAGGACCAGCCTGGCTGCGACTGCCCCTGTGCAGAGGGGCAGAGTCCCGTGGACCCACCTGTCTGGGCTGCTGGAGGAGCACCATGGAGGGTCAGGTCTCCCTGGCCAGGCTGCCCTGCACTGCGGGTCCATGCCTGACCAGAGCTCTTCACCACACCCTCTGTTGCTGGCCCAGAGGGGCTGAGTGGAGTGGGAGCCAGGCCTGGTCCGGGCCCTCCTGGAGAGCTGTGCACCTGCTCTGGCTCTTTGCCCATGGCTGGGCTGGGGCTGGCTGCTGAGTGCAGGCTGGGAGGCTGCGTGACTGTGGGTCTGGCCCCACGTTGGGGTCACTCAGCTGCCCACTTCCTGTCCCAGCAGACAGTGCAGCTTGCCCCCTCGTCATGTCTGGTCTGTGGTCTGTCTGTGGTGGGGACAGGTGTGTGGCCTGGACCTTGTGACCCAGGGGCCGTGGAGGGACAAGGGCTCCACATGGCGGGCCAAAGGACAGGGCTGGGGGCTGAGATGCAGGGAAAGTGCATGGAGACTTCATGCTGTGCGTCTTAGTCATTGGTGGCTGCTGTGACAAACAGTGCAGACGGGCAGGCTTTGCCGGAAGGCACTGATTTCTCCCAGGTCTGCAGGCTGGAGGCCAGCGTCAGGGAGGGGATTCTTCCAGTGTGCACGCCTGGACAGAGAGAGATGGAGACTGTTCTGCGTTTCTTCACCTGGACGGGAGTGAGGGGGGAGAGAGATAGACTGAGAAGAGAGAAAGAGAGAGAGCTAGCGAGAGTAATGGGGGAGGTTTAGCGAGATTTTCCATCCTCCATCCCCCCCACCCCCCACCTGTAACAGCCAGGGCTGGGTCGTGCTTGAGCCCGGAGCCAGGAGCTCCCCCAGGTCTCCCACGGGGGTGGCAGGGCCCAGGCAGGGGAGCATCAGCTGCCGCCCCCAGGGTGCGCATGGGCAGGAAGCTGCCCTGGAAGTGGGGCTGGGACCCAGACGCCGGCTGTGGGCATCTCAGGCAGCCGCAGGAGCCCTCTTCCTCCACGTCCACATTGAGCAGCAGCGTCCGTGCTGTGAGTGGATCGTGAGGCTCTGGAGATGCACGGGACGGGCGTGAGCGAAGCCAGAGAATGAAGGCGTCATCACTCACGCTGATGACGTTTGTGGAGAGAAGGTGAAGATCCCTCCCGCACGTGGTGAAAGGGATTTATTCATTGTTTGAAAGGCGGGAATGAGACAGAGATGAAAAGAGATTTGGTTTTTGGTTCCTGCCCCAAATGGCTGCAAAGCCGGGGCCGGGCCAGGCCAACGCCAGGGTCCCAGAATTCCCTCTGGTCCCCAGTGTGGGTGCAGGGCCCGAGCACTGAGCCACCACCCACCGCCTTCCCAGGTGCAGAGCAGGGAGCTGGGGAGGAAGCGGAGCAGCCGGGGCTGAGCTGGCGCTGACGCGGGGGCTGGTGTGCTCCAGGGCCCTGCAGTGCGCTGTCCCCCTGAGCCGTGCCTGAGCGCCCGGGGCTCCTGTCCCACTGTGTTCTCACCTGGGGTTCCCCACCCCTCCTCTCCTCAGTCTCCCGTGATACCCTCCTGAGCTTTCAGATTGCACGTGACAAAGAACCATGGAGCGCGTGCTCCTCTGGGCCAGGCGCAGTTGAGGGCACGGTGGCCGCCATGCTCCTGCACCTGTGGCCAAGACTGAATTTCCCTCCCTGAAAGGTGAGGGCTCTTCACGGGGTCCACGAGCCTCAGGGAGCACACGTGGATGTCTCAGGGTACACACGTGGATGATAATTTAGGGTGAATTTTCAGGGGTACGTGGAGATGATATTTCTGAGTGTAGAGGGTGGTACTTTAGGGTGTACTTGTTTACAGTTCTTCCTGTTTATCTGGGCTGTATTTAATGCTGCGTGGGTGGTGCCTCACCTTGTATATGTGTTTAGTAGTTTGTGGTGTACGTGTGTGTGGTATTTTTTCTTTGCACGTGTGTGTGATATTTCATGGTTTGTGTGTGTGTGGTATTTCGTGGTGTGTGTAGTGATGGTGTTTTGTGGTGCACAGGAAGCACTTGTTCTTTGCCCAGTCTCTGTCTGTGCACACCTAGGTCGAGTCCTGGCTTTTGCTACTGGGGGCAGTGCTGCCAAGAGCAGGGACAGTGCCTCTCCCTGACCTCTGACCTCGTTTCCTCTGGGCAGGGACCTGGGGCTGGGACCAGTTCTAGGCGGATGTTGTGATGGGGTGGCTCTCTCTGTGTTTTCCTCAGCCAGGTGGTCAGTGGTGCACACAGGGGCTGACCTCGTGTGACGGCCTCCTGGCTGTGGCCCTGAGGCCTGGTGGTGCAGCTTCGCTCCGTGTGGAGGCAGCGCCTTCTCCTGCAGGGCTCACTTAACTCTCCCTTCCTGTGTGTGCACCTGTGCCCCCCTTTTTTTTCCAAGGGCAGAGTGGACAGTGAGAGAGAGAGAGAGAGACAGAGAGAAAGGTCTTCCTTTTTCCATTGGTTCACTCCCCAGTGGCCACTGGGGCTGGCGCACCGCGCTGAGGGTGCCAGGACCACAGGTGGAGGATTAGCCTAGTGAGCCGCGGCGCTGCCCCACCTGTGCCCTTTCTCTTGCTGAATCTCGGCTGAAGCTCCCACGCCATGTGGAATGAGAGTGTGCGAGTGGACGCCTTTGCCCCTGAGGTCCGAGGGCTCGCTCCCTCTTTCCTCGGCTAGTGCGGTCTGGTTGAGGGAAAGGTGGCCTTTACTGGTTTCGTATAAGTTCATTATAGACCCAATTATCCTAAGGTCCATCACGATGGGCACAGAATTTTTATTTTTAGAAAAGATTTATTTCTTTATTTGAAAGCCAGAGTTACAGAGACAGAGAGAGGGAGGCCAGAGAGGCTGTGGTTGGTTCACTCCCCAGATGGCCACAATGGCCAGGGCTTGGTCAGGCCAAAGCCAAGAACCAGGATCTTCATCTGGGTCTCCCTCGTGCGTGGCAGGGACCCAGACATTTGGGCCTCCTCTGTGCTCTCCCAGCTGCAGAGCAGAGAGCTGGGTTGGAAACAGGACATGAACTGGTGCCCATATAGATGCTGGCCTCCCAGGTTGCAGAGTTAAACACTGTGCCACAATGCTGGCCCTGGGTGCTGACTTTTAATGATATATTTATTTGAAAGACTTTTGCAGTGAAAGTGACAAAATAGAGGGGGGGGGGAGGGAGAGAGAGAGAGAGAGAGAGAGAGAGAGATCATACGTCCATTGATTCACTCCCCCAAAGCTACCTTGGCTGGGACTGGGCCTAAGCAAGCAGGAGCCAGGTCATCAACTGGGTCAGGCAGTGCTGAGTGATCTGAGTGTGGATCATGATTACTCCCAGGGTGCGGTTCCCAGGACCTGGGCTCAGGGCTATGGACCAGGGATGGCACCAGGAATCAGTGCTGAGGAGTGGCCCCGAGCTCGGGACCAGGACTGAATAAGCTGACCTCAGCTCGCTGACCAGTTACAGGGGCAGTGACCTGGAGCTTGGGTTACTGACCAGGGCCACTGCCTGTGTTCAGGACCCAACTCAGGACCTGAAGCAGGGCTCAGCAGTAGCCCCAGGGAGCAGTGAGCAGTGGGCAAACCCAGGGTCCAGAGTCGGGGGCGGGGAACTGTAATCAGTGACAGGGTCAGGACAGGTGCAGGGCCCAGGACCAGGGCTGAGTGACCAGAACCAGGACCCACTGAGCAGAACCAGGTTCTGTGATAGGCCTCAGGGCTCAGTGAGTAGAACAAGGGAAGCATGACCAGGAGTAGGGCTCAGTGAGGAGCACCAGGGCTCAGTACTCAGGCCCAGGGCTCAGAGATCAGGACCAGGTTCCAAAGTCTGTACCATGGCTTAGTCATGAGGACCAGGCCTCAACGCTCAGGACCAGAGTTTTGTGATCAGGACCAGGGCTCAGAAATCAGAACAAGGGCGGTGTGCCAAGGACCAGTTCCAAGGCCACTCCAGGGAGGCGTCCTCCTGCGCCCTCCCAGGTGAAGCACTGGTCTCGGACTTGAGCCTCCTGCAGGGCCAGGCCATGTCTGGGGCACCACGTCCAGTCCACGCTGAAGTCCCTGTGTTGGAGTGGCAGGTGTCTCCCAGTCTGCAGCCACCGTGGCTTCCCTGAGCCATCGTCCAGCAGAGCGAGAACATTCGTCTGGGAAGGGTTGAGTGCACCTGGCACGTGGATGGGGGGGTCCTCTGCTTCATGGAGGGCTGGGCTCTGGCATGCAGAGCTGGCTTTCCCAGGGGCTCCTGCACGCTTCCCTCCTGCAGAGACAGGGGCAGTTGAGGGTGGGCGGTGTCCTCACCCTTTCCCCTGTCCCAGCCTGGGCCTGGCTCCCGGGAGCCTTGGTGGAATCCTCAGCTCCTGCACCCAGAGACGCTCCCACCCTGACCCAGGGCACCCATGTCCCAGTTCCTGTAGGGACCCCGTGTGCCCCTCTATGGCAGCAGCAGTCATCTGTCCTTGGGCCCGGTTCCCCCCTGCCCAGGGCATCCCCACACCTGTGCCTCAGTACTGGGGTCCCTCTTTGCTGCCAGGTGGACCCCGAATGTTTGTCATGGTCAGAGCTGTGCTGTAGAACAGGCTCAGCAGGAAGAGAGTGAGGAGGGTGACGGTGGTGGGCCACAGGTTGGCGCTGGGGGCCTCCTCCTCCAGGCTGTCCTGTGGCAGATCCAGCACCACACAGGGCAGGGGCTCCTGACAACCTGCAAGACACAGAAGGCCTGCCAGGATGTGAATGTGTGCATGGGGCCTGGGCCCAAGGCCTTCCCTCCCACACCTCCTCAGGGGCTGGGGGCAGAGTGGTGGGGTCTCCTATGGGGTCTGAGGGCGAGAGCAGGGCCCATAGGGGGTTGGCCCCTGCAAGTGTCTTAGCGCAGCTGCAGGACAGGAGGCGGGGCAGCGTCCTTGCTGGTCCAGGGAAGGTGTGGCCGGAGCCCTGCTGGCCTGAGCTGAGCCACGTACTCAGTGGCTCCTGCCTAAGCCCTGCTCTTGGGCTGGCCTTGGCCGGGACCTGGGTGCAGAGAGGACCAGGCACACCTCAAGGTCTGAGTGTGGGGGTCAGTGTGCCCAGGGCATGAGCAGGGACCATGGTGTGAGCAGAGCCTCTGTTCTTCCCCAGGGAAGTGGCTGAGGGACGGCCAGCGAAGGCCAGCAGCACAGCGGCCAGCAGAGTGGACCAGACGTCCTAGTTCCTGGGTCAGGGATCTCTCATCTCAAATTGGAGTTGATCCTGTTTGCTCTGTCCTGGTGCATCAATCAAATGTCTAATTCATCTGTCATCTATCAATTATTTATCTGTCTATCCAAGGCTTGTCCCATCTATATAGCTATCGTCCATCAATCTACTGAAAAATCAGTCTGTCCATCCTTCCTACCATCCTTTCCTCTTCCATCAGTTTGTGCATCTGTCCCTGGTCCACTATGTGTTACAGTCATCTGTTTGTCTGTCTGCTCTCCATGTTCTTTCTCCCCCTTTCCCTCTTTCTTAGGAAGTTGCTCCTTTACTCAGTTCCTGGGCCCCATGGGTGGCTGGGGCACTTGTGTGGGTACCATTTCCTCACCTGGTCTGTTCCTATCCCTGCAGCTTTTCAGCTGGGTCCCTCTGGAGAGAAGTGCCTGTGTGTGGGACTCCTGTGCACCTGGGCCCTGAAAAGGGTGGCAGCCTGAGCAGATTCCCTGAAAAGCCCCAAGGACATCTGAGGCAGCAGCAGGGGCCCTGTGCCTGTGGGAGTCCTGGTGCCCAGGTTCCTACACTGCTCTGAGTGCTCTGGAGCTCCTGGGGTGCGAATCAGAAGCCTGAGACCTAGGAGGGGCCTCTGTGGGTGGTCTCTGGCCTGTCCCTCTGTGCCTGTGGTTTTGCTCAGACTTGGGCGTGGAGGGTATTGGAGGGTTGATTCTGTTGTGGTGGCCTGTGGAAGTGGTCTCTGAGCTGCACATGCTGGACATTCTGGGAGGCTCAGAGAGTCCCAGCAGGGGTCTGGGCAGCAGGGCTGGGCCCGGGGAAACCTCTGGGGCTCGGGCGGGGACGCCCCTGCCTTCCTGGAGCTGGGGCTGGGCTGTGAGCTCTCCTGCAGCTGAGGAGGACGTGTGTGAGCGTGTGTGCCCTGTGAGCATGTGTGCCGTGTGCATGCCACAGAGAGCGTGGTGCGGGGTGGGGCCTGCTGTGTGCCCTGTGTGTGTCAGCGCTGTCCTGCACTGCTGGGCGGTGTCTGCCTGTGGCTGACCTCTGCTGGGCTGTGGGGCCTGCGGGCACCTTCTTCCCAGGGATCCCTGCACCCAGCCGCTGTTCCTCCCCCTCCCTCCCTCGTCCTCTGCACCAGGGCAATGGCTGCACCCCTGCCGCCCAGGAACTCCTGGTGGTGTCCACGGCTCTGGGTGCGACCTGAGCTGTGCCTGCACTGCCTCAGAATCCACCTCAGCTCAGCCTCCCCTCTCACTGCTCCCTCCCAGACACGCTCACTCCCAGACACACTCACTCCTTACACACTCACTCCCAGACACACTCTCTCCCAGACACACTCACTCCCAGAAATGCTCACTCCCAGACACACCCACTCCCAGACACACTCACTCCCAGACACCCTCACTCCCAGGCACGCTCACTCCCAGACACAATCCCTCCTAGACACACTCACTCTCAGACACAGTCACTACCTACACACTCACTAACAGACACACTCACTCCCACACACACTCACTCCCAGACACACCCACTCCCAGAAACACTCACTCCCAAAAACACTCACTTCCAGACACACTCACTCCTGGACACACTCACTCCCAGACACGCTCACTCCCAGGCATGCTCACTCCCAGACACACTCACTCCACAGGCACCTTTACTCACACTCACGCTCTCATGCACACTCACGAGCACCATGCATGATGTCCCCTCCAGGTGCCGAGACCCCAGCTCCTAGGACAAGGGGCGCTTCCCCTCCCTGCCCTGTGGCTGCAGCCCCCGAGGAGACAGACTGGCACAATGAACCCGCAGGGCTGCTGGGGGCGAGCACGGATTTTATTCAGGGCAGGCCAGGGGCTCAGTAGCACACGGCTTCCACGTCTGCCACGACCACAGACACGTTGACGTGGGTGGGTTTACCCGCCAGGCGGTCGATGGTCTTCTGGGTGAAATGCTCGGCCAGGCCCTCATGGCCCACCACGCAGGAGTAGCTGTCCCCCTGGTTCCAGTCCTCGGCCGGCACGCGCAGCAGGCTGGTGACAGCGTAGGTGGTGGGTTCCTGGCCGGGCTCAGGCAGGGGCTTCCACACCAGGAAGCTGTCTTTGGGGACCACCAGGGTGCCGTTGTGTGTCCAGGACACCAGCACGTCCTTGGGGCTGAAGCCCCTCACCAGGCAGGTCAGCGTCACCAGCGCGTTGAGGGCCAGTTCCTCAGTCGGCGGCGGCAGCAGGTGGACCTGGGGCGGGGTGAGGCTGCCTGGAAGGGGGAGAGTGAGGTCAGGGCGGCAGGGGAGGACCGAGCCCCACTGTCCCGCGTGCCGGCCTCAGTTTCCCTCTGTTTTCCAGGGAGGGAGCCTCGGAATCCAGGAGGGGAGGGAGGAGTTATACCCGGGGGTGAGGAGAGCATCCCATTGCCCAGGGGTGGGGTCAGGCCCACCTCTGCTGATGGTGGCTGTCAGGGAGCCGCCCTCTATCTCAGGGTGGGTGACTGTGCAGGTGAACTCTGTCCCCGCATTCCAGGGCTCCGCACAGCCGGGCAGCACGCTGGACACACTGTAGCAGCCGCACGGGTAACTCTGGGTGCTCTGCTGCACGGGTTCGTTCCCATTTGTGGGATTCCAGGTGAAGACGGCACCCTCGGGGTCCTTCAGGCCGCTCAGGGTGCAGGTGAGGCTGGCGTTCGATTCCAGGAGCAGGTCCCCGATGTCTGGCCGCTGCAGGGACAGGCTTGGCTCCCCGCAGGTGATGGGGGGGCAGGGGCAGGGGGTTGGATCTGAATTTGGATCTTTGCACTCTGATGAAACAGAGAAGATGGAGTGTCAGTGCCCTTCCTTCATCCCTGTGTAGGCTGTCCTCTGTTCCAGCTCAGTGGTCCAGCCCCGCAGCCCACTCTGTAGCCTCAGGGCCCCCCCAGCCGCCTCTGACCTGGGTAGAGCACAGTCAGATTCTGGCCCTCGTCATAGTTGTGCTCCACGTGGCAGACCACATTGTGATCCTCAGGACACTGCTCCGGTGTTAGGCTCAGCAGGCTGCACGTGGTGTACGGGCCTGAAGTGCCAGACGGGACGGGTGGGAAGGTCACGTTCTTCCCGCTGGCGTTCCAGCTCACACTCAGAGGGCCCAGGGGGAAGAAGCCCCGGATCAGGCAGCCGGCGATCACGGTCGCTGGAGTGTCTTTTAATGCACATCTGGGGTGGATCAGCGGGAAGAGGCTGGGAGGGGCCGCGGTCGCTGCAACACAGGACACACTGTGAGACCGTGGCAGTCACGACACTGTCACCCCAGAGTGCCCTGGGAGCACAGGGCCCCGCCTGCCTCATCTCGCCAGAAGCTGGTCCAGAGAGGGGAGGAGACCAGCCCAGGGTCACATAGCAGCTGGGCCAGGACCAGGGCCTGAAGTGTCCAGCTGGCTCCTGCTGCCCTGTGTCTCCCAGGCTCCTCTAGACTGTGCTTGGCTGGCACTGAGCCATCGCAGGCCCCAGGCTCTCAGGGCCTTAGGCTTCTCTGCGCAGTGTGCACAGGTTGGGGTGCTGAAGGGTGGGTGTAGAGGAAGGGCCTGTCCAGGCCGGAGGAGCCTGGGCTTGGTGAGGGCTGTGGGGAGCCAGGGGGTCCACCCAGCTCTGTGCCCACCTTGCACTTTCTTTGTCAGGGTCCCAGACCCTCGCCCTGGCCCCACAGTTCCCACACTCACACCCCTCCCTCCATGAGCAGCAGTCGCCAGCCCTCCTGGCCACCAGGGCTCCCAATGCCAAGGAGCGCTTGTTCCTGGAGCTCTGACCACACGGCCGCCTCCTGCCCAGGACGTCTCTGAGTCCTGCAGGACAGGGGTGACTGACAGCACCCAGAGGCACAGGCTCCGCCCTAGGAACACAGGCCTTGTTTGGCTGCACTGTGTGCTCTGGGCTTGACCACTGTCACTCCAGAAACCTCGTACCTCAGAAAGTAGCTCAGCCTCAGATACATACTTGGCAGTTCCCAGAGAGTCCAGAAGACACTGTTCACATCAACCAGTCCGGCCCAGCTCAAGTCCAGCTTAGTCTAGCTTAGTCCAGCTCAGCCCAGCTCAGCCTAGCACAACTCAGCCCTGCTCAGCACAGCCCAGCCCAAGTCACGTCACCTTAGCACAGCTCAGCAAGCTAAGCTTGGCCCAGCTTAGTCCATACAAGGCAAGGTCAGCTCTGTTCAGCCCAGTCCAGCCCACCACAGCACAGCCCAGTCCCGCCCAGTCCAGCTTAAGTCAGATCAGCTCAGCTCAGCTCATCAAAGTCAACGTCAGCTCCACCCAGCCCATTCCAGCCCAGCTCAGTGCAGGCTTGCTCAGCTCAGCCCAGCTCAGCTCAGTCTATACCAGCTCAGCTCAGTCTACACCAGCTCAGCTCAGATCAAGTCAGCTCATCTCAGTTAAGTCCAGTTCTGCACAGTTCGATCCAGCTCAGCCCAGGTCACCTCAGCCCATCAAACCCAAGGTAAGCTTTGCCTAGCCCAGTCCAGCCCAGGTCAGCCCAATCTACACCAGCTCAGCTCCGCTCAGCCCGGGTCAGCCCAGCTCAACACAGCTCTGCTCATCCCAGCCCAGCTCTGCTCATCCCAGCTCAGCTCAGCTCAGAGAAGCAGAGCACAGCTCAGCTCAGCTCATTAAAGCCAAGGTCAGCTCAGCCCAGCTAGGCCCAACCCAGGCCGGCCCAACCCAGTTCAAGCCCTGCTCAGCCCAGCTCAGCCTGGCTCAGCTCAGCCCAGCTCAGCCCATCAAAGCCAAGATCAGCTCAGCCCAGACTAGCTCAGCCCATCAAAGCCAAGGTCAGCTCAGCCCAGGACAGCCCAGCCCAGCTCTGATCATCCCAGCTTAGCTTAGCTCAGCTCAGCAAAGCCCGGCTCAGCCCAGCTCAGCCCTACTCAGCCCAGCACAGCTCAGCTCAGCTCAGCTCAGCCCAACTCAGCCCAGCCCAGCTCAGCCCAGCTCTGCTCATCCCAGCTCAGCTCAGCCCAGCCCAGCCCAGCTCAGCCCAGCTCAGCCCAGCTCAGCTAAGCACAGCTCAGTTCAGCCCAGCTCAGCCCAGCTCGGCTCATCCCAGCTCAGCCCAGCCCGGCTCAGCCCAGCTCTGCTCATCCCAGCTCAACCCAGCCCAGCCCAACTCAGCCCACCTTGGCTCATCCCAGCTCAGCTCAGGTCAGCCCAGGTCAGCCAAACCCAGCTCAGCCCAACTCAGCCCATTAAAGCCAAGGTCAGCTCAGACCAGCTCAGACCAGCCCAGCCCAGCTCGGCTCATCCCAGCTCAGTTCAGTCCAGCCCAGCCCAGCCCAGCCCTGCTCAGCCCAGCTCAGCTCAGCCCAGCTCAGTCCTGCTCAGCCCAGCTCAACCCAGGCCAGCTCAGCTCAGCTCAGCCCAGCTTAGCCCAGCTCAGCCTTGCTCAGCCCAGCTCAGCTCAACCCAGCTCTGCTCATCCCAGCTCAGCCCAGCTCAGCTCAACCCAGCTCTGCTCAGCCCAGCTCAGCCCAGCCCAGCTCAGCCCAGCTCTGTTCATCCCAGCTCAGCCCAGCTCAGCCCAGCTCTGTTCATCCCAGCTCAGCCCATCAAAGCCAAGGTCAGCTCAGCCCAGGACAGCCCAGCCCAGCTCTGATCATCCCAGCTTAGCTTAGCTCAGCCCTGCTCAGCCCAGCTCAGCCCTACTCAGCCCAGCCATGCTCAGCCCAAACACAGCCCAGGTTAGCACAGGTCACCTCTGCCCAGCTCAGCTCATCTCAGTCCAGCTCAACTTTGCCCTGCTCATCCCATCCAGGTCAAAGTAGCTCGTGTCTCTACAGCCAAGGTCAGCTTAGCCCTTCTTAGCTCAGCTCAGCCCAGCCCAGCCCAGCTCAGCCCCTCAAAGCCAAGGTCAGCTCAGCCCAGCCTATCCCAGCCCAGGCCAGCACAGGTTACCTTCACCCAGCTCAGCCCAGCTCAGCCCAGCCCAACCCAGCCCATTATTGCAGTGCAGTTCAGCTGTGCTCATTTCAGTCCAGCTCAGCTCAGTCCAGCTCAGCTCAGCCAGAACTTATCCTTTTATTCCAGCCCAGCCCAGCTCAGCAGGGGGTGGGCGTCCATCAGGTTCCCCATGTCCTCCTCTGCTCATCTCTGTCCCAGCACAGCCCACGTTTAGATCAGCCGGCAGGGCTCTTGGCACTGCCTCCCAGGGCCTCGGCTCATCCTGACTGGGATGGGCTATGCTGGGCTCAGCCCCCTGTCCCAGCTTCTCCCGGCCAGTGGCTGTGTCCTACCTGTGGTTGCTGGGCTCCTGGCCCTGGTCTCCCTCTCCCTGCCCTCTGTGCTGATGCCTGTTCTCCCTCTGCCCCCAGGAGCCTCAGGACCAGCCTGGCTGCAACTACCCCTGTGCAGAGGGGCAGAGTCCCGTGGACCCACCTGTCTGGGCTACTGGAGGAGCACCATGGAGGGTCAGGTCTCCCTGGCCAGGCTGCCCTGCATTGCGGGTCCACGCCTGACCAGAGCTCCCCATCTGCACCCTCTGCTGCTGGCCCAGAGGGGCTGAGTGGAGTGGGAACCAGCCCTAGTCAGGGCCCCTCCTGGAGAGCTGTGCACCTGCTCTGGCTCTTTGCCCATGACTTTGCTGGGGCTGGCTGTTGAGTGTGACTGGTGAGGGCTGCGTGACTGTGGGTCTGGCCCCACGTTGGGGTCACTCAGCTGCCCACTTCCTATCCCAGTAGACAGTGCAGCTCATCTCCACATCATACTTGTCTGTGGTCTGTCTGTGGTGGGGACAGGTATGTGTGTGGCGTGTTACCCGAGGGACCATGGTGGGACCAGGGCTCCATGTGGCCAGCCACAGGACGGGGTTAGGGGCTGAGATTCAGGAAGGAGAGGCCCAAATGGACACAGAGTCTCAGAGACACTGGGACAGGGATGGGGACGGAGAGCAGGGAGTGCTAGCCCAGGCCGAGAGAAGGCTTCATTCATGGGAGGGCCAGGTCTCAGGGGACAGGGTTTCCTTTGGGACCACAGGGCTGATGTCAGGGTGGGGACAGCCATTGTGCTGTGGGCCTAACGCCCCTGCACCTGTCAGCCCCACAGACAGCTGGGATCCCTGACTGAACCCCCTGCAGTTCCAGCTCTGCCTTCTCCCACTTGGGGTCTCTGGCCTATGGCAGGCAGAGGGCGATGCTCTTCCTGGCCCGGGTTCCCTGCATCCACCCCAGTCCCCCACCCCATCTCTCTCTGGGCTGCCAGTCAGCATTGCTGTCCTAGGTCCTCTGTCCTTAGGGTACCACAGCCACACTCAGTGCCCACATTTCTCACCCAGGGAGGGCTGGGTCGGGCAGGGAGCGGGGAGTGGCAGGTGAGCCAGTAGGAGCTGCACACCCTGCCCACACTCCACAGGACCTAGGTTGGCTGGGCTGAGTCCTGGGGTCTACCCAGAGGCAGGCCGGCAGTTTTTTGTGAAGTGTGGGTGACCTGAAGCCCCCTGGCCACAGAGGCAGCACGGCGAGCCTGGGAGGTGCAGGGCCTGGGTCAGCAGGCTAGGTTGTGGTGTGGCCCAGGGTCCCGGCAGATGTGCCCTGGCCTGGCCACAAGGACCTCGGCAGGTGTTGTGACGGCCGCACTCTCAGTGCGGGGACCTCGTGGCCGTGTGTCTTAGGCATTGCTGATGGCTGCAGCAAACACAGCGCAGACGGGCAGGCTTCAGAGAAGGCACTGATTTCTCCCAGTGCTGCAGGCTGGAGCCAGCGTCAGGCGGGGTCTTCTCCCAGTGTCCACACCTTGGGTGGGGGGAGAGGGAGGAAGCCAGAGGAGGGAGAGAGGGAGAGAGGGAGAGAGGGAGAGGGAGAGGGAGAGGGAGAGGGAGAGAGAGGGAGAGCGAGCTCACCCTGGGTGTCCTCATCTGCACAGAGGAAGATCACTGCAGGTGCCGTCCCCTGGCAGGGAGAGGAGCCAGGTCACGCTGGGTGTTTTCCTAAGGCAGGGATCCCACTGTGGGCTGCACCCTGGTGACCCCGACACCGCCCGGTGGGATCAGGGTTTGCCGAGTGACACAGTTGGGCCGTCCTCCACAGGGAACAGCCCCTCCACGGCCAGCTCTGCCACGGGAGCACAGGCGCCGGCCCTGGGGGGGACAGGGGCTCTCCCACAACTGCTGGCCTCGTTTGTTTTCGTCTGTCCTCACGGGAGGGCGGCAGAGAGGGAGGAAGAGAGAGAGGAAGATCTTCCACCTGCTGGTTGGCTCCCCGAGGCCCACAAGAGCCGGGACTGGGCAGGCGGAAGCCAGGAGCCTGGGTCTGGCTTGTGGGTGGCAGGGCCCAGGAGTGGAGTGGTCACTGCTGCCTCCCAGGTGCAGGTCAGCAGGAAGCTGGAATCGGAGGCGGAGCCAGGCCGTGACCCCAGGTGCTCCCATGTGGGCTGCGGGTGTCCCGAGGCAGCTTCACCTGCTGTGCCACACTCCTGCTCCCAGCCTGGGCTGTGCCATGACCCAGGACGCAGGGCGGGGAGTGGTCTGGGGCGGCCGCAGCCTGAGGCTGGACACTGTTCCCCGGGCTGGTCTGGTGGCCTTGTGCTCTGGGACCAAAGCAGGCCAGTGTAGAACAAAGACAGTCTCATCTGCTCGGGGTTTGTCTGGGCCGTGACCCCAGAGACGTGGACCCTCCTCCTGTGGGGAGGCTCCGTGCTAACTCCTCGCAGGCTGGGTCTCAGCTGCAGAGGCTGCACTTCATGGACACCTGTGCCCGAGACCCTCCTCCAGGTATCTAGACCCCAGTGAGTGGCTGGGGCGGGGAGAGTGGTCCCCTTGGATTGGCTCTGCACTCCGTGAGTGTCCGTGGAGTAGGGGCTGGGCTATGACGGTGTCGCTGGGTCCTCAGCTGCAGTGGGTGTCCTGAGCTCATTCCTGTGTGTGGAGGACGGGGCCCATGGGCGGGAGGAGCCCTCAGCAACAGCCTCCATGGGAAGCAGTGGACCGGCCTCCTGCAGCCCTGGTGGGGGAAGGGCTGGGGCAAAAGGTGGGGCTGGAGGCGGGCCCTGCCGGCCTTGCTCGGCCCCATGTCCTCGGGTTGGACCGAGGCAGGGCTCCGTCCCTGGTCCCTGGCTGCCTGGTGGGACCCTGAGGCAGGAGTAGCCCTAGCTGTCTCCCTACTGTGTCCCTGGGCCCCTGTCCTGGGGGTCTCAGCACTGCCTGCCCATGGCGGTGGGAGGGAGTGGGGAGTGAGTCTGGTGGGGTGGGCAGAGATTTTTTCAGATCGACTCTATTTAGTGGCCTCCCTCAAGGTCACACTTCCATCAGAGTGGTGTAGTTTGAGGGTGTCTGTGCTTCTGCCCTTCCCCTGCTGGTTGCAGCTCTGGGCCCACAGGGTCCCAGAACTCCTGACCCGCAGCCCACAGCAGCGTCCCTGTGAGATCCCTCCAGGAGCCTCAATCAGGAGCTCTGAGCAGAGTGGGGCTTTGGCTGCAGGCCCTGGTGGGGGGGTGGGGCTGTGCTCGCTCAGCAGGGGTGCGTCTCCCTCGCTCCAGAACAGCTTTTGTTTTCTCGTTAAAGATTCATTTATTTGAAGGCAGAATTACAGAGAAGGAGAGAGATCCTGTGTGTGCTGGTTCCCTCCCAGAGGGCTGCAAAGGCTGGGGCTGGGCCAGGCTGTGCCCTTCATCAGCCCTGACATGGGCAGGGGGACGCTGAGGTGCGGTGGCAGGTGCTAGCCCGGGTCCCGTGGGTCTGCTGTGCTGTGGGTCAGTGCCCCAGGGAGACGGCCTGGCTGAGACGGCCTGACCTGGTGGAAGCCAGCGGGGCCTGGGCTGACCCTGGCGGAAGCCAGGCTGGTCCTGGCTAACCTGAGCTCTTGGCCTTCCTGAAGCCTGGCTGGGGCTGGTGGGTGCCGTCTGTGAGCCCCTGGCCTGAGGGGTGCGAGGGCCCCACGGTCCCCACGGGGCTGTCCGTCCTGGCCCAGGCCTCGGGGCAATCTGGCCAGGCCTCCGTGGAGGGCCTGAGGACAGGGGTCTCAGCGGGGACACCTGGGCTGTGCCTGGGATGACTCAGCCGGCCCAGGGCTATTTCAGGGGTTTCAGCAGGTGCACGGGCACAGGAAGCTTCTGAAGAAGGAGCAACACAGGGGAAAACAACACGACCGCCCGTCCTCCTCGGTCCCACCTGCGCTGCACCCCTGACCCGGGGACCACAGGCACTGAGTCCACCTCAGGCAGCCCGGGGCCTGGGCTTGTCCCCTCTCCACCCCTGCAACCCCTCAGGGCCTGAGAGCACGGAGTGAGGATGAGGAGTGCGGCCGTGACTGCACCTGCAAGCGGTGCCCGCCGGGGCCTCCCTGAGGGCTGCGGCCTTCCTGCAGGTCACGTCCTAGAGCGGTCAGCACTCAGGGCTCAGGATGTGTGCAAAGGAGTCAGAGCCTTAGAGGATGCAGCTCCAGAGGAGTCCTGGTGTGTGCGATGGGGCAGGCCCAGGCTCAGGACTAGGGCTCAGAGATCAGGACCAGGGGCCAGTGAGCAGGACCATGGATCAGTGACCAGGTCCAGGGCTCAGTGATGAGGACAAGAGCTCAGTGACGAGGACAAGGGCCCAGTGCTCAGGACCAGTTCTATGGCCACTCCCCGGAGGCGTCCTCCTGAGCCCAGGTGAAGCACTGGTCTTGGACTTGAGCCTCCCGCAGGGCCAGGCCTTGTCTGGGTCACCGCGTCGAGAACCAGGGCCCAGTGAGGAGAACCAGGTGTCAGTGCTTAGGAAAAGGGTTCAGTGAACATGACCAAGGGTCAGTACCAGACCAAATATGAGTACACGAACAGGACACAGTGAGCAAGACCAGGGCTCAGTAACCTGAAACAGGGTCAGTCACCAGGACCAAGGCTCAGTGCTCAGGACCAGGTCCGTGGCTACTCCAGGGAGGTGTCCTCCTGCGCCCTCCCAGGAGAAGCACTGGTCTCGGACTTGAGCCTACTGCAGGGCCAGGCCATGTGTGGGGCACCGCGTCCAGTCCATGCTGAAGTCTCTGTGTTGGAGTGGCAGGCGTCTCCCAGGCTGCAGCCACCGTGGCTTCCCTGAGCCATCGTCCAGCAGAGCGAGAACATTCGTCTGGGAAGGGTTGAGTGCACCTGGCAGGGGGATGGGGGGTCCGCTGCTTCATGGAGGGCTGGGCTCTGGCATGCAGAGCTGGCTTTCCCAGGGGCTCCTGCACGCTTCCCTCCTGCAGAGACAGGGGCAGCTGAGGGTGGGCGGTGTCCTCACCCCTCTCCCCTGCCCCAGGCCGGGCTTGGCTCCCGGGAGCTTGGTGGAATCCTCAGCTCCTGCACCTGGGGACGCTCCCACCCTGACCCAGGGCACCCATGTCCCAGTTCCTGCAGGGACCCGTGTGCCCCTCTATGGCAGCAGCAGTCACCTCTGCTTGGGCTGGTTCCCCCCTTCCCTGGGCATCCCCACACCTGTGCCTCAGTACTGGGGTCCCTCTTTGCTGGCAGCTGGGCCCCGGATGTTTGTCATGGTCAGAGCTGTGCTGTAGAACAGGCTCAGCAGGAAGAGAGTGAGGAGGGTGACGGTGGTGGGCCACAGGTTGGCGCCGGGGGCCTCCTCCTCCAGGCTGTCCTGTGGCAGATCCAGCACCACACAGGGCAGGGGCTCCTGACAACCTGCAAGACACAGAAGGCCTGCCAGGACCTGACGTGTGGGTGGGGCCTGGCCCAAGGCCTTCCCTCCCACACCTCCTCAGGGGCTGGGGGTGGAATGGTGGGGTCTCTATGGGGTCTGAGGGCGAGAGCAGGGCCCATAGGGGGTTGGCCCCTACAAGTGTCTTAGCGCAGCTGCAGGACAGGAGGCGGGGCAGTGTCCTTGCTGGTCTAGGGAAGGTGTGGCCGGAGCCCTGCTGGCCTGAGCTGAGTCATGTACTCAGTGGCTCCTGCCTAAGCCCTGCTCTTGGGCTGACCTTGGCCGGGACCTGGGTCCAGAGAGGACCAGGCACACCTCAAGGTCTGAGTGTGGGGATCAGTGTGCCCAGGGCATGAGCAGGGACCATGGTGTGAGCAGAGCCTCTGTTCTTCCCCAGGGAAGTGGCTGAGGGACGGTCAGCGAAGGCCAGCAGCCAGCAGCCAGCACAGCAGACCAGACGTCCTCAGGTCCTAGGTTTGATCTCTCATCTCAAATTGGAGTTGATCTTGTTTGCCCTGCACTGGTACATCAATCTAATCTATAATTATCTATCGTCATCTAAGCAATAGTTATCTATTTATCCACCGCTTGTCCCATCTACATAGCTATCGTCCATCCTTCCACTGATCCTTCCATCTATTGTTTTCCATCTATCTAGTGTCCTTCCATCCATCCATCCATGGTCCACTATGTCTTATGGTCATTGGCTTATCTGTCTGCTATCCATGATAATTCTTCCCCTTTCTCTCTTTCCTTAGAAAGCTGTCTTGATGGCCCAGGTCCTTGGGCCCTGCACCCGCATGGAAGACCAAGAGAAGCATCTGGCTCCTGGCTTCGGATCAGCGTGGTGCGCCGGCTGCAGCATGCCAACCACAACGGACATTGGAAGATGAACCAACGGAAAAGGAAGACCTTTCTCTCTATCTCTCTCTCTCACTGTCCACTCTGCCTGTCCAAAAAAAAAAAAAAAAAAAAAAAAAAAAAGCTTCTCCTTTGACTAAGTTCCTGGGCCCATGGGGTGGCTGGGGTACTTGTGTGGGTACCATTTCCCTGCCTGGCCTGTTCTCTTGCAGCTCTTTTGGATGTGACCCTCTGGGGATGAAGTGGCTGTGTGTGGGGCTCCTCTTCACCTGGGCCCTGACAAGGGAGGCGGCCATAATCAGAGCCCCTAGGAGGCCCCAAAAGCATCTAGGGCAAGATTAAGATCCCAGTTTTTGTGCGTCCTGGTGCCCGGTGTTCTTAAATTTGTTTGGGAGCTCCTGGGGTGAGAATCAGAAGCTTGAGGCCTGAAGAGGGGCCTGTGTGGGTGGTCTCTGTCCTGCCCCTCTCTGCCTGTGGTTTGATCAGACTTGGGCTCAGGAGGGGATTAGAGGGTTAAGTCTGGGGCCAGCTGGAAGCAGGGCTTGCCTAGGGTGGGCAGTAGAACTACTCTAAGAGCTGTGCATGGCTGGACATCAAGGAGACCCAGAGAGGGCCAGCTGAGCCCTGGGCAGCAGGGTTGGTCTGGGGAAACCGTCTGGGGCTTGGGCGGAGACAACCTTGCCTTCCTAGAGCTGGGTCTGGGCTGTGAGCTCTCCTGCAGCTGAGGGGGACGTGTGTGAGTGTGTGTGCCCTGTGAGCACGTGTGCCGTGTGCATGCCACAGAGTGTGGTGCGGGGTGGGGCCTGCTGTGTCCCCTGTGTATGTCAGTACTGTCCTGCACTACTGGGCGATGTTGCCCTGGGCTGACCTCTGCCGGTCTGGGGGGCCTGTGGGTCCCCTCTTCCCGGGGGTCCCTGCACCCAGCCCCTGTTCCTTCCCCCTCCCTCCCTCCCTCGTCCTCTGCACCAGGGCAATGGCTGCATCCCTGCTGCCCAGGAACTCCTGGTGGTGTCCACGGCTCTGGGTGCGACCTGAGCTGTGCCTGCACTGCCTCAGAATCCACCCCGGCTCAGCCTCCCCTCTCACTGCTCCCTCCCAGACACACTCACTCCCAGACACACTCACTCCTTACACACTCACTCCCAGACACACTCACTCCCAGGCACACTCACTCCCAGACACGCTCACTCCCTACACACTCACTCCCAGGCACACTCATTCCCACAGGCACCTTGCTCACACTCACACTCACATGCACACTCACGGGCACCATGCATGATGTCCCCACCAGGTACCCGAAGCCCCAACTCCTTGGACCAGGGTCGCTCCCCCTCCCTGCCCTGTGGCTGCAGCCCCCGAGGAGACAGACAGGCACAATGAACCCGCAGGGCTGCTGGGGGTGAGCATGGAGTTTATTCAGGGCAGGCCAGGGGCTCAGTAGCACACGCCTTCCACGTCTGCCACGACCACAGACACGTTGACGTGGGTGGGTTTACCCGCCAGGCGGTCGATGGTCTTCTGGGTGAAGTGCTCGGCCAGGCCCTCATGGCCCACCACGCAGGAGTAGCTGTCCCCCTGGTTCCAGTCCTCGGCCGGCACGCGCAGCAGGCTGGTGATGGCGTAGGTTGTGGGGTCCTGGCCGGGCTCAGGCAGGGGCTTCCACACCAGGTAGCTGTCTTTGGGGACCACTGGGGTGCCGTTGTGTGTCCAGGACACCAGCACGTCCTTGGGGCTGAAGCCCCTCACCAGGCAGGTCAGTGTCACCAGCGCGTTGAGGGCCAGCTCCTCTGATGGCGGCGGCAGCAGGTGGACCTGGGGTGGGATGAGGCTGCCTGGAAGGGGGAGAGTGGGGTCAGGGCGGTAGTGAAGTACCGAGCTCCATTGTCACGAACGCTGGCCTCAGTTTCCCTCTGTGACCTGGGGAGGGAGCCTCAGCCCCCAGGGTGGGGAGGGAGGAGTCAGGCCAGGGTGAGGAGAGCAGCCTATTGCCTGGGGGTGGGGTCAGGCTCACCTGTGTCTTTGCTAATGGTTCCTGTTAGGGAGTCGCCCTCTATCTCAGGGTGGGTGACTGTGCAGGTGAACTCTGTCCCAGCATTCCAGAGCACTGCACAGCCAGGCAGCACACTGGACACACTGTAGCAGCCACAGTGGTCAAGCTGGGGACTCTGCTGGACGGGTTCCTTCCCAAATGTGGGCTCCCAGGTGAAGACGGCGCCCTCGGGGTTCAACAGGCCTCTCAGGGTGCAGGTGAGGCTGGCGTTCGAGTTCAGGAGCAGGTCCCCGAGGTCTGGCCGCTGCAGGGACAGGCTGGGCTTCCCACAGGAGGGGGAGGGGCAGGGGCAGGGGCAGGTGGGTGTCGTTGGTGGTTCTATGGTGGACTCATTGCAAGCTGATGGAACAGAGAAGACGGAGTTTCAGTGCCCTTTCTTTAATTGCTTATCTAGGTTGTCCTCTGTTCTAGCTTTGTGGTCCAGCCCGCAGCCCACTCTGCAGCCTCATGCCCCCTCCCCCAGCTCTCCTCTGACCTGGGGGGCTGGGCACGGTCACATCCTGGCCCTTGTTGTTGTGCTCCACGCGGCAGGCCACACTGTTTTCTTCAGGACACTGCTCAGCTGGTAGCCTCAGCAGGCTGTACGTGGTGTAGAGGCTTGAGGGGGGAGACGGGACGGGCGGGAAGATCACGCTCTCCCCGCTGACGTTCCATGTCACACTCAGAGGGCCCCGGGGGAAGAAGCCCCGGATCAGGCAGCCGATGACCATGGGCTCTCCGGGTTCAAGTATGGGGCAGGGTAGCGGGATGAGGTCAGGACTGGTGTTCTCGAGATCTGCAACACAAGACTCATTGTGAAACCATCCCAGTCACATGGCTGTAACCCCAGAGAGCCCTGGGAACATAGGACATCGCCTGCCGCCTCTGTGTGGAACCTCATCCAGAGAGGGGAGGAGACCAGCCCAGGGTCACACAGCAGCTGGGCCAGGACCAGGGCCTGAAGTGTCCAGCTGGCTCCTGCTGCCCTGTGTCTCCCAAGCTCCTCTAGACTGTGCTTGGCTGGCACTGAGCCATCGCAGGCCCCAGGCTCTCAGGGCCTTAGGCTTCTCTGCGCAGTGTGCACAGGTTGGGGTGCTGAAGGGTGGGTGTAGAGGAAGGGCCTGTCCAGGCCGGAGGAGCCTGGGCTTGGTGAGGGCTGTGGGGAGCCAGGGGGTCCACCCAGCTCTGTGCCCACCTTGCACTTTCTTTGTCAGGATCCCAGACCCTCGCCCGGCCCCATGGTCCCCACACTGGCACCCCTCCCCCATGAAGCCGCAGTCGACAGCCCTCCTGGCCACCAGGGCTCCCAATGCCAAGGAGTGCTTGTTCCTGGAGCTCTGACCACACAGCAGCCTCCTGCCCAGGACGTCTCTGAGTCCTGCAGGACAGGGGTGACCGACAGCGCCCAGAGGCACAGGCTCCGCCCTAGGAGCACAGGTCTTGTTTGGCTGCACCATGGGCTCTGGCCTTGCCTTTCCCCAGTACCTCAGAAAGAAGCTCAGCCTCAGACACATATTTGGTATTTCCCAGAGAGTGCAGAAGACACTGTTCATCTCAATTAGTCCAGCCCAGTCCAGTCCATTCCAGCTCAAGTCCAGGTTAGTCCAGCTCAGCCCAGCACAACTCAGCCCTGCTCAGCTTAGCCCAGCCCAGGTCACATAACCTTAGCCTGTCTCAGCAAGCTAGACTCGTCCCAGCTCAGTCTATACCAGCCATGGTCAGCTCTGCACAACCCAGTCCAGCCCAGCTCTGCTCAGTCTACGCCAGCTCATCCCAGCCTAGCCCAGGCCACTTCATCCCAGCCCAGCTCTGCTCAGCCCAGCTCATCCTAGACCAGATCAGCTCAGCCCAGCCCAGGGCAGCCCAGCTTAGCCATGCCCAGATCAGCTCAACCCAGTTCAGCACAGCCCATCAAAGCCAAGTAAGCTCTGCCCAGCCCATTCCAGCTCAGCTCAATAGAGGTCAGCTCAGCTCAGCCCAGCTCAGCCCATACAGGCCAAGATCAGCTCTGCCCAGCCCAGTCCAGCCCAGGTCAGCTCAGTCTACACCAGCTCACTCCACTCAGTCCAGGTCAGGTCAGTTCAGCCCAGTTCTGCCCAGTTCAATCCAGCTCAGCCCTAGTCAGCTCAGTCTAGCTCAGCTCAGCTCTGCCCAGTTCAATCCAGCCCAGCCCAGCTTAGCTCGGTCCAGCCCAGATCAGCTCAGTGCATCCCAGCCCAACACACCTCAACCCATCAAAGCCAAGGTCAGCTCAGCTCTGCTCAGGCCAGCCCAGCAGAGCCCAGGTCAGCCCAGCTCAGCTCAACCTAGCCCAGTTGTGCCCAGACCGGCTCTGCCCAGCTCTGCCGAGGTCAGCCCAGATCAGCTCAGACCAGCCCAGCCCAGCCCAACTCTGCCAAGCTCTGTCCAACCCAGCTCAGCTCAGCTCATCTCAGCTCAGCCCAGTCCATCCCAGCTCTGCCCAGTCCATGCCAGGCCAGTTTAGCCTAGCTCAGCTGAGGTCAGCTCAGGCCAAGCTCTGCCAAGCTCAGCTGAGCTCAGCCCAGCTCAGCCCAGCTCAGCCCAGCTCAACCCAGCCCAGTCAGCCCAGCTCAGCCCAATTCAGCTCAGCCCAGCTCTGCCCAGCTCAGCTCAGCTCAGCTCAACCCAGCTCAGCCAGCCCATGGCAGCCCAGCCCTGCAAAGGACACCTCTACCCAACAGAGCCCAGCCCAGCCCAGCCAAGCTCTGCCCAGCCCATGCCATGCCAGCTCAGCTCAGCCTAGCTCTGCCCAGCTCAACCCAGTCCAATTATGCCCAGCCCAGCTCAGCTCAGCCCAGCCTGGCCCAGTCCAGCTCTGCGCAGCCGAGCTATGCCCTGTTCATCCCAGCTCCCAATTCGGGTAAGCCCAACCCAGCTCAGCCCAGTTTAGCACAACTAAACTCAGCCCAGCCCAGCTCAGCCAAGCCCAGCCCAGCTCTGTCCAGGTCAGCTCTGTCCAAATCAGCTTAGCACACTCTGCCTGGTTCAAGCCAGCCCATTCCAGCCAGCTTAGCCCAGACCAGCTCAGCTCAGCTCAGCCCTGTCCAGCTCAGCCCAGCCCAGCCCAGCCCAGCCCAGCTCAGCCCAGCTCAGCCCAGCTCAGCTCAGCCCAGCCCAGTCCAGCTCTGTCCAGGTCAGCTCAGCCCAGCCCATCTCAGCTCTGCCCAGCTCTGCCTAGCTCTGCCCAGCTAAGCTGAGCACAGCTCTGTCCAAATCAGCTTAGCACACTCTGCCTGGTTCAAGCCAGCCCATTCCAGCCCAGGTCAGCCCAGCCAGCTCAGCCCAGACAAGCTCAGCTCAGCTCAGCTCAGCCCAGTCCAGTCCAGCCCAGCCCAGCTCAGCCCAGCCCAGCCCAGCCCAGCCCATCTCAGCCCATCAAAGCCAAGGTCAGCTCAGCCCAGCCCAGCTCAGCTCTGCCCAGGTCATCTCTGCACAGCTCAGCTCAGCTCAGTCCAGACCAACTCAGCCCCGCACAGCCCATCCAAGCCAAAGTTAGCTTCAGCCCAGATCAGCTTAGCCCTGCTTACATCAGCTGAGCAAGGCAAATCCAGCCCATTTATTGCAGTCCAGTTTGGCCGTGCTCAAACCAGTCCAGCTCAGCTCAGCCCAGCTCAGCCCGACCCTACCCTACCCTTTTATTCCAGCCCAGTCCAGTTCAGCTGAGTGTGGGCGTCCATCAGGTTCCCACATCCTCCTCTGCTCATCTCTGTCCCAACCCAGCCCACGTCTAGATCAGCCTGCAGGGCTCTTGGCACTGCCTCCCAGGGCCTCGGCTCATCCTGACTGAGTTGGGCTCTGCCGGGCTCAGCCCCCTGTCCCAGCCTCTCCCGGCCAGTGGCTGTGTCCTGCCTGTGGTCGCTGGGCTCCTGGCTGTGGTCTCCCTTTCCCTCCCTTCTTTGGCTGATGCCTGTTCTCCCTCTGTCCCCAGGAGCCTCAGGACCAGCCTGGCTGTGACTGCCCCTGTGCAGAGGGGCAGAGCCCCGTGGACCCACCTGTCTGGGCTGCTGGAGGAGCACCGTGGAGGGTCAGGTCTCCCTGGCCAGGCTGCCCTGCACTGCGGATCCACGCCTGACCAGAGCTCCTTACCTGCACCCTCTGCTGCTGGCCCAGAGGGGCCGAGTGGAGTGGGAGCCAGGCCTGGTCCGGGCCCTCCTGGAGAGCTGTGCACCTGCTCTGGCTCGTTGTCCATGGCTGGGCTGGGGCTGGCTGCTGAGTGCAGGCTGGAGAGGGTTGCGTGACTGTGGGTCTGGCCCCATGTTGGGGTCACTCAGCTGCCTGCTTCCTGTTCCAGCAGACAATGCAGCTGGCCTCTGCATCATGTCTGGTCTGTGGTCTGTCTGTGTTGGGAACAGGTGTGTGAGGTTTGGGCCCTGTGACCCCAGGGACCATGGAGGGACCAGAGTTTCATGTTGCTGGCCACACGATGGGCTGGGGGCTGAGATTCGGGAAGGAGAGGCCCAAATGGACACAGAGTCTCAGAGACACTGGGACAGGGGTGGAGACGGAGAGCAGGGAGTGCTAGCCCAGGCCAAGAGAAGGCCCCATTCATGGGAGGGCCAGGGCTCAGGGGACAGGGCTGCCTTTGGGGCCTCAGGGTTGGTGTCAGGGTGGGGACAGCCATTGAGCCATGGGTCTGGCCTCCCTGCACCTGTCAGCCCCACAGACAGCTGACTGAATCCCCTGCAGTTCCAGCTCTGCCTTCTCCCACTCGGGGTCTCTGGCCTGTGGCAGGCAGAGGGCGATGCTCTTCCTGGCCTGGGTTCCCTGCATCCACCCCAGTCCCCCACCCCATCTCTCTCTGGGCTGCACTGTCAGCGTTGCTGTACCAGGTCCTCTGTCCTTGGGGTTCCACAGCCACATTCAGGTACCCACAGTCCTCACCCAGGGAAGTCCGGGTCAGGAGGGGATGGGGAGCAGCAGGTAAGCTAGCATGGGCTGCACACACCTGCCCAGGCTCCACAGGTGTGGGTTGGCTGGGCTGGGGTCTACCCAGAGGCAGTCCTGGCAGTGTCTTTTGAAATGTGGGTGACCTGAAGCCCCCTGGCCACAGAGGCAGCACGGCGAGCCTGGGAGGTGCAGGGCCAGGTCAGCAGGCTAGGTTGTGGTGTGGCCCAGGGTCCCGGCAGATGTGCCCTGGCCTGGCCACAGGGAGCTCGGCAGGTGTTGTGACGGCCGCACTCTCAGTGCGGGGACCTCGTGGCCGTGCGTCTTAGGCATTGCTGATGGCTGCAGCAAACACAGCGCAGACGGGCAGGCTTCAGAGAAGGCACTGATTTCTCCCCGTTCTGCAGGCTGGAGCCAGCGTCAGGGCGGGGTCTTCTCCCAGTGTCCACACCTCGGGTGGAGGGGAGGGAGAGAGAGAGAGGGAGGGAGAGAGAGAGGGAGAGAGAGGCAGAGAGAGGGAGAGCAAGCTCACCCTGGGTGTCCTCATCTGCACAGAGGAAGATCACTGCAGGTGCCGTCCCCTGGCAGGGAGAGGAGCCAGGTCACGCTGGGTGCTTTTCCTAAGGCAGGGATCCCACTGTGGGCTGCACCCTGGTGACCCCGACACCGCCCGGTGGGATCAGGGTTTGCCGAGTGACACAGTTGGGCCGTCCTCCACAGGGAACAGCCCCTCCACGGCCAGCTCTGCCACGGGAGCACAGGCGCCGGCCCTGGGGGGGACAGGGGCTCTCCCACAACTGCTGGCCTCGTTTGTTTTCGTCTGTCCTCACGGGAGGGCGGCAGAGAGGGAGGAAGAGAGAGAGGAAGATCTTCCACCTGCTGGTTGGCTCCCCGAGGCCCACAAGAGCCGGGACTGGGCAGGCGGAAGCCAGGAGCCTGGGTCTGGCTTGTGGGTGGCAGGGCCCAGGAGTGGAGTGGTCACTGCTGCCTCCCAGGTGCAGGTCAGCAGGAAGCTGGAATCGGAGGCGGAGCCAGGCCGTGACCCCAGGTGCTCCCATGTGGGCTGCGGGTGTCCCGAGGCAGCTTCACCTGCTGTGCCACACTCCTGCTCCCAGCCTGGGCTGTGCCATGACCCAGGACGCAGGGCGGGGAGTGGTCTGGGGCGGCCGCAGCCTGAGGCTGGACACTGTTCCCCGGGCTGGTCTGGTGGCCTTGTGCTCTGGGACCAAAGCAGGCCAGTGTAGAACAAAGACAGTCTCATCTGCTTGGGGTTTGTCTGGGCTGTGACCCCAGAGACGTGGACCCTCCTCCTGTGGGGAGGCTCCGTGCTAACTCCTCGCAGGCTGGGTCTCAGCTGCAGAGGCTGCACTTCATGGACACCTGTGCCCGAGACCCTCCTCCAGGCTTCCAGAGCTCCACTGAGCGCCTGTTGCAGGGTAAATGGTCAGCCCGGATGGCCTCTGCACTCCGTGGGCGTCCGTGGGAGCAAGGGGCCGGGCTATGACGGTGTTGCCAAGTCGTCAGCTGCAGTGGGCGTCCTGAGCTCATCCCTGTGTGTGGAGGACGGGGTCCATGGGCGGGAGGAGCCCTCAACAACAGCCTCCCTGTGAAGCAGTGGGCTGGCCTCCTGCAGCTGTGGTGGGGGAAGGGCCCCGGGCAGATGGTAGGGTTGGAGGTGGGTCCTGCTGGCCTCGCTCGGCCCATGTCCTCAGGGTGGACCCGGGCAGGGCTCAGTCCCTGTATGCTAGGCGGGACCCTGAGGCAGGAGTGGGCCTTGCTGTCTCCCTGCTGGGTCACTGGGCCCCTGTCCTTTTGGGTCTCAGCACTGCCTGCCCATGGCGGAGGGAGGGAGTGGGAGCCAGTCTGGGGGGGGGCAGAATTTTTCCAGATTGGCTCTGTTTAATGGCTTTGCTCACGGTCACTCTTCCATCAGAGTGGCGTATGTTGTGGGGGTGGGGGTGGGGGCTGTGCTGCTGCCCTTCCCCTGCTGGTTGCAGCCTGGAGCCCACGGGGTGCTGGGACCCCTGACCCGCAGCCCACAGCGGCGTCCCCGTGAGATCCTTCCCGGGATCACTTGAGATCAGTGGAGCTGGTGCTCTGAGCAGAGCGGGGCTTTGGCTGCGGGCCCGGGGGGGGGGGGGGCTGTGCTCGCTCAGCAGGGGTGAGGTGCCCTCGCTCCAGCACAGCTTTTGTTTTCTCATTAAAGATTTATTTATTTGAAGGCAGAATTACAGAGAAGGAGAGAGATCCTGTGTGTGCTGGTTCCCTCCCAGAGGGCTGCAAAGGCTGGGGCTGGGCCAGGCTGTGCCCTTCATCGGCCCTGACACCGGCAGGGGGACGCTGAGGTGCGGTGGCAGGTGCTAGCCCGGGTCCCCGTGGGTCTGCTGTGCTGTGGGTCAGTGCCCCAGGGAGACGGCCTGGCTGAGACGGCCTGACCTGGTGGAAGGCAGGGGAGCCTGGGCTGACCCTGGCGGAAGGCAGGCTGGTCCCGGCTAACCTGAGCTCTTGGCCTTCCTGAAGCCTGGCTGGGGCTGGTGGGTGCCGTTCGTGAGACCCTGGCATGAGGGGTGCGAGGGCCCCACAGTCCCCACGGGACTGGCCGTCCTGGCCCAGGCCTCGGGGCAATCTGGCCAGGCCTCCGTGGAGGGCCTGAGGACAGGGGTCTCAGCAGGGACACCTGGGCTGTGCCTGGGATGACTCAGCCGGCCCAGGGCTATTTCAGGGGTTTCAGCAGGTGCACGGGCACAGGAAGCTTCTGAAGAAGGAGCAACACAGGGGAAAACAACACGACCGCCCGTCCTCCTCGGTCCCACCTGCGCTGCACCCCTGACCCGGGGACCGCAGGCACTGAGTCCACCTCAGGCAGCCCGGGGCCTGGGCTTGTCCCCTCTCCACCCCTGCAACCCCTCAGGGCCTGAGAGGACGGAGTGAGGATGAGGAGTGCGGCCGTGACTGCACCTGCAAGCGGTGCCTGCCGGAGACTCCCTGAGGGCTGCAGCCTTCCTGCAGGTCACGTCCTAGAGCGGTCAGCACTCAGGGCTCAGGATGTGTGCAAAGGAGTCAGAGCCTTAGAGGATGCAGCTCCAGAGGAGTCCTGGTGTGTGCGATGGGGCCAGGCCCAGGACCAGGGCACAGTGAGCAGGACCAGGGCTCAGTGAGCAGGACCAGGGATCAGTGACGAGGATGAGGGCCCAGTGCTCAGGACCAGGTCCATGGCCACTCCAGGGAGGCGTCCTCCTGAGCCCAGGTGAAGCACTGGTCTTGGACTTGAGAATCCTGAGGGCCAGGCCGTGTCTGGGGCACCGTGTCCAGTCCATGCTGAAGTCCCTGTGGTGGAGTGGCAGTTGTCCCCCAGTCTGCAGCCACCGTGGCTTCCCTGAGCCATCGTCCAGCAGAGCGAGAACATTCATCTGGGGAGGGTTGAGTGCACCTGGCAGGGGGATGGGGGGTCACTGCTTCATGGAGGGCTGGGCTCTGGCATGCAGAGCTGGCTTTCCCAGGGGCTCTTGCACGCTTCCCTCCTGCAGAGACAGGGGCAGCTGAGGGTGGGCGGTGTCCTCACTGCTCTCCCCTGTCCCAGGCCGGGCCTGGCTCCTAGGAGCCTTGGTGGAATTCCAGCTCCTGCACCCGGGGTTGCTCCCACTCTGACCCCAGGGCACCCATGTCCCAGTTCCTGCAGGGACCCATGTGCCCCTCTATGGCAGCAGCAGTCACCTCTGCTTGGCCTGGTTCCCCCCTCCCGAGGGCATCCCCACACCTGTGCCTCAGTACTGGGGTCCCTCTTTGCTGCCAGGTGGGCCCCGGATGCTGGTCACGGTCAGAGCTGTGCTGTAGAACAGGCTCAGCAGGAAGAGAGTGAGGAGGGTGACGGTGGTGGGCCACAGGTTGGCGCCGGGGGCCTCCTCCTCCAGGCTGTCCTGTGGCAGATCCAGCACCACACAGGGCAGGGGCTCCTGACAACCTGCAAGACACAGAAGGCCTGCCAGGACCTGACGTGTGGGTGGGGCCTGGCCCAAGGCCTTCCCTCCCATACCTCCTCAGGGGTTGGGGGTGGAGTGGTGGGGTCTCTATGGGGTCTGAGGGTGAGAGCAGGGCCCATAGGGGGTTGGCCCCTGCAAGTGTCTTAGCGCAGCTGCAGGACAGGAGGCGGGGCAGTGTCCTTGCTGGTCCAGGGAAGGTGTGGCTGGG
This sequence comes from Oryctolagus cuniculus, assembly GCF_051225735.1. NCBI lineage: Eukaryota > Metazoa > Chordata > Mammalia > Lagomorpha > Leporidae > Oryctolagus > Oryctolagus cuniculus. Next base: position 52,010,612 of record NC_142886.1, read on the forward strand.
GCCCTGCTGCCCTGAGCTGAGTCATGTACTCAGTGGCTCCTGCCTAAGCCCTGCTCTTGGGCTGGCCTTGGCCGTGACTTGGGTCCAGAGAGGACCAGGCACACCTCAAGGTCTGAGTGTGGGGTCAGTGTGCCCAGGGCGTGAGCAGGGATCATGGTGTGAATAGAACCTCTGTTCTGCCCCAGAAATGTGGCTAAGGGATGGCCAGCGGAAGGCCCGCAGCACAGAGGACCAGACGTCCTCAGGTCCTAGGCATTGATCTCTCATCTTAAATTGGAATTGAACCTTTTTTCATATACTGCTAATGAATCCTATCTATCAGTAGATTGTGTATCTATTATTCTATCTGATTATGTATCTATCAGTAGATTATGTATCTATCAGTAGATTATGTATCTATCCATCTATCATTTCACACATCTATAAAGCTGGCCCTCATCGTACTGTGCTCCACGTGGCAGGCCACACTGTCATCTGCAGGACACCTGTCAGGTGGTAGGATCAGCTCGCTGCATGCGGTGTATGGGCCTGAAGTGCCAGACTGGGCAGGCGGGAAGTTATAGACGCTCACGTTCTCCCCGCAGTTGTTCCAGTACACTCAGAGGGCCCAGGGGGAAGGAGTCCCGGATCAAGCAGCTGACGACCACGGTCTGTGAATTCCCTTTTGACACAAGCATGGGGAGGCTCAGCGGGAAGAGGCTGGGAGGGGCTGCGTTCTCCGCAACACAGAGCACGCTGGGAGACCACCGCAGGCACGTGGCTGCAACCCCAGAGCGCCCTAGGAGCACAGGACCCCCCGCCTCGTCACAGTCAGAACCTGGCCCAGAGAGGGGGAAAGAGCAGCCCAGGGTCACACAGCAGCTGGGCCAGGACTGGGTCCGGAAGTGTCCATCTGGCTCTGCTGCCCTGTGTCTCCCGGGCTCTTCGGGGCTGAGCTGCTCAAGCTTGGCTGGTACGGAGCCTTTGAAGGCCCCAGGCTCCCCGGCCTCAGGTCCCCTGGGCAGTGTGCACAGGGTGGGGGTGGTGAAGGGTCGGTGTAGAGGACGGGGCTGGCCAGGCCAGAGGAGCCTGGACTTCGTGAGGGCCGTGGGGAGGCAGAGGGTCCACCCAGCTGTGTCCCCACCTTGCAGTACCCCGACAGGGACCCAGACCCTCCTCCCGTCCCAGGAAACCCACACTCAGCTCCCCTCCGCCCATGAGCAGCAGTCGCCAGCCCTCCTGGCCACCAGGACTCCAATGCCAAGGAGCGCTTGTTCCTGGAGCTCTGACCACACGGCCGCCTCCTGCCCAGGACATCTCTGAGTCCTGCAGGACAGGGTGATTGACAGAACCCCAGAGGCACAGGCTCCACCCAGAACTCCCTCTGTTCTCCTGCGTGGGTGCAGGGCCCGAGCACTGAGCCAACACCCACCGTCTTCCCAGGCGCAGAGCAGGGATCTGGGGAGGAAGCGGAGCAGCCGGGGCTGAGCTGGCGCTGACGCGGGGGCTGGTGTACTCCAGGCCCTGCAGTGCGCTGTCCCCCTGAGCCGCACCTGAGCGCCCGGGGCTCCTGTCCCACTGTGTTCTCACCCTGGGTGTTCCCCTCCCCTCCTCAACAGGCTCCCATGATACCGCCCTGAGCTCTAGATTGCATGTGAGAAAGAGCCATGGAGCGCGTGCTCCTCTGGGCCAGGCGCAGTTGAGGGCACGGTGGCCGCCAGGCTCCTGCACCTGTGGCCAAGACCAAATTTCCTCTCTGAAAGGTGAGGGCTCTTCACGGGGTCCACGACGCCTCAGCGAGCACATGTGGGTGCCTCAGGGAGCACACGTGGGTGTCTCAGGGTGCACACATGGATGACAATTTAGGGTGAATTTTCAGGGGTACGTGGAGATGATATTTCTGAGTGTAGAGGGGTGGTACTTTAGGGTGTACTTGTTTACAGTTCTTCCTGTTGATGTGGGCTGTATTTATGGTGAACATCTGTGTGTGTGGATTTCATGGTGTATGTGTGGGCTGTACATCGTGTTGTACGTGTGTGTGGTATTACGTGGTGTATAGGTGGGCTATATTTTGTGGTGTATGTGTGTGTGGTATTACATGGTACATGTCAGCAGTATTTCATGTTGTATGTGTGTGTGGTATTTCGTGGTGTACATGTGTGGTATTTCATGCTGTTTGTGTGTGGTATTTTGTGGTACATGAAGGCTGTATTTCGTGGTGTGTGTGTGTGTGGTATTTGTGATGTGTTTGTGTGGTGTTTCGTGGTGCACAGGAAGCACTTGTTCTTTGCCCAGTCTCTGTCCGGGCACACCTAGGTCGAGTCCTGGCTTTTGATACTGGGGCAGTGCTGCCATGAGCAGGGACAGTGCCTCTCCCTGACCTCTGACCTCGTTTCCTCCGGGCAGGGACCTGGGGCCGGGACCAGTTCTAGGCGGATGTTGTGATGGGGTGGCTCTCTCTGTGTTTTCCTCAGCCAGGTGGTCAGCGGTGCACACAGGGGCTGACCTCGTGTGACGGCCTCCTGGCTGTGGCCCTGAGGCCTGGTGGTGCAGCTTCGCTCCGTGTGGAGGCAGCGCCTTCTCCTGCAGGGCTCACTTAACTCTCCCTTCCTGTGTGCGCACCTGTGCCCTTTCTCTCGCTGAATCTCGGCAGAAGCTCCCACGCCCTGTGGCTGAGATTGCGCGAGTGGACGCCTTTGCCCCTGAGATCTGAGGGCTCGCTCCCGCTTCCCTCAGCTGGGGCGGCGCTGGCTGTGTGGCTGTCCCAGTGGCCGCTGCTGGGCTCAGCTAGGTTCATTCTAGACCCAATTATTCCCAAGGTCCATCCTGATGGGGCGGAGTTGTTATTTTTAAAAAAGATTTGTTTCTTTATTTGAAAGCCAGAGTTACCGAGACAGAGAGAGGGAGACCAGAGAGACTATGGTTGGTTCACTCCCCAGATGGGCACAATGGCCGGGGCTGGGTCAGGCTGAAGCCAAGAACCAGGAGTTTCATCTGATTCTCCACATGTGTGGCAGGGACCCAGACATTTGGGCCTCTTCTGTGCTCTCCCAGCAGCACAGCAGAGAGCTGGTTTGGAACCACAACAGAAACTGGTGCCCCTACGGGATGCTGGCATCCCAGGCAACGGAGTTAAACTCAATGCCATGATGCTGGCCCTTGGGTGCTGACTTTTAATGATATATTTATTTTAAGGCAGTTGCAGTGAATGAGCCAATGAGAGAGAGAGAGAGAGAAAGAGAGAGAGAGAGAGAGAGAAAGATCATACGTCCATTGATTCACTCCCCCAAAGCTACCTTGGCTGGGACTGGGCCTAAGCAAGCAGGAGCCAGGTCATCAACTGGGCCCGGCAGTGCCGAGTGATCTGAGTGTGGATCAGTGATCACTCCCAGGGTGCGGTTCCCAGGATCTGGGCTCAGGGCTATGGACCAGGGATGGCACCAGGAATCAGTGCTGAGGAGTGGCCCCGAGCTTGGGACCAGGACTGAATAAGCTGACCTCAGCTCGCTGACCAGTTACAGGGGCAGTGACCTGGAGCTTGGGTTACTGACCAGGGCCACTGCCTGTGTTCAGGACCCAACTCAGGACCTGAAGCAGGGCTCAGCAGTAGCCCCAGGGAGCAGTGGGCAAACGCAGGGTCCAGAGTCAGTGACAGGTTCAGGACCAGGAACAGGGCCCAGGGCCAGGGCTGAGTGATGATAACAAGGACCCAATGAGCAGAAGCAGGATTCAGAGATTAGGACTAGGGCTCAGTGAGCAGGATAGAGGCTCAGTGCTTATGACCAGTTCTCAGTCATCAGGACCAGGGCTCAGTCGTCATGACCAGGGCCAGTATCCGGACCACATTCAGTCATCAAGACCAGAGATTAGATAATACGACCAGTGCTCAGAGATAAGGACCAGGTCAAAAATATTACGACCAGGGATCACTGACCAGAACAAGGGCCCAGTGCTCAGAACCAGGGCTGTGGCCACTCCAGGGAACCGTCCTCCTGAGTCCTCCCAGGGGAGGCACTGGTCTTGGACTTGAGCTTCCTGCAGGGCCAGGCCATGTCTGGGGCACCGCGTCCAGTCCATGCTGAAGTCCCTGTGTTGGAGTGGCAGGCGTCTCCCAGGCTGCAGCCACCGTGGCTTCCCTGAGCCATCGTCCAGCAGAGCGAGAACATTCGTCTGGGAAGGGTTGAGTGCACCTGGCAGGGGGATGGGGGTTTCAATGCTTCATGGAGGGCTGGGCTCTGGCATGCAGAGCTGGCTTTCCCAGGGGCTCCTGCATGCTTCCCTCCTGCAGAGACAGGGGCAGCTGAGGGTGGGCGGTGTCCTCACCCTCTCCCCTGTCCCAGCCTGGGCCTGGCTCCCGGGAGCCTTGGTGGAATCCTCAGCTCCTGCACCCGGGGACGCTCCCACCCTGACCCAGGGCACCCATGTCCCAGTCCTGCAGGGACCCGTGTGCCCCTCTATGGCAGCAGCAGTCACCTGTCCTTGGGCCCGGTTCCCCCCTGCCCAGGGCATCCCCACACCTGTGCCTCAGTACTGGGGTCCCTCTTTGCTGCCAGGTGGGCCCCGGATGCTGGTCATGGTCAGAGCTGTGCTGTAGAACAGGCTCAGCAGGAAGAGAGTGAGGAGGGTGACGGTGGTGGGCCACAGGCTGTCGCTAGGGGCCTCCTCCTCCAGGCTGTCCTGTGGCAGATCCAGCACCACACAGGGCAGGGGCTCCTGACAACCTGCAAGACACAGAAGGGCTGCCAGGACGTGAACGTGTGGGTGGGCCCTGGGCCCCAGGCCTTCCCTCCCACACCTCCTCAGGGGCTGGGGGCAGAGTGGTGGGGTCTCCTATGGGGACTGAGGGCGAGAGCAGGGCCCATAGGGGGTTGGCCCCTTGCAAGTGTCTTAGCCCAGCAGGTAGGACAGGAGGCGGGGCAGTGTCCTTGCTGGTCCAGGGAAGGTGTGGCCGGAGCCCTGCTGGCCTGAGCTGAGCCATGTGTCAGTGGCTCCTGCCTAAGCCCTGCTCTTGGGCTGGCCTTGGCCAGGACCTGGGTCCAGAGAGGACCAGGCACACCTCAAGATCTGAGTGTGGGGGTCAGTGTGCCCAGGGCGTGAGCAGGGACCATGGTGTGAGCAGAGCCTCTGTTCTTCCCCAGGGAAGTGGCTGAGGCACGGCCAGCGAAGGCCAGCAGCCAGCAGCCAGCAGAGTGGACCAGACGTCCTGGGTCCTGGGTCACGGATCTCTGTGTTAAATTGGAGTTGACCAGTTTGTCCTATTTTGGTACATCAATTATCTGTCTATCAATATTACATTTCTATCCATTTATCATTTCGCACATCTAACAGTGTCATCCTTCCATCCATCCATGTACTCACCCCTCCCTCAGTTATCCTATCCAGTTTTTGATCCACCCATACATCTATCTACTCTCCAACTTAAAACCATCCATCCATCCATCCACCCACCCACAATCCTACCTATGCAACCAATTAAGTATCCATGAATCTATTCATCTACCTATCCATCCATCAATCTGTAACCAGCCACCATCCATCCTTTCAACCATCCATCTACCTGTCCATCCATCCACTGATCTATGTATCCACCAATCCATCCACCCATCTGTCTGTCCGTCCATCACGTTCCACTGTGTCATGTGGTCACTGGCTTATCTGTCTGCTCTCCATGTTAATTCTCCCCCTTTCCCTCTTTCTTAGGAAGCTGCTCCTTTGGCTCAGTTCCTGGGCCCTTGGGGTGGCTGGAGTACTTGTGTGGGTACCGTTTCCCTGCCTGGCCTCTTCCTTCTCCTGAGTTGTTTGGGCCGGGACCCTCTGGGGAGAGAAGTGGCTGTGTGTGGGGCTCCTCTTCACCTGGGCCCTGACAGGGGAGGTGGCCAGAGCCAGAGCACTTGGGAGGCCCCAAGGTCATCTGAGACAAGAGCTGGGGCCCTGTGCCTATCAGAGTCCTGGTGCCCGAGGTTCCTACATTGGTCTGGGAGATCCTGGGGTGCGAATAAGAAGCCTGAGGCCTGAGGAGGGGCCTGTGTGGGTGGTCTCTGTCCTGCCCCTCTCTGAGTGTGGTTTGGCTCAGACTCGGGCTCAGGGGGGATTGGAGGGTTGAGTCTGGTGCCCAGCAGGAAGCAGGGCCTGCCTAGGGTGGGCTGTGGAACTGGGCTCTGAGCTGTGCATGGCTGGACATTCAGTGAGGCCGAGAGAGGGCCAGCAGAAGTCTGGGCAGCAGGGCTGGGCCTGGGGAAACTGTCTTTGGCTTGGGCGAGGACTCCCCTTGCCTTCCTGGAGCTGGGTCTGGACTGTGAGCTCCCCTTTAGCTGAGGGGGACGTGTGTGAGCGTGTGTGCCCTGTGAGCACGTGTGCCGTGTGCAGGCCCCAGAGAGCGTGGTGCGGGGTGGGGCCTGCTGTGTGCCCTGTGTGTGTGAGCGCTGTCCTGCACTGCTGGGCAGTGTCTGCCTTGGGCGGACATCTCTTAGGCTGGGAGTCCTGCCTGGTGGCCCTCTTCCCAGGGGTCCCTGCACTCAGCCCCTGTTCCTCCCCCCTCCCTCCCTTGTCCTCTGCACCAGGGCAATGGCTGCATCCCTGCTGCCAGGAACTCCTGGTGGTGTCCACGGCTCTGGGCCCTGACCTGAGCTGTGCCTGCACTGCCTCAGAATCCACCCCAGCTCAGCCTCCCCTCTCACTGCTCCCTCCCAGACACACTCACTCCCTACACACTCATTCCCAGACACACTCACTCTCAGAGATACTCCTAGACAAGCCAACTCCCAGGCACACTCATTCCCAGACATGCTCACTCTCAGGCACCTGTGTTCACACTCACGCTCACATGCACACTCACGGGCACCATGCATGATGTCCCCTCCAGGTGCCCGAGACCCCAGCTCCTAGGATCAGGGGTGCTCCCCCTCCCTGCCCTGTGGCTGCAGCCCCCGAGGAGACAGACAGGCACAATAAACCCGCAGGGCTGCTGTGGGCGAGCACAGAGTTTATTCAGGGCAGGCCAGGGGCTCAGTAGCACACGCCTTCCACGTCTGCCACGACCACAGACACGTTGACGTGGGTGGGTTTACCCGCTTGGCGGTCGATGGTCTTCTGGGTGAAGTGCTCGGCCAGGCCCTCATGGCCCACCACGCAGGAGTAGCTGTCCCCCTGGTTCCAGTCCTCGGCCGACACGCGCAGCAGGCTGGTGACGGCGTAGGTGGTGGGTTCCTGGCCGGGCTCTGGCAGGGGCTTCCACACCAGGAAGCTGTCTTTGGGGACCACCACGCCTTTGTTTGTCCAGTACACCAGCACGTCCTTGGGGCTGAAGCCCCTCACCAGGCAGGTCAGCGTCACCAGCGCGTTGAGGGCCAGCTCTTCTGATGGCGGCGGCAGCAGGTGGACCTGGGGCGGGGTGAGGCTGCCTGGAAGGGGGAGAGTGGGGTCAAGGTGGCGGGGGAGGACTGAGCCCCACTGTCCTGCACGCCGGCCTCAGTTTCCCTCTGTTTTACGGGGAGGGAGCCTCGGAGCCCAGGAGGGGAGGGAGGAGTCAGGCCAGGGTGAGGAGAGCATCCCATTGCCTGGGGGTGGGGGCAGGCCCACCTGTGTCTTTGCTGATGGTGGCTGTCAGGGAGCTGCCCTCTATCTCAGGGTGGGTGACTGTGCAGGTGAACTCTGTCCCCGCATTCCAGGGCTCCGCACAGCCGGGCAGCACACTGGACACACTGTAGCAGCCGCAGGGGTCACGCTGGGGGCTCTGCTGGACCGGTTCGTTCCCGTTTGTGGGCTCCCAGGTGAAGACGGCATCCTTGGGGTCCTTCAGGCCTCTCAGGGTGCAGGTGAGGCTGGCGTCTGAGCCCAGGAGCAGGTCTCTGAGGTCTGGCCGCTGCAGGGACAGGCTGGGCTCCCCGCAGGAGGTGGGGGGGCAGGAGCTGTGGGTATCTGGACATGTGGAAACAGAGAGAGCCACATCTGTCAGTGTGCAGCTCACACATCCTGGCCAGGCTGCCATCCCCCAAGTATTGTCCAGCCCAGCAGCCCACATGCAGCCTCAGGGCCCCCAGCCGCCCTCCTACCTGGGCAGGGCAGGATCAGATATCTGTCCACTTCATTGTGTTCCACGTGGCAGGCCACACATGTAGGACACTCTTCATCTGTCAGGTTCAGTAGGCTACTCGTGGTGTACAGGCCTGAGGTGTCCAACTGGACAGGAGGGAAGGTCACGTTCTCCCCGCTGATGGTCCACTTCACATTCAGAGGGCCCAGGGGGAAGAAGCCCTGGATCAGGCAGCCGACGACCACGGGCTGTCCAGACACAGGACAGGGGAGGCTCAGCGGGAAGAGGATGGGGGTGGTTGCGGGATCTGCAATACAGGACACGCTGTGAGACCGTCGAAGTCACATGGCTGCAACCCCAGAGAGCCCTGGGAGCACGGGACCCTGCCTGCCTCATCCCAGCCGGAACCTGGCCCAGAGAGGGGAAGAGACCAGCCCAGGGTCACACAGCTGCTGGGCCAGGACTGGGGCCGGAAGTGTCCAGCTGGCTCTGCTGCCCTGTGTCTCCAGGCTCCTCGGGGCTGAGCTGCTCAAGCCTGGCTGGCACGGAGCCGTCGAGGGCCCCAGGCTCCCCGGCCTCAGGTCCCCTGGGCAGTGTGCACAGGGTGGGGTGCTGAAGGGAGGAGGGGACAGGCTGGGTGGAGCAGTGAAGCAGGCTGGGCCTGGTGAAGGCCGAGGGGAGGCAGGGGTGGGGTCCAGCTCTGTGCCCAGCTTGCACTGCCCTTGCCAGGGTCCCAGACCCTCGCCCCAGCCCCACGTCTCACACTCACACCCCTCCCCCATGAGCAGCAGTCGCCAGCCCTCCTGGCCACCAGGGCTCCAATGCCAAGGAGCGCTTGTTCCTGGAGCTCTGACCACATGGCCGCCTCCTGCCCAGGACGTCTCTGAGTCCTGCAGGACAGGGGTGACCGACAGCGCCCAGAGGCACAGGCTCCGCCCTAGGAGCACAGGCGCCCCCTACTGCACTAGGGCTCAGGTCTTCAATGGTTTTCATGCCTGGAACCCCACACCTGGGAACCAGCTTAGCCCCAGACACAGACTTTGCACTTCCCCCAGAGGCCTCAGAGATTGCAAGCTCAGCCCACTCAGCCCTCGCTGTCCTGCTCAGCCCTCCTCAGCCCAGCTCAGCTCAACTTAGCCCAGCTTCGTCCACACACGCTATGCTCAGCGGACCGGATCCGTTCAACACTGCCCAGCTCAGCCCAGCTCTGCCCAGCTCAGCCCTGCCAGGCTCATTCCGCCCTGCCCAGCCCAGCCAAGCGCAGGTGTGATCAGCCCAGCCCAGTTCAGTCCTGCTCAGTTCAACTCAGCCCAGCTTAGCCTAGCTCCACCTACTCAGTCTATCCAAGTTCTATCCAGCACAGGTCACCTCAGCCAGCTCACCAGCCCAGCCCAGCTCAGCCCAGTCAGGTCACCTCAGCCCAGCTCAGCCCACCCAGCACAGCTCAGCCCAGCCCAGCCTAGCCCATTTCATCCCAGCCCTGCTCTGCCCAGCTCAGCCCACCCAGCACAGCTCAGATCAGCCCAGCCCAGCCCAGTTCAGCCCAGCCCTGCTCTGCCCAGCTCAGCCCACCCAGCACAGCTGAGCCCAGTCAGGTCACCTCAGCCCAGCCCTGCTCTGCCCAGCTCAGCCCACCCAGCACAGCTCAGCTCAGCCCTGCTCAGCCCACCCAGCACAGCTCAGCTCAGCCCTGCTCAGCCCACCCAGCCCAGGTCAGCTCTCAGCCCTAACCAGGTCAGCTGAGCTCAATTCCACTCAGATCAGCACAACTTACTCCAGCTCAGCTCTTCACAGCCCAGCTAAGATCAGATTAGTCCTGGGCAGCCCAGCCAGGCCTTTCAGGCCAGCCTGCAGGGCTCAGCTGAACGAAGACCAGCTCAGCCCAGATCAGCCCAGCCCAGCCCAGTTCAGTAGGGGGTGGGCGTCCACCAGGTTCCCTACGTCCTCCTCTGCTCGTCTCTGTCCCAGCCCAGCCCATGTCCAGATCAGCCTGCAGGGCTCTTGGCACTGCATCCAGGGACTCGGCTCATCCTGACTGAGCTGGGCTCTGCCGGGCTCAGCCCCCTGTCCCAGCCTCTCCCGGCCAGTGGCTGTGTCCTGCCTGTGGTCGCTGGGCTCCTGGCCGTGGTCCCCCTCTCCCTCCCTTCTTTGGCTGATGCCTGTTCTCCCTCTGCCCCCAGGAGCCTCAGGACCAGCCTGGCTGCGACTGCCCCTGTGCAGAGGGGCAGCATCCCGTGGACCCACCTGTCTGGGCTGCTGGAGGAGCACCGTGGAGGGTCAGGTCTCCCTGGCCAGGCTGCCCTGCACTGCGGGTCCACACTCTGGGCCAGAGCTCCCCATCAACTCCCTCTGCTGCTGGCCCAGAGGGGCCGAGTGGAGTGGGAGCCAGGCCTGGTCCGGGCCCTCCTGGAGCGCTGTGCACCTGCTCTGGCTCTTTGCCCATGGCTGGGCTGGGGCTGGCTGCTGAGTGCAGGCTGGGGAGGCTGCGTGGCTGTGGGTCTGGCCCCACGTTGGGGTCACTCACCACTTCCTGTCCCAGCAGACAGTGCAGCTTGCCCCCTTGTCATGTTTGTCTGTGGTTTGTCTGTGGTGGGGACAGGTGTGTGTGATCTGTGCCCTTGACACCAGGGGCCGTGAGAGATGACGGCTCCACGTGGCCGGCCACAGGACAGGGCTGGGGGCTGATTCGGGAAGGAGAGGCACAAATGGACACAGAGTCTCAGAGACACTGGGACAGGGATGGGGACGGAGAGCTGGGAGTGCTAGCCCAGGCCGAGAGAAGGCCCCATTCATGGGAGGGCCAGGGTCAGGGGACAGGGCTGCCTTTGGGTCTCAGGGTTGGTATAGGGTGGGGATAGCTACTGTCCTGTCAGCCCCAACGACAGCGGGGGTCCTGACTGAAGCCCCCTGCAGTTCCAGCTCTGCCTTCTCCCACTCGGGGTCTCTGGCCTGTGACTGGCAGAGGGTGAGGCTCTTCCTGGCCCTGGCTCCCTGCATCCACCCCAGTCCCCCACCCCATCTCTCTCCAGGCTGCCCTGTCTTAGTTGCTGTCCCGTCAGTGTTGCTGGCCCATGTCTTCTCTCCTTAGGGTTCCGTAGCCACACTCAGGTACCCGCGTGTCCTCACCCAGGGAGGTCTGGGTTTGTCGGGGAGCGGGGAGTGGCAGGTGAGCTGGTAGGGGCTGCACACACCTGCCCAGCTCCACAGGGCCTGGGTTGGCTGGGCTGGGGCCTGGGGGCTTCCCAGAGGTGGGCCCGGCAGTTTCTTGTCAAGTGTGGGTGACCTGAAGCCCCCTGGCCACAGAGGCAGCACGGCGAGCCTGGGAGGTGCAGGGGCCAGGTCAGCAGGCTAGGTTGTGGCGTGGCCCCTGGTCCCGGCAGATGTGCCCTGGCCTGGCCACAGGGAGCTCGGCAGGTGTTGTGACGGCCGCACTCTCAGTGTGGGGACCTCGTGGCCGTGCGTCTTAGGCATTGCTGACGGCTGCAGCAAACACAGCGCAGACGGGCAGGCTTCAGAGAAGGCACTGATTTCTCCCCGTTCTGCAGGCTGGAGCCAGAGTCAGGGCGGGGTCTTCTCCCAGTGTCCACACCTCGGGTGGAGGGGAGGGAGAGAGAGAGATGGAGGGAGAGAGAGAGGGAGAGAGAGGGAGAGAGGGAGAGAGGGAGAGAGGGAGAGAGAGAGGGAGAGAGGGAGAGCGAGCTCACCTGGGTGCCCTCATCTGCACAGAGGGCGATCACTGCAGGTGCCGTCCCCTGGCAGGGAGAGGAGCCAGGTCACGCTGGGTGCTTTTCCTAAGGCAGGGATCCCACTGTGGGCTGCACCCTGGTGACCCCGACACCGCCCGGTGGGATCAGGGTTTGCCGAGTGACACAGTTGGGCCGTCCTCCACAGGGAACAGCCCCTCCACGGCCAGCTCTGCCACGGGAGCACAGGCGCCGGCCCTGGGGGGGACAGGGGCTCTCCCACAACTGCTGGCCTCGTTTGTTTTCGTCTGTCCTCACGGGAGGGCGGCAGAGAGGGAGGAACAGAGAGAGGAAGATCTTCCACCTGCTGGTTGGCTCCCCGAGGCCCACAAGAGCCGGGACTGGGCAGGCGGAAGCCAGGAGCCTGGGTCTGGCTTGTGGGTGGCAGGGCCCAGGAGTGGAGTGGTCACTGCTGCCTCCCAGGTGCAGGTCAGCAGGAAGCTGGAATCGGAGGCGGAGCCAGGCCGTGACCCCAGGTGCTCCCATGTGGGCTGCGGGTGTCCCGAGGCAGCTTCACCTGCTGTGCCACACACCTGTCCCTGCCTGGGCTTTGCCATGACCCAGGACACAGGGCGGGGAGTGGTCTGGGGCAGCTGCAGCCGAGGCTGGACACTGGTCCCGGGGCTGGTCTGGTGGCCTTGTGTCTGGGACCAAAGCAGGCCAGTGTAGAACAAAGACAGTCTCATCTGCTCGGGGTTTGTCTGGGCCGTGACCCCAGAGACGTGGACTCCACACTCGGAGAACTCACACCGTGGTGGCTGTGTCCCTGGCTCGCTGGCCGGGACAGCTCCCCTGAGCCCTCAGGACTGGTGCTGGTGTGGCAGGAGAGGGACTGGGCAGCCTCAGGAAGCGAGGGAGACCCGGGAGCCATTGCAGCCCCGTGGTTTCCATGGCGGGTCGGTGGCCCAGCAGGAGCCCAGGTGGGCAGACCTTGGAGCTGCTCCAGCCAGGCCGGACTCCCTGCCCCTTGCACATTTCTCTCTTTCTCCGCACTGCCTCCTTCCTTCCGTTTCCCCCGAGTTTGAAATCGCAGCTCTTGGGCTCTGGCAGCAGCATTTGAGGTCCCATGGAGCCTTTGTCCGTCCTGTGGGGAGGCTCCGTGCCAGCTCCTCGCAGGCGGGGTCTCAGCTGCAGAGGCTGCACTTCCTGGACACCTGTGCCCGAGACCCTCTTCCAGGTCCCAGAGCCCCAGAGAGGGGCTGGGGTGGGGCGAGCACTCAGCCCGACGCTTCCGTAGGCGTCCACAGGGGTCGTGCTGTGAGGGTGTCGCCGAGTCGTCAGCCGCAGTGGGCGTCCTGAGCTCATCCCTGTGTGTGGAGGACGGGGTCCATGGGCGGGAGGAGCCCTCAGGAAGCAACCTCCCTGGGAAGCAGTGGGCCGGCCTCCTGCAGCTGTGGTGGGGGCAGGGCCCGGGGCAGAAGGTAGGGCTGGAGGCGGGTCCTGCTGTCCTGGCTCGGCCCATGTCCTCGGGGTGGACCCGGGCAGGCCTCAGTCCCTGGCTGCCAGGTGGGACCCTGAGGCAGGGATGTCCTTTGTTGTCTCCTTGGGGCCATTGCTGTCACTGGGCCCCTGTCCTGTGGTCTCAGCACTGCCTGTGCGTGGAGGTGGGTGGGAGTAGGGAGAGAGTCTGTTGGGGGGGACAGAGAGATTTTTCTACATCGGCTTTGATTGGTGGCCTCGCTCAAGGTCACACTTCCATCAGGGTGGTGTAGTTTGAGGGTGTCTGTGCTGCTGCCCTTCCCCTGCTGGTTGCAGCTCTGGGCCCACGGGGTGCCGGGACCCCTGACCCGCAGCCCACAGCGGCGTCCCCGTGACATCCTTCCCCGAGCCTGGAGCTGGTGCTCTGAGCAGAGCGGGGCTTTGGCTGCGGGCCCTGGTGGGGGGGGGGGGCTGTGCTCGCTCAGCAGGGGTGTGGCGCCCTTGCTCCAGCACAGCTTTTTTTTCTCGTTAAAGATTTATTTATTTGAAGGCAGAATTACAGAGAAGGAGAGAGATCCTGTGTGTGCTGGTTCCCTCCCAGAGGGCTGCAAAGGCTGGGGCTGGGCCAGGCTGTGCCCTTCATCAGCCCTGACACAGGCAGGGGGACGCTGAGGTGCGGTGGCAAGTGCTAGCCCGGGTCCCCGTGGGTCTGCTGTGCTGTGGGTCAGTGCCCCTGGGAGATGGCCTGGCTGAGACGGCCTGACCTGGTGGAAGCCAGCGGGGCCTGGGCTGACCCTGGCGGAAGGCAGGCTGGTCCCGGCTAACCTGAGCTCTTGGCCTTCCTGAAGCCTGGCTGGGGCTGGTGGGTGCCATCCGTGAGACCCTGTCCTGAGGGGTGCGAGGGCCCCATGGTCCCCACGGGGCTGTCCGTCCTTGCCCAGGCCTCGGGGCAATCTGGCCAGGCCTCCGTGGAGGGCCTGAGAACAGGATTCTCAGCGGGGACACCTGGGCTGTGCCTGGGATGACTCAGCCGGCCCAGGGCTATTTCAGGGGTTTCAGCAGGTGCACGGGCACAGGAAGCTTCTGAAGAAGGAGCAACACAGGGGAAAACAACACGACCGCCCGTCCTCCTCGGTCCCACCTGCGCTGCACCCCTGACCCGGGGACCGCAGGCACTGAGTCCACCTCAGGCAGCCCGGGGCCTGGGCTTGTCCCCTCTCCACCCCTGCAACCCCTCAGGGCCTGAGAGGACGGAGTGAGGATGAGGAGTGCGGCCGTGACTGCATCTGCAAGCGGTGCCCGCCGGGGCCTCCCTGAGGGCTGTGGCCTTCCTGCAGGTCACGTCCTAGAGCGGTCAGCACTCAGGGCTCAGCATATGTTCAAAGTCAGAGCCTTAGAGGATGCAGCTCCAGAGGAGTCCTGGTGTGTGAAATGGGACCAGGCCCAGGCTCAGGACCAGGGCTCAGTGACGAGGACCAGGGCTCAGTGAGCAGGACCAGGGCTCAGTGCTCAGGACCAGGTCCATGGCCACTCCAGGGAGGCGTCCTCCTGAGCCCAGGTGAAGCACTGGTCTTGGACTTGAGACTCCTGAGGGCCAGGCCGTGTCTGGGGCACCACGTCCAGTCCATGCTGAAGTCCCTGTGTTGGAGTGGCAGGCGTCTCCCAGGCTGCAGCCACCGTGGCTTCCCTGAGCCATCGTCCAGCAGAGCGAGAACATTCATCTGGGAAGGGTTGAGTGCACCTGGCAGGGGGATGGGGGTTTCAATGCTTCATGGAGGGCTGGGCTCTGGCATGCAGAGCTGGCTTTCCCAGGGGCTCTTGCACGCTTCCCTCCTGCAGAGACAGGGGCAGCTGAGGGTGGGCGGTGTCCTCACCCTTTCCCCTGTCCCAGCCTGGGCCTGGCTCCCGGGAGCCTTGGTGGAATCCTCAGCTCCTGCACCTGGGGATGCTCCCACCCTGACCCAGGGCACCCATGTCCCAGTTCCTGCAGGGACCCTTGTGCCCCTCTATGGCAGCAGCAGTCACCTGTCCTTGGGCCCAGTTCCCCCCTCCCCAGGGCATCCCCACACCTGTGCCTCAGTACTGGGGTCCCTCTTTGCTGCCAGGTGGGCCCCGGATGCTGGTCACGGTCAGAGCTGTGCTGTAGAACAGGCTCAGCAGGAAGAGAGTGAGGAGGGTGACGGTGGTGGGCCACAGGTTGGCGCCGGGGGCCTCCTCCTCCAGGCTGTCCTGTGGCAGATCCAGCACCACACAGGGCAGGGGCTCCTGACAACCTGCAAGACACAGAAGGCCTGCCAGGACCTGACGTGTGGGTGGGCCCTGGGCCCCAGGC
This sequence comes from Oryctolagus cuniculus, assembly GCF_051225735.1. NCBI lineage: Eukaryota > Metazoa > Chordata > Mammalia > Lagomorpha > Leporidae > Oryctolagus > Oryctolagus cuniculus. Next base: position 52,026,117 of record NC_142886.1, read on the forward strand.
CTTCCCTCCCACACCTCCTCAGGGGCTGGGGGTGGAGTGGTGGGGTCTCTATGGGGTCTGAGGGCGAGAGCAGGGTCCATGGGGGGTTGGCCCCTACAAGTGTCTTAGCCCAGCAGGCAGGACAGGAGGCGGGGCAGTGTCCTTGCTGGTCTAGGGAAGGTGTGGCCGGAGCCCTGCTGGCCTGATCTGAGCCATGTGTCAGTGGCTCCTGCCTAAGCCCTGCTCTTGGGCTGACCTTGGCCGGGACCTGGGTCCAGAGAGGACCAGGCACACCTCAAGGGTCTTAGTGTGGGGTCAGTGTGCGCAGGGCGTGAGCAGGGACCATGGTGTGTGCAGATCCTCTGTTCTTCCCCAGGGAATGTGGCTGAGGGATGGCCAGTGAAGGCCCGCAGCACAGAGTAGCAGATGTCCTCAGGTCCTAAGCATTGATCTCTCATCTTAAATTGGAGTTGAACCTTTTCTCATATACTGGCAAATGAATCCTATCTATCAGTAGATTGTGTATCTATTATTCTATCTGATTATGTATCTATCAGTAGATTATGTATCTATCAGTAGATTATGTATCTATCCATCTATCATTTCACACATCTATAAAGCTGGCCCTCATCGTACTGTGCTCCACGTGGCAGGCCACACTGTCATCTGCAGGACACCTGTCAGGTGGTAGGATCAGCTCGCTGCATGCGGTGTATGGGCCTGAAGTGCCAGACTGGGCAGGCGGGAAGTTATAGACGCTCACGTTCTCCCCGCAGTTGTTCCAGTACACTCAGAGGGCCCAGGGGGAAGGAGTCCCGGATCAAGCAGCTGACGACCACGGTCTGTGAATTCCCTTTTGACACAAGCATGGGGAGGCTCAGCGGGAAGAGGCTGGGAGGGGCTGCGTTCTCCGCAACACAGAGCACGCTGGGAGACCACCGCAGGCACGTGGCTGCAACCCCAGAGCGCCCTAGGAGCACAGGACCCCCCGCCTCGTCACAGTCAGAACCTGGCCCAGAGAGGGGGAAAGAGCAGCCCAGGGTCACACAGCAGCTGGGCCAGGACTGGGTCCGGAAGTGTCCATCTGGCTCTGCTGCCCTGTGTCTCCCGGGCTCTTCGGGGCTGAGCTGCTCAAGCTTGGCTGGTACGGAGCCTTTGAAGGCCCCAGGCTCCCCGGCCTCAGGTCCCCTGGGCAGTGTGCACAGGGTGGGGGTGGTGAAGGGTCGGTGTAGAGGACGGGGCTGGCCAGGCCAGAGGAGCCTGGACTTCGTGAGGGCCGTGGGGAGGCAGAGGGTCCACCCAGCTGTGTCCCCACCTTGCAGTACCCCGACAGGGACCCAGACCCTCCTCCCGTCCCAGGAAACCCACACTCAGCTCCCCTCCGCCCATGAGCAGCAGTCGCCAGCCCTCCTGGCCACCAGGACTCCAATGCCAAGGAGCGCTTGTTCCTGGAGCTCTGACCACACGGCCGCCTCCTGCCCAGGACATCTCTGAGTCCTGCAGGACAGGGTGATTGACAGAACCCCAGAGGCACAGGCTCCACCCAGAACTCCCTCTGTTCTCCTGCGTGGGTGCAGGGCCCGAGCACTGAGCCAACACCCACCGTCTTCCCAGGCGCAGAGCAGGGATCTGGGGAGGAAGCGGAGCAGCCGGGGCTGAGCTGGCGCTGACGCGGGGGCTGGTGTGCTCCAGGCCCTGCAGTGCGCTGTCCCCCTGAGCCGCACCTGAGCGCCCGGGGATCCTGTCCCATTGTGTTCTCACCCTGGGTGTCCCCCCCCTCCTCAACAGGCTCCCATGATACCGCCCTGAGCTCTCAGATATCATGTGACAAAGAGCCATGGAGCGCGTGCTCCTCTGGGCCAGGCGCAGTTGAGGGCACGGTGGCCGCCAGGCTCCTGCACCTGTGGCCAAGACCAAATTTCCTCTCTGAAAGGTGAGGGCTCTTCACGGGGTCCACGACGCCTCAGGGTGCACACGTGGGTGTCTCAGGGTGCACACGTGGATGACAATTTAGGGTGAATTTTCAGGGGTACGTGGAGATGATATTTCTGAGTGTAGAGGGGTGGTACTTTAGGGTGTACTTGTTTACAGTTCTTCCTGTTGATGTGGGCTGTATTTTTGGTGTACATATGTGTGTGTGGATTTCATGGTGTATGTGTAGGCTGTATATCATGTAGTACATGTGTGGTATTTTGTGGTGTGTAGGTGTGCTATATTTTGTGGTGTATGTGTGTGTGGTATTACATGGTACATGTCAGCAGTATTTCATGTTGTGTGTGTGTGTGTGTGTGTGATATTTCGTGGTGTACGTGTGTGTGGTATTTCACAGTGTGTGTGTATGGTATTTCGTGGTCCATCCTGGCTGTATTTCGTGGTCTGTATGTGTGTGGTATTTCGTGGTACATGTGGGCTCTATTTCGTGGTGTGTGTGTGTGTGTGTGTAATATTTTGTGGTGTGTGTAGTGATGGTGTTTCGTGGTGCACAGGAAGCACTTGTTCTTTGCCCAGTCTCTGTCCGTGCACACCTAGGTCGAGTCCTGGCTTTTGCTACTGGGGGCAGTGCTGCCAAGAGCAGGGACAGTGCCTCTCCCTGACCTCTGACCTCGTTTCCTCCGGGCAGGGACCTGGGGCCGGGACCAGTTCTAGGCGGATGTTGTAATGGGGTGGCTCTCTCTGTGTTTTCCTCAGCCAGGTGGTCAGCGGTGCACACAGGGGCTGACCTCGTGTGATGGCCTCCTGGCTGTGGCCCTGAGGCCTGGTGGTGCAGCTTCCCTCTGTGTGGAGGCAGCGCCTTCTCCTGCAGGGCTCACTTAACTCTCCCTTCCTGTGTGCGCACCTGTGCCCTTTCTCTCGCTGAATCTCGGCAGAAGCTCCCACGCCCTGTGGCTGAGATTGCACGAGTGGGCGCCTTTGCCCCTGAGATCTGAGGGCTTGCACCCGCTTCCCTCAGCTGGGGCGGCACTGGCTGTGTGGCTGTCCCAGTGGCCTCTGCTGGGCTCAGCTAGGTTCATTCTAGACCGAATTATTCCCATGGTTTCATCCTGATGGGGGCGGAGTTGTTATTTTTAGAAAAGATTTATTTCTTTATTTGAAAGCCAGAGTTACAGAGACAGAGAGAGGGAGACCAGAGAGCTTGTGGTTGGTTCACTGCCCAGATGGCTGTGATGGCCAGGGATGGGTCAGGCTGAAGCCAAGAACCAGGGGCTTCATCTGTGTCTCTCCCGTGCGTGGCAGGGACCCAGACATTTGGGCCTCCTCTGTGCTCTCCCAGCTGCATAACAGAGAGCTGGGCTGGTACCATGAAATGAACTGGTGCGCACATGAGTTGCTGGCATCCCAGGCAGCGTTTATCACTGTGCCGCAATGCTGGCCCCTGTGTGTTGAAGAGATAGAGATAGATAGAGAGAGAGACTGAGAGAGAGACAGAGAAAAATCATACGTCCATTGATTCACTCCCCCAAAGCTACCTTGGCTGGGACTGGGCCTAAGCAAGCAGGAGCCAGGTCATCATCTGGGTCAGGCAGTGCCGAGTGATCTGAGTGTGGATCAGTGATCACTCCCAGGGTGCGGTTCCCAGGACCTGGGCTCAGGGCTATGGACCAGGGATGGCACCAGGAATCAGTGCTGAGGAGTTGCCCCGAGCTCAGACCAGGATGAATAAGCTGACCTCAGCTCGCTGACCAGTTACAGGGGCAGTGACCTGGAGCTTGGGTTACTGACCAGGGCCACTGCCTGTGTTCAGGACCCAACTCAGGACCTGAAGCAGGGCTCAGCAGTAGCCCCAGGGAGCAGTGGGCAAACGCAGGATCCAGAGTCAGGGGCGGGAGCTGTAACCAGTGACAGGGTCAGGACCAGCAGCAGGGCCCAGGTCCAGGGCTGAGTGAGCAGAACCCGGGCCCAGTGAGCAGAACCAGAGATGAATGACCAGGACCAGGGCTCAGTACACAGGCCCAGGGCTCAGAGATCAGGACTAGGGCCCAATGTACAGACCAGGGCTTAGTTATGAGACCCAGATCCAGTACTCAAGTCCAGAGCTCCATGACAGGACCAGGGCTCAGTAATAAGCACCAGGTCTCAGTGCCAAGGACCAGGGCCCAGTGTGCAGGACCAGTTCCAAGGCCACTTCCAAGGAGGCATCCTCCTGAGCCCTCCCAGGGGAAGCACTGGTCTTGGACTTGAGCCTCCTGCAGGGCCAGGCCATGTGTGGGTCACCGCGTCCAGTCCATGCTGAAGTCCCTGTGGTGGAGTGGCAGTTGTCTCCCAGTCTGAAGTCACGTGGCTTCCCTGAGCCATCGTCCAGCAGAGCGAGAACATTCGTCTGGGAAGGGTTGAGTGCACCTGGCAGGGGGATGGGGGTTTCAATGCTTCATGGAGGGCTGGGCTCTGGCATGCAGAGCTGGCTTTCCCAGGGGCTCCTGCACGCTTCCCTCCTGCAGAGACAGGGGCAGCTGAGGGTGGGCGGTGTCCTCACCCTCTCCCCTGTCCCAGCCTGGGCCTGGCTCCCGGGAGCCTTGGTGGAATCCTCAGATCCTGCACCCAGGGACGCTCCCACCCTGACCCAGGGCACCCATGTCCCAGTTCCTGCAGGGACCCGTGTGCCCCTCTATGGCAGCAGCAGTCATCTGTCCTTGGGCCCGGTTCCCCCCTGCCCAGGGCATCCCCACACCTGTGCCTCAGTACTGGGGTCCCTCTTTGCTGCCAGGTGGACCCCGAATGTTTGTCATGGTCAGAGCTGTGCTGTAGAACAGGCTCAGCAGGAAGAGAGTGAGGAGGGTGACGGTGGTGGGCCACAGGTTGGCGCCGGGGGCCTCCTCCTCCAGGCTGTCCTGTGGCAGATCCAGCACCACACAGGGCAGGGGCTCCTGACAACCTGCAAGACACAGAAGGCCTGCCAGGACGTGAATGTGTGCATGGGGCCTGGGCCCAAGGCCTTCCCTCGCACGCCTTCTCAGGGGGCTGGGGGCAGAGTGGTGGGATCTCCTATGGGGACTGAGGGCGAGAGCAGGGTCCATGGGGGGTTGGCCCCTGCAAGTGTCTTAGCACAGCTGCAGGACAGGAGGCGGGGCAGTGTCCTTGCTGGTCCAGGGAAGGTGTGGCCGGAGCCCTGCTGGCCTGATCTGAGCCACGTACTCAGTGGCTCCTGCCTAAGCCCTGCTCTTGGGCTGGCCTTGGCCGGGACCTGGGTGCAGAGAGGACCAGGCACACCTCAAGGTCTGAGTGTGGGGTCATTGTGCCCAGGGCATGAGCAGGGACCATGGTGTGAGCAGAGCCTCTGTTCTTCCCCAGGGAAGTGGCTGAGGGATCGCCAGCGAAGGCCAGCAGCCAGCAGCCAGCAGAGTGGACCAGACGTCCTAGGTCCTGGCTGATGGATCTGTGTTAATTTGGAGTTGAATCTGTTTGTCCTCTACTTGTATAGCAGTCATATCTATAACTCATCTATAAATAATCTATCAATTATTTATCCATCCATGACTTGACTCCTCTATATAGCTATAATCCATCCATCCATCCACTGATCCATCCATCTACTTGTGCATCAGTCATCCATCCAGCCATCTGTCCGTGTTCCACTACATCTTTGGGTCTTGGGCTAATCTGTCTGCTCTCCATGATGATTCTCCCCCTTTCTCTCTTTCTTAGGAAGCTGCCTATTTGGCTCAGTTCCTGGTCCCATGGGGTGGCTGGGGTACTTGTGTGAGTACCATTTCCCCACCTGGCCTGTTCCTCTCCCTGTAACTCTTTTGGATGCCACCCTCTGGGGAGAGAAGTGGCTGTGTGTGGGATCCTCTTCACCTGGGCACTGACAAGGGAGGTTGCCAGAGCCAGAGTCCCTGGGAGGCCCCAAGGGTGTCTGAGGCAGGAGCAGAGGCCCCGTGCCCTGGGAGTCCTGGTGCCTAGTTTCCTACACTGGTCTGGAACTGTTCAGGGGCTCCTGGGGTGTGAATCAGAAGCCCAAGCTCTGAGGAGGGGCCTGTGTCAGTGGTCTCTGTCCTGTCCCTCTCTGCCTGTGGTTTGGCTCAGACTTGGGCTTTGAGAGGATTGGAGGGTTTATTCTGTTGGCCCAGCAGTGAGCAGGGCCTGCCTAGTTTGGGCTGTGCAAATGATCCTTGAGCTGTGTATTCCTGGACTTTCAGGGAGGCCCAGAGCGGGCAAGCAGGGGCCTGGGCAGCAGGGCTGGGCCTAGGAAAACCATCTGGGGCTTGGATGGGGACTCCCCTTGCTTTCCTGGAGCTGGGTCTGGGCTGTGAGCTCTCCTGCAGCTGAGGGGGACATGTGTAAGCGTGTGTGCCCTGTGAGCATGTGTGCTGTGTGCAGGCCCCAGAGAGCGTGGTGCGGGGTGGGGCCTGCTGTGTGCCCTGTGTGTGTCAGCGCTGTCCTGCACTGCTGGGTGGTGTCCGCCTGGGGCAGACCTCTGCTGGTCTGGGGGGGCCTGACTGGTGCCCCTCTTCCCAGGGGTCCCTGCACCCAGCCCCTGTTCCTCCCCCTCCCTCCCTCCCTCGTCCTCTGCACCAGGGCAATGGCTGCATCCCTGCCGCCCAGGAACTCCTGGTGGTGTCCACGGCTCTGGGTGCGACCTGAGCTGTGCCTGCACTGCCTCAGAATCCACCCCAGCTCAGCCTCCCCTCTCACTGCTCCCTCCCAGACACACTCACTCCCAGACACACTCACTCCCTACACACTCACTCCCAGGCACACTCATTCCCAGACACACTCACTCCCGCAGGCACCTGTGCTCACACTCACACTCACATGCACACTCACGGGCACCATGCATGATGTCCCCTCCAGGTATCCGAGGCCCCTACTTTAGGACCAGGGGTGCTCCCCCTCTCCGCACTGTGGCTGCAGCCCCTGAGGAGACAGACAGGCACAATGAACCCGCAGGGCTGCTGGGGGCGAGCACGGAGTTTATTCAGGGCAGGGCCATGGGGCTCAGTAGCACACGGCTTCCACGTCTGCCACGACCACAGACACGTTGACTTGGGTGGGTTTACCCGCCAGGCGGTCGATGGTCTTCTGGGTGAAGTGCTCGGCCAGGCCCTCATGGCCCACCACGCAGGTGTAGCTTTCATTCTGGTTCCAGTCCTCGGCCGGCACGCGCAGCAGGCTGGTGACGGCGTAGGTGGTGGGGTCCTGGCCAGGCTCAGGCAGGGGCTTCCACACCAGGTATCTGTCTTTGGGGACCGCCACGCCTTTGTTCGTCCAGTAAACCAGCACATCCTTGGGGCTGAAGCCCCGCACCAGGCAGGTCAGCGTCACCAGCGCGTTGAGGGCCAGCTCTTCTGACGGCGGCGGCAGCAGGTGGACCTGGGGCGCGATGACGACACCTGAAAGGGGCAAAGTGGGGTCAGGGCCACAGGAGAGGACTGAGCCCCACTGTCCTGCACACCGGCCTCAGTTTCCCTCTGTGAGCCGGGGAGTGTACCTCAGAGCCCAGGAGGGGAGGGAGGAGTCAGGCCAGGGTGAGGAGAGTAGCCCATTGCCTGGGGGTGGGGGTAGGCCCACCTGTGTCTTTGCTGATTATGTCTGTTAGGGAGCCGCCCTCTATCTCAGGGTGGGTGACTGTGCAGTTGAACTTTGTCCCCGCATTCCAGGCCGCCGCACAGCCGGGCAGCACGCTGGACACACTGTAGCAGCCGCAGTGGTCAAGCTTGGGACTCAGCTGGACGGGTTCGTTCCCGTTTGTGGGCTCCCAGGTGAAGACGGCGCCCTCGGGGTCCAACAGGCCTCTCAGGGTGCAGGTGAGGCTGGCGTTCGAGTTCAGCAGCAGGTCCCCGAGGTCTGGCCGCTGCAGGGACAGGCTGGGCTCCCCGCAGGAGGGGGTGGGGCCGGATGTGGTGGCTGTGGTTGGAGTTGTAGGACTAGGAGTTGGCGGTTGGCATTCTGATGAAACAGAGAAGATGGAGTGTCAGTGCCCTTCCTTCATCCCTGTGTAGGCTGTCCTCTGTTCCAGCTCAGTGGTCCAGCCCCGCAGCCCACTCTGCAGCCTCAGGGCCCCCCAGCCGCCTCTGACCTGGGTAGAGCACAGTCAAATCCTGGCCCTCGTCATAGTGCTCCACGTGGCAGACCACATTGTCATCCTCAGGACACTGCTCCGGTGTTAGGCTCAGCAGGCTGCACGTGGTGTACGGGCCTGAAGTGCCAGACGGGACGGGCGGGAAAGTCACGTTCTTCCCGCTGGCGTTCCAGCTCACACTCAGAGGGCCCCGGGGGAAGAAGCCCCGGATCAGGCAGCCGGCGACAATGGTCGCTGAAGTGTCTTTCAGTACACACCCGGGGCAGGTCAGCGGGAAGATGATCGGGGGGGTTGCAGGCACTGCAATACAGGACACACTGTGAGACTTTTGCAGCCACGAGACTGCTACCCCAGAGTGCCCTGGGAGCACAGGGCCCCACCTGCCTCATCTCGCCAGAAGCTGGTCCAGAGAGGGGAGGAGACCAGCCCAGGGTCAAACAGCGGCTGGGCCAGGACCAGGGCCAGAAGTGTCCAGCTGACTCCTGCTGCCCTGTGTCTCCCAGGCTCCTCTAGACTGTGCTTGGCTGGCACTGAGCCATCGCAGGCCCCAGGCTCTCAGGGCCTTAGGCTTCTTTGGGCAGTGTACACAGGTTGGGGTGCTGAAGGGTGGGTGTAGAGGAAGGGCCTGGCCAGGCCGGAGGAGCATGGGCTTGGTGAGGGCTTTGGGGAGCCAGGGGGTCCACCCAGCTCTGTGCCCACCTTGCACTTTCTTTGTCAGGGTCCCAGACCCTCGTCCTGGCCCCACAGTTCCCACACTCACACCCCTCCCCCATGAGCAGCAGTCGCCAGCCCTCCTGGCCACCAGGGCTCCCAATGCCAAGGAGCGCTTGTTCCTGGAGCTCTGACCACACTGCCGCCTCCTGCCCAGGACATCTCTGAGTCCTGCAGGACAGAGGTGACCGACAGCGCCCAGAGGCACAGGCTCCGCCCTAGGAACATAGGCCTTCTTTGGCTGCACTGTGTGCTCTGGGCTTGACCACTGTCACTCCAGAAACCTTGAACCTCAGCAAGTAGCTCAGCCTCAGATACATACTTGGCAGTTCCCAGAGAGTCCAGAAGACACTGTTCACATCAACCAGTCCGGCCCAGCTCAAGTCCAGCTTAGTCCAGCTTAGTCCAGCACAGCCCAGCTCAGCCCAGCTCAGCTCAGCCCGGGTCAGCCTAGCCCAAGTCACGTCGCCTTAGCACAGCTCAGCAAGCTAAGTTTGGCCCAGCTTAGTCCATACAAGGCAAGGTCAGCTCTGCTCAGCCCAGTCCAGCCCAGCTAAGCTTGGTCTATACAAGCTCAGCCCCGTGTAGCCCAGGTCACTTCAGCCTAGCCCAGGTCGGCTCTGCTCAGCCCAGTCCAGCCCACCACAGCACAGCCCAGTCCCGCCCAGTCCAGCCTAAGTCAGCTCAGCTCAGCTCAGCCCATCAAAGTCAACCTCAGATCCACCCAGCCCATTCCAGCCCAGCTCAGTGCAGGCTTGCTTAGCTTGCTCAGCTCAGCCCAGCTCAGCCCAGCATAACTCAGCTCAGGTCAGACCAGGTCAGCCCAGGACAACTCAGTCCAGTCCAGCTCAGCTCAGCCCAGCCAAGCCCAGCACAGCCCAGCCCAGCTCAGCTTAACCCAGCCCAGCCCAGTTCAGCTCAGCTCAGCCCAGCCCAGCTCAGCCCAGCCCAGCTCAGCTCTGCTCAGCCCAGCTCAGATCAGCCCAGCTCAGCCCAGCCGGCTAAGTTCAGCCCAGCCCAGCCCAGCTCAGGCCAGCTAAGTTCAGCTCAGCCCAGCTCAGCTCAGCCCAACTCAGCCCAGCCCAGCCCTTCCCAGCTCAGCTCAGGTCAGCCCAAGTCAGCCCAGCCTAGCCCAGCCCAGCTCAGCCCTGCTCAGCCCAGCTCTGCCCAGCCCAGCCGAGCTCAGCTCAGCTCAGCCCTGGTCAGACCGGTTCAGACCAGCTCAGCCCAGCCTAACCCAGCCCAGCCCAGCTCAACCCATCCCAGCTGAGCCCAGCCCAGCCCAGCCCAGCCCAGCCCAGCCCAGCCCAGCTCAACCCAGCCCAGCTCAGCTCAGGTCAGCCCAGCCCTGCCCTGCCTAGCACAGCTCAGCCAAGCCAAACCCAGCCAAGCCCAACCCAGCCCAGCCCAGCTCAGCCCAGCCCAGCCCAGCCCAGCACAACTCAGCTCAGGTCAGCCCAGCCCAGCTCAGCCCAGCCCAGCCCAGCTCAGCCCAGCTCAACCCAGCCCAGCTCTGCCCAGCTCAGCCCAGCTCAGCCCAGGCCAGCTCAGCACAGGTCAGCCCAGCCCAGCTCTGCCCAGCTGAGCCCAGCATAGCCCAGCTCAGCGCAGCTCAACCCATCAAGCCAAGGTCAGCTCAGCCCAGCTCAGCTCAGCTCAGCCCAGCCCAGCTCAGCACAGGTCAGCCCAGCCCAGCTCTGCCCAGCTGAGCCCAGCCTAGCCCAGCTCAGCCCAGCTCAACCCAGCCCAGCTCAGCTCAGGTCAGCCCAGCCCAGCTCAGCCAAGCTCAGCTCAGCCCTGCAAAGCACAGCTCCTTTCAGCCCAGCTCAGCCCATCAAAGCCAAGGTCAGCTCAGCCCAGGATAGCCCAGTCCAGCTCTGCTCATCCCAGCTCAGTTCAGCTGAGCTCAGCCTAGCTCAGCCCAGCCCAGCTCAGCCTGGTTCAGCCCAGCTCAGCCCAGCTCAGCCCAGCCAAGCCCAGCCCAGTCCAGCCCAATTGACCCAGCTCTGCCCAGCCGAGCTCAGCCAGCTCAACCCAGCTCAGCTCTGCCCAGCTGAGCCCAGCCCAGCTCAGCCCAGCTCAGCTCAGCCCAGCTCACCTCAGCACAGGTCAGCTCAGCCTAGCTCAGCCCAGCTCAGCCCATCAAAGCCAAGGTCAGCTCAGCCCAGGTCAGCCCAGCCCAGGTCAGCTCAGCCCATCAAAGCCAAGGTCAGCTCAGCCCAGGTCAGCCTGGTTCAGCCCAGCTCAGCCCAGCTCAGCCCAACTCAGCCCAGCCCAGCTCAGCCCAGCTCAGCTCAGCCCAGCCCAGCTCAGCCCAGCTCAGCTCAGTCCAGCCCAGCTAAGCCCAGCTCAGCCCAGCTCAGCCCAGCCCAGCTATGCCCAGCTCAGCCCAGCTCAGCTCAGCACAGCTCAGCCCAGCTCAGCTCAGCTCTGCCCAGCCCAGCTCAGCTCAGTCCAGCCAGCCATGCCCAGCTCAGCCCAGCTCAGCACAGCCCAGCTCAGCCCAGCTCAGCTCAGCACAGCTCAGCTCAGCCCATCAAAGCCCAGCTCAGCCCAGCCCAGCTCAGCTCAGTCCAGCCCAGCTCTGCCTAGCTCAGCCCAGCTCAGCTCAGCCCAGCTCAGCCCATCAAAGCCCAGCCCAGCTCAGCCTGGTTCAGCCCAGCCCAGACCAGCACAGCCCAGCTCAGCCCAGCTCAGCTGAGCCCAGCCCAGACCAGCCCAGCTCAGACCAGCTCACACCAGTCCAGCTCAGCCTGGTTCAGCCTAGCTCAGCCCAGCACAGCCCAGCTCAGCCCAGCTCAGCTGAGCCCAGCCCAGACCAGCCCAGCTCAGACCAGCTCACACCAGTCCAGCTCAGCCCAGCCCAGGTCAGCCCAGCCCAGCTCAGCCCAGCCCAGCTCAGCCCAGGTCAGCCCAGCCCAGCTCAGTCCAGCTCAGCTCAGCCCAGCTCAGCCCAGCTCAGCCCAGCTCAGCTTGGCCCTGCCTAGCATAGCCAAGGTCACCTAGCCCAGGTCAGCCCAGGCCAGCTCAGCTCAGCTCAGCCCATCAAAGCCCAGCTCAGCTCAGCCCTGGTCAGTCCGGTTCAGCCCAGCTCAGCCAAGCCTAACCCAGCTCAGCCCAGCTCAACCCAGCCCAGCTCTGCCCAGCTGAGCCCAGCCTAGCTCAGCCTAGCCCAGCCCAGCCCAGCCCAGCTCAACCCAGCCCAGCTCTGCCCATTTGAGCCCAGCCTAACCCAGCCCAGCCCAGCCCAGCCCAGCTCAACCCAGCCCAGATCAGCTCAGGTCAGCCCAGCCCTGCCCTGCCTAGCACAGCTCAGCCAAGCCAAACCCAGCCAAGCCCAACCCAGCCCAGCCCAGCTCAGCCCAGCCCAGCCCAGCCCAGCCCAGCTCAGCCCAGCCCAGCCCAGCTAAGCCCACCTCAGCTCAGCTCAGCCCAGCACAGCCCAGCCCAGCCCAGCCCAGCTCAGCCCTGCTCAGCCCAGGCCAGGTCAGCCCAGCTCAGGTCAGCCCAGCCCAGCTCTGCCCAGCTTAGCTCACCCCATCTCAGTCCATCAAGCCAAGGTCAGCTCAGCCCAGCTCAGCCCAGCCCAGCTCAGCACAGGTCAGCCCAGCCCAGACAGCCCAGCTGAGCCCAGCCTAGCCCAGCTCAGCCCAGCTCAACCCAGCCCAGCTCAGCTCAGGTCAGCCCAGCCCAGCTCTGCCCAGCTTAGCTCACCCCATCTCAGTCCATCAAGCCAAGGTCAGCTCAGCCCAGCCCAGCTCAGCACAGGTCAGCCCAGCCCAGACAGCCCAGCTGAGCCCAGCCTAGCCCAGCTCAGCCCAGCTCAACCCAGCTCAGCTCAGCTCAGGTCAGCCCAGCCCAGCTCTGCCCAGCTTAGCTCATCCCATCTCAGTCCATCAAGCCAAGGTCAGCTCAGCCCAGCCCAGCTCAGCCCAGCTCAGCCCAGCTCAGCCCATCAAAACCAAGGTCAGCTCAGCCCAGGTCAGCCTGGTTCAGCCCAGCTCAGCCCAGCTCAGCCCAGCTCAGCTCAGCCCAGCTCAGCCCAGCTCAGCTCAGCCCAGCTCAGCCCAGCTCAGCTCAGCCCAGCCCAGCTCAGCTCAGCCCAGCTCAGCCCAGCTCAGCCCAGCTCAGACCAGCCCAGCCCAGCTCAGCCCAGCTCAGCCCAGCTCAGCTCAGCTCAGCCCAGCTCAGCCTGGTTCAGCCCAGCTCAGCCCAGCCAGCTCAGCCCAGCTCAGCCTGGTTCAGCCCAGCTCAGCCCAGCTCAGCTCAGCCCAGCTCAGCCGAGCCCAGCTCAGCCCAGCCCAGCTCAGCCCAGCTCAGCTCAGCCCAGCTTAGCCCAGCTCAGCCCAGCTCAGCTCAGCCCAGCCCAGCCCAGCTCAGCTTGGCCCGGCCTAGCATAGCCAAGGTCACCTAGCCCAGGTCAGCCCAGGCCAGCTCAGCTCAGCTCAGCCCATCAAAGCCCAGCTCAGCTCAGCCCTGATCAGCCTGGTTCAGCCCAGCTCAGCCCAGCCCAGGTCGGCCTGGCCCAGCTCAGCCCAGGTCAGCCCAGCCCAGTTCAGCTCAGCCCAGCTCAGCCCAGCTCAGCCCAGCTCAGCCTAGCTCAGTCCAGCCCAAACCCAGCCCAGGTTAGCACTGGTCACCTCCACCCAGCTCAGCTCATTTCAGTCCAGCTCAACTTTGCCCCGCTCAGCCCATCCAAGTCAAAGTAGCTCATGCCTCTACAGCCAAGGTCAGCTTAGCCCTTCTTAACTCAGCTCAGCCCAGCCCAGCCTAGCCCAGCCAGGCCCAGCCCAGCTCAGTCCATCAAAGCCAAGGTCAGCTCAGCCCAGCCTACCCCAGCCAAGGTCAGCACAGGTCACCTTCACCCAGCTCAGCCCAGCTCAGCCCAGCCCAACCCAGCCCATTATTGCAGTGCAGTTTGGCTGTGCTCAAATCAGTGCAGCCCAGCTCAGCCCAGCACAGCCCAGATCGACCCAGCTCAGCTCTGCCTAGCTCTGCCCATATCGGCCTAGCTCGGCCCATCTCGGCCCAGCTCAGCCCAGCTCAGCCCAGCCCAGCTCAGCTCAGCCCAGCCCAGCTCAGTCCAGCTCAGCTCAGCCCGAACTTACCCTTTTATTCCAGCCCAGCCCAGCCCAGCAGGGGGTGGGCGTCCATCAGGTTCCCCACGTCCTCCTCTGCTCCTCTCTGTCCCAGCACAGCCCACGTCCAGATCAGCCTGCAGGGCTCTTGGCACTGCCTCCCAGGGCCTCGGCTCATCCTGACTGAGTTGGGCTCTGCCGGGCTCAGCCCCCTGTCCCAGCCTCTCCCGGCCAGTGGCTGTGTCCTGCCTGTGGTCGCTGGGCTCCTGGCCGTGGTCTCCCCCTCCCTGCTCTCTGTGCTGATGCCTGTTCTCCCTCTGTCCCCAGGAGCCTCAGGATCAGCCTGGCTGCGACTGCCCCTGTGCAGAGGGGCAGAATCCCGTGGACCAACCTGTCTGGGCTGCTGGAGGAGCACCATGGAGGGTCAGGTCTCCCTGGCCAGGCTGCCCTGCACTGCGGGTCCACACTCTGGGCCAGAGCTCCCCATCAACTCCCTCTGCTGCTGGCCCAGAGGGGCCGAGTGGAGTGGGAGCCAGGCCTGGTCCGGGCCCTCCTGGAGAGCTGTGCACCTGCTCTGGCTCTTTGCCCATGGCTGGGCTGGGGCTGGCTGCTGAGTGCAGGCTGGGGAGGCTGCGTGACTGTGCGTCTGACCCCACGTTGGGGTCCCTCAGCTGTCCACTTCCTGTCCCAGTAGACAGTGCAGCTTGCCTCCACGTCATGTCTGGTCTGTGGTCTGTCTGTGGTGGGGACAGGTGTGTGTGGCCTGGGTCCTGTGACCCCAGGGACCCTGGAGGGACCAGTGCTCCATGTGGCTGGCCACAGGGCGGGGCTGGGGGCTGAGATTCGGGAAGGAGAGGCCCAAATGGACACAGAGTCTCAGAGACACTGGGACTGGGATGGGGACGGAGAGCTGGGAGTGCTAGCCCAGGCTGAGAGAAGGCCCCATTCATGGGAGGGCCAGGGCTCAGGGAACAGGGTTTCCTTTGGGACCACAGGGCTGATGTCAGGGTGGGGACAGCCATTGTGCCATGGGCCTAGCACCCCTGCCAGTGCAGCCCCATAGACAGCTGGGATCCCTGACTGAACCCCCTGTAGTTCCAGCTCTGCCTTCTCCCACTCGGGGTCTCTGGCCTGTGACTGGCAGAGGGTGAGGCTCTTCCTGGCCCTGGCTCCCTGCATCCACCCCAGTCCCCCACCCCATCTCTCTCCAGGCTGCCCTGTCTTAGTTGCTGTCCCGTCAGTGTTGCTGGCCCATGTCTTCTCTCCTTAGGGTTCCGTAGCCACACTCAGGTACCCGCGTGTCCTCACCCAGGGAGGTCTGGGTTTGTCGGGGAGCGGGGAGCGGCAGGTGAGCTGGTAGGGTCTGCACATACCTGCTCAGCTCCACAGGACCTGGGTTGGCGGGGCTGGGGCCTGGGGGCTTCCCAGAGGTGGGCCCGGCAGTGTCTTGTGAAGTGTGGGTGACCTGAAGCCCCCTGGCCACAAGAGGCAGCACGGCGAGCCTGGGAGGTGCAGGGGCCAGGTCAGCAGGCTAGGTTGTGGCGTGGCCCCTGGTCCCGGCAGATGTGCCCTGGCCTGGCCACAGGGAGCTCGGCAGGTGTTGTGACGGCCGCACTCTCAGTGTGGGGACCTCGTGGCCGTGCGTCTTAGGCATTGCTGACGGCTGCAGCAAACACAGTGTAGACGGGCAGGCTTCAGAGGAGGCACCGATTCTCCCAGTGCTGCAGGCTGGAGCCAGCGTCAGGGTGGGGTCTTCTCCCAGTGTCCACACCTTGGGTGGGGGGGAGGGAGGAAGAGAGGGAGAGGGAGAGGGAGAGAGAGGGAGAGAGAGAGAGGGAGAGAGGGAGGGAGAGAGAGGGAGAGAGGGAGAGGGAGGGAGAGCGAGCTCACCTGGGAGTCCTCATCTGCACAGAGGGCGATCACTGCAGGTGCCGTCCCCTGGAGCCAGGTCACGCTGGGTGTTTTCCTAAGGCAGGGATCCCACTGTGGGCTGCACCCTGGTGACCCCCGACACCGCCCGGTGGGATCAGGGTTTGCCGGGTGACACAGTTGGGCCGTCCTCCACAGGGAACAGCTCCTCGTCGGCCAGCTCTGCCACGGGAGCACAGGCGCCCGCCCTGGTGGGGGACAGGTGCTCTCCCACAACTGCTGGCCTCGTTTGTTTTCGTCTGTCCTCACGGGAGGGCGGCAGAGAGGGAGGAAGAGAGAGAGGAAGATCTTCCACCTGCTGGTTGGCTCCCCAAGGCCCACAAGAGCTGGGACTGGGCAGGCGGAAGCCAGGAGCCTGGGTCTGGCTTGTGGGTGGCAGGGCCCAGGAGTGGAGTGGTCACTGCTGCTTCCCAGGTGCAGGTCAGCAGGAAACTGGAATTGGAGGCGGAGCCAGGCCGTGACCCCAGGTGCTCCCATGTGTGCTGCGGGTGTCCCGAGGCAACTTCACCTGCTGTGCCACACGCCTGCCCCCAGCCTGGGCTTTGCCAAGACCCAGGACGCAGGGCGGGGAGTGGTCTGGGGCGGCCGCAGCCCGAGGCTGGACACTGTTCCCCGGGCCTCGTCTGGTGGCCTTGTGCTCTGGGACCAAAGCAGGCCAGTGTAGAACAAAGACAGTCTCATCTGCTCGGGGTTTGTCTGGGCCGTGACCCCAGAGACGTGGACGCTCCTCCTGTGGGGAGGCTCCGTGCTAACTCCTCGCAGGCTGGGTCTCAGCTGCAGAGGCTGCACTTCATGGACACCTGTGCCCGAGACCCTCCTCCAGGCTTCCAGAGCTCCACTGAGCGCCTGTTGCAGGGTAAATGGTCAGCCCGGATGGCCTCTGCACTCCGTGGGCGTCCGTGGGAGCAAGGGGCCGTGCTATGACGGTGTTGCCGAGTCGTCAGCCGCAGTGGGCGTCCTGAGCTCATCCCTGTGTGTGGAGGACGGGGTCCATGGGCGGGAGGAGCCCTCAGATACAGCCTCCCTGGGAAGCAGTGGGCTGGCCTCCTGCAGCTGTGGTGGGGGAAGGGCCCCGGGCAGATGGTAGGGTTGGAGGTGGGTCCTGCTGGCCTCGCTCAGCCCATGTCCTCAGGGTGGACCCGGGCAGGCCTCAGTCCCTGTATGCTAGGAGGGACCCTGAGGCAGGAGTGGGCCTTGCTGTCTCCCTGCTGGGTCACTGGGCCCCTGTCCTGGGGGTCTCAGCACTGCCTGCCCATGGCGGAGGGAGGGAGTGGGAGCCAGTCTGGGGGGGGGGCAGAATTTTTCCAGATCGGCTCTGTTTAATGGCTTTGCTCACGGTCACTCTTCCATCAGAGTGGCGTATGTTGTGGGGGTGGGGGTGGGGGCTGTGCTGCTGCCCTTCCCTTGCTGGTTGCAGCCTGGAGCCCACGGGGTGCCGGGACCCCTGACCCGCAGCCCACAGCGGCGTCCCCGTGAGATCCTTCCCGGGATCACTTGAGATCACTGGAGCTGGTGCTCTGAGCAGAGCGGGGCTTTGGCTGTGGGCCCTGGGGGGGGGGCTGTGCTCGCTCAGCAGGGGTGAGGTGCCCTCGCTCCAGCACAGCTTTTGTTTTACTTGTCACTGATTTATTTATTTGAAGGCAGAATTACAGAGAAGGAGAGAGATCTTGTGTGTGCTGGTTCCCTCCCAGAGGGCTGCAAAGGCTGGGGCGGGGCCAGGCTGTGCCCTTCATCGGCCCTGACATGGGCAGGGGGACGCTGAGGTGCAGTGGCAGGTACTAGCCCGGGTCCCCGTGGGTCTGCTGTGCTGTGGGTCAGTGCCCCAGGGAGACGGCCTGGCTGAGACGGCCTGACCTGGTGGAAGGCAGGGGAGCCTGGGCTGACCCTGCCAGAAGCCAGGCTGGTCCTGGCTAACCTGAGCTCTTGGCCTTCCTGAAGCCTGGCTGGGGCTGGTGGGTGGTGTCCGTGAGACCCTGTCCTGAGGGGTGGGAGGGCCCCAAGGTCCCCATGGGGCTGTCCGTCCTTGCCCAGGCCTCGGGGCAATCTGGCCAGGCCTCCGTGGAGGGCCTGAGAACAGGGGTCTCAGCGGGGACACCTGGGTTGTGCCTGGGATGACTCAGCCGGCCCAGGGCTATTTCAGGGGTTTCAGCAGGTGCACGGGCACAGGAAGCTTCTGAAGAAGGAGCAACACAGGGGAAAACAACACGACCGTCCGTCCTCCTCGGTCCCACCTGCGCTGCACCCCTGACCCGGGGACCGCAGGCACTGAGTCCACCTCAGGCAGCCTGGGGCCTGGGCTTGTCCCCTCTCCACCCCTGCAACCCCTCAGGGCCTGAGAGGACGGAGTGAGGATGAGGAGTGCGGCCGTGACTGCATCTGCAAGCGGTGCCCGCCGGGGCCTCCCTGAGGGCTGTGGCCTTCCTGCAGGTCACGTCCTAGAGTGGTCAGCACTCAGGGCTCAGGATGTGTGCAAAGGAGTCAGAGCCTTAGAGGATGCAGCTCAGGAGGAGTCCTGGTGTGTGCAATGGGGCGAGGCCCAGGCTCAGGACCAGGGCTAAGGACCAGGGATCAGAGAGCAGGACCAGGGCTCAGTCATCAGGACCAGGGCCCAGGACCAGGGTTCAGAGAGCAGGACCAGGGATCAGTGATGAGGACAAAGGCATAGTACACATGACCAGGGCCCAGTGAGCAGGACCAGGGCTCAGTTGTCATGACCAGGGCCCAATATCCAGACCACATCCAGTCATCAAGACCAGGAATCAGATAATAGGACCAGGGCTCAGATAAGGACCAGGGCTCAATTATTCAGACCAGGGATCTTGACCAGGACCAGGGCTTAGTTTGCAAGACTAGGGCTCAGTAACCAGGAACAGGACTCGGTCATCAGGACCAAAGCTTAGCTCTCAACCAGGGCTCAGTGCTCAGAACCATGGCCCAGTGCTCAAGACCAGTTCCAAGGCCACTTCAGGGAGGCCTCCTCCTGAGCCCTCCTGCAGGGCCAGGCTGTGTCTGGGGCACCACGTCCAGTCCATGCTGAAGTCCCTGTGTTGGAGTGGCAGGCGTCTCCCAGGCTGCAGCCACCGTGGCTTCCCTGAGCCATCGTCCAACAGAGTGAGAACATTCGTCTGGGAAGTGTCGACTGCACCTGGCAGGTGGATGACAGCCCTCATGGCCACCAGGGCTCCAAAACCCAAGGAGCGCTTGTTCCTGGAGCTCTGACAACACCGCAGCCTCCTGCCCAGGACGTCTCTGAGTCCTGCAGGACAGGGTGATTGACAGAACCCCAGAGGCAGAGGGCTCACCCAGAACTCCCTCTCTTCTCCTGCGTGGGTGCAGGGCCCGAGCACTGAGCTACCACCCACCGTCTTCCCAGGTGCAGAGCAGGGAGCTGGGGAGGAAGCGGAGCAGCCGGGGCTGAGCTGGCGCTGACCTGGGGCTGGTGTGCTCCAGGGCCCTGCAGTGCACTGTCCCCCTGAGCCGCGCCTGAGCGCCTGGGGATCCTGTCCCACTGTGTTCTCACCCTGGGTGTCCCCCCCCGCCCCAGTCTCCCAGGGCACTGCCCTGAGCTCTCAGATTGCACATGACAAAGAACCACGGAGCGCGTGCTCCTCTGGGCCAGGTGCAGTTGAGGGCACGGTGGCCGCCAGGCTCATGCACCTGTGGCCAAGACTGAATTTCCCTCTCTGAAAGGTGAGGGCTCTTCACGGGGTCCACGAGCCTCCGGGTGCACAGATGGGTGCCTCGGGGGCACAGGTGGATGTCTCAGGGTGCACACGTGGTTGATAATTTAGGGTGAATTTTCAGGGGTACGTGGAGATGATATTTCTGAGTGTAGAGGGTGGTACTTTAGGGTGTACTTGTTTACAGTTCTTCCTGTTGATGTGGGCTGTATTTATGGTGAACATCTGTGTGTGTGGATTTCATGGTGTATGTGTGGGCTGTACATCGTGTTGTACGTGTGTGTGGTATTTCGTGGCGTATAGGTGGGCTATATTTTGTGGTGTATGTGTGTGTGGTATTTCGTGGTGTATAGGTGGGCTATATTTTGTGGTGTATGTGTGTGTGGTATTACATGGTACATGTCAGCAGTATTTCATGTTGTGTGTGTGTGTGGTATTTCGTGGTGTACTTGTGTATGTTATTTCACAGTGTATGTGTATGGTATTTCGTGGTCCATCCGGGCTATATTTTGTGGTGTTTATGTGTGTAGTATTTTGTGGTGTGTGTAGTGATGGTGTTTCGTGGTGCACAGGAAGCACTTGTTCTTTGCCCAGTCTCTGTCCGGGCACACCTAGGTCGAGTCCTGGCTTTTGCTACTGGGGGCAATGCTGCCAAGAGCAGGGACAGTGCCTCTCCCTGACCTCTGACCTCGTTTCCTCCGGGCAGGGACCTGGGGCCGGGACCAGTTCTAGGCGGATGTTGTAATGGGGTGGCTCTCTCTGTGTTTTCCTCAGCCAGGTGGTCAGCGGTGCACACAGGGGCTGACCTCATGTGACAGCCTCCTTGGCTGTGGCCCTGAGGCCTGGTGGTGCAGCTTCGCTCCGTGTGGAGGCAGCGCCTTCTCCTGCAGGGCTCACTTAACTCTCCCTTCCTGTGTGCGCACCTGTGCCCTTTCTCTCGCTGCATCTCGGCAGAAGCTCCCACGCCCTGTGGCTGAGATTGCGCGAGTGGACGCCTTTGCCCCTGAGATCTGAGGGCTCGCTCCCGCTTCCCTCAGCTGGGGCGGCGCTGGCTGTGTGGCTGTCCCAGTGGCCTCTGCTGGGCTCAGCTAGGTTCATTCTAGACCCAATTATTCCCATGGTTTCATCCTGATGGGGGCGGAGTTGTTATTTTTAGAAAAGATTTGTTTCTTTATTTGAAAGCCAGAGTTACAGAGACAGAGAGAGGGAGACCAGAGAGCCTGTGGTTGGTTCACTGCCCAGATGGCTGTGATGGCCAGGGATGGGTCAGGCTGAAGCCAAGAACCAGGAGCTTCATCTGGGTCTCTCCCGTGCGTGGCAGGGACCCAGACATTTGGGCCTCCTCTGTGCTCTCCCAGCTGCATAACAGAGAGCTAGTTTGGAACGAACATGAACAAAACTCTGCCACAATGTTGGCCCCGGGTGCTCAATTTTTAATGACATATTTATTTGAAAGGCAGTTGCTGTGAACGACACATGTAGAGGGAGAGAGAGAGAGAGAAAGATCATCCATCAATTGATTCACTCCCCCAAAGCTACCTTGGCTGGGACTAGGCCTAAGCAAGCAGGAGCCAGGTCATCAACTGGGTCCGGCAGTGCTGAGTGATCTGAGTGTGGATCAGTGATCACTCCCAGGGTGCGGTTCCCAGGACCTGGGCTCAGGGCTATGGACCAGGGATGGCACCAGGAATCAGTGCTGAGGAGTGGCCCCGAGCTCGGGACCAGGACTGAATAAGCTGACCTCAGCTCGCTGACCAGTTACAGGGGCAGTGACCTGGAGCTTGGGTTACTGACCAGGGCCACTGCCTGTGTTCAGGACCCAACTCAGGACCTGAGGCAGGGCTCAGCAGTAGCCCCAGGGAGCAGTGGGCAAACGCAGGGTCCAGAACTCAGGGGCGGGGAGCTGTAATCAGTGACAGGGTCAGGACCAGCAGCAGGTCCCAGGACCAGGGCTGAGTGACCAGAACCAGGGCCCAGTGATCAGAACTTAGGCACCCTGAGCAGAACCAGGACCCAGTGAGCAGAACCAGGGATGAATGTCCAGGAGTAGGGCTCAGTGAGGAGCACCAGGGCTCAGTACTCAGGACCAGGGCTCAGAGATCAGGACCAGGTTCCAAAGTCTGGACCAGGATACAGCACTCAGGATGAGGACCCAAAGTACAGACCAGGGCTTAGTTATGAGGACACAGACCCAGTGTTCAGGACTAGAGCTCCATGATAGGACCTGGGCTCAGTAATGAGGACCAGGGCTCAGTGACCAGGACCAGGGACCAGTGCTCAGGACCAGTTCCATGGCCAGTTCCAAGGAGGCATCCTCCTGAACACTCCAGGTGAAGCACTGGTCTTGGACTTGAGCCTCCTGCAGGGTCAGGCCATGTCTGGGGCACCGTGTCCAGTCCATGCTGAAGTCCCTGTGTTGGAGTGGCAGGCGTCTCCCAGGCTGCAGCCACCGTGGCTTCCCTGAGCCATCGTCCAGCAGAGCGAGAACATTCGTCTGGGAAGGGTTGAGTGCACCTGGCAGGGGGATGAGGGGGTCCGCTGCTTCATGGAGGGCTGGGCTCTGGCATGCAGAGCTGGCTTTCCCAGGGGCTCTTGCACGCTTCCCTCCTGCAGAGACAGGGGCAGCTGAGGGTGGGCGGTGTCCTCACCCTCTCCCCTGTCCCAGGCGGGGCCTGGCTCCCGGGAGCCTTGCTGGAATCCTCAGCTCCTGCACCCGGGGACGCTCCCACCCTGACCCAGGGCACCCATGTCCCAGTTCCTGCAGGGACCCGTGTGCCCCTCTATGGCAGCAGCAGTCACCTGTCCTTGGGCCCGGACCCCCTTCCCAGGGCATCCCCACACCTGTGCCTCAGTACTGGGGTCCCTCTTTGCTGCCAGGTGGGTCCCGGATGTTTGTCATGGTCAGAGCTGTGCTGTAGAACAGGCTCAGCAGGAAGAGAGTGAGGAGGGTGACGGTGGTGGGCCACAGGTTGGCGCCGGGGGCCTCCTCCTCCAGGCTGTCCTGTGGCAGATCCAGCACCACACAGGGCAGGGG
The DNA here is from genome assembly GCF_051225735.1 of Oryctolagus cuniculus. Lineage (NCBI taxonomy): Eukaryota > Metazoa > Chordata > Mammalia > Lagomorpha > Leporidae > Oryctolagus > Oryctolagus cuniculus. Next base: position 52,048,545 of record NC_142886.1, read on the forward strand.
CTCCTGACAACCTGCAAGACACAGAAGGCCTGCCAGGACGTGAATGTGTGGGTGGGGCCTGGGCCCCAGGCCTTCCCTCACACGCCTTCTCAGGGGCTGGGGGTGGAGTGGTGGGGTCTCTATGGGGTCTGAGGGCGAGAGCAGGGCCCATAGGGGGTTGGCCCCTACAAGTGTCTTAGCGCAGCTGCAGGACAGGAGGCGGGGCAGTGTCCTTGCTGGTCCAGGGAAGGTGTGGCCGGAGCCCTGCTGGCCTGAGCTGAGCCACGTGTCAGTGGCTCCTGCCTAAGCCCTGCTCTTGGGCTGGCCTTGGCCGGGACCTGGGTCCAGAGAGGACCAGGCACACCTCAAGGTCTGAGTGTGGGGTCAGTGTGCCCAGGGCGTGAGCAGGGACCTTGGTGTGAGCAGAGCCTCTGTTCTTCCCCAGGGAAGTGGCTGAGGGACGGCCAGCGAAGGCCAGCAGCGAGCAGCCAGCAGAGTGCACCGGACGTCCCAGGTCCTGGGTGATGGATCTGTGTTATTTGGAGTTGATCCTTTTTGCCCTGTACTGGTGCATCAATCAAATCTCTAATTCATCTATCTGTCATCTATCAATTATTTATCTATCCATCCACTGTTCTTCCCATCTATATAGCTGTCATGCATCCATCCACTGATACATCTACCATCTTTCCATCCATCCACCCACCGTCCACCCATCCATCCATGTTCCACTGTCTTAGGCTCATGGGCTAATCTGTCTGCTCTCTATGTTAATTCTCCCCTTTCCCTCTTTCTTAGCAAGCTGCTCCTTTGGCTCAGTTCCTGGGCCCCATGGGGTGGCTGGGGCACTTGTGTGGGTACCATTTCCCTGCCTGGCCTGTTCCTCCCCCTACAGCTCCTTGGGCCGGGCATCCCTGGGGAGAGAAATCGCTGTGTGTGGGGCTCCTCTTCACCTGGGCCCTGACAAGGGAGGTGGCCAGAGCCAGAGCCCTTGGGAGGCCCCAAGGACAATTGAGACAGCAGCAGGGGCCCGGTGCCCTGTGGGAGTCCTGGTGCCTGGGGTTCCTACACTGGTCTGTGACTGTACTGGGGTTCCTGGGGTGTGAATCAGAAGCCCGACGTCTGAGGAGGGGCCTGTGTCGGTGGTCTCTGCTCAGCCCCTCTCTGCCTGTGGTTTGGCTCAGACTCGGGCTCAGGAGAGGATTGGAGGGTTGAGTCTGGGACCCAGCAGTGAGCAGGGCCTGCCTAGGGTGGGCAGTGGAACTGGTCCCTGAGCTGTGCATGGCTGGACATTCAGGGAGGCCCAGAGAGGGCCAGCAGGGCCATGGGCAGCAGGGCTGGGCCTGGGGAAACCGTCTGGGGTCGGGTGGGGATGCCCCTGCCTTCCTGGAGCTGGGTCTGGACTGTGAGCTCCCCTGCAGCTGAGGGGGACGTGTGTGAGCGTGTGTGCCCTGTGAGCACGTGTGCCGTGTGCAGGCTCCAGAGAGCGTGGTGCGGGGTGGGGCCTGCTGTGTGCCCTGTGTGTGTCAGCGCTGTCCTGCACTGTCCACCCCTGCTGGGCTGTGGGGCCTGTGGACACCTTGTCCCAGGGGTCCCTGCACGCCCCCTGTTCCTCCCCCTCCCTCCCTCGTCCTCTGCACCAGGGCAATGGCTGCATCCCTGCCGCCCAGGAACTCCTGCTGGTGTCCACGGCTCTGGGTGCAACCTGAGCTATGCCTGCACTGCCTCAGAATCCACCCCGGCTCAGCCTCCCCTCTCACTGTTCCCTCCCAGACACACTCACTCCCAGACACACTCACTCCCAGACACACTTACTCCCAGACATGCTCACTCCCAGACAGGCACACTCACTCCCAGGCACACTCACTTCCATTCATGCTCACTCCCAGGTACTCTCACTCCCAGACACACTCATTCCCAGACACACACATTCCCAGACCCACTCACTTCCAGGCACACTATTTCTCACAGGCATGTTTGCTCACACTCACGCTCACATGCACACTCACGTTCACCATGCATGGTGTCCCTTCAGGTGCCCAAGCCCCAGCTCCTAGGACCAGGGGCGCTCCCCCTCCCCGCCATGTGGCTGCAGCCCCCGAGGAGACAGACTGGCACAATGAACCCGCAGGGCTGCTGGGGGCGAGCACGGAATTTATTCAGGGCAGGCCAGGGGCTCAGTAGCAGACGCCTTCCACGTCTGCCACGACCACAGACACGTTGACGTGGGTGGGTTTACCCGCCAGGCGGTCGATGGTCTTCTGGGTGAAGTGCTCGGCCAGGCCCTCATGGCCCACCACGCAGGTGTAGCTTTCATTCTGGTTCCAGTCCTCGGCCGGCACGCGCAGCAGGCTGGTGACGGCGTAGGTGGTGGGTTCCTGGCCGGGCTCAGGCAGGGGCTTCCACACCAGGAAGCTGTCTTTGGGGACCTGCACGCCTTTGTTCGTCCAGTACACCAGCACGTCCTTGGGGCTGAAGCCCCGCACCAGGCAGGTCAGTGTCACCAGTGCATTGAGGGCCAGCTCCTCCGATGGCGGTGGCAGCAGGTGGACCTGGGGTGGGATGAGGCTGCCTGGAATGGGGAGAGCGGGATCAGGGTGGCAGGGGAGGACCGAGCCCCTTGTCCTGATGGCTAGCTTGAGTTTCCCTCTATTTTCCAGGGTGGGAGTCTCAGAGCCCAGGAAGGGAGTGAGGAGTCGGGGGTGGGGGTGAGGAGAGCATCCCATTTCCCGGGGGTGGGGGCAGGCCCACCTGTGTCTTTGCTGATGGTGGCTGTCAGGGAGCCGCTGTCTATCTCAGGGTGGGTGACAGTGCAGGTGAAGACTGTCCCTGCATTCCAGGGCTCCGCACAGCCAGGCAGCACGCTGGACACACTGTAGCAGCCGCAGTGGTCACGCTGGGCGCTCTGCTGGACGGGTTCCTTCCCATTTGTGGGATTCCAGGTGAAGACGGCGCCCTCGGGGTTCAGCAGGCCTCTCAGGGTGCAGGTGAGGCTGGCGTTCGAGTCCAGGAGCAGGTCCCCGAGGTCTGGCCGCTGCAGGGACAGGCTGGGCTTCCCACAGGAGGGGGAGGGGCAGGGGCAGGGGCAGGTGGGTTTCGTTGGTGGTTCTATGGTGGGCTTATTGCAAGCTGATGGAACAGAGAAGACCTTGTTTCAGTACCCTTTCTTTAATCCCTGTGTGGGCTGTCCTCTGCCCCAGCTTAATGGTCCAGCCCGCAGCCCACTCTGCAGCCTCATGCCCGCTGCCCCCAGCTGCCCTCTGACCTAGGCAGGGCACAGTCAGGTCCTGGCGCTTGTTGTTGTGCTCCACGCGGCAGGCCACACTGTTTCCTGCAGGACACTGCTCAGCTGGCAGGCTCAGCAGGCTGCACGTGGTGTACAGGCTCGAGGTGGCAGACTGGACAGGTGGGAAGGTCAGGTTTGCCCTGTTGTCGTTCCATGTCACACTCAGAGGGCCCCGGGGGAAGAAGCCCCGGATCAGGCAGCCGGCGACAATGGTCGCTGAAGTGTCTTTCAGTACACACCCGGGGCAGGTCAGCGGGAAGATGATCGGGGGGGTTGCAGGCACTGCAATACAGGACACACTGTGAGACTTTTGCAGCCACGAGACTGCTACCCCAGAGCACCTTTGGAGCACAGGGTCCTGCCTGCATCATCCCAGCCGGAACCTGGCCCAGAGAGGGGAGGAGAGCAGCCCAGGGTCACAGCAGCTGCACAGGACTGGGGCCAGAAGTGTCCAGCTGACTCCTGCTGCCCTGTGTCTCCCAGGCTCCTTGGGGCTGAGCTGGTCAAGCTTGGCTGGCACGGAGCCGTCGAGGGCCCCAGGCTCCCAGGGCCTTAGGCTGATTAGGGCAGTGTGCACAGGTTGGGTGCTGAAGGGTTGGTTGGAGAGAAGGGGCTGGCCGGGCCGGAGCAATCTGGGCTTGGTGAAGGCCATGGGGAGGCAGAGGGTCCATCCAGCTCTGTCCCCTCCTAGCACTTCCATTACCAGGATCCTAGACTCTTGCCCCGGCCCCACGGCCCCCGGCCCCACGGCCCCCACACTCACACCCCTCCCCCCATGAAGCAGTAGTCACCAGCCCTCCTGGCCACCAGGGCTCCCAATGCCAAGGAGCGCTTGTTCCTGGAGCTCTGACCACATGGCAGCCTCCTGCCCAGGACATCTCTGAGTCCTGCAGGACAGAGGTGACCGACAGCGCCCAGAGGCACAGGCTCCGCCCTAGGAACACAGGCCCTGCCTGGCTGCACCATGGGCTCTGGGCTTGACCTAAGTCATTCCAGAAATCCCAGTACCTCAAAAAGTAGCTCAACCTCAGACACATATTTGGAAGTTTCCAGAGTCCAGAAGACACTGTTCATCTCAACCAGTCCAGTCCAGCCCAGCCCAGCCCAGTTCAACTCAGCCCTGATCAGCTTAGTTTAGCACAGGTCAGCCCAGCTCAACCCAGTTCAGTTCAGTTCTGCCCAGCACAGCCCAGCCTAGGTCAGTTGTCAGTTCAGCCTAGCCCAGGTCACCTCTGCTCTGCCCAGGTCAACTTAGTCCAGCTCAGCCTAGCTCAGGTCACCTTAGCCCAACTCAGCCCAGCTAAGCCCAGTCAGCTCAGTCCAGCTCAGCCCAGTCCAATCCAGGTCAGCTCAGTCTACATAAGCTCAGCTCAGTCCAGCCCTGGTCAGCTCAGGTCATCCCAGCTCAGCCCAATCCAGCCCAGCCCAGCCCAGACCAGGTGAGCTAAGCTAGGCCAGTTCAGCTTATTTCACCTCAGGCCAGCTCAGCTTAGCCCAGTCCAACCCAGCTCAGCCCAGCCCAGGTCAGTAAAGGTCAATAAAGCCCAACACAGCCCAGGTTAGTTCAGCTTAGCCCAGGTCAGCTTAGTCCAGGTCAGCCCAACTCTGCCAGGTCAGCTCTGCCTAGCTCTACCCAGCTCTGCCCAGTTCAATCCAGCCCATTCCTAATCAGCTAAGTCTAGCTCAGGTCACAACACATCAGTTCAGCCCAGATCAGTCCAGCTCAGCCCAGCCCAGCTCTGCCCAGCTCTGCCCAGCTCAGCCCAGCTCAGCCCAGCTCAGCTCAGCCCAGCTCTGCCCAGCTCTGCCCAGCTTAATGTAGCCCATGACAGCCCAAGTCAGGCCAGATCAGCTCAACTCAGCCAAGATGAGGTCATCACAGCCCAGCTCAGCCCAGCCCAGCTCAGCCTAGCCCAGCGCAGATCCGCCCAGCTCAGCAGAGCCCAGCTCAGCCAAGCTCAGTTCAGCACAGTCCAGTTAAGCTCAGCCCAGCTCAGCCCAGCCCAGCTCTGCCCAGCTCAGCCCAGCTCAGCCCTGCTCAGCCCAGCCCAGCCCAGCTACGCCCTGCTCAGCCCAGCTCTGCCCAGCTCAGCTCAGCCCAGCCCAGCTCAGCTCTGCCCAGCTCAGCCCTGCTCAGCCCAGCCCAGGTCAGCTCTGCCCAGCCCAGCCCAGCTCTGTCCAGCCCAGGCCAGCACAGCTCAGCCCAGCTCTGCCCAGCTGAGCCCAGCTCAGACCAGCTCAGCTCAGCCCAGCTCTGCCTAGCTCAGCTCAGCCCAGCCCAGCTCAGCCCAGCTCAGCCCAGCTCAGCCAGCTCAGCCCAGCCCAGCTCTGCCCAGCTCAGCTCAGCCCAGTCCAGCTCAGCCAAGCTCAGCCCAGCTCAGCCCAGCTCAGACCATCTCAGCCCAGCCCAGCTCTGCCTAGCTCAGCTCAGCCCAGCCCAGCTCAGCCCAGCTCAACCCAGCTCAGCCGAGCCCAGCCCAGCCCAGCTCTGCCTAGCTCAGCTCAGCACAGCCCAGCTCAGCCCAGCTCAGCCCAGCTCTGCCTAGCTAAGCCCAGCTCAGCCCAGCTCAGCTCAGCCCAGCCTAGCTCAGCATGCCCAGCCCAGCCAAGCTCTGCTCAGCTCAGCCCAGCCCAGCTCTGCTCAGCTCAGCTCAGCCCAGCTCAGCCCAGCTCAACCCAGCTAAGCCCAGCTCAGCCCAACTCAGCCCAGCCCAGCTCAGCCCAGGTCAGCTATGCCCAGCTCTGCCCAGCCCAACTCAGCTCAACCCAGGCCAGCCCAGCCCAGCCTAGCTCAGCTCAAACCAGGCCAGCTCAGCCCAGCTAAGCCCAGATCAGGCCAGCTCAGCCCACTCAGCTCAGCACAGCCCAGCTCTGCCTAGCTAAGCCCAGCTCAGCCAAGCTCAGCTCAGCGCAGCCTAGCTCAGCACAGCTCAGCTCTGCCCAGCTAAGCCCAGCTCAGCCAAGCTCAGCTCAGCGCAGCCTAGCTCAGCACAGCCCAGCTCTGCCTAGCTAAGCCCAGCTCAGCCAAGCTCAGCTCAGCGCAGCCTAGCTCAGCACAGCCCAGCTCTGCCTAGCTAAGCCCAGCTCAGCCAAGCTCAGCTCAGCCCAGCTCAGCCCAGCCCAGCCCAGCTCTGCCTAGCTAAGCCCAGCTCAGCCAAGCTCAGCTCAGCGCAGCCTAGCTCAGCACAGCTCAGCTCTGCCCAGCTAAGCCCAGCCCAGCCCAGCTTAACCCAGCTCAGCCCAGCCCAGCTCTGCCCAGCTCAGCCCAGCTCAGCCCTGCTCAGCCCAGCTCTGCCCAGCCCAGCCCAGCTCAGCCCAGCCCAGCACAGATCAGCCCAGCTCTGCCCAGCCCTCAGCCCAGCCCAGCTCACCCCAGCTCAGCTCAGCAGAGCCCAGCTCAGCCAAGCTCAGTTCAGCACAGTCCAGTTAAGCTCAGCCCAGCCCAGCCCAGCCCAGCCCAGCCCAGCTCTGCCCAGCTCAGCCCAGCACAGCCCTGCTCAGCCCAGCTCAGCCCAGCTCAGCCCTGCTCACCCCAGCTCTGCCCAGCTCAGCTCAGCCCAGCCTAGCTCAGCTCTGCCAGGCTCAGCCCTGCTCAGCCCAGCCCAGCCCAGCTCTGCCCAGCCCAGCCCAGCCCAGCCCAGCTCTGTCCAGCCAGGCCAGCCCAGCTCAGCCCAGCTCTGCCCAGCTCAGCCCAGCTCAGACCAGCTCAGCCCAGTCCAGCTCTGCCTAGCTCAGCTCAGCTCAGCCTAGCTCTGCTCAGCTCAGCCCAGCCCAGCCCAGCTCAGCCCAGCTCAGACCAGCTCAGCCCAGTCCAGCTCTGCCTAGCTCAGCTCAGCTCAGCCTAGCTCTGCTCAGCTCAGCCCAGCCCAGCCCAGCTCAGCCCAGCTCAGCCCAGCCCAGCCCAGCTCTGCCAAGCAAGCCCAACTCAGACCAGCTCACCCCAGCTCAGCCCAGCTCTGCCCAGCCAAGCCCAGCTCAGCTCAGCCCACTCTAGCTCAGCCCAGATCAGCTCAGCCCAGCCCAGTCCAGCTCAGTCCAGCTCAGCTCAGCCCAGCCCAGCCTAGCTCAGCCCAGCTCAGCCCAGCCCAGTCCAGCTCAGCCCAGCTCAGCTCAGCCCATCCCAGCTCAGCTCAGCTCTGCCCAGCCCAACAAAGCCCAGCTCAGCCCAGCTCAGCCCAGCTCAGCCCAGCTCAGCCCAGCTCAGCTCAGCCCAGCCCAGCTCAGCCCAGCCCAGCCCAGCTCAGCTCAGCTCAGTCCAGCTCAACCGAGCTCAGCTCAACCCAGCTCAGCCCAGCCCAGCCTAGCTCAGCTCAACCCAGGCCAGCTCAGCCCAGCTAAGCCCAGATCAGCCCACTCAGCCCAGCTAAGCCCAGATCAGCCCAGCTCAGCCCAGCTCAGCCCAGCTCAGCCCAGCCCAGCCCAGCCCAGTCCAGCCCAGCTCTGCCTAGCCCAGCCCAGCCCAGCTCTGCCTAGCTAAGCCCAGCTCAGCCAAGCTCAGCTCAGCCCAGCCTAGCTCAGCACAGCTCAGCTCTGCCCAGCTAAGCCCAGCCCAGCCCAGCTTAACCCAGCTCAGCCCAGCCCAGCTCAGCTCAGCTCAGCCCAGCTCAGCTCAGCTCAGCCCAGCTCAGCCCAGCCCAGCCTAGCTCAGCTCAACCCAGGCCAGCTCAGCCCAATTCAGGCCAGCTCAGCCCACTCAGCTCAGCACAGCCCAGCTCAGCCCAGCCAAGCCCAGCTCAGTCCAGCTCTGCCCAGCCCTCAGCTCAGCCCAGCTCACCCCAGCTCAGCTCAGCAGAGCCCAGCTCAGCCAAGCTCAGTTCAGCACAGTCCAGTTAAGCTCAGCCCAGCTCAGCCCAGCCCAGCTCTGCCCAGCCCAGCCCAGCTCAGCCCAGCCCAGCACAGATCAGCCCAGCTCTGCCCAGCCCTCAGCCCAGCCCAGCACAGATCAGCCCAGCTCAGCTCAGCAGAGCCCAGCTCAGCCAAGCTCAGTTCAGCACAGTCCAGTTAAGCTCAGCCCAGCCCAGCCCAGCCCAGCCCAGCCCAGCTCTGCCCAGCTCAGCCCAGCTCAGCCCTGCTCAGCCCAGCTCAGCCCTGCTCACCCCAGCTCTGCCCAGCTCAGCTCAGCCCAGCCTAGCTCAGCTCTGCCAGGCTCAGCCCTGCTCAGCCCAGCCCAGCCCAGCTCTGCCCAGCCCAGCCCAGCCCAGCCCAGCTCTGTCCAGCCCAGGCCAGCCCAGCTCAGCCCAGCTCTGCCCAGCTCAGCCCAGCTCTGCCCAGCCAAGCCCAGCTCAGCTCAGCCCACTCTAGCTCAGCCCAGATCAGCTCAGCCCAGCCTAGCTCAGCTCTGCCAGGCTCAGCCCTGCTCAGCCCAGCCCAGCCCAGCTCTGCCCAGCCAAGCCCAGCCCAGCCCAGCTCTGTCCAGCCAGGCCAGCCCAGCTCAGCCCAGCTCTGCCCAGCTCAGCCCAGCTCAGCCCAGCTCAGCCCAGCCCAGCTCTGCCTAGCTCAGACCAGCTCAGCCTAGCTCTGCCCAGCTCAGCCCAGCCCAGCCCAGCTCAGCCCAGCTCAGCCCAGCCCAGCCCAGCTCTGCCAAGCAAGCCCAACTCAGACCAGCTCACCCCAGCTCAGCCCAGCTCTGCCCAGCCCAGCCTAGCTCAGCTCAGCCCACTCTAGCTCAGCCCAGATCAGCTCAGCCCAGCCCAGTCCAGCTCAGTCCAGCTCAGCTCAGCCCAGCCCAGCCTAGCTCAGCCCAGCTCAGCCCAGCCCAGTCCAGCTCAGCCCAGCTCAGCTCAGCCCTGCCCAGCCCAACAAAGCCCAGCTCAGCCCAGCTCAGCCCAGCTCAGCTCAGCCCAGCCCAGCTCTGCCCAGCCCAGCTCAGCCCAGCTCAGCTCAGCCCAGCTCAGCCCAGCCCAGCCCAGCCCAGCTCAGCTCAGCTAAGCACAGCTCAGCCCAGCTCTGCCCAGCCCAGCTCAGCTCAGCTTTGCCCAGCCCAGCTAAGCCCAGATCAGCCCAGCTCAGCCCAGCTCAGCTCAGCCCAGCGCAGCTCAGCCCAGCTAAGCCCAGCTCAGCCCAGCTCAGCCCAGCCCAGCTCAGCTCAGCCCAGCTCAGCCCAGCCCAGCTCAGCTCTGCCCAGCCCAGCTCAGCTCAGCTCAGCACAGCTCAGCCCAGCTCAACCCAGCTCAGGCCAGCTCAGCCCACTCAGCTCAGCCCAGCCCAGCTCAGCTCTGCCCAGCCCAGCTCAGCTCAGCCCAATTCAGGCCAGCTCAGCCCACTCAGCTCAGCACAGCCCAGCTCAGCCTAGCCAAGCCCAGCTCAGCCCAGCTCTGCCCAGTTCTGCCCAGCTCAACTCAGCTCAGCTTAGCTCAACTCAAACCATTCCAGCCCAGCTCTGCCCAGCCTGGTCCACCACAGCTGAGCCCAGCTCATTCAAGTTCAGTCCAGTTCTTCCCAGGTCAGCTCTAGTCAGTCCAGCCAAGTTCAGCTCAGCTCTGCCCAGATCAGCGTAGCCCAGCCCAAGTCATCCTAGCTCAGCACAACTCAGCCCAGTTCATCATGGGGTGGGCATTCATCAGTTTCCCCACATCATCATCTGCTCCTCTCTGTCCCTGCACAGCCCACATCTAGATCAGCCTGCAGGGCTCTTGGCACTGCCTCCCAGGGACTCAGCTCATCCTGAGTTGGGCTCTGCTGGATTCAGCCTACTGAGCTGACACTGGCTGGGCTCCTGGCCGTGGTCCCCATCTCCCTGCCCTCTTTGGCTGATGCCTGTTCTCCCTCTGCCCCCAGGAGCCTCAGGACCAGCCTGGCTGTGACTGCCCCAGTGCAGAGGGGCAGAGTCCCGTGGACTCACCTGTCTGGGCTGCTGGAGGAGCACCATGGAGGGTCAGGTCTCCCTGGCCAGGCTGCCCTGCACTGCAGGTCCATGCCTGGGCCTGAGCTCCTCATCTGCACCCTGTGCTCCTGGCCCAGAGGGGCCGAGTGGAGTGGGAGCCAGGCCTGGTCCGGGCCCTCCTGGAGAGATGTGCACCTGCTTGGCTCTTTGTCCATGGCTGGGCTGGGGCTGGCTGCTGAGTGCAGGCTGGGGAGGCTGCGTGACTGTGGGTCTGGCCCCACGTTGGGGTCACTCACCACTTCCTGTCCCAGCAGACAGTGCAGCTCGTCTCCACGTCATGTCTGGTCTGTGGTCTGTCTGTGGTGGGGACAGGTGTGTGTGGCCTGGGCCCTGGGACCCCAGGGGCCGTGAGAGATGAGGGCTCCATGTGGCCGGCCACAGGACTGGGGTGGGGGCTGAGATTCAGGAAGGAGAGGCCCAAATGGACACAGAAGCTCAGAGACACTGTACAGGAAGGGAGACAGAGAGCAGGGAGTGCTAGCCCAGGCCGAGAGAAAGTCCCGTTCATGGGAGGGCCAGGGCCCAGGGGACAGGGCTGTCTTTAGGGCCACAGGGTTGATGTCAGGGTGGGGACAGCCATTGTGCCATGGGCCAGGCACCCCTGTACCTGTCCAGTCCCACAGACAGCTGACTGAAGCCCCCTGCAGTTCCAGGTCTGCCTTCTCAGGGTCTCTGGCCTGTGACTGGCAGAGGGTGAGGCTCTTCCTGGCCCTGGCTCCCTGCATCCACCCCAGTCCCCCACCCTATCTCTCTCCAGGCTGCCCCATCAGCATTGCTGTACCAGGTTCTGCAGCCATACACAGGTACCCACCTGTCCTCATCCAGGGAGCACCCGGTCGGGAGGGGAGCGGGGAGCGGCAGGTGAGGCAGCAGGGGCTGCACACACCTGCCCAGCTCCACAGGGCTGGGTTGGCTGGGCTGGGGCCTGGGGTCTACCCAGAGGCAGGCCCAGCAGTGTCTTGTGAAGTGTGGGTGACCTGAAGCCCTCTGGTCACAAGAGGCAGCATGGTGAGCCTGGGAGCTGCAGTGGGCAGTGGGAGCTCCAGGCTAGAAGTGGCGTGGCCCGGGGTCCCGGCAGATGTGCCCTGGCCTGGCCACAGGGAGCTCGGCAGGTGTTGTGACGGCCGCACTCTCAGTGCGGGGACCTCGTGGTCGTGCGTCTTAGGCATTGCTGACGGCTGCAGCAAACACAGTGCAGACGGGCAGGCTTCAGAGAAGGCACCGATTCTCCCCGTTCTGCAGGCTGGAGCCAGCGTCAGGGCGGGGTCTTCTCCCAGTGTCCACACCTTGGGTGGGGGGAGAGGGAGGAAGCCAGAGGAGGGAGAGAGAGAGAGAGAGGGAGAGAGAGAGAGAGAGAGAGGGAGAGAGGGAGAGAGAGGGAGAGAGAGAGAGAGAGAGAGAGGGAGGGAGAGAGAGAGAGAGAGGGAGAGCGAGCTCACCTGGGTGCCCTCATCTGCACAGAGGAAGATCACTGCAGGTGCCGTCCCCTGGCAGGGAGAGGAGCCAGGTCACGCTGGGTGCTTTTCCTAAGGCAGGGATCCCACTGTGGGCTGCACCCTGGTGACCCCGACAGCGCCCGGTGGGATCAGGGTTTGCCGAGTGACACAGTTGGGCTGTCCTCCACAGGGAACAGCTCCCTGGCGGCCAGCACTGCCACGAGAGCGCAGGCGCCAGCCCTGGCGGGGACAGGGGCTCTCCCACAACTGCTGGCCTTGTTTGTTTTCGTCTGTCCTCACAGGAGGGCGGCAGAGAGGGAAGAAGAGAGAGAGGAAGATCTTCCATCTGCTGGTTGGCTCCCCGAGGCCCACAAGAGCCGGGACTGGGCAGGCGGAAGCCAGGAGCCTGGGTCTGGCTTGTGGGTGGCAGGGCCCAGGAGTGGAGTGGTCACTGCTGCTTCCCAGGTGCAGGTCAGCAGGAAACTGGAATCGGAGGCTGAGCCAGGCCGTGACCCCAGGTGCTCCCACGTGGGCTGTGGGTGTCCCGAGGCAGCTTCACCTGCTGTGCTGCACACCTGTCCCTGCCTGGGCTTTGCCAAGACCCAGGACGCAGGGCGGGGAGTGGTCTGGAGCGGCCGCAGCCTGAGGCTGGACACTGTTCCCCGGGCGTCGTCTGGTGGCCTTGTGTCTGGGACCAAAGCAGGCCAGTGTAGAACAAAGACAGTCTCATCTGCTCGGGGTTTGTCTGGGCCGTGACCCCAGAGACGTGGACTCCACACTCGGAGAACTCACACCATGGTGGCTGTGTCCCCGGCTCGCTGGCCGGGACAGCTCCCCTGAGCCCTCAGGACTGGTGCTGGTGCGGCAGGAGAGGGACTGGGCAGCCTCAGGAAGCGAGGGAGACCCGGGAGCCATCGCAGCCCCGTGGTTTCCATGGCGGGTCGGTGGCCCAGCAGGAGCCCAGGTGGACAGGCCTTGGAGCTGCTCCAGCCAGGCCGGACTCCCTGCCCCTTGCACATTTCTCTCTTTCTCCGCACTGCCTCCTTCCTTCCGTTTCCCCCGAGTTTGAAATCCTAGCTCTTGGGCTCTGGCAGCAGCATTTGAGGTCCCATGGAGCCTGTTGTCCGTCTGTGGGGAGGCTCCGTGCCAGCTCCTCGCAGGCTGGGTCTCCTGGACACCTGTGCCTGAGACCCCTCCTCTGGGTCCCAGAACCCCAGAGTGGGGATGGGGAGGGCAGAGGGGTCAGCCCTTATGGCCTCTGTGCTCTGGACTTCCATGGGAGCTAGGGGTTGGGCTGTGAGGGTGTCGCAGGGGCCTCAGCCGCAGTGGGCGTCCTGAGCTCATTCCTGTGTGTGGAGGACGGGGCCCATGGGCAGGAGGAGCCCTCAACAACAGCCTCCCTGGGAAGCAGTGGGCCGGCCTCCTGCAGCTGTGGTGGGGGAGGGGCTGGGTTTAGGAGGTGGGGCTGGAGGCAGGTCCTGCTGGAGGCTCAGCACCGTGCTGTGTGCTCAGCTCTGGCTGGGCTGGGTCCTGCAGCTTCCATTCCTTGTCCGTACAGGGCTGGCCCGTCTGCAGTGGCCCGAGCCCAGTGTCCCTGGTTGTCAGCGAAGCCAGGTCTCGGTTCTCGTGGCCCCTCTGCTGAAACCCCAGGCTGGGTGCAGCGGGCCAGCTGGCTCTTGGCCATCACCCTCTCGGCGCCTGTTGATGTTACCCTGCGAGACTGTGGGCCTCAGGGTCCGGGATGTGGATGTGCCCTTGGGAGCTGCCAGGGACCCTGTGGCACATTAATAAGAGCGGACAGCAGGGGTAGGGCTCTGACGCTGTCCTCGTGCCCCGGCCCGGGCCCTTGAGTGGCTGCTGGAGGTGTCCCTGCAGTACTCTCCAGGATGGCGCGGCTCTGCTGCCCCTCAGCGTGGTGCCCAGGCCGTGTGAGGGGGCTGCTGGTCTCTGTGGGTCACAGCAAGAAGCCCCAGCTCTGCCTGCAGGGATGGGAGGAGGAGCCTGGGCCTCGGCTGCAAAGTGGGAGTGAGCAGGTCCAAAAGTGTGTCTGTGTGTGAGTGTGCGAGAGTGTCAGCGTGTTTCTCACAGTGTGTCCGTGTGTGTCTGTTTCTGTGTGCATGCGTGTGTCTGACAGCGTGTCTCTGTGTGAGTGTGCATGCTAGCATGTGTGTGTCTGAGAGTGTGTTTCTCACTGTGTGTCCATGCGTGTGATTGTTTCTGTGTGCATGTGTGTGTCTGACAGCGTGTCTGTGAGTGTGCATGCTAGCATGTGTGTGTCTGAGAGTGTGTTTCTCACTGTGTGTCCATGCATGTGACTGTGTGCATGTGTGTGTCTGACAGCGTGTCTCTGTGTGAGTGTGCATCCTAGCATGTGTGTGTGTCTGAGAGTGTGTTTCTCACTGTGTGTCCATGCGTGTGACTGTGTGCATGTGTGTGTCTGACAGCGTGTTTCTGTGTGTGAGTGTGCATCCTAGCATGTGTGTGTGAGTGTGCGAGAGTGTCAGCGTGTTTCTCACAGTGTGTCCATGCGTGTGACTGTTTCTGTGCATGCGTGTGTCTGACAGCATGTCTGTGAGTGTGCATGCTAGCATGTGTGTGTGTCTGAGAGTGTGTTTCTCACTGTGTGTCCATGCGTGTGACTGTGTGCATGTGTGTGTCTGACAGCGTGTTTCTGTGTGTGAGTGTGCATCCTAGCATGTGTGTGTGTGTGTGCAAGAGTGTCAGTGTGTTTCTCACAGTGTGTCCGTGTGTGTGTCTGTTTCTGTGCATGCGTGTGTCTGACAGCGTGTCTGTGAGTGTGCATGCTAGCATGTGTGTGTGTCTGAGAGCGTGTTTCTCACAGTGTGTCCATGCGTGTGACTGTTTCTGTGTGCATGTGTGTGTCTGACAGCGTGTCTCTGTGTGAGTGTGCATCCTAGCATGTGTGTGTGAGTGTGTGAGAGTGTCAGTGTGTTTCTCACTATGTGTGTCTGTTTGTGTGTGCATGTGTGTGTGTGCCCTACAGTGTGTGTGTTTCTGACTGTGGGTCGGGTGTGTCAGAGTGTATGTGTGTGTGTGTGTGAGCATGTCTGAGAGTCTGACTGTTTTTTTAATATTTATTTCATTTGAGAGGCAGAGTTACGGAGAGAGAGGTCTTCCATCTGCTGGTTCACTGCCCAGATGGCTGAAGCAGCTTGAGCTGGACCAGACCAAAGCCAGGAGCCAGAGCTTCTCCCGGGTCTCCAATGTGTTGCAGGGGCCCAAGCACGTGGACCATTTTCTGATGCTTTCCTAGGCTCATTAGCAGGGAGCTGGATAGGAAGTGGAGCAGCCAGGGATGGAACCAGAGCCCATATGGGAGGTCGAACTGCAGGTGGTGATTTAACCCACTAGGCCACCTGTGTGCTTCTGACTGCGTGTGTGGGTGTGAGTGTGTGTCCTTGCACTTGTGTGTGCCCTTGTCTGTGAGAGTACATGTGTGTTTCTGATCATCTAAGTGTGCGAGGGCCCGTGTGGGAGCTGGGTGTGTCCCGAGAGGGTTGCACACCTCTCTGAAGCTGTGTGTAGTCCAGACTCCTGGCATCCTTGGTCCGGTGCTCACTTCTGGGTTTTCTGTCCCTAGTGGGCATCTGTCACTCCTGGACTTTGGCCCCGGTGGGAGGACAGGGCCTGGCACACTGGAGACCCCAGTCTGTGTGACAGCACATCAGGGGCCCTGACAGTGTAAAACTGTCCCCCAGGGCCATGGCATCAGTGGGCTCTGTGGTGACGGGTACTTGGGCAGGGGGCACCAGAACTTGGCCTGGTCCTAGCGGCTCAGGGCTCAGTGCCCACCTCTCCTTCCCGGGGGACCCCAGGCCTCTGTCACCCTTGCTCACCAGTTTTCCCCGTGTTTACCGGGCTTCCTAGAGCCCCCACGGAAGCCAACCTGGGGAGCCTGCCAAAGTCTGGGCTGGCCAGTGCCTCTAGGTGCCTGTGGGTGCTCATCTGACAGCCTGGGCCGACTGCTGGGGCAGGGATTGTCCAGCTGTGCTCAGAGGTAGACGGGAGACTGGTGGCCTGGGGAGACTGCTTGGCAGCCCCCACCTGGTGATTTGCAGCCTGAGACTTCCTGTGCCCCCTGGCTTTGCCCACAGTTCAGTAGGGGGCGTGGCGCTGGGCTGGAGACCAGCCGGCGTGGTGGGGGCTGAGCTGGAGGCTCTCACAGGGTCCTTGCCCACACCCTCCACCCCGCTGCAGCCACAGACACCCTCAAAGCACACTCGGGAGACTTGGGGCTGTAGGGAGGAGGAGCTTTACCAAGAAGGGAGGCAGACAGGGTGGTTAGGGAGCAGGGAGGCCCAGGGGGCTACAGGGCGGGTGGGAGCCAGGCACAGGGCAGACTGCAAGGCGCTGGACCTGGGGCAGGCAGGCGATGGGCTGGGCAGGGGTGACCCTGAGCCCACAGGCCTGTGGGGAGCCCAGGACCCGCTGTGAAGGGACGGAAGCTACACTGGGCTGGGGCTGGGGCCGTCTCTTCCCTCCTGTGCCTCAGTCCTGGTGCTGGGCTGCAGTTGGCGGGAGGGCTCAGTGCCACTTGCCATCGGTGGACGGGGGTCTCTCTGCTTCCCTCCTGTTGCTGGGCAGCCGTGGGAGCTGAGGCCAGGCCTGCCCGGCAGGCTGTGGTCCTGGCCTAGGCCCGCAGCTGGAGGACGTTGGTGTAGTCGTGGGAGGCTTGGGGCGACTCCCGCAGCACCGCTGTGAAGACCCACTTCACCTGTAGGGAGGGCAGCATGAGGCCAGCTCTGTGGCCCAGTCCGGCCTCCCTGCTGCCCCCTGGCACGGGGTGTGGGCCTCAAGTGCACGCCCACCTTGAGGAGCAGGACGGTGGCGCTGCAGCTCGTACTGAGCAGGAAGAGGCCGGCGAAGATGCAGGTGCTGGTCCACAGTCCGTCTAGCTCCTCGTGCTCAGCCCCCTCTGTGCACAGGTCCTGGACGTCCAGCTCTGAGGGACCCCGCGGTCAGTCAGCCCTGCCCATCACCCTCCCCGTGTGGCCCTCCCAGGGGCTGCCCAGAGCCACAGGCCAGCCAGAGAAGGTTGCTCTGAGTTGCCAGTGGCTTGGGGGGAGAAGTCCTGGTTCTCTGCTTTCTCCTGCCCCTGGGTGGGCAGGGCCAGGCTGACCTCTCGTGGCCTTGGGGGTCCAGCATTTTCTTTCTTTCTTTCTTTCTTCCTTTCTTTCTTTCTTTCTTTCTTTCTTTCTTTCTTTCTTTCTTTCTTTCTTTCTTTCTTTCTTTCTTTCTTTCTTTCTTTCTTTCTTTCTTTCTTTCTTTCTTTCTTTCTTTCTTTCTTTCTTTCTTTCTTTCTTTCTTTCTTTCTTTCTTTCTTTCTTTCTTTCTTTCTTTCTTTCTTTCTTTCTTTCTTTCTTTCTTTCCAGGCAGAGTTAGACAGTGAGAGAGAGAGAGACAGAGAGAAAGGTCTTCCTTTGCCGTTGGTTCACTCCCCAATGGCCGCTATGGTGTGCTGCGCCGATCCGAAGCCAGGAGCCAGGTGCTTCCTCCTGGTCTCCCACGCGGGTGCAGGGCCCAAGCACTTGGGCCATCCTCCACTGCTTTCCCGGGCCAGAGCAGAGAGCTGGACTAGAAAAGGTGCAACCGAGACAGAATCCGGTGCCCCGATCGGAACTAGAACCCAGGGTGTTGGCGCTGCAGGCGGAGGATTAGCCTAGTGAGCCGTGGCGCCGGCCCCAGCATTTTCTTTCCTTCCATTTCTCATGATTCCTCTCCTGACTGCTGGTCACCTCCCCTCAGCCCTGAAGCCCCTCTACAGACCTGTCTTGCCTCGGCCCTGGCCAGCATACCTGTTCACGGCACCTCATCAGGGTGCCCTCCGTCCAGGACCTGGCTCACCCTGCCCAGCCTGGTCCCGCCAGTTCAGGGCCCTTCCAAGTGCACACAGAGACCACCCTGCCCAGGCCAGGAGGCTTTGCCCAGTGATCGTAGGCCTCTGAGGGACCGTCCTGGCCTTGTGCACTTGGGGCCCAGAGCTGGCCCTCCCTCGGAGCTGGCCACCCCACCGTCCCGGTACCCTGTTCCTCCTCCCCTGGGTTCTGCCGCTCACGCCTGGTCCCCGGTGGCTCAGGCCGGCCATGGCCCTCCTCTGTGTCCCCAGCCCAGGGCCAGGGCCAGTGCTGGCTGGGAGGCGAGGGTGAGCCTGGCTCAGGGTGGCGGTTCTGGCTGGATGTGGTGTGTGCCGCTTCTCCTCTAGTTGGGGGTGTGTGTGCAGCCTGGAGCCCGAGGCCTGTGCTTTCCCTGTATGGGGGGTGGGCGGGGCGTGCTGGCTCCTGTGTGTGGAGGTGCGGCTGAGAGGCGGCCCGGCCCTGAGCCCCCAGCCTCCAGGCCCAGGGTGAGCCTCTCCACACAACCAGCTCTGGACTTGTGCTCAGTGAAGAGTGGAATGGGTGTGTGTGGGTGCACCTGTGTGTGTGCACACGCATCTGTGCTGGGCAATGTGTGTCTCTGTGCACGTGTGTCCATGTCTGCCCATGGATCACAACTGACCAGGAGGGGCTGGGGCCACAGGAGGAGGTCATGTGGGGAGCACTGGGCTCCCAGTCAGGTGTGAGGCCTCCTGGGACGTGGGGTGACCTGGGCTAGAGCGGTCCTAGGTGGCTGTGTGTGGGGTCCCTGAGTGTGTGCAGTGCTGTTAGGGGCTTTAGGGCCGGGTGCTGACTGCTCCAGGGGCCTCTGGCTAGAGGGAGGCAGGGCAGCAAAATGGGGGACCCTAGCCACCAGCCCAGCCTGCAGTGTGGCTGTGTGGGCTGAGTGGGCTCAGCCCTGCTGGCCCTGTACTCCGCTCATGTGCAGACAGGTGCCCAGCAAACCTCTGCATGGACAGGAACTTGCCACCTGCTTCTGCACCTGGGGGCGCCAGGGCCACCTGCCCAGAGGATGGAGGCCTGGACCTCTGGGCCGGGCCGGCTTGGCTGTCCCTGGCCTGGCTCTGTGCACCTCTGTGGGCGTGCCCGGGGAGGCTGTGTGAGCCCCTGTACTGCTTTTGGACAAAGGCCTAGGATGTGAAGCTGGTGGAGGAGTGTGCTCTGTCTGCCTGCCTCCCAGGCCTCTTCTCGGGGTCTGCGCTTTGGTGCTGAGATGCTCACCCCAAGAACGGGCACCCAGGGCTCCGAGTGACACTGCAGTGTTTATTGGGGTGCTCGCCAGTATCATCCCTGCAGCAGGCAGGGCTGGCCAGCCCTCCTCCCCTGCCCCAGCTGCATGGAGCCCTGGCGGGAGTGGGCGTCATTTACCGGGCCTCTTGGACACGGTTTTCAGCAGGGTCCTGGTGTCGGTCACCGCCTCGTGGACCACGCGGCAGGTGAATGGGATGTTCTGCTCCCAGTCAGCCCGGCTGACCTCCAGGCGGCTGAAGACAAAGTAGGTTTGGTTGGAGCCGCCAGCCAGGCGAGGCTCGGTGGTGCTTTGCTGGCCACTGGGCATGTGCTGGCCATTGCGCAGCCAGTCCACGAAGATGTCCGCTGGGAAGAAGTTCTGGACCAGGCAGGTGAGGGTGAGCTGGTCCCTGCTCCCCTGATCCTCCTCAGGCGGTGTGAACAGGTGGACCTCAGGGGTGGCACGCTTGCCTGTGGACAGTCTGGGTCAGCCCAGGCTCCTCCCTGCCCCCGCCCCCTGCTCCCACCCCTCCCACAGCTTGGGGCTCACCCTGGGCCTTGGAGATGGAGCGCACGATGGCTGTGGGCAGGTCAGGGTGGGTCACGGTGCACTTGAAGATCTCGCCATCAATCCAGTCCTGGGCGTCCACTGGCAGGGTGGACCTGATGATGACCGTGGCATTGAACTGCTTATCAGACTTCCAGGGGTCAGGGTCGACAGGCTTCCCGCTGTCCCGGGACCAGACCAGGCTCACGCCCTCTTCACTGGCCAGGTCCACCACCAGGCAGGTGAGCTTGGGCGACTTGTGGACGTATAGGTCGAGGGGGCTGGGGGAGCTCAGGTAGGTGCTCACGCCTCGCGGTTCGTAATCTGCGGTGTGGGAAGGGGGCTGTGTGAGACCCCGTCCTCCCCTCCTCCCTGAGCCCTGTCTTTCTGGGTGTCAGGGCAGACGGGTTCCACACCTGTGCACTCCCGGGCGTGGGCCTCAAAGAGCTCGCCTTGGTAGGCGACCCTGCAGGTGTAGGTGCGCTTGGACGCCCACTCGCCCTGGGTGATGTTGAGTTCACTGTGGGTGGACGCCAGCTTGCCCTCCTGCCTGGGCTGCGCCGTGATCGAGAACATGTTGGGGTCCTTCTGCCCGTCCACCAGCCAGGTGACCTCGATGTCCCCCGGGGTGTAGCCGGAGATGAGGCACAGAAGCTGGACGGTGTAGGTGTCGTTCTCTCTGGGGTCACAGGAGGAGTGGAAGAGCCTCACGGCCGGCGGGGTGAAGCTCACAGAGCACGCTAGGCAGAGCAGGGGTGTGAGTGGCCTCCGTGCCGGGTCCTCCCTCTGCCCCCTGCACAGCCCCGCTCAGGGCCAGAGCATATCGGGCGTGCCCTGTCGCTCCCCACCCCCTCAGCCGGATGTGATCTGGACACCCGCCGTGTGCTGACCGCTGGGCCGTCCCACTCACCTTGGAAGGTCTTGTTGGTGTGGGTTGCAGACGGAGTGTGTGCCACACTGCAGGTGAACCGCTGCTTAGCCCATGCGCCCGAAATGGTCACCTGGCTGACGGTGGTGGACAGCCCCGTGTCGAGGGTGACGGCAGGCAAGGTCACGGTGCTGCTGTTCAGGGTGCCGGCATCCCAGGTCACGCTCACCGGCTCCGGGAAGTAGCCCTTCACCAGGCAGCCCAGCGTCACGGAGGCTGCCCTGGCAGTCGCCCCTCTGCAGCAGGAGGCCAAGGGGAAGACGGAGGGGGCCTGGATAGAGACTGAGGGGACAGGGCCTGTGTCAGACCCAGGACCCCACTGGCTGAGGGGGCCCTGTCCTCACCCTGGCTTCCACCTCTCTCCTGATGAGCCCACGCACCCTCTTCAAGCAGTTGCCGACTCAGACCGGGCTCCCAGGACAGCCCGGGGGCTCCTGAGGAGTGGAGGCACCTGGCTGCCCGCTTGCCCGGTTCAGAGCCCAGGCACCCCAGGAACCACCAGTCCATCCCCTCCTGCCCCCAACAATCTTGGGGGGCCCTGCTCCCTGAGGCTTTGTCTCCTGAGCTCAGCCCTCACTGGACTGCTGGGCATCCAGGGTGCTCTCCCAGGGGTGGGAGGACAGGGACCCCATCAGACCCCTCAGTCCCTGACACCCCAGCTGCTCCAGTGTGCATGGCAGTCTGCTTGCTCCGAGCAGACGGCCCAGATGCCCAGCCAGTCCTGGCCCTAGTGCCCAGAGCACACGATCTTGGATTTACTCTGGGCACACGATCTTGATCTACTCTAGGCACACGATCTTGGATCTACTCTGGGCACACGATCTTGATCTACTCTTGGCACACGATCTTGGATCTACTCTGGGCACACGATCTTGATCTACTCTTGGCACACGATCTTGGATCTACTCTGGGCACACGATCTTGATCTACTCTTGGCACACGATCTTGGATCTACTCTGGGCACACGATCTTGATCTACTCTTGGCACACGATCTTGGATCTACTCTGGGCACACGATCTTGATCTACTCTGGGCACACGATCTTGATCTACTGTGGGCTCTTAAAATGCCACAGTGCCCAGCACAGCTCTGTCCTCACTGCTCTGCTCTGCCACAGCCTACGTGGCCCCAGTCAGTTTGGCTAAGGGCAGTGGAGACGAATGGACTCATGGGAACCCATTCAACAAGGGTAAGCCCAGCCCAGTCCTGCTCAGCCCAGCCCAGTGCAGTGCAGCCCAACTCAGCCGAGCCCAGATCAGCCCAGTCCAGCACAGTCCAAGATAGCCCAGCCCTGCTCAACCAGTCCAGAAATGGGACTAAAGCTGGGTCCACCTCAGTTGAGCCAGCTGCTCCAGTCAGCCCGGCTCCCTTCAGCCACCCCCGGTCAAGTTCAGGCCAGTGGAATTCAGCCCTGCTGAACACAGCCAGAGCCATCCAGTCAGGTTACCTCAGATTCACTCAGCTTTCTTCTTCTTTTTTTAACCTTCGCTGGATGCTGGACCTCACTCCATCTGCCGAGCTTAGTCCACCCCACACACCAAGGGCTTAGGGGAACCCTGCTATCTGTATGGCTCGTGCTAGTGCAGTCCGCTCACTCACCTCAGCTACACTCTGCCCAGCTCTGCCCAGATCCCCATGGTTCCAGACAGCTTGGTCAATCCTAGCCTATCAAAGGCAAGGGCAGCCCAGCTTAGTCCACCCAATGAGTCCAGCCCAGCCCAGCCCAGGCAACCTCAGTCCTCCCCATGAGTCCACTTCAGTATACCCAGTCAGTCCAGGACAGCCCAGCCCAGGCCAACTCCGCCCAGCCCAGCCCAGCTCAACTCAGCTAGGCCTAGACAAGACCAGCCCAGCCCAGCTCTGCCCAGCTCAGGCCAGCCCAGCTCAGCCAGCCCAGTCCAGCCTAGTCCTGCTTAGCTCAGCTCAGTTCAGCTCAGCTCAGTCCATCCCAGCTCAGCTCAGCCCAGCCCAGCTCAGCCCAGCTCAGCTCAGCTCAGCCCAGCTCAACCCAGTTCAGCTCAGCCTGCCCAGTTTAGCCCAGCCCAGCCCAGCCCAGCCCAGCCCAGCTCAGTTCAGCCCAGCCCAGTCCAGCTCAGCTCAGTGCAGTTTAGCTCAGCTCAGCCCTATCCAGCCCAGTCCAGCTCAGCCCAGCTCAGTTCAGCCCAGCCCAGCCAGCCCATTCTAGCCCAGGTCAGCCAGCCCAATCCAGCCCAGCCCAGTTCTGCCCAGCTCAGTTCAGCCTAGCCCAGCCAGCCCAATCCAGCCCAGCCCAGTTCAGCATAGCTCAGACCAGCTCAGCTCAGCTCAGCTCAGCCCAGCTCAACCCAGTTCAGCTCAGCCTGCCCAGTTTAGCCCAGCCCAGCCCAGCCCAGCTCAGTTCAGCCCAGCCCAGTCCAGCTCAGCTCAGTGCAGTTTAGCTCAGCTCAGCCCTATCCAGCCCAGTCCAGCTCAGCCCAGCTCAGTTCAGCCCAGCCCAGCCAGCCCATTCTAGCCCAGGTCAGCCAGCCCAATCCAGCCCAGCCCAGTTCTGCCCAGCTCAGTTCAGCCTAGCCCAGCCAGCCCAGTACAGCCCAGCTCAGCTCAGCCTGCCCAGTTTAGCCAAGCCCAGCTCTGCCCAGCTCAGCCCAGTTCAGCCCAGCCCAGCCCAGCCCATCCAGCTCAGTCTAGCCCAGCTCAGCTCAGCCTGCCCAGTCCAGTCCAGCCCAGTTCAGCCCAGCCCAGCCCAGCCCAGCCCAGCCCAGCCCAGCTCAGCTCAGCCCAGCCCAGCCCAGCCCAGCTCAGCTCAGCCCAGCCCAGCCCAGCTCTGCTCAGCCCAGCCTGCCCAGTTTAGCCCAGCCCAGCCCAGCTCAGTCTAGCCCAGCTCAGCTCAGCCTGCCCAGTTTAGCCCAGCCCAGTTCAGCCCAGCTTAGCCCAGCCTAGCCCAGCCCAGTCCAGCTCAGCTCAGCTCAGCTCAGCCCAGTCCAGCCCAGTCCAGCCCAGCCCATCCCAGCTCAGTCTAGCCCAGATAGCTGAGCCCAGTCCAGCAGAAATGCCTAACTCAGCTCAGTCCAGCCCATCCCAGGCAGGACAGCCCAGCCATTGTGGACTGTGGCTACCTGTTGTGCCACCCAGCACAGGGCAGCCACCTGCTGCCACCCGTGGCCCATCCTGGGTGACCGTCCCATCTTGAGTGGTTGCAGGCAGGTTCATGCCCAGCCTGGAGCCTCTGAGCTGACCCTGCTTGTCCTCATCATGGGCCTGGTCCAGTCCTGTCTTGTCCCATGGACGTCCACAACCACCGCCTTTCCCAGGGTAGCTTGAGGCTGCTTCTAGCTCCATGCTGGGGACAACTGATGGACACTTAGTGACCAAAAGGTGTGGTCCACACGGGGAGGGCAGCCCAGTATGCACTCTGGGCTGTGGCCCGGGCAGCCCTGCGTAGGCTCCCTGTGGGCTTGGATACCTGAGGGCCAGGTCCTCCGTGCACTGGCTGCGGCCGGCGTGGCTGTCCCGATCTGCGGCAGCGGCTGGTCCCTGGAAGGCTCGGGGTGTGTGGTGCGTTAGTAATCATTGTTGCCGTTTTTACACCTGAGCGGTCGGTCTGGAGACAGGGGAGCTCTGCCTCAGTGCCCTGGGCTAAAAATGGGGCGGGAACCCCCGGCCCTGGCAGCCCCGGAAGTTGCCATTGTTCTGTTCTTGGGAAGCTGGGTGAGGACTGCGGGGTTTCAGGTGAGGGAGGCCCCTGTGCCACATGCTCACGCGGGTTCTGTCCTTGCTGCAGGCCCCTGCCCAGTGTACAAACTCACCCTGACCTGCGAGCAGATGGGTGGGCACCCCGTCAGCCTCGGTGGGTGGGCACTGGTCACCTCCATCTGTGCCCACAGCAGCCTTGCCAGGGGAGGGAAGTGGCCACTTTGTGGTTCTTCAGGGAGCTGGCCTGGGCCAGTGTGCCCAGGGCAGGTGAAGGAGCCTGGGCCTTGGTGCTGGCAGCTGAGGTGGTACCTGCAGGTGCAGCTGAGGGGGGGGGCAGGGCACCTCAGGGCTGACACTGGGCTGCCCGGCCAGAGAGGACTATGGGAGGCCAGCAAGTGAGCGCTCGAGTGCCAGGCATGGCTGCAGTGCCCACTGGGCTGCAGGGACACAGTTAAGGCCATGGGCTGGTGGACGCTGCCTCTTGGCTTCGTGGTTCCTTTCCGGCCCATGTGTGGCCAGGTGTCCCTAGCTGTCCCTGGAGGCCCGAGTGCACAGTGGGAAGCTGTGGACACTGCCAGCTTGGCTCCTAGCCTGGGGTCCTGAGCCTGAGCCTGGCCACCTTGGAGAAGTCATGTTGTCCCCCAGGACACCCGGCCCCGGCCTCTGAGTTGGGGCTGAAGAAGCCGGGCTCTGACAGGCCTGTGGCCAAGGCGGGGGCTCGACACCTTTGGAAGTCCCTGGAGGGCTGCAGCACGGAGGGGCTGAACCTGGCCCAGGGCCAGGGGCCTGGAGGCCTTGAATTGAGGCCTGCAGGGCCTGGGCCCAGCTGACCCCCTTGTTCCCAGGCAGTGTCCAAGCCCACAGCCCCTCCCTCTGGCCGTGGGAGACAGAGAGTGAAGGCTGGTTCCTTAGAAGGACCACGATTCTGAGGAAACCCCAGAGGTGTCGGGGCAGAGGCCCAGGCCAGGAGGCCCGCAGCTGTGCTGCACTGAGTGGCGGGCGGGAGCCACCAGGCCTGTTGCCTTCCAGCTAGTGCTCGGCAGGCTGTGGGCATTCAGGGCAGGGCCTAGCCCGGCTCCCCAGCAGGAGCGAAGTGTCTGGAGGCGCCGTGTGTCCCTGGGAAGGAGGCTCGTGGCCGCTACAGCTGCCGCAGTCTCACAGCCCACCCACAGCCTCTGCTGCCCCAGGGTCCCAGCTTTAGAGGGGCTCCACCCGAGTCTCTGCCTCACCTCTGCCGCTCCCACCTGGAGGGGCAGCCCTGCCAGGTCTCCAGGGATTGCCCCGACTCCTCCCCGTGGAGAGACGGGTGGGGAGACGGCTGGCGTCCGAGTTCTCCATGTTCAGCGGCACTGCTGTCTGCGGGGCCCTTGGTCGTTTTCCCTCCATTCCCACGCTGAGCCTTTCAGCCGAGACGTGGGCAGAGCTGCCGCAGCTTTCTGCTCTCCCTCCTCTTAGGGACGTCTGCCCTGAACTTCAGCCACTCTGGACCCTGTTCCTCATCCAGGAAGGCTTCGGTTTTCTGTCTGGATTCCAGTTGCACCTGCTGCAGGGCCTGGGATGCGCCTTTGGACAAACACTCTCAGAAAAGAATCATTTCCAGAGTTGGCTTTCAGCATTGTCCCAGTGCCTTCAAGTTATTTTTATTTACATTAAAATTTCATCCACCCATCCATCCATCCACCCACCTACCCCTCCACCCACCCATCCATCCACCCATCCACACATCCACCCACCCATCCATCCACCCATCCATCCACCCACCCACCTACCCCTCCACCCACCTATCCACCCACCCTCCCTCCCACCCACCACCCACCCATCCATCCATCCGTCCACACACCCATCCACCCATCCACCCACCCACCCATCCATCCATCCACCCATCCATCCATCCATCCACCCACCCATCCACCCACCCTCCCTCCCACCCACCACCCACCCATCCACCCACCCTCCCTCCCACCCACCACCCACCCATCCACCCACCCACCCACCCATCCATCCACCCATCCACACATCCACCCACCCACCACGCATCCATCCATCCGTCCACCCACCCTCCCTCCCACCCACCACCCACCCATCCATCCATCCACCCACCCATCCACCCACCCTCCCTCCCACCCACCACCCATCCATCCATCCGTCCACCCACCCATCCACCAACCCACCCATCCATCCACCCACCCATCCACCCACCCTTCCTCCCACCCACCACCCATCCATCCATCTGTCCACCCACCCACCCATCCATCCATCCAACCACCCATCCACCCACCCACCCATCCATCCATCCACCCATCCACCCACCCACCCATCCATCCACCCACCCATCCATCCACCCACCCATCCATCCATCCACCCGCCCACCCATCCATCCATCCACCCATCCATCCACCCGCCCACCCACCCATACATCCACCCACCCATCCACCCATTCATTCACTTTTATTTGAAAGGCAGAGAGAGAGAGAGAGAGAGAGGGAGAGAGAGCAAGATGGCAAGAGTGAGAGAGGTAGCGAGAGATCTTCCACCCATTGGTTCACTCAAATGCCTGCAACAGCTGGGACTGCCCAGACTGTGGGCAGGAACCAGGAGCCCCAGGTCTGCCATGTGAGTGACAGGGACCCGGCCACTGGAGCTGTCATTGCTGCCTCCCGGAAGGCTGGAATTGGAAGAGGAGCAGGGATCTGGACCCAGACAGTCTGATCTGGGATGTGGTGTCCCGAGCGGCATCTCATATGTCACCCATGTCTCCATGTGTCTGCCATCTACCTCTGCATATCCTCTGTCAGGCTATCATGTATCTATCCACGCATCGAAGTATTGTGTATTGTCTCTCTCTTGTCCGTTATCCGTCTGTGTTATCTACCGTCTTACTGGCTTTGCTTCTCTGGAGGACCCTGAGTAACAGCTCTGGAAACCCTGTGAAAGCCAGATGCTGTGCGCGGTCTCGGCGCTGCTTCACGCTCACTGCAGTGGGAGTGGCGTGAGCGGGGGCCATGTCCCCTGGCTTTGTCTGATGTGGAGTGGTGACAACCCCAGCCCCAGGCCCCGCCCCAGGTGAGGAGGCTGGAGAAGCACAAGTCCATTGCTTATACACATGTGTGGGCTGCGGTTTGTGGGGCCACGGTGTCCTGGGACCCGGGCAAAGGAGCAGGCCCTTCTGGAATGTTCCCTTCTCAGAACAGGAGAGCACACAGGTGGATCCAGGCCCTGGCTGCTCCTGCACCCATTTCTCAGCTGAGGCTGGTTCGTCGGTGGTGGGCATGCCCCTTGCTGGATCAGAGGGCCTGCTGTGTGGAGGCAGGGGTGCAGGGAGCAAGGAGGGCTCTGTCTGGTTCCCCACAGGAGGAAAGAGCCTGGGAGCTGCATCCTGAGGCCAGCATGAGTCTGGCCCCCCTGTCCTCCCGCCCTCCTGGCTCTGCACCTGCCCTACTGTCCCCCTCTGTCTCCTTCCCATGGCCTGGCTCTGTGCAGTTTAGGCGTGGAAGGAGCTCTGGGACAGCAGGCAAGGGGGGCTCATGCTCGTGGTGTGGCTTTGGCCCCTTCACCAACCTTTGCCCCCGACCCAGCCCCAAGCCCACATGGGTGCCAGGCTCTGGGCGGGAACACGAAGTGGAGCTGGCTGTGGGTGGGGCATAGGGAAGGTGTGACATCACAGGGGTCTCCAGGCCTGGGGAAGAGGAAGGGACCAGATGGCTCCAGAGGAGAGGGGGGCCTGCCCTGCCCACTGTGCCTGGGTGTCATGGGAGAGGCCCCTGGGCCCTGAGTGGAAGAGGCGGGCCACTGTGCTGGCTGCTGGGGACCGATGCCAGGGACCGGGCACTGAGGCTGAGGAGTGAGCAGTGGGCACAGAAGGGACAGGGGCCGAGGGACTGCGAGCGTGGAGGCTGGAGGTGTGGGGCAGCGTGACAGCCTTGGGACGCACAAGGGAACTGCAGGCACGCGTGTCCTTGTGTGAGGCTGTGTGACCACGTGTGCGTGTGTGTGTGTCACGTGACATCGTTGTGCTGTGGCAGGTGTGTGTGTCATGTGATGGCCCGAGAGAGAGTAGGCGGTGTCTGCACACTGGGCAGAGCAGCCCTCCCGGGGTTCCAGCCCTGGACACGTGGACTTGGACTTCTGGCCTCAGGACCACGAGACGATTTCTGTGGTTTAAACCACGGTCTGTGGGCTTCGTGGCAGTCTGATGCACACAGACCCAACATGCTTCTGGCTCCTGCTTGCAAGGTTGCTGGGGGCCTCCCTGTGGTCTTGCAGGGCAGCCTGAGGTCAGTCCCAGCCTTGCCCCTGAGGCCAGCAGGGCCCTCAGATCCATTGACTTTGTCCCCCAGGGGTGACCAGGAACACACAGTGTCCACCAGAGTGACCAGGAGCACACAGTGTCCACCAGAGTGACCAGGGACTAATGATGTCCACCAGACTGACCAGGGGCACATGGTGTCCACCATACTGGCCAGGGGCACATGGTGTCTACAAGAGTGGCCAGGGGCACATTGTGTCCACCAGAGTGACCAGGGATGCACGGTGTCCACCAGAGTGACCAGGAGCACACAGTGTCCACCAGTGTGACCAGGGGCACACGGTGTCCTCCAGAGTGACCAGGGGTGCATGGTGTCCACCAGAGTGACCAGGGTGCATGGTGTCCACCAGAGTGACCAGGGGCACACGGTGTCCACCAGAGTGACCAGGGGTTCACGGTGTCCTCCAGAGTGACCAGGGACACACAATATCCACCAGAGTGATCAGGGGTGCACAGTGTCCACCAGTGTGATCAGGGGCACACAGTGTCCACCAGTGTGACCAGGGGCACACAGTGTCCACCAGTGTGACCAGGGGCACACGGTGTCCACCAGAGTGACCAGGGGTGCACGGTGTCTACCAGAGTGACCGGGGCATACAGTGTCCACCAGAGTGACCAGGGGCACACGGTGTCCACCAGAGTGACCAGGGGCACATTGTGTCTACCAGAGTGACCTGGGCACACTGTGTCCACCAGAATAACTAGGGATGCATGGTGTCTACCAGAGTGACCAGGGACTCATGGTGTCCACCAGAATGACCAGGAACACAACGTGTCCACTGAGTGACCAGGGGTGTCTGGTGTCCACCAGAGTGATCAGGGGTGCATGGTGTCTACTAGACTGACCAGGAGCACACAATGTCCACCAGAGTGACCAGGAGCATACAATGTCTACCAGAGTGATCAGGGGCACATGGTGCCCACCAGAGTGACCAGAGGCACATGGTATCCCCCAGAGTGACCAGGAGCACATGGTGTCCACCAGAGTGACCAGGGACACACAATGACCACCAGAGTGACCAGTGATGCACGGTGTCCACCAGAGTGACCAGGGGTGCACGTTGTCCACCAGAGTGACAAGGGGCATATGGTGCCCACTAGATTGGCCAGGGACACACTGTCCACCAGAGTGGCCAGGGGCATGCAGTATGGGGTGGGGAGGCCTGCACAGGGGCTGGAGGATGGTGGATGGTGGACGGTGGAAGCTGCCCTGGCGTGGCCACAGGAACGGGGCTGCAGGTGCAGGATTCCCTGAGGACGCTTTATTCTCATTCACGAAGAGACATCCGGGACAGCTCTGGGGCTGCAGACAACAAAGACAGCAGAAAGCCACCGCAGCTAGGGCCACAGAAACAATTTCTGCGTGGTTTCCCCAGTGGTCCAGGCAGGCGTCCATGTCCCTCTCCTATGGGGTCTCCCTCTTGTCTGGAGACTGTTATAGTGTCTGTCCAAAACAGGGATGGGCGAGAAAGAGCCGGGCCTCTGTCCAGTGAGGGCGGCCAGCCTGTCGTGGCTCCCTGGGCAGCAGGGCTTCACGGTCATCGAGTCAGACTGGCTGTCCCTGCTGTGAGTGACACGGGGCCCGATGCTGGGCTGCAGGATGGGTCTGGCTGGAACGCCCGGCCCAGCTGTCTCTCTTTGCTGATGTTCCTTGGCCTCTCCTGTCCATGAAGCCGTGTCTGCCTGCCTGGGGCCCGGACGCCAGGCTCCTGTCCATCCAGCAGGCTTTCTGGCTGGGTGCACCCACCTCTACTCAGGGGTCCCTGCCAAGCTACCCAGCGGGGCTCCCGTGGTGCCAGGTGGCCAAGCAGGCCCTTCGAGTGTTCTCCTTGGAGCCAGGACCCCTGCACAGAAGGTGGCCCCATGACCCCCAGTGCAGTGAGGGTTGGAGCAGGGCACTGTCCCTGTGGGTGGGAGTCCAGCACGGGCCTCTGAGTAAGAGCCACAGGAGAACAAGCATAGGCCTCAGGCTGGGGTCCAGGGAAGCACCCACCGGAGGCTGCCTGGGTGTGGGCTGAGGGGACCAACAAGTGGGCCTTTTCTCAGAGGAGCCCTGAGTCCAGGAGGCTGGCGGTCAGGGCTGGCCCTGGGTGGGGTCCTGCCGGGTGGACGACAGATGCGTGCTGTCCGCACTGCTGCGTGGAGGGGCCGGCAGGCATCAGCTGCGCGCTTCTCCCGAGGCGGAGGGGTCCGGAGCGGCCAGAGCAGAGAGCCATGGGGTCCGAGGCGGAGGCGGGGGCTCCTGCTGGCCAGGGAGGCAGGCTGTGAGAACGAAGGGCCTAGGCCCCCTGCCCGATCATGTTCCTGTAGTCGGGAGCGATGGTGTGTTTCAGCTCCACCACGGACGAGAAGATCCACTTCACCTGCAGCAGCGGCGGCGCGGGGTGAGGAGGGCCTGGCCCCCGGCCCCCGCCCCTGGCCCCCAGCCCACCCGTGCCGGGTGCAGCACCCACCTTGAAGAGGGTGACTGTGGCGCTGTAGCACACGCTGAGCAGGAAGAGGGAGATGAAGATGGTGATGGTGGTCCACAGCCCGTCCAGCTCCCCGTCCTGGGCCTCGGCACAGCTCTCGTCCAGCTGCAGCTCTGGATGGGGAGGGGCAGTCAGCGTGCGTCTTGCCGAGGAGGCCGAGGGGCACTCCCTCTGCGGCTGCAGCTGGGGATGGGTGGCCGGGAGGTTCAGGGGGAAGCACTGGACAGTGCTGGGCAGTGGCACTTGTGGGGCCAGCTCCCCCCAACCACCTGCAAGGAAGCCACCTCAGCCACCCAGCTGCTCCCCACCTGGGCCCCAGCACGGCTGGCCAGACGCCTCACAGACCCACCCTCTGCTTGCCTCACCCCTGCTGGGCAGTGGTACTGTGGCCCAACTTGGCCCTCTCCTGTCCCCTGGGTGACCAGGCCCAAGGGTCAAGGGAGGGTCTCGCCAATACCTATGGGAGTGGCCACAGGAAAGGGACGTCTGGAGAGGTAGGGTGCACGTTCGCTTGTGGGGAGCAGGAATTCAGGGTGCTCGTGAGTGGGGGGTGCTGGTGCCCCTTGGATGGGAGAGCTGGGCTTGGGTGCTGTGTGTGCACCAGTGTCCATGTGCCCAGGCACCTGGCGTGGCTCTGGGTGCTATGCTATGCAGGGGACCCCATGCAAGGCCCCAGTGTGTGAAGCATGTACACATGTGTGCGTGTGCAGTGTGTGTAGGGGACCGTGTGTGTGAAACATGTGCATATGTGTTTGATGCATGTGCAGGGGGCCCCTTGCAAGGTCTGTGTGTGAGGCATGCATACGTGTGTGTGTGTGTGTGTGTGATGTGTGTAGGGGGCCCGTGTATGAGGTGTGTGCATGTGTGTGTGTGTGTTTTGCGTATGTAGGGGGCCCCTTGTGTGAGGTGTGTGTGTATGCATGATGTGTGTACAGGGGGCCCTATGCAAGGCTCCAGTGTGGGGTGTGTGCACATGTGAGCATGTGCAATGTGTGTGCAGGGCATCCCTTGCAAGGCCCCAATGTGTGAGGAATGCACATGTGTGTGTCTGTGTGTGCAATGCATGTGCAGGGGGCCCATGTGTGAAGTGTGTGCACATGCGTGTGTACAATGTGTGTGCAGGGGCCCATTGTGAGGTCTGTGCACATGTGTGTGCAATGTATGTGCAGGAGGGCCATGTGTGAGGAGTGTGCATGAGTGTGTGTGATGCGTGTGTAGGGGGCCCATGTGTGAGGTGTGTGCATGTGTATGCGTGTACAGGGGCCCCTTCTGAGTGCCAGTGTATGAGGCAGGCGTGTTTGTGATGTGTGCACAGGTGCCATGCAGCAGGAGGGCAGGATGGGGTCAGGGCTCAGTGTGTGTGTGTGTGTGTGTGTGTGTGTGTGATGTGCACACAGGTGCCATGCAGCAGGAGGGCAGGATGGGGTCAGGGCTCAGTGTGTGTGAGTGTGTGTGTGCATGTGTGTGTGATGTGCACACAGGTGCCATGCAGCAGGAGGGCAGGATGGGGTCAGGCCTCAGTGTGTGTGTGTGTGTGTGTGTGATGTGCACACAGGTGCTGTGCAGCAGGAGGGGCTTGTTTGATGGGTCAGGGCTCAGTGCCGTGGAGGGGTGAGACTGTCCCTCTGCTGAGGATGCCACCTGCTTCTGCTGCTCTGGGCGGGGGAGTGGAGTGGTAGCCCTGGTCCCACAAGGGGCGAGGCTGGGTGGGGTGCAGGGGCGTGGTGGGTCTGTCCCTACATCTGTGGTAAGATGAGGCTCTGTGTACACACACCCTGTGGACTGGGACCTGGGCGCCAGGCCAGGCTCTTGCAGAGGTGGTAGCTGTGTGCTCCTCCCCTGGGGGCCTCTGCCTGCCCAGCACACACGTGCTAGCTGCAAGGGGGGACCTGCCACAGCACTCCGGCTGAGCCCAGTTCTTGGCAGGCCCCTGTGCTGTGGGTCTGCCCCTGTCCCACTGTTGACCGTTCTGGCTGCTGGCCACAGCAGAGCCCACGGCGCCCGCCCAACCCTGTCCGGCCCGAGTGGAAGCCTCTGCCTTGGAAGGAATCAGGACAGCCTCTCAGGGCAGAGCTGGGTGCTTTATTTGTGTGCGGGGTGCACAGCTGCGGCGTGGGGGGGAGGGAGAGGGGCAGCTCGCCGGCACAGCGCTCATTTACCCGGAGAGCGGGAGATGGACTTCTGCGTGTAGTGGTTGTGCAAGGCCTCGTGCATCACGGAGCAGGTGAAGACGTCGCCCCGCTGCCACTCACTCGTGGGCACTGAGAGCTTGCTGTAGAGGAAGTAGGAGCCGTCGCTGTCCAGCACGGCCGGCGTGGTCTTGTAGTTGTCCTCTGCCTTCCCGTTCTTCTCCCACTCCACCGAGATGTCGGAAGGGTAGAAGCCGTTGATCATGCAGGTCAGGCTGACCGACCTGCTGCTCAGCTCCTCCCGGGGAGGGCCCATGGTGTAGACCTTCGGCTCCAGGGGCTGCCCTGTGGGGACAGCGGACAGCACAGGGTCACTCCCGGGCGGAGGCCTCGGGCCGTGGGAGCTGCCTGCCCTGCTCCCAGCCCGCGGCTCCCACCTCTGGCTTTGGAGATGGTTTTCTCGATGGGGGCCGGGAGTGCCTTGTTGTGGACTTTGCACTTGAACTCCTTGCCCCTCAGCCAGTCCTGGTGCGTGATGGGGAGGGTGCTGACCACGCGGATCGTGCTGTTGAACTGCTGCTCCCGTAGCGGCGGCCGGGCGGTGCGCACCTGCTCGTTGTTTATGTACCATGTGAACTGCACCTCGGGGTCATCCTGGCTCACGTCCACCACCACGCATGTGACCTCGGGGGTGCGTGAGATCATGAGGGTGTCCTTGGGTTTTGGGGGGAAGATGAAGACAGACGGTCCCCCCAGGAGTTCAGGGGCTGCAGTGGGAGAGACGGGGAAGAGTCAACACCTGGGGGGCACCCTGGGGTGGGGCTCCCCGGGCTGGGGCTAGAGGGTGAGGCTAATGGGACTCACGTGGGCACGTGGGCTTGCTGCATGTCGAGGGCGCTGCAGAGAAAGAAGACTGGGGTTACTGGGGCCTGCAGAGGCTGGCTATTGGGGTGGACTCAGGTCAGGGCCAGGCTCCTCTGGGCCAGGGGGCCAAGAGCCCCGCTGTGTGCCCAGGAGTGCACAGTGGCCTTCAGGGGCAGTACAGGCAGGAGCACCTGCCCCGGCCTCGTGTCCTGTGGACCCCACCTCCTGTGCTCTCACCAACGGTCTTGTCCACTTTGGTGTTGGTGGCTGGGTGGGCCACGTTGCAGGTGACGGGCTGGCTGCTTGAGGTCACGCTCACCACGCTGCTCAGCGAGTAGAGGCCTGAGGACTGCCGGACGGACGGGAAGGTGCGTACCCCATTGGTGAGGGTGCCCGAGTTCCAGGTCACGGTCACTGGCTCCGGGAGGTAGCCTTTGACCAGGCAGCCCAGGGTCACCGTGGAGCTGGGTGTGTCCCCGCAGCAGGGGGCCAGTGGGAAGACTGATGGAGCCTTAGGTTGCCCTGCAAGAGAAGGGGCACAATGTGACCCCTGCCCTGGAGGACCCCTGACCTTGGCAGGGGCCAGGCAGGTCTACAGTCTGGGCCTGAGGGCGTCAGGAGGCCACCTGGCCAGTCTTGCCCCTCGATGCACTCCCAGAGAGTGACAGGAGCAGCTGCCCATGTGGCTCTCGTCTGCCACCCAAAGCTTCACCAGCAGTCGGTGCGTGGTGGCCATGGGGACCTGGGGGCCGTTTTCTCCTGCTAACCAGAGCCCATGTGGGCCCCTCCTGCTGGACCTATCATTCCAGCCTCTGGGAGGCTGATCTCATGCCTCTGTCCTCTGCCTGCTCCAAGAAGGTCCCCCAAGCCCTGCAGGCCCTGCCCTGGGGAGCTTCTCTGTGTGGGGGCTTTGGGCTCTGTGCCCAGGCTTTGCTGCTTGCCCCTGGGGAGAGAGGCCCTGTCACAGCCCAGCTTGCAAACCCCAGGCCCTGGACCGCCCTGGACCACCCTGGACCAGGCTCCAAGGAGAATCCTTCTTGTTACCTGCCCCTGCCCTGCCCAGGTTCAGCTCTGTGCCTGGCACCTGCCTCCTCAGGTCCTCCCCAGTGCCAACCTGAGTGTCACCCCCAGCCCTCCCTTCCCAGTGGCCCTGCCCACCACCCGCCTCCTCACAGGCCTTTCCCGCCCTCTGCCCCCACCTTCTCCAGAGCTTTCCTTCTAGAAGGCTCCTGCTGAGTCAGCCCAGCCCCCACACCTGGCAGGTGCCCTTAGACCTGCCCGCCCCCAACAAGTAAGCTTCGCTCGGGTGCTGATCCGCTGGCTCTGGGCCCTGGACAGCTGCCCCTGTACCTCCAGCTGCTTTGGCGTGGGTGCCCTCCTGTGCCGTGGTCCCACCAGCCACCAACACTGCCACACCCGGACCCATGAACTGCAGCTCACAGAGATCCTTGGTGAGCGGCATCTCTCGGGCCCTTTCCTGCCCAGGGCCGCCTCTCGGAGCAGCTCTGGGTCTCTCTCTACCGCAGCTTCTCTCTCTCTCGGAAACTTCTAGACCCACCTGTGAGCGGGGCCTGGCTCCCTGAGCTCCATCCAGCTGTCCCCCACTGGTCGCCACTGCTCCCAAGGGAGAGGCCACCTGGGCTGCCTGAGCCTCAGCTGCCCCTTCTGAGCAGCTGCTCAGCTCCTGCTCCAGCCTAGGACATCCGGACACTCACCCTCACTCAGCATCTCCCAGGGCTGCCCTGACCCTGCTGCCTCCCAGCTGCCCCTGCTCACCTGTATGCTCTGTCCCTGGCCCCTGGACTCCTGGACCAGTCCCTGCCCATTCAGCCCTCCCAGCTGCTCCTGCTCACCTGTATGCTCTGTCCCTGGCCCCTGGACTCCTGGACCTGTCCCTGCCCATCCAGCCCTCCCAGCTGCTCCTGCTCACCGGTAGCTGCTCTGTCCCTGGCCCCTTGTCTCCTAGGGCTGTCCCTGTCTGTCCAGCCCTCACACCTGCCCCTGCTCTGTAGCTGCTCTGTCCCTGGCCCCTGCCCATCCAGCCCTCCCAGCTGCTCCTGCTCACTGGTAGCTGCTCTGCTATGACCCCTGGGCACCTGGAGCTGCCCCTGCCCATCTAGCCCTCCCAGCTGCCCCTGCTCACCGGTAGCTGCTCTGTCCCTGGTCTCTGGGCTCTTGGAGCTGCCCTTGTCCATAAAGCCCTCCCAGCTGCCCCTGCTCACCGGTATCTGCTCTGTCCCTGGCCCCTGGACTCCTGGACCTGTCCCTAACCCATTCAGCCCTCCCAGCTGCTCCTGCTCATTGGTAGCTGCTCTGTCCCTGGCCTCTGGGCCCCTGGAGCTGCCCCTGCCCTTCCAGCTGCCCCTGCTCACTGGTAGCTGCTCTACCCTGGCCGCGGACTCCTGGAGCTGCCCCTGCCCATCCAGCCCTCCCACCTGCCCCTGCTCACCGGTAGCTGCTCTGTGTCTGGCCTCTGGGCTCCTGGAGCTGCCCTGCCCATCCAGCCCTCCCAGCTGCCCCTGCTCACTGGTAGCTGCTCTGTCCCTGGCCCCTGGGCTCCTGGAGCTGCCCTGCCCATCCAGCCCTCCCACCTTCCCCTGCTCACCGGTAGCTGCTCTGTGCCTGGCCTCTGGACTCCTGGAGCTGGCCCTGCCCATCCAGCCCTCCCAGCTGCCCCTGCTCACTGGTAGCTGCTCTACCCTGGCTGCGGACTCCTGGAGCTGCCCCTGCCCATCCAGCCCTCCCACCTGCCCCTGCTCACCGGTAGCTGCTCTGTGCCCGGTTTTTGGCTCCTGGAGCTGCCCTGCCCATCCAGCCCTCCCAGCTGCCCCTGCTCACCGGTAGCTGCTCTGTGCCTGGTTTTTGGCTCCTGGAGCTGCCCCTGCCCATCCAGCCCTCCCAGCTGCTCCTGCTCACTGGTAGCTGCTCTGTGCCTGGCCTCTGGGCGCCTGGAGCTGCCCTTGTCCATAAAGCCCTCCCACCTGCCCCTGCTCACTGGTAGCTGCTCTGCTATGACCTCTGGGCTCCTGGAGCTGCCCCTGCCCGTCCAGCCCTCCCACCTGCCCCTGCTCACCGGTAGCTGCTCTGTCCCTGGCCCCTGGACTCCTGGACCTGTCCCTAACCCATTCAGCCCTCCCAGCTGCTCCTGCTCATTGGTAGCTGCTCTGTCCCTGGCCTCTGGGCTCCTGGAGCTGCCCCTGCCCTCCCAGCTGCCCCTGCTCACTGGTAGCTGCTCTACCCTGGCCGCGGACTCCTGGAGCTGCCCCTGCCCATCCAGCCCTCCCACCTGCCCCTGCTCACTGGTAGCTGCTCTGTGCCTGGCCCCTTGTCTCCTAGGGCTGTCCCTGCCCATCCAGCCCTCCCAGCTGCCCTTGCTCACTGGTAGCTGCTCTGTGCCTGGCCCCTTGTCTCCTAGGGCTGTCCCTGCCCATCCAGCCCTCCCAGCTGCCCTTGCTCACTGGTAGCTGCTCTGTGCCTGGCCTCTGGGCTCCTGGAGCTGCCCTTGTCCATAAAGCCCTCCCAGCTGCTCCTGCTCACTGGTAGCTGCTCTGCTATGACCTCTGGGCTCCTGGAGCTGCCCCTGCCCGTCCAGCCCTCCCAGCTGCCCCTGCTCATTGGTAGCTGCTCTGTCCCTGGCCCCTGGAATCCTGGACCTGTCCCTAACCCATTCAGCCCTCCCAGCTGCCCCTGCTCACTGGTAGCTGCTCTACCCTGGCCGCAGACTCCTGGAGCTGCCCCTGCCCATCCAGCCCTCCCACCTGCCCCTGCTCACCGGTAGCTGCTCTGTGCCCAGTTTTTGGCTCCTGGAGCTGCCCCTGCCCATCCAGCCCTCCCACCTGCCCCTGCTCACCGGTAGCTGCTCTGTGCCCAGTTTTTGGCTCCTGGAGCTGCCCCTGCCCATCCAGCCCTCCCAGCTGCCCCTGCTCACCGGTAGCTGCTCTGTGTCTGGCCTCTGGGCCCCTGGAGCTGCCCCTGCCCTCCCAGCTGCCTCTGCTCACTGTTAGCTGCTCTCCCCTGGCCACGGACTCCTGGAGCTGCCCCTGCCCATCCAGCCCTCCCAGCTGCCCCTGCTCACCTGTAGCTGCTCTCCCCTGGCCGCAGACTCCTGGAGCTGCCCCTGCCCATCCAGCCCTCCCAGCTACCCCTGCTCACCGGTAGCTGCTCTCCTATGACCCCTGGACTCCTGGAGCTGTCCTTGACCATCCAGCCCTCCCAGCTGCCCCTGCTCACCTGTAGCTGCTCTCCCCTGCCTGTGGACTCCTGGAGCTGCCCCTGCCCGTCCAGCCCTCCCACCTGTGCCTGCTCACCTGTAGCTGTTCTGTGCCTGGTTTTTGGCTCCTGGAGCTGCCCCTGCCCATCCAGCCCTCCCAGCTGCCCCTGCTCACCTGTAGCTGCTCTCCCCTGCCCATGGACTCCTGGAGCTGCCCCTGTCTTTCCAGCCCTCCCACCTGCCCCTGCTCACCTGTAGCTGTTCTGTGCCTGGCTTCTGCACTCATGCTGGATGCTTGCTCCTGCCCGTCCAGTCCTGTCATAGCCCCTGCTCACGTGGTCTCTGACCTTTCACCGCTGTCCCTCTGGTGCTACCCTCTCTGCCAAGTGGTCTCGTTCTGTCTTCTGGCATTTGGCCGGTGTGCAGCCAGGTCCCCTCACCAGAGCACCGCTCCTGCCTGTGCCTTCTCAGATAAGCTCAGGGCTCTCTACGCATCCCCTCCCATTCTTCCAGGTCTGGGGGTTCTGCCAGATGCCCCCCACTCTGCTGGATCTCCTGCCCCATGCCCCCATCCCACCTGCGCTCTGCTGGCCCCAGTGAGGGTAGACAGATTTCCTGGATGCCTCCGGAAAGAACTCCCTACCCTGAGCTCTCCATCCGCCCTGGTCTCCTGCGTTTTTCCCTTTCCCTCCCCGTCAGTCCCGGGCTCCACCCCCACCAAGCTGGCACTCCTTTCTCTGTCAGCTGGCTCTGCGTGGCCTGCCTCGCCTGCTCTGCTCCCAGCTCACCTGCTGCCCTGGCCCAGCTGGGACCAGGCCCTCCGGCCACCACCTCAGATGCTACCCTGGACTGAGGGTGCCACCTTGGCCTGGGTAGGACCCTTGGCCTGTGGGTCTCCCTCCCTCCCCTGTATTGTCCTCATCTCAGCCCAGGCCGTCCACGGCAACACCTGCGCTCTGCCGGTCCAGCCCTAGCAGGCTCGGTGCTGTGTCGGGCGTGGGTCAGCCTGGCCTCAGGCCTCTTCCTGATGCTGGAGGCACTCTTGGGCTGCTTTACTGGCCTGTGTGTGTCGTTGTCCATGCCCAGGCCTGGGCCTTCCGGGAGGGGTGGTCTCTCTCTAGCCCCTCCCCCTACCTGTGCCTGTTGGGTGCCCCAACACCGTCTGTCCCCACCCTCCCGGAGCCCTGGTGTTTGTGCTCGGAGCCCTTCCCAGGGTGGCCCCAGGCTCTGCCACCGCAGCTGCCCTCCCAGGAGAGGCAGTTCTGGTTGCCCCTCCATGTACACTAAGAACGGGATTGAAACGGGTGGCACGGGGCCTCCTCAAGTTCCCTTTTCTGCTGGGGGTTTCTGGGTGTGGGGTGCAGGCCCCAGGCAGGAGGAGGTGCTGGTGGGGGCTGGGTGAGGCAGGTGCCCGACCAGCACTGTTGCTCTGCCAGGGTCCCTGTGCCCTGCCTCCTTCTCTGAGGACTCAGACCTCTCTGTGCCTGAGCCTCTCCCCTGAGCCCTGGCGTCCCTCTCTCCAGGCTGCTCGCCCTCAGGACAGCCCAGGTGACCTCCCCTGGGGCTGGGAGCCCTGCCCAGCTCACAGGCGAGGGGCATGGGTGGCTACTGGGAGAGGAGACCCTGGACAAGGAAGGCCCCTGGGGTGGCCACTCTGGGGAACCTGATGGGCTGTGGCTCTCAGGTCCAGGGACGTGTTCTGTACCAGGAGCTTATGGGGATCTGGGGCAGCGGGGGTCCACTCAGGGCCTCAGTGGGGGCTGCCAAGGGCTGGGGTCCAGGTAGGGGAGAGGAGCAGCTGGCAGGGCCCAGGGGCTGAGGGGACAGGCCTGGAGCGGGCAGGCCTGAGTTTCCTCAGGGTGCAGGGTGCAGGGTGCGCCTGATGCCAGCCCCAGAGACAGCAGCAGCCTCCAGAGACTAGGGCCCTGATGCTGTGCGGGGAGGGCCTAGCACAGTGCAAGGCGCCCACCTGTGCTGCGGGTAGTGTCTTGGTCCAACAGCAGATTCCTTCCAGGTAGAGGCTCTAGAGAGGGCAGAGCTAGATGGGGCCATAGGGAGGCAGGAAAGGGCTGGGAGGAGGCAGGAGACGGGAGGAGAGAAGGCGGAGAGTGACCGCGTGAGCCCAGAGCCCCAAGGAGGCACGGTGGGAGCACATCTGGGAAGGTGCCCACCAGGGGTCCCGGAGCGGCAAGCCCAGGGTGCAGGGGGCAGCCTGGAGCCTGCTCGGGCCCCACTGCCACGGTCAGGCTCAGAGGCCTCCAGTAAACGTGCCAGCCGAGTCGGGGCGGGTTGGTGAGTCCCTGCTGCACCCTGCGCTGGCCCTGAGCAGCGAGTGCGAGCCGCACAGCAAACGCCCCGTGGGCCTGGGGCGCTGCCCGGGCTGTCGCTCGTGTGGTGGGAATGGAGCTCATGGCAGCACCGCCCGGCCTGCTGCTGGGTGGGGGGGTGAGAGCTCAGTGAGCGGCCAGTTCAGCCAGGAGCCCACGCAGCCTGGGCTGGGGAGGAAGCTGCAGGCCGTGGGGCCGATGGCCTGGCCCGCCCCGCGTCAGTCGGCTTAGCCCGCCGAGCAACACCCAGGACGGGGCAGCTTCCACCGCAGAGACGTGTTCTCAGCCAGCTCTGCCAAGTGGGGCCTGGGCTCTGGATGTCAGCAGGGAGACTGTCCCAGGCCTCTCTTGTGGCCTCTGGTGCTCTCCTGGCTGTCTTGGTGCCCCTGGGCATGTAGGATCCCCCGATCCTTGACCGTCCCCATCTGGCGTCACCTGTGGGCGCGTCTGTGGGGGCCATGTCAGGCTGGACGCCTGCCCTCACCCAGTGTAGACTCCCGGAGCTTGAACATCTGCTAAGCCTGTGTTTCCATGGGTTGCAGCGCAAGGCAGCCCTCAGCCCTCTGCTCTCTGGCCTTCTAAACTCAGGGCTCTTTCCTGAGAAATGCTCTCACCCCTTGCAGTGTCTTCAGTCAGTGCACCTTCCAGGTGGGGCCGGACTGCCTGCACCGGGGGTGCGTGAGACTCAGCGGGAGGGCGTGGTTCACGCTGAAGCGAATTCCTCCTGTGACAGCAGCAGTGGGGGCAGTTCCCAGTGGCCAGGGGAGAGGTTGGGGGCAGACAGGCGTCCGGGTCCCGAGGCGTTCAGCGCCTGGCAGGTCCTGAGGCTGGAGGGCATTGCAGTCTCGTTGCTCTGACCTTGGCCCCGCAGGACAGTGGCAACCTCTGCATCTTGGCTCTGGCCTCAAAGTGCTCCCTCCTTCATTTGTTCTTCCCTGCCAGCCTCCACCATCAGGCTCCCATGTAACCCATGAGCGCCCTCAACCCACCCACATGTCTCCTGGCACAGCCCGCAGATGTCTCCCAGGCAGCCTCCTGCCCCTCTTTGTCCTGGCTTTGCCAAGATGCCAGGCTGGAGCCAGTGTCCCCTCTGCCATCTCTTTGCCAATGGCTGTGCAGCCATGCCAGTGGCTCTGTCCCCAGACAGGCTGAGAATTTCCCCACTCCTCACGCGCAGTGCGTCTTTGCCTAGCAGTTTTCTAGTTAATTTGTTTCCCTCCTCTCACATCTTGCTATTAGCGGCAAGCAGGAGCCAGGCCGTGTCTTCCACACCCGGCTTAGAAAGCTCAGCTCTGGATCCGAGTCATGGCCTCCACGTTTACTTTCAACAAAATAGCGAAACGCGGCCCAGCCAGGTCCTCTGCCACTGGTTGCAGGGACCGCCCTGGCCAGCGTCCAGGGACGTGGTCCTTGTTCCAGCTGGGCTTCCCGTTCTTGTGTACTTTTTCTAAAGATTTATTTTATTTATTTGAAAGACAGAATTATAGAGCGATTGAGAGAGAGGAAGAGACAGAAAGAGAGCCCTTCCATCCACTGGTTCACTCCCCAAATGGCCACAACGGCCAGGGCTGGGCCAGGCTGAAGCCAGGAGCTTCTTCTGGGTCTCCCACGTGAGTGCGGGGGCCCAAGCACTTGGACGTCCTCCGCTGCTTCCCCCTTCCCTGATCAGCAGGGAGCTGGGTCAGAAGTGGAACAGCCAGGACTCCAGCTGACACCTATATGGGATGCCGGCACGGCAGGTTTACCCGCTAGGCCGGAACGACAGCCCCTCCTCCCCCGTTCTAATTTCCAGCCACTGCTGGCATGGGGGTCCTCTGAGCCAACAGACCTGCCCCCAGCTGTTCCCCAGCCACATTCACTGCCCAGGTTCTACCCATCGTCCTATAGGAAAGCCTGCAAACGACCCAGTGACCCCTGGGTATGGTGAGCACGCCCTTCCGACTGCTGTCTCTCCACGACTTGTCCTAAGTGGCAAGTCTCTCCCGGCTGCTTCTGTCGCCAGCGTAGTCTCAGCCAGCGCCGGCCTTCTGGGCTCAGTCCTTCTGGCTGGGCCGCCCAGCTCTGCACAGCCCCCGAGGTGCCATGGGTGGGTGCACGGGTGCCACTGGGAGCCCCACGCCTGGTGAACATCACCACCCAGCCACACTGAGAGTAGCCTGTCCCTGGCTCAGAATGCTCTAGAAGTACATGGGTGACCAGGATGGCGAGACCCGGGGCAGTTCTGCTCAAGCTTTCCCGCAGCCCTGGATGTCCCCGGGGACACGACCTGTGTCCAGGTCAGCAGCTGTGACGCCCCAGGACCCCCAGCGCTGCTGTCTGTTAGGGCCAGCAAGGCCATTGGGGCAGCAATGGGTAACTCTGCCCCTGGTAAAGTTCGGCCCCAGCAGAGTGACCCTGAGGACAGCCCTGTGGCATTTCATTGCCTGAGATTCGCCAGTGTGATGACTTCCACAGCTACTTCCCAGGCTCCTGGGCTAACTCCAAATCCCCTGCCAAGGCGGCTTCCTGCTTTTCCAGGCCCACGCAGTCCTGGGGAGTGGGTCTCGTGGGAACCCATGGCCCTGTCCCAGGCAGGAAGCACAAGGGGACGTTGCCTCCGGCCGGGGGCTGGAATCCTACTTCTTGTTCCATAGTGTTCTTTCTCTAGCAGAAAGCCAGCACTCCCCGTGCCTTCTTTGTACCTGTGCTTGAAACCTCACAGAGAAGTCCTCCAGCCAGCTACCCCTCCAGCCAGACTGCTGACCACCGGCCCTGTGCTTGACTGGACCCGGGCAGGCCTCAGTCCCTGGCTGCCAGGTGGGATCCTGAGGCAGGAGTGGCCCTTGCTGTCTCCCTGCTGGGTCACTGGGACCCTGTCCTGTGGGTCTCAGTACTGCCTGCGCATGGTGGTGGGAGGGAGTAGGGAGAGAGTCTGGTTGGGAGAGAGATTTTTTTCCAGATTAGCTCTGTTTAGTGGCCTCGCTCAAGGTCACACTTCCATCAGAGTGGTGTAGTTTGAGGGTGTCTGTGCTGCTGCCCTTCCCCTGCTGGTTGCAGCTCTGGGGCCCACGGGGTCCCGGGACCCCTGACCCGCAGCCCACAGCGGCGTCCCCGTGAGATCCTTCCAGGAGCCTTGAGCTCCATGCAGTGATGAGAAGAATGTGTTCTGCAACTGTGGGGTGATTAGTTCTGCAGATATCAGTTAGGCCCATTTGGTCTATAGTGTTGATTAGCTTTGTTGATTTTCTGTCTGGTTGATCTACATTGCTGAAAGTGAGGTATTGAAGTCCCCCACTACTATTGTTTTGGAGTCTATATCTCTCTTTAGATCTATTAACAGTTCTTTCAGATAGCCCAGCACCCTTGTGTCAGATGCATATAAACTCAGCATAGCCACACCTCCCTGCTGAATAGATCCCTGATCACTGCACAGTGCCTGCCTTCCTCATCTCTTCTAGCTGTTTGCGTGTTGAAGTCTATTTTGTCTGATATTAGGACGGCTACACTTGCCCTTTTTTGCTTTCCATTAGCATGGAATAACTTTTTCCAGCCTTTCATTTTCAGCCTGCGTGTATCTTTGTTGGTGAGGTGTGTTTCTTATAGGCAGCAAATAGATGGGTCTTATTTTTTAATCTACTCAGCCAACGTGTTGTCTTTTAATTGGAGCGTTTAGAGTCCAGTCAAGGTTACTATTGATAAGTAACGATTTGGCCCTGCCATTTTCCCATAGATATTCCTATTGTTTACTTTTGGATTTGCTTTATACTTTTACTGGGGGATTTTCTGCCTTCACATTTGTTCATAAGGATGACTGTCTTTCTCTGTTTCTTTCTTTTTTTTTTTAAAAAAAATTTTTTTTTTTGACAGGCAGAGTGGACAGTGTGAGAGAGAGACAGAGAGAGAAAGGTCTTCCTTTTGCCGTTGGTTCACCCTCCAATGGCCGCCGCTGCAGCCGGCGCACCGTGCTGATCCGATGGCAGGAGCCAGGATCCAGGTGCTTTTCCTGGTCTCCCATGGGGTGCAGGGCCCAAGCACCTGGGCCATCCTCCACTGCACTCCCTGGCCATAGCAGAGAGCTGGCCTGGAAGAGGGGCAACCGGGACAGAATCCGGCGCCCCAACCGGGACTAGAACCCGGTGTGCCGGCGCCGCAAGGTGGAGGATTAGCCTATTGAGCCACGGCGCCGGCCCTCTCTGTTTCTATGTGCAGCACATCCTTAAGCATCTTATATAAGGCTGATGAGTGGTGACAAAT
Source organism: Oryctolagus cuniculus (assembly GCF_051225735.1). Taxonomy (NCBI): domain Eukaryota; kingdom Metazoa; phylum Chordata; class Mammalia; order Lagomorpha; family Leporidae; genus Oryctolagus; species Oryctolagus cuniculus. The sequence continues at coordinate 52,092,940 of NC_142886.1, forward strand.
TCTTTCAATATCTGTTTGTTGTGAAAGGTGTTTATTTCACCTTCATTCATAAATGAGAGCTTTACTGGGTACAGTATTCTGGGTTGACAGTTTTTTTTTTCTCTTAAGACTTTAACTATGTCTCTCTAGTCTCTCCTAACCTGTAGAGTTTCTGATGAGAAGTTCACTGTGAGTCCAATTGGAGATCCTCTGAAAGTAATCTGGCGTTTCTCTCGTGCACATTTTAGAATCTTTTCTTTGTTTTACTGTTGACAGTTTGACTACAATGTGTCGTGGTGAAGATCTTTTCTGGTCCTGTCTATGAGGGGTTCTACGTGCTTCCTGTACTTGTACATCCCTTTCTTTCTCCAAGTTGGGGAAGTTTTCTGTAATTATCTCACTGGACAGGCCTTCTAATCCATTCTCTCTTTCCACCCCTTCAGGAACTCCTAAGACCCAGGTGTTGAGTCATTTGATAGAATCCCATAAATCTCCAACACTATTTTTTTTTTGACAGGCAGAGTGGACAGTGAGAGAGACAGAGAGAAAGGTCTTCCTTTTTTGCTGTTGTTTCACCCTCCAATGGCTGCCGCGGCTGGTGCGCTGTGGCCGGCGCACTGCGCTGATCCGAAGGCAGGAGCCAGGTGCTCCTCCTGGTCTCCCATGGGGTGCAGGGCCCAAGGACTTGGGCCATCCTCCACTGCACTCCCTGGCCACAGCAGAAAGCTGGCCTGGAAGAGGGGCAACCGGGACAGAATCCGGCGCCCCGACCAGGACTAGAACCCGGTGTGCTGGCGCTGCAAGGCGGAGGATTAGCCTATTGAGCCATGGCGCCAGCCTCCAACACTATTTTTAATTTTTCTAATTTCTCCTTTTTTTTTCTGTCTGCTGAAAAAAATTCCAAAGATTTGTCTTCTAGCCTGGATATTCCTTCTTCTGCCTCACCAAGTCTGTCTTTAAGGCTTCTCGTGCATTTTTTATTTGAACTACTGAATTCTTCATTTCTAATATTTCATTTTGATTTCTCTTTTAGATCTCAATTTCATGGGAAAATTTTTCAATCATGTCAAGTATGGATTTCTTTAATTCATGGATTTGCTTCTCATTGCTTCTGATTAATCTTTTGAATTCAATTTCAGGCATTTCATCAATCTCTTCATGTTCACATTCTAATATTGAAGTGTTTTTGTGTTCCTTTGGGGGGTCATTCTTGTTTCTTGAATTTATGCATTTACTTTTAGGCATTTATGGAGATAAGTGTTCATTTTTCCTCTGATGGCTTTTATCTTTGAACTATGCCTGTGTGGCGTAATGGAATATCTGACTTCCAGTGAACACCAGAGGTGTGTGCTGGGTGTGGCCAAGGAGCTCTGGTCAGTGCTCCAGGGTGTGGCAAGTGTCCAGGGTGACACCCACGTTGGTCATGGTGGATCTCTTGGTAATAGAAGGAGGGACAGGGTCGCTTCTGTTGGTGTGGCCTCATCCTCACCTCCTCTCTTGCTGGGTGATCAATGGCCAGGCATTAGCCCTCAGTGGGTTAATGTTTATCTGTGCAGCCATATGAACTGTCCAAAGGATCTGTGCAGTCCTCCCTGTGAGCACAGGTCCTGTGGCCATGACCCACCCCTGGCGATCAGGGAGCCCTGAGCATGTGGGGCTGCACACAGTGATTTCCCAGAGACCCAGCTAAAAGCCCTGCACCCCTCGTGCAGTCACAGAGGCTCCCTTGGTCCTGGGGTGCAGAGGATCCACTCTGCTCTGCTAGCCTGTCTGCTTCCTAGAGCCAGCTGCACGTGGGTGCTCCTCTTAGGCAGTGGGGTCCCCATCGCCTGTGGTATGTTGGGAGATTGGGGACCCTCACAGTTCTACCTGGGTGCCCAGCCCCCATCAATCCTCTCGGTCAGACTCAAAGTCAGAGGAACTTGGATCTCCCCCTCTGCTAGAATCTCTGGAGCACATGCACACACAGGAGCTGGTGGCTGGACGTCACCTTCTCCTTCTCCCCGAGCTGCTGCTGCCAGCACTGCTGGGGGGAGGCAGCGTCTCAGCCGGTTGTCTGCACATGCACAAGGGCTCTGCTGCCGCCACTTATGCCCAGATTGGCACTCGCCCTCTCTCAGCTGGCTGCTGGCTGGTGTCGTGGGGGGACTGGCTGAGAGCAGAGTGCCCCACTTTTTTTTACTGGGTCAGTAGGTGCCCTCTCCTCCTGGGGGCTCCAGGCCAGACTCACGCCCATGCTCTCCCTCCAGCTATATCAGCAGTGCACAGGTTGCTGCAGTTGATTTCATCTCAGTCTCCAAAGCTGGCACCTTCCCTGGCTCTCGGCTGCTGGAGTCGTGTGCTGTGTCCATGTTCGTGCTGCGCATCTGCACCTTGCACACAGATCCATGGTCTTCCTCTTCCTTCCATCGAATTTCCACTGGGTTTTCTCTTTAACTCCCTCTTGAGAATGTATTTCCCACTCTTTTTTTTTTAAACTATTTCTCCCTAGCCTAGCACAGTACGCTGATACCTATTCTGCCATCTTGAAATCCTGATTTGTTTTTTAAAGGAAAATCTGTCTCCAGGAGAAATAATCATTAGGTTACACAGAAAAATGAAAGCAGAACTGTGGACAGCAGCTCAAACACGGCATGTTGTGTCAGTCTGAGGCAGCACCGTGGACAGCGGCTGGGGCCTCTGGCTCTTAAGAGACGCACATAGACAGCTGGGGTCCAATGGGGGTAAAGGCGGCATCGTGCTTGGCAAAGTAGACTCACACAGGGGCCCTGGCATCTGGGACTATGCCGGTCTTTGTCACCAAGCACCTGGCACAAGATCCTGGGGTCACATTTTGTGCAGGCATCAACCACGTATGTCACAAGGGAGGCTGGGTGGGCGCAGGTGGCAGGGGCTGGAATTCCCGTATGGCCCCTTCTTTTGCTATGAAGTTTACTTTTGTTAACATATTATTTTCTTGATGCCACCCTGCCTTTTCCTGCTCTTCAACTTCAGATGCCACAGTGTTGATTTACCATACATCTCAGCATTTAAGTTGCAGGAGATTCAGGGTTGACACCACCTAGAGAGCTGGACTCGGTCTCTTCTTTGGAAGAAACTTTATTTTTCTTCCTGCCCACCCTGACTCATGCCATGAGGAGTTCATCAATTTTACTAATTGGCTTAGTCAATCATAGTTTTGTTTTCTTTTACTCAATTTAATCATTTTCTTTTATTATTTAAAAGATTTCTTTCCTTCTACTTTCAACAGACAAAAACAGACTCTAAGAACAGAATTTAAGGCCAAAAGCATTACTGGGGTTAAAGAGGGGTGATAAAATTATTAATTTCACTCATTTTATTGTCTACTTTTGTCTAAAGTAAATTATAGTCATTTTCTTACATTATTTAACTGATTTTCCCTTCACTTTCAACATTCTGTTTTGACTTCTTGAAATGGACCCCAGCTCCCTGATTCTTAGGCCTTTCTCCTTCATATTATATGTGTTTGAGGCTATATGCGTTCTTCTTGGCACTATTTGGGCTTCACCCCACAATATTTTTGAAAGGCAGAATTTCCATTACTATTTGTTTAATACATGTTAACTGTCCTGTTGTGATTTATCCTTTAACTGAAAAGTTGCCTAGTGGTTTACTTCTTAATTTCTACATATATGTGTTTTTGCTATTGATTTCTGGCTTAATTTCACTGTGGCCACATCACAAGCAAACATTTCTGGGCCACCAAGTGGTATAATGTGTGGGTATTCCACATGGCGTGGGGTGAAGGGACATTCTGTAGCTGCTCCATCCAAGTCTGTGTGCACCTACCATATGAGATTTCCTGGTTATAATGTTTAAATGAAGGGCAAGCTTAGCAATATGCTGCTACTTCTGTAGTTAAAGTTGGGCAAATGTTAACATCTCCTACTATAATTATGGACTTATCTAATTCTTCCTGTAGTTCTGTCAATTTCTGTTGTATGTTTCCTGGAGTCAGATTTTAGATAGATATTCCCTGAGTCTTTTATCGCCTCTATTTAGTCCCAGTGATAATTTTTGCCTTAGAGTCTACTCTGTATGAATTTAGTAGAGCAGCAGCAACTTTCTTTGGTTAACACCTGCATGACATGTCTTTTTTATGATTTATTTATTTATTTGGAAGTCAGAGTTACAGGGGATGATGAGAGAGAGAGAGAGAGAGAGAGAGAGGGAGGGAGAGAGAGACTCTTGCATCTTCTGATTCGCTCTACAAATGGCTGCAATGACTAGGGCTGGGCCAGGCCAAAGCCAGTAGCCAGGAGCCAGGAGCTTCATCCTGATCTCCCACGTGAGTGCAGGGGCCCAAGTACTTGGGCTATCTTCCACTGATTTCCCAGGTACATTTGCAGGTAGCTGGGTCAGAAGTGGAGAAGCCAGGGCTTGAACTGGTGCCCGCATGGGATGCTAACACTGCAGGCAAGCAGCTTAACCCACTGTGCCACAGTGTTGGCTCCGTGGCACATCTTTTATTAACCTCTGTCAAGTTTTCTGTAGCCTCACACTTTATCTTTCTCTTTTGCAAACATCATTTAATAAGCTTTATTTATAAAGTTGGCAACCCTTGGCACCTAACAGGAACATTTGGTCCCTTCACATTTGAGTGTATTTTATTGGAGTTCAATGAGCTTTTATTGTTCAGTTGTGTATAGATTCATGACCCATCTCAGGCTGGTGAGCTCAATGGTGCACCACCGCTCCCTCTACCCACACCCCTGCTGGTGAGCTCGATGGTGCACCACCGCTCCCTCTACCCACGCCCCTGCTGGTGAGCTCGATGGGGCACCACCGCTCCCTCTACCCACGCCCCTGCTGGTGAGCTCGATGGGGCACCACCGCTCCCTCTACCCACGCCCCTGCGGGTTCTCATGCTGGAGATCGCCAGTGGAACTGCTTTCAGCTCATTGATTCTTCTACCTGCTCAAACCTGCTGTTGATTTGTGAGGTTTTCATTTCCTTTACAATACTTTGTATCGCAACAATTTCTTTGATCTCTTTTAATGATTCATGTCTCTGTTGCTATCTTCTATTTGCTGGGACAGTAGTCCTTGAGCTTGTTGAGAATATTTAAGACTCTTACTTTAAAGTCTTTGTCTAGTAAGTCTGCTGTCTGAGCTTCCTCAGGGACAGCTTCTGCTAATTTCTCTTTTCCTGTGAAAGGGCCATCTTTCTTCTCTACATCAGGGTTGTGGAATGTCCAGTCTGCAGGCCTGGTATGTCTACACATATCCAGGGGGCTCCTTTGTCCTGGCACAGTTCCCATCTGTGGCCTTAGCACAAGGTTTGGACACAAAGGACCCCTCTCAAGTCCCTCCAGGGGCTTCCTCTATTCCCAGAAGGGGTCGGGAGCCCGGATGAGGCCAGTCCGGCCCCACCCATCCTCCTGAGCCCTGCTTTCCATGCCCTCTGACCTCCTGCTGCCTGGGAGCGGGTGACACAAAGCTCTGCCCAGGGCCTCGCTGCCTCGGGCCCCTGCCCGGGATGCACCTCCCTCACCCCAAGCAGAGCCCCTCAAGGAAAGGGCCTGGGTGCCGGGTGCTGGTGTCTGTGACCTCTTCTGGCTCCTGGTCCTTTACAGAACATCTCATGTCTGTGCATCCCGTGTGCGTAGTCTAAGGCAATGATCTGCTGTGTGAAGTCCCTTGTATTCGGTGATTTATGACTTTTTTTCATGTGCTTTGTTTGTTAGTCACAATAAAATCTTTGAAATTCTTTATTTGAAAGGTCCTAAATGTCCACAATAGCCAAGGCTGGACCAGAAGCCTGAAACTCAATTCATGTCTCCCACGTATCTCAGCCACCATCGCTCTCTTCCAAGCTGTACGTTACCAGGAGCCCGGAGGGGGTGGCAGAGATGGGACTTGAACCCAGGCACTCTGGTTTGGGAGGTTCTGCACCAACAGCCGCCCCTTTCATTCACGCTTCGGCTTGCCAGATGCGACCTTGCCCCCACCCCAATGTTCCACTTGAATCTTCTACTTCAAGGCCAGGTTGGTGGCACGCATCACGTTTTCCAGCCTTCACCTATGTAGACTCTGTGACGGTCTGTTTTAGATGCTGGCGTGGCGAGGCCATAGGACTCCATTCTCACCCAAATACTAAGCAGTCTAGATGGTGAGGGTGTTTGGAGATTTGAGTATAACCCATCACCCTCCACAATGCAGGCAGACTTCATTCAATCCACTGAAGATTTAGGACAAAACAGACAGGTCCTCTGCGGAGGAGGGAATACTGCCAACGAGCTGAGCTTGGCGCTCGAGCTGCGGAGCCAGCTCTTGCCTGGTGTCCCGCCTGCCAGGCTGCCTTCAGCTCTGTAAGTTCTTGAGCCAATTCCTTACGTTTTCTGCTTGTGTCTATTGTCTCTGCCTCACCCTCTGTCGTTTCCAAGTCCATCTTTTGTCTTTCTCTCTAGCATCGTCTCTGCCTCTGTTTGCTCCTCATCTCCACCGCTGCACAGTCTGTCTCGCTGTTGTCTCTGTCTGTCCCCATCTGGTCTGTCTATAGTCATATCCCTCAGGCTCCGGGAAGATGCAGGCAGTGTGATGCTGGATGGTTTGGCCATTTTCTTTGCTGTAGCATCTGCTTTGTTTATGGTGGCTTTGTCCTTGGATAGATTTCATTTCCTTCCTTTGGGGGACAAAAATCTGTCAGTTGTTTTTTAATTTGAGAAAACACTTATTTACCCCCAAGAGAATGTAACTGTTTCCTCAACTTCTTCTGATCTGAATATTGATTTGTGTCAATGCTGCACATTAGTGTGTTTTGTCCTTACAATGGGAGCAGAAATCCTGTCTCTTTTCTCTTTCATCCCCTTAATTTTCTTTTCAGGCCTTCTCTCAAGTGATATGTCCTCCAGGGAAAACTTGGTGAATGCAGACCCAGCCATGGTCCCAGCACGGGGAGCTGGAAATCACAGCCTGGCTTCTGCCCAGGTCTGGGAGACCCCAGTCCACAGTCTAGGAGGGCAGGACAGGCTGGATCTTGCCCCTAGAGCACTAACAGCGAGGCAGCTCTGCTGGGCCGCAGGTGGTGGTGGGGAGGTGAGTTCCGCAGGGGCGGATCAGGCCCACCAAGCTCTTGATTTAGCTGCAGGAGGCCGTGCGTCCTGTTTGTGTCGCGGCTGGAAACAGGTGGTTCTGCTCTGAGGTGCTGTTTGCACTGCTGGCACCAGGCAGCCAGGCTGTGGGGACACAGATGGGCTGTGAAGCGTGACCACAGGTCACAGTGCTGAGTGATGTCTGTGCTTGGGTGCCAGGAAGGGCGCAGACCACAGCCTTGCAGAGGCGCCAGGCCACCTGGCCCTGTCACATGCCTCCGGCAGGGATCTCTGTGGTCAACACCAACGGACACTGATGTAGAAAGGGGAAGTGTGTGGGAAGATAGGTCCCTGTGTCCTTCTGTGGGGCTGGGTGCGAGCGAGTGTGGCGGGCTGGGAGTGGCGGGTTTGCAGAGGTCTGGGCTGAGCATCTGGCCAAGTCCCATGAGCCCTGGCTTTAGAAAGGAGGACGCTGGGAGAAGGCTGTTGAGGATGACGTACTGTGTTCCCTAGATAGTCAGGGAGCTCACACACAGATCTGGTCCAAAGCAGGCACCCTGTCCTCAGGGGAGACTGTGGGCCACAGGCTGTGGTGTGGACATCACAGTCCTCCCAGGGCCTCTGAATGGCACAGCACAAATGGCAACTGGCAAGGCCAGCAGTCCCCTCTGCAGAAACAGCAGGGTGACAGCTGGGATGACACCAGGGTCTCCTCAGCACGCGCACAGCTTTGGCCAGAAGACCAAGCCGGTCTTCTCTTCGGGACAGCAGCTCTGAGGCCAGCAGAGCAGCTGCTCTGACTGCTGGGTGCCAGCCCTGTGTGCTCTCCACTCTCCCTGGGGTCAGAACCCAGAGTGGGAAGCAGGTGGACAGTGACAAGGACAGAAGTGCGAGAGGGGACAGTGGCCAGAGGCTGAAGCCGTGTGAAAGGCAAGTGGTGCTGGCTTCCAAGCAGGAGAGGGGCTGGGGTGAGCCTGCGGCCCTGTGCTCGAGTTCCAGGCTGCATTTTGTTCTCTGCGCCTGGGCTGCACGGAGGCCATGGCTGTGGGTGAGAGAGGTGTGGAGGCCGAGAGCTGGCAGGAGCCCTGGGGGTGACAGTGGCAGCTATGATGACAGCCTGATGGGATGGGAGGTGTGTGAGGTGGGAGTGGGTGGGTCCTGGGCTGGAGGGTGCTGGGACAACCAGGCAGTGTGGTCCCTCTCTGGGATGGCAAAGATGGTGCAGGGGAGGAACCAGAGAATCACCTGGGGGAACTGAATCTTCAGGTTCAGGCAATAGCACCAGGGAGACCAGCGTGACTGTGATGTGGAAGCCCATCACCGACATGGCCTGCCACATGTCTGTGGCACACGCTATGTGCAGGAGCTGACATATGTCTGTGGCACACGCTATGTGCAGGGAGCTGACACATGTCTGTGTGGCACATGCTATGTGCAGGGAACTGGCACATATCTGTGAGGCACACGCTATGTGCAGGAGCTGACACACATCTGTGGCACACACTATGTGCAGGGAGTTGGCACACGTCTGTGTGACACACACTATGTGCAGGGAGCTGGCACACATCTGTGGTACACACTATGTGCATGGAGTTGGCGCATGTCTGTGGCACATGCTATGTGCAGGGAGTTGGCACACGTCTGTGGCACACGCTATGTGCAGGAGCTGACACATGTCTGTGTGGCACACGCTATGTGCAGGGAGCTGACACATGTCTGTGTGGCACACGCTATGTGCAGGAAGCTGATACACGTCTGTGGCACATGCTATGTGCAGGGAGTTGGCACACGTCTGTGTGGCACATGCTATGTGCAGGGAGCTGATACACGTCTGTGGCACATGCTATGTGCAGGAGATGACACACATCTGTGGCACACGCTATGTGCAGGGAGTTGGCACACGTCTGTGTGACACACACTATGTGCAGGGAGCTGGCACACATCTGTGGTACACGCTATGTGCATGGAGTTGGCACGTCTGTGGCACACGCTATGTGCAGGGAGCTGTCACACATCTGTGTGGCACACGCTATGTGCAGGAGCTGACACATGTCTGTGTGGCACACGCTATGTGCAGGGAGCTGATACATGTCTGTGGCACACGCTATGTGCAGGAGATGACACACGTCTGTGGCACATGCCATGTGCAAGAGCTGACACAAGTCTGTGTGGCACACACTATGTGCAGGGAGCTGGCACAGTCTGTGGCACACGCTATGTGCAGGAGCTGACACACATCTGTGTGGCACATGCTATGTGCAGGGAGTTGGCACATGTCTGGCACATGCTATGTGCAGGAGCTGACACACGTCTGTGTGGCATGCAGGCTTGAGTGCATGGCACTCGAGACCACAGTCCGATCCCAGATACTCTGGGCCCATCCCTGTCTTCAGATCCTCCCTTCAAGGATTTCAGCTCCATTTTGCTGTGTGATGCTCCAGAAATTAACAGGAGGACCCCGTGGGACCCTGTCCGGATGACCACTGACCTCCAGGTTTGGTGTCCTACATGTGAGAGGTGCTGGGCAACCACTGGCGCCCACGCAATCGAGCACCAGGGAGTTGAGCTGAGACTTCATGCAGAAGCTGTGTGAGGCCAGGACTGGAACAGCACCCGTGTTGCGGCTGGTCAGCGGAGAGGCAGGGCATGGAAGAGCCGTGGTGCTGAGCCAGGTGCTAGCCGCAAGCCCCACCCCCGACTCTGCCCTTAGCTGGTACGGCGAGGAGACCAGGTCCGGCTGAACAAGGTCCAGTCCTGGCTCTCGCATGGGCAGCCTGAAGACTGGACGATGGTGTCTCTTGCCTGTTTTGCCTGCTGTCATCGAGTGCCACAGACTGGGAGGCTCACGGTGGCAGGAACGTGTCCCTCGCAGTGATGGAGGCAGAGGCAGTAGCTTCATCGTCCTGGTCCTCGCACACTGAAAGGTGTTCCCCATGACTGAGGACCTCATAAAGGTCGCAGCTCCTTGGAGTGAGGCTTCCATGGGGACAGCTCGAGAGGACTCAGAGCCCACAGCAGCTGTCCAGGGTCTTGGGCAGTGACCAACGCACAGTCTTCCAGAGCCCCTCAGAGGTCTCCCCCACCCCCTCTCCTGGTGAAAGCCACTTCCAGTGCAGGAAGTGGAGGTGTAGGGGCTCAGAGCTCTGCCCAAGGTCACGCAGACAGCAGGGGTCGAGGCAGACACACACACAAGGGGCTCCACCTGCACTTGCTCTCATTTCCATGGGGTGTGTGCATGCACATGTGTGCCATATGTTGAGGTGTGTGATTGCACATGTGTGAGCCCATGCATGTGCACACATGTGTGTGTTGTCTGAGGTATGTGGCTACACATGTGCTTGCATGCATGTGCACATGCGCCTGCTGTGCAGAGGAGGACGTTCAGAGCAGAAGGCTCCATTCATCCTCTCCGGTGGTGGCCAGGACCCACCCCGCGTGTGTCCTCCTGCTGCTTGCCCTGGGCCCTGTCCTTTGGGCAGAGGTGAGCCTGGGTTGCTGGGACCCAGAGGCAGGAGCCAGGCGCATGGAGCCGTTTGTTTGCTGGGTGGGGCCGGGGGCTCTGGCAGAGGCACAGGACCAAAGCAAAATGGCACCTGTCTTCACCTGCAGCCGAGGGTACCCATCTCCGGGTCTGGGAGGTTAATCTCTGTGGTGGACACAGGGGCTGAGGCAGCTCCTTGCACAGAGGGGGACAGAATGGGTCTCTCCACTCTCTGGCAGCCATGGGTGGGGCATGGAGGCCGGGCTTCTCTTCTCTGTAACTTTGGGGCTCCCTCAGCTGCCAGAGAGCCCTGGGACCAGACAGGGGCTACAGCCTGGGGGTGCAGAGCAGTGAGGGGCAGTCTGTGGGGCCCAGGCAGCATACACGACACCCCCAACCCTTGCCAGTCTCAGAGTTAGTGGAACAGCCTTGCACGTCCCCTGGGAGGGCGTCTCGCCTGTCTCCCCTGACAGAGGACTCCCACCTTGTTGAAGATGATGAAGGTGGCGTACAGCGGCGTGAGGAGGAAGAGTGCCGGCCACCGGCTGTCTGCACCGGCCAGCTCCATGTAGTCGTCACCTTTGTTGTCCCTGCGGGGCTGTGGCCAGACCTGGGAAAGAACTGGAGCCGGGTGAGAAGAGCCCGAGACTCCCCACCTGCGCCAGGGCAGAGCCAAACTGGAGCCGAACTCCTGTGTGGCGGGGTCAGGCCAGCCCAGACAAGGGGCACTGGGCAGCCAGAGCCTCCTAGGAGAGTGGCTGTTGTGGGGAGGGGGAACGCAGCCAGTGGGACCCAGGCAGATGGGCAAAACAGTGATCCAAGCAGAAGGAGCAGCCAGGAGGGCAGAGAGAGCCAGGGCCGGGTGTGAGGCTGCAGGTGTCAGCCGTCACAAAACACACCGAACACCAGAGTAAGAGAAAAGGTTTATTGGGGAACACCCAACAGGCTGGAGGGGTGGGGCGGTGAAGGAAAAAGAGAGAAGGAGACTGTAAGAGAGAGAGAGACAGAGAGGAGAGAAGAGAGACGAGAGGAGGAGAGGAGCTAAGAGAGCACGTGTGCAGGAACAGGTCCTATTAAAGCTTTGCTGGAGGGCGGGCAGGGAAGCAGGAGCAGCGAATCCCATTAGGATGGGGTGGAGCTTGACCACAGAGGTTGGGCCATGTGGCCACCTGGCTTCCAGCAATGGCGGCGGGGGCTAGAGCTTGGGATGTAAATCAGGGTGTAGATCGCGCCATAGATAAAACTGTGCCAGTTTCCTAACAGCAGGGAGGGTAGTCTGGGCTGTGTCCAGGCCATGCCTGGTGGTAGGTTCTTGATAGGAATGGGGAGCCACTGGAGGACTTGAAGCAAGGGTGTGTCACAACCAAACGTATACACAGAACAGTTTGGGCTGCACTTGCACAGAGAGCACACCCAGGCCCATGGCGGAAAGCCCCAGGCAGGTAGGACGTCTAGAAGGGAGCACCACAACACCAGGACTCCCTGGGATTCACCCAAGTGGACGGAGACTGCGCTGCGTGCTCCGAGCTGCTGCACGTGGGGTCTGGCAGGGGCAGGTCCAGGGACGGCATCCTGGGCCGTGGGAGTAAGGACAGACGTGTGTGAGCACAGCTTTGTAGCAGCCAGAGGAGCCCAGTAAAAAATGAACTGGTGTGTCCGTTTCTGCCCCTTTAGCTTTCGTAATAACTGATTCTGAGACTCTTCCATGGTGAGTTGGAAATGTAGAAGCTGCTAGTCCTTTATGCAGACAACTGGAAACGCTTGGAATGCAATGGCAAGTGACCCAGGGTGCGGTCAGGCGGCTCAACACCATGGGCTCCAGGCAGGTGGAAGTAAGGGGTCACACCTCCCCCGGGGGCACAGGAGGCAGCCACTGGGCAGACAGTGGGGTGGGAGCTCCTTAGGCAGGAGACGCAGCGTGGAGGACAACGGCTCTGGAGAGCAGCCCGGCTCCCTCACCGGTGTGGCGGGTCCTGGAGGAGTCTGAACTGGAGGTGACAGTCTGCATTGTTCTTAATTCCAACATCTGGGTCCCGTCCCTGTGGGCCTAATTCTCGCTGCTGTTTCTGTTCCCACAGGGCTGATCTCTCCACTCCAATCCTGTGTGAGCTTGGCGGGGGCTGGGGGCAGCACCCCTGTCCTCTGGTTCTGACGTCTGCGCCCTTCCTCCAGCAAGCTGTGGGGTCTGTGCAAGGCTGGATCGCTCACTGCTTGCCAGCTCTGCTTCCAGCCGCTGTGCACTTGGCCCGGGGCCTGTGGGGAACCTGCTGGGGGCTCTTCACGGCCGCCCACCCGGACATCAGCATCCTGTCTGATCTCTTCTTCCCTGAGCCCATTGCCTGTCCACCTGGGCCCAGGACGGGAGAGCCACCGGTCTCCTCTGGTGCAGCAATTTGCCTCTGCTGGATTCTCTGAGTATGCGTGAACGAAGGTGTGGTGAATAATTGTTTCTCTGGTACTCCCCTTTCTCCTAGAGCGACTGCCTGCCACCGTCTTGTACACCATCTTTAACTGGAAGAGCTCAAATGTACACTTCAAAAGATGACCTTGGCCGCTGAGCAAAGGATGGAGTGAAAGTGGCCGTGGAGGGGCCAGCGGGGCCTTGTGATATCCTGGGGAGGGATGGGCTGGGCTCAGTGAGGGAGGAGCAGGATTGGCGGGTCCCTCGGCTGCAAGGGTGACAGTAGGGTGCGACTTCTTTCTGTGGGACGAGGGCAGCTGTGGCCATCCCATGAAGCCAGGAGCACCGTGAGGAGGGGCAGGCTTCGTGGGGTCATTCGTGCATGGTGGTCATGGCCTCCAGTGCCGGCACTGACAGCATTGCAATGTCTCCTTGTTTGGGGAGAGGGGCTCATGGTGGCCGACTCTAGATCCAAGAGGTTAGGGTGTGACCCACAGAGGCCGTGGGAGGAAGCCCAGAGCGGGGCAGTGAGAAGACCACCTGGGGTCCTGTGGAGAAAGCAAAGCACAGCTGAATCGGGAGGGTTGGTGGGGCCAGGGTGGGCTGTGGGGCGTCAGGCTGTGATCCCAGCAGTGGGCAGGTGGGGGCTTACAGGCAGCAGGTTCACTCCAGAGGGGCTGAGACTACTTCAGCCAGGGGTGCAGTTCCAGCTGTCCTCTGCCTGGCCAGAGCAGGGTCTGAGAGCAGGCAGGGCCTGCAGCTGTGTTTCTGAGTGAGCACCATAGCTTGGCTCCTGGAGGAGGCCTTGCCCCCACTCACTGCCAGGGTCCCTGGGCATCCCCAGAAGGGCCCTGGGAACAGGCCAGGGCCTTGCAGCTTGGAGTCAGGGCTGGTAGGAGGCTGGCTTGGCTGGGCCTGGCCTCCTGTGGCTGCTGCAGCCCTCCTATCCCCAGAGTACCTGGTTCAAGGAGGTGAACAGACACTGGCTCTGCCAGGGCCCCTGTAGGGAGGTGTGGCTGGGCCGGGTCAAGGCTCTGGAGGCTTCAGCTCCACTCTGGGGTCAGGACTGCCTCCTAGATGTCAGGATTCACCCTGCGACCCCATGCACGCAAAAGGGTGAGGTGCACTGGGCAGTAGGAAACACCTGCAGGCCTGCAGAGTCCTGTACACCTGGCCCCATTCTACATACAGGGGCTGGGCACCTCCAGCACCAACTCATTTAATCCTCACAGCAGCCCAGGATGTAGGTGCTCCTGGTTCCCCAAAGATGGGGGGAGAAAGTCCAGGTCTAAAGGTCCCAGGGGGGCTGGCACTGTGGCACAGTAGGTTAATCCTCTGCCTGCGGCACCAGCATCCCATATGGGCGCCAGTTCTAGTCCCGACTGCTCCTCTTCCGATCCAGCTCTCTGTTATGGCCTGGGAAAGCAGCAGAAGATGGCCCAAGTCCTTACGCCCCCTGCACCTGCGTGGGAGACCTGGAAGAAGCTCCTGGCTCCTGGCTTTCAATTGGCTCAGCTCCAGCTGTTGTGAGGATGGAAGACCCTACCCCCACCCTGCCTCTGCCTCTCTGTAACTCTGCCTTTCAAGTAAATAAAAAAACCTTTAAAAAATAAAATAAAATAAGGGTGCCAGGGCTCTTGACCACAGGGGCAGCCAGGTGCTCTCGTGTTGTGTCTGGCACTTGGTCACTGCAGGTTGTCACATACATATGCCCCATAGTACTGAGACTTGATGCCCTGGTGCCTGGGGTGGAACAGCCTCCAATCTCACCCAGGCCTGTCCAGCTGGGTTTCCCAGGCCACCGGTGATCTCCAGACCATCTGTGCCTGGGGGCGGCTGGACGGCTGGGCATGGGAGAAGAGAGACCAGGGAGACGGCCAGCATGGAGCCCTTGGGCAGGGGATGCCTTTCTGTCTACCCGACGGGCCAGGGAGGAACAGGCCAGGAGGCCATGTCAACAGCAGGGGACAGACAGACCCAGAGAGGGAGGACACCACAGCTGATGGCCAGTGTGGATGAGGCCTGAAAGGGAGGGTGGGGGAGGGAACGTCCCAGCCCTGATGGTCAGTGGGGTAGCCAGGGGCGGAGGCCTGGGCTGCAGACTCTCTGGGAGAGAACAGGTGCGTTGGAGGTGTGAAGAGTGGCTGCCAGTCTAGGGGCTCCCTGCAGGGAGGTCCCCTGAGGATTTGTGAGGCCACCCCTCAGGGTCACCTTGGACAGAAGCCCATGCTGGGCCTGGGGCTGCCGGCAGGTCTGGGCCTGAGGCCTTTGGGCTGAGAGAAGCTGGCATAGCTTTCAGAAAGCTTTTAAAAGGGATTTTTAAAAATTTATTTGAAAGGCAGAGTGACAGACATAGAGGGAGACACACACACACACACACACACACACAGATCTTTCACCCATTGGTTCATTCCCCCAATGGCTCCATGGCCAGGGCTGAGCCAGGCTGACGCCAGGAGCCTGCAACTACAGGCAGGTTTCCCACACTGTGGCAGGGCCCAAGCCGTCTGCTGCTTCCAAGGCATATTACTGAGAAGCAGAGCTGCTGGGACTTGACTGGTGCTCACGTGGGTGCTGGTGTCCCAGGCAGTGGTGACCCACAGGGCCAGCCCCCTGCTCCCTGGCCGCTGAAGCTTCCTCCTCTGGCTGGGGCTGGTCGGCCTGGGGTCTGAATTCCAGGATCATGCTGGGTTAGCCCACACATTGCCTCCTGACTATGCAGCCAGGCACAGAGGGGCCATGCAGGAACAGGGCCCAGGCCAAGCCAGGGCAGAACGAGAGCTCAGGTCCTCATTTCTGGGGCTCTTCGGAGACCTTCTGACTTCCAGAGCTTCCTGCCGTGCTTCTAGACTGTCAGACACCCCTGAGAGGGCAGCTGTGTCGAGGCCACACCCACATTCACCCTAGGAGAGAACGCTGACTAGGGGCCGGCGCTGTGGCATAGCTGGTAAAGCCGCCACCTGCAGTGCGAGCATCCTATACGGGTGCCGTCTGAGTCCCGGCTGCTCCACCTCCCTTCCAGCTCTCTGCTGTGGCCTGGGAAGGCAGTGGAAGATGACCCAAGTGCTGGGGCCCTGCACACACGTGGGAGACCCGGAAGAAGCTTCTGGCTCTTGGCTCTTCGGATTGGCTCAGTTCTGGATGTTGTGGCCAATTGGGGAGCGAACCAGTGGATGGAAGACACCTCTCTCTCTCTTCCTCTAGCTCTCTAGCTCTCTTCCAAATAAATAAAATAAATTTTTTTGATGGGCAGAGTTAGACAGTAAGAGGGGGGGAGAGAGAGAGAGAGAGAGAGAAAGGTCTTTCTTCCGTTGGTTCACCCCCCAAATGGCTGCTACGGCTGGTGCCCTGTGCTGATCCGAAGCCAGGAGCCAGGAGCTTTCTGGGGTGCAGGGCCCAAGCACTTGGGCCATCCTGCACTGCACTCCCGGGCCACAGCAGAGAGCTGGCCTGGAAGAGGGGCAACTGGGACAGAATCCGGCATCCCGACTGGGACTAGAACCCAGTGTGCCGGTGCCGCAAGGCGGAGGATCAGCCTAGTGAGCCGTGGCGCCGGCAAAATCAATATTTTTTAAAAGAGAATCCTGACAGGACCCAAGCAAACCCAGTGACAAACAAAGGCCAACACCCACCTGCCACCCGACAGCACCAGTGTGGGCCTGAGCCCAGGGCCAAGGGGAGCTTGCTCAGGGTTGCCAGTGGAGAAGGCACTGGGCCCTCCTCAGGCCCCAGTGGAGGGAAGCCGCCTCTGGGGTCAGCGCCTTACCAGCCCTTGAGCCTACCCAGGGCCCCCAGCAGTGCCCAGGCTCCCGCTGACCTCCAGCAGTTTCCGTGAGGCCTCTTGCTGGGCGGCCGGCTGAGGGCTCACCGAGACCGGGTGCTCATGCCGCTCCAGGCTGGAGCAGTGTTCCCGAGATCTGCCATGGGCTGTGACTGCGAACCTGGCAGGCTCGCGCCGCAGTGCTGTCCATGGATGCGGGAGCCCAGGGGCCCTGCCCCTCAGGCCCTTGTGGAAAGTGACCCGAGTAATCCCGCGCACAGGTACGGCTGCACTGAGGCGGGCAATGCATCGCTGGGCGGCCCTGAGGTGGGTGGGTTGCAGCCCTGGGTGGGGTCCTGGGTGGATTTGAATGGGGCGCCGGCGAGACTCTGGGAGCTCAGAGCTGGGGGCAGATGCAGACGCAGCCTGGGGCGGCCCAAAGGTTAGAGGTCATTGTGCACTGGGCCATGGGCATCCCTGAGGTGGGCGCAGGCGCGCCCTGGGCAGCTTTGGAGTGGGCGTGTCCCTGAGAGGCCCTGAGATGGGCGTTTGTGGCCTTTGGCGGCCTTGCGATGGGGCTGAGGTGGGCTCAGGAGCGTCCCTGAGGTCACAGCACTTGAGTTAGAGTGGTCATGGGAGGCCCCGGATGGCCTTGAAGTGAGCGCGGGTGGGACCCCGGGGTCTCATCCTTGGTGCCAACGCTGTCCTGAGCGGCCATGAGGTGGGCAGAGGTGGGGCCCTGGGGGAGTTGGGGTGGGCGGGGCTCTGGGCGGCCCTCAGGTGGGCACAGGCGTGGTCGTGGGCGGGTGGGCTTGAGAGCGGCCCTGGGCGGGGCTGAGGTGGGCATGGGAGGAACCTTGGGGGGGTCTCTGAGGTGTGAGCACACAGAAGCAGCCCGGGACGGCCCTGAGACCATTTTGCGCAGAGCCCAGCACGGCCTTTAGGTGGGCTTGTCCCTTGGCGACTCTGAGGTAGGCGGTGGGGTGGCCCTGGGTGGACCTAAGGTGGACACGGTGGCACCCTGGGGTCCTTGAGGCATTGTGGACACGGCCCTGACATGAACAAGGGCCTGGCTCTGGGCAGCCCTAAAGTGGGTGTGGGTGCAGCCCCGCACGGCTCTGGGCGGAGTTGAGGTGGGCATGGGTGTGGCTCTGGGCAGTCCTGGGAGGTCCTGCGGTGTTTGTGCACTGGCCTTGAGTGATCTGGAGGTGGGCACAGTCCTGGGGTGGGCGTGTGCAGGGCCCTGGGCTGCCTTCAGGTGGGTGTGGGCGGGCCCCTGGGGTCCCTGAAGCGGCATGGGAACCACCCTGGCTGGTCCTGAGGTGGGCGTGAGCTCGGCCCTGGGCTGCCTTCAGGTGGGTGTGTGTGGGCCCCTGGGGTCCCTGAAGCGGCACGGGAGCCACCCTGGCTGGTCCTGGAGGCGGGCGTGAGCTCGGCCCTGGGTAGCGGCCTCTCACCTTGCTTTCAGTGCCTTCGGCAACTTTAGCCCCAGTGTGGATGAGCTGCTTAAGCGGCCGGTCCTCCACCGCCTGCTTGAGGGGCGCTCCGGCCCCTCCCAGGACAAGTGACCTTCCTGCAGGTCATGTCCCAGCACCAAGCGGGTGCAGGCGGCCTCCTCCTGGACCCACAGGCCCTGCAGGGGAGGTGGAGGGCATGAGTGTGGACTCGGACTTGCTGTGAAGAGAGCAGCAGAAGTGCAATGGCCAGAAGTCTGGGAGCCGTGGCCCACCTGCTTCCAGCCAGGAGCAGACCCTGCCCCAGGGGTCTTGGGACTTGGCTAGCAAAGGTGCCTCATAGTGTGGGCAGTGCTACCCTTGTTCTGGACAGGACCAGCCTCCCCTGAGCAGAGCCTGGCTGGGCACTGGCAGGCACTCACTGAGTTCACTGCAGGGTTCTGCCCTGCTGGGCTCTGTCTTTCTCACTTTGGATGGGGTGTGACCAGCAGGGGCACTGAGGAGAGAAACCAGGTAGGCTGGGCGGCAGGGACTGCTTGCTGCTGCTCCTGCCTTTGTCAGGTAGGAAGTTAGAGGGCCAGTGCTGTGGCATAGCGGTAAAGTTCCATATAGACATGGGTTCTGACTGCTCCACTTCTCATCCAGCTCCCTGCTGATGCACCTGGGGAAGCAGCAGAGGATGGCCCAGTGCTTGGGACCAGAGGAAACTCCTGGCTTCTGGGTTCATCCAGCCCTGCTCTGGATGTTGTGGCCATTTGGGAGTGAACCAGCAGATGGAAGATCTCTCTGTCTCTCTGTAACTCTGCCTTTCAAATAAATAAATCTTAAAAAATGAAAGAAAAATAAAAGGTAGGAAGAAATTAGCCCATGTGTGTGTGAAAGACCTGAGGAAAAGGGTCTTAAAAGAAATGGGGGCTGGCAGTGTGGCACAGTGGGTAAAGCCACTGCCTGCAGTGCTGCTGTCCCATGTGGGT
Source organism: Oryctolagus cuniculus (assembly GCF_051225735.1). NCBI lineage: Eukaryota > Metazoa > Chordata > Mammalia > Lagomorpha > Leporidae > Oryctolagus > Oryctolagus cuniculus. The sequence continues at coordinate 52,112,043 of NC_142886.1, forward strand.
GCCAGTTTGAGTCCCGGCTGCTCCACTTCAGAACTGTTGTGGCCTGGGAAAGCAGTAGAAGATGGCCCAATGTGGTGGAATGAGAAGGCCATGCCAAGATGGCTGCTGGCAATGGAGCCTGCCTGGCAACAGTTGTGATTGGATGGCTTCAGAAACCACATGACAATGGAGCCTGCCTGGCCACAGGCTGTGATTGGTTAGGGCATAAACCGCTCCTTGACTAGATTGGCTGCCTTGGCTATATAAGCTGCTGTACGAACAGAAATAAATGAGTCTGTAGGCTGCTCGCCTCTGGACCACTTTCACCCAACTCCTGGGGTCTGTGTGGTGACTCTGTGCCTCTTGCCCCCACCGCGCTCCTCTCAGAATGAATCCACAGCAACATCTGACACCAATGTAACTGAGACAGAGACAGCATGTCAGACTTGGCGAGGTCTCTCCTTGATTTTGACAAGTAGGTCCCTCGGTGTTCTGTGTACTGTTCGTTTCTGTGAGGGTGAGCAAAGAACCCCCCTCCTACTCCCCTTTCCTTGTCCTTGTCCTCGGTCTAAGTGACCCCAGGTTAGGCACACACCGCCCAGAAGCTCCTCCTTTTACTTTCGGTTCGCCCTGCAAATTCACATAAGGGACTGATCATCCCAGAATTCGGAACCAAGTCATCTTCCCTCACTCGAGAGAGGTGACACTCCAGAGACACCGTGTGAGCATATGGCCTTGACCTAACGAATCAAGGAAGTCCCCCACTAAGCACAGGACATACGTATGATCTGATACATCACTATCTGTTTGTTTAAGGTAGGGAACTCCTGCAGAATGCCATAAGCTGCTGAGGTGCTAGGAATTTGCTTTGTTATGGCAGCAGTGCTGTGCATGTCTTTACTTTGGCTAGAGTTGGCATGGTGTGCCACTCTTAAGTGCTCAAACATGAGAAAGATACCCTCCTCTCAGAAGCCTGCACAAATTACCAAATATAATGAATCTGTGAGTGATAAAAGCCTGTCACTCCAGGTCTCTGCCTCACAAGTAACAGTTGATGACTTAGGGAGAGAGAGCTCTGACAGTGAAAATGACATGACAGCAGACAACGCAGCAATGCCTAGTCAGCCACCCCCCACATATCCGTGGGATGAACTTAGATGACCTCGATGCAATAACCCATGTGAGGTCATCGCATCTGCACCCAGCAAGGATCTCCACGTTTGTGGCAGTCGCCAGGCACCCCAGGCTCTCAGGGAAGCCACTAGACCTCAACCCACCCACATCCTTGCAGATAATCTTGAAGTGGACACAGAATTCAGGACTTGGATTCCAACTCCCGTAAAAAGGCTTCTGCTAACTAAGGACCAAAGATATGCTTGAGTCTTTCCAGAGAATGCGGGACAGCCCATTTGGGTACCAGCCAGAAACATCAAGCCTGCAACTGACAGCCAACCAGAACCAGCTGAACAAGACTGAGAGTCCACCTTGTTAGCAGATGCACCTGCTACTGATTGTCAAGCTGCTGCCCTATCATCCTACCCTGAGGAACTGCCCATAGCCACATCCACTACTGCTTTATACCCCACTAGCTCTGGTCAGCCACCCAAACGGCCCACAGCCCGCGTGCAGTCACGCCCTTCCTGATTACCATTGTTCCTCATTCCTACCCCCATCTGAGCAAGCACTCCTCTGGTCTCCCGTTTTGAGCACTGGTTAGTCAACGACAGGTAAGATCCCATGGGGGACAGCCTAAGACAGGCACAACCACATACAGAGACCACATGGAAATGGGGTCAACAATGGTGTGGCCAAGAATCATGCCTCCTGTTGCTCAAAAATAAACAAAAAGGGGGAAATGTGGAATGAGAAGGCCATGCCAAGATGGCCGCTGGCAACAGAAACTGCCTGGCAACAGGCTGTGATTGGTTAGGGTATAAACTGCCCCTTGACTGAATTGGCTGCCTCAGCTATATAAGCTGCTGTACCAACTGAAATAAATGAGTTTGCAGGCTACTCGCCTCTGAACCGCTTTCACCCCACCCCCAGTGTCTGTGTGGTGACTCCGCACCTCTTGCTCCCACCACATTCCTCTCAGAATGAATCCACAGCAATAGCCCAAGGCCCTGCATCCATGTGGGAGACCCAGAAGAAACCCTTGGCTCTGACTTTGGATTGGCACAGCTCCTGCCATTGTGGCCATCTGGGGAGTGAACCAGCAGATGGAAGCCCCCCCCCCACCTCTGCATCTCTGTAACTCTGCCTTTCAAGTAAATAAATAAATCTTAAGAAAAAAGAGACATCATTGTAAGTGATGGTGCCAACCATTGCATCCACCCGTAACCACCTGAGGGCCCTGGGGAGACAACCAGGTCAGCACGGTCATTGCATTCTTAACCAAAGAAAAATAGGTGCCCTTTAAAGCTATTTGTAAAATTAGGAAGCAAAAAGAAGTCAGAGGAGCCAAAAGCAAGGTGTGTGTCCTCCACCTCCACTCACAGTGCCCCCAGGGCTGCCTGTGCCCAGCAAGAGCACCAGGCGGGAGCAATGTGCTGGGGGGACGTCTGCCAGCCTTCCTCTGCTGGACTCTGGCCGACTTCCTCAGAGCACTTTCCTACCAAGCAGCCGTTATCATTCCTGCATTCTCCAGCAAGCCGACAAACACAACACCTGGAGCATCCCCAGACGATGTTGCCGTGACCTCTGTTGCTGACCCGCCTACCTTTGCTGTGACTGGGCCGCTTGCCCCTTGGAAACCATTGGCTTGATTGTGTCTTGTGTTCAGGATTGTATGGGTAAAGTCACATTTCATTTCCTGTTCCAGTTCTTGGAAGAGACACTTCAGGATCCTGACACACATCAGAAAGAGCAGACTTTTATCCTAACCCAGTAATTTAGACTTCTGTTGCTTTCACTTTTATATTTCTATCTTGTACATTCTTTAACAACTGATGGACTTGCACCTTCATTCTACAGGTGTGAAAGCTCTGCATAGCACCAGTGCAGTATGGGGGTATCTGAGCCATTATACGCTTGCGTCTGTTAGTGATTTTTAGACTTCAACTTTTTAAAAAGATTTATTTATTTATTTATTTACTTATTTGAAAGAGTGACACAGAGAGGGAGAGACACAGAGATCTTCCATATGCTGGTTCACTCCCCAAAATGGCTATAATGGCCAGGGCTGGGCCAGGCAGAAGCCAGGAGCCTGGCACTCCATGTGGGTCTCCCACATGGGTGACTGTGGCTCAATTACTAGGGTCATCTCCTGGTTTCCCAGATGCATTAGTAGGAAGCTGATTGGAAGCAGAGCTGCTGGGACTTGAGCCAACACTTGGAAATGGGACACTGGTGTTGCAAGCAGTAGCTGCCACAACACTGGCTGCTTTACAGATTATTGCCCTTTGCTTCCATTTGCAGCACTCCCTCACGTATTCTCATAAGGTAGTTCCACTGTGGTGAATTCCCCTAGCTTCTGCATGTCAGGGAAGGGCTTTTTTCTCCATCATAGTTTAGCTGGGTACAGCAGTCTTAGAGGGAAGTTTTTTTTGTTTTTGTTTTTGTTTTTTTTGCATTCAGCATCTCGAGTTTATCATCCATTGTCCTCCAGCCTGCAAGGTTTCTGCTGAGAAATCTCCTGAGACTTATGAAGACTCCCTTACCTGGGACCTGACACCTTTGTCTTGCTGCGTTTGGAATTCTCATTGTCTTTGACCTGACAATCTGACCACAATATGCCCAGATAGGACCTCTCTAGTTTGGACCCATTTGTGATTTTGGGCTTCTGGTATCTGGATGCACAAATCTCCCCCAGGACACTGTTGCTGTGGATTCGTTCTGAGAGGAAGAGTGTGGTGGGGGCAAGAGGTGCAGAGTCACCACACAGACCCCGGGAGTTGGGTGAAAGCAGGAGTGAGGCAAGCAGCCTGTAAACTTGTTTATTTTAGTTGGTACAGCAGCTTATATAGCTGAGGCAGCCAATCTGGTCAAGGGGTGGTCTATGCCCTAACCAATCACAGGCTGTTGCCAGGAAGTTTCTGAAACCATCCAATCACAGCCTGTTGCCAGGCAGTTTCTGTTGCCAGCAGCCATCTTGGCATGGCCTTCTCATTCCACCACATTTCCCCCTTTTTGTTTATTTTTGAGCAACAGGAGGCATGATTCTTGGGCATACCATTGTTGACCCCGTTTCCATGTGGTCTCTGTACATGGCTATGCCTGTCTTAGGTTGTCCCCCATGGGATCTTACCTATCGTTGACTAACCAGCACTCAAAATGGGAGACCACAGGAGTGCTTGCACAGATAGGGGTAGGAATGAGGAACAACGGTAATCAGGAAGGGCGTGACCACACTCAGGCTGTGGGCCGTTTGGGTGGCTGACCAGAGCTAGTGGGGTGTAAAACTGTAACAGATGTTGCTATGGTCAGTTTCTCAGGGTAGGATGTTAGGGTAGGTGCATCTGCTAACAAGGCGGACTCTCAGTCTTGTTCAGCTGGTTCTGGTTGGCTGTCAGTTGCAGGCTTGATGTTTCTGGCTGGTACCCAAATGGGCTGTCCCGCATTCTCTGGAAAGACACAAGCATATCCTCGACCCTTGGTTAGCAGAGGGTGTGGTCTCTTCCATTCTCCTGTCCCGGGGTCTTTCCACCTAACCATAAGGGCTGGGCCTGGGATGGAAAGGATCCCCAGTGTTTATAAGCTGAGCTGATCCCTTGGGAATCAAAACTAAGAAAATTGATAGTGAAAAGGACCTCAGTCAAAGCCTTTGTCTTGCTGCATTTGGAATTCTCATTGCCTTTGACTTGACAATCTGACCATAGTGTGGCCAGACAGGACCTCTCTAGGTTGGGCCCATTTGTGATTTTGAGCTGCTGGTATCTGGAAGCACAAATCTCCCCCAGGACACAGCACATTTTTGGCTGTTAACTGGTGAGTTACGTCTTCTGTGCTTTAGTGCATCCTTTCTCCCTCTGCCGCTCCAATAATGTGAGTTTTGTTGATGGTAATGCATAGGCTCCGTAGGCTTCCTCATTCTTATAATTCTTATCTCCTCTTCACACTGTGCTGTTTCCAAAGATCTATCTTTTTAAATTCAGAAATATTTTTTCCTGCTTGATCTAATCTGTTGAAACACTCAGTTGCATTTTTAGTTTCATTTGTTGAAATTTTCAGCTCTACGATTTCTTTTGGTTCATTTTAAAGTGATATCTATTTCTGCAGGGGGCTCCCAATTGGGTCCCATTTGTTTCTCCTGGGAGCTCTGTGGCAGGAGGAGCAACAGTGATCAAACAACCCAGCTTTGAAGGCTCTTGGGGCGACATGGCCTGCAGGTGCTCTCCCCACCGTCATGCATGGGAATTCTGCATATGTTTACAAACAGAAACATTCTCTAATAAATTTAATAAATTGATGTTCTATGGGGAAAACCGAAGCCCCAAAATGCAATGGGGAAGGCTAAGTCTTCAGACAAACACAGTGCAGATGAAAGAGAAGAAAGCAGCAAAGGCGCAGTGACTCACTGAGAACCAGGATTGGTCTGCAGAGCGCAGAGACACCCTCCCACCCACTGAAATGCGTGCACCTCTGGTGAAGCAGCTGAGAAAGAAGCCAGTCACAAACATCGCACACCACATGTGGTCAGAGGTCCCTGTCTCCCTTCTTGTGCAGTCCAGAGGAATATTTTTGTTCATTTTGTAAATGCAAGTTTTTCAGTAGCTCTAGAAACACTTTATTTTTTAGTTATAAAGATTTATTTTATTTATTCGAAAGACAGAGTTACAGAGAGAGGTAGAGACAGAGAGTGAGGTCTTCTATCCGCTGGTTCACTCCCCAGTGGCCACAATCACCAGAGCTGCCCCAATCTGAAGCCAGGAGCCAGGAGCTTCCTCCAGGTCTCCCACGTGGGTGCAGGGGCCCAAGGACTTGGGCAACTTTCGTTGCTATCCCAGGCCATAGCAGAGAGCTGGATGGGAAGAGGAGCAGCCAGGACTAGAACCAGCACCCATTTTTTAAAACTTTTATTTAAAAAATATAAATTTCGAAAGTACAACTTTTGGATTATAGCGGTTTTTCCCCATATAACCACTCTCCCACCCACAAACCATCCCATCTCCTAGTCCCTCTCCCATCCCATTCTTCATTAAGATTCATTTTTTTTTTTTGACAGGCAGAGTGGAGAGTAGGGGGGAGAGAGAGGGAGAGAGGGAGAGAGGGAGAGAGGGAGAGAGGGAGAGAGGGAGAGAGGGAGAGAGAAAGGTCTTCCTTTTTCCATTGGTTCATCCCCTAATGGCCGCTGTGGCCGGCACACTGTGGCTGGCACACCATGCTGATCCAAATCCAGGAGCCAGGTGTTTCTCCTGGTCTCTGACTCGGGTGCAGGGCCCAAGGACTTGGGCCATTCTCCACTGCACTTGCGGGCCACAGCAGAGAGCTGGACTGGAAGAGGAGCAACTGGGACAGAACCGGCGCCCCGACCGGGACTAGAACCTGGTGTGCTGGCGCTGCAGGCGGAGGATTAGCCTAGTGAGCTGCGGCGCTGGCCTAAGATTCATTTTTAATTATCTTTATATACAGCAGATCAACATAGTATATACTAAGTAAAGAGTTCCCCACACAGACACACAAAGTATAAAGTACTGTTTGAATACTAGTTTTACTATTAATTCATATAGTACAACACATTAAGGGCAGAGATCCTACATGGGGAGTAAGTGCACAGTGACTCCTGTTGTTGATTTAACAATTGACACTCTTATTTATGACGTCAGTAATCACCCGAGGCTCTTGTCATAAGCTGCCAAGGCTATGGAAGCCTCTTGAGTTCACAAACTCTGACCTCATTTAGACAAGGCCATAATCAAAGTGGAAGTTCTCTCCTCCCTTCAGAGAGAGGTACCTCCTTCCTTGATGGTCTGTTCTTTCCGCTGGGATCTCACTCACAGAGATCTTTCATTTAGGTCATTTTTTTTTTGCCACAGTGTCCTGGCTTTCCACACCTGAGAAACTCTCATGGGCTTTTTAACTGGATCTGAATGGCTTAAGGGCTGATTCTGAGGCCAGAGTGCTATTTAGGGCTCTGCCAGTCTATGAGTCTGCTGTGTATCCCTCTTCCCATGTTGGAGTGTTCACTCCTTTTTAATTTAATTATATTGTTATTAGCAGACACTGGTCTTGTTTATGTAATCTCTTTGACACTTAATCCTATCTTTATGATCAATTATGAACTTAAACTGATCACTTTAACTAGTAAGATGGCATTGGTACATGCCAACTTAATGGGATTTGGAGTCCCATGGCATGTTTCTAGCTCTACCATTAGGGGTAAGTTCGAGTGAGCATGTGCTGAACTGTACATCTCCTTCCTCTCTTATTCCCACTCTTATATTTAACAGGGATCACTTTTCAGTTAAATTTAAACACCTAAGAATAATTCTGTGTTAAGTAAAGAGTTCAACTCATGGTATTAAGTAGAACAGGAAAATACTAAAAAGAATAAAATAGTAAGCTGTTCCTCGATAGGACAGGGGCTGATCAAGTCATTGCTTCTTGTAGTGTCAGTTTCACTAATACAGGTTTCCTTTTAGGTGCTCAGTTAGTTGTCACAGATCAGGGAGAACATACGATATTTGTCCCTTTGGGTCTGGTTTATTGCACTCAGCATGATGTTTTCCAGATTCCTCCATTTTGTTGCAAATGACCAGATTTCATTGATTTTTTTTACCACTTTGTAGTATTCCATAGAGTACATATCCCATAATTTCTTTATCCAGTCTTTGGTTGATGGGCATTTAGGTTGATTCCATGTTTTAGCTATTGTGAATTGAGCTGCAGTAAACTTTGAGGTGCAGATAGCTCTTTTATTTGCCAATTTAATTTCCCTTGGGTAAATTTCAAGGAGTGGGATGGCTGGGTTGTATGGTAGGGCTATATTCAGGTTTCTGAGGAATCTCCAAACTGACTTCCATAGTGGCTTTACCAGTTTGCATTCCCACCAACAGTGGATTAGGACACTTTTTTCCCCACATCCTCACCAGCATCTGTTGTTGGTAGATTTCTGAATGTGAGCCATTCTAACTGGGGTGAGGTGAAACCTCATTTTGGTTTTGATTTGCATTTCCCTGATGGCTAATGATCCTGAACATTTTTTCATGTGTCTGTTGGCCATTTGGATTTCCTCTTTTGAAAAATGTCTATTGAGGTCCTTGGCCCATCTCTTAAGTGGGTTGTTTGTTTTGATGTTGTGGAATTTCTTGATCTCTTTGTAGATTCTGGTTATTAATCCTTTATTAGTTGCATAGTTTGCAAATATTTTCTCTCATTCTGTTGGTTGCCTATTCCCTTTCTTGACTCTATCTTTTGCAGTACAGAAACTTCTCAATTTGATGTAATCCCAATTGTTAATTCTGGCTTTGACTGTCTGTGCCTCTGGGTTATTTTCCAAGAAATCTTTGCCTGTGCCTATATCTTGCAGGGTTTCTCTGATGTTACCTAATAATTTGATGGTGTTGGGTCATAGATTTAGACCTTTAATCCATGTTGGGTGGATTTTTGTGTAAGGTGTAAGGTAGGGGTCTTGTTTCATACTTCTGCATGTGGAAATCCAGTTTTCCCAGCACCATTTGTTGAATAGACTGTCCTTGCTCCAGGAATTGGTTTTAGCTCCTTGATCAAATATAAGTTGGTTGTAGATGTTTGAATTGATTTTTGGTGTTTCTATTCTGTTCCATTGGTCTATCCATCTGTTTCTGTACCAGTACCCAGCTGTTTTGATTATAACTGCCCTCTAGCACGTCTTGAAATCTGGTATTGTGATGCCTCTGGCTTTGTTTTTGTCATACAAGATTGCTTTAGCTATTCAAGGTCTCCTGTGCCTGCATATGAATTTTAGCATCATTTTTCCAGATCTGAGAAGAATGTCTTTGGTATTTTGATGGGTATCACATTGAATTTGCAAATTGCTTTTGTAAGAATGGACATTTTTTTTGACAGAGTGGACAGTGAGAGAGAGAGAGACAGACAGAAAGGTCTTCCTTTGCTGTTGGTTCACCCTCCAATGGCTGGCGCACCACGCTGATCTGAAGGCAGGAGCCAGGTGCTTCTCCTGGTCTCCCATGGTGTGCAGGGCCCAAGCACTTGGGCCATCCTCCACTGCACTCCCTGGCCACAGCAGAGAGCTGGCCTGGAAGAGGGGCAATCGGGACAGAATCCGGCGCCCTGACCGGGACTAGAACCCGGTGTACTGGTACCGCTAGGCGGAGGATTAGCTTATTGAGCTGTGGCGCCGGCACGAATGGACATTTTGATTATATTGATTATTTTTATTTATTTATTTATTATCTAATTAATTAATTTGAAAGTCAGAGTTACACAGAGAGAGGAGAGGCAGAGAAAGAGAGAGAGAGAGAGAGAGAGAGAGAGAGAGAGGTCTTCCATATGATGGTTCACTCCCCAATTGGTTGCAATGGTCAGAGCTGTGCCTATCTGAAGCCAAGAACCAGGAACTTCTTCTGGGATTCCCACATGGGTGCAGGGGCCGAAGGACTTGGGCCATCTTCTATTGCTTTCCCAAGCCATAGCAGAGAGCTGGATCGGAAGTGGAGCAGCTGGTACTAGAACCGGCGCCCCTATGGGATGCCAGTGCTTCAGGCCAGGGTGTTAACCCACTGTGCCTCAGCTCCAGCCCCTGATGTTATTGATTCTTCCAATCCATGAACACAGAAGATTTTTCCATTTTTTGTATCTTCTTTCTTTCTTAATGTTTTATAATTGTCATCATAGTGATTTTTGACATCCTTGGTCAAGTTTATTCCAAGGTATTTGATTTTTTTTAATAGCTATTGTGAACGGGATTGATCTTAGAAGTTCTTTCTCAGCCATGACATTGTATCTGTATACAAAGGCTGCCGATTTTTGTGTATTGATTTTATATCCTACTACATTACCAAACTCTTCAATGAGTTTCAATAGTTTCTTAGTACAGTTCTTTGGATCTCCTAAATAAAGAATCATGTTGTCTGCAAACAGGGATGGTTTTACTTCCTCCTTCCCAATTTGTATCCCTTTGATTTCTTTTTCTTGACTAAGGGTTCTGGCTAAAACTTCCAGTATTATGTTGAATAGCAATGATGAGAGTGGGCATCTCTGTCTGGTACTGGATCTCAGTGGGAATGCTTCCAGCTTTCCCCCATTCACTATGGTGCTGGCCATGGGCTTGTCATAAATTGCCCAGATTGTGTTGAGGAATGTTCCTTCTATACCCAATTTGCTTAGAATCTTCATCATGAAAGGGTGTTGTATTTTATCAAATGCCTTCTCTACATCTATTGAGATAACCGTATGGTTTTTGTTCTTCAATTTGTTAATGTGATGTATCATACTGAATGATTTGCAAATGTTGAATCATCCCTGCATACCAGGGATAAATCCCACTTGGTCTGGTTGGGAAGACCTTTATTATTGATTCAATTTCTGACTTGGTTATTAACCCTTTATCTGTTGCATAGTTTGCAAATATTGTGCCGAAGAAAAACCATATGGTTATCTCAATTGATGCAGAGAAAGCATTTGATAAAATTCAACACCCTTTCATGATGAAAACTCTAAGCAAATTGGGTATAGAAGGAACATTCCTCAATATAATCAAAGCAATTTATAAAAAACCCACAGCCAGCATCCTATTGAATGGGGAAAAGTTGGAAGCATTTCCACTGAGATCTGGTACCAGACAGGGATGCCCACTCTCACCACTGCTATTTAACATAGTTCTGGAAGTTTTAGCCAGAGCCATCAGACAAGAAAAAGAAATCAAAGGAATACAAATCAAGAAGGAAGAAGTCAAACTATCCCTCTTTGCAGACGATATGATTCTGTACTTAGAGGATCCAAAGAACTCTACTAAGAGACTATTGGAACTCATAGAGGAGTTTGGCAAAGTGGCAGGATATAAAATCAATGCACAAAAATCAACAGCCTTTGTATACACAAGCAATGCCATGACTGAGAAAGAACTGCTAAGATCAATCCCATTCACAATAGCTACAAAAACAATCAAATACCTTGGAATAAACTTAACCAAGGACGTTAAAGATCTCTACGATGAAAATTACAAAACCTTAAAGAAAGAAATAGAAGAGGATACCAAAAAATGGAAAAATCTTCCATGCTCATGGATTGGAAGAATCAACATCATCAAAATGTCCATTCTCCCAAAAGCAATTTATAGATTCAATGCAATCCCAATCAAGATAGCAAAGACATTCTTCGCAGATCTAGAAAAAATGATGCTGAAATTCATATGGAGGCACAAGAGACCTCGAATAGCTAAAGCAATCATGTACAACAAAAACAAAGCCGGAGGCATCACAATACCAGACTTCAGGACATACTACAGGGCAGTTGTAATCAAAACAGCATGGTACTGGTACAGAAACAGATGGATAGACCAATGGAACAGAATTGAAACACCAGAAATCAATCCAAACATCTACAGCCAACTTATATTTGATCAAGGATCTAAAACTAATTCCTGGAGCAAGGACAGTCTATTCAATAAATGGTGCTGGGAAAACTGGATTTCCACATGCAGAAGCATGAAGCAAGACCCCTACCTTATACCTTACACAAAAATCCACTCAACGTGGATTAAAGACCTAAATCTACGTCCTGACACCATTAAGTTATTAGAGAACATTGGAGAAACTCTTCAAGATATTGGCACAGGCAAAGAATTTCTGGAAAAGACCCGGGAGGCACAGACAGTCAAAGCCAAAATCAACTATTGGGATTGCATCAAATTGAGAAGTTTCTGTACTGCAAAAGAAACAGGAGAGTGAAGAGACAACCAACAGAATGGGAAAAAATATTTGCAAACTATGCAACAGATAAAGGGTTAATAACCAGAATCTACAAAGAGATCAAGAAACTCCACAAAAACAAAACCAACAACCCACTTAAGAGATGGGCCAAGGACTTCAATAGACATTTTTCAAAAGAGGAAATCCAAATGGCCAACAGGCACATGAAAAAATGTTCAAGGTCACTAGCAATCAGGGAAATGCAAATCAAAAGCACAATGAGGTTTCACCTCACCCCGGTTAGAATGGCTCACATACAGAAATCTACCAACAACAGATGCTGGTGAGGATGTGGGGAAAAAGGGACACTAACCCACTGTTGGTGGGAATGCAAACTGGTCAAACCACTATGGAAATCAGTCTGGAGATTCCTCAGAAACCTGAATATAACCCTACCGTTCGACCCAGCCATCCCACTCCTTGGAATTTACCCAAAGGAGTTTAAATTGATAAAGAAAAAAGCGGTCTGCACCCTAATGTTTATTGCAGCACAATTCACAATAGCCAAGACCTGGAACCAACCTAAATGCCCATCAATGGTAGACTGGATAAAGAAATTATGGGATATGTATTCTTTAGAATACTATACCGCAGTAAGAAACAACGAAATCCAGTCATTTGCAACAAAATGGAGGAATCTGGAACACATCATGCTGAGTGAAGTAAGCCAGTCCCAAAGGGACAAATACCATATGTTCTCCCTGATCGGTGACAACTGACTGAACACCAAAAAGGAAACCTCCTGAAGTGAAATGGACACTATGAGAAATGGTGACTTGATCAGCATAGCCCTGACTGCTAATGGACAACTTAATACATTATCCCTCATAGTATTTTTTTTTGTCTGTTCTACTTAATATGACTGATTTAATTCTGTAATTATCACACAGTTATTCTTAAGTGTTGAAAATTAACTGAAGATTTCTAGAAACACTTTTAAGAAGGAGGAACACCCACCTAATCTCATTTTTCAAATGTAAATGATTTTTTAAGAGATTAAATTATTTGCTTTTTTTTTTTTTTTTTTTTTTTGGTACAGCCGGAAAACAGTGAATATTGACTTGTGGAGACTTTGATTGTCTTGTGTGTCAGATTAACACACTCTGTAGTTCGTGGTGAATTTTATACCTCACAATACAAAATGGCAATTTCAAGTCACAATTGTGCATTTAATCTGCCTTGAATATCTGCAATTACTCCTCCCACGTTGTTCCATAGAACTGTTTCCTACAGAACAAGCCATGTGTACTTTGTAATGCCTCTGGTTGTGGTTGCCTGCGGGGCATGAGGGTGGCTGTGGCGCGTGGCTCGCGGGGAGGTAGCGGGACTGGCCCTGGGGAGGGTGGTGCGGCCGTGGTGCGCCTGCATTGCGCTGTTGTCCTCATGGGCCTGCGCACACTCAAGGGTCTGGACAGACTCCCAACACTGTGCCCTGGCCTGGATCTGGCGCCCTTTGAGCAGCGGCCAGAGAAGCCCCCAGCACCCGCTGCCCGGGCCCCTGCTGCACCTGCTGTGCCGGGCCCGCGTCTATAAGCGGGGCAGCAGGGGCCGCAGGCGTGGGCTGGCGGGGCAGGATGGGCTGGGGCAGCCGCCGCTACTGCTGCTGCTGCTGCTCCTCCTGCTGCTGGCCGCCGGCCACGTGCTGCTGGACAACTACTACACGCAGCCGCTGTGCACGCCGTCGCAGAGCCAGCTGCTCAGCGGCCGCTACCAGATCCGCACGGGGCTGCAGCACGAGGTCATCTGGCCCTGCCCGCCCAGCTGCCTTCCTCTGGAGGAGAAGCTCCTGCCCCAGCTGCTCAAGGACCATCTCCGCAGTGCTGGACACGAAGATGGCGCCGAGAGGAAGCTAGACGGGCGGAGTCCGAGTTGTTTACAATGAAACTTGACTGGGCGCAGGCACCAGGCGAGATGACGTCAGTGCGTGGACTCTATGGAAACCTAGCGCACGATAGGTAACGTTTAAAACGATTGGTTGGTTTCTCTTCTCCTCCCCTATAGCTTTGTGGTTTTTAGCTTTAAAACAGGCTTACTGCGCAGTAATAAATGAGTTCCTGCTTGACTCGACTCCCGCTGCGTCTGATTGTCTCTGGGATCAGGAGGCTGGGGAGCGGGCGAGCGTCGCACTTACCTTCGCTTGGACCCAGTCCATCCTCGTTCGGGTGGACTGAGACCCTGCAGTTGCCCAGTTTTCCTAATGATTTTGCTAATGTGCTGTGAAAGACTAGAAATTTGAGATTGTGGATTGGTGTGTTTATGTAACAGCAACATTTGAAGATATTGGTAGTTAGTATCCTCATAAGGAAGACTGTCCTCCAAATCTGAAGTTGCAAAGTTATTGGAATGACTAAAAAACAATGACAATTCATGGCTTTTTAGATTTTTGGTATTTGTTAAGAATTGTGTATGTTAAGAATTATGTATGTCTGTGTCGTGATTTTTTTTATAACATGTGGCCTTTCTTTTTTATTTTTTTTATTATTTATTTATTTATTTATTTTTACAGGCAGAGTGGACAGGGAGAAAGAGAGAGACAGAAAGAAAGGTCTTCCTCTGCCGTCGGTTCACCCTCCAATGGCCGCTGCGGCTGGCGCACCGTGCTGATGCTGATCCGAAGGCAGGAGCCAGATACTTATCCTGGTCTCTCATGGGGTGCAGGGCTCAAGCACTTGGGCCATCCTCCACTGCACTCCTGGGCCACAGCAGAGAGCTGGCCTGGAAGAGGGGCCACCGGGACAGAATCCGGCGCCCCGACCGGGACTAGAACCCGGTGTGCCGGCGCCACTAGGCGGAGGATTAGCCTAGTGAGCCGCGGCGCCGGCCTGTGTCATGATTCTTAACACCAAAATTTCTCACACCGGCCCTGTGGCATAGCAGGTAAAGCAGCTGCCTGCAGTGCAGGCATCTCATATGGGCGATGGTTTGAGTCCCAGCTGCTTCACTTCCTATCCAGCTCTCTGCTGTGGCCTGGGAAAGCGGTAGAAGATGGTCCAAGTCCTTGGGCCCTGCACCCACGTGGGAGACCCAGAAGCAGCTCCTGGCTCCTGGCTCCTGGCTTCAGATGGGCGCAGCTCCAGCCATTGCGGCCAACTCAGGAGTAAACCAGCAGATAGAAGGCCTCTTTCTCTCTCTCTGTCTCTGCCTCTCCTTTTCTCTCTGTATAACTGACTTTCAAGTAAATAAATAAATCTTCAAAAAAAAGGTATTTATTTCTACTGAATTTCTTTCCAGACCATGAATTGTTTTCCTAATTTCACTGAACTTTTTAAAGCTGTATTCTCTTGTTTCTCACCAAGTTTATATAAGAGAATTATTTTGAATTCCTTTTCAGGCATTTCCTAGACTTGGTCTGTTTAGGGTCTGTTACTGAGCAGGGAGCTCGGGGTGCAGAGCCCTCCACCATACAGCACGCGCTTCTGCAGGTCTTGTACCAGCTCTGGGTGCAGCCAGTCCCAGCCACACCAGGCCCACTCTGAGATGATGGGAACATGTCTGGGGCCACGGGATCTCAGAAGACAGAGGCTCAAGGGTCCTGAGGGCGAGGGGCAGGGGGCAGGAGGGGGCCCTGGCTGGAGGCGAAAGGAGTCCTGGTGAGGAGGGCACTGGGGAGTGGCTGGGGTGGGAGTGGCTCTGTCCACCGGTCTTCTTCCAGTGACCACAATGCCCTCTGGCCAGTCCCTGGGGACCCTCCCCACATCTCACTTTGAGCCCTTGAGGATGAGGGATAACCCAGGTCATGGAGGGACAGGCTGTGGGACTCCTACACCAGGCCTGCAGCCCCTGATCCTTGGCTGCCGTTAACGGAAGCCCGGGACCCTCTGTGTGATTCTGGATGGACCCTCCTCTCCCTGATGCCTGATCTTGGCAGCTCTACTGCTTGGCATCAGCCTGTGAGCAGGCCTGGTCCCTGGAGGGGTTGCCCACGGCCTCAGGCAGGAAGATGGTGAGTTCCCACACATGAGGCTTCCTCCTGGGCTCGGCTGTCTCCTGTTGCTAGGGTCCTGGTGTGAGGGCAGCTGGGTGTCTCTGGTGGCACCGCTCCATTTCTGTCTCAATGGGGCCTTTTCCCTGCCCCCACCTGCACTACTGTGGGCCCTGCCCACCACGCTGATCATTGCTGCTCCCATCACCTAGCCTTGTACACGGGGCTGTCTGGGGGTGATCTGTCCCTCTGCCTGGTATCCAGGATGCAAACCTGCCTCCTGCTATTCCAGACACTGGGGAAACCTGCCTTTGCCCACCCCGATCAGCCCACCGTGTGTCCTGCTCAAGCACCTGCTGCACATGGCCGCCCCAACTCCCTTCCTCAAGCGTCTTCTGCCACCTCTCTGAGCTGTCCTGCCCCGCCCAGGGTTCAGGGGGCTCAACTCCGCCAGACCCCTTCACAGACACCAGGAAGAGGCTTGCTAGGGGAGGAATCGTGTGCCCTGCAGGCTCACATGTGGAACTCTACCTGCCAGGACCTCAGAACATGACCCAACTTGGAAAGCACAAGGCTTAGCAGATGTTCAGGCTCTGGGAGTCCACACTGGGTGAGGGCAGGCGTCCAGCCTAACTTGGCCCTCATGGATGCGTCCACAGGAGACACCGACGAGGTCAGGCAAGGATCGAGGGTGCTTCTACATGCCCAGGGGCACCAAGACAGCCAGGAGAGCACCAGAGGCCACAAGAGAGGCCTGGGACAGTCTCCCTGCTGACATCCAGAGCCCAGGCCCCACTTGGCAGAGCTGGCTGAGAACACGTCTCTGCGGTGGAAGCTGCCCCGTCCTGGGTGTTGCTCGGCGGGCTAAGCCGACTGACGCGGGGCGGGCCAGGCCATCGGCCCCACGGCCTGCAGCTTCCTCCCCAGCCCAGGCTGCGTGGGCTCCTGGCTGAACTGGCCGCTCACTGAGCTCTCACCCCCCCACCCAGCAGCAGGCCGGGCGGTGCTGCCATGAGCTCCATTCCCACCACACGAGCGACAGCCCGGGCAGCGCCCCAGGCCCACGGGGCGTTTGCTGTGCGGCTCGCACTCGCTGCTCAGGGCCAGCGCAGGGTGCAGCAGGGACTCACCAACCCGCCCCGACTCGGCTGGCACGTTTACTGGAGGCCTCTGAGCCTGACCGTGGCAGTGGGGCCCGAGCAGGCTCCAGGCTGCCCCCTGCACCCTGGGCTTGCCGCTCCGGGACCCCTGGTGGGCACCTTCCCAGATGTGCTCCCACCGTGCCTCCTTGGGGCTCTGGGCTCACGTGGTCACTCTCTGCCTTCTCTCCTCCCGCCTCCTGCCTCCTCCAAGGCTCTCAACCCTCCTGCTGGCCAGGATCTCCCTAGGCCTGTGAGCCACCTCTGTGGTTTGTGCTGTGATCCAGAGAGCCCCCACCTTCTGTCTCTGGGGCTCCTGTCTCTGAGCTGAACCCAGCCAGTGTCCCCGCTTCCACCCCTCAGGCCTTGTTTCCTGGCCTCTCTTTCTGGGACAGCTGGGACTTCTGCCCCTCCGCCCCGTCTCGTGAGTCCACCTAACCATTGTTTTGGGCTGCTTTATCCTTTGACCGTCCCCTCCAATGAGAGGTGTTCAAGGTAGACCTTTGGGAAGTGATGGCTACTCACCCTCTCAGCCCTCTCACCACCAGAGTACCAGGGGTGTCCACCTGTGAACCTGCACAGCCCTCAGTGGACCCCGGCCCGCTGGCCGCAGGCTCAGCCTGTCTCGGGAACCAGGGGCACTGCCGCTGTTGAAGCTCCGTGGGGCCGGGGGCCTGCTTGGGGGGATTGCGTGCCCTGTGCCTGCTGGGGGGATGTGTGTGCCCTGTGCCTGCTGGGGGGGATTGCGTGCCCTGTGCCTGCTGGGGGGGAGGATGTGCGTGCCCTGTGCCTGCTGGGGGGATTGCGTGCCCTGTGCCATGCTGCTGGGGGGGGGAATTGTGTGCCCTGTGCCTGCTGGGGGGATGTGTGTGCCCTGTGCCTGCTGGGGGGGATTGCGTGCCCTGTGCCTGCTGCTGGGGGGGGGGATTGTGTGCCCTGTGCCTGCTGGGGGGATGTGTGTGCCCTGTGCCTGCTGGGGGGGATTGTGTGCCCTGTGCCTGCTGGGGGGGATTGCGTGCCCTGTGCCTGCTGGGGGGGATTGTGTGCCCTGTGCCTGCTGGGGGATGTGTGTGCCCTGTGCCTGCTGGGGGGGATTGCGTGCCCTGTGCCATGCTGCTGGGGGGGGGAATTGTGTGCCCTGTGCCTGCTGGGGGGGATTGTGTGCCCTGTGCCTGCTGGGGGGGAGGATGTGCATGCCCTGTGCCTGCTGGGGGGGATTGCGTGCCCTGTGCCTGCTGGGGGGGAGGATGTGCATGCCCTGTGCCTGCTGGGGGGATTGCGTGCCCTGTGCCATGCTGCTGGGGGGGGATTGTGTGCCCTGTGCCTGCTGGGGGGGATTGCGTGCCCTGTGCCTGCTGCTGGGGGGGGATTGTGTGCCCTGTGCCTGCTGGGGGGGATTGCGTGCCCTGTGCCTGCTGCTGGGGGGGATTGTGTGCCCTGTGCCTGCTGGGGGGATGTGTGTGCCCTGTGCCTGCTGGGGGGATGTGTGTGCCCTGTGCCATGCTGCTGGGGGGAATGTGTGTGCCCTGTGCCTGCTGGGGGGATGTACGTGCCCTGTGCCTGCTGGGGGGGGATTGCGTGCCCTGTGCCATGCTGCGAGCACCCAGGAGCCTCCTGCCAAGTTAGTTCCTGCACACTCAGCGCTCCACGAGGGTCTGGACAAGACTGCGAGGTGACGGGGTCGCTGGGGAGGTGGCAGAGCCCCTGCCGGGCACACCAAGGCCCCCGAGGCCTGAGCCCAAGTAGCCTCTTCCCCTGTGAACCTCAGCCCTGGGCTCCGCCTGCCCCCTCCTAAGTGGGCCCCCCACCATGATTTTCGTATTTGTACTTGGGGTTCCCTGCAGACATCCACACAGCTTTGTGCGGAGACAAAAGCCTCACAAGAGAGCAGCTTTGTGAGCTGGGCCGCCCGCATTTATTTCAGGGTGACTGACAGCTGCACAGCACACAGCACACAGCACACAGCACACAGCGCGTGGGGCACACCCTCACTGTCACTCCACAGGGCAGAGGGTCCTGGGCTGGTCTGGAACGAGGCCTGCGCTTTAGAGCTCAAAGCTGGCTGGCGATATGGGGAAGATGCAGGCCCCAGAGTGCAGGCCACGCGAGCAGGGCCACGGCGGGCTTGTCTCTTGGCCTCCGACATCCTTCTCAGGTCACTTCACCTGCAGGCAACAGAGGTGGCGTGAGATGCTGTTCATGTGTTGGGAATGGACGTGGGGGCACCCCTGGAACGGACATCCACCCGAGTGGCTCTGCCCTGCCCCCCAGCCCTGCCTGAGGCCGGCTACCTTGAACAGAGTGACCGTGGTGCTGTAGAAGAGGCTCAGCAGGAACAGGACGATGAAGGTGGAGGCGGTGGTCCACAGGTTCTCAAAGCCCTCCTCCTCGGCGCCTACCTCCCCTTCTGCAAGGGCACAGGTGGAGGCAGGGGGTCAGGCTCAGTCACACCCACATGGGCTGGGGCCTAGGACCCCATCCCAGTCATCAAAGCCACCCTTGGCCCAGGCTGTGCTGTGCTCCTGAGGAGGGGGCGGTGCACAGAACACCCGTCTTGCAGCCTGAGGACTCCTGGGGTGGTCTGAAGCCAGGGGTGGGGCTGCCCTGACCCTTGTCCCGGGAGCCCCGAGTGACAGACAGAACACAGCAGAAGCAGTGCACAGACACCTGCGAGGAGGGTACGCCAGCGGCAAGACTCTTGGCTGCTTGTGCCCAGGGCTCGCTCTCCTTGAGGACAACCAGGGCCCCTAGGGCTGAGAGGCAGGGAGGGGGGCTTCCTGTCCCCTGTGGCTTGGGAAGGACGATGGCAGGTCTGGGCCTGAAGCTGCCCCCTCCCTGGGTCCTCGGCAGGGCCCGTGAGGGACACCCTGGCTGCCCAGGTCTTTCTGACACACGGCTCTGGGCATGGATGGACCCCTGAGGGTGACAGCAGGATGGGGACACTTTAAGGCCTGTGGTCTCTGCATATATGAGCCCTTGGAGCTCAGGCCCCAAAAGGTGTGAATGTGGGAGGGTCCAGCAGGCAGCCCGGGGAGCCTGGAGGCCCCTTACCACGGGGCTCCTGTCCTCCCCTCTCTGGACAGCTGCCTTCTGCCCTCTGATTGCTGGGCTGAGGGCAGGGCAGGTTCGTGGGGGCCAGTGCTTGAGGCTTCCAGCCAGTGAAGGAGCCCCTAAGGCGGCTTCCTGGCCTTGGCATGTTCAGACACTGCCTGCTCTGTGCTGATGGCCTAGGCTCTGGTCTCACAGGTGGGTGCCAGGGGGCCTGCTGCCTCCACGGGGGTGCTGAATGAGGAGGGGACGCTTGGCCCCACGCCTGGGCCTTTAACTGTTGCAGTGGCCAAGCCCGACGCGACATTCTGAGCCCTGTGCACTGGGCCTGGGGACCATTGCCTTGGTCAGAGTCTAGGCTGAGCCCAGCTGAGGAAGCTTCCAAGCAGACACAGGACAAACAGAGCCTTGGGCAGGAGTCCTGGTGCCAGCTCGGCACAGGGAGTGGCTGCAGAGGCACCAAGGCCCTGGTGCATGTGTGCGTGTGTCCGCGTGTCCACCTGCACGGGAGGCCGTGTTCACACCTGTGGGTGTGTGGGCCTGTGTCTGCCCATGTCTGTGCATGTATACGATTCCACATGCATCCATGTGAATGTGCTATGTGTGTCCATGACTGCATGGCCATGTGTGTTCCTGCCCATATTATGTGTGTCATCTGTACATGTGTCTGCATATGTCCTTATTTGTGTCCATGTGTGTTTCTGGGCATGTCCATGCAGGTGGGTATCCGTGTGTGTGTCTTTGTGTGTGTGCATGTGCACATGTGCATACCCATGTCTGTATCTGTCCATCTGTATGTTTGCATGTGTCCATCCATGCGTACCCCTCCTGTGTGTGCCCGCATCTGCATACATGTGTATCCATGTTTCTTCGTGCATGTGTGTGTCCATGTGTTGCCTGTGCCCACGTGGCTGTTCCTCTGGAGCAGCTGGAGGAGAGCTGTGCACAGACTCTTCCCACCATGAGCCAAGGAGCACAGAGGCTTCTGCAGGCCACTCAGAGGTGGGCAGGTGGGTGGGGGCAGGGCAGGCACAGCACAGTCACGGGCCCAGCAGGCAAGAGCATCGCACACTCAGGACCAGCATCTTTTGAACGGATCTTTTTATTTCTAAGTTTTAAAAATGCAACATCTCAGCCCCACTGACAGGGTTAGTTTGCATGCACACACACACAGCGCCTGGTCACCCAGAGGGGTCAGTAGCAGGTGCTGGCCGTGTCAGACATGATCAGGGACACATTGTACAAGGTGGGTTTACCAGTGGACTTGTCCACGGTCCTCTCGGTCACCATGTGCGGCAGGGCCTCGTGGCCCACGACGCAGGTGAACGTCTCCCCGGAGTTCCAGTCCTCCTCGGTCACGGTCAGGGTGCTGTGGGTGAAGTACAGGCCTGGGGCCTGGGGCTCGGGCGCTGGGGCGCTGGTCACGTACTTGTCTGAGGACAAGGGCTGCCCCCTCTGCTGCCACTGCACGAACACATCTGCCGGCGAGAAGCCCTTGACCAGGCAGGTCACGGTGGCCGACTCTCGCAGGACCAGCTGCTCCCGGGCTGGCGGCAGCACGTACACCGCCGGGGGGTGCTTGGCCACCTCTGTGGGCAGAGAGAAGGTGGTGAGCCTGGGCCGGGGGAGGCCAGCAGGGAGTGGAGGCGGGCGAGGGCAGCAGGCGGCTGAGCCTACCCCTGGACTTGGAGATGGTGTGCTTCAGCGGGAAGGGCAGGTCGGCGTGGGTCACGGTGCACGTGAACTGCTCCCCAGACTCCCAATCCTCCGCGCACACGCTGGCCTCGCCCATGGCGCTGAAGGTGGCGTTGGGGTGGCTCTCGGTGATGTTCATGTGGGTGTCCAGGGCTTTGCCGTTATGGCTTGCCCAGGAGATGTTGAGGCTGCCATAGGTGGTCAGGTCTGTGACCAGGCAGATCAGCCTGGCTGACTTGCTGAGGAAGGTGTCGGCGAACGAAGGGGCGATGGGGAAGACCTGGATGCCTGGGGATGGGGCTGGGGTGGGGGGAAGCTGGTCTCAGGCGGTGGGTGGATGTGCGGTTGGGGGAAGGGGTGGTTTCACCCAGAGGGCAGCAGGGGGACCCTCAGACCCCACCTGGCCCTGCCGTGCCAGCTGCTTCCCCACCCCGCTCCCGCCCGTGGCTTCCGTGTGCCGGGAAGCTGAGGCTCAGGGTCTGCAAACCCATGAGGACGCCTGTCCTGGCCTGGGGACTGGACACTCACTCGTGCTGCACTCGGAGGACATGGACACGTTCTTATCGAAGAAGATGCCCCTGTGGTCCACGCGGCAGGTGTACAGGCTCTGGCTCAGCCAGTCGCTCTCGGTGATGGTCAGCATGCTGCTGATGCTAAAGGTCGCAGGCCCAGCCCCTTTGGTTTCAGCCTCCACCGGCTTGGTGAGGACGCCAGACTCCACCTTCTGCCCATCGCGCAGCCAGGACACGCTGATCTGTTTGGGGCTGAAACCTGTGGCCTGGCAGATGAGCCTGGACTTGCGTGTGCCAGAGCCGCTGAAGGAGTCTCGAGGTGGGATGAACACGCTCACGTTGGGGGGCAGCTCTGAGTCCACTGCAGTATGGGGCCGAGATGTCAGCCCGGCCCGGCCCAGGTCCCCACCGCTCCCTCCCAGCCACACCGGACCTTCTCCATCACGCGGGAGGCCTCGCGGCTCACCGGGAAAGGACACTCGCAGGTCTCTGTTGCTGTTGTCGTGCTGGACTTTGCACACCAGGTACTCCTCTGTGCCCTGGAGGACATCCTTGGAGGGCACCAGCACCTGCGAGGTGGCCATATACTTGTCCCCTCTCTTCACCACCGGGAAGGTCCTGACGGTCCGGCTGCTGATCTCAGAGTTGTTCTTGAAGCTCCAGGAGAAGGTGACGGAGCTGGGCAGAAAGTCCCGCGCCAGGCAGCCCATGGCCACCAGGTTCCCATCGGTCAGGGCACCCTCGCAGGAGACGAGCGGGTACAGAGTTGGAGATGACAGGCTCACTGAGGGCCCAGGGGAGCAAAGAGAGAAAGGGGAGGTGTGAAAAGCTGTTTTCCTGTGTCCCTGCCAGTCCAGGGCAAACAGAGCTCCGACGGTCTCCACCTACCCTCATGGCACTGTGACGTGCTCCCCCAAGGCTGAGCCCTCCTACAGCCTCCATGGCCTGGCTGGACATGGCCAACAGGGCAGAGGAGGCCACCCTGGGCTTCTGCACTGTGGGAGCAGGTCTGGTGCTCCTGCTGTGGGTGGTGTTCTGACTGCAGCCCACCCTGAACTTGGGAACATTGTGTCCAGGCTCCCCTGCTCAGAAGGATCCGGCTCAGGCTTCCGGCTCAGGTTTGATCAACTCTCCTTCCCTCTAGGACGTGGGGGCTGTGGGACTGGCACCTCAGCCTTGAACCCAGGGAATCGGAGGTCTGGGATGCCTGTAGCCACACAAGGATGGCATCCAGCAGGGATAGGAGCCCCTCCCCTTGAAGTCACCCTGGACAGACAACTCAGGCTGATGTGGGAGCCACAAAGTGAGAGCGAGTGTGAGACCGATGTGTGAGCCAGTGTTTATGCCCCGCAGGCCAACCAACTATGCACACCACGCATCACAGCCAACAGGGAGGGCTTCACATGGTGGCTCAGGTTGGGCAGGACCAGCCCAGCCCAGCTAAGTCCAGTAGTGCACAGCACAGCTAGCTCAGCCTCGTCGGGCTACGGTGGCCCAGAATACATCACCCTGGCAGAAAGCTGTTCACTGACTGCTCAGCCAGTCCAGTCCAGTCCAGACCAGCTAAGCTCAGCTAGCTCAGTCCAGTGTAGCACAACTCAGTACAGCTCACCTTAACTCAGCATAAACCTACCTAGCCCGAATCAGTCCAGCTTTGCATAGCCCCTCCCCGTCCAGCCCAGCTCAGTCCAGCCAAGGTCAGTTCAGCTCAGCCTTGATGTGCCCAGCCCAGCCCAGCTCAGCCCAGCCCGGCCCTGTACCCTCTGCCCAGCCCAATCAGCTCAGTGCAGCTAAGCTCAGCCCAGCCCTGGCCAGCCCAGCTCACCCAAGCTTAACCGTGCCCAGCATAGCCCAGCTCAGCTCAACCAGGCTCAGCCCAGCCCAGCCCAGCCCAGCTGAGCTATGCCAAGCTCAGCACAGCCAGCCGAGTTATGCCCCGACCAGCCAAGCTCTGTCCAGTTCAGCCCAGACCAGCCCAGCCCAGCCTAGCCCAGCTAAGCTAAGACCAGCCCAGTTCACCTCTGTACAGCTCAGCCCAGCCCAGCTATGCCCTGCCCAGCCCAGCCCAGCTAAGCTCAGTCCAGCTCAGCTATGTATAGTCAAGGTCAGCTCAACCCAGCTCAATCCAGCTCAGCTCAGCTCAGCTCTGCCCAGCTCAGCCCAACTCAGCCCAGCCCAACTCTGTCCAGGTCAGTACAGCCGAGCTATGCCCTGCCCAACCCAGCCTGGCCCAGCCAAGCCCAGCTCGGCCCAGGGCAGCTCAGCCCAGCTCAGTTCAGCCCAGGTCAGCTCAGCCTAGGTCAGCTCAGCCCAGCTCAGCCCGGCTCAGCCAGGCCCAGCCAAGCCTATCTCAGTCCAGCTCAGCCCAGCTCAGCTCAACCCAGCCCAGCACAGCTCGACCCAGGTCAGCTCAGCCCAGCTCAACCCAGCTCAGCTCAGCCCAGCTCAGCCCAGTCTAGCTCAGCCCAGGTCAGCTCAGCCCAACCCGGCCCAGCTCGGCCCAGCTCAGCCCAGGTCAGCTCAGCCCAACCCGGCCCAACTCGGCCCAGCTCAGCCCAGGTCAGCTCAGCCCAGCTCGGCCCAGCCCAGCCCAGCCCAGCTCAGTCCAGCTCAGCTTAGCCCAGCTCAGCCCAGCCCAGCTCAGCCCAGCTCGGCCCAGCCCAGCCCAGCTCAACCCAGCTCAGCTTAGCCCAGTTCAGCACAGCCCAGCTCAGCCCAGCTCGACCCAGCTCAGCTCTGCCTAGCTCTGCCCATCTCGGCCCATCTCGGCCCAGCTCAGCCCAGCTTAGCCCAGCTCAGCCCAGCCCAGCTCAGCCCAGCCCAGCTCAGCCCAGCTCAGCTCAGCACAGCTCAGCCCAGCTCAGCCCAGGTAAGCTCAGCCCAGCACAGCCCAGCTCGACCCAGCTCAACTCTGCCTAGCTCTGCCCATCTCGGCCCAGCTCGGCCCAGCCCAGCTCAGCCCAGCTCAGCTCAACCCAGCTCAGCCCGGCTCAGCCCAGCTCAGCTCAACCCAGGTCAGCTCAGCCCAGCACAGCCCAGCTCGACCCAGCTCAGCTCTGCCTAGCTCTGCCTATCTCGGCCCAGCTCAGCTCAGCCCAGGTCAGCTCTGCCCAGCTCAACCCAGCTCAACCCAGCTCAGCTCAGCCCAGCTCAGCCCAGCTCAGCCCAGCTCAGCTCAGCTTAGCACAGCTCTGCCCGGCTCTGCCCGGCTCTGCCCAGCTCTGCCCAGCTCAGCTCAACCCAGCTCAGCCCGGCTCAGCCCAGCTCAGCCCAGCTCAACCCAGCTCAGCCCAGGCTAGCTCAGCCCAGCTCAGCCCAGCTCAGCTCAGCCCAGCCCGGCCCAGCTCGGCCCAGCTCACCCAGGTCAGCTCAGCCCAACCCGGCCCAACTCGGCCCAGCTCAGCCCAGGTCAGCTCAGCCCAGCTCGGCCCAGCCCAGCCCAGCCCAGCTCAGCCCTGCCCGGCTCGGCCCATCTCGGCCCAGCTTGGCCCAGCTTGGCCCAGCTCAGCCCAGCCCAGCTCAGCCCAGCTCAACCCAGCTCAGCTCTGCCTAGCTCTGCCCATCTCGGCCCAGCTTGGCCCAGCTCAGCCCAGCTCAGCCCAGGTCAGCTCAGCCCAGCACAGCCCAGCTCGACCCAGCTCAGCTCTGCCTAGCTCTGCCCATCTCGGCCCAGCTCAGCCCAGCCCAGCCCAGCCCAGCCCAGCCCAGCTCAACCCAGCTCAGCTTAGCCCAGCTCAGCCCAGCCCAGCTCTGCCCAGCTCAGCCAGCTCTGCACAGTTCAGCACAGCTCAGCTCAGCCCAGGTCAGCTCAGCCCAGCTCAGCTCAGCTTAGCACAGCTCTGCCCGGCTCTGCCCAGCTCTGCCCAGCTCAGCTCAACACAGCTCAGCCCAGCTCAGCCCAGCTCAGCCCAGCTCAGCCCAGGCTAGCTCAGCCCAGTTCAGCTCAGCCCAGCTCGGCCCAGCTCAGCTCAGCCCAGCTCGGCACAGCTCAGCCCAGCTCAGCCCAGCTCAGCCCAGCTCAGCACAGCTCAGCACAGCTCTGCCCAGCCCAGCCCAGCCCAGCCCAGCTCAACCCAGCTAAGCTTAGCCCAGCTCAGCCCAGCCCAGCTTGGCCCAGCTCAGCCCAGCTCAGCCCAGCTCAGCTCTGCCCAGCTCTGCCCATCTCGGCCCAGCTTGGCCCGTCTCGGCCCAGCTCAGCCCAGCTCTGCACAGCCCAGCCCAGCTCAGCTCAGCCCAGGTCAGCTCAGCACAGCTCTGCCCAGCTCTGCCCAGCTCTGCCCAGCTCAGCCCAGCTCAGCTCAGCCCAGGTCAGCTCAGCCCAGCTCGGCCCAGCTCGGCCCAGCTCGGCACAGCTCAGCCCAGGTCAGCTCAGCCCAGCTCAGCCCAGCTCAGCCCAGTCTAGCTCAGCCCAGGTCAGCTCAGCCCAGCCCGGCCCAGCTCGGCCCAGCTCAGCCCAGGTCAGCTCAGCCCAGCTCGGCCCAGCTCAGCCCGGCTCAGCCCAGTCTAGCTCAGCCCAGCCCGGCCCAGCTCGGCCCAGCCCAGCCCAGCTCAGCCCGGCCCAGCTCGGCCCATCTCGGCCCAGCTTGGCCCAGCTCAGCCCAGCTCAGCTCAGCTCAGCTCAGCTCAACCCAGCTCAGCTCAGCTCACTCGGCCAAGCTCAGCTCGGCCCTGCCCGGCTCTGCCCAGCTCTGCCCAGCTCAGCTCAACTCTGCACAGCCCAGCTCAGCCCAGCTCAGCCCGGCTCAGTCCAGTCTAGCTCAGCCCAGCTCAGCTCAGCTCAGCCCAGCCCAGCTTGGCCAGCTCGGCCCAGCTCTGCCCAGCTCAGCTCAGCTCTGCCCAGCTCAGCCCAGCTCAGCTCAGCACAGCCCAGCCCAGCTCAGCCCAGCCCAGCTCAGCCCAGCTAAGCCCAGCTCAGCCCAGCTCAGCTCAGCCCAGCTCAGCCCAGCTCAGCCTAGCTCAGCCCAGCTCAGCCCAGCTCAGCCCAGCTCAGCCCAGCCCAGCTCAGCCCAGCTCAGCCTAGCTCAGCCCTGCTCAACCCAGCTCAGCTCAACCCAGCTCAGACCAGAACAGCCCAGCTCAGCCCAGTCTAGCTCACCCAGGTCAGCTCAGCCCAGCTCAGCCCAGCCCAGCCCAGCCCAGCCCAGCTCAGCCCAGCTCAGCCCAGCTCAGCCCAGCCCAGCTCAGCCCAGCTCAGCCTAGCTCAGCCCAGCTCAGCCCAGCTCAGCCCAGCACAGCCCAGCTCGACCCAGCTCAGCTCTGCCCAGCTCTGCCCATCTCGGCCCAGCTCGGCCCAGCTCAGCCCAGCTCAGCCCAGCTCAGGCCAGCTCAACCCAGCTCAGCCCGCTCAGCCCAGTCTAGCTCAGCCCAGGTCAGCTCAGCCCAGTTCAGCCCTGCTCAGCCCAGCTCAGCCCAGGTCAGCTCTGCCCAGCTCAACCCAGCTCAGCCCAGCTCAGCACAGCTCTGCCCAGCCCAGCCCGGCTCAGCCCAGCCCAGCTTGGCCCAGCTCAGCTCAGCTTGGCTCAGCCCGGCTCAGCCTAGCTCTGCCCAGCTCAGTTCAGCCCAGCTCAACCCAGCTCAGACCGGCTCAGCCCAGTCTAGCTCAGCCCAGCACAGCCCAGCTCAGCTCAGCTCTGCTCATCCCAGCTCAGCTCAGCCCAGCTCTGTCCATCTCAGCCCAGCTCAGCTCGGATTAGCTCAGCTCCAGCCAGCCTAGCTCAGCTCACCCCTGCCTTGGTGAATCTGTGTTCAGTTTTGAAAGCCCAGTGCAGAATGTGGCCATAAAGCGTCCCTGGCTGTCTCAGCTAAAACTGTCCCATTCCAGGACCCCGCACGACTTGCTCTGATCTCATCTCCTTCGGGCATCTCTCACTGCACCTGGCCACCCTGGCTGGATGTTCCCTGGCGCTCTGCGCTCACTGAGCATCCTGAGATTTAGAGTAAAAACTTGGGAGAAAAGTTCCCTAACTCTAGAGCCCGCCGAGCAGCCCTTGGCGTGAACCCCTCCTCCCCAATTCTAAATAAACCTGGACTCTCTGTTTCCTCCAGAGAAAAACTGTCCCTAAAAATGACCCCAAAGTCTGCATCTGATCAAGGTCGCCGCTCACAGTTCAGCTGTCAACTGAGCCAAGTCCAAGGGCACCTGACAGGCGGCAAGCCGCGACTAATCTGAGCAGAGACAAGCTCAGTGGCAGGCTGCACGAGATACCCGTGACCAGCCCATGCCTGCGTTTCCTCGAAGCGCCCTTAGGGAAGACAGGTTGTCTTTCAGGCACCAGGCAAAGGTGGGTTCCCCTTCAGAGGCAAAGAAACATCAAACCCCAACTTTCCATAGAAGCAGATCTGTGGCAGAGCAGCTGCCCCTCTCACCATGTGCAGTGGCTGGTCACCGGCACGTCCTGCGGGTCCTCCAAGTCCACTCCAAACAGGAATTCCTGACTAACCAGAAGCCACGGCTGCACCCCCAGACCCGGCGGTCCTGGGAAACCTCAAGGCGTGGGTGGCCCGGCTTCTGCAGAGCTCCCGACTCCTGTCTCTGCACTGTCTGATGGCTCTCCAATTCACCAAGTCACACGTTTAACCCAATAACTCAGGACACTTAGGTCCACCTCAGCTAGAACTGGTGCGAAAATGAATACTTGAAAAGCAGTCTTGAAAAATACTGAAATGAAGCCTCAAAACGTCTCTTCTAATCATAGAGAAAACAGACTCTTAAAAATGACGGTCGCAGGCTTTGCAAAAATAATGCTTTGAGGTCTCTGAAGTTTGAGGTTAATTACCATATGAAGAAATAACAAAGTAATTTTAAAAAGTTTCATGGGCGCATTAATAAACCATCTGTAAGTTTAATTTCTAAAATATCTTACTTTAAAAATGAATACAATTTAGAAATTGATAAGCTAAGCTTGAGCAAACTAGAAGTTGCTAAGTTCAGATTGAAAAAATAAATTCAAATAGTGACAAGAGGAACCCTGGCAGTCCCCTGTCCTATTTTAGATATGCAAACTACCCAGGTGTTGTTTTGCTCTGCAACACTTTCGGATCCGGGAAAACCACTTGAAAACCACCACTTCAAAAACAGGAGCTATAAATTCACACAGGGTGCTTTTTGGCTTCCTAAAATAGACTCTCAGTGCGACATGCTTCCTGCCACCTGCTGCAGGTGTCTGGCCGGATGCGCGGCCATCTTGGCTGTCACTCACGCACTAATCTGGCATTGCGCAATTAATTAAAAATTAAACTTAAATAATTTTGTCAAAACTCAGTCCTGTATTGGGGCCTGCTGGTGCCACTCCACCATTTCTCTGCTGTCTTGTGCCAATCCCAGACAGATACTGAACAATAAGAATTTAAAATTCCTTTACATTAAAAAAACACAAAAAGCTGAATATACATGAACAAAAAGTCTTAATTCTCAATTTTCTCAGCCACTTTTCTCAGAAGCCACTTCGGACACCATGTCCCTGCATACCTGGTGGGCGCCGTCCCAGCACGGTTGGGCTGCCCAGGCCTTGCTAGGTCCCTGTCAGAGGGGCAGCCGCCCTTCGGGGCTCCACGGCCCTCCTTCCTTGATTTGCTCAGAACCGTTCTCTTTCTAACCAGTAAAGAATTCTAACTCCAAGTCA
This sequence comes from Oryctolagus cuniculus, assembly GCF_051225735.1. Classification (NCBI taxonomy): domain Eukaryota; kingdom Metazoa; phylum Chordata; class Mammalia; order Lagomorpha; family Leporidae; genus Oryctolagus; species Oryctolagus cuniculus. The sequence continues at coordinate 52,141,809 of NC_142886.1, forward strand.
GCACAGAGAACGCCTCACAGTTCTAAAGAAAAGGCCCCGCTGTGTGCTCTAGTCTGCACTCCTGTGGTTCTGCAAACATGGCTGGGCACGCGCCTCAGCCAACACTGGCAGTCCCACAACGGGAGCTCCGCGGCTGCCACCCAAGCCATGGGATCCTGGTCTCTTTTGTGCCTTGCCCAGTCTTGGCCGGCAAGATCCAGCCCCTCTTCCAGTGGCTCAGCTAGTCCCACAGACGCGCCGCTGTTATTCCAGTTTTCCAAAGGCACCAGAAACCCCCTTGTCTCTACCTGGCCCTTGTCTCTACCTGGCCTCCCTCCCAGGTCCCCTCTGGGACACATCCTGAAGACCAACCTGTGATGGTCAGAAAAGGCCACAGAAAAGAGGAGAGAATGAAGGCCCCGGAGAGGCCGTTCCTACCTGAAGAGACGGTGACGAGGGTCCCTGGGCCCCAGGGGTCCATGCCGTAGTAATCACAATGGTGGAGCCTCCATCTTCACCCCACACAAAACCCCAGTCTCCTGGCCCGGCATTGCTGCCGGCTGCCCAGAGGTCTGCTCTGTCCAGGTCTCAGCTTGCCGCCAATGAAGTCACGATTCTGCACTCTCCCTAGCCGGCCGTCACAGTCCAGCCTGGCCCTCAGAAGCCACGCCACTGCCAGCCTGGGGACCCCAAGTCCCCTTGGGACTCCAGTAGTCTTTGCTTGGGCACCGACCCCAGAAGGTGGGTGCGGCAGGGCCGGCAGTCATAATGGCCCCACAAACTCTCAAGTTGATCAAATAGCCGATACCCCAGAACAGCCAGAGAAGACCCCTGGCCCCGACACCTGTGGCTGAATTCGGGGAACAGGGGAGCAGGAGCCCCAGCCCCTGTTGGTGGGGGAACCTGTCCCCGATCCCTTTCTTGACCTCCCAAAACTCTTCAGCCACTCCGACACTGAGACGCTGACACCCAAAGTCCCCCTTAAGAGAAGTCAGATGGGGCGGACTCACCTGAAGAGACAGTGACCAGGGTGCCCTGGCCCCAGAGATCCAACCAGTCATCACATTGTGATGACCGTGCCAGGACCCCAGGCAAGAACCAGTGCCTGGCCAGGCCTGGGACCCTCTCAGACTGAGCCGCATGAGGGCTGGCATAGTGGAGACCAGAGAACTCCAGAGAGACCTCCGGTCACAGAGGCAGGAGGAGAAGGGCCGTGGCCCCCAAGGACCCCATCCTGAGCCCCCAGGCTGCCCCAAGTCATTCTTGGCCTGAGACCCGTCCCGCTCAGTTTGCCCCAAAATGCAGAAAAATCGCTCAGAGTTGAGTAGGAGAGAGAGTTGGCAAGGACTCACCTGAGGAGACGGTGACCAGGGTGCCTGGGCCCCAGATGTTAAAGTAGTCACATTGCTGTAGACACCCTTAGGGGGCGTGCAAAAACCTCACCTGCCAGCCCCTGTGTCCGGCCGGCCACCCCAGAAAGTCTGTGTCGCTGACCATCGCATCCCCACCCAGAGCAAGACGGTCAGCCCAGTCTCAGAGCAGAAAGAGGGAGGACTCACCTGAGGAGACGGTGACCAGGGTGCCCTGGCCCCAGGGATCCAACCGATCGTCACACTGTGACGACCGTGCCAGGACCCCCGGCAAGAACCGGTGCCTGGCCAGGCCTGGGACCCTCTCAGAGTCAGCCGCATGAGGGCTGGCCTGGAGGAGACCAGAGGACTCCAGAGAGAGCCCTGGTCACAGAGGCAGGAGGAGAGGGGCCGTGGCCCCCAAGGACCCCATCCTGAGCCCCCCAGGCTGCCCCGACTTGTCCTTGGCCTGAGACCCAGCACACTCAGTTTGCCCCAAAATGCAGCAAAGGCCCTCAGAGTTGAGTAGGAGAGAGAGTTGGCAAGGACTCACCTGAGGAGACGGTGACCAGGGTGCCTGGGCCCCAGGGATCGAAAGCATCACACAGGGGCACATCCCCTGTTGCTGCCCAGACACAAACCACACCTGTGGCTGCACAGCCCGTGTGCCTGCTCACAGCACACAGACCCAGGGCCCTGGCAGGTGTCCAAGGGTACAGACTCTGGTAGGAGAGGCCTGTGTACCCTCTGGGGATGGACACGAGCCAGCTGCAGACCCTGGACCCAGGCTAAGGAGACTAAGGGGGCCTGAAGAGGCTTCACCTGAAGAGATGGTGACCAGGGTGCCTGTGCCCCAGGGATCCAGGTACCAGTAGCACAGCCTCTGCCTCCCTCAGTCTCCCTTTATAACACAGCTCCAGCTCTGGCCCCGGGCCTGGCCCTGGCTCCCACCCTGGCCCTGGCCCTGGCCCCGGCCTCGGCTCCGGCCATAGCCTCTGCATCTGCAGCGCAGACAAGGCACCCTGGCCCAGGACTAGAAGGAAAGGCAGGCACCGTGAGCGCCTGTACCCACTGCCTAGACATCTTGGCCAATCTGGGGCCCGGGATTCCTAGGTTGGCCTCTCATTGGCCCCCGGGGTGGGGCCTCCCTGCTCAGTGGAGGTGTCAGCTGAGCCCTCGGGTATCAGCCAGGGCTGCACCTCCAGGGCTGCACCTCCAGCCAGTCCAACAGCACTCGTTCTCCACTTCTGTCCACCCCACCTCTGTCCAGCCTTCATCTCTGCCCCTACTTCTAGCTCCCTACCTCCAGCTCCCCCACCTCTGCTTCCCCAACCTCTATCCCTTCCATCTCTGCTCCCCACCTCTGCTCTCCCCTGTCTCCGCCACTTCTACTCCACTTTCTACCCTGCTTCTGCCCCATCCTTGCTGCCCCACACCTGTTTCCTCCAACCTCTTCCCCCACTTCTGCCCACACCCCTGCACCCACTTCTGCCCCAGGACTCACCTACTGCCCACCTATAAGTTCTCCTCACTTTCCACAGGGCCCAAAGGCCACTTCCCTTCCAGCCTCCTTCGGTCCCTGAAGCTGAGCCCACACTGCTGCCCTGGGCTGTGCTGCAGATGGGAGGCTGGGTTTTCACAGTGTTGAGTCACTGTGGTCCCAGTTAGCACAGAGGCTCCCAGCTCAGCTAAAACCCCTGGGGCTGGGTGTGTGTGGGATCTGGTTCAGTAGAGACCCCCACACAGCTTGTCAGGACCTATAACCTCGGCTGTCAGTCGTGGCTGTGGCCAGGATTTCCTGTGCCAGTGGCCATTGAGTCTGTAGGCGCCCAGTGCACCTTCTCTCTGGGGCTGAAGGAGGAGGTGTGCGTGCTGCACCGTCGTTGTCTGAGGCTGGAGAAGGAGGTGTGTGTGCTGCACCGTCATTGTCTGGGGCTGGAGAAGGAGGAGGAGGTGTGTGCTGCACCGTCGTTGTCTGGGGCTGGAAAAGGAGGTGTGTGTGCTGCACCGTTGTTGTCTGAGGCTGGAGGAGGAGGTGTGTGTGCTGCACCGTCATTGTCTGGGGCTGGAATTGATTCCTCTGCTGTGGAGGGGACTGAGGTGGGGGCAGCCTGAGGACACCTTGGGTCATCACCAATCAACGAGGTGGGCAGCTCTCTGGTTGGGCCCCTGAGAGTTCTGTCAGCCACGTGGCTGGCCCACTGCTCGCCTCCCTGGCCCCTCTGTGGGGTGGCCTGCAGCCTCTCCCCCCATTCCCTGTCCTCCCTCTCAGTGTCCTCACAGGGAGGCTGGGGCTCTCACTGTGGTGCCCCTGGAGCTCTGGTCCCGGGCCAGGGGTCTCAGTGCTGTCCTGACTGCAGAGCTGGGTCCTGGGGGTGGGCAAGGCTGTCTTCAGGACAGGGCTCCAGCTGACGTTCACAGGGCACTGATGTTCACCACCTGTCAGTCCCTGTGCTGAAGCTCAGCTGTGGGCCCCTAGCGAGGTGCGAGCTCCCATGTGGGGCTGCGGGGGCCAGGAAAATGCTCTCTAGTCCTGCCAAGGGGACCCAGTGCACAGGCCGAGACGCCTGAGGTGGGGGAGCGGGGGCCAACTGCAGGCAGAGAAACAGCCATGGCGAAGCTTCAGAGGCCAGCTCCTGATCAGTGGAGAGGGAGTGGAGGTGGGGATTTCACGGTGGCCCGAGTGCTTGTGCGGGGGGCTGCAGGAAGCGTGGGGGGATTTCACGGTGGCCCGAGCGCTTGTGCGAGGGGCTGCAGGAAGCGTGGGGGGATTTCACGGTGGCCCGAGCGCTTGTGCGGGGGGCTGCAGGAAGCGTGGGGGGATTTCACGGTGGCCCGAGCGCTTGTGCGGGGGGCTGCAGGAAGCGTGGGTTTGTTCACTTTCACTCTAGGTTTCCTCCAGCATGGTGAGGGCTGGGCGGGGCTGAGGCATCTGGGAGGGAATCCTGATATGGAGGTAGGGTGACAGCTCCCATGGGGTTCAGGAAGGACAGAGAGACAACGAGCAGTGCTAGGACAGTGGGGTCCCTTGGGAAATGGCTGGACAGTGCTGGACAGCCTGAGCGTATGAGTCATGTCCTGGCCCCGGCACTGAGGGAAGGCTGCAGACTTGCTCAAGGGCAGACTGACCCTTCAAGGTGAGCAGAGGCCTGGGTGTGGGGAGAGGATGAAGGACGAAGGAGGAGGGAGGTGGCTTGATGGTCTGAGACCTGGGGGACACAGTGGGGCTGGGGACAGAGCAGGTGGCATGGGCATTGGTCTTAGGGCCTCTTGCCTCCAACCTGGAGACGCTCCCATCTCCCCTGCTGGGGCCCAGCTGCTCTTTGAGACTCGCTGAGCTCCTGGGTCCTTTCCAGAAGGCTCTTCCTCCCGTGGTCTAAGCACTGGGGAACAAGGGGGAGGGGCCACCCCTGCCCTTCCGGAAGCACCTGCTCCTGTGCTGGAGCTGTGGCTCCCGGCGGGGGAGGGAAGGTGCCTCCGCGTCCTGGCCAGCCCTGGCCTTGCCTCTGCACTCGCTGCCTGTGCAGAGTCCTGCTCCCCTCTCGGAGCCCAGCAGGTCCTGTTGGGTCCCTGGGCCTTTGCATAGCCCTCTGAGCCTCCTAGTGTGGGCCCCAGCAACACTGTGTGGGATGTCTTGGCCTAGGGTCCTCCATGTGGGGCCAGCTTTATTCCAACACCTAGGGGCCCAGTTTGGGAACACACAGCCACACTTCAGGGAGGGGACATCGCTGTGGCAGGCACAGGCTCCAGCGAGTGCCTTGTGTGGTGGGGGAAGGTTCTTGGCTTGGCTGCCCTGAGAGGCCTGTGGCTGAGCTGAGGGCTGGATCCCCAGTGGAGGGTCTGCTCCAGCCACCCAGTTCTCTCTTGGGCTGGGCTCCCTGGCTGGGAGAGAGAGGCTTGAGGGAGGTGGGATCCACATTTGCTCAGCTTTGGGACCATGACATCCAGAGGCAGAGAAATCAGAGTTCATGCAAGAGTCTGCTTGGGTGACCAGACACAGTGTTAGTTCCCGAGGAAGGACGGGGCTTTGCTGGTGGGCTCCAGTTTCCACCGCCTCCAAGGGCAATGGCGCCTCCGTGCCTTGGTGAGCACAGCAGGCTCCACTGTGGGGGACCACTTGGCGAGGAGCAAAATGCTTCTGCTTTGTGCTGCAACTGAGGCTAAATTCTGGGCCTGTGCCGGGGGCGGCGGGCGCTGTCTCTCTGGCGCTGCCTCTGCAGCCGGGGCACTCAGCGCCTCTTGGTCTTGAACAGGAGGGGAGGAAGCAGGCTGCTCGCTGCTCAGATTGGAAGGAACACGTAAGGGAGGAGTTGTGGGAAGTTCCAAAGGGAGTGGAAAGTGAATGGCGAAGCAGACTTCCTCTGTGCGACCATCCAATGCCACGAGCAGGAAAGACTAAAGAGGAGACAAGAGGCGGCATAAACTTATTTCCAAGCCGCGGTGGTCGAAGATGCGGCTCTGACAGATCTTGGTCCTCACACCGTGGCCCAAAGAAGAAAGGAGGAGTTTGCCAATGCCCTGGAGTCTGCAGTGCCCTGGAGGACTGGCCCCATCAGGGGGGCGCTGTCTGTGCAAATGCCCTGGGCCTTTCCTCTGGGTGGGGAGGGGTACAGCCGGAAGCTGCTGGTGGCCTCTCAGCAGCACCCGGAGCGACAAGGCAGGGGCTGACGCACTCCACCATGAGAGCCTGGCTCTGCCCCACGTCCCCTCGCCCAGAACATGGCCACAAGGCCATGACTGCACTAACCCTGAGCTTTTCGGAGGACGGGCTGTGCGGTGGGCTTGGCAGAAGGTGGCGGAGTGACAAGCGCTCTACCTGAGTTCCCCGCGACCTCGGAAAACCCCTCACTGCTTTTTTTTATTTATAGCAGATTCATTCATTTTTTAGAAAGCATTTATTTAATGAATATAAATTTCATAGGTACAGCTTTAGGGATATAGTGGTTCTTCCCCCCATACCAGCCCTTCCACCCCCCCCCCCCCGCTCCTGTCCCACTTTCTACTCCCTCTCCCATGCCATTCTTCGTTAAGATTCATTTTTAATTATCTTTATATACAGAAGACCAACTCTATACTAAGTAAATATTTCAATAATTTGCACCCACACATACACATAAAGTATAAAGTACTGTTTGAAGACAAGTTTGACCATTAATTCTCATAGTACAACGCATTAAGGACAGAGGTCCTACATGGAGAGCAAGTGCACAGTGACTCCTGTTGTTGATTTAACAATTGACATTCTTATTTATTATGTCAGTGACCACCCAAGGCTCTTGTCATGAGCTGCTAATTCTATGGAAGCCTTCTGATTCCACAAAATCCGTCAGTATTTAGAGAGGGTATAATCAAAGTGGAAGTTCTCTCCTCCCTTCAGAGAAAGGTACCTCCTTCTTTGATGGCCCCATCTTTCCACTGGGATCTCACTCACCGAGATCTTTCATTTAGGTCATTTTTTTTCCACAGTGTCTTGGCTTTCCATGCCTGAGAAACTCTCATGGGCTTTCTTTTTTTTTTTTAAACTTTTATTTAGTAAATATAAATTTCCAAAGTACAGTTTATGGAGTACAATGGCCCCCCCATAACTTCCCTCCCACTTGCACCCCTCCCATCTCCCGTTCCCTCTCCCATTCAATTCACATCGATTCATTTTCAATTATCTTTATATACAGAAGATCGATTTAGTATATATTAAGTAAAGATTTCATCAGTTTGCACCCACACAGAACATAAAGTGTAAAATACTGTTTGAGTACTAGTTATAGCATTAATTCACATTGGACAACACATTAAGGACAGATCCCACATGAGGAGTAAATACACAGTGACTCCTGTTGTTGACTTAACAATTTGACACTCTTGTTTATGGCATCAGTAATCTCCCTAGGCTCAGCCAGTGCCACAGCTCAATAGGCTAATCCTCTGCCTGTGGCACCGGCACCCCAGGTTCTAGTCCCGGTCGGGGCTCCGGATTCTGTCCTGGTTGCCCCTCTTCCAGGCCAGCTCTCTGCTGTGGTCTGGGAGTGCAGTGGAGGGTGGCCCAAGTGCTTGGGCCCTGCACCCACATGGAAGACCAGGAGGAGCACCTGGCTCTTGCCTTTGGATCAGCGCGGTGTGCCTGCTGCAGTGAGCCGGCCGTGGCGGCCATTGGAGGGTGAACCAACGGCAAAGGAAGACCTTTCTCTCTGTCTCTCTCACTCAATGTCCACTCTGCCTGTCAAAAATAAAAAAATAATAATCTCCCTAGGCTCAAGTCATGAGTTGCCAAGGCTATGGAAGCCTTTTGGGTTTGCCGACTTCGATCTTATTCCGACAGGGTCACAGTCAAAGTAGAAGTTCTCTCCTCCCTTCAGAGAAAGGTACCTCCTTCTTTGATGGCCTGTTCTTTTCACTGGGATCTCACTCACAGAGATCTTTCATTTAGGTCCTCTATTTTTTTTTTTTGCCAGAGTGTCTTGGATTTCCATGCCTAAAATACTCTCATGGGCTCTTCAGCCAGATCCGAATGCCTTAAGGGCTGATTCTGAGGCCAGAGTGCTGTTTAGGACATCTGCCATTCTATGGGTCTGCTGTGTATCCCACTTTCCATGTTGGATCGTTCTCTCCCTTTTTTATTCTATCAGTTAGTATTTGCAGACACTAGTCTTGTTTGTGTGATACCTTTGACTCTTCAACCTATCAGTGTGATCAATTGTGAACTGAAATTGATCACTTGGACTAGTGAGATGGCATTTGTACATGCAACCTTGATGGGATTGTATTGAAATCCCCTGGCACATTTCTAACTCCACCATTTGGCGCAAGTCCGTTTGAGCATATCCCAAATTGTACATCTCCTCCCTCTCTTATTCCCACTCTTATATTTAACAGGGATCACTTTTCAGTTAAATGTAAACACTTAAGAATAATTGTGTGTTAATCACAGAGTTCAACCAATAGTATTAACTAGAACAAAAAATACTAAAAGGGATAAAGTATTAAATTGTACATCAACAGTCAGGACAAGGGCTGATCAAGTCACTGTTTCTCATAGTGTCCTTTTCACTTCAACAGATTTCCTTTTTTGTGGTTGGTTAGTTGTCACCGATCAGGGAGAACATATGATATCTGTCCCTTTGAGACTGGCTTAATTCACTCAGCATGATGTTTTCCAGATTCCTCCATTTTGTTGCAAATGACCGGATTTCATTTTTTTTTTACTGCTGTATAGTATTGTATAGAGTACATGCCCCATAATTTCTTTATCCAGTCTACTGTTGATGGGAATTTGGGTTGGTTCCATGTCTTAGCTATTCTGAATTGAGCTGCAATAAACATTGAGGTGCAGACAGCTCTTTTATTTGCCAATTTAATTTCCCTTGGGTAAATTCCAAGGAGTGGGATTGGTGGGTCATGTGGTAGGGTTATATTCATTTCTGAGGAATCTCCAGACTGACTTCCATATTGGCTTTACCAGTTTGCATTCCCACCAACAGTGGGTTAGGACACTTTTCCCCCCACATCCTTGCCAGCATCTGTTGTTGGTATATTTCTGAATGTGAGCCATTTTAACTGGGGTGAGGTGAAACCTCATTTTGGTTTTGATTTGCATTTCCCTGATGGCTAATGATCCTGAACATTTTTTCATGTGTCTGTTGGCCATTTGGATTTCCTCTTTTGAAAAATGTCTATTGAGGTCCTTGGCCCATCTCTTAAGTGGGTTGTTTGTTTTGATGTTGTGGAGTTTCTTGATCTCTTTGTAGATTCTGGTTATTAACACTTTATCTGTTGCACAGTTTGCAAAAATTTTTTCCCATTCTGTCAGTAGCCTCTTCACTTTCCTGACTGTTTCTTTTGCAGTACAGAAACTTCTCAATTTGATGCAATCCCAAATGTTAATTTTGGCTTTGACTGCTTGTGCTTCCAGGGTCTTTTCTAAGAAGTCTTTGCCGGTACCTATATCTTGCAGGGTTTCTCCAATGTTCTCTAACAATTTGATGGTGTCAGGTCATAGATTTAAGTCTTTAATCCATGTTGAGTGGATTTTTGTGTAAGGTGAAAGGTACGGGTCTTGCTTCATGCTTCTGCACATGGAAATCCAGTTTTCCCAGCACCATTTATTGAATAGACTGTCCTTACTCAGGGATTGGTTTTGGATCCTTGATCAAATATAAGTTGGCTGTAGATGTTGGGGTTGATTTCTGGTGTTTCTATTCTGTTCCATTGGTCTATCTATCTGTTTCTGTACCAGTGCCATGCTGTTTTGATTATAACTGCCCTGTAGTATGTCCTGAAATCTGGTATTGTGATGCCTCCAGCTTTGTTTTTGTTGTACAAGATTGCTTTAGCTATTCGAGGTCTCCTGTGCCTCCATATGAATTTCAGCATAATTTTTTTCAGATCTGAGAAGAATGTCTTTGGTATCCTGATTGATATCGCATTGAATTTGCAAATTGCTTTTGGGAGAATGGACATTTTGATGATATTGATTCTTCCAATCCATGAGCATGGAAGATTTTTCCATTTCTTGGTATCCTCTTCTATTTCTTTCTTTAAGGTTTTGTAATTTTCATCATAGAGATCTTTAACATCCTTGGTTAAGTTTATTCCAAGGTATTTGATGGTTTTTGTAGCTATTGTGAATGGGATTGATCTTAGAAGTTCTTTCTCAGCTGTGGCATTGCCTGTGTATACAAAAGCTGTTGGTTTTTGTGCATTGATTTTATATCAAGCTCCTTTGCCAAACTCTTCTATGAGTTCCAATAGTCTCTTAGTAAGAGTTCTTTGGATCCCCTAAATAAAGAATCATATCATCTGCAAAGAGGAATACTTTGACTTCTTCCTTCCCAATATGTATCCCTTTAATTTCTTTATCTTGCCTAATAGCTCTGTTTAAAACATCCAGAACTATATTGAATAGCAGTGGTGAGAGTGGGCATCCCTGTCTGCTACCAGATCTCAGTGGAAATGCTTCTGACTTTTCCCCATTCAGTAGGATGCTGGCTGTGGGTTTTTCATAAATTGCTTTGATTGTATTGAGGAATGTTCCTTCCATACCCAGTTTGCTTAGAGTTTTCATCATGAAAGGGTATTGTATTTTATCGAATGATTTCTCGGCATCTATTGGGATAATCATATGGTTTTTCTTCTGCAGTCTGTTAATGTGGTGTATCACATTGATTGTTTTGCAAACATTGAACCATCCCTGCATACCAGGGATAAATCCCACGTGGTCTGCGTGGATGATCTTTCTGATGTGTTGTTGCATTCTATTGGCCAGAATTTTATTGAGCGTTTTTGCATCTATGTTCATCAGGGATATTGGTCTGTAATTCTCTTTCAATGCTGCATCTTTTTCTGGCTTAGGGATTAAGGTGATGCTGGCTTCATAGAAAGAATTTGGTAGGATTCCCTCTTTTTCAATTGTTCTTAATAGTTTGAGAAGAATTGGAGTTAGTTCTTCTTTAAATGTGTGGTAGAATTCAGCAGTGAATCCTTCTCGTCCTGGGCTTTTCTTTTTTGGGAGGGCCTTTATTACCGTTTCAATTTCTGTCACAGTTATGGGTCTGCTTAGGTTTTCTATGTCTTCCTGGTTCAATTTAGGTAGGTTGCATGTGTCCAGGCATCTATCCATTTCTGATAGATTTCCCTGTTTGCTGGCATACAAGTCCTTGTAGTAATTTCTGATGATTCTTTTTATTTCTGTGGTGTCTGTTGTTACGTTTCCTTTTTCATCTCTGATTTTATTGATTTGGGTCTTTTCTCTCCTTTTTTTTTAGTTAGTTGGGCCAATAGGGTGTCAATTTTGTTTATTTTTTCAAAAAACCAGCTCCTCGTTTGGCTGATTTTTTGTAATTTTTTTGGATTCAATTCTATTGATTTCTTCTCTGATTTTAATTATTTCTCTTCTCCCACTATATTTGGGTCTGGTTTGCTGCAGATTTTCTAGATCCTTGAGATGAATTGAAAGCTCACTTATTTGGTGCCTTTCAAATTTCTTGATGTGAGCACCTATTATTATAACTTTCCTCTTAACACTGCTTTTCCTGTATCCCATAAGTTTTGGTATGTTGTGCTGTTATCCTCAGTTACTTACAGAAAGTTTTTGATTTCTCTTTTGATTTCTTCTATGACCCAGTGTTCATTCAGGAGTGTGTTGTTCAGTCTCCATGTGTTTGCATATGCTCTAGGGATTCCTGAGTTGCTAATTTCCAACTTCATTCCTCTATGGTCTGAGAAGCTGCATCGTATGATTCTAATTCTTTTGAATTTGCTGAGACTTGCTTTATGGCCTGTATGTGGTCAATCCTAGAGAAGGTTCCATGTACTGATGAGAAGAATGTAAATGCTTTATGTGTAGGATGAAAAGTTCTGTATATATCTGTTAGATCCATTTGGGCTATAGTGTCGTTTAAATCTACTGTCTCCTTGTTGATCTTCTGTCTGGTTGATCTGTCTATTTCTGAGAGTGCTATTGAAGTCCCCCAGTACTATTGTATTGGAGTCCAAGTCTCCTTTTAAGTCCCTTAGCAAATCTTTTAAATAAACCGATGCCCTGCAATTAGGTGCATATACGTTGATAATCGTTATATCTTCCTGTTGAATTGATCCCCTAATTATTATATAGTGCCCCTCTTTGTCTCTCCTAACAGCTTTTGTGTTAAAGTTTATTTTGTCTGATATTAAGATGGCTACGCCTGCTCTTTTTTCATTTCTGTTGGCATGGAATATCTTTTTCCAGACTTCCACTTTCAGTCTGTATGCATGTTTGTTGGAAAGATGTGTTTCTTGTAAGCAGCAAATAGATCGGTTTTGTTCCTTAACCCATTCAGCCAATCTGTGTCTTTTAACTGGACAGTTGAGGTCATTAACGTTCAATGTGACTATTGATAAGTAGTAACTTTGCCCTGCAATTTTCCCAAAGATAAGTTCTAATATATGCTTTGAACTTCCTGTGATCTTTTACTGTGGGGTTTTCTTCCTTTACCTTCTTTCATACTGATGACCGTGCTTCTGTGTTTCTGTGTGCAACACATCTTTAAGCATTTTTTGCAGTGCCGGACAAGTGGCAACAAATTCTTTCAATTTCTGTTTGCTATGAAAGGTCTTTATTTCACCTTCATTCACAAATGAGAGCTTTGCAGGATATAATATTCTGGGCTGGCAGTTTTTCTCTCTTAGTACCTGCGCTATATCTCGCCATTCCCTCCTAGCCTGTAGGGTTTCTGATGAGAAGTCTGCTGTGAGTCCAATTGGAGATCCTCTGAGAGTAATCTGACGTTTCTGTCTTACACATTTTAGAATTTTTTCTTTATGTTTCACTGTGTTGAGTTTGATTACAACGTGTCATGGTGAGGATCTCTTTTGGTCATGTTTACTAGGGGTTCTTTTTTTTTGACAGGCAGAGTAGACAGTGAGAGAGAGAGACAGAGAGAAAGGTCTTCCGTTTGCTGTTGGTTCACCCTACAATGGCCTCTGTGGCCAGTGCACTGCGGCTGGCGCACCGCGCTGATCCGATGGCAGGAGCCAGGTACTTATCCTGGTCTCCCATGGGGTGCAGGGCCCAAGTACTTGGGCCATCCTCCACTGCACTCCTGGGCCACAGCAGAGAGCTGGCCTGGATGAGGGGCTACCGGGACAGAATCCAGTGCCCCGACTGGGACTAGAACCCGGTGTGCCGGCATCGCAAGGCGGAAGATTAGCCTAGTGAGCCGTGGTGTCGGCCTACTTGGGGTTCTATGAGCTTCCTGTACTAGGATTTCTCTGTCCTTCTCCAAACCCAGGAAGTTCTCTGCAAGTATCTCACTAAAAAGGCCTTCTAATCCTTTCTCTCTCTCCATGCCTTCAGGAACTCCTAGAACCCGAATGTTGGTTTTTTTAATAGTATCCTGTAGATTCCCAACAATATTTTTTAGATTTCTAATTTCCTCTTCTTTTCTTTGGTTTGACTGTATGTTTTCCTGTGCTCTGTCTTGTAAGTCCGATATTCTCTCTTCTGCTTCAACCATTCTGTTTTTAAGACTCTCTAATGTGTTTGTCATTTGATCTATTGAGTTCTTCATTTCATTTTGATTACTCTTCACTATCACACTTTCCTGTTCTACTAGTTTCTGTGTTTCATTTTGATTCCTCCTTAAGATTTCATTTTCACAAGATTTTCTATCCTGTCCAGTAAGGATTTCCATAGCTCAAGCATTTGTTTTTGAAAACTTCTAAATGTTCTTATCATAAATTTTTTGAAATCCATATCTTGCATTTCTTCCATCTCATCATTTTCATAATCTTGGCTTTGGGTGTCTTGTTCATTTGTGGGTGTCATAATGTCTTCCTTGTTCTTGTTTCCTCGGTTTCTGTGTTTGTTGCTTGGCATTGTGGAGATATTCTTTGGATTCTTCTTCTCTCACTGTGGTGTTTTTTTCTTGTTATACTATGACTGTATTAAGTGGACTGTCTGCTTTTGATGGAGCCTTAGAGGCTTGAGATGGGTGTGGCCAGAGACCTTGTTTGGTTCCTTAGGGTTAAGGGTGTGCCAAAGGTGACACTCCCAGTTCAGGCATGGTAAATCTCTCTCTTTCTTTTCTTTTCTTTCTTTCTTTCTTTCTTTTTTTTTTTGATTCAGAAGGGAAATAATTCCACACAGCTGTGCAGAATTGAAGGTAGTCAGCTTCTGATCTCTGGCTCCTGTGGGTATAACATTCGCCTGCTCTTTCCCAAGGATCACACAGGGAATCTGTTCTGCCCTCAGTGTGGGCTCAAATTCTCCTGCAGTATCCCACTGGGTTGCCAAGGTTACCGAATTGTAGCATCTCTGGAGAGTACTCACGTGAACTCCGTGAGTTCTCTCCCCCACCGTCTGTTTTTTCACAGTCTCAGTTCATTAGCTCCACACATTCACTAGGTTCTAATCTCCTGTTATTTCACCACTCCCCCCAGAGTCAGGTTTTTCTGCTTGGCTGTGGGCAGGTGCAGCCCTGGGATCACGCAGCTTTTACGTATGATCAAAATGGCACCTGCTCTTTGTCTTGCTCGCCTTTGAGAGGTGAGCGGAGAGAGAGAAACTCGTGTTTGGACTGGTCCTTTTTTTTTTTCTCTCTCTCCTCTAGTTAGCCTGGTGAACTTTCCCCACGGGGCTTCAAGCCTCGTTCCCTCTAGGCTCCTCCTTCTGCTTTTCCGCCAGTGTCTCAGGCTATTGAGGTTCGACTCACCTCGCGTTCCAGCGCTGGTGCATTGATCCTGCCACTGGTGTCTGGAACCGTGGGCTCCCATGAGCTCCACACAGGTCCACCGTGAATCACTAGTTCCAGACGAGTTTCCTCTGCTGTTTATTCCCCAACTCTTCCTTGAACCTACAGTATCTCCACTTTTATTAAACTGTCTCTTCCCGGACTATTAGTGTGCTCCCTTCCTGTTCCGCCATCTTGCTGCTCTCCTCTCATGGGCTTTTTAGCCAGAGCCTAATGCCTTAAGGGCTGATTCTGAGGCCAGAGTGCTGTTTAGAGCGTTTGTCATTCTATGCATCTGCTGTGTGACCCCCTCCCCATGTTGATTCGTTCTCTCCTTTTTAATTCTATCTATTGTTATTTGAAGACACTTGGTTTTAGTTGTGTGATCCCTTTGAACTTATTTCTATCTATATAATCAGTTACATTTAAAGTGATCACTTTAACTAGTAAGATGGCACTAGTACCATCTGACTTAGTGGGCTTTGGAGTCCCATGGCAAGTTCTCAGCTTTTCCCTTAGGGGTAAGTCTGATGGAGCATGTGTTGAACTGTACATCTCCTCCCTCTCTTATTCCCACTCTTATTTTTTCCTGGGATCAATTTTCAGTTGGATCTAAACACTTGTGAGTAATTATGTGTTAAGAGTTCAACCAATGGTATTAAGTAGAAAAAGAAAATAGTAAAAAAAAATAATAAACTATTTCCTAACAGGACAAAGGCTGATCAAGTCATTGCTTCTCGTAGTATTAATTTCACTACTACAAGTTTCCTTTTAGACGCTCAGTTAGTTGTCACAGGTCAGGGAGAACATATGATATTTGTCCCTTTGGGTCTGGCTTATTTCACTCAGCATGATGTTTTCCAGATTCCTCCATTTTGTTGCAAATAACCGGATTTCATTTTTTTTTACCACTTTGTAGTATTTCATAGAGTACATATCCCATAGTTTCTTTATCCAGTCTTACACTGATGGGCATTTAGGTTGATTCCATGTCTTAGCTATTGTGAATTGAGCTGCAATAAACATGGAGGTGCAGATAGCTCTTTCATTTACTGATTTCATTTCCCTTGGGTAAATTCCCAGGAGTGGGATGGCTGGGTCATCTGGTACAACTATATTCAGATTTCTGAGGAATCTCCAAACCGTCTTCCAAAGTGGCTCACCAGTTTGCATTCCCATCAACAGTGGATTAGGGCACCTTTTTCCCCACATCCTCGCCAGCATCTGTTGTTAGTTCATTTCTGTATGAAAGCCATTCTAGCTGGGGTGAGGTGAAACCTCATTGTGGTTTTGATTTGCATTTCCCTGATGGCTAGTGATCCTGAACATTTTTTCATGTGTCTGTTGGCCATTTGGATTTCCTCTTTTGAAAAATGTCTATTGAGGTCCTTGGCCCATCTCTTAAGTGGGTTGTTTGTTTTGATGTTGTGGAGTTTCTTGATCTCTTTATTTATTTATTTTTATTTTTTTATTTTTTGACAGGCAGAGTGGACAGTGAGAGAGAGAGACAGAGAGAAAGGTCTACCTTTGCCGTTGGTTCACCCTCCAATGGCCACCGTGGCCGGCGCGCTGCGGCCGGCGCACCGCACTGATCTGAAGGCAGGAGCCAGGTGCTTCTCCTGGTCTCCTATGCGGTGCAGGGCCCAAGTACTTGGGCCATCCTCCACTGCACTCCTTGGCCATAGCAGAGACTTGATCTCTTTGTAGATTCTGGTTATTAATCCTTTATCAGTTTCATAGTTTGCAAATAATTTCTCCCATTTTCTTGGTTACTTCTTCATTTTCCTAACTGTTTCTTTGCCATCCAGAAACTTTTCAATCTGATGTTATCTCAATTGTTAATTTTGGCTTTGACTGCCTGTGCCTCTGGAGTCTTTTCCAAGAAGTCTTTGCCTGTGCCAATATGTAGCAGAGCTTCTCCGATGTTCTCTAATAATTTGTTCTCTAATAATAATCTAATAATAATTCTCTAATAATTTGATGGTGTTGGTCATAGATTTAGATCTTTAATCCATGCTGGGTGGATTTTTGTGTAAGGTGTAAGGTAGGGGTCTTGCTTCATACTTCTGCATGTGGAAATCCAGTTTTCCCAGCACCATTTGTTGAATAGACTGTCCTTGCTCCAGGCCTTGATCAAATATAAGTTGGTTGTAGATGTTTGAATTGATTTTTGGCATTTCTTTTCTGTTCCATTGTTCTATCCATCTGTTTCTGTACCAGTACCCAGCTGTTTTGATTATAACTGCCCTCTAGCATGTCTTGAAACCTGGTATTATGATGCCTCCAGATTTGTTTTGGATGTATAAGATTGCTTTAGCTATTCAAGGTCTCCTGTGCTTCCATATGCACTTTAGCATCATTTTTTTCTATATCTGAGAAGAATGTCTTTGGTATTTTGATTGGTATCGCATTGAATTTGCAAATTGCTTTTGTAAGAATGGACATTTTGATGATATTGATTCTTTCAATCCATGAACACGGAGGATTTTCCATTTTTTGTATCTTCTTCTATTTCTTTCTTTAATGTTTTGTAATTCTCATCATAGTGATCTTTGACATCCTTGGTTAAATTTATCCCAAGGTATTTGATTTCTTTTAATAGGTATTGTGAATGGGATTGATCTTAGAAATTTTTTCTCAGCCATGGCATCGTATCTGTATACAAAGGTTGCTGATTTTTGTGTATTGACTTTAAATCCTGCTACTTTACCAGACTCTTCTATGAGTTTCGATAGTCTCTTAGTAGAGTTCTTTGGATTTTCTAAATAAAGAATCCTGTTGTCTGCAAATAGGGATGATTTGGCTTCCTCCTTCCCAATTTGTATCCCTTTGATTTCTTTTTCTTGACTAATGGCTCTGGCTAAAACTTCCAGTACTATATTGAGTAGCAATGATGAGAGTGGGCATACCTGTTTGGTACCAGATCTCAGTGGGAATGCGTCCAGCTTTTCTCCATTCAATATGATGCTGGCCGTGGGTTTTTCATAAATTGCTTTGATTGTGTTGAGGAATGTTCCTTCTATACCCAATTTGCTTAGAGTTTTCATCATGAAAGAGTGTTGTATTTTATAAGATGCTTTTTATACATCTATTAAAATAATCATATGGTTTTTCTTCTGCAGTTTGTTAATGTTATGCATCACATTGAATGATTTGCAAATGTTGAATCATCTCTGTATGCCAGGGATAAATCCCCTTGGTCTTGGTGGATTATCTTTCTGATATGTTGTTGGATTTGATTGGCTAGAATTTTTCTGAGGATTTTTGCATCAGTATTCATTAGGGAAATTGGTCTGTAATTCTCTTTCTCTGTTGCATCTTTTTCAGGTTTAGGAATTAAGATGATGCTGGCTTCACAGAAAGAGTTTGGGAGAATTCCCTTCTCTTTCGATTGTTCTGAATAGCTTGAGAAGAATTGGAGTTACTTCTTTAAACGTCTGGTAGAATTCAGTAGTGAATCCATTTGGTCCTGGGCTTTTCTTTGTTGGGAGGGCCTTTAATACTGATTCAGTTTCTGACTTATTTATGGATCTGTTTAGGTTTTCTGTGTCTTCATCGCTCAATTTAGGTAAGTTGTATGCATCCAGAAATCTATCTGTTTCTTCTAGGTTTCCCAGTTTGTTGGCATACAGCTTATGTAGTAATTCCTGATGATTCTTCTTATTTCTGTGGTGTCTTGTTATATTTCCTTTTTCATTTCTAAATTTATTGATTTGGGTCTTCTCTCTCTTTTTTGTTTGGTTAGTTGGGCCAATGGTGTGTCAATTTTGTTTATTTTTTCAAAAAAACAGCTGTTAATTTCACTGATCTTTTATATTTTTTTGGATTCAATTTTGTTGATTCTTCTCTAATTTTAATATTTCTTTTCTCCTCCTAATTTTGGGTTTGGTTTGATGTAGTTTTTCTAGATCCTTGAAATGCATTGATAGCTCATTTATTTGGTGCGTTTCCAATTTCTTGATGTAGGCACCTATTTCTATAATCTTTCCTCTTAACACTGCTTTTGTTGTGTCCTATAAGTCTTGATATGTTGTATTTTATCTTCATTTGTTTTGAGAAAGTTTTTTATTTCTCTTTTGATTTCTTCTATGACCCACTGTTCATTCAGGAGCATGTGTTAAGTCTCTATGTGTTTCCACATGTTCTAGAGATTCCTGAGTTTCTAATTTCCAGCTTCATTCCATTGTAGACCAAGAAGATGCATGGTATGATTTTGATTTTTTTTTGAATTTGTTAAGACTTGCTTTACAGCTTAGTGTTTGGTCAATCCTAGAGAAAGTTCCATGCACTGATGAGAAGAATGTGTATTCTGCAACTGTAGGATGAAAAGTTCTGAGGATATCTGTTAGGTCCATTTGGTCTATAGTGTTGATTAATTCTGCTGTTTCTTTTCTGTTTGGTTGATCTGTCCATGGCTGAAAGTGGAGTATTAAAGTCCCCCAATACTGTTGTACTTGAGTCTATGTCTTCCTTTAAATCCCTCAACATTTCTTTTAAATAAACTGGTGCCCTGTAATTAGGTGCATATACATTTATAATAGTTACATCTTCCTGTTGAATCAACCCGTTAATCATTATATAGTGCCCCTCTTTGTCTTTTTTAACAGTTTTTGTGTTAAAGTACATTTTGTCTGATATTCAGGTGGCTATACCAGCTCTTTTTTGGTTTCTGTTGGCATGGAATATCTTTTTCCATCCTTTCACTTTCAGTCTGCATGCATCTTTGTTGATGAGATGTGTTTCTTGTAGACAGCAAATAGATGTTTTTTTTTAACTTTTATTTAATAAATATAAATTTCCAAAGTACAGCTTTTGGATTATAGCAGCTTTTTCTCCCCATAACCTCCCTCCCACCCGCAACCATCCCATCTCCGGCTCCCTCTCCCATCCCATTCACATCAAAATTCATTTTTAATTATCTTTATATACAGAAGATCAATTTAGTATATACTAAGTAAGGTTTTCAACAGTTTGCACCCACACAGAAACACAAAGTGTAAAGTACTGTTTGAGTATTAGTTATACCGCTAATTCACATAGTACAACACATTAAGGACAGAGATCCTACATGGGGAGTAGATGCACAGTGACTCCTGTTGTTGATTTAACAATTGACACTCTTATTTATGGCGTCAGTAATCACCCGAGGCTCCAACACCGATCTTATTTAGACAATGTCACAGTCAAAGTGGAAGTTCTTTCAAGTATCATTTCCGAAATGAAAAGACTTGAAAGTCATTACTCTCCTCATTACAACAATAATAAGCTAAACAAAACAAATATCAACAGCTTCTCTGGGCACACTAAGGAGTTGCAGTTACAATGCAATGAGCACCCAGGAATCATCAAAGGTCGTAAAGCTGGAATCACAGCTGGGACCTGCTTATCTGGAACAGAGCCCTGGCTGAAGCACTTAGAGGGTAACTTTGTGTGAAGGCAATTTTACCCAGTGGCTGGAGGCCATTCCTACTATGAATGGGAAACTCCCAGGCAACATGGACTTAGGGATCCAATACTTTGCTTTATCTTGAGGAATCCCACCAACTTTTCACAGTAAAGGGCTTAGAAACATCATTTATTAGCTATGACAGGGAAGAGGAACAGTAACCATTGTGAAATAGGATGAAAACCATCTTCTTATTTAAAGGCTTAAATGTGAATCGTTTAAATATATTCATTAAAAGATAAAGATTGACAAAGTGAGTATAATAACTTCTTGTCTTTTGGACATTCACTAAATATACTGATTCAGACAAGTTCAAATAAAGCGATAGCAAAAGATGTGTTAAAACTAATTGAAAGAAAGCTGGAGGTACTACACTAATTTCAGATAAATGGAATTCAGAACAAGGAAAATTATCAGAGACAAACAGGAAGATTACTTAATGATTAGGCAGCCATTGCTTTAAAACCTAGCAAATTTGTGTATACACCTAAATTCAGAACTGCAAAATACACTTCAAAAACCTACAGAATGAGGGTGGGCATTCTGGCAAAGCAGGGTACGCCACTGCTTGGGACACCTGTATTCCATTTTGGAGTGCTGTTTGGAATTCTAGATTCTCCCCTCTCAATCCATCTCTCTGTCTTTCTGCTGCATGGTTGACCAGGATGGAATTCCTGGCTTAAGCCTGCCCAGCTCCAGGTATTGCAGCCATTTCAAGTGTGAAACAGTGAATGGAAGATCTCTCTCTCTTTCTGTTTCTCTCTCTCTTTCTCTCTCTTGCGCGTGCGCGTGTGCTCTCTCTGTCTCTCCCCACTCCTGCTCTACCCAGACACCCTAACTTTCAAATAAATAAATATTTTTTAAAAATTGACAAAATTTCAAGGAGAGAGAGAAAGTTCCACTATTATATTTGGGAACATCAATCTTCCATTAATTGGCTGTTCAAAAATGCAAAAAACCAGAAGCATAAATTTGGCTTTAATAGCCTTATCAATTACTTTGGTCTAATAATATTTACAGAATTCTTTGTCCAACAAGATCAAGCTTCCATGAAGGGACCATAGTCTGGACAACAAAATACACCTGAAACTGTGAATGTTCACAAAACACATGAAGAATGTTCCCAGATAATAAATTTTAAGAAACTGTAGCAAGAAGAACAACTGAAGCATGAAAAAGAAAAGGAATGAAAATTGAAATATAAATGAATAATATTGAAAAATAGGAAAATAATATATGAAAATCAGCAAAACCAAAAGATACTTCAGTGAAATAACAAATTCATAAACCTCTCTCCATGCTCATTAAGAAAAGAGAAAGACAGAAATTACCAGTATCAGAAATCAAAGAGTGGCCATCATTGGAAATGAACATTAATGTTCCATGGAAACTTAAGGATAATAAGGGGCTACTAAAATCACTATGCACAAAAATTTGATAACTTAAATGAACAGAACAATTGCTTGAAACACAAATTGCCAATACTTACACAAAAAGAAATATAATCAGTCAAGGCCCATTTCCTTTAAAAGAATTGAATCAAAGATGCATACTTCTTCCCACCACCACCAAAAAAAAAGGAATGAAAAAATCAGGCAAGGGTAACTCATAGTTGAATTCTACCATACATTCAAAGTACAAAAAAGGACAACTCTCTACCATTTCCTCTTGAGATCTGAAGTGTAGATAATAATTTATAACTCAATTGGTGAAATCAGCATTACCTTAATAAAAAATTGTTCTAATTTTTTAAATTTAAATTCTAATTTAAGTTCTAATTTTTTCTAAATTAAGTTCTAATTTTTTAAGTTTAAAAAACTTCTAAGAAAGGAAAACTATAGAAAAACATTTCACATGAACAAAGATGCAAAATAAAAATAGAAAGCAAAATAATAATAGGTAAAATCCAACAATTTTATGTAGTACAAGCAAGTGGTATTTATCCCACGTAAGCAAGGCTGTCAGCATTTAAAAAAATCAATAAATTGGACATCCTACACAAACTGCAAAAATGTTAAATGATTACATCAACTTTTGTAGAAGATATTTGGCATAAAAAAACTGAGCAAACAAGGAACATAAGAGAAATTCCTCATCTAGATAAAGAATATCTACCAAAACCAGCTTTAATAGTGAAATTGGACAGTTTTCCCTTAAGTTGGAGAAAGGGGGAAGTGTCTTTTTCTCACCACTACTTTTCAATATTATGGTGGAATTACTAGACAGTGCAGTAACACAAAGAAAGGATACAAAATGCATACATATTGGGAAGGAAGACATAAAACTGCTAGCAAATGTCATTATTGCATGTATAGAAAATTCAAAAGTACATCATAAGTACCCCTGGAACAATGTTAGTGTAGCAAAGTGGCAAATTACATGTACAATTTCATTGTTGTTCCATGTATGGGTAAGAGCTAGGATTTGAAATTTAAAAACAAAATTAAGCATCATTTAAAATTGCATCAGGTTAAGAAGCAAATCCCAATCGGTGTCTTTTAACTGGACAGTTCAGGCCATTAACGTTCAATGTGACTAATGAAAAGTGGTAACTTTGCCCTGCCATTTGCCAAAGATAAGTTCTAATATATGCTTTGAATTCCCTGTGATCTTTTGCTATGAGGTTTCCTTCCTTTATCTTCTTTCATACTGATGATCGTGTTTCTGTGTTTCTGTGTGTAACACATCTTTAAGCATCTGTTGCAGGGCTGGACAAGTGGCCACAAAGTCTTTCAATTTCTGTTTGTTATGAAAAGTCTTTATTTCACCTTCATTCACACATGATAGCTTTGCAGGATATAATATTCTGGGCTGGCAGTTTTTCTCTTTTAGTACCTGGGCTATATCTCGCCATTCCCTCCTAGCTTGTAGAGTTTCTGATGAGAAGTCAGCAGTGAGTCTGATTGGCGATCCTCTGAGAGTAATCTGACGTTTCTCTCTTGCACATTTTAGGATCTTTTCTTTATGTTTCACTGTGGAGAGTTTAATTACAACGTGTCGTGGTGAGGATCTCTTTTGGTCGTGTTTATTAGGGGTTCTGTGAGCTTCCTGTACTAGGATTTCTCTGTCCTTCTCCAAACCCAGGAAGTTCTCTGCAAGTATCTCACTAAAAAGGCCTTCTAATCCTTTCTCCCTCTCCATGCCTTCAGGAACTCCTAGAACCCGAATGTTGGGTTTTTTAATAGTATCCTGAAGATTCCTGACAATATGTTTTAGATTTCTAATTTCCTCTTCTTTTCTTTGATCTGACTGTATCCTTTCCTGTTCTCTGTCTTCTAAGTCCGATATTCTCTCTTCTGCTTCACCCATTCTGTTTGTAAGGCTCTCTATTGTGTTTTTCATTTGATCTATTGAATTCTTCACTTCAGTCACTATCACAGTTTCCTGTTGTACTGATTGTTTCGTTTCATTTTGATTCCTCCTTAATATTTCATTTTCACGAGAGAGATTTTCTATCTTGTCCATTAAGGCTTTATGTAGTTCAAGAATTTGAGAACTTCTTAATGTTCTTATCAATTTTTTGAGATCTGCTTCTTGCATTTCTTCTATGTCATCATCTTCATAATCTTGAATTGGGGTGTCTTTTTCATTTGAGGGCATCATGGTGACTTCCTTGTTTTTATTACCTCGGTTTTTGCATTTGTTATTTGGCATATTGGAGATATTTGGTTTCTTCACTGTGGTGCTTTTTCTTGTTATACTATGACTCTAGATTAAGTGGACTATCTGTTTTTGATGGAGCCTTAGGGCTTGAGATGGGTGTGGCCTGAGAGCTCTGTTTGGTGTGCCAAAGGTGACACTCCCAGGTTAGGCGTGGTAAATCTCTCTCTCTCTCTCTTTCTCTTTTTGATTCAAAAGGGAAGTAATTCCACACAGCTGAACAAAGTTGGAGTTAGTTAGCAGGCAAATGATATACCCACAGGAGCCAGAGATCAGAAGCTCTTTCCCAAGGACCACACAGGGAATCTGTTTGGCCCTCAGAGTGGGCTCAAATTCTCCTTCAGTCTCCCACTGGGTTGCCAAAGTTACGGAATTGTAGCATCTCTGGAGAGTACTCAGGTGAATTCCGTGAGTTCTCTCCCCCACCGTCTCTTTTTTCACAGTCTCAGTTCAGTAGTGCCACAAATTTACTAGGTCCTAATCTCCTGTTAATTTGCCCCGCCCAGAGTCAGGTTTTTTTGCTAGGCTCAGGGCCGGTGCAGACCTGAGTTCGCTCTGCTTATGACGTATGTCCAAGATGGCGCCTGCTCTTTGTCTTGCTCGCCCTTGAGAGGTGAGCGGAGAGAGAGAAACCCGTGTCCGTACCAGTCACCTTTTTTTTTTTCTCTCTCTCTCTTCCAGTTAGCCTGGTGAACTCCCCCCCCCCCCCCCCGGGGTCGTTCCCTCTAGTCTCCTCTCTCCGCTTGCCTGCCGGTGTCTCGGGCTATTGAGGTTCGGCTCACCTCGCGTTCCAGCACTGGTGTGTTGAGTCTGCCGCTGGTGTCCCGAACTGTGGGCTCCCACGCTCTCCACGCAGGTCCACTGTGAATCACGCATTCCGGAAGAGTTTCTTCTGCTTTTTCCTCCCCTACTCTTCCTTGAAACTGCAGTATCTCCACTTTTATTAAACTATCTCTCCTCGGACTATCAGTGTGCTCCCTTCCTATTCCGCCATCTTGCCTCTGAGCCATGGGTTTTGTTTTTTAATCCACCCAGCCAGTCTGTGTCTTTTACCTGGGGAGTTGAGGACATTTACATTCAAGGTGCCTATTGACAAGAAATGACTTTGCTCTGCCATTTTCCCAAAGATATTCCTAACTTATACTTTGAACTTCCTGTGATCTTTTACTGAGAGACTGTCTTCCTTTACCTGCTTTCTTGGTGATGACCATGTTTCTGTGTGCAACACATCCTTAAGCCTCTGAATGAGTGGTGACAAATTCTTTCAATTTCTGTTTGTTGTAAATGGTCCTTATTTCACTTTTATTCACAAATGAGAGCTTGCAGGATATAATATTCTGGGATGTCAGTTTTTTTCCTCTTAGGACTTGGGCTATATCTTGCCATTCTCTCCTAGCCTGCAGGGTTTCTGTTGAGAAGTCTGCTGTGAGTCTAATTGGAGATCCCCTGAAAGTAATCTGGCATTTCTCTGGTGCACATTTTAGCATCTATTCTTTATGCTTCACTGTGATGAGTTGGATTACGATGTGTTGTGGTGAGGATCTTTTCTGGTCATGTCTATTGGGAGTTCTGTGTGCTTCCTGCACTTGGAGGTCTTTTTCTCTAAACCTAGGAAGTTTTCTGCTGTTATCTCACTAAAAAGGCCTTCTAATCCCTTCTCTCTCTCCATGTCTTCAGGAACTCCTAGAACCTGTATATTGGGGTTTTTGTATAGTATCCTGTAGATTTCCAACAGTGTATTAGTTTTCTAATTTCCTCTTCTTGTCTTTGGTTTGACTGTATACTCCTGTGCTCTGTCTTCTAAGTCCAATATTCTCTCTTCTGCCTCACTGATTCTGTTCTTAAAGCTCTCCACTGCATTTTTATTTGTTCTGTTGAATTCTTCATTACATTTTGATTTCTCTTTGGGATCTTAATTTCATGGAGAAATTTTCTTTCATGTCTTGCATGGATTTCAGTAGTTCATGCATTTGCTTTTGATTACTTCTATGTAATCTTATGATCAATTTTTTGAGTTCCATTTCTTGCATTTCTTCTATCTCCCCGTCTTCACAATCTAGTATCCAAGTGTCATGCTCTTTTGGGGGTGTCATACTGTCTTCCTTATTCTTGTTTCCTGGATTGGTGAGTTTGTTGTTGAGCATTTGTGGAGATACTCTTTGGTTTCTTTTTCTCCCCCCACCTTTTTTTTTGCTGTGGCTGCTTTTATCATTGTACTGTGACTTTGTAGATAAGTGGAATGTCTGCTTTCAGTGAATCTCTAGAGGTTTGTAGTGGGTTTAGCCAGAGAGCTCTCTTCAGTTCTTCAGGGTTTAGGGCATGCCTAAGGTGACACACCAGGTTTGGCATGGTGTCTCTCTCTCTCTCTCTCTCTCTCTCTCTCTCTCTCTCTCTCTCCCTCTTAATCAGAAGGGAGGTTTATTCTGCTCAGCTGAGCTCCTCTCCTCAATGGACACCAGTGCCAGAGCGCTAGCCCCAGTGGGTATAACATTGGTCCACTCTGTCCCAAGGACCACAAAAGGGACCTGTGCAGTTCTCAGTGTAAGTTCAGATTCCCCAGCAATGTCTCTCACCTCACTGCTTCTTTGCCTGAAGGCTGGAGTAGATTAGGTCAAGCAGGGGAGGGCCTGGGCTGGAGGCAGCCTGGGCGAGAGAGGTCCAGCACAGGCGGCACAGGCCCCACTCTCCCACGGTGGTTGGTGGAGTCTCCACTCCCCTGCGGCAACTTCCGGCCTTTCCTTTGAGGGCGGCCTTGATTTCTTGCCTGAGGCAGTGCCCTTGGGGTTCCTGGACCATTCCAGAGGCCTCTGTGCATGGCTGGACACCATGCCATGTCAGATGAGGTCAGCATTCTGTGGGTGAGCCCCCCACCCACCCTGGGGCTCCCTCAGCTCCTGGATCTGGAAGAAGCCCACTCCCAAGACTTGCTGAGCAGCTGGCCAGCGGGTGACACCCTTGCAGACCTGTTCTGCTGCCCCGGAGTCACGCACGGGGCCGTTGGAGTCTGCAGAGCCACCGCTCAGCCCCGCCTGTTTCCCTGCAGCAACCTTGCTACAGCTCTGAGCCCTGAAGGGTGTGGCAGCGCCGCCCAGGAGAGGCACAGGGCGCTGTGTTTCCGCTCTCCACCCCCCACCCCTTCCCTGCAGAAGGACAGCGGGCAAAGAGCTGAGTGGGCTTGGCTGTCCCTGGCACACAGCCTGAAAGGCTCTCACAGAGGACACAGTCGAGTTTGCCCAGGTGCTTCCCACATTTTTGCTCTATTTGTAACTCCCGCCTGCTGTGCAGAGCACTTTGGAAGTCTCTTCTGTAGAGGAGACACGGCCGCAACCAGAGACTAAGGAAAGTGGAGTCTTCGAGAGTTATCTTGTCCAGGGAGGGAAGATGTCCTAAACTCTGCCTTCTGTACTCCTTCTGTAACTTCTGTAATCCGTCCTCTACATCTGTCCCGGTAACTCTTTATAAATGTACGGGACCCACTGGCCACTGAAGTGTGGTCTTCAGTCATGTGGGCTAGTTCTCCCCAAGTAGTCCCAGTCACGTGGGGTGTGTTCCTTCTAATTTACTTGAAAGGTAGAGAGACAGAGACAGCCATCTTCCATTCACTGACTCTCAATGCCCACAAGAGCTGGGGCTGGGCCAGTCCGTAGCCAGGGGCTGGCGACTCAGTCCTGGTCTCCCATGGGTGACAGAGCCCTGAGGACTCGAGCCGTCACTGCTGCCTGCAGGAGTGCACATGAGCAGGAAGCAGAGCCAGACATTCTGACGGGACGCAGGCATCCCGAGCAGCGGCATCTCTTTCGTTCTTTCTTTCTTTCTTTTTTTTTTTAAGATTTTATTTATTTGAGGCCAGCGCTGCGGCTCCCTAGGCTAATCCTCCGCCTTGCGGCGCTGGCACACTGGGTTCTAGTCCCGGTCGGGGCGCCGGATTCTGTCCCAGTTGCCCCTCTTCCAGGCCAGCTCTCTGCTGTGGCCAGGGAGTGCAGTGGAGGATGGCCCAAGTGCTTGTGCCCTGCACCCCATGGGAAACCAGGAGAAGCACCTGGCTCCTGCCATCGGATCATCGTGGTGCGCCAGCCGCAGTGCGGCAGCCATTGGAGGGTGAACCAATGGCAAAGGAAGACCTTTCTCTCTGTCTCTCTCACTGTCCACTCTGCCTGTCAAAAAAAAAAAAAGATTTTATTTATTTGAGAGGTAGAGTTACAGACAGTGAGAGGGAGAGACAGAGAGAAAGGTCTTTCATCCGTTGGTTCACTCCCTAATTGGCCACAAGGGCCAGAGCTGTGCTGATCCGAAGCCAGGAGCCATGGGCTTCCTCCGGGTCTCCCACATGGGTACAGGGGCCCAAGCTCTTGGGTCATCTTCTACTGCTTTCCCAGGCTGCAGCAGAGAGCTAGACTGGAAGAGGAGCAGCCGGGACTAGAACCAGCACCCATATGGGATGCAGGTGCTGCAGGCAGAAGATTAACCTACTGCGACACAGTGCTGGCCCCAGCAGCATTTCTTTTAAAATATTTTTAAGTTGCATTTTCTTTAAAATCTTTTTAAATTAGTTTTTTTTAAGTTTTTATTTAGTGAATGCATTTTTTCATAGATACAACTTTAGGAATATAGGGGTTCTTTCCCCCATGCCCCCCCAACTCCCATCCCACCTCCCTCCCTCTCCCATCTCCTTCTTCATTATGCTTCAATTTTAGTTTGATTTTATATACAGAGAACCAACTCCATGTTTAGCATAGATTATATTCTTTTTTTTTAGTGTCTCAAAAATCAGTAAAACTTTATTCGCTTCCATTCTTTCACATTAACAGAAAATTCGAGAAAGCCAAAAATGTTTTGTGTTTGCAAAGATAAACGGCCTCTTTATCCAGAGATCAAAACCTCAAAGGACAATGGGGAAGATCAAAGCACCCTCCCCTGCACCCCCTAAGCTGACCCAAGTCATGCTAGACAAAGCCTTCAGTCCACTGGCCAGGGACCCTGTATTTGGCCAATTTAAGATGAGGGCCAAGAAATCAGACCAATCCATTCCCGTGATACAAGGTGGAACAGAAGCTACACCAAGATTCACGTACCTTTATTCTACAAGACACAGGAACCAGGCAGCTACTTATAAAACAAAACAAAACAAAACAAAAACAAACAAACAAAAAAAAAACAAGATTCATTTCAGGCACAACTTTTTAATTTTTTTCTGTTTTGTTTTAAAATCAGTGAAAGAAACTGGGTCCTAGAAGCTGCAGTGGTCTAAGCAGCAGCAAGTTTGTGCATTCTTTTGTTTATTTAAATATGTTAAATTATCACACTGCTGGCAAGCCTCATTTGCATGAAATTCTGCACCATACATGCTAATTGTAGTAAAGTTATTTACCCCCCATCCCAGGAAAAAAAACTACTCTGGAAGATAATTTTCATTAAAACCTAACCAAACTTCGTGAAGTGGATTGTGACAAGATTATAAATGATATGAAAAATAACGTTTTTAACATTTAGCTATCAACTTAAGAACATGGTTTGCCCATACAAATTTTTGTACTTTTTAAAAAGGTAATATAATCTACCCTCATATGGCCCTCAGAATTAAAGCATAACGAACAGGAAGGAAAGGAAAAGAGTGCAACTGAGTGCTAAGGCAGAACATCTTGCCAGAGTAATGAAGTGGAATTTACACTAAATATCAAGTGCAGAATTTCATAGGGCCAACAAGATAACAGTCTACTTTTCACTTACACAGGCGAAGTGGATTTGTCCATTACCAGTTGCGTTAAATGCACCAAATAAAGTTCCCAAAATTGATACTATAAGGCGTCACCTTAAGTTTTCCAGGCTGCAACTGTGCATAATTTTAAAATGGTTTTCTTAAATTTATTTATTTTTTTAAACATAACATGAGGAAGGTGTTCAAACTGGTGTAAAAGCTCAAGAGAATAAGCATTCCAGATTTTGGGAGGGATGAAGATGGAGATACTCAAAACCCTTCACCAGAATCCCCCCAACTTGAGCATAGTGGATTAATGATGTGCTTTGTGGATGTGGTTAGTCAATGACACCAGCCTGATGGATCTCTCTGTGCCAAATCCCATTGAGTTATCCGGTCCCCTTGGCTGACAAAGAACCATAAGGCGAGGAGCATTGGCATCATCAAGGGTGATGTTCCTCAAAGATTGACCAAGTGACCAGGTGGAGGGGCTGTAACAGCCTGGGGGCCCTCTCAGACCCGCCAAACATTACAGGTGCTGCACTTGCCAGGTCTGACTAAGATCACTGAGGACTCCACCTCATCTGTGCCTGGAGCTCGATGCCGTCCTGAACGGCTTTCCCGTGGAAGAAGAGCTTCTCGCTGTCTCCTGCTTCATAGTTACTGATCTTTCACACACTCCACCGTGGCCCTATGCAGGGGCATGATGCTGGGGGCCATAGTCTGTGCATTCTGACCCAGGGCACACAACTGGAACTTGATACTCTCCCCTTTCTGCATGCAACCCCCTTTGTTGGCCATCCCATCTATGCCAGATGGACAGACCTCACCCTTCACATCCCCTTCCTCCACAGTCTCAATCACTTGGTACTCTGGCTGTGTTGGATCGACACTCCTCAGGGGCGAATGACTTTCCCAGAGTAGATGGTGGGAATGCCATTCACTGAGTGCGTTTTGTTCACTTTTTCAGCACTGATTTTGTTGTCTTTGCCTTTGGACAAGCTGTACTCGACCATGTCCCCTAGTTCCAGACTATTGACATCACCAGAGAACTCACTGTAATGGAAAAAGATGTCCTTATTATGATTGGCTGCTTCAATAAATCCAAAATTATCCTTCAGATATAACCCAAGAGTCTCTTGGAATGGGAATTACGACCTAAAAGTCTCACACAAGTTGCAATCTGCTGGCCAGGCCTCTGTCACTAATACTAAATTCAATCTTATCTCCTGTTTGAGAGGAAGTAGATCCTTCCACACCCTTGGCTTGAGAAGCGATAGTCAGTTTCACCCCACGATCGTCATGAGCAATAATGCCATCTTCAGGCTCCTCTTTGCCTTTATTTGGGCTGGTGGTTTTAGGATTGGAACAAGTGGCTTCTTTTTCTACAGTGAATGAGAGTGGAATGAAACCGTCCTCACAGCATGATTTCTTTGGGCAGAGAACATGTCAGGCACCACAGTAAACTCTGCTTCATCTGCAGTATGGAGCTGGTTCCCACCCAGACTTTCCCTGAGGGGGAAGAACAGACGACACGAGCATCGCGGTCCACACACTTGGCGAAACCAAAACCCTCTCCCATGGCAGCAGTCACACCCATTTCTCTGGCTTCATTAGTGAACTGAAATGTATCTGATAGAACTTCTATGTTGGTTGCACATTCTAATCTGTCATGTCGATCTGTTGAAATACGAAATCTAACATGGTAGCCTTCTAGCAAGGTCACCTTGGATTTTGTATCTTTGTCTCCAAAGGGAAGTTCTTTAGGAATCACGGAGTCAACTTTGATGCGTCCTGGCAATGGGTTATTCTGGTTTTTACTGGGTACTTTTGGGATAACTTTGGTTACAGTTCCTTCAAAATGTTCAGTGCTGGTATCTTCAAAAATGACTGTTCCTTGAGGCAACAGTCTGATATCTGTTGCAACTTCTTTACCATTTCTATCCTTGATTGTGAATTCCACATCGTCTCCAGGCTGTAAAGCTTCTATGTTGCCTTTAAATTCACCATAGTGAAAGAATATTTCTTCTACAATATCACCTCTTTCAATAAAGCCAAACACCTCCTTCACGGCACACACCACTCCTGAGAGCGGGCTTGCTTCTTTTCCAACAGCATAATGTTGGGAGCACTTACAGCACCAGCATGTTTACTACCAATTAAAAAGTTAATTTTATCTCCAGTTTCTAGCTGAACATTCCCTTCAACAACTTCAGGGTGTAAGTCAGATAAAACACTTCTTGTGCGTTCATTGGTTCTTCAGGGAGGATTTCTTTTTTCTTCTTTTTCTTTTCCTTTTTTTTACAGGAAGAGTGGACAATGAGAGAGAGAGAGAGAGAGAGAGAGAGAGAAAGGTCTTCCTTTGCTGTTGGTTCACCCTCCAATGGCCACCGCGGCCGGGCGCTGTGGCCGGCGCACCGCGCTGATCCGATGGCAGGAGCCAGGTGCTTCTCCTGGTCTCCCATGGGGTGCAGGGCCCAAGCACTTGGGCCATCCTCCACTGCACTCCCTGGCCACAGCAGAGAGCTGGCCTGGAAGAGGGGCAACCGGGACAGAATCCGGTGCCCCGACCGGGACTAGAACCCAGTGTGCCAGCGCCGCAAGGCGGAGGATTAGCCTATTGAGCCGTGGCGCTGGCCCCAGGGAGAATTTCTGATTTTATCTCCACCAGTTTAACAGCAATGGGTTTCCCAGTCCTCTGGTCAGATGATACTTCAAACTCAACATTGTCTCCCCCTTTTAAGTCCTGCAGGTCGCCATTATACTGTGAACAGTGGAAGAAGAGTCTAGCTTGGCGTTCGGAGCACTGAATCACTCCAGAGGAGGTTAACAGTTTTTCAGCAGCCCAGCCTCACGCGGTGCTGCCGAGTGCCATGGGGAACCCGTTGTGTCCATCGTGGAGAAACTCATCTTGCAGTGGTGATCAAACACCGCACTTTCAGCAGCATTTGCTGACTCTTCGTTTCAGCACACGTTTCAAAGGATGAAAGCTGCTAGTATTAAAGAGCGAGAAGATGATCTACCCAGCTAATAAAGAACACAGCCGCTGCTGCCCCAGGCAACCTCACAGACTACTAGCAGCATTGGGGAGTGCTCGTTCAAAGCTGTTGAGTAGACACAAACTTCTTGTGTCTTCCACTTAAGTGTAGTCTTCTTTGGTCTTGTTGGTTGTTTTGAGGTTTGTTCTTTGCCTGAGCTGAACTTGAAGCAGCAGTTTCAGGTGGTAAAGTCTGTTCTGTTACACATCATACCATCAGCTCAGCGCCCCCTCTCCAGTGCTGCCATAAGCAGCACGGCCCGGTACACAGGAATAAACCTTGCTTCTCTCGCTAGCACAGATTTCAACAGTTTGCACCCACCCCCACACACAACATGTAGAGCACAATTTGGGAATAAAATTTGCAGTTGATTCTCATAGTACAATTCATTAGGGACGGAGGGGAAGGGGAGAGGGAGTGGGAGAGGGGAGCGTTGTGGATGGGAGGGAAGACACGGGGGGTGGGGGGGAAGAGGCTATTGTGGTCCAGAAGCTGTACTTTGGAAATTTATGCTCATTAAATAAATTAAAAAAAAAAACAATTCATTAGGGACGGAGGTCCTACATGGGAAGCAAGTGCACAGGGACTTCTGTTGTTCCTTTAACGATTAACACTCTGATTTATGACGTCAGTGATCATCTGAGGCTCTTGCCATGGCTGCCAAGGCTATGGATGCCTTTCGTGACCATAGACTCCATCGGTATTTGGACACGGCCATAAGCAAAGTGGAAGTTCTCTCCTCCCTTCAGAGAAAAGCACATCCTCCCTTGATGGCCCTTCCTTTCCTCTGAGGCCTCACAGAGATCCTCCGTGTAGAATATTTTTTGCCAGAGTCCTGGATTTCCATGCCTGAAACACTCTCGCAGGCCTTTCAGCCAGACCTGGAAGCCTTAAGGGCTGATTCTGAGGTCAGAGTGTTACTTACAGCGACTGTCGTTCTAGGAGTCTGCTGTGTGGAGTGCTTCCCATACTGGACTTTCCTTCCTTTTTAATTCTACAATTTTTACCGGGCACTTTAAATTAGTTTTTAACAGTTTCAATGTGGTATATGGATAAAACTCTAGGAACATAATAATATTCCCTCTCCCTCCCTCCCCCTCCCTCCCCTCCCCCTCCCTTCCCCCTCCCCTTCGTACTTTCCTTCCTTCTCCCTCTCTTTTTTGAGATAACATTCAAATTTACATTAAGTAAAAGGGCTTAATACTTTTTAAAATTTAGGAATATTTTATCTTTTCAAAGTGTTTAGGAGTTCTTTAATTAGAAAAACAAAGGCAATTGGATTATCCATCAGGCTCTAAAAGCACCCATGAATTAAGTCACTCACATTCCCCACTTAAAAAACAAAACCAGGCCTGAACCACTGTTGAGCTTTCTCACAGTAAGGAGTAAGACCTGCCACTCTGAGCATGGAAACAACTGATTGATCAGACGTCTGGTCTGTTCAAGCATCAGGCCCACTGAAGACAGAGTTAACACACAGCTCCTGGAAGAGGAAAGGATTCCACCCAGCACCCACTTCTTTGACGAGTTCCTGGGACGCGGTTTACACATCTGGCCCAGAGCTCTACCCTGAAGCGTCCGCATGTGCTTGGTGCTGAGTAGCTCCAACAGGAGAGGAGAGAACTTGTGCACTCGGCCTGGCAAACAGCCCTGGGCGTTCTCAGACACAGGAAGTAGCACTGCCTGCAGTGAAAACTCCGACAATCAAAGACACAGACGCCATGAAGCAGAGTCCTACAAATGGGAGAAAATTACATGCAGTTTTGCCAACGGATTGCTTTATATATCAGGAGAAAAGTCACAAAGAGGTTTTCTGTGAGATTAAAAATTAACTTTTCATTGATACTCAGGTGATTTTGTGGTATTAAAATCAGAAAAATCAATTTAACCCACATGGAATTTAGGGAAGAAATGCAGGACCAGTAATGTGGAATAATAATTGCACTTCTGCTAACTCACTAAAAAATGCCAACTGAACATTTCCAGGAAAATTTTATTTAAAAAAAGCAGATCAACATTACAATTGAAGAATCTGATCTAAATATGCACTTGACAGAAACCATTTTGTTGTCTGTTTCACTGTCTGAATATTCTTTACCATGACTCTTTTTTTTAAAGATTTATTTGAAAATCAGAGTTACACAGAGAGAGGAGAGGCAGAGAGAGACAGAGACAGAGACAGAAACAGAGAGAGAGGTCTTCCATTCGCTGGTTCACTCCTCAATTGGCTACAATAGCTGGAGCTGCGCCAATCCGAAGCCAGGAGCCAGGAGCTTCTTCCAGGTCTCCTACGCGGGTCCAGGGGCCCAAGGACTGGAAGTGTGATGTTTCGAAGAAGCCCCTGCTGTGACTGCTTCCGCTGCAGTCTCCTGGGCTGGAGGGCACCTGGCTATCCCCTTGACGCCTTGTCCAGGCTCTGATTACTGTCCAGGTGCCGTAAGGTTAATTTCAGCGAGTCATACTCCCGGAGTCGGTTGTCTTCTAGGTGGTGGCATTTGAGCATTGTGACTGGGCCATAGAGTTTGGAGACATCCAAGCAAAGGTCATTGTTCCGATTTCTTTGTTGGCAGTGTACGAGAAAGCCTGATTACCTCTCGTACTGTGACAATTAAAAATTCCAGCTTTTCATTCTCTTTTGTAGCCATGTTATCCAGACACTGATTTGTTTCCACATTTCAGATCTCTCCCAATGAGAAACAGTGACATGGAATTTGCGAATCAGGATCAATGTTCTCTAGGTACCAAGAGAAAGGTTTGCACTGTGGCTTGTGTCTTAGAGCAAGTCTCGATGATCTATCTCCACAGTCTACCTTTGTAACACCTGGAGAGATTGTATAGAAAATGATCTTGAATTCAGCCATCCACACTCTGCAAGTCGTCTGTTATTTTTATTGATAATTTGCCCTGTGCTTCCTGGAAATATGTAAGGTGTAGCTTTCCAAAACATGTCCAACGTGTGAGCATGTAACAGTTTGCAAAGTTCCTCCACACTGCCAAATCCTAAAGGAGATTTCTAGGTTTGCTCCCCAAATATCCATTCCAGCATCATATGTACCGATTTCCTGAAAGTAATCTCTAACAGTTGTTTAACAAGTAATTTTTAAAAGATTTATTTATTTATTCGAAAGACAGAGTTACAGAGAGGCAGAGGTGGGAGGCGGGGGAGGGGGAGAGAGAGAGAAAGAGGTCTTCCATCTGCTGGTTCCCTACCCAAATGGCTGTAATGGCTGGAGCTGTGCAGATCTGAAGCCAGGAGCCAGGAGCTTCTTCCAGGTCTCCCACTCAGGTGCAGGGGCCCAAGCACTTGGGCCATCTTCCACTGCTTTTCCAAGCCGTGGCAGAGGGCTGGATCGGAAGAGGGGCAGCTATGTCTCGAACCAGCGCCCCTATGGGATGCTGGCACTGGAGGTAGCAGCTTTACCTGCCACAGTGCTGGCCCCAGGGCTTAGTGCTTTTGTAAACTTTGTTTTATAGCTTTGTCCAACCAATGGTTAAGAATGCTATACTTCTATAGTTTTAATGATCTGTGATTGTTTTTACATTCACTGTACATGGGTGAAATGGTCATTTTCCCATTCAACTGTTGTTTATAGCCATTGTCTATACTCCCAATAAACTAGGGTCTTTTTGCTTTTTTCTTGTTAAACTTTTTTTTTTTTAAGATTTACTTATTTATTTGAAAGGTAGAGTTAGAGGGAGATGCAGAGACAGATAGAGAGAAAGGTTCTCCATCTGTTGGTTCACTCCCCCGATGGCTGCAACAGCAGCAGCTGGGCTGATTGGAAGTCAGGGCCAGGCCATTTGGTCTGGTCTCCTCCTTGGGCCATCCTCCGCTGCCTCCCCAGGCCATTAGCAGAGAGCTGAATCAGAAGTGGAGCAGCCAGTATTAGAACGTGTGCACACATGGGATGCCAACACCACAGGCAATGGCTTTACCTGCTGTGCCATGGTGCTGGCCCCTTGGTATGTGGCAGGATTCCTGTACTGAGACAAGACACCAAGGCCTCTTAACAAGAGGTAGTCTTTTATTACGCCAGCATAAGGCCCAGGTGGAATTTCTTATCCGAAATCCTGAGTCCTGAACAAAGAAGGCTTTTGCCTTCTGTATGACTTTAGCCTCCTTGTCTCCTTTATATGGTTACACGCGATTGGATACGGTAATGTTGCATGGCAGCCGCAGGCTTGATAGAACACTGCCCGCGGACCACAGTTAACTGGAGATTTTATGTATGTGTGTGTGTCTATCTATCTCACACGTGCTGAGCCGTCTGCTGTCTGCTCTGTACCAGCGAGCAGAACCGGACAGGGCTACGTTTGAGCAGACGGTGAGTGCCGGGAAGCATCGCAGGCGGCAGGCACAGCCGCGTGCACTCCAGGAACGCAGGCCTTGCTTTTTCTTTGTCTGACCTTGGGAAGGTTTCTGCCACAGCTTTCGTCATGTCAGTTAGAGACAAGGCTAGTTAAAACACAAGGGCTCTGTCCCAGGTAAACTTCTCTTTTGGTGACGTCTTTAGCTCTTTTTTCCCTATTTGCGTGGGCAGTGGTTGCCTTTATAATTCGAGATCTAAAGACTTCGTTGTGCTGTACCCCTTACACAGCGAACTGCTGCTTTTTACTACATGCAGGGGTGACACTGGCTGTCTTCCCTCCTCTCTGTGCCCCTCTGCCTCCCGGAGCACGGCGGTGGTCGGGCACTAGAGATTTGGCATTTACTGGTGCTGTGTTCAGAGGCTTGCTTTGGCTTTCCTGGTGACCTTCAACTTGGGGCTGCAGGAGGGAGCCACACACACAACAGCTGTCCACCCCGTGTCCTCACCTGTGGCTGCTGAGTGTGGCCGAATGCTGGCTTTGTTAGGGCCACAGTGCTTCTTTTCTGTGCAGGTGAACAGTTGCCTGTCGTCTGTGTTACCACTGAGCACACTTCATGTTTGCTGCTGGGTCTTGGCCCAGCTTCTCCAGCCTCTCGTGGTGGCCAGGGGCTTCCTGCAGCTGCGTCCTGAGCGGTTGTGGAAACCCAGTTCCCCAGCTCCGATGTGCTTCAAACTGTTTCACAGCAACCTTTGTTCTGAACTCCGGGCCACAGCTGGAGGAGTTTTATGTGTGGCCTGAGGCACTGTGGGTATAATAACTACTACCAGCATAACCACGGTGCCTCAGACCAGCACAAATTCCCCTGCAGCCCGGAGCAGTGCTGGGAGTCTCTGGTCTTCATGCTTTGGAGAGGGTTGACCTGTGCCAGGGCTCTGGGGCTGCAGCTGGCCAGAGACAGTCCTCACCGAGGCCCATTGGGGCCTGACCTAGGCTGCTGTGGGGGGGTCTTCCAAAGAGAGAGGGTCCATGAAGAATTTTCCTCCTCCTGCCCCTCCCCAAGCATTGAGGGAGGGTCTGTGGGTTCCAGATGAAGATGGCGGACCCAGGGACATCCTCAGCTGAACTCCTCCTCTCCTTTCCAGGGTGCACAGCTGCCCTGGCTGCTCTCCACACCTGTGTCTCTCTGCACCTGCCCTGCGGCTCCCGGGGACATGGGAGAGGCCAGATGGTGGGTGTGTCTGACCAGTGTCCAGGCCAGGCTGGGTAGGAGGGGCAGTGGTTCAAGCGTGGTACCCCCTATGCTGGTGTTTACTCAGCAGGGGCAGCCGATGAAGTGTGTCCTGCACCTTACACGTCAGCACTGACAGCTGGAGGCTCCTACCACATCCCCAAGCAGCCCTGCACCATGTTCACCCCCTCTGAGGATCCTGGTGCTTCCTCATGCAGGACTGGCGAGGGAAGAGCAGGGGGAGTGAGAACTGGGCCCTGGGACCCACACCCATCCACCCTGTGCAAGTCGCCGGAACCCATGAGCAGGGGCTCAACACAGGCCTTCTTCGTCCTCCACGTCCTCTGGAGTTGGGGCTCAGAGGCCACCCCAGGGCAGGGCTGCCTCTCTGGTGTGAGCACCAAGTTTGTGGGTGCTAGGCTGCTGGCTGTGTGAGGGATAAAGTATAGGAGCGGTAGACAGTGCTGGGGTGGACTCTAAGCCTTAGCGATTGGGGTCTGCTCTGGCCCCTCAACTGCTGAGGGTCTGGTGGGAGGGGCGGGCTCAGGCCCTGTTGGGGCAGCTAATTTTGAATGTGGACCGCATTGCCATGGGTTCCAAGACCCGAGAGGCACAGTAATCGAGGCCCTGACCCTATGGCCTTTCCCGGCCAGGCACCTTGGGGGTGTGGGGCAGTGAGAGGGACGGGCTCAGGGTGAGGGGCTGAGCTCAGCTGAGGGGCACACTGGCTGCTCCCAGATGTTCAGGGCTGTCAGCCAGGAGCCTGTGGGCTGTAGGTCCCTGAGGGTTTTTGTGCTGGGTGCACTACTGTGGTAATCACCATAGTCATCGTAGCTACACGGTAGGTCGGCCCTTCACAAAATCCCTGCCTCCTCGTCCTCTGCCAAGACCACAGCCCCGAGCTCAGCTCACTGTTCCCGCGTCTTCCGTGCAGCTCTCCAACTGGAATGTGATCCTCAGCGAGTCTGATCTGGACGGAGTCGACGTGGATGTCTGTGTTGGACTTGTTTTTTACTTCTTCGACCAGCACTGAAAGTGAAGCCACCATGCCACTCCGTGTGACACTGTCCTGTGCTGCCATCACGTTTGCTCTGCCACCGTGAGACTTAGTAGCACCTGCTCTGCCTCGGGCGGACGTCTGATCACTTCCTGTTAGGGGTATTCATTTTTGGAAACATTTTATTTTTTAATTTTTAAAAAGATTAATTTATTTGTTTGAGAGGCAAGTTTACAGACAGAGAGAGGTAGAGACAGAGAGAGAGGCGAAATCTTCCATCTGCTGGTTCACTCCCCAAATGGTCTTTAGGGCCAGAGCTGGGCCGATTGGAGTCAGGGGCCAGGAGCTTCTTTGGATCTCCCTCAGAGGTGCAGGGGCCCTAGCAGCTGGGACGTCCTCTACTGCTTTCCCAGGACATCAGCAGGGAGCTGCGTCAGAAGTGGGGCAGCCAGGACTCCATCTGGCACCTGTCTATGGGATGCCAGTGCCCAGGCCAGAGCCACACTTTGTTTCTTTTCTCCTCCTGGCTGGCAGTATCTGTTCATCTCTTTAATTCTGACCCGTCTTTTCTCCCCTGCGCTTTTGTGGTGTCTTATTTTCCTTATGCTTTTGCTACCTCTCTTCCAGAAGTGTTTTGTTGTTGTTGTTCTAGTTCTTTCTGTAAGGTTGGGCAGACCACACTTGTCTCCTCCAGGGTCCAGACCTCGCTTGCTCCTCCTCAGCCCAGGCCACTCTCGTCCACTCCTCAGCCCTTTTGAGTCTTGCAATGGGCTTCATAGTTTTCCTTGAGGAATGCACTTTTTATTCATGAAGAATCACTTGACATTTTCATCTTATCC
This sequence comes from Oryctolagus cuniculus, assembly GCF_051225735.1. NCBI lineage: Eukaryota > Metazoa > Chordata > Mammalia > Lagomorpha > Leporidae > Oryctolagus > Oryctolagus cuniculus. The sequence goes on from NC_142886.1 coordinate 52,181,553, forward strand.
TTTGGCGATTGTTTTTTTCTGATATGTGTTTTCTTTTGGTGCTGCATTTTGCTGCTGTTTGGATCAAGCTGGTCCTGTTCTAATCCAAGTTCACCACTAGTGATGTGGACCAGGCTTAGCAGACCCACTTCCCCACCATGCCCCTCAGCTTCCCTTCCCACCTTGCACTGAGCCTGAGCCACTTCCCCATCATGCCCCTGAGTTTCCCTTCCCATCATGCCCCTGAGTTTCCCTCCCACCATGCCCCTGAGTTTCCCTTCCCATCATGCCCCTGAGTTTCCCTTCCCCCATGCCCCTGAGCCTCTGCCGCCTTCCTGCGTCACAGCGAGTGCAGGGAGAAGTCTTCATTTCCAGAAAGGCTCTTTTCTGCCATTGAGCCTCTCACCTCTAGGGATTTGCCTGGTGGCCGTTCACTTCCTCTCCCGACACCTCTGCCCAATGCCAGCCACTTTGGGTATCTGCATTTATTTTGGAGTCTCGGGGTTGTTTCTGTTTCCTGGGTTTACTGATAGAGGAAGTTTTCAATTTTCTTAAAGTCTACCTTTGGATCCAGCAGGAATGCAGCACCCCTCAAAAAGCCAAGATGTGAAGTCCTCCAAGGTGCCCAAGGATGGATGGGAAACATGGAAAAGGAAAAACCAAACACAGCTTCCCCCACTTGCTTTGCCCACACTGGTGGCCTGCTGCCTGGGCTGCTGACCCCCAGCAGGCAAGCATGCAGGGACCTCAGCAGGCGCCTCCAAACCCATAAATTCTTAGTGCCAGACCCACTGGTTGAGGGTTCATCCCCTTGGACGCTGGCCACAATTCCAGGCCATTTCATTTGTGCTTCTGACTGCCCAGTTCCAAATCGTCTCCCACAACCCCTGCCTTAGGTGTGATTAACTCAGAGAAATGCTTTTCTTAGGGTTCCTGTTCATCACATTGCATGTTACAAAGGACACAGGTGAACATCCAGGTGAGGAGAGGTGCAGGTGTGGCCAGGTGTGTGTGGGGCTGGGGTTCCTTTGTCCTCTTTGAGCTCCACCCTCCGGAGTCCTCATACAGCTTTTCTTCCAGGTTCTTATGGCAGCTTCCTTACGGATGGGAACTTGTGGGCCAATTGTATCATGTTCTTACCCACACAGAGATAAGAATTCAAAGCAGAGGCATGACTACAGGTCAGAGGTAAGAGCAGGGCTTCTATAAGGGAGAGGCAGGATAGACACTCATGGGTGGGTGAGGGCCATCCCACACCCAGAGACACCATCACCAGAGGGCCTAGGAGCTGCCTAGCAGGAGAGAACCAGGCACGAGGCCAGAGGGAGGAACAACAAGGGCCAGAAGCAAAAGGCAGAAAAGGACCATGGGCAGTGGTCCCTCTGTGGGAGGGGCTGGTGTCCTAGTGACCATGGGCAGTGGTCCCTCTGTGGGAGGGGCTGGTGTCCTAGTGACCACGGGCAGTGGTCCCTCTGTGGGAGGGGCTGGTGTCCTAGTGACCACGGGCAGTGGTCCCTCTGTGGGAGGGGCTGGTGCCCTAGTGACCACGGGCAGTGGTCCCTCTGTGGGAGGGGCTGGTGTCCTAGTGACCATGGGCAGTGGTCCCTCTGTGGGAGGGGCTGGTGTCCTAGTGACCACGGGCAGTGGTCCCTCTGTGGGAGGGGCTGGTGTCCTAGTGACCACGGGCAGTGGTCCCTCTGTGGGAGGGGCTGGTGTCCTAGTGACCATGGGCAGTGGTCCCTCTGTGGGAGGGGCTGGTGTCCTAGTTGAACATGCAAAGGGCGTGGAGTTTGGACGAGGCTTCACATGCCTAAAGCTTTCTGGGAGTTCCATGGTGCTTCCCTTCCCTGAGGCCATCATGACATATCCTCCTTCCTGGTCCCACATGAGACACAGGTGCATTGTGGGAAAATGGACATACTGGATTGACAGGCAAGGGGTGGAGTTACAATTCAGAGCTACAGGTAGAAACTGTGTAAAAAGATCTTCCAGCTCACCGGTTGCTACCTAACCATCCTGCCTACTTCCCCACTACCAATTACATTCGAGCAATTGATTTAATCATTAGCTGTTGGTGATCAACTCGGCCTGCAGCCCCCTCCCCTCCCCAGAGGCAGTGTGGGACTGAGAGTCGTCTACTTACGTCTACTTAAGTCATCTCTGCTAACGTAAGTAGAAGGCAAACACCTGGAATAGAAAACTAGACCCCCCCCCCCCAGCTCCTCATGCGCTAAGGCACCACTCCCTGCAGCACAAATGAGGCTGAGAATGGGGGAGAGACTTCTTCTTGTCGGACTTCAGCTGGGGCTGCCACTCAGGGACCCTCTCCATCTCTCTCCCCCTGGACTTCCCTCTCCCCGACCAAGGCCAGGTGTCATCCACTTGGGTGTTAGTGGACATCCTAGTGTGGGCTTTTGTCTTCTCGCAAGAAAGAACTCTGGCATGAGACAGAAAGCAGTGGTAGGCAAGTAGCAAGTTTATGGAGGCAGGACATCCATGAGAACGGATGGGACAGAATTCGAGAGAGCACCCAGTCACTGAGACTGGACAGAGCAAGGTCGCACGGGTGAACGGAGAGAACACACCCGGAGCCAGGCAGGCGGCTCAGCAGGGGCTGAGTGCTGAGCGCAGAGTCTGTTTGCAGACTGCGGCTTCTGAGGGAAAGGGTCCAGCTTTCCCCGCCCAGGACAAAGAAAACTCCTCCCGGGTTTTACTACTCAGTGCTGTCAGACTGGGGAGCCCACCTGGCACTGGGCAGGGGAGCTTCCCTGGGTGCCTGCCTTGCTGCATGTTGTCAGGCCAGGTAACCCACGAGGTGCCGAGGAGGGAGACTGCCCTGGGGAGGTTCCTCTGGGGGAGAAGGGCTGAGACCACCCGGGCAGGACTCTGCAGTGTAAACTGGGCTGCTTCCAAAGTGAGTTTCTGCATCTGCTGAGTTCCTCAGACCCCTAACACACACACGCACACACACACACATACACACGCACACACACATACACAGGAACACATGCATGCACACACATACACAGGCACACGCTCACACACATACATACACATGCACACATACACACCTGTGCACACACATATACACACATGCAAACACATACACACACGTGCACACACACAAACACAAGCATACATACACATAACACACACACACACACATACACACATAGGCTAATTTCTATCTGCCTAAGTAACATGGGGGGCTAACAGAAACTTGTGAGTGCATATTTCTCTCTTACTTGGAATAAATGAATGGTGTTCTTATCTGGACTTGCTACTATGTCTCAGAATTTTATCTCTGGGTGAGACTAGGACCTGCAGAGGGCATTAGATTCCTTGTCCAGGGCAATTCTGGGCATCGAGAGAGACCCCTAGAAGGCTGTCTGAGCGCGCGTTCTGGGTCCCAGCCGCCTGTGCTGTGTCCGTCCTGCCCTTCCTCTCTGCACAGCGCTGGGCCCGAGCCAGGCACGCTGAGGCTGCAGCTGGGTGGAGGAGGGGTGCGTGAGGGGAGCTCTGGCCGTTACCCCGAAGGAAGGAAGGAGAAACTGCAGGCTGGGAGAGCCAGAGCCCCTGGCAGGAAGCCTGTTTCGTGCAGAGCTGTTCCCTGGCTCTTCCTGACCTTGGCATGGGGGGTGGGGGGAGGCGGAGGGGGCGGCCCTGGAGGCTGGGCCCTGCCCTGAAGCTCTGGAAATGCAGAGTCCCTGGTCTCCGGGACAGCGGGCAGCTGGGGCCAGGGAGTCTAGGGCGGAGGTCAGGGCTGCCCTTGGGTCCACTACCCCCATCTGTGACTTGCGTTGGCCCTGGGATACAGGTGCAAGGCCTCTTCACCCAGGAAGGGAGGTGAGTGACCACCACGAGCAGCCTGCAGACATAGGTGGGCACGGGCTTTGGTCAAGGGGTGGAAGGCTGTGGTCACTCCTGCATCCCCCTGGCCACTGCTGTCTCTCTGAGGGACACCCTCCTGAGGGGTCAGTTCTGGCTGGGGTGGGTAAGGGTAGCCCTCTCAACTGTGGGACCCAAGACTCCGGCACTCACCTCATCCTCACTAGGAAATGTGAACACCCAGAGGGTCTGGGCTGTGGGAGATACACAGGGACTGGGCAGGGTGTGGGGCTGGGCTGGACCTAGGTGGGTGCGGGGGCAGCTTAGGACACAGCATTGCCCACAGTGGTAGTTCCAGTTGTACCCACCGTGATCCTGGGCTGCTGAGAATCTGTTCAGAGGTGGGCCTCCTCAAAGGAGGGGCTACAGGGGCGGGGCCTCCTCTGGGGTGAGGCTGTTCCAGCAGCTTGGGACTTGGGAGGCTGTGGCTGAGTTTTATGTGAGGCCTGAGGCACTGTGGGTACCAGTACTATAACCAGGATAACCACTGTGTCTCAGACCAGCACAAAATCCCCTGCAGCTCGGTGCAGTACTGAATCTCTAGTCTTCATCCTTTGGAGAGGTTGACCTCTACCCGGGCTCTGTGGTTGCAGCTGGCCACAGAGAGGCCTTACCGAGGGCCTTTGGGACCTGGCCTGGGTTGATGTGGGGGGTCTTCCACAGTGAGAAGGTCCCTTGCAGAATTTCCCTCCTTCCTGTCCCTCCCCAAGCATTGAGGGAGGGTCTGTGGGTTCCAGATGAAGATGGGGGACCTGGGGGCATCCTCAGCTGAGCTCCCCCTCCCCTTTCCAGGGTGCACAGCTGCCCTGGCTGCTCTCCACACGTGTGTCTCTCTGCACCTGCCCTGCAGCTCCAGGGGACATGAGAGAGGCCAGATGGTGGGTGTGCTGGGCCAGTGGCCAGGCCAGGCTGGGTAGGAGGGGCAGTGGGTCATGCGTGGTGCTCCCTCCGCTGGTGTTTGCTCAGCGGACAGCCGCGGGGGCAGCCGATGAAGTGTGTCCTGCACCGTACATGAGGCCAGCCTGTTGGGCTGTGGTCTTGGGCCCCTCAGTCATAGGTAGAATGTCCTTCACCAGCAGGCTGCTGGCTGTGGCTGGAAAGCCCGACTCCAGACCAACTGTCATCTCCCCCACTAACAGCTTCTCGTGCTGTGTGTGTGACCTCGAGGCTTTAACTCACACCTTCAGGGTGGGTGCAGTCTTCCACCCAGAGCTGGCAGGGGAGGGGCTGAGCCCCTAAGGGGACAGACAGTCTCCAGGAGACCCTTGCTATCTCCACGAGCCCCAAGCCAAGCAACGTTCATATGTGAAACACCCCCGTGCTCGGGGCTGGCGCTGTGGCATAGTGGGTAAAGTCGGCACCTGCCATGCCAGCAGCCCATGTGGTCGCCGGTTGGAGTCCTGGCTGCTGCACTCCTAATCCAGCTCTCTGCTGTGGCTGGGAAAGCAACAGAAGATGGCCCAAGTCCTTGGACCTCTGCACCCGCATGGGAGACCTGAAGAGGCTTCTGGCTCCTGACTGGATCTGCCCAGCTCTGGCCGTTGCAGCCAATTGAGGAGGGATCCAGTGGATGGAAGGTCTCTCTCTCTCTCTCTGCCTTGCCGCTCTCTGTGTAACTCTGACTTTCAAATAAATGAATAAATCTTAAAAAGAGAGAAACCTCCTGTGAAATTGGCACCCCCAGAGAATGACTCAGTGAACAGACAGAAATGCCCTAAACCCAGGACACTCTCTCAGAGCCAGTGTCCTCTCGGGCACTCTGCCTGGTCTCCCCTCGGACCAGACATTTTCTCTGTCGCTTGCCATTCAAATAAAAGTTTCTGCCTCTTTGCAAATTATTTCCTGGCTTGTTATTCCTATACTAAGTTGAAGGAAGAGATCCCAGGAGACTCAATACAGCAACTCCAGCCCTCCCCTCCGGGACATCAGCTCTGACAGCTGGAGGCTCCTACCATATACCCCAGCAGCCCTGCACCGTGCTCACCCCCTTGGAGGATCCTGGTGCTTCCCCATGCAGGACTGGCGAGGGAAGAGCAGGGAGTGAGAACTGGGCCCTGGGACCCACACCCATCCTCACTGTGCAAGTCGCAGGCCTGGCATGAGCCAGAACTCATGAGCAGGGGCTCAACACAGGCCTTCTTCGTCCTCCACGTCCTCTGGAGTTGGGGCTCAGAGGCCACCCCAGGGCAGGGCTGTCCCTCTGGTGTGGGCATCAAGTCTGTGGGTGCTGGCTGTGTGAGGGATGAAGTATAGGAGCGGTAGACAGTGCTGGGGTGGACTCTTAGCCTTAGCGATTGGGGTCTGCTCTGGCCCCTCAACTGCTGAGGGTCTGGTGGGAGGGGCGGGCTCAGCCCCTGTTGGGGCAGCTGCTTTTGAGTGTGGACCGCATAGCCTTGGGGTCCAGGACCCGATAGGCACAGTGATCGAGGCCCTGACCCTATGGCCTGTCCTGGCAGGGCACCCTGGGGGTGTGGGGCAGTGAGAGGGACGGGCTCAGGGTGAGTGGCTGAGCTCAGCTGAGGGGCACACTGGCTGCTCCCAGATGTTCAGGCTGTCAGCCAGGAGCCTGTGGGCTGTAGGTCCCTGAGGGTTTTTGTGCTGGGTGCACTACTGTGGTAATCACCATAGTCATCGTAGCTACACGGTGGGTCAGCCCTTCACAAAATCCCTGCCTCCTCGTCCTCTGCCAAGACCACAGCCCCGAGCTCAGCTCACTGTTCCCGCGTCTTCCGTGCAGCTCTCCAACTGGAATGTGATCCTCAGCGAGTCTGATCTGGACGGAGTCGACGTGGATGTCTGTGTTGGACTTGTTTTTTACTTCTTTGACCAGCACTGAAAGTAAAGCCACCATGCCACTCCGTGTGACACTGTCCTGTGCTGCCATCACGTTTGCTCTGCCACCGTGAGACTTAGTAGCACCTGCTCTGCCTTGGGCTCATGTCTGATTTGCTTCCAGTTTGGGGTTCCCCAGATAGGCAGCTCCAGCTTCTCTGTCCATGAGGTTCTTGGCTCCCAAGCTTTTGCTAATTTTTTAAACCCAGTATTTGTTTTGGAAAAATTTTTTTAATTTTATAAAAGATTGATCTATTTGTTTGAGTGGCAAGGCTACAGACAGAGAGAGATAGAGAAAGAGAGAGAGTGAAATCTTCCATTTACTGGTTCACTCCCCAAATGGTCTTTAGGGCCAGAGCTGGGCTGATCTGAAGTCAGGGGCCAGGAAATCCTTCTGGGTCTCCTATGTGGATGCAGTGGCCCAAGCAGTTGGGACGTCCTGCACTGCTTTCCCAGGACATCAGCAGGAGCTGGATCAGAGGTGGAGCAGCCAGGACTGCAAGTGGCACCTGTCTATGGGATGCCAGTGCCCAGGCCGGAGTCACACTTTGTTGTTTCTCTCTTCTTGGCCGGCAGTATCTGTTTCTTCTCTTTAATTCTGTCACATTCTTCCTCTCTCCCCTGCACTTTTTTTAAATGAAGATTTATTTACTCATTTGAAAAGCATATATATATATATATATATAGAGAGAGAGAGAGAGAGAGAGAGAGAGAATGAGAGAGGGAGAGAGAGGTCTTCCTACACTTGGTTTACTCCCCAGTTGGCTGCAAGGACCGGAGCTGCAGTGACCCTAAGCCAGGAGCCAGGAGCTTCCTTCAGGTCCCCCACATGGGTGCAGGGTCCCAAAGACTTGGGCCATCTTCTCCTGCTATCCCAGGCCACAGCAGAGAGCTGGACCAGAAGTGGAGCCGCCAGGACTTGGACTGGAGCCAGTATGGGAGGCTGGCAGTGCAGGCGACAGCTTTATCAGATATGCCACAGAGCCGACCCCACCACTGCCCTTTTGTGATGTCTTATTTTTATTTTTCTTCTGTTTTTTATCTACTGCTCTTCCTGAAGGGTTTTTTTGTTTGTTTACTTTTCTTTAGTTCTTCCCATTAGTTTGGCAGACCACACTCATCTCCTGGGTCCAGAACTCGCTGCCAAATACTCTTCCTCCTTGGAATAAATAAACACTGTTCTTACCTGGACATGCTACACTGTCTCCACTTAGAATTTTATCTCTGGGTGAGACTAGGACCTGCAGAGGGCATTAGATTCCTTGTCCAGGGCAATTCTGGGCATCGAGAGAGACCCCTAGAAGGCTGTCTGAGCGCGCGTTCTGGGTCCCAGCCGCCTGTGCTGTGTCCGTCCTGCCCTTCCTCTCTGCACAGCGCTGGGCCCGAGCCAGGCACGCTGAGGCTGCAGCTGGGTGGAGGAGGGGTGCGTGAGGGGAGCTCTGGCCGTTACCCCGAAGGAAGGAAGGAGAAACTGCAGGCTGGGAGAACCAGAGCCCCTGGCAGGAAGCCTGTTTCGTGCAGAGCTGTTCCCTGGCTCTTCCTGACCTTGGCATGGGGGGTGGGGGGAGGCGGAGGGGGTGGCCCTGGAGGCTGGGCCCTGCCCTGAAGCTCTGGAAATGCAGAGTCCCTGGTCTCTGGGACAGCGGGCAGCTGGGGCCAGGGAGTCTAGGGCGGAGGTCAGGGCTGCCCTTGGGTCCACTACCCCCATCTGTGACTTGCGTTGGCCCTGGGATACAGGTGCAAGGCCTCTTCACCCAGGAAGGGAGGTGAGTGACCACCACGAGCAGCCTGCAGACATAGGTGGGCACGGGCTTTGGTCAAGGGGTGGAAGGCTGTGGTCACTCCTGCATCCCCCTGGCCACTGCTGTCTCTCTGAGGGACACCCTCCTGAGGGGTCAGTTCTGGCTGGGGTGGGTAAGGGTAGCCCTCTCAACTGTGGGACCCAAGACTCCGGCACTCACCTCATCCTCACTAGGAAATGTGAACACCCAGAGGGTCTGGGCTGTGGGAGATACACAGGGACTGGGCAGGGTGTGGGGCTGGGCTGGACCTAGGTGGGTTCGGGGGGCAGCTTAGGACACAGCATTGCCCACAGTGGTAGTTCCAGTTGTACCCACCATGATCCTGGGCCGCTGAGAATCTGTTCAGAGGATGGGCCTCCTCAAAGGAGGGGCTACAGGGGTGTGGCCTCCTCTGGGATGAGGCTGTTCCAGCAGCTTGGGACCTGGGAGGCTGTGGCTGAGTTTTATGTGAGGCCTTAGGCACTGTGGGTAGCATAAGCATAACCATAACTATAGTAACCACCATGCTCCAGACCAGTACAAATTCCCCTGCAGCATGGTGAAGTGCGGTGAGTCTCTGGTCGTCACACGTTGGAGAGGGTTGACTTACCCGGGCTCCTGGGCAGCAGCTGGCCACAGAAAGCCCTCACCGAGGGCCTTTGGGACCTGGCCTGGGTTGATGTGGGGGGTCTTCCACAGTAAGAGGGTTCCTTGCAGAATTTCCCTCCTTCCTGTCCCTCCCCAAGCATTGGGGGAGGGTCTGTGGGTTCCAGATGAAGATGGGGGACCTGGGGGCATCCTCAGCTGAGCTCCCCCTCCCCTTTCCAGGGTGCACAGCTGCCCTGGCTGCTCTCCACACGTGTGTCTCTCTGCACCTGCCCTGCGGCTCCAGGGGACATGAGAGAGGCCAGATGGTGGGTGTGCTGGGCCAGTGGCCAGGCCAGGCTGGGTAGGAGGGGCAGTGGGTCATGCGTGGTGCTCCCTCCGCTGGTGTTTGCTCAGCAGACAGCCGCGGGGGCAGCCGATGAAGTGTGTCCTGCACCGTACATGAGGCCAGCCTGTTGGGCTGTGGTCTTGGGCCCCTCAGTCATAGGTAGAATGTCCTTCACCAGCAGGCTGCTGGCTGTGGCTGGAAAACCCGACTCCAGACCAACTGTCATCTCCCCCACTAACAGCTTCTCGTGCTGTGTGTGTGACCTCGAGGCTTTAACTCACACCTTCAGGGTGGGTGCAGTCTTCCACCCAGAGCTGGCAGGGGAGGGGCTGAGCCCCTAAGGAGACAGACAGTCTCCAGGAGACCCTTGCTATCTCCACGAGCCCCAAGCCAAGCAACGTTCATATGTGAAACACCCCCGTGCTCGGGGCTGGCGCTGTGGCATAGTGGGTAAAGTCGGCACCTGCCATGCCAGCAGCCCATGTGGTCGCCGGTTGGAGTCCTGGCTGCTGCACTCCTAATCCAGCTCTCTGCTGTGGCTGGGAAAGCAACAGAAGATGGCCCAAGTCCTTGGACCTCTGCACCCGCATGGGAGACCTGAAGAGGCTTCTGGCTCCTGACTGGATCTGCCCAGCTCTGGCCGTTGCAGCCAATTGAGGAGGGATCCAGTGGATGGAAGGCCTCTCTCTCTGTGTAACTCTGACTTTCAAATAAATGAATAAATCTTTTTTTTTTTTTGACATTCAGAGTGGACAGTAAGAGAGAGAGACAGAGAGAAAGGTCTTCCTTTTGCCCTTGGTTCACCCTCCAATGGCTGCCGCGGCCGGCGCAACGTGCTGATGCTATGGCAGGAGCCAGGTGCTTCCTCCTGGTCTCCCATGGGGTGCAGAGCCCAAGTACTTGGGGCATCCTCCACTGTACTCCCGGGCCACAGCAGAGAGCTGGCCTGGAAGAGGGGCAATCCTTGCAGCGCAGTATTAGCCTATTGAGCCACGGCGCTGGCCGTGAATAAATCTGAAAAAAAGAGAAACCTCCCGTGAAATGGGCACCCCCAGAGAATGACTCAGTGAACAGACAGAAATGCCCTAAACCCAGGACACTCTCTCAGAGCCTGTGTCCTCTCGGGCACTCTGCCTCGTCTCCCCTTGGACCAGACATTTTCTCTGTCGCTTGCCAATCAAATAAAAGTTTCTGCCTCTTTGCAAATTATTTCCTGGCTTGTTATTCCTATACTAAGTTGAAGGAAGAGATCCCAGGAGACTCAATACAGCAACTCCAGCCCTCCCCTCCGGGACATCAGCTCTGACAGCTGGAGGCTCCTACCATATACCCCAGCAGCCCTGCACCGTGCTCACCCCCTTGGAGGATCCTGGTGCTTCCCCATGCAGGACTGGCGAGGGAAGAGCAAGGAGTGAGAACTGGGCCCTGGGACCCACACCCATCCACCCTGTGCAAGTCGCAGGCCTGGCATGAGCCAGAACTCATGAGCAGGGGCTCAACACAGGCCTTCTTCGTCCTCCACGTCCTCTGGAGTTGGGGCTCAGAGGCCACCCCAGGGCAGGGCTGTCCCTCTGGTGTGGGCATTAAGTCTGTGGGTGCTGGGCTGCTGGCTGTGTGAGGGATGAAGTATAGGAGCGGTAGACACTGGTGGGGTGGGCTGTAAGCCTGAGAAATTGGGATCTGCTCTGGCCCTCGAGCTGTTGAGAGTCTGGTGGGAGGTGTGGGCTCAGCCCCTGTTGGGGCAGCTGCTTTTGAGTGTGGACTGCATAGCCATGGGAACAAGGACCCGATAGGCACAGTGATCGAGGCCCTGACCCTATGGCCTGTCCTGGCAGGGCACCCTGGGGGTGTGGGGCAGTGAGAGGGACGGGCTCAGGGTGAGTGGCTGAGCTCAGCTGAGGGGCACACTGGCTGCTCCCAGATGTTCAGGGCCAGGAGCCTGTGGGCTGTAGGTCCCTGAGGGTTTTTGTGCTGGGTGCACCACTGTGGTAACTACCATAGCTACATGGTGGGTCGGCCCTTCACCAAATCCCTGTCTCTTCTCTTCTGCAAATCCATAGCTAGGTCCACCTCAGAGAAGGACCGGCTACTGGGCGGGGCCTCCTTTGCGTGGGGCTGTTCAGCAGTGTGGGAACCAGGAGGCTGTAGACTGAGTTTTATGTGTGGCCTGAGGCACTGTGCATCCCAGCTACTACCAGCATAACCACGGTGTCTCAGACCAGCACAAATTCCCCTGCAGCCCAGAGCAATGCTGTGAGTCTCTGGTCTTCATGCTTTGGAGGGGGTTGCCCTCTGCCAGGGCTCTGGGGCTGCAGCTGGCCAGAGACAGTCCTCACTGATGGCCTTTGTGGTCTGACCTGGGCTGCTGTGGGGATTTTCAACAGAGAGAGGGTCCATGCAAAATTTTCCTCCTTCCTATCCCTCTCAAAGTATTGGGGCGGGGGTCTGTAGATTGTAGTAGCAGATGGGGGACCTGGGGGCATCCTCAGCTGAGCTCCCCCTCCCCTTTCCAGGGTACACAGCTGTCCTGGCTGCTCTCCACACGTGTGTCTCTCTGCACCTGCCCTGTGGCTCCCGGGGACATGGGAGAGGCCCGATGGTGGGAATGCTGGTCTAATGGATAGGCCAGGCTGGGTGAGGGGCAGTGGATCAACTGTGGTGCCCCCTCCGCTGGTGTTTGCTCATCAGGCAGCCGCAGGGGCAGTCTATGTATTTTGTACCTTACATCAGCACTGACAGCTGGAGGCTCCCACCACATCGCCAGCAGTCCTGTACCGTCTCATCCCCTCGGAGGTTCTGTTAGGTAGGAAGTCAGATTATGTGTGTGTGACAAAGACCTAAAGAGCTGACATCTAGGTCCAGCATATGTATCTCAAAGTCTTCTCGAAAACCTGCCAGGCGGGGGTCCCACCCTTCTGCCTTCCCTGTCTTCCCACCCTTCCCCCTGTCTTCAGGGGGAAAACTCAGATAGGAGTTTTTCATATTTACATCCAAAAAGTCCTTTGTTCCAGCAGGAGCAGAGGTGGGGAGGCGAGACCGAGCCCCTTAAAAACCCCGGCCTCAACCAGACTGCGCGCTCAGCCCTCTCCCTCTCTGCTGAGCCGCCCGCCTGCCTCCCCAGGTGTACTCTCTCCACTCAACCATGTAACCTCGCTCTCCCCCAGTCTGAGTGACTGGGCACTCTCTTTTAGGTTCTGTCTGGAGTGGTGCCCATCCATTCCTACGGATGTCCCTACCCTAATAAATCTTGGTATTTGTTTTCCACTTACTCTCTGTCTCACACCTGAATTCTTTCTTGCGCAAAGACAAGAGCCCTGCCATTCTATGGTAACAGTTCCTGGTGCTTCCTCATACAGGGCTGATGAGGGAAGAGCAGAGGGAGTGAGAACTGGGGCCTGGGGCACCCAGGGGACCCATCCTTTCTGTGCAAGCCGTGGGCCCTGGGATGAGCTGGAACCCAGGAGCAGGAGCTCAACAAAGGCCTTCTTCGTCCTCCACGTCCTCTGGAGTTGGGACTCAGAGGCCACCCCAGGGCAGGGCTGCCCCTCTGGTGTGGGCATCATGTTTGTGGGGGCTGGGCTGCTGGCTGTGTGAGGGGTGAAGGACAGGAGAGGTGAACACTGGTGGGGGTGGACTCTAAGCCTGAGCAATTGGGGTCTGCTCTGGCCCGGTGGGGGTGGACTCTAAGCCTGAGAAATTGGGGTCTGCTCTGGCCCCCGAGCTGTTGAGAGTCTGGTGGTAGGGGGTGGGCTCAGCCCCTGTATGTGCAGCTGGTTTTGAGTGTGAACCCCATAGCCATGGGAACCAGGACCCCATAGGCACAGTGATAGAGACCTTGACCCTATGGCCTGTTCTGGCTGGGCACCCTGGGGGTGTGGGGCAGTGAGAGGGATGGCCTCAGGGTGAGGGGCTGAGCTCAGCTGAGGGGCACACTGGCTGCTCCCAGATGTTCAGGCTGTCAGCGAGGAGCCTGTGGGCTGCAGGTCCCTGAGGGTTTTGTGCTGGGTGCACTATTGTGGTAATCACCATAGTCATCGTAGCTACACGGTGGGTCGGCCCTTCACAAAATCCCTGCCTCCTCGTCCTCTGCCAAGACCACAGCCCCGAGCTCAGCTCACTGTTCCCGCGTCTTCCGTGCAGCTCTCCAACTGGAATGTGATCCTCAGCGAGTCTGATCTGGATGGAGTCGACGTGGATGTCTGTGTTGGACTTGTTTTTTACTTCTTCGACCAGCACTGAAAGTGAAGCCACCATGCCACTCCGTGTGACACTGTCCTGTGCTGCCATCACGTTTGCTCTGCCACCGTGAGACTTAGTAGCACCTGCTCTGCCTCGGGCGGACGTCTGATTTGCTTCCAGTTTGGGGTTCCCCACATAGGCAGCTCCAGCTTCTCTGTCCATGAGGTTCTTGGCTCCCAAGCTTTTGCTAATGTTTGAACCTCAGTATTTTTTGGAAATATTTTATTTTTTAATTTTATAAATGGTTGATCTAATTGTTTGAGAGTATTGTTACAGACAGAGAGGTAGAGACACACACAGAGAGAGCGAAATCTTCCATTTACTGGTTCACTCCCCAGATGGCCTTTAGGGCCAGAGCTGGGCTGATCTGAAGTCAGGGGCCAGGAAATCCTTCTGGGTCTCCTATGTGGATGCAGTGGCTCAAGCAGTTGGGACGTCCTGCACTGCTTTCCCAGGACATCAGCAGGAGCTGGATCAGAGGTGGAGCAGCCAGGACTGCAAGTGGCACCTGTCTATGGGATGCCAGTGCCCAGGCCGGAGCCACACTTTGTTGCTTCTCTCCTCCTGGCCGGCAGTATCTGTTTCATCTCTTTAATTCTGTCACATTCTTCCTCTCTCCCCTGCACTTTTTTTTTTTTAAATTTATTTATTCATTTTAAAGGCAGAGTTACAGAGAAAGAGAGAATGAGAGAGAGAGAGGTCTTCTATCCCCTGGTTCACTCCCCAGTTGGCTGCTAGTTCCGGAACTGCACCGATCCTAAGTCGCGTCCCCCATGTCGGGGTAGGGGCCTAAGGACTTGGGCCATCTTCTACTGCTTTCCCAGGCTACAGCAGAGAGCTGGACTGGAAGTGGAGCAACCAGGACTTGTACTGGAACCCGTACGGGTTGCCGGCACTGCAGGCTCAGTTTTACCAGCTATGTCACAGCGCCGACCCCACCAATGTCCTTTTGTGATGTCTTATTTTTAATTTTTCTTCTGTTTTTTTTTTTTTCCTACTGCTCTTCCTGAAGTGTTTTTTTTTGTCTCCAATTAGGTTGGGGCAGACCACACTCATCTACTGGGTCCAGACCTCGCTCCCATATTTTCTATCTAACTTTGAATAAATGAATGGTGTTCTTATCTGGACTTGCTACTATGTCTCCACTTAGAATTTTATCTCTGGGTGAGACTAGGACCTGCAGAGGGCATTAGATTCCTTGTCCAGGGCAATTCTGGGCATCGAGAGAGACCCCTAGAAGGCTGTCTGAGCGCGCGTTCTGGGTCCCAGCCGCCTGTGCTGTGTCCGTCCTGCCCTTCCTCTCTGCACAGCGCTGGGCCTGAGCCAGGCACGCTGAGGCTGCAGCTGGGTGGAGGAGGGGTGCGTGAGGGGAGCTCTGGCCGTTACCCCGAAGGAAGGAAGGAGAAACTGCAGGCTGGGAGAACCAGAGCCCCTGGCAGGAAGCCTGTTTCGTGCAGAGCTGTTCCCTGGCTCTTCCTGACCTTGGCATGGGGGGTGGGGGGAGGCGGAGGGGGCGGCCCTGGAGGCTGGGCCCTGCCCTGAAGCTCTGGAAATGCAGAGTCCCTGGTCTCCGGGACAGCGGGCAGCTGGGGCCAGGGAGTCTAGGGCGGAGGTCAGGGCTGCCCTTGGGTCCACTACCCCCATCTGTGGTTTGCGCTGGCCCTGAGACATAGGTGCAAGGCCTCTTCACCCAGGAAGGGAGGTGAGTGACCCACACAGGTGGGCACGGGTTTGGGTCGGGGACGGGAAGGCTTGTGCTGGTTTCTGAGGTGCCTCTGAAGTCCCCAGCCCAGACTCTCTCTGTCTGTCCGGGTAGGCTTGGCAGTTGCAAGTGGCTTAGGTAATGGGGTGGGGGACACCATGGGGCCCTCTATAGAGGACCGCCCTGGAGGACCCCCATGTTGAGGGGCCCGGGCTCTGGCTGCTGCTTTGGGGCCCCATCCTTATGGTGTTGCCTCAACCTAGGTGCTCGGAGCTGGGGCTAAGGGCTGGTGGGCAGCCTGTCAGAGGGCTCTGTTCTCTGGTGCCTGGCTTTTGTTGACCTGACATTCTGGAAAGTCCTGTGTTCCACCAGCTCCCCATGAGTTCCCAGCTCCCACCCTGATTGAGGTAGATACTGGAGGGGTCCAGGTTACTATGGGCTCATGGGCAGAATCTGTCACTTCTCCAGGGTTGGGGTGTCTGCTCCTGCAGTTGGCTGTGGTTGTCATGGGGGTCATGCCTGCTTCCCCTGGCCACTGCTGTCTCCCTGAGGCATACCTCCTGAGGGGTCAGTTCTGGCTGGGGTGGGTAAGGGTAGCCCTCTCAACTGTGGGACCCAAGACTCCTGCACTCACCTCATCCTAACTAGGAAATGCGAACACCCAGAGGGTCTGAGCTGTGGGAGATACGCAGGGACCGGGCAGGGCGTGGGCTGTGCTGGGCCTAGGTGGCTGTGGAGGCAGCTTGGGACACAGTATTGCCCACAGTGGTAGTTCCAGTTATACCCACTGTGATCCCGGCCACTCAGAATCTCAGAATCTGTTTAGGGCATTGGGGCCTCTTCAGAGAAGGGCGGGCTACTGGGCGGGGTCTCCTCTTTGTGGGGCTGGTCCACCAATCTGGGCTCTGGGTGGCCACGGCTCAAGTTTTATGTGTGGCCTGAGGCACTGTGCACCCCAGCCACTACTATAGTAACCACGGTGTCTCAGACCAGCGCAAATTCCCCTGCAGCCCGGTGCAGAGCTGAGGTCTCTGGTCTTCATGCTTTGGAGCCCGTTGCCTGGGAGAGGAGGGCTGGTGGACGGGGGCTGCCCCTGCCATCTGAGCACTCAGAGCCTCAATGGCGGGTGCTGCTTCCAGATCCCAGATGTCTCCTGGCACTGGGGATGCTGCCTCAAGTGTGCTGAGCGGGACCAGCTGTTGCTGTGCTGCAGTGACACAGGCACGAGCAGACAGGGACCCCTCAGCCCTGGGCTTTTCCCCCGGAGCTTAGAAGCTTCCACTCCCTGGGAAAGTGACCTCCTTAGGAGCTCTTGGCGCTGTGTGTGGGAGTGCCCATGGGAGTGGGGTCATAGCTTCAGAGGCAGCTGCCCCTATGCATGCTCTCAGGCTGGGAGCACCGGCTCCCCCAGACCAGAGTGCCCACACCTGCTTTGCTATCTCTCAGAGCTTCCGGCCAGGAGCCTCCTGCAGTGTGGAGTCCCCAGTCTGCCAGGGGTCAGCAGCTGCAACTGGCCACAGGGAGGCCTCACTGAGGGCCTCTTGCAGCAAGCTTGGTGAGCAGAGTGTGCAGGCTCAGGCGAGTAGGGTGTGCAGAGGTGGAGCCGGGCCTGCAGCCCTCCACAAAGAGAGGTTCCTGCAAAAATTCCTTCCTTCCTGTCCTCCCAAAGCATTGGGGTGGGATCTGTGGATTGCAGATGATGATGGGAAACCTGGGGGGCATCCACAGCTGAGCACCCCCTCCCCTTTCCAGGGTGCACAGCTGCCCTGGATGCTCTCCACATCTGTGTCCCTCTGCACCTGCCCTGTGGCTACTGGGGACATGGGAGAGGCCAGATGGTGGGTGTGTCTGACCAGTGGCCAGGCCAGGCTGGGTAGGAGGGGCAGTGGGTCATGCGTGGTGCCCCCTCCGCTGGTGTTTACTCAGCAGGCCACTGCAGGGGCAGCCGATGAAGTGTGTCCTGCACCTTACACGTCAGCACTGACAGCTGGAGGCTCCTACCACATCCCCAAGCAGCCCTGCACCATGCTCACCCCCTCTGAGGATCCTGGTGCTTCCCCATGCAGGGCTGACGAGGGAAGAGCAGGGGGAGTGAGAACTGGGCCCTGGGACCCACACCCATCCACCCTGTGCAAATCGCTGGAACCCATGAGCAGGGGCTCAACACAGGCCTTCTTCGTCCTCCACGTCCTCTGGAGTTGGGGCTCAGAGGCCACCCCAGGGCAGGGCTGCCCCTCTGGTGTGGGCACCAAGTTTGTGGGGGCTGGGCTGCTGGCTGTGTGAGGGGTGTAGGACGGGAGGATAGACACTGGTGGGGTGGGCTCTAAGCCTGAGAAATTGGGGTCTTCTCTGGCCCCCGAGCTGTTGAGGGTCTGGTGGGAGGGGGTGGGCTCAGCCCCTGTATGTGCAGCTGGTTTTGAGTGTGAACCCCATAGCCATGGGAACCAGGACCCCATAGGCACAGTGATAGAGACCTTGACCCTATGGCCTGTTCTGGCTGGGCACCCTGGGGGTGTGGGGCAGTGAGAGGGATGGCCTCAGGGTGAGGGGCTGAGCTCAGCTGAGGGGCACACTGGCTGCTCCCAGATGTTCAGGCTGTCAGCGAGGAGCCTGTGGGCTGCAGGTCCCTGAGGGTTTTTGTGCTGGGTGCACCACTGTGGTAATCACCATAGTCATCGTAGCTACACGGTGGGTTGGCCCTTCACAAAATCCCTGCCTCCTTGTCCTCTGCCAAAACCACAGCCCCGAGCTCAGCTCACTGTTCCTGCGTCTTCCCTGCAGCTCTCCAACCGGGAATGTGATCCTCAGCGAGTCTGATCTGGACGGAGTTGACGTGGATGTCTGTGTTGGACTTGTTTTTTACTTCTTTGACCAGCACTGAAAGCGAAGCCACCATGCCACTCCGTGTGACACTGTCCTGTGCTGCCATCACGTTTGCTCTGCCACCGTGAGACTTAGTAGCACCTGCTCTGCCTTGGGCTCATGTCTGATTTGCTTCCAGTTTGGGGTTCCCCACTTAGGCAGCCCCAGCTTCTCTGTCCATGAGGTTCTTGGTTTCCAAGCTCTTGCTAACGTTGAAGCCCAGTATTTTTTGGAAATGTTTTTTTTTTTTAATTTTTAAGAATATTTTTTATTTGAGAGGAAGAATTATAGAAAGAGATTTTCATCTGTTGGTTCAATCCCTATATGGCCAAAACATCTGGAGCTGGGCATATCCGAAGTGAAGAGCCAGGAGCTTCTTCCAGTCTCCCACATCGGTGCAGTTCGGACATCCTCTGCTGCTTTCCTAGGCCATCCGCAGGGAGCTGCATCAGAAGTGGAGCTGCTGGGACTTGAACTGATGCCCATGTGGTGTTCTAGCGCTGCAGGCAGAGGCTTAACCTACTATTCCACAGCTCCAGTCCCTGAAGCCCAGTCTTGCACTAAGTGTCGATGGACCAGGTAGAGCCCTGATGCCATTACTGGGTCCCAAGGTGGGGCCTTTGAGCAGTGAGTGGCTTGGGTAGGTTGCAGAGACTCGAGGAAGGTTAAGTAGGAGCCACCCACCTTCGCTCTGCTCCCCGTCTGCCAGCGTTGGACTGGGGGCATCGGTGCAGTCAGCCCAGATGGACCTTCCCTACTCCAGGGAGGTTCCCTGGGGCGTTCTAGCTGGAGGAAGGTAGGGCTGAGTGCCCAAGCGGTCTGGCCGCAGCCAGCTGTCAGCGTCCTCCAGCAGGCTTTTCTGCTGCGGGTTCTGTGTTCCGCGTTCTGCACCAGCCCTCCAGGTCTGTCTTTAGTGCTGCCTGCACCAGCATTAGGGCCCTGGGCGGACAGCAGTGCGAGAGGACGCCTCCTGCCTCTGCTCTGGGCTCTCCCTCCCAAGATCGCAGATTCTGACCCACAGCCGTCCTTCCTGGGATCCCCTTTGTGCACGAGGGGCAGCAGCTGGCCTGGCTCTGCTCGCACCACACAGTGCAGGAGCCCCTGCTCCTCTTTGCCGTCACAGCCCCTGCTCTGTGCCCTGTGGGGGCTCTGGGGGCAGGGGCACAATGGGTTTTGCATGGAGATGGGTCCCAATGGGCCTTGCTTCCTAGATGCTGGGCCCCCCAGCCTGGAGAGCACGTGTGTGTGGGAGGGGCTTTTGGACCGGGGCTGTGTCACTGTGGTATATAATAACCACTACTACTAGTATATGCCACAGTGGCACACACCCCGACAAAATCCCCCGTTTCCCCTCACTGGAGATTCTGCAGCTCCAGCGGCTTCTCTCAGGGAAGACAGCTGCAGCCCTCTGCAGGGATCCCTCGTCTGCTCCAGGTGAGCCCCGTGGGCCAGGTCTGGGTCCAGCAGGAGGCCGGGCAGTGACAAAGAAGCTCCCCTCTCCGGACAGGAGCCCCCTCCTCACTGGCCGCCCTGGTGGCCCAGGGTTTTTGTAGGAAGAGGTCTCCTGTGACGTCAGGCCTGGAAAGGCTTGGAGTCTTGCTGTTTGCATTCTGCATGGTGGGCTTCTCTTGCTTTCTTCCTGACCCTGGGTGGCTGGTGGGGATCCAGGTCTCCACCACTTCCCCAGTCGCCTCGTGTGGCTTGTGTTCTAGCCCTCGACGTTGCCATGGCCCGGCCCCTGGCGGCCAGGCCTGGGGACGCTGTGGCCCCGGCTTCGGTTTCTCTTCCTTGGACACATGTGCATGTCTCTGGAGATGTCATCCCAGCCCCAGAGAGAGACAGGTCTCTGCCTGGCCCGCGCAGTGCTCCAGCTCACGCACACTGCCATGTGTGCCTGCACGGTTTGAGCCTTCATGCCGGCCACTCCAGCCCAGTCTCTGCAGCGGCCCCCAGAGCAACAGCAGCGCAGCCGGGGGCTCCGTGTGCCGCCCGCAGTAGGCTTGGCGAGCAGGGTGTGCAGGCTCAGGAAGGTGCAGGGCCTCCTGTGGCTGCACCGTTGGAGTCCAGGTTGGGCGCTGACTCTCACCATCCAGCTGCCTCTCGCAGGTGTTTTCTGTGTGCTGCTGGCTTCCTGCTTTAGTGGCACAAGACCCAGGACACTCGCACAATGGCAAGGTAACCCTTTGCACCGCCCACAGGGTGAGCACAGGGTCCCTGGCTTTAGTCCCCGACTCCCGGCCAAGTGTTGTCTGAGATAAGCACAGTGCAAGTCAGTGAGGCGGCAGAAGCAGGCTTTTCAGGGACTACTGACAGCAGCGAGAGGTTTGGCCTCGCAGAGAGAGAGAGTGGGGCAAAGAGGGGGCTGGCGGGCGGCGTGGGGCCGTGGGGGCAGTGAACAGCTCCCGAGGCCTCCATGCCCCTGCAGGGCACCCTGCTGGCCTCTGTGGCGAGCACCTGCGGCCGGGTCAGGTCGATGGGTGGCTTCCCCTGCTCACAAGTCTGTGGCTATGGCTGAGAGAGGGAAGACAGAGTGAAGGAGGCTGAAATTGCAGATCCCTCCTGCACATGCCTACCCGGATTCAGACCCTGGCAAATGTCCCCTGCTTGGGTCATCTCCAGGACTCTCACCTCCTGGAGTGTGGTAAAATCTGGTCTTTCCGGACCCTTACATCTTTAGTCTTCAAAAATCTTGTGAGAGTTTTCAGGGTGTCAACACTCAAGAATTGTAGAGACACAGCGGATTAGGCCAGACTGTGTCTGCTGGGCTGTGTGTGCTGGGCTGTGAGGAGCTGACTGTGAGCAGCTGGGCTGTGTGTGTTGGCTGTGGGGTGCTGGCCCCTGAGCAGCTGGGCTGTGTGTGTTGGCTGTGAGGTGCTGGCTCCCCAGTGCTGGCTCCTGAACAGCTAGTCTCTTTGTGCTGGCTGTGAGGTGCTAGCCCCTAGGTGCTGACTCCTGAGCAGCTGGGCTGTATGTGCTGGCTGTGAGGTGCTGGCCCCTGAGCAGCTGGGCTGTGTGTGCTGGCTGTGAGGTGCTGGCTCCTAAGTGCTGGTCTTTGCAGTGGCAGGTTGCTCATCCCTGTGGACACTCTGCCTCTGAGAATTCTATGGACCAGGACCTGTGGGTGCAGAGAGTGCTGTGTCATGTCCTTGCCCCTCCCAAGCTCAAGGCTCCCAGGTCCTCTGCTGCAGACCCCTTGGCCACCCTGCATGGACACTGAGGCTGTGTTCTCACTGCTGTGTCCAGGCGTTGACTTCTGTGTCAAGTGCAGTCTGCGTTTTTCCAGGTTCCTGTGTGGCTGTGTTGGACTCACTGTTCTAGGCAGGCTCATGAGCTGTCTTTCAGTGGAAATCCTGGTAAATGGGACCCTTCCCAGCAGGGCCCCTGCCCTGAGCCCTGGGCCTCAGTGTCCAAGGGACTCAGCCTTCCCTGGGTGAGGACTGCAGGCCTCACCCGCTATTCAACGCGGTCTCTCCAGGTGGTCCAAGGCTCTTGTCTTTGGGCTCAGCCCTGAGACGCACAGAGTTCTGCTTCAGCCTCTCAGGCCTCTGTTTGTGGGTCAGTGACACAGCCCTGGCACCCAGCCCTGGCACCCGGCCCAGCCCCTCCAGTCCTCAGTGGGTTGAAGCTCTGCTGCCCTCTCCTGACTCTGGCCTCACCTGGAGGTCTTGGCCCCTCTCACTGCAGGCTCCCTGCACCAGCCCGGGACACACTCTTTGTCCAGGGACAAGATACAGCACGGAGACTCTCCTCTCTCCAGTAGGGTGGACACTTCCCTGAGGCTCTTGGTGGGGTCTCCGGGCCTCCACACCTACATCCCAAGGTAAAAGCCCTGTGTCCATCAGCTGCCCAGGTCCTGTTGTTGGCCCCTCCAAGCCGGGGACAGGAGCAGGACCCCAGCTCCTGCTCTGTGGCTGTCACTGGATGGAGTCACAGCTCACATTTTCCAGAGTCGTGCAGGGGCTGGCTTCCTTTTCAGGTTTTGGAGCCAGTGAGTATGTGCCCAGGGCATGTGTCAGCCATGGCAGGTGTGAGTGGTCAGAGCACAGGGAAGGACCACCCAGCAGTTGAGCCATGGGCATGGGACCCAAGGCTGTGAGGGGAGCCAGCAGCACCTTGGAGAGACCAGAGCCAACTCCCCAACTCCTAGGGCCCCCTCAGGAGTGGTACTGCCCCAAGGAGGTCAGTGCCTGACGGAAACAAAGCCCCCAGCTCAGGGGATGTAGAAAGGGAGTCTGACCCTAGCGGGTGTCTGACCATGGGACAAGAGGTCAGATGCTGCCGAGAGCTGAGTTGGGTGTGAGAGTGAGGGTGGCATGGGTGTGGGTGGTGGTGGTGTGGATGTGGGTTGGGTGGTCTGGGTGTGGGTAAGATTTTGCCAGTTGTATGGGGTCAGGTGCTGGCTCTGAGTGACAGCTCTCGGGGCCTGCACGGTGTGCCGTGGCTGTCCTCACCATGGGCACAGAGGGCTCTGGATGTCAGAGAATCCCACAGGGCCAAGGCCCAGCTGTTGCAGGTAGGCCCTGGAGAGTTGCCTACACAGTCCACATCCTCTCCCGGCCTCCACGGGGCCTCTGTCCATGCTGTCTTTCATGGTCCCATCCAGAGGGACGCTGAGACTACTTTACTTCCTCATGTTGGTTCTCCATCTCTCCACGCAAAGACGCCTTCTCCCTGGGAGGGCGCTGTCTCAGGTCCTAGGACAAGGACCCAGACCCTATGGGGGCCCCTCAGCCCTATTGCCCTGGACAAGCTGGTGGAGCCAGGCCCTCTTCTGCCACACCAGATCCCAGCTGGATCCTGTTCCCTCTGCTTCCCGTGCACTGGGAGCACCTGTACCCCATGGAGGGCATCATAGCCCACTCGGCCCAGGGGCAGTGGGAGGCTAGGCTGATGCAGTCCCAGCCACCTGAGTCTGCCCTGGGTGGGGCTCAGGGGAAGGCTTGCCCCAAGCCCCTCAACCTCTCGCCCTCTGTCAGGGATGGTCCTGACCCCAGAGGGCTGCCCCCTGGGCTCTGTGTGGCACTGTGCAGTTCCAAGGCTCACCCTTCCCCCTGAGGTTGGGGGAGTTAGGCCTGTAGCACAGGGCAGGCCACTGCACATGCCACACGCCGCCCTGGCTGTCATGAATCTCCACACAGGACTTGTCTGTCTCACCCCCCACTGAGCAGTGCACCTGTGGGCTCTCCCCTGGGCTGGGTCTCGCAGCTCCCCAGGTCCATGCAGGGGCCAGGGCAGGCCGAGAGGCAGTTGGAGGTTTCCTTTGTTTCCCTGGATCCACACGCAGCAGTGAGCACTGGGGGCTGCTGTCCTTGAGTCCTCAGGGCTCTGGATGTGTCCTGGGCCTTGGCCACACCTGGTGGCTGCTCCTGGCTCTGCTGTTTTGTCAGTGGCACTGGGACGTGGCCCTCCTTATAGTCTGCACAGTAGGGAGGCCCCTCCATAGAGCTGCAAGCTACCCACCAGGCCCATGAGGGAGCCCCTGACACGGGCGGAGGCAGGTGGCTTTGACCCTGTTTGCATGTCTCCATCTTGTTTCCCCTCTGCAGGAGGAATTTCTCCTGTTCTAGCAGAGAGAGGACACCGTGGCCATGCACTCACACACACAAGTCTGACCTGGAGCAGAGGCCACTTACCGCGGGCGTGGAACAGATGCTGCTCGGAGCCTGGGGACAAGGTCAGCCAACCCAGATCCAGCACTTTGAGTCTCCCTGGGTCTCCAACTGCCCATCCATCTCTTTTGGCTGGGAGCCCGGGGGTCCAGGGTATCCTCAGTGAGATCTCCTGACCCTGTGGTCACTCATTGCCAAACCCTGTCCCTGCTGAGGTGCCAGGCAAAGGTATTCATGCATCTCAATTCTAGCTGCACGAAACGGGAGGAGAGCCTTCCCTGTGGATGCGCACGAAGCAAAGCTGCCCACGGCGCTGTCCCTGGCCATGGTGAGGGCCATCTCATGGTTCGGGCTTGGGCTTTCCTGCAGTGGCCTCCCTGGTGGTCTCTCTTTTACTGTCTTGGGAGGGCTGGGAAGGGTGCTGGTCTCAGGGGTGGTCCTATCTCTTCAGGCATGAGGACCTCAGCTTGAGACCACGCCTGTGCTTTCTTATCTCTCCCTTTCCCTGTCCAGAAGTGGATGTTTTTCCTGGCAGCAAAGAGATGGATCTTGGTTTTCTTTGCTCTTCTCTTTGGTGGGTGGGGTGGGTTGGCCAGGGGAAAGGGAGACACAGGATTTCACAGAGATCTTCTTGCAAGTGTCGTTCTCCTGCTTTCTGTAGTTTTCTCTTGGGCTGCTTATTGCTTAGTGCTGACTTTAGTTATTTTTTTTAAAGATTTATTTATTTATTTGAAAGTCAGAGCTACACACAGAGAGGAGATGCAGAGAAAGAGGTCTTCCATCCGCTGGTTCACTCCCCATTTGGCTGCAACAGCTGGAGCTGGGCCAATCTGAAGCCAGGAGCCAGGAGCCAGGAGCCAGGAGCTTCTTCTGGTCTCCCACGTGGGTGCAGGGGCCAAGCACTTGGGCCATCTTCTACTGCTTTCCCAGGCCATAGTAGAGGGCTGGATTGGAAATGGAGCAGCCGGGACTTGAAAAGTGCCCCTATGGAATGCTGGGACTGCAAGCAGCAGCTTTACCCGCTACGCCACACTGTGGGCCCTAGTCTTCCTAAGCTCTGGGTGCAAGTGCTTCTTGAGATGTGTCCTTCCCCTCCTTCCGTTTCCATCACAGTGTCATTCACACGCTGAAGCTTGGAATAATAAGGAAGTTGCATTTATTCATATTTTTTCCTTTATAAAGGGTATGTTGGGGTTGTAGCTAAGACCTTAAAGGGAACTAAAGGACACCCAGGATTTTCTCCACGGCTTCCTCTAGAAATTGTGTTGATGTGTGTTGCACAAGAGGTGTGTAATCCATTTTGAGTTGATCTCTGTAGAAATCATAGCGTTTTAATGGTTTTTCTTGTTTGTTGTTGTTTTAATACTCTCTGTTGAAAAGATTATCTTTTTTTACGCCACTAAGTTCCCTGTGCTTCTTTTCAAAGACCTGCCTGCATTCACTCATCCTGAGTATGGACCTAGAGATGGAAGTGCTGGGTGACACTGCAGTACTTTTGCTTTTGGGGAAGCCCCATTATCCTTCCACTATGGTTGGAGCATTTTACAATGCACTGTGGGGAGTAAGCCCACTTGAGACCGCCCCAGAAACATGGAGGGAGCAGAAAGCCAGGTAAGTGGTGAGCAGCAGGTGCAAGCAGGCTCCTCCCTCAGAGACTCAGCCTTTGTATCCCCGCCATGTGGATGTCCCTTCTTCCGGTTTCCGGATGGATCCGTGCACATGACGGGCTGCTCAAATTTCAGGTCTGCTGAGAGAATAGGTCAGGCCATTGTCCTCCTGGCACCCAAGGACACTGACCACAGCTGTCCTTCATGAACCTTAATCCCAAAGTGTGGGGCAAATGCTCAGACCCGACTGCTTTCAAACGCCAGCTCTTGGCAGCTGCTTAGGTGCTGACAACTCAGACAAAGCGTCTGCGGGTTGTGTGTTCTGGAGAGCAGGAGCCGGGTTGTCCTGTGTCCAGCTTCGCCCAAGCCCTACCCTGAGCCCCTCCAAGGCATTTGCAGGTTTGAATGAATGCTTCTTCTCCAGGGAAAGCAAGCATTTCTCAGGGGTGCTAGGCGACTTCTTCGCAGGAACTGCAGAGGCAGAAGAATCTCAACTCCAGTCCTCTTGCAGCCTGAGATCTGGGGTTTCAAGAGAGAAAGCAGCTTATCTATCAAGGAGGGCAGCTTATCCATCAAGCAGAAGCAACTGCACTTTTGCCAAGACGCAGACCTCTCCTCCAGTGACCACAGCTTGCCCTGAGGTGGGCCTGGGCTTAGTGATTCCTGAGCTCCCTCTGGGGGTCCTGGGAGCCCCTGGTCATTTCCTGCAAGTTGGGGGTCAGGGGAGTGAGTAGTGTGACACAGAGGTCAGGATGCTGCTTGGGACACCTGCGTCCTGGTTCAGTCTCGGCCTCTCTGGTTCTGTTCCTGCTTTTCACCAATGTGCACCCTGGGAGACAATGAGTATTGGCTCAAACTCTGGGTCCTCCTTGCCAATACGGGAAATCTGGGCTGACTTCTAGGCTCCTGTCTTTTGGTTTGCTCACTCTTGGCTGTTGTGAGCACGTGGGGAGGGAATTATGGATATAAAATTTCTCTCTCTCTCTCTGCCTTTATGTCTCTTTCAAATAAAATGAAAATAAATGAAGATTTAAAAATCATCGCCTGTAGATTCCTATTATTATGTACGAATGTCTACATTCAACTGTTTTCCATAAACAGCCTAACTTTCTGTTGCCGTGTTCACTGTGAATAACATGCCCTGGGACTGGTAATGTGAGATATTCAATGTTACTCTGATTTTATCCTTACTTATGTTGTGGATGACTCTTCACGAGTTTCCCAAGATCAGGTAGGTGGGAAGCCCCCAGGCCACAGTGACCCTGTGTCTTGCTTAATTCCATGTCTGTACCATCTCAAAACGGGGCACGGTGGCCAAGGGTCTGCAGCAACCCAATAGCCTGCTGCTGAACTTTCTCTCCACGGACTTCCACCTGGGCTGAGGTGTTGATAGACACAGAGCAAGAAGCCCGGGCAATGGCACAGACCCTGCCAGCCACAAAACCTCATGGAAGTCAAACACTGCTCTGTGAGGGCTACAGCAGTCTCCACTTCAGTGCCAGTGTTTGAGGTCCATTGCAGAGGACCTGTGGGTGTGCTGCCCTGCCCGCCGGGCTACAGGGCACAGCGCAGGCAACTTGAGGAACAAGCCTAACGGAGCACACCGAGTATGGGGACACTGGAAGTTCCTGTGAGCTCACACTTGAAAATTATCTGAGACACATGACCGTGGATGAGGGGCAGGGCAAGGCATGGGACATCAGAACATTTTCCAGTGGTGAGGTGAGTTATGCCCACTGGATACATCAGGTCTGAAAGGTACCCAGTGCCTAAAGGGGTCACTGCAATCCATGGCACCTGGGAAATCCTGTACCCGGTGATGAATGGATCACCCGATCCATGGCGCCATGGGAAATTTTGTACTTGGTGCCTGAAGGGGTCACCATGATCCATGGCACCTGGTAAGGCAAATCCAGCAGCTGGTCAGTCAGGTTGAGGAGGCCAGAGTCGGCTTGACCTGAGTGAACGAGTCGTCTCCCCATCTTGTAGATGAAATGAGCAGACAAGCAAAGATGTCAGCTCCAAGGGCGGCTTTGGCTTTTACGCAGGCTGACGCAGCCACTGAGGGCGTCTCAGACCCTCTTGGGCTCTCGTGTGATGGAGTCGAGGCTTGAACCCAGACAGCTTCATGGACTTCGCAGCAACTGATCTTCATCCAGGACACCACAGCTTCCAAGCTTGAAAAGACAAAGTGACTTGGGGCCAATGCTGTGGCTCACTTGGCTAATCCTCCACCTGTGGCGCCAGGTTCTAGTCCTAGTTGCTCTTCTTCTAGTCCAGCTCTCTGCTGTGGCCCGGGAGGGCAGTGGAGGATGGCCCAAGTGTTTGGGTCCTGCACCCACATGGGGGATCAGGAGAAGCACCTGGCTCCTGGCTTTGGATCGGCGCAGCGTCGGCTGTAGCAGCCATTTGTGGGGGTGAACCAACGGAAGGAAGACCTTTCTCTCTCTCTCTCTCTCTCTCTCTCTCTCTCTCACTGTCTATAAATCTGCCTGTCAAATAAATAAATAAAAAAAAAGAACAAAAAAGACGAAGTGGCGTTTCTGACTGTGGGGCAGAAGTTATGTACAGTTATTGTATCTGATTTGTCTCCGGGACACGTTTTTATTGTCTTCACTTAAAGCAATATTTGCATACTTACCTCGGGACATCAGGATTCTCCCACATCCTATTCCATAGGGACTCAACTGGAACCCACTTTGTGGGGGCTACCCTTGTCCCCAGGAGGACAAGTGCAAGGCCTTATCCCACCTCAGGCCAGTTTCTTGGCGTCGTCTGTCGGCTGTCTTCTTCAAGCTGTGGTGCCTCTTTTTGGTTTCTGCAGTAGACTGAGGACTGCAAAGCACACGCAGCTCTCACTGTAAATGAGGGATCCACCCGCTGGCTGAGCTACTTAGGAGGTGAAAGGAGCCCACTGGTGCCTCGTACAGAAGAAGGGAGTCCACATTTAGGAACAAGTCCCCTTAACCACGTCTCGGCTGTCCCAGATCTCTCTGTCCTGGTGGGGTGAACTTCTACCCACACCAAAAACGTGTCCACTGAGACAAGCAAACACTTGGAGTCCCCAGTTGTCCTAGGCATCTGAGCAAAGTCTATTTGTAGTCGTCACCTCATGTTGGGTGCCCCTTCTAGTTGACAACTTCTTGGGGCTGTTCCAAACACACAGAGAGAACAACCATGTACCGTCTGCTGCGCTACCTGCGGAGATGAGGTCACCCTGGATGGGACTCCACAAAGTCCATCAGGGAACCACACTGCGGCGTGTCCACCACACAAGTGCCCATGGAGGGTCTGACCAGGGCCTTGGCTAGAAGGAGGAGCCATGGGACTTCTATTTCCACCTGTTGATGTCATCCCTCCCATCAAACCCCTTGGCCTTTGCTCTTGCCTTGTCTTCCTTGGTATAAAGACGCTTGTGTTGGTGTAAGTCAAGTTGAAATGTCAAGGCCCAAGAATACTCTTTCCTTTAGCTGATGTTTTGGCAGACAGATTGGTGGCCTGGTTTCCTTTCGTAACCCGAGAGGCCACTTTTGGTGACTAGAACTATGCATTGCTGCCACCTGTTCTGGCTCTGCTTCAGACTGCAATAGAGTCAGGATCTCGGCTGCCTACTTAATGTCCTAAACCCTGTTGTCAGGATCCTCCTTTCCTTGCAATTATCGTGGCGAGTATGTCTAGTCACGAAGGCACATTTGTAGCCCAGGTCCATGTCTATCTTCTTTCCTTCTGCTGCCAAAGAGCTCTGATTAGAGTGACCGCTCCAGCCTTCTGGGCCAAAGTCCTGACTTAGTGTCATGGCTTCCAGTATTTGTCGTCCTGTGACCACCGCATACCTGGGCTCCAGGTCCATTCCCCATGAAACTGCTGCGGTCAGTGAAAAGGGTCAGGTCTGGCTCAGGGCGGGGTGGTCTGGCAGTGCCATTTCACGGAGAAACCAGTCTCCAAGGTCTCCAGATGGTCATGATGAGGGAGCTCATTTTCCTGGGTAGGCAGCAGAGTGGCAGGACTTGGAGTGGACACAGTCTTGAACTTCACATTTGGATTGTCTAGGAAGATAGCCCAACCATCATGCCATTGGCCAATATACCCCTTTCCACACCCAGCCAGAACACACGTCCTATAGCTACTCATTCTCACATCACGCTGTCCACATTAGGGTCGCCATGGCATGACAGTTATGGGGTTGAGAGCCTGACGGAGGTGTTGTGTCTCTTATCTGCTTTGTCGCCAGGCTATGCGTGCAGGCAGAATATTTGGCAAGTCTGGGTATCTGCCCAATGGGGTGATGAGTTGCAAAGACAGCGGTAAGCAACTCAGTCATTGTCTGAGTGTCTCCGCTGTGTTTTGGATTTGACCTTCTTCAATTTAACAGATCAGAGATGGAAAAAGACTATAGGTCCAGTAATACCCTGCTGGCTGCCTGCGCATAATTAAACGTCCTGTGGGATATTGCCCTGAGGGAAACTGCCCTGCCCTATCTACCAGTGCCCAGACAAGCTGGCTCCTTTCCTGGTTTTGAAGGGAGAAACCTACCCAGTTCCTGGGTCACAGTCAGGTTGTCTTCCTCCTGTCATGCCTTCCCAATTGGAGGAGGGTGGTGAAGAGAGGGTTTAGGAATCAAAAGCTTGGACATAGTGAAATACATCGTTTTCAGGTCTATCCTCTAAGAGAGAGAGTGGGCCAAAGGCATTTGTTTACTTCTTTTTTTTTATTTTTAACTTTTATTTAATGAATATACGTTTCCAAAGTACGAATAATGGATTACTATGGCTTCCCCCCCATACCGTCCCTCCCACCCACAACCCTCCCCTTTCCCACTCCCTCTCCCCTTCCATTCACATCAAGATTCATTTTCGATTATCTTAATATACAGAAGATCAGCTTAGTATACATTAAGTAAGGATTTCAACAGTTTGCTCCCACACAGAAACATAAAGTGAAAAATAATAGATGATTTTTTTTAATGATGATGAAATCAGATCAGACCTATTGTCATGTTTAATCCCAGTGAGAGTCAAGTTGGGAGTTGATAGTTTCTTTTCTTTTCTTTTCTTTTTTTTTCTTTTCTTTTCTTTTTTTTTTTTTTTTTACAGAGGATCAGTTTAGTATGCATTAAGTAAAGATTTCAACAGTTTGCACCCCCATAGAAACACAAAGTGAAATATATTATTTGAGTACTCGTTATAGCATTAAATCTCAATGCACAGCACATTAAGGACAGAGATCCTACATGAGGAGTAAGTGCACAGTGACTCCTGTTGTTGACTTTACCAATTGACACTCCTGTCTATGGCATCAGTAATCTCCCTATGCTCCAGTCATGAGTTTCCAAGGCTATGGAAGCCCCTTGAGTTCTCCGACTCTTATCTTGTTTAGACAAGGTCATAGTCAAAGTGGAGGTTCTCTCCTCCCTTCAGAGAAAGGTACCTCCTTCTTTGAAGACCTGTTCTTTCCACTGAGATCTCACTCACAGAGATCTTTTGCCAGAGTGTCTTGGCTTTCCATGCCTGAAATACTCTCATGGGCTTTTCAGCCAGATCTGAATGCCTTTAGGGCTGATTCTCAGGCCAGAGTGCTATTTAGGGCATCTGCCATTCTATGAGTCTGCTGAGTATCTCACTTCCCATGTTGGATCACTCTCCCCTTTATTTATTCTATCGGTTAGTGTTAGCAGGTACTAGACTTGCTTATGTGCTCCCTTTGACTCTTAGTCCTTTCATTATGATCAATTGCGAACTGAAATTGATCACTTGGACTAGTGAGATGGCATTGGTACATGCCACCTTGATGGGATTAAATTGGAGTCCCCTGGTATGTTTCTAACTCTACCATTTGGGGCAAGTCAGCTTGAGCATGTCCCAAATTGTACATCTCTTCCCTCTCTTATTCCTACTCTTATGTTTAACAGGGATCACATTTCAGTTAAATTTCAACACTTAAGAATAACTGTGTATTAATTACAGAATTAAATCAGTCATATTAAGTAGAACAGACAAAAAAACTACTAAGAGGGATAATGTATTAAGTTGTTCATTAACAGTCAGGGCTATGCTGATCAAGTCACCGTTTCCCATAGTGTCCCTTTCACTTCAACAAGTTTCCTTTTTGGTGTTCAGTCAGTTGTCACCGATCAGGGAGAACATATGGTATTTGTCCCTTTGGGACTGGCTTATTTCACTCAGCATGATGTGTTCCAGATTCCTCCATTCTGTTGCAAATGACTGGATTTCGTTGTTTCTTACTGCAGTGTAGTATTCTAAAGAGTACATATCCCATAATTTCTTTATCCAGTCTACCGTTGATGGGCATTTAGGTTGGTTCCAGGTCTTAGCTATTGTGAATTGTGCTGCAATAAACATTAGGGTGCAGACCGCTTTTTTGTTTGCCAATTTAAATTCCTTTGGGTAAATTCCAAGGAGTGGGATGGCTGGGTCGAACGGTAGGGTTATCTTCAGGTTTCTGAGGAATCTCCAGACTGATTTCCATAGTGGCTTGACCAGTTTGCATTCCCACCAACAGTGGGTTAGTGTCCCTTTTTCCCCACATCCTCGCCAGCATCTGTTGTTGGTAGATTTCTGAATGTGAGCCATTCTAACTGGGGTGAGGTGGAACCTCATTGTGGTTTTGATTTGCATTTCTCTGATTGCTAATGACCTTGAACATTTTTTCATGTGCCTGTTGGCCATTTGGATTTCCTCTTTTGAAAAATGTCTATTGAGGTCCTTGGCCCATCTCTTAATTGGGTTGTTGGTTTTGTTTTTGTGGAGTTTCTTGATCTCTTTGTAGATTCTGGTTATTAACCCTTTATCTGTTGCATAGTTTGCAAATATTTTTTCCCATTCTGATGGTTGTCTCTTCACTCTCCTGACTGTTTCTTTTGCAGTACAGAAACTTCTCAATTTGATGCAATCCCAATAGTTAATTTTGGCTTTGACTGCCTGTGCCTCCCGGGTCTTTTCCAGAAACTCTTTGCCTGTGCCAATATCTTGAAGGGTTTCTCCAATGTTCTCTAGTAACTTGATGGTGTCAGGTCGTAGATTTAGGTCTTTAATCCATGTTGAGTGGATTTTTGTGTAAGGTGTAAGGTAGGGGTCTTGCTTCATGATTCTGCACGTGGAAATCCAATTTTCCCAGCACCATTTATTGAATAGACTGTCCTTGCTCCAGGAATTAGTTTTAGATCCTTGATCAAATATAAGTTGGCTGTAGATGTTTGGGTTGATTTCTGGTATTTCAATTCTGTTCCATTGGTCTATCCTTCTGTTTCTGTACCAGTACCATGCTGTTTTGATTACAACTGCCCTGTAGTATGTCCTGAAATCTGGTATTGTGATGCCTCCAGCTTTGTTTTTGTTGTACAAGATTGCTTTAGCTATTCGAGGTCTCTTGTGCCTCCATATAAATTTCAGCACCAATTTTTCCAGATCTGAGAAGAAGGTCTTCGGTATCTTGATTGGTATTGCATTGAATCTATAAATTGCTTTTGGGAGAATGGACATTTTGATGATGTTGATTCTTCCAATCCATGAGCATGGAAGATTTTTCCATTTCTTGGTATCCTCTTCTATTTCTTTCTTTAAGGTTTTGTAATTTTCATCGTAGAGATCTTTAACGTCCTTGGTTAAGTTTATTCCAAGGTATTTGATTGTTTTTGTAGCTATTGTGAATGGGATTGATCTTAGAATTTCTTCCTCAGCCATGGCATTGTCTGTGTATACAAAGGCTGTTGATTTTTGTGCATTGATTTTATACCCTGCTACTTTGCCAAACTCTTCTATGAGTTCCAATAGTCTCTTGGTAGAGTTCTTTGGGTCCCCTAAATAAAGAATCATGTCATCTGCAAAGAGGGATAGTTTGAGTTCTTCCTTCCCAATTTGTATCCCTTTAATTTCTTTTTCTTGCCTAATAGCTCTGGCTAGAACCTCCAGAACTATATTGAATAGCAGTGGTGAGAGTGGACATCCCTGTCTGGTCCCAGATCTCAGTGGAAATGCTTCCAACTTTTCCCCATTCAATAGGATGTTGGCTGTGGGTTTTTCATAGATTGCTTTGATTGTATTGAGGAATGTTCCTTCCAAACCCAGTTTGCTTAGAGTTTTCATCATGAACGGGTGTTGTATTTTATCAAATGCTTTCTCGGCATCTATTGAGAGAATCATATGGTTTTTCTTCTGCAGTCTGTTAATGTGGTGTATCACATTGATTGTCTTGCGCACATTAAACCATCCCTGCATACCAGGGATAAATCCCACTTGGTCTGGGTGGATGATCTTTCTGATGTGTTGTTGCATTCTATTGGCGAGAATTTTATTGAGGATTTTTGCATCTATGTTCATCAGGGATATTGGTCTGTAACTCTCTTTCAGTGCTGCATCTTTTCCCGGCTTAGGAATTAAGGTGATGCTGGCTTCATAGAAAGAATTTGGGAGGATTCCCTCTTCTTCAATTGTTCTGAATAGTTTGAGAAGAATTGGAGTTAGTTCTTCTTTAAATGTCTGGTAGAATTCAGCAGTGAATCCATCTGGTCCTGGGCTTTTCTTTGTTGGGAGGGCCTTTATTACTGTTTCAATTTCTGTCTCAGTTATGGGTCTGTTTGGGTTTTCGATGTCTTCCTGGTTCAATTTAGGTAGGTTGCATGTGTCCAGGAATCTATCCATTTCTGATAGGTTTCCCTGTTTGCTGGCATACAAGTCCTTGTAGTAATTTCTGATGATTCTTTTTATTTCTGTGGTGTCTGTTGTTACATTTCCTTTTTCATCTCTGATTTTATTGATTTGGGTCTTTTCTCTTCTTTTTTTAGTTAGTTGGGCCAATGGGGTGTCAATTTTGTTTATTTTTTCAAAAAACCAGCTCCTCGTTTGGCTGATTTTTTGTAATGTTTTTCTTGATTCAATCCTGTTGATTTCTTCTCTGATTTTAATTATTTCTCTTCTCCTACTAGATTTGGGTCTGGTTTGCTGTAGGTTTTCTAGATCCTTGAGGTGAATAGAAAGCTCATCTATTTGGTGCCTTTCCAATTTCTTGATGTAGGCACCTATTGATATAAACTTTCCTCTTAACACTGCTTTTGCTGCGTCCCATAAGTTTTGGTATGTTGTGCTGTTATCCTCATTTACTTCCAGAAAGTTTTTGATTTCTCTTTTGATTTCTTCTATGACCCATTGTTCATTCAGGAGCATGTTGTTCAATCTCCATGTGTTTGCGTATGCTCTAGGGATTCCTGAGTTGTTCATTTCCAACTTCATTCCTTTATGGTCTGAGAAGCTGCATGGTATGATTCTAATTCTTTTGAATTTGCTGAGACTTGCTTTATGGCCTAGTATGTGGTCAATCCTAGAGAAGGTTCCATGTACTGCTGAGAAGAATGTATAATCTTTAGCTGTAGGATTGAAAGTTCTGTATATATCTGTTAGATCCATTTGGGCTATAGTGTCGTTTAAATCTACTGTATCCTTGTTGATCTTCTGTCCTATTGATCTGTCTATTTCTGAGAGTGGAGTATTGAAGTCCCCCAGTATTATTGTA
This sequence comes from Oryctolagus cuniculus, assembly GCF_051225735.1. NCBI lineage: Eukaryota > Metazoa > Chordata > Mammalia > Lagomorpha > Leporidae > Oryctolagus > Oryctolagus cuniculus. Next base: position 52,216,511 of record NC_142886.1, read on the forward strand.
TTGGGGTCTAAGTCTCACTTTAAGTCCGTTAAGAAATCTTTTAGATAAACCGGTGCCCTGTAGTTAGGTGCATATACATTGATAATTGTTATATCTTCCTGTTGAATTGATCCCTTAATCATTATGTAGTGTCCCTCTTTGTCTCTCTTAATGGTTTTTGTGGTAAAGTTTATGGTGTCTGATATTAAGATGGCTACGCCTGCTCTTTTTTCATTTCTGTTGGCATGGTATATCTTTTTCCAGCCTTTCACTTTCAGTCTGTATGGATCTTTGTTGGAAAGATGTGTTTCTTGTAAGTAGCAAATAGATGGGTTTTGTTTTTTAACCCAATCAGCCAAACGGTGTCTTTTAACTGGACAGTTCAGGCCATTCACGTTCAATGTGACTAATGATAAGTGGTAACTTTGCCCTGCCATTTGCCAAAGATAAGTTCTAATATATGCTTTGAATTCCCTGTGATCTTTTGCTGTGAGCTTTCCTTCCTTGGTTTCCTTCCTTTACCTTCTTTCATATTGATGACCGTGTTTCTTTGTTTCTGTGTGTAACACATCTTTAAGCATCTTTTGCAGGGCTGGACGAGTGGCAACAAATTCTTTCAATTTCTGTTTGTTATGAAAAGTCTTTATTTCACCTTCATTCACAAATGATAGCTTTGCAGGATATAATATTCTGGGCTGGCAGTTGTTCTCTCTTAGTACCTGGGCTATATCTTGCCATTCCCTCCTAGCTTGTAGAGTTTCTGATGAGAAGTCAGCTGTGAGTCTGATTGGAGATCCTCTGAGAGTAATCTGACGTTTCTCTCTTGCACATTTTAGGATCTTTTCTTTATGTTTCACTGTGGAGAGTTTAATTACAACGTGCCGTGGTGAGGGTCTCTTTTGGTCGTGTTTATTAGGGGTTCTGTGAGCTTCCTGTACTAGGATATCTCTGTCCTTCTCCAAACCTGGGAAATTTTCTGCTAATATCTCACTAAAAAGGCCTTCTAATCCTTTCTCCCTCTCCATGCCTTCAGGAACTCCTAGAACCTGAATGTTGGGTTTTTTAATAGTATCCTGAAGATTCCCGACAATATGTTTTAGATTCCTAATTTCCTCTTCTTTTCTTTGGTCTGACTGTATCCTTTCCTGTTCTCTGTCTTCTACGTCCGATATTCTCTCTTCTGCTTCTCCCATTCTGTTTGTAAGGCTCTCTATTGTGTTTTTCATTTGATCTATTGAATTCTTCACTTCAGTCACTATCCCAGTTTCCTGTTGTACTAGTTGTTTCGTTTCATTTTGATTCCTCCTTAATATTTCATTTTCACGAGAGAGATTTTCTATCTTGTCCATTAAGGATTTCTGTAGTTCAAGAATTTGTTTTTGAGAACTTCTTAATGTTCTTATCAATTTTTTGAGATCTGCTTCTTGCATTTCTTCTATGTCATCATCCTCATAATCTTGAATTGGGGTGTCTTTTTCATTTGAGGGCTTCATGGTGACTTCCTTGTTTTTATTACCTTGGTTTTTGCGTTTGTTATTTGTCACATTGGAGATATTTGGTTTCTTCACTGTGGTGCTTTTTCTTGTTATACTATGACTCTAGATTAAGTGGACTATCTGTTTTTGATGGAGCCTTAGGGCTTGAGATGGGTGTGGCCTGAGAGCTCTGTTTGGTGTGCCAAAGGTGACACTCCCAGGTTAGGCGTGGTAAACCTCTCTCTCTCTCTCTCTCTCTCTCTCTTTTTTTTTTTGATTCAACAGGGAAGTTATTCTGCACAGCTGAACAAAGTTGGAGGTAGTTAGCAGGCAAATGATATACCCACAGGAGCCAGAGATCAGAAGCTCTTTCCCAAGGACCACACAGGGAATCTGTTCGGCCCTTAGAGTGGGCTCAAATTCTCCTTCAGTCTCCCACTGGGTTGCCAAAGTTACGGAATTGTAGCGTCTCTGGAGAGTGCTCACGTGAATTCCGTGAGTTCTCTCCCCCACCGTCTCTTTTTTCACAGTCTCAGTTCAGTAGCACCATAAATTTACTAAGTCCTAATCTCCTGTTAATTCGCCCCACCCAGAGTCAGGTTTTACTGCTAGGCTCAGGGCCGGTGCAGACCTGAGGTCGCTCTGCTTATGACGTATGTCCAAGATGGCGCCTGCTCTTTGTCTTGCTCGCCCTTGAGAGGTGAGCGGAGAGAGAGAAACCCGTGTCCATACCAGTCACCTTTTTTTTTTTTTTCCCTCTCTCTCTCTTCCAGTTAGCTTGGTGAAGTCCCCCCCGCCCCGGGGGTCGTTCCCTCTAGTCTCCTCTCTCCGCTTGCCTGCCGGTGTCTCGGGTTATTGAGGTTCGGCTCACCTCGCGTTCCAGCGCTGGTGTGTTGAGTCTGCCGCTGATGTCCCGAACTGTGGGCTCCCACGCTCTCCACGCAGGTCTGCTCCCCTTCCAGCGCCGATGTGTGGACTCGGAGCCCTGGACGTCCCAAGTCTCCCCGCTGTTGCACTCCCCTTCGAGCACTTGCGCGCAGACCCTGCAGCTTGCGCAGCTCAGTCCCGAGGCTCGGCTTCCGCGGCTCAGTCCCGCGGCTTGGTCCTGCGGTTCGGCTTTCGCGCGCGGTGGGCGACCTTGTTCTCCCAGTAGGTCCTCCGATTCACGCCCACTGGATCCAGAAGAGTTTTGTCTGCAATATTTTCCTGGTTCTTTTTTCTGAGGCTACCGTAACTCCCCTTTTATTAAACTAAATTTTCCCGGACTATCGGTGCGCGCCCTCACTATTCCGCCATCTTGGCTCCGCCCCTCGCATTTGTTTACTTCTACTTACAAGGTATTTATAGGTATAACAAAATGACTTTTTTTTTTGACAGGCAGAGTTAGATAGTGAGAGAGAGAGAGACAGACAGAGAGAAAGGTCTTCCTTCCATTGGTTCACCCCACAAGTGGCAGCTGCGGCAGGTGCTGCGCCAATCTGAAGCCAGGAGCCAGGCGCTTTCTCCTGGTCTCCCATGCGGGTGCAGGGCCCAGGTGGGCCATCCCCCACTGCCTTTCCGGGCCACAGCTGAGAGCTGGACTGGAAGAGGAGCAACCAGGACAGAATCTGGCGCCCCAACCAGGACTAGAACCCGGGATGCTGGCGCTGCAGGTGGAGGATTAGCCTAGTGAGCCGTGGCGCTGGCCACAAAATGACTTTCAAGCCCTAAATAAAATGACAAAAAAACTATCACTAGGAATGTTCATCCTGACATTAAAATTCCTGTGAAACCGGGCCTGCTATTAGACACCATCCAGAAGAATAACTTGAAAACCTTTCAAGCTCCTTGGAAGAGGGCATTTGCGATCTAGAGTCTGTAGGAGCCAGATGGCTACCCAGGTTTTATTAATATTTATCTTTGGGACAGAGAGTTAACCTGAGCAGAGCAGGAAGCATAGGCCAACACACGCACCTCATCCTGTTCTGTTAGATACCAGAGTCACATCTAGTTAGTACGTTTCTCTAACTCAGTGGTGGCTCTCTGTAGAGGCTGCAGCCTTGGCAGAATTTTGTGACAGTTGCTATCAGACAACCATGCATAAGAACACTTTTTTTTTTTTGACAGGCAGAGTGGACAGTGAGAGTGAGAGACAGAGAGAAAGGTCTTCTTTTGCTGTTGGTTCACCCTCCAATGGCCGCCACGGCCGGCGCACCGTGCCTATCCAATGGCAGGAGCCAGGTGCTTCTCCTGGTCTCCCATGGGGTGCAGGGCCCAAGTACTTGGGCCATCCTCCACTGCACTCCCTGGCCACAGCAGAGAGCTGGCCTGGAAGAGGGGCAACCAGGACAGAATCCGGTGCCCCGACCAGGACTAGAACCCGGTGTGCCAGCGCCGCAAGGTGGAGGATTAGCCTACTGAGCCGCGGCACAGGCTAACATTTTATAACCTCTCAACTTTATATATTTGAATGTAGGCTTGGAACCAGTGATTCCATCTTAACATATATATATATATATATATATATATTGACAGGTAGAGAGATATAGATAGTGAGAGAGAGACAGAGAGAAAGGTCTTCATTCTGCTGGCTCACCACCCCCCCCCCCCAAATGGCTGCTACAGCCGGCGCTGTGCTGATCCAAAGCCAGGAGCCAGGTGCTTCTTCCTGGTCTCCCATGTGGGTGCAGGACCCAAGCACCTGGGCCATCCTCCATTGCCCTCCTGGGCCACAGCAGAGAGCTGGACTGGAAGAGGAGCAACCGGGACTAGAACCCAGCGCCCATATGGGATGTCAGTGCTGCAGGCAGAGGATTAACCAAGTGAGCCACGGTGCCAGCTCCTCTTAACTTATATATTTTCCTCTTGTGACCTCTTTTATGGAAAAATCATTGCTAATCAGTCACTTGTAGCTGGGTTCTGTTTGTCCCTTTTGCCAGGATGGCCTTGGTCGTGGTTGTTGGTCTGATTTGGTCCCATGTTTGGTGGCAACTGATTGACAGCTAACAGTCAGTATCAAAAACTACTTTTATCCACATTTTAACCAATAAAGAGGAGGAGTCCTCAGGTTATGCTTATCCGGAGTCCATTGTTAAAATGAAGTTTATCGGTTCTCAGCGTGCCAGGCCAGCGCTGTCTTGTTGGGAACTGTACTTCTGTGGAACGTAAGCATGACAAACCCGGCTTGTATCTTGAAAACAATGAAAAGTGCTGCAACCTAACAGCAGGCGTGTTATACTACCAAAGTGATGCAAACCCTGCAAATCTCAGAAAATATTTCAGCCCAGAAGACGATGCATTTGAATATAGAGCCACCAATTTCTTAAGTAAAAGACATAGAGGCCCACAAACTTGATCACTTTCTTGAGTCTTAGGTAATTATATTTCTAGTTTTATTTGAGCTCCATTATCAGTTTCCATATCAGAATTCTTCAACACTGATTTTTAAATTAGAAACCTGCATTTACAAACATTTGCTGGACTCTTCTTTGGTTGTTTCTAGAGAAGAATCAGAGCCATGGGTGACAGAAGCCTTAGAACCATCACGATTCAAACCCGGATGCCATTGATGGTTTCTAGAGGAGAATCAAAGCTGCGGCTGAGAAAAGTGTTCACATCATCGTGATTAAAATTTGGATGTCAGCTGTTAGCAAGGAGACTTACTGCTCTCATGGCACACAGCACCCTAAAGGCGCAGAGGCTCTGTGAACCCCCCATCCTTGTGGCTCTGGGCCTGTGATGGGCAGGCCCTCTGCTTCCAGAGTCCCTTTTTCTACCAAGAAAACAATCGTGATGGACGACGTCAATAACAACCATGTAAGTGTAGCTGCCGCCTACGATTCACACTTTGAGAGAACCTTGCAATCCAAGTAAGCCAAATTATGTTATCTCTGCCAGATGAGAGCTACATTTCCTGAGGATTTCCACAGATCCAGTTGCAAATCCCAAAGTCAAAGGAATTAGTTTGAAAGGTTGATTCTCGGAAAACCCAAGAAAGATATCAAAAGCATTAAAATGTTTGCTAGCATTCACCTGCATGTGTTTGACTCTGGCTTGGGTTACCCTTGAGAACTGAGCTGGTGGCCAGGCACAGTCACCACTGAGAAGTCAGAAAGTTGTCATGCGTGGTGCACAGAACAGCTGCCTGATCTCAGGCCAAATCTGTGCTTTTATGAGGCTAACCATCCAAGAGACAATTTTTAAAGATTTATTTATTTTAAAGTCAGAGTTATAGAGAGGGACACACACACACACACACAGCGAGAGAGAGAGAGAGCGAGAGAGAGAGAGAGATCTGATTCACTCCCCAAATGGCCACAATGACCAGAGCTGGGCCAGTCTGAACCCAGAAGCTTCTTCCGGGTCTCCCACATGGGTGCAAAGGCCCAAGCACTTGGGCCATCTTCTGTTGCTTTCCCAGACACATTAGCAGGGAGTTGGATCAGAAGTGGAGCAGCTGGGACTGGAACTGGTGCCCATACGGGATGCTGGCACTGCAGGCAGTGTGGCTTTACTGGCTGCACCACAGTGCCAGCCCCTGACAATTACAGTCCTGCTAGGTCAGCAGGCCCTGGCACTATAACATGTTAACACATTTAAAGTTGCCTGTACTTCAGTTCACCCAGTAGAATCACCAGCTTATTTACTTAGCCACAGAGACACGGCATACATGTCCACACACGAGTGACACACATGACACATCTCATGAGAAAGATGCAGCAGTTTCTGCAGCTGTTGTTGCATTTTCTTGTGACTGCGGCTCCCCACTGCCAGCTGTTGCAGGGCTTCTGTGGGGGTTCCAATGGTCGCTGAGAGATCGGGGAGCTCCTGGGCCTCCTCCTTCTTCAGACTGATGGCTGCAATGTGGTAAATACATTCCTTGTATTCAAAAAGCCAGAGAGGAGACGGAACAGGTCAGGTGGAGGCCCAGCCCTGCTTCCCTGTGCCTTTTCCCCTCCAGATGAACACTCCCCAGTGTGCCCTTTGACCCCAGCCCCCTGGAGCTAAGATGACATAATGCCCACCCCTGCCATGCCCTGCTTCCATTACCCAACTCCCTCAGCTGCTGGAAGCCTAGGGAGGCCCTTTGTCCTTGTCACTGTCCCCTGGCAGAGGAGGCCACAGCAGATGGTTCAGATCTGGCTCTCTGCAGATACTCCCTCTAAGCCGGCTCCTCAGACACATGTCCCTGAGCTGGGCCATGGTGCTGGCAGAGGGATTGGTCATGCTTCCTGCTTGGGCTCTGGTGCTCCTGGAACCGGGCCAGAGCTCCCCTGGCAGCCCCTCATGGTGCTGTGTCTCGTCTGAGGTGCTGATTCCCAGGAAGGAGCTGCACCAGGGCGAAGGTGTTCAGGTGCCTGCTGGCTCTCCTACTGCCTGCGTTTTGGGGGCCAAAGACGCGTCATCTGTATGCAGAGCAAGAAGGTTAGAAACTGAAGAGTCATCATAAATACTTGCAGTGTAGTCATTCGGCACATCCAAGATTCACCATGATCACGGGGGATTTATCCCTGAGGTGAAAAGTGGATTCACCAGGGACGAGTCAGTAAATATAAAATGTCACATCACCAGAATGGGGGAGAGAAAGCGTGTGGTCATCTCAACAATGCAGAAGGCACTCAACACAATTCCACATCTCTGCATGATGAACATTTCAGCAAACTGAGCTGCAAGGATGACACGTGACAACCCCAAAGACAGCACCTGACTGAATGGAGCAAGCTAAATGCCTGTCCACTAAGATGTGGACCAAGACAGGGACGTCCACCTTCCCCCCACTCATGTTCATGATCATACCCGATGTCTCAGTCACAGCATCTAGACGAGACAAAGAATAAGAGTACCAAGTAAGAAAGGAGGAATCAGATTATCCCTGCTCGCACATGGTGTGACGTCAAATACAGGACCATGTACAAATTCCATCCAGAATCTGCTATAAATGACAAGTATTCAGCGCATGGCTTGGTGCCAAATCCACGCACAGACCTCTTAACTCACAAATAACAAGCCACATTCACAAGAGCTCCAAGAACATGAAGTATCCGCCAGTAAATTCAACCAGGCAGTGAAGGATGTTGCAGCGAGCATTCTACAGCTGATTATGGGAGAAAGCACACAAAAGTGGAGAGGCAGCCATGTCCATGCGTTTAAAGACTTGACATTGTTCAAATATCCGTGCTGCCCCAAAGACTTTGACAGACTCTATGCACATTCCATGAAAATCACAGGGCATTCTGCACAGAAATAGCAAGAAAACAATGCTAAAATCCACGCAGAAAGAGAAAGGGCTCAGGATGACCAAAGGAATCCCGAGGATAATAACAAAGTTGGAGACAACAACAGACCTCATCAAAAGTTAGGGAGCAGGCCGGCACCATGGTTCACTAGGCTAATCCTCCGCCTGTGGAGCCAGCACCCCGGGTTCTAGTCCCGGTTGGGGCACTGGATTCTGTCCCGGTTGCTCCTCTTCCAGTCCAGCTCTCTGCTGTGGCCCGGGAAGGCACTGGAGGACGGCCCAGGTCCTTGGGCCCTGCACCCGCATGGGAGACCAGGAAGAAGCACCTGGCTCCTGGCTTCAGATTGGTGCGGCAGCAGCCATAGCAGCCATTTGTGGGGGTGAACCAACAGAAGGAAGACCTTCCTCTCTCTCTCTCTGTCTAACTCTGCCTCTCAAAAAAAAAAGTTAGGGAGCAGCAATAATAACTAGAACAGCATGGTACTGTGATTAAAATAACACACAAAAGGAGCACAACTGACATTCTAGAAATAGATGCACTAGTCCTCACATAGCTAATTTTAGGCAATGGTACCAAGCACAATGAAAAGGTATCTTTTCATTAAATTGTGTTGGGGGAATTGGGTGTTTACATAAAGAGCATGGAATTAGACCATGATCGGACATCAGATGTAAAGTCCAGTGTAAAAATACTAAAAGAGCAAAGTCTTCTTGATATTGGTGTGGCGATGATTTCTGTTTTAGATCCCGAATGTGCAGAAAACACAAGAAAATATTTTAACATGATGCTGCATAAACTACAATGCTTCTGAATTGTAAAGGAATGACTGAAAAGTGAACAGACCACACACAGATTGGAAGTAACTGTTTCCAATCGAATGTATGATCAATAGCCTGTATCCCAAAGTGCAAGGACTGCAATGAGGGGTTCACAGGGGAACACACAAACTCATTTTACAAAACAGTGCGTGATGATGTGGATGATGGACGCAGCGTTACACCAGTTCCCATATCCCGGTGCTCAGGTTTGCGTTGTGGCTTTGCCTGTGGGTCCAGCTTCCTGTTAATGTCCACTCTGGGATGCAGTTGGATGTCTCAAGTAGTTGGTTTCCTGCTGCCCATATGTGAGACCTCGACTGACTTCTAGGCTTGGGTTTTGCCTGGCTGAGTCCCTACTGTTGCAGGCATTTTGGGTGGCAAACCAGTGGATGGAAGCTCGCTCTCTCTTGCTCCATCACGCTCTATCACCTCCATGTGTAATGATGACTCCTTCATTTAATTGACCCTTTATTCCATCATCTCATGTCCAAGGAAGAGATTTCCCTCGTCTGTGTCTGTTCTATTCACTTTGCTACAAAAATCTCCCGATAGCAGATGGGTTTCACCAGGGAGTGTTCCTGGCTGCACCATGAACTTCGTGGCCAAGCTCTGGAAGTAGTGGTGAATGGAACCCCCATGAACTGATCTCTGGGAGGTTGCCCTCTTCTTTTCTTATATTTTATAATTTATTATATTTTATAATTACAGACAGTGAGAGAGAGAGGCAGAGAGACAGATGGATGGCCTCTTCTTATCAGGAATCATGTCGCTCCTCCCGCATGGCTTCTGTGTTATAGAACCAAGAAACGGAACATGATAGAAGAGCCCCACACTAGCCACTCCTCTGTTCCCACCTGAAACAGAGACTCACATGTGTTTCTCCAGATTTAGACAGAGCCACTCAGAAATAGTCATTTCTACATCAGCTGAGAGAATTGCTTCAGATTCTTTAGGAATCCTACATGAGAGAACAATTGCATTTTTGCAGGAGACTTTTTGTAAACACATGGGGTTGATGCAGCTATCCTGGTGAGGAGCAGAAAATTTGTTCATTCCTGATAACGACAGAGTTGAGAGATGCAAGGATGATTTTGCTTCCACAGGAGGAGGAGCATGGCCGAGAACAGGTGCGGGCAGTCCCTGGAGGAAGGAGTCGGGGTCTCTGGACACACAGTCTCTGGGGCAGGCCCTTCATGCAGCAGGGATGCAGCTCCAGGGTTGGATCATTGGTGGGCTCACAGGGGCACAGTCCAGAACCACCTGGATCTAGTGCAGACGTCACTGGGCTGTCCCACCTGCTGGTCTCCCTGAGATGGAGACAAGGCCAGCAGAGTGTGGGGAACAAGACCTCTCCACACCCAGTGTTTTCCATGAGTCTGACCCCTTGCACTACCAATGGCCACCTCTGCTTGCAAATGAGAGCAGGTCCGGGATCCCAGGAGACGTGAGTGAGGAAGAGCAAGCAGGATTTCTAGGAGCCACAGCCTGAGCCACCCCTGAGCTGCAGGTTAATCCCTGACCTGGGATTTGGAGCACGTGGACCTCAACCTGTGAGTTCAGGGTGAGGAAGTGAAAGGGAGACGAGGGCACAGCTGTAGAGAATGGACACAGGGGCCCCAAGGAACAGGACCATGGGGTCAGCTCTGCCCCTCAGGGCCCCAGCTGTGCAGGAGGGGAGGGCATGGATGTGAAACACTGCAGCATTCATAGCCCCTAACCAGCTCTACACTGCCCCTGGGCTCTCAGCGGGGTCCCAGATGACGTCATCAGAGAATACCTCGGGGCACACTCCAGAGACTCAGACCCCAAAAAGACTCCCCGGGTGCCCAGAGCTCCCTCAGGACTCTGATGCTGGGGCCCCAGAGATGTCATTCATTCCTCCAGAAATGACTCCATTTTCTTCATGTGACGTCTTCCCGTGATACCAAAACTTCTGCTCAGTGATCGGTGTTAGGGACAGAATCATCCATCCAGATCGGAACTTAGGAAACAGTTACAGGACCACAAACCCCAATTTCCTGAAGGAACCAGCGATTCACCTCCCACTGCATCTGGGCAAGGGGATGAGTCTGCACAGTGCATGTGTGACTGGGGGAAAGTGCTATCAGAAACAAACTGCCAACACAGGGCTGACAGCACGTGCAGGAAATGATGGATAAAAATATACTCCACTACCTCATGCCATTTGTGAAAATCAGTGGTACATTGTACATTGAGAACAAAAGTGCAGAAAATGCAGAAAACGTCACTGTGGTGTAGCAGGTGAATCCTCCACCTGTGTTGCCTGCATCCCATAGTGCTGTGTGTTCGTCTTTCATTCTGTCTCTTGCTGATGCACCTGGGAAAGCAGAAAAGCATGGTCGTAGTGCTTGGGCCTCTGTGTCCAAGTGGGAGACCCTGAAGAAACTCCTGGCTCCTGGTGTCACTGTCGTCTGGGGAGTGAACCAGCAGGTGGAAGAACTCTTTCTCTGGGTCTCTTCTCTCTCTCTGTAACTCTGACTTTCAATAAATAAAAGAATCTTTTCTAAAAAATTACATTTGTAGCATCAAAAACACTTCAAAAACCTTGGAGGCAGTTTAGGATTCGGGTGAATGATGTCCACATAACAATATTATTGTTTTTTACTTTTTAATATTTGAAAAATTTTTAAGGAATACAAATTTCATAAGTACAACTTTTGGAATACATTTTCTCCCACCATACCCACCCTCCCACCTACATTCCCACCCCTCTTCCTCTTCCCTCTCCCCTTGCCAGTCCCATGCTCCATTAAGATTCATTTTCAATTAGTTTGTAAACAGAAGCCAACTCTATACTAAGTGAAGATTTCAACAATACACACACACACACACACACACACACTGAGAACTGGTTTTACAGTTAACTCTCATAATACAACTCATTGAGGACAGAGGTCGTGCATGGGGAGTTAGTGCACAGTGCCCCTGTTGTTAATTTAACAATTAACACTCTTACGTATGACATCAGTGACCACCCGAGGCTCTTGACATGAGCTGCTTAGGCTATGAAAGCCTTTTGAATCTACAAACTCTTTCACTATTTAGACAAGGCCATAAGCAAAGTGGAAGTTCTCTCCTCCCTTGAGAGAAAAGTACTTCCTTCTTTGAGGGCCACTTCTTTCCCCACGGGTCTCACTCACAGAGAACCTTCATGTAGAATATTTTTGCCACAGTGTCTTGGCTGAAATGTTCTCATGGGCTTTTCAGTCAGACCAGGAAGACTTAGGTGCTGCATCAGAGGTCAGAGTGTTACTTAAAGCGATTGTCATTCTTTGAGTCTGCTGTTGGACTGCTTCCCATGTTGGAACATTCTCTCCTTTTAAATTCTATCTCTTATTATTACCAGGCACTTGACCCTATTTATATGATCACTTTAAAACTTAATCCTACCTATATATTCACCTTAACACTCAATATGATCACTTTAACAATTACAATGGCATTTTTACCACTAAGCTTAATGGGACTTGGAGCCCTGTGACAAGTGTTAAAACTGTACCCTCAGAAATAAGTCTGTAGGAAAGTATGCAGAACTATACAGCTTTATAGTTACAAACTTCCTTCCTCCCTCTCTTATTCCTATTCTTATTTTTTTACTGAGATCTCTTTTCAATTGACTTTATATACATATGATTAACTCTATGTTAAGTAGAGTTCAACAAATAGTAAGAAGGAAAATAAACAAAAAAACAAATAAACAAAAAACTGTTCCTCGACAGTCAAGACAAGGGCAGCTCAAGCCATCACTTCCCTAGATTTCCTTTTGGGTGCTCTATTAGGTCTCACCTATCAGGAAGAACATGTGGTATTTGTCCCTTAGGGACTGGCTTATTTCACTAACTATGATCTTTTCTAGAATCATCTATTCTGTTGCAAATGACTGGATTTCATTTTTTTTTTACCACTGTGTAGTATTCGATAGCATACATATCCCACAATTTCTATAACGTGGAGGTACAGGTATCTCTTGTGTGTAGTGAATTCATTTCCCTTGGGTAAGTTCCCAGGAGGGGGATTCCTGGGTCATATAAGGTAGGACTATATTCAGATTTTTGAGATATCTCCATAGTGTCTTCCATAGTGGCTTTACCAGTTTGCATTCCCACCAACAGTGGATTAGGGTACTTTTTCCCCCACATCCTCGCCAGCATTTGATGTTTGTTGATTTCTGTATGAAGCCATTCTAGCTGGGGTGAAGTGAAACCTCCTTGTGGTTTTGATTTGCATTTCCCTGACCGCTAGTGATCCTGAACATTTTTTCTATGTCTGTTGGTAATTTGGACTTCCTCTTTTGAAAAATGTCTGAAGATGGCGGTATAGTGAGGGCGCGCACCGATAGTCCGGGAAAATTTAGTTTAATAAAAGGGGAGTTACGGTAGCCGCAGAAAATAGAACCAAAAAAAAAAATTGCAGGGGAAACCCTTCTGGATGGAGCAGCCGTAAATCGGAGGACCTACTGGGAGAACAAGGTCGCCCACCGCGCGGAAGCCAAGTCGCGGGACCGAGCCGCAGAAGCCCCAGGGTCTGCGCGACAGTGCTCCAAGGGAAGTGCATGCCACACAGACAACAGCGGGGAGACTTGGGACGCTCAGGGCTCTGAGTCCACACATCGGCGCTGGAAGGGGAGGAAGAACCAGGCAGAGCTCTCAGGCCGCACCCATCTCAAGCCTCCAAGGCTTCTCCAACAGCAGGCAGTCCACTTAACACAGACACAGTATAAAAAAAAAAAAAAGAAAAAAAAACGCACAGTGACACAAGAAGAATTAACTATGCCGAGTAACAAACACAGAAATAGAGGGAGCAAGATCAACGATGACACTATGATGCCTCCAAATAAGCAAAACACCCCAAGCCAAGAGTATGAAGATGATGAGATAGAAGAAATGCAAGATACGGATTTCAAAAAATTTATGATAAGAACATTTAGAAGTTTTCAAAAGCAAATTCTTGAACTACAGAAATCCTTAATGGACAAGATTCATTTGTGAATGAAGGTGAAATAAAGACCTTTCATAGAAAACAGAAATTGAAAGACTTTGTGGCCACTTGTCCGGCCCTGCAAAAGATACTTAAAGATGTGCTACACTCAGAAACACAGAAACACGGCCATCAATATGAAAGAAGGGAAAGGAAGAACACCTACCAGTAAAAGAGCATGGGAAGCTCAAAGCATATACTAGAAAATATTTCCAGGAAAATGGCAGGGCAAAGTCACTACGTATCAATAGTCACATTGAACATTAATGGTCTGAATTCTTCAGTTAAAAGACACCGTTTGGCTGACTGGCTCACAGAACACAACCCAACTATTTGTTGCCTACAAGAAACACATCTCTCTAACAAAGAGGCATGCAGACTGAAAGTGAAAGGTTGGAAAAAGATATTCCATGCCAACAGAAACCAAAAAAAGCAGGTGTAGCCATATTAATATCAGACAAAATAAACTTTAATACAAAAACTGTTAAGAGAGACAAAGAGGGACACTATATAATGATTAAGGGTTCAATTCAACAGGAAGATGTAACTATTATAAATGTATATGCACCTAATTACAGGGCACCGGTCTATTTAAAAGATATGTTAAGGGACTTAAAGGGAGATTTAGATTCCAATACAATAGTACTGGGGGACTTCAATACTCCACTCTCAGAAATAGATCATCCGGACAGAAGATCAACAAGGAAACAGCAGATTTAATTGACACTATTGCCCAAATGGATCTAACAGATATCTACAGAACTCTCAATCCTACATCTACAGACTTCACATTCTTCTTAGCAGCTCATGGAACCTTCTCTAAGATTGATCACATACTAGGCCATAAAGCAAGTCTCAGCAAATTCAAAAGAATTAGAATCATACCATGCAGCTTCTCAGACCACAGCGGAATGAAGCTGGAAATTAGCAACTCAGGAAACCCCAGAAAGTATGCAAACACGTGGAGACTGAACAACATGCTCCTGAATGAACACTGGGTCATTCAAGAAATCAAAAGAGAAATTAAAAACTTTCTGGAAGTAAATGAAGACAACAACACAACATATCAAAACTTATGGGATACAGCAAAAGCAGTATTGAGAGGCAAATTTATAGCAATAGGTGCCTATATCAAGAAATTGGAAAGGTACCAAATAAATGAGCTTTCAGCGCACCTCAAGGACCTAGAAAAACTGCAGCAAACCAAACCCAAATCTAGTAGGAGAAGAGAAATAATTAAAACCAGAGAAGAAATCAACAGGATTGAATCAAGAAAAACATTACAAAAAATCAGCCAAGTGAGAAGCTGGTTTTTTGAAAAAATAAACAAAATTGACACCCCATTGGCCCAACTAACTAAAAAAAGAAGAGAAAAGACCCAAATCAATAAAATCAGAGATGAAAAAGGAAACGTAACAACAGACACCACAGAAATAAAAAGAATCATCAGAAATTACTACAAGGACCTGTATGCCAGCAAACAGGAAAACCTATCAGAAATGGATAGATTCCTGGACACAGGCAATCTACCAAAATTGAACCATGAAGACATGGAAAACCTAAATAGACCCATAACTGAAACAGAAATTGAAACAGTAATAAAGGCCCTCCCAACAAAGAAAAGCCCAGGACCAGATGGAGTCACTGCTGAATTCTACCAGACATTTAAAGAAGAACTAATCCCATTTCTTCTCAAACTATTCAGAACAATCAAAAAAGAGGGAATCCTCCCAAATTCTTTCTATGAAGCCAGCATCACCTTAATCCCTAAGCCAGAGAAAGATGCAGCACTGAAAGAAAATTACAGACCAATATCCCTGATGAACATAGATGCAAAAATCCTCAATAAAATTCTGGCCAATAGAATACAACAACACATCAGGAAAATCATCCACCCAGACCAAGTGGGATTCATCCCTGGTATGCAGGGATGGTTCAACATTCGCAAATCAATCAATGTGATTCACCACATTAACAGACTGCAGAAGAAAAACCATATGGTTATCTCAATTGATGCAGAGAAAGCATTTGATAAAATTCAACACCCTTTCATGATGAAAACTCTAAGCAAATTGGGTATAGAAGGAACATTCCTCAATATAATCAAAGCAATTTATGAAAAACCCACAGCCAGCATCCTATTGAATGGGGAAAAGTTGGAAGCATTTCCACTGAAATCTGGCACCAGGCAGGGATGCCCACTCTCACCACTGCTATTTAACATAGTTCTGGAAGTTTTAGCCAGAGCCATCAGACAAGAAAAAGAAATCAAAGGAATACAAATCAAGAAGGAAGAAGTCAAACTATCCCTCTTTGCAGACGATATGATTCTGTACTTAGAGGATCCAAAGAACTCTACTAAGAGACTATTGGAACTCATAGAGGAGTTTGGCAAAGTGGCAGGATATAAAATCAATGCACAAAAATCAACAGCCTTTGTATACACAAGCAATGCCATGACTGAGAAAGAACTGCTAAGATCAATCCCATTCACAATAGCTACAAAAACAATCAAATACCTTGGAATAAACTTAACCAAGGACGTTAAAGATCTCTACGATGAAAATTACAAAACCTTAAAGAAAGAAATAGAAGAGGATACCAAAAAATGGAAAAATCTTCCATGCTCATGGATTGGAAGAATCAACATCATCAAAATGTCCATTCTCCCAAAAGCAATTTATAGATTCAATGCAATCCCAATCAAGATACCAAAGACATTCTTCGCAGATCTAGAAAAAATGATGCTGAAATTCATATGGAGGCACAAGAGACCTCGAATAGCTAAAGCAATCATGTACAACAAAAACAAAGCCGGAGGCATCACAATACCAGACTTCAGGACATACTACAGGGCAGTTGTAATCAAAACAGCATGGTACTGGTACAGAAACAGATGGATAGACCAGTGGAACAGAATTGAAACACCAGAAATCAATCCAAACATCTACAGCCAACTTATATTTGATCAAGGATCTAAAACTAATTCCTGGAGCAAGGACAGTCTATTCAATAAATGGTGCTGGGAAAACTGGATTTCCACGTGCAGAATCATGAAGCAAGACCCCTATCTTACACCTTACACAAAAATCCACTCAACGTGGATTAAAGACCTAAATGTACGTCCTGACACCATTAAGTTATTAGAGAACATTGGAGAAACCCTTCAAGATATTGGCACAGGCAAAGAATTTCTGGAAAAGACCCGGGAGGCACAGTCAAAGCCAAAATCAACTATTGGGATTGCATCAAGTTGAGAAGTTTCTGTACTGCAAAAGAAACAGTCAGGAGAGTGAAGAGACAACCAACAGAATGGGAAAAAATATTTGCAAACTATGCAACAGATAAAGGGTTAATAACCAGAATCTACAAAGAGATCAAGAAACTCCACAAAAACAAAACCAACAACCCACTTAAGAGATGGGCCAAGGACTTCAATAGACATTTTTCAAAAGAGGAAATCCAAATGGCCAACAGGCACATGAAAAAATGTTCAAGGTCACTAGCAATCAGGGAAATGCAAATCAAAAGCACAATGAGGTTTCACCTCACCCCGGTTAGAATGGCTCACATTCAGAAATCTACCAACAACAGATGCTGGCGAGGATGTGGGGAAAAAGGGACACTAACCCACTGTTGGTGGGAATGCAAACTGGTCAAGCCACTATGGAAATCAGTCTGGAGATTCCTCAGAAACCTGAAGATAACCCTACCGTTCGACCCAGCCATCCCACTCCTTGGAATTTACCCAAAGGAGTTTAAATTGATAAAGAAAAAAGCGGTCTGCACCCTAATGTTTATTGCAGCACAATTCACAATAGCCAAGACCTGGAACCAACCTAAATGCCCATCAATGGTAGACTGGATAAAGAAATTATGGGATATGTATTCTTTAGAATACTACACTGCAGTAAGAAACAACGAAATCCAGTCATTTGCAACAAAATGGAGGAATCTGGAACACATCATGCTGAGTGAAGTAAGCCAGTCCCAAAGGGACAAATACCATATGTTCTCCCTGATCGGTGACAACTGACTGAACACCAAAAAGGAAACCTCCTGAAGTGAAATGGACACTATGAGAAATGGTGACTTGATCAGCATAGCCCTGACTGCCAATGGACAACTTAATACATTATCCCTCATAGTATTTTTTTTTGTCTGTTCTACTTAATATGACTGGTTTAATTCTGTAATTATCACACAGTTATTCTTAAGTGTTGAAAATTAACTGAAATGTGATCCCTGTTAAACATAAAAGTGGGAATAAGAGAGGGAAGAGATGTATAATTTGGGGCATGCTCGGGCTGACTTGCCCCAATTGGTAGAGTTGGAAACATACCAGGGGATTCCAATTCAATCCCATCAAGGTGGCATTTGCCAATGCCATCTCACTATTCCAAGTGATCAATTTCAGTTCACAATTGATCATAATGAAAGGACTAAGAGTCAAAGGGAGCACATAAACAAGTCTAGTATCTGCTAACACTAACCGATAGAATAAATAAAGGGGAGAGTGATCCAACATGGGAAGTGAGATACTCAGCAGACTCATAGAATGGCAGATGTCCTAAATAGCACTCTGTCCTCAGAATCAGCCCTAAAGGCATTCGGATCTGGCTGAAAAGCCCATGAGAGTATTTCAGGCATGGAAAGCCAAGACACTCTGGCAAAAAGATCTCTGTGAGTGAGATCCCAGTGGAAAGAACAGGTCTTCAAAGAGGGAGGTGCCTTTCTCTGAAGGGAGGAGAGAACCTCCACTTTGACTATGACCTTGTCTAAACAAGATAAGAGTCGGAGAACTCAAGGGGCTTCCATAGCCTTGGAAACTCATGACTGGTGCATAGGGAGATTACTGATGCCATAAACAGGAGTGTCAATTTGTAAAGTCAACAACAGGAGTCACTGTGCACTTACTCCTCATGTAGGATCTCTGTCCTTAACGTGCTGTACACTGAGGCTTAATGCTATAACGAGTACTCAAACAGTATATTTCACTTTGTGTTTCTATGGGGGTGCAAACTGTTGAAATCCTTACTTAATGTACACTAAACTGATCTTCTGTAAAAAAAAAAAGAAATTATCAATTCCCAACTTGACTCTCACTGGGATTAAACATGACAATAGGTCTGATCTGATTTCATCATCATTAAAAAAAATCATCTATTATTTTTCACTTTATGTTTCTGTGTGGGAGCAAACTTTGAAATCCTTACTTAAGGTATACTAAGCTGATCTTCTGTATATTAAGATAATCGAAAATGAATCTTGATGTGAATGGAAGGGGAGAGGGAGTGGGAAAGGGGAGGGTTGTGGGTGGGAGGGACGGTATGGGGGGGGAAGCCATTGTAACCCATGAGTCGTACTTTGGAAATTTATATTCATTAAATAAAAGATAAAAAAAAAAAGAAAAAAAAAGAAAAATGTCTGAGTCTTGGCCCATCTCTTAACTGGGTTGTTTGTTTTGTTTTTTGAATTTCTTCATCTCTTTGTAAATTCTGGTTATTAATCCATATCCGTTGCATAGCTTGCAAATAATTTCGCACATGCTGTCAGATGCCTCTTCACTTGCCTGAGTGTTTTTTGCCACACAGAGACTTCCCGATTTGATCTAATCCCATTTATTAATTTTGGCTTTACTGCCTATGTCTCAGGTCTTTTCCAAGAACTCTTTACCTGTGCCAGTGTCTTGAGGGCTTCCCTAATGTTCTCTAATAGCTGGATGGTGTAGGGTCATAGATTTAGATCTTTAATCCATGTTGAGTGGAGTTTTGTGTAAGGTGTAAGATAGAGGTCTTCACTCATACTTCTGCAATACATAATAATTTAAAAAGTGAAAAGGAATTTGATGATTCCCTGTAAATTGGAATGACGTAGTCATGGATTTGAGGGAATGAGCTAGTTAAAATAGCCAAGCTACAATGTGATTCACAGATTCAATGCATTTCCTGTGAAATAGCCTGACATTCTACACAGGACCAGGAAGAAACTTCAAGAATTCACATGAAGAAAATCAAGGTTTGTGATGGCAAAGCAGGAGGCTTCATCACATCTGAGCTAAATCAAGCCTGGTGCTGGGATAAGATAGACACCCAGAGCCCTGGGACAGAACAGAACCTAGAAATAAAGGAACACGTTCTGAGACTGTGAGTTCTGAGAATGCACGGTGACAAAAGCACAGGGTGGGGATGGGTTTCCTGTCGTTACCTGGGTTGGGGACACTTGAATGCACCTGAAATAATTCAATTATGATGTCATCTCACACCAGATGCAGAAACAGAGTGAACTTGAGGAATGCCTTAAAAGCAAGAGCCGAGACAGTACAGTTCTAGAAGAAAACACTGGACAAAAGCATGCTGACATTGGTTTGGGCAATGATATTTTGAAAATCTCCAAAGTACAGGCAACCAAGCAAAAATAGGCAAAAGAATGTGGATCCAACCACAGAGCTTCTGCAGAATAAAGAGAGTGATTGAAGAACCAGGAGTCGCCCGCAGATGGGGAGAAAGTATTTTCAGATCACACCCGTGGGTGCCAATGTTGTGGCCCCGCAGGTTAACCTGCCATCCCCATGCAGCATCACTCAGCAGCATGGCTTCAGACCCTGCTTGCTGCATTTCAAATCCAGCTCCCTGCTCATGGACCAGGGAACTCTGTCAACGATGACTCAAGTGTGTGTCCCCTTCAAGCCTCGTGGGAAACTGGAGGAAGTTCCAGGCTCCTGGCTACAGTCTTGCCCTTGCCCAGCCTTTGCAGCCATTCAGGAAGGAAACCAGTGGATGGAAGCTTCTCTCTCCCTCTGTTGGTCTCTTCCTCTGTTGCCATAACACTGCCTTTCAAATAAAATAAATAGATATTTAAAAGAAATGAAAGATAACTGTACATATGAATAGGAGCCTATCTCCTAATGTTGAATGAACTCAAGCAACTGAATCCCAAGGGAAGAAATCAATTATTCAAATGCAGTGACTGACAAGGTGGTGACAGGAGCGGCCTTGAAGGTATCACATGGGATTCCTGCTCCTGTATGGATGCTTAGGATTGGGTACTAGTTTGGGTCCAGTTTCAGATTCCTGCCAATGTGCACTCTGAGAGGCAGTGCGAGAATATGAGTTAATCCCATGTGTGAGACTTGGACTGAATTCATGCACCTGGCTATGGTCTGACCCAACTCCTCTTTTATGGCATCTAGGAAGTTACCCAGGATTCAGTAGACCACTGGACCACTGTCTGTCAGTCTCTTTCCCTTTTTTTTGGACAAATACACAAATACAAGTTTTAAAGAGGTAAAAGTATATGTGTAATTTTTAAATAAAATATATAAAGGCAAACATATAAAATGCCTTATATGGGATCATCATGCATGTGCATGTTGGAGAAACAATGAGATACCCCATCCCTTTGTTAGACTGAGTATCACCAGACATACCAGAGCTGACACATGTTGTACAGGAAGAGAGAGAAGATAACCTGGTAAAGGCTGGAGTCAGGTAAATTAGGAAAGCTTTCATGGAAAACATCAGAAGCTGAGAAACAGAATTATCACAGGATCCTCCAACACCATTCCTGGGTAGAAGGAATATGAAATCCCAGGGAGGAGACCACGGGATCCACAGTCACTATGGCAAACAGCTCTGCAGTCCCATGTTCAATTAAAGCAGCGTCATTCTCAAGAGTTCACACACATAATCCAGTGAAATTAGCCTTGAGGAAGGATGGATAATGGACAAATGGACAGAGTTATATTTTAACAGGAAGTTTATAAGGCAGTAAAGAGGAAGAAATTCTGATGTCTTGGATAACTTGGATAATGCTGAGAATAATGCCTAAGCATAATGTGTCAGTAAATGTACAGTATACCATCTAGTCCAAGAAGACAGATAATATGTGATGCTAGTTACATGGGATAAAAGGATGAACTCACGGAGACATAATACAATTGTGAAGACCAAAGTCTGAGTGTGGGGGTAACAGAGGAGACGGTGGAGCAAGGTCAGAGTTTCAGTCCCACAGGATCCACACACTGAGGGATCTACTGTACAGCATGGTGACAGAGGTTAAGAGAATATTGTGTCTACAGAATTCCAACACAGGAAACTGACATTCGACCATGGGAACATGTGGATTTTGTGATGAGCATGTCAATAAGAATGACTTCATAATTCCATCAATTTGATACAGTCATTTTTGAACACATATCATTTATCTCATGTCTATGTTCAGTTATTATTTATCAAACATTTATGAAAAGGAAATGACAAAATGGCCAACTGCAGATTAAGTTCTCTGAATACTGGGGTTGTGTTTGCCAATGTTTTATGCAGATGATAAATAAATGCCAGTTCATTCAAGGACTGGCAGGTGGAACCCAGGAGCAGGGAACTGCAATAGCGTTCGCACGTTTTTCATGGGGACTCCTAACTGATCCATCATCTGCTGTCTTCAGAATGCATTTTCACTTCCAAGGATAGAAATAGTGTAAATGTGCTCTGTCCAGAACTCTGATATGCAGCCTGGATGTCTCCCTCTCTAAATAGATGAAAGACGACAAATGGATTGATGACCCCAATCAGCATAGACATGGAGTGAAGAGCAGGGACTCTGGACACATGGTCGCTGGGACTGGCTCTTCCTGCAGCTGTGATTCAGCCTCAGGACACTGGTCATCATGCTGGAGTCACAGACATAGCTCCCCGTGATGTGGACTCCAGCCCCAGAGTGCACAGCCACTGTGTGTCCCACTTTCTGCTCTCCCTCCACCACAGCAGGTGCAGGGGGTCCCACGACACTGGAGCAGAACCAGATCAGCTGGAAGGGCACGCCCAACACTTTCCATTCAGTTATGACCTTGACTGCTGATGTCCAGTGCATTTCCCTCCTGAGTTCACACAGGGAGCCCCCCAGGAGGGTCCCAGGACCTAGAGGATGAGGAAGTCCCTGTAGGCTTCCCAGGTGCCTGCAGAAGCTCAGCCTGAGACACAGCTGAGCTGCAAGTACATTCCTGAGTGCTGTGACGTTCACACAGGGACCACAGACTGTTCCAGGATTAAAGGGAAATGCAGGTCGGGTGAAAGTCTGCAGAAAGTGAGTGTGGATCACCCACATGTAGAGTCAAAGGTTGGTTCAATGCACACTTGCTGGTTGTGGCAGGAGAGGGCTGAGTGGAATAGTTGCTGTTTAACAGATCAACGGCCCTGTCTCAGCTGTCGCTGGTTATACAGGGAAAACTGAAACTGTCCAAAGCTTTCAGTGTCCTGAGGGTGCTGTCCTGAGTCAGGTTGGAAGAGACTCAATAGTGTCCTCAATATTCCCACATCTCTGATCCTGGTGAGCAACAGTCGCTGTCCACGAACCAAATTATTCATTTAGGACTTCTTCCTTTTACATCAAACTTTCAATCCGTCATTGAAGTTGGGAGGGACAGAATCAAAAAGAAGAATTCTTCCCTCAAAACTGTTACAGGAGAGGAAACCCCAAATCCCTGACAGGAAACCAGGGCTTCATCTCCCTCTGCGCCTGTGCAGGACCAGAATCTGGCCTAGTGCGTTTTGTGCGCCCCCTGGTGGAGCCGCGCGCCCCTGCAGGGAGGTTTGTGTCTGGGCTCAGCCTGAGGGCCCCTCACTGTGTCTCTGGCACAGAAATAGGTGGCCGTGTCCTCGGTTGTCGGACTGGTGATTTTCAGATCCACCGTGGTCGAGGTTTTGGAGATGGTGAATCGGCCTTTCGCCCAGCTCGCGTAGTATGTGCTACCACTACTACTAATGATTCCGATCCATTCCAGCCCCTTCCCTGGAGCCTGGCGGACCCAGCTCATTGCATAGCTACTGAGGGAGAATCCAGAGACTGTGCAGGTGAGTGTCAGGGGTGTCCCAGGCGTGACCAGGCGACCCCCGGACTCCTCCACCGACTGACACTGGACACCTGCAAACACAGACGACATGGTCAGGACACTGTCACTCACACTCTCTGTGTCTCTCTCAAGTCTTCTCCCAGACTCAGTGCCCCACGTTCTCCATCATTACCTTTGAGCACAGCGACCAGGAGAAGCCAGCGCAGCCCAGTCTCCATGGTGAGCGTCTGTGTTGAGTGCGATCACTGAGTGGACACCTGGGAGTCCTGGGGCTGGAGCTCCTGTGCCAGAGCTGCAGGGTGAGGGCTGGGCTGGTTTTCATGGGCAGAGGGAAGCCCTATTTGCATGTGCTGCCCCTATATAGCAGGCATGGGGTGATACGCCTCAGACAGGAGAGAGCCCAGGGCAGACGTGGTGACCTGGGTGTATAGGGTGATGGCTATGATTGGATTCAGATCATGTGAATTTTTATGTTATCATAATTTTAAAAAGTTGAAGGCAATGACCTTGTTTCATTTTAATATGTGTGTATCCTTCATATCCAGTGTTAGCAATATCATGTCCCTCATTTATTTAAATAACCATTAGTTCCTTATCATCTATATGAAAGACATTGGTACAGTGATAGAGAGAGAAGGGGTGAGAAATACAGAAATGTAGAGATGGACAGAAAAGGTGACAATGGGAGATTTCTGCCTTTGGGTTGACAGCCCAGACATCCCAAATGCTCATGACCCCTAGGAGTTAGTCTTTCTGAACCCTGGAGCAAGAAACTGTGTCTGTAATTCAAATGTCGGTGGTAGAGGCTCCTTTGCTTGTAGCGTCATCTACAGTTTCCCATGATGCATTATGAGGGGAATGTGTGGGAAGCCGTGAGGCTGGGCTCAGTCAGTTCTCTGATGGGAACACGGTTGTCCCTAGTGGGGACTTAGCCAATTTTGACCAAATGCCTGTCGCCCACTTTTAAACAGATGAAGGACTGCAAGTGCATTTTTTAAGGTTAACTATGTTTTTTTTTTCCTTATTCATCCATTGCCTGAAAGTTTAAAAACTGTTTAAACTGTTTAAAAATGTTCCTGAACACAGAACACTGTACATGGTAGTGGGGTGTAGTGTGCTACTGGAATGTGCATGGTAGAAATGGGCACAGATCAACTCACTATAATTCACATTTCCACCTCCTTTCCATCACTCTGTTGTGAGGCCTGGAGACCTCATTTCTAGTTATTCGTGGAACATGCTGTGTGTTGTGGTGAACTGAGTCAGCCCACTGTGGTGTGGGCAGAATCATTCCTGCCTTTGGTGGTGCTTTCTGCCCTGGTATCAGCTGCCCTGTGTTCCCCCTCTTCCCTGTGTCTAGTAATCATGACTCTGAGTTGAGATCAAGCACTGGGTAGAAGTCACTGTGTCATAATTCATCCACAGTCCTGGGTTCAGGTTGCAGCTTTGTTCCCAATAGTTCAGTCTACAAAGAACAAGTGTGCATAAAACCATAAATGATTCTTTCACATTTGGACATAGAATATTATTCAGTATTAAGAAGGAGGTTGTTCTGTCATTATGAAACGTGGGTCAGCCTGGAGTATACATACTAAAAGAAATGATCCAAGTACATGTGGACATATAGTATGTGATATTAGTTGTATATGCCATCCACAAGCTTGAATGCACAGAGGTAGGAAGTACAATGGAGATCACTGTCTACTATGACCCAAGTGTTTGTCCCCTTCCAACCCTGCGGTAAACTCGGGGAAGTTCCAGGCTCCTGGCTTCATGCTAAGCCATCCCAGTCTTTGCAGCCATTCACAAAGTGAACCAGTGGAAGGAATTCTCCCTCCATCTGTTGGTCTCTTCCTCTCTTGCTATAACACTGTCATTCACATTTTTTTGTAGGGTCAGCAGCAACACGGAAAGCCCAAAACCATTTGTGGAGGCACAGTGATTTCCTTCTTAACTGAATTGCCTGGGCTCTGGTCTTGGGAGCCTGATGGGAGGATGAGGACCAGTAAAATGGAAACAGAGAGGGAAATGTCCCCTAAAGAATAAGGGCAGAAGAGGTGTCTGGCTAGTGTTCACTTGGATTCTGAGCTTAGGTGAAGTCCATGGGCCAGAAACCCATGCCTACTGGGATAGAGTGTGCATGAATATAACTGTGTTTTGAGAATACAAGCTTTATATGGAGACACATCTCAAAGCATCCATGACAAAAGAGTATAAATGGTTTCTAATATGAAGAGGCCTCCATTCCTTTCTGATGTCAGGCCAGGTTGTGGCATTCAAGCCCCAGCACCTATGGGTGTCTCCTGGGCCTTGATCATTTTCCTTCTATTTAGTAGGGGTTTCTGTGCCAACCATGTCCATTTAGGTGCCTACTGGTACCAGGGAGTCTTTCTAACCCAGCGCAGTGTAAATCCAGCATCTGTTCGAATTTTGACTGAAGCAGCTTCTGCTTCTCACACAGTCTCCTTCACAGACTGCATGAGGCTCTGAGCTTTGTGAACCAGCATGTCTGTGGCCTGCTCAGACTCCTTGTCGCTGATGGGAGTCCGGCCCAGCATGGTAGCCTTCACTGTGGACAGGATTTTGAGCTGGGTGCTTATAGTTGGGATTCGTTCACACACTTGTAAGAGGTTGGTTCTAATCCGCTTATCTGTGCACTGCTTGGCAACCTCCTTGGCCAACCGAGTCACCTCATCCGAGGCCTTGGCGATGTCCTTGGCACACTGAATGAGTGCCCGCTTGGTACCACTGCCTCCTCTCACAAGCCGAGACATCTCGGCCATCAGCAGAGCCATGCGTTTGGCTGCTGCAATGATGTCATTGCCTTTGTTGGACCATTTGCGAGCTTCATCATGGAGCTGCCTGGCAGCCATCATCATTGGCTGGTTAATCACCTCCCGGCTTTCTGTGACGGCTAAAAAAAATAGATACTTAAAATAACTTGAAGATTAATTATACATATGATTAGGAGCCTATTTCCTAATGTTGAAAGATCTCAAGCAACTGAATCCCAAGGGAAGCAATCAATTCCTTAAATGCAGTGATGATAAGGTGGAGACAGGAGCAGCACTGGAGTGAGCCTGAGGGATTCCTGCCTCCCGTGTCAGGATGCTGAGTGCTGTGTCCTAGTTTGGTTCCAGTTTCAGAGTCCTGTCTAAGCCCCTCTGGGAGGCAGTAGGTGAAATTCCAAGTAGTCCCACGTGGGAGCCCTGGACAGAATTCCAAGCACCTGGATGTCACCTGACCTAGCTGAAGCTTTTGTAGCCATCTGGGAAGTGACCAGGAGTTAGAAGATCACTGTCAGTCTCAGTCTCTTTGTGGTTTTGGACAAATACATACAGACAAATTTTTAAATAAAATGATAAATTTTTTTGACAGGCAGAGTAGACAGTGAGAGAGAGAGAAACAAACAGAGAGAAATGTCTTCCTTTACCATTGGTTCACCCTCCAATGGCCGCTGCAGCTGGCGCACCACACTGATCCAAAGGCAGGACCCAGGCACTTCTCCTGGTCTCCCATGTGGGCACAGGGCCATCCTCCACTGCACTCCCTGGCCACAACAGAGAGCTGGCCTGGAATAGGGGCAACCGGAACAGAATCTAGCGCCCTAACCGGGACTAGAACCCAGGGTGCAGGCGCCGCAGGTGGAGCATTAGCCTAATGAGCCGTGGTGCCAGACAATAAAATGATAAATTTTAAATTTTATGGTACACCTATAAATTTTAAAAGAAGATATAAAGGCAAGCATATAAAATGCTACAAATCTGGGACCATCATGTATGTCCATGTTGGAAGCACAATGAGACATCGCATTGCTCCTGTTAGAATGGCTATTACCAGACATACCAGAGCTGACATGTTTTATGGAGGTAGAGAGAGATGATAACCCTGGTACAAGTCTGTGTCAGGTTAATTAGTAAAACCGTTATGGAAAAGCATCAAAAACTAGAAATAGAATTATTACATGATGTTCAAGCACCATTGCATGGTACAATGAATATGAAATCCCAGGGAGGTGTCCACGGGATCTGCAGTCACTGTGGCAAACACCTCTGCAGTTCCTTGTTCATTTAAAAGAGTTCACACATATGATCCAGTGACATCTCATGAAAGCAAGAATGGAAAATGAAAGAAATGGACAAAGTTACATTTTAATAGGAAGTTTACAAGCAGTAGAGTAAGAAATTCTGTAATTTTGGACAACTTTAATGATCCTGGATAATAATGTACCTAGGATAATATGTCAGTAAAAGTACACTCTGCTAACCATCCAGGCCAGGAAGACACATAATATGTGATGCTACCTATGCGGGATAAAAGGCTGAACTCACAGAGGCAGGAAGTACAATGGTGAAGACCAAAGTCTGAGCGAGGGAGGAGCAGAGAATGGTGGAGCAAGGTCAGAGTTCCAGTCCCACAGGATCCACACACTGAGGGATCTACTGTACAGCATGGTGAAAGAGGTTAAGAGAATATTGTGTTTGGAAATCTCCTAAGAGCAGGAGACAGCTGAACTCCACCAAAAACATGTGTTGAGGTATGAATGTGTCATCCAGTCTGACTTCATAATTCCACTCAATATGCATTCATTTTGTCCACACATATCATTGTACCTCATAGAGCTACACTCAATTCTTATTTATGAAACATTTATGAATATGAAATGGCAACAATGGCCCATCATGAAGATTCAGATCTCTGAATACTGGTGTTGTGTTTGCCAATGTTTTATGGAGATGATAAACAAAGGCAGTTGACTCAGGCTTGGCAGCTGGAACCCAGGAGCTTGGAACTGCATCAGTGTTCCCTCCTTGGTGATGGGGCCTCATAACAGATCCATCATCTACTGTCTTACAGGGTGCATTGTCAGTTACAAGTGTGGGAAATGTGTAAATGGGCTCTGTCCATCACTCTGATATGCAGCCTGGATGTCTCCCATCTAAAACTGATCTAAGACTCCAAATGGATTGATGACGACAGTCAGCATAGACATGGAGTGAAGAGCAGGGACTCTGGACACATGGCCGCTGGGACTGGCTCTTCCTGCAGCTGTGATTCAGCCTCAGGACACTGGTCATCATGCTGGAGTCACAGACACAGCTCCCCGTGATGTGGACTCCAGCCCCAGAGTGCACAGCCACTGTGTGTCCCACTTTCTGCTCTCCCTCCACCACAGCAGGTGCAGGAGGTCCCACAACACTGGAGCAGAACCAGATCAGCTGGAAGTGCACACCCAACACTTTCCATTCAGTTATGACCTTGACTGCTGATGTCCAGTGCATTTCCCTCCTGAGTTCATGCAGGGAGCCCTCCAGGAGGGTCCCAGGACCTAGAGGATGAGGAAGTCCCTGTAGGCTTCCCAGGTGCCTGCAGAAGCTCAGCCTGAGACACAGCTGAGCTGCAAGTACATTCCTGAGTGCTGTGACGTTCACACAGGGACCACAGACTGTTCCAGGATTAAAGGGAAATATAAATCAAGCATAAAGTCTATCGAAAGTTTGTGTGTATCACCCACATGTAAAGTCAAAGGTTGGTTCAGTTCAGCACACTTACCTCTTTTGACAGGCTAGAGATACTTAAATAGCTGATTTATAAAGACCAAGAACCATGCCTCAGCTGTCCTGGTCGAAAGGGAAAACTAAAATTGTCCTAAAGTCGGCAGTGCCCTGAGAGCGTTGTCCTGACTCAGAGTGGACAACACTCACGTTGTGCCCAGATAGACCCACATTTCTGATCCTGGAGACACTGAACCTGAATTGGTTCATATAGGACTTCTCCTGCCAATTCAAACTTCTCTATGTCAGGAATTCAGTAGCAGGGACAGAATCATAAAAGAAGAATTCTTTCCTCAAATCTGTTACAGGAGAGGAAACCCCATCCCTACAGCAAACCAGGGCTTCATCTCCCTCTGCGCCTGTACAGGACCAGAATCTGCGCTCAGTGAGACTTGTGCGCCCCCTGGTGGAGCCTCGCGCCCCTGCAGGGAGGTTTGTGTCTGGGCTCAGCCTGAGGGCCCCTCACTGTGTCTCTGGCACAGAAATAGGTGGCCGTGTCCTCGGTTGTCAGACTGGTCATTTTCAGATCCACCGTGGTCGAGGTTCTGGAGATGGTGAATCGGCCTTTTGCCCAGCTCGCGTAGTATGCGCTACCACCAGTATTAATGAATCCGATGTATTCCAGCCCCTCCCCTGGAGCCTGGCGGACCCAGATCATTGCATAGCTACTGATGGAGAATCCAGAGACTCCCATGCGGGTGCAGGGCCCAAGCACTTGGGCCATCCTCCACTGCCCTCCTGGGCCACAGCAGAGAGCTGGACTGGAAGAGGAGCAACTGGGACTAGAATCCGGCACTAATATGGGATGCCGGTGCTGCAGGTGGAGGATTAGCCAAGTGAGCCCTGGGTCAGGCCCTTAATTTATCTTTTGAACATTTATTTATTTATTTGAAAGTCAAAGTTACACACAGAGAGAGAAGGAGAGGCAGAGAGAGAGAGATAGAGATGGAGAGAGAGAGATGGAGAGAGAGAGAGAGAGAGAGAGAGAGAGAGCAATCACTTCCAATTAGTCACAACAGCTAGAGCTTAGCGGCTTGGAAGCCAGGAGCCAGCAGCTTCTTCCAGATCCCCATGCGGGTACAAGGAACCAAGGACTTGGGCCGTCTTCTACCATTTTCCCGGGCTGTAGCAGTGAGCTCTATTGGAAGTAAAGCAGCTGGGACTTGAACCGGTGCACATGTGGGATGCCAGTACTGCAGATTTGGTCCGTAACATACTATGGCCCAGCACTGGCTCCACCTTTACTTTTTCACCAGCAGGAAACAGGGCCTGAGGTGGAGAGGCTAGTTCTTGAGCCATCACTCCAACAAGGGTGTGGGCTCCCAACAAGGGCTCAGCTCACTGCACAACAGTGCCTGCCCCTGTGTTGTGTCTGCACAAGTACAGAAATGTGATACTGGCATGAGTGATACCTCCCTTGAACACGTGCACAGTTACTGAAGGAATCACAGACAGGCTGTGCTGTGTCCAGGGGCTCTCGTCTGGTAGGAGGCACCTCCACACTCTACACCTCTGTTCCTCACACAGGACTTCCTACTCCACCTAACAGCTCCAGGAGCGATGTGCGCTCTGTACCGTCATTGGTTGTGGTTGTCCAGTTTACCTAATGAATTTGTTAATGTGCTGTGAAGGGTTGAAATAGTGAGTTTTTCGTGTATATGATGTTAAATTGTGACTGGGTAGGATTTATGCAAGAGCAGTCTTTGAAGATAGTGGCACATGAATGTGTTTCTTCCAAATTTGAAGTCAAATGTCATTGAAATAACTTTTTTTAAAAAAAGCAATTCATGGCTTTTTAGGTTTTAGTGTGTGTGTGTTAAGAATTGAGTACACATCAAAACACCTGTGTGCTGGATATTAACACCAATGAAATATCAGTTATGGACCAAAAAGTGCCAGTCCGTGAACTCCCACCCCAAAAGTTCACCAATCTCATACTTTAGCTGGTGTGTGGCACATTGGGTTAAAGCCCTGGCCTGAAGCACCGGCATCTCAAATGAGCGCCGGTCTAGTCCTAGCTGCTCCTCTTCCCATCCAGCTCTCTGCTATGGCCTGGGAAGCAGTAGAAGATGGCCCAAGTCTTTGGGCCCCTGAATCTACATGGGAGACCCCAAGAAGCTCCTGGTCCTTGCCTTCGGATCGGAACAATTTTGGTCATTGTGACCAACTGGGGAGTGAACCAGTGGATGGAAGACCTCTCTCTGTGTGTCTCTACCTTTTTTAAAAATTGCCAAATCCTGCTGTTGCTGGCCAGCACCATGGCTCACTAGGCTAATCTTCTGCCTTGCGGCGCCGGCACACCAGGTTCTAGTCCCGGTAGGGGCGCCGGATTCTCTCCTGGTTCCCCCTCTTCCAGTCCAGCTCTCTGCTATGGCCCTGGAGTGCAGTGGAGGATGGCCCAAGTGCTTGTGCCCTGCACCCCATGGGAGACCAGGAGAAGCACCTGGCTCCTGCCGTGGCGGCCAATGGAGGGTGAACCAACGGCAAAAGGAAAACCTTTCTCTCTGTCTCTCTCTCTCTGTCCACTCTGCCTGTCAAAAAAAATCCTGCTGTTGCTTACAAGGAATATGAAGTCTGAGGGATGTGTCCAAGCGATCTGAGGGCGCCATGTCTAGACATTTGCAGTCCCATCTCCAACTACAGTGACCTCATTCACAACAGTTAGTTCATGAACATGGAGCACTTTTGCTCGATTCTGTTTTTGACAGAGAGATGCACAGGGGACCAGGTTTCACGCAGGTGCATCTGAGTGTGGTGTTCCATGTGCCAGTGTCTGTCTGTCTGTTCTTCACAATTTCTCTGCTGGGCAATTTGCTTCCCAATGCTGTAGAGTTGTGATAGATACAGAGGCAGCCCCACTTGTTGAAAGTGTGTGGTGAGTGCGACTCAGCTGTGCGACTCACTCCTCATCACAACTACACCAAGAGCAAATATCACATCACACGGTGCTGCCCACTGCCCCTGTGTCACCCTGCCCTGGCCCACCTCCTCCAGTCACATTAAGGCCTGAGCCCCTTTGGGCTCCTTCACAACAGATTCATCCAGTTCAGTGCTGAGCATCATGTAGGTTTCCAGGGGCAGAAGTTGAAGGCACTGAGTTTGCAGGTCCTGTAGGGCACGGGTGAATGAGGGTTTCTTAGTTTTTAACCAAAATATCTGAAAATCTGATAAGAGTAAAACTGAAATAAATTAGAGTAAGTATATTGTATTTTGCACAAATGTGCAGCGCATTAATCTTAACTGTTATCAAATTCAATGGATATAAGGTAAATAATAAAATGAAAGTTGCATTGTTTAAGATATGCACCTCCCCCAAGGGAGTGCAAGGGTCTCACATGTGACTCTAGCACCCAACACCAGATTCCTGTTCCTGCAGCCCCAGGAACCACAAATGTATGGGAGGGTCTCTCTAAGGATCATAGTCCCTTCAATGCAGGAAGAATCTTCATGGACTTGTCCCCTCCTTAGAGCCCCTCTCAATGGGATCACTGGGTGGTGAGGTCCCTACATGCATGATGGGAGGCTCCGTGCATCAAGTATGGAGGGTAAGTTCCACCTAACATGCAGCCTTCAGCTGCTCAGTTGGAGCGAGCACACACACACACCAAGCAGTGCTGGCTCTGCTCACGGCTCTGCAGGA
Source organism: Oryctolagus cuniculus (assembly GCF_051225735.1). Lineage (NCBI taxonomy): Eukaryota > Metazoa > Chordata > Mammalia > Lagomorpha > Leporidae > Oryctolagus > Oryctolagus cuniculus. The sequence goes on from NC_142886.1 coordinate 52,249,041, forward strand.
ACAGCATCCTCAGCCTCAATACCCCAGACCCTGCTCCTCTGTGTCCACTGAGTAGGAAAGTGATTCACCTGCAGGAGGAAACCATCATGACCCATGTCCTGGTGAAATCCTGTAGAAAATGTTCGTGAGCAGAGTCCACCCCAGACACTGTGGCAGCACTGATCCCCCAAGACACAGAAGTCTGCATCCTCAGGGGATGGCTCCACCCCCAAAGCTGAGGACTGGGGAGGAGAACCATGGCACGTGGGGAAGTGACAATCGGGGACAGGGTCCAGCAGCAGGAGGGAGAGGACCTGGTGGAGGGGTGGGCTCTGCTGTGCATGAGGGTAAGGACAGGTGGAAGGGCCACACAGCTGGAGCCCCAGTGCCTGCAGGAGAGCACTGAGTCAGGAGGTCTGATCAGGTGTCCTTGTCCCTGGCAAACCCCACACTGACCACCACTGAGTAAAACTAGCACAGGTGCCTGGGAGATGTGGAATGACATCGTCTCTGGGGAGTGCATCCAGTGATGACTCCACGTCATGAGTGGATTCAACGTCAGGGCCTCATGGAGGAAGCTGAGGTCTCCAGTGCCCTGAGCAGGACCACACGGAATGCTGGGATCAGCCTGCTGGGGGTGGATGTGGTTTGTCCTCACAGCATCAGTGCTGAACATGGCCCCAACATGATAGCACTGGCAGGGGGTGCACGGTCTGGATGTTTACATGAAAAGCATGGAACAACCAGGATCTGACATCAGATGCAAAGTCCATTGTACAACTACTAGAAGGAAACATAGGGCAGAATCTCCCTGATAGTGGTCTGTCCATGATTTCCCTTTTAGATCTCCAGAGTTCAGGCAACATAAGAAAACCTTTTCAGATGATGTTGCATAAACTACAGAGCTTCTCTACTGCAAGTGGACCGATGAGACGTGAGCAGCCTACACACACACGGAAGTAACTATTTTCATACAGAACGTATGATCAGTAGCCTGTATCCCAAAGGAACAAAAGGACTGTCTGCATGAGCTGTGTTTAAAACTGGCCCTGAGTCTTCTAAAGTCTCAAAATACCTGTTTTACACAACTGGCTTCATCCTGAACAACAGGTTCTGTGTCATCAGGCCTACAATGCGTGTGGAAGGAAACCTCCCTCCTCTGCCTGTGGCAGAGTGTGTCCTCAAAGGTGTGTGTGTTTTGGAGTGATTCCAGGGTGACCGTGGGAGAAGTAGGGGAGCTCTGCGAGTGAGGCCTAGTGGGATTTGTTCATTTCTGGGGAATCTGCTCTTGGAGGAGATCACAGTAGATCTCCTGGATCCCCAGCTTCAGCACAGAGCACAGTGCTGCTAGAGTCAGCCCTGGTCTCGTCTGAAGTCCTGTGTGGGGATGGGGTCCCTCCCATCCCTGTTCACAATATTAGGATGCCTGAACACTGTATGATGTTCACAATATTAGGAAGCCTGATGGCACAACATTCTCACTGTCTGATCCTGGACTTCCAGCCTCTACAGCTGTGAGCTCAATAAACCTTTTTGCTCCATACACCTCCTATCTGGGGTACTGCATGATGGTACTAACAGGCAGAATAAAACTGTCAAAGAACCACACTCAGCCTCTACTCTGTTCCCACCTTAAACCAACACTTACCTGTCTGTGTCTCCAGGTTTAGATGAAGCCACTCAGAATTAGTCATTTCTACATCAGCTGAGAGAATTGCTTCAGGTTCTGTAGGAATCCTACATGAGAGAACAATTGCATTTTTGCAGGAGACATTTAGTAAACACATGGGGTTGATGCAGCTATCCTGGTGAAGAGCAGAAAATTTGTTCATTCCTGATGATGACAGAGTTGGGAGATGCAAGGATGATTTTGCTTCCACAGAAGGAGGAGCATGGCTGAGAACAGGTGCGGGCAGTCCCTGGAGGAAGGAGTCGGGGTCTCTGGACACACAGTCTCTGGGGCAGGCCCTTCATGCAGCAGGGATGCAGCTCCAGGGTTGGATCATTGGTGGGCTCACAGGGACACAGTCCAGAACCACCTGGACTCTAGTGCAGACGTCACTGGGCTGTCCCACCTGCTGGCCAGCAGAGTGTGGGGAACAAGACCTCTCCACACCCAGTGTTTTCCATGAGTCTGACCCCTTGCACTACCAACGGCCACCTCTGCTTGCAAATGAGAGCAGGTCCGGGGATCCCAGGAGACGTGAGTGAGGAAGAGCAAGCAGGGTTTCTAGGAGCCACAGCCTGAGCCACCCCTGAGCTGCAGGTTAATCCCTGACCTGGGGTTTGGAGCACGTGGACCTCAACCTGTGAGTTCAGGGTGAGGAAGTGAAAGGGAGACGAGGGCACAGCTGTAGAGAATGGACACGGGGGCCCCAGGAAACAGGACCACGGGGTCAGTTCACCCCTCAGGGCCCAGCTGTGCAGGAGGGGAGGGCATGGATGTGAAACACTGCAGCATCCATAGCCCCTGACCGGCTCTACACTGCCCCTGGGCTCTCAGCAGGGTCCCAGATGACGTCATCAGAGAATTCCACGGAGAGCTCTTCCGTGACTCGGGCGGGAAAAGCCTCCCCGGGTGCCCAGAGCTCCCTCAGGTCTCAGATGCTGGGACCTGAGATGTCATTCATTCCTCCAGAAACGACTCCATTTTCTTCATGTGACATCTTCCCGTGATACCAAAACTTCTGCTCAGTGATCGGTGTTAGGGACAGAATCATCCATCCAGATCGGAACGTAGGAAACGGTTACAGGACCACAAACCCCAATTTCTGAATGGGAGCCAGCGATTCACCTCCCACTTCATCTGGGAATGGGTCTGAGTCTGCTCAGTGCGTCTCCTGCGCCCCCTGGTGGAGCCGCGCGCCCCTGCAGGGAGGTTTGTGTCTGGGCTCAGCCTGAGGGCCCCTCATTGTGTCTCTGGCACAGAAATAGGTGGCCGTGTCCTCGGTTGTCAGACTGGTCATTTTCAGATCCACCGTGGTCGAGGTTTTGGAGATGGTGAATCGGCCTTTCACCCAGCTCGCGTACCATGTGCTACCACTACCAGCATAAATGTATCCGATCCACTCCAGCCCCTTCCCTGGAGCTTAGCAGACCCAGCACATGTGGTAGCTACTGATGGTGAATCCAGAGGCTGTGCAGGTGAGTGTCAGGGTTCCTCCAGGCGTTACCAGGCCTCCTCCGGACTCCTTCAGCTGCTCCTGACACTGGACACCTGCAAACACAGACGACATGGTCAGGAAGCTGTCACTCACACTCTCTGTGTCTCTCACTCACGTCCTCTGCCAGACTCAGTACCCCACGTTCTCCATCATTACCTTTGAGCACAGCGACCAGGAGAAGCCAGCGCAGCCCAGTCTCCATGGTGAGCGTCTGTGTTGAGTGCGCTCACTGAGTGGACACCTGGGAGTCCTGGGGCTGGAGCTCCTGTGCCAGAGCTGCAGGGTGAGGGCTGGGCTGGTTTTCATGGGCAGAGGGAGGCCCTATTTGCATGTGCTGCCCCTATATAGCAGGCATGGGGTCAGACACCTCAGACAGGAGAAGCCCAGGGCAGACGTGGTGACCTGGGTGTGTAGGGTGATGGCTATGATAGGATTCAGATCATGTGAATTTTTATGTTATCATAATTTTAAAAAGTTGAAGGCAATGACCTTGTTTCATTTTAATATGTGTGTATCCTTCATATCCAGTGTTAGCAAGATCATGTCCCTCATTTATTTAAATAACCATTAGTTCCTTATCATCTATATAAAAGACATTTGGACAGTGATAGAGAGAGAAGGGGTGAGAGAGACAGAAATGTAGAGATGGACAGAAAAGGTGACAATGGGAGATTTCTGCCTTTGGGTTGACAGCCCAGACATCCCAAATGCCTATGACCCCTAGAAGTTAGTCTTTCTGAACCCTGGATCGAGAAACTGTGTCTGTAATTCAAATGTCGGTGGTAGGGCTCCTTTGCTTGTAGCGTCATCTACAGTTTCCCATGATGCATTATGAGGGGAAAGTGTGGGAAGCCGTGAGGATGGGCTCAGTCAGTTCTCTGATGGGAACACGGTTGTCCCTAGTGGGGACTTAGCCAATTTTGACCAAATGCCTGTCGCCCACTTTTAAACAGATGAAAGACTGTAAGTGCATTTTTAAGGTTAACTATGTTTTGTTTCCTTCTTCCTCCATTGCCTGAAAGTTTAAAAACTGTTTAAACTGTTTAAAACTGTTCCTGAACACAGAATACTGTACATGGTAGTGGGGTGTAGTGTGCTACTGGAATGTGCATGGTAGAAATGGGCACAGATGAACTCAGTGTCATGCACATTTCCACCTCCTTTCAATCACTCTGAGTTGGGCAGCCTGGACGCCTCAGTTCTAGTTATTCGTGGAACCTGTTGTGTGTTGTGGTGAACTGAGTCAGCCCACTGTGGTGTGGGCAGAATTATTCCTGCCTTTGAGTGGTGCTTTGTGCCCTGGTATCAGCCTTCCCCTGTTCCCCCCTCTTCCCTGTTCTGTAACCATGACTCTGAGTTGAGGTCAAGCACTGGGTAGAAGTCACTGTGTCACAATTCACCCGCAGTCCTGCATTCAGGTAATGCAGCTGTGTTTACAATAGTTCAGTCTACAATAAAGAAAATGTGCGTAGAAGAGTGAATGGATTCTTTCACATTTGGACATAGAATATTATTCAGTATTAAGAAGGAGGTCATTCTGTCAATAGGAAACGTGGGTCTGCCTGGAACACAATATGCTAACAGAAATAATCCCGGTACATGTAGACACATAGTATGTGACATTAGTTATATATGCAGTCCACAAGATTGAACTCACAGAGGTAGGCAGTGCAATGTTGATCACTGTCTACCATGACCCAAGGGTTTGTCCCCTTCCAGCCCTGTAGGAAACTGGAGGAAGTTCCAGGCTCCTGGTTTCTGGCTGAGCCATCTTCAGTCTTAGCAGCCATTCAGACGGAAACCTGTGGAAGGAAGATTCTCCCTCCATCTGTTGGTCTCTTCCTCTCTTGCTATAACACTGACTTTAAAATAAAATAAATAGATACTTAAAATACATTGAAGATTAATTATACATATGATTAGCAGCCTGTTTCTTAATGTTGAATGATCTCAAGCAACTGAATCCCAAGGGAAGAAATCAATTGTTTAAATGCAGTGACTGACAAGGTGGTGACAGGAGCAGCACTGGAGTTAGCCTGAAGGATTCCTGCCTCCCGTGTCAGGATGCTGAGTGCTGTGTCCTAGTTTGGTTCCAGTTTCAGATTCCTGCTAAGCCCCTCTGGGAGGCCGTAGGTGAGGTTCCAAGTACTCCCATGTGGACACATGGACAGAATTCCAAGCACCAGGTTGTTGCCTCATCCAGCAGAAGCTTTTGTAGCCATTGGGGAAGTGACCCAGGAATTAGAAGATCACTGTCAGTCTCAGTCCCTCTGTGGTTTTGGACAAATACATAAAGACAAGGTCTCAAATAAAATGATAAATTTTAAAATTATATCATTTCTATAAATTATTAAAAGAAGATATATAGACAGACATATAAAATGCTATCAGTCTGGGACCATCATGTATGTCCATGTTAGAAGCACAATGAGACATCCCATCGCTCCTGTTAGAATGGCTATTACCAGACATACCAGAGCTGACATGTTTTATGGAGGTAGAGATGATAACCCTGGTACAAGTCTGTGTCAGGTTAATTAGTAAAACCGTTATGGAAAAGCATCAAAAACTAGAAATAGAATTATTACATGATCTTCAAGCACCATTGCATGGAGAATGAATATGAAATCCCAGGGAGGTGTCCACAGGATCTGCAGTCAGTGTGGCAAACACCTCTGCAGTTCCTTGTTCGTTTAAAGCACCGTCATTCAAAAGAGTTCACCCATGTGATCCAGTGACATCTCATGAAAGCAAGAATGGAAAATGAAAGAAATGGACAAAGTTACATTTTAATAGGAAGTTTACAAGCAGTAGAGTAAGAAATTCTGTAATTTTGGACAACTTGGATGTTCCTGGAGAATAATGTGCCTAGGATACTATGTCAGTAAAAGTACACTCTGCTAACCATCCAGGCCAGGAAGACACATAATATGTGATGCTACCTACATGGGATAAAAGGCTGAACTCACAGAGGCAGGAAGTACAATGGTGAAGACCAAAGTCTGAGCGAGGGAGGAGCAGAGAATGGTGGAGCAAGGTCAGAGTTCCAGTCCCACAGGATCCACACACTGAGGGATCTACTGTACAGCATGGTGAAAGAGGTTAAGAGAATACTGTGTTTGGAAATCTCCTAAGAGCAGGAGACAGCTGAACTCCACCAAAAACATGTGTTGAGGTATGAACGTGTCAGCAAGTCTGAGTTCATAATTCCACTCAATATGCATTCATTTTGTCCACACATATCATTGTACCTCATAGAGCTATAATGAATTCTTATTTATGAAACATTTATGAATATGAAATGGCAACAATGGCCCATCATGAAGATGCAGATCTCTGAATACTGGTGTTGTGTTTGCCAGTGTTTTATGGAGATGATAAACAAAGGCAGTGTACTCAAGGCTTGGCAGCTGGAACCCAGGAGCTTGGAACTGCATCAGTGTTCCCTCCTTGGTGATGGGGCCTCATAACAGATCCATCATCTACTGTCTTCCAGGGTGCACTTTCAGTACAAGTATGGGAAATGTGTAAATGGGCTCCATCCAGCACTGTGATATGCAGCATGGATGTCTCCCTCTCTAAATAGATGAAAGACTGGAGCGATAACTCCAGTCAGCATGACATGGAGTGAAGAGCAGGGACTCTGGACACATGGTCTAAGGCTGGCTCTTCCTGCAGCTGTGATTCAGCCTCAGGACACTGGGCATCGTGCTGGAGCCACAGACACAGCTCCCCGTGATGTGGACTCCAGCCCCAGAGTGCACAGCCACTGTGTGTCCCACTTTCTGCTCTCCCTGAACCACAGCAGGTGCAGGGGGTCCCATGACACTGGAGCAGAACCAGATCAGCTGGAAGGGCACACCCAACACTTTCCATTCAGTTATGACCTTGACTGCTGATGTCCAGTGCATTTCCCTCCTGAGTTCACACAGGGAGCCCCCCAGGAGGGTCCCAGGACCTAGAGGATGAGGAAGTCCCTGTAGGCTTCCCAGGTGCCTGCAGAAGCTCAGCCTGAGACACAGCTGAGCTGCAAGTACATTCCTGAGTGCTGTGACATTCACACAGGGACCACAGACTGTTCCAGGATTAAAGGGGAAATGCAGGTCGGGTTAAAGTCTGCAGAAAGTGAGTGTGGATCACCCACACGTAAAGTCAAAGGTTGGTTCAGTGCACACTTGCTGGTTGTGGCAGGAGAGGGATGAGTGGAATAGTTGCTGTTTAACAGATCAACGGCCCTGTCTCGGCTATCCCTGGTTATACAGGGAAAACTGAAACTGTCCAAAGCTTTCAGTGTCCTGAGGGTGCTGTCCTGAGTCAGGTTGGAAGAGACTCAATAGTGTCCTCAATATTCCCACATCTCTGATCCTGGTGAGCACAGTCGCTGTCCATGAACCAAATTGTTCATTTAGGACTTCTTCCTTTTACATCAAACTTTCAATCCGTCATTGAAGTTGGGAGGGACAGAATCAAAAAGAAGAAGTCTTCCCTCAAAACTGTTACAGGAGAGGAAACCCCAAATCTCTGACAGGAAACCAGGGCTTCATCTCCCTCTGTGCCTGAGCAAGACCAGAATCTGGACTCAGTGAGTCTTGTGCTCCCCCTGGTGGAGCCGCGCGCCCCTGCAGGGAGGTTTGTGTCTGGGCTCAGCCTGAGGGCCCCTCACTGTGTCTCCAGCACAGAAATAGGTGGCCGTGTCCTCGGTTGTCAGACTGGTCATTTTCAGATCCACCGTGGTCGACGAGGTTTTGGAGATGGTGAATCGGCCTTTCGCCCAGCTCGCGTAGTATGTGCTACCACTACTACTAATGATTCCGATGTATTCCAGCCCCTTCCCTGGAGCCTGGCGGACCCAGCCCATTGCATAGCTACTGAGGTCGATTCCAGAGACTGTGCAGGTGAGTGTCAGGGATCCTCCAGGCGTTACCAGGCGACCCCCGGACTCCTCCAGCGACTGACACTGGACACCTGCAAACACAGACGACATGGTCAGGACACTGTCACTCACACTCTCTGTGTCTCTCACTCACGTCCTCTCCCAGACTCAGTGCCCCACGTTCTCCATCATTACCTTTGAGCACAGCGACCAGGAGAAGCCAGCGCAGCCCAGTCTCCATGGTGAGCGTCTGTGTTGAGTGTGATCACTGAGTGGACACCTGGGAGTCCTGGGGCTGGAGCTCCTGTGCCAGAGCTGCAGGGTGAGGGCTGGGCTGGTTTTCATGGGCAGAGGGAGGCCCTATTTGCATGTGCTGCCCCTATATAGCAGGCATGGGGTCAGACGCCTCAGACAGGAGAGAGCCCAGGGCAGACGTGGTGACCTGGGTGTGTAGGGTGATGGCTATGATAGGATTCAGATCATGTGAATTTTTATGTTATCATTATGTTAAAAAGTTGAAGGCAATGACCTTGTTTCATTTTAATATGTGTGTATCCTTCATATCCAGTGTTAGCAAGATCATGTCCCTCATTTATTTAAATAACCATTAGTTCCTTATCATCTATATAAAAGATATTGGTACAGTGATAGAGAGAGAAGGGGTGAGAGAGACAGAAATGTAGAGATGGACAGAAAAGGTGACAATGGGAGATTTCTGCCTTTGGGTTGACAGCCCAGACATCCCAAATGCCTATGACCCCTAGAAGTTAGTCTTTCTGAACCCTGAAGCAAGGAACTGTGTCTGTAATTCCAACGTCGGTGGTAGGGGCTCCTTTGCTTGTAGCGTCATCTATAGTTTCTGATTATGCATTATCAGGAAAAAGTGTGGGAAGCCGTGAGGCTGGGCTCAGTCAGTTCTCTGATGGGAACTCGGGTGTTCCTAGTGGGGACTTAGCCAATTTTGTCCTAATGCCTGTCGCCCACTTTAAAACAGATGAGACTGCAAGTACATTTTTAAGGTTAACTATGTTTTTTTTCCTTATTCATCCATTGCCTGAAAGTTTAAAAACTGTTTAAACTGTTTAAAAATGTTCCTGAACACAGAATACTGTACATGGTAGTGGGGTGTAGTGTGCTACTGGAATGTGCATGGTAGAAATGGGCACAGATGAACTCACTGTCATGCACATTTCCACCTCCTTTCCATCACTCTTTTGGGAGGCCTGGAAACCTCAGTTCTAGTTATTCGTGGAACATGCTGTGTGTTGTGGTGAACTGAGTCAGCCCACTGTGGTGTGGGCAGAATTATTCCTTCCTGTGAGTGCTTTGTGCCCTGGTATCAGCTGCCCTGTGTTCCCCCTCTTCCCTGTTCTGTAACCATGACTCTGAGTTGAGGTCAAGCACTGGATATGAAGTCACTGAGTCACAATTCATCCACAGTCCTGGGTTCAGCTATGCAGCTTTGTTGACACTAGTTCAGTCTACAAAAAAGCAAGTGTGCATAAAACAGTGAATGGATCTTTCCCATTTGGACATGGAATATTATTCAGTATTAGGAATGAGATTGTTCTGTCATTAGGAAATGTGGGTCTGCCTGGGGCATACATACTAAAAGAAATAATGCAGGTACATGTGGACACATAGCATGTGACACTAGTTGTATATGCAGTCCACAAGCTTGAACTCACAGAGGTAGGCAGTGCAATGGAGATCACTGTGTACCATGACCCAAGTGTTTGTCCCCTTCCAGCCCCTTGGGAAGCTGGAGGAAGTTCCAGGCTCCTGGTTTCTGGCTGAGCCATCCTCAGTCTTAGCAGCCATTCAGGAAGTGAACCAGTGGAGGGAATCTTCTCCCTCCATCTGTTGGTCTCGTCATCTCTTGCTATAACACTGACTTTAAAATAAAATAGATACTTAAAATATATTGAAGATTAATTGTACATATGATTAGGAGCCTGTTTCTTAATGTTGAATGATCTCAAGCAACTGAATCCCAAGGGAAGAAATCAATTGTTTAAATGCAGTGATGATAAGGTGGTGACAGGAGCAGCACTGGAGTGAGCCTGAGGGATTCCTGCTCCCGTATCAGAATGATTAGTGCTGTGTCCTAGGTTGTTCCTGTTTCAGATTCCTGCCTAAGCACACCCTGGGAGGCCGTAGGTGAGGTTCCAAGCAGTCCCACGTGGGAACCCTGGACAGAATTCCAAGCACCTGGCTGTTGCCTGACCATGTGAATCTTTTGTAGCCATTGGGGAAATGACCCAGGAGTTAGAAGATCACTGTCAGTCTCCATCTCTTTGTGGTTTTGACAAATACATACAGACAAATTTTTAAGTAAAATGATAAATTCTTTTGACAGGCAGAGTGACAATGACAGAGAGAGACAGAGAGAAATGTCTTCCTTTACCATTGGTTCACCCTCCAATGGCCACTGTAGCCGGCGTACCGAGCTAATCCGAAGCCAGGAGCCAGGTGCTTCTCCCAAGCGGATGCAGGGCCAAAGCACTTAGGCCATCCTCCACTGCACTCCCTGGCCACAGCAGAGAGCTGGCCTGGAAGAGGAGCAACTGGGACAGAATCCAGCGCCCGACCGGGACTAGAACCCAGGGTGCAGGTGCCGCAGGTGGAGGATTAGCCTAGTGAGCTGCGGCGCCGGCCAATAAAATGATGAATTTTAAAATTTATGTTACACCTATAAATTTTAAAAGAAGATATAAAGGCAAGCATATAAAATGCTACAAATATGGGAATATCATGTATGTCCATGTTGGAAGCACATTGAGACATCGCATCGCTCCTGTTAGAATGGCTATTACCAGACATACCAGAGCTGACATGTTTTATGGAGGTAGAGAGAGATGATAACCCTGGTACAAGTCTGTGTCAGGTTAATTAGTAAAACCGTATGGAAAAGCATCAAAAACTGAGAAATAGAATTATTACATGATGTTCAAGCACCATTGCATGGAGAATGAATATGAAATCCCAGGGAGGTGTATATGTGATCTGCAGTCAGTGTGGCAAACTCCTCTGAAGTTGCTTGTTCATTTAAGGCACCATAATCAAAAGAGTTCACACATATGATCCAGTAACATCTCATGGAAGAAAGAATGGAAAATGAAGAAATGGACAAAGTTTCATTTTAAAAGGAAGCTTATATGCAGTGCAGAGAAAGAAATTCTGTAATTTTGGACAACTTTAATGTTCCTGGAGAAAAATGTGCCTAGGATAATATGTCAGTAAAAGTACACTCTGCTAACCATCCAGGCCAGGGAGACAAATGATATGTGATGCTACCTATGTGGGATAAAAGGATGAACAATAGCCAATCATGAAGATTCAGATCTCTGAATACTGGTGTTGTGTTGGCCAATGTTTTATGGAGATGATAAATAAAGGCAGTGTACTCAAGGCTTGGCAGCTGGAACCCAGGAGCAGGGAACTGCATCAGTGTTCCCACCTTGGTGATGGGGCCTCATAACAGATCCATCATCTACTGTCTTACAGGTTGCATTGTCAGTTACAAGTGTGGGAAATGTGTAAATGGGCTCTGTCCATCACTCTGATATGCAGCCTGGGTGTCTCTCTCTCTCTAATACTTATGAAAGACTCCAAATGGATTGATGACCCCAGTCAGCATAGACATGGAGTGAAGAGCAGGGACTCTGGACACATGGTCTCTGGGACTGGCTCTTCCTGCAGCTGTGATTCAGCCTCAGGACACTGGGCATCATGCTGGAGCCACAGACACAGCTCCCCGTGATGTGGACTCCAGCCCCAGAGTGTACAGCCACTGTGTGTCCCACTTTCTGCTCTCCCTGAACCACAGCAGGTGCAGGGGGTCCCACGACACTGGAGCAGAACCAGATCAGCTGGAAGTGCACACCCAACACTTTCCATTCAGTTATGACCTTGACTGCTGATGTCCAGTGCATTTCCCTCCTGAGATCAGGCAGGGAGCCCACAGGAGGGTTCCAGGACCTAGAGGATGAGGAAGTCCCTGTAGGCTTCCCAGGTGCCTGCAGAAGCTCAGCCTGAGACACAGCTGAGCTGCAAGACATTCCTGAGTGCTGTGACATTCACACAGAGACCACAGACTGTTCCAGGATTAAAGGGAAAATGGAGATTGGGTATAAAGTCTGTAGAAAGTGAATGCAGAACACCCACAGTTTAGAATAAGATGGTTGGTTCAGTTCAGCTCAGAGGCTGCTCTGACAGGAGGTAGGGACGACTTATAAAATTGAGGTAGCAAATCAAGACTCTCGCTCGGGTCTGTCTGGGTTTGAAGGGAAAACTAAAATTGTCCTAAAGTCGGCAGTGCCCTGAGAACGCTGCCTGAGTCAGACTGGACAACACTCACGAGGTCCCCAGATAGTCCTGCATCTCTGATCCTGGTGACCACTGTCATCGTTCACGAACCTGAATGTGTCCATTTAGGACTTTTTCCTGTCACATCAAGCTTCTCTACGTCAGTGGCGTCAGTGTAAGGGACAGAATCATGAAGTAGAAGTCTTCCCTCAAAACTGTAGGAGAGGAAACCCAAATCCCTGACAGGAAACCAGGGCTTCATCTCCCTCTGTGCCTGAGCAGGACCAGAATCTGGACTCAGTGCGTCTTGTGCGCCCCCTGGTGGAGCCGCACTCCCCTGCAGGGAGGTTCGCTTCTGGGCTCTGACTGAGGGCCCCTCACTCTGCCTCCTGCGCAGAAATAGGTGGCCGTGTCCGAGGCTGACAGACTGTTCATGAGCAGAGACACCGTGTTCTGGGTGTTATCGCTGGAGATGATGATTCAGCCATTCACCCAGCTCGCGTAGTCCGTGCTACCACCACTCCAAATGTATCCGATCCACTCCAGCCCCTTCCCTGGAGCCTGGCGGACCCAGCTCATGTCGTAGCTGCTGAGGGAGAATCCAGAGACTTTGCAGAAGAGTTTTAATATCCCCCAGGCTTGACCAGGCCTTCCCCGGACTCCTCCAGCTGCTCCTGACACTGGACACCTGCAAACACAGACGTCCTGGTCAGGACACTGTCACTCACACTCTCTGTGTCTCTCACTCACGTCCTCTCCCAGACTCAGTGCCCCGCGTTCTCCATCATTACCTTTGAGCACAGCGACCAGGAGAAGCCAGCGCAGCCCAGTCTCCATGGTGAGCGTCTGTGTTGAGTGCGCTCACTGAGTGGACACCTGGGAGTCCTGGGGCTGGAGCTCCTGTGCCAGAGCTGCAGGGTGAGGGCTGGGCTGGTTTTCATGGGCAGAGTGAGGTCCTATCTGCATGTGCTGCCCCTATATAGCAGGCATGGGGTCAGATGCCTCAGACAGGACTGTGCCCAGACTGATGAGAGTGTCCCAGAGCAGTCTGTCAGTGCACACTTGTGAGGCAAATGATACCTTTTGTGCTCTTATTGCACACTGAACCCTGTCTTGGTCCTTTTATGTGAATGGACCTACAACGTATATTCATGGGTTCCCTTAGGTCTTGGTCCATTCAACATTACAGGAGAAATCACCAGTACAGTGTGGATGTGTCCCCAGCTCCAGTGTGGTAAGAGGAGTCCCCAGCACCTTGATCTGTTCCCCTCACCTCAGGACTCAGCTCTGCCCCAGTCCACACTCAGCACTCACTGGGGCTTCCTGGTGAGGTCTGCAGAACTCTCTGCCAGCAGCAGAACAAGGAGCACTTTTGCTGGATTCCATTTTTGACAGAGAGATGCACAGGGGACCAGGTTCCACGCAGGTGCATCTGAGTGTGGTGTTCCACGTGCCGGTGTCTGTCTGTCCTTCAATTTTCTCTGCTGGTAAATTTTGCTTCTATGGGCAATGCTGTTGAGCTGTGATAGATACAGAGGCAGCTGCACATGTTGAAAGTGTGTGGTGAGTGCGACTCAGCTGTGCCTCTCTCACTCCTCATCACACCTATGCCAAGAGCAAATATCACATCCCACAGTGCTGCCCACTGCCCCTGTGTCACCCTGCCTCCGCCCACCTCCTCCAGTCACATTAAGTCCTGAGCCCCTTTGGGCTCCTTCACAATGGATTCATCCAGTTCATCCCTGAGCAACATGTAGGTTTTGTGGCAGAAGTTGATGGCCTTGAGTTTGCAGGTTCTGTGGGGCTCAGGTGAACGAGTTTTTCTTAGTTTTTAAGCAAAATATCTGAAAGTCCTATAAGAATTAAACTAAAAGTAAAGCAGAGTATGAATAGGATATTTTGCACAAATATGCAGTGTATTAGTCTTAGCTGTGTCATCAAATTTCATGGAAATAATAAATTGAAAGTTGCACTATTTAAGATGTGCACATCCCCCAGGGGAGTTCCAGGGTCTCATATGTGGCTCTGGTTCCCAATACCAGATTCCTGCTCCTGCAGCCCCAGGACCCAGAAGTTTATGGGAGGATATTTGGGCCCTGTCACTCTAGTGGATGCGCCTGATTGTTGTCCTGAAACTGGGCGAGGCTGGGAAGCAGACCTGGTCACAGTGACATTTGGGAAAGTGCAGTGAGTGGGAGCGGCTCTGTTTCTCCTCTCTGACCCATGTGTGAATAACTGAAAGTTAAGCCTTGAGTTACTGAAGGGTCTCTCTAAGGGCCGTATTCCCTTCAATGCAGGCAGCAACCCTCATGGCCTTGTCCCTCCCTAGAGCCCCTCTCAATGAGATCACTGGGTGGTGAGGTCCCCACATGCATGATGGGAGGCTCCGTGCATCAAGTATGGAGGGTAAGTTCCACCTAACATACAGCCTTCAGCTGCTCAGTTGGAGAGACCACACATGCACACCAAGCAGTGCTGGCTCTGCTCACGGCTCTGCAGGAACAGCATCCTCAGCCTCAATACCCCAGACCCTGCTCCTCTGTGTCCACTGAGTAGGAAAGTGATTCACCTGCAGGAGGAAACCATCATGACCAATGTCCTGGTGAAATCCTGTAGAAAATGTTCGTGAGCAGAGTCCACCCCAGACACTGTGCCAGCACTGATCCCCCAAGACACAGAAGTCTGCATCTTCAGGGAATGGCTCCACCCCCAAAGCTGAGGACTGGGGAGGAGAACCATGGCACGTGGGGAAGTGACAGTCGGGACAGGGTCCAGCAGCAGAGGGAGAGGACCTGGTGGGGGGGTGGGCTCTGCTGTGCAGGAGGGTAAGGACAGGGGGAAGGCCATACAGCTGGAGCACCAGTGCCTGCAGGAGAGCACTGAGTCAGGAGGTCTGATCAGGTGTCCTTGCCCCCAGCACTCCCCACACTGACCACCACTGAGTAAAACTAGCACAGGTGCCTGGGAGATGTGGAATGACATCGTCTCTGGGGAGTGCATCCAGTGACGACTCCCACCATGAGTGGATTCAATGTCAGGGCCTCATGGAGGAAGCTGAGGTCTCCAGTGCCCTGAACAGGACCACACAGAATGCTGGGAGCAGCCCGCTGGGGGTGGATGTGGTCTGTCCTCACACCATCAGTGCTGAGCATGGCCACAATGTAACAGCATTGACAGGGAGTGCACGGTCTGGCTGTTTGCAGAAATAGATTGTTCACTTCTGGGGAATCTGCTATGGAGGAGATCACAGTAGATCTCCTGGGTCCCCAGCTTCAGCACAGAGCACAGGGCTGCTAGAGTCAACCCTGGTCTCATCTGATGTCCTGTGTGGGGATGGGGTCCCTCCCATCCATGTTCACAATATTAGGATGCCTGAGGACACAAGATTCTCACTGTCTGATCCTGGACTTCCAGCCTCTACAGCTGTGAGCTCAATAAACCTTTTTGCGACATAACACCTCCTCTCTTGGGTACTGCATGATGGTACTAACAGGCAGAATAAAAGAGTCAAAGAACAACACTCAGCCAGTCCTCTGTTCCCACCTGAAACATAGAGTAACACGTGTCTCTGAATTTAGATGTAGAAACTCAGAAATAGTCATTTCTGTATCAGCTGAGAGAATTGCTTCAGATTCTGTAAGAATCCTACACGAGTGAACAATTGCATTTTTGCAGGAGACATTTAGTAAACACATGGGGTTGATGCAGCTATCCTGGTGAAGAGCAGAAAATTTGTTCATTCCTGATGATGACAGAGTTGAGAGAAAGCAAGGACAATTTTGCTTCCACAGAAGGAGGAGCATGGCTGAGAACAGGTGCGGGCAGTCCCTGGAGGAAGGAGTCGGGGTCTCTGGACACACAGTCTCTGGGGCAGGCCCTTCATGCAGCAGGGATGCAGCTCCAGGGTTGGATCATTGGTGGGCTCACAGGGACACAGTCCAGAACCACCTGGACTCTAGTGCAGACCTCACTGGGCTATCCCACCTGCTGGTCTCCCTGAGATGGAGACAAGGCCAGCAGAGTGTGGGGAACAAGACCTCTCCACACCCAGTGTTTTCCATGAGTCTGACCCCTTGCACTACCAATGGCCACCTCTGCTTGCAAATGAGAGCAGGTCCGGGATCCCAGGAGACGTGAGTGAGGAAGAGCAAGCAGGGTTTCTAGGAGCCACAGCCTGAGCCACCCCTGAGCTGCAGGTTAATCCCTGACCTGGGGTTTGGA
This sequence comes from Oryctolagus cuniculus, assembly GCF_051225735.1. Lineage (NCBI taxonomy): Eukaryota > Metazoa > Chordata > Mammalia > Lagomorpha > Leporidae > Oryctolagus > Oryctolagus cuniculus. Next base: position 52,265,586 of record NC_142886.1, read on the forward strand.
GCACGTGGACCTCAACCTGTGAGTTCAGGGTGAGGAAGTGAAAGGGAGACGAGGGCACAGCTGTAGAGAATGGACATGGGAGCCCCAGGGAACAGGACCACGGGGTCAGCTCACCCCTCAGGGGCCCAGCTGTGCAGGAGGGGAGGGCATGGATGTGAAACACTGCAGCATTCATAGCCCCTGACCGGTTCTACACTGCCCCTGGGCTCTCAGCAGGGTCCCCGATGACGTCATCAGAGAATTCCATGGAGAGCTCTTCAGTGACTCGGGCTGGAAAAGCCTCCCCGGGTGCCCAGAGCTCCCTCAGGTCTCAGATGCTGGGGCCCCAGAGATGTCATTCATTCCTTCAAAACGACTCCATTTTCTTCATGTGACGTCTTCCCGTGATACCGAAACTTCTGCTCGGTGATTGGTGTTAGGGACAGAAGCATCCATCCAGATCGGAACTTAGGAAACAGTTACAGGACCACAAACCCCAATTTCCTGAAGGAACCAGCGATTCACCTCCCACTGCATCTGGGCAAGGGGATGAGTCTGCACAGTGCATGTGTGACTGGGGGAAAGTGCTATCAGAAACAAACTGCCAACACAGGGCTGACAGCACGTGCAGGAAATGATGGATAAAAATATACTCCACTACCTCATGCCATTTGTGAAAATCAGTGGTACATTGTACATTGAGAACAAAAGTGCAGAAAATGCAGAAAACGTCACTGTGGTGTAGCAGGTGAATCCTCCACCTGTGTTGCCTGCATCCCATAGTGCTGTGTGTTCGTCTTTCATTCTGTCTCTTGCTGATGCACCTGGGAAAGCAGAAAAGCATGGTCGTAGTGCTTGGGCCTCTGTGTCCAAGTGGGAGACCCTGAAGAAACTCCTGGCTCCTGGTGTCACTGTCGTCTGGGGAGTGAACCAGCAGGTGGAAGAACTCTTTCTCTGGGTCTCTTCTCTCTCTCTGTAACTCTGACTTTCAATAAATAAAAGAATCTTTTCTAAAAAATTACATTTGTAGCATCAAAAACACTTCAAAAACCTTGGAGGCAGTTTAGGATTCGGGTGAATGATGTCCACATAACAATATTATTGTTTTTTACTTTTTAATATTTGAAAAATTTTTAAGGAATACAAATTTCATAAGTACAACTTTTGGAATACATTTTCTCCCACCATACCCACCCTCCCACCTACATTCCCACCCCTCTTCCTCTTCCCTCTCCCCTTGCCAGTCCCATGCTCCATTAAGATTCATTTTCAATTAGTTTGTAAACAGAAGCCAACTCTATACTAAGTGAAGATTTCAACAATACACACACACACACACACACACACACACACTGAGAACTGGTTTTACAGTTAACTCTCATAATACAACTCATTGAGGACAGAGGTCGTGCATGGGGAGTTAGTGCACAGTGCCCCTGTTGTTAATTTAACAATTAACACTCTTACGTATGACATCAGTGACCACCCGAGGCTCTTGACATGAGCTGCTTAGGCTATGAAAGCCTTTTGAATCTACAAATTCTTTCAGTATTTAGACAAGGCCATAAGCAAAGTGGAAGTTCTCTCCTCCCTTGAGAGAAAAGTACTTCCTTCTTTGAGGGCCACTTCTTTCCCCACGGGTCTCACTCACAGAGAACCTTCATGTAGAATATTTTTGCCACAGTGTCTTGGCTGAAATGTTCTCATGGGCTTTTCAGTCAGACCAGGAAGACTTAGGTGCTGCATCAGAGGTCAGAGTGTTACTTAAAGCGATTGTCATTCTTTGAGTCTGCTGTGTGGACTGCTTCCCATGTTGGAACATTCTCTCCTTTTAAATTCTATCTCTTATTATTACCAGGCACTTGACCCTATTTATATGATCACTTTAAAACTTAATCCTACCTATATATTCACCTTAACACTCAATATGATCACTTTAACAATTACAATGGCATTTTTCCCACTAAGCTTAATGGGACTTGGAGCCCCGTGACAAGTGTTAAAACTGTACCCTCAGAAATAAGTCTGTAGGAAAGTATGCAGCACTATACAGCTTTACAGTTACAAACTTCCTTCCTCCCTCTCTTATTCCTATTCTTATTTTTTTACTGAGATCTCATTTCAATTGACTTTATATACATATGATTAACTCTATGTTAAGTAGAGTTCAATAAATAGTAAGAAGGAAAATAAACAAAAAACCAAATAAACAAAAAACTGTTCCTTGACAGTCAAGACAAGGGCAGCTCAAGCCATCACTTCCCTAGATTTCCTTTTGGGTGCTCTATTAGGTCTCACCTATCAGGAAGAACATGTGGTATTTGTCCCTTAGGGACTGGCTTATTTCACTAACTATGATCTTTTCTAGAATCATCTATTCTGTTGCAAATGACTGGATTTCATTTTTTTTTTACCACTGTGTAGTATTCGGTAGCATACATATCCCACAATTTCTATAACGTGGAGGTACAGGTATCTCTTGTGTGTAGTGAATTCATTTCCCTTGGGTAAGTTCCCAGGAGTGGGATTCCTGGGTCATATAAGGTAGGACTATATTCAGATTTTTGAGATATCTCCATAGCGTCTTCCATAGTGGCTTTACCAGTTTGCATTCCCACCAACAGTGGATTAGGGTACTTTTTCCCCCACATCCTCGCCAGCAATTCATGTTTGTTGATTTCTGTATGAAGCCATTCTAGCTGGGGTGAAGTGAAACCTCCTTGTGATTTTGATTTGCATTTCCCTGACCACTAGTGATCCTGAACATTTTTTCTATGTCTGTTGGTAATTTGGACATCCTCTTTTGAAAAATGTCTGAGTCTTGGCCCATCTCTTAACTGGGTTGTTTGTTTTGTTTTTTGAATTTCTTAATTTTTTACAGATTCTGGTTATTAATCCATATCCGTTGCATAGCTTGCAGATAATTTCGCACATGCTGTCAGATGCCTCTTCACTTGCCTGAGTGTTTTTTGCCACACAGAGACTTCCCGATTTGATACAATCCCATTTATTAATTTTGGCTTTGACTGCCTATGTCTCAGGTCTTTTCCAAGAACTCTTTACCTGTGCCAGTGTCTTGCAGGGTTTCACAAATGTTCTCTAATAACTGGATGGTTTAGAGTCATAGATTTAGATCTTTAATCCATGTTGAGTGGAGTTTTATGTAAGGTGTAAGATAGGGGTCTTCACTCATACTTATGCAATGCATAATAATTTAAAAAGTGAAAAGGAATTTGATGATTCCCTGTAAATTGGAATGACGTAGTCATGGATTTGAGGGAATGAGCTTGTTAAAATAGGCAAGCTACAATGTGATTCACAGATTCAATGCATTTCCTGTGAAATAGCCTGACATTTTTTCCAGGAAAAGGAAGAAAATTCTAGAATTCACATGAAGAAAATCAAGGTTTGTGATGGCAAAGCAGGAGGCTTCATCACATCTGAGCTAAATCAAGCCTGGTGCTGGGATAAGATAGACACCCAGAGCCCTGGGACAGAACAGAACCTAGAAATAAAGGAACACGTTCTGAGACTGTGAGTTCTGAGAATGCACGGTGACAAAATCACAGGATGGGGATGGGTTTCCTGTCGTTACCTGGGGTTGGGGAAACTTGAATGCACCTGAAATAATTCAATTACGATGTCATCTCATACCACATACAGAAACAGAGTGAACTTGAGGAATGCCTTAAAAGCAAGAGCCGAGACAGTACAGTTCTAGAAGAAAACACTGGACAAAAGCATGCTGACATTGGTTTGGGCAATGGTATTTTGAAAATCTCCAAAGTACAGGCAACCAAGCAAAAATAGGCAAAAGAATATGGATCCAACCACAGAGCTTCTGCAGAATAAAGAGAGTGATTGAAGAACCAGGAGTCGCCCGCAGATGGGGAGAAAGTATTTTCAGATCACACCCGTGGGTGCCAATGTTGTGGTCCCGCAGGTTAACCTGCCATCCCCATGCAGCATCACTCAGCAGCATGGCTTCAGACCCTGCTTGCTGCACTTCAAATCCAGCTCCCTGCTAATGGACCAGGGATCTCTGTCAATGATGACTCAAGTGTGTGTCCCCTTCAAGCCTCGTGGGAAACTGGAGGAAGTTCCAGGCTCCTGGCTACAGTCTTGCCCTTCCCCAGCCTTTGCAGCCATTCAGGAAGGAAACCAGTGGATGGAAGCTTCTCTCTCCCTCTGTTGGTCTCTTCCTCTGTTGCCATAACACTGCTTTTCAAATAAAATAAGTAGATATTTAAAAGAAATGAAAGATAACTGTACATATGAATAGGAGCCTATTTCCTAATGTTGAATGAACTCAAGCAACTGAATCCCAAGGGAAGAAATCAATTATTCAAATGCAGTGACTGACAAGGTGGTGACAGGAGCGGCCTTGAAGGTATCACATGGGATTCCTGCTCCTGTATGGATGCTTATGTTTAGGTCCTAGTTTGGGTCCAGTTTCAGATTCCTGCCAATGTGCACTCTGAGGGGCAGTGCGAGAATCTGAGTTAATCCCATGTGTGAGACTTGGACTGAATTCATGCACCTGGCTATGATCTGACCCAACTCCTCTTTTATGGCATCTGGGAAGTTACCCAGGATTCAGTAGACCACTGTCTGTCAGTCTCTGTTGCTTTTTCTTTTTGGACAAATACACAAATACAAGTTTTAAAGAGGTAAAAGTATATGTGTAATTTTTAAATAAAATATATAAAGGCAAACATATAAAAATGCTTTATATGGGATCATCATGCATGTGCATGTTGGAGAAACAATGAGATACCCCATCCCTTTGTTAGACTGAGTATCACCAGACATACCAGAGCTGACACATGTTGTGCAGGAAGAGAGAGAAGATAACCTGGTAAAGGCTGGAGTCAGGTAAATTAGGAAAGCTTTCATGGAAAACATCAGAAGCTGAGAAATAGAATTATCACAGGATCCTCCAACACCATTCCTGGTAGAAGGAATATGAAATCCCAGGGAGGAGACCACGGGATCCACAGTCACTATGGCAAACAGCTCTGCAGTCCCATGTTCAATTAAAGCAGCGTCATTCTCAAGAGGTCACACATATAATCCAGTGAAATTAGCCTTGAGGAAGGATGGATAATGGACAAATGGACAGAGTTATATTTTAACAGGAAGTTTATAAGGCAGTAAAGAGGAAGAAATTCTGATGTCTTGGATAACTTGGATAATGCTGAGAATAATGCCTAAGCATAATGTGTCAGTAAATGTACAGTATACCATCTAGTCCAAGAAGACAGATAATATGTGATGCTAGTTACATGGGAAAAAAGGATGAACTCATGGAGACATAATACAATTGTGAAGACCAAAGTCTGAGTGTGGGGGTAACAGAGGAGACGGTGGAGCAAGGTCAGAGTTTCAGTCCCACAGGATCCACACACTGAGGGATCTACTGTACAGCATGGTGACAGAGGTTAAGAGAATATTGTGTCTACAGAATTCCAACACAGGAAACTGACATTCGACCATGGGAACATGTGGATTTTGTGATGAGCATGTCAATAAGAATGACTTCATAATTCCATCAATTTGATACAGTCATTTTTGAACACATATCATTTATCTCATGTCTATGTTCAGTTATTATTTATCAAACATTTATGAAAAGGAAATGACAAAATGGCCAACTGCAGATTAAGTTCTCTGAATACTGGGGTTGTGTTTGCCAATGTTTTATGCAGATGATAAATAAATGCCAGTTCATTCAAGGACTGGCACGTGGAACCCAGGAGCAGGGAACTGCAATAGCGTTCGCACGTTTTTCATGGGGACTCCTAACTGATCCATCATCTGCTGTCTTCAGAATGCATTTTCACTTCCAAGGATAGAAATAGTGTAAATGTGCTCTGTCCAGAACTCTGATATGCAGCCTGGATGTCTCCCTCTCTAAATAGATGAAAGATGACAAATGGATTGATGACCCCAGTCAGCATAGACATGGAGTGAAGAGCAGGGACTCTGGACACATGGTCGCTGGGACTGGCTCTTCCTGCAGCTGTGATTCAGCCTCAGGACACTGGGCATCATGCTGGAGCCACAGACACAGCTCCCCATGATGTGGACTCCAGCCCCAGAGTGCACAGCCACTGTGTGTCCCACTTTCTGCTCTCCCTGAACCACAGCAGGTGCAGGGGGTCCCACGACACTGGAGCAGAACCAGATCAGCTGGAAGTGCACACCCAACACTTTCCATTCTGCTATGACCTTGACTGCTGATGTCCAGGGCATTTCCCCTCGGAGTTCTGGCAGGAAGCCCCCCAGGAGGGTCCCAGGACCTAGAGGATGAGGAAGTCCCTGTAGGCTTCCCAGGTGCCTGCAGAAGCTCAGCCTGAGACACAGCTGAGCTGCAAGTACATTCCTGAGTGCTGTGACATTCACACAGGGACCACAGACTGTTCCAGGATTAAAGGGGAAATAGAGGTCGGGTGAAAGTCTGCAGAAAGTGAGTGTGGATCACCCACATGTAGAGTCAAAGGTTGGTTCAGTGCACACTTGCTGGTTGTGGCAGGAGAGGGATGAGTGGAATAGTTGCTGTTTAACAGATCAACGACCCTGTCTCGGCTGTCCCTGGTTATACAGGGAAAACTGAAACTGTCCAAAGCTTTCAGTGCCCTGAGGGTGCTGTCCTGAGTCAGGTTGGAAGAGACTCAATAGTGTCCTCAATATTCCCACATCTCTGATCCTGGTGAGCACAGTCGCTGTCCATGAACCAAATTGTTCATTTAGGACTTCTTCCTTTTACATCAAACTTTCAATCCGTCATTGAAGTTGGGAGGGACAGAATCAAAAAGTAGAATTCTTCCCTCAAAACTGTTACAGGAGAGGAAACCCCAAATCTCTGACAGGAAACCAGGGCTTCATCTCCCTCTGCGCCTGTGCAGGACCAGAATCTGGGCTAATGCGTTCTGTGCGCCCCCTGGTGGAGCCGCGCGCCCCTGCAGGGAGGTTTGTGTCTGGGCTCAGCCTGAGGGCCCCTCACTGTGTCTCCAGCACAGAAATAGGTGGCCGTGTCCTCGGTTGTCAGACTGGTCATTTTCAGATCCACCGTGGTCGAGGTTTTGGAGATGGTGAATCGGCCTTTCGCCCAGCTCGCGTAGTATGTGCTACCACTAGCATAAATGATTCCGATCCATTCCAGCCCCTTCCCTGGAGCCTGGCGGACCCAGCTCATGTAGTAGCTACTGAGGGAGAATCCAGAGGCTGTGCAGGTGAGTGTCAGGGGTGTCCCAGGCGTGACCAGGCGACCCCCGGACTCCTCCAGCGACTGACACTGGACACCTGCAAACACAGACGACATGGTCAGGACACTGTCACTCACACTCTCTGTGTCTCTCACTCACGTCCTCTGCCAGACTCAGTGCCCCGCGTTCTCCATCATTACCTTTGAGCACAGCGACCAGGAGAAGCCAGCGCAGCCCAGTCTCCATGGTGAGCGTCTGTGTTGAGTGCGATCACTGAGTGGACACCTGGGAGTCCTGGGGCTGGAGCTCCTGTGCCAGAGCTGCAGGGTGAGGGCTGGGCTGGTTTTCATGGGCAGAGGGAGGCCCTATCTGCATGTGCTGCCCCTATATAGCAGGCATGGGTTCAGACGCCTCAGACAGGACAGTGCCCAGGGCAGACGAGGGTGTCTGGCGTCTTAAGTAGTCGATTAATGCCATGAGACCTGGAAATTGTTGTGAGATTATGGACAGAAATGCATTTCATTCATCTTTACAAAATTCATATAAATATATATTTATTTATTTGGAGGTAGAGTTATAGATAGTGAGAGAGAGACACAGAGAGAAAGGTCTTCCTTCTGTTTATTCCCTCCCCATTGGCAGCTACAGCCAGCGCTGTTCCGATCCGAAGAGATGAGCCAGGTGCTTCTTCCTGGTCTCCCATGTGGGTGCAGGGGCACAAGCACCTGGGCCATCCTCCACTGCCCTCCTGGGCCACAACTCAGAGCTGGACTTGAAGAGGAGCAACTGGGACTAGAACCTGGCACCTGTATGGGATGCCGGCACCGCAGAGAGAGGATTAGCCAAGTGAGCCCTGGCTCGGGCCCTTAATTTATATTTTGAACATTTATTTATTTATTTGAAAGTCAAAGTTACACACAGAGAGAAGGAGAGGCAGAGAGAGAGAGAGAGAGAGAGATGGAGAGAGACACGCAGAGAGAGAGCACAATCATCTTTCCTCTTGTTCATTTTCCAATTAGTCACAACAGCTAGACCTTAGCGACTTGGAAGCTAGGAGCCAGGATCTTCTTCCAGATCCCCATGTGGGTACAAGGAACCAAGGACTTGGGCTGTCTTCTACTGCTTTCCCTGGCTGTAGCAGTGAGCTGGATTGGAAGTAGAGCAGCTGGGACTTGAACCGGTGCACATGTGGGATACCAGTACTGCAGATTTGGTCTGCAGCATACTATGTCCCAGCACTGGCCCCACCTTTACGTTTTTACCCTCCGGACACAGGGCCTGAGGTGGAGAGGCTGGTTCTTGAGCCATCACTCCAAAACAGGGTGTGGGCTCCCAACAAGGGCTCAGCTCACTGCACAACAGTGCCTGCCCCTGTGTTGTGTCTGCACAAGCACAGAAATGTGATACTGGCATGAGTGATACCTCCCTTGAACACGTGCACAGTTACTGAAGGAATCCCAGACAGGCTGTGCTGTGTCCAGGGGCTCTAGTCTGGTAGGAGGCACCTCCACACTCTACACCTCTGTTCCTCACACAGGACTTCCCACTCCACCTAACAGCTCCAGGAGCGATGTGCGCTCTGTACTGTCATTGGTTGTGGTTGTCCAGTTTTCCTAATGAATTTGTTAATGTGCTGTGAAGGGTTGAAATAGTGAGTTTTTCATGTATATGATGTTAAATTCTGACTGGGTGGGATTTATGTAAGAGCAATCTTTGAAGATACTGGCACATGAATGTGTTTCTTCCAAATTTGAAGTCGAATGTCATTGAAATAACTTTTTTTAAAAAAAGCAATTCATGGCTTTTTAGGTTTTAGTGTGTGTGTGTGTTAAGAATTGAGTACACATCAAAACACCTGTGTGCTGGATATTAACACCAATGAAATATCAGTTATGGACCAAAAAGTGCCAGTCCGTGAACTCCCACCCCAAAAGTTCACCAATCTCATACTTTAGCTGGTGTGTGGCACATTGGGTTAAAGCCCTGGCCTGAAGCGCCGGCATCTCAAATGAGCGCCGGTCTAGTCCTAGCTGCTCCTCTTCCCATCCAGCTCTCTGCTATGGCCTGGGAAGCAGTAGAAGATGGCCCAAGTCTTTGGGCCCCTGAATCTACATGGGAGACCCCAAGAAGCTCCTGGTCCTTGCCTTCGGATCGGAACAATTTCGGCCATTGTGGCCAACTGGGGAGTGAACCAGTGGATGGAAGACCTCTCTCTGTGTGTCTCTACCTCTCTCTGTAACTCTGTCTTTTAAATAAATAAAGTAAATAAAATAAATAAAATAAATCTTTTTTAAAAAAAATCCTGCTGTTGCTTACAGGGAATATGAAGTCTGAAGGATGTGTCCAAGCGATCTGAGGGCGCCATGTCTAGACATTTGCAGTCCCATCTCCAACTACAGTGACCTCCTTCACAACAGTTAGCTCATGAACATGGAGCACTTTGGCTGGATTCTGTTTTTGACAGAGAGATGCACAGGGGACCAGGTTTCATGCAGGTGCATCTGAGTGTGGTGTTCCATGTGCCAGTGTCTGTCTGTCTGTTCTTCACAATTTCTCTGCTGGGCAATTTGCTTCCCAATGCTGTCGAGTTGTGATAGATAAGAGGCAGCCCCACATGTTCAAAGTGTGTGGTGAGTGCGACTCAGCTGTGCCTCTCTCACTCCTCATCACACCTATGCCAAGAGCAAATATCACATCCCACGGTGCTGCACACTGTCCCTGTGTCACCCTGCCCTGGCCCACCTCCTCCAGTCACATTAAGTCCTGAGCCCCTTTGGGCTCCTTCACAACAGATTTCATCCAGTTCAGCGCTGAGCATCATGTAGGTTTCCAGGGGCAGAAGTCGAAGGCCCTGAGTTTGCAGGTCCTGTAGGGCACAGGTGAATGAGGGTTTCTTAGTTTTTAACCAAAATATCTGAAAATCTGATAAGAGTAAAACTGAAATAAATTAGAGTAAGTATATTGTATTTTGCACAAATGTGCAACACATTAATCTTAACTCTGTTATCAAATTCAATGGATATAAGGTAAATAATAAAATGAAAGTTGCATTGTTTAAGATGTGCACCTCCCCCAAGGCAGTGCAAGGGTCTCACATGTGACTCTGGCACCCAACACCAGATACCTGTTCCTGCAGCCCCAGGAACCACAAATGTATGGGAGGGTCTCTCTAAGGATCATAGTCCCTTCAATGCAGGCAGAACCTTCATGGCCTTGTCCACTCCCTAAAGCCCTCTCTCAATGGGATCACTGGGTGGTGAGGTCCCCACATGCATGATGGGAGGCTCCGTGCATCAAGTATGGAGGGTAAGTTCCACCTAACATGCAGCCTTCAGCTGCTCAGTTGGAGCGACCACACACGCACACCAAGCAGTGCTGGCTCTGCTCACGGCTCTGCAGGAACAGCATCCTCAGCCTCAATACCCCAGACCCTGCTCCTCTGTGTCCACTGAGGAAGAAAGTGATTCACCTGCAGGAGGAAACCATCATGACCCATGTCCTGGTGAAATCCTGTAGAAAATGTTAGTGAGCAGAGTCCACCCCAGACACTGTGCCAGCACTGATCCCCCAAGACACAGAAGTCTGCATCTTCAGGGGATGGCTCCACCCCCAAAGCTGAGGACTGGGGAGGAGAACCATGGCACGTGGGGAAGTGACAGTCGGGGACAGGGTCCAGCAACAGGAGGGAGAGGACCTGGTGGAGGGGTGGTCTCTGCTGTGCAGGAGGGTAAGGACAGGTGGAAGTGCCACACTGCTGGGATCCCAGTGCTTGTAGGAGAACACTGAGTCAGGAGGTCTGATCAGGTTCCTTCACCCCCGGCAACCCCCACACTGACCACCACTGAGTAAAACTAGCACAGGTGCCTGGGAGACGTGGAATGACATCATCTCTGGGGAGTGCATCCAGTGATGACTCCCACCATGAGTGGATTCAAAATCAGGGCCTCATGGAGGAAGCTGAGGTCTCCAGTGCCCCGAACAGGACCACATGGAATGCTGTGAGCAGCCTATGGGGGTGGATGTGGTTTGTCCTCACAGCTTCAGTGCTGAGCATGGCCCCAACGTAACAGCACTGACAGGGGGTGCACGGTCTGCATGTTTACATGAAAAGCATGGAATAACCAGGATCTGACATCAGATGCAAAGTCCATTGTACAACTACTGGAAGGAAACATAGGGCAGAATCTCCCTGATAGTGGTCTGTCCATGATTTCCCTTTTAGATCTCCAGAGTTCAGGCAACGTAAGAAAACCTTTTCCGATGATGCTGCATAAACTACAGAGCTTCTCTACTGCAAGTGGACCGATGAGACGTGAGCAGCCTACACACACACGGAAGTAACTATTTTCATATAGAACGTATGATCAGTAGCCTGTATCCCAAAGGAACAAAAGGACTGTCTGCATGAGCTGTGTTTAAAACTGGCCTGAGTCTTCTAACGTCTCAAAATACCTGTTTTACACAACTGGCTTCATCCTGAACAACAGGTTCTGTGTCATCAGGCCTACAATGCGTGTGGAAGGAAACCTCCCTCCTCTGCCTGTGGCAGAGTGTGTCCTCAAAGGTGTGTGTGTTTTGGAGTGATTCCAGGGTGACCGTGGGAGAAGTAGGGGAGCTCTGCGAGTGAGGCCTAGTGGGATTTGTTCATTTCTGGGGAATCTGCTCTTGGAGGAGATCACAGTAGATCTCCTGGGTCCCCAGCTTCAGCACAGAGCACAGTGCTGCTAGAGTCAGCCCGGGTCTCCTCTGAAGTCCTGTGTGGGGATGGGGTCTCTCCCATCCCTGTTCACAATATTAGGATGCCTGAACACTGTATGATGTTCACAATATTAGGATGCCTGAACACTGTATGATGTTCACAATATTAGGATGCCTGATGGCACAACATTCTCACTGTCTGATCCTGGACTTCAGCCTCTACAGCTGTGAGCTCCACACACCTCCCCTCTGGGGTACTACATTATGGAACCAACATGCAGAAAAAAAAAAACCAGGTGCATAGCAACATACTAGACACTCATCTGTTCCCACCTGAAACAGAGAATCTCCTTTGTCTCCAAATTTAGACAGAACCACTCCAAATTAGTCATTTCTACATCAGCTGAGAGAATTGCTTCAGTTTCTGTAAGAATCCTACATGAGTGAACAATTGCATTTTTGCAGGAGACATTTAGTAAACACATGGGGTTGATGCAGTTATCCTGGTGAGGAGCAGACAATTTGTTCATTCCTGATGACGACAGAGTTGAGAGATGCAAGGACAATTTTGCTTCCACAGAAGGAGGAGCATGGCTGAGAACAGGTGCGGGCAGTCCCTGGAGGAAGGAGTCGGGGTCTCTGGACACACAGTCTCTGGGGCAGGCCCTTCAGGCAGCAGGGATGCAGCTCCAGGGTTGGATCATTGGTGGGCTCACAGGGACACAGTCCAGAACCACCTGGAATCTAGTGCTTACTTCACTGGGCTGTCCCACCTGCTGGTCTCCCTGAGATGGAGACAAGGCCAGCAGAGTGTGGGGAACAAGACCTCTCCACACCCAGTGTTTTCCATGAGTCTGACCCCTTGCACTACCAACGGCCACCTCTGCTTGCAAATGAGAGCAGGTCCGGGGATCCCAGGAGACGTGAGTGAGGAAGAACAAGCAGGGTTTCTAGGAGCCACAGCCTGAGCCACCCCTGAGCTGCAGGTTAATCCCTGACCTGGGGTTTGGAGCACGTGGACCTCAACCTGTGAGTTCAGGGTGAGGAAGTGAAAGGGAGACGAGGGCGCAGCTGTAGAGAATGGACACGGGAGCCCCAAGGAACAGGACCACGGGGTCAGCTCACCCCTCAGGGCCCTAGCTGTGCAGGAGGGGAGGGCATGGATGTGAAACACTGCAGCATCCATAGCCCCTGACTGGCTCCACACTGCCCCTGGGCTCTCAGCGGGGTCCCCGATGACGTCATCAGAGAATTCCATGGAGAGCTCTTCAGTGACTCGGGCTGGAAAAGCCTCCCCGGGTGCCCAGAGCTCCCTCAGGTCTCAGATGCTGGGGACCCCAGAGATGTCATTCATTCCTTCAAAACGACTCCATTTTCTTCATGTGACGTCTTCCCGTGATACCAAAACTTCTGCTCGGTGATCGGTGTTAGGGACAGAATCATCCATCCAGATCGGAACTTAGGAAACGGTTACAGGACCACAAACACCAATTTTCTGAAGGAACCAGCGATTCACCTCCCACTGCATCTGGGCAAGGGGATGAGTCTGCACAGTGCATGTGTGACTGGGGGAAAGTGCTATCAGAAACGAACTGCCAACACAGGGCTGACAGCACGTGCAGGAAATGGTGGATAAAAATATACTCCACTACCTCATGCCATTTGTGAAAATCAGTGGTACATTGTACATTGAGAACAAAAGTGTAGAAAATGCAGAAAACGTCACTGTGGTGTAGCAGGTGAATCCTCAACCTGTGTTGCCTGCATCCCATAGTGCTGTGTGTTCATCTTCCAATCTGTCTCTTGCTGATGCACCTGGGAAAGCAGAAAAGCATGGTCGTAGTGCTTGGGCCTCTGTGTCCAAGTGGGAGACCCTGAAGAAACTCCTGGCTCCTGGTGTCACTGTCGTCTGGGGAGTGAACCAGCAGGTGGAAGAACTCTTTCTCTGGGTCTCTTCTCTCTCTCTGTAACTCTGACTTTCAATAAATAAAAGAATCTTTTCTAAAAAATTACATTTGTAGCATCAAAAACACTTCAAAAACCTTGGAGGCAGTTTAGGATTCGGGTGAATGATGTCCACATAACAATATTATTGTTTTTTACTTTTTAATATTTGAAAAATTTTTAAGGAATACAAATTTCATAAGTACAACTTTTGGAATACATTTTCTCCCACCATACCCACCCTCCCACCTACATTCCCACCCCTCTTCCTCTTCCCTCTCCCCTTGCCAGTCCCATGCTCCATTAAGATTCATTTTCAATTAGTTTGTAAACAGAAGCCAACTCTATACTAAGTGAAGATTTCAACAATACACACACACACACACACACACACACACACACTGAGAACTGGTTTTACAGTTAACTCTCATAATACAACTCATTGAGGACAGAGGTCGTGCATGGGGAGTTAGTGCACAGTGCCCCTGTTGTTAATTTAACAGTTAACACTCTTACGTATGACATCAGTGACCACCCGAGGCTCTTGACATGAGCTGCTTAGGCTATGAAAGCCTTTTGAATCTACAATCTCTTTCAGTATTTAGACAAGGCCATAAGCAAAGTGGAAGTTGTCTCTCCCTTGAGAGAAAAGTACTTCCTTCTTTGATGGCCACTTCTTTCCCCACAGGTCTCACTCACAGAGAACCTTCATGTAGAATATTTTTGCCACAGTGTCTTGGCTGAAATGTTCTCATGGGCTTTTCAGTCAGACCAGGAAGACTTAGGTGCTGCATCAGAGGTCAGAGTGTTACTTAAGGCGATTGTCATTCTTTGAGTCTGCTGTGTGGACTGCTTCCCATGTTGGAACATTCTCTCCTTTTTAATTCTATCTCTTATTATTACCAGGCACTTGACCCTATTTATATGATCACTTTAAAACTTAATCCTACCTATATATTCACCTTAACACTCAATATGATCACTTTAACAATTACAATGGCATTTTTACCACTAAGCTTAATGGGACTTGGAGCCCCGTGACAAGTGTTAAAACTGTACCCTCAGAAGTATGTCTGTAGGAAAGTATGCAGAACTATACAGCTTTACAGTTACAAACTTCCTTCCTCCCTCTCTTATTCCTATTCTTATTTTTTTACTGAGATCTCATTTCAATTGACTTTATATACATATGATTAACTCTATGTTAAGTAGAGTTCAACAAATAGTAAGAAGGAAAATAAACAAAAAACCAAATAAACAAAAAACTGTTCCTCGACAGTCAAGACAAGGGCAGCTCAAGCCATCACTTCCCTAGATTTCCTTTTGGGTGCTCTATTAGGTCTCACCTATCAGGAAGAACATGTGGTATTTGTCCCTTAGGGACTGGCTTATTTCACTAACTATGATCTTTTCTAGAATCATCTATTCTGTTGCAAATGACTGGATTTCATTTTTTTTTTACCACTGTGTAGTATTCGATAGCACACATATCCCACAATTTCTATAACGTGGAGGTACAGGTATCTCTTGTGTGTAGTGAATTCATTTCCCTTGGGTAAGTTCCCAGGAGGGGGATTCCTGGGTCATATAAGGTATGACTATATTCAGATTTTTGAGATATCTCCATAGTGTCATCCATAGTGGCTTTACCAGTTTGCATTCCCACCAACAGTGGATTAGGGTACTTTTTCCCCCACATCCTCGCCAGCATTTGATGTTTGTTGATTTCTGTATGAAGCCATTCTAACTGGGGTGAAGTGAAACCTCCTTGTGGTTTTGATTTGCATTTCCCTGACCACTAGTGATCCTGAACATTTTTTCTATGTCTGTAGGTAATTTGGACTTCTTTTTTTGAAAAATGTCTGAGTCTTGGCCCATCTCTTAACTGGGTTGTTTGTTTTGTTTTTTGAATTTCTTAATTTTTTACAGATTCTGGTTATTAATCCATATCCATTGCATAGCTTGCAAATAATTTCGCACATGCTGTCAGATGCCTCTTCACTTGCCTGAGTGTTTCTTTTGCCACACAGAGACTTCCCGATTTGATACAATCCCATTTATTAATTTTGGCTTTGACTGCCTATGTCTCAGGTCTTTTCCAAGAACTCTTTACCTGTGCCAGTGTCTTGCAGGGTTTCACAAATGTTCTCTAATAACTGGATGGTGTAGGGTCATAGATTTAGATCTTTAATCCATGTTGAGTGGAGTTTTGTGTAAGGCGTAAGATAGGGGTCTTCACTCATACTTCTGCAATACATAATAATTTAAAAAGTGAAAAAGAATTTGATGATTCCCTGTAAATTGGAATGATGTAGTCATGGATTTGACGAATGAGCTTGTTAAAATAGCCAAGCTACAATGTGATTCACAGATTCAATGCATTTCCTGTGAAATAGCCTGACATTTTTTCCAGGAAAAGGAAGAAAATTCTAGAATTCACATGAAGAAAATCAAGGTTTGTGATGGCAAAGCAGGAGGCTTTATCTCATCTGAGCTGAAATCAAGCCTGGTGCTGGGATAACATAGACACCCAGAGCCCTGGGACAGAACAGAACCTAGAAATAAAGGAACACGTTCTGAGAATGTGAGTTCTGAGAATGCATGGTGAAAAAAGCACAGGATGGGGATGGGTTTCCTGTCATTACCTGGGTTTGGGGAAACTTGAATGCACCTGAAATAATTCAATTATGATGTCATCTCATACCACATACAGAAACAGAGTGAACTTGAGGAATGCCTTAAAAGCAAGAGCCGAGACAGTACAGTTCTAGAAGAAAACACTGGACAAAAGCAAGCTGACATTGGTTTGGGCAATGATATTTTGAAAATCTCCAAAGTACAGGCAACCTAGCAAAAATAGGCAAAAGAATATGGATCCAACCACAGAGCTTCTGCAGAATAAAGAGAGTGATTGAAGAACCAGGAGTCGCCCGCAGATGGGGAGAAAGTATTTTCAGATCACACCCGTGGGAGCCAATGTTGTGGCCCCGCAGGTTAAGCTGCCATCCCTATGCAGCATCACTCAGCAGCATGGGTTCAGACCCTGCTTGCTGCATTTCAAATCCAGCTCCCTGCTCATGGACCAGGGAACTCTGTCAACGATGACTCAAGTGTGTGTCCCCTTCAAGCCTCGTGGGAAACTGGAGGAAGTTCAGGCTCCTGGCTACAGTCTTGCCCTTCCCCAGCCTTTGCAGCCATTCAGGAAGGAAACCAGTGGATGGAAGCTTCTCTCTCCCTCTGTTGGTCTCTTCCTCTGTTGCCATAACACTGCCTTTCAAATAAAATAAATAGATATTTAAAAGAAATGAAAGATAACTGTACATATGAATAGGAGCCTATCTCCTAATGTTGAATGAACTCAAGCAACTGAATCCCAAGGGAAGAAATCAATTATTCAAATGCAGTGATTGACAAGGTGGTGACAGGAGCGGCCTTGAAGGTAACACATGGGATTCCTGCTCCGGTGTGGATGCTTACGTTTAGGTCCTAGTTTGGGTCCAGTTTCAGATTCCTGCCAATGCACACTCTGAGGGGCAGTGCGAGAATCTGAGTTAATCCCATGTGTGAGACTTGGACTGAATTCCATGCACCTGGCTATGATCTGACCCAACTCAGCTTTTATGGCATCTGGGAAGTTACCCAGGATTCAGTAGACCACTGTCTGTCAGTCTCTGTCTCTTTTTCTTTTTGGACAAATGCAAGTTTTAAAAGAGGTAAAAGTATATCTGTAATTTTTTAATAGCATATGTAAAGGCAAACATGTAAAATGCTTTATCTGGGATCATCATGCATGTGCATGTTGGAGAAACAATGAGATATCCCATCCCTTTGTTAGACTGAGTATCACCAGACATACCAGAGCTGACACATGTTGTGCAGGAAGAGAGAGAAGATAACCAGGTAAAGGCTGGAGTCAGGTAAATTAGGAAAGCTTTCATGGAAAACATCAGAAGCTGAGAAACAGAATTATCACAGGATCCTCCAACACCATTCCTGGGTAGAAGGAATATGAAATCCCAGGGAGGAGACCACGGGATCCACAGTCACTATGGCAAACAGCTCTGCAGTCCCATGTTCAATTAAAGCAGCGTCATTCTCAAGAGTTCACACACATAATCCAGTGAAATTAGCATTGGAGAAGGAATGGTTAATGGGACAAAGGACAGAGTTATATTTAAAAGGAAGTATATATGGAGATTTATGGAGATGATAAATAAAGGCAGTGCACTCAAGGCTTGGCAGCTGGAACACTGGAGCATGGAACTGCATCAGTGTTCCCACCTTGGTGGTGGGGCCTCATAACAGATCCATCATCTACTGTCTTCCAGGGTGCATTGTCAGTGCAAGTATGGGAAATGTGTAAATGGGCTCTGTCCAGGACTCTGATATGCAGCCTGGGTGTCTCCCTCTCTAAATAGTTGAAAGACTACAAATGGATTGATGATGCTGGTCCGCATAGATTAGGAGTGAAGAGCAGAGAGTTGTCACATGGACTCTGGGACTGGCTCTTCCTGCAGCTGTGATTCAGCCTCAGGACACTGGTCATCATGCTGGAGCCACAGACACAGCTCCCCGTGATGTGGACTCCAGCCCCAGAGTGCACAGCCACTCTGTGTCCCAGTTTCTGCTCTCCCTGAACCACAGCAGGTGCAGGGGGTCCCATGACACTGGAGCAGAACCAGATCAGCTGGAAGTGCACACCCAACACTTTCCATTCAGTGATGACCTTGACTGCTGATGTCCAGTGCATTTCCCTCCTGAGTTCAGGCAGGGAGCCCACAGGAGGGTCCCAGGACCTAGAGGATGAGGAAGTCCCTGTAGGCTTCCCAGGTGCCTGCAGAAGCTCAGCCTGAGACACAGCTGAGCAGCAGTACATTCCTGAGTGTTGTGACGTTCACACAGGGACCACAGACTGTTCCAGGATTAAAGGGAAATGCAGGTCAGGTTAAAGTCTGCAGAAAGTGAGTGTGGATCACACACATGTAGAGTCAAAAGTTGGTTCAGTGCACACTTGCTGGTTGTGGCAGGAGAGTGATGAGTGGAATAGTTGCTGTTTAACAGATCAACGGCCCTGTCTCAGCTGTCCCTGGTTATACAGGGAAAACTGAAACTGTCCAAAGCTTTCAGTGCCCTGAGGGTGCTGTCCGGAGTCAGGTTGGAAGAGACTCAATAGTGTCCTCAATATTCCCACATCTCTGACCCTGGTGAGCACAGTCGCTGTCCATGAACCAAATTGTTCAATTAGGACTTTTTCCTTTTATATCAAACTTTCAATCCGTCAGTGAAGTTTGAGGGACAGAATCAAAAAGTAGAATTCTTCCCTCAAAACTGTTACAGGAGAGGAAACCCCAAATCCCTGACAGGAAACCAGGGCTTCATCTCCTTCTGCGCCTGTGCAAGATCAGAATCTGCAATCAGTGCGTCTTGAGCGCCCCCTGGTGGAGCCGCGCATCCCTGCAGGGAGGTTTGTGTCTGGGCTCAGCCTGAGGGCCCCTCATGTGTCTCTCGCACAGAAATAGGTGGCCGTGTCCGCGGCTGTCAGACTGGTCATTTTCAGAGTCACCGTGTTCTCGTTGGTGTTTCTGGTGATGGTGGATCGGCTTTTCGCCCAGCTCGCGTAGTATGTGCTACCATAACTATTAATGATTCCGATCCATTCCAGCCCCTTCCCTGGAGCCTGGGGGACCCAGCTTATTGCATTGCTACTGAGGGAGAATCCAGAGACGGTGCAGGTGAGTGTCAGGGTATCCGTTGGCTTGAAGAGGCCTCCCCCGGACTCCTTCACTGACTGACACTGGACACCTGCAAACACAGACGACATGGTCAGGACACTGTCACTCACACTCTCTGTGTCTCTCACTCACGTCCTCTCCCAGACTCAGTGCCCCGCGTTCCCCATCATTACCTTTGAGCACAGCGACCAGGAGAAGCCAGCGCAGCCCAGTCTCCATGGTGAGCGTCTGTGTTGAGTGCGATCACTGAGTGGACACCTGGGAGTGCTGGGGCTGGAGCTCCTGTGCCAGAGCTGCAGGGTGAGGGCTGGGCTGGTTTTCATGGGCAGAGGGAGGCCCTATTTGCATGTGCTGCCCCTATATAGCAGGCATGGGGTAGACGCTCAGACAGGACAGGGCCCAGGGCAGATGTGGTGTCCTGGGGGTGTAGGGTGATGGCTATGATAGAATTCAGATTGTATGAATTTTTATTTTCTCATTGTTATTTTAACAGTTGAAGGCAATGACTTCATTTCATTCTAATATGTGTGTGCCCTTAATATCCAGTGTTAGCAATATCATGTCCTTCATTTTAAAGTAACCTTTTGTTCATTTTTAACTATTCTCATGACATTGGAACAGTGACAGAGAGAGAATTGATGAGGGAAACAGAAATGTAGAGATGGACAGTGAGTTGACAATGGGAGATTTTTGCCTTTCGCTTGACAGCTCCACAATACCAAATGCCTACAACATCTAGGAGTTAGCCTTTCTAAACCCTAGAGCAAAAAACTGGGTCTGTGTTTCCTACGTAGGTGGTAGGGACTCTTTCGCTTGTAGCATCAAGTACAGTTTCCCATGATGCTTTATCATCAAATGGTGGGAAGCCGTGTGGCTGTGCTGAAGCAGCACTCTGATGGGAACGTGGGTGTCCTTAGTGGGGACTTAGCCAATTGTGTCCTAATTCCTGCTGCCCACTTTTAGACTGCCAGTGGATTCATTTAAGGTTAATTATTTTTGTTTAGCTTTTTCTTAAAAACGTGGTTTTGTACCATGTGATTTTCCTCATTTTTATAAAGATTTATTTCATTTTTTTAGTCAGAGATACATAGAGAAAGAAGGAGAGGCACTGAGAGAGAGAGAGAAGTCCTCCATCCACAGGCTCCCTCTTCAAATGGTAATAATGGTCGGAGCTGCACTGATCTGAATCTAGGAGCCAGTTGCCTGCACTGGGTCTCCCATGGATTACGGGAGCTGAAGATGTCAGCCATCTTCTACTGCCTACCCAGGCCACAGCAGAGAGCTGGATTGGAAGTGGAACAGCCAGGACTCCAACTGGCATCCATATGGGATGCCAGCACTGAAGGCAGAGGCTTTACCCACTACACCACAGCACTGGCCCTGATGATCTTAATTATATATGGAATCCGCAATTGTGAGCTCACAGAGGCAGGAAGTACAATGCAGATACTGAGTCTGGGAGTAGAGAAGAAAAGGGACCACATTCCTGCAAGCACAGAGAGTTTTCTGTGACCAGAGAGGCACGTGGAGAGATCTACTGCACAGCACAGGGACAGTAGTTATGAAGCTTTATTGTGTTCTTTCCAGTTCCTGCAGGAGTAGGCATTTGTCATTCGATCACAAAGAATGGTAGTGTTGCTAGGGAAGGACTTGTGAGTTCGTCTGACTCTAGAATTCCTGATGAAATAAATCTACATCAACACCTTTCCTTATACCTCACATATAGATTCAGGTACTATTTTTCAGTTTAACAATGAAATCTATTTTGAAGGGACAATTCTCTGTTGACTTGTCTTGCGTCTGCCTGTGGTTTTATTCTAAGGAGAAAATTACGTGGTGTTGCAATCATTCCTGGTACTAATGCAGTCACGAGGGCTGTGAGTTCATTGGCACGTGAGAGGTTATCTGTCGAGTCCGGCTGGCACAACTGCCCCACCACTGCCCTCTCGAATTCCTCCCCTCCCATGTGTGAACCTGAGTCATTCATAGATAAGCCCCTGTCTTCACTCAGATCAAGTCCATGGAAACCTCTCTCTGTGCTGTTTACTTTACCCCCCAATCTCCCTGTGTCCAACTGGTTTCACAAGATGTTAGTTCATGGACCACCAAGGCCCACCTGCCAACTGCTTGAAAACACAGCCATCAGAGACCCCAGTCCTGCTTGCCCAGACAGGGCCACTCTCTTCTCACCATGGTGCAGTCTTGCCATTTGTCACCCTGGGGACACAGCGTCTCATACAACTGACAGCACCTCAGCACCTGGTGGGAGATTCTGTCATGGTGTTTACACAAATGGAATATGTTTCTATCAGTTATAATTTGAGTGAATTCTCTTGGTGGAGTAATTTCTTGTGACTGTAGATATCTGACAAATTAAATTTCACATTTTCTAGTGCTGTAGATATGAGGTGTTCTCACATAACAATGGAATTCACTGTGTCAGATGGTGGATTTTGTCAATGAATTCTCTAGGCAAATGCATGAATACAGTCTCCAGCTAAATAGAAACAATTTCTGTTTGTCAATATTCTCTCAGAAAAGGCAGAGATGTGACAACTGTTTTAATTTAGTAGGGATTTTTGTGTCTCTGGATTTAGATGGGAGTCACTCAGAACACACATTGCTGCATGAGGTGAGTGACTGGCTGCAGTTTCTGTAAGACTGTTCATGGCAGATCAATTGCAATTTAGCAGAAAATATCCTGTAAAACACAGGGGATCGCTGCACTGGGCATTTCTGGCTGCAGGAACTTGGTTTGCCCTTGACCAGTATGAACTTTACAGAAGAGGAGTTATTTTCTCTTGGTAAGGATGAAGTACTGATGAGGACAGCCAGGGGGAGCCAGGGAGGGAGGAGCGGGGATTCTGATCAAATGGTCTGGGGCTGGCTCATCACACAGCACTGATTCAGCTCACCAGGTGGGTCAGTGTGTGGCAGCCCCTGGCACCCAGATCCCAGGGATGGGGACTCTGGCCCCGGAGTCACGGCCCTGGACTGTCCCCCTCTTCTCACCCTGAAACACTGCAGTGCAGTGGATTCCACCACACTGGAGCAGAAACAGAACCTGTAAGTCCACACCACACACTTTCCAAACAGATTATTCCTTGAATATAAATGTCCACCTGTGCTTCCCATGGGTTCATGCAATGAGGTCATCTGAAATGTTTCGGGAAACTGAATGCGGAATTTCATGGTGTCGGGGAAACTTGAGTGCACCTAAAATAATTCATCATGCTGTCATCTCACACCAGTATACCAAAAAGAGTGAACAGGATGAAACTCTTAAAGGCAAGACCCGATACTGTAAAGTTCTAGAGGAAAACACAGGAGTAAAGCAAGTTCTGATTGGTTTGGGCAATGATAGTTTGATAATCTCCAAAGTACAGGCAACCAAGATACATAGACAAAGAATAATGGATCCAACTACAGATTCTGAGTAACAAAGAGAAAGATTGAAGAACAAGGATATGATCACCGATGGGGAGAAAGTATTTTCAGATCATAGCCGAGGGGGCCGACTTGTGGCATGCATCACTCAGGAGCATGGGTTCAGATTCTGCTTGCTCTACTTCAAATCCAGCTCCCTGCTGGGATCCAGACCTGGGAACTCTGTCAACGATGACTCAAGTGTGTGTCCCCTTCAAGCCATGTGGGAAACTGGAGAAAGTTCCAGGCTCTTGGCATTAGGCTTGCCCAACCTCACCTTTGCTGCCATATAGGAAGTGAACCAGTGGATGGAAGCTTCTCTCTCCCTCTGTTGGTCTCTTCCTCTCTTGCTATAACACTGACTTTCAAATAAAAAAATAGGTTTCTTTAAAAATTGAAAGATTAATTATACATATGACTAGGAGCCTGTTTCCAAATGTTGAATGATCTCAAGCAACTGAATCCCAAGGGAAGAAATCAATTGTGTACATGCAGTGATGATAAGGTGGTGACAGGAGCAGCACTGGAGTGATCCTGAGGGATTCCTGCTCCTGTATCAGCATGCTTAGTGCTGTGTCCTAGTTTGGTTCCAGTGTCAGATTCCTGCCTAAGCCCCTCTGGGAAGCCGTGGGTGATGTTCCAAGTACTCCCACGTGGAGCCCTGAACAGAATTCCAAGCACCAGGCTCTTGCCTCTCCCAGCTGAAGCTTTTGTAGCCATCGGGGAGGTGACCCAGGAGTTAGAAGATCACTGTCAGTCTCAGTCTCTTTTTGTTTATGGAAAATATGTAAATACAAATTTTAAAATAAATGAAATAGTATCTTCAAATTTTCAAAGTGCATATGTAAAGGCAAACATCATGCATTTCCATGTTAGAAGCACAGTGAGACATGCCATTCCTCCTGTTAGAATTAGTATTATCAGAGATATCAGACCTACAAGCCTCATGAAGGAGGAGAGAGAGAGATGTCAACCTTGGTCCAAGGCTGGAGCCAGGTAAATAGGAAAAAACATTATGGAAAAGAATGAAAAACTGGGAAATAGAATTATCACAAGATCTTCAAACAGCATTGCCTATTAGAAGGAATATGAAATCCCAGTGAGGGGTCCACTGATCTGCAGTCACTGTGGCAAACACCTCTGCAGTTCCATGTTGAGTTAATGCAGGGTCATTCACAAGAGTTCACACAATAATCCAGTGAAATTTTCATTGAATAAGGAAATCAATAATTGAGGAAATGGAAAAGTTGTATTTTAACAAGAAGTTTATATGGCAGTAAAGTGGAGGGAATTCTTTATTTTGGACAACTTGGATCATCCTGGAGAATAATGTCCAAGGATAATAGGTCAGGATAAGTATACTCTGCTCACCATCCTTACAAGAAGACAAATAATACGTGATGCTAGTTACGTGGGATCAAAAGGATGAACTCACAGAGGCAGGATACAATGGTGAAGACCAAAGTCTGAGTGAGGGCGGAACAGAGGAGACGCTGGAGCAAGGTCAGAGTTTCAGTCTGACAGATCCACACTTTGAATGATCTGTATCGCATGGTGACAGCAGTTAAGAGAATATTGTGTCCAGAGAATTCCAAGCAGGAGAAAAATGATACTATACCTGGAAACAAGTGGGATTGTGATGAGCATGTCAATAAGAATGACTTCATAATTCCATTAATACACATTCATTTTTTCAACAGATATCATTGTACCTCTTATGTCCATAATCAAATATTATTTATCAAACATTTATGAAAATCAAAAGAGAAAAATGTCCAAATATGAAGATTCAGATCTCTGAATACTGGTGTTGTGTTTGCCAATGTTTTATGGAGATGATAAATAAATTCCAGTGCACTCAAGGCTTGGCAGCTGGAACCCAGGAGCATGGAACTGCATCAGTGTTCCCACCTTGGTGATGGGGCCTCCTAACACATCCATCATCTACTGTCTTCCAGGTTTATTATTCATTACAAGTGTGGGAAATGTGTAAATAGATTCAGTGCAGCAATTTATATGAAGCCTGGGTGTCTGTACTACTCTAAAATTGATGAAAAACTACAATGGGTTATTGATGACATCAGCATAGCCACTGGGTGAAGAGCAGGGAAACTGGACAAATGGTCGCTGGGACTGGCTCTTCCTGCAGCTGTGGTTGAGCCTCAGGACACTGGTCATCATACTGGATCCACAGACACAGCTCCCCGTGATGTGGACTCCAGCCCCAGAGTGCACAGCCACTGTGTGTCCCACTTTCTACTCTCCCTGAACCACAGCAGGTGCAGGGGGTCCCACGACACTGGAGCAGAACCAGATCAGCTGGAAGTGCACACCCAACACTTTCCATTCAGTGATGACCTTGATTGCTAATGTCCAGTGCATTTCCCTCCTGAGTTCATGCAGGGAGCCCCCCAGGAGGGTCCCAGGATCTATAGGATGAGGAAGTCCCTGTAGGCTTCCCAGGTGCCTGCAGAAGCTCAGCCTGAGACACAGCTGAGCTGCAGTACATTCCTGAGTGCTGTGACGTTCACACAGGAACCACAGACTGTTCATGTTAAAGGGAAATAGATATCGAGCATAAAGTCTATCAAAAGTTTGTGTGGATCACCCACAAGTAAAGTCAAAGGTTGGTTCAGTTCAGCACACTTGCTCCTTTTGACAGGCAAGAGATACTTAAATAGCTGATTTATAAAGACCAAGAACCCTGCCTCAGCTGTCCCTGGTCGAAAGGGAAAACTAAAATTGTCCTAATGTCGGCAGTGCCCTGAGAGCATTGTCCTGACTCAGAGTGGACAACACTCACGTTGTACCCAGATAGACCCACATCTCTGATCCTGGAGACCACTGAACCTGAATTGGTTCATATAGGACTTCTCCTGTCACATCAAATTTCTCTATGTCAGGAAATCAGTAGCAGGGACAGAATCATAAAGAAGAATTCTTCCCACAAAACTGTTACAGGAGTGGAAACCCCAATTCCCTGACAGGAAACCAGGGCTTCATCTCCCTCTGCGCCTGTGCAGGACCAGAATCTGGGCTCAGTGTGCGTTGTGCGCCCCCTGGTGGAGCCTCGCGTCCCTGCAGGGAGGTTTGTGTCTGGGCTCAGCCTGAGGCCCCTCACTGTGTCTCTGGCACAGAAATAGGTGGCCGTGTTGGAGGCTGTCAGACCGGTCATTTTCAGATCCACCGTGCTCGAGGTTTTGGAGATGGTGAATCGACCATTCGCCCAGCTCGCGTAGGATGCGCTACCACCAGTATAAATGATTCCGATGTATTCCAGCCCCTTTTCTGGAGCCTGGTGGACCCAGATCATTGCATAGCTACTGAGGGAGAATCCAGAGACGGTGCAGGTGAGTGTCAGGGATCCCCAGGCAGGACTTGGCCTCCCCAGGATTCCACCAGCTGCTCCTGACATTGGACACTTGCAAACACAGACGTCCTGGTCAGGACACTGTCACTCACACTCTCTGTGTCTCTCACTCACATCCTCTCCCAGACTCAGTGCCCTGCGTTCTCCATCATTACCTTTGAGCACAGCGACCAGGAGAAGCCAGCACAGCCCAGTCTCCATGGTGAGCGTCTGTGTTGAGTGCGAACACTGAGTGGACACCTGGGAGTCCTGGGGCTGGAGCTCCTGTGCCAGAGCTGCAGGGTGAGGACTGGGCTGGTTTTCATGGGCAGAGGGAGGCCCTATTGGCATGTGCTGCCCCTATATAGGCAGCCATGGGGACAGATGTCTCAGACAGGACAGGGCCCAGGGCAGACATGGGTGTCTGGCTCCTTAAGTAGCCAATTAATGCCATGAGACCTGGAAATTGTTGTGAGATTATGGACAAAAAAGCATTTCATTCACCTTCTTTAAAATTCATATAAATATATATATTTATTTATTTGGAGGTAGAGTTATAGACGGTGAGAGAGAGACACAGAGAGAAAGGTCTTCCTTCTGTTTATTCCCTCCCCAAATGGCAGCTACAGCCAGCGCTGTTCCGATCCAAAGCGAGGAGCCAGGTGCTTTTTCCTGGTATCCCATGTGAGTGCAGGGGCACAAGCACTTGGGCCATCCTCCACTGCCCTCCTGGTCCACAGCAGAGAGCTGGACTGGAAGAGGAGCAACTGGGACTAGAACCCGGGGTCCTGGTGCTGCAGGCAGAGTATTAGCCAAGTAAGCCCTGGCTCGGGCCCTTAACTTATATTTTGAACATTTATTTATTTATGTGAAAGTCAAAGTTACACACACAGAGAGAAGGAGAGGCAGAGAGAGAGAGAGAGAGAGAGAGAGAGAGAGAGCAATCACTTCCAATTAGTCACAACAGCTAGAGCTTAGCGGCTTGGAAGCCAGGAGCCAGCAGCTTCTTCCAGATCCCCATGTGGGTACAAGGAACCAAGGACTTGGGCCGTCTTCTACCACTTTCCCTGGCTGTAGCAGAGAGCTGGATTGGAAGTAGAGCAGCTGGGACTTGAACCGTTGCACATGTGGGACACCAGTACTGCAGATTTGGTCTGCAACATACTATGTCCCAGCACCAGCCCCACCTTTACGTTTTTACCCTCTGGACACAGGGCCTGAGGTGGAGAGGCTGGTTCTTGAGCCATCACTCCAACAAGGGTGTGGGCTCCCAACAAGGGCTCAGCTCACTGCACAACAGTGCCTGCCCCTGTGTTGTGTCTGCACAAGCACAGAAATGTGATACTGGCATGAGTGATACCTCCCTTGAACACGTGCAGAGTTACTGAAGGAATCACAGACAGGCTGTGCTGTGTCCAGGGGCTCTAGTCTGGTAGGAGGCACCTCCACACTCTACACCTCTGTTCCTCACACAGGACTTTCCACTCCACCTAACAGCTCCAGGAGCGATGTGCGCTCTGTACCGTCATTGGTTGTGGTTGTCCAGTTTTCCTAATGAATTTGTTAATGTGCTGTGAAGGGTTGAAATAGTGAGTTTTTCATGTATATGATGTTAAATTGTGACTGGGTAGGATTTATGTAAGAGCAGTCTTTGAAGATACTGGCACATGAATGTGTTTCTTCCAAATTTGAAGTCGAATGTCATTGAAGTAACTTTTTTAAAAAAAGCAATTCATGGCTTTTTAGGTTTTAGTGTGTGTGTTAAGAATTGAGTACACATCAAAACACCTGTGTGCTGGATATTAACACCAATGAAATATCAGTTATGGACCAAAAAGTGCCAGTCCGTGAACTCCCACTCCAAAAGTTCACCAGTCTCATACTTTAGCTGGTGTGTGGCACATTGGGTTAAAGCCCTGGCCTGAAGCGCCGGCATCTCAAATGAGCACCGGTCTAGTCCTAGCTGCTCCTCTTCCCATCCAGCTCTCTGCTATGGCCTGGGAAGCAGTAGAAGATGGTCCAAGTCTTTGGGCCCCTGAATCTACATGGGAGACCCCAAGAAGCTCCTGGTCCTTGCCTTTGGATCGGAACAATTTCGGCCATTGTGGCCAACTGGGGAGAGAACCAGTGGATGGAAGACCTCTCTCTGTGTGTCTCTACCTTTTTTAAAAATTGCCAAATCCTGCTGTTGCTGGCTGGCACCATGGCTCACTAGGCTAATCTTCTGCCTTGTGCCGCCGGCACACCAGGTTCTAGTCCCAGTAGGGGTGCCGGATTCTCTCCCGGTTGCCCCTCTTCCAGTCCAGCTCTCTGCTGTGGCCCAGGAGGGCAGTGGAGGATGCCCAAGTGCTTGGGCCCTGCACCCCATGGGAGACCAGGAGAAGCACCTGGCTCCTGCCGTGGCGGAGGGTGAACCGACGGCAAAGGAAAACCTTTCTCTCTGTCTCTCTCTCTCTGTCCACTCTGCCTGTCAAAAAAAAAATCCTGCTGTTGCTTACAGGGAATATGAAGTCTGAGGGATGTGTCCAAGCGATCTGAGGGCACCATGTCTAGACATTTGCAGTCCCATCTCCAACTACAGTGACCTCATTCACAACAGTTAGTTCATGAACATGGAGCACTTTTGCTCGATTCTGTTTTTGACAGAGAGATGAACAAAGGACCAGGTTTCACACAGGTGCATCTTAGTGTGGTGTTCCACGTGCCAATGTCTGTCTGTCTGTTCTTCACAATTTCTCTGCTGGGCAATTTGCTTCCCAATGCTGTTGAGCTGTGATAGATACAGAGGCAGCCCCACATGTTGAAAGTGTGTGGTGAGTGCGACTCAGCTGTGCCTCTCTCACTCCTCATCACAACTACACCAAGAGCAAATATCACATCACACGGTGCTGCCCACTGTCCCTGTGTCACCCTGCCCTGGCCCACCTCCTCCAGTCACATTAAGTCCTGAGCCCCTTTGGGCTCCTTCACAACAGATTTCATCCAGTTCAGCGCTGAGCATCATGTAGGTTTCCAGGGGCAGAAGTTGAAGGCACTGAGTTTGCAGGTCCTGTAGGGCACAGGTGAATGAGGGTTTCTTAGTTTTTAACCAAAATATCTGAAAATCTGATAAGAGTAAAACTGAAATAAATTAGAGTAAGTATATTGTATTTTGCACAAATGTGCAACACATTAATCTTAATGCTGTTATCAAATTTCATGGATATAAGGTAAATAATAAAATGAAAGTTGCATTGTTTAAGATGTGCACCTCCCCCAAGGGAGTGCAATGCTCTCACATGTGACTCTAGCGCCCAACACCAGATTCCTGTTCCTGCAGCCCCAGGAACCACAAATGTATGGGAGGGTCTCTCTAAGGTTCATATTCCCTTCAATGCAGGCAGAATCTTCATGGCCTTGTCCCCTCCCTAGAGCCCCTCTCAATGGGATCACTGGGTGGTGAGGTCCTCACATGCATGATGGGAGGCTCCGTGCATCAAGTATGGAGGGTAAGTTCCACCTAACATGCAGCCTTCAGCTGCTCAGTTGGAGCGACCACACACGCACACCAAGCAGTGCTGGCTCTGCTCACGGCTCTGTAGGAACAGCATCCTCAGCCTCAATACCCCAGACCCTGCTCCTCTGTGTCCACTGTAAGAAAGTGATTCACCTGCAGGAAGAAACCATCATGACCAATGTCCTGGTGAAATCCTGTAGAAAATGTTCGTGAGCAGAGTCCACCCCAGACACTGTGCCAGCACTGATCCCCCAAGACACAGAAGTCTGCATCTTCAGGGGATGGCTACACCCCCAAAGCTGAGGACTGGGGAGGAGAAGCATGGTACGTGGGGAAGTGACATTCATGGACAGCGTCCAGCAGCATAGAGAGAGAGGACCTGGTGGAGGGGTGGGCTCTTCCTCTGCAGGTGGGTAAGGACATGTGGAAGGGCCACACTGCTGGGACCCAGTGCCTGCATTAGACACTGTGTCAGGAGGTCTGATCAGGTCTCCTTGTCCCCGGCAAACCCCACACTGACCACCACTGAGTAAAACTAGCACAGGTGCCTGGGAGACGTGGAATGACATCGTCTCTGGGGAGTGCACCCAGTGACGACTCCCACCATGAGTGGATTCAACGTCAGGGCCTCATGGAGGAAGCTGAGGTCTCCAGTGCCCTGAACAGGACCACAGGGAATGCTGGGAGCAGCCTGTGGGGGTGATGTGGTTTGTCCTCACACCATCAGTGCTGAGCATGGCCCCAACGTAACAGCGCTGGCAGGGGGTGCACGGTCTGGATGTTTACATGAAAAACATGGAATAACAGGATCTGACATCAGATGCAAAGTCCATTGTACAACTACTGGAAGGAAATATAGGGCAGAATCTCCCTGATAGTGGCCTGTCCATCATTTCCCTTTTAGATCTCCAGAGTTCAGGCAACGTAAGAAAACCTTTTCAGATGATGCTGCATAAACTACAGAGCTTCTCTACTGCAAGTGGACCGATGAGACGTGAGCAGCCTACACACACACGGAAGTAACTATTTTCATACAGAATGTATGATCAGTAGCCTGTATCCCAAAGGAACAAAAGGACTGTCTGTATGAGCTGTGTTTAAAACTGGCCCTGAGTCTTCTAACGTCTCAGAATACCTGTTTTACACAACTGGCGTCATCCTGAACAACAGGTTCTGTGTCATCAGGCCTACAATGCGTGTGGAAGGAAACCTCCCTCCTCTGCCTGTGGCAGAGTGTGTCCTCAAAGGTGTGCGTGTTTTGGAGTGATTCCAGGGTGACCGTGGGAGAAGTGGGGGAGCTCTGTGAGTGAGGCCTAGTGGGATTTGTTCATTTCTGGGGAATCTGCTATGGAGGAGATCACAGTAGATCTCCTGGGTCCTCAGGTTCTGCATAGAGCACAGTGCTGCTAGAGTGAGCCCTGGTCTCCTCTGACGTCCTGTGTGGGGATGGGGTCCCTCCCACCCCTGTTCCCAATATTAAGATGCCTGAACACTGTATGATGTTCACAATATTAGGATGCCTGATGGCACAACATTCTCACTGTCTGATCCTGGACTTCCAGCCTCTACAGCTGTGAGCTCAATAAACCTTTTTGCTCCATACACCTCCTCTTGGGGTACTGCATGATGGTACTAACAGGCAGAATAAAACTGTCAAAGAACCACACTCAGCCTCTGCTCTGTTCCGACCTTAAACCAACACTTACCTGTGTCTCCAGATTTACAGGAAGCTACTCTGAATTAGTCATTTCTACATCAGCTGAGAGAATTGCTTCAGGTTCTGTAGGAATCCTACACGAGAGAGCAATTGCATTTTTGCAGGAGACATTTAGTAAACACATGGGGTTGATGCAGCTATCCTGGTGAAGAGCAGACAATTTGTTCATTCCTGATGATGACAGAGTTGAGAGATGCAAGGATGATTTTGCTTCCACAGGAGGAGGAGCACGGCTGAGAACAGGTGCGGGCAGTCCCTGGAGGAAGGAGTCGGGGTCTCTGGACACACAGTCTCTGGGGCAGGCCCTTCATGCAGCAGGGATGCAGCTCCAGGGTTGGATCATTGGTGGGCTCACAGGGACACAGTCCAGAACCACCTGGACTCTAGTGCAGACGTCACTGGGCTGTCCCACCTGCTGGTCTCCCTGAGATGGAGACAAGGCCAGCAGAGTGTGGGGAACAAGACCTCTCCACACCCAGTGTTTTCCATGAGTCTGACCCCTTGCACTACCAACGGCCACCTCTGCTTGCAAATGAGAGCAGGTCCGGGGATCCCAGGAGACGTGAGTGAGGAAGAACAAGCAGGATTTCTAGGAGCCACAGCCTGAGCCACCCCTGAGCTGCAGGTTAATCCCTGACCTGGGGTTTGGAGCACGTGGACCTCAACCTGTGAGTTCAGGGTGAAGAAGTGAAGGGAGACGAGGGCACAGCTGTAGAGAATGGACACGGGAGCCCCAGGGAACAGGACCATGGGGTCAGCTCACCCCTCAGGGCCCAGCTGTGCAGGAGGGGAGGGCATAGATGTGCAACACTGCAGCATCCATAGCCCCTGACCGGCTCCACACTGCCCCTGGGCTCTCAGCGGGGTCCCCGATGACGTCATCAGAGAATTCCACGGAGAGCTCTTCCGTGACTTGGGCTGGAAAAGCCTCCCCGGGTGCCCAGAGCTCCCTCAGGTCTCAGATGCTGGGGCCCCAGAGATGTCATTCATTCCTCCAAAACAACTCCATTTTCTTCATGTGATGTCTTCCCGTGATACCAAAACTTCTGCTTGGTGATCGGTGTTAGGGACAGAATCATCCATCCAGATCGGAACGTAGGAAACGGTTACAGGACCACAAACCCCAATTTCCTGAAGGAACCAGCGATTCACCTCCCACTGCATCTGGGCAAGGGGATGAGTCTGCACAGTGCATGTGTGACTGGGGGAAAGTGCTATCAGAAACGAACTGCCAACACAGGGCTGACAGCACGTGCAGGAAATGGTGGATAAAAATATACTCCACTACCTCATGCCATTTGTGAAAATCAGTGGTACATTGTACATTGAGAACAAAAGTGCAGAAAATGCAGAAAACGTCACTGTGGTGTAGCAGGTGAATCCTCCACCTGTGTTGCCTGCATCCCATACTGCTGTGTGTTCGTCTTCCAATCTGTCTCTTGCTGATGCACCTGGGAAAGCAGAAAAGCATGGTCGTAGTGCTTGGGCCTCTGTGTCCAAGTGGGAGACCCTGAAGAAACTCCTGGCTCCTGGTGTCACTGTCGTCTGGGGAGTGAACCAGCAGGTGGAAGAACTCTTTCTCTGGGTCTCTTCTCTCTCTCTGTAACTCTGACTTTCAATAAATAAAAAAATCTTTTCTAAAAAATTACATTTGTAGCATCAAAAACACTTCAAAAACCTTGGAGGCAATTTAGGATTCGGGTGAATGATGCCCACATAAGAATATTATTGTTTTTTACTTTTTAATATTTGAAAAATTTTTAAGGAATACAAATTTCATAAGTACAACTTTTGGAATACATTTTCTCCCACCATACCCACCCTCCCACCTACATTCCCACCCCTCTTCCTCTTCCCTCTCCCCTTGCCAGTCCCATGCTCCATTAAGATTCATTTTCAATTAGTTTGTAAACAGAAGCCAACTCTATACTAAGTGAAGATTTCAACAATACACACACACACACACACACACACACACTGAGAACTGGTTTTACAGTTAACTCTCATAATACAACTCATTGAGGACAGAGGTCGTGCATGGGGAATAAGTGCACAGTGCCCCTGTTGTTAATTTAACAATTAACACTCTTAGGTATGACATCAGTGACCACCCGAGGCTCTTGACATGAGCTGCTTAGGCTATGAAAGCCTTTTGAATCTACAATCTCTTTCAGTATTTAGACAAGGCCATAAGCAAAGTGGAAGTTCTCTCCTCCCTTGAGAGAAAAGTACTTCCTTCTTTGATGGCCACTTCTTTCCCCACAGGTCTCACTCACAGAGAACCTTCATGTAGAATATTTTTGCCACAGTGTCTTGGCTGAAATGTTCTCATGGGCTTTTCAGTCAGACCAGGAAGACTTAGGTGCTGCATCAGAGGTCAGAGTGTTACTTAAAGCGATTGTCATTCTTTGAGTCTGCTGTGTGGACTGCTTCCCATGTTGGAACATTCTCTCCTTTTTAATTCTATCTCTTATTATTACCAGGCACTTGACCCTATTTATATGATCACTTTAAAACTTAATCCTACCTATATATTCACCTTAACACTCAATATGATCACTTTAACAATTACAATGGCATTTTTCCCACTAAGCTTAATGGGACTTGGAGCCCCGTGACAAGTGTTAAAACTGTACCCTCAGAAGTAAGTCTGTAGGAAAGTATGCAGAACTATACAGCTTTACAGTTACAAACTTCCTTCCTCCCTCTCTTATTCCTATTCTTATTTTTTTACTGAGATCTCTTTTCAATTGACTTTATATACATATGATTAACTCTATGTTAAGTAGAGTTCAACAAATAGTAAGAAGGAAAATAAACAAAAAACCAAATAAACAAAAAACTGTTCCTCGACAGTCAAGACAAGGGCAGCTCAAGCCATCACTTCCCTAGATTTCCTTTTGGGTGCTCTATTAGGTCTCACCTATCAGGAAGAACATGTGGTATTTGTCCCTTAGGGACTGGCTTATTTCACTAACTATGATCTTTTCTAGAATCATCTATTCTGTTGCAAATGACTGGATTTCATTTTTTTTTTACCACTGTGTAATATTGGATAGCACACATATCCCACAATTTCTATAACATGGAGGTACAGGTATCTCTTGTGTGTAGTGAATTCATTTCCCTTGGGTAAGTTCCCAGGGGTGGGATTCCTGGGTCATATAAGGTAGGACTATATTCAGATTTTTGAGATATCTCCATAGCGTCTTCCATAGTGGCTTTACCAGTTTGCATTCCCACCAACAGTGGATTAGGGTACTTTTTCCCCCACATTCTCGCCAGCAATTCATGTTTGTTGATTTCTGTATGAAGCCATTCTAGCTGGGGTGAAGTGAAACCTCCTTGTGGTTTTGATTTGCATTTCCCTGACCGCTAGTGATCCTGAACATTTTTTCTACATCTGTTGGTAATTTGGACATCCTCTTTTGAAAAATGTCTGAGTCTTGGCCCATCTCTTAACTGGGTTGTTTGTTTTGTTTTTGGAATTTCTTCATCTCTTTGTAAATTCTGGTTATTAATCCATATCCGTTGCATAGCTTGCAGATAATTTCGCACATGCTGTCAGATGCCTCTTCACTTGCCTGAGTGTTTTTTGCCACACAGAGACTTCCCGATTTGATACAATCCCATTTATTAATTTTGGCTTTGACTGCCTATGTCTCAGGTCTTTTCCAAGAACTCTTTACCTGTGCCAGTGTCTTGCAGGGTTTCACAAACGTTCTCTAATAACTGGATGGTTTAGGGCCATAGATTTAGATCTTTAATCCATGTTGAGTGGAGTTTTATGTAAGGTGTAAGATAGGGGTCTTCACTCATACTTATGCAATACATAATAATTTAAAAAGTGAAAAGGAATTTGATGATTCCCTGTAAATTGGAATGACGTAGTCATGGATTTGACGAATGAGCTTGTTAAAATAGCCAAGCTACAATGTGATTCACAGATTCAATGCATTTCCTGTGAAATAGCCTGACATTTTTTCCAGGAAAAGAAAGAAAATTCTAGAATTCACATGAAGAAAATCAAGGTTTGTGATGGCAAAGCAGGAGGCTTCATCACATCTGAGCTAAATCAAGCCTGGTGCTGGGATAAGATAGACACCCAGAGCCCTGGGACAGAACAGAACCTAGAAATAAAGGAACACGTTCTGAGACTGTGAGTTCTGAGAATGCACGGTGACAAAATCACAGGATGGGGATGGGTTTCCTGTCGTTACCTGGGTTTGGGGAAACTTGAATGCACCTGAAATAATTCAATTATGATGTCATCTCACACCAGATGCAGAAACAGAGTGAACTTGAGGAATGCCTTAAAAGCAAGAGCCGAGACAGTACAGTTCTAGAAGAAAATACTGGACAAAAGCAAGCTGACATTGGTTTGGGCCATGGTATTTTGATAATCTCCAATGTACAGGCAACCAAGCAAAAGTAGGCAAAAGATAATGGACCCAACTACAGAGCTCCTGTGTAACAAAGGGAGTGATCGAAAAACCAAAGACAACCACAGATGGGGAGAAAGCATTTTCAGGTCACACATGGGTTGTCCAACATTTGGCCCCGCAGGTTAAGCTGCCATCCCTATGCAGCATCACTCAGCAGCATGGGTTCAGACCCTGCTTGCTGCACTTCAAATCCAGCTCCCTGCTCATGGACCAGGGAACTCTGTCAACGATGACTCAAGTGTGTGTCCCCTTCAAGCCTCGTGGGAAACTGGAGGAAGTTCCAGGCTCCTGGCTACAGTCTTGCCCTTGCCCAGCCTTTGCAGCCATTCAGGAAGGAAACCAGTGGATGGAAGCTTCTCTCTCCCTCTGTTGGTCTCTTCCTCTGTTGCCATAACACTGCCTTTCAAATAAAATAAATAGATATTTAAAAGAAATGAAAGTGGGGGGAAAGCCATTGTAATCCATAAGTCGTACTTTGGAAATTTATATGCATTAAATAAAAGTTAAAAAAAAAAAAAAAAAAAAAAAAGAAATGAAAGATAACTGTACATATGAATAGGAGCCTATCTCCTAATGTTGAATGAACTCAAGCCACTGAATCCCAAGGGAAGAAATCAATTATTCAAATGCAGTGACTGACAAGGTGGTGACAGGAGCGGCCTTGAAGGTATCACATGGGATTCCTGCTCCTGTATGGATGCTTAGGATTGGGTACTAGTTTGGGTCCAGTTTCAGATTCCTGCCAATGTGCACTCTGAGAGGCAGTGCGAGAATATGAGTTAATCCCATGTGTGAGACTTGGACTGAATTCATGCACCTGGCTATGGTCTGACCCAACTCCTCTTTTATGGCATCTGGGAAGTTACCCAGGATTCAGTAGACCACTGTCTGTCAGTCTCTGTTGCTTTTTCTTTTTGGACAAATGCAAGTTTTAAAAGAGGTAAAAGTATATCTGTAATTTTTTAATAGCATATGTAAAGGCAAACATGTAAAATGCTTTATCTGGGATCATCATGCACGTACATGCTGGAGAAACAATGAGATACCCCATCCCTTTGTTAGACTGAGTATCACCAGACATACCAGAGCTGACACATGTTGTGCAGGAAGAGAGAGAAGATAACCTGGTAAATGCTGGAGTCAGGTAAATTAGGAAATCTTTCATGGAAAACATCAGAAGCTGAGAAATAGAATTATCACAGGATCCTCCAACACCATTCCTGGGTAGAAGGAATATGAAATCCCAGGGAGGAGACCACAGGATCCACAGTCACTATGGCAAACAGCTCTGCAGTCCCATGTTCAATTAAAGCAGCGTCATTCTCAAGAGGTCACACATATAATCCAGTGAAATTAGCCTTGAGGAAGGATGGATAATGGACAGATGGACAGAGTTATATTTTAACATGAAGTTTATAAGGCAGTAAAGAGGAAGAAATTCTGATGTCTTGGATAACTTGGATAATGCTGAGAATAATGCCTAAGGATAATGTGTCAGTAAATGTACAGTATACCATCTAGTCCAAGAAGACAGATAATATGTGATGCTAGTTACATGGGATAAAAGGATGAACTCACGGAGACATAATACAATTGTGAAGACCAAAGTCTGAGTGTGGGGGTAACAGAGGAGACGGTGGAGCAAGGTCAGAGTTTCAGTCCCACAGGATCCACACACTGAGGGATCTACTGTACAGCATGGTGACAGAGGTTAAGAGAATATTGTGTCTACAGAATTCCAACACAGGAAACTGACATTCGACCATGGGAACATGTGGATTTTGTGATGAGCATGTCAATAAGAATGACTTCATAATTCCATCAATTTGATACAGTCATTTTTGAACACGTATCATTTATCTCATGTCTATGTTCAGTTATTATTTATCAAACATTTATGAAAAGGAAATGACAAAAATGGCCAACTGCAGATTAAGTTCTCTGAATACTGGGGTTGTGTTTGCCAATGTTTTATGCAGATGATAAATAAATGCCAGTTCATTCAAGGACTGGCACGTGGAACCCAGGAGCAGGGAACTGCAATAGCGTTCGCACGTTTTTCATGGGGACTCCTAACTGATCCATCATCTGCTGTCTTCAGAATGTATTTTCACTTCCAAGGATAGAAATAGTGTAAATGTGCTCTGTCCAGAACTCTGATATGCAGCCTGGATGTCTCCCTCTCTAAATAGATGAAAGACGACAAATGGATTGATGACCCCAGTCAGCATAGACATGGAGTGAAGAGCAGGGACTCTGGACACATGGTCTCTGGGACTGACTCTTCCTGCAGCTGTGATCCAGCCTCAGGACACTGGGCATCATGCTGGAGTCACAGACACAGCTCCCCCTGATGTGGACTCCAGCCCCAAAGTGCACAGCCACTGTGTATCCCACTTTCTGCTCTCGCTGAACCACAGCAGGTGCAGGGGTCCCACGATACTGGAGCAGAACCAGATCAGCTGGAAGTGCACACCCAACACTTTCCTATCTGCTATGACCTTGACTGCTGATGTCCAGGGCATTTCCCCTCGGAGTTCTGGCAGGAAGCCCCCCAGGAGGGTCCCAGGACCTAGAGGATGAGGAAGTCCCTGTAGGCTTTCCAGGTGCCTGCAGAAGCCCAGCCTGAGATACAGCTGAGCTGCAGTACATTCCTGAGTGCTGTGACATTCACACAGGGACCACAGACTGTTCCAGGATTAAAGGGAAATGCAGGTCGGGTTAAAGTCTGCAGAAAGTGAGTGTGGATCACCCACATGTAAAGTCAAAGGTTGGTTCAGTGCACACTTGCTGGTTGTGGCAGGAGAGGGATGAGTGGAATAGTTGCTGTTTAACAGATCAACGGCCCTGTTTCAGCTGTCCCTCGTTATACAGGGAAAACTGAAACTGTCCAAAGCTTTCAGTGCCCTGAGGGTGCTGTCCTGAGTCAGGTTGGAAGAGACTCAATAGTGCCCTCAATATTCCCACATCTCTGACCCTGGTGAGCACAGTCGCTGTCCATGAACCAAATTGTTCATTTAGGACCTCTTCTTTTACATCAAACTTTCAATCCGTCATTGAAGTTGGGAGGGACAGAATCAAAAAGTAGAATTCTTCCCTAAAAACTGTTACAGGAGAGGAAACCCCAATTCCCTGACAGGAACCAGGGCTTCATCTCCCTCTGCGCCTGCGCATGACCAGAATCTGGGCTAGTGCGTTCTGTGCGCCGCCTGGTGGAGCCGCGCGCCCCTGCAGGGAGGTTTGTGTCTGGGCTCAGCCTGAGGGCCCCTCACTGTGTCTCTGGCACAGAAATAGGTGCCCGTGTCTGAAGGTTGCAGATCGGTGATTGTCAGAGTCACCGTGGTCGAGGTTTTGGAGATGGTGAATCGGCCTTTCGCCCAGCTCGCGTAGTATGTGCTACCACCATAACTAATGATTCCGATGTATTCCAGCCCCTTTCCTGGAGCCTGGCGGACCCAGATCATGTAGTAGCTACTGAGGGAGAATCCAGAGGCTGTGCAGGTGAGTGTCAGGGATTCGTCAGGCTTTACCAGGCGACCGCCGGACTCCTCCACCGACTGACACTGGACACCTGCAAACACAGACGACATGGTCAGGACACTCTCACTCTCTGTGTCTCACACTCATGTCCTCTCCCAGACTCAGTGCCCCGCGTTCCCCATCATTACCTTTGAGCACAGCGACCAGGAGAAGCCAGCGCAGCCCAGTCTCCATGGTGAGTGTCTGTGTTGAGTGCGATCACTGAGTGGACACCTGGGAGTCCTGGGGCTGGAGCTCCTGTGCCAGAGCTGCAGGGTGAGGGCTGGGCTGGTTTTCATGGGCAGAGGGAGGCCCTATCTGCATGTGCTGCCTCTATATAGCAGTCATGGGTTCAGATGCCTCAGACAGGACAGGGCCCAGGGCAGATGAGGTGACCTGGGTGTGTAGGGTGATGGCTATGATTGGATTCAGATCATATGAATTTTTATGTTACCATATTTTTAAAAAGGTGAAGGCAAATACCTTGTTTCATTTTAATATGTGTGTACCCTTCATATCCAGTGTTAGCAATATCATGTCCCTCATTTATTTAAATACCCATTAGTTCCTTTTCATCTATATGAAAGATATTGGGACAGGATAGAGAGAGAAGGGGTGAGAGATACAGAAATGTAGAGATGGACAGAAAAGGTGACAATGGGAGATTTCTGCCTTTGGGTTGACAGCCCAGACATCCCAAATGCCTATGACATCTAGGAGTTAGTCTTTCTGAACCCTGGATCAAGAAACCGTGTCTGTAATTCCATCGTTGGTGGTAGGGGCTCCTTTGCTTGTAGCATCATCTACAGTTTCCCATGATGCATTATGAGGGGAAAGTGTGGGAAGCCGTGAGGCTGGACTCAGTCATTTTTCTGATGGGAACACGGGTGTCCCTAGTGGGGACTTAGCCAATTTTGGCCTAATGCCTGTCAACCACTTTTAAACAGATAAAGGACTGCAAGTGCATTTTTTAAGGTTAACTATGTTGTTTCCTTATTCCTCCATTGCCTTAAAGTTTAAAAATTATTTAAACTGTTTAAAAATGTTCCTGAACACAGAACACTGTACATGGTAGTGGGGTTTGTGTGCTATTGGAATTGCATGGTAGAAATGGGCACAGATCAACTCACTGTCATTCACATTTCCACCTCCTTTTCCATCACTCTGTTGGGAGGCCTGGAGACCTCAGTTCTAGTTATTTGTGGAACATGCTGTGTTTTGTGGTGAACTGAGTCAGCCCACTGTGGTGTAGGCAGAATCATTCCTGCCTTTGGTGGAGCTTTCTGCCCTGGTATCAGCTGCCCTGTGTCCCCCTCCCCCCCTTCCCTGTGTCTAGTAATCATGACTCTGAGTTGAGGTCAAGCACTGGGTAGAAGTCACTGTGTCACAATTCACCCCCAGTCCTGTGTTCAGGTTGCAGCTTTGTTCCCAATAGTTCAGTTTACAAAGAACAAGTGTGCATAAAACAGTGAATGGATTCTTTCACATTTGGACATAGAGTATTATTCAGTATTAAGAAGGAGGTTGTTCTGTCATTATGAAACGTGGGTCAGCCTGGAGCATACATACTAAAAGAAAAGATCCAGGTAGATGTGGACACATAGTATGTGACATTAGTTATATATGCAGCCCACAAGCTTGAATGCACAGAGGTAGGCAGTGCAATGGTGATCACCGTCTACCATGACCCAAGTGTTTGTCCCCTTCCAACCCTGCGGGAAACTGGGGGAAGTTCCAGGCTCCTGGCTTCATGCTAAGCCATCCCAGCCTTTGCAGCCATTCACGAAGTGAACCAGTGGAAGGAATTCTCCCTCCATCTGTTGGTCTCTTCCTCTCTTGCTATAACACTGTCATTCACATTTTTTTGTAGGGTCAGCAGCAACACGGAAAGCCCAAAACCATTTTTGGAGGCACAGTGATTTCCTTCTTAACTGAATTGCCTGGGCTCTGGGTCTTGGGAGCCTGATGGGAGGATGAGGACCAGTAAAATGGAAACAGAAAGGGAAATGTCCCCTAAAGAATAAGGGCAGAAGAGGTGTCTGGCTAGTGTTCACTTGGATTCTGAGCTTAGGTGAAGTCCATGGGCCAGAAACCCATGCCTACTGGGATAGAGTGTGCATGAATATAACTGTGTTTTGAGAATACAAGCTTTTTATGGAGACACATCTCAAAGCATCCATGACAAAAGAGTATAAATGGTTTCTAATATGAAGAGGCCTCCATTCCTTTCTGATGTCAGGCCAGGTTGTGGCATTCAAGCCCCAGCACCTATGGGTGTCTCCTGGGCCTTGATCATTTTCCTTCTATTTAGTAGGGGTTTCTGTGCCAACCATGTCCATTTAGGTGCCTACTGGTACCAGGGAGTCTTTCTAACCCAGTGCAGTATAAATCCAGCTTCTGTTCGATTTTTGGCTGAAGCAGCTTCTGCTTCTCACACAGTCTCCTTCACAGACTGCATGAGGCTCTGAGCTTTGTGAACCAGCATGTCTGTGGCCTGCTCAGACTCCTTGTCGCTGATGGGAGTCCGGCCCAGCATGGTAGCCTTCACTGTGGACAGGATTTTGAGCTGGGTGCTTATAGTTGGGATTCGTTCACACACCTGTAAGAGGTTGGTTCTAATCTGCTTATCTGTGCACTGCTTGGCAACCTCCTTGGCCAACCGAGTCACCTCATCCGAGGCCTTGGCGATGTCCTTGGCACACTGAATGAGTGCCCGCTTGGTACCACTGCCTCCTCTCACAAGCCGAGACATCTTGGCCATCAGCAGAGCCATGCGTTTGGCTGCTGCAATGATGTCATTGCCCTTGTTGGACCATTTGCGAGCTTCATCATGGAGCTGCCTGACAGCCATCATCATTGGCTGGTTAATCACCTCCCCGGCTTTCTGCGGCAGCTAAAATGAAATAGATACTTAAAATAACTTGAAGATTAATTATACATATGATTAGGAGCCTATTTCCTAATGTTGAAAGATCTCAAGCAACTGAATCCCAAGGGAAGCAATCAATTCCTTAAATGCAGTGATGATATGTGGAGACAGGAGCAGCACTGGAGTGTGCCTGAGGGATTCCTGCCTCCCATGTCAGGATGCTTAGTGCTGTTCCTAGTTTGGTTCCAGTGTCAGATTCCTGCCTAAGCACACTCTGGGAGGCCATTGTGAAGTTCCAAGTATTCCCACGTGGGAGCCCTGGACAGAATTCCAAGCACCTGGCTGTCACCTGACCTAGCTGAAGCTTTTGTAGCCATTGGGGAAGTGACCCAGGAGTTAGAAGATCACTGTCAGTCTCAGTCTCTCTGTGGTTTTGGACAAATACATACAGACAAGGTATTAATAAAATGATAAATTTTAAAATTTATATCATATCTACAAAATTTAAAAAGAAATATAAAGGCAAACATATACAATGCACAGGTGCCTGGGGGACATGGAATGGCGTCGTCTCTGGGGAGTACATCCAGTGGTGACTCCACGCCATGATTGGATTCAATATCAGGGCCTCATGGAGGAAGCTGAGGTCTCCAGTGCCCCTAACAGGACCACATGGAATGCTGTGAGCAGCCAGCTGGGGGTAAATGTGGTTTGTCCTCACAGCATCTGTGCTGAGCATGGCCCCAATGTAACAGCACTGACAAGGGGTACACGGTCTGGATGTTTACATGAAAAGTATGGAATAACCAGACTCTGATGGCAGATGCAAAGTCCTTGTAAAACTACTGAAGGAAACATTGGTCAAAATCTCCCTGATGTTGTTCTCGCCATGATTTCCCTTTCAGATCTTCAAAATTCAAGAGACCTAAGAAAATATTTTCAGATGATGCTGCATAACTACAGAGCTTCTGCATTACAGACTGACTGAGAAGTGGGCAGCCTACACACCGATTGGAAGTGAATATTCTCGTATCAAATGTATGATCAATAGCCTGTATCCAAAAGGAATAAAAAGGAACAGTCTGTATGAGCCATGTTTAGAACTGGTTCTGAGTCTTCTGCAGTCTCAAAATAACTGTGATACACAATTGGCTTGTTCATCCTGATCGACAGGTTCTGTGTCATCAGGCCTACAATGGGTATAGAAGCAAACCTCTCTGATTGTGTGTGGCTCAGTGTTGTTATGGATTCATTCTGGTGGGGGAAATAGGTGCGGAGTCACCACACAGACCCTGGGAGTTGGGTGAAAGCAGGCCAGAGGCAAGCAGCCCGCAGACTCATTTGTTTCAGTAGGTACAGCAGCTTATACAGCTGAGGCAGCCAATCTGGTCAAGGGGCAGTTTATGCCTAACCAATCACAGCCTGTTGCCAGGCAGTATCTGAAGCCATCCAATCACACCCTGTTACCAGGCAGGCTCCATTGCCAGGTGGCATTAACGCCATGCCTGAGTAACTGATGCTTGCTTCCCAGCAGCCATCTAGGCATGGCCTTCTCATTCCACCACAGCTCAGTGTGTCCCAAAGGCGTTGTGTTTTAGGTGTGCTCCCAGGGAGACCATGGGAGAAAAGATGGGAGCTCTGGGAGTGAGGCCTAGTGGGATTTGTTCATTCCTGGGGAATCTGCTGTTGGAGGTACCACGGTAGATCTCCTGGGTCCCCAGCTTCAGCACAGAGCACAGTGCTACTAGAGTCAGCCCTGGTCTCATCTGACGTTGTGTGGGGAAGGGGTCCCTCCCATCCATGTTCACAAAATTAGCCTGAAGACTGCCATGATGTTCACAATGTTATCATGCCTAATGGCACAACATTCTGCAGTCACTATGGCAAAAACTTCTGTAGTCCCATGTTCAATTAAAGCAGCATCATTCTCAAGAGTTCACACATATAATCCAGGAAAATTTCCCTTTAAGAAGGAATGGATAATGGGACAAATGGACAGAGTTATATTTTAACAGGAAGTTTATAAGGCAGTAAAGAGGAAGAAATTCTGGTATCTTGGATAACAT
This sequence comes from Oryctolagus cuniculus, assembly GCF_051225735.1. Taxonomy (NCBI): domain Eukaryota; kingdom Metazoa; phylum Chordata; class Mammalia; order Lagomorpha; family Leporidae; genus Oryctolagus; species Oryctolagus cuniculus. Next base: position 52,310,034 of record NC_142886.1, read on the forward strand.
GGATGATCCTGGAGAATAATATCCAAGGATAATATGTCAGGGTAAGTACACTCTGCTAAAGTATCCAGGCCGAGAAGCCAAATAATATGTGATGCTACGTACATGGGATAAAAAGGATGAACTAACAAGCCAGAAATTCAATGGTGAAGACCAATGTCTGTGCTTGGGAGGAACAGAGGAGACGATAGAGCAAGGTCAGAGTTTCAGTCCCACAGGATCCACACGTTGAGGGGTCTACTGTGCAGCATGGTAACAGCAGTTAAGAGAATATAGTGTCTGCAGAATTCGAAGACATTAGACAAACGACAGTCTACCATGAAAAACATGGGTTTTGTGATAAACATGTCAGTAAGTCTGACTTCATTATTCCACCCAGTATACACTCATTTATTCAACACATATCATTATACCTCATAAGTCTATATTAAATATTATTTATCAAACATTTATGAATATGAAATGGCAAAAATAGGAAATCATGAAGATTCAGATCTCTGAATACTGGTGTTGTGTTTGCCAATGTTTTATGGAGATGATAAATGAAGGCAGTGCACTCAGCCTTGGCAGCTGGAACCCAGGAGCATGGAACTGCATCAGTGTTCCCACCTTGGTGATGGGGCCTCATAACAGATCCATCATCTACTCTCTTCCAGGGTGCATTGTCAGCACAATTATCAGAAAGTGTGTAAATGGGCTCCGTCCAGCACTGTGATATGCAGCATGGATGTCTCCCTCTCTAAAAAGATGAAAGACTCCAAATGGATTGATGACCCCAGTCAGCGTAGACATGGAGTGAAGAGCAGGGACTCTGGACAAATGTTCTCTGGGACTGGCTCTTCCTGCAGCTGTGATCCAGCCTCAGGACACTGGGCGTCATGCTGGAGCCACAGACACAGCTCCCCATAATGTGGACTCCAGCCCCAAAGTGCACAGCCACTGTGTGTCCCACTTTCTGCTCTCCCCGAACCACAGCAGGTGCAGGGGTCCCATGGCACTGGAGCAGAACCAGATCAGCTAGAAGGGCACACCCAATACTTTCCATTCAGTGATTACCTTGACTACTGATTTCCAGTGCATTTCCCTCCTGAGATCAGGCAGGGAGCCCCCCAGGAGGGTCCCAGGACCTAGAGGATGAGGAAGTCCCTGTAGGCTTCCCAGGTGCCTGCAGAAGCTCAGCCTGAGACACAGCTGAGCTGCAAGTACATTCCTGAGTGCTGTGACATTCACACAGGGACCACAGACTGTTCCAGGATTAAAGGGAAATGCAGGTCGGGTTAAAGTCTGCAGAAAGTGAGTGTGGATCACCCACATGTAGAGTCAAAGGTTGGTTCAGTGCACACTTGCTGGTTGTGGCAGGAGAGGGATGAGTGGAATAGTTGCTGTTTAACAGATCTACGACCCTGTCTCAGCTGTCCCTGGTTATACAGGGAAAACTGAAACTGTCAAAAGCTTTCAGTGCCCTGAGGGTGCTGTCCGGAGTCAGGTTGGAAGAGACTCAATAGTGTCCTCAATATTCCCACATCTCTGACCCTGGTGAGCACAGTCGCTGTCCATGAACCAAATTGTTCATTTAGGACTTCTTCCTTTTACATCAAACTTTCAATCCGTCATTGAAATTGGGAGGGACAGAATCAAAAAGTAGAATTCTTCCCTCAAAACTATTACAGGAGAGGAAACCCCAATTCCCTGACAGGAACCAGGGCTTCATCTCCCTCTGCGCCTGTGCAGGACCAGAATCTGCGCTCAGTGATCTTATGCGCCCCCTGGTGGAGCCGCGCGCGCCTGCAGGGAGGTTTGTGTCTTGGCTCAGCCTGAGGGCCCCTCACTGTGTCTCTGGCACAGAAATAGGTGGCCGTGTCCGCGGCTGTCAGACTGGTCATTTTCAGATCCACCGTGGTCGAGGTTTTGGAGATGGTGAATCGACCATTCACCCAGCTCGCGTAGTATGTGCTACCACCATAACTAATGTATCCGATGTATTCCAGCCCCTTCCCTGGAGACTGGCGGACCCATTGCATGTTGTAGCTACTGATGTCGAATCCAGAGGCTGTGCAGGTGAGTGTCAGATTTCCTCCAGGCGTGACCAGGCCTCCCCGGACTCCTTCAGCGGCTCCTGATACTGGACACCTGCAAACACAGACGACATGGTCAGGACACTCTCACTCACTCTCTGTGTCTCTCACTCACGTCCTCTCCCAGACTCAGTGCCCCGCGTTCTGCATCATTACCTTTGAGCACAGGGACCAGGAGAAGCCAGCGCAGGCCAGTCTCCATGGTGATCGTCTGTGTTGAGTGCGATCACTGAGTGGACACCTGGGAGTCCTGGGGCTGGAGCTCCTGTGCCAGAGCTGCAGCGTGAGGGCTGGGCTGGTTTTCATGGGCAAAGGGAGGACCTATTTGCATGTGCTGCCCAAATATAGCAGGCATGGGGTCAGACGCCTCAGACAGGACAGTGCCCAGTGCAGACGTGGGTGACCTGGGTGTGTAGGGTGATGGCTATGATAGGATTCAGAGTGTATGAAATTTTATTTTTTCATTGTTGTTTTAACAGTTGAAGGCAATGACTTCATTTCATTCTAATATGTGTGTGCCCTTAATATCCAGTGTTATCAATATCATGTCCTTCATTTTAAAGTAACCTTCGGTTCATTTTTAACTATTCTCATGACATTGGAACAGTGACAGAGAGAGAATGGATGAGAGATACAGAAATGTAGAGATGGACAGTGAGTTGACAATGGGAGGTTTCTGCCTTTGGACTGACAGCTCCACAATAACAAATGTCTACAACATCTAGGAGTTGGTCTTCCTGAATCCTAGAGCAACAGACTGGATCTGTGTTTCCTCCGTCAGTGGTAGGAGCTCATTCGCTTGTAGCATCAGGTACAGTTTCCCATGATGCATTATCATCAAATGGTGGGAAGCCGTGTGGCTGAGCTAAAGCAGCACTCTGATGGGAACGTGGGTGTCCTTAGTGGGGACTTAGCCAATTGTGTCCTAATTCCTGCTGCCCACTTTTAGACTGCCAGTGGATTCATTTAAGGTTCATTATTTTTGTTTAGTTTTTTCTTAAAAATGTGGTTTTGTACCATGTGATTTTCCTCATTTTTATAAAGATTTATTTCACTTTTTTAGTCAGAGATACATAGAGAAAGAAGGAGAGGCACTGAGAGAGAGAGAGAGAGAGAAGTCCTCCATCCACAGGCTCCCTCTCCAAATGGTAACAATGGTCGGAGCTGCACTGATCTGAATCTAGGAGCCAGTTGCCTGCACTGGGTCTCCCATGGATTATGGGAGCTGAAGATGTCAGCCATCTTCTACTGCCTACCCAGGCCACAGTAGAGAGCTGGATTGGAAGTGTAACAGCCAGGACTCCAACTGGCGTCCTTATGGGATGCCAGCACTCAAGGCAGAGGCTTTACGCACTATACCACAGCACCGGCCCTGATGATCTTAATTATATATGGAATCCACAATTGTGAGCTCACAGAGGCAGGAAGTACAATGCAGATACTGAGTCTGGGAGTAGAGAAGAAAAGGGACCACATTCCTGCAAGCACAGAGAATTTTTCTGTGACCAGAGAGGCACGTGGAGAGATCTACTGCACAGCACGGGGACAACAGTTATGAAGCTTTATTGTGTTCTTTCCAGTTCCTGCAGGAGTAGGCATTTGTCATTCGATCACAAAGAATGGTGGTGTTGCTAGGGAAGGACTTGTGAGTTTGTCTGACTCTAGAATTCCTGATGAAATAAATCCACATCAACACCTTTCCTTATACCTCACATAGGGATTCAGGTACTATTTGTCAGTTTAACATTTATGAAATCTATTTTGAAGGGACAATTTTCTGTTGACTTGTCTTGCGTCTGTCTGTGGTTTTATTCTAAGAAGAAAATTACGTGGTGTTGCAATCATTCCTGGTACTAATGCAGTCACGAGGGCTGTGAGTTCATTGGCACGTGAGAGGTTATCTGTCGTGCCCGGCTGGCATAACTGCCCCACCACTGCCCTCTCGAATTCCTCCCCTCCCATGTGTGAAGCTGAGTCATTTTAGAAGAGCCCCTGTCTTCACTCAGATCACGTCCATGGAAACCTCTCTCTGTGCTGTTTACTTTACCCCCCAATCTCCCTGTGTCCAACTGGTTTCACAAGATGTTAGTTCATGGACCACCAAGGCCCACCTGCCAACTCCTTGAAAACACAGCCATCAGAGACCCCAGTCCTGCTTGCCCAGACAAGGCCACCCTCTTCTCACCATGGTGCAGTCCTGCCATTTGTCACCCTGGGGACCCAGCATCTTGTACAACTGACAGCCCCTCAGCACCTGGGGGGAGACTCTGTCATGGTGTTTACACAAATGGAATATGTTTCTATCAGTTATAATTTGAGTGAATTCTCTTGGTGGGGTAATTTCTTGTGACTGTAGATATCTGACAAATTAAATTTCACATTTTCTAGTGCTGTAGATATGAGGTGTTCTCACATAACAATAGAATTCACTGTGTCAGATGGTGGATTGTGTCAATGAATTCTCTAGGCGAATGCATGAAAACTGTCCCCAGCTAAATAGAAACACTTTCTGTTTGTCAATCTTCTCTCAGAAAAGGCAGAGATGTGACAACTGTTTTAATTTAGTAGGAATTTTTGTGTCTCTGGATTTAGATGGGAGTCACTCAGAACACACATTGCTGCATGAGGTGAGTGACTGGCTGCAGTTTCTGTAAGACTGTTCATGGCAGATCAATTGCAGTTTAGCAGAAAATATCCTGTAAAACACAGGGGATCGCTGCACTGGGCATTTCTGGCTGCAGGAACTTGGTTTGCCCTGGACGAATATGAACTTGACAGAAGAGGAGTTATTTTCTCTCTTGGAAAGGATGAAGTACTGATGAGGACAGCCAGGGGGAGCCAGGGAGGGAGGAGCGGGGATGCTGGTCAAATGGTCTGGGGCTGGCTCATCACGCAGCACTGATTCAGCTCACCAGGTGGGTCAGTGTGTGGCAGCCCCTGGCAGCCAGATCCCAGGGATGGGGACTCTGGCCCCGGAGTCACGGCCCTGGACTGTCCCCCTCTGTTCACCCTGAGAGCACTGCATTCAACGGATTCCACCACACTGGAGCAGAAAAAGAACCTGTAAGTCCACACCACACACTTTCCAAACAGATTATTCCTTGAATGCAAATGTCCACTTGTGCTTCCCATGAGTTCATGCAATGAGGTCATCTGAAATGTTTCAGGGAACTGAATGCGGAATTTCATGGTGTCGGGGAAACTTGAATGCACCTAAAATAATTCATCATGCTGTCATCTCACACCAGTATCCCAAAGAGAGTGAACAGGATGAAACTCTTAAAGGCAAGACCCGATACTGTAAAGTTCTAGAGGAAAACACAGGACAAAAGCAAGTTCCCATTGGTTTGGGCAATGATAGTTTGATAATCTCCAAAGTACAGGCAACCAAGATACATAGACAAAGAATAATGGATCCGACTACAGATTTTGAGTAACAAAGAGAAAGATTGAAGAACAAGGATATGATCACCAATGGGGAGGAAGTATTTTCAGATCACACCCATGGGGGCCAATGTTGTGGCCCTGCAGGTTAAGCTGCCATCCCTATGCATGCATCACTCAGGAGCATGGGTTCAGATTCTGCTTGCTCCACTTCAAATCCAGCTCCCTGCTGGGATGCAGACCTGGGAACTCTGTCAACGATGACTCAAGTGTGTGTCCCCTTCAAGCCATGTGGGAAACTTTAGGAAGTTCCCAGCTCTTTGCATTAGGCTTGTCCAGCACCACCTTTGCTGCCATATAGGAAGTGAACTAGTGGATGGGAGCTTCTCTCACCATCTGTTGGTCTCTTCCTCTCTTGCTATAACACTGCCTTTCAAATAAAAAATAGATTTTTTTTAAAAAATGGAAAGATTAATTATAAATATCATTAGGAGCCTATTTCCTAATGTTGAATGACCACAAACAACTGAATCCCAAGGGAAGAAATCAATTCTTTAAAAGCAGTGATGATAAGGTGGTGACAGGTGCAGCACTGGAGTGAGCCTGTGGGATTGCTGCCTCCCGTGTCAGGATGCTGAGTGCTGTGTCCTAGTTTGGTTCCAGTGTCAGATTCCTGCCTAAGCCCCTCTGGGAGGCCATTGTGAAGTTCCAGTACTCACACGTGGATACCTGGACAGAATTCCAAGCACCTGGCTGTCACCTGACCTAGCTGGAGCTTTTGTAGCCATCTGGGAAGTGACCCAGGAGTTAGATCACTGTCAGTCTCAGTCTCTCTGTGGTTTTGGACAAATACATACAGACAAGGTATTAATAAAATGATAAAGTTTAAAATTTATATCATATCTATAAATTTAAAAAGAAATATAAAGGCAAACATATAAAATGCACAGGTGCCTGGGAGACGTGGAATGGCATCGTCTCTGGGGAGTGCATCCAGTGACAACTCCACGCCATGAGTGGATTCAATGTCAGGGCCTCATGGAGGAAGCTGAGGTCTCCAGTGCCCTGAACAGGACCACAGGGAATGCTGGGAGCAGCCTGCTGGGGGTGGATGTGGTTTGTCCTCACACCATCAGTGCTGAGCATGGCCCCAATGTGATAGCACTGGCAGGGGGTGCACGGTCTGGATGTTTACATAAAAAGCATGGAATTAACCAGGATCTGATGTGAGATATAATGTCCTTGTAAAATTACCAAAGGAAACATAGGGCAAAATCTCCCTGATGTTGTTCTCGCCATGATTTCCCTTTCAGAATTCAAAATTCAAGCAACCTAAGAAAACACTCTCAGATGATGCTGCATAACTACAGAGCTTCTGCAGACTGACTGAGAAGTGAGCAGCATACACACCAATTGGAAGTGACTATTCTCGTATCAAATGTATGATCAATAGCCTGTATCCAAAAGGAATAAAAAGGAACTGTCTGTCTGAGCCGTGTTTAGAACTGTTCTGAGTCTTCTGCAGTCTCAAATAACAGTGATACACAATTGGCTTCTTCATCCTGATCGACAGGTTCTGTGTCATCAGGCCTACAATGGGTATAGAAGCAAACCTCTCTGATATGTGTGTGGCTCAGTGTTGCTATGGTTTTGTTATGAGAGGAGGAGCGTGGTGGGGGCAAGAGGCGCGGGGTCACCACCAGGACCCCAGGAGTTGGGTGAAAGCATGCCAGAGGCGAGCAGCCCGCAGACTCATTTGTTTCAGTAGGTACAGCCGCTTATATAGCCGAGGCAGCCAATCTGGTCAAGGGGCAGTTTATGCCTAAGCAATCACAGCCTGTTGCCAGGCAGTATCTGAAGCCATCCAATCAGACCCTGTTGCCAGGCAGGCTCCATTGCCAGGTGGCATTGAAGCCATCCCTGAGTAACTGATGCTTGCTTGCTAGCAGCCATCTAGGCATGGCCTTCTCATTCCACCACAGCTCAGTGTGTCCCAAAGGTGTTGTGTTTTAGATGTGCTCCCAGGAAGACCATGGGAGAAAAGATGGGAGTTCTTGGAGTGAGGCCTAGTGGGATTTGTTCATTCCTGTGGAATCTGCTATGGAGGAGATCACAGTAGATCTCCTGGGTCCCCAGCTTCAGCAGAGAGCACAGTGCTCCTAGAGTCAGCCCTGGTCTCATCTGAAGTCCTGTGTGGGGATGGGGTCCCTCCCATCCATGTTCACAATATTAGCCTGAAGAATGCCATGCTGTTCACAATATTATCATGCCTGATGGCACAACATTCTGCAGTTACTATGAAAAACACCTCTGTAGTCCCATGTTCAATTAAAGCAGCATCATTCTCAAGAGTTCACACATATAATCCAGGAAAATTTGCATTTAAGAAAGAATGGATAGGCCGGCGCTGCGGCTCAATAGGCTAATCCTCCGCCTAGCGGCGCCGGCACACCAGGTTCTAGTCCCGGTCGGGGCGCCGGATTCTGTCCCGGTTGCCCCTCTTCCAGGCCAGCCCTCTGCTGTGGCCAGGGAGTGCAGTGGAGGATGGCCCAGGTGCTTGGGCCCTGCACCCCATGGGAGACCAGGAAAAGCACCTGGCTCCTGGCTCCTGCCATCGGATCAGCGCGGTGCGCCGGCCGCAGCGCCGGCCGCGGCGGCCATTGGAGGGTGAACCAATGGCAAAGGAAGACCTTTCTCTCTGTCTCTCTCTCTCACTGTCCACTCTGCCTGTCAAAAAAAAAATTTAAAAAAAAATAAAAAAATAAAAAAAATAAAAAAAAGAAGGAATGGATAATGGGACAAATGGACAGAGTTATATTTTAACAGGAAGTTTATATGGTTATAGTATAGAGGAAGAAATTCTGGTATCTTGGATAACATGGATGATCCTGGAGAATAATATCCAAGGATAATATGTCAGGATAAGTACACTCTGCTAAACTATCCAGGCCAAGAAGCCAAATAATATGTGATGCTACCTACGTGGGATTAAAGGATGAACTCACAAGGCAGAAGTTCAATGGTGAAGACCAACGTCTGAGGGAGGGGGTAACAGAGGAGGTGCTGGAGCAAGGTCAGAGTTTCAGTCCCACAGGATCCACACACTGAGGGATCTACTGTGCAGCATGGTGACAGACGTTAAGAGAATATAGTGTCTGTAGAATACCAAGACATTAGACAAACAACATTCTACCATGAAAAATGTGGGTTTTGTGATAAACATGTCAGTAAGTCTGACTTCATTATTCCACACAGTATGCATTCGTTTATTCAACACATATCACTGTACCTCATATGCCTATATTAAATATTATTTACCAAATATTTAATGATAATGAAATGGCAAAAATGGGAGATCATGGAGATTCAGATCTCTGAATACTGGTGTTGTGTTTGCCAATGTTTTATGGAGATGATAAATGAAGGCAGTGCACTCAGTCTTGGCAGCTGGAACCCAGGAGCATGGAACTGCATCACTGTTGCCTCATGGTGATGGGGCCTCATAACAGATCCATCATCTACTGTCTTCCAGGGTGCATTGTCAGTTACTAGTGTGCAAAATGTGTAAATGGGCTCTGTCCAGCACTCTGATATGCAGCCTGGATGTCTCCCTCTCTAAATAGATGAAAGACAACAAATGGATTGATGATCCCAGTCAGCACAGATACAGAGTGAAGAGCAGAGACTTGGACAAATGGTCTCCGAGACTGGCTCTTCCTGCAGCTGTGATTCAGCCTCAGGACACTGGTCATCATGCTGGAGCCACAGACACAGCTCCCTGTGATGTGGACTCCAGCCCTAGAGTGCACAGCCACTGTGTGTCCCACTTTCTGCTCTCCCTGATCCACAGCAGGTGCAGGGGGTCCCATGGCACTGGAGCAGAACCAGATCAGCTGGAAGTGCACACCCAACAATTTTCATTCAGTGATGACCTTGACTATTGATGTCCAGCACATTTCTCTCTTGAGTTCAAGCAGGGAGCCCCCCAGGAGGGTCCCAGGACCTAGAGGATGAGGAAGTCCCTGTAGGCTTCCCAGGTGCCTGCAGAAGCTCAGCCTGAGACACAGCTGAGCTGCAGTACATCCCTGAGTGCTGTGACGTTCACACAGGGACCACAGACTGTTCCAGGATTAAAGGGAAATGCAGGTCGGGTTAAAGTCTGCAGAAAGTGAGTGTGGATCACCCACATGTAAAGTCAAAGGTTGGTTCAGTGCACACTTGCTGGTTGTGGCAGGAGAGGGATGAGTGGAATAGTTGCTGTTTAACAGATCAACGGCCCTGTCTCAGCTGTCCCTGGTTACACAGGGAAAACTGAAACTGTCCAAAGCTTTCAGTGCCCTGAGGGTGCTGTCCTGAGTCAGGTTGGAAGAGACTCAATAGTGTCCTCAATATTCCCACATCTCTGACCCTGGTGAGCACAGTCACTGTCCATGAACCAAATTGTTCATTTAGGACCTCTTCTTTTACATCAAACTTTCAATCCGTCATTGAAGTTGGGAGGGACAGAATCAAAAAGTAGAATTCTTCCCTCAAAACTGTTACAGGAGAGGAAACCCCAATTCCCTGACAGGAACCAGGGATTCATCTCCCTCTGTTCCTGTGCAGGAGCAGAATCTGGGCTCAGTGTGTCTAGTGTGCCCCGTGGTGGAGCTGCGCGCCCCTGCAGGGAGGTTTGTGTCTGGGCTCAGCCTGAGGGCCCCTCATGTGACTCTGGCACAGAAATAGGTGGCCGTGTCCGCGGCTGTCAGACTGGTCATTTTCAGATCCACCGTGTTCAGGTTGATGTTTCTGGTGATGGTGATCGGCTTTTCGCCCAGCTCGCGTAGTATGTGCTACACTGCTACCAATGGTTGCGATATATTCCAGTCATTTCCCTGGAGTCTGCAGTACCCAGTTTATTGCATTGCTACTGAGGGATAATCCAGAGACTGTGCAGGTGAGTGTCAGGGTTCCTCCAGGCTTGACCAGGCCTCCCCCGGACTCCTCCAGCGACTGACACTGGACACCTGCAAACACAGACGTCGTGGTCAGGAAACTGTCACTCACACTCTCTGTGTCTCTCACTCATGTCCTCTCCCAGACTCAGTGCCCCGCGTTCCCCATCATTACCTTTGAGCACAGATACCAGGAGAAGCCAGCGCAGGCTGGGTTTCCATGGTGAGCGTCTGTGTTGAGTGCGATCACTGAGTGACACCTGGGAGTCCTGGGGCTGGAGCTCCTGTGCCAGAGCTGCAGGGTGAGGGCTGGGCTGGTTTTCATGGGCAGAGGGCGGTCCTATCTGCATGAACTGCTCCTATATAGCAGGCATGGGGTCAGATGCCTCAGACAGGACAGCGCCCAGGGCAGATGTGGTTGTCCTGGGTATGTAGGGTGATGGCTATGATAGGATTCAGATCATACGAATTTTTATGTTATCATAATTTTAAAAAGTTGAAGGCAAATACATTGTTTCATCTTAATTCAGTGTGTACCCTTAATATCCAATGTTAGCAATGTCATGTTCCTCATTTATTTAAATACCCATTAGTTCTTTTTCATCTGTATGATCGACATTGGGACAGTGATAGAGAGAGAAGGGGTGAGAGTTACAGAAATGTAGAGATGGACAGAAAAGGTGACAATGGGAAATTTCTGCCTTTGGGTTGACAGCCCAGACATCCCAAATGCCTATGACATCTAGGAGTTAGTCTTTCTGAACCCTGGAGCAAGAAAATGACTGTAATTCCAACGTCAGACATAGGGGTTCATTTGCTTGTAGCATCACCTACAGTTTCCCATGATGCATTATGAGGGAAAAGTGTGGGAAGCCGTGAGGCTGGACTCAGTCATTTTTCTGATGGGAACACGGGTGTCCCTAGTGGGGACTTAGCCAATTTTGTCCTAATGCCTGCTTCCCACTTTTAAACAGATGAAAGACTGCAAGTGTATTTTTTAAGGTTAACTATGTTTTGTTTCCTTATTCATCCATTGCCTTAGTTTACAACTGTTCCTGAACATAGAACTCTGTACATGGTAGTGGGGTGTAGTGTGCTATTGGAATGTGCATGGTAGAAATGGGTACAGATCAACTCACTGTCATTCACATTTCCACCTCCTTTCAATCACTCTGAGTTGGGCAGCCCTGAGGCCCCAGTTCTAGCTATTTGTGAAAAGTGATGTGTGTTCTAGTGAACTGGTCTGCCCACTGTGGTGTGGAGCAGAGTTATTCCTCTTGTGAGTGGTGCTTTGTGCCCTGGTATCAGCTGCCCTGTGTTCCCCCCTCTTCCCTGTTCTGTAACCATGACTCTGAGTTCAGCTCAAGCACTGGGTAGAAGTCACTGTGTCACAATTCACCTGCAGTCCTGCGTTCAGGTAATGCAGCTGTGTTCCCAATAGTTCAGTCTACAAAGAACAAGTGCGCATAAAACAGTGAATGCATTCTTTCCCACTTGGACATGGATATTATTCAGTGTTAAGAAGGAGATTTTTCTGTCATTAGGAAATGTGGGTCAGCCTGGAGCATACATACTAAAAGATATAATCCAGGTAGATGTGGACACATAGTATGTGACATTAGTTATATATGCAGTCCACAAGCTTGAACTCACAGATGTAGGCAGTGCAATGGTGATAACTGTCGACCATGACCCAAGGGTTTGTCCCCTTCCAGCCCTGTGGGAAACTGGAGGAAGTTCCAGGCTCCTGGCTTCAGGCTCAGACATCATAGCCTTTGCAGCCATTCATGAAGTGAACCAGTGGACGGAAGCCTCACTCTACATCCGTTGGTCTCTCCCTCTCTTGCTATAACACAGTCTCTAAAATAAAATAGATACTTAAAATAAATTGAAGATTAATTATACATATGATTAGGAGCCTATTTCCTAATGTTGAAAGATCTCAAGCCACTGATCCCAAGGGAAGAAATCAATTGTTTAAATGCAGTGACTGATAAGGTGGAGACAGGAGCAGCACTGGAGTGAGCCTGTGGGATTCCTGCCTCCCATGTCAGGATGCTTAGTGCTGTGTCCTAGTTTGGTTTCAGTTTCAGATTCCTGCCTAAGCCCCTCTGGGAGGCCATAGGTGAAGTTCCAAGTACTCCCACGTGGGAACCCTGGACAGAATTCCAAGCACCTGGCTGTCACCTGACCCAGCTGAATCTTTTGTAGCCATTGGGGAAGTGATGCAGGAATTAGAAGATCACTGTCAGTCTCAGTAACTGTGGTTTTGGACAAATACATAAAGACAAGGTCTCAAATAAAATGATAAATTTTAAAATTTATATCATTTCTATAAATTATTAAAAGAAGATATATAGACAGACATATAAAATGCTATCAATTTGGGACCATCATGTATGTCCATGTTAGAAGCACAACGAGACATCCCATCGCTCCTGTTAGAATGGCTATTATCAGACATACCAGAGCTGACATGTTTTATGGAGGCAGAGAAAGATGATAACCCTGGTACAAGTCTGTGTCAGGTTAATTAGTAAAACCGTTATGGAAAAGCATCAAAAACTAGAAATAGAATTATTACATGATCTTCAAGTACCATTGCATGGACAATGAATATGAAATCCCAGGGAGGTGTCCACGGGTTCTGCAGTCACTGTGGCAAACACCTCTGCAGTTCCTTGTTCATTTAAAGCACCGTCATTCAAAAGAGTTCACACATATGATCCAGTGACATCTCATGGAAGCAAGAAGGAAAATGAAAGAAATGGACAAAGTTACATTTTAAAAGGAATTTAAAAGCAGTACAGAGAAAGAAATTCTGTAATTTTGGACAACTTGGATGACCCTGGAGAATAATGTGCCTAGGATAATATGTCAGTAAAAGTACACTCTGCTAACCACCCAGGCAAAGAAGACACATAATATGTGATGCTACCTACATGGGATAAAAGGATGAACAATGGCCAGTCATGAAGATTCAGATCTCTGAATACTGGTGTTGTGTTTGCCAGTGTTTTACGGAGACGATAAATAAAGGAAGTGCACTCAGCCTTGGCAGCTGGAACCCAGGAGCATGGAACTGCATCAGTGTTCCCACCTTGGTGATGGGGCCTCATAACAGATCCATCATCTACTGTCTTCCAGGTTGCATTGTCAGTTACAAGTGTGGGAAAGCGTGCAAATATGCTCCATCCAGCAATGTGATATGCAGCTTGGGTGTCTCCCTCTGTATATTAAAGAAAGACTCCAAGTGGATTGATGACTCATCAGCATAGACATGGAGTGAAGAGCAGGGACTCTGGACACATGGTCTCTGGGACTGGCTCTTCCTGCAGCTGTGATCCAGCCTCAGGACACTGGGCGTCATGCTGGAGCCACAGACACAGCTCCCCGTGATGTGGACTCCAGCCCCAGAGTGCACAGCCACTGTGTGTCCCACTTTCTGCTCTCCCTCAACCACAGCAGGTGCAGGGGGTCCCACGACACTGGAGCAGAACCAGATCAGCTGGAAGGGCACACCCAACACTTTCCATTCAGTTATGACCTTGACCGCTGATTTCCAGTGCATTTCCCTCCTGAGTTCAGGCAGGGAGACCCCAGGAGGGTCCCAGGACCTAGAGGATGAGGAAGTCCCTGTAGGCTTCCCAGGGGCCTGCAGAAGCTCAGCCTGAGACACAGCTGAGCTGCAGTACATCCCTGAGTGCTGTGAATTCACACAGGGACCACAGAATGTTCCAGGATTAAGGGGAAATGCAGGTCGGGTTAAAGTCTGCAGAAAGTGAGTGTGGATCACCCACATGTAAAGTCAAAGGTTGGTTCAGTGCACACTTGCTGGTTGTGGCAGGAGAGGGATGAGTGGAATAGTTGCTGTTTAACAGATCAACGGCCCTGTCTCAGCTGTCCCTGGTTACACAGGGAAAACTGAAACTGTCCAAAGCTTTCAGTGCCCTGAGGGTGCTGTCCTGAGTCAGGTTGGAAGAGACTCAATAGTGTCCTCAATATTCCCACATCTCTGATCCTGGTGAGCACAGTCACTGTCCATGAACCAAATTGTTCATTTAGGACTTCTTCCTTTTACATCAAACTTTCAATCCGTCATTGAAGTTGGGAGGGACAGAATCAAAAACTAGAATTCTTCCCTCAAAACTGTTACAGGAGAGGAAATCCCAGTTCCCTGACAGGAAACCAGGGCTTCATCTCCCTCTGCGCCTGCGCAGGAGCAGAATCTGGACTCAGTGCGTTTTATGCGCCCCCTGGTGGAGCCGCGCGCCCCTGCAGGGAGGTTTGTTTCTGGGCTCAACCTGAGGGCCCCTCATGTGTCTCTGGCACAGAAATAGGTGGCCGTGTCTGAAGCTGTCAGACTGGTCATTTTCAGATCCACCGTGGTCGAGGTTTTGGAGATGGTGAATCGGCCTTTCGCCCAGCTCGCGTAGTATGCGCTACCACCATAACTAATGTATCCGATGTATTCCAGCCCCTTCCCTGGAGCCTGGCGGACCCAGCTTATTGCATAGCTACTGATGTCGGATCCAGAGGCTGTGCAGGTGAGTGTCAGGGTTCCTGCAGGCGTGACCAGGTCTCCCCCGGACTCCTTCAGCTGCTCCTGACACTGGACACCTGCAAACACAGACGTCCTGGTCAGGACACTGTCACTCACCCTCTCTGTGTCTCTCACTCACGTCCTCTCCCAGACTCAGTGCCCCGCGTTCTCCATCATTACCTTTGAGCACAGCGACCAGGAGAAGCCAGCGCAGCCCAGTCTCCATGGTGAGTGTCTGTGTTGAGTGCGATCACTGAGTGGACACCTGGGAGTCCTGGGGCTGGAGCTCCTGTGCCAGAGCTGCAGGGTGAGGGCTGGGCTGGTTTTCATGGGCAGAGGGAGGCCCTATCTGCATGTGCTGCTGCTATATAGCAGTCATGGGTTCAGATGCCTCAGACAGGACAGGGCCCAGGGCAGACGAGGGTGTCTGGCGTCTTAAGTAGTCGATTAATGCCATGAGACCTGGAAATTGCTGTGAGATCATGGACAGAAATGCATTTCATTCATCTTTACAAAATTCATATAAATATATATTTATTTATTTGGAGGTAGAGTTATAGATAGTGAGAGAGAGACACAGAGAGAAAGGTCTTCCTTCTGTTTATTCCCTCCCCATTGGCAGCTACGGCCAGCGCTGTTCCAATCCGAAGAGATGAGCCAGGTGCTTCTTCCTGGTCTCCCATGTGGGTGCAGGGCACAAGCACCTGGGCCATCCTCCACTGCCCTCCTGGGCCACAACTCAGAGCTGGACTTGAAGAGGAGCAACTGGGACTAGAACCTGGCACCTGTATGGGATGCCGGCACCGCAGAGAGAGGATTAGCCAAGTGAGCCCTGGCTCGGGCCCTTAATTTATATTTTGAACATTTATTTATTTATTTGAAAGTCAAAGTTACACACAGAGAGAAGGAGAGGCAGAGAGAGAGAGAGAGAGAGAGAGAGATATGGAGAGAGACACACAGAGAGAGAGCGCAATCGCTTTCCTCTGGTTCACATTCCAATTAGTCGCAACTGCTAGACCTTAGCGACTTGGAAGCCAGGAGCCAGTAGCTTCTTCCAGATCCCCATGCAGGTACAAGGAACTGCATGGGTCCTTGGGCCGTCTTCTACCACTTTCCCTGGCTGTAGCAGAGAGCTGGATTGGAAGTAGAGCAGCTGGGACTTGAACCGGTGCACATGTGGGATGCCAGTACTGCAGATTTGGTCTGCAACATACTATGTCCCAGCACCGGCCCCACCTTTACGTTTTTACCCTCCGGACACAGGGCCTGAGGTGGAGAGGCTGGTTCTTGAGCCATCACTCCAACACAGTGTGTGGGCTCCCAACAAGGGCTCAGCTCACTGCACAACAGTGCCTGCCCCTGTGTTGTGTCTGCACAAGCACAGAAATGTGATACTGGCATGAGGGATACCTCCCTTGAACACGTGCACAGTTACTGAAGGAATCCCAGACAGGCTGTGCTGTGTCCAGGGGCTCTAGTCTGGTAGGAGGCACCTCCACACTCTACACCTCTGTTCCTCACACAGGACTTCCCACTCCACCTAACAGCTCCAGGAGCGATGTGCGCTCTGTACCGTCATTGGTTGTGGTTGTCCAGTTTACCTAATGAATTTGTTAATGTGCTGTGAAGGGTTGAAATAGTGAGTTTTTCATGTATATGATGTTAAATTCTGACTGGGTGGGATTTATGTAAGAGCAATCTTTGAAGATAGTGGCACATGAATGTGTTTCTTCCAAATTTGAAGTCGAATGTCATTGAAATAACTTTTTAAAAAAAAGCAATTCATGGCGTTTTAGGTTTTAGTGTGTGTGTTAAGAATTGAGTACACATCAAAACACCTGTGTGCTGGATATTAACACCAATGAAATATCAGTTATGGACCAAAAAGTGCCAGTCCGTGAACTCCCACCCCAAAAGTTCACCAATCTCATACTTTAGCTGGTGTGTGGCACATCGGGTTAAAGCCCTGGCCTGAAGCGCCGGCATCTCAAATGAGCGCCGGTCTAGTCCTAGCTGCTCCTCTTCCCATCCAGCTCTCTGCTATGGCCTGGGAAGCAGTAGAAGATGGCCCAAGTCTTTGGGCCCCTGAATCTACATAGGAGACCCCAAGAAGCTCCTGGCCCTTGCCTTCGGATCGGAACAATTTCGGCCATTGTGGCCAACTGGGGAGTGAACCAGCGGATGGAAGACCTCTCTCTGTGTGTCTCTACCTCTCTCTGTAACTCTGTCTTTTAAATAAATAAAGTAAATAAAATAAATAAAATAAATCTTTTTAAAAAAAATCCTGCTGTTGCTTACAGGGAATATGAAGTCTGAGGGATGTGTCCAAGCGATCTGAGGGCACCATGTCTAGACCTTTGCAGTCCCATCTCCAACTACAGTGACC
The DNA here is from genome assembly GCF_051225735.1 of Oryctolagus cuniculus. Classification (NCBI taxonomy): domain Eukaryota; kingdom Metazoa; phylum Chordata; class Mammalia; order Lagomorpha; family Leporidae; genus Oryctolagus; species Oryctolagus cuniculus. The sequence continues at coordinate 52,327,353 of NC_142886.1, forward strand.
TCCTTCACAACAGTTAGCTCATGAACATGGAGCACTTTGGCTGGATTCTGTTTTTGACAGAGAGATGCACAGGGGACCAGGTTTCATGCAGGTGCATCTGAGTGTGGTGTTCCACGTGCTGGTGTCTGTCTGTCTGTTCTTCACAATTTCTCTGCTGGGCAATTTGCTTCCCAATGCTGTCGAGTTGTGATAGATACAGAGGCAGCCCCACATGTTCAAAGTGTGTGGTGAGTGCGACTCACCTGTGCCTCTCTCACTCCTCATCACAACTACACCAAGAGCAAATATCACATCCCACGGTGCTGTCCACTGCCCCTGTGTCACCCTGCCCTGGCCCACCTCCTCCAGTCACATAGAGGCCTGAGCCCCTTTGGGCTCCTTCACAATGGATTCATCCTGTTCAGTGCTGAGCATCATGTAGGTTTCCAGGGGCAGAAGTTGAAGGCACTGAGTTTGCAGGTCCTGTAGGGCACAGGTGAATGAGGGTTTCTTAGTTTTTAACCAAAATATCTGAAAATCTGATAAGAGTGAAACTGAAATAAATTAGAGTAAGTATATTGTATTTGGCACAAATGTGCAACACATTAATCTTAATGCTGTTATCAAATTTCATGGATATAAGGTAAATAATAAAATGAAAGTTGCATTGTTTAAGATGTGCACCTCCCCCAAGGGAGTAAAAGGGTCTCACATGTGACTCTGGCACCCAATACCAGATTCCTGTTCCTGCAGCCCCAGGAACCACAAATGTATGGGAGGGTCTCTCTAAGGTTCATATTCCCTTCAATGCAGGCAGAACCTTCATGGCCTTGTCCCCTCCCTAAAGCCCCTCTCAATGGGATTACTGGGTGGTGAGGTCCCCACATGCATGATGGGAGGCTCCATGCATCAAGTATGGAGGGTAAGTTCCACCTAACATGCAGCCTTCAGCTGCTCAGTTGGAGAGACCACACACGCACACCAAGCACTGCTGGCTCTGCTCACGGCTCTGCAGGAACAGCATCCTCAGCCTCAATACCCCAGACCCTGCTCCTCTGTGTCCACTGAGTAGGAAAGTGATTCACCTGCAGGAGGAAACCATCATGACCAATGTCCTGGTGGGATCCTGTAGAAAATGTTCGTGAGCAGAGTCCACCCCAGACACTGTGCCAGCACTGATCCCCCAAGACACAGAAGTCTGCTTCTTCAGGGGATGGCTCCACCCCCAAAGCTGAGGACTGGGGAGGAGAAGCATGACACGTGGGGAAGTGACAGTCGGGGACAGGGTCCAGCAGCAGAGGGAGAGGACCTGGTGGAGGGGTGGGCTCTGCTGTGCAGGAGGGTAAGGACAGGTGGAAGGGCCACAGTGATGGGATCCCAGTGCCTGCAGGAGAACACTGAGTCAGGAGGTCTGATCAGGTTCCTTCACCCCCGGCAACCCCCACACTGACCACCACTGAGTAAAACCAGCACAGGTGCCTGGGAGACGTGGAATGACATCGTCTCTGGGGAGTGCATCCAGTGACGACTCCCACCATGAGTGGATTCAACGTCAGGGCCTCATGGAGGAAGCTGAGGTCTCCAGTGCCCTGAACAGGACCACATGGAATGCTGGGAGCAGCCCGTGGGGGTGGATGTGGTTTGTCCTCACAGCATCAGTGCTGAGCATGGCCCCAACATAACAGCACTGACAGGGGGTGCACGGTCTGGATGTTTACATGAAAAGCATGGAATAACAGGATCTGACATCAGATGCAAAGTCCATTGTACAGCTACTAGAAGGAAACACAGGGCAGAATCTCCCTGATAGTGGTCTGTCCATGATTTCCCTTTTAGATCTCCAGAGTTCAGGCAACGTAAGAAAACCTTTTCAGATGATGCTGCATAAACTACAGAACTTCTCTACTGCAAGTGGACCGATGAGACGTGAGCAGCCTACACACACATGGAAGTAACTATTTTCATATAAAACGTATGATCAGTAGCCTGTATCCCAAAGGAACAAAAGGACTGTCTGCATGAGCTGTGTTTAAAACTGGCCCTGAGTCTTCTAACGTCTCAGAATACCTGTTTTACACAACTGGCTTCATCCTGAACAACAGGTTCTGTGTCATCAGGCCTACAATGCGTGTGGAAGGAAACCTCCCTCCTCTGCCTGTGGCAGAGTGTGTCCTCAAAGGTGTGTGCGTTTTGGAGTGATTCCAGGGTGACCGTGGGAGAAGTGGGGGAGCTCTGCGAGTGAGGCCTAGTGGGATTTGTTCGTTTCTGGGGAATCTGCTATGGAGGAGATCACAGTAGATCTCCTGGGTCCCCAGCTTCAGCACAGAGCACAGTGCTGCTAGAGTCAGCCCTGGTCTCGTCTGAAGTTCTGTGTGGGGATGGGGTCTCTCCCATCCCTGTTCACAATATTAGGATGCCTGAACACTGTATGATGTTCACAATATTAGGAAGCCTGATGGCACAACATTCTCACTGTCTGATCCTGGAATTCAGCCTCTACAGCTGTGAGCTCCACACACCTCCCCTCTGGGGTACTATATTATGGAACCAACATGCGGAAGAAAAACAGGTGCATAGCAACATACTAGCCATTCATCTGTTCCCACCTGAAACAGAGACTCTCCTTTGTCTCCAAATTTAGACAGAACCACTCAGAATTAGTCATTTCTACATCAGCTGAGAGAATTGCTTCAGATTCTGTAAGAATCCTACATGAGTGAACAATTGCATTTTTGCAGGAGACATTTTGTAAACACATGGGGTTGATACAGTTATCCTGGTGAAGAGCAGAAAATTTGTTCATTCCTGGTGATGATAGAGTTGAGAGAAAGCAAGGACAATTTTGCTTCCACAGAAGGAGGAGCATGGCTGAGAACAGGTGCGGGCAGTCCCTGGAGGAAGGAGTCGGGGGTCTCTGGACACACAGTGTCTGGGGCAGGCCCTTCATGCAGCAGGGATGCAGCTCCAGGGTTGGATCATTGGTGGGCTCACAGGGACACAGTCCAGAACCACCTGGACTCTAGTGCAGACTTCACTGGGCTGTCCCACCTGCTGGTCTCCCTGAGATGGAGACAAGGCCAGCAGAGTGCGGGGAACAAGACCTCTCCACACCCAGTGTTTTCCATGAGTCTGACCCCTTGCACTACCAAAGGCCACCTCTGCTTGCAAATGAGAGCAGGTCCGGGGATCCCAGGAGGCGTGAGTGAGGAAGAGCAAGCAGGATTTCTCGGAGCCACAGCCTGAGCCACCCCTGAGCTGCAGGTTAATCCCTGACCTGGGGTTTGGAGCACGTGGACCTCAACCTGTGAGTTCAGGGTGAGGAAGTGAAAGGGAGACGAGGGCACAGCTGCAGAGAATGGACAAGGGATCCCCAGGGACTAGGACCACGGGTCAGCTCTGCCCCTCAGGGCCCAGCTGTGCAGGAGGGGAGGGCATGGATGTGAAACACTGCAGCATCCATAGCCCCTGACCGGCTCCACACTGCCCCTGGGCTCTCAGCGGGGTCCCCGATGACGTCATCAGAGAATACCACGGGGCACACTCCAGAGACTCAGACCCTGAAAAGACTCCCCGTGTGCCCAGAGCTCCCTCAGGTCTCAGATGCTGGGGACCCCAGAGATGTCATTCATTCCTCCAGAAACGACTCCATTTTCTTCATGTGACGTCTTCCCGTGATACCAAAACTTCTGCTCAGTGATCGGTGTTAGGGACAGAATCATCCATCCAGATCGGAACGTAGGAAACAGTTATAGCACCGCAAACCCCAATTTCCTCAGGAGAACCAGGGATTCACCTCCCACCGCATCTGGGAATGGGTCTGAGTCTGCTCAGTGCGTCTTGTGCGCCCCCTGGTGGCGGTGCGCGCCCCTGCAGGCAGGCTTGTGTCTGGGCTCAGCCTGAGGGCCCCTCACTGTGTCTCTGGCACAGAAATAGGTGGCCATGTCCACTGTTGTCGGACTGTTCATTAGCAGAATCACAGTGTTCTGGGCGTTGTCGCTGGAGATGGTGAATTGGCCATTCACCCAGCTCGCGTAGTCTGTGGTACCACTACCAGCATAAATGCATCCAATCCATCCAGCCCCTTCCCACGAGCCTGGCGGACCCAGCTCATCCAGTAGCTACTGAGGGAGAATCCAGAGGCTTTGCAGGTGAGTGTCAGGGATCCCTCAGTTTTGAGCAGGCCTCCCCCAGATTCCTCCTGTTGCTCCTGACATTGGACACTTGCAAACACAGACGTCCTGGTCAGGACACTGTCACTCACACTCTCTGTGTCTCTCACTCATGTCCTCTCCCAGACTCAGTGCCCCGCGTTCTCCATCATTACCTTTGAGCACAGCGACCAGGAGAAGCCAGCGCAGCCCAGTCCCCATGGTGAGCGTCTGTGTTGAGTGTGATCACTGAGTGGACACCTGGGAGTCCTGGGGCTGGAGCTCCTGTGCCAGAGCTGCAGGGTGAGGGCTGGGCTGGTTTTCATGGGCAGAGGGAGGCCCTATTTACATGTGCTGCCCCTATATAGCAGGCATGGGGTCAGACGCCTCAGACAGGACAGGGCCCAGGGCAGACGTGGTGACCTGGTGTGTAGGGTGATGGCTATGATAGGAGTCAGATCTAATAAATATTTACATTATCATTGTTGTTTAAACAATTGAAGGCAATGACTTTGTTTCATTTTAATATGTGTTTACCCTTAATAATCCAGTGTTAGCATGTCCTTCATTTTTAAATAACCATTGGTTCATTTTTAACTATTTGAATAACGTTGAAATAGTGACAGTGAGAGAAGGGATGAGAGAAAGAGAAATGTAGAGATGGACAGAAAAAGTGACAAAGGGAGATTTCCACCTTTGATTGACAGCCCCAGACATCCCAAGTGCCTACAACATCGAGGACTTAGCCTTTCTAAAACCTGGAGCCCAAAACTGCAACTTTGTTTCCCATGTCAGTGGTAGGGGCTCATTCACTTGTAGTGAATCTACAGTTTTCCAAAATGCATTATCAGAAAAAGTGTGGGAAGTCGTGTGGCTGAATGATTCATTCAGATGGGAACACGGGTGTCCCTAGTGGGGACTTTGCCAATTTTGTCCTAATGCCTGCCTCCCACTTTTAAACAGATAAAAGACTGCAAGTGGATTCTTTTTAGGTTAACTATGTTTTGTTTCCTTGTTCATCCATTGCCTTATTTAACACTCGTCATGAACACAGAACACTGTGCTTGTTAGTGGGGTTTGTGTGCTATTGGAATCTGTGTGTTGTAGAAATGGGCACAGATCAACTCAGTGTCATTCACATTTCCACCTCCTTTCCTACACTCTGAGTTGGAGGGGCCTGGAGGCCTCAGTTCTCATTATTCGTGGAACCTGTCGTGGGTTGTGGTGAACTGAGTCAGCCCACTGTGGTGTGGGCAGAATTATTCCTTCCTGTGAGTGGTGCTTTGTGCCCTGGTATCAGCTGCCCTGTGTTCCCCCTCTTCCCTGTTCTGTAACCATGACTCTGAGTTAAGCTCAAGCACTGGGTAGAAGTCACTGTGTCACAATTCACCCACAGTCCTGGGTTTGGTAATGCAGCTTTGTTCACAATAGTTTATTCTAAATAAAGTGAAATGTGCCTAAAACGGTGAATGCAGTCTGTTACATTTGACATGGAATATTATTCAGTGTTAAGAAGGAGGTTGTTCTGTCGTTAAGAAATCATGGGTCAGCCTGGAGCATAATATGCTAACAGAAATAATGCAGGTAGATGTGGACACATAGTATGTGACATTAGTTATATATGCAGCCCACAAGCTTGAACTCACAGAGGCAGGAAGTGCAAGGGAGATCACTGTCTACCATGACCCAAGTGTTTGTCCCCTTCCAGCCCTGTGGGAAACTGGGGGAAGTTCCAGGCTCCTGACTTTAGGCTGAGCCATCCCAGCCTTTGCAGCCATTCAGGAAGAAAACCAGTGAATGGAAGCTTCTCTCTCCATCTGTTGGTCTCTTCATCTCCTGCTATAACACTGCCTTTCAAATAAAATAAACTTAAAATAAATGAAAGATTAATTATACATATGGTTAGGAGCCTATTTCCAAATGTTGAATGAACTCAAGCCACTGAATCCCAAGGGAAGCAATCAATTCCTTAAATGCAGTGATGAAAGGTGGTGACAGGAGCAGCACTGGTGTGAGCCTGAGGGATTCCTGCCTCCCGTGTCAGAATGCTTAGTGCTGTGTCCTAGTTTGGTTCCAGTGTCAGATTCCTGCCTAAGCCCCTCTGTGAAGCCGTAGGTGAATTTACAAGTACTCCTATGTGGAGCCCTGGACAGAATTCCAAGTTCCTGGCTGTCACCTGACCCAGCTGAAGCTTTTGTAGCCATCTGGGAAGTGACCAAGAATTAGAAGATCACTGTCAGTCTTAGTCTCTTTGCCTTTTTGGAAAAATATGTAAATACAAATATCAAAATAAGTGAAATAGTATCTATAACTGTTTAAAAAGATATAAAGGCAACATATAAAATTATATATTGGGCCCATCACGCATGTCCATAATGGATGCACAATGAGACATCCCATCATTCCTGTTAGAATGAGTATTATCCTACAATCCAGAGCTGACAATCCATGTGGAGGAAGCTGGAGATAACTCTGGTGCAAGAGCGGAGTCTGGTAAATAAGTAAAACTATTATGGAAAATCATCAAAAACTGAGAAATAGAATTTTCACAAGATCTTCAAACACCATTTCTGGGCAGAAGGAATATGAAATCCCAGGGAGGTGTCCAGGGGAACCGCAATCAATGTGGCAAACACCTCTGCTCTTCCATGTTCAATTAATGCAGCGTCATTCACGAGAGTTCACACATACAATCCAGTGAAATATTCATGAAGAAAGAATCAACAATGGAACAAATGGACAAAATTATATTTAACAGGAAGTTTATATGGCAGTAAAGATGAGGAAATTCTGTATTTTGGACAACTTGGATGATCCTGGAGAATAATGTCCAAGGATAATGTTTCAGGGTAAGTACACTCTGCTAACCATGCAGGACAAGATGACAAATAATACGTGATGCTGGATACATGGGATAAAAGGATGACGTCAAAGAGGCAGGAAGTACGATGGTGAAGACCAATGTCTGAGCAAGGGAGGAGCAGAGGAGACGCTGGAGCAAGGTCAGAGTTCCAGTCCCACAGGATCCACACACTGAGGATCTACTGTACAGCATGGTCACAGCAGTGAAGGGAATATTGTGTCTACTGAATTCCAAAACAGGAGACAACTGACATTCTACCATGGAAACATGTGGTTTTCTGATGAGCATGTCAGTAAGTCTGACTTCATAACTCCACTCAATTTGATATATTTATTTATCAACACATAACATTATACTTCATAGGTCTATGTTCAGATGTTATTTATCAAATATTTATAAACAAAAATGATCAAAAATGAAGATTCAACACTCTGAATACTGCTGTAGTGCTTTCCAATATTTTATGGAGATGATAAATAAATTCCAGTGCACTCAAGGCTTGGCAGCTGGAACCCAGGAGCATGGAACTGCATCAGTGTTCCCACCTTGGTGAAGGGGCCTCATAACAGATCCATCATCTACTGTCTTCCAGGGTGCATTGTCAGTACAAGTATGGGAAATGTGTAAATGGGCTCTGTCCATCACTCTGTATGCAGCCTGTGTGTCTCTCTCTCTAATACTAATGAGAGACTCCAAATGGATTGATGACCCCAGTCAGCATGACATGGAGAGAAGAGCAGGGACTCTGGTCACATGGTCTCTGGGACTGGCTCTTCCTGCAGCTGTGATTCCATCTTTTTTTTTATTTTTATTTTTTTAGAATATAAAATGCATCTTTTGTATTGTTGTGGCTTCCCCCCCCGACCTCCCACCCTCCCGTGGCCCTCCCCTCACCCACTCCCTCTCCCATCCTGCCCTTCATCACGTTTCATTTTCAATTGCCTTCATATATTGAAGATCAACTTAGTATATACTAAGCAGGGATTTCAACAGGTTGCACTCACACAACCGAACCAGATATAGGGTATTGTTCGACTAGTAGTGTTGTTTTTGAGTTTCATAGTTAAACATATTAAGGACAGAGATCCTGCATGGGGAGCATGAACCCAGTGACTCCTGTTGTTGATTTAACAATTGGCACACTTATTTATGATGTCAGCAATCACCCGAGACTCTTGCTATGAGCTGTTTAGGCTATGGAAGCCCCTTGAGTTCACCGACTCTGAACTTGTTTAGTCAAGGCCATATCACAGTGGAGGTTCCTTCCTCCCTTCAGAGAAAGGCGCCTCTCTCCTTGATGGCCTGATCCTTCTGCTGGGGTGTTGTTCACCAGGATCCTTCATTTAGATTGTTTTTTTGCCACCGTGTCATGGCTTTCCATGCCTGTGAGACTCTCATGGACCTTTTAGTCAGATCCGAATGTCCCAAGAGTTGATTCTGAGGCAGGAGTGCTGTTTTGGGCATTTACCATTCTATGACTCTGCTGTGTGTTCTGCTTCCCCCGCAGGATCATTCTCTCCCTTTTGGTGATTCAATCTTAGGACACTGATCATTATGCTGGAGCCACAGACACAGCTCCCCATGATGTGGACTCCAGCCCCAGAGTGCACAGCCACTGTGTGTCCCACTTTCTGCTCTCCCTCAACCACAGCAGGTGCAGGGGGTCTCACGACACTGGAGCAGAACCAGATCAGCTGGAAGTGCACACCCAACACTTTCCATTCAGTGATGACCTTGACCGCTGATGTCCAGTGCATTTCCCTCCTGAGTTCAGGCAGGGAGCCTACAGGAGGGTCCCAGGACATAGAGGATGAGGAAGTCCCTGTAGGCTTCCCAGGTGCCTGCAGAAGCTCAGCCTGAGACACAGCTGAGCTGCAGTACATCCCTGAGTGCTGTGATGTTCACACAGGGACCACAGACTGTTCCAGGATTAAAGGGAAATGCAGGTCGGGTTAAAGTCTGCAGAAAGTGAGTGTGGATCACTCACATGTAAAGTCAAAGGTTGGTTCAGTGCACACTTGCTGGTTGTGGCAGGAGAGGGATGAGTGGAATAGTTGCTGTTTAACAGATCAACGGCCCTGTCTCAGCTGTCCCTGGTTATACAGGGAAAACTGAAACTGTCCAAAGCTTTCAGTGCCCTGAGGGTGCTGTCCTGAGTCAGGTTGGAAGAGACTCAACAGTGTCCTCAATATTCCCACATCTCTGACCCTGGTGAGCACAGTCGCTGTCCATGAACCAAATTGTTCATTTAGGACCTCTTCCTTTTACATCAAACTTTCAATCCGTCATTGAAGTTGGAAGGGACAGATCAAAAAGTAGAATTCTTCCCTCAAAACTGTTACAGGAGAGGAAACCCCAATTCCCTGACTGGAAACCAGGGCTTGGGCTCCCTATGCACACGTGTATGACCAGAATCTGGGCTCAATGCTTCTAGTGCGCCCCCTGGTGGAGCCGCGCTCCCCTGCAGGTAGGTTTGTGTCTTGGCACAGCCTGAGGGCCCCTCACTGTGTCTCTGGCACAGAAATAGGTGGCCGTGTCTGAAGCTGTCAGACTGGTCATTTTCAGATCCACCGTGGTCGAGGTTTTGGAGATGGTGAATCGGCCATTCACCCAGCTCGCGTAGTATGCGCTACCACCATAACTAATGTATCCGATGTATTCCAGCCCCTTCCCTGGAGCCTGGCGGAACCAGCCCATTGCATAGCTACTGAGGGAGAATCCAGAGACTGTGCAGGTGAGTGTCAGGGATCCTCCAGGCGTGACCAGGTTTCCCCCGGATCCTCCAGCGACTGACACTGGACACCTGCAAATACAAACGTCCTGGTCAGGACACTGTCACTCATACTCTCTGTGTCTCTCACTCACATCCTCTCCCAGACTCAGTGCCCCGCGTTCCCCATCATTACCTTTGAGCACAGCGACCAGGAGAAGCCAGCGCAGCCCAGTCTCCATGGTGAGCGTCTGTGTTGAGTGCGATCACTGAGTGGACACCTGGGAGTCCTGGAGCTCCTGTGCCAGAGCTGCAGGGTGAGGGCTGGGCTGGTTTTCATGGACAGAGGGAGGCCTATCTGCATGTGCTGCCCCTATATAGCAGGCATGGGGTCAGACGCCTCAGACAGGACAGTGCCCAGGGCAGACGTGGTGACCTGGGTGTGTAGGGTGATGGCTATGATAGGATTCAGATCATGTGAATTTTTATGTTATCATTATTTTAAAAAGTTGAAGGCAAAAACCTTGTTTCATTTTAATATTTGTGTATCCTTCGTAACCAGTGCTAGCAATAACATGTCCTTCATTTATTTAAATAACCATTAGTTCTTTATCATCTATATGAAAGACATTTGGACAGTGATAGAGAGAGAAGGGGTGAGAGATACAGAAATGTAGAGATGGACAGAAAAGGTGACAATGGGAGATTTCTGCCTTTGGGTTGAGAGCCCCAGACATCCCAAATGCCTATGACCCCTAGGAGTTAGTCTTTCTGAACCCTGGAGCAAGAAACCGTGTCCGTAATTCCAATGTTGGTGGTAGGGGCTCCTTTGCTTGTAGCTTTATCTACAGTTTCCCATGATGCATTATGAGGGGAAAGTGTGGGAAGCCGTGAGGCTGGGCTCACTCAGTTCTCTGATGGGAACACGGGTGTTCCTAGTGGGGACTTAGCCAATTTTGTCCTAATGCCTGTCGCCCACTTTTAAACAGATGAAGGACTGCAAGTGCATTTTTTAAGGTTAACTATGTTTTGTTTCCTTATTCATCCATTGCCTTAAAGTTTAAAAACTATTTAAACTGTTTAAAACTGTACCTGAACTCAGAACACTGTACATGGTAGTGGGGTTTATGTGCTCCTGGAATGTGCATGGTAGAAATGGGCACAGATGAACTCAGTGTCATGCACATTTCCACCTCCTTTCCATCACTCTGTTGGGAGGCCTGGAGACCTCAGTTCTAGTTATTTGTGGAACCTGTCGTGTGTTGTGGTGAACTGAGTCAGCCCACTGTGTTGTGGGCAGAATTATTCCTTCCTTTGGTGGTGCTTTGTGTCCTGGTATCAGCAGTCCCCTGTTCCCCCCTCTGCCCTGTGTCTAGTAATCATGACTCTGAGTTGAGGTCAAGCACTGGGTAGAAGTCACTGTGTCACAATTCATCTGCAGTCCTGGGTTCAGCTTACAGCTTTGTTCACAATAGTTCAGTCAACAAAGATCAAGTGTGCATAAAACAGTGAATGGATCCTTACACATTTGGACATAGAATATTATTCAGTATTAAGAATGAGATTGTTCTGTCATTATGAAACGTGGGTCAGCCTGGAGCATAATATGCTAACAGAAATAATGCAGGTAGATGTGGACACATAGTATGTGACATTAGTTATATATGCAGCCCTCAAGCTTGAACTCACAGAGGTAGGCAGTGCAATGGTGATCACTGTGTACCATGACCCAAGTGTTTGTCCCCTTCCTACCCTGCGGGAAACTGGGGGAAGTTCCAGGCTCCTGACTTTAGGCTGAGCCATCCCAGCCTTTGCAGCCATTCACGAAGTGAACCAGTGGAAGGAATTCTCCCTCCATCTGTTGGTCTCTTCCTCTCTTGCTATAACACTGTCATTCACATTTTTTTGTAGGGTCAGCAGCAACACGGAAAGCCCAAAACCATTTTTGGAGGCACAGTGATTTCCTTCTTAACTGAATTGCCTGGGCTCTGGGTCTTGGGAGCCTGATGGGAGGATGAGGACCAGTAAAATGGAAACAGAAAGGGAAATGTCCCCTAAAGATAAGGGCAGAAGAGGTGTCTGGCTAGTGTTCACTTGGATTCTGAGCTTAGGTGAAGTCCATGGGCCAGAAACCCATGCCTACTGGGATAGAGTGTGCATGAATATAACTGTGTTTTGAGAATACAAGCTTTTTATGGAGACACATCTCAAAGCATCCATGACAAAAGAGTATAAATGGTTTCTAATATGAAGAGGCCTCCATTCCTTTCTGATGTCAGGCCAGGTTGTGGCATTCAAGCCCCAGCACCTATGGGTGTCTCCTGGGCCTTGATAATTTTCCTTCTATTTAGTAGGGGTTTCTGTGCCAACCATGTCCAGCTAGGTGCCTACTGGTACCAGGGAGTCTTTCTAACCCAGCGCAGTGTAAATCCAGCATCTGTTCGAATTTTGACTGAAGCAGCTTCTGCTTCTCACACAGTCTCCTTCACAGACTGCATGAGGCTCTGAGCTTTGTGAACCAGCATGTCTGTGGCCTGCTCAGACTCCTTGTCGCTGATGGGAGTCCGGCCCAGCATGGTAGCCTTCACTGTGGACAGGATTTTGAGCTGGGTGCTTATAGTTGGGATTCGTTCACACACCTGTAAGAGGTTGGTTCTAATCCGCTTATCTGTGCACTGCTTGGCAACCTCCTTGGCCAACCGAGTCACCTCATCCGAGGCCTTGGCGATGTCCTTGGCACACTGAATGAGTGCCCGCTTGGTACCACTGCCTCCTCTCACAAGCCGAGACATCTTGGCCATCAGCAGAGCCATGCGTTTGGCTGCTGCAATGATGTCATTGCCCTTGTTGGACCATTTGCGAGCTTCATCATGGAGCTGCCTGACAGCCATCATCATTGGCTGGTTAATCACCTCCCCGGCTTTCTGTGGCAGCTAAAATGAAATAGATACTTAAAATAACTTGAAGATTAATTATACATATGATTAGGAGTCTATTTCCTAATGTTGAAAGATCTCAAGCAACTGAATCCCAAGGGAAGCAATCAATTCCTTAAATGCAGTGATGATAAGGTGGAGACAGGAGCAGCACTGGAGTGAGCCTGTGGGATTCCTGCCTCCCGTGTCAGGATGCTTAGTGCTGTTCCTAGTTTGGTTCCAGTTTCAGAGTCCTGTCTAAGCCCCTCTGGGAGGCAGTAGGTGAAGTTCCAGTACTCCCACGTGGGAGCCCTGGACAGAATTCCAAGCACCTGGATGTCACCTGACCTAGCTGAAGCTTTTGTAGCCATCTGGGATGTGACCAGGAGTTAGAAGATCACTGTCAGTCCCAGTCTCTTTGTGGTTTTGGACAAATACATACAGACAAATTTTTAAATAAAATGATAAATTTTTTGACAGGCAGAGTAGACAGTGAGAGAGAGAGAAACAGACAGAGAGAAATGTCTTCCTTTACCATTGCTTCACCCTCCAATGGCCGCTGCAGCTGGCGCACCACACTGATCCGAAGGCAGGACCCAGGCACTTCTCCTGGTCTCCCATGTGGGCACAGGGCCATCCTCCACTGCACTCCCTGGCCACAGCAGAGAGCTGGCCTGGAATAGGGGCAACTGGGACAGAATCTAGCGCCCCAGCCGGGACTAGAACACAGGGTGCAGGTGCCACAGGTGGAGGATTAGCCTAATGAGCCGTGGAGCTGGCCAACAAAATGATAAATTTTAAATTTTATGGTACACCTATAAATTTTAAAAGAAGATATAAAGGCAAGCATATAAAATGCTACAAATGGGGGAACATCATGTATGTTCTTGTTAGAAGCACAATGAGACATCGCATCGCTCCTGTTAGAATGCCTATTACCAGACATACCAGAGCTGACATGTTTTATGGAGGTAGAGAGAGATGATAACCCTGGTACAAGTCTGTGTCAGGTTAATTAGTAAAACCGTATGGAAAAGCATCAAAAACTAGAAATAGAATTATTACATGATCTTCAAGCACCATTGCATGGTACAATGAATACGAAATCCCAGGGAGGTGTATATGTGATCTGCAGTCACTGTGGCAAACACCTCTGCAGTTCCTTGTTGATTTAAAAGAGTTCACACATGTGATCCAGTGACATCTCATGGAAGCAAGAATGGAAAATGAAAGAAATGGACAAAGTTACATTTTAAAAGGAAGTTTATAAGCAGTAGAGTAAGAAATTCTGTAATTTTGGACAACTTGGATGTTCCTGGAGAATAATGTGCCTAGGATAATATGTCAGTAAAAGTACACTCTGCTAACCATCCAGGCCAGGAAGACACATAATATGTGATGCTACCTACGTGGGATAAAAGGCTGAAGGCACAGAGGCAGGAAGTACGATGGTGAAGACCAAAGTCTGAGCAAGGGAGGAGCAGAGAATGGTGGAGCAATGTCAGAGTTTCAGTCCTACAGGATCCACACACTGAGGGATCTACTGCACAGCATGGTGACAGAGCTTTAGAGAATATTGTGAGTGGAAAATCCTAAAAGCAGGAGACAGCTGAACTCCACCAAACACATGTGTTGCGGTATGAATGTGTCATCAAGTCTGACTTCATAATTCCACTCAATATGCATTCATTTTGTCCACACATATCATTGTACCTCATAGAGCTATACTCAATTCTTATTTATAAACATTTATGAATATGAAATAGCAATGATGGCCAATCATGAAGATTCAGATCTCTGAATACTGGTGTTGTGTTTGCCAATGTTTTATGGAGATGATAAATAAAGGCAGTGGTCTCAGGCTTGGCAGCTGGAACCCAGAAGCTTGGAACTGAATCAGTGATCCCACCTAGGTGACGGGGCCTCATAACACATCCATCATCTACTGTCTTCCAGGGTGCACTGTCAGTACAAGTATGGGAAAGCGTGCAAATGGGCTGTGTCCATCACTCTGATATGCAGCCTGGGTGTCTCCCTCTCTAATACTGATCTAAGACTCCAAATGGATTGATGAGGCCAGTCAGCACTGACATGGAGTGAAGAGCAGAGATTCTGGACACATGGTCTCTGGGACTGGCTCTTCCTGCAGCTGTGATTCAGCCTCAGGACACTGGGCATCATGCTGGAGCCACAGACACAGCTCCCCGTGATGTGGACTCCAGCCCCAGAGTGCACAATCACTGTGTGTCCCACTTTCTGCTCTGCTGAACCACAGCAGGTGCAGGGGGTCCCACGACACTGGAGTAGAACCAGATCAGTTGGAAGTACACACCCAACACTTTCCATTCAGTGATGACCTTGACTGCTGATGTCCAGTGCATTTCCCTCCTGAGTTCAGGCAGGGAGCCCCCCAGGAGGGTCCCAGGACCTAGAGGATGAGGAAGTCCCTGTAGGCTTCCCAGGGGCCTGCAGAAGCTCAGCCTGAGACACAGCTGAGCTGCAAGTACATTCCTGAGTGCTGTGACATTCACACAGGGACCACAGACTGTTCCAGGATTAAAGGGAAAATGGAGATGGTTTATAAAGTGTGGAAAGTGAGTTCAGAACACCCACAGTTTAAAATAAGATGGTTGGTTCAGTTCAGCACACAGGCTGCTCTGACAGGAGGTAGGGACGACTTATACAATTGAGGTAGCAAATCAAGATCCTGGCTCTGCACTCTGTGGATTTGAGGGAAAACTAATGTTGTCCTATAGTCGGTAGTGGCCTGAGAACGCTGTCCTGAGTCAGACGGGAAAACACTCACGAGGTCCCCAGATTGTCCCACATCTCTGATCCTGGTGATCCTGGAAGCCACGGTCATCGTGCACAAACCTGAATGTGTCCATTTAGGACTTCTTCCTGTCACATCAAACTTCTCTACATCAGTGACGTCAGTATAAGGGACAGAGACATAAAAGGAGAAGTCCTCCTTCAAAAATGTTACAGGAGAGCAAACCCCAATTCCTTGACAGGAAACCAGGGCTTCATCTCCCTCTGCACCTGTGCAGACCAGATTCTGGCTCAGTGTGTCTTGTGCGCCCCCTGGTGGAGCCGATCGCCCCTGCAGCGCGGTGTGCTTCTGGGCTCAGCCTGAGGGCCCCTCACTCTATCTCCTGCGCAGAAATAGGTGGCCATGTCCGCTGTTGTCGGACTGTTCATTTGCAGAGACACCGTGTTCTGGTTGGTGTTGCTGGAGATGGTGATTCAACCATTGACGCAGCTCTCGTATTTGTGCTACCACCACTCCAAATGTATCTGATCCACTCCAGCCCCTTCCCTGGAGCCTAGGGGGCCCAGTTCATGTAGGAGCTACTAATGGTGAGTCCAGAGGCTTTGCAGGAGAGTGTCAGGGATCCCCCAGGCGTGACCAGGCGACCCCCGGACTCCTTCAGCTCCTGACACTGGACACCTGCAAACACAGACGACATGGTCAGGAAGCTGTCACTCATGCTCTCTGTGTCTCTCACTCACGTCCTCTCCCAGACTCAGTGCCCCGCGTTCTCCATCATTACCTTTGAGCACAGCGACCAGGAGAAGCCAGCGCAGCCCAGTCCCCATGGTGAGCGTCTGTGTTGAGTGCGATCACTGAGTGGACACCTGGGAGTCCTGGGGCTGGAGCTCCTGTGCCAGAGCTGCAGGGTGAGGGCTGGGCTGGTTTTCATGGACAGAGGGAGGCCCTATTTACATGTGCTGCCCCTATACAGCAGGCATGGGGTCAGATTCTCAGACAGGACAGTGCCCAGGGCAGACGTGGTGTCCTGGGTGTGTAGGGTGATGGCTATGATAGGATTCAGATCATACAAATTTTTTTTCTCGTTGTTGTTTTACCAGTTGTAGGCAACGTGTTAATTTCATTCTAATATGTCTGTGCCCTTAATATCCAGTGTTAGCAATACCATGTCCTTCATTTTAAAATAACCTTTGCTTCATTATTAACTGTGATAATGACATTGGAACAGTGACAGAGAGAGAATTGGTGAGAGAAACAGAAATGTAGAGATGGACAGTGAGTTGACATTGGGAGATTTCTGCCTTTGGATTGACAGTTCCAAACAACCCAAATGCCTACAACATCTAGGAGTTAGTCTTCCTAAACCCTAGAGCAAAAAACTGGGTCTGTGTTTCCTATGTGGGTTATAGGGACTCTTTCGCTTGTAGCATCAGGTACAGTTTCCCATGATGCTTTATCATCAAATGGTGGGAAGCCATGTGGCTGTGCTGAAGCAGCACTCTGATGGGAGCAGGCGTGTCTGTGGTGGGGACTTAGCCAATTGTGTCCTAATTCCTGCTGCCCACTTTTACAGATGAAAGAGTACAAGTGGATTCACTTAAGGTTAATTATATTTGTTTTTTTTTTTTTTAGAAAAATTATGGTTTCATACCATGTGATTTTTCTCATTTTTATAAAGATTTATTTAATTTCTTTAAAGTCAGAGATACACAGAGAAAGGAGACGCAGTCAGAGAGAAAGAGAGAAGTCCTCCATCCATGGGCTCCCTCTCCAAATGGTAACAATGGTCGGAGCTGCACTGATCTGAATCTAGGAGCCAGTTGCCTGCACTGGGTCTCCCATGGATTACAGGAGCTGAAGATGTCAGCCATCTTCTACTGCCTACCCAGGCCACAGCAGAGAGCCAGATTGGAAGTGGAACAGCCAGGACTCCAACTGGCGTCCATATGGGATGCCAGCACTGAAGGCAGAGGCTCTACCCACTACACTACAGCACCGGCCCTGATGATCTTAATTATATATGGAATCCACAAAAGTGAATCACAGAGGCAGGAAGTACAATGCAGATACTGAGTCTGGGAGTAGAGAAGAAAAGGAACCACATTCCTGCAAGCACAGAGAGTTTTCTGTGACCAGAAAGGCACGTGGAGAGATCTACTGCACAGCACGGGGACAACAGTTATGCAGCTTTATTGTGTTCTTTCCAGTTCCTGCAGGAGTAGGCATTTGTCATTCGATCACAAAAGAATGGTAGTGTTGCTAGGGAAGGACTTGTGAGCTCGTCTGACTCTAGAATTCCTGATGAAATAAATCCACATCAACACCTTTCCTTATACCTCACATAGAGATTCAGGTACTATTTGTCAATTTAACATTTATGAAATCTATTTTGAAGGGACAATTCTCTGTTGACTTGTCTTGCGTCTGTCTGTGGTTTAATTCTAAGAAGAAAATTACATGGTGTTGCAATCATTCCTGGTACTAATGCAGTCACGAGGGCTGTGAGTTCATCAGCACGTGAGAGGTTATCTGTCGAGTCCGGCTGGCACAACTGCCCCACCACTGCCCTCTCGAATTCCTCCCCTCCCATGTGTGAAACTGAGTCATTTTAGAAGAGCCCCTGTCTTCACTCAGATCACGTCCATGGAAACCTCTCTCTGTGCTGTTTAGTTACCCCCCAATCTCCCTGTGTCCAACTGGTTTCATAAGACGTTAGTTCATGTAACCACCAAGGCCCACCTGCCAACTCCTTGAAAACACAGCCATCAGAGACCCCAGTCCTGCTTGCCCAGACAGGACCACCCTCTTCTCACCGTGGTGCAGTCTTGCCATTTGTCACCCTGGGGACACAGCGTCTCATACAACTGACAGACCATCAGCACCTGGTGGGAGACTCTGTCGTGGTATTTACACAAGTGCCTGGGGGACATGGAATGGCGTCGTCTCTGGTGAGTACATCCAGTGATGACTCCATGCCATGAGTGGATTCAATGTCAGGGCCTCATGGAGGAAGCTGAGGTCTCCAGTGCCCCTAACAGGACCACACGGAATGCTGGGAGCAGCCTGCTGGGGGTGGATGTGGTTTGTCTTCACAGCATCAGTGCTGAGCATGGCCCCAATGTAACAGCACTGACAAGGGGTACACGGTCTGGATGTTTACATGAAAAGTATGGAATAACCAGACTCTGATGTCAGATCAAAGTACTTGTAAAACTACTGAAGGAAACATTGGGCAAAATCTCCCTGATGTTGGTCTGGCCATGATTTCCCTTTCAGATCTTCAAAATTCAAGAGACCTAAGAAAATATTTTCAGATGATGCTGCATAACTACAGAGCTTCTGCATTACAGACTGACTGAGAAGTGAGCAGCCTACACACCGATTGGAAGTGACTATTCTCGTATCAAATATATGATCAATAGCCTGTATCCAAAAGGAATAAAAAGGAACAGTCTGTATGAGCCCTGTTTAGAACTGTTCTGAGTCTTCTGCAGTCTCAAATAACTGTGATACACAATTGGCTTGTTCATCCTGATCGACAGGTTCTGTGTCATCAGGCCTACAATGGGTATAGAAGCAAACCTCTCTGATTGTGTGTGGCTCAGTGTTGCTATGGATTCATTCTGGTGGGGGCAAGAGGCACGGAGTCACCACACAGACCCCGGGAGTTGGGTGAAAGCAGGCCAGAGGCAAGCAGCCCGCAGACTCATTTGTTTCAGTTGGTACAGTAGCTTATATAGCTGAGGCAGCCAATCTGGTCAAGGGGCAGTTTATGCATAACCAATCACAGCCTGTTGCCAGGCAGTATCTGAAGCCATCCAATCAGACCCTGTTGCCAGGTAGGCTCCATTGCCAGGTGGCATTGAAGCCATCCCTGAGTAACTGATGCTTGCTTCCCAGCAGCCATCTAGGCATGGCCTTCTCATTCCACCACAGCTCAGTGTGTCCCAAAGGCGTTGTGTTTTAGGTGTGCTCCCAGGGAGACCATGGGAGAAAAGATGGGAGTTCTGGGAGTGAGGCCTAGTGGGATTTGTTCATTCCTGGGGAATCTGCTGTTGGAGGTACCACGGTAGATCTCCTGGGTCCCCAGCTTCAGCACAGAGCACAGTGCTACTAGAGTCAGCCCTGGTCTCGTCTGACGTTGTGTGGGGATGGGGTCCCTCCCATCCATGTTCACAAAATTAGCCTGAAGACTGCCATGATGTTCACAATGTTATGATGCCTGATGGCACAACATTCTGCAGTCACTATGGCAAAAACTTCTGTAGTCCCATGTTCAATTAAAGCAGCATCATTCTCAAGAGTTCACACATATAATCCAGGAAAATTTCCCTTTAAAAGGAATGGATAATGGGACAAATGGACAGAGTTATATTTTAACAGGAAGTTTATATGGTTATAGTACAGAGGAAGAAATTCTGGTATCTTGGATAACATGGATGATCCTGGAGAATAATATCCCAGGATAATATGTCAGGATAAGTACACTCTGCTAAACTATCCAGGCCAAGAAGCCAAATAATATGTAATGCTACGTACATGGGATAAAAAGGATGAACTAACAAGCCAGAAGTTCAATGGTGAAGACCAACGTCTGTGCTTGGGAGGAACAGAGGAGACGATGGAGCAAGGTCAGAGTTTCAGTCCCGCAGGATCCACACGTTGAGGGGTCTACTGTGCAGCATGGTGACAGCAGTTAAGAGAATATAGTGTCTGCAGAATTCTAAGACATTAGACAAAAGACAGTCTACCATGAAAAACATGGGTTTTGTGATAAACATGTCAGTAAGTCTGACTTCATTATTCCACTCAGTATACACTCATTTATTCAATACATATCATTATACCTCATAAGCCTATATTAAATATTATTTATCAAACATTAATGAATATGAAATGGCAAAAATGGGAAATCATGAAGATTCAGATCTCTGAATACTGGTGTTGTCTTTTGCATTGTTTTATGGAGATGACAAATAAAGGCAGTGCACTCAGCCTTGGCAGCTGGAACCCAGGAGCATGGAACTGCATCAGTGTTCCCACCTTGGTGATGAGGCCTCATAACAAATCCATCATCTACTCTCTTCCAGGGTGCATTATCAGTACAAGTATGGGAAAGTGTGTAAATGGGCTCCGTCCAGCACTCTGATATGCAGCATGGATGTCTCCCTCTCTAAAAAGATGAAAGATTCCAAATGGATTGATGACCCCAGTCAGCGTAGACTTGGAGTGAAGAGCAGGGACTCTGGACACATGGTCTCTGGGACTGGCTCTTCCTGCAGCTGTGATCCAGCCTCAGGACACTGGGCGTCATGCTGGAGTGACAGACACAGCTCCCCGTGATGTGGACTCCAGCCCCAGAGTGCACAATCACTGTGTGTCCCACTTTCTGCTCTGCTGAACCACAGCAGGTGCAGGGGTCCCACGACACTGGAGCAGAACCAGATCAGCTGGAAGGGCACACCCAACACTTTCCATTCAGTTATGACCTTGACCGCTGATTTCCAGTGCATTTCCTTCCTGAGATCAGTCAGGGAGCCCCCCAGGAGGGTCCCAGGACCTAGAGGATGAGGAAGTCCCTGTAAGCTTCCCAGGTGCCTGCAGAAGCTCAGCCTGAGACACAGCTGAGCTGCAAGTACATTCCTGAGTGCTGTGACATTCACACAGGGACCACAGACTGTTCCAGGATTAAAGGGGAAAAGCAGGTCGGGTTAAAGTCTGCAGAAAGTGAGTGTGGATCACCCACATGTAAAGTCAAAGGTTGGTTCAGTGCACACTTGCTGGTTGTGGCAGGAGAGGGCTGAGTGGAATAGTTGCTGTTTAACAGATCAACGACCCTGTCTCGGCTGTCCCTGGTTATACAGGGAAAACTGAAACTGTCCAAAGCTTTCAGTGCCCTGAGGGTGCTGTCCTGAGTCAGGTTGGAAGAGACTCAATAGTGTCTTCAAAATTCGCACATCTCTGACCTTGGTGAGCAACAGTCGCTGTCCATGGACCAAATTGTTCAATTAGGACTTCTTCCTTTTACATCAAACTTTCTCTCCGTCATTGAAGTTGGGAGGGACAGATCAAAAAGTAGAATTCTTCCCTCAAAACTGTTACAGGAGAGGAAACCCCAAATCCCTGACAGGAAACCAGGGCTTGGGCTCCCTATGCACACGTGTATGACTAGAATCCGGGCTCAGTGGATTTTATGCGTCCCCGTGGTGGAGCCGCGCTCCCCTGCAGGTAGGTTTGTGTCTTGGCTCAGCCTGAGGGCCCCTCACTGTGTTTCTTGCACAGAAATAGGTGGCCATGTCCGCGGCTGTCAGACTGGTCATTTTCAGAGTCACCGTGGTCGAGGTTTTGGAGATGGTGAATCGGCCATTCACCCAGCTCGCGTAGTATGTGCTACCATCAGTATAAATGTATCCGATCCACTCCAGCCCCTTCCCTGGAGCCTGGCGGACCCAGCTCACTCCATAGCTACTGATGGTAAATCCAGAGGCTTTTCAGGAGAGTGTCAGGGATCCCCCAGGCTGGAGCAGGCCTCCCCTGGACTCCATCAGCTGCTCCTGACACTGAACACCTGCAAACACAGACATCCTGGTCAGGACACTGTCACTGACACTCTCTGTGTCTCTCACTCACGTCCTCTCCCAGACTCAGTGCCCCGCATTCCCCATCATTACCTTTGAGCACAGCGACCAGGAGAAGCCAGCGCAGCCCAGTCTCCATGGTGAGCGTCTGTGTTGAGTGCGATCACTGAGTGGACACCTGGGAGTCCTGGAGCTCCTGTGCCAGAGCTGCAGGGTGAGGGCTGGGCTGGTTTTCATGGACAGAGGGAGGTCCTATTTGCATGAGCTGCCCCTATATAGCAGCCCTGGTGTCAGATGCCTCAGACACTACAGGGCCCAGACTGATGAGAGTGTCTTGAATGTGTCTGTTGACATCATATGGAATGGGACAATGGGAGTCCTTATGTGATTGTGCCCTGATAAGTGCTTTGAATCTTTGTTTTTCATGTGGCTGCACTACAACGTGTGGTTCATGGCTGATATCGGCTCCTTTTACACGTCAACACCACTGGAACATCATTATGGATGTCATGTGGATGCTTTATCCACCACACCACAGCATTGGCCCGTGTTGTGGTTCTTAGGGCTGAGACCACCAGATCACAGCATTCCCAGAGTCAGGGTCTGCTCAGGGCCAGCTCTTTCTTCCCACGATGATGTCATGATGCTGGCCCTCCCATGGCAGGAGAGACAGACACCATTTCCTCCCATGGCAGATGACACACCTGGGAGGAGGTCACTTACTATGGCACTTTTTATTCTGCTGTTTAAGATGTGCTCATCCCCCAAGGAGTGCCAGGGTCTCATATGTGGCTAAGGCTCCCAATACCAGATCCCTGCTGCTTCAGCCCCAGGTCAGAAGTTAATGGGACGATAGTTGAGCCCTAACACTTCTGTGGTTGCACCTGACTGTTGTCCTGAAACTGGGCTAGGTTGGGATGCAGAGCTGGCACAGTGACACTTGGGAAAGTGCAGTGAGTAAGGATGTCTCTTTCTCTGCTCTGCCTCATGTGGGAATAACTGAGTGTTAAAACCTGAGTTACTGAAGGGTCTTTCTAATGTCCTATACCCTTCAATGCAGGCAGCAACCCTCATGGCCTTGTCCCATCCTTAGAGCCTCCTCTTAATAGGATGGATCACTGGGTGGTGAGTCCCCACATGCATGATGGGAGGCTCCGTGCATCAAGTATGGAGGGTAAGTTCCACCTAACATGCAGCCTTCAGCTGCTCAGTTGGAGCGACCACACACACACACCAAGCAGTGCTGGCTCTGCTCACGGCTCTGCAGGAACAGCATCCTCAGCCTCAATACCCCAGACCCTGCTCCTCTGTGTCCATTGAGTAGGAAAGTGATTCACCTGCAGGAGGAAACCATCATGACCAATGTCCTGGTGGGATCCTGTAGAAAATGTTCGTGAGCAGAGTCCACCCCAGACACTGTGCCAGCACTGATCCCCCAAGACACAGAAGTCTGCATCTTCAGGGGATGGCTTCACCCCCAAAGCTGAGGACTGGGGAGGAGAACCATGGCAAGTGGGGAAGTGACAGTCGGGGACAGGGTCCAGCAGCAGGAGGGAAAGGACTTGGTGGGGGGGTGGGCTCTATTGTGCAGGAGAGTAAGGACAGGTGGAAGGGCCACACAGCTGGGCCCCAGTGCCTTCAGGAGAGCACTGAGTCAGGAGTTCTGATCAGGTCTCCTTGCCCCAGGGACCCCCACACTGACCACCACTGAGTAAAACTAGCACAGGTGCCTGGGAGACGTGGAATGACATTGTCTCTGGGGAGTGCATCCAGTGATGACTCCACGCCATGAGTGGATTCAACGTCAGGGCCTTATGGAGGAAGCTGAAGTCTCCAGTGCTCCTAACAGGACCACACAGAATGCTGGGAGCAGCCTGCTGGGGGTGGATGTGGTTTGTCCTCACAGCATCAGTGCTGAGCATGGCCCCAACGTACCAGCACTGGCAGGGGGTGCACGGTCAGGATGTTTACAGAATTAGATTGTTCACTTCTGGGGAATTTGCTATGGAGGAGATCACAGTAGATCTCCTGGGTCCCCAGCTTCAGCACAGAGGACAGTGTTGCTGGAGTCAGCCCTGGTCTCGTCTGACGTCCTGTGTGGGGATGGGGTCCCTCCCATCCGTGTTCACAATATTAGGATGCCTGAAGACTGCTATGGTGTTCACAATATTAGGATTGCTGACGGCACAACATTCTCACTGTCTGATCCTGGACTTCCAGCCTCTACAGATGTGAGCTCAATAAACCTTTTTGCTCCACACACCTCCTCTCTTGGGTACTGCATGATGGTACTAACAGGCAGAATAAAAGAGTCAAAGAACAACACTCAGCCACTCCTCTGTTCCCACCTGAAACATAGAGTCACACGTGTCTCTGAATTTAGATGTAGAAACTCAGAAATAGTCATTTCTATATCAGCTGAGAGAATTGCTTCAGATTCTGTAAGAATCCTACATGAGTGAACAATTGCATTTTTGCAGGAGACATTTAGTAAACACATGGGGTTGATGCAGCTATCCTGGTGAGGAGCAGACAATTTGTTCATTCCTGGTGATGATAGAGTTGAGAGAAAGCAAGGACAATTTTGCTTCCACAGAAGGAGGAGCATGGCTGAGAACAGGTGCGGGCAGTCCCTGGAGGAAGGAGTCGGGGTCTCTGGACACACAGTCTCTGGGGCAGGCCCTTCATGCAGCAGGGATGCAGCTCCAGGGTTGGATCATTGGAGGACTCACAGGGACACAGTCCAGAACCACCTGGACTCTAGTGCAGACTTCACTGGGCTGTTCCACCTGCGGTCTCCCTGAGATGGAGACAAGGCCAGCAGAGTGTGGGGAACAAGACCTCTCCACACCCAGTGTTTTCCACGAGTCTGACCCCTTGCACTACCAATGGCCACCTCTGCTTGTAAATAAGAGCAGGTCCAGGAATCCCAGGAGATGTGAGTGAGGAAGAGCAAGCAGGGTTTCTAGGAGCCACAGCCTGAGCCACCCCTGAGCTGTAGGTTAATCCCTGACCTGGGGTTTGGAGTACGTGGACCTCAACCTGTGAGTTCAGGGTGAAGAAGTGAAAGGGAGACGAGGGCACAGCTGCAGAGAATGGACATGGAAGCCCCAGGGACTAGGACCACGGGGTCAGCTCTGTCCCTCGGGGGCCCAGCTGTGCAGGAGGGGAGGGCATGGATGTGAAACACTGCAGCATCCATAGCCCCTGACCGGCTCCACACTGCCCCTGGGCTCTCAGCGGGGTCCCCGATGACGTCATCAGAGAATTCCACGGAGAGCTCTTCAGTGACTCGGGCTGGAAAAGCCTCCCCGGGTGCCCAGAGCTCCCTCAGGTCTCAGATGCTGGGGACCCCAGAGATGTCATTCATTCCTTCAAAACGACTCCATTTTCTTCATGTGACGTCTTCCCGTGATACCAAAACTTCTGCTCAGTGATCGGTGTTAGGGACAGAATCATCCATCCAGATCAGAAGGTAGGAAACAGTTACAGGACCACAAACACCAATTTTCTGAAGGAACCAGCGATTCACCTCCCACTGCATCTGGGCAAGGGGATGAGTCTGCACAGTGCATGTGTGACTGGGGGAAAGTGCTATCAGAAACAAACTGCCAACACAGGGCTGACAGCACATGCAGGAAATGATGGATAAAAATATACTCCACTACCTCATGCCATTTGTGAAAATCAGTGGTACATTGTACATTGAGAACAAAAGTGCAGAAAATGCAGAAAACGTCACTGTGGTGTAGCAGGTGAATCCTCAACCTGTGTTGCCTGCATCCCATAGTGCTGTGTGTTCGTCTTCCAATCTGTCTCTTGCTGATGCACCTGGGAAAGCAGAAAAGCATGGTCGTAGTGCTTGGGCCTCTGTGTCCAAGTGGGAGACCCTGAAGAAACTCCTGGCTCCTGGTGTCACTGTCGTCTGGGGAGTGAACCAGCAGGTGGAAGAACTCTTTCTCTGGGTCTCTTCTCTCTCTCTGTAACTCTGACTTTCAATAAATAAAAGAATCTTTTCTAAAAAATTACATTTGTAGCATCAAAAACACTTCAAAAACCTTGGAGGCAATTTAGGATTTGGGTGAATGATGTCCACATAACAATATTATTGTTTTTTACTTTTTAATATTTGAAAAATTTTTAAGGAATACAAATTTCATAAGTACAACTTTTGGAATACATTTTCTCCCACCATACCCACCCTCCCACCTACATTCCCACCCCTCTTCCTCTCCCCTCTCCCCTTGCCAGTCCCATGCTCCATTAAGATTCATTTTCAATTAGTTTGTAAACAGAAGCCAACTCTATACTAAGTGAAGATTTCAACAATACACACACACACACACACACACACACTGAGAACTGGTTTTACAGTTAACTCTCATAATACAACTCATTGAGGACAGAGGTCGTGCATGGGGAGTTAGTGCACAGTGCCCCTGTTGTTAATTTAACAATTAACACTCTTACGTATGACATCAGTGACCACCCGAGGCTCTTGACATGAGCTGCTTAGGCTATGAAAGCCTTTGAATCTACAATCTCTTTCAGTATTTAGACAAGGCCATAAGCAAAGTGGAAGTTCTCTCCTCCCTTGAGAGAAAAGTACTTCCTTCTTTGATGGCCACTTCTTTCCCCACAGGTCTCACTCACAGAGAACCTTCATGTAGAATATTTTTGCCACAGTGCCTTGGCTGAAATGTTCTCATGGGCTTTTCAGTCAGACCAGGAAGACTTAGGTGGTGCATCTGAGGTCAGAGTGTTATTTAAAGCGATTGTCATTCTTTGAGTCTGCTGTGTGTATTGCTTCCCACGTTGGAACATTCTCTCCTTTTTAATTCTATCTCTTATTATTACCAGGCACTTGACCCTATTTATATGATCACTTTAAAACTTAATCGTACCTATATATTCACCTTAACACTCAATATGATCACTTTAACAATTACAATGGCATTTTTACCACTAAGCTTAATGGGACTTGGAGCCCCGTGACAAGTGTTAAAACTGTACCCTCAGAAGTATGTCTGTAGGAAAGTATGCAGAACTATACAGCTTTACAGTTACAAACTTCCTTCCTCCCTCTCTTATTCCTATTCTTATTTTTTTACTGAGATCTCTTTTCAATTGACTTTATATACATATGATTAACTCTATGTTAAGTAGAGTTCAACAAATAGTAAGAAGGAAAATAAACAAAAAAAAGCAAATAAACAAAAAACTGTTCCTCGACAGTCAAGACAAGGGCAGCTCAAGCCATCACTTCCCTAGATTTCCTTTTGGGTGCTCTATTAGGTCTCACCTATCAGGAAGAACATGTGGTATTTGTCCCTTAGGGACTGGCTTATTTCACTAACTATGATCTTTTCTAGAATCATCTATTCTGTTGCAAATGACTGGATTTCATTTTTTTTTACCACTGTGTAGTATTCGGTAGCATACATATCCCACAATTTCTATAACGTGGAGGTACAGGTATCTCTTGTGTGTAGTGAATTCATTTCCCTTGGGTAAGTTCCCAGGGGTGGGATTCCTGGGTTATATAAGGTAGGACTATATTCAGATTCTTGAAGTATCTCCATAGTGTCTTCCATAGTGGCTTTACCAGTTTGCATTCCCACCTACAGTGGATTAGGGTACTTTTTCCCCCACATCCTCGCCAGCATTTGATGTTTGTTGATTTCTGTATGAAGCCATTCTAGCTGGGGTGAAGTGAAACCTCCTTGTGGTTTTGATTTGCATTTCCCTGACCACTAGTGATCCTGAACGTTTTTTCTACATCTGTTGGTAATTTGGACTTCCTCTTTTGAAAAATGTCTGAGTCTTGGCCCATCTCTTAACTGGGTTGTTTGTTTTGTTTTTTGAATTTCTTCATCTCTTTGTAAATTCTGGTTATTAATCCATATCCATTGCATAGCTTGCAAATAATTTCGCACATGCTGTCAGATGCCTCTTCACTTGCCTGAGTGTTTTTTGCCACACAGAGACTTCCCAATTTGATCTAATCCCATTTATTAATTTTGGCTTTGACTGCCTATTTCTCAGGTCTTTTCCAAGAACTCTTTACCTGTGCCAGTGTCTTGCAGGGTTTCACAAATGTTCTCTAATAACTGGATGGTGTAGGGTCATAGATTTAGATCTTTAATCCGTGTTGAGTGGAGTTTTGTGTAAGGCGTAAGATAGGGGTCTTCACTCATACTTCTGCAATACATAATAATTTAAAAAGTGAAAAGGAATTTGATGATTCCCTGTAAATTGGAATGATGTAGTCATGGATTTGACGAATGAGCTTGTTAAAATAGCCAAGCTACAATGTGATTCACAGATTCAATGCATTTCCTGTGAAATAGCCTGACATTTTTTCCAGGAAAAGGAAGAAACTTCAAGAATTCACATGAAGAAAATCAAGGTTTGTGATGGCAAAGCAGGAGGCTTCATCACATCTGAGCTAAATCAAGCCTGGTGCTGGGATAAGATAGACACCCAGAGCCCTGGGACAGAACAGAACCTAGAAATTTAGGAACATGTTCTGAGAATGTGAGTTCTGAGAATGCATGGTGAAAAAAGCACAGGATGGGGATGGGTTTCCTGTCGTTACCTGGGTTTGGGGAAACTTGAATGCACCTAAAATAATTCAATTATGATGTCATCTCATACCACATACAGAAACAGAGTGAACTTGAGGAATGCCTTAAAAGCAAGAGCCGAGACAGTACAGTTCTAGAAGAAAACACTGGACAAAAGCAAGCTGACATTGGTTTGGGCAATGATATTTTGAAAATCTCCAAAGTACAGGCAACCAAGCAAAAATAGGCAAAAGAATATGGATCCAACCACAGAGCTTCTGCAGAATAAAGAGAGTGATTGAAGAACCAGGAGTCGCCCGAAGATGGGGATAAAGTATTTTCAGATCACACCCGTAGGGGCCAATGTTGTGGCCCCGCAGGTTAACCTGCCATCCCTATGCATCATCACTCAGCAGCATGGGTTCAGACCCTGCTTGCTGCATTTCAAATCCAGCTCCCTGCTCATGGACCAGGGAACTCTGTCAACGATGACTCAAGTGTGTGTCCCCTTCAAGCCTCGTGGGAAACTGGAGGAAGTTCCAGGCTCCTGGCTACAGTCTTGCCCTTGCCCAGCCTTTGCAGCCATTCAGGAAGGAAACCAGTGGATGGAAGCTTCTCTCTCCCTCTGTTGGTCTCTTCCTCTCTTGCCATAACACTGCCTTTCAAATAAAATAAGTAGATATTTAAAAGAAATGAAAGATAACTGTACATATGAATAGGAGCCTATCTCCTAATGTTGAATGAACTCAAGCAACTGAATCCCAAGGGAAGAAATCAATTATTCAAATGCAGTGACTGACAAGGTGGTGACAGGAGCGGCCTTGAAGGTATCACATGGGATTCCTGCTCCTGTATGGATGCTTATGTTTAGGTCCTAGTTTGGGTCCAGTTTCAGATTCCTGCCAATGTGCACTCTGAGGGGCAGTGCGAG
Source organism: Oryctolagus cuniculus (assembly GCF_051225735.1). Taxonomy (NCBI): domain Eukaryota; kingdom Metazoa; phylum Chordata; class Mammalia; order Lagomorpha; family Leporidae; genus Oryctolagus; species Oryctolagus cuniculus. The sequence goes on from NC_142886.1 coordinate 52,356,816, forward strand.
AATCTGAGTTAATCCCATGTGTGAGACCTGGACTGAATTCCATGCACCTGGCTGTGATCTGACCCAACTCCTCTTTTATGGCATCTGGGAAGTTACCCAGGATTCAGTAGACCACTGTCTGTCAGTCTCTGTTGCTTTTTCTTTTTGGACAAATACACAAATACAGGTTTTAAAGAGGTAAAAGTATATCTGTAATTTTTAAAATAAAATAAATAAAGGCAAACGTATAAAAATGCTTTATATGTAATCATCATGCATGTGCATGTTGGAGAAACAATGAGATACCCCATCCCTTTGTTAGACTGAGTATCACCAGACATACCAGAGCTGACACATGTTGTGCAGGAAGAGAGAGAAGATAACCTGGTAAAGGCTGGAGTCAGGTAAATTAGGAAAGCTTTCATGGAAAACATCAGAAGCTGAGAAATAGAATTATCACAGGATCCTCCAACACCATGCCTGGGTAGAAGGAATATGAAATCCCAGGGAGGAGACCACAGGATCCAGAGTCACTATGGCAAACAGCTCTGCAGTCCCATGTTCAATTAAAGCAGCGTCATTCTCAAGAGGTCACACATATAATCCAGTGAAATTAGCCTTGAGGAAGGATGGATAATGGACAAATGGACAGAGTTATATTTTAACAGGAAGTTTATAAGGCAGTAAAGAGGAAGAAATTCTGATGTCTTGGATAACTTGGATAATGCTGAGAATAATGCCTAAGGATAATGTGTCAGTAAATGTACAGTATACCATCTAGTCCAAGAAGACAGATAATATGTGATGCTAGTTACATGGGATAAAAGGATGAACTCACGGAGACATAATACAATTGTGAAGACCAAAGTCTGAGTGTGGGGGTAACAGAGGAGACGGTGGAGCAAGGTCAGAGTTTCAGTCCCACAGGATCCACACACTGAGGGATCTACTGTACAGCATGGTGACAGAGGTTAAGAGAATATTGTGTCTACAGAATTCCAACACAGGAAACTGACATTCGACCATGGGAACATGTGGATTTTGTGATGAGCATGTCAATAAGAATGACTTCATAATTCCATCAATTTGATACAGTCATTTTTGAACACATATCATTTATCTCATGTCTATGTTCAGTTATTATTTATCAAACATTTACGAAAAGGCAATGACAAAAATGGCCAACTGCAGATTAAGTTCTCTGAATACTGGGGTTGTGTTTGCCAATGTTTTATGCAGATGATAAATAAATGCCAGTTCATTCAAGGACTGGCAGGTGGAACCCAGGAGCAGGGAACTGCAATAGCGTTCGCACGTTTTTCATGGGGACTCCTAACTGATCCATCATCTGCTGTCTTCAGAATGTATTTTCACTTCCAAGTATAGAATTAGTGTAAAAGTGCTCTGTCCAGAACTCTGATATGCAGCCTGGGTGTCTCCCTCTCTAAATAGATGAAAGACGACAAATGGATTGATGACCACAGTCAGCATAGACATGGAGTGAAGAGCAGGGATTTTGGACACATGGTTGCTGGGACTGGCTCTTCCTGCAGCTGTGATCCAGCCTCAGGACACTGGTCATCATGCTGGAGCCACAGACACAGCTCCCCGTGATGTGGACTCCAGCTCCAGAGTGCACAGCCACTGTGTGTCCCACTTTCTGCTCTCCCTGAACCACAGCAGGTGCAGGGGGTCCCACGACACTGGAGCAGAACCAGATCAGCTGGAAGTGCACACCCAACACTTTCCATTCAGTGATGACCTTGACTACTGATGTCCAGTGCATTTCCTTCCTGAGATCAGGCAGGGAGCCCCCCAGGAGGGTCCCAGGACCTAGAGGATGAGGAAGTCCCTGTAGGCTTCCCAGGTGCCTGCAGAAGCTCAGCCTGAGACACAGCTGAGCTGCAAGTACAGTCCTGAGTGCTGTGACATTCACACAGGGACCACAGACTGTTCCAGGATTAAAGGGGAAATGCAGGTCAGGTTAAAGTCTATCGAAAGTTTGTGTGGATCACCCACATGTAAAGTCAAAGGTTGGTTCAGTGCACACTTGCTGGTTGTGGCAGGAGAGGGATGAGTGGAATAGTTGCTGTTTAACAGATTCAACGACCCTGTCTAGGCTTTCCCTGGTTATACAGGGAAAACTGAAACTGTCCAAAGCTTTCAGTGCCCTGAGGGTGCTGTCCTGAGTCAGGTTGGAAGAGACTCAATAGTGTCCTCAATATTCCCACATCTCTGATCCTGGTGAGCGACAGTCGCTGTCCATGAACCAAATTGTTCATTTAGGACTTCTTCCTTTTACATCAAACTTTCTCTCCGTCATTGAAGTTGGGAGGGACAGAATCAAAAACTAGAATTCTTCCCTCAAAACTGTTACAGGACAGCAAACCCCAATTCCCTGACAGGAAACCAGGGCTTCATCTCCCTCTGCGCCTGTGCAGGACCAGAATCTGGCCTAGTACGTTTTGTGTGCCCCCTGGTGGAGCCGCGCTCCCCTGCAGGGAGGTTTGTGTCTGGGCTCAGTGTGAGGGCCCCTCACTGTATCTCTGGCACAGAAATAGGTGGCCGTGTCCGCGGCTGTCAGACTGGTCATTTTCAGATCCACCGTGGTCGAGGTTTTGGAGATGGTGAATCGGCCTTTTGCCCAGCTCGCGTAGTATGTGCTACCACCAGTACTAATGGTTCCGATCCATTCCAGCCCCTCCCCTGGAGCCTGGCGGACCCAGCTCATTGCATTGCTACTGAGGTCGATTCCAGAGACTGTGCAGGTGATTGTCAGGGTTTCGTCAGGCTTGACCAGGCGACCCCCGGACTCCTCCAGCGACTGACACTGGACACCTGCAAACACAGACGACATGGTCAGGACACTGTCACTCACACTCTCTGTGTCTCTCACTCACGTTCTCTCCCAGACTCAGTGCCCCGCATTCTCCATCATTACCTTTGAGCACAGCGACCAGGAGAAGCCAGCGCAGCCCAGTCTCCATGGTGAGCGTCTGTGTTGAGTGTGATCACTGAGTGGACACCTGGGAGTCCTGGGGCTGGAGCTCCTGTTCCAGAGCTGCAGGGTGAGGGTTGGGCTGGTTTCATGGGCAGAGGGAGGCACTATTTGCATGTGCTGCTGCTATATAGCAGGCATGGGGTCAGATGCCTCAGACAGGAGAGAGCCCAGGGCAGACGTGGTGACCTGGGTGTGTAGGGTGATGGCTATGATAGGATTTAGATCATGTGAATTTTTATGTTATCATTATTTTACAAAGTTGAAGGCAATGACCTTGTTTCATTTTAATTTGTGTGTACCCTTCATATCCAGTGTTAGCAATATCATGTCCCTCATTTATTTAAATACCCATTAGTTTCTTTTCATCTGTATGATAGACATTGGGACAGTGATAGAGAGAGAAGGGGTGAGAGAGACAGAAATGTAGAGATGGACAGAAAAGGTGACAATGGGAAATTTCTGCCTTTGGGTTGACAGCCCCAGACATCCCAAATGCCTATGACATCTAGGAGTTAGTCTTTCTGAACCCTGGAGCAAGAAAATGTGACTGTAATTCCAACGTCAGACATAGGGGTTCATTTGCTTGTAGCATCACCTACAGTTTCCCATGATGCATTATGAGGGAAAAGTGGGGGAAGCCGTGAGGCTGGACTCAGGCAGTTCTCTGATGGGAACTCGGGTGTCCCTAGTGGGGACTTAGCCTATTTCCTCTAATGCCTGTCGCCCACTTTTAAACAGATGAAGGACTGCAAGTCCATTTTTTATGGTTAACTATTTTTTTTTCCTTATTCATTCATTGCCTTAAAGTTTAAAAACTATTTAAACTGTTTAAAATTGTTCCTGAACACAGAAGTCTGTACATGGTAGTGGGGTTTATGTGCTCCTGGAATGTGCATGGTAGAAATGGGCACAGATCAACTCCCTGTCATGTATATTTTCCACCTCCTTTCCATCACTATGTTGGGAGGCCTGGAGACCTCAGTTCTAGTTATTTGTGGAACCTGTCGTGGGTTGTGGTGAACTGAGTCAGCCCACTGTGGTGTGGGCAGAATTATTCCTTCCTGTGAGTGGTGCTTTGTGTCCTGGTATCAGCCTTCCCCTGTTCCCCCCTCTTCCCTGTGTCTAGTAATCATGACTCTGAGTTGAGATCAAGCACTGGGTAGAGAAGTCACTGTGTCACAATTCATCTGCAGTCCTGGGTTCAGCTTACAGTTTTGTTCACAGTAGTTCAGTCAACAAAGATCAAGTGTGCATAAAACAGTGAATGGATTCTTTCACATTTGGACATAGAATCTTATTCAGTATTAAGAATGAGATTGTTAGGCCAGCGCCGCGGCTTACTAGGCTAATCCTCTGCCTAGCAGCGCCGGCACACCGGGTTCTAGTCCCGGTCGGGGCGCCGGATTCTGTCCAGGTTGCCCCTCTTCCAGGCAAGCTCTCTGCTGTGGCCTGGGAGTGCAGTGGAGGATGGCCCAGGTGCTTGGGCCCTGCACCCCATGGGAGCCCAGGAAAAGCACCTGGCTCCTGGCTCCTGCCATTGGATCAGCGTGGTGTGCTGGCCGCAGCGCGCCGGCCGCGGCGGCCATTGGAGGGTGAACCAACAGCAAAGGAAGACTTTTCTCTCTGTCTCTCTCTCTCACTGTCCACTCTGCCTGTCAAAAAAAAAAAAAAAAAAAAAAAGAAAAGAAAAGAATGAGATTGTTCTGTCATTATGAAACGTGGGTCAGCCTGGAGCATAATATGCTAACAGAAATAACCAGGTAGATGTGGACACATAGTATGTGACATTAGTTATATATGCAGCCCTCAAGCTTGAACTCACAGAGGTAGGCAGTGCAATGGTGATCACTGTGTACCATGACCCAAGTGTTTGTCCCCTTCCTACCCTGCGGGAAACTGGGGGAAGTTCCAGGCTCTTGGATTCATGCTGAGCCATCCCAGCCTTTGCAGCCATTCACAAAGTGAACCAGTGGAAGGAATTCTCCCTCCATCTGTTGGTCTCTTCCTCTCTTGCTATAACACTGTCATTCACATTTTTTTGTAGGGTCAGCAGCAACACGGAAAGCCCAAAACCATTTTTGGAGGCACAGTGATTTCCTTCTTAACTGAATTGCCTGGGCTCTGGGTCTTGGGAGCCTGATGGGAGGATGAGGACCAGTAAAATGGAAACAGAAAGGGAAATGTCCCCTAAAGATAAGGGCAGAAGAGGTGTCTGGCTAGTGTTCACTTGGATTCTGAGCTTAGGTGAAGTCCATGGGCCAGAAACCCATGCCTACTGGGATAGAGTGTGCATGAATATAACTGTGTTTTGAGAATACAAGCTTTTTATGGAGACACATCTCAAAGCATCCATGACAAAAGAGTATAAATGGTTTCTAATATGAAGAGGCCTCCATTCCTTTCTGATGTCAGGCCAGGTTGTGGCATTCAAGCCCCAGCACCTATGGGTGTCTCCTGGGCCTTGATAATTTTCCTTCTATTTAGTAGGGGTTTCTGTGCCAACCATGTCCAGCTAGGTGCCTACTGGTACCAGGGAGTCTTTCTAACCCAGCGCAGTGTAAATCCAGCATCTGTTCGAATTTTGACTGAAGCAGCTTCTGCTTCTCACACAGTCTCCTTCACAGACTGCATGAGGCTCTGAGCTTTGTGAACCAGCATGTCTGTGGCCTGCTCAGACTCCTTGTCGCTGATGGGAGTCCGGCCCAGCATGGTAGCCTTCACTGTGGACAGGATTTTGAGCTGGGTGCTTATAGTTGGGATTCGTTCACACACCTGTAAGAGGTTGGTTCTAATCCGCTTATCTGTGCACTGCTTGGCAACCTCCTTGGCCAACCGAGTCACCTCATCCGAGGCCTTGGCGATGTCCTTGGCACACTGAATGAGTGCCCGCTTGGTACCACTGCCTCCTCTCACAAGCCGAGACATCTTGGCCATCAGCAGAGCCATGCGTTTGGCTGCTGCAATGATGTCATTGCCCTTGTTGGACCATTTGCGAGCTTCATCATGGAGCTGCCTGACAGCCATCATCATTGGCTGGTTAATCACCTCCCCGGCTTTCTGTGGCAGCTAAAATGAAATAGATACTTAAAATAACTTGAAGATTAATTATACATATGATTAGGAGTCTATTTCCTAATGTTGAAAGATCTCAAGCAACTGAATCCCAAGGGAAGCAATCAATTCCTTAAATGCAGTGATGATAAGGTGGAGACAGGAGCAGCACTGGAGTGAGCCTGTGGGATTCCTGCCTCCCGTGTCAGGATGCTTAGTGCTGTTCCTAGTTTGGTTCCAGTTTCAGAGTCCTGTCTAAGCCCCTCTGGGAGGCAGTAGGTGAAGTTCCAGTACTCCCACGTGGGAGCCCTGGACAGAATTCCAAGCACCTGGATGTCACCTGACCTAGCTGAAGCTTTTGTAGCCATCTGGGATGTGACCAGGAGTTAGAAGATCACTGTCAGTCCCAGTCTCTTTGTGGTTTTGGACAAATACATACAGACAAATTTTTAAATAAAATGATAAATTTTTTGACAGGCAGAGTAGACAGTGAGAGAGAGAGAAACAGACAGAGAGAAATGTCTTCCTTTACCATTGCTTCACCCTCCAATGGCCGCTGCAGCTGGCGCACCACACTGATCCGAAGGCAGGACCCAGGCACTTCTCCTGGTCTCCCATGTGGGCACAGGGCCATCCTCCACTGCACTCCCTGGCCACAGCAGAGAGCTGGCCTGGAATAGGGGCAACTGGGACAGAATCTAGCGCCCCAGCCGGGACTAGAACACAGGGTGCAGGTGCCACAGGTGGAGGATTAGCCTAATGAGCCGTGGAGCTGGCCAACAAAATGATAAATTTTAAATTTTATGGTACACCTATAAATTTTAAAAGAAGATATAAAGGCAAGCATATAAAATGCTACAAATGGGGGAACATCATGTATGTTCTTGTTAGAAGCACAATGAGACATCGCATCGCTCCTGTTAGAATGCCTATTACCAGACATACCAGAGCTGACATGTTTTATGGAGGTAGAGAGAGATGATAACCCTGGTACAAGTCTGTGTCAGGTTAATTAGTAAAACCGTATGGAAAAGCATCAAAAACTAGAAATAGAATTATTACATGATCTTCAAGCACCATTGCATGGTACAATGAATACGAAATCCCAGGGAGGTGTATATGTGATCTGCAGTCACTGTGGCAAACACCTCTGCAGTTCCTTGTTGATTTAAAAGAGTTCACACATGTGATCCAGTGACATCTCATGGAAGCAAGAATGGAAAATGAAAGAAATGGACAAAGTTACATTTTAAAAGGAAGTTTATAAGCAGTAGAGTAAGAAATTCTGTAATTTTGGACAACTTGGATGTTCCTGGAGAATAATGTGCCTAGGATAATATGTCAGTAAAAGTACACTCTGCTAACCATCCAGGCCAGGAAGACACATAATATGTGATGCTACCTACGTGGGATAAAAGGCTGAAGGCACAGAGGCAGGAAGTACGATGGTGAAGACCAAAGTCTGAGCAAGGGAGGAGCAGAGAATGGTGGAGCAATGTCAGAGTTTCAGTCCTACAGGATCCACACACTGAGGGATCTACTGCACAGCATGGTGACAGAGCTTTAGAGAATATTGTGAGTGGAAAATCCTAAAAGCAGGAGACAGCTGAACTCCACCAAACACATGTGTTGCGGTATGAATGTGTCATCAAGTCTGACTTCATAATTCCACTCAATATGCATTCATTTTGTCCACACATATCATTGTACCTCATAGAGCTATACTCAATTCTTATTTATAAACATTTATGAATATGAAATAGCAATGATGGCCAATCATGAAGATTCAGATCTCTGAATACTGGTGTTGTGTTTGCCAATGTTTTATGGAGATGATAAATAAAGGCAGTGGTCTCAGGCTTGGCAGCTGGAACCCAGAAGCTTGGAACTGAATCAGTGATCCCACCTAGGTGACGGGGCCTCATAACACATCCATCATCTACTGTCTTCCAGGGTGCACTGTCAGTACAAGTATGGGAAAGCGTGCAAATGGGCTGTGTCCATCACTCTGATATGCAGCCTGGGTGTCTCCCTCTCTAATACTGATCTAAGACTCCAAATGGATTGATGAGGCCAGTCAGCACTGACATGGAGTGAAGAGCAGAGATTCTGGACACATGGTCTCTGGGACTGGCTCTTCCTGCAGCTGTGATTCAGCCTCAGGACACTGGGCATCATGCTGGAGCCACAGACACAGCTCCCCGTGATGTGGACTCCAGCCCCAGAGTGCACAATCACTGTGTGTCCCACTTTCTGCTCTGCTGAACCACAGCAGGTGCAGGGGGTCCCACGACACTGGAGTAGAACCAGATCAGTTGGAAGTACACACCCAACACTTTCCATTCAGTGATGACCTTGACTGCTGATGTCCAGTGCATTTCCCTCCTGAGTTCAGGCAGGGAGCCCCCCAGGAGGGTCCCAGGACCTAGAGGATGAGGAAGTCCCTGTAGGCTTCCCAGGGGCCTGCAGAAGCTCAGCCTGAGACACAGCTGAGCTGCAAGTACATTCCTGAGTGCTGTGACATTCACACAGGGACCACAGACTGTTCCAGGATTAAAGGGAAAATGGAGATGGTTTATAAAGTGTGGAAAGTGAGTTCAGAACACCCACAGTTTAAAATAAGATGGTTGGTTCAGTTCAGCACACAGGCTGCTCTGACAGGAGGTAGGGACGACTTATACAATTGAGGTAGCAAATCAAGATCCTGGCTCTGCACTCTGTGGATTTGAGGGAAAACTAATGTTGTCCTATAGTCGGTAGTGGCCTGAGAACGCTGTCCTGAGTCAGACGGGAAAACACTCACGAGGTCCCCAGATTGTCCCACATCTCTGATCCTGGTGATCCTGGAAGCCACGGTCATCGTGCACAAACCTGAATGTGTCCATTTAGGACTTCTTCCTGTCACATCAAACTTCTCTACATCAGTGACGTCAGTATAAGGGACAGAGACATAAAAGGAGAAGTCCTCCTTCAAAAATGTTACAGGAGAGCAAACCCCAATTCCTTGACAGGAAACCAGGGCTTCATCTCCCTCTGCACCTGTGCAGACCAGATTCTGGCTCAGTGTGTCTTGTGCGCCCCCTGGTGGAGCCGATCGCCCCTGCAGCGCGGTGTGCTTCTGGGCTCAGCCTGAGGGCCCCTCACTCTATCTCCTGCGCAGAAATAGGTGGCCATGTCCGCTGTTGTCGGACTGTTCATTTGCAGAGACACCGTGTTCTGGTTGGTGTTGCTGGAGATGGTGATTCAACCATTGACGCAGCTCTCGTATTTGTGCTACCACCACTCCAAATGTATCTGATCCACTCCAGCCCCTTCCCTGGAGCCTAGGGGGCCCAGTTCATGTAGGAGCTACTAATGGTGAGTCCAGAGGCTTTGCAGGAGAGTGTCAGGGATCCCCCAGGCGTGACCAGGCGACCCCCGGACTCCTTCAGCTCCTGACACTGGACACCTGCAAACACAGACGACATGGTCAGGAAGCTGTCACTCATGCTCTCTGTGTCTCTCACTCACGTCCTCTCCCAGACTCAGTGCCCCGCGTTCTCCATCATTACCTTTGAGCACAGCGACCAGGAGAAGCCAGCGCAGCCCAGTCCCCATGGTGAGCGTCTGTGTTGAGTGCGATCACTGAGTGGACACCTGGGAGTCCTGGGGCTGGAGCTCCTGTGCCAGAGCTGCAGGGTGAGGGCTGGGCTGGTTTTCATGGACAGAGGGAGGCCCTATTTACATGTGCTGCCCCTATACAGCAGGCATGGGGTCAGATTCTCAGACAGGACAGTGCCCAGGGCAGACGTGGTGTCCTGGGTGTGTAGGGTGATGGCTATGATAGGATTCAGATCATACAAATTTTTTTTCTCGTTGTTGTTTTACCAGTTGTAGGCAACGTGTTAATTTCATTCTAATATGTCTGTGCCCTTAATATCCAGTGTTAGCAATACCATGTCCTTCATTTTAAAATAACCTTTGCTTCATTATTAACTGTGATAATGACATTGGAACAGTGACAGAGAGAGAATTGGTGAGAGAAACAGAAATGTAGAGATGGACAGTGAGTTGACATTGGGAGATTTCTGCCTTTGGATTGACAGTTCCAAACAACCCAAATGCCTACAACATCTAGGAGTTAGTCTTCCTAAACCCTAGAGCAAAAAACTGGGTCTGTGTTTCCTATGTGGGTTATAGGGACTCTTTCGCTTGTAGCATCAGGTACAGTTTCCCATGATGCTTTATCATCAAATGGTGGGAAGCCATGTGGCTGTGCTGAAGCAGCACTCTGATGGGAGCAGGCGTGTCTGTGGTGGGGACTTAGCCAATTGTGTCCTAATTCCTGCTGCCCACTTTTACAGATGAAAGAGTACAAGTGGATTCACTTAAGGTTAATTATATTTGTTTTTTTTTTTTTTAGAAAAATTATGGTTTCATACCATGTGATTTTTCTCATTTTTATAAAGATTTATTTAATTTCTTTAAAGTCAGAGATACACAGAGAAAGGAGACGCAGTCAGAGAGAAAGAGAGAAGTCCTCCATCCATGGGCTCCCTCTCCAAATGGTAACAATGGTCGGAGCTGCACTGATCTGAATCTAGGAGCCAGTTGCCTGCACTGGGTCTCCCATGGATTACAGGAGCTGAAGATGTCAGCCATCTTCTACTGCCTACCCAGGCCACAGCAGAGAGCCAGATTGGAAGTGGAACAGCCAGGACTCCAACTGGCGTCCATATGGGATGCCAGCACTGAAGGCAGAGGCTCTACCCACTACACTACAGCACCGGCCCTGATGATCTTAATTATATATGGAATCCACAAAAGTGAATCACAGAGGCAGGAAGTACAATGCAGATACTGAGTCTGGGAGTAGAGAAGAAAAGGAACCACATTCCTGCAAGCACAGAGAGTTTTCTGTGACCAGAAAGGCACGTGGAGAGATCTACTGCACAGCACGGGGACAACAGTTATGCAGCTTTATTGTGTTCTTTCCAGTTCCTGCAGGAGTAGGCATTTGTCATTCGATCACAAAAGAATGGTAGTGTTGCTAGGGAAGGACTTGTGAGCTCGTCTGACTCTAGAATTCCTGATGAAATAAATCCACATCAACACCTTTCCTTATACCTCACATAGAGATTCAGGTACTATTTGTCAATTTAACATTTATGAAATCTATTTTGAAGGGACAATTCTCTGTTGACTTGTCTTGCGTCTGTCTGTGGTTTAATTCTAAGAAGAAAATTACATGGTGTTGCAATCATTCCTGGTACTAATGCAGTCACGAGGGCTGTGAGTTCATCAGCACGTGAGAGGTTATCTGTCGAGTCCGGCTGGCACAACTGCCCCACCACTGCCCTCTCGAATTCCTCCCCTCCCATGTGTGAAACTGAGTCATTTTAGAAGAGCCCCTGTCTTCACTCAGATCACGTCCATGGAAACCTCTCTCTGTGCTGTTTAGTTACCCCCCAATCTCCCTGTGTCCAACTGGTTTCATAAGACGTTAGTTCATGTAACCACCAAGGCCCACCTGCCAACTCCTTGAAAACACAGCCATCAGAGACCCCAGTCCTGCTTGCCCAGACAGGACCACCCTCTTCTCACCGTGGTGCAGTCTTGCCATTTGTCACCCTGGGGACACAGCGTCTCATACAACTGACAGACCATCAGCACCTGGTGGGAGACTCTGTCGTGGTATTTACACAAGTGCCTGGGGGACATGGAATGGCGTCGTCTCTGGTGAGTACATCCAGTGATGACTCCATGCCATGAGTGGATTCAATGTCAGGGCCTCATGGAGGAAGCTGAGGTCTCCAGTGCCCCTAACAGGACCACACGGAATGCTGGGAGCAGCCTGCTGGGGGTGGATGTGGTTTGTCTTCACAGCATCAGTGCTGAGCATGGCCCCAATGTAACAGCACTGACAAGGGGTACACGGTCTGGATGTTTACATGAAAAGTATGGAATAACCAGACTCTGATGTCAGATCAAAGTACTTGTAAAACTACTGAAGGAAACATTGGGCAAAATCTCCCTGATGTTGGTCTGGCCATGATTTCCCTTTCAGATCTTCAAAATTCAAGAGACCTAAGAAAATATTTTCAGATGATGCTGCATAACTACAGAGCTTCTGCATTACAGACTGACTGAGAAGTGAGCAGCCTACACACCGATTGGAAGTGACTATTCTCGTATCAAATATATGATCAATAGCCTGTATCCAAAAGGAATAAAAAGGAACAGTCTGTATGAGCCCTGTTTAGAACTGTTCTGAGTCTTCTGCAGTCTCAAATAACTGTGATACACAATTGGCTTGTTCATCCTGATCGACAGGTTCTGTGTCATCAGGCCTACAATGGGTATAGAAGCAAACCTCTCTGATTGTGTGTGGCTCAGTGTTGCTATGGATTCATTCTGGTGGGGGCAAGAGGCACGGAGTCACCACACAGACCCCGGGAGTTGGGTGAAAGCAGGCCAGAGGCAAGCAGCCCGCAGACTCATTTGTTTCAGTTGGTACAGTAGCTTATATAGCTGAGGCAGCCAATCTGGTCAAGGGGCAGTTTATGCATAACCAATCACAGCCTGTTGCCAGGCAGTATCTGAAGCCATCCAATCAGACCCTGTTGCCAGGTAGGCTCCATTGCCAGGTGGCATTGAAGCCATCCCTGAGTAACTGATGCTTGCTTCCCAGCAGCCATCTAGGCATGGCCTTCTCATTCCACCACAGCTCAGTGTGTCCCAAAGGCGTTGTGTTTTAGGTGTGCTCCCAGGGAGACCATGGGAGAAAAGATGGGAGTTCTGGGAGTGAGGCCTAGTGGGATTTGTTCATTCCTGGGGAATCTGCTGTTGGAGGTACCACGGTAGATCTCCTGGGTCCCCAGCTTCAGCACAGAGCACAGTGCTACTAGAGTCAGCCCTGGTCTCGTCTGACGTTGTGTGGGGATGGGGTCCCTCCCATCCATGTTCACAAAATTAGCCTGAAGACTGCCATGATGTTCACAATGTTATGATGCCTGATGGCACAACATTCTGCAGTCACTATGGCAAAAACTTCTGTAGTCCCATGTTCAATTAAAGCAGCATCATTCTCAAGAGTTCACACATATAATCCAGGAAAATTTCCCTTTAAAAGGAATGGATAATGGGACAAATGGACAGAGTTATATTTTAACAGGAAGTTTATATGGTTATAGTACAGAGGAAGAAATTCTGGTATCTTGGATAACATGGATGATCCTGGAGAATAATATCCCAGGATAATATGTCAGGATAAGTACACTCTGCTAAACTATCCAGGCCAAGAAGCCAAATAATATGTAATGCTACGTACATGGGATAAAAAGGATGAACTAACAAGCCAGAAGTTCAATGGTGAAGACCAACGTCTGTGCTTGGGAGGAACAGAGGAGACGATGGAGCAAGGTCAGAGTTTCAGTCCCGCAGGATCCACACGTTGAGGGGTCTACTGTGCAGCATGGTGACAGCAGTTAAGAGAATATAGTGTCTGCAGAATTCTAAGACATTAGACAAAAGACAGTCTACCATGAAAAACATGGGTTTTGTGATAAACATGTCAGTAAGTCTGACTTCATTATTCCACTCAGTATACACTCATTTATTCAATACATATCATTATACCTCATAAGCCTATATTAAATATTATTTATCAAACATTAATGAATATGAAATGGCAAAAATGGGAAATCATGAAGATTCAGATCTCTGAATACTGGTGTTGTCTTTTGCATTGTTTTATGGAGATGACAAATAAAGGCAGTGCACTCAGCCTTGGCAGCTGGAACCCAGGAGCATGGAACTGCATCAGTGTTCCCACCTTGGTGATGAGGCCTCATAACAAATCCATCATCTACTCTCTTCCAGGGTGCATTATCAGTACAAGTATGGGAAAGTGTGTAAATGGGCTCCGTCCAGCACTCTGATATGCAGCATGGATGTCTCCCTCTCTAAAAAGATGAAAGATTCCAAATGGATTGATGACCCCAGTCAGCGTAGACTTGGAGTGAAGAGCAGGGACTCTGGACACATGGTCTCTGGGACTGGCTCTTCCTGCAGCTGTGATCCAGCCTCAGGACACTGGGCGTCATGCTGGAGTGACAGACACAGCTCCCCGTGATGTGGACTCCAGCCCCAGAGTGCACAATCACTGTGTGTCCCACTTTCTGCTCTGCTGAACCACAGCAGGTGCAGGGGTCCCACGACACTGGAGCAGAACCAGATCAGCTGGAAGGGCACACCCAACACTTTCCATTCAGTTATGACCTTGACCGCTGATTTCCAGTGCATTTCCTTCCTGAGATCAGTCAGGGAGCCCCCCAGGAGGGTCCCAGGACCTAGAGGATGAGGAAGTCCCTGTAAGCTTCCCAGGTGCCTGCAGAAGCTCAGCCTGAGACACAGCTGAGCTGCAAGTACATTCCTGAGTGCTGTGACATTCACACAGGGACCACAGACTGTTCCAGGATTAAAGGGGAAAAGCAGGTCGGGTTAAAGTCTGCAGAAAGTGAGTGTGGATCACCCACATGTAAAGTCAAAGGTTGGTTCAGTGCACACTTGCTGGTTGTGGCAGGAGAGGGCTGAGTGGAATAGTTGCTGTTTAACAGATCAACGACCCTGTCTCGGCTGTCCCTGGTTATACAGGGAAAACTGAAACTGTCCAAAGCTTTCAGTGCCCTGAGGGTGCTGTCCTGAGTCAGGTTGGAAGAGACTCAATAGTGTCTTCAAAATTCGCACATCTCTGACCTTGGTGAGCAACAGTCGCTGTCCATGGACCAAATTGTTCAATTAGGACTTCTTCCTTTTACATCAAACTTTCTCTCCGTCATTGAAGTTGGGAGGGACAGATCAAAAAGTAGAATTCTTCCCTCAAAACTGTTACAGGAGAGGAAACCCCAAATCCCTGACAGGAAACCAGGGCTTGGGCTCCCTATGCACACGTGTATGACTAGAATCCGGGCTCAGTGGATTTTATGCGTCCCCGTGGTGGAGCCGCGCTCCCCTGCAGGTAGGTTTGTGTCTTGGCTCAGCCTGAGGGCCCCTCACTGTGTTTCTTGCACAGAAATAGGTGGCCATGTCCGCGGCTGTCAGACTGGTCATTTTCAGAGTCACCGTGGTCGAGGTTTTGGAGATGGTGAATCGGCCATTCACCCAGCTCGCGTAGTATGTGCTACCATCAGTATAAATGTATCCGATCCACTCCAGCCCCTTCCCTGGAGCCTGGCGGACCCAGCTCACTCCATAGCTACTGATGGTAAATCCAGAGGCTTTTCAGGAGAGTGTCAGGGATCCCCCAGGCTGGAGCAGGCCTCCCCTGGACTCCATCAGCTGCTCCTGACACTGAACACCTGCAAACACAGACATCCTGGTCAGGACACTGTCACTGACACTCTCTGTGTCTCTCACTCACGTCCTCTCCCAGACTCAGTGCCCCGCATTCCCCATCATTACCTTTGAGCACAGCGACCAGGAGAAGCCAGCGCAGCCCAGTCTCCATGGTGAGCGTCTGTGTTGAGTGCGATCACTGAGTGGACACCTGGGAGTCCTGGAGCTCCTGTGCCAGAGCTGCAGGGTGAGGGCTGGGCTGGTTTTCATGGACAGAGGGAGGTCCTATTTGCATGAGCTGCCCCTATATAGCAGCCCTGGTGTCAGATGCCTCAGACACTACAGGGCCCAGACTGATGAGAGTGTCTTGAATGTGTCTGTTGACATCATATGGAATGGGACAATGGGAGTCCTTATGTGATTGTGCCCTGATAAGTGCTTTGAATCTTTGTTTTTCATGTGGCTGCACTACAACGTGTGGTTCATGGCTGATATCGGCTCCTTTTACACGTCAACACCACTGGAACATCATTATGGATGTCATGTGGATGCTTTATCCACCACACCACAGCATTGGCCCGTGTTGTGGTTCTTAGGGCTGAGACCACCAGATCACAGCATTCCCAGAGTCAGGGTCTGCTCAGGGCCAGCTCTTTCTTCCCACGATGATGTCATGATGCTGGCCCTCCCATGGCAGGAGAGACAGACACCATTTCCTCCCATGGCAGATGACACACCTGGGAGGAGGTCACTTACTATGGCACTTTTTATTCTGCTGTTTAAGATGTGCTCATCCCCCAAGGAGTGCCAGGGTCTCATATGTGGCTAAGGCTCCCAATACCAGATCCCTGCTGCTTCAGCCCCAGGTCAGAAGTTAATGGGACGATAGTTGAGCCCTAACACTTCTGTGGTTGCACCTGACTGTTGTCCTGAAACTGGGCTAGGTTGGGATGCAGAGCTGGCACAGTGACACTTGGGAAAGTGCAGTGAGTAAGGATGTCTCTTTCTCTGCTCTGCCTCATGTGGGAATAACTGAGTGTTAAAACCTGAGTTACTGAAGGGTCTTTCTAATGTCCTATACCCTTCAATGCAGGCAGCAACCCTCATGGCCTTGTCCCATCCTTAGAGCCTCCTCTTAATAGGATGGATCACTGGGTGGTGAGTCCCCACATGCATGATGGGAGGCTCCGTGCATCAAGTATGGAGGGTAAGTTCCACCTAACATGCAGCCTTCAGCTGCTCAGTTGGAGCGACCACACACACACACCAAGCAGTGCTGGCTCTGCTCACGGCTCTGCAGGAACAGCATCCTCAGCCTCAATACCCCAGACCCTGCTCCTCTGTGTCCACTGAGTAGGAAAGTGATTCACCTGCAGGAGGAAACCATCATGACCAATGTCCTGGTGGGATCCTGTAGAAAATGTTCGTGAGCAGAGTCCACCCCAGACACTGTGCCAGCACTGATCCCCCAAGACACAGAAGTCTGCATCTTCAGGGGATGGCTTCACCCCCAAAGCTGAGGACTGGGGAGGAGAACCATGGCAAGTGGGGAAGTGACAGTCGGGGACAGGGTCCAGCAGCAGGAGGGAAAGGACTTGGTGGGGGGGTGGGCTCTATTGTGCAGGAGAGTAAGGACAGGTGGAAGGGCCACACAGCTGGGCCCCAGTGCCTTCAGGAGAGCACTGAGTCAGGAGTTCTGATCAGGTCTCCTTGCCCCAGGGACCCCCACACTGACCACCACTGAGTAAAACTAGCACAGGTGCCTGGGAGACGTGGAATGACATTGTCTCTGGGGAGTGCATCCAGTGATGACTCCACGCCATGAGTGGATTCAACGTCAGGGCCTTATGGAGGAAGCTGAAGTCTCCAGTGCTCCTAACAGGACCACACAGAATGCTGGGAGCAGCCTGCTGGGGGTGGATGTGGTTTGTCCTCACAGCATCAGTGCTGAGCATGGCCCCAACGTACCAGCACTGGCAGGGGGTGCACGGTCAGGATGTTTACAGAATTAGATTGTTCACTTCTGGGGAATTTGCTATGGAGGAGATCACAGTAGATCTCCTGGGTCCCCAGCTTCAGCACAGAGGACAGTGTTGCTGGAGTCAGCCCTGGTCTCGTCTGACGTCCTGTGTGGGGATGGGGTCCCTCCCATCCGTGTTCACAATATTAGGATGCCTGAAGACTGCTATGGTGTTCACAATATTAGGATTGCTGACGGCACAACATTCTCACTGTCTGATCCTGGACTTCCAGCCTCTACAGATGTGAGCTCAATAAACCTTTTTGCTCCACACACCTCCTCTCTTGGGTACTGCATGATGGTACTAACAGGCAGAATAAAAGAGTCAAAGAACAACACTCAGCCACTCCTCTGTTCCCACCTGAAACATAGAGTCACACGTGTCTCTGAATTTAGATGTAGAAACTCAGAAATAGTCATTTCTATATCAGCTGAGAGAATTGCTTCAGATTCTGTAAGAATCCTACATGAGTGAACAATTGCATTTTTGCAGGAGACATTTAGTAAACACATGGGGTTGATGCAGCTATCCTGGTGAGGAGCAGACAATTTGTTCATTCCTGGTGATGATAGAGTTGAGAGAAAGCAAGGACAATTTTGCTTCCACAGAAGGAGGAGCATGGCTGAGAACAGGTGCGGGCAGTCCCTGGAGGAAGGAGTCGGGGTCTCTGGACACACAGTCTCTGGGGCAGGCCCTTCATGCAGCAGGGATGCAGCTCCAGGGTTGGATCATTGGAGGACTCACAGGGACACAGTCCAGAACCACCTGGACTCTAGTGCAGACTTCACTGGGCTGTTCCACCTGCGGTCTCCCTGAGATGGAGACAAGGCCAGCAGAGTGTGGGGAACAAGACCTCTCCACACCCAGTGTTTTCCACGAGTCTGACCCCTTGCACTACCAATGGCCACCTCTGCTTGTAAATAAGAGCAGGTCCAGGAATCCCAGGAGATGTGAGTGAGGAAGAGCAAGCAGGGTTTCTAGGAGCCACAGCCTGAGCCACCCCTGAGCTGTAGGTTAATCCCTGACCTGGGGTTTGGAGTACGTGGACCTCAACCTGTGAGTTCAGGGTGAAGAAGTGAAAGGGAGACGAGGGCACAGCTGCAGAGAATGGACATGGAAGCCCCAGGGACTAGGACCACGGGGTCAGCTCTGTCCCTCGGGGGCCCAGCTGTGCAGGAGGGGAGGGCATGGATGTGAAACACTGCAGCATCCATAGCCCCTGACCGGCTCCACACTGCCCCTGGGCTCTCAGCGGGGTCCCCGATGACGTCATCAGAGAATTCCACGGAGAGCTCTTCAGTGACTCGGGCTGGAAAAGCCTCCCCGGGTGCCCAGAGCTCCCTCAGGTCTCAGATGCTGGGGACCCCAGAGATGTCATTCATTCCTTCAAAACGACTCCATTTTCTTCATGTGACGTCTTCCCGTGATACCAAAACTTCTGCTCAGTGATCGGTGTTAGGGACAGAATCATCCATCCAGATCAGAAGGTAGGAAACAGTTACAGGACCACAAACACCAATTTTCTGAAGGAACCAGCGATTCACCTCCCACTGCATCTGGGCAAGGGGATGAGTCTGCACAGTGCATGTGTGACTGGGGGAAAGTGCTATCAGAAACAAACTGCCAACACAGGGCTGACAGCACATGCAGGAAATGATGGATAAAAATATACTCCACTACCTCATGCCATTTGTGAAAATCAGTGGTACATTGTACATTGAGAACAAAAGTGCAGAAAATGCAGAAAACGTCACTGTGGTGTAGCAGGTGAATCCTCAACCTGTGTTGCCTGCATCCCATAGTGCTGTGTGTTCGTCTTCCAATCTGTCTCTTGCTGATGCACCTGGGAAAGCAGAAAAGCATGGTCGTAGTGCTTGGGCCTCTGTGTCCAAGTGGGAGACCCTGAAGAAACTCCTGGCTCCTGGTGTCACTGTCGTCTGGGGAGTGAACCAGCAGGTGGAAGAACTCTTTCTCTGGGTCTCTTCTCTCTCTCTGTAACTCTGACTTTCAATAAATAAAAGAATCTTTTCTAAAAAATTACATTTGTAGCATCAAAAACACTTCAAAAACCTTGGAGGCAATTTAGGATTTGGGTGAATGATGTCCACATAACAATATTATTGTTTTTTACTTTTTAATATTTGAAAAATTTTTAAGGAATACAAATTTCATAAGTACAACTTTTGGAATACATTTTCTCCCACCATACCCACCCTCCCACCTACATTCCCACCCCTCTTCCTCTCCCCTCTCCCCTTGCCAGTCCCATGCTCCATTAAGATTCATTTTCAATTAGTTTGTAAACAGAAGCCAACTCTATACTAAGTGAAGATTTCAACAATACACACACACACACACACACACACACTGAGAACTGGTTTTACAGTTAACTCTCATAATACAACTCATTGAGGACAGAGGTCGTGCATGGGGAGTTAGTGCACAGTGCCCCTGTTGTTAATTTAACAATTAACACTCTTACGTATGACATCAGTGACCACCCGAGGCTCTTGACATGAGCTGCTTAGGCTATGAAAGCCTTTGAATCTACAATCTCTTTCAGTATTTAGACAAGGCCATAAGCAAAGTGGAAGTTCTCTCCTCCCTTGAGAGAAAAGTACTTCCTTCTTTGATGGCCACTTCTTTCCCCACAGGTCTCACTCACAGAGAACCTTCATGTAGAATATTTTTGCCACAGTGCCTTGGCTGAAATGTTCTCATGGGCTTTTCAGTCAGACCAGGAAGACTTAGGTGGTGCATCTGAGGTCAGAGTGTTATTTAAAGCGATTGTCATTCTTTGAGTCTGCTGTGTGTATTGCTTCCCACGTTGGAACATTCTCTCCTTTTTAATTCTATCTCTTATTATTACCAGGCACTTGACCCTATTTATATGATCACTTTAAAACTTAATCGTACCTATATATTCACCTTAACACTCAATATGATCACTTTAACAATTACAATGGCATTTTTACCACTAAGCTTAATGGGACTTGGAGCCCCGTGACAAGTGTTAAAACTGTACCCTCAGAAGTATGTCTGTAGGAAAGTATGCAGAACTATACAGCTTTACAGTTACAAACTTCCTTCCTCCCTCTCTTATTCCTATTCTTATTTTTTTACTGAGATCTCTTTTCAATTGACTTTATATACATATGATTAACTCTATGTTAAGTAGAGTTCAACAAATAGTAAGAAGGAAAATAAACAAAAAAAAGCAAATAAACAAAAAACTGTTCCTCGACAGTCAAGACAAGGGCAGCTCAAGCCATCACTTCCCTAGATTTCCTTTTGGGTGCTCTATTAGGTCTCACCTATCAGGAAGAACATGTGGTATTTGTCCCTTAGGGACTGGCTTATTTCACTAACTATGATCTTTTCTAGAATCATCTATTCTGTTGCAAATGACTGGATTTCATTTTTTTTTACCACTGTGTAGTATTCGGTAGCATACATATCCCACAATTTCTATAACGTGGAGGTACAGGTATCTCTTGTGTGTAGTGAATTCATTTCCCTTGGGTAAGTTCCCAGGGGTGGGATTCCTGGGTTATATAAGGTAGGACTATATTCAGATTCTTGAAGTATCTCCATAGTGTCTTCCATAGTGGCTTTACCAGTTTGCATTCCCACCTACAGTGGATTAGGGTACTTTTTCCCCCACATCCTCGCCAGCATTTGATGTTTGTTGATTTCTGTATGAAGCCATTCTAGCTGGGGTGAAGTGAAACCTCCTTGTGGTTTTGATTTGCATTTCCCTGACCACTAGTGATCCTGAACGTTTTTTCTACATCTGTTGGTAATTTGGACTTCCTCTTTTGAAAAATGTCTGAGTCTTGGCCCATCTCTTAACTGGGTTGTTTGTTTTGTTTTTTGAATTTCTTCATCTCTTTGTAAATTCTGGTTATTAATCCATATCCATTGCATAGCTTGCAAATAATTTCGCACATGCTGTCAGATGCCTCTTCACTTGCCTGAGTGTTTTTTGCCACACAGAGACTTCCCAATTTGATCTAATCCCATTTATTAATTTTGGCTTTGACTGCCTATTTCTCAGGTCTTTTCCAAGAACTCTTTACCTGTGCCAGTGTCTTGCAGGGTTTCACAAATGTTCTCTAATAACTGGATGGTGTAGGGTCATAGATTTAGATCTTTAATCCGTGTTGAGTGGAGTTTTGTGTAAGGCGTAAGATAGGGGTCTTCACTCATACTTCTGCAATACATAATAATTTAAAAAGTGAAAAGGAATTTGATGATTCCCTGTAAATTGGAATGATGTAGTCATGGATTTGACGAATGAGCTTGTTAAAATAGCCAAGCTACAATGTGATTCACAGATTCAATGCATTTCCTGTGAAATAGCCTGACATTTTTTCCAGGAAAAGGAAGAAACTTCAAGAATTCACATGAAGAAAATCAAGGTTTGTGATGGCAAAGCAGGAGGCTTCATCACATCTGAGCTAAATCAAGCCTGGTGCTGGGATAAGATAGACACCCAGAGCCCTGGGACAGAACAGAACCTAGAAATTTAGGAACATGTTCTGAGAATGTGAGTTCTGAGAATGCATGGTGAAAAAAGCACAGGATGGGGATGGGTTTCCTGTCGTTACCTGGGTTTGGGGAAACTTGAATGCACCTAAAATAATTCAATTATGATGTCATCTCATACCACATACAGAAACAGAGTGAACTTGAGGAATGCCTTAAAAGCAAGAGCCGAGACAGTACAGTTCTAGAAGAAAACACTGGACAAAAGCAAGCTGACATTGGTTTGGGCAATGATATTTTGAAAATCTCCAAAGTACAGGCAACCAAGCAAAAATAGGCAAAAGAATATGGATCCAACCACAGAGCTTCTGCAGAATAAAGAGAGTGATTGAAGAACCAGGAGTCGCCCGAAGATGGGGATAAAGTATTTTCAGATCACACCCGTAGGGGCCAATGTTGTGGCCCCGCAGGTTAACCTGCCATCCCTATGCATCATCACTCAGCAGCATGGGTTCAGACCCTGCTTGCTGCATTTCAAATCCAGCTCCCTGCTCATGGACCAGGGAACTCTGTCAACGATGACTCAAGTGTGTGTCCCCTTCAAGCCTCGTGGGAAACTGGAGGAAGTTCCAGGCTCCTGGCTACAGTCTTGCCCTTGCCCAGCCTTTGCAGCCATTCAGGAAGGAAACCAGTGGATGGAAGCTTCTCTCTCCCTCTGTTGGTCTCTTCCTCTCTTGCCATAACACTGCCTTTCAAATAAAATAAGTAGATATTTAAAAGAAATGAAAGATAACTGTACATATGAATAGGAGCCTATCTCCTAATGTTGAATGAACTCAAGCAACTGAATCCCAAGGGAAGAAATCAATTATTCAAATGCAGTGACTGACAAGGTGGTGACAGGAGCGGCCTTGAAGGTATCACATGGGATTCCTGCTCCTGTATGGATGCTTATGTTTAGGTCCTAGTTTGGGTCCAGTTTCAGATTCCTGCCAATGTGCACTCTGAGGGGCAGTGCGAGAATCTGAGTTAATCCCATGTGTGAGACCTGGACTGAATTCCATGCACCTGGCTGTGATCTGACCCAACTCCTCTTTTATGGCATCTGGGAAGTTACCCAGGATTCAGTAGACCACTGTCTGTCAGTCTCTGTTGCTTTTTCTTTTTGGACAAATACACAAATACAGGTTTTAAAGAGGTAAAAGTATATCTGTAATTTTTAAAATAAAATAAATAAAGGCAAACGTATAAAAATGCTTTATATGTAATCATCATGCATGTGCATGTTGGAGAAACAATGAGATACCCCATCCCTTTGTTAGACTGAGTATCACCAGACATACCAGAGCTGACACATGTTGTGCAGGAAGAGAGAGAAGATAACCTGGTAAAGGCTGGAGTCAGGTAAATTAGGAAAGCTTTCATGGAAAACATCAGAAGCTGAGAAATAGAATTATCACAGGATCCTCCAACACCATGCCTGGGTAGAAGGAATATGAAATCCCAGGGAGGAGACCACAGGATCCAGAGTCACTATGGCAAACAGCTCTGCAGTCCCATGTTCAATTAAAGCAGCGTCATTCTCAAGAGGTCACACATATAATCCAGTGAAATTAGCCTTGAGGAAGGATGGATAATGGACAAATGGACAGAGTTATATTTTAACAGGAAGTTTATAAGGCAGTAAAGAGGAAGAAATTCTGATGTCTTGGATAACTTGGATAATGCTGAGAATAATGCCTAAGGATAATGTGTCAGTAAATGTACAGTATACCATCTAGTCCAAGAAGACAGATAATATGTGATGCTAGTTACATGGGATAAAAGGATGAACTCACGGAGACATAATACAATTGTGAAGACCAAAGTCTGAGTGTGGGGGTAACAGAGGAGACGGTGGAGCAAGGTCAGAGTTTCAGTCCCACAGGATCCACACACTGAGGGATCTACTGTACAGCATGGTGACAGAGGTTAAGAGAATATTGTGTCTACAGAATTCCAACACAGGAAACTGACATTCGACCATGGGAACATGTGGATTTTGTGATGAGCATGTCAATAAGAATGACTTCATAATTCCATCAATTTGATACAGTCATTTTTGAACACATATCATTTATCTCATGTCTATGTTCAGTTATTATTTATCAAACATTTACGAAAAGGCAATGACAAAAATGGCCAACTGCAGATTAAGTTCTCTGAATACTGGGGTTGTGTTTGCCAATGTTTTATGCAGATGATAAATAAATGCCAGTTCATTCAAGGACTGGCAGGTGGAACCCAGGAGCAGGGAACTGCAATAGCGTTCGCACGTTTTTCATGGGGACTCCTAACTGATCCATCATCTGCTGTCTTCAGAATGTATTTTCACTTCCAAGTATAGAATTAGTGTAAAAGTGCTCTGTCCAGAACTCTGATATGCAGCCTGGGTGTCTCCCTCTCTAAATAGATGAAAGACGACAAATGGATTGATGACCACAGTCAGCATAGACATGGAGTGAAGAGCAGGGATTTTGGACACATGGTTGCTGGGACTGGCTCTTCCTGCAGCTGTGATCCAGCCTCAGGACACTGGTCATCATGCTGGAGCCACAGACACAGCTCCCCGTGATGTGGACTCCAGCTCCAGAGTGCACAGCCACTGTGTGTCCCACTTTCTGCTCTCCCTGAACCACAGCAGGTGCAGGGGGTCCCACGACACTGGAGCAGAACCAGATCAGCTGGAAGTGCACACCCAACACTTTCCATTCAGTGATGACCTTGACTACTGATGTCCAGTGCATTTCCTTCCTGAGATCAGGCAGGGAGCCCCCCAGGAGGGTCCCAGGACCTAGAGGATGAGGAAGTCCCTGTAGGCTTCCCAGGTGCCTGCAGAAGCTCAGCCTGAGACACAGCTGAGCTGCAAGTACAGTCCTGAGTGCTGTGACATTCACACAGGGACCACAGACTGTTCCAGGATTAAAGGGGAAATGCAGGTCAGGTTAAAGTCTATCGAAAGTTTGTGTGGATCACCCACATGTAAAGTCAAAGGTTGGTTCAGTGCACACTTGCTGGTTGTGGCAGGAGAGGGATGAGTGGAATAGTTGCTGTTTAACAGATTCAACGACCCTGTCTAGGCTTTCCCTGGTTATACAGGGAAAACTGAAACTGTCCAAAGCTTTCAGTGCCCTGAGGGTGCTGTCCTGAGTCAGGTTGGAAGAGACTCAATAGTGTCCTCAATATTCCCACATCTCTGATCCTGGTGAGCGACAGTCGCTGTCCATGAACCAAATTGTTCATTTAGGACTTCTTCCTTTTACATCAAACTTTCTCTCCGTCATTGAAGTTGGGAGGGACAGAATCAAAAACTAGAATTCTTCCCTCAAAACTGTTACAGGACAGCAAACCCCAATTCCCTGACAGGAAACCAGGGCTTCATCTCCCTCTGCGCCTGTGCAGGACCAGAATCTGGCCTAGTACGTTTTGTGTGCCCCCTGGTGGAGCCGCGCTCCCCTGCAGGGAGGTTTGTGTCTGGGCTCAGTGTGAGGGCCCCTCACTGTATCTCTGGCACAGAAATAGGTGGCCGTGTCCGCGGCTGTCAGACTGGTCATTTTCAGATCCACCGTGGTCGAGGTTTTGGAGATGGTGAATCGGCCTTTTGCCCAGCTCGCGTAGTATGTGCTACCACCAGTACTAATGGTTCCGATCCATTCCAGCCCCTCCCCTGGAGCCTGGCGGACCCAGCTCATTGCATTGCTACTGAGGTCGATTCCAGAGACTGTGCAGGTGATTGTCAGGGTTTCGTCAGGCTTGACCAGGCGACCCCCGGACTCCTCCAGCGACTGACACTGGACACCTGCAAACACAGACGACATGGTCAGGACACTGTCACTCACACTCTCTGTGTCTCTCACTCACGTTCTCTCCCAGACTCAGTGCCCCGCATTCTCCATCATTACCTTTGAGCACAGCGACCAGGAGAAGCCAGCGCAGCCCAGTCTCCATGGTGAGCGTCTGTGTTGAGTGTGATCACTGAGTGGACACCTGGGAGTCCTGGGGCTGGAGCTCCTGTTCCAGAGCTGCAGGGTGAGGGTTGGGCTGGTTTCATGGGCAGAGGGAGGCACTATTTGCATGTGCTGCTGCTATATAGCAGGCATGGGGTCAGATGCCTCAGACAGGAGAGAGCCCAGGGCAGACGTGGTGACCTGGGTGTGTAGGGTGATGGCTATGATAGGATTTAGATCATGTGAATTTTTATGTTATCATTATTTTACAAAGTTGAAGGCAATGACCTTGTTTCATTTTAATTTGTGTGTACCCTTCATATCCAGTGTTAGCAATATCATGTCCCTCATTTATTTAAATACCCATTAGTTTCTTTTCATCTGTATGATAGACATTGGGACAGTGATAGAGAGAGAAGGGGTGAGAGAGACAGAAATGTAGAGATGGACAGAAAAGGTGACAATGGGAAATTTCTGCCTTTGGGTTGACAGCCCCAGACATCCCAAATGCCTATGACATCTAGGAGTTAGTCTTTCTGAACCCTGGAGCAAGAAAATGTGACTGTAATTCCAACGTCAGACATAGGGGTTCATTTGCTTGTAGCATCACCTACAGTTTCCCATGATGCATTATGAGGGAAAAGTGGGGGAAGCCGTGAGGCTGGACTCAGGCAGTTCTCTGATGGGAACTCGGGTGTCCCTAGTGGGGACTTAGCCTATTTCCTCTAATGCCTGTCGCCCACTTTTAAACAGATGAAGGACTGCAAGTCCATTTTTTATGGTTAACTATTTTTTTTTCCTTATTCATTCATTGCCTTAAAGTTTAAAAACTATTTAAACTGTTTAAAATTGTTCCTGAACACAGAAGTCTGTACATGGTAGTGGGGTTTATGTGCTCCTGGAATGTGCATGGTAGAAATGGGCACAGATCAACTCCCTGTCATGTATATTTTCCACCTCCTTTCCATCACTATGTTGGGAGGCCTGGAGACCTCAGTTCTAGTTATTTGTGGAACCTGTCGTGGGTTGTGGTGAACTGAGTCAGCCCACTGTGGTGTGGGCAGAATTATTCCTTCCTGTGAGTGGTGCTTTGTGTCCTGGTATCAGCCTTCCCCTGTTCCCCCCTCTTCCCTGTGTCTAGTAATCATGACTCTGAGTTGAGATCAAGCACTGGGTAGAGAAGTCACTGTGTCACAATTCATCTGCAGTCCTGGGTTCAGCTTACAGTTTTGTTCACAGTAGTTCAGTCAACAAAGATCAAGTGTGCATAAAACAGTGAATGGATTCTTTCACATTTGGACATAGAATCTTATTCAGTATTAAGAATGAGATTGTTAGGCCAGCGCCGCGGCTTACTAGGCTAATCCTCTGCCTAGCAGCGCCGGCACACCGGGTTCTAGTCCCGGTCGGGGCGCCGGATTCTGTCCAGGTTGCCCCTCTTCCAGGCAAGCTCTCTGCTGTGGCCTGGGAGTGCAGTGGAGGATGGCCCAGGTGCTTGGGCCCTGCACCCCATGGGAGCCCAGGAAAAGCACCTGGCTCCTGGCTCCTGCCATTGGATCAGCGTGGTGTGCTGGCCGCAGCGCGCCGGCCGCGGCGGCCATTGGAGGGTGAACCAACAGCAAAGGAAGACTTTTCTCTCTGTCTCTCTCTCTCACTGTCCACTCTGCCTGTCAAAAAAAAAAAAAAAAAAAAAAAGAAAAGAAAAGAATGAGATTGTTCTGTCATTATGAAACGTGGGTCAGCCTGGAGCATAATATGCTAACAGAAATAACCAGGTAGATGTGGACACATAGTATGTGACATTAGTTATATATGCAGCCCTCAAGCTTGAACTCACAGAGGTAGGCAGTGCAATGGTGATCACTGTGTACCATGACCCAAGTGTTTGTCCCCTTCCTACCCTGCGGGAAACTGGGGGAAGTTCCAGGCTCTTGGATTCATGCTGAGCCATCCCAGCCTTTGCAGCCATTCACAAAGTGAACCAGTGGAAGGAATTCTCCCTCCATCTGTTGGTCTCTTCCTCTCTTGCTATAACACTGTCATTCACATTTTTTTGTAGGGTCAGCAGCAACACGGAAAGCCCAAAACCATTTTTGGAGGCACAGTGATTTCCTTCTTAACTGAATTGCCTGGGCTCTGGTCTTGGGAGCCTGATGGGAGGATGAGGACCAGTAAAATGGAAACAGAGAGGGAAATGTCCCCTAAAGAATAAGGGCAGAAGAGGTGTCTGGCTAGTGTTCACTTGGATTCTGAGCTTAGGTGAAGTCCATGGGCCAGAAACCCATGCCTACTGGGATAGAGTGTGCATGAATATAACTGTGTTTTGAGAATACAGGCTTTATATGGAGACACATCTCAAAGCATCCATGACAAAAGAGTATAAATGGTTTCTAATATGAAGAGGCCTCCATTCCTTTCTGATGTCAGGCCAGGTTGTGGCATTCAAGCCCCAGCACCTATGGGTATCTCCTGGGCCTTGATAATTTTCCTTCTATTTAGTAGGGGTTTCTGTGCCAACCATGTCCAGCTAGGTGCCTACTGGTACCAGGGAGTCTTTCTAACCCAGTGCAGTATAAATCCAGCTTCTGTTCGATTTTTGGCTGAAGCAGCTTCTGCTTCTCACACAGTCTCCTTCACAGACTGCATGAGGCTCTGAGCTTTGTGAACCAGCATGTCTGTGGCCTGCTCAGACTCCTTGTCGCTGATGGGAGTCCGGCCCAGCATGGTAGCCTTCACTGTGGACAGGATTTTGAGCTGGGTGCTTATAGTTGGGATTCGTTCACACACCTGTAAGAGAGGTTGGTTCTAATCCGCTTATCTGTGCACTGCTTGGCAACCTCCTTGGCCAACCGAGTCACCTCATCCGAGGCCTTGGTGATGTCCTTGGCACACTGAATGAGTGCCCGCTTGGTACCACTGCCTCCTCTCACAAGCCGAGACATCTCGGCCATCAGCAGAGCCATGCGTTTGGCTGCTGCAATGATGTCACTGCCCTTGTTGGACCATTTGCGAGCTTCATCATGGAGCTGCCTGGCAGCCATCATCATTGGCTGGTTAATCACCTCCCTGGCATTCTGTGAAGGCTAAAATAAAATAGATACTTAAAATAACTTGAAGATTAATTATACATATGATTAGGAGCCTATTTCCTAATGTTGAAAGATCTCAAGCAACTGAATCCCAAGGGAAGCAATCAATTCCTTAAATGCAGTGATGATAAGGTGGAGACAGGAGCAGCACTGGAGTGAGCCTGAGGGATTCCTGCCTCCCGTGTCAGGATGCTTAGTGCTGCATCCTAGTTTGGTTCCAGTTTCAGAGTCCTGTCTAAGCCCCTCTGGGAGGCCGTAGGTGAAGTTCCTAGTAGTCCTACGTGGGAGCCCTGGACAGAATTCCAAGCACCTGGCTGTCGCCTGACCCAGCTGAAGCTTTGTAGCCATTGGGGAAGTGACCCAGGAGTTAGATCACTGTCAGTCTCCGTCTCTTTGTGGTTTTGGACAAATACATACAGACAATTTTTTAAATAAAATGATAAATTTTTTTGACAGGCAGAGTAGACAGTGAGAGAGAGAGACAGAGAGAAAGGTCTTCCTTTACCATTGCTTCACCCTCCAATGGCCGCTGCAGCTGGCGCACCACACTGATCCGAAGGCAGGAGCCAGGTGCTTCTCCTGGTCTCCCATGTGGGCACAGGGCCATCCTCCACTGCATTCCCTGCCCACAGCATAGAGCTGGCCTGGAATAGGGGCAACCGGGACAGAATCTAGTGCCCCAGCCAGGACTAGAACACAGGGTGCAGGCGCCGCAGGTGGAGGATTAGCCTAATGAGCCGTGGAGCTGGCCAACAAAATGATAAATTTTAAATTTTATGGTACACCTATAAATTTTAAAAGAAGATATAAAGGCAAGCATATAAAATGCTACAAATGGGGGAACATCATGTATGTTCTTGTTAGAAGCACAATGAGACATCGCATCGCTCCTGTTAGAATGCCTATTACCAGACATACCAGAGCTGACATGTTTTATGGAGGTAGAGAGAGATGATAACCCTGGTACAAGTCTGTGTCAGGTTAATTAGTAAAACCGTATGGAAAAGCATCAAAAACTGAGAAATAGAATTATTGCATGATGTTCACGCACCATTGCATGGACAATGAATATGAAATCCCAGGGAGGTGTCCACGGGATCTGCAATCAGTATGGCAAACACCTCTGCAGTTCCTTGTTGATTTAAAAGAGTTCACACATATGATCCAGTGACATCTCATGGAAGAAAGAATGGAAAATGAAAGAAATGGACAAAGTTACATTTTAATAGGAAGTTTACAAGCAGTAGAGTAAGAAATTCTGTAATTTTGGTCAACTTGGATGACCCTGGAAAATAATGTTCCTAGGATAATATGTCAGTAAAAGTACACTTTCCATTCAGTGATGACCTTGACTGCTAATGTCCAAGTCATTTCCCTCCTGAGTTCAGGCCAGGAAGACACATAATATGTGATGCTACCTACGTGGGAAAAAAAGCTGAAGGCACAGAGGCAGGAAGTACAGTGGTGAAGACCAAAGTCTGAGCGAGGGAGGAACAGAGGTGATGGTGGACCAAGGTCAGAGTTTCAGTCCTACAGGATCCACACACTGAGACATCTCCTGCACAGCATGGTGACAGAGCTTAAGAGAATATTGTGAGTGGAAAATCCTAAAAGCAGGAGACAGCTGAACTCCACCAAAAACATGTGTTGAGGTATGAATGTGTCAGCAAGTCTGAGTTCATAATTCCACTCAATATGCATTCATTTTGTCCACACATATCATTGTACCTCATAGAGCTATACTCAATTCTTATTTATAAAACATTCATGAATATGAAATGGCAACGATGATCAATCATGAAGATTCAGATCTCTGAATACTGGTGTTGTGTTGGCCAATGTTTTATGGAGATGATAAATGAAGGCAGTTGACTCAGGCTTGGCAGCTGGAACCCAGGAGGTTGGAACTGCATCAGTGTTCCCACCTTGGTGATGGGGCCTCATAACAGATCCATCATCTACTGTCTTCCAGGGTGCATTGTCCGTTACAAGTGTGGGAAATGTGTAAATGGGCTCTGTCCAGGACTCTGATATGCAGCCTGGGTGTCTCCCATCTAAAACTGATCTAAGACTCCAAATGGATTGATGACCCAGTCAGCATAGACATGGAGTGAAGAGCAGGGACTCTGGACACATGGTCGCTGGGACTGGCTCTTCCTGCAGCTGTGGTTCAGCCTCAGGACACTGATCATCATGCTGGAGCCACAGACACAGCTCCCCATGATGTGGACTCCAGCCCCAGAGTGCACAGCCACTGTGTGTCCCACTTTCTGCTCTGCTGAACCACAGCAGGTGCAGGGGGTCCCATGATACTGGAGAAGAACCAGATCAGCTGGCAGTGCACACCCAACACTTTCCATTCAGTGATGACCTTGACTGCTGATGTCCAGTGCATTTCCCTCCTGAGTTCAGGCAGGGAGCCCCCCAGGAGGGTCCCAGGACCTAGAGGATGAGGAAGTCCCTGTAGGCTTCCCAGGTGCCTGCAGAAGCTCAGCCTGAGACACAGCTGAGCTGCAAGTACATTCCTGAGTGCTGTGACGTTCACACAGGGACCACAGACTGTTCATGTTAAAGGGAAATGGAAATCGAGCATAAAGTCTATCGAAAGTTTGTGTGGATCACCCACATGTAAAGTCAAAGGTTGGTTCAGTTCAACACACTTGCTCCTTTTGACAGGCTACAGATACTTAAATAGCTGATTTATAAAGACCAAGAACCCTGCCTCAGCTGTCCTGGTAGAAAGGGAAAACTAAAATTGTCCTAAAGTCGGCAGTGCCCTGAGAGCGTTGTCCTGACTCAGAGTGGACAACACTCACGTTGTACCCAGATAGACCCACATTTCTGATCCTGGAGACCACTGAACCTGAATTGGTTCATATAGGACTTCTCCTGTCACATCAAACTTCTCTGTGTCAGGAATTCAGTAGCAGGGACAGAATCATAAAAGAAGAAGTCTTCCCTCAAAACTGTTACAGGAGAGGAAACCCGAATTACCTGACAGGAAACCAGGGCTTCATCTCCCTCTGCGCCTGTGCAGGACCAGAATCTGCGCTCAGTGAGTCTTGTGCGCCCCCTGGTGGAGCCTCGCGTCCCTGCAGGGAGGTTTGTGTCTGGGCTCAGCCTGAGGGCCCCTCACTGTGTCTCTGGCACAGAAATAGGTGGCCGTGTCCGCGGCTGTCAGACTGGTCATTTTCAGATCCACCGTGGTCGAGGTTCTGGAGATGGTGAATCGGCCTTTTGCCCAGCTCGCGTAGTATGCGCTACCACCAGTATTAATGAATCCGATGTATTCCAGCCCCTCCCCTGGAGCCTGGCGGACCCAGATCATTGCATAGCTACTGATGGAGAATCCAGAGACTCCCATGCGGGTGCAGGGCCCAAGCACTTGGGCCATCCTCCACTGCCCTCCTGGGCCACAGCAGAGAGCTGGACTGGAAGAGGAGCAACTGGGACTAGAATCCGGCACTAATATGGGATGCCGGTGCTGCAGGTGAGGGTTAGCCAAGTGAGCCCTGGCTCGGGCCCTTAATTTATATTTTGAACATTTATTTATTTATTTGAAAGTCAAAGTTACACACACAGAGAGAAGGAGAGGCAGAGAGAGAGAGAGAGAGAGAGAGATCGAGAGAGAGAGAGAGAGAGAGAGAGAGAGAGAGAGAAATCACTTCCAATTAGTCACAACAGATAGAGCTTAGCGGCTTGGAAGCCAGGAGCCAGGAGCTTCTTCCAGATCCCCATGCGGGTACAAGGAACCAAGGACTTGGGCCGTCTTCTACCACTTTCCCTGGCTGTAGCAGAGAGCTGGATTGGAAGTAGAGCAGCTGGGACTTGAACCGGTGCACATGTAGGATGCCAGTACTGCAGATTTGGTTTGTAACATACTATGGCCCAGCACCGGCCCCACCTTTACTTTTTCACAAGCAGGAAGGAGGGCCTGAGGTGGAGAGGCTGGTTCTTGAGCCATCACTCCAACACAGGGTGTGGGCTCCCAACAAGGGCTCAGCTCACTGCACAACAGTGCCTGCCCCTGTGTTGTGTCTGCACAAGCACAGAAATGTGATACTGGCATGAGGGATACCTCCCTTGAACACGTGCACAGTTACTGAAGGAATCACAGACAGGCTGTGCTGTGTCCAGGGGCTCTAGTCTGGTAGGAGGCACCTCCACACTCTACACCTCTGTTCATCACACAGGACTTCCCACTCCACCTAACAGCTCCAGGAGCGATGTGCGCTCTGTACCGTCATTGGTTGTGGTTGTCCAGTTTTCCTAATGATTTTGTTAATGTGCTGTTGTGGGGAGCAACTCGGACTAGACTAAGTTACTGGAATTAAGACTTATTCTATGCATCTGCTCTCCCACAATATGGCGCTGAGAAGGGAGAAATAGCTTCTGCTCAGCTGCCTCCAGTTCAACCAATAAACTGTAGGACCTGCTCCTGATTGGAGGAGAGCAGCGTACTCGGCGTGTGGGTAGCAGAGTTGGGATTGGTGGAAGAGGACTATAAAGGAGGAGAGAGACAACATGCACCAGGAACATCTAAGGGGAACATCTATCTGAAGGAACACCTGTGCAGCCCCCGAGAGAGCCGGCCGGCGGTGTGCTGCTCCCCTGCGGAAGTGGGGAATGTGGCAGGGGGAACCGCCCTTCCACGGAGGTGGAAGGGACAGTAGCCAACCCGGGAAGGACCAGCAGCCAACCCGGGAAGAACCAGCAGCAAACCCGGGAAGGGCCGAGCAGACGAAAGAACAGCGCAGGGTCCTGTGTCGTTCCTCCACGAAGACGGGGAGCGACAGCTGTGAAGGGTTGAAATAGTGAGTTTTTCATGTATATGATGTTAAATTGTGACTGGGTAGGATTTATGTAAGAGCAATCTTTGAAGATACTGGCACATGAATGTGTTTCTTCCAAATTTGAAGTCGAATGTCATTGAAATAACTTTTTTTAAAAAAGCAATTCATGGCTTTTTAGGTTTTAGTGTGTGTGTGTGTTAAGAATTGAGTACACATCAAAACACCTGTGTGCTGGATATTAACACCAATGAAATATCAGTTATGGACCAAAAAGTGCCAGTCCGTGAACTCCCACCCCAAAAGTTCACCAATCTCATACTTTAGCTGGTGTGTGGCACATCGGGTTAAAGCCCTGGCCTGAAGCGCCGGCATCTGAAATGAGCGCCGGTCTAGTCCTGGCTGCTCCTCTTCCCATCCAGCTCTCTGCTATGGCCTGGGAAGCAGTAGAAGATGGCCCAAGTCTTTGGGCCCCTGAATCTACATGGGAGACCCCAAGAAGCTCCTGGCCCTTGCCTTCGGATCGGAACAATTTCGGCCATTGTGACCAACTGGGGAGAGAACCAGTGGATGGAAGACTTCTCTCTGTGTGTCTCTACCTTTTTTAAAAATTGCCAAATCCCGCTGTTGCTGGCCGGCACCAGGGCTCACTAGGCTAATCTTCCGCCTTGCGGTGCCGGCACACCAGGTTCTAGTCCCGGTAGGGGCGCCAGATTCTCTCCCGGTTGCCCCTCTTCCAGTCCAGCTCTCTGCTGTGGCCCCGGAGTGCAGTGGAGGATGGCTCAAGTGCTTGTGCCCTGCACCCCATGGGAGACCAGGAGAAGCACCTGGCTCCTGCCGTGGCGGCCAATGGAGGGTGAACCAACGGCAAAAGGAAAACCTTTCTCTCTGTCTCTCTCTCTCTGTCCACTCTGCCTGTCAAAAAAAAAAAAAATCCTGCTGTTGCTTACAGGGAATATGAAGTCTGAGGGATGTGTCCAAGCGATCTGAGGGCGCCATGTCTAGACATTTGCAGTCCCATCTCCAACTACAGTGACCTCCTTCAGAACAGTTAGTTCATGAACATGGAGCACTTTGGCTGGATTCTGTTTTTGACAGACAGATGAATAAAGGACCAGGTTTCACACA
The DNA here is from genome assembly GCF_051225735.1 of Oryctolagus cuniculus. Lineage (NCBI taxonomy): Eukaryota > Metazoa > Chordata > Mammalia > Lagomorpha > Leporidae > Oryctolagus > Oryctolagus cuniculus. Next base: position 52,391,664 of record NC_142886.1, read on the forward strand.
GGTGCATCTTAGTGTGGTGTTCCACGTGCTGGTGTCTGTCTGTCTGTTCTTCACAATTTCTCTGCTGGGCAATTTGCTTCCCAATGCTGTTGAGCTGTGATAGATACAGAGGCAGCCCCACATGTTCAAAGTGTGTGGTGAGTGCGACTCAGCTGTGCCTCTCTCACTCTTCATCACAACTACACCAAGAGCAAATATGACATCCCACAGTGCTGCCCACTGCCCCTGTGTCACCCTGCCCTGGCCCACCTCCTCCTGTCACATTAAGGCCTGAGCCCCTTTGGGCTCCTTCACAATGGATTCATCCTGTTCAGTGCTGAGCATCATGTAGGTTTCCAGGGGCAGAAGTTGAAGGCACTGAGTTTGCAGGTCCTGTAGGGCACAGGTGAATGAGGGTTTCTTAGTTTTTAACCAAAATATCTGAAATTCTGATAAGAGAAAAACTGAAATAAATTAGAGTAAGTATATTGTATTTTGCACAAATGTGCAGCGCATTAATCTTAACTGTTAGCAAATTCAATGGATATAAGGTAAATAATAAAATGAAAGTTGCATTGTTTAAGATATGCACCTCCCCCTAGGGAGTGCAATGGTCTCACATGTGACTCTAGCGCCCAACACCAGATTCCTGTTCCTGCAGCCCCAGGAACCACAAATGTATGGGAGGGTCTCTCTAAAGGTCATATTCCCTTCAATGCAGGCAGCAACCCTCATGGCCTTGTCCCATCCTTAGAGCCCCTCTCAATGGGATCACTGGGTGGTGAGGTCCCCACATGCATGATGGGAGGCTCCGTGCATCAAGTATGGAGGGTAAGTTCCACCTAACATGCAGCCTTCAGCTGCTCAGTTGGAGCGACCACACACGCACACCAAGCAGTGCTGGCTCTGCTCACGGCTCTGCAGGAACAGCATCCTCAGCCTCAACGCCCCAGACCCTGCTCCTCTGTGTCCACTGAGTAATAAAGTTATCAACCTGTAGGAGGAAACCATCATGACCAATGTCCTGGTGAAATCCTGTAGACAATGTTCGTGAGCAGAGTCCACCCCAGACACTGTGCCAGCACTGATCCCCCAAGACACAGAAGTCTGCTTCTTCAGGGGATGGCTCCACCCCCAAAGCTGAGGACTGGGGAGGAGAAGCATGGCACGTGGGGAAGTGACAGTCGGGGACAGGGTCCAGCAGCAGGAGGGAGAGGACCTGGTGGAGGGGTGGGCTCTTCCTCTGCAGGAGGGTAAGGACAGGTGGAAGGGCCACACAACTGGGACCCCAGTGCCTGCAGCAGAACACTGAGTCAGGAGGTCTGATCAGGTGTCCTTGTCCCTGGCAAACCCCACACTGACCACCACTGAGTAAAACTAGCACAGGTGCCTGGGAGATGTGGAATGACATCGTCTCTGGGGAGTGCATCCAGTGACGACTCCACGTCATGAGTGGATTCAATGTCAGGGCCTCATGGAGGAAGCTGAGGTCTCCAGTGCCCTGAACAGGACCACATGGAATGCTGGGAGCAGCCTGTGGGGGTGGATGTGGTTTGTCCTCACAGCATCAGTGCTGAACATGGCCCCAACATGATAGCAATGACAGGGGGTGCACGGTCTGGATGTTTACATGAAAAGCATGGAATAACAGGATCTGACATCAGATGCAAAGTCCATTGTACAACTACTGGAAGGAAACATAGGGCAGAATCTCCCTGATAGTGGTCTGTCCATGATTTCCCTTTTGGATCTCCAGAGTTCAGGCAACGTAAGAAAACCTCTTCAGATGATGCTGCATAAACTACAGAGCTTCTATACTGCAAGTGGACCGATGAGACGTGAGCAGCCTATACACACACGGAAGTAACTATTTTCATACAGAATGTATGATCAGTAGCCTGTATCCCAAAGGAACAAAAGGACTGTCTGCACGAGCTGTGTTTAAAACTGGCCCTGAGTCTTCTAACATCTCAAAATACCTGTTTTACACAACTGGCTTCATCCTGAACAACAGGTTCTGTGTCATCAGGCCTACAATGCGTGTGGAAGGAAACCTCCCTCCTCTGCCTGTGGCAGAGTGTGTCCTCAAAGTGTGCGTGTTTTGGAGTGATTCCAGGGTGACCGTGGGAGAAGTGGGGGAGCTCTGCGAGTGAGGCCTAGTGGGATTTGTTCATTTCTGGGGAATCTGCTATGGAGGAGATTACAGTAGATCTCCTGGGTCCCCAGCTTCAGCACAGAGCACAGTGCTGCTAGAGTCAGCCCTGGTCTCGTCTGAAGTTCTGTGTGGGGATGGGGTCCCTCCCATCCCTGTTCCCAATATTAGGATGCCTGAACACTGTATGATGTTCACAATATTAGGATGCCTGATGGCACAACATTCTCACTGTCTGATCCTGGACGTAAGCCTCTACAGATGTGAGCTCAATAAACCTTATTGCTCCATACACCTCCTCTCTGGGGTACTGCATGATGGTACTAACAGGCAGAATAAAACAGTCAAAGAACCACACTCAGCCTCTGCTCTGTTCCCACCTTAAACCAACACTTACCTGTGTCTCCAGGTTTAGATGAAGCCACTCAGAATTAGTCATTTCTACATCAGCTGAGAGAATTCCTTCAGGTTCTGTAGGAATCCTACATGAGAGAACAATTGCATTTTTGCAGGAGACATTTAGTAAACACATGGGGTTGATGCAGCTATCCTGGTGAAGAGCAGACAATTTGTCCGACAGAGCTGAGAGATGCAAGGATGATTTTGCTTCCACAGGAGGAGGAGCATGGCTGAGAACAGGTGTGGGCAGTCCCTGGAGGAAGGAGTCGGGGTCTCTGGACACACAGTCTCTGGGGCAGGCCCTTCATGCAGCAGGGATGCAGCTCCAGGGTTGGATCATTGGTGGACTCACAGGCACACAGTCCAGAACCACCTGGACTCTAGTGCAGACTTCACTGGGCTGTCCCACCTGCTGGTCTCCCTGAGATGGAGACAAGGCCAGCAGAGTGTGGGGAACAAGACCTCTCCACACCCAGTGTTTTCCATGAGTCTGACCCCTTGCACTACCAACGGCCACCTCTGCTTGCAAATGAGAGCAGGTCCGGGGATCCCAGGAGACGTGAGTGAGGAAGAGCAAGCAGGAGTTCTAGGAGCCACAGCCTGAGCCACCCCTGAGCTGCAGGTTAATCCCTGACCTGGGGTTTGGAGCACGTGGACCTCAACCTGTGAGTTCAGGGTGAGGAAGTGAAAGGGAGACGAGGGCACAGCTGTAGAGAATGCACACGGGAGCCCCAGGACCAGGACCACGGGGTCAGTTCACCCCTCAGGGCCCAGCTGTGCAGGAAGGGAGGGCATGGATGTGAAACACTGCAGCATCCATAGCCCCTGACCGGCTCTACACTGCCCCTGGGCTCTCAGCAGGGTCCCAGATGACGTCATCAGAGAATTCCACGGAGAGCTCTTCCGTGACTCGGGCTGGAAAAGCCTCCCCGGGTGCCCAGAGCTCCCTCAGGTCTCAGATGCTGGGACCCCAGAGATGTCATTCATTCCTCCAGAAACGACTCCATTTTCTTCATGTGACGTCTTCCCGTGATACCAAAACTTCTGCTCGTGATCGGTGTTAGGGACAGAATCAACCATCCAGATCGGAACGTAAGAAAGGTTTAGTGGACCACAAACCCCAATTTCCGGATGGGAGCCAGCGATTCACCTCCCACTGCATCTGGTCCTGGGTCTGTCTGCTCAGTGCGTCTCCTGCGCCCCCTGGTGGAGTCGCGCGTCCCTGCAGGGAGGTTTGTGTCTGGGCTCAGCCTGAGGGCCCCTCATTGTGTCTCTTGCACAGAAATGGTGGCCGTGTCCGCCGCTGTCAGACTGTTCATTTGCAGAGACACCGTGTTCTGGTTGGTGTTGCTGGAGATGGTGAATCGGCCATTCACCCAGCTCGCGTAGTATGTGCTACCACTACCAGCATAAATGTCTCCGATCCACTCCAGCCCCTCCCCTGGAGCCTGGCGGACCCAGCCCATGTTGTAGCTACTGAGGGAGAATCCAGAGACTGTGCAGGTGAGTGTCAGGGATCCTCCAGGCATGACCAGACGACCCCCGGACTCCTTCAGCTGCTCCTGATACTGGACACCTGCAAAACAGACCTCCTGGTCAGCACACTGTCACTGACACTCTCTGTGTCTCTCACTCACGTCCTCTCCCAGACTCAGTGCCCTGCCTTCCCCATCATTACCTTTGAGCACAGCGACCAGGAGAAGCCAGCGCAGCCCAGTCTCCATGGTGAGCGTCTGTGTTGAGTGCGATCACTGAGTGGACACCTGGGAGTGCTGGGGCTGGAGCTCCTGTGCCAGAGCTGCAGGGTGAGGGCTGGGCTGGTTTTCATGGGCAGAGGGAGGCCCTATCTGCATGTGCTGCCCCTATATTGCAGGCATGGGGTCAGACGCCTCAGACAGGACAGTGCCCAGGGCAGACGTGGTGTCCTGGGTGTGTAGGGTGATGGCTATGATACGATTCAGATCATATGAATGTTTATGTTATCATAATTTTAAAAGACTGAAGGCAATGACCTTGTTTCATTTTAATATGTGTGTACCCCTCATATCCAGTGTTAGCAATATCATGTCCCTCATTTATTTAAATAACCATTAGTTCCTTTTCATCTATATGAAAGACCTTGGTACAGTGATAGAGAGAGAAGGGGTCAGAGATACAGAAATGTAGAGATGGACAGAAAAGGTGACAATGGGAGATTTCTGCCTTTGGGTTGACAGCCCAGACATCCCAAATGCCTATGACCCCTAGGAGTTAGTCTTTCTGAACCCTGGAGCAAGAAACTGTGTCTGTAATTCAAACGTTGGTGGTAGGGCTCCTTTGCTCGTAGCGTCATCTACAGTTTCCCATGATGCATTATGAGGAAAAGTGTGGGAAGCCGTGAGGCTGGGCTCAGTCAGTTCTGTGATGGGAACACGGGTGTCCCTAGTGGGGACTTAGCCAATTTTGACCAAATGCCTGTCGCCCACTTTTAAACAGATGAAGGACTGCAAGTGGATTTTTTAAGGTTAACTATGTTTTGTTTCCTTATTCATCCATTGTCTTAAAGTTTAACAACTATTTAAACTGTTTAAAACTGTTCCTGAACTCAGAACACTGTATATGGTAGTGGGGTATGGAGTGCTACTGGAATGTGCATGGTAGAAATGGGCACAGATCAACTCAGTGTCATGCACATTTCCACCTCCTTTCAATCACTCTGAGTTGGGCAGCCTGGAGACCTCAGTTCTCGTTATTTGTGGAACCTGTCGTGAGTCAGCCCACTGTGGTGTGGGCAGAATTATTCCTTCCTGTGAGTGGTGCTTTGTGCCCTGGTATCAGCCTTCCCCTGTTCCCCCCTCTTCCTTGTTCTGTAACCATGACTCTGAGTTGAGGTCAAGCACTGGATAGAAGTCTCTGTGTCACAATTGAGCCGCCATCCTGTGTTCAGGTAATGCAACTTTGTTCCCAATAGTTCAGTCTACAATAAAGCAAGTGTGCATAGAAGAGTGAATGGATTCTTTCACATTTGGACATAGAATATTATTCAGTATTAAGAAGGAGGTCATTCTGTCAATAGGAAACATGGGTCTGCCTGGAACACCATATGCTAACAGAAATAATCCCAGTACACGTAGACACATAGTATGTGACATTAGTTATATATGCAGTCCACAAGATTGAACTCACAGAGGTAGGCAGTGCAATGTTGATCACTGTCTACCATGACCCAAGTGTTTGTCCCCTTCCAACCCTGTAGGAAACTGGAGGAAGTTCCAGGCTCCTGGTTTCTGGCTGAGCCATCTTCAGTCTTAGCAGCCATTCAGACGGAAACCTGTGGAAGGAAGATTCTCCCTCCATCTGTTGGTCTCTTCCTCTCTTGCTATAACACTGACTTTAAAATAAAATAAATAGATACTTAAAATAAATTGAAGATTAATTATACATATGATTAGGAGCCTGTTTCTTAATGTTGAATGATCTCAAGCAACTGAATCCCAAGGGAAGAAATCGATTGTTTAAATGCAGTGATGATAAGGTGGTGACAGGAGCAGCACTGGAGTGAGCCTGAGGGATTCCTGCCTCCCGTGTCAGGATGCTTAGTGCTGCGTCCTAGTTTGGTTCCAGTTCCAGATTCCTGCCTAAGCACACCCTGGCAGGCCATAGGTGAGGTTCCAAGTAGTCCCATGTGGACACATGGACAGAATTCCAAGAACCAGGCTGTTGCCTCATCCAGCTAAAGCATTTGTAGCCATTGGGGAAGTGACGCAGGAATTAGAAGATCACTGTCAGTCTCCGTCTCTTTGTGGTTTTGGACAAATACATACAGACAAATTTTTAAATAAAATGATAAATTTTAAAATTATATCATTTCTATAAATTATTAAAAGAAGATATATAGACAGATAAATAAAATGTTATCAGTCTGGGACCATCATGTATGTCCATGTTAGAAGCACAATGAGACATCGCATCGCTCCTGTTAGAATGGCTATTACCAGACATACCAGAGCTGACATGTTTTATGGAGGTAGAGAGAGATGATAACCCTGGTACAAGTCTGTGTCAGGTTAATTAGTAAAACCGTATGGAAAAGCATCAAAAACTAGAAATAGAATTATTACATGATGCTCAAGCACCATTGCATGGTACAATGAATATGAAATCCCAGGGAGGTGTCCACGGGATCTGCAATCAGTATGGCAAACACCTCTGCAGTTCCTTGTTCGTTTAAAGCACCATCAATCAAAAGAGTTCATACGTGTGATCCAGTGACATCTCATGAAAGCAAGAATGGAAAATGAAAGAAATGGACAAAGTTACATTTTAATAGGAAGTTTACAAGCAGTAGAGTAAGAAATTCTGTAATTTTGGACAACTTGGATGTTCCTGGAGAATAATGTGCCTAGGATAATATGTCAGTAAAAGTACACACTGCTAACCATCCAGGCCAGGAAGACACATAATATGTGATGCTACCTATGCGGGATAAAAGGCTGAACTCACAGAGGCAGGAAGTACAATGGTGAAGACCAAAGTCTGAGCGAGGGAGGAGCAGAGAATGGTGGAGCAATGTCAGAGTTCCAGTCCCACAGGATCCACACACTGAGGGATCTACTGTACAGCATGGTGAAAGAGGTTAAGAGAATATTGTGTTTGGAAATCTCCTAAGAGCAGGAGACAGCTGAACTCCACCAAAAACATGTGTTGAGGTATGAACGTGTCAGCAAGTCTGACTTCATAATTCCACTCAATATGCATTCATTTTGTCCACACATATCATTGTACCTCATAGAGCTATACTCAATTCTTATTTATGAAACATTTATGAATATGAAATGGCAACAATTGCCCATCATGAAGATTCAGATCTCTGAATACTGGTGTTGTGTTGGCCAATGTTTCATGGAGATGATAAACAAAGGCAGTGTACTGAAGGCTTGGCAGCTGGAACCCAGGAGCTTGGAACTGCATCAGTGTTCCCTCCTTGGTGATGGGGCCTCATAACACATCCATCATCTACTGTCTTTCAGGGTGCATTGTCAGTACAAGTATGGGAAAGCGTGTAAATGGGCTCCATCCAGCAATGTGATGTGCAGCATGGATGTCTCCCTCTCTAAATAGATGAAAGAGTAAAGTGGAGTGATAACTCCAGTCAGCATGACATGGAGTGAAGAGCAGGGACTCTGGACAAATGGTCTAAGACTGGCTCTTCCTGCAGCTGTGATTCAGCCTCAGGACATTGGTCATCATGCTGGAGCCACAGACACAGCTCCCCGTGATGTGGACTCCAGCCCCAGAGTGCACAGCCACTATGTGTCCCACTTTCTGCTCTCCCTGAACCACAGCAGGTGCAGGGGGTCCCACGACACTGGAGCAGAACCAGATCAGCTGGAAGTGCACACCCAACACTTTCCATTCAGTTATGACCTTGACTGCTGATGTCCAGCACATTTCTCTCTTGAGTTCAGGCAGGGAGCCCCCCAGGAGGGTCCCAGGACCTAGAGGATGAGGAAGTCCCTGTAGGCTTCCCAGGTGCCTGCAGAAGCTCAGCCTGAGACACAGCTGAGCTGCAAGTACATTCCTGAGTGCTGTGATGTTCACACAGGGACCACTGACTTTTCCAGGATTAAAGGGGAAATGCAGGTTGGGTTAAAGTCTGCAGAAAGTGAGTGTGGATCACACACATGTAGAGTCAAAAGTTGGTTCAGTGCACACTTGCTGGTTGTGGCAGGAGAGGGCTGAGTGGAATAGTTGCTGTTTAACAGATCAACGGCCCTGTCTCAGCTGTCCCTGGTTATACAGGGAAAACTGAAACTGTCCAAAGCTTTCAGTGCCCTGAGGGTGCTGTCGGGAGTCAGGTTGGAAGAGACTCAATAGTGTCCTCAATATTCCCACATCTCTGACCCTGGTGAGCACAGTAGCTGTCCATGAACCAAATTGTTCAATTAGGACTTCTTCCTTTTACATCAAACTTTCTCTCCGTCATTGAAGTTGGGAGGGACAGAATCAAAAAGTAGAATTCTTCCCTCAAAACTGTTACAGGACAGCAAACCCCAATTCCCTGATAGGAAACCAGGGCTTCATCTCCCTCTGCGCCTGTGCAGGACAGGAATCTGGGCTCAGTGCGTCTTGTGCGCCCCCTAGAAGAGCCTCACGCCCTTCAGGGAGGTTTGTGTCTGGGTTCAGTGTGAGGGCCCCTCACTGTGTCTCTGGCACAGAAATAGGTGGCTGTGTCCGCGGCTGTCAGACTGGTCATTTTCAGATCCATCGTGGTTGAGGTTTTGGAGATGGTGAATCGACCATTCACCCAGCTCGCGTAGTATGCGCTACCACCAGTACTAATCCATCCGATGTATTCCAGCCCCTCCCCTGGAGCCTGGCGGACCCAGCCCATGTTGTAGCTACTGAGGGAGAATCCAGAGACTGTGCAGGTGAGTGTCAGGGATCCTCCAGGCATGACCAGACGACCCCCGGACTCCTTCAGCTGCTCCTGATACTGGACACCTGCAAACACAGATGTCCTGGTCAGCACACTGTCACTGACACTCTCTGTGTCTCTCACTCACGTCCTCTCCCAGACTCAGTGTCCCGTGTTCTCCATCATTACCTTTGAGCACAGCGACCAGGAGAAGCCAGCGCAGCCCAGTCTCCATGGTGAGCGTCTGTGTTGAGTGCGATCACTGAGTGGACACCTGGGAGTCCTGGGGCTGGAGCTCCTGTGCCAGAGCTGCAGGGTGAGGGCTGGGCAGGTTTTCATGGGCAGAGGGAGGCCCTATCTGCATGGGCTGCCCCTATATTGCAGGCATGGGGTCAGACGCCTCAGACAGGACAGGGCCCAGGGCAGACGTGGTACCTGGGTGTGTAGGGTGATGGCTATGATACGATTCAGATCATATGAATTTTTATGTTATCATAATTTTAAAAAGTTGAAGGCAATGACCTTGTTTCATTCTAATATGAGTGTACCCTTAATATCTAGTGTTAGCAGTGTCATGTCATTCATTTATTTAAATAACCATTGGTTCCTTATCATCTGTATGATAGACATTGGTACAGTGATAGAGAGAGAAGGGGTGAGAGATACAGAAATGTAGAGATGGACAGAAAAGGTGACAATGGGAGATTTCTGCCTTTGGGTTGAGAGCCCCAGACATCCCAAATGCCTATGACCCCTAGGAGTTAGTCATTCTGAACCCTGAAGCAAGAAACTGTGTCTGTAATTTCAACGTCGGTGATAGGGGCTCCTTTGCTTGTAGCGTCATCTATAGTTTCTGATTATGCATTATCAGGAAAAAATGTGGGAAGCCGTGAGGCTGGGCTCAGTCAGTTCTGTGAAGGGAACACGGGTGTCCCTAGTGGGGACTTAGCCAATTTTGTTCTAATGCCTGTCGCCCACTTTAAAACAGATGAGACTGCAAGTACATTTTTAAGGTTAACTATTTTTTTTTCCTTATTCATTCATTGCCTTAAAGTTTAAAAACTATTTAAACTGTTTAAAACTGTTCCTGAACACAGAACTCTGTACATGGTAGTGGGGTTTGTGTGCTCCTGGAATGTGCATGGTAGAAATGGGCACAGATGAACTCAGTGTCATGCACATTTCCACCTCCTTTCCATCACTCTGTTGGGAGGCCTGGAGACCTCAGTTCTCGTTATTTGTGGAACCTGTCGTGTGTTGTGGTGAACTGAGTCAGCCCACTGTGGTGTGGGCAGAATTATTCCTTCCTGTGAGTGGTGCTTTGTGCCCTGGTATCAGCTGCCCTGTGTTCCCCCTCTTCCCTGTTCTGTTACTATGACTCTGAGTTGAGATCAAGCACTGGATAGAAGTCACTGAGTCACAAGTCACCCACAGTCCTGGGTTCAGCTATGCAGCTTTGTTGACACTAGTTCAGTCTACAAAAAAGCAAGTGTGCATAAAACAGTGAATGGATCCTTTCCCATTTGGATATGGAATATTATTCAATATTAAGAATGAGATTGTTCTGTCATTAGGAAATGTGGGTCTGCCTGGAGCATACATACTAAAAGAAATGATCCAGGTACATGTGGACACACAGTATGTGACATTAGTTATACATGCAGTCCACAAGCTTGAACTCACAGAGGTAGGCAGTGCAATGTTGATCACTGTCTACCATGACCCAAGTGTTTGTCCCCTTCCAGCCCCTTGGGAAGCTGGAGGAAATTCCAGGCTCCTGGTTTTTGGCTGAGCCATCCTCAGTCTTAGCAGCCATTCAGGAAGTGAACCAGTGGACGGAATCTTCTCTCTCCATGTGTTGGTCTCGTCATCTCTTGCTATAACACTGACTTTAAAATAAAATAGATACTTAAAATATATTGACGATTAATTATACATATGATTAGGAGCCTTTTTCCTAATGTTGAATGATCTCAAGCAACTGAATCCCAAGGGAAGAAATCAATTGTTTAAATGCAGTGATGATAAGGTGGTGACAGGAGCAGCACTGGAGTGAGCCTGAGGGATTCCTGCCTCCCGTATCAGGATGATTAGTGCTGTGTCCTAGGTTGTTCCTGTTTCAGATTCCTGCCTAAGCACACCCTGGCAGGCCGTAGGTGAGGTTCCAAGCAGTCCCACGTGGGAACCCTGGGCAGAATTCCAAGCACCTGGCTGTTGCCTGACCATATGAATCTTTTGTAGCCATTGGGGAAATGACCCAGGAGTTAGAAGATCACTGTCAGTCTCCGTCTCTTTGTGGTTTTGACAAATACATACAGACAAATTTTTAAATAATAAAATGATAAATTTTTTTGACAGACAGAGTGGACAGTGACAGAGAGAGAGACAGAGAGCAATGTCTTCCTTTACCATTGGTTCACCCTCCCATGGCCGCTGTAGCCGGCGCACCGAGCTAATCCGAAGCCAGGAACCAGGTGCTTTTCCTGGTCTCCCAAGCGGATGCAGGGCCCAAGCACTTGGGCCATCCTCCACTGCACTCCCGGGACACAGCAGAGAGCTGGCCTGGAAGAGGAGCAACTGGGACAGAATCCAGCGCCTGACCTGAACTAGAACCCAGGGTGCAGGTGCCGCAGGTGGAGGATTAGCCTAGTGAGCCTCCAATAAAATGATGAATTTTAAAATTTATGTTACCTCTATAAATTATTAAAAGAAGATATATAGACAGACATATAAAATGCTATCAATTTGGGACCATCATGTATGTCCATGTTAGAAGCACAATGAGACATCCCATCGCTCCTTTTAGAATGCCTATTACCAGAGATACCAGAGCTGACATGTTTTATGGAGGTAGAGAGAGATGATAACCCTGGTACAAGTCTGTGTCAGGTTAATTAGTAAAACCGTTATGGAAAAGCATCAAAAACTGAAATAGAATTATTACATGATGTTCAAGCACCATTGCATGGACAATGAATATGAAATCCCAGGGAGGTGTATATGTGATCTGCAGTCACTGTGGCAAACACCTCTGTAGTCGCTTGTTCATTTAAGGCACCATAATTCAAAAGAGTTCACACATATGATCCAGTGACATCTCATGGAAGAAAGAATGGAAAATGAAGAAATGGACAAAGTTTCATTTTAAAAGGAAGCTTATATGCAGTACAGAGTAAGAAATTCTGTAATTTTGGAAAACTTTAATGTTCCTGGCGAAAAATGTGCCTAGGATAATATGTCAGTAAAAGTACACTCTGCTAACCATCCAGGCCAGGGAGACAAATGATATGTGATGCTACCTACATGGGATAAAAGGATGAACAATAGCCAATCATGAAGATTCAGATCTCTGAATACTGGTGTTGTGTTGGCCATGTTTTATGGAGATGATAAATAAAGGCAGTGTACTCAAGGCTTGGCACCTGGAACCCAGCAGCATGGAACTGCATCAGTGTTCTCACCTTGGTGATGGGGCCTCATAGCAGATCCATCATCTACTGTCTTCCAGGGTGCATTGTCAGTACAAGTGTGGTAAATGTGTAAATGGGCTCTGTCCATCACTCTGATATGCAGCCTGGGTGTCTCCCTCTCTAATACTTATGAAAGACTCCAAATGGATTGATGACGACAGTCAGCATAGACATGGAGTGAAGAGCAGGGACTCTGGACACATGGTCTCTGGGACTGGCTCTTCCTTCAGCTGTGATTCAGCCTCAGGACACTGATCATCATGCTGGAGCCACAGACACAGCTCCCCGTGATGTGGACTCCAGCCCCAGAGTGCACAGCCACTGTGTGTCCCACTTTCTGCTCTCCCTGAACCACAGCAGGTGCAGGGGTCCCACGACACTGGAGCAGAACCAGATCAGCTGGAAGGGCACACCCAACACTTTCCATTCAGTTATGACCTTGACTGCTAATGTCCAGTGCATTTCCCTCCTGAGATCAGGCAGGGAGCCACCCAGGAGGGTCCCAGGACCTAGAGGATGAGGAAGTCCCTGTAGGCTTCCCAGGTGCCTGCAGAAGCTCAGCCTGAGACACAGCTGAGCTGCAAGTGCATTCCTGAGTGCTGTGACGTCCACACAGGGACCACAGACTGTTCCAGGATTAAAGGGAAAATGGAGATTGGGTATAAATTCTGTAGAAAGTGAATGCAGAACACCCACAGTTTAGAATAAGACGGTTGATTCAGTTCAGCTCAGAGGCTGCTCTGACAGGAGGTAGGGACGGCTTATAAAATTGAGATAGCAAATCAAGACTCTGGCTCGGGTCTGTCTGGGTTTGAAGGGAAAACTAAAATTGTCCTAAAGTCGGCAGTGCCCTGAGAACGCTGTCCTGAGTCAGACTGGACAACACTCACGAGGTCCCCAGTAGTCCTGCATCTCTGATCCTGGTGACCACTGTCAACGTTCACGAACCTGAATGTGTCCATTTAAGACTTCTTCCTGTCACATCAAGCTTCTCTACGTCAGTGGCGTCAGTGTAAGGGACAGAATCATGAAGTAGAAGTCTTCCCTCAAAACTGTAGGAGAGGAAACCCAAATCCCTGATAGGAAACCAGGGCTTCATCTCCCTCTGTGCCTGTGCATGACCAGAATCTGGACTCAGTGCGTCTTGTGCGCCCCCTGGTGGAGCCGAGCGCGCCTGCAGGAGTTTTGTGTCTGGGCTCAGTGTGAGGGCCCCTCACTGTGTCTCTGGTACAGAAAAAGGTGGCCGTGTCCGAGGCTGTCAGACTGTTCATTTTCAGATCCATCGTGGTCGAGGTTTTGGAGATGGTGAATCGACCATTCACCCAGCTCGCGTAGTATGTGCTACCACTACTACTAATGTATCCGATGTATTCCAGCCCCTTCCCTGGAGCCTGGCGGACCCATTGCATGTTGTAGCTACTGAGGGAGAATCCAGAGACTGTGCAGGTGAGTGTCAGGGATCCTCCAGGCGTGACCAGGCGACCCCCGGACTCCTTCAGCTGCTCCTGATACTGGACACCTGCAAACACAGACGTCCTGGTCAGGAAGCTGTCACTCACATTCTCTGTGTCTCTCACTCACGTCCTCTCCCAGACTCGGTGCCCCACGTTCTCCATCATTACCTTTGAGCACAGCGACCAGGAGAAGCCAGCGCAGCCCAGTCTCCATGGTGAGCGTCTGTGTTGAGTGTGATCACTGAGTGGACACCTGGGAGTCCTGGGGCTGGAGCTCCTGTGCCAGAGCTGCAGGGTGAGGGCTGGGCTGGTTTTCATGGGCAGAGGGAGGCCTATCTGCATGTGCTGCCCCTATATTGCAGGCATGGGGTCAGACGCCTCAGACAGGACAGTGCCCAGGGCAGACGTGGTGACCTGAGTGTGTAGGGTGATGGCTATGATAGGATTCAGATCATGTGAATTTTTGTGTTATTATAGTTTCAAAAAGTTGAAGGCAATGACCTTGTTTCATTTTAATTTGTGTTTACCCTCATATCCAGTGTTAGCAATATCATGTCCCTCATTTATTTAAGTAACCACTAGTTTCTTTTCATCTATATGAAAGACCTTGGTACAGTGATAGAGAGAGAAGGGGTGAGAGATACAGAAATGTAGAGATGGACAGAAAAGGTGACAATGGGAGATTTCTGCCTTTGGGTTGACAGCCCCAGACATCCCAAATGCCTATGACCCCTAGGAGTTAGTCTTTCTGAACCCTGAAGCAAGGAACTGTGTCTGTAATTCCAGCGTTGGTGGTAGGGGCTCCTTTGCTCGTAGCGTCATCTACAGTTTCCCATGATGCATTATGAGGAAAAGTGTGGGAAGCCGTGAGGCTGGGCTCAGTCAGTTCTGTGAAGGGAACACGGGTGTCCCTAGTGGGGACTTAGCCAATTTTGTTCTAATGCCTGTTGCCCACTTTTAAACAAATGAAGGACTGCAAGTGCATTTTTCAAGGTTAACTATGTTTTGTTTCCTTATTCATCTATTGCCTTAAAGTTTAAAAACTGTTTAAACTGTTTAAAACTGTTCCTGAACACAGAACTCTGTACATGGTAGTGGGGTTTGTGTGCTATTGGAATGTGCATGGTAGAAATGGGCACAGATCAACTCCCTGTCATGTACATTTCCACCTCCTTTCAATCACGCTGAGTTGGGCAGCCTGGAGACCTCAGTTCTCGTTAGTTGTGGAACCTGTCATGGGTTGTGGTGAACTGAGTCAGCCCACTGTGGTGTGGGCAGAATTTTTCCTTCCTGTGAGTGGTGCTTTGTGTCCTGGTATCAGCCGTCCCCTGTTCCCCTCTCTTCTCTGTGTCTAGTAATCATGACTCTGAGTTGAGGTCAAGCACTGGGTAGAAGTCACTGTGTCACAATTTACCCCCAGTCCTGTGTCAGGTTGCAGCTTTTTTCACAATACTTCAGTCTCAAACAAAGCAAGTGTGCATAAAACAGTAAATGGATTCTTTCCCATTTGGACATGGAATATTATTCAGTATTAAAAAGGAGGTCATTCTGTCATTATGAAACATGGGTCAGCCTGGAGTATACAAACTAAAAGAAATAATGCAAGTACATGTGGACACATAGTAAGTGACATTAGTTGTATATGCCATCCACAAGCTTGAACTCACAGAGGTAGGAAGTACAATGGTGACCACTGTCTACCATGACCCAAGGGTTTGTCCCCTTCGAACCCTGTGGGAAGCTGGAGGAAGTTCCAGGCTCCTGACTTTAGGTTCAGCCATCCCAGCCTTTGGCAGCCATTCAGGAAGTGAACAAATGGAAGGAATTCTCCCTCCATCTGTTGGTCTCTTCCTCTCTTGCTGTAACACTGTCTTTAAAATAAAATAAATAGATACGCAAACTAAATTGAAGATTAATTATACATATGATTAGAAGCCTGTTTCCTAATGTTGAGAGATCTCAAGCAACTGAATCCCAAGGGAAGAAATCAATTGTGTACATGCAGCGATGATAAGGTGGTGACAGGAGCAGCACTGGAGTGAGCCTGTGGGATTCCTGCCTCCGGTATCAGGATGCTTAGTGCTGTGTCCTAGCTTGGTTCCAGTTTCAGATTCCTGCCTAAGCCCCTCTGGGATGCCATAGGTGACACCTGGACAGAATTCCAAGCACCTGGCTGTCGCCTGACCCAGCTGAAGCTTTGTAGCCATCTGTGAAGTGACCAGAATTAGAAGATCACTGTCAGTCTCAGTCTCTTAGTGGTTCGGACAAATACATAAAGACAAGTTCTCAAATAAAATGTTAAATTTAAAATTTATATCATTTCTATAAATTTTAAAAGAAGATATAAAGGCAAGCATATAAAATGCTACAAATCGGGGAACATCGTGTATGTCCATGTTAGAAGCACAATGAGACATCGCATCGCTCCTGTTAGAATGCCTATTACCAGACATACCAGAGCTGACATGTTTTATGGAGGTAGAGAGAGATGATAACCCTGGTACAAGTCTGTGTCAGGTTAATTAGTAAAACCGTATGGAAAAGCATCAAAAACTGAGAAATAGAATTATTACATGATGTTCAAGCACCATTGCATGGACAATGAATATGAAAACCCAGGGAGGTGTCCATGGGATCTGCAGTCACTGTGGCAAACACCTCTGCAGTTCCTGTTTGTTTAAAGCACCGCCATTCAAAAGAGTTCACACATATGATCCAGTGACATCTCATGGAAGAAAGAATGGAAAATGAAGAAATGGACAAAGTTACATTTTAAAAGGAAGTTTAAAAGAAGTACAGAGTAAGAAATTCTGTAATTTTGGACAACTTGGATGATCCTGGAGAATAATGTGCCTAGGATAATATGTCAGTAAAAGTACACTCTGCTAACCATCCAGGCCAGGAAGACACATAATATGTGATGCTACCTACATGGGATAAAAGGATGTACAATGGCCAATCATGAAGATTCAGATCTCTGAATACTGGTGTTGTGTTTGCCAATGTTTTATTGAGATGATAAATGAAGGTAGTGTACTCAAGGCTTGGCAGCTGGAACCCAGCAGCATGGAACTGCATCAGTGTTCCCACCTTGGTGATGGGGCCTCATAGCAGATCCATCATCTACTGTCTTCCAGGGTGCATTGTCAGTACAAGTATGGGAAATGTGTAAATGGGCTCCATCTAGCACTCTGTATGCAGGTTGGGTGTTTCCCTATATGATACTGAGGAAAGATTCCAAATGCATTGATGATGCAAGTGAGCATAGACATGGAGTGAAGAGCAGGGACTCTGGACACATGGTCTCTGGGACTGGCTCTTCCTGCAACTGTGATTCTAGCCTCAGGACACTGGGCATCAAGCTGGAGGCACAGACACAGCTCCCGTGATGTGGACTCCAGCCCCAGAGTGCACAGCCACTGTGTGTCCCACTTTCTGCTCTCCCTCAACCACAGCAGGTGCAGGGGGTCCACGACACTGGAGCAGAACCAGATCAGCTGGAAGTGCACACCCAACACTTTCCATTCAGTTATGACCTTGACCTTTGCTGTCCAGCACATTTCTCTCTTGAGTTCAGGCAGGGAGCCCACAGGAGGGTCCCAGGACCTAGAGAATGAGGAAGTCCCTGTAGGCTTCCCAGGTGCCTGCAGAAGCTCAGCCTGAAACACAGTTGAGCTGCAAGGGCATTCCTGAGTGCTGTGACGTACACACAGGGACCACAGACTGTTCCAGGATTAAAGGGAAATGGAGATTGGGTATAAAGTCTGTAGAAAGTGAATGCAGAACACCCAGAGTTTAGAGTAAGATGGTTGGTTCAGTTTAGCACACAGGCTACTCTGACAGGAGGAGTAGGACGACTTATATAATTGAGGTAACAAATCAAGACTCTGCCTTGGCTCTCTCTAGGTTGAAGGGAAAAATAAAATTATCCTAAAGTCGGCAGTGCCCTGAGAACGCTGTCTTGAGTCAGACAGGAAAACACTCATGGGCTCTCCCCAGATAGTCCCGTATCTCTCATCCTGGTGACCACTGTCATAGTTCACTAACCTGAATGTGTCCATATAGGACTTCTTCCTGTCACATCAAACTTCTCTATATCAGTGACGTCAGTGGAAGGGACACAATCATGAAATAGAATTACTCGCTCAAAACTGTTGCAGGAGCCGGCGCCGCGGTTCAGTAGTCTAATCCTCCACCTTGCGGTGCCAGCACACTGGGTTCTAGTCCCAGTCAGGGTGCCGGATTCTGTCCCGGTTGCCCCTCTTCCAGGCCAGCCCTCTGCTATGGCCTGGGAGTGCAGTGGAGGATGGCCCATGTATTTGGGCCCTGCACCCCATGGGAGGCCAGGAGAAGCACCTGGCTCCTGGCTTCAGATCAGTGCGATGTGCCGGCTGTAGTGCGCCGGCTGCGGTGGCCTTTTGAGGGTGAACCAATGGCAAAAGGAAGACCTTTCTCTCTGTCTCTCTATCTCTCTCACTATCCACTCTACCTGTCAAAAAAAAAAAAAAAACTGTTGCCGGAGAGGAAACCCCAATTCCCTAAATAAAACAGGGCTTCATTTCCCTCTGCATCTGAGCAGGACCAGAACTGGACTCAGTGCGTCTTGTGCTCCCCCTGGTGGAGCTGCACTCCCCTGAGGGAGGTTTGTGTCTGGGCTCAGCCTGAGGGCCCCTCTCTGTGTCTACTGCACAGAAATACGTGGTCGTGTCCGGGGCTGTCGACTATTCAGTTGCAGAGACACCTGGTGTTGCTGGAGATGGTGAATTGGTCATTCACCCAGCTCGCGTAGTATGCGCTACCACTACCAGTGTTAATGTATGCGATCCACTTCAGCCCCTTCCCTGGAGCCTGGCAGACCCATTGCATGCTGTAGCTACTGATGGTGAATACAGAGGCTTTGCAGGAGAGTTTCAGGGATCCCCAGGCTTGACCAGGCCTCCCCCGGACTCGTCAAGTTGCTCCTGACACTGGACACATGCAAACACAGACGTCCTGGTCAGGAAGCTGTCACTCATGCTCTCTGTGTCTCTCACTCACATCCTCTCCCAGACTCAGTACCCCGCATTCTCCATCATTACCTTTCAGCACAGTGACCAGGAGAAACCAGCGCAGCCCAGTCTCCATGGTGAGCGTCTGTGTTGAGTGCGCTCACTGAGTGGACACCTGGGAGTCCTGGGGCTGGAGCTCCTGTGTCAGAGCTGCAGGGTGAGGGCTGGGCAGGTTTTCATAGGTTTCATAGCTACAGCACAGAGCACAGGGCTGCTGGAGTCACAGAGCACAGGGCTGCTAGAGTCAACCCTGGTCTCGTCTGACGTCCTGTGTGGGGATGGGGTCCCTCCCATCCGTGTTCACAGTGTTATGATGCCTGATAACACAACATTCTCACTGTCTGATCCTGGACTTCCAGCCTCTACAGCTGTGAGCTCAATAAACCTTTTTGCTCCATACACCTCCTATCTGGGGTACTGCATGATGGTACTAACAGGCAGAATAAAAGAGTCAAAGAACAACACTCAGCCACTCCTCTGTTCCCACCTGAAACATAGAGTCACACGTGTCTCTGAATTTAAATGTAGAAACTCAGAAATAGTCATTTCTATATCAGCTGAGAGAATTGTTTCAGATTCTGTAAGAATCCTACACGAGTGAACAATTGCATTTTTGCAGGAGACATTTAGTAAACACATGGGGTTGATGCAGCTATCCTGGTGAGGAGCAGAAAATTTGTTCATTCCTGGTGATGATAGAGTTGAGAGAAAGCAAGGACAATTTTGCTTCCACAGAAGGAGGAGCATGGCTGAGAACAGGTGCGGGCAGTCCCTGGAGGAAGGAGTCGGGGTCTCTGGACACACAGTCTCTGGGGCAGGCCCTTCATGCAGCAGGGATGCAGCTCCAGGGTTGGATCATTGGTGGGCTCACAGGGACACAGTCCAGAACCACCTGGACTCTAGTGCAGATGTCACTGGGCTGTCCCACCTGCTGGTCTCCCTGAGATGGAGACAAGGCCAGCAGAGTGTGGGGAACAAGACCTCTCCACACCCAGTGTTTTCCATGAGTCTGAGCCCTTGCACTACCAACGTCCACCTCTGCTTGCAAATGAGAGCAGGTCCGGGGATCCCAAGAGACGTGAGTGAGGAAGAACAAGCAGGAGTTCTAGGAGCCACAGCCTGAGCCACCCCTGAGCTGCAGGTTAATCCCTGACCTGGGGTTTGGAGCACGTGGACCTCAACCTGTGAGTTCAGGGTGAGGAAGTGAAAGGGAGACGAGGGCACAGCTGTAGAGAATGGACACGGGAGCCCCAGGGAACAGGACCATGGGGTCAGCTCTGTCCCTCGGGGGCCCAGCTGTGCAGGAGGGGAGGGCATGGATGTGAAACACTGCAGCATCCATAGCCCCTGACCGGCTCCACACTGCCCCTGGGCTCTCAGCGGGGTCCCCGATGACGTCATCAGAGAATACCACAGAGAGCTCTTCAGTGACTCGGACTGGAAAAGCCTCCCCGGGTGCCCAGAGCTCCCTCAGGTCTCAGATGCTGGGAACCCCAGAGATGTCATTCATTCCTCCAGAAACGACTCCATTTTGTTCATGTGACGTCTTCCCGTGATACCAAAACTTCTGCTCAGTGATCGGTGCTAGGGACAGAATCAACCATCCAGATCGGAACGTAGGAAACAGTTACAGGACCACAAACCCCAATTTTCTGAAGGAACCAGCGATTCACCTCCCACTGCATCTGGGCAAGGGGATGAGTCTGCACAGTGCATGTGTGACTGGGGGAAAGTGCTATCCGAAACAAACTGCCAACACAGGGCTGACAGCACGTGCAGGAAATGATGGATAAAAATATACTCCACTACCTCATGCCATTTGTGAAAATCAGTGGTACATTGTACATTGAGAACAAAAGTGCAGAAAATGCAGAAAACGTCACTGTGGTGTAGCAGGTGAATCCTCCACCTGTGTTGCCTGCATCCCATAATGCTGTGTGTTCGTCTTTCATTCTGTCTCTTGCTGATGCACCTGGGAAAGCAGAAAAGCATGGCCGTAGTGCTTGGGCCTCTGTGTCCAAGTGGGAGACCCTGAAGAAACTCCTGGCTCCTGGTGTCACTGTCGTCTGGGGAGTGAACCAGCAGGTGGAAGAACTCTTTCTCTGGGTCTCTTCTCTCTCTCTGTAACTCTGACTTTCAATAAATAAAAGAATCTTTTCTAAAAAATTACATTTGTAGCATCAAAAACACTTCAAAAACCTTGGAGGCAATTTAGGATTCGGGTGAATGATGTCCACATAACAATATTATTGTTTTTTAATTTTTAATATTTGAAAAATTTTTAAGGAATACAAATTTCATAAGTACAACTTTTGGAATACATTTTCTCCCACCATACCCACCCTCCCACCTACATTCCCACCCCTCTTCCTCTTCCCTCTCCCCTTGCCAGTCCCATGCTCCATTAAGATTCATTTTCAATTAGTTTGTAAACAGAAGCCAACTCTATACTAAGTGAAGATTTCAACAATACACACACACACACACACACACTGAGAACTGGTTTTACAGTTAACTCTCATAATACAACTCATTGAGGACAGAGGTCGTGCATGGGGAGTTAGTGCACAGTGCCCCTGTTGTTAATTTAACAATTAACACTCTTACGTATGACATCAGTGACCACCCGAGGCTCTTGACATGAGCTGCTTAGGCTATGAAAGCCTTTTGAATCTACAAATTCTTTCAGTATTTAGACAAGGCCATAAGCAAAGTGGAAGTTCTCTCCTCCCTTGAGAGAAAAGTACTTCCTTCTTTGATGGCCACTTCTTTCCCCACGGGTCTCACTCACAGAGAACCTTCATGTAGAATATTTTTGCCACAGTGCCTTGGCTGAAATGTTCTCATGGGCTTTTCAGTCAGACCAGGAAGACTTAGGTGCTGCATCTGAGGTCAGAGTGTTACTTAAAGTGATTGTCATTCTTTGAGTCTTCTGTGTGGACTGCTTCCCATGTTGGAACATTCTCTCCTTTTTAATTCTATCTCTTATTATTACCAGGCACTTGACCCTATTTCTATGATCACTTTAAAACTTAATCCTACCTATATATTCACCTTAACACTCAATATGATCACTTTAACAATTACAATGGCATTTTTACCACTAAGCTTAACGGGACTTGGAGCCCTGTGACAAGTGTTAAAACTGTACCCTCAGAAGTATGTCTGTAGGAAAGTATGCAGAACTATACAGCTTTACAGTTACAAACTTCCTTCCTCCCTCTCTGATTCCTATTCTTATTTTTTTACTGAGATCTCTTTTCAATTGACTTTATATACATATGATTAACTCTATGTTAAGTAGAGTTCAACAAATAGAAGGAAAATAAACAAAAAACCAAATAAACAAAAAACTGTTCCTCGACAGTCAAGACAAGGGCAGCTCAAGCCATCACTTCCCTAGATTTCCTTTTGGGTGCTCTATTAGGTCTCACCTATCAGGAAGCACATGTGGTATTTGTCCCTTAGGGACTGGCTTATTTCACTAACTATGATCTTTTCTAGAATCATCTATTCTGTTGCAAATGACTGGATTTCATTTTTTTTACCACTGTGTAGTATTGGATAGCACACATATCCCACAATTTCTATAACATGGAGGTACAGGTATGTCTTGTGTGTAGTGAATTCATTTCCCTTGGGTAAGTTCCCAGGAGTGGGATTCCTGGGTCATATAAGGTAGGACTATATTCAGATTTTTGAGATATCTCCATAGTGTCTTCCATAGTGGCTTTACCAGTTTGCATTCCCACCAACAGTGGATTAGGGTACTTTTTCCCCCACATCCTCGCCAGCATTTGATGTTTGTTGATTTCCGTATGAAGCCATTCTAGCTGGGGTGAAGTGAAACCTCCTTGTGGTTTTGATTTGCATTTCCCTGACCGCTAGTGATCCTGAACATTTTTTCTATGTCTGTAGGTAATTTGGACTTCTTTTTTTGAAAAATGTCTGAGTCTTGGCCCATCTCTTAACTGGGTTGTTTGTTTTGTTTTTTGAATTTCTTAATTTTTTACAGATTCTGGTTATTAATCCATATCCGTTGCATAGCTTGCAAATAATTTTGCACATGCTGTCAGATGCCTCTTCACTTGCCTGAGTGTTTCTTTTGCCACACAGAGACTTCCCGATTTGATACAATCCCATTTATTAATTTTGGCTTTGACTTCCTATGTCTCAGGTCTTTTCCAAGAACTCTTTACCTGTGCCAGTGTCTTGCAGGGTTTCACAAATGTTCTCTAATAACTGGATGGTGTAGGGTCATAGATTTAGATCTTTAATCCATGTTGAGTGGAGTTTTGTGTAAGACGTAAGATAGGGGTCTTCACTCATACTTCTGCAATACATAATAATTTAAAAAGTGAAAAGGAATTTGATGATTCCCTGTAAATTGGAATGACATAGTCGTGGATTTGAGGGAATGAGCTTGTTAAAATAGGCAAGCTACAATGTGATTCACAGATTCAATGCATTTCCTGTGAAATAGCCTGGCATTTTTTCCAGGAAAAGGAAGAAACTTCAAGAATTCACATGAAGAAAATCAAGGTTTGTGATGGCAAAGCAGGAGGCTTCATCACATCTGAGCTAAATCAAGCCTGGTGCTGGGATAAGATAGACACCCAGAGCCCTGGGACAGAACAGAACCTAGAAATAAAGGAACACGTTCTGAGACTGTGAGTTCTGAGAATGCACGGTGAAAAAAGCACAGGATGGGGATGGGTTTCCTGTCATTACCTGGGTTTGGGGAAACTTGAATGCACCTGAAATAATTCAATTATGATGTCATCTCACACCAGATGCAGAAACAGAGTGAACTTGAGGAATGCCTTAAAAGCAAGAGCCGAGACAGTACAGTTCTAGAAGAAAACACTGGACAAAAGCAAGCTGACATTGGTTTGGGCAATGATATTTTGATAATCTCCAAAGTACAGGCAACCAAGCAAAAATAGGCAAAAGATAATGGATCCAACCACAGAGCTTCTGCAGAATAAAGAGAGTGATTGAAGAACCAGGAGTCGCCCGCAGATGGGGAGAAAGTATTTTCAGATCACACCCGTAGGGGCCAATGTTGTGGCCCCGCAGGTTAACCTGCCATCCTTAGCAGCATCACTCAGCAGCATGGGTTCAGACCCTGCTTGCTGCACTTCAAATCCAGCTCCCTGCTCATGGACCAGGGAACTCTGTCAACGATGACTCAAGTGTGTGTCCCCTTCAAGCCTCGTGGGAAACTGGAGGAAGTTCCAGGCTCCTGGCTACAGTCTTGCCCTTGCCCAGCCTTTGCAGCCATTCAGGAAGGAAACCAGTGGATGGAAGCTTCTCTCTCCCTCTGTTGGTCTCTTCCTCTGTTGCCATAACACTGCCTTTCAAATAAAATAAGTAGATATTTAAAAGAAATGAAAGATAACTGTGCATATGAATAGGAGCCTATCTCCTAATGTTGAATGAACTCAAGCCACTGAATCCCAAGGGAAGAAATCAATTATTCAAATGCAGTGACTGACAAGGTGGTGACAGGAGCGGCCTTGAAGGTATCACATGGGATTCCTGCTCCTGTATGGATGCTTATGTTTAGGTCCTAGTTTGGGTCCAGTTTCAGATTCCTGCCAATGTGCACTCTGAGGGGCAGTGGGAAAATCTGAGTTAATCCCATGTGTGAGACTTGGACTGAATTCCATGCACCTGGCTATGATCTGACCCAATTCCTCTTTTATGGCATCTGGGAAGTTACCCAGGATTCAGTATACCACTGTCTATCAGTCTCTGTCTCTTTTTCTTTTTGGACAAATGCAAGTTTTAAAAGAGGTAAAAGTATATCTGTAATTTTTAATAGCATGTGTAAAGGCAAACATGTAAAATGCTTTATCTGGGATCATCATGCACGTACATGTTGGAGAAACAATGAGATATCCCATCCCTTTGTTAGACTGAGTATCACCAGACATACCAGAGCTGACACATGTTGTGCAGGAAGAGAGAGAAGATAACCTGGTAAAGGCTGGAGTCAGGTAAATTAGGAAATCTTTCATAGAAAACATCAGAAGCTGAGAAATAGAATTATCACAGGATCCTCCAACACCATTCCTGGGTAGAAGGAATATGAAATCCCAGGGAGGAGACCACGGGATGTGCAGTCACTATGGCAAACAGCTCTGCAGTCCCATGTTCAATTAAAGCAGCGTCATTCTCAAGAGGTCACACATATAATCCAGTGAAATTAGCCTTGAGGAAGGATGGATAATGGACAAATGGACAGAGTTATATTTTAACATGAAGTTTATAAGGCAGTAAAGAGGAAGAAATTCTGATGTCTTGGATAACTTGGATAATGCTGAGAATAATGCCTAAGGATAATGTGTCAGTAAATGTACAGTATACCATCTAGTCCAAGAAGACAGATAATATGTGATGCTAGTTACATGGGATAAAAGGATGAACTCACGGAGACATAATACAATTGTGAAGACCAAAGTCTGAGTGTGGGGGTAACAGAGGAGACGGTGGAGCAAGGTCAGAGTTTCAGTCCCACAGGATCCACACACTGAAGGATCTACTGTACAGCATGGTGACAGAGGTTAAGAGAATATTGTGTCTACAGAATTCCAACACAGGAAACTGACATTCGACCATGGGAACATGTGGATTTTGTGATGAGCATGTCAATAAGAATGACTTCATAATTCCATCAATTGATACAGTCATTTTTGAACAAATATCATTTATCTCATGTCTATGTTCAGTTATTATTTATCAAACATTTATGAAAAGGAAATGACAAAAATGGCCAACTGCAGATTAAGTTCTCTGAATACTGGGGTTGTGTTTGCCAATGTTTTATGCAGATGATAAATAAATGCCAGTTCATTCAAGGACTGGCAGGTGGAACCCAGGAGCAGGGAACTGCAATAGCGTTCGCACGTTTTTCATGGGGACTCCTAACTGATCCATCATCTGCTGTCTTCAGAATGTATTTTCACTTCCAAGTATAGAAATAGTGTAAATGTGCTCTGTCCAGAACTCTGATATGCAGCCTGGGTGTCTCCCTCTCTAAATAGATGAAAGACGACAAATGGATTGATGACCCCAGTCAGCATAGACATGGAGTAAAGAGCAGGGACTTTGGACACATGGTTGCTGGACTGGCTCTTCCTGCAGCTGTGATTCAGCCTCAGGACATTGGTCATCATGCTGGAGCCACAGACACAGATCCCAGTGATGTGGACTCCAGCCCCAGAGTGCACAGCCACTGTGTGTCCCACTTTCTGCTCTCCCTGAACCACAGCAGGTGCAGGGGTTCCCACGACACTGGAGCAGAATCAGATAAGCCCGAAGTGCACACCCAACACTTTCCATTCAGTGATGACCTTGACTACTGATGTCCAGTGCATTTCCTTCCTGAGATCAGGCAGGGAGCCCTCAAGGAGGGTCCCAGGACCTAGAGGATGAGGAAGTCCCTGTAGGCTTCCCAGGTGCCTGCAGAAGCTCAGCCTGAGACACAGCTGAGCTGCAAGTACAGTCCTGAGTGCTGTGACGTTCACACAGGGACCACAGACTGTTCCAGGATTAAAGGGAAATGGAAATCGAGCATAAAGTCTATCGAAAGTTTGTGTGGATCACCCACATGTAAAGTCAAAGGTTGGTTCAGTGTACACTTGCTGGTTGTGGCAGGAGAGGGATGAGTGGAATAGTTGCTGTTTAACAGATCAACGGCCCTGTCTCGGCTGTCCCTGGTTATACAGGGAAAACTGAAACTGTCCAAAGCTTTCGGTGCCCTGAGGGTGCTGTCCGGAGTCAGGTTGGAAGAGACTCAATAGTGCCCTCAATATTCCCACATCTCTGACCCTGGTGAGCGACAGTCGCTGTCCATGAACCAAATTGTTCAATTAGGACTTCTTCCTTTTACATCAAACTTTCTCTCCGTCATTGAAGTTGGGAGGGACAGAATCAAAAAGTAGAATTCTTCCCTCAAAACTGTTACAGGAGAGCAAACCCCAATTCCCTGACTGGAAACCAGGGCTTCATCTCCCTCTGCGCCTGTGCAGGACCAGAATCTGGCCTCGTACGTTTTGTGTGCCCCCTGGTGGAGCCGCGCGCCCCTGCAGGGAGGTTTGTGTCTGGGCTCAGTGTGAGGGCCCCTCACTGTGTCTCTGGCACAGAAATAGGTGGCCGTGTCCGCGGCTGTCAGACTGGTCATTTTCAGATCCACCGTGGTCGAGGTTTTGGAGATGGTGAATCGGCCTTTTGCCCAGCTCGCGTAGTATGTGCTACCACCAGTACTAATGGTTCCGATCCATTCCAGCCCCTCCCCTGGAGCCTGGCGGACCCAGCTCATTGCATTGCTACTGAGGTCGATTCCAGAGACTGTGCAGGTGAGTGTCAGGGTTTCGTCAGGCTTGACCAGGCGACCCCCGGACTCCTCCACCGACTGACACTGGACACCTGCAAACACAGACGACATGGTCAGGACACTGTCACTCACACTCTCTGTGTCTCTCACTCACGTCCTCTCCCAGACTCAGTGCCCCGCATTCTCCATCATTACCTTTGAGCACAGCGACCAGGAGAAGCCAGCGCAGCCCAGTCTCCATGGTGAGCGTCTGTGTTGAGTGTGATCACTGAGTGGACACCTGGAGGTCCTGGGGCTGGAGCTCCTGTGCCAGAGCTGCAGGGTGAGGGCTGGGCAGGTTTTCATGGCCAGAGGGAGGCCCTATTTGCATGTGCTGCTGCTATATAGCAGGCATGGGGTCAGATGCCTCAGACAGGAGAGAGCCCATGGCAGACGTGGTGACCTGGGTGTGTAGGGTGATGGCTATGATAGGATTTAGATCATGTGAATTTTTATGTTATCATTATTTTACAAAGTTGAAGGCAATGACCTTGTTTCATTTTAATTTGTGTGTACCCTTCATATCCAGTGTTAGCAATATCATGTCCCTCATTTATTTAAATACCCATTAGTTCCTTTTCATCTGTATGATAGACATTGGTACAGTGATAGAGAGAGAAGGGGTGAGAGATACAGAAATGTAGAGATGGACAGAAAAGGTGACAATGGGAAATTTCTGCCTTTGGGTTGAGAGCCCCAGACATCCCAAATGCCTATGACATCTAGGAGTTAGTCTTTCTGAACCCTGGAGCAAGAAAATGTGACTGTAATTCCAATGTCAGACATAGGGGTTCATTTGCTTGTAGCATCACCTACAGTTTCCCATGATGCATTATGGGGGAAAAGTGTGGGAAGCCGTGAGGCTGGGCTCAGTCAGTTCTCTGACGGGAACACGGGTGTCCCTATTGGGGACTTAGCCAATTTTGTCCTAATGCCTGTCGCCCACTTTTAAACAGATGAAGGACTGCAAGTGTATTTTTTTAAGGTTAACTATGTTTTGTTTCCTTATTCATCCATTGCCTTAAAGTTTAAAAACTATTTAAACTGTTTAAAACTGTTCCTGAACACAGAACACTGTACATGGTAGTGGGGTTTGTGTGCTACTGGAATGTGCATGGTAGAAATGGGCACAGATGAACTCAGTGTCATGCACATTTCCACCTCCTTTCCATCACTCTGTTGGGAGGCCTGGAAACCTCAGTTCTAGTTATTTGTGGAACCTGTCGTGTGTTGTGGTGAACTGAGTCAGCCCACTGTGGTGTGGGCAGAATTATTCCTTCCTGTGAGTGGTGCTTTGTGTCCTGGTATCAGCCGTCCCCTGTTCCCCCCTCTTCCCTGTGTCTAGTAATCATGACTCTGAGTTGAGATCAAGCACTGGGTAGAAGTCACTGTGTCACAATTCATCTGCAGTCCTAGGTTCAGCTTACAGCTTTGT
Source organism: Oryctolagus cuniculus (assembly GCF_051225735.1). Classification (NCBI taxonomy): domain Eukaryota; kingdom Metazoa; phylum Chordata; class Mammalia; order Lagomorpha; family Leporidae; genus Oryctolagus; species Oryctolagus cuniculus. Next base: position 52,420,378 of record NC_142886.1, read on the forward strand.
TCACAGTAGTTCAGCCAACAAAGATCAAGTGTGCATAAAACAGTGAATGGATCCTTACACATTTGGACATAGAATCTTATTCAGTATTAAGAATGAGATTGTTAGGCCGGCGCCGCGGCTTACTAGGCTAATCCTCTGCCTAGCAGCGCTGGCACACTGGGTTCTAGTCCCGGTCGGGGCGCTGGATTCTGTCCAGGTTGCCCCTCTTCCAGGCAAGCTCTCTGCTGTGGCCTGGGAGTGCAGTGGAGGATGTCCCAGGTGCTTGGGCCCTGCACCCCATGGGAGACCAGGAAAAGCACCTGGCTCCTGGCTCCTGTCATTGGATCGGCGCGGTGTGCCGGCTGCAGCGCGCCGGCCGCGGCGGCCATTGGAGGGTGAACCAACGGCAAAGGAAGACCTTTCTCTCTGTCTCTCTCTCTCACTGTCCACTCTGCCTGTCAAAAAAAAAAAAAAAAAAGAAAGAAAAGAATGAGATTTTTCTGTCATTATGAAACGTGGGTCAGCCTGGAGCATAATATGCTAACAGAAATAACCAGGTAGATGTGGACATATAGTATGTGACATTAGTTATATATGCAGCCCACAAGCTTGAACTCACAGAGGTAGGCAGTGCAATGGTGATCACTGTGTACCATGACCCAAGTGTTTGTCCCCTTCCAACCCTGCGGGAAACTGGGAGAAGTTCCAGGCTCCAGACTTTAGGCTGAGCCATCCCAGCCTTTGCCGCCATTCACGAAGTGACCAGTGGAAGGAATTCTCCCTCCATCTGTTGGTCTCTTCCTCTCTTGCTATAACTCTGTCATTCACATTTTTTTGTAGGGTCAGCAGCAACACGGAAAGCCCAAAACCATTTTTGGAGGCACAGTGATTTCCTTCTTAACTGAATTGCCTGGGCTCTGGGTCTTGGGAGATTGATGGGAGGATGAGGACCAGTAAAATGGAAACAGAAAGGGAAATGTCCCCTAAAGATAAGGGCAGAAGAGGTGTCTGGCTAGTGTTCACTTGGATTCTGAGCTTAGGTGAAGTCCATGGGCCAGAAACCCATGCCTACTGGGATAGAGTGTGCATGAATATAACTGTGTTTTGAGAATACAGGCTTTATATGGAGACACATCTCAAAGCATCCATGACAAAAGAGTATAAATGGTTTCTAATATGAAGAGGCCTCCATTCCTTTCTGATGTCAGGCCAGGTTGTGGCATTCAAGCCCCAGCACCTATGGGTGTCTCCTGGGCCTTGATCATTTTCCTTCTATTTAGTAGGGGTTTCTGTGCCAACCATGTCCAGCTAGGTGCCTATTGGTACCAGGGAGTCTTTCTAACCCAGCGCAGTGTAAATCCAGCATCTGTTCGAATTTTGACTGAAGCAGCTTCTGCTTCTCACACAGTCTCCTTCACAGACTGCATGAGGCTCTGAGCTTTGTGAACCAGCATGTCTGTGGCCTGCTCAGACTCCTTGTTGCTGATGGGAATCCAGCCCAGCATGGTAGCCTTCACTGTGGACAGGATTTTGAGCTGGGTGCTTATAGTTGGGATTCGTTCACACACCTGTAAGAGGTTGGTTCTAATCCGCTTATCTGTGCACTGCTTGGCAACCTCCTTGGCCAACCGAGTCACCTCATCCGAGGCCTTGGCGATGTCCTTGGCACACTGAATGAGTGCCCGCTTGGTACCACTGCCTCCTCTCACAAGCCGAGACATCTCGGCCATCAGCAGAGCCATGCGTTTGGCTGCTGCAATGATGTCACTGCCCTTGTTGGACCATTTGCGAGCTTCATCATGGAGCTGCCTGGCAGCCATCATCATTGGCTGGTTAATCACCTCCCTGGCATTCTGTGAAGGCTAAAATAAAATAGATACTTAAAATAACTTGAAGATTAATTATACATATGATTAGGAGCCTATTTCCTAATGTTGAAAGATCTCAAGCAACTGAATCCCAAGGGAAGCAATCAATTCCTTAAATGCAGTGATGATAAGGTAGAGACAGGAGCAGCACTGGAGTGAGCCTGAGGGATTCCTGCCTCCCATGTCAGGATGCTGAGTGCTGTGTCCTAGTTTGGTTCCAGTTTCAGAGTCCTGTCTAAGCCCCTCTGGGAGGCCATAGGTGAAGTTCCAAGTAGTCCTACGTGGGAGCCCTGGACAGAATTCCAAGCACCTGGCTGTCGCCTGACCCAGCTGAAGCTTTGTAGCCATTGGGGAAGTGACCCAGGAGTTAGAAGATCACTGTCAGTCCCAGTCTCTTTGTGGTTTTGGACAAATACATACAGACAAATTTTTAAATAAAATGATAAATTTTTTTGACAGGCAGAGTAGACAGTGAGATAGAGAGACAGAGAGAAAGGTCTTCCTTTACCATTGCTTCACCCTCCAATGGCCGCTGCAGCTGGCGCACCACACTGATCCGAAGGCAGGACCCAGGCACTTCTCCTGGTCTCCCATGTGGGCACAGGGCCATCCTCCACTGCACTCCCTGGCCACAGCAGAGAGCTGGCCTGGAATAGGGGCAACTGGGACAGAATCTAGTGCCCCAGCCAGGACTAGAACACAGGGTGCAGGCGCCGCAGGTGGAGGATTAGCCTAATGAGCCATGGAGCTGGCCAATAAAATGATAAATTTTAAATTTTATGGTACACCTATAAATTTTAAAAGAAGATATAAAGGCAAGCATATAAAATGCTACAAATCGGGGAACATCGTGTATGTCCATGTTAGAAGCACAATGAGACATCGCATCGCTCCTGTTAGAATGCCTATTACCAGACATACCAGAGCTGACATGTTTTATGGAGGTAGAGAGAGATGATAACCCTGGTACAAGTCTGTGTCAGGTTAATTAGTAAAACCGTATGGAAAAGCATCAAAAACTGAGAAATAGAATTATTACATGATGTTCAAGCACCATTGCATGGACAATGAATATGAAATCCCAGGGAGGTGTCCACGGGATCCGCAGTCACTGTGGCAAACACCTCTGCAGTTCCTTGTTTATTTAAAAGAGTTCACACATATGATCCAGTGACATCTCATGGAAGCAAGAATGGAAAATGAAAAAAATGGACAAAGTTACATTTTAATAGGAAGTTTAGAAGCAGTAGAGTAAGAAATTCTGTAATTTTGGACAACTTGGATGACCCTGGAGAGTAATGTGCGTAGGATAATATGACAGTAAAAGTACACTCCGCTAACCATCAAGGCCAGGGAGACAAATGATATGTGATGCTACCTACATGGGAAAAAAAGCTGAAGGCACAGAGGCAGGAAGTACAGTGGTGAAGACCAAAGTCTGAGCGAGGGAGGAACAGAGGTGATGGTGGACCAAGGTCAGAGTTTCAGTCCTACAGGATCCACACACTGAGAGATCTCCTGCACAGCATGGTGACAGAGCTTAAGAGAATATTGTGAGTGGAAAATCCTAAAAGCAGGAGACAGCTGAACTCCACCAAAAACATGTGTTGAGGTATGAACGTGTCAGCAAGTCTGACTTCATAATTCCACTCAATATGCATTCATTTTGTCCACACATATCATTGTACCTCATAGAGCTATACTCAATTCTTATTTATAAAACATTCATGAATATGAAATGTCAACGATGATCAATCATGAAGATTCAGATCTCTGAATACTGGTGTTGTGTTGGCCAATGTTTCATGGAGATGATAAATAAAGTCAGTGGTCTCAGGCTTGGCAGCTGGAAACCAGGAGGTTGGAACTGAATCATTGTTCCCACCTTGGTGATGGGGCCTCATAACAGATCCATCATCTACTGTCTTCCAGGGTGCATTGTCCGTTACAAGTGTGGGAAATGTGTAAATGGGCTCTGTCCAGGACTCTGATATGCAGCCTGGGTGTCTCCCATCTAAAACTGATCTAAGACTCCAAATGGATTGATGACCCAGTCAGCATAGACATGGAGTGAAGAGCAGGGACTCTGGACACATGGTCGCTGGGACTGGCTCTTCCTGCAGCTGTGATTCAGCCTCAGGACACTGGGCATCATGCTGGAGCCACAGACACAGCTCCCCATGATGTGGACTCCAGCCCCAGAGTGCACAGCCTCTGTGTGTCCCACTTTCTGCTCTCCCTGAACCACAGCAGGTGCAGGGGGTCCCATGACACTGGAGCAGAACCAGATCAGCTGGAAGTGCACACCCAACACTTTCCATTCAGTGATGACCTTGACTGCTGATGTCCAGTGCATTTCCCTCCTGAGTTCAGGCAGGGAGCCCACAGGAGGGTCCCAGGACCTAGAGGATGAGGAAGTCCCTGTAGGCTTCCCAGGTGCCTGCAGAAGCTCAGCCTGAGACACAGCTGAGCTGCAAGTACAGTCCTCAGTGCTGTGACGTTCACACAGGGACCACAGACTGTTCCAGGATTAAAGGGAAATGGAAATCGAGCATAAAGTCTATCGAAAATTTGTGTGGATCACCCACATGTAAAGTCAAAGGTTGGTTCAGTTCAGCACACTTGCTCCTTTTGACAGGCTACAGATACTTAAATAGCTGATTTATAAAGACCAAGAACCCTGCCTCAGCTGTCCTGGTAGAAAGGGAAAACTAAAATTGTCCTAAAGTCGGCAGTGCCCTGAGAGCGTTGTCCTGACTCAGAGTGGACAACACTCACGTTGTACCCAGATAGACCCACATTTCTGATCCTGGAGACCACTGAACCTGAATTGGTTCATATAGGACTTCTCCTGTCACATCAAACTTCTCTGTGTCAGGAATTCAGTAGCAGGGACAGAATCATAAAAGAAGAAGTCTTCCCTCAAAACTGTTACAGGAGAGGAAACCCGAATTACCTGACAGGAAACCAGGGCTTCATCTCCCTCTGCGCCTGTGCAGGACCAGAATCTGCGCTCAGTGAGTCTTGTGCGCCCCCTGGTGGAGCCGCGCGTCCCTGCAGGGAGGTTTGTGTCTGGGCTCAGCCTGAGGGCCCCTCACTGTGTCTCTGGCACAGAAATAGGTGGCCGTGTCCGAGGCTGTCAGACTGGTCATTTTCAGATCCACCGTGGTCGAGGTTCTGGAGATGGTGAATCGGCCTTTTGCCCAGCTCGCGTAGTATGCGCTACCACCAGTACTAATGGTTCCGATCCATTCCAGCCCCTCCCCTGGAGCCTGGCGGACCCAGATCATTGCATAGCTACTGATGGAGAATCCAGAGACTCCCATGTGGGTGCAGGGCCCAAGCACTTGGGCCATTCTCCACTGCCCTCCTGGGCCACAGCAGAGAGCTGGACTGGAAGAGGAGCAACTGGGAGTAGAATCCGGCACTAATATGGGATGCCGGTGCTGCAGGTGAGGGTTAGCCAAGTGAGCCCTGGCTCGGGCCCTTAATTTATATTTTGAACATTTATTTATTTATTTGAAAGTCAAAGTTACACACACAGAGAGAAGGAGAGGCAGAGAGAGAGAGAGAGAGAGAGAGAGAGAGAGAAATCACTTCCAATTAGTCACAACAGATAGAGCTTGGCGGCTTGGAAACCAGGAGCCAGGAGCTTCTTCCAGATCCCCATGCGGGTACAAGGAACCAAGGACTTGGGCCGTCTTCTACCACTTTCCCTGGCTGTAGCAGAGAGCTGGATTGGAAGTAGAGCAGCTGGGACTTGAACCGTTGCACATGTGGGACGCCAGTATTGCAGATTTGGTCTGTAACATACTATGGCCCAGCACCGGCCCCACCTTTACTTTTTCACAAGCAGGAAGGAGGGCCTGAGGTGGAGAGGCTGGTTCTTGAGCCATTACTCCAACACAGGGTGTGGGCTCCCAACAAGGGCTCAGCTCACTGCACAACAGTGCCTGCCCCTGTGTTGTGTCTGCACAAGCACAGAAATGTGATACTGGCATGAGTGATACCTCCCTTGAACACGTGCACAGTTACTGAAGGAATCACAGACAGGCTGTGCTGTGTCCAGGGGCTCTAGTCTGGTAGGAGGCACCTCCACACTCTACACTTCTGTTCCTCACACAGGACTTCCTACTCCACCTAACAGCTCCAGGAGCGATGTGCGCTCTGTACCGTCATTGGTTGTGGTTGTCCAGTTTTCCTAATGATTTTGTTAATGTGCTGTTGTGGGGAGCAACTCGGACTAGACTAAGTTACTGGAATTAAGACTTATTCTATGCATCTGCTCTCCCACAATATGGCGCTGAGAAGGGAGAAACAGCTTCTGCTCAGCTGCCTCCAGTTCAACCAATAAACTGTAGGACCTGCTCCTGATTGGAGGAGAGCAGCGTACTCGGCGTGTGGGTAGCAGAGTTGGGATTGGTGGAAGAGGACTATAAAGGAGGAGAGAGACAACATGCACCAGGAACATCTAAGGGGAACATCTATTGAAGGAACACCTGTGCAGCCCCCGAGAGAGCCGGCCGGCGGTGTGCCGCTCCCCTGCGGAAGTGGGGAATGTGGCAGGGGGAACTGCCCTTCCACGGAGGTGGAAGGGACGGTAGCCAACCCGGGAAGGACCAGCAGCCAACCCGGGAAGAACCAGCAGCAAACCCGGGAAGGGCCGAGCAGACTAAAGAACAGCGCGGGGTCCTGTGTCGTTCCTCCACGAAGACGGGGAGCGACAGCTGTGAAGGGTTGAAATAGTGAGTTTTTCGTGTATATGATGTTAAATTGTGACTGGGTAGGATTTATGTAAGAGCAATCTTTGAAGATACTGGCACATGAATGTGTTTCTTCCAAATTTGAAGTCGAATGTCATTGAAATAACTTTTTTTAAAAAAGCAATGCATGGCTTTTTAGGTTTTAGTGTGTGTGTGTTAAGAATTGAGTACACATCAAAACACCTGTGTGCTGGATATTAACACCAATGAAATATCAGTTATGGACCAAAAAGTGCCAGTCCGTGAACTCCCACCCCAAAAGTTCACCAATCTCATACTTTAGCTGGTGTGTGGCACATTGGGTTAAAGCCCTGGCCTGAAGCGCCGGCATCTGAAATGAGCGCCGGTCTAGTCCTAGCTGCTCCTCTTCCCATCCAGCTCTCTGCTATGGCCTGGGAAGCAGTAGAAGATGGCCCAAGTCTTTGGGCCCCTGAATCTACATGGGAGACCCCAAGAAGCTCCTGGCCCTTGCCTTCGGATCGGAACAATTTCGGCCATTGTGACCAACTGGGGAGAGAACCAGTGGATGGAAGACTTCTCTCTGTGTGTCTCTACCTTTTTTAAAAATTGCCAAATCCTGCTGTTGCTGGCCGGCACCATGGCTCACTAGGCTAATCTTCCGCCTTGCGGAGCCGGCACATAAGGTTCTAGTCCCGGTAGGGGCGCCAGATTCTCTCCCGGTTGCCCCTCTTCCAGTCCAGCTCTCTGCTGTGGCCCCGGAGTGCAGTGGAGGATGGCTCAAGTGCTTGTGCCCTGCACCCCATGGGAGACCAGGAGAAGCACCTGGCTCCTGCCGTGGCGGCCAATGGAGGGTGAACCAACGGCAAAAGGAAAACCTTTCTCTCTGTCTCTCTCTCTCTGTCCACTCTGCCTGTCAAAAAAAAATCCTGCTGTTGCTTACAGGGAATATGAAGTCTGAGGGATGTGTCCAAGCGATCTGAGGGCGCCATGTCTAGACATTTGCAGTCCCATCTCCAACTACAGTGACCTCCTTCAGAACAGTTAGTTCATGAACATGGAGCACTTTGGCTGGATTCTGTTTTTGACAGACAGATGAATAAAGGACCAGGTTTCACACAGGTGCATCTTAGTGTGGTGTTCCACGTGCTGGTGTCTGTCTGTTCTTCACAATTTCTCTGCTGGGCAATTTGCTTCCCAATGCTGTCGAGTTGTGATAGATACAGAGGCAGCCCCACATGTTGAAAGTGTGTGGTGAGTGCGACTCACCTGTGCCTCTCTCACTCCTCATCACAACTACACCAAGAGCAAATATGACATCCCGCAGTGTTGCCCACTGCCCCTGTGTCACCCTGCCCTGGCCCACCTCCTCCTGTCACATTAAGGCCTGAGCCCCTTTGGGCTCCTTCACAATGGATTCATCCTGTTCAGTGCTGAGCATCATGTAGGTTTGCCAGGGGCAGAAGTTGAAGGCACTGAATTTGCAGGTCCTGTAGGGCACAGGTGAATGAGGGTTTCTTAGTTTTTAACCAAAATATCTGAAAATCTGATAAGAGAAAAACTGAAATAAATTAGAGTAAGTATATTGTATTTTGCACAAATGTGCAGCGCATTAATCTTAACTGTTATCAAATTCAATGGATATAAGGTAAATAATAAAATGAAAGTTGCATTGTTTAAGATGTGCACCTCCCCCAAGGGAGTGCAAGGGTCTCACATGTGACTGTAGCGCCCAACACCAGATTCCTGTTCCTGCAGCCCCAGGAACCACAAATGTATAGGAGGGTCTCTCTAAGGTTCATATTCCCTTCAATGCAGGCAGCAACCCTCATGGCCTTGTCCCCTCCCTAGAGCCCCTCTCAATGGGATCACTGGGTGGTGAGGTCCCCACATGCATGATGGGAGGCTCCGTGCATCAAGTATGGAGGGTAAGTTCCACCTAACATGCAGCCTTCAGCTGCTCAGTTGGAGAGACCACACACGCACACCAAGCAGTGCTGGCTCTGCTCACGGCTCTGCAGGAACAGCATCCTCAGCCTCAATACCCCAGACCCTGCTCCTCTGTGTCCACTGAGTAGGAAAGTGATTCACCTGCAGGAGGAAACCATCATGACCAATGTCCTGGTGGGATCCTGTAGAAAATGTTAGTGAGCAGAGTCCACCCCAGACACTGTGCCAGCACTGATCCCCCAAGACACAGAAGTCTGCACCTTCAGGGGATGGCTCCACCCCCAAAGCTGAGGACTGGGGAGGAGAACCATGGCACGTGGGGAAGTGACAGTCGGGGACAGGGTCCAGCAGCAGGAGGGAGAGGACCTGGTGGAGGGGTGGGCTCTTCCTCTGCATGAGGGTAAGGACAGGTGGAAGGGCCACACAGCTGGGACCCCAGTGCCTGCAGCTGAACACTGAGTCAGGAGGTCTGATCAGGTGTCCTTGTCCCTGGCAACCCCCACACTGACCACCACTGAGTAAAACTAGCACAGGTGCCTGGGAGACATGGAATGACATCGTCTCTGGGGAGTGCATCCAGTGACGACTCCACGTCATGAGTGGATTCAATGTCAGGGCCTCATGGAGGAAGCTGAGGTCTCCAGTGCCCTGAACAGGACCACACAGAATGCTGGGAGCAGCCTATGGGGGTGGATGTGGTTTGTCCTCACAGCATCAGTGCTGAGCATGGCCCTAACATGATAGCACTGGCAGGGGGTGCATGGTCTGGATGTTTACATGAAAAGCATGGAATAACCAGGATCTGACATCAGATGCAAACTCCATTGTACAACTACTGGAAGGAAACAGGGCAGAATCTCCCTGATAGTGGTCTGTCCATGATTTCCCTTTTGGATCTCCAGAGTTCAGGCAATATAAGAAAACCTTTTCAGATGATGCTGCATAAACTACAGAGCTTCTATACTGCAAGTGGACCGATGAGAAGTGAGCAGCCCACACACACACGGAAGTAACTATTTTCATACAGAATGTATGATCAGTAGCCTGTATCCCAAAGGAACAAAAGGACTGTCTGCATGAGCTGTGTTTAAAACTGGCCCTGAGTCTTCTAACGTCTCAAAATACCTGTTTTACACAACTGGCTTCATCCTGAACAACAGGTTCTGTGTCATCAGGCCTACAATGTGTGTGGAAGGAAACCTCCCTCCTCTGCCTGTGGCAGAGTGTGTCCTCAAAGGTGTGTGTGTTTTGGAGTGATTCCAGGGTGGGAGAAGTGGGGGAGCTCTGCGAGTGAGGCCTAGTGGGATTTGTTCATTTCTGGGGAATCTGCTCTTGGAGGAGATCACAGTAGATCTCCTGGGTCCTCAGGTTCTGCATAGAGCACAGTGCTGCTAGAGTCAGCCCTGGTCTCGTCTGACGTCCTGTGTGGGGATGGGGTCCCTCCCATCCCTGTTCCCAATGTTAGGATGCCTGAACACTGTATGATGTTCACAATATTAGGATGCCTGATGGCACAACATTCTCACTGTCTGATCCTGGACGTAAGCCTCTACAGATGTGAGCTCAATAAACCTTATTGCTCCATACACCTCCTCTTGGGGTACTGCATGATGGTACTAACAGGCAGAATAAAACAGTCAAAGAACCACACTCAGCCTCTGCTCTGTTCCCACCTTAAACCAACACTTACCTGTGTCTCCAGATTTACAGGAAGCCACTCCGAATTAGTCATTTCTACATCAGCTGAGAGAATTGCGTCAGGTTCTGTAGGAATCCTACACGAGAGAACAATTGCATTTTTGCAGGAGACATTTAGTAAACACATGGGGTTGATGCAGTTATCCTGGTGAAGAGCAGAAAATTTGTTCATTCCTGATGACGACAGAGTTGAGAGATGCAAGGATGATTTTGCTTCCACAGGAGGAGGAGCATGGCTGAGAACAGGTGCGGGCAGTCCCTGGAGGAAGGAGTCGGGGTCTCTGGACACACAGTCTCTGGGGCAGGCCCTTCATGCAGCAGGGATGCAGCTCCAGGGTTGGATCATTGGTGGGCTCACAGGGACACAGTCCAGAACCACCTGGACTCTAGTGCAGACTTCACTGGGCTGTCCCACCTGCTGGTCTCCCTGAGATGGAGACAAGGCCAGCAGAGTGTGGGGAACAAGACCTCTCCACACCCAGTGTTTTCCATGAGTCTGAGCCCTTGCACTACCAATGGCCACCTCTGCTTGCAAATGAGAGCAGGTCTGGGGATCCCAGGAGACGTGAGTGAGGAAGAACAAGCAGGAGTTCTAGGAGCCACAGCCTGAGCCACTCCTGAGCTGCAGGTTAATCCCTGACCTGGGGTTTGGAGCACGTGGACCTCAACCTGTGAGTTCAGGGTGAGGAAGTGAAAGGGAGACGAGGGCACAGCTGTAGAGAATGGACACGGGAGCCCCAGGGACTAGGACCACGGGGTCAGCTCTGTCCCTCGGGGGCCCAGCTGTGCAGGAGGGGAGGGCATGGATGTGAAACACTGCAGCATCCATAGCCCCTGACCGGCTCCACACTGCCCCTGGGCTCTCAGCGGGGTCCCCGATGACGTCATCAGAGAATTCCACGGAGAGCTCTTCAGTGACTCGGGCGGGAAAAGCCTCCCCGGGTGCCCAGAGCTCCCTCAGGTCTCAGATGCTGGGGACCCCAGAGATGTCATTCATTCCTCCAGAAACGACTCCATTTTGTTCATGTGACGTCTTCCCGTGATACCAAAACTTCTGCTCAGTGATCGGTGTTAGGGACAGAATCATCCATGCAGATCGGAACGTAGGAAAGGTTTAGTGGACCACAAACCCCAATTTCCGGACGGGAGCCAGCGATTCACCTCCTAATGCACCTGGGCATGGGTCTGAGTCCTCTCAGTGCGTCTCCTGCGCCCCCTGGTGGAGCCGCGCGTCCCTGCAGGGAGGTTTGTGTCTGGGCTCAGCCTGAGGGCCCCTCACTGTGTCTCTTGCACAGAAATAGGTGGCCGTGTCCGCGGCTGTCAGACTGGTCATTTTCAGATCCACCGTGGTCGAGGTTTTGGAGATGGTGAATCGGCCTTTCGCCCAGCTCGCGTACCATGTGCTACCACTACCAGCATAAATGTCTCCGATCCACTCCAGCCCCTTCCCTGGAGCCTGTTGGACCCAGCACATGTGGTAGCTACTGATGGTGAATCCAGAGGCTGTGCAGGTGAGTGTCAGGGTTCCTCCAGGCGTGACCAGGCCTCCTCCGGACTCCTTCAGCTGCTCCTGACACTGGACACCTGCAAACACAGACGACATGGTCAGGAAGCTGTCACTCACACTCTCTGTGTCTCTCACTCACGTCCTCTCCCAGACTCAGTGCCCCGCGTTCTCCATCATTACCTTTGAGCACAGCGACCAGGAGAAGCCAGCGCAGCCCAGTCTCCATGGTGAGCGTCTGTGTTGAGTGCGATCACTGAGTGGACACCTGGGAGTCCTGGGGCTGGAGCTCCTGTGCCAGAGCTGCAGGGTGAGGGCTGGGCTGGTTTTCATGGGCAGAGGGAGGCCCTATCTGCATGTGCTGCCCCTATATAGCAGGCATGGGGTCAGATGCCTCAGACAGGACAGGGCCCAGGGCAGACGTGGTGACCTGAGTGTGTAGGGTGATGGCTATGATAGGATTTAGATCATGTGAATTTTTATGTTATCATTTTTTTAAAAAGTTGAAGGCAATGACCTTGTTTCATTTTAATATGTGTGTACCCTTCATATCCAGTGTTAGCAATATCATGTCATTCATTTATTTAAATAACCATTGATTCCTTATCATCTGTATGATAGACATTGGGACAGTGATAGAGAGAGAAGGGGTGAGAGAGACAGAAATGTAGAGATAGACAGAAAAGGTGGCAATGGGAGATTTCTGCCTTTGGGTTGACAGCCCAGACATCCCAAATGCCTATGACCCCTGGGAGTTAGTCTTTCTGAACCCTGGATCGAGAAACTGTGTCTGTAATTCCAGCGTTGATGGTAGGGGCTCCTTTGCTTGTAGCGTCATCTATAGTTTCTGATTATGCATTATCAGGAAAAAGTGTGGGAAGCCGTGAGGCTGGGCTCAGTCAGTTCTCTGATGGGAACTCAGGTGTCCCTAGTGGGGACTTAGCCAATTTTGTCCTAATGCCTGTCGCCCACTTTAAAACAGATGAGACTGCAAGTACATTTTTAAGGTTAACTATGTTTTGTTTCCTTATTCCTCCATTGCCTTAGTTTAAAACTGTTCCTGAACACAGAACACTGTACATGGTAGTGGGGTTTGTGTGCTATTGGAATGTGCATGGTAGAAATGGGCACAGATCAACTCAGTGTCATGCACATTTCCACCTCCTTTCCATCACTCTGTTGGGATGCCTGGAGGCCTCAGTTCTAGTTATTCGTGGAACCTGTCGTGGGTTGTGGTGAACTGAGTCAGCCCACTGTGGTGTGGGCAGAGTTATTCCTTATTGTGAGTGGTGCTTTGTGCCCTGGTATCAGCTGTCCCCTGTTCCCCCCTCTTCCTTGTTCTGTAACCATGACTCTGAGTTCAGGTCAAGCACTGGATATTTAGTCACTGAGTCACAATTAATCCACAGTCCTGGGTTCAGCTATGCAGCTTTGTTGACACTAGTTCAGTCTACAAAAAAGCAAGTGTGCATAAAACAGTGAATGGATCCTTTCCCATTTGGACATGGAATGTTATTCAGTATTAGGAATGAGATTGTTCTGTCATTAGGAAATGTGGGTCTGCCTGGAGCATACATACTAAAAGAAATAATGCAGGTATATGTGGACACATAGTATGTGACACTAGTTGTATATCCTATCCACAAGCTTGAACTCACAGTGGTAGGAAGTGCAATTGTGATCACTGTCTACCATGACCCAAGTGTTTGTCCCCTTCCAGCCCCTTGGGAAGCTGGAGGAAGTTCCAGGCTCCTGGTTTCTGGCTGAGCCATCCTCAGTCTTAGCAGCCATTCAGGAAGTGAACCAGTGGAGGGAATCTTCTCTCTCCATCTGTTGGTCTCGTCATCTCTTGGTATAACACTGACTTTAAAATAAAATAGATACTTAAAGTATATTGAAGATTAATTATACATATGATTAGGAGCCTTTTTCCTAATGTTGAATGATCTCAAGCAACTGAATCCCAAGGGAAGAAATCAATTCCTTAAATGCAGTGATGATAAGGTGGTGACACGAGCAGCACTGGAGTGAGCCTGAGGGATTCCTGCCTCCCGTATCAGGATGATTAGTGTTGTGTCCTAGGTTGTTCCTGTTTCAGATTCCTGCCTAAGCACACCCTGGCAGGCCGTAGGTGAGGTTCCAAGCAGTCCCACGTGGGAACCCTGGACAGAATTCCAAGCACCTGGCTGTTGCCTGACCATATGAATCTTTTGTAGCTATTGGGAAAATGACCCAGTAGTTAGAAGATCACTGTCAGTCTCCATCTCTTAGTGGATTTGGAAAAATACAGACAGACAAATTTTCAAATAAAATGATAAATTTTTTTGACAGGCAGAGTGGACAATTACAGAGAGAAACAGAGAGAAATGTCTTCCTTTACCATTGGTTCACCCTCCAATGGCCGCTGTAGCCGGTGTACCGAGCTAATCCGAAGCCAGGAGCCAGGTGCTTCTCCTGGTCTCCCAAGCGGATGCAGGGCCCAAGCACTTGGGCCATCCTCCACTGCACTCCCTGGCCACAGCAGAGAGCTGGCCTGGAAGAGGGGCAACTGGGACAGAATCCAGCTCCCAACCGGGACTAGAACCCAGGGTGCAGGTGCCGCAGGTGGAGGATTAGCTTAGTGAGCTGCGGCGCCGGCCAATAAAATGATGAATTTTAAAATTTATGTTACACCTATAAATTTTAAAAGAAGATATAAAGGCAAGCATATAAAATGCTACAAATCTGGGAATATCGTGTATGTCCATGTTAGAAGCACAATGAGACATCCCATCGCTCCTGTTAGAATGGCTATTATCAGACATACCAGAGCTGACATGTTTTATAGGTAGAGAGAGATGATAACCCTGGTACAAGTCTGTGTCAGGTTAATTAGTAAAACCGTTATGGAAAAGCATCAAAAACTGAGAAATAGAATTATTACATGATGTTCAAGCACCATTGCATGGTACAATGAATATGAAATCCCAGGGAGGTGTATATGTGATCTGCAGTCACTGTGGCAAACACCTCTGTAGTCGCTTGTTCATTTAAGGCACCATAATTCAAAAGAGTTCACACATATGATCCAGTAACATCTCATGGAAGAAAGAATGGAAAATGAAGAAATGGACAAAGTTTCATTTTAAAAGGAAGCTTATATGCAGTACAGAGTAAGAAATTCTGTAATTTTGGAAAACTTTAATGTTCCTGGAGAAAAATGTGCCTAGGATATTATGTCAGCAAAAGTACACTCTGCTAACCATCCAGGCCAGGGAGACAAATGATATGTGATGCTACATACATGGGATAAAAGGATGAACAATAGCCAGTCATGAAGATTCAGATCTCTGAATACTGGTGTTGTGTTGGCCATGTTTTATGGAGATGATAAATAAAGGCAGTGTACTCAAGGCTTGGCAGCTGGAACCCAGGAGCATGGAACTGCATCAGTGTTCCCACCTTGGTGATGGGGCCTCATAACAGATCTATCATCTACTGTCTTCCAGGTTGCATTGTCAGTACAAGTGTGGTAAATATGTAAATGGGCTCTGTCCAGGACTCTGATATGCAGCCTGGGTGTCTCCCATCTAAAACTGATCTAAGACTCCAAATGGATTGATGACGACAGTCAGCATAGACATGGAGTGAAGAGCAGGGAGTCTGGACACATGGTCGCTGGGACTGGCTCTTCCTGTATCTGTGGTTCAGCCTCAGGACACTGGGCATCATGCTGGAGCCACAGACACAGCTCCCCGTGATGTGGACTCCAGCCCCAGAGTGCACAGCCTCTGTGTGTCCCACTTTCTGCTCTCCCTGAACCACAGCAGGTGCAGGGGTCCCACGACATTGGAGCAGAACCAGATCAGCTGGAAGGGCACACCCAACACTTTCCATTCAGTTATGACCTTGACTGCTAATGTCCAGCGCATTTCCCTCCTGAGTTCATGCAGGGAGCCCCCCAGGAGGGTCCCAGGACCTAGAGGATGAGGAAGTCCCTGTAGGCTTCCCAGGTGCCTGCAGAAGCTCAGCCTGAGACACAGCTGAGCTGCAGTACATTCCTGAGTGCTGTGATGTTCACACAGGGACCACAGACTGTTCCAGGATTAAAGGTGAAATGGAGATTGGGTATAAAGTCTGTAGAAAGTGAGTTCAGAACACCCACAGTTTAGAATAAGACGGTTGATGCAGTTCAGCTCAGAGGCTGCTCTGACAGGAGGTAGGGACGACTTATAAAATTGAGGTAGCAAATCAAGGCTCTCGCTCGGGTCTGTCTGGGTTTGAAGGGAAAACTAAAATTGTCCTAAAGTCGGCAGTGCCCTGAGAACGCTGTCCTGAGTCAGACTGGACAACACTCACGAGGTCCCCAGATAGTCCTGCATCTCTGATCCTGGTGACCACTGTCATCGTTCACGAACCTGAATGTGTCCATTTAGGACTTCTTCCTGTCACATCAAGCTTCTCTACGTCAGTGGCGTCAGTGTAAGGGACAGAATCATGAAGTAGAAGTCTTCCCTCAAAACTGTAGGAGAGGAAACCCAAATCCCTGACAGGAAACCAGGGCTTCATCTCCCTCTGTGCCTGAGCAGGACCAGAATCTGGACTCAGTGCGTCTTGCGCGCCCCCTGGTGGAGCCGCACACCACTGCAGGGAGGTTCGCTTCTGGGCTCTGACTGAGGGCCCCTCACTCTGCCTCCTGCGCAGAAATACGTGGCCGTGTCCCTGGCTGACAGACTGTTCATGAGCAGAGACACCGTGTTCTGGGTGTTATCGCTGGAGATGATGATTCAGCCATTCACCCAGCTCGCGTAGTCCGTGCTACCACCACTCCAAATGTATCCGATCCACTCCAGCCCCTTCCCTGGAGCCTGGCGGACCCAGCTCATGTCGTAGCTGCTGAGGGAGAATCCAGAGACTGTGCAGAAGAGTTTTAATATCCCCCAGGCTTGACCAGGCCTTCCCCGGACTCCTCCAGCTGCTCCTTACACTGGACACCTGCAAACACAGACGTCCTGGTCAGCACACTGTCACTCACACTCTCTGTGTCTCTCACTCACGCACTCTCCCAGACTCAGTGCCTCGCGTTCTCCATCATTACCTTTGAGCACAGCGACCAGGAGAAGCCAGCACAGCCCAGTCTCCATGGTGAGCGTCTGTGTTGAGTGCGCTCACTGAGTGGACACCTGGGAGTCCTGGGGCTGGAGCTCCTGTGCCAGAGCTGCAGGGTGAGGGCTGGGCTGGTTTTCATGGGCAGAGGGAGGCCCTATCTGCATGTGCTGCCCCTATATAGCAGGCATGGGGTCAGATGCCTCAGACAGGACTGTGCCCAGACTGATGAGAGTGTCCCAGAGCAGTCTGTCAGTGCACACTTGTGAGACGAATGATACCTTTTGTGCTCTTATTGCACACTGAACCCTGTCTTGGTCCTTTTATGTGAATGGACCTACAACGTGTATTCATGGGTTCCCTTAGGCCTTGGTCCATTCAACATTACAGGAGAAATCACCAGTACAGTGTGGATGTGTCCCCAGCTCCAGTGTGGTAAGAGGAGTCCCCAGCACCTTGATCCGTGCCCCTCACCACAGGACTCAGCTCTGCCCCAGTCCACCCTCAGCACTCACGGGGGCTTCCTGGTGAGGTCTGCAGAACGCCCTGCCAGCAGCAGAACAAGGAGCACTTTTGCTGGATTCTGTTTTTGACAGAGAGATGCACAGGGGACCAGGTTCCATGCAGGTGCATCTGAGTGTGGTGTTCCACGTGCCGGTGTCTGTCTGTCCTTGAATTTTCTCTGCTGGTAAATTTTGCTTCCATGGGCAATGCTGTTGATCTGTGATAGATACAGAGGCAGCCGCACATGTTTAAAGTGTGTGGTGAGTGCGACTCAGCTGTGCCTCTCTCACGCCTCATCACACCTATGCCAAGAGCAAATATCACATCCCACGGTGCTGCCCACTGCCCCTGTGTCACCCAGCTCCGGCCCACCTCCTCCAGTCACAATAAGTCCTGAGCCCCTTTGGGCTCCTTCACAACAGATTCATCCAGTTCATCCCTGAGCAACATGTAGGTTTTGTGGCAGAAGTTGATGGCCTTGAGTTTTCAGGTTCTGTGGGGCTCAGGTGAATGAGGGTTTCTTAGTTTTTAACCAAAATATCTGAAAGTCCTATAAGAATTAAACTAAAAGTAAAGCAGAGTATGAATAGGATATTTTGCACAAATATGCAGTGTATTAGTCTTAGCTGTGTCATCAAATTTCATGGAAATAATAAATTGAAAGTTGCACTATTTAAGATGCGCACATCCCCTAGGGGAGTGCCAGGGTCTCATATGTGGCTCTGGTTCCCAATACCAGATCCCTGCTCCTGCAGCCCCAGGACCCAGAAGTTTATGGGAGGATATTTGGGCCCTGTCATTCTAGTGGATGCACCTGATTGCTGTCCTGAAACTGGGCGAGGCTGGGAAGCAGACCTGGTCACAGTGACATTTGGGAAAGTGCAGTGAGTGGGAGTGTCTCTGTTTCTCCTCTCTGACTCATGCGTGAATAACTGAAAGTCAAGCCTTGAGTTACTGAAGGGTCTCTCTAAGGGCCGTATTCCCTTCAATGCAGGCAGCAACCCTCATGGCCTTGTCCCCTACCTAGAGCCCCTCTCAATGGGATCACTGGGTGGTGAGGTCCCCACATGCATGATGGGAGGCTCCGTGCATCAAGTATGGAGGGTAAGTTCCACCTAACACGCAGCCTTCAGCTGCTCAGTTGGAGCGACCACACACGCACACCAAGCAGTGCTGGCTCTGCTCACGGCTCTGCAGGAACAGCATCCTCAGCCCCAATACCCCAGACCCTGCTCCGCTGTGTCCACTGAGTAGGAAAGTGATTCACCTGCAGGAGGAAACCATCATGACCCATGTCCTGGTGAAATCCTGTAGAAAATGTTAGTGAGCAGAGTCCACCCCAGACACTGTGCCAGCACTGATCCCCCAAGACACAGAAGTCTGCATCTTCAGGGGATGGCTCCACCCCCAAAGCTGAGGACTGGGGAGGAGAACCATGGCACGTGGGGAAGTGACAGTCGGGGAAGGGGTCCAGCAGCAGGAGGGAGAGGACCTGGTGGAGTGGTGGGCTCTTCCTCTGCAGGAGGGTAAGGACAGGTGGAAGGGCCACACAGCTGGGACCCAGTGCCTGCAGGAGAGCACTGAGTCAGGAGGTCTGATCAGGTCTCTTTGCCCCCGGCAACCCCCACACTGACCACCATTGAGTAAAACTAGCACAGGTGCCTGGGAGACGTGGAATGGCATCGTCTCAGGGGAGTGCATCCAGTGACGACTAGACCATGAGTGGATTCAACGTCGGGGCCTCATGGATGAAGGTGAGGTCTCCAGTGCCCTGAACAGGACCACACAGAATGCTGGGAGCAGCCTGTGGGGGTGGATGTGGTTTGTCCTCACACCATCAGTGCTGAGCATGGCCCCAACGTAACAGCACTGACAGGGAGTGCACGGTCTGGCTGTTTGCAGAAATAGATTGTTCACTTCTGGGGAATCTGCTATGGAGGAGATCACAGTAGATCTCCTGGGTCCCCAGCTTCAGCACAGAGCACAGTGCTGCTAGAGTCAGCCCTGGTCTCGTCTGATGCCCTGTGTGGGGATGGGGTCCCTCCCATCCGTGCTCACAATATTAGGATGCCTGATGACACAACATTCTCACTGTCTGATCCTGGACTTCCAGCCTCTACAGCTGTGAGCTCAATAAACCTTTTGCTACATACACCTCCTCTCTTGGGTACTGCATGATGGTACTAACAGGCAGAATAAAAGAGTCAAAGAACAACACTCAGCCACTCCTCTGTTCCCACCTGAAACATAGAGTCACACGTGTCTCTGAATTTAGATGTAGAAACTCAGAAATAGTCATTTCTATATCAGCTGAGAGAATTGCTTCAGATTCTGTAAGAATCCTACACGAGTGAACAATTGCATTTTTGCAGGAGACATTTAGTAAACACATGGGGTTGATGCAGCTATCCTGGTGAAGAGCAGAAAATTTGTTCATTCCGGATGACGACAGAGTTGAGAGAAAGCAAGGACAATTTTGCTTCCACAGGAGGAGGAGCACGGCTGAGAACAGGTGCAGGCAGTCCTGGAGGAAGGAGTCGGGGTCTCTGGACACACAGTCTCTGGGGCAGGCTCTTCATGCAGCAGGGATGCAGCTCCAGGGTTGGATCATTGGTGGGCTCACAGGGACACAGTCCAGAACCACCTGGACTCTAGTGCAGACTTCACTGGGCTGTCCCACCTGCTGGTCTCCCTGAGATGGAGACAAGGCCAGCAGAGTATGGGGAACAAGACCTCTCCACACCCAGTGTTTTCCATGAGTCTGAGCCCTTGCACTACCAACGGCCACCTCTGCTTGCAAATGAGAGCAGGTCCGGGATCCCAGGAGACGTAAGTGAGGAAGAACAAGCAGGAGTTCTAGGAGCCACAGCCTGAGCCACCCCTGAGCTGCAGGTTAATCCCTGACCTGGGGTTTGGAGCACGTGGACCTCAACCTGTGAGTTCAGGGTGAAGAAGTGAAGGGAGACGAGGGCACAGCTGTAGAGAATGGACACGGGAGCCCCAGGGAACAGGACCACGGGGTCAGCTCACCCCTCAGGGCCCCAGCTGTGCAGGAGGGGAGGGCATGGATGTGAAACACTGCAGCATCCATAGCCCCTGACCGGCTCTACACTGCCCCTGGGCTCTCAGCGGGGTCCCCGATGATGTCATCAGAGAATTCCACGGAGAGCTCTTCAGTGACTCGGGCGGGAAAAGCCTCCCCGGGTGCCCAGAGCTCCCTCAGGTCTCAGATGCTGGGACCCCAGAGATGTCATTCATTCCTCCAGAAACGACTCCATTTTCTTTATGTGACGTCTTCCCGTGATACCAAAACTTCTGCTCTGTGATAGGTGTTAGGGACAGAATCATCCATCGAGAATTGGAACATAGGAAACGGTTATAGCAAACCCAAATTTTCTGAAGGAACCAGCGATTCACCTCCCACTGCATCTGGGCAAGGGGATGTCTGGACAGTGCATGTGTGACTGGGGGAAAGTGCTATCAGAAACAAACTGCCAACACAGGGCTGACAGCACATGCAGGAAATGATGGATAAAAATATACTCCACTACCTCATGCCATTTGTGAAAATCAGTGGTACATTGTACATTGAGAACAAAAGTGCAGAAAATGCAGAAAACGTCACTGTGGTGTAGCAGGTGAATCCTCAACCTGTGTTGCCTGCATCCCATAGTGCTGTGTGTTCGTCTTTCATTCTGTCTCTTGCTGATGCACCTGGGAAAGCAGAAAAGCATGGTCGTAGTGCTTGGGCCTCTGTGTCCAAGTGGGAGACCCTGAAGAAACTCCTGGCTCCTGGTGTCACTGTCGTCTGGGGAGTGAACCAGCAGGTGGAAGAACTCTTTCTCTGGGTCTCTTCTCTCTCTCTGTAACTCTGACTTTCAATAAATAAAAGAATCTTTTCTAAAAAATTACATTTGTAGCATCAAAAACACTTCAAAAACCTTGGAGGCAATTTAGGATTCGGGTGAATGATGTCCACATAACAATATTATTGTTTTTTAATTTTTAATATTTGAAAAATTTTTAAGGAATACAAATTTCATAAGTACAACTTTTGGAATACATTTTCTCCCACCATACCCACCCTCCCACCTACATTCCCACCCCTCTTCCTCTCCCCTCTCCCCTTGCCAGTCCCATGCTCCATGAAGATTCATTTTCAATTAGTTTATAAACAGAAGCCTGCCGCTCCCTTGCCCGCAAAGGAACGACACTGTTCGCAGCTTATCGGTCTTCAGCAGACTTTTAATGGGAAGATAACAGCGACAGAGAAAGAACGAAAGAAGGAGAGTGGACAGGAAAGCCGCCTCCTTCCTCAGCACACAGCTTATATACAAAATCCGGCCAATTACAAGCGGGCTCAAGTCCATGCATGGAACACTCCAATCCGCTGTCTGTTCACGCAGTGTGCACGTGTCCTCGGGCCAATCAGATGAGGTGTCATGCAGCAGGCAGGCTCACCGCACAGTCCTCGGCGCCATCTTGTTGTTTACAACATTCTCAACTCCTCTGGAAAGTCCCAACTGTGGGAAAGCATTGCACTTACCGAAACTAGCAACATTCGCCTTGTGATAAAGACACAGCAACAGCTATCAGACCGACCTTGACGTGGGGGCTCCATGGGATGCGTAGCCATGGAGCCCCACAAAGCCAACTCTATACTAAGTGAAGATTTCAACAATACACACACACACACACACACACACACTGAGAACTGGTTTTACAGTTAACTCTCATAATACAACTCATTGAGGACAGAGGTCGTGCATGGGGAGTTAGTGCACAGTGCCCCTGTTGTTAATTTAACAATTAACACTCTTACGTATGACATCAGTGACCACCCGAGGCTCTTGACATGAGCTGCTTAGGCTATGAAAGCCTTTGAATCTACAATCTCTTTCAGTATTTAGACAAGGCCATAAGCAAAGTGGAAGTTCTCTCCTCCCTTGAGAGAAAAGTACCTCCTTCTTTGATGGCCACTTCTTTCCCCACGGGTCTCACTCACAGAGAACCTTCATATAGAATATTTTTGCCACAGTGTCTTGGCTGAAATGTTCTCATGGGCTTTTCAGTCAGACCAGGAAGACTTAGGTGCTGCATCTGAGGTCAGAGTGTTACTTAAAGCGATTGTCATTCTTTGAGTCTGCTGTGTGGACTGCTTCCCATGTTGGAACATTCTCTCCTTTTTAATTCTATCTGTTATTATTACCAGGCACTTGACCCTATTTATATGATCACTTTAAAACTTAATCCTACCTATATATTCACCTTAACACTCAATATGATCACTTTAACAATTACAATGGCATTTTTACCACTAAGCTTAATGGGACTTGGAGCCCCGTGACAAGTGTTAAAACTGTACCCTCAGAAGTATGTCTGTAGGAAAGTATGCAGAACTATACAGCTTTACAGTTACAAACTTCCTTCCTCCCTCTCTGATTCCTATTCTTATTTTTTTACTGAGATCTCTTTTCAATTGACTTTATATACATATGATTAACTCTATGTTAAGTAGAGTTCAACAAATAGTAAGAAGGAAAATAAACAAAAAACCAAATAAACAAAAAACTGTTCCTCGACAGTCAAGACAAGGGCAGCTCAAGCCATCACTTCCCTAGATTTCCTTTTGGGTGCTCTATTAGGTCTCACCTATCAGGAAGCACATGTGGTATTTGTCCCTTAGGGACTGGCTTATTTCACTAACTATGATCTTTTCTAGAATCATCTATTCTGTTGCAAATGACTGGATTTCATTTTTTTTTACCACTGTGTAGTATTCGGTAGCATACATATCCCACAATTTGTATAACGTGGAGGTACAGGTATGTCTTGTGTGTAGTGAATTCATTTCCCTTGGGTAAGTTCCCAGGAGTGGGTTCCTGGGTCATATAAGGTAGGACTATATTCAGATTTTTGAGATATCTCCATAGTGTCTTCCATAGTGGCTTTACCAGTTTGCATTCCCACCTACAGTGGATTAGGGTACTTTTCCCCCCACATCCTCGCCAGCATTTGATGTTTGTTGATTTCTCTATGAAGCCATTCTAGCTGGGGTGAAGTGAAACCTCCTTGTGGTTTTGATTTGCATTTCCATGACCACTAGTGATCCTGAACATTTTTTCTATGTCTGTTGGTAATTTGGACTTCCTCTTTTGAAAAATGTCTGAGTCTTAGCCCATCTCTTAACTGGGTTGTTTGTTTTGTTTTTTGAATTTCTTCATCTATTTGTAAATTCTGGTTATTAATCCATATCCGTTGCATAGCTTGCAAATAATTTCGCACATGCTGTCAGATGCCTCTTCACTTGCCTGAGTGTTTCTTTTGCCACACAGAGACTTCCCAATTTGATCTAATCCCATTTATTAATTTTGGCTTTGATACCTATGTCTCTGAGGTCTTTTCCAAGAACTCTTTACCTGTGCCAGTGTTTTGCAGGGTTTCACAAATGTTCTCTAATAACTGGATGGTGTAGGGTCATAGATTTAGATCTTTAATCCATGTTGAGTGGAGTTTTGTGTAAGGTGTAAGATAGGGGTCTTCACTCATACTTCTGCAATACATAATAATTTAAAAAGTGAAAAGGAATTTGATGATTCCCTGTAAATTGGAATGACGTAGTCATGGATTTGAGGGAATGAGCTTGTTAAAATAGGCAAGCTACAATGTGATTCACAGATTCAATGCATTTCCTGTGAAATAGCCTGACATTTTTTCCAGGAAAAGGAAGAAAATTCTAGAATTCACATGAAGAAAATCAAGGTTTGTGATGGCAAAGCAGGAGGCTTCATCACATCTGAGCTGAAATCAAGCCTGGTGCTGGGATAAGATAGACACCCAGAGCCCTGGGACAGAACAGAACCTAGAAATAAAGGAACACGTTCTGAGAATGTGAGTTCTGAGAATGCACGGTGACAAAATCACAGGATGGGGATGGGTTTCCTGTCATTACCTGGGTTTGGGGAAACTTGAATGCACCTGAAATAATTCAATTATGATGTCATCTCATACCACATACAGAAACAGAGTGAACTTGAGGAATGCCTTAAAAGCAAGAGCCGAGACAGTACAGTTCTAGAAGAAAACACTGGACAAAAGCAAGCTGACATTGGTTTGGGCAATGATATTTTGAAAATCTCCAAAGTACAGGCAACCAAGCAAAAATAGGCAAAAGATAATGGATCCAACCACAGAGCTTCTGCAGAATAAAGAGAGTGATTGAAGAACCAGGAGTCGCCCGCAGATGGGGAGAAAGTATTTTCAGATCACACCCGTAGGGGCCAATGTTGTGGCCCCGCAGGTTAAGCTGCCATCCCTATGCAGCATCACTCAGCAGCATGGGTTCAGACCCTGCTTGCTGCACTTCAAATCCAGCTCCCTGCTCATGGACCAGGGAACTCTGTCAACGATGACTCAAGTGTGTGTCCCCTTCAAGCCTCGTGGGAAACTGGAGGAAGTTCCAGGCTCCTGGCTACAGTCTTGCCCTTGCCCAGCCTTTGCAGCCATTCAGGAAGGAAACCAGTGGATGGAAGCTTCTCTCTCCCTCTGTTGGTCTCTTCCTCTGTTGCCATAACACTGCCTTTCAAATAAAATAAATAGATATTTAAAAGAAATGAAAGATAACTGTGCATATGAATAGGAGCCTATCTCCTAATGTTGAATGAACTCAAGCCACTGAATCCCAAGGGAAGAAATCAATTATTCAAATGCAGTGACTGACAAGGTGGTGACAGGAGCGGCCTTGAAGGTATCACATGGGATTCCTGCTCCTGTATGGATGCTTACGTTTAGGTCCTAGTTTGGGTCCAGTTTCAGATTCCTGCCAATGTGCACTCTGAGGGGCAGTGCGAGAATCTGAGTTAATCCCATGTGTGAGACTTGGACTGAATTCCATGCACCTGGCTATGATCTGACCCAACTCCTCTTTTATGGCATCTGGGAAGTTACCCAGGATTCAGTAGACACTGTCTGTCAGTCTCTGTTGCTTTTTCTTTTTGGACAAATACACAAATACAAGTTTTAAAGAGGTAAAAGTATATCTGTAATTTTTAAAATAAAATATATAAAGGCAAATGTATAAAAATGCTTTATATGGGATCATCATGCATGTGCATGTTGGAGAAACAATGAGATACCCCATCCCTTTGTTAGACTGAGTATCACCAGACATACCAGAGCTGACACATGTTGTGCAGGAAGAGAGAGAAGATAACCTGGTAAATGCTGGAGTCAGGTAAATTAGGAAATCTTTCATGGAAAACATCAGAAGCTGAGAAATAGAATTATCACAGGATCCTCCAACACCATGCCTGGGTAGAAGGAATATGAAATCCCAGGGAGGAGACCACGGGATCCACAGTCACTATGGCAAACAGCTCTGCAGTCCCATGTTCAATTAAAGCAGTGTCATTCTTAAGAGGTCACACATATAATCCAGTGAAATTAGCCTTGAGGAAGGATGGATAATGGACAAATGGACAGAGTTATATTTTAACATGAAGTTTATAAGGCAGTAAAGAGGAAGAAATTCTGATGTCTTGGATAACTTGGATAATGCTGAGAATAATGCCTAAGGATAATGTGTCAGTAAATGTACAGTATACCATCTAGTCCAAGAAGACAGATAATATGTGATGCTAGTTACATGGGATAAAAGGATGAACTCACGGAGACATAATACAATTGTGAAGACCAAAGTCTGAGTGTGGGGATAACAGAGGAGACGGTGGAGCAAGGTCAGAGTTTCAGTCCCACAGGATCCACACACTGAGGGATCTACTGTACAGCATGGTGACAGAGGTTAAGAGAATATTGTGTCTGCAGAATTCCAACACAGGAAACTGACATTCGACCATGGGAACATGTGGATTTTGTGATGAGCATGTCAATAAGAATGACTTCATAATTCCATCAATTTGATACAGTCATTTTTGAACACATATCATTTATCTCATGTCTATGTTCAGTTATTATTTATCAAACATTTATGAAAAGGAAATGACAAAATGGCCAACTGCAGATTAAGTTCTCTGAATACTGGTGTTGTGTTTGCCAATGTTTTATGCAGATGATAAATAAATGCCAGTTCATTCAAGGATTGGCAGGTGGAACCCAGGAGCAGGGAACTGCAATAGCGTTTGCACGTTTTTCATGGGGACTCCTAACTGATCCATCATCTACTGCCTTCAGAATGCATTTTCACTTCCAAGTATAGAAATAGTGTAAAAGTGCTCTGTCCAGAACTCTGATATGCAGCCTGGATGTCTCCCTCTCTAAATAGATGAAAGATGACAAATGGATTGATGACCCCAGTCAGCATAGACATGGAGTGAAGAGCAGGGACTCTGGACACATGGTCGCTGGGACTGGCTCTTCCTGCAGCTGTGATTCAGCCTCAGGACACTGGGCATCATGCTGGAGCCACAGACACAGCTCCCCGTGATGTGGACTCCAGCCCCAGAGTGCACAGCCACTGTGTGTCCCACTTTCTGCTCTCCCTCAACCACAGCAGGTGCATGGGGTCCCACGACACTGGAGCAGAACCAGATCAGCTGGAAGTGCACACCCAATACTTTCCATTCATTTATGACCTTGACTGCTGATGTCCAGGGCAATCCCCTCGGAGTTCTGACAGGAAGCCCCCCAGGAGGGTCCCAGGACCTAGAGGATGAGGAAGTCCCTGTAGGCTTCCCAGGGGCCTGCAGAAGCTCAGCCTGATACACAGCTGAACTGCAAGTACATTCCTGAGTGCTGTGACGTTTACACAGGGACCATAGACTGTTCCAGGATTAAAGGGGAAATGCAGGTCGGGTTAAAGTCTGCAGAAAGTGAGTGTGGATCACCCACATGTGGAGTCAAAGGTTGGTTCAGTGCACACTTGCTGGTTGTGGCAGGAGAGGGATGAGTGGAATAGTTGCTGTTTAACAGATCAACGGCCCTGTCTCAGCTGTCCCTGGTTATACAGGGAAAACTGAAACTGTCCAAAGCTTTCAGTGCCCTGAGGGTGCTGTCCTGAGTCAGGTTGGAAGAGACTCAATAGTGTCCTCAATATTCCCACATCTCTGATCCTGGTGAGCACAGTAGCTGTCCATGAACCAAATTGTTCAATTAGGACTTCTTCCTTTTACATCAAACTTTCAATCCTTCATTGAAGTTAGGAGGGACAGAATCAAAAAGTAGAATTCTTCCCTCAAAACTGCTACAGGAGAGGAAACCCCAAATCTCTCACAGGAAACCAGGGCTTCATCTCCCTCTGCGCCTGCGCATGACCAGAATCTGGGCTAGTGCATTCTGTGCGCCCCCTGGTGGGGCCGCGCGCCCCTGCAGGGAGGTTTGTGTCTGGGCTCAGCCTGAGGGCCCCTCACTGTGTCTCTGGCACAGAAATAGGTGGCCGTGTCCGCGGCTGTCAGACTGGTCATTTTCAGATCCACTGTGGTCGAGGTTTTGGAGATGGTGAATCGGCCTTTCGCCCAGCTCGCGTAGTATGTGCTACCACCAGTGCTAATGGTTCCGATGTCAGGATGCTGAGTGCTGTGTCCTAGTTTGGTTCCAGTGTCAGATTCCTGCCTAAGCCCCTCTGGGAGGCTGTTGTGAAGTTCCAGTACTCCCACTTGGATACCTGGACAGAATTCCAAGCACCTGGCTGTCACCTGACCTAACTGAAGCTTTTGTAGCCATCTGGGAAGTGACCCAGGAGTTAGATCACTGTCAGTCTCAGTCTCTCTGTGGTTTTGGACAAATACATACAGACAAGGTATTAATAAAATGATAAAGTTTAAAATTTATATCATATCTATAAAGTTAAAAAGAAATATAAAGGCAAACATAAAAAATGCACAGGTGCCTGGGGGACATTGAATGGCATTGTCTCTGGGGAGTACATCCAGTGATGACTCCACGCCATGAGTGGATTCAATGTCAGGGCCTCATGGAGGAAGCTGAGGTCTCCAGTGCCCTGAACAGGACCACACGGAATGCTGGGAGCAGCCTTCTGGGGGTGGATGTGGTTTGTCTTAACAGCATCAGTGCTGAGCATGGCCCCAACGTAACAGCACTGACAAGGGGTACACGGTCTGGATGTTTACATGAAAAGTATGGAATAACCAGACTCTGATGTCAGATGCAAAGTCCTTGTAAAACTACTGAAGGAAACATAGGGCAAAGTCTCCCTGATGTTGGTCTGGCCATGATTTCCCTTTCAGATCTTCAAAATTCAAGAGACCTAAGAAAATATTTTCAGATGATGCTGCATAACTACAGAGCTTCTGCATTACAGACTGACTGAGAAGTAAGCAGCCTACACACCGATTGGAAGTGACTATTCTCATATCAAATGTATGATCAATAACCTGTATCCAAAAGGAATAAAAAGGAACTATCTGTATGAGCTGTGTTTAGAACTGGTTCTGAGTCTTCTGCAGTCTCAAAATAACTGTGATACACAATTGGCTTCTTCATCCTGATCGACAGGTTCTGTGTCATCAGGCCTACAATGGGTATAGAAGGAAACCTCTCTGATTGTGTGTGGCTCAGTGTTGCTATGGATTCATTCTGGTGGGGGCAAGAGGCGCGGAGTCACCACACAGATCCTGGGAGTTGGGTGAAAGCAGGCCAGAGGCGAGCAGCCCGCAGACTCATTTGTTTCAGTAGGTACAGCAGCTTATATAGCCGAGGCAGCCAATCTGGTCTAGGGGCAGTTTATGCCTAACCAATCACAGCCTGTTGCCAGGCAGTATCTGAAGCCATCCAATCAGACCCTGTTGCCAGGTAGGCTCCATTTCCAGATGGCATTGACGCCATCCCTGAGTAACTGATGCTTGCTTCCCAGCAGCCATCTAGGCATGGCCTTCTCATTCCACCACAGCTCAGTGTGTCCCAAATGCGTTGTGTTTTAGGTGTGCTCCCAGGGAGACCATGGGAGAAAAAATGGGAGCTCTGGGAGTGAGGCCTAGTGGGATTTGTTCATTCCTGGGGAATCTGCTATGGAGGAGATCACAGTAGATCTCCTGGGTCCCCAGCTTCAGCGAAGAGCACAGTGCTGCTAGAGTCAGCCCTGGTCTCGTCTGAAGTCCTGTGTGGGGATGGGGTCCCTCCCATCCATGTTCACAAAATTAGCCTGAAGACTGCCATGATGTTCACAATGTTATGATGCCTGATGGCACAACATTCTGCAGTCACTATGGCAAACACCTCTGTAGTCCCATGTTCAATTAAAGCAGCATCATTCTCAAGAGTTCACACATATAATCCAGGAAAATTTGCATTTAAGAAGGAATGGATAATGGGACAAATGGACAGAGTTATATTTTAACAGGAAGTTTATATGGTTATAGTATAGAGGAAGAAATTCTGGTATCTTGGATAACATGGATGATCCTGGAATAATATCCAAGGATAATATGTCAGGATAAGTACACTCTGCTAAAGCATCCAGGCCGAGAAGCCAAACAATATGTGATGCTACGTACATGGGATAAAAAGGATGAACTCACAGAGGCAGAAGTTCAATGGTGAAGACCAACGTCTGTGCTTGGCAGGAACAGAGGAGACGATGGAGCAAGGTCAGAGTTTCAGTCCCACAGGATCCACATGTTGAGGGGTCTACTGTGCAGCATGGTGACAGCAGTTAAGAGAATATAGTGTCTGCAGAATTCCAAGGCCTTAGACAAACAACATTCTACCATGAAAAACGTGGGTTTTGTGATAAACATGTCAGTAAGTCTGACTTCATTATTCCACTCAGTATACACTCATTTATTCAACACATATCATTATACCTCATCAGTCTATATTAAATATTATTTATCAAACATTTATGATAATGAAATGGCAAAATGGGAAATCACGAAGATTCAGATCTCTGAATACTGGTGTTGTGTTGGCCATGTTTTATGGAGATGATAAATAAAGGCAGTGCACTCAAGGCTTGGCAGCTGGAACCCAGGAGCATGGAACTGCATCAGTGTTCCCACCTTGGTGATGGGGCCTCATAACACATCCATCATCTACTCTCTTTCAGGGTGCATTGTCAGTACAAGTATGGGAAAGTGTGTAAATGGGCTCCGTCCAGCACTCTGATATGCAGCATGGATGTCTCCCTCTCTAAAAAGATGAAAGACTCCAAATGGATTGATGACCCCAGTCAGCGTAGACATGGAGTGAAGAGCAGGGACTCTGGACACATGGTCTCTGGGACTGGCTCTTCCTGCAGCTGTGATCCAGCCTCAGGACACTGATCATCATGCTGGAGCCACAGACACAGCTCCCCATGATGTGGACTCCAGCCCCAGAGTGCACAGCCACTGTGTGTCCCACTTTCTGCTCTCCCTGATCCACAGCAGGTGCAGGGAGTCCCACAACACTCAACAGAATCAGATCAGCTAGAAGTGCACACCCAACACTTTCCATTCAGTTATGACCTTGACTGCTGATGTCCAGGGAATTTCCCCTCGGAGTTCATGCAGGGAGCCCCCCAGGAGGGTCCCAGGACCTAGAGGATGAGGAAGTCCCTGTAGGCTTCTCAGGTGCCTGCAGAAGCCCAGCCTGAGACACAGCTGAGCTGCAAGTACATTCCTGAGTGCTGTGACGTTCACACAGGGACCACAGACTGTTCCAGGATTAAAGGTGGCCACATTCTGTGGAAAGTGAGTGTGGATCACCCACAATTTAAAATAAAATGTCAGTTCAGTTCCGCACACAGGCTGCTTTGACAGGAAGAGAGGGAAATAGTTGAGGTTTAACAGACCAGAGACCCTGGCTCAGCTGTCTCCAGGATATAAAGGGAAAAGTAAAATTTTCCTAGAGTCGGCAGTGCCCTGAGGACACCAGCACGAGTTAGACTGGAAAAGACTCAAAGGTCCTCACAGATCCCAATGATATCTGATCGCGGTGAGGACAGTTGTCAGTCATGAACCCGAAATTGTCACGTAGGACTTCTTCCTTCTATTCAAAGTTTCTATCCGTCAGTGAAGTCAGTGGCAGGGACAGAATCGTAAGAATAGAACCATTTCCTCAAATGCGTTAGAGGAGAGGAAACCCCAATTCCCTAACAGGAAACCAGGGCTTAATGTCCCTTTGCACCTACCCATTACCAGAATATATATTCAGTGCGTTTTGTGCGCCCCCTGGTGGAGCTGCGCGCCCCTGCAGGGAGGTTTGTGTCTGGGCTCAGCCTGAGGGCCCCTCACTGTGTCTCTTGCACAGAAATAGGTGGCCCTGTCCGCGGCTGTCAGACTGTTCATTTGAAGATCCACAGTGTTCTGGGCGTTGTCGCTGGAGATGGTGAATCGGCCATTCACCCAGCTCGCGTAGTATGTTCTACCTTTACTAGCATAAATGGTTCCAATCCACTCCAGCCCCTTCCCTGGAGCCTGGCGGACCCAGCTCATGTAGTAGCTACTGAAGTCGAATCCAGAGGCTTTGCAGGAGAGTGTCAGGGATCCCCCAGGCTGGACCAGGCCTCCCCCGGACTCCTTCAGCTGCTCCTGACACTGGACACCTGCAAACACAGACGTCCTGGTCAGGACACTGTCACTCACACTCTCTGTGTCTCTCACTCACGTCCTCTCCCAGACTCAGTGCCCCGCGTTCTCCATCATTACCTTTGAGCACAGCGACCAGGAGAAGCCAGCGCAGCCCAGTCTCCATGGTGAGCGTCTGTGTTGAGTGCGCTCACTGAGTGGACACCTGGG
Organism: Oryctolagus cuniculus; assembly: GCF_051225735.1. Classification (NCBI taxonomy): domain Eukaryota; kingdom Metazoa; phylum Chordata; class Mammalia; order Lagomorpha; family Leporidae; genus Oryctolagus; species Oryctolagus cuniculus. The sequence goes on from NC_142886.1 coordinate 52,452,377, forward strand.
AGTGCTGGGGCTGGAGCTCCTGTGCCAGAGCTGCAGGGTGAGGGCTGGGCAGGTTTTCATGGGCAGAGGGAGGCCCTATTTGCATGTCTGCTCCTATATAGCCAGCCCCGGAGTAGACGTCTCAGACAGGACAGGGCCCAGGGCAGATGTACATGTCCTGGGGGTGTAGGCTATGATAGAATTCGGATCATATAAATTTTTATGTTTTATTGCTTTTTATAACAGTTGAAGGCAATGACCTTGTTTCCTCTTACTATGTGTGTACCCTTAATATCTAGTGTTAGCAATATCATGTCCTTCATTTTTTAAATAACAATTGTTTCATATCATCTATTGACCTCTCTATCATCTATATGAAAGACATTGGAATAGTGATAGAGAGAAGGGGTGAGAGAAACACAAGTGTAGTGATGGACAGCAAAGATGAAAATGGGAGATTTCTGCCTTTGGATTGACAGCCCCAAACTCCCCAAATGCCTACAACATCTAGGAGTTAGCCTTTCTAAAACCTGGAGCCCAGAACTGCGTCTGTGTTTCCTTTGTCGGTTGTAGGGGCTCTATCGCTATAGCGTCATCTGTAGTTTACCATGATGTGTTATCAGGAAAAAGTGTAGGAAGCCGTGTGGCTGGGCTCAAGAAGCACTCTGATGGGAACACGGGTGTCCCTAGTGGGGACTTTGCCAATTTTGTCCTAATGCCTGCCGCCCATATTTACACAGATGAAAGACTGCAAGTGGATTCATTTAAGGATACTATGTCTTGTTTCCTTATTCATCCATTACCTTATTTTAAAACTGTTCATTAACTCAGAACACTGTGCATGTTAGTGGGGTGTAGTGTGCTATTGGAATCTGTGTGTTGCAGAAATGGGCACAGATCAACTCACTGGCATTCACATTTCTACCTCCGTTCCATCACTTTGTGTTGGGAGACCGGGTGTCCTCAGTACTGCTTATTTGTGGAACATGTCATGGGTTGTAGTGAACTGAGTCAGCCCACTGTGGTGGGGGCAGAATTATTCCTTGCTTTGAGTGGTGCTTTGTGTCCTGGTAGCAGCTGTCTGCTGTTCCCTCTCTTCCCTGTGTCTAGTAATCATGACTCTGAGTTCAGCTCAAGCACTGGGTATGAAGTCACTGTGTCACAATTCACCCACAGTCCTGGGTTCAGGTAATGCAGCTGTGTTCACAATAGTTCAGTCTACAATAAAGCGAAATGTGCATAAAATGGTGAATGCAGTCTGTTACATTTGACATGGAATATTATTCAGTGTTAAGAAGGAGATTGTTCTGTCATTAGGAAATCTTAGGTCAGCCTTGAGCATAATATGCTAACAGAAATAATGCAGGTACACGTGGACACATAGTATTTGACATTGGTTATATATGCAGTCCACAAGCTTGAACTCACAGAGGTAGGGAGTGCAATGGAGATCACTGTCTACCATGACCCAAGTGTTTGTCCCCTTCCAGCTCTGGGGGAAACTGGGGGAAGTTCCAGGCTCCTGGCTTCAGGCTCAGCCATCCCAGCCTTTGCAGCCATTCAGGAAGGAAACCTGTGGAAGGAAGATTCTCTCTCCATCTTGGTCTCTTCCTCTCTTGCTATCACACTGCCTTTCAAACTAAATAAATAGATATTAAAATAAATGGAAAATTAATTTTATATATCATTAGGAGCCTATATGCATATGTTGAATAAACACAGAAAACTGAATCCCAAGGGAAGACATCAATTGTTTAAATGCAGTTACTGACAAGGTGGTGACAGGAGCAGCACTGGAGTTAGCAAAGGGATTGCTGCTCCCGCATCAGGATGCTGAGTGCTGTGTCCTAGTTTTGTTCCAGTTTCAGATGCCTGCCTAAGCCCACTCTGGGAGGCCGTAGGTGAAGTTCCAAGAACTCCCACGTTGGAGACCTGGAATGAATTCTAAGTACCTGGCTGTCACCTGTTCCAGCTGACGCATTTGTAGCCACCTGGGAAGTGACCAGGAGTTAGATGATCACTGTCAGTCTCAGTCTTTGTGGTTTTAGATAAAAACGTACATACAAATTTTAAAACAAAATCTATGAATTTTTAAATGTATATTACATCTATAAAATTTAAGAAATGATATAAAAGCAAACATGTAAAATGCCATAAATCTCAGATCATCATGTATGTACATTTTAGAAGCACAATGAGATGTCCCATCCTTCATGTTAGAATGAGTATTACCAGACAAGCCAGAGCTGACAATTCTTGTGAAGGAAGAGAGATGACCACTCTGGTTGCACAAGGCTGGAGTCGGGTAAATTAGTAAATCCATTATGGAAAGTCATCAAAAACTGAGACATACAGTTATCACAGGATCTTCAAACAGCATTTTGGGTAGCAGGAATGTGAAATCCCAGGGAGATGTGCATGGGATTCACAGTCTCTATAGAAAATACAACTGCAGTTCCATGTGCAAGTAAAGCAGCGTCGTTCGCGAGTGTTCACACATATAATCCAGTGAAATTTTCATGGAAGAAGGAATCAATAATGGAAGAAAAGGGCATGGAACAGAGGAGACGTTGGAGCAAGGTCAGAGTTTCAGTCCCACAGGATCCACACACTGAGGATCTACTGTACAGCATGGTGAGAGCAGTGAAGTGAATATTGGGTCTACGGAATTCCAAAACAGGAGACAACTGGCCGGCGCCGCAGCTCACTAGGCTAATCCTCCACATGCAGCACCAGCACCCTGGGTTCTAGTCCCAGTCGGGCACCGGATTCTGTCCCGGTTGCCCCTCTTCCAGGCCAGCTCTCTGCTGTGGCCAGGGAGTGCAGTGAAGGATGGCCCAAGTCCTTGGGCCCTGCACCCACATGGGAGACCAGGAGAAGCACCTGGCTTCTGCCTTCGGATCAGCGTGGTGCGCTGGCCTCAGCACACCAGCCGCGGTGGCCATTAGAGGGCGAACCAACGGCAAAGGAAGACCTTTCTCTCTGTCTCTCTCTCTCACTGTCCACTCTACTTGTCAAAAAAAAAAAAAAAAACAAAAAACAAAAAACAAAAAAACAGGAGACAACTGACATCATAGCATGGAAACATGTGGATTTTGTGATGAACATGTCAATAAGAATGACAACACATAATTGTACCTCATATGTATATATCAAATTAATATTTATCAAACATTTATAAAAATAAAATGGCTAAAACGGAAAATGCTGGTGTTGTGCTTCCCAGTGTTTTATGGAGATGATAAATTGAAGAGTTAAAATTGTATATGTGTGGATGTAAAAAGTTAAGCTTAAGCTTACAGGTTTAAACCTTCCTGGTGCAGCTGTGAAAATAAGACAGAGTAAAGTAGCACCTTGACAGTAGGGACTCCATTTTGGAGCACTTGAGACTGCATTCTGGGAAAGCAACCCCCCCCCACCATGAGACTCTGGTCTGAAACTATGATCTCAAATAGTCGGACAATAGCAGTGCACTACATCACCCTTGGCAACGCACAAAAACCCCCTAGCATGATTGCTCAAGCTTAAAAGTAGAAAGGTTGCACCTGGGTTACCTGGGCTAATAATGAAGATGTGATTTGTCTATGTCTTAAAATCATAATTGCTGATTGTAAGATATTAGCAACCGCTTAGCAACTGTGTATTCTCTCCCCCCTCCCGATTTTGCGGTTTTTGCCTTTATAAACCCTAACCTTTGGTTATTCGGGGCTGCTCTGCTCATGATGATCAGACAGCCCCAGCATGCTGGATAATCAATAAAACTTCCCCGTGCTGTTTGCATAAGAGACGTGTCTCTTGGTGACGTTTTTCGGGCGGTCGACTCTAACATTTGGAGGCCCCAGCGAGATCGGGGCTGTCCATGGACGCTGCCAATGGACATCTCTTGGGGTAAGTATAAAGGTGCCTAAGGTAGGGACTCAGTATATGCGCGCTTCAGGTTTCAGTTTTTCGGGTTACAGGCCTGTTTCGGTTTCAGATTTTGGGTTGGCACGGTATGCACTGTGGCTGGCAGACGTGCCTGGAAGCCCCAGGCTACCACCTTGGGGGATGCCCCGAGAGGACCAGGAGACTGAGGACACTCAGCGAAACTCCCATCAGAAATTCCCCTAGGCGGGAGTTTTGTGCCAACAGCGGTTACATTTTAGGTTTCAGTTTTTTGGGAAATTGTTTTTCTGTCTGTAACATGGGTCAAACTGTGTCCAAGCCACTATCTCTTACTTTGGCTCACTGGCCTGATGTAGGGGCTAGGGGATCTAATCTCTCTCTTCTGATTAAGAAGGTAAAGCAGCAGTCTTTCTGTGCCTCTGAATGGCCTGCTCTTGGAGTGGATTGGCCCCCCGGAGGGCTCATTCCATTTACCACTCATTTGCTGAGTGAAAGAGGCCATTCTCCTGCCTGGCCGTCATGGGCACCTGGACCAGGATTTTGAGAAGACATCGGAGGTCAGTATTCCTTCCCTCAAGTGGGACCGGATCTGTGGAAGTGACCGTTGAGTGTCCGGCACCCCACAGCTCTCCGAGAACGCGGAGTCCCCCTGGCCACAGCTTAGCTACGGGCAAAACTCCAGAGGGATTGTAAGGAACGGGAGGGAAATTAGGAAGGGCAGTTGGCTGAGAACCTGGAGACCCCCTGAGCTCGCTTTGGCTTCCCGGCAGCCGGACTGCGACCCGAGGACCAGGTCTCTCTCTTGGAGGGACGCCTGGTCACGCTGCCTACTGCTATGCGAGCAGGGCTTAGCTTCGGTCGAGGCTAATATTGGCCCTTCAGGTAAACTCAGACAACTAGGTAGTGGGTAACCTTGAGTGATAGGAGATTTCAAACCCCACTCAGCCCCCAGACAGGAGGAGGTCATTGCTTTCTGCCTTCCTCCTCCTCCCGGGGGGCTCCTTCCCCCACTCTTTTGCTCTCCTCATCTCCATTCCTATACCACTGGGCAGGAGAAAGGGAGAGGGAAATTCCACAAGTCTCTCCACCTAGGGAAAAGCTGTTACCTGTTACCTGTTAACCCTTTCCAACCTGGTAGAAAGTTTTCCATCTTCGCAGCTTATGGTAGCTCTGGTGTGTCTTAAAGTTTTTTGTGAACTATTACTGTTGCTAAGCTTTGATTGCCTGAGGACTAAATCTGGAAAAGAGCTAAAGTTAACTATCTGTTGTAATTGACTGAGTGTCTGCAGTAGTCCTAATTGATCTGGCTTTGGTTAAATTATAGGAGGTTCCCAACACTCTTGGTAAAATGGCGCACCTACCCAACCCCACAGTTAGTCCTGCCAAGCCCTGGTGTGCACAGTCTTTCCTGTAAATGGGGGACCACAGCCTTTCTCTGCACTCTATTCTAGTCCATGTGGCCTGGTGCACCCAGGCAGGCATAGCCAAATATCTCTAGGCAGAGCCCCCACCCCAGCGCTGCTTCTTTTTTCCTCTCCTGGAGGAATTTCCAATTCAATACTACTGCTGGCCTTACCTAAGGGAGCCGGAACCTTAAGCCATTAACCCTTTCCAACCTGATGGGTTTTTCTCTTTGCAGCTAATAAAAACCTAAACAATGGGTTCATATGCTGATAATCAGCTCTTTTCTGTGCTGCTGTCCCTGACTCATCTGAGAGCGTTCACCTATCTTGAAGGTTTCGCGTTTTTCTATTGCCTTAGAGTCTTGATTGGAAAAACTACAATGCAAAGTTTGTTTACATTGTTTATCTGTTTTTAATGTCTGAGTGATTACCCAACTGATCAGAAATGTAGTAATTTTGGCTAAATGGTTTAACTCTCCGACAGCTTAAATTCTAAACCGAGTCTTCCAACTTTGGGCTTCCAGTCGGATCCCTGGAACTCTCAGAGGATGAGACTCTAAATTTGTTAAAGTAACAGCTGCTTGGGTCAATTCAGATTATATAAAATATATTAAAATGTTATAAATGGTGTCAGACCTATGCTGTATTTATGTTTTTGCTTTCCAGCTAAAGTGGTCTTATAAAAATAAGAGTAAATTCTGTGTATACAAGCCTTTATGTTGTTAACTAAAGTAAGCCAATGCAGGTTGGTTCAAAAAATTGAGGTAATGCAAACACCCTTCGGTTTGCTCAGTGGCTTACTTGCTCAGTTTTACATGTCTTTGATATGCTTTAAACTTGTTTCTCTTAATGAGGAAGATCTTTTCAAAGTTGTAAACATGCACTAGTGTTTGCTGTCCAGGAGGTGTTATCCTCATGTTACTTAAAAACATGAAAATGTAATTTTAACTTTTATTTCAAATAATGGTGTGGTATTCATTAATAACTCAGTGTCTTAAGTCATCTAGGCATCAGTGCTAAGTAAAACTTGGGAAAATATATTATATATACTTTTAACATCTCAAATTCGATAAAAAAACTGTTTAAGTTTGTTAACATGTATTCTCATAGGTTGTCCATACATGACAATTCAAGGCTATGTAAAAGTAACTAAGGGTATAAAGTTTCAAAAGGTGTAAACAAGTCATAAAAAGTTTAAAATGTTCACAATTTTAAAATATTGTTTACAGAGTTGAGTGCTAATGCCAAAATTACACTAAAAAGTTAAAGTCTGATCTTCTGTTATAACAATGGGTTTAAAAAAATTGTGTACTAATATTAGTAAATATCTAAAAATGGTCTAAATCATAAATCTTAAAATCTGTTTTTGCAAAACTGTAACGTCTATTTTAACAGTGTCTGCTTAATCGGTTACTCTGCCATTTCTAGAGTTAAGTCCTGTAAGCTCTTTTTGACTCTGTTAAATAATTCTAAATTATGTAAACTCTTATATACAAGGTTTTTTTAAAATTTATTTCTGGTTTATTCGACAACAAGAGACATAAAATTCATGTTAATCCATTGTGTACTCTACTGTCTCTGTTAAGTTATGGTTATGCGGCAGATGCTAGAAAACTGGGTTCCAGAAACCCAAGAAAGCTCTAGTGTCCACAGGCTACATGGTAAATACTCGGAAGCCAAAGAATGGCAGAGACCTCTGCCATAATTTCTCCTCTAAGTCTGGCTACACAGTAAACACTGGTTAAACTGCCAGTTAAATCTAAAAGCCCAAAAAGTCAGGCTAGAGACCCAACTCGCTGCCTCACTTCTCCTCTTTTCTCTTCCAGAAGGGAAGTTACTACTGCTCTGCAGGACTCTCCACTGTGATGTACGGTTTGATCCCCAGACCTTATGTAAGGGATGACTGACCTTTTCTGTAATAATGCCTGACCACAGTATAGGGCCCCAAACAACATAACAACAACAACAAAAAAGGTTAAACTATAAAATAATGTGACAACCAGATCAATTTTTCGGTGTATGCGGTAAAACTCCCCTTTTAAACCAAACTAAAAAATAAATAAAAAGTTACACTGATACAAACAGGTCACCACAGTTGATCATACCTAAAAGGTCATAGTTCTCCTCATGGGCACGGTCTTAACTCGCAGGAAAATACTAAGTGTCAGAATTTGCCCATGACCATAGTTTTTCTAGCTCACCCTGATATTAAAAAAAATCTCCAAAAATCAGGGTTGGGTTGAGCACCCGCTTGACTGACATCATAGAGGCTGCCTCCTTGGTCTACTTTATTAGAGACCAGGAAAATGAGGAGCAAGCTAACAAAGGATAGGCTAAGCAAAGGATAGACCAATCAATGGCTGCTTTACACAGTGATTGCCATCAAGGAGACCCAGCAAGGCCAGTGCACCCCAAACGGCACCTGTTGCTGACATAAGGAGCCAGGGCATTGGGCAAGCAGCTGTTGTGACAGCAAATGCCTTCTGTCAGCTCTGCCAAGAGCATGGTCACTGGACATGGAACTGCCCTGGGTGTCGAAGGACTCCTGGTTCAGAACTACAGACCCTGTGGCCCCGAGCTAAAAAGCCTTTGGCTCTGCCCAGCCTCTGCCCAGCTTCCAGCTCCAGCCACTGCTATTGAGGGGATGGCCTAGGGTCAGTGAAACGCAAGTTGCCTATTTCTATCCGTCTCCTATTCAGCTCTCCTCCTAGTCCAGCCATGTAATGCAAGTCAACAGGGTGCCTCCCTTAAAGGAGATTTGCATCTCTTTCAATTCTCTTCCAGCACCCCATGGATAGGTCTGGGCCTCACACACCCAGCCAGGCCTTAAAAGTCTATCCAATAACATTAAGCTTAGAAAGCCCTCCCTGCCAGTTCCTAAAAACAGGGCTTTCAGTAACAGCTAACTCAGATAGCCCTACACCGATTTGGGCAGGTCCTCACTGAGGACTTAGAGGGCCTATCTCTTGAGGGGTGTGCACAATAATCCATAATATAAATAGTTAAATGTAAATAATTCATTAGTCTGTCTTCTTTCCCAGCCTGAGACTCTAGTCTTGTACATTGGCTTAACTTCCTAGCAAAACTGGCTACTAAATATCCGAAAAAAAAAATATGTATATATTGTCTCTGGGTCAATCAGACTAGACAGACACAAACCCAAATTTGTACTTTTTCTGGAAAAAGCCAAACAGCTCCAGGACCAGGCCAAGCAGGGCTGGGATTTCTGGCCTAACATCTGATCATAAAAATCCTGGCTATTTCCTCTCTTTGGCCCACTAACTTCTGAAATCTTGATGCTTCTCTTTGGGCCATGTGTTTTTAATGCCCTTGTTCGTTTTGTCTCTAACAGACTAAAAGCTGTTGAACTCCAAATGGTCATCAGGCAAGACTTCCAGCCCATTCCACTGGACAACCTGAGCAGCCCTCTGGACCGAGCAGCACAGTCTTTCCAAGGCCACTGTTGCACACCATAAGACAGGTAGCAAGAGGAAATACCCAAATCCCCCTCGACGCCCACATGCCAGCTTTGAAGAAGTTACAGAAAACGGAACTCCATCCATAATCCCAAAGAAAATTTTGGGTATTACCTCTTGAGAAAAAAATATTAGGCAGAAAGTCAGTTATGAGCTTATGTGTGTGTGACATAAAGGCCTAATGTGTCCAGCATATGCATCTACATCTCAGTCATCTTGACAATGTTTCATGGGCAGCCTGGCCTTCGCATCCTGCCCTGCCCCCTTCTACCTAATAACTTGCCAGGTTTAGGTCCCCGCCCCTTCTGCCTGACAAATCTTCCACAATCTCCCAGATGCAGCCCAGTGTCTGCATTTCAGTATTACAGAACAGGCGGGGGTTGAATCTCATTTTCATGGGGGTGGGTTATGCACGGCCCTAAAGAAAAAAATGTTGTTTTTATGCCGACTAAACTGGGGTGGTTAAAAACTCCATGGCCAAACTCAGAAAACACCTGGAAAAACGGCAACGGGAGAGGGAAACTCAACAGGGATGGTTTGAGTCATGGTTTGGCCGGTCCCCATGGCTTACTACTCTACTGTCAGCCCTAACAGGACCCTTAATTGTTCTACTCCTAATTGTAACCATAGGACCTTGTGTGTTAAATAGACTCATCACCTTCGTGGAAAAACAAGTTAAAAATGTTAAACTCATGGTTGTAAAACAACAACATGTCACATTAAAACAGACAAAAATAAATAATCTCTAAGATTAGAGATCCTCACAACAAGGAGTGGGGAATGAAGAGTTAAAATTGTATATGTGTGGATGTAAAAAGTTAAGCTTAAGCTTACAGGTTTAAACCTTCCTGGTGCAGCTGTGAAAATAAGACAGAGTAAAGTAGCACCTTGACAGTAGGGACTCCATTTTGGAGCACTTGAGACTGCATTCTGGGAAAGCAACCCCCCCCCCCCCACCATGAGACTCTGGTCTGAAACTATGATCTCAAATAGTCGGACAATAGCAGTGCACTACATCACCCTTGGCAACGCACAAAAACCCCCTAGCATGATTGCTCAAGCTTAAAAGTAGAAAGGTTGCACCTGGGTTACCTGGGCTAATAATGAAGATGTGATTTGTCTATGTCTTAAAATCATAATTGCTGATTGTAAGATATTAGCAACCGCTTAGCAACTGTGTATTCTCTCCCCCCTCCCGATTTTGCGGTTTTTGCCTTTATAAACCCTAACCTTTGGTTATTCGGGGCTGCTCTGCTCATGATGATCAGACAGCCCCAGCATGCTGGATAATCAATAAAACTTCCCCGTGCTGTTTGCATAAGAGACGTGTCTCTTGGTGACGTTTTTCGGGCGGTCGACTCTAACAAAATGAAGGCAGTGTACTCAGGCTTGGCAGCTGGAACCCAGGAGCATGGAACTGCATCAGTGTTCCCACCTTGGTGATGGGGCCTCATAACAGATCCATCATCTACTGTCTTCCAGGTGCACTGTCAGTACAAGTATGGGAAAGCGTGCAAATGGGCTGTGTCCAGAATTTTGATATGCAGCCTGGGGGACTCCCTCTGTATATTAAAGAGCCTCCAAATGGATTGATGATGCCAGTCAGCGTAGACATGGAGTGAAGAGCAGGGACTCTGGACACATGGTCTCTGGGACTGGCTCTTCCTGCAGCTGTGATTCAGCCTCAGGACACTGGTCATCATGCTAGAGCCACAGACACAGCTCCCCGTGATGTGGACTCCAGCCCCAGAGTGCACAGCCACTGTGTGTCCCACTTTCTGCTCTCCCTCAACCACAACAGGTGCAGGGGGTCACACGACACTGGAGCAGAACCAGATAAACTGGAAGTGCACACCCAACACTTTCCATTCAGTTATGACCTTGACTGCTGATGTCCAGTGCATTTCCCTCCTGAGTTCAGGCAGGGAGCCCCCAGGAGGGTCCCAGGACCTAGAGGATGAGGAAGTCCCTGTAGGCTTCCCAGGTGCCTGCAGAAGCCCAGCCTGAGACACAGCTGAGCTGCAAGTACATCCCTGAGTGCTGTGATGTTCACACAGGGACCACAGACTGTTCCAGGATTAAAGGGGAAATGCAGGTCGGGTTAAAGTCTGCAGAAAGTGAGTGTGGATCACCCACACGTAAAGTCAAAGGTTGGTTCAGTGCACACTTGCTGGTTGTGGCAGGAGAGGGATGAGTGGAATAGTTGCTGTTTAACAGATCAACGGCCCTGTCTCGGCTGTCCCTGGTTATGAGGGAAAACTGAAACTGTCCAAAGCTTTCAGTGCCCTGAGGGTGCTGTCCGGAGTCAGGCTGGAAGAGATTCAATAGTGTCCTCAATATTCCCACATCTCTGACCCTGGTGAGCACAGTCGCTGTCCATGTACCAAATCGTTCAATTAGGACTTCTTCCTTTTACATCAAACTTTCTCCCCGTCATTGAAGTTGGGAGGGACAGAATCGAAAAGTAGAATTCTTTCCTCAAAACTGTTACAGGAGAGCAAACCCCAATTCCAGACAGGAAACCAGGGCTTCATCTCCCTCTGCGCCTGTGCAGGACCAGAATCTGGGCTCAGTGCGTCTCGTGCGCCCCCTGGTTGAGCCGCGCGCCCCTGCAGGGAGGTTTCTGTCTGGGCTCAGTGTGAGGGCCCCTCACTGTGTCTCTGGCACAGAAATAGGTGGCCGTGTCCGAGGCTGTCAGACTGTTCATTTTCAGATCCACCGTGCTCGAGGTTTTGGAGATGGTGAATCGACCATTCACCCAGCTCGTGTAGTATGCGCTACCACTACTACTAATATATCCGATTTATTCCAGCCCCTTCCCTGGAGCCTGGCGGACCCAGCAAATCCAGTAGCTACTGAAGGTGAATCCAGAGGCTGTGCAGGTGAGTGTCAGGGATTCCCCAGGCTGGACCAGGCCTCCCCGGACTCCTCTAGCTGCTGACACTGGACACCTGCAAACACAGACGTCCTGGTCAGCACACTGTCACTCACACTCTCTGTGTCTCTCACTCACATCCTCTCCCAGACTCAGTGCCCCGCGTTCCCCATCATTACCTTTGAGCACAGCGACCAGGCGAAGCCAGCGCAGCCCAGTCTCCATGGTGAGCGTCTGTGTTGAGTGCGATCACTGAGTGGACACCTGGGAGTGCTGGGGCTGGAGCTCCTGTGCCAGAGCTGCAGGGTGAGGGCTGGGCAGGTTTTCATGGGCAGAGGGAGCCCTATTTGCATGTGCTGCCCCTATGTAGCAGGCATGGGGTCAGACGCCTCAGACAGGACAGGGCCCAGGGCAGACGTGGTGTCCTAGGTTTGTAGGCTGATGGCTATGATAGGATTCAGATCATATGAATGTTTATGTTATCATAATGTTAAAAGATTGAAGGCAATGACCTTGTTTCATTCTAATATGTGTGTACCCTTAATATCCAGTGTTAGCAATATCATGTCCCTCATTTATTTAATAACCATTAGTTCTTTTTTTTTTTTGCATTTCATTATTTATTTAGATGTTTAAGCTCTCGCACTAAGTTTTTACAAGCTGGTGAACGCTGACAAATTATTCTCCCACAGAACTATAACCACACATTCCCAGACATTATAAATATATGGTTGAACTAACATTAATACACATCACCATTTTATCAATTACATAATATAACAAATTATCAAGTATTCAAATATTAAATTACACAGCTCAAAAGGCATATAAAATATTAGATGTCTGCTCAATTCATTAGCAGAAACCCACTTTTTTTTGCAAGAGGTTGGGAAGGAAAAAAAAATCACACTTCAAACAAAAATAAGTTGGTAAACAACTTTTGATAAGTATGGAAAAAATTACAAGAATTTCAGAAATTTTATGATTAAGAATTTTAAGCTACAATAACAAAGCATCTCTACCTCTTAAAAAATATTTACTAAATTAAAGAGCATATTCTACATGTTATGCACAAGACAAAGGCAACATTCTACTAAAAATATTTAATAGCCCCCTCCCATTCTTTTCTCAGGCCCTCCCTGTTAAGCTGCACCTCAGAGTGCAAACGTTAAATTAACTGTAAGGCTTTTTTTGTCTGAAGACATTAAAGACATGTGCTTCTGTACAATGTAGATTTTTCAAAATGGAGGTTTTATATTAACAGCAAAAGATTTATAGAAACATTAAATAATCATAAGACTTGGTAAAAAAAAAAGAAATCAATGGTTAAGCAAACCTGATGTATACTGGTATGAATGTGGGAGATGTAAACATAAAGTGAGCAGGCAAATAACCATATAGTCCCTAGTTTCAATGTTTGAAATGACTGAAGGAATAAACCACATAAGGTCTAGAGTGTTCATAGTTCCTGGGATTTTAATTCTGTATGACACAAAATGTACAAGTATTGTGCTGGGTATTTTGGCACCTAACCTTTCTAAATTTCTTATGTATTGATAAGATTCTGGCATGGGAATAGATTTAAGATACAACTCAATATTGCATGATTTCAGGAAAAGTCAATTGGTACAAATGATAAGCACATTTTAAATACTAAACAGCAACAATCTTTTGCTAAATGTCCAAATAAGTTGGTTATAACCCAAAGATAGAGGTTGCAATTCTGTCAAACTCGTGGCCTGGTAAAACTAATTTTCAATACCCTTTGGCTAATATGTATGACAAATTAGATCCTGTCTCAAGTTCTTCTTCCAAGGCAATAGCATTAGGCACCCCAGTTTTATTGAATGCAACAGTTGTTTCTATGACCATTGGAGTCTTTGAAGCGCAGCCGCATCTTAGGACGATATTTTTCCAAATACAAAAGTTGTTTGCTGTTAAAAGCTCCATGCCACTTTTGTCTTATGAACTGCACTGCATCTTCATATTTCATTCCACCTTCAATTAATGCTAGGGCGACAAGCACTGGAGCTCTCCCAAGGCCTGCAACACAGTGAACAGCAATACAACAACCAGGTTCTTCACGAAACTTAATTTTTACAAGACTTAACCAGTCGTCAACAATCTGGTTGGACGGTGGTGCACCATCATCAAAAGGCCAATCAAGAACATGGATGCCTTCTTTCTCCACAAGAGTAGTGTCATAAGTTGCTTCATATACTCTTACTATCGTGGTAACTCCATATTTCTTAAGTTCCTCAATAAATTTGTTTAATGTTGCATTGGTTGGATTATGTGTAATAAGAAATCTCATGTTCTTGTACGTGACTTCCACAGGAGCTGGGAGGTTCATTCGGGCCATGTTAATTTACTTAAAAAACACTTAATAGGATTATGAAAGAATTTAAAAAAACTGAATACAGAAATTACACAAAGAAACTGAAGTCTACTTCACTATCTTCCACTTGTGATTCTCAGTGCTTTAAGTATGAAGTTGGGAGTAATGGGAAATGAAATGAACCTCCTAACAAGAAGCAGCAATTCTTCAATCCAGTAATACTGAGGCAATAGAAAGGAAGTGCACTGAGGTTTACCCCATCCAGGTCAGAACTCTTGTAAAATGCTCTGTGGATTTCAATCCAACACTTCTGTGTCCAGGTTAACCACTTTTATGGGGGCTTCTTGGTGGAGTAGTAACGAATCTCTACAGTTCACTTGTCTGCATAGAGGTCGTGCTGTGCCTGGCAGTAGTCTCCACTGCCCTTCAGAAACTCCATAAATGTGTGACCAAGAACACCACAGAACTGAGGAATATGTTTACTCATTGAAGATTGTGGCCTAATCATACAGCCGGTCCCGAGGCGGCGGCGACACAGGCGGCAGCTGCTGATGCAGGGCAGGGGGCGGAGGTGGTCGTCGTGGGGCGGCGGCGGCAGCGATGCAGGCGGCGGCGGGGGCACCACACTCTACCACGCAGTGAGCGGCTCGGAGGAGAGCTCGTCGCCGAGGCGGCCCGCAGCCGAAGGAGCCAATATGCGCGCCGAGGCCAACCATTAGTTCTTTATCATCTATATGAAAGACATTGGGACAATGATAGAGAGAGAAGGGGTGAGAGATACAGAAATGTAGAGATGGACAGAAAAGGTGACAATGGGAGATTTCTGCCTTTGGGTTGACAGCCCCAGACATCCCAAATGCCTATGACCCCTAGGAGTTAGTCTTTCTGAACCCTGGAGCAAGAAACTGTGTCTGTAATTCCAACGTCAGTGGTAGGTGCTCATTTGCTTGTAGCGTCATCTATAGTTTCCCATGATGCATTATGAGGGAAAAGTGTGGGAAGCCGTGAGGCTGGACTCAGTCAGTTCTGTGATGGGAACTCGGGTGTCCCTAGTGGGGACTTAGCCAATTTTGTCCTAATGCCTGTCACCCACTTTTAAACAGATGAAGGACTGCAAGTGGATTTTTTTAAGGTTAACTATGTTTTGTTTCCTTATTCATCCATTGCCTTAAAGTTTAAAAACTATTTAAACTGTTTAAAACTGTTCCTGAACACAGAACACTGTACATGGTAGTGGGGTTTGTGTGCTATTGGAATGTGCATGGTAGAAATGGGCACAGATCAACTCCCTGTCATGTACATTTCCACCTCCTTTCCATCACTATGTTGGGAGGCCTGGAGACCTCAGTTCTAGTTATTTGTGGAACCTGTCATGGGTTGTGGTGAACTGAGTCAGCCCACTGTGGTGTGGGCAGATTTATTCCTGCCTTTGGTGGTGCTTTGTGTCCTGGTATCAGCCGTCCCCTGTTCCCCCCTCTTCCCTGTGTCTAGTAACCATGACTCTGAGTTGAGGTCAAGCACTGGGTAGAAGTCACTGTGTCACAATTCATCCCCAGTCCTGTGTTCAGGTTGTAGCTTTGCTCACAATAGTTCAGTCAACAAAGATCAAGTGTACATAAAACAGTGAATGGATTCTTTCCCATTTGGACATGGAATATTATTCAGTATTAAGAAGGAGGTTGTTCTGTCATTAGGAAATGTGGGTCAACCTGGAGCATACATACTAAAAGAAATGATCCAGGTACATGTCGACACACAGTATGTGACATTAGTTATATATGCAGTCCACACGCTTGAACTCACAGAGGTAGGAAGTGCAATGGTGATCACTATCTACCATGACCCAAGGGTTTGCCACCTTCCAGCCCTGTGGGAATCTGGAGGAAGTTCCAGGCTCCTGACTTTAGGCTGAGCCATCTCCAGTCTTAGAGACATTCATGAAGGAAACCTGTGGAAGGAAGATTCTCCCTCCATCTGTTTGTCTCTTCCTCTGTTGCTATAACACTGTCTTTAAAATAAAATAAATAGATACTTAAAATAAATTGAAGATTAATTATACATATGATTAGGGGCCTGTTTGCTAATGTTCCAAGATCTCAAGCAACTGAATCCCAAGGGAAGAAATTAATTGTGGTGACAGGAGCAGCACTGGAGTTAGCCTGTGGGATTGTTGCCTCCCGTGTCAGGATGCTTAGTGCTGTGTCCTACTTTGGTTCCAGTTTCAGATTCCTGCCTAAGCACACCCTGGGAGGCTGTAGGTGAGGTTCCAAGTATTCCCACGTGGGAGACCTGGACAGAATTCCAAGCACCTGGCTGTCACCTGACCCAGCTGAATCTTTTGTAGCCATCTGGGAAGTGATGTGGGAATTAGAAAATCACTGTCAGTCTCAGTCTCTTAGTGGATTTGGACAAATACATAAAGACAAGTTCTCAAATAAAATGATAAATTTTAAAATTTATATCATTTCTATAAATTATTAAAAGAAGATATATAGACAGACATATAAAATGCTATCAATTTGGGACCATCATGTATGTCCATGTTAGAAGCACATTGAGACATCGCATTGCTCCTGTTAGAATGGCTATTATCAGACATACCAGAGCTGACATGTTTTATGGAGGTAGAGAGAGATGATAACCCTGGTACAAGTCTGTGTCAGGTTAATTAGTAAAACCATATGGAAAAGCATCAAAAACGAGAAACAATTATTACATGATCTTCAAACACCATTGGATGGTACAATGAATATGAAATCCCAGGGAGGTGTCCACGGAATCTGCAGTCAGTCGGAAACAAAACAAGTAGAATTATTCCCTGAAAAGTGTTAAAGGAGAGGAAACCTCAATTCCCTGACCTGAAACCAGGGCTTCATCTCCCTCTGCACCTGTGCAGGACCAGAATCTTGGTTCAGTGCATCTTGTGCGCCCCCTGGTGGAGCCTCACGTCCCTGCAGGGAGGTTTGTGTCTGGGCTCAGCCTGAGGACCCTCACTGTG
This sequence comes from Oryctolagus cuniculus, assembly GCF_051225735.1. Lineage (NCBI taxonomy): Eukaryota > Metazoa > Chordata > Mammalia > Lagomorpha > Leporidae > Oryctolagus > Oryctolagus cuniculus. Next base: position 52,469,331 of record NC_142886.1, read on the forward strand.
TCCCTTTCACAGAAATAGATGGCCGTGTCCGCGGCTGTCGGACTGTTCATTTGCAGAGAAACCGTGTTCTGGGCGTGTTGCTGCAAATGGTGGATCGGCTTCTCGCCCAGCTCGCGTAGTATGTGTTACCACCACTACTAATGATTCTGATATATTCCAGCTCCTTCCCTGGAGCCTGGCGGACCCAGCCCATGCTGCAGCTACTGAGGGAGAATCCAGAGGCTGTGCAGGTGAGTGTCAGGGATCCTCCAGGCGTGACCAGGCCTCCTCCGGACTCCTCCAGCTGCTCCTGACACTGGACACCTGCAAACACAGACGTCCTGGTCAGCACACTGTCACTCACACTCTCTGTGTCTCTCACTCACGTCCTCTCCCAGACTCAGTGCCCCGCATTCCCCATCATTACCTTTGAGCACAGCGACCAGGAGAAGCCAGCGCAGCCCAGTCTCCATGGTGAGCGTCTGTGTTGAGTGCGCTCACTGAGTGGACACCTGGGAGTGCTGGGGCTGGAGCTCCTGTGCCAGAGCTGCAGGGTGAGGGCTGGGCTGGTTTTCATGGGTAGAGGGAGGCCCTATTTGCATGTGCTGCCCCTATATATCAGGTATGGGGTCAGACGCCTCAGACAGGACAGGGCCCAGGGCAGACGAGGGTGTCTGGCGTCTTAAGTAGTCGATTAATGTCATGAGACCTGGAAATTGTTGTGAGATAATGGACATAAAAGCATTTCATTCATCTTTTTAAAATTTATATAAATATATATTTATTTATTTGGAGGTAGAGTTATAGACAGTGAGAGAGAGACACAGAGAGAAAGGTCTTCTTCTGTTTATTCCCTCCCCAAATGGCAGCTACAGCCAGTGCTGTTCCAATCCGAAGATATGAGCCAGGTGCTTCTTCCTGGTCTCCCATGTGGGTGCAGGGGCACAAGAACCTGGGCCATCCTCCACTGCCCTCCTGGGCCACAGCTCAGAGCTGGACTGGAAGAGGAGCAACTGGGACTAGAACCTGACACCTGTATGGGATGCTGGCACCACAGAGAGAGGATTAGCCAAGTGAGCCCTGGCTTGGGCCCTTAATTTATATTTTGAACATTTATTTATTTATTTGAAAGTCAAAGTTACACACAGAGAGAAGGAGAGGCAGAGAGAGAGAGAGAGAGAGAGAGAGAGAGAATGGAGAGAGACACGCAGAGAGAGAGCGCAATCGTCTTTCCTCTGGTTCACTTTCCAATTAGTCACAACAGCTAGACCTTAGCGACTTGGAACCTAGGATCCAGGAGCTTCTTCCAGATCCCCATGCGGGTACAAGGAACCAAGGACTTGGGCTGTCTTCGACTGCTTTCCCTGGCTGTAGCAGTGAGCTGGATTGGAAGTAGAGCAGCTGGGACTTGAACCAGTGCACATGTGGGACGCCAGTACTGCAGATTTGGTCTGCAGCATACTATGTCCCAGCACCGGCCCCACCTTTACGTTTTTACCCTCCGGAAACAGGGCCTGAGGTGGAGAGGCTGGTTCTTGAGCCATCACTCCAACACAGGGTGTGGGCTCCCAACAAGGGCTCAGCTCACTGCACAACAGTGCCTGCCCCTGTGTTGTGTCTGCACAAGCACAGAAATGTGATATTGGCATGAGTGATACCTCCCTTGAACACGTGCACAGTTACTGAAGGAATCACAGACAGGCTGTGCTGTGTCCAGGGGCTCTTGTCTGGTAGGAGGCACCTCCACACTCTACACCTCTGTTCCTCACACAGGACTTCCTACTCCACCTAACAGCTCCAGGAGCGATGTGCGCTCTGTACCGTCATTGGCTGTGGTTGTCCAGTTTACCTAATGAATTTGTTAATGTGCTGTGAAGGGTTGAAATAGTGAGTTTTTCGTGTATATGATGTTAAATTGTGACTGGGTAGGATTTATGCAAGAGCAGTCTTTGAAGATAGTGGCACATGAATGTGTTTCTTCCAAATTTGAAGTCGAATGTCATTGAAATAACTTTTTTTAAAAAAAGTGTGTTAAGAATTGAGTACACATCAAAACACCTGTGTGCTGGATATTAACACCAATGAAATATCAGTTATGGACAAAAAAGTGCCAGTCTGTGAACTCCCACCCCAAAAGTTCACCAATCTCATACTTTAGCTGGTGTGTGGCACATTGGGTTAAAGCCCTGGCCTGAAGCGCCGGCATCTCAAATGAGCGCCGGTCTAGTCCTAGCTGCTCCTCTTCCCATCCAGCTCTCTGCTATGGCCTGGGAAGCAGTAGAAGATGGCCCAAGTCTTTGGGCCCCTGAATCTACATGGGAGACCCCAAGAAGCTCCTGGCCCTTGCCTTCGGATCAGAACAGTTTCAGCCATTGTGGCCAACTGGGGAGTGAACCAGCGGATGGAAGACCTCTCTCTGTGTATCTCTACCTCTCTCTGTAACTCTGTCATTTAAATAAATAAAGTAAATAAAATAAATCTTTTTTAAAAATTGCCAAATCCTGCTGTTGCTTACAGGGAATACGAAGTCTGAGGGATGTGTCCAAGCGATCTGAGGGCGCCATGTCTAGACCTTTGCAGTCCCATCTCCAACTACAGTGACCTCATTCACAAGTTAGTTCATGAATATGGAGCACTTTTGCTGGATTCTGTTTTTGACAGAGAGATGCACAGGGGATCAGGTTTCATGCAGGTGCATCTGAGTGTGGTGTTCCATGTGCCAGTGTCTGTCTGTCTGTTCTTCACAATTTCTCTGCTGGGCAATTTGCTTCCCAATGCTGTCGAGTTGTGATAGATACAGAGGCAGCCCCACATGTTGAAAGTGTGTGGTGAGTGCGACTCAGCTGTGCCTCTCTCACTCCTCATCACAACTACGCCAAGAGCAAATATGACATCACACAGTGCTGTCCACTGCCCCTGTGTCACCCTGCCCTGGCCCACCTCCTCCAGTCACATTAAGGCCTGAGCCCCTTTTGGGCTCCTTCACAACAGATTTCATCCAGTTCAGCGCTGAGCATCATGTAGGTTTGCCAGGGGCAGAAGTTGAAGGCACTGAGTTTGCAGGTCCTGTAGGGCACAGGTGAATGAGGGTTTATTAGTTTTAACCAAAATATCTGAAAATCTGATAATAGTAAAACTGAAATAAATTAGAGTAAGTATATTGTATTTGGCACAAATGTGCAGCACATTAATCTTAACTCTGTTATCAAATTTCATGGATATAAGATAAATAATAAAATGAAAGTTGCGTTGTTTAAGATGTGCACCTCCCCCAAGGGAGTAAAAGGGTCTCACATGTGACTCTGGCACCCAATACCAGATTCCTGGTTTTGCATCCCCAGGAACCACAAATGTATGGGAGGGTCTCTCTAAGGTTCATAGTCCCTTTAATGCAGGGAGAACCTTCATGGCCTTGTCCCCTCCCTAGAGCCCCTCTCAATGGGATCACTGGGTGGTGAGGTCCCCACATGCATGATGGGAGGCTCCGTGCATCAAGTATGGAGGGTAAGTTCCACCTAACATGCAGCCTTCAGCTGCTCAGTTGGAGCGACCACACATGCACACCAAGCAGTGCTGGCTCTGCTCACGGCTCTGCAGGAACAGCATCCTCAGCCTCAATACCCCAGACCCTGCTCCTCTGTGTCCACTGAGTAGGAAAGTGATTCACCTGCAGGAGGAAACCATCATGACCAATGTCCTGGTGGAATCCTGTAGAAAATGTTAGTGAGCAGAGTCCACCCCAGACACTGTGCCAGCACTGATCCCCCAAGACACAGAAGTCTGCTTCTTCAGGGGATGGCTCCACCCCCAAAGCTGAGGACTGGGGAGGAGAAGCATGGCACGTGGGGAAGTGACAGTAGGGACAGGGTCCAGCAGCAGGAGGGAGAGGACCTGGTGGAGGGGTGGGCTCTGCTGTGCAGGAGGGTAAGGACAGGTGGAAGGGCCACACAGCTGGGACCCCAGTGCCTGCAGCAGAACACTGAGTCAGGAGGTCTGATCAGGTGTCCTTGCCCCAGGGACCCCCACACTGACCACCACTGAGTAAAACCAGCACAGGTGCCTGGGAGCTGTGGAATGGTGTCGCCTCTGGGGAGTGCATCCAGTGACGACTCCCACCATGAGTGGATTCAACGTTAGGGCCTCATGGAGGAAGCTGGGGTCCCCAGTGCCCCTAACAGAACCACATGGAATGCTGGGAGCAGCCTGTGGGGATGGATGTGGTTTGTCCTCACCCCAACGTAACAGCACTGACAGGGGGTGCACGGTCTGGATGTTTACATAAAAAGCATTGAACAACCAGGATCTGACATCAGATGCAAAGTCCATTGTACAGCTACTAGAAGGAAACATAGGGCAGAATCTCCCTGATAGTAGTCTGGCCTTGATTTTTCTTTTAGATCCCCAAAGTTCATGCAATGTAAGAAAACATTTTCAGATGATGCTGCATAGACTACAGAGCTTCTGCACTGTAAGTGGACTGATGAGAAGTGAGCAGCCTACACACAAGGGAAGTAACTATTTACATATACCTTATGTATGATGAATAGCCTGTATCCCAAAGAAATAAAAAGGAAATCTCTGTAAGCGCTGGATAAATAAAATGAGCTGTAAAAATCAAATGAACCGTCTGTATCATCTGTTATAAATATAAATAAAAAAATTGTCTGTGTGTTTAGAACTGGTCCCAAGTCTTCTGCAGTCTCAAATAACTATGATAGACAATTAGCTTCTTCATCCTGAATGACAGGTTCTGTGTCATCAGGCCTACAATTGGTGTAGAAGCAAACCTCTCTGATCTGCTTGTGGCTGAGGTGTGTGTTTTAGGTGAGCTCCCAAGATGACCACAGGAGAAGAGGGGGGAGCTCTGCGAGTGAGGCCTAGTGGGATTTGTTCATTTCTGGGGAATCTGCTCTTGGAGGATATCACAGCTGGGTCCCCAGCTTCAACACAGAGCACAGTGCTACTAGAGTCAGCCCTGGTCTCATCTGACGTCCTGTGTGGGGATGGGGTCCCTCCCATCCCTGTTCACAATATTAGGATGCCTGATGACTGCATGATGTTCACAATATTAGGAAGCCTGATGGCACAACATTCTCACTTTCTGATCCTGGATTTGCACCCTTATAGCTGTGAGCTCAATAAACCTTTTTGCTCCATACACCTCCTTTCCGGGGTACTCCATTATGGAATCAACAGGTGGAATAAAACAATCGAAGAGCCACACACTAGCCAATGCTCTGTTCCTACCTGAAACAGAGACTCAGCTGTGTTTACAGAATTAGACAGAGCCACTCAGAAATCGTCATCTCTATATCAGCTGAGGGAATTGCTTAGGTTCTGTAAGAATCCTACATGAGAGAACAATTGCAATTTTGCAGGAAACATTTTGCAAACACATGGGGTTGATGCTGTTATTCTGGTGAATGACAGAAGAAAATTTGTTTACTCCTGGTGATTATGAAGTTGAGAGAAAGCAAGGACTGATTTTTCTCTTTTGTATTCTTTTAAAGACTTGGTTATTTATTTGAAAGGCAGAAATACAGAGTGGCAGATGCAGAGAGAGAGAAAGTGGTCTTCCATCTGCTGCTTCTATACACAGCTGGGCACCAGGGCAGGGATGGGCCAATCTGAATCCCGGAGCCAGGAGGTTCTTCAGGTTCTCCCATGAGGGAGCAGGGGCACAGGAACTTGGGCCACCTTCTGCTGTTTCCAAGGCCAGAGCAAAGCCCAGGATTGGGTGTCTCATCCAGGATTTGAAACAGCACACATATTGGAAGATGGAAACGAGGACTATTTTGTGTTGGAGGAAGGAGTCGGGGTCTCTGGACACACAGTCTCTGGGGCAGGCGCTTCAGGCAGCAGGGATGCAGCTCCAGGGTTGGAATATCCTGCTGGACTCACAAGGACACAGTCCAGAACCACCTGGACTCTAGTGCAGACGTCACTGGGCTGTCCCACCTGCTGGTCTCCCTGAGATGGAGACAAGGCCAGCAGAGTGTGGGGAACAAGACCTCTCCACACCCAGTGTTTTCCATGAGTCTGACCCCTTGCACTACCAACGGCCACCTCTGCTTGCAAATGAGAGCAGGTCCGGGGTCCCAGGAGACGTGAGTGAGGAAGAGCAAGCAGGATTTCTCGGAGCCACAGCCTGAGCCACCCCTGAGCTGCAGGTTAATCCCTGACCTGGGGATTGGACCACGTGGACCTCAACCTGTGAGTTCAGGGTGAAGAAGTGAAGGGAGACGAGGGCACAGCTGTAGAGAATGCACACGGGAGCCCCAGGGAACAGGACCACGGGGTCAGTTCACCCCTCAGGGCCCAGCTGTGCAGGAGGGGAGGGCATGGATGTGAAACACTGCAGCATCCATAGCCCCTGACCGGCTCTACACTGCCCCTGGGCTCTCAGCAGGGTCCCAGATGACGTCATCAGAGAATACCACGGGGCACACTCCAGAGACTCAGACCCTGAAAAGCCTCCCCGTGTGCCCAGAGCTCACTAAGGTCTCAGATGCTGGGGACACCAGAGATGTCAATCATTCCTTCAAAACGACTCCATTTTCTTCATGTGACATCTTCCCGTGATACCAAAACTTCTGCTCGGTGATCGGTGTTAGGGACAGAATCATCCATCGAGAATTGGAAGGTAGGAAACGGTTACAGCAAACTCAAATTTCCTGAAGGAATCAGCGATTCACCTCCCACTGCATCTGGGCGAGGGTTGTCTGCTCAGTGTGTGTTGTGCGCCCCCTGGTGGAGACGCGCGTCCCTGCAGGGAGGTTTGTGTCCGCTCAGCCTGAGGGTCCCTCACTGTGTCTCTGGCACAGAAATAGGTGGCCGTGTCCGCGGCTGTCAGACTGTTCATTTTCAGATCCACCGTGTTCTGGGCGTTGTCACTGGAGATGGTGAATCTGTCATTCACCGAGCTCACGTAGTCTGTGCTACCATAATCAGGATAAATGCATCCGATGCACTCTGGGCCCTTCCCTGGAGCCTGGTGGACCCAGCAAATCCAGTAGCTACTGAAGGTGAATCCAGAGGCTGTGCAGGTGAGTGTCAGGGATTCCCCAGGCTGGACCAGGCCTCCCCGGACTCCTCTAGCTGCTGACACTGGACACCTGCAAACACAGACGTCCTGGTCAGGACACTATCACTCACACTCTCTGTGTCTCTCACTCACGTCCTCTCCCAGACTCAGTGCCCCGCATTCCCCATCATTACCTTTGAGCACAGCGACCAGGAGAAGCCAGCGCAGCCCAGTCTCCATGGTGAGCGTCTGTGTTGAGTGCGCTCACTGAGTGGACACCTGGGAGTCCTGGGGCTGGAGCTCCTGTGCCAGAGCTGCAGGGTGAGGGCTGGACTGGTTTTCATGGGCAGAGGGAGGCCCTATTTGCATGTGCTGCTGCTAGATAGCAGGCATGGGGTCAGACGTCTCAGACAGGACAGTGCCCAGGGCAGATGTGGTGTCCTGTGGTGTAGGTTGATGGCTATGATAGGATTCAGATCATATAAATCTTTACATTATCATTGTTGTTTAAACAATTGAAGGCAATGACCTTGTTTCATTTTAATATGTGTGTACCCTTAATCATCCAGTGTTAGCATGTCCTTCATTTTTAAATAACCATTGGTTCATTTTTAACTCTTTGAATAACATTGGAATAGTGACAGTGAGAGAAGGGGTGAGAGAAAGAGAAATGTAGAGATGGACAGAAAAGGTGACAAAGGGAGATTTCCACCTTTGATTCACAGCCCCAGAAATCCCAAGTGCCTACAACATCGAGGACTTAGCCTTTCTAAAACCTGGAGCCCAAAACTGCGACTTTGTTTCCCACGTCAGTGGTAGGGGCTCATTCACTTGTAGCGTCATCTACAGTTTTCCAAAATGCATTATCAGAAAAAGTGTGGGAAGTCGTGTGGCTGAATGATTCATTCTGATGGGAACACGGGTTTCCCTAGTGGGCACTTTGCCAATTTTGTCCTAATGCCTGCCTCCCCCTTTTAAACAGATAAAAGACTGCAAGTGGATTCTTTTTAGGTTAACTATGTTTTGTTTCCTTATTCATCCATTGCCTTATTTAACACTCGTCATGAACACAGAACACTGTGCATGTTAGTGGGGTTTGTGTGCTACTGGAATCTGTGTGTTGTAGAAATGGGCACAGATCAACTCATTGTCATTCACATTTCCACCTCCTTTCCTACACTCTGAGTTGGAGGGGCCTGGAGGCCTCAGTTCTCATTATTCGTGGAACCTGTCGTGGGTTGTGGTGAACTGAGTCAGCCCACTGTGGTGTGGGCAGAATTATTCCTTCCTGTGAGTGCTTTGTGCCCTGGTATCAGCTGCCCTGTGTTCCCCCTCTTCCCTGTGTCTAGTAACCATGACTCTGAGTTCAGCTCAAGCACTGGATAGAAGTCACTGTGTCAGAATTCACCCGCAGTCCTGGGTTCAGGTAATGCAGCTTTGTTCACAATAGTTCATTCTAAATAAAGTGAAATGTGCCTAAAACGGTGAATGCAGTCTGTTACATTTGACATGGAATATTATTCAGTGTTAAGAAGGAGGTTGTTCTGTCGTTAGGAAATCATGGGTCAGCCTGGAGCATAATATGCTAACAGAAATAATGCAGGTACATGTGGACACATAGTATGTGACATTAGTTATATATGCAACCCACAAGCTTGAACTCACAGAGGCAGGAAGTGCAATGGAGATCACTGTGTTCCATGACCCAAGTGTTTGTTCCCTTCCAGCTCTGTGGGAAATTGGGGGAAGTTCCAAGCTCCTGGCTTCAGGCTCAGCCATCCCAGCCTTTGCAGCCATTCAGGAAGAAAACCAGTGAATGGAAACTTCACTCTCCATCTGTTGATAGATTTATCTCTTGCTATAACACTGCCTTTCAAATAAAATAAATACTTAAAATAAATGAAAGATTAATTATACATATGTTTAGGAGCCTATTTCCAAATGTTGAATGAATTCAAGCCACTGATCCCAAGGGAAGCAACAATTCCTTAAATGGAGTGATGATAAGGTGGTGACAGGAGCAGCACTGGAGTGAGCCTGAGGGATTCCTGCCTCCTGTGTCAGGATGCTGAGTGCTGTGTCCTAGTTTGGTTCCAGTGTCAGATTCCTGCCTAAGCCCCTCTGGGAGGCAGTAGGTGAAGTTCCAAGTACTCCCATTTGGACACCTGGACAGAATTCCAAGCACATGGCTGTCACCTAACCCAGCTGAAGCATTTGTAGCCATCTGGGACGTGACCAGGAATTAGAAGATCACTGTCAGTCTCAGTCTCTTTGCCTTTTTGAAAAAATATGTAAATACAAATATCAAAATAAGTGAAATAGTATCTTTAACTTTTTAAAAAAGATACAAAGGCAACATATAAAATGATATATTGGGACCATCATGCATGTTCATAATAGATGCACAATGAGACATCACATCCTTCCTGTTAGAATGAGTATTATCCTACAATCCAGAGCTGACAATCCATGTGGAGGAAGCTAGAGACGATAACTCTGGTGCAAGATCAGAGTCAGGTAAACAAGTAAAACTATTATGGAAAATCATCAAAACTGAAACAGAATTATCACAGGATCTTCACACACCATTTCTGGGTAGAAGGAATATGAAATCCCAGGGAGGTGTCCAGGGGAACCACAATCAATGTGGCAAACACCTCTGCTCTTCCATGTTCAATTAATGCAGCGTCATTCACGAGAGTTCACACATACAATCCAGTGAAATATTCATGAAGAAAGAATCAACAATGGAACAAATGGACAAAATTATATTTAACAGGAAGTTTATATGGCAGTAAAGATGAGGAAATTCTGCATTTTGGACAACTCGGATGATCCTGGAGAATAATGTCCAAGGATAATGTGTCAGGGTAAGTACACTCTGCTAACCATGCAGGACAAGAAGACAAATAATACGTGATGCTGGATACATGGGATAAAAGGATGAAGTCACAGAGGCAGGAAGTACGATGGTGAAGACCAATGTCTGAGCAAGGGAGGAGCAGAGGAGACGCTGGAGCAAGGTCAGAGTTTCAGTCCCACAGGATCCACACACTGAGGATCTACTGTACAGCATGGTCACAGCAGTGAAGGGAATATTGTGTCTACTGAATTCCAAAACAGGAGACAACTGACATTCTACCATGGAAACGTGGTTTTCTGATGAGCATGTCAATAAAAACTCAATTTGATACATTTATTTATCAACACATATAATTGTACCTCATATGTCTATGTTTTGGTATTATATATCAAACACTTATGTAAAGGAAATGATTAAATGATCAAAAATGGAGATTCAACACTCTGAATACTGGTGTAGTGCTTTCCAGTATTTTCCAATATTTTATGGAGATGATAAATAAATTCCAGTGGACTCAAGCTTGGCAGCTGGAACCCAGGAGCTTGGAACTGCATCAGTGTTCCCACCTTGGTGATGGGGCCTCATAACACATCTACTGACTTCCAGGGTGCACTGTCAGTTACTAGTGTGGGAAAGCATGCAAATGGGCTGTGTCCATCACTCTGATATGCAGCCTGGGTGTCTCCCTCTGTAATATTAATGAAAAACTCCAAATGGATTGATGACGCCAGTCAGCATAGACATGGAATGAAGAGCAGGGACTCTGGACACATGGTCTCTGGGACTGGCTCTTCCTGAAGCTGTGATTCAGCCTCAGGACACTGGTCATCATGCTGGAGCCACTGACACAGCTCCCCGTGATGTGGACTCCAGCCCCAGAGTGCACAGCCACTGTGTGTCCCACTTTCTGCTCTGCTGAACCACAGCAGGTGCAGGGAGTCCCACAACCCTCAACAGAATCAGATCAGCTAGAAGTGCACACCCAACACTTTCCATTCAGTTATGACCTTGACTGCTGATGTCCAGTGCATTTCCCCTCTGAGTTCATGCAGGGAGCCCCCCAGGAGGGTCCCAGGACCTAGAGGATGAGGAAGTCCCTTTAGGCTTCCCAGGTGCCTGCAGAAGCTCAGCCTGAGACACAGCTGAGCTGCAAGTACATCCCTGAGTGCTGTGACGTTCACACAGGGACCACAGACTGTTCCAGGATTAAAGGTGGCCACATTCTGTGGAAAGTGAGTGTGGATCACCCACAGTTTAAAATAAAATATCAGTTCAGTTCCGCACACAGGCTGCTTTGACAGGAAGAGAGGGAAATAGTTGAGGTTTAACAGACCAGAGACCCTGGCTCAGCTGTCTCCAGGATATAAAGGGAAAAGTAAAATTGTCCTAGAGTCAGCAGTGCCCTGAGAACACCAGCACGAGTTAGACTGGAAAAGACTCACGAGGTCCTCACAGATCCCCATGATATCTGATCGCGGTGAGGACAGTTGTCAGTCATGAACCCGAAATTGTCACGTAGGACTTCTTCCTTCTATTCAAAGTTTCTATCCATCAGTGAAGTCAGTGGCAGGGACAGAATCATAAGAGTAGAACCATTTCTTCAAATGCGTTAGAAGAGAGGAAACCCCAATTCCCTAACAGGAAACCAGGGCTTATTGTCCCTCTGCACCTACCCATGACCAGAATATATATTCAGTGCTTCTTGTGTTCCTCCTGGTGGAGCCGTGTGGCCCTGCAGGGAGGTTTGTGTCTGGACTCAGGCTGAGGTTCCCTCACTGTGTCTCTGGCACAGAAATAGGTGGCCATGTCCGCGGCTGTCAGACTGTTCATTTCAAGATCCACCGTGTTCTGGGCGTTGTTGCTGGAGATGGTGAATCGGCCATTCACCCTGATCACGTAGTTTCTGCTACCGTAACTATCAATACATGCAATCCACTCCAGCCCCTTCCCTGGAGCCTGGTGGACCCAGCACATTGCATTGCTACTGAAGGTGAATCCAGAGGCTTTGCAGGAGAGTTTCAGGGATCCCCCAGGCTGGACCAGGCCTCCCCCGGACTCCTTTAGCTGCTCCTGGCACTGGACACCTGCAAACACAGACGTCCTGGTCAGGACACTGTCACTCACACTCTCTGTGTCTCTCACTCACGTCCTCTCCCAGACTCAGTGCCCCACATTCCCCATCATTACCTTTGAGCACAGCGACCAGGAGAAGCCAGCGCAGCCCAGTCTCCATGGTGAGCGTCTGTGTTGAGTGCGCTCACTGAGTGGACACCTGGGAGTGCTGGGGCTGGAGCTCCTGTGCCAGAGCTGCAGGGTGAGGGCTGGGCAGGTTTTCATGGTCAGAGGGAGGCCCTATTTGCATGTGCTGCCCCTGTATAGCAGGCATGGGGTTGTGCACTTCAGATAGGACAGGTTCCTGGCAGAGCACAGTGTCCTCTGGTGTTTAGTAGCACAGGTAACGACACAGAACATATGATTCTTTCCATGATTCTGTACAGTTATGATTTCAGGACATCTTTGATTTGATACAGCTCTTTGTGCCTAGTGACATCAGCCAGGGCAAGAATAACGGGTGCCTCTTGTGTCTCATGTGTGGAAGCTCACGTGCAGGATAAGAAGTTGAGGTTATGTGTTCCCTGATGTGGGCACTAGGTCTGGGTGGCAGCGGGGGAATATCGTGACAGAGGGAAGTTCTAACAAAAACAAACTGCCAAGCTCAGGGCTTACAGCCCATGAACGAAATGATGGAGAATAATATACTCCACCACTAGGTGCCATTTAGGAAACATCAGTGCTGCATTTGTACACTGAGAACAAATGCGCAGAAATGGAGAAAGCATCACTGTGGTGCAGCAGGTGAATCCACTGCCTATGATGCCTGCATCCCATAGTGCTGTGTGTTCCTGTTCCAGCTGCGGCACTTCCAATCGTCTCTTGCTGATGCACCTGGGAGAGCAGAAAAGCATGGTCCTAGTATTTGGCCCCTGCACCCACGTGGGAGACCCCGAAGAAACTCCTGTCTCCTGGTGTCACTGTCATCTGGGGGATGAACCAACAGATGGAAGACTTGTCTCTGTGTCTTTCCCTCTCTCTGTGTAACACTGACTTTCAGTAAATAAATAAATCTTTTCTAAAAAATTGCACATGCAGTTTCAACATCTTTTAAAGTCTTGGAGGAAATATAGGAACAGCATGCATGATGTCCATGTAACAATATTATTTAAAATATTTTAAATCTTTTTTATTTTTTAAATTTATTTTTTTAACTTTTATTTATTAAATATAAATTTCTAAAGTACTGCTTTTGGATCACAGTGGCTTTTCCCCCTCATAACTTCCCTCCCTCCTGCAACCCTCCCATCTCCTGCTCCCTCTCCCATCCCCTTTTATTTTTTCTGTTTCTTTATTTTTTTTAACTTTTATTTAGTGAATATAAATTTCCAAAGTACGGCTTATGGATTACAATGGCTTCCCCCCCATAATGTCCCTCCCACCCGCAACCCTCCCCTTTCCCACTCCCTCTCCCCTTCCATTCACATCAACATTCATTTTCAATTATCTTAATATACAGAAGATCAGCTTAGTATACATTAAGTGAGGATTTCAACAGTTTTCTCCCACACTGAAACATAAAGTGAAAAATAATAGATGATTTTTTTAAATGATGATGAAATCAGATCAGACCTATTGTCATGTTTAATCCCAGTGAGAGTCAAGTTGGGAATTGATAATTTCTTTTTTTTTTTTTTTTTATAGAAGATCAGTTTAGTATGCATTAAGTAAAAATTTCAACAGTTTGCACCCCCATAGAAACACAAAGTGAAATATACTGTTTGAGTACTCATTATAGCATTAAATCTCAATGTACAGCACATTAAGGACAGAGATCCTACATGAGGAGTAAGTGCACAGTGACTCCTGTTGTTGACTTTACAAATTGACACTCCTGTTTATGGCATCAGTAATCTCCCTATGCTCCAGTCATGAGTTTCGAAGGCTATGGAAGCCTTTTGAGTTCTCCAACTCTTATCTTGTTTAGACAAGGTCATAGTCAAAGTGGAGGTTCTCTCCTCCCTTCAGAGAAAGGTACCTCCTTCTTTGAAGACCTGTTCTTTCCACTGGGATCTCACTCACAGAAATATTTTTGCCAGAGTGTCTTGGCTTTCCATGCCTGAAATACTCTCATGGGCTTTTCAGCCAGATCCGAATGGCTTTAGGGCTGATTCTGAGGCCAGAGTGCTATTTAGGACATCTGCCATTCTATGAGTCTGCTGAGTGTCTCGCTTCCCATGCTGGATCACTCTCCCTTTTATTTATTCTATCGGTTAGTGTTAGCAGGTACTAGACTTGTTTATGTGCTCCCTTTGACTCTTAGTCCTTTCATTATGATCAATTGTGAACTGAAATTGATCACTTGGAATAGTGAGATGGCATTGGTACATGCCACCTTGATGGGATTGAATTGGAATCCCCAGGTATGTTTCTTTTTTTTTATCTTTTATTTAATGAATATAAATTTCCAAAGTACGACTCATGTGTTACAATGGCTTCCCCCCCCATACCGTCCCTCCCACCCACAACCCTCCCCTTTCCCACTACCTCTCCCCTTCCATTCACATCAACATTCATTTTCGATTATCTTAATATACAGAAGATCAGCTTAGTATACCTTAAGTAAGTATTTCAACAGTTTGCTCCCACACAGAAACATAAACTGAAAAATAATAGATGATTTTTTTTAAATGATGATGAAATCAGATCAGACCTATTGTCATGTTTAATCCCAGTGAGAGTCAAGTTGGGAATTGATAATTTCTTTTTTTTTTTTTTTTTTTTTTACAGAAGATCAGTTTAGTGTACATTAAGTAAAGATTTCAATCGTTTGCACCCCCATAGAAACACAAAGTGAAATATACTGTTTGAGTACTCGTTATAGCATTAAGCCTCAGTGTACAGCACGTTAAGGACAGAGATCCTACATGAGGAGTAAGTGCACAGTGACTCCTGTTGTTGACTTTACAAATTGACACTCCTGTTTATGGCATCAGTAATCTCCCTATGCACCAGTTATGAGTTTCCAAGGCTATGGAAGCCCCTTGAGTTCTCCGACTCTTATCTTGTTTAGACACAGTCATAGTCAAAGTGGAGGTTCTCTCCTCCCTTCAGAGAAAGGCACCTCCCTCTTTGAAGACCTGTTCTTTCCACTGGGATCTCACTCACAGAGATCTTTTTGCCAGAGTGTCTTGGCTTTCCATGCCTGAAATACTCTCATGGGCTTTTCAACCAGATCCGAATGGCTTTAGGGCTGATTCTGAGGCCAGAGTGCTATTTAGGACATCTGCCATTCTATGAGTCTGCTGAGTGTCTCGCTTCCCATGATGGATCACTCTCCCTTTTATTTATTCTATCAGTTAGTGTTAGCAGGTACTAGACTTGTTTATGTGCTCCCTTTGACTCTTAGTCCTTTCATTATGATCAATTGTGAACTGAAATTGATCACTTGGAATAGTGAGATGGCATTGGTACATGCCACCTTGATGGGATTGAATTGGAATCCCCAGGTATGTTTCTAACTCTACCATTTGGGGCAAGTCAGCTTGAGCATGTCCCAAATTATACCTCTCTTCCCTCTCTTATTCCCACTCTTATGTTTAACAGGGATCACATTTCAGTTAAATTTCAACACTTAAGAATAACTGTGTGATAATTACAGAATTAAACCAGTCATATTAAGTAGAACAGACAAAAAATACTAAGAGGGATAATGTATTAAGTTGTTCATTAACAGTCAGGGCTATGCTGATCACGTCACTGTTTCCCATAGTGTCCATTTCACTTCAGGAGGTTTCCTTTTTGGTGTTCAGTCAGTTGTCACCGATCAGGGAGAACATATGGTATTTGTCCCTTTGGGACTGGCTTATTTCACTCAGCATGATGTGTTCCAGATTCCTCCATTTTGTTGCAAATGAATGGATTTCATTGTTTCTTACTGCAGTATAGTATTCTAAAGAATACATATCCAATAATTTCTTTATCCAGTCCACCTTTGATGGGCATTTAGGTTGGTTCCAGGTCTTGGTATTGTGAATTGTGCTGCGATAAACATTAGGGTGCAGACCTCTTTTTTGTTTGCCAATTTAAACTCCTTTGGGTAAATTCCAAGGAGTGGGATGGCTGGGTCGAACGGTTCCCTCTCCCATCCCTTTCATATCAAGATTCATTTTCAATTCTCTTTATATACTGAAGATCAGTTTAGTATATATTAAGCAAAGATTTAAACAGTTTACACTCACACAGAAATACAAAGTGTAAAGTACTGTTTCAGTACTCGTTATAGCATTAATTCACATTGTACAACACATTAAGGACTGAGATACTACATGGGGAGTTAAGTGCACAGTGACTCCTGTTATTGACTTAACAACTGACACTCTTGTTTATGGCGTTAGTAATCACCCTAGGCTCTTCTCATGAGTTGCCAAGGCTATAGAAGCCTTTTGAGTTCGCCAACTCTGATCTTATTTAGACAAGGTCATAGTCAAAGTGGAAGTTCTCTCCTCCCTTCAGAGAAAGGTACGTCTTTCTTTGATGGCCTATTTTTTTTTTTCCGCTGGGATCTCATTCACAGAGATCTTTCATTTAAGTCATTTTTTTTTTTTGCTAGAGTGTCTTGGCTTTCCATGCCTGAAACACTCTCATGGGCTGTTTACCCATATCCGAATGCCTTAAGGGCTGATTCTGAGGGCAGAGTGCTGTTCAGGACATCTGACATTCTATGAGTCTGCTGTGTATCCCACTTCCCATGTTGGATAATTCTCTCCTTTATAATTCTATCAGTTAGTAGTAGCAGACACTAGTCTTGTATATGTGATCCCTTTAAATCCCAATCCTATCATTATGATAAATTATGAACTAAAACTGATCACTTTGACTAGTGAGATGGCATTGGTACATGCCACCTTGATCAGATTGAATTGGAATCCCCTGGCACGTTTCTAAATCTACCGTTTGATGCAAGTCTGATTGAGCATGTGCCAAACTGTACATCTCCTCCCTCTCTTATTCCCACTCTCATATTTAACAGGTATCACTTTTCAATCAAATTTAAACACCTAAGAATAATTGTGTGTTAATTAAAGACATCAACCAATAGTATTAGTAGAACAAAAAAATACTAAAAGGGATAAAATATTAAGTTGTTCCTTGACAGTCAGGACAAGGGCTGATGAAGTCGCTGTTTCTCATAGTGTCCATTTCACTTCAACAGGTTTCATTTTTGGTGCTCGGTTAGTCATCACCGATCAGGGAGAACATATGATATTTGTCCTTTTTGGAATGGCTTATTTCACTCAGCACGATCTTTTCCAGATCCCTCCATTTTGTGCAAATGACCGGATTTCATTGTTTTTTACTGCTGTATAGTATTCTAAAGAGTACATGTCCCATAATTTCTTTATCCAGTCTACCGTTGATGGGCATTTAGGTTGGTTCCAGGTCTTAGCTATTGTGAATTGAGCTGCAATAAACATTGAGGTGCAGACAGCTCTTTTATTTGCCAATTTAATTTCCTCTGGGTGAATTCCAAGGAGTGGGATGGCTGGGTTGTATGGTAGGGTTATATTCAGGTTTCTGAGGAATCTCCAAAATGACTTCCACAGTGGCTTTACTAGTTTGCATTCCCACCAACAGTGGGTTAGTGTCCATTTTTCCCCACAACCTCACCAGCATCTGTTGTTGGTAGATTTCTGTATGTGAGGATTCTATCCGGAGTGAGTTGAAACCTCACTGTGGTTTTGATTTGCATTTCCCTGATGGCTAGTGATCCTGAACATTTTTTCATGTGTCTGTTGGCCATTTGGATTTCCTCTTTTGAAAAATGTCTGTTGAGGTCCTTGGCCCATCTCTTAAGTGGGTTGTTTGTTTTGTTGTTGTGGAGTTTCTTGATCTCTTTTTAGATTCTGGTTATTAATCCTTTATCTGTTGCATGGTTTGCAAATATTTTTCCCATTCTGTTGGTTGCCTCTTCACTTTCCTGGTTTTTTTTTGCAGTACAGAAACTTCTCAACTTGATGTAATCCCAGTTGTTAATTTTGGCTCTGACAGCCTGTGCCTCTCAGGTCTTTTCCAAGAAGACTGTGCCCGTGCGTATATCTTGCAGGGTTTCTCCAATGTTCTCTAATAATTTGATGGTGTCAGGTCGTAGATTTAGATATTGAATCCAGTTTGAGTGGATTTTTTGTAAGGTGTAAGGTAGGGGTCCTGCTTCATACTTTTGCACATGGAAATCCAGTTTTCCCAGCACCATTTATTGAATAGATGTCCTTGCTCTGGGAATTGGTTTTAGATCCTTGGTCAAATATAAGGTGGCTGTAGATGTTTGGGTTGATTTCTGGTGTTTCAATTCTGTTCCATTGGTCTATCCATCTGTTTCTGTACCAGTGCCATGCTGTTTTGATTACAACTGCCCTGTAGTATGTCTTGAAATCTGGTATTGTGATGCCTCCAGCTTTGTTTTTGTTGTACAGTATTACTTCAGCTATTCGAGGTCTCCTGTGCCTCCATATGAATTTCTGCATCATTTTTTTACAGATTTGCAAAGAATGTCTTGGTATTTTGATTGGTATTGCATTGAATCTATAAATTGCTTTTGGGAGACTGGACATTTTGATGATATTTATTCTTCCAATCCATGAGCATGGAAGATTTTTCCATTTTTTGGTATCCTCTTCTATTTCTTTCTTTAAGATTTCGTAATTCTCATTGTAGAGGTCTTTAACATCCTTGGTTAAGTTTATTCCAAGGTGTTTGATTGGTTTGTAGCTATTGTGAATGGGATTGATCTTAGAAGTTCTTTCTCAGCCGTGGCATTGCCTGTGTATACAAAGGCTTTTTTTTGATAGGCAGAGTCGACCGTGAGAGAGAGAGACAGAGAGAAAGGTCTTCCTTTTTCCATTGGTTCACCCTCCAATGGCTGCTGCGGACAGCGTGCTGCGGCCAGTGCACCGCGCTAATCCGATGGCAGGAGCCAGGTGCTTATCCTGGTCTTCCATGGGGTGCAGGGCCCAAGCACTTGGGTCATCTTCCACTGCACTTCCTGGCCACAGCAGAGAGCTGGCCTGGAAGAGGAGTAACCGGGACAGAATCTGGCACCCTGACCGGGACTAGAACCTGGTGTGCCAGTGCCGCAAGGCGGAGGATTAGCCTAGTTAGCCGCAGTGCCGGCCAAGTCTGTTGGTTTTTGTGCATTGATTTTATAACCTACTACTTTGCCAAACTCTTCTATGAGTTCCAATAGTCTCTTAGTAGAGTTCTTTGGATCCCCTAAATAAAGAATCATATCATCTGCAAAGACAGATAGTTTGAGTTCTTCCTTCCCCATTTGTATCATTTTAATTTCTTTTTCTTGCCCAGTGGCTCTGGCTAAAACTTCCAGAACTATATTGAATAGCAGTAGTGAGAGTGGGCATCCCTGTCTGGTACCGGATCTCAGTGGAACTGCTTCCAACTTTCCCCCATTCAATAGGATACTGGCTGTGGGTTTTTTATAAGTTGTTTTGATTGTATTGAGGAATGTTCCTTCTATACCCAATTTGCTTAGAGTTTTCATCATGAAAGGGTGTTGTATTTTATGGAATGCTTTCTCTGCATCTATTGAGATAATCATATGGTTTTTCTTCTGCAGTTTGTTAATGTGGTGTATCACATTGATTGATTTGCAAACATTGAACCATCCCTGCATACCAGGGATAAATTCCACGTGGTCTGGGTGGATGATCTTTCTGATGTGTTGTTGCATTCTATTGGCCAGAATTTTATTGAGGATTTTTGCGTCTATGTTCATCAGGTATATTGGTCTTTAATTTTCTTTCAATGCTGCATCATTTTCAGGCTCAGGGATTAAGGTGATTCTGGCTTCATAGAAAGAATTTGGGAGGATTCCCTCTTTTTCGATTGTTCTGAATAATTTAAGAAGAATTGGAGTTAGTTCTTCTTTAAATGTGTGGTAGAATTCAGCAGTGAATCCATCTGGTCCTGGGCTTTTCTTTGTTGGGAGGGACTTTATTACTGATTCAATTTCTGTCTCAGTTATGGGTCTGTTTGGGTTTTCTATGTCTTCATGGTTCAATTTAGGTAGGTGGCATGTGTCCAGGAATCTATCCATTTCTGATAGATTTCCCTGTTTGCTGGCACACAGCTCCTTGTAGTAATTTCTGATGACTATTTTTATTTCTGTGGTGTGTGTTGTTACATTCCCTTTTTCATCTCTGATTTTATTGATTTGGGTCTTTTCTTGTTTTGGTTAGATGGGCCAATGGTCTGTCAATTGTGCTAATTTTTTCAAAAAATCAGCTCTTTGGCTGATCTTTTGTAATTATTTGAATTCAATACTGTTGACTTTTTCTCTGATTTTAATTATTTCTCTTCTCCTACTAGTTTTGGGTCTGGTTTGCTGCAGTTTTTCTAGATCCTTCAGATGCATTGAAAGCTCATTTATTTGGTGCCTTTCCAATTTCTTGATGTAGGCACCTATTGCTGTAAACTTTCCTCTTAACATTGCTTTTGCTGTATCCCATGAGTTTTGATATGTTGTGTTGTTATCCTCATTTACTTCCAGAAAGTTTTTGATTTCTCTTTTGATTTCTTCTATGACCCAGTGTTCATTCAAGAGCATGTTGTTCAGTCTCCATGTGTTTGCATATGTTCTAGGAATTCCTGAGTTTCTAATTTCCAGCTTTATTCCAATTCTTTTGAATTTGCTGAGACTTGCTTTATGGTCTAGTGTGTGGTCAATCCTAGAATAGGTTCCATGTACTGCTGAGAAGAATGTATATTCTTTAAGTGTAGGATGAAAAGTTCTGTAGATATCTGTTAAATCCATTTGGGCTATAGTGTCGATTAAATCTGCTGTTTCCTTGTTGATCTTCTGTCCGGATGATCTATCTATTTCTGAGAGTGGAGTATTGAAGTCCCCCAGTACTATTGTATTGGAGTTTAAGTCTCCCTTTAAGTCCCTTAACAAATCTTTTAAATAAACTAGTGTACTGTAATTAGGTTCATATACATTTATAATAGTTACATCTTCCTGTTGAATTGATCCCTTAATCATTATGTAGTGCCCTTCTTTGTCTCTCTTAACATTTTTTGTGTTGAGGTTTATTTTGTCTGATATTAATATGGCTATGCCAGCTCTTTTTTGGTTTCTGTTGGCATGGAATATCTTTTCCAACCTTCCACGTTCAGTCTGCATGCACCTTTGTTGGAAAGATGTGTTTCTTGTAAGCAGCAAATAGGTGGGTTTTGTTCCTTAATCCATTCAGCCAGTCTGTCATTTAACTGGAGAGTTGGGGCCATTAACATTCAATGTGACTATTGATAAATAGTAACTTTGCCCTGCCATTTTCCCAAAGATATTTCTAATATAGGCTTTGAACTTCCTGTGATCTTTTACTGGGAGTTTTTCTTCCTTTACCTTCTTTCGTATTGATGGTTGTGTTTCTGTGTTTCTGTGTGTAACACATCTTTAAGGGTCTTTTGCAGGGCTGGACTAGTGGTGAGAAATTATTTCAATTCTGTTTGCTATGAAAAGTCTTTATTTCATCTTCATTCACAAATGAGAGCTTAGCAGGATATAATATTCTGGGCTGGCAATTTTTTTCTCTTAGTACCTGGGCTATGTCTCGCCATTCTCTCCTAGCCTGTAGGGTTTCTGATGAGAAGTCTGCTGTGAGTCTAACTGGAGATCCTCTGAGAGTAATCTTACATTTCTCTCTTCCACAAGTTAGAATCTCTTCTTGATAATTCACGGTGGTGAGTTTGATTACAACGCGTCATGGTGAGGATCTCTTTTGGTCACGTTTATTGGCGGTTCTATGTGCTTGGATGTCTCTGTCCTTCTCCAAACCCAGGAAGTTTTCTGCTAGTATCTCACTAAAAAGGCCTTCCAATCCTTTCTTTCTCTCTCCACGCCTTCAGGAACTCCTAGAACCCGAATGTTGGTTTTTTAATAGTATCCTGTAGATTCCCAACAATATTTTTTTAATTTCTAATTTCCCCTTCTTGCCTTTGGTTTGACTGTATCCTTTCCTGTGCTCTGTCTTCTAAGTCTGATATTGTCTCTTCTATATCACTGATTCAGTCTTTAAGGCTCTCAAGTGCGTTTGTCCTTAGTTCCATTGAATTCTTCATTTCATTTTGATTTCTCTTCAGTATCACAATTTCAGGTTCTACTAGATTCCTCATTTCATTATGATTCCTCCTTAAGATTTCATTTTCATGAGAGAGATTTTCTATCCAGTAAGGATTTCTGTAGTTCATGAATTTGTTTTTGATAACTTCTAAATATTCTTATCATAAATTTTTGAAATCTGTATCTTGCATTTCTTCTATCTCATCATCTTCATAATCTTGAATTGGAGTGTCATGTTCATTTGGGGGCATCATAATGTCTTCCTTGTTCTTGTTTCCTTGGTTTCTGCATTTGTTGTTTGGTATTGGGAAATATTCTTTGGTTTCTTCTTCTTTTTTTTCCTTGCTGTGTTGGCTTTTCTCATTATACTATGACCCTAGATTAAGTGGACTGTCTGCTTTTGGTAAATCTCTAGAGGCTTGTGGTGGGTGTGTCCAGAGGGCTCTGTGCAGTTCTTTATGGTAAGGGTGTGCCAACGGTGACACACCCAGGTTTGGCATGGTAAAGCTTCTCTCTCTTTTATTCAGAAGGGAAGTAATTCTGCACAGATGAGCTATTCTCCTTGAAGGCAACCAGTGCCTGAGCACTAGCCCCAGTGGGTATAATATTTGTCCACTCTGTCCCAAGGACCACACAAAGGATCTGTGCAGCCCTCTGTGTAAGCTCAGATTCCCCTGCAATGTCTCCCACTGTTTGGCCAAGGTTACTGAGTTTGTGGTGTCTCCCGAGAGTACTCACGTCTCAGGTACTCTGTGAGTTCCCTCACACACCCTCAGTTATTTCTTTTTTCACAGTCCCAGTTCATAAGCTGCACACATTCACTAGGTCTTAACCTCCTGGTATTTCTCCCCACCAGAGTCATGTTTTTCTGCTTGGCTGAGGGTGGGCACAGCCCTGAGCTGGTGCAGCTGTTATGTATGTCCAAATGGCACCTGCTCTTTGTCTTGCTTGCCTTTGTAAGGCGAGTGGAGAGAGGGAATCGTGTCCGTACTGGTCCATTTTATTTTTTCTTTCTCCTCTAGTTAGCATGGTGAATTTTCCCCCATGGGGCTTCAAACCTCATTCCCTCTAGGCTTTTCTGCCGCTTTCCCACCAGTGTCTTGGGCTACTGCAGTTTCACCTCACCTCCCTTTCCAGCGCTGGTGCATAGACTCAGCACTGGGGTCCTGAAACATGGGCGCTCGTGCCCTCCATGTAGTTCCATTGTGTCCCACTAGTTCCAGAAGAGTTTCCTTTGCAGGTTTTTCCCTAACTCTTCCCTGAGACTACAGTATCTCCACTTTTATTAAACTATCTTTCCCCGGGCTATCAGTGTGCTCCCTCCTTATTCCACCAACTTGGAGCTCTCTAAATTTATTTTTTAAGGAATACAAATTCAATGAGTACAGGTATTATTCAAAAAACACATATGTAAAGATTAACAAAAATGCTCAACTGAAGATCAGTTCTCTGAATACTGGCATTGTGTTTGCCAATGTTTTATTGAGATGGTAAATTAGGCCATTGTACTCAAAATATGGCAGCTGGAAATGTATGAAGGAGTATGAAGCTGTATCAACATTCCCACCTTGGTGATGGGGCCTCATAATGGATCCAACATCTACTGTCCTCCAGGATGTACTATCAGTTACAAGTATGGGGAGGAGTGTAATGGGCTCTGTCCAGCATTCTGATATGCAGCCTGGGTGTCTCCCTCTCTAAAACTGATGAAAGACTACAAATGGATTGATAATGCCAGTCAGCATAGACGTGGAGTGAAGAACAGGGACACTGGACACATGGTCTCTGGGACTGGCTCTTCCTGCAGCTGTGATCCAGCCTCAGGACACTGGTCATCATGCTGGACCCACTGACACAGCTCCCCGTGATGTGGACTCCAGCCCCAGAGTGCACAGCCACTGTGTGTCCCACTTTCTGCTTTGCTGATCCACAGCAGGTGCAGGGGTCCCACAACACTCGACAGAACCAGATCAGCTGGAAGTGCACACCCAGTGCTTTCCATTCAGTGATGACCTTTACTGCTGATGTCCAGTGCATTTCCCACCTGAGTTCATGCAGGGAGCCCCACAGGAGGGTCCCAGGACCTAAAGAAGGAGGAAGTCCTTGCAGGTTTCCCAGGTGCCTGCAGAAGCTCAGCCTGAGACACAGCTGAGCTGCAAGTACATTCCTGAGTGCTGTGACGTTCACACAGCGACCACAATGTGTTTTCAGGATTAACGGGAAATAGAGGTCGGGTATAAAGTCTGTAGAAATTGAGTGTGGATCATCCACAGATTAAAAAAACATTATGTGGCCGGCACCGCGTCTCAATAGGCTATAATGCTCCACCTGCGGTGCCGGCACCCCAGATTCTAGTCCCGGTTGGGGCGCCGGATTCTGTCCCAGTCGCTCCTCTTCCAGGCCAGCTCTCTGCTGTGGCCCGGGAGTGCAGTGGAGGATGGCCCAACCCCTTGGGCCCCTCAAACACATGGGAGACCAGGAGAAGCACCTGGCTCCTGGCTTCAGATCTGTGAGGTGTGCTGGCCGCAGTGCGACTGTCGCAGCAGCCATTGGGGGGCAAACCAATGGAAAAGAATGACCTTTCTCTCTGTCTCTCTCTATCACGGTCCAATCTGCCTGTCAAAAAAAAATGTAGGTTAAGTTCGGTACACATGCTCATTTTGATGGGAGGAGAGGGATGACTTAGGTAGTTGAGGTTTACCAGAACAAAAACCCTAGCTCTACTGTCCCTGGTTCTAAAAGGAAAACTAAAATTGTCCTAAAGTTAGCAGTGCCCTGAGGGCTCTATCTGAGTCAGGTTGGAAAAGAATCACCAGGGTCCTCAGAGATTCCCAGGATCTCTGATCCTGGTGACTGCTGTCCTTGTTTATGAACCGAAGTTGTTCATTAACGACTCCTTCCTTTCACATCAAACTTTATCACCATCACTGAAGTCATCGGTAGGGTCAGAATAACAAGAGTAGAATTAATTCCTGAAAACGGCTACTGGAGAGGAAATCCCAATTCCCTGACAGGAAACCAGGGCTTCATCTCTTCCTGCACCTGCTCAAGACCAGAATGTGCTCTCGGTACGTCTTCTGCGCCCCCTGGTGGAGCCGCGCGCCCCTGCACGGAGGTTTGTGTCTGGGCTCAGCCCTAGGGCCCCTCACTGTGTCTCTGGCACAGAAATAGGTGGCCGTGTCTGAGGCTGTCAGACTGTTCGGTTGTAGGCAAACTGTGCTCTGGGCGTTGTCTCTGGAGAGAGTGAATCGGCCATTCGCCCAGCTCGCGTAGCGTGTGCTACCACTACCAGCATAAATGCATCCGATCCACTCCAGCCCCTTCCCTGGAGCCTGGCGGACCCAGCACATGTAGTAGCTACTGAAGGTGAATCCAGAGGCTTTGCAACAGAGTTCCAGGGATCCTCCAGGCTGCACCAGGCCTCCTCCGGACTCCTCCAGCTGCTGACACTGGACACCTACAAACACAGACGTCCTGGTCTGGACACTGTCACTCACATTCTCTGTGTCTCTCACTCACGTCCTCTCCCAGACTCAGTGCCCTGCGTTCTCCTTCATTACCTTTGAGCACAGCGACCAGGAGAAGCCAGCGCAGCCCAGTCTCCATGGTGAGCGTCTGTGTTGAGTGCGATCACTGAGTGGACACCTGGGAGTGCTGGGGCTGGAGCTCCTGTGCCAGAGCTGCAGGGTGAGGGCTAGGCTGGTTTTCATGGGCAGAGGGAGCCCTATCCCATGTCTGCTCCTATATAGCAGGCATGGGGTCAGACGCCTCAGACAGGACAGACCCAGACTGAGTAGTGTTACCGGGGCCGTCTGTAGTGCACACTTATGGAACCAGTGATAACTTTGTGCTCTGATTGCACTTTGAACCCTGTCTTAGTCCTTTTATGTGAATGGAACCACAACCTGTATCATGGGTTCACTTAGCTATTGTTCCAGATCAGTGTTACAGGAGAAATCATCAGTAGACTCTGGATGTGTCTCCAACTCCATGTGCTAACAGGAGTCCAGCATCTGGATCTGCCCCCTCACCACAGGACTCAGCTCTGCCCCAGTCCACCCTCAGCACTCATGGGGGCTTCCTGGTGAGGTCTGCAGAACTCCCTGCCAGCAGCAGAACATGGAGCATTTTGCTGGATTCCGTTTTTGACAGAGAGATGCACAGGGGACCAGGTTCCACGCAGGTGCATCTGAGTGTGGTGTTCCACGTGCCAGTGTCTGTCTGTCCTTCACAACTTCTCAGCTGGTAAATTTTGCTTCCATGGGCAATGCTGTTGAGCTGTGATAGATACAGAGGCAGCCGCCCAAGTTTAAAGTGTGTCTGTGTTGAGTGCGACTCAGCTGTGCCTCTCTCACTCCTCATCACAACCTCGCCATGAGCAACTATCACATCCCACGGTGCTGTCCACTGCCCCTGTGTCACCCAGCCCCCGGCCCACCTCCTCCAGTCACATTAAGGCCTGAGCCCCTTTGGGTTCCTTCACAATGGATTTCATCCAGTTCAGCTCTGAGCGACATGCAGGTTTGTTGAGGGCAGAAGGTGAAGGCATTGAGTTTTCAGGTCCTGTGGGGCCCAGGTGAATGAAGGCTTCTTAGTTTTTAAACAAAGTATCTGAAAATCTGATATGAATATAACTTTAAATAAAGCAGAGTAAGTATATGATATTTTCCACAACTGTGCAGTACATTAGTATTAACTGTGTTATTAAATTTCATGGAAATAATAAATTAAAATTTTCACTGTTTAGGTTGCGCTCACCCCTCAAGGGAGTGCCTACATCTCATATGTGGCTCTGGCACCCAGTACCAGATTCCTACTCCTGCAACCCCAGGAATCAGAAGTTTATGGGATGATATTTGGGCACTGTCACTCTCGTGGATGCACCTGATTGTTGTCCCGAAACTGGGTGAGGCTGGGAAGCAGACCTGTCCAAGCGACACTTGGGAAAGTGCATGCGTGGGAGTGTCTCTCCTTTTCCTTGCCTCATGTGGGAATAACTGAAATTTAAAACTTGAGTTACTGAAGGGTCTCTCTAAGGGTCGTATTCCCTTCATTGCAGGCAGCAACCCTCATGGTATTTTCCCCTCCCTAAAGCCCCTCTCAATGGGATAACTGGGTGGTGAGGTCCCCACATGCATGATGGGAGGCTCCGTGCATCAAGTATGGAGGGTAAGTTCCACCTAACATGCAGCCTTCAGCTGCTCAGTTGGAGAGACCACACACACACACACCAAGCAGTGCTGGCTCTGCTCACGGCTCTGCAGGAACAGAATCCTCAGCCTCAATACCCCAGACCCTGCTCCTCTGTGTCCACTGAGTAGGAAAGTGATTCACCTGCAGGAGGAAACCATCATGACCCATGTCCTGGTGAAATCCTGTAGAAAATGTTATCGAGCAGAGTCCACCCCAGACACTGTGCCAGCACTGAGCCCCCAAGACACAGAAGTCTGCATCTTCAGGGGATGGCTCCACCCCCAAAGCTGAGGACTGGGGAGGAGAACCATGGCAAGTGGGGAAGTGACAGTCGGGGACAGGGTCCAGCAGCAGGAGGGAGAGGACCTGGTGGAGGGGTGGGCTCTACTGTTCAGGAGGGTAAGGACAGGTGGAAGGCCACACTGCTGGGGACCCAGTGCCTGCAGGAGAACACTGAGTCAGGAGGTCTGATCAGGTCTCCTTGCCCCCTGCATCCCCCACACTGACCACCACTGAGTAAAGAAGCACAGGTGCCTGGGAGACGTGGATGACATCATCTCTGGGGAGTGCATCCAGTGACAACTCCCACCATGAGTAGATTCAGCGTCAGGGCCTCATGGAGGAAGCTGAGGTCTCCAGTGCCCTGAACAGGACCACAGGGAATGCTGGGAGCAGCCTGTGGGGGTGGATGTGGTTTGTCCTCACAGCATCAGTGCTGAGCATGGCCCCAAATTAACAGCACTGACTGGGGTTCACGGTCTGGATGTTTACATAAAAAGCATGGAATAACCAGACTCTGATGTCAGATATAAAGTTCTTGTAAAACTACCAAAGGAAACATTGGGCAAAATCTCCCTGATATGGTCTGTCCATGATTTTCCTTTCAGATCTTCAAATTTTGAGCAACCTAAGAAAACATTTTTAGATGATGCTGCATAGCTACAGAGCTTCTGCATTACAGACTGACTGAGAAGTGAGCAGCCTACACACAGATTGGAAGTGACTATTCTCGTATCAAATGTATGATCAATAGCCTGTGTCCAAAAGGAATAAGAAGGAACTATCTGTATGATCTGTGTTTAGAACTGTTCTGAGTCTTCTGCAGTCTCAAAATAACTGTGATACACAATTGGCTTCTTCATCCTGATCGACAGGTTTTGCGTCATCAGGCCTACAATGGGTATAGAAGCAAACCTCTGTGATATGTGTGTGGCTCAGTGTTGCTATGTATTCATTCTGGTGGGGGCAAGAGGCACGGAGTCACCACACAGACCCCAGGAGTTGGGTGAATGCAGGGCAGAGGCAAGCAGCCCGCAGACTCATTTATTTCAGTTGGTACCACAGCTCATATAGCTGAGGCAGCCAATCCGGTCAAGGGGCGGTT
The DNA here is from genome assembly GCF_051225735.1 of Oryctolagus cuniculus. Lineage (NCBI taxonomy): Eukaryota > Metazoa > Chordata > Mammalia > Lagomorpha > Leporidae > Oryctolagus > Oryctolagus cuniculus. Next base: position 52,497,961 of record NC_142886.1, read on the forward strand.
TATGCCTAACCAATCACAGCCTGTTGCCAGGCAGTATCTGAAGCCATCCAATCACAGCCTGTTGCCAGGCAGGCTCCGTTGCCAGGTGGCGTTGAAGCCATGCCTGAGTAACTGATGCTCGCTTTCCAGCAGCCATCTAGGCATGGCCTTCTCATTCCACCACAGCTCAGTGTGTCCCAAAGGTGTTGTGTTGTAGATGTGCTCCCAGGGTGACCATGGGAGAAGTGCTGAGTGCTCTGGGAGTGAGGCCTAGTGGGATGTGTCCATTTCTGGGGAATCTGCTCTTGGAGGAGATCACAGTAGATTTCCTGGGTCCCCAGCTTCAGCACAGAGCACAGTGCTGCTAGAGTCAGCCCTGGTTTCGTCTGAAGTCCTGTGTGGGGATGGGGTCCCTCCCGTCTGTGTTCACAATATTAGGATGCCTGAAGACTGCCATGGTGTTCACAATATTATGATGGCTGACAGCACAACATTCTCACTGTCTGATCCTAGACTTCTAGCCTCTACAGCTATGAGCTAATAAACCTTTTTGCTCCATACACCTCCTATCTGGGGTACCTCATTATGGAGCCAACAAGCAGAATAAAACAGTTGATGAGCCCCACTTCTTTGTTCCTACCTCAAACAAAGACTCACCTGTGTCTCCAGATTTAGTTGGAACCACTGAGAATTCCAAGCACCTGGCTGTTTCCTGACCCAGCTGAAGCTTTTGTAGCCATGTGGGAAATGACCAGGAGTTAGAAGTTCACTGTCATTCTCAGTTTCTTTGTGTTTGTGGAAAAATATGTTAATATAAATTTTAAAATAAGTGATATAATAATATAAATGTTTAAAAGAAGATATGAAAGTAAACATGCAAATGCTACAAATCTGGGATCACCATGCATGTACATGTTAGAAGCACAATGAGACATCCCATCCCTCCTGTTAGTATGAGAATTATCAGACAAGCCAGAGCTGACAATTCTTTGGGAGGAAGCAAAAAATGACAACACTGGTACAAGGCTTGAGTCAGGTAAATTAGTAAAACCATTATGGAAAATCTTCAAAAACTGAGAAATCGGATTATCACAGGATCCTCAAACACCACGTGTGGGTAGAAGGAATATGGTATCCCAGGGGTGTGTCCACAGGATCTGCAGCCACTGTGGGAAACACATCTGCAGTTCCTCGTCAGTTAAGAAGCGCCATTGTCGCTCCCCCTCTTCACGGAGGAATGACACTAGACCCTGTGCTGTTCTTTTGTCTGCTCGGCCCTTCCCGGGTTTGCTGCTGGTTCTTCCCGGGTTGGCTGCCGACCCTTCCCGGGTTGGCTTCCGATCCTTCCACCTCCGTGGAAGGGTGGCTCCCCCTGCCACTTTCCCCACTTCCGCGGGGGAGTGGCACACCGCCGGCTGGCTCTCTCGGGGGCTGCTCAGCTGTTATCCGGATGTTCCTCTTAGATGTTCCTGGTGCATGTTGTCTCTCTTCTCCTTTATAGTTCTCTTCCACCAATCCCAGCTCTGCTACCCACACACCGAGTACGCTGCTCTCCTGCAATCAGGAGCAGGATCAGCTCCTGCAGGTTATTGGTCAAACTGGAGGCAGCTGTGTAGAAGTTGTTTACTCCTCTCCCAGTGCCATATTGTGGGAGAGCAGATGCATAGAATAAGTTTTAATTTCAGTAACTTAGTCTAGTCCAAGTTGCTCCCCACATTTCCCCCTTTTTTTTATTTTTTGGCGTTGATACGCGCCTGTCTTCGGTGCCCCGTGGCACACACTCTGCTCTGCTTGCTAGAGTTGCCCACAGGTGCTTACAAGCCCTACCAATCAGGCAAACCAAATCCGGGTCCTCTCTTCGCCATGTTGTGAGGAGGTTTTTAGGCACTGATGCATGCCTGTGTTCGGTGCCCTGCAGTGCACGCTCTGCTCGAGCTGCCTGCAAGTGCTTATTGCCTAATCAGGCAGACTGAATCCAAGCCCTCTCATTGCCGTGTTGTGGGGAGACTTATTGGTGTTGATAACGTGCCTGTCTTCGGTGATCTGCGGCGCATAAGCTGCTAGCCGCCCGCAGGTGCTCACCGCCTCACTAATCAGGCAGACAGAATCTGAGCCCTCTCATTGCCATGTTGTGGGGAGGCCTTATTTTTCTCTATTTCTCTGTCTCCGGGCATTCCTATCTCTCCTATTTTACTTCTATCTGCCAGCATTCCTATTTCTCTCATTTTACTTCTATACTTCTGTTTCTCTTATCCCCGCGGCTTCCCGGCGCCTGCCCCGAGGTGGCTTCTTCGTGCCTCGCCCCGTGGCGGCTTCCCAGCTCTGTGCGGCTTCAGCCTGCGCCTCTCTCATCTGCGCGGCTTCCCGGCTTCGTGCGAGCTCCGCGATCTCCGAGCCCTTCGCGCCCGCACCACGGCCTCCGCGCCAGCCCCGCACTTCCTATCTACTCGCGCCCTGTGCGCTCTCTCTGCTTGTGCCCCACGCACTTTCTCTGCGCGCGGCGGCTTCCGCAAATCAGGGCCTAGCTCACGTTTCCACTTCTCGGTTTTCAGTCTAAGTTCCCTGGGCTAACCTGACGAAATCCAACCTAGCTTACGTCTCTGCCTTTCGGTTTGGCTTCCCGTCTTTTGCTCCCTGGGCTAATCTGACGGATTCCAACCTAGCTTACATCTCCGCTTCTGGTTTTAGTTTTTCGCCTTTTGCTCCCTGGGCTGACTTGACAAATCCCACCTAGCTTACGTCTCTGCTTCGGCCTGCCCCCGCGGCTTCATCCTCCCTAACATATTTTTCTCTACCCGGTATGTTTCCGAACTTTTCTTCCAACAATATTCCCCTCTCATTTCTCCTGGCTTCTCCCCACAGTCCATATCCGAGTCTAAGTTTCTTCTAGCTTTCACTTTCGCTTTCAATCCTAACTTCTTCCGGCACTTTTTCCATCCGGCTTTTCCCTAGGCTCTCTCTAATCTCTCTCTAGTATTTTCCCACTTTTTCCCGCTTCTTCCCTCCTAGGTTTCCTATCCGAGTCATGGCACCATTATGTCGCCTAGGCTTCCTATCCGAGTCACGGCAACATTATGTCACTCCCCCTCTTCATGGAGGAACGACACTAAACCCTGTGCTGTTCTTTTGTCTGCTCGGCCCTTCCCGGGTTTGCTGCTGGTTCTTCCCGGGTTGGCTGCCGACCCTTCCCGGGTTGGCTTCCGATCCTTCCACCTCCGTGGAAGGGTGGCTCCCCCTGCCACTTTCCCCACTTCCGCGGGGGAGTGGCACACCGCCGGCTGGCTCTCTCGGGGGCTGCTCAGCTGTTATCCGGATGTTCCCCTTAGATGTTCCTGGTGCATGTTGTCTCTCTTCTCCTTTATAGTTCTCTTCCACCAATCCCAACTCTGCTACCCACACACCGAGTACGCTGCTCTCCTGCAATCAGGAGCAGGATCAGCTCCTGCAGGTTATTGGTCAAACTGGAGGCAGCTGTGTAGAAGTTGTTTACTCCTCTCCCAGCGCCATATTGTGGGAGAGCAGATGCATAGAGTAAGTCTTAATTTCAGTAACTTAGTCTAGTCCGAGTTGCTCCCCACACGCCATTATCAAGAGTCCACACATATAATCCAGTGAAATCTTCATGGAAGAAAGAATGGATAATGGAACCAATGGAAAAAATTATAAATCAAAAGGGAGTTTATATGGCAGTAAAGTGGAGGGAATTCTGTTATTTTTACAACCTGGATGATCCTGGAGTATAATGTCCAAGGATAATGTGTCAGGATAAGTATACTCTGCTAACCATCCAGGCCAAGAAGACAAATAATATGTGATGCTAGTTAAGTGGGATAAAAGGATGAACTCACAGAGGCAGAAGTACAATGCTGAAGACAAAAGTCTGAGTATGGGAGGAACAGAAGAGACACTGGAGCAAGGTCTGAGCTTCACTACGACAGGATCCACACGTTGAGTGATCCACTGTACTGCATGGTGACTGCAGTTAAGGGAATATTGTGGGATCAGCGATGTGGTGCAGCGGGTTAAAGCACTGGCCTGAAGTGCCGGCATCCCATGTGGGTGCCAGTTCTAGTCCTGGCTGGTCCTCTTCCAATCCAGCTCTCTGCTATGGCCCGGGAAAGCAGTAGAAGAGGACGAAGTGCTTGGGGCCCTGTACCCATGTGTGGGACCCGGAAGAAGCTCTTGGCTCCTGGCTTCAGATGGGCGCAGCTCAGACACATACGGAAATCTGGGGAATGAACCAGCAGATGGCAGAACTCTCTCTCTGTCTCTACCTCTTTCTGTAACTCTGTCCTTCAAATGAATAAAATAAGTCTTTAAAAATAAAAGAGAGAGAATATTGTGTCTATGGAATTCCAAAACAGGAGAAAATTGACATTCTACCATGGAAACATGTGGGTTTTGTGATGAGCATGTCAATAACTCTGACTTCATATTTCCAATCTATTTTCTATCAATTTGATATGTTAATTTTATCAACACATAGCATTGTATATCATATGTTTATGTTCAGATATTATTTATCAAAAATTTATGAAGGGAAAATGACAAAAATGGCCAGTTGCAGATTCAGTTCTCTGAATACTGGTGTTGTGTTTGCCAATGTTTATGGAGATGATAAATAAAGGCAGTGTACTCAGGCTTTGAAGCTGAAACCCAGGAGCATGGAACTGCATCAATGTTCCCACCTTGGAGACGAGGCCTCATAACACATCCACCATCTACTGTCTTCCAGGGTGCATTGTCAGTTACAAGTGTGGGAAAGCATGTAAATGGAATTTGTCAAGAACTCTTATGCAGGCTGGGTGTTTGCCTCTCTAAATAGAGGAAAGACTAAAAGTGGATTGATGACACCGATCAGCACAGCCATGGAGTGCAGAGCTGGGACTCTGGAAAAATGGACTCTGGGACTGGCTCTTCCTGCAGCTGTGGTTCAGCCTCAGGACACTGGGCGTCATGCTGGACCCACAGACACAGCTCCCCGTGATGTGGACTCCAGCCCCAGAGTGCATAGCCACTGTGTGTCTCACTTTCTGCTCTCCCTGAACCACAGCAGGTGCAGGGGGTCTCACAACACCGGAGCAGAACCAGATCAGCTGGAAGTGCACACCCAACACTTTCCATTCAGTTATGACCTTGACTGCTGATGTCCAAGTCATTTCCCTCCTGAGTTCATGCAGGAGCCCCACAGGAGGGTCCCAGGACCTAGAGGAGGAGGAAGTCCCTGTAGGCTCCCCAGGTGCCTGCAGAAGCCCAGCCTGAGACACAGCTGAACTGCAAGTACATTCCTGAGTGCTGTGACGTTCACACAGGGACCACAGACTGTTCCAGGATTAAAGGGAAAATGGACTTGTGGGAACAATCTGTAAAAAGTCAGTCTGGATCACCCACAGATTTAAAAAACTGTAGGTTCAGTTTGGTACACATGCTCGTTTTGACAGGAGGAGAGGGATGACTTAAGTAGGTGAGGTTTAACAGAACAAAGACCCTGTAAAATGATCTTTTAAGTGATTGGTTGGTCCTTATGTCCTGCCCCAATGACTCTGCAATTTTGTGTTTTAAAAGGCTTTGTTACAAGCACAATAAAGGAGTTCTTGCTTGACTTGACTCCTCACTGTGTCTGATTGTACCCAGGATCGCGAGGCTGGGAAAAGGGCGAGCAGAACACTTACCTTTCCTTGGGCCCAGTCTGTCCTCGTATGGGTGAAATGAGACCCTGCACAAGTGTACATGAAACAGTGAATGGATTATTTCGCATTTGGTCAAGGATGTTATTCAGTATTAAGAAGGAGGTTGTTCTGTCATTAGGAAATCGTGGGTCAGCCTGGAGCATAATATGCTAACAGAAATAATCCAGGTACATGTAGACACATCATATGTCACAGTAATTATATATGAAATCCAGAAGCTTGAACTCACAGAGGCAGGCAGTGCAATGGAGATCACTGTCTACCATGACCCAAGTGTTTGTCCCCTCCCAGCCCTGTGGGAAACTGGGGGAAGTTCCATGCACTGGCTTTAGGCTCAGCCAACCCCCAGCCTTTAGAGTCATTCAGGAAAGAAACCTGTGGATGGAAGATTCTCTCTCCATCTGTTGGTCTCTTCCTCTTGGTCATAACTGCTTTTCAAATAAAATAAATAGACACTAAAAATAAATGAAAGACTAATTATACATATAATTACTAGCCTAGATCCTTACGTTGAATGAACACAGACAACTGAATCCCAAGGGAAGAAATCAATTGTGTACATGCAGTGATGATAAGGTAGTGACAGGAGCAGCACTGGAGTTAGCCTGAGGGATTCCTGCCTCCCGTGTCAGGATGCTTAGTGCTGTGTCCTAGTTTGGTTCCAGTGTCAGATTCCTGCCTAAGCCCCTCTGGGAGGCCGTAGTGAAATTCCAAGTACTGCCATGTGGACACCTGGACAGAATTCCAAGCACCTGGCTGTCACCTGACCCAGCTGAAGCTTTTGTAGCCATCTGGGAAGTGACTCAGGAGTTAGAAGATCACTGTCTGTCTCCGTCTCTTTGTAAAAGCAAATATCTAAATAAGTGAAATAATATCCATAAATGTTTAGAAAAGATATAAAGGCAACATATAAAATATCTGGGACCATCACACATGTCCATATTAGATGCACAATGAGACATCCCATCCTTCCTGTTAGAATGAGTATTATACAATCCAGAGCTGACAAACCATGTGGAGGAAGCTAGAGACGATAACTCTGGTGCAAGATCAGAGTCAGGTAAACAAGTAAATCTATTATGGAAAATCATCAAAAACTGAGAAATAGAATTTTCACAAGATCTTCAAACACCATTTCTGGGTAGAAGGAATATGAAATCCCAGGGAGGTGTCCAAGTGTACCTCAGTCAATATGGCAAACACCTCTGCTCTTCCATGTTCAATTAATGCAGCATCATTCACACATATAATCCAGTGAAATATTCATGAAGAAAGAATCAACAATGGAACAAATGGACAAAATTATATTTAACAGGAAGTTTATATGGCAGCAAAGATGAGGAAATTCTGTATTTTGGACAACTTGGATGATCCTGGAGAATAATGTCCAAGGATAATGTGTCAGGGTAAGTACACTCTGCTAACCATGCAGGACAAGAAGACAAATAATATGTGATGCTGGATACATGGGATAAAAGGATGAAGTCACAGAGGCAGGAAGTACGATGGTGAAGACCAATGTCTGAGCGAGGGAGGAGCAGAGGAGACGCTGGAGCAAGGTCAGAGTTTCAGTCCCACAGGATCCACACATTGAGGGATCTACTGTACAGCATGGTCACAGCAGTGAAGGGAATATTGTGTCTACTGAATTCCAAAACAGGAGACAACTGACATTCTACCATGGAAACATGTGGTTTTCTGATGAGCATGTCAATAAGTCTGACTTCATAACTCCACTCAATTTGATACATTCATTTTTCAACACATATTATTGTACCTCATAAGTCTGTGTTCAGGTGTTATTGATCAAACATTTATGATCAAAAATGATCAAAAATGAAGATTCAACACTCTGAATACTGGTGTTGTGTTTGTCAATGTTTATGGAGATGATAAATAAAGGCAGTGTACTCAAGGCTTGGCAGATGGAACCCAGAAACATGGAGCTGCATCAGTGTTCCCACCTTGGTGATGGGGCCTCATAACAGATCCATCATCTACTGTCTTCCAGGGTGCACTGTCAGTTACTAGTCTGGGAAAGCCTGTAAAATGGGCTCCATCCAGCACTCTGATATGCAGCCTGGGTGTCTCCCTCTGTAATATTAATGAAAAACTCCAAATGGATTGATGATGCCAGTCAGCATAGACATGGAGTGAAGAGCAGGGACTCTGGACACATGGTCTCTGGGACTGACTCTTCCTGCAGCTGTGGTTCAGCCTCAGGACACTGGGCGTCATGCTGAAGTCACAGACACAGCTCCCTGTGATGTGGACTCCAGCCCCAGAGTGCACAGCCACTGTGTGTCCCACTTTCTGCTCTCCCTGAACCACAGCAGGTGCAGGGTGTCCCACAACACTGGAGCAGAACCAGATCAGCTGGAAGTGCACACCCAACACTTTCCATTCAGTGATTACCTTGACTGCTGATGTCCAGTGCATTTTCCTCCTGAGTTCAGGCAGGGAGCCCCCCCCAGGAGGGTCCCAGGACCTAGAGGATGAGGAAGTCCCTGTAGGCTTCCCAGGTGCCTGCAGAAGCTCAGCCTGAGACACAGCTGAGCTGCAAGTACATTCCTGAGTGCTGTGACATTCACACAGGGACCACAAACAGTTTTAGGATTAAAGGTAAAAAGGAGTTTGGGTGTAAGTCTTTAGAAAGTGAATGTGGAACAACAACAGCTTAAAATAAGACTGCTGGTGCTATTTGCTTACATGCTCATTTTGATAGGAAGAGGGATGACTGAAATAATTGAAGTTAAAAAACAAGTCTCTGGCTTGACTCTCTCTGGGTTTGAAGGGAAAACTAAAATTGTCCTAAAGCCAGCTGGGCCTTGAGAACGCATCCTGTGTCAGACTGGACAACACTCACAAGGTCCTCAGATAGTCCCACATGTCTGCTCCGGGTGACCACTGTCATCGTTCACGAACATGAAACTGTTCATATAGGACTTCTTCCTGTCATATCAGACATCTCCAGGTCAGTGAAGTCAGTGGCAGGGACAGAGTCATAAAAGTAGAATTCTTCTCTCAAAACTGTTACAAGAGCGGAAACCCCAATTCCCTGACAGGAAACCAGGGCTTGGTTTCTCTGCACCTGCTCATGACCAGAATCTGTGCTCAGTGCGTCTTGTGCGCCCCCTGGTGGAGCAGTGTGCCCCTCAAGGAGGTTTGTATCTGGGCTCAGCCTGAGAGCCCCTCACTGTGTCTCCCACACAGTAACAGGTGGTCGTGTCATCCTCTGTAAGATGGTTCATTTGCTGAGACACCGTGTTCTGGGCGTTGTCTCTGGAGATTGTGAATTGGCCCTGCTACCACTACCAGGATAAATATATGCGATCCACTCCGGGACCTTCCCTGGAGCCTGGTGGACTGAGCTCATGCTGTAGCTACTGAAGTCGAATCCAGAGCCTTTGCAGGAGAGTTTCAGGGATCCCCCAGGCTGGACCAGGCCTCCCCCGGACTCCTCCAGCTGCTCCTGACACTGGACACCTGCAAACACAGACGTCCTGGTCAGCACACTGTCATTCACCCTCTCTGTGTCTCTCACTCACGTCCTCTCCCAGACTCAGTGCCCCGCGTTCCCCATCATTACCTCTGAGCACAGCGACCAGGAGAACCCAGCGCAGCCCAGTCTCCATGGTGAGTGTCTGTGTTGAGTGCGATCACTGAGTGGACACCTGGGAGTCCTGGGGCTGGAGCTCCTGTGCCAGAGCTGCAGGTGAGGGCTGGGCTGGTTTTCATGGGCAGAGGGAGGCCCTATCTGCATGTGCTACTGCTATATAGCAGGCATGGGGTCAGACGCCTCAGACAGGACAGGGCCCGGGGCAGACGTGGGTGTCTGGCGTCTTAAGTAGCTGATTAATTCCATGGGACGTGAAGTTTGTTGTGAGATTATGGGCAGAAAAGCATTTCGTTCACCTTTTTAAAAATTTATATATATATATATATATATATATATATGGCAGGTAGAGTTATAGACAGTGAGAGAGACACAGAGAGAAAGGTCTTCCTTCCATTGGTTCCCTCCCCAAATGGCAGCTACAACCAGAGCTGTTCTGATCCGAAGCGAGGAGCCAAGTGCTTCTTCCTGGTCTCCCATGCGGGTGCAGGGGCCTAAGCACTTGGGCCATCCCTCACTGCCCTCCTGGGCCATAGCAGAGAGCTGGACTGGAAGAGGAGCAACTGGGACTAGAACTTAGCACCCGTATGGGATGCCGGCACCTCAGGCAGAGGATTAGCCAAGTGAGCCCTGGCTCGGGCCCTTAATTTATATTTTGAACATCTATTTATTTATTTGAAAGTCAAAGTTACACACACACAGAGAACTAGAGGCAGAGAGACAGAGACAGAGACAGAGAGAGAGAGAGAGAGAGAGATGGAGAGAGAGTGCGCAATCGTCTATCCTCTGGTTCACCTTCCAATTAGTCGCAACAGCTAGAGCTTAGCGGCTTGGAAGCCAGGAGCCAGGAGCTTCTTCCAGATCCCCATGCGGGTACAAGGAACCAAGGACTTGGGCCATCTTCTACCACTTTCCCTGGCTGTAGCAGAGAGCTGGATTGGAAGTAGAGCAGCTGGGACTTGAACCGGTGCACATGTGGGATGCCAGTACTGCAGATATGGTCTGTAACATGCTATGTCCCAGCACCGGCCCCACCTTTACTTTTTCACAAGCAGGAAGGAGGGCCTGAGGAGGAGAGGCTGGTTCTTGAGCCATCACTCCAACACAGGGTGTGGGCTCCCAACAAGGGCTCAGCTCACTGCACAACAGTGCCTGCCCCTGTGTTGTGTCTGCACAAGCACAGAAATGTGATACTGGCATGAATGATACCTCCCTTGAACACGTGCACAGTTACTGAAGGAATCACAGACAGGCTGTGCTGTGTCCAGGGGCTCTTGTCTGGTAGGAGGCACCTCCACACTCTACACCTCTGTTCCTCACACAGGACTTTCCACTCCACCTAACAGCCATCATCAGCTGTGGTTGTCCAGTTTTCCTAATGATTTTTTTAATGTGCTGTGAAAGGTTGAAATAGTGAGTTTTTCATGTATACTATGTTAAATTGTGACTGGGTAGGATGTATGTAAGAGAAATCTTTAAAGATACTGGCCCATGAATGTGTTTCTTCCAAATCTGATGTTGAATGTCATTGAAATAACTTTTTTTTTTTTCAAAAAAAGCAATTCATGGCTTTTTAGGTTTTGGTGTGTGTGTTAAGAATTGAGTACACATCAAAACACCTGTGTGCTGGATATTAACACCAATGAAATATCAGTTATGGATGAAAAAGTGCCAGTCCGTGAACTCCCACCCCAAAAGTTCACCAATCTCATACTTTAGCTGGTGTGTGGCACATTGGGTTAAAGCCCTGGCCTGAAGCGCCGGCATCTCAAATGAGCGCCGGTCTAGTCCTAGCTGCTCCTCTTCCCATCCAGCTCTCTGCTATGGCCTGGGAAGCAGTAGAAGATGACCCAAGTCTTTGGGCCCCTGCACTTACGTGGGAGTCCCCAAGAAGCTCCTGGCCCTTGCCTTCGGTTCGGAACAGTTTCGGCCATTGTGGCCAACTGGGGAGTGAACCAGTGGATGGAAGACCTCTCTCTGTGTGTCTCTACCTCTCTCTGTAACTCTGTCATTTAAATAAATAAAGTAAATAAAATAAATCTTTTTAAAAAATGCCAAATCCTGCTGTTGCTTACAGGGAACATGAAGTCTGAGGGATGTGTCCAAGCGATCTGAGGGCACCATGTCTAGACATTTGCAGTCCCATCTCCAACTACAGTGACTTCATTCACAACAGTTAGTTCATGAACATGGAGCACTTTGGCTGGATTCTGTTTTTGACAGAGAGATGCACAGGGGATCAGGTTTCAGGCAGGTGCATCTTAGTGTGGTGTTCCACATGCCATTGTCTGTCTGTGTGTTCTTCACACTTTCTCTGCTGGGCAATTTGCTTCCATGGGCAATGCTGTTGAGCTGTGATAGATACAGAGGCAGCCCCACATGTTGAAAGTGTGTGGTGAGTGCGACTCACCTGTGCCTCTCTCACTCCTCATCACAACTACGCAAAGAATGAATATCACATCCCACGGTGCTGTCCACTGCCCCTGTGTCACCCTGCTCTGGCCCACCTCCTCCAGTCACATTAAGGCCTGAGCCCCTTTGGGCTCCTTCACAACAGATTTCATCCAGTTCAGCGCTGAGCATCATGTAGGTTTCCAGGGGCAGAAGTCGAAGGCCCTGAGTTTGCAGATCCTGTAGGGCACCGGTGAATGAGGGTTTATTAGTTTTAACCAAAATATCTGAAAATCTGATAATAGTAAAACTGAAACAAATTAGAGTAAGTATATTATATTTTGCACAAATGTGCAACACATTAATCTTAACTCTGTTATCAAATTTCATGGATATAAGGTAAATAATAAAATGAAAGTTGCATTGTTTAAGATATGCACCTCCCCCAAGGGAGTGCAAGGGTTCCACATGTGACTCTGGCACCCAACACCAGATTCCTGTTCCTGCAGCTGCCGGAACCACAAATGTATGGGAGGGTCTCTCTAAGGTCCATAGTCCCTTCAATGCAGGCAGAACCTTCATGGCCTTCTCCCCCCCCCCCCAGAGCCCCTCTCAATGGGATCACTGGGTGGTGAGGTCCCCACATGCATGATGGGAGGCTCCGTGCATCAAGTATGGAGGGTAAGTTCCACCTAACATACAGCCTTCAGCTGCTCAGTTGGAGAGACCACACATGCACACCAAGCAGTGCTGGCTCTGCTCACGGCTCTGCAGGAACAGCATCCTCAGCCTCAATACCCCAGACCCTGCTCCTCTGTGTCCACTGTAAGAAAGTGATTCACCTGCAGGAGGAAACCATCATGACCAATGTCCTGGTGGAATCCTGTAGAAAATGTTCGTGAGCGGAGTCCACCCCAGACACTGTGCCAGCACTGATCCCCCAAGACACAGAAGTCTGCATCTTCAGGGGATGGCTCCACCCCCAAAGCTGAGGACTGGGGAGGAGAAGCATGGCACGTGGGGAAGTGACAGTCGGGGACAGGGTCCAGCAGCAGGAGGAGAGGACATGGTGGAAGGGTGGGCTCTGCTGTGCAGGAAGGTAAGGACAGGTGGAAGGGCCACACAGCTGGGACCCCAGTGCCTGCAGCAGAACACTGAGTCAGGAGTTCTGATCAGGTGTCCTTGCCCCCGGCAACCCCCACACTGACCACCACTGAGTAAAACTAGCACAGGTGCCTGGGAGACGTGGAATGACATCATCTCTGGGGAGTGCATCCAGTGACGACTCCCACCATGAGTAGATACAACGTCAGGGCCTCATGGAGGAAGCTGAGGTCTCCAGTGCCCTGAACAGGACCCCAGGGAATGCTGGGAGCAGCCTGTGGGGGTGGATGTGGTTTGTCCTCACAGCATCAGTGCTGAGCATGGCCCCAACGTAACAGCACTGGCAGGGGGTGCACGGTCTGGATGTTTACATAAAAAGCATGGAACAACCAGGATCTGACATCAGATGCAAAGTCCATTGTACAACTACTAAAAGGAAATATAGGGCAGAATCTCCCTGATAGTGGTCTGTCCATGATTTCCCTTTTAGATCTCCAGAGTTCAGGCAACGTAAGAAAACCTCTTCAGATGATGCTGCATAAACTACAGAGCTTCTCTACTGCAAGTGGACCGATGAGACGTGAGCAGCCTACACACACATGGAAGTAACTATTTTCATACAGAATGTATGATCAGTAGCCTGTATTCCAAAGGAACAAAAGGACTGTCTGCATGAGCTGTGTTTAAAACTGGCCCTGAGTCTTCTAATGTCTCAGAATACCTGTTTTACACAACTGGCTTCATCCTGAACAACAGGTTCTGTGTCATCAGGCCTGCAATGCGTGTGGAAGGAAACCTCCCTCCTCTGCCTGTGGCAGAGTGTGTCCTCAAAGGTGTGTGTGTTTTGGAGTGATTCCAGGGTGACCGTGGGAGAAGTGGAGGAGCTGTGCGAGTGAGGCCTAGTGGGATTTGTTCATTTCTGGGGAATCTGCTCTTGGAGGAGACCACAGTAGATCTCCTGGGTCCCCAGCTTCAGCACAGAGCACAGTGCTGCTAGAGTCAGCCCTGGTCTCCTCTGCCGTCCTGTGTGGGGATGGGGTCCCTCCCATCCCTGTTCACAATATTAGGATGCCTGAACACTGTATGATGTTCACAATATTAGGATGCCTGAACTGTATGATGTTCACAATATTAGGATGCCTGATGGCACAACATTCTCACTGTCTGATCCTGGACTTCAGCCTCTACAGCTGTAAGGTCCACACACCTCCCCTCTGGGGTACTACATTGTGGAACCAGCATGTGGAAAAAAAAACAGGTGCATAGCAACATACTAGCCACTCATCTGTTCCCACCTGAAACAGAGACTCTCCTTTGTCTCCAGATTTAGACAGAGCCACTCAGAAATAGTCATTTCTACATCAGCGGAGAGATTTGCTTCAGTTTCTGTAAAAATACTACACAAGAGAACAATTGCATTTTTGCAGGAGACATTTTGTAAACACATGGGGTTGATACAGTTATCCTGGTGAAGAGCAGAAAATTTGTTCATTCCTGATGATGATAAAGTTGAGAGATGCAAGGACAATTTTGCTTCCACAGAAGGAGGAGCATGGCTGAGAACAGGTGCGGGCATTCATTGGAGGAAGGAGTCGGTGTCTCTGGACACACAGTCTCTGGGGCAGGCCCTTCATGCAGCAGGGATGCAGCTCCAGGGTTGGATCACTGGTGGGCTCACAGGGACACAGTCCAGAACCACCTGGACTCTAGTGCAGACTTCACTGGGCTTTCCCACCTGCTGGTCTCCCTGAGATGGAGACAAGGCCAGCAGAGTGTGGGGAACAAGACCTCTCCACACCCAGTGTTTTCCATGAGTCTGACCACTTGCACTACCAACGTCCATCTCTGCTTGCAAATGAGAGCAGGTCCGGGATCCCAGGAGACGTGAGTGAGGAAGAGCAAGCAGGAGTTCTAGGAGCCACAGCCTGAGCCACTCCTGAGCTGCAGGTTAATCCCTGACCTGGGGTTTGGACCACGTGGACCTCAACCTGTGAGTTCAGGGTGAAGAAGTGAAAGGGAGACGAGGGCACAGCTGTAGAGAATGGACACGGGAGCCCCAGGGACCAGGACCATGGGGTCAGCTCACCCCTCAGGGCCCCAGCTGTGCAGGAGGGGAGGGCATGGATGTGAAACACTGCAGCATCCATAGCCCCTGACCGGCTCCACACTGCCCCTGGGCTCTCAGCAGGGTCCCAGATGACGTCATCAGAGAATTCCACGGAGAGCTCTTCTGTGACTCGGGCTGGAAAAGCCTCCCCGGGTGCCCAGAGCTCCCTCAGGTCTCAGATGCTGGGGCCCCAGAGATGTCATTCATTCCTCCAGAAACGACTCCATTTTCTTCATGTGACGTCTTCCCGTGATAGCAAAACTTCTGCTCGGTGATCGGTGCTAGGGACAGAATCATCCATGCAGAACTGGAACATAAGAAATAGTTACAGGACCACAAACATCAATTTCCTCAGGAGGACCAGGGATTCACCTCCCACCACATCTGGTCCTGGGTCTGAGTCTGCTCAGTGTGTCTTGTTCACACCCTGGAAGAGCAGCGCGCCCCTGCAGGAAGGTTTGTATCTGGGCTCGGCCTGAGGGCCCCTCACTGTGTCTCTGGCACAGTAATAGATGGCCGTGTCCGCGGCTGTCAGACTGCTCATTTGCAGATCCAGCATGTTCTGGATGTTGTTTCTGGAGACGGTGAATTGGCCATTTACCCTGCTCGCATACCATGTGCTACCACCATTAGGATTAATTTCTCCAGCCCCTTCCCTAGAGCCTGGCAGACCCAGCACATTGCATAGCTACTGAGGTCGAATCCAGAGGCTGTGCAGGTGAGTTTCAGGGATCCCCCAGGCTGGACCAGGCCTCCCCCGGACTCCTCCAGCTGCTCCTGACACTGGACACCTGCAAACACAGATGTCCTGGTCAGCACACTGTCACTCACACTCTCTGTGTCTCTCACTCACGTCCTCTGCCAGACTCAGTGCCCCGCATTCTCCATCATTACCTTTGAGCACAGCGACCAGGAGAAGCCAGCGCAGCCCAGTCTCCATGGTGAGCGTCTGTGTTGAGTGCGCTCACTGAGTGGACACCTGGGAGTGCTGGGGCTGCAGCTCCTGTGCCAGAGCTGCAGGTGAGGGCTGGGCTGGTTTTCATGGGCAGGGGGAGGCCCTATTTGCATGTGCTGCTGCTATTTAACCAGTCATTGGGTCAGATGCCTCAGACAGGACAGGGCCCAGGGCAGACGTGGGTGTCCTGGGAGAATAGTATGATATCTATATTTGGATTCAGATCAAGTGAAATTTTACATTAACTGTGGAAGGTAATTACCTTCCTTCATTTTAATATGTGTGTACATTTACTATCCAGTGTTAGCAATATCATGTCATTCATTTTTCAAATAACCATTAGATCATTATTAACTATTTGAATGACATTGGAACAGTGACAGTGAGAGAAGGTGTGAGAGAAACTGAAATGTATAGATGGACAGAAAGATGACAATGGTAAATTTCTGCCTTTGTGTTGACAGCCCCAAACATCCCAAGTGCCTACAACATCTAGGACTTAGCCTTTTTAAAACCTGGAGCCCAAAACTGTGTCTGTGTTTCCCAGGTCCGTGGTAGGGGCTCATTTGCTCTTAGCGTCATCTACAGTTTCCCATGATGCATTATCAGGAAAAAGTGTGGAAAACCATGAAGCTGGGCTCAGTCAGTTCTCTCATGGGAACATGGGTGACCCTAGTGGGGACTTAGCCAATTTTGTCCTAATGCCTGCCACCCATATTTAAACAGATGAAGGACTGCAAGTGGATTTTTAAAGGTTAACTATATTTTGTTCCCTTATTCATTCATTGCCTTAGTTTAAAACTGTTCCTGAACACAGAACAATGTACATGGTAGTGGGGTGTAGTGTGCTATTGGAATCTGTGTGTTGTAGAAATGGGCACAGATCAACTGAATGTCATTCACATTCCCACCTTCTTTTCCATCACTCTGTTCGGAGGCCTGGAGGCCTCAGTTCTAGTTATTCGTGGAACCTATCATGGGTTGTAGTGAATTGAGTCAGCCCACTGTGGTGTCTACATAATTATTCCTCCCTTTGAGTGGTGCCTTGTGTCCTGGTAGCAGTCGTCCTCTTTTCCCCCCTCTTCCCTGTGTCTAGTAATCATAACTCTGAGTTCAGGTCAAGCACTGGGTATGAAGTCACTGTGTCACAATTCACCTGCAGTGCTGGCTTCAGGTTGCAGCTTTGTTCCCAATAGTTCAGTCTACAATAAAGCAAGTGTGCATAGAACAGTGATTGGATTCTTGCACATTAGGACATGGAATATTATTCAGTATTAAGAAAGGGGTTTTTCTGTCATTATGAAATCATTGGTCAGCCTGGAGCATAATATGCTAACAGAAATATTCCCGGTACATGTGGACACATAGTATGTGACATTAGTTATATATGCAGTCCACAAGCTTGAACTCACAGAGGTAGGAAGCGCAATGGTGATCACTGTCTACCATGACCCAAGTGTTTGTCGCCTTCCACCCCTGTGGGAAACTGGAGGAAGTTCCAGGCTCCTGGCTTCAGGCTCAGCCATCCCAGCCTTTGCGGCCATTCAGAAAAAAAAAAAAAAAAACAGTGATGGAAGATTCTCTCTTCAGCTCCTTTTGTGTTCCTCTCTCTCTATTACACAGTCTTTCAAATAAAATAAATAGATATTTAAAATAAATGAAAGATTAATTATACATATGGTTAGGAGCCTATTTCCAAATGTTGAATGAACTCAAGCCACTGAATCCCAAGGGAAGAAACCAATTGTTTAAATGCAGTGACTAACAAGGTGGTGACAGGAGCAGCACTGGAGTTAGCATGTGGGATTCCTGCTCCTGCATGAAGATGCTGAGTGTTGTGTCCTAGTTTGGGTCCAATTTCAGATTCCTGTCAATGTGCACTCTGGGAGGCAGTACGAGAAGTCTGAGTTTATCCCATGTGTGAGACCTGGACTGAGTTCCATGCACCTGGCTATGATCTGACCCAACTCAGCTTTTATGGGCATCTGGGAAGTTACCAGGATTCAGTAGATCACTGTCTGTCAGTCTCTGTCTCTTTGTCTTTTTGGACAAATACCCAAATACAAATTTTACAAGATGTAAAAGGATATCTGTAATTTTTTAAAGAAAATATATAAAGGCAACCATGTAAAAATGCTTTAAATATGGAATCTTCATTTATGTTTATGTTGGAGAACAATGAGACATCCCATCCCTCCTGTTAGACTGAGTGTTTTCAGACATACCAGATCTAACAAATCTTGTGCAGGAAGAGAGAGATGATAACCTGGTACAAGGCTGGAGTCAAGTAAGTTAGTAAAGCCTTCATGGAAAACATCAGAGGCTGAGAAATAGAATTATCACAGGATCCTCAAACACCATTCCTGGGTAGAAGGAATATGAAATCCCAGGGAGGTGTCCACAGGATGTGCAGTCACTATGGGAATGACATCTGCAGTCCCATGTTCAGTTAAGGCAGAATCATTTGCAAGAGTTCACACATATAAACCAGTGAAATTTACAGTGAAGAAGGAATGGATAACGGGACAAGTGGACAAAGTTGTATTTCAACAGGACATTTATATGGCAGTAAACAGGAGGAAAATCTGATATCTTGGAAACTTGTTAGATCCTGGAGAATAATGTCCAAGGATAATGTGTCAGGATAAGTACACTCTAACTAGCTAGCTACCTAACTAATTAACTAACTGCTAACCATCCAGGCCAAGAAGATAATAATAGGTGATGCTAGCTACGTGGGATAAAAAGGATGAACTCACAGAGGCAGGAAGCACAATGGTAAAGACCAAAGTCTGAACATGGTAGAAACAGAGATGATGCTGGAGCATGGACAGATGTTTAGTCCGACAGGATCACATGTTGTGTGGTCTACTGTACAGCATGGTAACAGCAGTTAAGAGAATACTGTGTCTACCGAATTCCAAAACAGGAGACAACTGACACTCTATCATGAAAATAATGTCCATTTAGTGATGAACATGTCACTAAATCTGAGAACATTATTTCTCACAATATACATTCATTTTGTCAGCACATATCATGGTACCTCATATCTCTATGTTCAGGTATTATTTACCAAACAGATAGATTCAGATCTCTGAATACTGGTGTTGTGTTAGCCATGTTAGCCAACGTTTTTGGAGATGATAAATAAAGGCAGTGTACTCAAGGCTTGGCAGCTGGAACCCAGAAATAATGGAACTGCATCAGTGTTCCTACATTGGTGATGGGGTCTCATAACAGATCCATCATCTACTGTCTTCCAGGGTGCATTGTCAGTTACAAGTGTGGGAAAGCGTACAAATGGGCTCCATCCAGCACTCTGTATGCAGCTTGGGTGTTTCCCTATATAATACTGAGGAAAGATTCCAAATGCATTGGTGATGCCAGTGAACATGACATGGAGAGAAGAGCAGGGACTCTGGACAAATGGTCTCTGGGACTAGCTCTTCCTGCAGCTGTGATCCAGCCTCAGGACACTGGTCATCATGCTGGAGCCACAGACACAGCTCCCTGTGATGTGGACTCCAGCCCCAGAGTGCACAGCCACTGTGTACCACTTTCTACTCTCCCTGAATCACAGCAGGTGCAGGGGGTCCCACGACACTGGAGCAAAACCAGATCAGCTGGAAGTGTACACCCAACAATTTCCATTCAGTGATGACCTTGACTGCTGATGTCCAGTGCATTTCCCTCCTGAGTTCATGCAGGGAGCCCCCCAGGAGGGTCCCAGGACCTAGAGGATGAGGAAGTCCCTGTAGGCTTCCCAGGTGCCTGCAGAAGCTCAGCCTGAGACCCAGCTGAGCTGCAAGTACAACCCTGAGTGCTGTGACATTCACACAGGGACCACAGACTGTTCCAGGATTAAAGGGGAAATGGAGATTTGGTATAAAATCTGTACAAGTGAGTCTGGATCATCCACAGTTTAAAATAAAAGATTTTTCAGTTCAGCATGCTCACTCGTTTTATTTTATTTTATTTTTTATTTTTTGACAGGCGGAGTAAGCCAGTGAGAGAGAGAGAGAGAGAGAGAGAGAGAGAGAGAGAAAGAAAGAAAGAAAGAAAGAAAGAAAGAAAGAAAGAAAGAAAGGTAGGTCTTGGTTTTTCCGTTGGTTCACTCCCCAATTGGCCGCTATGGCTGGCACGTTGTTGCCGGCTCGCTACTTTTGAGGCCAGGGACCAGGTGCTTCCTCCTGGCCTCCCATGCAGGTGCAGGGGCCCAAGCACTTGGGTCATCCTCCACTGCACTCCCGGGCACAGCAGAGATCTGGACTGGAAGAGGAGCAACCGGGACTAGAAGCCGGAGTGCCTGCGCCACAGGTGGAGGGTTACCTAGTGAGCGGCGGCGCCAGCAACACTCACTCGTTTTGACAAGAGAGAGATGATTTAAGTAGTTGAGGTTTAACAGATCAAGGACCCTGCCTCAGCTGCCCCTGGTTCTAAAGGGAAAACTAAAACTGTCCTAAAGTCAGCGGTGCCCTGAGGGCGCTGTCCTGAGTCAGGTTGGAAAAGACTCAAAGGGATCTCAGAGTCCCACATCTCTGATCCTGGTGACCACAGTCGGTGTTCATGAACCAAATTTGTTCATTTAGGACTCCTTCTTTCACAGCGAAATTTCTCTCTGTCAGTGAAGTTGGCAGGGACAGAATCATAAAAGTAGAATTCTTCCCTCAAAACTCTTACAGGAGAGGAAACCCCAATTCCTTGACAGGAAACCAGGGCTTCATCTCCCTCTGCGCCTGTGCATGACCAGAATCTGCGCTCGGTGCATCTTGTGCGCCCCCTAGTGGTACCGAGCGCCCCTGCAGGGAGGTTTGTGTCTGGGCTCAGCCTGAGGGCCCCTCATGTGTCTCTGGCACAGAAATAGAGGGCCGTGTCTGTGGTTGTCAGACTTCATTTGCAGATACAGCGTGCTCTGGGCATTGTTTCTGGAGACGATGACTCGGCCATTCACGGAGTTCGCATAGTATGTGCTATCACCATTATAACCATTAGCTGCGATCCACTCCAGCCCCTTCCCTGGAGCCTGGCGGACCCAGTCCATTGCATGGTTAGAGTGTGAATCCAGAGGCTTTGCAGGAGACTACTAACAGAAACAAACTGCCAACTACAGGCTCACAGCACGTGCAACAAATAATGGAGAAAAATATACTCCACTACTACATGCCATTTATGAAAAATCACTGGTGCATTTATACACTGAGAACAAATTTGCAGAAAATGGAGAAAACATCACAGTGGTTTAGCATGTGAATCTTCCACCTGTGATGCCTACATCCCATACTGCTGTCTGTTCTTATTCCAGCTGCACTTCCAACCATCTCTTGTTGATGCACCTGGGAAAGCAGACAAGCATGGTCCAAGTGATTGGGCCTCTGCACCCATGTGGGGACTGGGAAGAAACTCCTGGCTCTAGGTGTCAATGTCATTTGGGGGAGTGAACCAGCAGATGGGAGAACTTGTCTCTGGGTCTTTCCCTCTCTCTGTGTAACACTGACTTTCAATAAATAAATAAATATTTTCTAAAAGATTGCATATGTAGTATCAACAAATTTTTTAAGTCCTGGAGGAAATTTATCAACAGGCTGAATGATGTCCACATAACAATATTATTGTTTTTCAATTTTGAATTTATTTTTTATTTTTTAGAATTTATTTTTAAGGAATAAAAATGTCATAGTACAACTTTAGGAATATAGATATTCTTCCCAGCATTTCTGCCCTCCCACTTACATTCCCACCACCTTTCTCATCCCTCTCCACTTGTCAGTTCATTTTTCCAATAAGATTCACTGTAAGTTGGTACACAGATTCAAGATCAAGATCCATCATCAAGATTCACTTGAGTTGCTACACAGAAAACCAGCTCTGTGCTATGTAAAGATTTAAACACACACACACACACACACACACACAAATAACAAGAACTGTTTGAGAACTGGTTTTACAGTTAACTCTCATAATAGAACTCATTGAGGATGGAGGTCCTGCATGGGGAGTTAGTGCACAGTGAGACCTGTTGTTAATTTAACAATTAACACTCGTACGTATGATGTCAGACTCTTGACATGAGCTGCTTGGTATATGGAAGCCTTTTGAGTCCACAAACTCTGATAGTATTTGGACAAGGCCATGAGCAAAGTGGAAGTTCTCTCCTCCCTTTAGAGAAAAGTACCTCCTTCTTTGAGGCCACTTCTACTGCCTGAGGTCTCAGTCACAGAGATCCTTTAGGCAGAACATTTTTGCCACAGTGTCTTGGATTTCATGCCTGAAATGTTCTCATGGGCTTTTCAGCCAGACCAGGAAATCTTAAGGGCTGATTATCAGGTCAGAGTGTTACTTAAAGTGGTTATCATTCTATGAGTCTGCTGTGTAGACTTCTGCTCATTTTGGAACATTCTCTCCTTTTTAATTCTATCTCTTCTTATTACCAGGCACTTGATTCTATTTATATGATCACTTTAACACTTAATCCTATCTATGTGTTCACCTTACACTTAATGTAATCACTTTAATTAAGCTTAATGGGACTTGGAATCCCACAACAAATTTTTAAATTGTGTGTTTAGAAGTAAGTCCATAGGAATGTATGCACTTTACAGTTGCAAAATTCCTCCTCCTGCTCTTACTCCCATTCCTGTTTTTTACTGAGATCAGTTTTCAATTGGCTTTATGTGCATTCGATGGACTGAATGTTAAGACTTCAACAAATAGTAGGAAGAAAAACAAACAAACAAACAAACAAAAACAAACAAAAAACTGTCCCTCAACAGTCAAGACAAGGGCAGCTCAAGTCGTCCCTTCTTGAAGTGTCAATTTCGCTTCCCCAGATTTCCTTTGGTGCTCTATCAGGTCTCACCTATCAGGAAGAACATGTGGTACTTGTCCCCGGGGTACTGACTTTTTTCACAAAGTATGATCTTTTTCAGATTCATGCATTGTGTTGCAAATAACCGGATTTTATTGTTTTTACCACTGTGTAGTATTCCATACTGTACACATCCCATAATTTTTTTTAATTTTTTGACAGGCAGAGTAGACAGAGAGAGACAGACAGAGGGAAAGGTCTTCCTTTGCCATTGGTTCACCCTCCAATGGCCGCCGTGGCTGGCGCGCTGTGACCGGCACACCGCGCTGATCCGATGGCAGGAACCAGGAACTTATCCTGGTCTCCCATGGGGTGCAGGGCCCAAATACTCGGGCCATCCTCCACTGCACTCCCTGGAAACAGCAGAGAGCTGGCCTGGAAGAGGGGCAACCGGGACAGAATCTGGATCCCCGACCAGGACTAGAACCTGGTGTGCCGGCACCGCAAGGCGGAGGATTAGCCTAGTGAGCCATGGCGCCGGCCCCCATAATTTCTTTATCCAGTTTTTGGTTGATGAGCATTTAGGTTGAATCCATGTCTTAGCTATTATGAATTGAGCTGCAATAAACATGGAGGTACAGGTATCTCTTGTGTGTAGTGAATTCATTTCCCTTGGGTAAGTTCCCAGGAGGGGGATTCCGGGGTCATATAAGGTAGGACTATATATTCAGATTTTTGAGATATCTCCATAGTGTCTTCCATAGTGGCTTTACCAGTTTGCATTCCCACCAACAGTGGATTCAGGCACCTTTCCCCACAACCTCGCCAGCATTTGATGTTTGTTGATTTCTGTATGAAGCCATTCTAGCTGGGGTGATGTGAAACCTCCTTGTGGTTTGATTTGCATTTCTCAGACAGCTAGTGAAGCTGAACATTTTTTCATGTGTCTGTGTTGGCCATTTGGACTTCCTCTTTTGAAAAATGTGTAAGTCCTTGGCCCATCTCTTAACTGGGTTGTTTGTTTTGTTTTTGGAATTACTTCATCTCTTTGTAAATTCTGGTTATTAATCCATATCCGTTGCATAGCTTGCAAATAATTTCGCACATTCTGTCAGATGCCTCTTCACTTGCCTGAGTGTTTCTTGTGCCACACAGAGACTTCCCAATTTGATCTAATCCCATTTATTAATTTTGGCTTTGACTTCCTATGTCTCTGAGGTCTTTTCCAAGAACTCTTTACCTGTGCCAGTGTCTTGAGGGTTTCCCTAATGTTCTCTAATAATTGGGTGGTGTGGGATCGTAGGTTTTTGTCTTTAATCCTTGTTGAGTGGATTTTTGTATGAGGTGTAAGATAGGGGTCTTGCTTCCTACTTCTGTAATACATAATAATTTAAAAAGTGAAAAGGAATCTGAAGATTACCTGTACATTTTAATGACATAGATGTGGTATGAAAAAATGATCTTGCTAAAATAGCCAAGCTACCATGTGATTCACAGATTCAATGCATTTCCTGTCAAACACCCTGTATTCTTCACAGGAAGAGGAATAAAATTCTGGAATTCACAAGAAAATTTCAGGGTAATGATGACTGAACAGTCTTGAGAAAAATAGCAAAGCAGGAGGTTTTATCCTAGCTGAGATGAAATCAGACCTGGTGCTGAGATAACATAGACACCCACAGCCGTGGAGCACAACAGAAACGTAGAAATAAAAAAAAAAAAAAACACATTCTCAGAAAACTGATTGCATGCATGGTGCCACACACAGAATGGGGGATGGGTATTCTGTCATACATGGGGTTGGGGAAACTTGAATGCACTTGAAAATAATTCAATTATGTGGTCATCTCACACCAGATACAGAAACAGAGTGAGCTTGAAAAATACCTAAAAAGCAAGACCTGAGACTGTAAAGTTCTAGAAGAAAACACTGGACAAAAGCAAGCTGACATTGGTTTGAAAACACTGAACAAAAGCAAGCTGACATTGGTTTGGGCAATGACATTTTGATAATCTCCAAAGTACAGGCAACCAAGCAAAAATAGGCAAAAGATAATGGATCCGACTACAGAGCTCCTGTGTAACAAAGAGAGTGATTGAAGAACCAGGAGTCACCTGCAGTTGGGCAGAAAGTATTTTCCGATCACACCCATGGGGGCCAATGTTGTGGCCCTGCAGGTTAAGCTGCCATACCTACTATGCATGCATCACACAGGAGCATGGGTTCAGATTCTGCTTGCTCCACTTCAAATCCAGCTCCCTGCTAATGGACCTGGGTCAATGATGACCCAAGTGTTTGTCCCCTTCAAGCCATGTGGGAAACCTAGAGAACGTCCCTGGGTCCTGGCTTCAGCCTCAGCCATTTCCAGCCTTTGCAGCCATTCAGGAAGGAAACCAGTGAATGGAAGATTCTCTCTTCATCTCTTTGGGTGTTCCTCTCTTGCTATAAACTGCCTTTCAAATAAAATTGGGTCCAATTTCAGATTCCTGCCAATGCACACTCTGGGAGGCAGTATGAGAAGTCTGAGTTAATCCCATGTTTGAGACCTGGACTGAATTCATGCACCTGGCTATGATCTGACCGAACTCCAGCTTTTATGGGCATCTGGGAAGTTACCCAGGATTCAGTAGATCAATGTCTGTCAGTCTCTGTCGCTTTGTCTTTTTGGACAAATAAACACATACAAGTTTTAAAAGAGGTAAAAGTATATCTGTAATTTTTTGAAGAAAATATACAAAGGCAAACGTATAAAAATGCTTTAAATCTGAGATCCTCATGCATGTCCATGTTAGAAGCACAACGAGACAGCCCATCCCTCCTGGTAGACTGAGTATCATCAGACATACCAGAGCTAACAAGTCTTGTGCAGGAAGAGAGAGAAGATAACCCTGGTATAAGGCTGGAGTCAGGTAAGTTAGTAAAGCTTTCATGGAAAACATCAAAAGCTGAGAAATACAATTATCACAGGATCCTCAAACACTGTTGCCTGGTAGAAGAAATATGAAATCCCTGGGAGGTGCCCAGGGGATCCACAGCCACTGTGGCAAACACCTCTGCAGTTCCATGTACAATTAATGCAGCATAATTCACGAGAGCTCACACATATAATCCAGTGAAATTTCCACTGAAGATGGAATGGATAATGGGACAAGTGGACAGAGTTACATTTTAACAGGAAGTTTATATGGCAGTAAAGAGTAGCAAGGACAGAGCTTCAGGCCGGCAGGATCCACACGTTGAGGGGATCTGCTGTACAGCATGGTGACAGCAGTTAAGGGAATATTGTATCTACAGAATTCCAAAACAGGAGACAGATGCCATTCCACATGAGACATGTGCGTTTTGCGATGAGCATGTCAATAACTCTGACTTCATAATTCCACTCAATTTGATACATTCATTTTTCAACACATATCATTGTGTCTCATATGTCTATATTCACTTATTTATCAAACAGTCATGAAAAGGAAATGGAAAAATCGCAAATAGTGAAAATTCAGTTCTCTAAAACTGAATAACCATCTGCTGTCTTCCAGGGTGCATTGTCAGTTACAAGTCTGGGAAATTCTTGTAAATAAACTCAGTCCAGCACTCTGATATGCAGCCTGGGTGTCTCCCTCTCTAAATAGATGAAAGAATAAAAGTGGATTGATGACGACAGTCAGCATAGACATGGAGTGAAAAGCAGGGACTCTGGACACATGGTCTAAGACTGGCTCTTCCTGCAGCTGTGGTTCAGCCTCAGGACACTGGTCATCATGCTGGGGCCACAGACACAGCTCCCCATGATGTGGACTCCAGACTCAGAGTGCACAGCCACTGTGTGTCCCACTTTCTGCTCTGCTGAACCACAGCAGGTGCAGGGGGTCCCACGACACTGGAGCAGAACCAGATCAGCTGGAAGTGCACACCCAACACTTTCCATTCAGTGATTACCTTGACTGCTGATGTCCAGTGCATTTTCCTCCTGAGTTCATGCAGGGAGCCCCCCAGGAGGGTCCCAGGACCTAGAGGATGAGGAAGTCCCTGTAGGCTTCCCAGGTGCCTGCAGAAGCTCAGCCTGAGACACAGCTGAGCTGCAAGTACAGTCCTGCGTGCTGGGACGTTCACACAGGGACCACAGTTTTAGCATTAAAGGGAAAATGGAGATCAGGTATAAAGACTGTGGAACCTGTGGAACACCCACCTTTTAAAATAAGATGGTTGGTTCATTTCACTACACAGGCTACTCTGACAGGAGCAGTGGGATGACTTATATAATTGAGTTGAACAATCAAGTCTCTGGCTCGGCTCTCTCTGAGTTTTAAGGGAAATCTAAAATTGTCCTAAAGTCAGCAGTGTCCTGAGGGCGATGTCCTGAGTCAGACTGGAAAACACGAGGTCCTCAGATAGTCCCACATCTCTGACCTTGGTGACCACTGTCATCTTTCACGAACCTGAATTTGTACATTTGTACATATAACTTTACATATAATTTGTACGTATAAATTCTTCCTGCCACATCAAACTTCTCTATGTCAGTGAAGTCAGTGGCAGGGACAGAATCATAAAAGTAGAATTCTTCCCTCAGAACTGTAGGAGAGGAAACCCCAATTCCCTGACAGGAAACCAGGGCTTAATTTCCCTCTGCACCTGTGCATGACCAGATTCTGAGCTTAATGCATCTTGTGCGCCCCCTGGTGGAGCCGCGTGCCCCTGCAGGGAGGTTTATGTCTGGGCTCAGCCTGAGGGCCCCTCACTGTGTCTCTTGCACAGAAATAGGTGGCCATGTCCGAGGCTGTCAGACTGGTCATTTGCAGAAACACCGTGTTCTGGGCGTTGTCGCTGGAGATGGTGAATCAGCCCTTCACAGAGTTCGCGTAGTTTGTGATACTAAAACCAGGATAAATGTATGCGATCCACTCCAGCCCCTTCCCTGGAGCCTGGCGGACCCAGCTAATGCCATAGCTACTGAAGTCGATTCCAGAGGCCTTGCAGGAGAGTTTCAGGGATTCCTCCGGCTGGACCAGACCCCCTCCAGACTCCACCAGCTCCTGACACTGGACACCTGCAAACACAGATGACATGGTCAGCACACTGTCACTCACACTCTCTGTGTCTCTCACTCACGTCCTCTCCCAGACTCAGTGCCCCGCGTTCTCCATCATTACCTTTGAGCACAGCGACCAGGAGAAGCCAGCGCAGTCCAGTCTCCATGGTGAGCACCTGTGTTGAGTGTGCTCACTGAGTGGACACCTGGGAGTCCTGGGGCTGGAGCTCCTGTTCCAGAGCTGCAGGGTGAGGGCTGGGCAGGTTTTCTTGGGCAGAGGGAGGCCCTATTTGCATGTGCTGCCCCTATATAGCAGGCATGGGGTCAGATGCCTCAGACAGGACAGTGCCCAGGGCAGATGTGGGTTTCCTGAAGGTGTATGGTGCTGCCTATTATAGGATTCAGATCATTTAATTTTTATGTTCTCATTGTTATTTAAACAGTTGAAGGCAATGACCTTATTTCATTTTAATATGTGTGTACCCTTCATATCAAGTTTTAGCAATATCATGTCTTCATTTTTAAATAACCATTGGTTCATTATTATCTATATGAAAGGCTTTGCAACAGTGATAGAGAGAGAAGGTGTGAGAGAAACAGAAAAGGAGGGATGGACAGAACAGGTGACACTGGGAGATTTTTGCCTTTGGGTTGAATTCCCCAAACTCCCAATGGCCAACAGCATCCAGGACTCAGTCTTTCTAACCCTACAGCTAAAAACTGTGTCTGTGTTTCCCATGTCAGTGGTAGGGGCTCACTGGCCTGTAGCATCATCTACAGTTTCCCATGATGCATTATGAGGGAAAAGTGTGGGAAGCCATGAGGCTGGGCTCAGTCAGTTCTCTGATGGGAACATGGGCGTCCCTAGTGGTGACTTAGCTTTGTCCAAGTGCCTCCTACCCACTTTTAAACAGATGAAAGATTGCAAGGGGTTTCCTTTAGGATAACTACGTTTTGTTTCCTTATTCATCCATTGCCTTAGTTTAAAACTGTTCCTGAACACAGAACACTGTACATGGTAGTGGGGTGTAGTGTGCTATTGGAATCTGTGTGTTGCAGAAATGGGAAATGGGCACAGATCAACTCAGTGTCATGCACATTTCCACCTCCTTTCCTTCACTCTGTATTTGGAGGCCTGGAAGCCTCAGGTTTAGTTATTCATGCAACCTGTCGTGGGTTCTAGTGACTGAGTCGGCCCACTGTGGTGTGGAGCAGAGTTATTCCTTCCTGTGAGTGGTGCTTTGTGCCCTGGTATCAGCCGCCCTGTGTTCCCCCCTCTTCCCTGTGTCTAGTAATCATAACTCTGAGTTCAGCTCAAGCACTGGGTATGAAGTCACTGTGTCACAATTCACCCACAGTCCTGGGTTCAGGTTGCAGCTGTGTTCACAGTAGTTCAGTCTACAATTAAGCAAGTGGGTATGAAACAGTGAATGGATAATGTTATATTTGATCTGGAATATTACTCAGTATTAAGAAGGAGGTTGTTCTGTCATTAGGAAATCATGGGTCAGCCTGGAACACAATATGCTAACAGATATAATCCCGGTACATGTGGGCACACAGTATGTGACATTAGTTGTATATGCCATCCACAGGCTTGAACTCACAAAGGTAGGAAGTGCAATGGTGATCACTGTCTACCATGACCCAAGTGTTTGTCCCCTTCCAGCCCTGCAGGAAACTTGGAGGAAGTTCCATTCTCCTGGCTTCAGGCTCAGCCATCCCAGCCTTTGCAGCCATTCAGGAAGGAAACCTGTGGAAGGAAGATTCTCTCTCCATCTGTTGGTCTCTTCCTGTCTTGCTATGACACTGCGTTTCAAATTAAATAAATAGATACTTAAAATAAATTCCTGCTGCCCATATTGAGGCCTTGGTTGACTTCTGGGGTTGGATTTTGCCTGGCTGAGTCCCTACTGTTGCAGGCATTTTGGGTAACAAACCAGTGGATAGAAGTGCGCACTCTCTGTCTCTTTGTCTGTTACACTCTACCTACCTCTTTATGTGTAATGTGAATCATTCATGGGACAGACCCTTTCTTCCATCATCTCATATCCAAGGAAGAGATTTCCCTAGCCTGTGTCTGTCCTGCTCATTTTCTACAAGAATCTCCCGATAGAGATGGGCTTCACCAGGGAGTTTTCCTGGATGCACCACTGACTACGTGGCCAAGCTGTGGAAGTAGTGGTGATGGAATCCCCCAAGAACTGATCTCTACGAGGAAGCCCTCTTCCTGTCAGGAATCCATGTCTCCCCTGCTGCATGGGAACGGCATTATAGAACCAAGAAAAGGAACAAAACAGAAGAGCCACACACTAGCCACTCCTCTACTACCACCTGAAACAAAGACTCACTTATGTCTCCAGAATTAGATGGAGCCACTCAGAAATAGTCATTTCTACAACAGCTGAGAGAATTGCTTCAGGTTCTGAAATAACCTACACGAGAGAACAATTGCATTTTTGTAGGAGACATTTTGTAAACATATGGGGATGATGAAGTTATCCTGGTGAAGAGCAGAAAATTAGCTCATTCCTGATGATGATAAAGTTGAGAGATGCAAGGACAATTTTGCTTCCACAGAAGGAGGAGCACAGCTGAGAACAAGAGCGGGCAGTCCCTGGAGGAAGGAGTCGGGGCCTCTGGACACACAGTCTCTGGGGCAGGCCCTTCATGCAGCAGGGATGCAGCTCCAGGGTTGGATCATTGGTGGGCTCACAGGGACACAGTCCAGAACCACCTGGACTCTAGTGCAGACTTCACTGGGCTGTCCCACCTGCTGGTCTCCCTGAGATGGAGACAAGGCCAGCAGAGTGTGGGGAACAAGACCTCTCCACACCCAGTGTTTTCCATGAGTCTGAGCCCTTGCATTACCAACGGCCACCTCTGCTTGCAAATGAGAGCAGGTCCGGGGATCCCAGGAGACGTGAGTGAGGAAGAGCAAGCAGAATTTCTCAGAGCCACAGCCTGAGCCACCCCTGAGCTGCAGGTTAATCCCTGACCTGGGGTTTGGAGCACGTGGACCTCAACCTGTGAGTTCAGGGTGAAGAAGTGAAAGGGAGATGAGGGTACAGCTGTAGAGAATGCACACGGGAGCCCCAGGGAACAGGACCACAGGTCAGCTCACCCCTCAGGGCCCCAGCTGTGCAGGAGGGGAGGGCATGGATGTGAAACACTGCAGCATCCATAGCCCCTGACCGGCTCTACACTGCCCCTGGGCTCTCAGCAGGGTCCCAGATGACGTCATCAGAGAATTCCACGGAGAGCTCTTCCGTGACTCGGGCTGGAAAAGCCTCCCCGGGTGCCCAGAGCTCCCTCATGTCTCAGATGCTGGGGCCCCAGAGATGTCATTCATTCCTCCAGAAACGACTCCATTTTCTTCATGTGACGTCTTACCATGATACCAAAACTTCTGCTCAGTGATCGGTGTTAGGGACAGAATCATCCATAGAGAATTGGAACGTAGGAAACGACTACAGCAAACCCCAATTTCCGGACTGGAGCCAGCGATTCACCTCCCACTGCATCTGGTCCTGGGTCTGAGTCTGCTCAGTGCGTATTGTGCGCCCCCTGGTTTAGCCTCGCGCCCCTGCAGGGAGGTTTGTGTCTGGGCTCAGCCTGAGGGCCCCTCACTGTGTCTCTGGCACAGAAATAGGTGGCCCTGTCCGCGGCTGTCAGACCGGTCATTTGCAGATCCACAGTGTTCTGGGCGTTGTCGCTGGAGATGGTGAATCGGCCATTCACCCAGCTCGCGTAGTCTGTGCTACCATAATCAGGATAAATGTACCCGATCCACTCCAGCCCCTTCCCTGGAGCCTGGCAGACCCAGCACATGTAGTAGTTGCTACTGAAGGTGAATCCAGAGGGTTTGCAGGAGAGTTTCAGGGATCTCACAGGCTTGACCAGGCCTCCTCCGGACTCCAACAGCTGCTCCTGACACTGGACACCAGCAAACACAGATGTCCTGGTCAGCACACTGTCACTCACCCTCTCTGTGTCTCTCACTCACGTCCTCTGCCAGACTCAGTGCCCCGCGTTCTCCATCATTACCTTTGAGCACAGCGACCAGGAGAAGCCAGCGCAGCCCAGTCTCCATGGTGAGCGTCTGTGTTGAGTGTGCTCACTGAGTGGACACCTGGGAGTCCTGGGGCTGGAGCTCCTGTGCCAGAGCTGCAGGTGAGGGCTGGGCAGGTTTTCATGGGCAGGGGGAGGCCCTATTTGCATGTGCTGCTGCTATTTAACCAGTCATTGGGTCAGATGCCTCAGACAGGACAGGGCCCAGGGCAGAAGTGGGTGTCCTGGGAGAATAGTATGATATCTATATTTGGATTCAGATCAAGTGAAATTTTACATTAACTGTGGAAGGTAATTACCTTCCTTCATTTTATTATGTGTGTACATTTACTATCCAGTGTTAGCAATATCATGTCATTCATTTTTCAAATAACCATTAGATCACTATTAACTATTTGAATGACATTGGAACAGTGACAGAGAGAGAAGGTGGGAGAGAAACCGAAATGTATAGATGGACAGAAAGATGACAATGGTAAATTTCTGCCTTTGTGTTGACAGCCCCAAACATCCCAAGTGCCTACAACATCTAGGACTTAGCCTTTCTAAAACCTGGAGCCCAAAACTGTGTCTGTGTTTCCCAGGTCTGTGGTAGGGGCTCATTTGCTCTTAGCGTCATCTACAGTTTCCCATGATGCATTATCAGGAAAAAAGTGTGGGAAGCCGTGTGGCTGGGCTCAGTCAGTTCTCTCATGGGAACATGGGTGACCCTAGTGGGGACTTAGCCAATTTTGTCCTAATGCCTGCCACCCATATTTAAACAGATGAAGGACTGCAAGTGGACTTTTAAAGGTTAACTATGTTTTGTTCCCTTATTCATTCATTGCCTTAGTTTAAAACTGTTCCTGAACACAGAACACTGTACATGGTAGTGGGGTGTAGTGTGCTATTGGAATCTGTGTGTTGTAGAAGTGGGCACAGATCAACTGAATGTCATTCACATTTCCACCTTCTTTTCCATCACTCTGTTCGGAGGCCTGGAGACGTCAGTTCTAGTTATTCGTGGAACCTATCATGGGTTGTAGTGAACTGAGTCAGCCCACTGTGGTGTCTACATAATTATTCCTCCCTTTGAGTGGTGCCTTGTGTCCTGGTAGCAGTCGTCCTCTTTTCCCCCCTCTTCCCTGTGTCTAGTAATCATAACTCTGAGTTCAGGTCAAGCACTGGGTATGAAGTCACTGTGTCACAATTCACCCGCAGTGCTGGCTTCAGGTTGCAGCTTTGTTCCCAATAGTTCAGTCTACAATAAAGCAAGTGTGCATAGAACAGTGACTGGATTCTTTCACATTTGGATATGGAATATTATTCAGTATTAAGAAAGGGGTTTTTCTGTCATTACAAAATCATTGGTCAGCCTGGAGCATAATATGCTAACAGAAATATTCCCGGTACATGTGGACACATAGTATGTGACATTAGTTATATATGCAGTCCACAAGCTTGAACTCACAGAGGGAGGAAGCACAATGGTGATCACTGTCTACCATGACCCAAGTGTTTGTTGCCTTCCAGCCTTGTGGGAAACTGGAGGAAGTTCCAGGCTCCTGGCTTCAGGCTCAGCCATCCCAGCCTTTGCAGCCATTCAGGAAAAAAAAAAAAAAACAGTGATGGAAGATTCTCTCTTCAGCTCCTTTTGTGTTCCTCTCTCTCTATTACACAGTCTTTCAAATAAACTAAATACACATTTAAAATAAATGAAAGATTAATTATACATATGGTTAGGAGCCTATTTCCAAATGTTGAATGAACTCAAGCCACTGAATCCCAAGGGAAGAAACCAATTGTTTAAATGCAGTGACTGACAAGGTGGTGACAGGAGCCGCACTGGAGTTAGCATGTGGGATTCCTGCTCCTGCATGAAGATGCTGAGTGTTGTGTCCTAGTTTGGGTCCAATTTCAGATTCCTGTCAATGTGCACTCTGGGAGGCAGTACGAGAAGTCTGAGTTTATCCCATGTGTGAGACCTGGACTGAGTTCCATGCGCCTGGCTATGGTCTGACCCAACTCAGCTTTTATGGGCATCTGGGAAGTTATCAGGATTCAGTAGATCACTGTCTGTCAGTCTCTGTCTCTGTCTTTTTGGACAAATACCCAAATACAAATTTGACAAGATGTAAAAGTATATCTGTAATTTTTTAAAGAAAATATATAAAGGCAACCATGTAAAAATGCTTTAAATATGGAATCTTCATTCATGTTTATGTTGGAGAAACAATGAGACATCCCATCCCTTCTGTTAGACTGAGTGTTTTCAGACATACCAGATCTAACAAATCTTGTGCAGGAAGAGAGAGATGATAACCTGGTTCAAGGCTGGAGTCAAGTAAGTTAGTAAAGCTTTCATGGAAAACATCAGAGGCTGAGAAATAGAATTATCACAGGATCCTCAAACACCATTCCTGGGTAGAAGGAATATGAAATCCCAGTGAGGTGTCCACAAGATGTGCAGTCACTATGGGAATGAAATCTGCAGTCCCATGTTCAGTTAAGGCAGAATCACTTGCAAGAGTTCACACACATAGCCGGCTCCGCGGTTCACTAGGCTAATCCTCCGCCTTGCGCCGCTGGCAAACCGGGTTCTAGTCCCGGTCGGGGCACCAGATTCTGTCCCGGTTGCCCCCTTCCAAGCCAGCCCTCTGCTGTGGCCAGGGAGTGCAGTGGAAGATGGCCCAAGTACTTGGGCCCTGCATCCCATGGTAGACCAGGATAAGCACCTGGCTCCTGCCATCGGATGAGCGCAGTGCGCTGGCCGCGGCGGCCATTGGAGGGTGAACCAATGGCAAAGGAAGACCTTTCTCTCTCTCTCTCTCTCTCACTGTCCACTCTGCCTGTCAAAAAAAAAAAGAGTTCACACATATAAACCAGTGAAATTTACAGTGAAGTGAAGAAGGAATGGATAAAGGGACAAGTGGACAAAGTTATATTTTAACAGGACATTTATATGGCAGTAAACAGGAGGAAAATCTGATATCTTGGAAACTTGTAAGATCCTGGAGAATAATGTCCAAGGATAATGTGTCAGGATAAGTACACTCTAACTAGCTAGCTACCTAACTAATTAACTAACTGCTAACCATCCAGGCCAAGAAGATAATAATAGGTGATGCTAGCTACGTGGGATAAAAAGGATGAACTCACAGAGGCAGGAAGCACAATGGTAAAGACCAAAGTCTGAACATGGTAGAAACAGAGATGATGCTGGAGCATGGACAGATGTTTAGTCCGACAGGATCCGCATGTTGTGTGGTCTACTGTACAGCATGGTAACAGCAGTTAAGAGAATACTGTGTCTACAGAATTCCAAAACGGGAGACAACTGACACTCTATCATGAAAATAATGTCCATTTAGTGATGAACATGTCACTAAATCTGAGAACATTATTTCTCACAATATACATTCATTTTGTCAGCACATATCATGGTACCTCATA
This sequence comes from Oryctolagus cuniculus, assembly GCF_051225735.1. NCBI lineage: Eukaryota > Metazoa > Chordata > Mammalia > Lagomorpha > Leporidae > Oryctolagus > Oryctolagus cuniculus. The sequence continues at coordinate 52,533,144 of NC_142886.1, forward strand.
TCTCTATGTTCAGGTATTATTTACCAAACAGATAGATTCAGATCTCTGAATACTGGTGTTGTGTTAGCCATGTTAGCCAACGTTTTTGGAGATGATAAATAAAGGCAGTGTACTCAAGGCTTGGCAGCTGGAACCCAGGAGCATGGAACTGCATCAGTGTTCCCACCTTGGTGATGGGGCCTCATAACAGATCCATCATCTACTGTCTTCCAGGGTGCACTGTCAGTTACTAGTCTGAGAAAGCGTGCAAATGGGCTCCATCTAGCACTCTGTATGCAGCTTGGGTGTTTCCCTATATAATACTGAGGAAAGATTCCAAATGCATTGATGATGCCAGTGAGCATGACATGGAGAGAAGAGCAGGGACTCTGGACAAATGGTCTCTGAGACTGGCTCTTCCTGCAGCTGTGATCCAGCCTCAGGACACTGGGCATCATGCTGGAGGCACAGACACAGCTCCCCGTGATGTGGACTCCAGCTCCAGAGTGCACAGCCACTGTGTGTCCCACTTTCTGCTCTCCCTGAACCACAGCAGGTGCAGGGGGTCTCACGACACTGGAGCAAAACCAGATCAGCTGGAAGTGCACACCTAGCACTTTCCATTCAGTTATGACCTTGACTGCTGATGTCCAGTGCATTTTCCTCCTGAGTTCAGGCAGGGAGCCCCCCCCAGGAGGGTCCCAGGACCTAGAGGATGAGGAAGTCCCTGTAGGCTTCCCAGGTGCCTGCAGAAGCCCAGCCTGAGACACAGCTGAGCAGCAAATGCATTCCTGAGTGCTGTGACATTCACACAGGAACAATTAAATGTTTTAGGAATAAAAAGAAAATGGCGGTGTGGGCACAATCTGTAGAAATATGGATCACCCACAGATTAAAAAAAATGTAGGTTCAGTTCGGTACACATGCTCATTTTAATGGGAGGAGAGGGATGACTTAGGTAGTTGAGGTTTACCAGAACAGAAACCCTAGCTCTACTGTCCCTGGTTCTAAAGGGAAAACTAAAATTGTCCTAAAATCGGCACTGCCCTAGGGCGCTGTCCTGAGTCAGGTTGGAAAAGAATCACCAGGGTCCTCAGATTCCCAGGATCGCTGATCCTGGTGACTGCTGTCCTTGTTTATGAACTGAATTTGTTCATTAACGACTCCTTCCTTTCACATCAAACTTTATCACCGTCACTGAAGTCATCGGCAGGGTCAGAACAACAAGAGTAGAATTAATTCCTGAAAACGGCTACCGGAGAGGAAACCCCAATTCCCTGACAGGAAACCAGGGCTTCATCTCTTCCTGCACCTGCTCAAGACCAGAATGTGCTCTCGGTACGTCTTCTGCGCCCCCTGGTGGAGCCGCGCGCCCCTGCACGGAGGTTTGTGTCTGGGTTCAGCCCTAGGGCCCCTCACTGTGTCTCTCGCACAGTAATACATGGCCGTGTCCGCGGCTGTCAGACTGTTCAGTTGTAGGCAACCTGTGCTCTGGTCGATGTCTCTGGAGAGAGTGAATCGGCCATTCACCCAGCTCGCGTAGTAAGTGCTACCACTACTACCAGCATAAATGCATCCGATCCACTCCAGCCCCTTCCCTGGAGCCTGGCGGACCCAGCATATCCAGTAGCTGCTACTGAGGGAGAATCCAGAGGCTTTGCAGCAGAGTTCCAGGGATCCCCCAGGCTTGACCAGGCCTCCTTCGGCTCCTCCTCCGGACTGCTCCAGCTGCTGACACTGGACACCTGCAAACACAGACGACATGGTCAGGAAGCTGTCACTCACACTCTCTGTGTCTCTCACTCACGTCCTCTCCCAGACTCAGTGCCCCGCGTTCTCCATCATTACCTTTGAGCACAGCGACCAGGAGAAGCCAGCGCAGCCCAGTCTCCATGGTGAGCGTCTGTGTTGAGTGCGATCACTGAGTGGACACCTGGGAGTGCTGGGGCTGGAGCTCCTGTGCCAGAGCTGCAGGGTGAGGGCTGGGCTGGTTTTCATGGGCAGAGGGAGGCCCTATTTGCATGTCTGCTCCTATATAGCCAGCCCTGGAGTAGACGTCACAGACAGGACAGGGCCCAGGCAGATGTACATGTCCTGTGGGTGTAGGGTATGATAGGATTTGGATCATATGAATTTTTATTTTTTATTGCTTTTTTATAACAGTTGAAGGCAATGACCTTGTTTCCTTTTAATATGTGTGTACCCTTAATATCCAGTGTAAGCAATATCATGTCCTTCATTTTTCAAATAACAATTGTTTCATATCGTCTATTAACCTCTCTATCATCTATATGAAAGACATTGGAATAGTGATAGAGAGAAGGGGTGAGAGAAACACAAGCGTAGTGATGGACAGCAAAGATGAAAATGGGAGATTTCTGCCTTTGGATTGACAGCCCCAAACTCCCCAAATGCCTACAACATCTAGGAGTTAGCCTTTCTAAAACCTGGAGCCCAGAACTGCGTCCGTGTTTCCTTTGTTGGTTGTAGGGGCTCTATCGCTATAGCATCATCTGTAGTTTACCACAATGTGTTATCAGGAAAAAGTGTGGGAAGCCGTGTGGCTGGGCTCAAGAAGCACTCTGATGGGAACACGGGTGTCCCTAGTGGAGACTTTGCCATTTTTGTCCTAATGCCTGCCGCCCATATTTACACAGATGAAAGACTGCAAGTGGATTCATTTAAGGATACTATGTCTTGTTTCCTTATTCATCCATTACCTTATTTTAAAACTGTTCATTAACTCAGAACACTGTGCATGTTAGTGGTGTGTAGTGTGCTATTGGAATCTGTGTGTTGTAGAAATGGGCACAGATCAACTCACTGGCATTCACATTTCTACCTCCGTTCCATCACTTTGTGTTGGGAGACCGGGTGTCCTCAGTACTGCTTATTTGTGGAACATGTCGTGGGTTGTAGTGAACTGAGTCAGCCCACTGTGGTGGGGGCAGAATTATTCCTTGCTTTGAGTGGTGCTTTGTGTCTGGTAGCAGCCGTCTGCTGTTCCCCCTCTTCCCTGTGTCTAGTAATCATGCTCTGAGTTCAGCTCAAGCACTGGGTATGAAGTCACTGTGTCACAATTCACCCACAGTCCTGGGTTCAGGTAATGCAGCTGTGTTCACAATAGTTCAGTCTACAATAAAGCGAAATGTGCATAAAACGGTGAATGCAGTCTGTTACATTTGACATGGAATATTATTCAGTGTTAAGAAGGAGATTGTTCTGTCATTAAGAAATCTTAGGTCAGCCTTGAGCATAATATGCTAACAGAAATAATGCAGGTACACGTGGACACATAGTATTTGACATTGGTTATATATGCAGTCCACAAGCTTGAACTCACAGAGGTAGGGAGTGCAATGGAGATCACTGTCTACCATGACCCAAGTGTTTGTCCCCTTCCAGCTCTGGGGGAAACTGGGGGAAGTTCCAGGCTCCTGGCTTCAGGCTCAGCCATCCCAGCCTTTGCAGCCATTCAGGAAGGAAACCTGTGGAAGGAAGATTCTCTCTCCATCTTGGTCTCTTCCTCTCTTGCTATCACACTGCCTTTCAAACTAAATAAATAGATATTAAAATAAATGGAAAATTAATTTTATATATCATTAGGAGCTTATATGCATATGTTGAATAAGCACAGAAAACTGAATCCCAAGGGAAGACATCAATTGTTTAAATGCAGTTACTGACAAGGTGGTGACAGGAGCAGCACTGGAGTTAGCAAAGGGATTGCTGCTCCCGCATCAGGATGCTGAGTGCTGTGTCCTAGTTTTGTTCCAGTTTCAGATTCCTGCCTAAGCCCACTCTGGGAGGCCGTAGGTGAAGTTCCAAGAACTCCCACGTTGGAGACCTGGAATGAATTCTAAGTACCTGGCTGTCACCTGTTCCAGCTGACGCATTTGTAGCCACCTGGGAAGTGACCAGGAGTTAGATGATCACTGTCAGTCTCAGTCTTTGTGGTTTTAGATAAAAACGTACATACAAATTTTAAAACAAAATCTATGAATTTTTAAATGTATATTACATCTATAAAATTTAAGAAATGATATAAAAGCAAACATGTAAAATGCCATAAATCTCAGATCATCATGTATGTACATTTTAGAAGCACAATGAGATGTCCCATCCTTCATGTTAGAATGAGTATTACCAGACAAGCCAGAGCTGACAATTCTTGTGAAGGAAGAGAGATGACCACTCTGGTTGCACAAGGCTGGAGTCAGGTAAATTAGTAAATCCATTATGGAAAGTCATCAAAAACTGAGACATACAGTTATCACAGGATCTTCAAACAGCATTTTGGGTAGCAGGAATGTGAAATCCCAGGGAGATGTGCATGGGATTCACAGTCTCTATAGAAACTACAACTGCAGTTCCATGTGCAAGTAAAGCAGCGTCGTTCGCGAGTGTTCACACATATAATCCAGTGAAATTTTCATGGAAGAAGGAATCAATAATGGAAGAAAAGCGCATGGAACAGAGGAGACGTTGGAGCAAGGTCAGAGTTTCAGTCCCACAGGATCCACATGTTGAGGGATCTACTGTACAGCATGGTGACAGCAGTTAAGCAAATATTGGCACTGCCCTGAGAACGTTGTCCTGTCAGACTGGACAACACTCACGTTGTACCCAGATCGTCCCACATCTCTGATCCTGGTGATCCTGGAGACCGCTGAGCCTGGATTCGTTCATTTAGGACTTCTCCTGTCACATCAAACTTCTCCACGTCAGAGAATCAGTAGCAGGGTCAGAATCATAAAAGAAGAATTCTTCCCTCAAAACTGTTACAGGAGAGGAAACCCCAATTCCCTGACAGGAAACCAGGGCTTCATCCCACTCTGCACCTGTGCATGACCAGAATCTGCGCTCAGTGAGTCTTGTGCGCCCCCTGGTGGAGACACGCGCCCCTGCAGGGAGGTTTCTGTCTGGGCTCAGCTGTCTTGCACAGTAATACAGGGTCGTGTCGCAGCTGTCAGACTGTTCATTTGCAGAGACACCGTGTTCTGGGTGTTCTCTCTGGAGATGGAGAATCGGCCATTCACCCAGATCGCGTAGTATGTGCTACCATCACCAGTATAAATGCATCCGATCCACTCCAGCCCCTTCCCTGGAGCCTGGCGGACCCAGCACATCCAGTAGCTGCTACTGATGGTGAATCCAGAGGCTTTCCAGATGAGTTTCAGGGATTCCCCAGGCGTGACCAGGCCTCCCTGGGACTCCACCAGCTGCTCCTGACACTGGACACCTGCAAACACAGACGTCCTGGTCAGGAAGCTGTCACTCACACTTTTGGGTCTCTCACTCATGTTCTCTCCCAGACTCAATGCCCCGTGTTCTCCATAATTACCTTTGAGCACAGCGACCAGGAGAAGCCAGCGCAGCCCAGTCTTCATGGTGAGCGTCTGTGTTGAGTGCGATCACTGAGTGGACACCTGGGAGTGCTGGGGCTGGAGCTCCTGTGCCAGAGCTGCAGGGTGAGGGCTGGGCTGGTTTTCATGGGCAGAGGGAGGCCCTTTTTACATGTGCTGCCCCTAGATAGCTGGCATGGGTTCAGATGCCTCAGACAGGACAGGCCCTAGTGCAGATGTGGTGTCCTGGGGGTGTAGGGTGATGGCTATGATAGGATTCAGATCATATGAATTTTTTTTTTCTCGTTGTTGTTTTACCAGTTGTAGGCAACGACTTCATTTCATTACAATATGTGTGTGCCCTTAATGTCCATTGTTGGCAATATCATGTCCTTCATTTTAAAATAACCTTTGCTTCATTATTAACTATGCTAATGACATTGGAACAGTGACAGAGAGAGAATTGGTGAGGGAAACAGAAATGTAGAGATGGACAGTGAATTGACAATGGGAGATTTTTGCCTTTGGATTGACAGCTCAACAATACCAAATGCCTACAACTTCTAGGAGTTGGTCTTCCTGAATCCTAGAGCAAAAGTCTGTGTTTCCTACGTCAGTGGTAGGAGCTCATTTGCTTGTAGCATCAGGTACAGTTTCCCATGATGCTTTATCATCAAATGGTGGGAAGCCGTGTGGATGAACTGAAGCAGCAGTCATATGGGAACAGGGGTGTCTGTAGTGGGGACTTAGCTAATTGTGTCCTAATTCCTGCTGTCCACTTTTAAACTGATGAAAGAGTACAAGTGGATTCATTTAAGGTTAATTATTTTTGTTTTTCTTTTTTTAAATGTGGGTTCATACCATGTGAGTTTTCTCATTTTATAAGGCTTTATTTAATTTTTTTGATTCAGAATTATTCAGAGAAAGAAGGAGAGGTAGTGAGAAAGAGAGAGAAGTCCTCCATCCACTGGCTCTCTCTCTAGTCGGTAATGTGGTCGGAGCCGCATCGATCTGAATCTAGGAGCCAGGTGCCTCCTCTGGGTTTCCCATGGGATTACAGGAGCTGAAGATGTCAGCCATCTTCTACTGCCTACCCAGGCCACAGCAGAGAGCTGGATTGGAAGTGGAACAGCCAGGACTCCAACTGGCGTCCATATGGGATGCCAGCACTGAAGGCAGAGGCTTTACCCACTTCACCACAGCACCGGCCCTGATGATCTTAATTATATATGGAATGCACGAAAGTGAATCACAGAGGCAGGAAGTACAATGCAGATACCCGAGTCTGGGAGTAGAGAAGAAAAGGGACCACGTTCCTGCAAGCACAGAGAATTTTTCTGTGACCAGAAAGGCACATGGAGAGATCTACTGCACAGCACGGGGACAATAGTTATAAAGCTTTATTGTGTTCTTTCCAGTTCCTGCAGGAGTAGGCATTTGTCATTCGATCACAAAGAATGGTGGTGTTGCTAGGGAAGGACTTGTGAGTTCGTTTGACTCTAGAATTCCTGATGAAATAAATCCACATCAACACCATTCCTTATACCTCACATACAGATTCAGGTACTATTCGTCAGTTTAACATCTACGAAATCTATTTTGAAGGGACAATTTTCTGTTGACTTGTCTTGTGTCTGTCTGTGGTTTTATTCTAAGAAGAAAATTACGTGGTGTTGCAATCATTCCTGGTACTAATGCAGTCACGAGGGCTGTGAGTTCATCGACATGTGAGAGGTTATCTGTTGAGTCCGGCTGGCACAACTGCCCCACCACTGCCCTCTGAAATTCCTCCCCTCCCATGTGTGAAGCTGAGTCATTTTAGAAGAGCCCCTGTCTTCACTCAGATCAAGTCCATGGAAACCTCTCTCTGTGCTGTTTACTTTACCCCCCAATCTCCCTGTGTCCAACTGGTTTCACAAGCCGTTTCTTCATGGACCACCAAGGCCCACCTGCCAACTCCTTGAAAACACAGTCATCAGAGACCCCAGTCCTGCTGCCCAGAACAGAACCTCCCTCTTCTCACCATGGTGCAGTCCTGCCATTTGTCACCCTGGGGACACAGCGTCTTATACAACTGACAGCCCATCAGCACCTGGTGGGAGACTATGTCATGGTGTTCAAACAAATGGAATATGTTTCTGTCAGTTATAATTTGAGTGAATTCTCTTGGTGGGGCAATTTCTTGTGACTGTAGATATCTGACAAATTAAATTTCACATTTTCTAGTACTGTAGATATGGGGTGTTCTCACATAACAATGGAATTCACTGTGTCAGATGGTGGATTGTGTCAATGAATTCTCTAGGCAAATGCATGAAAACTGTCCCCAGCTAAATAGAAACACTTTCTGTTTGTCAATCTTCTCTCAGAAAAGGCAGAGATGTGACAACTGTTTTAATTTAGTAGGAATTTTTGTGTCTCTGGATTTAGATGGGAGTCACTCAGAACACACATTGCTGCATGAGGTGAGTGACTGGCTGCAGTTTCTGTAAGAACTGTTCATGGCAGATCAATTGCAATTCAGCAGAAAATATCCTGTAAAACACAGGGGATCGCTGCACTGGGCATTTCTGGCTGCAGGAACTTGGTTTCCCCTGGACGAGTATGAACTTGACAGAAGAGGAGTTATTTTCTCTTGGTAAGGATGAAGTACTGATGAGGACAGCCAGGGGGAGCCAGGGAGGGAGGAGTGGGGTCTCTGGACAGATGGTCCAGGGCTGGCTCATCACGCAGCACTGATTCAGCTCACCAGGTGGTCAGCGTGTGGCAGCCCCTGGCACCCAGATCCCAGGGATGGGGACTCTGGCCCCGGAGTCAGGGCCCTGGACTGTCCCCCTCTGCTTACCCTGAAACATCACAGTGTAGGGGATTCCACCACACTGGAGCAGAAACAGAACGTGTAAGTCCACACCACACACTTTCCAAACAGATTATTCCTTGAATACAAATGTCCACCTGTGCTTCCCATGAGTTCATGCAATGAGGTCATCTGAAATGTTTCAGGAAACTGAGTGCGGAATTTCATGGTGTTGGGGAAACTTGAGTGCACCTAAAATAATTCATCATGCTGTCATCTCACACCAGTATCCCAAAAAGAGTGAATAGGATGAAACTCTTAAAGGAAAGACCCGAGACTGTAAAGTTCTAGAGGAAAACACAGGACAAAAGCAAGTTCCCATTGGTTTGGGCAATGATAGTTTGATAATCTCCAAAGTACAGGCAACCAGGATACATAGACAAAGAATAATGGATCCAACTACAGATTCTGAGTAACAAAGAGAAAGATTGAAGAACAAGGATATGATCACCGATGGGGAGAAAGTATTTTCAGATCATAGCCGAGAGGGGCCGACTTGTGGCATGCATCACTCAGGAGCATGGGTTCAGATTCTGCTTGCTCTACTTCAAATCCAGCTCCCTGCTGGGATCCAGACCTGGGAACTCTGTCAACGATGACTCAAGTGTGTGTCCCCTTCAAGCCATGTGGGAAACTGGAGAAAGTTCCAGGCTCTTGGCGTTAGGCTTGCCCAACCTCACCTTTGCTGCCATATAGGAAGTGAACCAGTGGATGGAAGCTTCTCTCTCCCTCTGTTGGTCTCTTCCTCTCTTGCTATAACACTGACTTTCAAATAAAAAATAGGTTTTTTTAAACATTGAAAGATTAGTTATACATATGATTAGGAGCCTATTTCCTAATGTTGAATGATCTCAAGCAACTGAATCCCAAGGGAAGAAATCAATTCTTTAAAAGCAGTGATGATAAGGTGGTGACAGGAGCAGCACTGGAGTTAGCCTGTGGGATTCCTGCCTCCCGTGTCAGGATGCTTAGTGCTGTGTCCTAGTTTGGTTCCAGTGTCAGATTCCTGCCTAAGCCCCTCTGGGAAGCCGTGGGTGATGTTCCAAGTACTCCCACGTGGAGCCCTGGACAGAATTCCAAGCACCAGGCTGTTGCCTCACCCAGCTGAAGCTTTTGTAGCCATCGGGGAAGTGACCCAGGAGTTAGAAGATCACTGTCAGTCTCAGTCTCTTTTTGTTTATGGAAAATATGTAAATACAAATTTTAAAATAAATGAAATAGTATCTTCAGATTTTCAAAGTGCATATGTAAAGGCAAACATCATGCATGTCCATGTTAGAAGCACAGTGAGACATGCCATTCCTCCTGTTAGAATTAGTATTATCAGAGATATCAGACCTACAAGCCTCATGAAGGAGGAGAGAAAGAGATGTCAACCTTGGTCCAAGGCTGGAGTCAGGTAAATAGGAAAAAACATTATGGAAAAGCATGAAAAACTGGGAAATAGAATTATCACAAGATCTTCAAACAGCATTGCCTATTAGAAGGAATATGAAATCCCAGGGAGGGGTCCACTGATCTGCAGTCACTGTGGAAAACACCTCTGCAGTTCCACGTTGAGTTAATGCAGGGTCATTCACAAGAGTTCACACAATAATCCAATGAAATTTTCATTGAATAAGGAAATCAATAATTGAGGAAATGGACAAAGTTGTATTTTAACAAGAAGTTTATATGGCAGTAAAGTGGAGGGAATTTTGTATTTTGGACAACTTGGATCATCCTGGAGAATAATGTCCAAGGATAATAGGTCAGGATAAGTATACTCTGCTCACCATCCTTACAAGAAGACAAATAATACGTGATGCTAGTTACGTGGGATCAAAAGGATGAACTCACAGAGGCAGGATACAATGGTGAAGACCAAAGTCTGAGTGAGGGCGGAACAGAGGAGACGCTGGAGCAAGGTCAGAGTTTCAGTCTGACAGATCCACACTTTGAATGATCTGTATCGCATGGTGACAGCAGTTAAGAGAATATTGTGTCCACAGAATTCCAAGCAGGAGAAAAATGATACTATACCTGGAAACAAGTGGGATTGTGATGAGCATGTCAATAAGAATGACTTCATAATTCCATTAATACACATTCATTTTTTCAACAGATATCATTGTACCTCTTATGTCCATAATCAAATATTATTTATCAAACATTTATGAAAATCAAAAGAGAAAAATGTCCAAATATGAAGATTCAGATCTCTGAATACTGGTGTTGTGTTGGCCAATGTTTTATGGAGATGATAAATAAAGGCAGTGCACTCAAGGCTTGGCAGCTGGAACCCAGGAGCATGGAACTGCATCAGTGTTCCAACCTTGGAGATGGGGCCTCCTAACAGATCCATCATCTACTGTCTTCCAGGTTTATTATTCATTACAAGTGTGGGAAATTTTGTAAATAGATTCAGTGCAGCAATTTGATATGAAGCCTGGGTGTCTCTACTACTCTAAAATTGATGAAAAACTACAATGGGTTATTGATGACATCAGCATAGCTACTGAGTGAAGAGCAGGGACTCTGGACAAATGGTCTAAGACTGGCTCTTCCTGCAGCTGTGGTTGAGCCTCAGGACACTGGGCATCATACTGGATCCACAGACACAACACTCTGTGATGTGGACTCCAGCCCCAGAGTGCACAGCCACTGTGTGTCCCACTTTCTGATCTCCCTGATCCACAGCAGGTGCAGGGGGTCCCACGACACTGGAGCAGAACCAGATCAGATGGACGTGCACACCCAACACTTTCCATTCAGTGATGACCTTGACTGCTGATGTCCAGTGCACTTCCCTCCTGAGTTCAGGCAGGGAGCCCCCAGGAGGGTCCCAGGACCTAGAGGATGAGGAAGTCCCTGTAGGCTTCCCAGGTGCCTGCAGAAGCCCAGCCTGAGACACAGCTGAGCGGCAAGTACATTCCTGAGTGCTGTGACGTTCACACAGGGACCACAGACTGTTCATGTTAAACGGAAATAGAAATCGAGCATAAAGTCTATTGAAAGTGAGTGTGGATCACCCACATGTAGCGTCAAAGTTGGTTCAGTTCAGCACACTTGTTCCTTTTGACAGGCAAGAGGTACTTAAATAGCTGATTTATAAAGACCAAGAACCCTGCCTCAGCTGTCCTGGTCGAAAGGGAAAACGAAAATTGTCCTAAAGTCGGCAGTGCCCTGAGAGCGTTGTCCTGACTCAGAGTGGACAACACTCACGTTGTACCCAGATAGACCTACATCTCTGATCCTGGAGACCACTGAACCTGAATTGGTTCATATAGGACTTCTCCTGTCACATCAAACTTCTCTATGTCAGGAATTCAGTAGCAGGTACAGAATCATAAAAGAAGAATTCTTCCCTCAAAACTGTTACAGGAGAGGAAACCCCATCCCTACAGGAAACCAGGGCTTCATCTCCCTCTGTGCCTGTGCAGGACCAGAATCTGCGCTCAGTGAGTCTTGTGCGCTCCCTGGTGGAGCCCTGCGTCCCTGCAGGGAGGTTTGTGTCTGAGCTCAGCCTGAGGCCCCTTGCTGTGTCTCTGGCACAGAAATAGGTGGCCGTGTTCGAGGCTGTCAGACTGGTCATTTTCAGATCCACCGTGCTCGAGATTTTGAAGATGGTGAATCGACCCAGCTCGCGTAGTATGCGCTACCACCAGTGTAAATGATTCCGATCCATTCCAGCCCCTCCCCTGGAGCCTGGCGGACCCAGATCATTGCATAGCTACTGAGGGAGAATCCAGAGACTGTGCATGTGAGTGTCAGGGATCCCCAGGCAGGACTTGGCCTGCCCAGGATTCCTCCAGCTGTTCCTGACACTGGAACCTGCAAACACAGACATCCTGGTCAGGACACTGTCACTCACACTCTCTGTGTCTCTCACTCACGTCCTCTCCCAGACTCAGTGCCCCACGTTCTCCATCATTACCTTTGAGCACAGCGACCAGGAGAAGCCAGCGCAGCCCAGTCTCCATGGTGAGTGTCTGTGTTGAGTGCGCTCACTGAGTGGACACCTGGGAGTCCTGGGGCTGGAGCTCCTGTGCCAGAGCTGCAGGGTGAGGGCTGGGCTGGTTTTCATGGGCAGAGGGAGGCCCTATTTTCGTGTGCTGCTGCTATATAGCAGGCATGGGGTCAGACGCCTCAGACAAGACTGTGCCCAGACTGATGAGAGTGTCCCTGGGCAGTCTGTCAGTGCACACTTATGGGATGAGTGATGAATTGTGTGCTCTCATTGCACACTGAACCCTGTCTGGTCCTTTTATGTGAGTGGACCTACAACATGTTTTCATAGGTTCCCGTAGGTCTTGGTCCATTCAACATTACAGGAGAAATCATCAGTACAGTGTGGATGTGTCCCCAGCTCCAGTGTGGTAAGAGGAATCCCAGCACCTTGATCCGTGTCCCTCACCACAGGACTCAGCTCTGCCCCAGTCCACACTCAGCACTCACTGGGGCTTCCTGGTGAGGTCTGCAGAACTCACTGCCAGCAGCAGAACAAGGAGCACTTTTGCTGGATTCCATTTTTGACAGAGAGATGCACAGGGGACCAGGTTCCACGCAGGTGCATCTGAGTGTGGTGTTCCACTTGCCAGTGTCTGCCTGTCTGCTCTTCACATTTCTTTGCTGGGCAATTTTGCTTCCATGAGCAATGCTGTTGAGCTGTGATAGATACAGAGGCAGCCCCACATGTTGAAAGTGTGCCTGTGGTGAGTGCGACTCAGCTGTGCCTCTCTCACTCCTCATCACAACTACGCCAAGAGCAAATATCACATCCCACGGTGCTGCCCACTGCCCCTGTGTCACCCAGCCCCGGCCCACCTCCTCCCGTAACTTTAAGGCCTGAAACCCTTTGGGCTCCTTCACAACAGATTCATCCAGTTCAGCCCTGTGCAACATGCAGGTTTTGTGGCAGAAGTCGGTGGCCCTGATTTTTCGGGTTCTGTGGGGCCCAAGTGAATGCGTTTTTCTTAGTTTTTAACCAAAATATCTGAAAATCTTAAAAGAATGAAACTGAGAGTAAAGCAGAGTAAGAAAATGATATTTTGCACAAATATGCAGTACATTAGTCTTAACTGTGTCATCACATTTCATGGAAATAATAAATTGAAAGTTGCACTGTTTAAGATGCGCACATCCCCCAGGGAAGTGCCAGGGTCTCATATGTAGCTGTGGGTCCCAGTACCAGATTCCTGCTCCTGTAGCCCCAGGACCCAGAAGTTTATGGGAGGATTTTTGGGTGCTGTCACTCTAGTGGATGCACCTGATTGTTGAACTGAGACCAGGCTAGGCTGGGAAGCAGACCTGGCCACAGCAACATTTGGGAAAGCACAGTGTTGGAACATCTCTCTTTCTCTTGTTCTCCTTTCTGATTCATGTGTGATAACTCAAATTTAAAACTTAAGTTATTGAAGGGTCTCTTTTTTTTTGGAAAGGCAGAGTTAAAGAGAGAGAGACAGAGAGAAAGGTCTTCCTTCCATTGGTTTATCCCCCAAATGGCCGCCTCTACTGGTGGGCCATGGCCGGCGCGCTGTGCCAATTCGAAGCCGGAAGCCAGGTGCTTCTTCCTGGTCTCCCATGAGGGTGCAGGGCCCAAGCACTTGGGCCATCGTCCACTGCCTTCCCGGGCCACAGCAGAGAGCTGGACTGGAAGAGGAGCAACATGGACAGAATCCGGTGCCATAACTGGGACTAGAACCCGGAGTGCCGGTGCAGCAGGCGGAGGATAGGCCTAGTGAGCTGCGGCGCCGGCCTGAAGGATCTTTCTAAGGGTTGTATTCCCTTCAATGCAGGCAGCAACCCTCATGGCCTTGTCCCCTCCCTAGAGCCCCTCTCAATGGGATCACTGGGTGGTGAGGTCCCCACATGCATGATGGGAGGCTCTGTGCATCAAGTATGAAGGGTAAGTTCCACCTAACATGCAGCCTTCAGCTGCTCAGTTGGAGAGACCACACACGCACACCAAGCAGTGCTGGCTCTGCTCACAGCTCTGCAGGAACAGCATCCTCAGCCTCAATACCCCAGACCCTGCTCCTCTGTGTCCACTGAGTAAGAAAGTGATTCACCTGCAGGAGGAAACCATCATGACCCATGTCCTGGTGAAATCCTGTAGAAAATGTACGTGAGCACAGTCCACCCCAGACACTGTTCCAGCACTGATCCCCCAAGACACAGAAGTCTGCATCTTCAGGGGATGGCTCCACCCCCAAAGCTGAGGACTGGGGAGGAGAAGCATGACACATGGGGAAGTGACAGTCGGGGACAGGGTCCAGCAGCAGGAGGGAGAGGAACTGGTGGAGGTGTGGGCTCTGCTGTGCAGGAAGGTAATGACAGGGGGAAGGTCCACACTGCTAGGGCCCCAGTGCCTGCAGGAGAGCACTGAGTCAGGAGGTCTGATCAGGTCTCCTTGCCCCCTTGCATCCTCCACACTGACCACCACTGAGTAAAACTAGCACAGGTGCCTGGGAGACGTGGAATGGCATCGTCTCTGGGGAGTGCATCCAGTGAGGACTCCACGCCATGAGTGGATTCAACGTCAGGGCCTCATGGAGGAAGCTGAGGTCTCCAGTGCACCTATCAGGGCCACACGGAATGCTGGGGGCAGCCTGTGGGGTGGGTGTGGTTTGTCCTCACAGCATCAGTACTGAGCATGGCCCCAACGTGATAGCACTGGCAGGGGATGCACGGTCTGGATGTTTACAGAAATAGATTGTTCACTTCTGGGGCATCTGCTATGGAGGAGATCACAGTAGATCTCCTGGGTCCCCAGCTTCTGCACAGAGCACAGTGCTGCTAGAGTGAGCCCTGGTCTAGTCTGACGTCCTGTGTGGGGATGGGGTCACTCCCATCCATGTTCACAATGTTATGATGCCTGATGACACAACATTCTCACTGATCCTGGACTTCCAGCCTCTACAGCTGTGAGCTCAAGAAACCTTTTTGCTCCATACACCTCCCTATGGGGTACTGCATGATGGATGGCTTTGCCCTGATGGCTAGTGATCCAGAACATTTTCATGTGTCTGTTGGCCATTTGGACTTCCTCTTTTGAAAAATGTCTGAGTTATTGGCCCATCTCTTAACTCAGTTGTTTTTGTTGTTTGGGATTTCTTAATCTCTTTGTAGATTCTGGTTATTAATCCCTATCAGTGGCATAGCTTCAAATATTTTGCACATTCTCTCAGATACCTCTCAATTACCTGGGTGTTTCTTTTGCCATACAGAGACTTCTCAATTTGATATAATCCCATTTATTAATTTTGTCTTTGACTGCCTATGTCTCAGGTCTTTTCCAAAAATTCTACTCCTGTGCCAGTGTCTTGCAGGGTTTCCTAAATGTTCTCTAATAACTGGATGGTGTATGGTCATAGATTAATCTTTAATCTATCTTGCATGGATTTTCATGTAAGGTGTAACATAGGGCTCTTGCTTCTTACTTCCATAATATATAATAATTTAAAAAGTGAAAAGGAATCTGAAGATTCCCTGTAAATTGGAATGATGTAGTCATGGATTTGAGGGAATGACCTTGTTAAAATAGCCAAGCTACAATGTGATTTGCAGATTCAATGCATTTCCTGTGAAACAGCCTGACATTCTTCACAGGACCAGGAAGCAAGTTCAAGAAGTATTATGAAAAAACAGGGTTAATGTTGGCTGAATCCTCTTGAGGAAAAATAGCAAAGCAGGAGGTGTCATCACATCTGAGCTGAAATCAGGCCTGGTGCTGGGATAATGTAGACACCCAGAGCCCTGGGGCAGAACAGAACCTAGAAATAAAGGAACACGTTCTGAGAATGTGAGTTCTGAGAATGCACGGTGACAAAAGCACAGGATGGGGATGGGTTTCCTGTCGTTACCTGGGGTTGGGGACACTTGAATGCACCTGAAAATAATTCAGTTATGTGGTCATCTCACAGCAGATTAGAACAGAGTGAACTTGAGGAATGCCTTACAGGCAAGACCTGAGACAGTACGGTTCTAGAAGAAAACACTGGACAAAAGCAAGCTGACATTGGTTTGGGCAATGGTATTTTGATAATCTCCAAAGTACAGGCAACCAAGCAAAAATAGGCAAAAGAATATGGACCCAACTACAGAGCTCCTGTGTAACAAAGGGAGTGATCGAAGAACCAAAGACAACCACAGATGGGGAGAAAGCATTTTCAGGTCACACATGGGTTGTCCAACATTTGGCCCCACAGGTTAAGCTGCCATCCCTATGCAGCATCACTCAGCAGCATGGCTTCAGACCCTGCTTGCTGCACTTCAAATCCAGCTCCCTGCTCATGGACCAGGGAACTCTGTCAATGATGACTCAAGTGTGTGTCCCCTTCAAGCCTCGTGGGAAACTGGAGGAAGTTCCAGGCTCCTGGCTACAGTCTTGCCCTTGCCCAGCCTTTGCAGCCATTCAGGAAGGAAACCAGTGGATGGAAGCTTCTCTCTCCCTCTGTTGGTCTCTTCCTCTCTTGCCATAGCACTGCCTTTCAAATCAAATAGATAGATTTTTAAAATAAATGAAAGATAACTATATATATGGTTAGGAGCCATGATCCAAATGTTGAATGAACTCATGGAACTGAATCACAGGGGAAGCAATCAATTGTTCAAATGCAGTGACTGACAACGTGGGTGACAGGAGAAGTATTGAAGTTAGCCTGTGGGATTCCTGCCTCCCACATCAGGATGCTTAGGTTTATGTCCCAGTTTAGGTCACAATTTCAGATTCCTGCCAATGTGCACTCTGGGAGGCAGTAGGAGAAGTCTGAGTTTATCCCATGTGTGAGACCTGGACTGAGTTCCATGCACCTGGCTATGGTCTTACCAAATGCCAGCTTTTATGGGCATCTGGGAAGTGCTCCAGGATTCAGTAGATCACTGTTGTCAGTCTCTGTCTCTTTTTCTTTTTGGACAAATGCAAGTTTTAAAAGAGGTGAAAGTATATGTGTAATTTTTTAAAGAAAATATGTAAAGGCAAATGTACAAGAAGCTTTAAATCTGGGATCATCATGAACGTACATGTTGGAGAAACAATGAGATATCCCATCTCTTTGTTAGACTTTGTATTATCAGACATACCAGAGCTGACACATGTTGTGTAGGAAGAGAGAGAAGATAACCTGGTAAAGGCTGGAGTCAGGTAAATTAGGAAAGCTTTCATGGAAAACAACAGAAGCTGAGAAATAGAATTATCACAGAATCCTCCAACACCATTCCTGGTAGAAGGAATATGAAATGCCAGGGAGGAGACCACGGGATGTGCAGTCACTGTGGCAAACAGCTCTGCAGTCCCATGTTCAATTAAAGCAGCATCATTCTCAAGAGGTCACACATATAATCCAGTGAAATTAGCGTTGAAGAAGGATGGATAATGGGACAAATGGACAGAGTTATATTTTAACAGTAAGTTTATAAGGCAGTAAAGAGGAAGAAATTCTGGTATCTTGGATAACATGGATGATCCTGGAGAATAATATCCAAGGATAATATGTCAGGGTAAGTACACTCTGCTAAAATATCCAGGCCAAGAAGCCAAATAATATGTGATGCTACGTACATGGGATAAAAAGGATGAACTAACAAGCCAGAAATTCAATGGTGAAGACCAACGTCTGTGCTTGGGAGGAACAGAGGAGACGATGGAGCAAGGTCAGAGTTTCAGTCCCACAGGATCCACACATTGAGGGATCTACTGTACAGCATGGTGACAACAGTGAAGGGAATACAGTGTCTGCAGAATTCCAAGACATTAGACAAAAGATATTCTACCAGGAAAAATGTAGGTTTTGTGATAAACATGTCAATAAGTCTGACTTCATTATTCCATTCAGTATAGATTCATTTATTCAACACATCATTGTACTTCATATTTTATATTAAATATTTATTAAACATTTATGATAATGAAATGGCCAAAATGGGAAATCATGAAGATTCAGATCTCTGAATACTGGTGTTGTGTTTGCCAATGTTTTATGCAGATGATAAATGAAGGCAGTGCACTCAAGGCTTGGCAGCTGGAACCCAGGAGCATGGAACTGCATCAGTGTTCCCACCTTGGAGATGGGGCCTCATAACAGATCCATCATCTCCTGTCTTCCAGGGTGCATTGTCAGTACAAGTATGGGAAAGCGTGTAAATGGGCTCCATCCAGCACTGTGATATGCAGCATGGATGTCTCCCTCTCTAAATAGATGAAAGACTAAAGTGGAGTGATAACTCCAGTCAGCATGACATGGAGTGAAGAGCAGGACACTGGACACATGGTCTCTGGGACTGGCTCTTCCTGCCGCTGTGATCCAGCCTTAGGACACTGGTCATCATGCTGGAGCCACAGACACAGCTCCCTGTGATGTGGACTCCAGCCCCAGAGTGCACAGCCACTGTGTGTCCCACTTTCTGCTCTGCTGAACCACAGCAGGTGCAGGGGGTCCCACGACACTGGAGCAGAACCAGATCAGCTGGAAGTGCACACCCAACACTTTCCATTCAGTTATGACCTTGACTGCTGATGTCCAGGGCATTTCCCTCCTGAGTTCAGGCAGGGAGCCCACAGGAGTGTCCCAGGACCTAGAGGATAAGGAAGTCCCTGTAGGCTTCCCAGGTGCCTGCAGAAGCCCAGCCTGAGACACAGCTGAGCTGCAAGTACATCCCTGAGTGCTGTGACGTTCACACAGGGACCACAGACTGTTCCAGGATTAAGGGGAAATGCAGGTTGGGTTAAAGTCTGCAGAAAGTGAGTGTGAATCACCCACACGTAAAGTCAAAGGTTGGTTCAGTGCACACTTGCTGGTTGTGGCAGGAGAGAGATGAGTGGAATAGTTGCTGTTTAACAGATCAATGGCCCTGTCTCGGCTGTCCCTGGTTATGAGGGAAAACTGAAACTGTCCAAAGCTTTCAGTTCCCTGAGGGTGCTGTCCGGAGTCAGGTTGGAAGAGATTCAATAGTGTCCTCAATATTCCCACATCTCTGACCCTGGTGAGCAACAGTCGCTGTCCATGAACCAAATTGTTCATTTAGGACTTCTTCCTTTTACATCAGACTTTCTCCCCGTCATTGAAGTTGGGAGGGACAGAATCATATAAGTAGAATTCTTCCCTCAAAACTGTTACAGGAGAGGAAATCCCAGTTCCCTGAGAGGAAACCAGGGCTTCATCTCCCTCTGCGCCTGTGCAGGACCAGAATCTGAGCTCAGTGCGTCTTGTGCGCCCCCTGGTGGAGCCGCGCGCCCCTGCAGGGAGGTTTGTGTCTTGGCTCAGTGTGAGGGCCCCTCACTGTGTCTCTGGCACAGAAATAGGTGGCCGTGTCCGAGGCTGTCAGACTGGTCATTTTCAGATCCACCGTGCTCGAGGTTTTGGAGATGGTGAATCGGCCTTTCGCCCAGCTCGCGTACCATGTGCTACCACTACCAGCATAAATGTATCTGATCCACTCCAGCCCCTTCCCTGGAGCCTGGCGGACCCAGTTCACTCCATAGCTACTGATGTCGGATCCAGAGGCTGTGCAGGTGAGTGTCAGGATTCCTCCAGGCGTGACCAGGCGACCCCCGGACTCCTTCAGCTGCTCCTGACACTGGACACCTGCAAACACAGACGTCCTGGTCAGGACACTGTCACACTCTCTGTGTCTCTCACTCACGTCCTCTCCCAGACTCAGTGCCCCACGTTCTCCATCATTACCTTTGAGCACAGTGACCAGGAGAAGCCAGCGCAGCCCAGTCTCCATGGTGAGCGTCTGTGTTGAGTGTGATCACTGAGTGGACACCTGGGAGTCCTGGGGCTGGAGCTCCTGTGCCAGAGCTGCAGGGTGAGGGCTGGGCTGGTTTTCATGGGCAGAGGGAGGCCCTATTTGCATGTGCTGCCCCTATATAGCAGGCATGGGGTCAGACGCCTCAGACAGGACAGGGCCCAGGGCAGAATTGGGTGACCTGGGTGTGTAGGGTGATGGCTATGATACGATTCAGATCATGCAAATTTTTATGTTATCATCATTTTAAAAAGTTGAAGGCAATGACCTTGTTTCATTTTAATATGTGTTTACCCTCATATCCAGTGTTAGCAATATCATGTAACTCATTTATTTAAGTAACCACTAGTTCCTTATCATCTATATGAAAGACATTGGTGCAGTGATAGAGAGAGAAGGGGTGAGAGATACAGAAATGTAGAGATGGACAGAAAAGGTGACAATGGGAGATTTCTGCCTTTGGGTTGACAGCCCCAGACATCCCAAATGCCTATGACCCCTAGGAGTTAGTCTTTCTGAACCCTGAAGCAAGAAACTGTGTCTGTAATTCCAACGTCGGTGGCAGGGACTCATTTACTTGTAATGTCATCTACAGTTTCCCATGATGCATTATGAGGGAAAAGTGTGGGAAGCCATGAGGCTGGACTCAGTCAGTTCTCTGACGGGAACTCGGGTGACCCTAGTGGGGACTTAGCCAATTTTGTCCTAATGCCTGTCACCCACTTTGAAATTGATGAAATACTCAAGTGGATTTTTTAAGGTTAACTATGTTTTGTTTCCTTATTCATCCATTGCCTTAAAGTTTAAAAACTCTTTAAACTGTTTAAAACTGTTCCTGAACACAGCACACTGTACATGGTAGTGGGCTATAGAGTGCTATTGGAATGTGCATGGCAGAAATGGGCACAGATCAACTCAGTGTCATGCACATTTCCACCTCCTTTCCATCACTCTTAGTTGGGCAGCCTGGATGCATTAGTTCTAGTTATTTGTGGAAGCTGTCATGGGTTGTGAACTGAGTCAGCCCACTGTGGTGTGGGCAGAAGCATTCCTGCCTTTGGTGGTGCTTTGTGTCCTGGTATCAGCCGTCCCCTGTTCCCCCATCTTCCCTGTGTCTAGTAATCATGACTCTGAGTTGAGGTCAAGCACTGGGTAGAAGTCACTGTGTCACAATTTACCCACAGTCCTTTGTCAGGTTGCAGCTTTGTTCACAATACTTCAATCTCAAACAAAGCAAGTGTGCATAAAACAGTGAGTGGATTCTTTCCCATTTGGACACTGAATATTATTCAGCATTAAGAAGGAGGTTGTTCTGTCATTAGAAAATGTGGGTCTCCCTGGAGCATACAAACTAAAAGAAATAATGCAAGTACATGTGGACACATAGTAAGTGACATTAGTTATATATGCAGTCCACAAGTTGAACTCACAGAGGTAGGAAGTGCAATGGTGATCACTGTCTACCATGTTTGTCCCCTTCCAGCCCTGTGGGAAACTAGAGGAAGTTCCAGGCTCCTGACTTTAGGCTCAGCCATCCCCAGCCTTTGGCAGCCATTCAGGAAGTGAACAAATGGAAGGAATTCTCCCTCCATCTGTTGGTCTCTTCCTCTGTTGCTATAACACTGTCTTAAAATAAAATAAATAGATACTTAAAATACATTGAAGATTAATTATACATATGATTAGGAGCCTGTTTGCTAATGTTGAATGAACACAGACAACTGAATCCCAAGGGAAGAAATCAATTGTGTACATGCAGTGATGATAAGGTGGTGACAGGAGCAGCACTGGAGTGAGCTTGTGGGATTCCTGCCTCCCGTGTCAGGATGCTTAGTGCTGTGTCCTAGTTTGGTTCTAGTTTCAGATTCCTGCTAAGCACACCCTGGGAGGCCGTAGGTGAGGTTCCAAGTACTCCCATGCGGACACATGGACAGAATTCCAAGCACCAGGCTGTTTCCTCATCCAGCTGAAGCTTTTGTAGCCATCGGGGAAGTGACCCAGGAATTAGAAGATCACTGTCAGTCTCAGGCTCTCTGTGGTTTTGGACAAATACATAAAGACAAGGTCTCAATTAAAAAGATAAATTTTAAAATTTATATCATTTCTATAAATTATTAAAAGAAGATATATAGACAGACATATAAAATGCTATCAATTTGGGACCATCATGTATGTCCATGTTAGAAGCACAATGAGACATCCCATCGCTCCTGTTAGAATGGCTATTACCAGACATACCAGAGCTGACATGATTTATGGAGGTAGAGAGAGATGATAACCCTGGTACAAGTCTGTGTCAGGTTAATTAGTAAAACCATTATGGAAAAGCATCAAAAACTAGAAATAGAATTATTACATGATCTTCAAGCACCATTGCACGGTACAATGAATATGAAATCCCAGGGAGGTGTCCACGGGATCTGCAGTCACTGTAGCAAACACCTCTGCAGTTCCTTGTTCATTTAAAGCACCGTCATTCAAAAGAGTTCACACATATGATCCAGTGGAATCTCATGAAAGCAAGAATGGAAAATGAAAGAAATGGACAAAGTTACATTTCTAAAGGAAGTTTAAGCCGGCACTGCGGCTCAATAGGCTAATCCTCCACCTTGTGGTGCTGGCACACTGGGTTCTACTCCCTGACGGGCGCTGGATTCTGTCCCAGTTGCCGCTCTTCCAGACCAGCTCTCTGTTTTGGCCCGGGAGTGCAGTGGAGTTTGGCCCAAGTGCTTGGGCCCTGCAACCCATGGGAGACCAGGAGAAGCATCTGGCTCCTGCCTTTCGATCAGCGTGGTGAACCAGCCACATCATGCCAGCCGCGGTGGCCATTGGAGGGTGAACCAACGGCAAAAGAAGACCTTCCTCTCCGTCTCTCTGTCTCCCTGTCCACTATGACTGTAAAAAAAGGAAGTTTATAAGCAGTACAGAGTAAGAAATTCTGTAATTTTGGACAACTTGCATGATCCTGGAGAATAATATGCCTAGGATAATATGTCAGCAAAAGTACACTCTGCTAACCATCCAGGCCAGGAAGACACATAATATGTGATGCTACCTGCGTGGGATAAAAGGACGAACAATGGTCAATCATGAAGATTCAGATCTCTGAATACTGGTGTTGTGTTTGTCAATGTTTTATGGAGATGATAAATGAAGGCAGTGCACTCAAGGCTTGGCAGCTGGAACCCAGGAGCATGGAACTGCATCAGTGTTCCCACCTTGGAGATGGGGCCTCATAACAGATCCATCATTTCCTGTATTCCAGGGTGCATTGTCAGTACAAGTGTGGGAAATGTGTAAATGGGCTCCATCGAGCACTGTGATATGCAGCCTGGGTGTCTCCCTCTCTAAAACTGATCTAAGACTGCAAGTGGATTGATGACGCCAGTCAGTACAGACATGGAGTGAAGAGCAGGGACACTGGACACATGGTCTCTGGGACTGGCTCTTCCTGCAGCTGTGATCCAGCCTTAGGACACTGGTCATCATGCTGGAGCCACAGACACAGCTCCCCGTGATGTGGACTCCAGCCCCAGAGTGCACAGCCACTGTGTGTCCCACTTTCTGCTCTCCCTGAACCACAGCAGGTGCAGGGGGTCCCATGACACTGGAGCAGAACCAGATCAGCTGGAAGTGCACACCCAAAACTTTCCATTCAGTTATGACCTTGACTGCTGATGTCCAGTGCATTTCCCTCCTGAGTTCAGGCAGGGAGCCCACAGGAGTGTCCCAGGACCTAGAGGATGAGGAAGTCCCTGTAGGCTTCCCAGGTGCCTGCAGAAGCCCAGCCTGAAACACAGCTGAGCTGCAAGTACATTCCTGAGTGCTGTGACGTTCACACAGGGACCACAGACTGTTCCAGGATTAAAGGGAAAATGGAGATTGGGTATAAAATCTTGGAACGTGAGGTCAGAACACCCACAGTTAAAATAAGACAGTTGGTTCAGGTCAGCACACATGCTGCTCTGACAGGAGGAGTGGGACGACTTATAAAACTGAGGTAACAAATCAAGACTTTGGCTCGGGTCTGTCTGGGTTTGAAGGAAAACTAAAATTGTGCTAAAGTCGGAAGTGCCCTGAGAACGCTGTCCTGAGTCAGACAGGAAAACACTCACGAGGTCCCCAGATAGTCCTGCATCTCTGACCCTGGTGACCACTGTCATCATTCAAGAACCTGAATGTGTCCGTTTAGGACTTCTTCCTGTCACATCAAGCTTCTCTACGTCAGTGACGTCAGTGGAAAGGACAGAATCAGGAAGTAGATTCTTGCCGCAAAACTACAGGGGAACAAACCCCAATTCCATGACAGGAAATCAGGGCTTCATTTCCCTCTGATTCTGAGCAGACCAGAATTGGGCTCAGTACGTCTTTTGCGCCCCCTGGTGGAACCGCACTCCCCTGCAGGGAGGTTTGTGCCTGGGCTCAGCCTGAGGGCCCTTCCTGTGTCTACTGCACGGAAATACGTGGGCGTGTCCGGGGCGGTTAGACTGTTCATTTGCAGAGACACCATGTTCTGGGCGTTGTCTCTGGAGATGGTGAATCGGCCATTCATCCAGCTCGAGTACCATGTGCTACCAGCACTACTAATCCATCCGATCCACTCCAGCCATTCCCTGGAGCCTGGCGGACCCAGCTCATATAGTAGCTACTGAAGTCGATTCCAGAGGCTTGCAGGAGAGTTTCAGGGATCCCCCAGGCTGGACCAGACCCCCTGCAGACTCCACCAGCTGCTCCTGACACTGGACACCTGCAAACACAGACGTCCTGGTCAGGAAGCTGTCACTCACACTCTCTGTGTCTCTCACTCACGTCCTCTGCCAGACTCAGTGCCCCGCGTTCCCCATCATTACCTTTGAGCACAGCTATCAGGAGAAGCCAGCGCAGCCCAGTCTCCATGGTGAGCGTCTGTGTTGAGTGTGATCACTGAGTGGACACCTGGGAGTGCTGGGGCTGGAGCTCCTGTGCCAGAGCTGCAGGGTGAGGGCTGGGCTGGTTTTCATGGGCAGAGGGAGGCCTATCTGCATGTGCTGCCCCTATATAGCAGCCCTGGAGTAGACACCTCAGACAGGACAGGGCCCAGACTGATGAGAGTGTCCCATGGCAGTCCGATATTATTCATATATGGGACAAGTGATAAATTGTGTGCTCTCGTTGCACAAAGAACCCTGTCTGAGTCCTTTTATGTGAATGGACCTACAACATGTTTTCATGGGTTCCCTGAGCTCTTGTCCCAGGTCAACATTACAGGAGAAATCATCAGACTCTGGATGTGTCCCCAACTCCATGTGCTAACAGGAGTCCAGCACCTGATCTGCCCCCTCACCACAGGACTCAGCTCTGCCCCAGTCCACACTCAGCACTCACAGGGCTTCCTGGTGAGGTCTGCAGAACTCCCTGCCAGCAGCAGAACAAGGAGCACTTTTGCTGGATTCTGTTTTTGGCAGAGAGATGCACAGGGGACCAGGTTCCACGCCAGTGCATCTGAGTGTGGTGTTCCACATGCCAGTGTCTGTCTGTCTGTCTGCTCTTCACAATTTCTTTGCTGGGCAATTTTGCTTCCATGGGCAATGCTGTTGAGCTGTGATAGATACAGAAGCAGCCACACATGTTGAAAGTGTGTGGTGAGTGTGACTCACCTGTGCCTCTCTCACTCCTCATCACAACTATGCCTAGAGCAAATATCACATCCCACGGTGCTGCCCACTGCCCCTGTGTCACCCAGCCCCGGCCCACCTCCTCCAGTCACATTAAGGCCTGAGACCCTTTGGGCTCCTTCACAACAGATTCGTCCAGTTCAGCCCTGTGCATCATGCAAGTTTTGTGGCAAAAGTCAAAGGTCTTGAGTTTGTAGGTTCTGTGGGGCCCAGGTGAATGAGTTTTTATTGGTTTTTAACCAAAGTATCTGAAAATCTTATATGAGTGAAACTGAACATAAAGCAGAGAAGATGGCGGAATAGAGAGGGCGCACACTGATAGTCCAGGAAAATTTAGTTTAATAAAAGTGGAGTTACGGTAGCCTCAGAAAAAGGATCAGGAAAAAATTGCAGAGGAAACTCTTCTGGATCTAGTGGCTGTGACTCGGAGGACCTACTGGGAGAACAAGGTCTCCCACCACGCGGAAGCTGAGCCGCAGGAGCCGCAGGGTCTGTGGGCCAGTGCAGGAAGGGGAGTGGATGTCACACAGACACCAGCAGGGAGACTTGGGACGCCCAGGGCTCCGAGTCCACACATCGGCGCTGGAAGGGGAGGTGAGCTCAGTAACCCATGACATTGACAGGGAAACGGCGGTCAGAATCTAGAGGGGAGTGGGAAAGTTCACCAGACTGACTACAGGAGAGAAGGAAAAAAGGTGGGGGGGTTCTGTCTCCGCCAACGTTGAAAAGGTTGCAAGGTTGCAAGGTTTGCAAGAGTTTGCAAGAGTTTGCAAGGTTTGCAAGAGACAAAGAGCAGGCCCCCTCTCTGGATTTACATAACAACAGGGGAGAGCTAAGGAACTGAGTCACTACAATTCAGTAGCCTAGGCAACCCAGTGAGAGTCCAGAGGAGAAACAGAGCCTGCACAGACTCTTTGGGTAGAAGCCAGAGATCAGAAGCTAAATACCATCAATTCTGCACAGCCTTGTGGTGTGGTATTACTTACCTCCTGAATAAATTAAATAAATAAATAAATAAATAAATAAAAAGAGAGAGATTTACCATACATAAACTGAGGGTGTCACATTTGCACACCCGTAACCCGGAAGAACCAAGCAGAGCTCTCAGGCCACACCCATCTCAAGCCTCCAAGGCTCCTCCAACAGCAGGCAGTCCACTTAACACAGACATAGTATAAAATAAAAAAAAATTAAAAAAACGCACAGTGACGAAAGAAGAATTAACTATGCCAAGCAACAAACACAGAAATCGAGGGAACAAGATCAATGATGACACTATGATGCCTCCAAATAAACAAAACACCCCAAGCCAAGATTATGAAGATGATGAGATAGAAGAAATGCAAGATACGGATTTCAAAAAATTTATGATAAGAACATTTAGAAGTTTTCAAAAGCAAATCCTTGAACTACAGAAATCCTTATTGGACAGGATTGAAAATCTCTCTCATGAAAATGAAATTTTAAGGAAGAATCAAAATGAAACGCAGAAACTAGTAGAACAGGAAAGTGTGATAGTGAAGAGAAATCAAAATGAAATGAAGAACTCAATAGCTCAAATGACAAACACACTAGAAAGTCTTAAAAACAAAATGGGTGAAGCAGAAGAGAGAATATCGGACTTAGAAGACAGAGCACAGGAAAACATACAGTCAAACCAAAGAAAAGAAGAGGAAATTAGAAATCTAAAAAATATTGTTGGGAATCTACAGGATACTATTAAAAAAAAAACAACATTCGAGTTCTAGGAGTTCCTGAAGGCATGGAGAGAGAAAAAGGATTAGAAGGCCTTTTTAGTGAGATACTAGCAGAGAACTTTCCAGGTTTGGAGAAGGACAGAGACATCCTAGTACAGGAAGCTCATAGAACCCCCAATAAACGTGACCAAAAGAGATCCTCACCACGACACGTGGTAATTAAACTCACCACAGTGAAACATAAAGAAAAGATCCTAAAATGTGCAAGAGAGAAATGTCAGATTACTCTCAGAGGATCTCCAATTAGACTCACAGCAGACTTCTCATCAGAAACACTACAGGCTAGGAGGGAATGGCGAGACATAGCACAGGTGCTAAGAGAGAAAAATTGCCAGCCCAGAATATTATATCCTGCTAAGTTCTCATGTGTGAATGAAGGTGAAATAAAGACCTTTCATAGCAAACAGAAATTGAAAGACTTTGTGGCCACTCGTCCGGCCCTGCCAAAGGTACTTAAAGATGTGCTACACTCGGAAACACGGAAACACAGCCATCAATATGAAAGAAGGTAAAGGAAGAAAAACCACCAGTAAAAGAGCATGGGAAGCTCAAAGCATATACTAGAAAATATCTCTGGGAAAATGGCAGGGCAAAGTCACTACATATCAATAGTCACATTAAGCATTAATGGTCTTAACTCTTCAGTTAAAAGACACCGATTGGCTGATTGGCTCAAGGAATACAACCCAACTATTTGTTGCCTACAAGAAACACATCTCTCTAACAAAGATGCATGCAGACTGAAAGTGAAAGGTTGGAAAAAGATATTCCATGCCAACAGAAACCAAAAAAAGCAGGTGTAGCCATATTAGTATCAGACAAAATAAACTTTAATACAAAAACTGTTAAGAGAGACAAAGAGGGACAACATATAATGATTAAGGGTTCAATTCAACAGGAAGATGTAACTATTATAAATGTATATGCACCTAATTACAGGGCACCGGTCTATTTAAAAGATATGTTAAGGGACTTAAAGGGAGACTTAGACTCCAATACAATAGTACTGGGGGACTTCAATACTCCACTCTCAGAAATAGACAGATCATCCAGACAGAAGGTCAACAAGGAAACAGCAGATTTAATCAACACTATTGCCCAAATGGATCTAACAGATATCTGCAGAACTTTCAATCCTACATCTAAAGACTTTACATTCTTCTCATCAGTGCATGGAACCTTTTCTAGGATTGATCACATACTAGGCCATAAAGCAAGTCTCAGCAAATTTAAAAGAATTAGAATCATACCATGCAGGTTCTCAGACCACAGCGGAATGAAGCTGGAAATTAGCAACTCAGGAAACCCTAGAAAGTATGCAAACACATGGAGACTGAACAACATGCTCCTGAATGAACACTGGGTCATTCAAGAAATCAAAAGAGAAATCAAAAACTTTCTGGAAGTAAATGAGGATAAGAACACAACATATCAAAACTTATGGGATACAGCAAAAGCAGTACTGAGAGGCAAGTTTATAGCAATAGGTGCCTATATCAAGAAATTGGAAAGGTACCAAATAAATGAGCTTCAAGTGTATCTCAAGGACCTAGAAAAACTGCAGCAAACCAAACCCAAATCTAGTAGGAGAAGAGAAATAATTAAAATCAGAGAAGAAATTAACAGGATTGAATCCAAAATAACATTACAAAAAATCAGCCAAGCGAGAAGCTGGTTTTTTGAAAAAATAAACAAAATTGACACCCCATTGGCCCAACTAACTAAAAAAAAGAAGAGAAAAGACCCAAATCAATAAAATCAGAGATGAAAAAGGAAACGTAACAACAGACACCACAGAAATAAAAAGAATCATCAGAAATTACTACAAGGACTTGTATGCCAGCAAACAGGAAAATCTATCAGAAATGGATAGATTCCTGGACACAGGCAATCTACCAAAATTGAACCATGAAGACATAGAAAACCTAAATAGATCCATAACTGAGACAGAAATTGAAACAGTATTAAAGGCCCTCCCAACAAAAAAAAACCCAGGACCGGATGGATTCACTGCTGAATTCTACCAGACATTTAAAGAAGAACTAATCCCATTTCTTCTCAAACTATTCAGAACAATCGAAAAAGAGGGAATCCTCCCAAATTCTTTCTATGAAGCCAGCATCACCTTAATCCCTAAGCCAGAGAAAGATGCAGCACTGAAAGAAAATTAAAGACCAATATCCCTGATGAACATAGACGCAAAAATCCTCAATAAAATTCTCGCCAATAGAATACAACAACACATCAGAAAAACCATCCACCCAGACCACGTGGAATTTATCCCTGGTATGCAGGGATGGTTCAACATTCGCAAATCAATCAATGTGATTCACCACATTAAGAGACTGCAGAAGAAAAACCATATGATTATCTCAATAGATGCAGAGAAAGCATTCGATAAAATTCAACACTCTTTCATGATGAAAACTCTAAGCAAATTGGGTATAGAAGGAACATTCCTCAATATAATCAAAGCAATTTATAAAAAACCCATGGCCAGCATCCTATTGAATGGGGAAAAGTTGGAAGCATTTCCACTGAGATCTGGCACCAGACAGGGATGCCCACTCTCACCACTGCTATTTAACATAGTTCTGGAAATTTTAGCCAGAGCCATCAGACAAGAAAAAGAAATTAAAGGAATACAAATTGAGAAGGAAGAAGTAAACTATCCCTCTTTTCAGATGATATGATTCGTTACTTAGAGGATCCAAAGAACTCTACTAAGAGACTATTGGAACTCATAGAGGAGTTTGGCAAAGTGGCAGGATATAAAATCAATGCACAAAAATCAACAGCCTTTGTATACACAAGCAATGCCACAACTGAGAAAGAACTGCTAAGATCAATCCCATTCACAATAGCTACAAAAACCATCAAATACCTTGGAATAAACTTAACCAAGCATGTTAAAGATCTCTACAATGAGAATTAAAATCTCTTAAAGAAAGAAATAGAAGAGGATACCAAAAAATGGAAAAATCTTCCATGCTCATGGATTGGAAGAATCAACATCATCAAAATGTCCATTCTCCCAAAAGCAATTTATAGATTCAATGCAATTCCAATCAGGATACCAAAGACATTCTTCTCAGATCTGGAAAAAGTGATGCTGAGATTCATATGGAGGCAAAAGAGACCTCGAATAGCTAAAGCAATCTTGTACAACAAAAACAAAGCCGGAGGCATCACAATGCCAGATCTCAGGACATACTACAGGGCAGTTGTAATCAAAACAGCATGGTACTAGTACAGAAACAGATGGATAGACCAATGGAACAGAATTGAAACACCAGAAACCAACCCAAACCTCTACAGCCAACTTATATTTGATCAAGGATCTAAAACTAATTCCTGGAGCAAGGACAGTCTATTCAATAAATGGTGCTGGGAAAACTGGATTTGCACGTGTAGAAGCATGAAGCAAGACCCCTACCTTACACCGTACACAAAAATCCACTCAACATGGATAAAAGACCTAAATCTACGACCTGACACCATCAAGTTATTAGAGAACATTGGAGAAACCCTTCAAGATATTGGCACAGGCAAAGAGTTTCTGGAAAAGACCCGGAAGGCACAGGCAGTCAAAGCCAAAATCAACTATTGGGATTGCATCAAATTGAGAAGTTTCTGTACTGCAAAAGAAACAGTCAGGAGAGTGAAGAGACAACCGACACAATGGGAAAAAATATTTGCAAACTATGCAACAGATAAAGGGTTAATAACCAGAATCTAAAGAGATCAAGAAACTCCACAAAAACAAAACAAACAAACCACGTAAGAGATGGGCCAAGGACCTCAATAGACATTTTTCAAAAGAGGAAATCCAAATGTCCAACAGGCACATGAAAAAATGTTCAAGATCACTAGCAGTCAGGGAAATGCAAATCAAAACCACAATGAGGTTTCACCTCACCCCGGTTAGAATGGCTCACATACAGAAATCTACCAACAACAGATGCTGGCCAGGATGTGGGGAAAAAGTGACATTAATCCACTGTTGGTGGGAATGCAAACTGGTCAAGCCACTATGGAAGTCAGTCTGGAGATTCCTCAGAAACCTGAAGATAACCCTACCGTTCGACCCACCCATCCCACTCCTTGGAATTTACCCAAAGGAATTTAAATTGGCAAACAAAAAAAGTTGTCTGCACCCTAATGTTTATTTTAGCACAATTCACAATAGCCAAGACCTGGAACCAACCTAAATGCCCATCAACAGTAGACTGGATAAAGAAATTATGGGATATGTACTCTCTAGAATACTATACCGTAGTAAGAAACAATGAAATCCAGTCATTTGCAACAAAATGGAGGAATCTGGAACACATCATGCTGAGTGAAGTAAGCCAGTCCCAAAGGGACAAATACCATATGTTCTCCCTGATCAGTGACAACTGACTGAACACCAAAAAGGAAACCTCCTGAAGTGAAATGGACACTATGAGAAATGGTGACTTGATCAGCATAATGAACAACTTAATACATTATCCCTCTCAGTAGTTTTTTTTGTCTGTTCTACTTAATATGACTGGTTTAATTCTGTAATTAATACACAGTTATTCTTAAGTGTTGAAATTTAACTGAAATGTGATCCCTGTTAAACATAAGAGTGGGAATAAGAGAGGGAAGAGATGTACAATTTGGGACATGCTCAATCTGACTTGCCCCAAATGGTAGAGTTAGAAACATACCAGGGGACTCCAATTCAATCCCATCAAGGTGGCATGTACCAATGCCATCTCCCTAGTCCAAGAGATCAATTTCAGTTCACAATTGATCATAATGAAAGGACTATGTGTCAAAGCGAGCACATAAACAATCTAGTACCTGCTAATACTAACCAATAGAATAAATAAAGGGGAGAGTGATCCAACATGGGAAGTGAGATACTCAGCAGAGTCATAGAATGGCAGATGTCCTAAATAGCACTCTGGCCTCAGAATCAGCCCTAAAGGCATTCGGATCTGGCTGAAAAGCCCATGAGAGTATTTCAGGCATGGAAAGCCAAGACACTCTGGCCAAAAAAAAAAAGGCCTAAATGAAAGATCTCTGTGAGTGAGATCCCAATGGAAAGAACAGGTCTTCAAAGAAGGAGGTACCTTTCTCTGAAGGGAGGAGAGAACCTCCACTTTGAGTATGACTTTGTCTAAACAAGATAAGAGTTGGAGAACTCAAAAGGCTTCCATAGCCTTGGAAACTCATGACTGGAGCATAGGGAGATTACTGATGCCATAAACAGGAGTGTCAATTTGCTAAGTCAACAACAGGAGTCACTGTGCACTTACTCCTCATGTAGGATCTCTGTCCTTAATGTGCTGTACATTGAGATTTAATGCTATAACGAGTACTCAAACAGTATATTTCATTTTGTGCTTCTATGGGGGTGCAAACTGTTGAAATCTTTACTTAATGTATACTAAACTGATCTTCTGTAAAAAAAAAAAGAAATTATCAATTCCCAACCTGACTCTCACTGGGATTAAACATGACAATGGGTCTGATCTAATTTCATCATCATTTAAAAAATCATCTATTATTTTTCACTTTATGTTTCTGTGTGGGAGCAAGCTGTTGAAATCTTAATGTATGCTAAACTGATCTTCTGTATATAAAGAGAATCGAAAATGAATCTTGATGGGAATGGAAGGGGAGAGGGAGTGGGAAAGGGGAGTGTTGCTGGTGGGAGGGACGGTATTGTGGGGGAAGCCATTGTAATCCATAAGTCGTACTTTGGAAATTTATATTCATTAAATTATAGTTAAAAAAAGTAAATCAGAGTAAGAATATGATATTTTGCACAAATATGCAGTGTATGAGTCTTAATTGTGTCATCAAATTTCATGGAAATAAAGGAAATAATAAATTGAAAGTTGCACTGTTTAAGATGCAAACATTACCCAGGGGAGTGCCAGGTTCTCATATGTGGTTCTGGGTCCCAGTACCAGATTCCTGCTCCTGCAGCCCCAGGAATCAGAAATTTATGGAAGATATTTGGGCCCTGTCACTCTAGTGGATGCACCTGATTGTTGTCCTGAAACTGGGCCAGGCTGGGAGGCAGACCTGGCCACAGCGACATTGGAGAAAGTGCAGTGAGTGGGAGCATCTCTCTCTTTTCCTTACTGACTCATGTATGAGAGTTAAACCTTGAGTTACTGAAGGGTCTTTCAAATGTCCTGTTCCCTTCAATGCAGGCAGCAACCCTCATGGCCTTGTCCCCTCCCTAGAGCCCCTCTAATGGGATCACTGGGTGGTGAGGTCCCCACATGCATGATGGGAGGCTCCGTGCATCAAGTATGGAGGGTAAGTTCCACCTAACATGCAGCCTTCAGCTGCTCAGTTGGAGAGACCACACACGCACACCAAGCAGTGCTGGCTCTGCTCACGGCTCTGCAGGAACAGCATCCTCAGCCTCAATACCCCAGACCCTGCTCCTCTGTGTCCACTGAGTAGGAAAGTGATTCACCTGCAGGAGGAAACCATCATGACCCATGTCCTGGTGGGATCCTGTAGAAAATGTTAGTGAGCAGAGTCCACCCCAGACACTGTTCCAGCACTGATCCCCCAAGACACAGAAGTCTGCATCTTCAGGGGATGGCTCCACCCCCAAAGCTGAGGACTGGGGAGAAGAAGCATGGCACGTGGGGAATAGACAGTCGGGACAGAGTCCAGCAGCAGGAGGGAGAGGACCTCGTGGAGGGATGGGCTCTGCTGTGCAGGAGGGTAAGGACAGGTGGAAGGCCACAGAGCTGGGCCCCAGTGCCTGCAGGAGAGCACTGAGTCAGGAGGTCTGATCAGGTCTCCTTGCCCCAGGGACCCCCACACTGACCACCACTGAGTAAAACTAGCACAGGTGCCTGGGAGACGTGGAATGACATCGTCTCTGGGAGTGCATCCAGTGACGACTCCCACCATGAGTGGATTCAACGTCAGGGCCTCATGGAGGGAGCTGAGGTCTCCAGTGCCCCTAACAGGACCACATGGAATGCTGGGAGAAGCCTGCTGGGGGTGGATGTGGTTTGTCCTCACAGCTTCAGTGCTGAGCATGGCCCCAACGTAACAGCACTGGCAGGGGGTGCATGGTCTGGATGTTTACAGAAATAGATTGTTCACTTCTGGGGCATCTGCTATGGAGGAGATCACAGTAGATCTCCTGGGTCCCCAGCTTCAGCACAGAGCACAGTGCTGCTAGAGTCAGCCCTGGTCTCGTCTGACGTCCTGTGTGGGGATGGGGTCCCTCCCATCCGTGTTCACAATGTTAGGATGCCTGATGACTGCCATGCTGTTCACAATATTATGATGGCTGACGGCACAACATTCTCACTCTCTGATCCTGGACTTCGAGCCTCTACAGCTGTGAGCTCAATAAACCTTTTTGCTCCATACACCTCCTATCTTGGGTACTGCATTCTTGTACTAACTGGAAAAGCCTCCCTGGGTGCCCAGAGCCGCCTCAGGTCTCAGATGCTGGGGACCCCAGAGATGTCATTCATTGCTCCAGAAACGACTCCATTTTCTTCATGTGACGTCTTCCCATGATACCAAAATTTCTGCTCGGTGATCGGTGTTAGGGAGAGAATCATCCATCCAGATCGGAATGTAGGAAAGCTTTAGAGGACCACAAACCCCAATTTCTGGACTGGAGCCAGCGATTCACCTCCCACTGCATCTGATCCTGGGTCTGAGTCTCTCGGTGCGTCTTGTGCGCCCCCTTGTGGAGCCACGTGCCCCAGCAGGGAGGTTTGTGTCTGGGTTCACCCTGAGGGCCTTCACACTGTCTCTGGCACAGTAATACAAGGCCGAGCCTGTGGCTGTCAGACTGTTCAGTTGTAGGCAAACTGTGCTCTGGGCGTTATCGCTGGAGATAGTGAATCGGCCATTCGCCCAGCTCGCGTACCATGTGCTACCACCACTACTAATCCATCGGATCCACTCCAACCCTTTCCCTGGAGCCTGGTGGACCCAGCACATTGCATAGCTACTGAAGTCGAATCCAGAGCCTTTGCAGGAGAGTTTCAGGGATCCCCCAGGCGTGACCAGGCCTCCTCCGGACTCCACCAGCTGCTCCTGACACTGGACACCAGCAAACACAGACGTCCTGGTCAGGAAGCTGTCACTCACACTCTCTGTGTCTCTCACTCACGTCCTCTGCCAGACTCAGTGCCCTGCGTTCCCCATCATTACCTTTGAGCACAGCGACCAGGAGAAGCCAGCGCAGCCCTGTCTCCATGGTGAGCGTCTGTGTTGAGTGCGATCACTGAGTGGACACCTGGGAGTCTTGGGGCTGGAGCTCCTGTTCCAGAGCTGCAGGGTGAGGGCTGGGCTGGTTTTCATGGGCAGAGGGAGCCCTATTTGCATGTGCTGCCCCTATATAGCAGGCATGGGGTCAAATGCCTCAGACAGGACAGGGCCCAGGGCAGACGTGGGTGTCCTGGGGTTTTAAGGTGATGGCTATGATAGGATTCTGATCAAGTCAAATTTTACATTATTATTATTTTTAAAAAGTTGAAGGCGAATGCCTCATTTCACTTTAATATGTGTGTACTCTTAATATGCAGTGTTAGCAGTTTCATGTCCTTCATTTTTAAAGTAACCGTTGGTTCATTATTAACTCTTCTAATGATATTGAAACAGTGACAGAGAGAGAAGGAGTGAGAGAAACATAAATGTTGAGACATCTAGGAGTTAGACTTTCTAAAACCTGGAGCAGAAAACTGTGTGTCCCACGTTGGCGGTAGGGTCTCATTCACTTGTAGGGTCATCTACAGTTTCCCATGATGCATTATCAAGAAAGAGTATTGGAATCTGTTAGGCTGGGCTCAAGCAACACTCTGATGGGAACACGGGTGTCTCTAGTGGATACTTAGCCAATTTTGTCCTAGTGCCTGCTGCACACTTTTAAACAGATGAAAGACTGCAAGTGGATTCGTTAACTATGATTTGTTTCTTTATTCATCCATTGCCTTAGTTTAAAACTATTCCTGAACACAGAACACTGTATGTGTTAGTGGTGTGTAGTGTGCTATTGGAATCTGTGTGTCCTAGAAGTGGGCCCAGATCAACTCAGTGTCATGCACATTTCCACCTCCTTTCCATCACTCTGTGTTGGGAGGCCTGGAGGCCTCAGTTCTAGTTATTTGTGGAACATGATCTGGGTTCTAGTGAACTGAGGCAGCCCACTGAGGCACAGAGCATAATTATTCCTCCCTTTGAGTGGTGCTTTGTGCCCTGGTAACAGCTGTCCCCTGTTCCCCCCTCCTCCTCAAGTCTAGTAATCATGACTCTGATTTGAGGTCAAGCACTGGGTATGAAGTCACTGTGCTACAATTCACCCGCAGTCCTGCATTCAGGTAATGCAGCTTTTTTTTTTTTGACAGGCAGAGTTAGACAGTGAGGGAGAGAGAGATACAGAGAGAAAAGTCCTCCTTTTTCCATTGTTTAATCCTCAATAGGTGCTGCGGCCAGCGAGTTGTGGCTGGTGCACCGCGCTGATCTGAAGCCAGGAGCCAGGTGCTTCTCCTGGTCTCCCATGTGGGTGCAGAGCCCAAGGACTTGGGCCATCCTCCACTGCACTCCCAGGCCACAGCAAAGAGCTGCACTGGAAGAGGAGCAACCGGGAGAGCATCCGGCGCCCCGACCGGGACTAGAACCCAGGTGCCGAGCTGCAGGAGGAGGATTAGCCTATTGAGCAGTGGCGCTGGCCTCAGGTAATGCAGCTTTGATTACAATAGTTCAATCTGCAAAAAGCAAGTGTGCATAAAACAGTGAATGGATTCTTTTACATTTGGACATGGAATATTATTCAGTACTAAGAAGGAGGTCATTCTGTCATTACGAAATCGTGGGTCAGGCTGGAGCCTAATATGCTAAAAGAAATAATCCCGGTACATGTGGACACACAGTATGTGACATTAGTTATATATACAGTCCACAAGCTTGAACTCACAGAGGTAGGAAGTGCAAAGGAGATCACTGTCTACCATGACCCAAGGGTTTGTCACCTTCCAGCCCTGTGGGAAACTGGGGCAAGTTCCAGGGTCCTGGTTTCTGGCTGAGCCATCCCAGCCTATACAACCATTCAGGAAGGAAATCTATGGAAGGAAGATTCTCTCTCCATCTGTTGGTCTCTTCCTCTCTTGCTATAACACTGCCTTTCAAACAAAATAAATAGATATTAAAATAAATGAAAGATTAATTATCCATATCATTAGAAGCCTACATGCAAATGTTGAATAAACACAGACAAGTGAATCCCAAGGAAAAAAATCAATTGCTTAAATGCAGTGACTGATAAGGTGGTGACAGGAGCAGCACTCGAGTTAGCATGTGGGATTGCTGCCTCCCATGTCAGGTTCTTTAGTGCTGCATCCTAGTTTGGTTCTGGTGGCCATAGGTGAAGTTCCAAGTACTCCCTTTTGGAGACCTGGACAGAATTCTAAGCCCCTGGCTGTCACATGATCCAATGAAGCAGTTGTAGCCCTCTGGGAATTGACCAGGAGTTAGAAGATCACTGTCAGTCTCAGTCTCTTTGTGGGTTTAGACAAATACATAAAGACAAATTTTAAAATAAAATCTACAAATTTTAAATGTATATTATATCTATAATTTTAAGAAATGATATAAAAGCAAACATATAAAATGCCATAAATCTCAGATCATCATGTATGCACATTTTAGAAGCACAATGAGATGTCCCATCCTTCATGTTAGAATGAGTATTACCAGACAAGCCAGAGCTGACAATTCTTGTGAAGGAAGAGAGATGACCACTCTGGTTGCACAAGGCTGGAGTCAGGTAAATTAGTAAATCCATTATGGAAAGTCATCAAAAACTGAGACTTACAGTTATCACAGGATCTTCAAACAGCATTTTGGGTAGCAGGAATGTGAAATCCCAGGGAGATGTGCATGGGATTCACAGTCTCTATAGAAAATACAACTGCAGTTCCATGTGCAAGTAAAGCAGCGTCGTTCACGAGTGTTCACACATATAATCCAGTGAAATTTTCATGGAAGAAGGAATCAATAATGGAAGAAAAGGGCATGGAACAGAGGAGACATTGGAGCAAGGTCAGAGTTTCAGTCCCACAGGATCCACACACTGAGGATCTACTGTACAGCATGGTGACAGCAGTGAAGTGAATATTGGGTCTACGGAATTCCAAAACAGGAGACAACTGGCCGGCGCCGCGGCTCACTAGGCTAATCCTCCACATGCAGCGCCAGCACCCTGGGTTCTAGTCCCGGTCGGGCGCCGGATTCTGTCCCGGTTGCCCCTCTTCCAGGCCAGCTCTCTGCTGTGGCCAGGGAGTGCAGTGAAGAATGGCCCAAGTCCTTGGGCCCTGCACCCTCATGGGAGACCAGGAGAAGCACCTGGCTTCTGCCTTCGGATCAGCGTGGTGCGCCGGCCTCAGCGCACCAGCCACGGTGGCCATTAGAGAGTGAACCAACGGCAAAGGAAGACCTTTCTCTCTGTCTCTCTCTCTCACTGTCCACTCTACTTGTCAAAAAAAAAAAAAAAAAAAGAAAAAAAAAAAAACCAGGAGACAACTGACATCCTAGCATGGAAACATGTGGATTTTGTGATGAACATGTCAATAAGAATGACAACACATAATTGTACCTCATATTATATATCAAATTAATATTTATCAAACATTTATAAAAATAAAATGGCTAAAACGGAAAATGCTGGTGTTGTGCTTCCCAATGTTTTATGGAGATGATAAATGAAGGCAGTGCACTCAAGGCTTGGCAGCTGGAACCCAGGAGCATGGAACTGCATCAGTGTTCCCACCTTGGTGATGGGGCATCATAGCAGATCCATCATCTACTGTCTCCAGGTGCACTGTCAGTACAAGTATGGGAAAGCGTGCAAATGGGCTGTGTCCAGAATTTTGATATGCAGCCTGGGGCACTCCCTCTGTATATTAAAGAAAGCCTCCAATGGATTGATGATGCCAGTCAGCATAGACATGGAGTGAAGAGCAGGGACTCTGGACACATGGTCTCTGGGACTGGCTCTTCCTGCAGCTGTGATCCAGCCTCAGGACACTGGTCATCATGCTGGAGGCACAGACACAGCTCCCCGTGATGTGGACTCCAGCCCCAGAGTGCACAGCCACTGTGTGTCTCACTTTCTGCTCTCCCTGAACC
This sequence comes from Oryctolagus cuniculus, assembly GCF_051225735.1. NCBI lineage: Eukaryota > Metazoa > Chordata > Mammalia > Lagomorpha > Leporidae > Oryctolagus > Oryctolagus cuniculus. The sequence goes on from NC_142886.1 coordinate 52,572,625, forward strand.
ACAGCAGGTGCAGGGGGTCTCATGACACTGGAGCAGAACCAGATCAGCTGGACGTGCACACCCAACACTTTCCATTCAGTTATGACCTTGACTGCTGATGTCCAGTGCATTTCCCTCCTGAGTTCATGCAGGGAGCCCCACAGGAGTGTCCCAGGACCTAGAGGATGAGGAAGTCCCTGTAGGCTTCCCAGGTGCCTGCAGAAGCTCAGCCTGAGACACAGCTGAGCTGCAGTACATTCCTGAGTGCTGTGACGTTCACACAGGGACCACAGACTGTTCCAGGATTAAAGGGAAATGCAGGTCGGGTTAAAGTCTGCAGAAAGTGAGTGTGGATCACCCACACGTAAAGTCAAAGGTTGGTTCAGTGCACACTTGCTGGTTGTGGCAGGAGAGGGATGAGTGGAATAGTTGCTGTTTAACAGATCAACGACCCTGTCTCAGCTGTCCCTGGTTATACAGGGAAAACTGAAACAGTCCAAAGCTTTCAGTTCCCTGAGGGTGCTGTCCGGAGTCAGGTTGGAAGAGATTCAATAGTGTCCTCAATATTCCCACATCTCTGATCCTGGTGAGCACAGTCACTGTCCATGTACTAAATCGTTCAATTAGGACTTCTTCTTTTTACATCAGACTTTCTCTCCGTCATTGAAGTTGGGAGGGACAGAATCAAAAAGTAGAATTCTTCCCTCAAAACTGTTACAGGAGAGCAAACCCCAATTCCTGACAGGAAACCAGGACTTCATCTCCCTCTGCGCCTGTGCAGGACCAGAATCTGAGCTGAGTGCGTCTTGTGCGCCCCCTGGTGGAGCCGCGCGCCCTTGCAGGAGTTTGGTGTTTTGGCTCAGTGTGAGGGCCCCTCACTGTGTTTCTTGCACAGAAATAGGTGGCCGTGTTCGAGGCTGTCAGACTGGTCATTTTCAGATCCACCGGGCTCGAGGTCTTGGAGATGGTGAATGGACCATTCACCCAGCTCGCGTAGTATGCGCTACCACTACTACTAATGTATCCGATCCATTCCAGTCCCTTCCCTGGAGCCTGGCGGACCCAGCTCACTCCATAGCTACTGAGGGAGAATACAGAGACTGTGCAGGTGAGTGTCAGGGTTCCTCCAGGCGTGACCAGGCCTCCCCCGGACTCCTCCAGCTGCTCCTGGCACTGGACACCTGCAAACACAGACGTCCTGGTCAGGAAGCTGTCACTCACACTCTCTTTGTTTCTCACTCACGATCTCTCCCACACTCAGTGCCCCGCGTTCCCCATCATTACCTCTGAGCACAGCGACCAGGAGAAGCCAGCGCAGCCCAGTCTCCATGGTGAGTGTCTGTGTTCAGTGTGATCACTGAGTGGGCACCTGGAAGTCCTGGGGCTGGAGCTCCTGTTCCAGAGCTGCAGGGTGAGGGCTGGGCTGGTTTTCATGGGCAGAGGGAGCCCTATTTGCATGTGCTGCCCCTAGATAGCAGGCATGGGGTCAGATGCCTCAGACAGGAGAGAGCCCAGGGCAGCCGAGGTGTCCTAGGTTTGTAGGCTGATGGCTATGATATGATTCAGATCATATGATTGTTTATGTTATCATAATTTTAAAAGATTGCAGGCAATGACCTTGTTTCATTCTAATATGTGTGTACCCTTAATATCCAGTGCTAGCAATATCATGTCCCTCATTTATTTAAATAACCATTAGTTCTTTATCATCTATATGAAAGACATTGGTGCAGTGATAGAGAGAGAAGGGGTGAGAGAGGCAGAAATGTAGAGATGGACACAAAAGGTGACAATGGGAGATTTCTGCCTTTGGGTTGACAGTCCAGACATCCCAAATACCTATGACCCCTAGGAGTTAGTCTTTCTGAACCCTGAAGCAAGAAACTGTGTCTGTAATTCCAACGTCGGTGGTAGGGGCTCCTTTGCTTGTAGCATCATCTACAGTTTCCCATAATGCATTATGAGGGAAAATTGTGGGAAGCCGTGAGGCTGGGCTCAGTCAGTTCTCTGACGGGAACACGGGTGTCCCTATTGGGGACTTAGCCAATTTTGTCCTAATGCCTGTTGCCCACTTTTAAACAGATGAAGGACTGCAAGTGGATTTTTTTAAGGTTAACTATGTTTTGTTTCCTTATTCATCCATTGCCTTAAAGTTTAAAAACTCTTTAAACTGTTTAAAACTGTTCCTGAACACAGAACACTGTACATGGTAGTGGGGTTTGTGTGCTACTGGAATGTGCATGGTAGAAATGGGCACAGATGAACTCACTGTCATTCACATTTCCACCTCCTTTCCATCACTCTGTTGGGAGGCCTGGAGACCTCAGTTCTAGTTATTTGTGGAACCTGTCATGGGTTGTGGTGAACTGAGTCAGCCCACTGTGGTGTGGGCAGAATTTTTCCTGCCTTTGGTGGTGCTTTGTGTCCTGGTATCAGCCGTCCCCTGTTCCCCCCTCTTCCCTGTGTCTAGTAATAATGACTCTGAGTTGAGCTCAAGCACTGGGTAGAAGTCACTGTGTCACAATTCACCCCCAGTCCTGTGTTCAGGTTGTAGCTTTGCTCACAATAGTTCAGTCAACAAAGATCAAGTGTGCATAAAACAGTGAATGGATTCTTTCCCATTTGGACATGGAATATTATTCAGTATTAAGAAGGAGGTTGTTCTGTCACTAGGAAATGTGGGTCAACCTGGAGCATACATACTAAAAGAAATGATCCAGGTACATGTGGACACACAGTATGTGACATTAGTTATATATGCAGTCCACACGCTTGAACTCACAGAGGTAGGAAGTGCAATGGTGATCACTGTCAACCATGACCCAAGGGTTTGCCACCTTCCGGCCCTGTGGGAATCTGGAGGAAGTTCCAGGCTCCTGACTTTAGGCTCAGCCATCTCCAGTCTTAGATACATTCATGAAGGAAACCTGTGGAAGGAAGATTCTCCCTCCATCTGTTTGTCTCTTCCTCTGTTGCTATAACACTGTCTTTAAAATAGAATAAATAGATACTTAAAATAAATTGAAGATTAATTATACATATGATTAGGGGCCTGTTTCCTAATGTTCCAAGATCTCAAGCAACTGAATCCCAAGGGAAGAAATGAATTGTTTACATTCAGTGATGATAAGGTAGTGACAGGAGCAGCACTGGAGTGAGCCTGTGGGATTCCTGCTCCTGTATCAGGATGCTTAGTGCTGCGTCCTACTTTGGTTCCAGTTTCAGATTCCTGCCTAAGCACACCCTGGGAGGCTGTAGATGAGGTTCAAAGTAGTCCCACGTGGGAGACCTGGACAGAATTACAAGCACCTGGCTGTCACCTGACCCAGCTGAATCTTTTGTAGCCATCTGGGAAGTGACGCAGGAATTAGAAGATCACTGTCAGTCTCAGGCTCTCTGTGGTTTTGGACAAATACATAAAGACAAGGTCTCAATTAAAATGATAAATTTTAAAATTTATATCATTTCTATAAATTATTAAAAGAAGATATATAGACAGACATATAAAATGCTATCAATTTGGGACCATCATGTATGTCCATGTTCGAAGCACATTGAGACATCGCATTGCTCCTGTTAGAATGGCTATTATCAGACATACCAGAGCTGACATGTTTTATGGAGGTAGAGAGAGATGATAACCCTGGTACAAGTCTGTGTCAGGTTAATTAGTAAAACCGTTATGGAAAAGCATCAAAAACTAGAAATAGAATTATTACATGATCTTCAAGCACCATTGCACGGTACAATGAATATGAAATCCCAGGGAGGTGTCCACGGAATCTGCAGTCAGTCGGAAAGAAAAAAAGTAGAATTATTCCCTGAAAAGTGTTAAAGGAGAGGAAACCTCAATTCCCTGACCTGAAACCAGGGCTTCATCTCCCTCTGCACCTGTGCAGGACCAGAATTTTGGTTCAGTACATCTTGTGCGCCCCCTGGTGGAGCCTCACTTCCCTGCAGGGAGGTTTGTGTCTGGGCTCAGCCTGAGGACCCTCACTGTGTCCCTTTCACAGAAATAGACTGTTCATTTGCAGAGAAACCGTGTTCTGGGCGTGTTGCTGGAAATGGTGGATCGGCTTCTCACCCAGCTCGCGTAGTATGTGTTACCACCACTACTAATGATTCTGATATATTCCAGCTCCTTCCCTGGAGCCTGGCGGACCCAGCCCATGCTGTAGCTACTGAGGGAGAATCCAGAGGCTGTGCAGGTGAGTGTCAGGGATCCTCCAGGGTTGACCAGGCCTCCTGCGGACTCCTCTAGCTGCTCCTGACACTGGACACCTGCAAACACAGATGACATGGTCAGGGCACTGTCACGCACACTCTCTGTGTCTCTCACTCACGTCCTCTCCCAGACTCAGTGCCCCATGTTCTCCATCATTACCTTTGAGCACAGTGACCAGGAGAAGCCAGCGCAGCCCAGTCTCCATGGTGAGAGTCTGTGTTGAGTGCGATCACTGAGTGGACACCTGGGAGTGCTGGGGCTGGAGCTCCTGTGCCAGAGCTGCAGGGTGAGGGCTGGGCTGGTTTTCATGGCCAGAGGGAGCCCTATTTGCATGTGCTGCCCTTAGATAGCATTCAGGGGGTCAGACGCCTCAGACAGGACAGGGCCCAGGGCAGACGAGGGTGTCTGGCGTCTTAAGTAGCCGATTAATGCCATGAGACCTGGAAATTGTTGTGAGATAATGGACAGAAAAGCATTTCATTCATCTTTTTAAAATTTATATAAATATATATTTATTTATTTGGAGGTAGAGTTATAGACAGTGAGAGAGAGACACAGAGAGAAAGGTCTTCCTTCTGTTTATTCCCTCCCCAAATGGCAGCTACAGCCAGCGCTGTTCCAATCCAAAGAGATGAGCCAGGTGCTTCTTCCTGGTCTCCCATGTGGGTGCAGGGGCACAAGAACCTGGGCCATCCTCCACTGCCCTCCTGGGCCACAGCTCAGAGTTGGACTGGAAGAGGAGCAACTGGGACTAGAACCTGACACCTGTATGGGATGCCGGCACCGCAGAGAGAGGATTAGCCAAGTGAGCCCTGGCTTGGGCCCTTAATTTATATTTTGAACATTTATTTATTTATTTGAAAGTCAAAGTTACACACAGAGAGAACTAGAGGCAGAGAGAGATAGAGAGAGTGAGAGAGAGAGAGAGAGATGGAGAGAGACACGCAGAGAGAGAGCGCAATCGTCTTTCCTCTGGTTCACTTTCCAATTAGTCACAACAGCTAGACCTTAACGACTTGGAAGCTAGGAGCCAGGAGCTTCTTCCAGATCCCCATGCGGGTACAAGGAACCAAGGAATTGGGCTGTCTTCTACTGCTTTCCCTGGCTGTAGCAGTGAGCTGGATTGGAAGTAGAGCAGCTGGGACTTGAACCGGTGCACATGTGGGATGCCAGTACTGCAGATTTGGTCTGCAACATACTATGTCCCAGCACTGGCCCCACCTTTACGTTTTTACCCTCCGGACACAGGGCCTGAGGTGGAGAGGCTGGTTCTTGAGCCATCACTCCAACACAGGGTGTGGGCTCCCAACAAGGGCTCAGCTCACTGCACAACAGTGCCTGCCCCTGTGTTGTGTCTGCACAAGCACAGAAATGTGATACTGGCATGAGTGATACCTCCCTTGAACACGTGCACAGTTACTGAAGGAATCACAGACAGGCTGCGCTGTGTCCAGGGGCTCTAGTCTGGTAGGAGGCACCTCCACACTCTACACCTCTGTTCCTCACACAGGACTTCCTACTCCACCTAACAGCTCCAGGAGCGATGTGCGCTCTGTACCGTCATTGGTTGTGGTTGTCCAGATTACCTAATGAATTTGTTAATGTGCTGTGAAGGGTTGAAATAGTGAGTTTTTTGTGTATATGATGTTAAATTGTGACTGGGTAGGATTTATGTAAGAGCAGTCTTTGAAGATACTGGCACATGAATGTGTTTCTTCCAAATTTGAAGTCGAATGTCATTGAAATAACTTTTTATTTTCAAAAAAAGCAATTCATGGCTTTTTAGGTTTTCATGTGTGTGTTAAGAATTGAGCACACATCAAAACACCTGTGTGCTGGATATTAACACCAATGAAATATCAGTTATGGACAAAAAAGTGCCAGTCCGTGAACTCCCACCCCAAAAGTTCACCAGTCTCATACTTTAGCTGGTGTGTGGCACATTGGGTTAAAGCCCTGGCCTGAAGCGCCGGCATCTCAAATGAGCGCCGGTCTAGTCCTGGCTGCTCCTCTTCCCATCCAGCTCTCTGCTATGGCCTGGGAAGCAGTAGAAAATGGCCCAAGTCTTTGGGCCCCTGAATCTACATAGGAGACCCCAAGAAGCTCCTGGCTTTTGCCTTCGGATCGGAACAATTTTGGCCATTGTGACCAACTGGGGAGAGAACCAGTGGATGGGAGACCTCTCTCTGTGTGTCTCTACCTCTCTCTGTAACTCTGTCATTTAAACAAATAAAGTAAATAAAATAAACCTTTTTTAAAAATTGCCAAATCCTGCTGTTGCTTACAGGGAATACGAAGTCTGAGGGATGTGTCCAAGCGATCTGAGGGCGCCATGTCTAGACCTTTGCAGTCCCATCTCCAACTACAGTGACCTCATTCACAAGTTAGTTCATGAACATGGAGCACATTTGCTGGATTCTGTTTTTGACAGAGAGATGCACAGGGGACCAGGTTTCATGCAGGTGCATCTGAGTGTGGTGTTCCACATGCTGGTGTCTGTCTGTCTGTTCTTCACAATTTCTCTGCTGGGCAATTTGCTTCCCAATGCTGTCGAGTTGTGATAGATACAGAGGCAGCCCCACATGTTGAAAGTGTGTGGTGAGTGCGACTCACCTGTGCCTCTCAACTCTTCATCACAACTACGCCAAGAGCAAATATGACATCCCACAGTGCTGTCCACTGCTCCTGTGTCACCCTGCTCTGGCCCACCTCCTCCAGTCACATTAAGGCCTGAGCCCTTTTGGGCTCCTTCACAACAGATTTCATCCAGTTCAGTGCTGAGCATCATGTAGGTTTGCCAGGGGCAGAAGTTGAAGGCACTGAGTTTGCAGGTCCTGTAGGGCACAGGTGAATGAGGGTTTCTTAGTTTTTAACCAAAATATCTGAAAATCTGATAAGAGTAAAACTGAAATAAATTAGAGTAAGTATATTGTATTTTGCACAAATGTGCAGCACATTAATCTTAACTCTGTTATCAAATTTCATGGATATAAGATAAATAATAAAATGAGTTGCATTGTTTAAGATGTGCACCTCCCCCAAGGGAGTAAAAGGGTCTCACATGTGACTCTGGCACCCAATACCAGGTTCCTGTTCCTGCAGCCCCAGGAACCACAAATGTATGGGAGGGTCTCTCTAAGGTTCATAGTCCCTTCAATGCAGGCAGAACCTTCATGGCCTTCTCCCCTCCCTAGAGCCCTCTCAATGGGATCACTGGGTGGTGAGGTCCCCACATGCATGATGGGAGGCTCCGTGCATCAAGTATGGAGGGTAAGTTCCACCTAACATGCAGCCTTCAGCTGCTCAGTTGGAGAGACCACACACACACACCAAGCAGTGCTGGCTCTGCTCACGGCTCTGCAGGAACAGCATCCTCAGCCTCAATACCCCAGACCCTGCTTCTCTGTGTCCACTGAGTAGGAAAGTGATTCACCTGCAGGAGGAAACCATCATGACCCATGTCCAGGTGAAATCCTGTAGAAAATGTTAGTGAGCAGAGTCCACCCCAGACACTGTGCCAGCACTGATCCCCCAAGACACAGAAGTCTGCATCTTCAGGGGATAGCTCCACCCCCAAAGCTGAGGACTGGGGAGGAGAAGCATGGCATGTGGGGAAGTGACAGTCAGGACAGGGTCCAGCAGCATAGAGAGAGAGGACATGGTGGACAGGGTGGGCTCTTCCTCTGCAGGAGGGTAAGGACAGGTGGAAGGGCCACACTGCTGGGATCCAGTGCCTGCAGGAGAGCACTGAGTCAGGAGGTCTGATCAGGTCTCCTTGCCCCAGGGACCCCCACACTGACCACCACTGAGTAAAACTAGCACAGGTGCCTGGGAGATGTGGAATGGTGTCGCCTCTGGGGAGTGCATCCAGTGATGACTCCCACCATGAGTGGATTCAACGTCAGGGCCTCATGGAGGAAGCTGAGGTCTCCAGTGCCCCTAACAGAATTATACGGAATGCTGGGAGCAGCCTGCTGGGGGTAGATGTAGTTTGTCCTCACAGCTTCAGTGCTGAGCATGGCCCCAACATAACAGCACTGGCAGGGGGTGCACAGTCTGGATGTTTACATGGAAAGCATGGAATAACCAGGATCTGACATCAGATGCAAAGTCCATTGTACAACTACTAGAAGGAAACATAGGGCAGAATCTCCCTGATAGTGGTCTGTCCATGATTTCCCTTTTAGATCTCCAGAGTTCAGGCAACGTAAGAAAACCTCTTCAGATGATGCTGCATAAACTACAGAGCTTCTCTACTGCAAGTGGACCGATGAGACGTGAGCAGCCTACACACACATGGAAGCAACTATTTTCATATAGAACGTATGATCAGTAGCCTGTATCCCAAAGGAATAAAAGGACTGTCTGCATGAGCTGTGTTTAAAACTGGCCCTGAGTCTTCTAAAGTCTCAGAATACCTGTTTTACACAACTGGCTTCATCCTGAACAACAGGTTCTGTGTCTCAGGCCTACAATGCGTGTGAAAGGAAACCTCCCTCCTCTGCCTGTGGCAGAGTGTGTCCTCAAAGGTGTGTGTGTTTTGGAGTGATTCCAGGGTGACTGTGGGAGAAGTGGGGGAGCTCTGCGAGTGAGGCCTAGTGGGATTTGTTCACTTCTGGGGAATCTGCTCTTGGAGGAGATCACAGTAGATCTCCTGGGTCCCCAGCTTCAGCACAGAGCACAGTGCTGCTAGAGTCAACCCTGGTCTCGTCTGATGTCCTGTGTGGGGATGGGGTCCCTCCCATCCCTGTTCACAATATTAGGATGCCTGAACACTGTATGATGTTCACAATATTAGGATGCCTGAAAACTGTATGATGTTCACAATATTTGCATGCCTGATGGCACATCATTCTCACTGTCTGATCCTGGACGTCAGCCTCTACAGCTGTGAGTTCCACACGCCTCCCCTCTGGGGTACTACATTTGGAACCAACATGCGGAAAACAAAACAAAACAAAACAAAACAGGTGCATAGCAACATACTAGCCACTCATCTGTTCCCACCTGAAACAGAGACTCTCCTTTGTCTCCAAATTTAGACAGAGCCACTCCAAATTAGTCATTTCTACTTCAGCTGAGAGAATTGCTTCAGTTTCTGTAAGAATCCTACATGAGAGAACAATTGCATTTTTGCAGGAGACATTTTGTAAACACATGGGGTTGATGCAGTTATCCTGGTGAAGAGCAGAAAATTTGTTCATTCCTGGTGATGATAAAGTTGAGAGTTGAAGGACAATTTTGCTTCCACAGAAGGAGGAGCATGGCTGAGAACAGGTGCAGGCAGTCCCTGGAGGAAGGAGTCGGTGTCTCTGGACACACAGTCTCTGGGGCAGGCCCTTCATGCAGCAGGGATGCAGCTTCAGGGTTGGATCATGGGTGGGCTCACAGGGACACAGTCCAGAACCACCTGGACTCTAGTGCAGACTTCACTGGGCTTTCCCACCTGCTGGTCTCCCTGAGATGGAGACAAGGCCAGCAGAGTGTGGGGAACAAGACCTCTCCACACCCAGTGTTTTCCATGAGTCTGAGCCCTTGCACTACCAACGGCCACCTCTGCTTGCAAATGAGAGCAGGTCCGGGGATCCCAGGAGACGTGAGTGAGGAAGAGCAAGCAGGATTTCTAGGAGCCACAGCCTGAGCCACCCCTGAGCTGCAGGTTAATCCTTGACCTGGGGTTTGGACCACGTGGACCTCAACCTGTGAGTTCAGGGTGAGGAAGTGAAAGGGAGACGAGGGCACAGCTGCAGAGAATGGACATGGGAGCCCCAGGGACCAGGACCACGGGGTCAGCTCTGTCCCTCGGGGGCCCAGCTGTGCAGGAGGGGAGGGCATGGATGTGAAACACTGCAGCATCCATAGCCCCTGACCGGCTCTACACTGCCCCTGGGCTCTCAGCAGGGTCCCAGATGACGTCATCAGAGAATTCCACGGAGAGCTCCTCTTTGATTTGGACAGGAAAAGACTCCCCGGGTGCCCAGAGCTTAGTCAGGTCTCAGATGCTGGGGACCCCAAAGATGTCATTCATTCTTCCAGAAACGACTCCATTTTCTTCATGTGACGTCTTACCATGATACCAAAACTTCTGCTCAGTGATCGGTGTTAGGGACAGAATCATCCTTCCAGATCGGAACGTAGGAAACAGTTACAGGACCACAAACCCCAATTTCCTCAGGAGGACCAGGGATTCACCTCCCACCACATCTGGGAATGGGTCTGAGTCTGCTCAGTGCGTCTTGTGCGCCCCCTGGTGGAGCCGCGCGCCCCTGCAGGCAGGTTTGTGTCTGGGCTCAGCCTGAGGGCCCTCACTGTGTCTCTGGCACAGAAATAGGTGGCCATGTCCGCTGTTGTTGGACTGTTCATTTGCAGATTCACCGTGTTCTGGGCGTGGTGAATTGGCCATTCACCCAGCTCGCGTAGTCTGTGCTACCACTACCAGCATAAATGCATCCAATCCACTCCAGCCCCTTCCCTGGAGCCTGGCGGACCCAGCTTACTCCAAAGCTACTGAGGGAGAATCCAGAGGCTTTGCAGGAGAGTTTCAGGGATCCCCCAGGCTTGAACAGGCCTCTCCCGGACTCCACCAGCTGCTCCTGACATTGGAAACCTGCAAACACAGATGTCCTGGTCAGGACACTGTCACTCACACTCTCTGTGTCTCTCACTCACGTCCTCTCCCAGACTCAGTGCCTCGCGTTTCTCATCATTACCTTTGAGCACAGCGACCAGGAGAAGCCAGCGCAGCCCAGTCTCCATGGTGAGCGTCTGTGTTGAGTGCGCTCACTGAGTGGACACCTGGGAGTGCTGGGGCTGGAGCTCCTGTGCCAGAGCTGCAGGGTGAGGGCTGGGCTGGTTTTCATGGGCAGAGGGAGGCCCTATTTGCATGAGATGCCCCTATATAGCCAGCCCTGGAGTAGACGTCTCAGACAGGACAGGGCCCAGGGCAGATGTACATGTCCTGTGGGTGTAGGCTATGATAGGATTCGGATCATATGAATTTTTTATGTTTTATTGTTTTTTCATTTTAGTATGTGTGTACCCTTAGTATCCAGTGTTAGCAATATCATGTCCTTCATTTTTTAAATAACAATTGTTTCATATTATCTATTGACATCTATATCATCTATATGAAAGACATTGGAATAGTGATAGAGAGAAGGGGTGAGAGAAACACAAGTGTAGTGATGGACAGCAAAGATGAAAATGGGAGATTTCTGCCTTTGGATTGACAGCCCCAAACTCCCCAAATGCCTACAACATCTAGGAGTTAGCCTTTCTAAAACCTGGAGCCCAGAACTGCGTCTGTGTTTCCTTTGTCGGTTGTAGGGGCTCTATCGCTATAGCGTCATCTGTAGTTTACCATGATGTGTTATCAGGAAAAAGTGTAGGAAGCCGTGTGGCTGGGCTCAAGAAGCACTCTGATGGGAACACGGGTGTCCCTAGTGGGGACTTTGCCAATTTTGTCCTAATGCCTGCCGCCCATATTTACACAGATGAAAGACTGCAAGTGGATTCATTTAAGGATACTATGTCTTGTTTCCTTATTCATCCATTACCTTATTTTAAAACTGTTCATTAACACAGAACACTGTATGTGTTAGTGGTGTGTAGTGTGCTATTGGAATCTGTGTGTTGTAGAAATGGGCACAGATCAACTCACTGTCATTCACATTTCTACCTCCGTTCCATCACTTTGTGTTGGGAGACCGGGTGTCCTCAGTACTGCTTATTTGTGGAACATGTCGTGGGTTGTAGTGAACTGAGTCAGCCCACTGTGGTGTGGGCAGAATTATTCCTTCCTTTGAGTTGTGCTTTGTGCCCTGGTATCAGCCATCCCCTGTGTTCCCCCTCTTCCCTGTTCTGTAACCATGACTCTGAGTTCAGCTCAAGCACTGGGTATGAAGTCACTGTGTCACAATTCACCTGCAGTCCTGGGTTCAGGTAATGCAGCTGTGTTCACAATAGTTCAGTCTACAATAAAGCAAAATGTGCATAAAACGGTGAATGCAGTCTGTTACATTTGACATGGAATATTACTCAGTGTTAAGAAGGAGGTTGCTCTGTCATTAGGAAATCATGGGTCAGCCTTGAGCATAATATGCTAACAGAAATAATGCAGGTACATGTGGACACATAGTATGTGACATTAGTTATATATGCAGTCTACAAGCTTGAACTCACAGAGGGAGGAAGTGCAATGGAGATCACTGTGTACCATGACCCAAGTGTTTGTCTCCTTCCAGCCCTGTGGGAAACTGCAGGAAGTTCCAGGCTCCTGACTTCATGCTTTTGCAGCCCCAACATTGTAACCATTCAGGAAGTGAAGCAACGGATTGAGATTCTCTATCTGTTGGTCTCTTCCTCTCTTGCTATAACACTGACTTTAAAATAAAATAAATAGATACTTAAAATAATTGAAGATTAATTATACATATGATTAGGAGCCTATTTCCTAATGTTGAATGATCTCAAGCAACTGAATCCCAAGGGAAGAAATCAATTGTTTAAATGCAGTGATGATAAGGTGGTGACAGGAGCAGCACTGGAGTGAGCCTGTGGGATTCCTGCCTCCCCTGTCAGGATGCTGAGTGCTGTGTCCTAGTTTGGTTCCAGTGTCATGTTCCTGCCTAAGCACACTCTGGGAGGCCATAGGTGAAGTTCCAAGTACTGCCATGTGGACACCTGGACAGAATTCCAAGCACCTGGCTGTCACCTGACCCAGCTGAATCTTTTGTAGCAATCGGAGAAGTGACCAGGAATTGGAAGATCACTGTCAGTCTCAGTCTCTTTTTGGACACATACATACATACAAATTTTAAAATAAGTGAAATAATATCTATAAACTTTTAAAGACGTTATATAAAGGGAAACATACAAAATGCTGTAACCCTGGGAACAGCATGCATATCCCTGTTAGAAGCACAATGAGACATCCCATCCCTCCAGGTAGAATGAGAATTACCAGACAATCCAAGGCTGACAATTCTTGGGGAGGCAGAGTGAGACGACAACCCTGGGACAAGGCTGGGGTCAGGAAAATTAGTAAAAATGTTATGGAAAATCATCAAAAACTGACAAGTACAATTACCACAGGATCTACAAACACCATTTCTGGGTAGAAGGAACATGATATCCCTGGAGGTGTCCAGTGGATCCACAGTCACTGTGGCAAAAACATCTGCAGTTCCATGTTCAATTAAAGCAGCGCCAATCTCAATAGTTCACACATATAATCCATGGAATTTTCATGGAAGAAAGAATCAACAATGGAACAAATATACAAAGCTACATTTTACCAGGAGTTTATATGGCAGTAAAGTGGAAGAAATTCTGTATTTTGGACAACTTGGATGATCCTAGAGAATAATGTCCAAGGATAATGTGTCAGGATAAGTACACTCTGAAAACCATCAAGGCCAAGAAGACAAATAATATGAGATGCTGGTTACATGAGATAAAAAGGATGAACTCACAGAGGCAGGATACAATGGTGAGACCAAAGTCTGAGCGAGGGAGGAGCAGAGGAGACGCTGTTCAAGGTCAGAGTTTCAGCCCGACAGGGTCCACACATTCAGTGATCTATTGCACAGGATGGTGACAGCAGTGAAGGGAATATTGTGTCTGTGGAATTCCAAAACAGGAGACAAATGCCATTCTACCATGGAAACATAGGGTTTTCTGATGAGCTTGTCAATAAATCTGTGCTCTGGGCGTTGTTTCTGGAGAACATGAATCGGCCATTCACGGAGTTTACATAGTATGTGCTATCACCATTATAACCATTAGCTGCGATCCACTCCAGCCCCTTCCCTGGAGCCTGGCGGACCCAGTCCATTGCATGGTTAGAGTGTGAATCCAGAGGCTTTGCAGGAGACTACTAACAGAAACAAACTGCCAACTACAGGGCTCATAGCACGTGCAACAAATAATGGAGAAAAATATACTCCACTACTACATGCCATTTATGAAAAATCACTGGTGCATTTATACACTGAGAACAAATTTGCAGAAAATGGAGAAAACATCACAGTGGTTTAGCATGTGAATCTTCCACCTGTGATGCCTACATCCCATACTGCTGTCTGTTCTTATTCCAGCTGCACTTCCAATCATCTCTTGTTGATGCACCTGGGAAAGCAGACAAGCATGGCCCAAGTGATTGGGCCTCTGCACCCATGTGGGGACTGGGAAGAAACTCCTGGCTCTAGATGTCAATGTCATTTGGGGGAGTAAACCAGCAGATGGGAGAATTTGTCTCTGGGTCTTTCCCTCTCTCTGTGTAACACTGACTTTCAATAAATAAATAAATATTTTCTAAAAGATTGCATATGTAGTATCAACAAACTTTTAAAGTCCTGGAGGAAATTTATCAACAGGCTGAATGATGTCCACATAACAATATTATTGTTTTTCAATTTTGAATTTATTTTTTATTTTTTAAAATTTATTTTTAAGGAATAAAAATGTCATAGTACAACTTTAGGAATATGGATATTCTTCCCAGCATTTCTGCCCTCCCACTTACATTCCCACCACCTTTCTCATCCCTCTCCACTTGCCAGTTCAGTTTTCCAATAAGACTCATTTTAAGTTGGTACACAGATTCAAGATCAAGATCCATCATCAAGATTCACTTGAGTTGCTACACAGAAAACCAGCTGTATACTATGTAAAGATTTAAACACACACACACACACACACATAACAAAAACTGTTTGAGAACTGGTTTTACAGTTAACTCTCAAAGTAGAACTCATTGAGGATGGAGGTCCTGCATGGGGAGTTAGTGCACAGTGAGACCAGTTGTTAATTTAACAATAAACACTCTTACGTATGATGTCAGTGACCACCTGAGACTCTTGACATGAGCTGCTTGGTATATGGAAGCCTTTTGAGTCCACAAACTCTGATAGTATTTGGACAAGGCCATGAGCAAAGTGGAAGTTCTCTCCTCCCTTTAGAGAAAAGTACCTCCTTCTTTGAGGCCACTTCTACTGCCTGAGGTCTCAGTCACAGAGATCCTTTAGGCAGAACATTTTTGCCACAGTGTCTTGGATTTCATGCCTGAAATGTTCTCATGGGCTTTTCAGCCACACCAGAAAGACTGAAGGGCTGATTATCAGGTCAGAGTGTTACTTAAAGCGATTATCATTCTATGAGTCTGCTGTGTAGACTTCTCCTCATGTTGGAACATTCTCTCCTTTTAAATTCTATCTCTTCTTATTACCAGGCACTTGATCCTATTTATATGATCACTTTAACACTCAATCCTATCTATGTGTTCACCTTACACTTAATGTAATCACTTTAATTAAGCTTAATGGGACTTGGAGTCCCACAACAAATTTTTAAATTGTGTGTTTAGAAGTAAGTCCATAGGAATGTATGCACTTTACAGTTAAAAAATTCCTCCTCCTGCTCTTACTCCCATTCCTATTTTTTACTGAGATCAATTTTCAATTGACTGTATGTGCATACGATGGACTGAATGTTACATAAATTCTTCAACAAATAGTAGGAAGAAAAATAAACAAACAAAAAACAAACAAACAAAAAACTGTCCCTCGACAGTCAAGAGAAGGGCAGCTCAAGTCTTCCCTTCTCGAAGTGTCAATTTCACTTACCTAGGTTTCCTTTTGGGTGCTCTATTAGGTCTCACCTATCAGGAAGAACATGTGGTATTTGTCCCCGGGGTACTGGCCTTTTTCACAAAGTATGATCTTTTCCAGATTCATGCATTGTGTTGCGAATAACCGGATCTTACTGTTTTTACCACTGTGTAGTATTCCATAGTGTACACATCCCATAATTTCTTTATCCAGTTGTTGGTTGATGAGCATTTGGGTTGAATCCATATCTTAGCTATTGTGAATAGAGCTGCAATAAGCATGGAGGTACAGGTATCTCTTGTGTGTAGTGAATTCATTTCCCTTGGGTAAGTTCCCAGGAGGGGGATTCCTGGGTCATATAAGGTAGGACTATATATTCAGATTTTTGAGATATCTCCATAGTGTCTTCCATAGTGGCTTTACCAGTTTGCATTCCCACCAACAGTGGATTCAGGCACCTTTCCCCACAACCTCGCCAGCATTTGATGTTTGTTGATTTCTGTATGAAGCCATTTTAGCTGGGGTGATGTGAAACCTCCTTGTGGTTTGATTTGCATTTCCCTGACAGCTAGTGACGCTGAACATTTTTTCATGTGTCTGTGTTGGCCATTTGGACTTCCTCTTTAAAAATGTGTAAGTCCTTGGTCCATCTCTTAACTGGGTTGTTTGTTTTGTTTTTGGAATTACTTCATCTCTTTGTAAATTCTGGTTATTAATCCATATCCGTTGCATAGCTTGCAAATAATTTCGCACATGCTGTCAGATGCCTCTTCACTTGCCTGAGTGTTTCTTTTACCACACAGAGAATTCCCGATTTAATCTAATCCCATTTATTAATTTTGGCTTTGACTTCCTATGTCTCTGAGGTCTTTTCCAAGAACTCTTAACGTGTGCCAGTGTCTTGAGGGCTTCCCTAATGTTCTCTACTAATTGGATGGTGTGGGATCATAGGTGTTTATCTTTAATCCTTGTTGAGTGGATTTTTGTATAAGGTGTAAGATAGGGGTCTTAGCCGGCACCGTGGCTCACTAGGCCAATCCTCTGTCTTGCAGCGCCGACACACCGGGATCTATTCCCAGTCAGGGCGCCGGATTCTGTCCCGGTTGCCCCTCTTCCAGGCCAGCTTTCTGCTGTTTCCAGGGAGTACAGTGGAGGATGGCCCAAGTGCTTGGGCCCTGCACCCCATGGGAGACCAGGAGATGCACCTGGCTCCTGCCATTGGATCAGCACAGTGTGCTGGCCACAGCATGCCTGCCTAGGTGGCCATTGGAGGGTGAGCCAACGGCAAAGGAAGACCTTTCTCTCTGTCTTTCTCTCTCTCACTGTCCACTCTGCATGTCAAAAAATAAAAATAAAAATAAAAATAAAAATAAATAAAAAGTGAAAAGGAATCTGAAGATTACCTGTACATTTTAATGACATAGTTGTGGTATGAAAAAATGATCTTGCTAAAATAGCCAAGCTACCATGTGATTCACAGATTCAATGTATTTCCTGTCAAACACCCTGTATTCTTCACAGGAAGAGGAATAAAATTCTGGAATTCACAAGAAAATTTCAGGGTAATGATGACTGAACAGTCTTGAGAAAAATAGCAAAGCAGGAGGCTTTCATCCTAGCTAAGCTGAAATCAGACCTGGTGCTGAGATAACATAGACACCCACAGCCATGGAGCACAACAGAAATGTAGAAATAAAAAAAACACATTCTCAGAAAACTGATTGCATGCATGGTGCCACACACAGAATGGGGGATGGGTATTCTGTCATACATGGGGTTGGGGAAACTTGAATGCACTTGAAAATAATTCAATTATGTGGTCATATCACACCAGATACAGAAACAGAGTAAGCTTGAAAAATACCTAAAAAGCAAGACCTGAGACTGTAAAGTTCTAGAAGAAAACACTGGACAAAAGCAAGCTGACATTGGTTTGGGCAATGACATTTTGATAATCTCCAAAGTACAGGTAACCAAGCAAAAATAGGCAAAAGATAATGGATCCGACTACAGAGCTCCTGTGTAACAAAGAGAGTGATTGAAGAACCAGGAGTCACCTGCAGTTGGGCAGAAAGTATTTTCCGATCACACCCGTGGGGGCCAATGTTGTGGCCCTGCAGGTTAAGCTGCCATACCTACTATGCATGCATCACACAGGAGCATGGGTTCAGATTCTGCTTGCTCCACTTCAAATCCAGCTCCCTACTAATGGATCTGGGTCAATGATGACCCAAGTATTTGTCCCCTTCAAGCCATGTGGGAAACCTAGAGAATGTTCCTGGGTCCTGGCTTCAGCCTCAGCCATTTCCAGCCTTTGCAGCCATTCAGGAAGGAAACCAGTGGATGGAAGATTCTCTCTTCATCTCTTTGGGTGTTTCTCTCTTGCTATAAACTGCCTTTGAAATAAAAGATATTTAAAGTAAATTACAGATACTTACGCATATGCTTAGGAGCCTAGATCCAAATGTTGAATGACATCTTACAACTGAATCACAAGGGAAGAAATCAATTGTTTAAATGTAGTGACTGATTGGCCAGCGATGCAGCTCACTAGGCTACTCCTCCACCTGCTGTTCTGGCATTCCGGGTTCTAGTCCCGGTCAGAGTGTCAGATTCTGTCCTGGTTGCTCCTCTTCCAGTCCAGCTCTCTGCTGTAGCCCGGGAAGACATTGTAGGATGGCCCAAGAACTTGGGCCCTGCACCCGCATGAGAGACTGGGAGGAGGCGCCTGGCTCCTGGCTTCAGATTGGCACAGCACGCTGGCTGTAGCGGCCATTTGCGGGGTGAACCAATGGAGGGAAGACCTTTCTCTCTGTCTCTCTCTCTCTCACTGTCTAACTCTGCCTGTCTAAAAAAATGTAGTTACTGATAAGGTGGGTGACAGGACTGGCCTTGAAGGTATCACGTGGGATTCCTGCCTCCCGTTTCAGGATGCTTAGGTTTATGTCCAAATTTTGGGTCTATTTCAGACTCTTGCCAATGTGCACTCTGGGAGGCAGTATGAGAAGTCTGAGTTAATCCCATGTGTGAGACCTGCACTGAAATCATGCACCTGGCTGTGATCTGACTGAATCCAGCTTTTATGGGCATCTGGGAAGTTACCCAGGATTCAGTAGATCACTGTCTGTCAGTCTCTGTTGCTTTGTCTTTTTGGACAAATAAACACATACAAGTTTTAAAAGAGGTAAAAGTATATCTGTAATTTTTTGAAGAAAATATACAAAGGCAAACGTATAAAAATGCTTTAAATCTGAGATCCTCATGCATGTCCATGTTAGAAGCACAACGAGACAGCCCACCCCTCCTGGTAGACTGAGTATCATCAGACATACCAGAGCTGACAAGTCTTGTGCAGGAAGAGAGAGAAGATAACCCTGGTACAAGGCTGGAGTCAGGTAAGTTAGTAAAGCATCCATGGAAAACATCAAAAGCTGAGAAATACAATTATCACAGGTCCTCAAACACTGTTGCCTGGTAGAAGAAACATGAAATCCCAGGGAGGTGCCCAGTGGATCCACAGCTACTGTGGCAAACACCTCTGCAGTTCCATGTACAATTAATGCAGCATAATTCATGAGAGCTCACACATATAATCCAGTGAAATTTCCACTGAAGATGGAATGGATAATAGGACAAGTGCAAAGGGTTATGCTTTAACAGGAAGTTTATATTGCAGTAAAGAGTAAGAAGGACAGAGCTTCAGGCCGGCAGGATCCACACGTTGAGGGGATCTGCTGTACAGCATGGTGACAGCAGTTAAGGGAATATTGTATCTACAGAATTCCAAAACAGGAGACAGATGCCATTCTACATGAGACGTGTGTGTGAGGAGCAACCGAGACTAGACTAAATTACTGGAACTGCTAAGACTAATTCTATGCATCTGATCTCCCACCATATGGCGCTGAGACAGAATAAACAACTACCACACAGCTGCCTCACCAATTCGACTAACAAGCTGCAGAAGCTGATCCCGCTCCTGATTGGAGGAGAGCAGCGTGCTCAGCACATGGGGAGAGAACGCCAGCAGAGTTGGGATTGGTGGAAGAGGACTATAAAGGAGGAGAGAGAGACAACATGCAGGAGGAACATCTGAGCAACCCCTGAGAGAGCCAGCCGGTGGTGTGCTGCTCCTTCCCGGAAGCAGGGGGGAGCGGCAGCAAACCCAGGAAGGGCCGGGCAAACACAACAGCGCAGGGTCCGGTGTCATTCCTCTGCAAGTGGGGGAGCGACAGTGCGTTTTGCGATGAGCATGTCAATAACTCTGACTTCATAATTCCACTCAATTTGATACATTCATTTTTCAACACATATCATTGTACCTCATATGTCTATATTCACTTATTATTCATTAAACAGTCATGACAGGAAAGGGAAGAATGGCAAATAGTGAAAATTCAGTTCTTTAAAACTGAATCATCACCTACTGTCTTCCAGGGTGCATTGTCAGTACAAGTGTGGGAAATGTGTAAATGGGCTCTGTCCAGGACTCTGATATGCAGCTTGGGTGTCTCCCTCTCTAAAACTGATCTAAGACTGCAAATGGATTGATGACGCCAGTGAGCATAGACACGGAGTGAAGAGCAGGGACTCTGGACACATGGTCGCTGGGACTGGCTCTTCTTGCAGCTGTGATTCAGCCTCAGGACACTGGTCATCATGCTGGAGGCACAGACACAGCTCCCCGTGATGTGGACTCCAGCCCCAGAGTGCACAGCCACTGTGTGTCCCACTTTCTGCTCTGCTGAACCACAGCAGGTGCAGGGGGTCCCACGACACTGGAGCAGAACCAGATCAGCTGGAAGTGCACACCCAACACTTTCCATTCAGTTATGACCTTGACTGCTATTGTCCAGTGCATTTCCCTCCTGAGTTCAGGCAGGGATCCCACAGGAGGGTCCCATGACCTAGAGGATGAGGAAGTCCCTGTAGGCTTCCCAGGTGCCTACAGAAGCTCAGCCTGAGACACAGCTGAGCTGCAAGTACATTCCTGAGTGCTGTGACGTTCACACAGGGACCACAGACTGTTTCAGGATTAAAGGAAAAATGGAGATCGGGTATAAAGACTGTGGAACCTGTGGAACAGCCACCTTTTAAAATAAGATGGTTGGTTCATTTTAGCACACAGGCTACTCTGACAGGAGCAGTTTGATGACATATAATTGAGGTTAACAAATCAAGTCTCTGGCTCAGCTCTCTCTGAGTTTTAAGGGAAAACTAAAATTGTCCTAAAGTCGGCAGTGTTTGAGGGCACTGTCCTGAGTCAGACTTGAAAACACTCATGAGGTCCTCAGAGAGTCCCACATCTCTGACCCTGGTCACCACTGTCATCGTTCACGAACCTGAATTTGTTCATATAGGACTTCATCTTGTCACATCAAACTTCTCTATGTCAGTGAAGTCAGTGGCGGGGACAGAATCATAAAAGTAGCAGTCTTCTCTCAGAACTGTAGGAGAGGAAACCCCAATTCCCTGACAGGTAACCAGGGCTTAATTTCCCTCTGCACCTGTGCAGGACCATATTCTGAGCTTAATGCATCGTGTGCACTCCCTGGTGGAACTGTGCGTCCCTGCAGGGAAGTTTGTGTCCGGGCTCAGCCTGAGGGTCCCTCACTGTGTCTCTGACACAGAAATACATGGCTGTGTCCTCGTCTGTCAGACTGTTCATTTGCAGAAACACCGTGTTCTGGGCGTTGTCACTGGAGATGGTGTATCGGGTCTTCACGGAGTTCACATAGTTTGTGATACCAAACCAAGATAAATGTATGCGATCCACTCCAGCCCCTTCCCTGGAGCCTGGCGGACCCAGCTCATGCCGTAGCTACTGAAGTAGATTCCAGAGGCTTTGCAGGAGAGTTTCAGGGATCCTCCGGCTGGACCAGACCCCCTCCGGACTCCTTCAGCTGCTCCTGACACTGGACACCTGCAAACACAGACGTCCTGGTCAGGACACTGTCACTCACACTCTCTGTGTTTCTCACTCACGTCCTCTCCCAGACTCGGTGCCCCGTGTTCTCCATCATTACCTTTGAGCACAGCGACCAGGAGAAGCCAGCGCAGCCCTGTCTCCATGGTGAGCGTCTGTGTTGAGTGTGATCACTGAGTGGACACCTAGGAGTGCTGGGGCTGGAGCTCCTGTGCCAGAGCTGCAGGGTGAGGGCTGGGCTGGTTTTCATGGGCAGAGGGAGGCCCTATTTGCATGTGCTGCCCCTGTATAGCAGGCATGGGGTTGTGCACTTCAGAGCACAGGTTTCTGGCAGAGCACAGTGTCCCCTGGTGTTTGGTAGCACAGGTAATGACACAGAACATATGATTCTTTCCATGATTCTGTACATTTATGATTTCAGGACATCTTTGTTTTGATGCAGGTCATTGTGCCTAGTGACATCAGCCAGGGCATGAAGGTTGGGTGCCTCTTGTGTTTCTCATGTGTGGAAGCTCACACGCAGGATAAGAAGTTGGTGTTGTGTGTTCCTTGATGTAAGCACTGGGTCCTGGTGGCCATGATGGAATGTCGTGAAAGGGGGAAAGTTCTAGCAGTAACAAACTGCCAACTGCAGGGCTCACAGCACGTGCAAGAAATGATGGATAATAATATACTCCACCACTAGGTGCCATTTATGAAACATTGGTGCTGCATTTGTACACTGAGAATGAATGCGCAGAAATGGAGAAAGCATCACTGTGGTGCAGCAGGTGAATCCACTGCCTGTGATGCCTGCATCCCATAGTGCTGTGTGTTCCTGTTCCAGCTGCGGCACTTCCAATCGTCTCTTGCTGATGCACCTGGGAGAGCAGAAAAGCATGGTCCTAGTATTTGGCCCCTGCACCCACGTGGGAGACCCTGAAGAAACTCCTGTCTCCTGGTGTCACTGTCATCTGGGGGATGAACCAGCAGATGGAAGAACTTGTCTCTGTGTCTTTCCTTCTCTCTGTGTAACACTGACTTTCAATAAATAATAAAACTTTTTCTTAAATATTCCATATGTAGTATCAACAAATCTTTTAAAATCTTGGAGAATATTTAGGAACATAACAATATTGTTGTATTTTAATTTTTAATTTTTAAAAATTTATTTTTTAAGGAATACAAATTTCACACATAGAGCTTTAGGAATATAGTGATTCTTCCCAGCATTCCCACCCTCCCATCCACTCTCTCACCCCTCCTCCTCCTCCTCTCAACTTGCCATTCCCATTCTCCATTAAGATTTATTTTCAATTAACTTTGTACACAGAAGACCAACTCTATACTATGTAAAGATTTAAACACACACACACACACACACAAATACAAGAACTGTTTGAGAACTGGTTTTACAGTTAACTCTCATAATAGAACTCATTGAGGATGGAGGTCCTGCATGGGGAGTTAGTGCACAGTGAGACCTGTTGTTAATTTAACAATAAACACTCTTACATATGATGTCAGTGACCACCTGAGACTCTTGACATGAGCTGCTTAGGCTATGGAAGCCTTCTGAGTCCACAAACTGTCAGTATTTGGACAAGACCATAAGTAAAGTGGAAATTTGCTTCTCGCTTTAGAGAAAAGTACCTTCTTCTTTGAGGCCACTTCTTTCCCCTGGGTTCTCACTTACAGAGATCCTTTAGGCAGAACATTTTTGCCACAGTGTCTTAGATTTCCATGCCTGAAATGCTATCACGGCTTTTCAGCCAGACTAGGTTGACTTAAGGGCTGATTCTGAGGTCAGAGTGTTACTTAAAGCGATTGTCATTCAATGAGTCTGCTGTGTGGACTTCTTCCCATGTTGGAACTTTCTGTCCTTTATAATTCTATTTATATTATTACCAGGCATTGATCCTATTTATATGATGACTTTCAATTTATCCTATCTAAATCTTCATGTTAACACTTAATATGATCACTTTAACAATTATGATGACGTTTTTACGACTAAGCTATTGGGACTTGGAGTCCCACTCATGTTTTTAAACTGCACCCTCAGAAGTAAGTCTGTAGGAAAGTATGCAGAACTATACAGCTTTACAGTTACCAAATTCCTCCTCCCATGCTTATTTCCATCCTTATTTTTTACTGGGATCAATTTTCAATTGACTTTATGCACGTATGATTGACTCTATGTTAAGTAAAAGTTAAAAAAATAGTAGGAAGAAAAATAACCAAAAACCAAAAAAAAAAAAAAAAACACCAAAAAACCTGTTCCTCGACAGTTAAGACAAGGACAGTTCTAGTTATCCATTCTTAAAGTATCTATTTCACTTCTCTAGATTTCCTTTTAGGTTCTCTGTTAGTTCTCACCTATCAGGAAGAACATGTGGTATTTGTCCCTTTGGGACTGGCTTATTTCACCAAGTATGAGCTTTTCTTGATTCATCCATTGTGTTGCAAATAACTGGATTTCATTGTTTTTACCACTGTGTATTATTCCAGGTATAAATATCCCGTAATTTCTTTATCCAGTTTTTGGTTGATGGGCATTTAGGTTGATTCCATTTCTTAGTTATTTGGAATTGGTTGCAATAAACACGGAGGTACAGATAACTTACTTTGGGTAGTGAATTCATTTCCCCTGGGTAAATTCCCAGGAGTGGGGTTCATGGATCATATAGTAGGTCTATATTCAGAGTCTTGAGGTATCTCTATACTGTCTTCCATGGTGGCTTTACCAGTTTGCATTCCTACCAACAGTGGATTAGGGCACCTTTTTCCACACATCCTCATCAGCATTTGTTGCTTGTTGATTTCTGTATGAAGCTGTTCTGGCTGGGGTGAGGTGAAACCACATTGTAGTTTGGATTTGCATTTCCCTGACAGCTAGTTATCCTGAACATTTTTTCATGTGTCTGTTGGCCACTTGGACTTCCTCTTTTGAAAAATGTGTAAGTCCTTGGCCCATCTCTTAACTGGGTTATTTGTTATGTTGTTGTGGAGTTTCTTAATCACTTTGTAGATTCTGGTTATTAATCTATATCAATTGCATAGCTTACAAATAATATCTCCCATTATGTAAGATGCCTCTTTACTTTCCTGAGGGTTTTTTTTTTTTTTTTTGCTGTACAGAGACTTCTCAATTGGATGTAATCCTATTTATTAGTTTTGGTTTTGACTGCCTATGCCCCTGAGTTCTTTTCCAAGAACTCTTTGCCTATTCCAATGTCTTGCAGCATTTCCCAAATGTTCTCTAATAATTGGATATTGTAGGGTCATAGATTTACACCTTTATTCTATGTTGAGTGGATTTTGTGTAAGGTGTAAGATAGGGGTCTGAAAATCTGATAAGAATAAAATTCAAAGTAAAATAGTGTAGGTATATCATATTTGACACAACTGTGAGTATATCAGTCTTAACTGTGTTATCAAATTTCATGGAAATACAGGAAATAAAACATTAAAATTTGCACTGTTTAAGATGCGTTCATCCACCAAAGGAGAGCCTGTGTCTCATGTGTGTCACTGGCTCCCAATACCACTTTCCTGCTCCTGCAGCCCCAGGAATCAGAAGTTTATGGGAGGACATTTGGGCCCTGTCACTCTTGTGGATGTGCCGGATTGTTGTCCGGAAACTGGGTGAGGCTGGGAAGCAGAGCTGGCCAGAGTGACACTTGGGAAAGTGAAGTGCATGGGAGTGTCTCTCTCTCGTTTTCTTTGCCTCATATGGGAATAACTGAAAGTTAAAACTTGAGTTACTGAAGGGTCTCTCTAGAGGTCGTATTCCCTACATGCAGGCAGCAACCCTCATGGCCTTCTCCCCTCCCTAGAGCCCCTCTCAGTGGGATCACTGGGTGGTGAGATCCCCACATGCATGATGGGAGACTCCGTGCATCAAGTGTGGAGGGTAAGTTCCACCTAACATGCAGCCTTCAGCTGCTCAGTTGGAGCGACCACACACACACACACCAAGCAGTGCTGGCTCTGCTCACGGCTCTGCAAGAACAGCATCCTCAGCCTCAATACCCCAGACCCTGCTTCTCTGTGTCCACTGAGTAGGAAAGTGATTCACCTGCAGGAGGAAACCATCATGACCAATGTCCTGGTGGGATCCTGTAGAAAATGTTAGTGAGCAGAGTCCACCCCAGACACTGTGCCAGCACTGATCCCCCAAGACACAGAAGTCTGCATCTTCAGGGGATGGCTCCACCCCCAAAGCTGAGGACTGGGGAGAAGAAGCATGACACGTGGGGAAGTGACAGTCGGGGACAGGGTCCAGCAGCAGACGGAGAGGACCTGGTGGAGGAGTGGGCTCTGCTGTGCAGGAGGGTAAGGACAGGTGGAAGGGCCACACTGCTGGGACCCAGTGCCTGCAGGAGAACACTGAGTCAGGAGGTCTGATCAGGTCTCCTTGCCCCCGGCAACTCCCACACTGACCACCACTGAGTAAAACTAGCACAGGTGCCTGGGAGCTGTGGAATGGTGTCGCCTCTGGGGAGTGCATCCAGTGATGACTCCCACCATGAGTAGATTCAATGTCAGGGCCTCATGGAGGAAGCTGAGGTCCCCAGTGCCCCTAACAGAACCACACGGAATGCTGGGAGCAGTCTGTGGGGGTGGATGTGGTTTGTCCTCACCCCAACGTAACAGCACTGACAGGGGGTGCATGGTCTTGATGTTTACATAAAAAGCATTGAACAACCAGGATCCGACATCAGATGCAAAGTCCATTGTACAGCTACTAGAAGGAAACATAGGGCAGAATCTCCCTGATAGTAGTCTGGCCTTGATTTTTCTTTTAGATCCCCAAAGTTCATGCAATGTAAGAAAACATTTTCAGATGATGCTGCATAGACTACAGAGCTTCTGCACTGTAAGTGGACAGATGAGAAGTGAGCAGCCTACACACAAGGGAAGTAACTATTTACATACCATATGTATGATGAATAGCCTGTATCCCAAAGAAATAAAAAGGAAATCTCTGTAAGCACTGGATAAATAAAATGAGCTGTAAAAATAAAATGAACCGTCTGTATCAGCTGTTATAAATATAAATAAAAAATTGTGTGTTTAGAACTGGTCCCAAGTCTTCTGCAGTCTCAAATAACTATGATAGACAATTAGCTTCTTCATCCTGAATGACAGGTTCTGTGTCATCAGGCCTACAATTGGTGTAGAAGCAAACCTCTCTGATCTGCTTGTGGCTGAGGTGTGTGTTTTAGGTGAGCTCCCAAGATGACCACAGGAGAAGTGGGGGGAGCTCTGCGAGTGAGGCCTAGTGGGATTTGTTCATTTCTGGGGAATCTTCTATGGAGGAGATCACAGTAGATCTCCTGGGGCCCCAGCTTCAGCACAGAGCACAGTGCTGCTAGAGTCAGCCCTGGTCTCGTCTGAAGTCCTGTGTGGGGATGGGGTCCCTCCCATCCCTGTTCACAATATTAGGATGCCTGATGGCACAACATTCTCACTGTCTGATCCTGGACTTGCACCCTTATAGCTGTGAGCTCAATAAACCTTTTTGCTCCATACACCTCCTTTCCGGGGTACTCCATTATGGAATCAACAGGTGGAATAAAACAATCGAAGAGCCACACACTAGCCAATGCTCTGTTCCTACCTGAAACAGAGACTCAGCTGTGTTTACAGAATTAGACAGAGCCACTCAGAAATCATCATCTCTATATCAGCTGAGGGAATTGCTTAGGTTCTGTAAGAATCCTACATGAGAGAACAATTGCAATTTTGCAGGAAACATTTTGCAAACACATGGGGTTGATGCTGTTATTCTGGTGAATGACAGAAGAAAATTTGTTTACTCCTGGTGATTATGAAGTTGAGAGAAAGCAAGGACTGATTTTTCTCTTTTGTATTCTTTTAAAGACTTGGTTATTTATTTGAAAGGCAGAAATACAGAGTGGCAGATGCAGAGAGAGAGAAAGTGGTCTTCCATCTGCTGCTTCTATACACAGCTGGGCACCAGGGCAGAGATGGGCCAATCTGAATCCCGGAGCCAGGAGGTTCTTCAGGTTCTCCCATGAGGGA
This sequence comes from Oryctolagus cuniculus, assembly GCF_051225735.1. NCBI lineage: Eukaryota > Metazoa > Chordata > Mammalia > Lagomorpha > Leporidae > Oryctolagus > Oryctolagus cuniculus. The sequence continues at coordinate 52,600,394 of NC_142886.1, forward strand.
GCAGGGGCACAGGAACTTGGGCCACCTTCTGCTGTTTCCAAGGCCAGAGCAAAGCCCAGGATTGGGTGTCTCATCCAGGATTTGAAACAGCACACATATTGGAAGATGAAAACGAGGACTATTTTGTGTTGGAGGAAGGAGTCGGAGTCTCTGGACACACAGTCTCTGGGGCAGGCGCCTCAGGCAGCAGGGATGCAGCTCCAGGGTTGGAATATCCTGCTGGACTCGCAAGGACACAGTCCAGAACCACCTGGACTCTAGTGCAGACGTCACTGGGCTGTCCCACCTGCTGGGCTCCCTGAGATGGAGACAAGGCCAGCAGAGTGTGGGGAACAAGACCTCTCCACACCCAGTGTTTTCCATGAGTCTGACCCCTTGCACTACCAACGGCCACCTCTGCTTGCAAATGAGAGCAGGTCCGGGGATCCCAGGAGACGTGAGTGAGGAAGAGCAAGCAGGATTTCTAGGAGCCACAGCCTGAGCCACCCCTGAGCTGCAGGTTAATCCCTGACCTGGGGTTTGGACCACGTGGACCTCAACCTGTGAGTTCAGGGTGAAGAAGTGAAGGGAGACTAGGGCACAGCTGTAGAGAATGGACATGGGAGCCCCAGGGAACAGGACCACGGGGTCAGCTCTGCTCTCTGGGGCCCAGCTATGCAGGAGGGGAGGGAATGGATGTGAAACACTGCAGCATCCATAGCCCCTGACCAGCTCTACACTGCCTCTGGGCTCTCAGCAGGGTCCCAGATGACGTCATCAGAGAATACCACGGGGCACACTCCAGAGACTCAGACCCCGAAAAGCCTCCCCGGGTACCAAGAGCTCACTCAGGTCTCAGATGCTGGGGACCCCAGAGATGTCAATCATTCCTTCAAAACGACTCCATTTTCTTCATGTGACGTCTTACCATGATACCAAAACTTCTGCTCGGTGATCGGTGTTAGGGACAGAATCATCCATCAAGAATTGGGACGTAGGAAACGGTTACAGCAAACCCAAATTTCCTGAAGGAATCAGCGATTCACCTCCCACTGCATCTGGGCGCGGGTTGAGTCTGCTCAGTGTGTGTTGTGCGCCCCCTGGTGGAGACGCGCGCCCCTGCAGGGAGGTTTGTGTCTGGGCTCAGCCTGAGGGTCCCTCACTGTGTCTCTGGCACAGAAATAGGTGGCCGTGTCCGCGGCTGTCAGACTGTTCATTTTCAGATCCACCGTGTTCTGGGCGTTGTGGCTGGAGATGGTGAATCTGTCATTCACCGAGCTCACGTAGTCTGTGCTACCATAATCAGGATAAATGCATCCGATCCACTCCGGGCCCTTCCCTGAGCATGGTGGACCCAGCAAATCCAGTAGCTACTGAAGGTGAATCCAGAGGCTTTCGAGATGAGTTTCAGGGATTCCCCAGGCTGGACTAGGCCTCCCCGGACTCCTCTAGCTGCTGACACTGGACACCTGCAAACACAGACGTCCTGGTCAGGACACTGTCACTCACACTCTCTGTGTCTCTCACTCACGTCCTCTCCCAGACTCAGTGCCCCGCATTACCCATCATTACCTTTGAGCACAGCGACCAGGAGAAGCCAGCGCAGCCCAGTCTCCATGGTGAGCGTCTGTGTTGAGTGCGATCACTGAGTGGACACCTGGGAGTGCTGGGGCTGGAGCTCCTGTGCCAGAGCTGCAGGGTGAGGGCTGGGCTGGTTTTCATGGGCAGAGGGAGGCCCTGTTTTCGTGTGCTGCCGCTATATAGCAGGCATGGGGTCAGACGCCTCAGACAGGACAGTGCCCAGGGCAGATGTGGTGTCCTGTGGTGTAGGTTGATGGCTATGATAGGATTCAGATCATATAAATCTTTACATTATCATTGTTGTTTAAACAATTGAAGGCAATGACCTTGTTTCATTTTAATATGTGTGTATCCTTAATAATCCAGTGTTAGCATGTCCTTCATTTTTAAAATAACCATTGGTTCATTTTTAACTATTTGAATAACATTGGAATAGTGACAGTGAGAGAAGGGGTGAGAGAAAGAGAAATGTAGAGATGGACAGAAAAGGTGACAAAGGGAGATTTCCACCTTTGATTGACAGGCCCAGACATCCCAAGTGCCTACAACATCGAGGACTTTGCCTTTCTAAAACCTGGAGCCCAAAACTGCAACTTTGTTTCCCACGTTAGTGGTAGGGGCTCATTCACTTGTAGTGTCATCTACAGTTTTCCAAAATGCATTATCAGAGAAAGTGTGGGAAGTCGTGTGACTGAATGATTCATTCTGATGGGAACATGGGTGTCCCTAGTGGGGACTTTGCCAATTTTGTCCTAATGCCTGCCTCCCACTTTTAAACAGATAAAAGACTGCAAGTGGATTGTTTTTAGGTTAACTATGTTTTGTTTCCTTATTCATCCATTGCCTTATTTAACACTCGTCATGAACACAGAACACTGTGCTTGCTAGTGGGGTTTGTGTGCTATTGGAATCTGTGTGTTGTAGAAATGGGCACAGATCAACTCATTGTCATTCACATTTCCACCTCCTTTCCTACACTCTGAGTTGGAGGGGCCTGGAGGCCTCAGTTCTCATTATTCATGGAATCTGTCGTGGGTTGTAGTTAACTGAGTCAGCCCACTGTGGTGTGGGCAGAATTATTCCTTGCTTTGAGTGGTGCTTTGTGTCCTGGTAGCAGCCGTCTGCTGTTCCCTCTCTTCCCTGTGTCTAGTAATCATGACTCTGAGTTCATCTCAAGCACTGGATAGAAGTCACTGTGTCACAATTCACCTGCAGTCCTGGGTTCAGGTAATGCAGCTTTGTTCACAATAGTTCAGTCTACAATAAAGTGAAATGTGCCTAAAACAGTGAATGCAGTCTGTTACATTTGACATGGAATATTATTCAGTGTTAAGAAGGAGGTTGCCTTGTCATTAGGAAATCATGGGTCAGCCTTGAGCATAATATGCTAACAGAAATAATGCAGGTACATGTGGACACATAGTATGTGACATTAGTTATACATGCAGCCCACAAGCTTGAACTCACAGAGGGAGGGAGTGCAATGGTGATCACTGTGTACCATGACCCAAGTGTTTGTCTCCTTCCAGCCCTGTGGGAAACTGGGGGAAGTTCCAGGCTCCTGGCTTCAGGCTCAGCCATCCCAGCCTTTGCAGCCATTCAGGAAGAAAACCAGTGAATGGAAACTTCACTCTCCATCTGTTGATAGCTTTATCTCTTGCTATAACACTGCCTTTCAAATAAAATAAATACTTAAAATAAATGAAACATTAATTATACATATGGTTAGGAGCCTATTTCCAAATGTTGAGTGAACTCAAGCCACTGATCCCAAGGGAAGCAATCAATTCCTTAAATGGAGTGATGATAAGGTGGTGACAGGAGCAGCACTGGAGTGAACCTGAGGGATTCCTGCCTCCCGTGTCAGGATGCTGAGTGCTGTGTCCTATTTTGGTTCCAGTGTCAGATTCCTGCCTAAGCCCTTCTGGGAGGCAGTAGGTGAAGTTCCAAGTACTGCCATGTGGACACCTGGACAGAATTCCAAGCACATGGCTGTCACCTAACCAAGCTGAAGCTTTTGTAGCCATCTGGGAAGTGACCAGGAATTAGAAGATCACTGTCAGTCTCAGTCTCTTTGACTTTTTGAAAAAATATGTAAATACAAATATCAAAATAAGTGAAATAGTATCTTTAACTTTTTAAAAAAGATATAAAGGCAACATATAAAATGATATATTGGGCCCATCATGCATGTCCATAATAGATGCACAATGAGACATCCCATCCTTCCTGTTAGAATGAGTATTATCCTACAATCCAGAACTGACAATCCATGTGGAGGAAGCTAGAGATGATAACTCTGGTACAAGATCGAAGTCAGGTAAACAAGTAAATCTATTATGGAAAATCATCAAAAACTGAGAAATAGAATTTTCACAAGATCTTCAAACACCATTTCTGGGTAGAAGGAATATGAAATCCCAGGGACGTGTCCAGGGGAACCGCAATCAATGTGGCAAACACCTCTGCTCTTCCATGTTCAACTAATGCAGCGTCATTCACAAGAGTTCACACATATAATCCAGTGAAATATTCATGAAGAAAGAATCAACAATGGAACAAATGGACAAAATTATATTTAACAGGAAGTTTATATGGCAGTAAAGATGAGGAAATTCTGTATTTTGGACAACTCGGATGATCCTGGAGAATAATGTCCAAGGATAATGTGTCAGGGTAAGTACACTCTGCTAACCATGCAGGACAAGAAGACAAATAATACGTGATGCTGGATACATGGGATAAAAGGATGAAGTCACAGAGGCAGGAAGTACGATGGTGAAGACCAACGTCTGAGCAAGGGAGGAACAGAGGAGACACTGGAGCAAGGTCAGAGTTCCAGTCCAACAGGATCCACACATTGAGGATCTACTGTACAGCATGGTCACAGCAGTGAAGGGAATATTGTGTCTATGGAATTCCAAAACAGGAGACAACTGACATTCTACCATGGAAAAGTGGTTTTCTGATGAGCATGTGAATAAGTCTGACTTCGTAACTCCACTCAATTTGATACATTCATTTTTCAACACATATCATTGTACCTCATATGTCTATGTTTTGGTATTATATATCAAACACTTACATAAAGGAAATGATTTAATGATCAAAAATGGAGATTCAACACTCTGAATAGTGGTGTAGTGCTTTCCAGTATTTTCCAATATTTTATGGAGATGATAAATAAAGGCAGTGCACTCAGGCTTGGCAGCTGGAACCCAGGAGCTTGGAACTGCATCAGTGTTCCCACCTTGGTGATGGGGCCTCATAACACATCCATCATCTACTGTCTTCCAGGGTGCACTGTCAGTTACTAGTCTGGGAAAATGTGCAAATGGGCTGTGTCTATCACTCTGATATGCAGCCTGGGTGTCTCCCTCTCTAATACTGATGGAAGTCTCCAAATGCATTGATGACCCCAGTCAGCATAGACATGGAGTGAAGAGCAGGGAGTCTGGACACATGATCTCTGGGACTGGCTCTTCCTTCAGCTGTGATTCAGCCTCAGGACACTGGTCATCATGTTGGAGCCACAGACACAGCTCCGCATGATGTGGACTCCAGCCCCAGAGTGCACAGCCACTGTGTGTCCCACTTTCTGCTCTCCCAGAACCACAGCAGGTGCAGGAGGTCCCTCAACACTCAACAGAATCAGATCAACTAGAAGTGCACACCCAATGCTTTCCATTCAGTTATGACCTTGACTGCTGATGTCCAGTGCATTTCCCTCCTGAGTTCATGCAGGGAGCCCCCCAGGAGGGTCCCAGGACCTAGAGGATGAGGAAGTCCCTGTAGGCTTCCCAGGTGCTTGCAGAAGCTCAGCCTGAGACACAGCTGAGCTGCAAGTACATCCCTGAGTGCTGTGACGTTCACACAGGGACCACAGACTGTTTCAGGATTAAAGGTGGCCACATTCTGTGGAAAGTGCGTGTGGATCACCCACAGTTTAAAATAAAATGTCAGTTCAGTTCCACACACAGGCTACTTTGACAGGAAGAGAGGGAAATAGTTGAGGTTTAACAGACCAGAGTCCCTGGCTCAGCTGTCTCCAGGATATAAAGGGAAAAGTAAAATTTTCCTAGAGTCGGCAGTGCCCTGAGGACACCAGCACGAGTTAGACTGGAGAAGACTCACGAGGTCCTCACAGATCCCCATGATATCTGATCGCGGTGAGGACAGTTGTCAGTCACGAACCCGAAATAGTCATGTAGGACTTCTTCCTTCTATTCAAAGTTTCTATCCGTCAGTGAAGTAAGTGGCAGGGACAGAATCGTAAGAGTAGAACCATTTCTTCAAATGCGTTAGAAGAGAGGAAACCCCAATTCCCTAACAGGAAACCAGGGCTTATTGTCCCTCTGCACCTACCCATGACCAGAATATATATTCAGTGCATCTTGTGTGCCTCCTGGTGGAGCCGCGCGCCCCTGCAGAGGTTTGTGTCTGGACTCAGCCTGAGGGTCCCTCACTGTGTCTCTGGCACAGAAATAGGTGGCCATGTCTGCTGCTGTCAGACTGTTCATTTCAAGATCCACCATGTTCTGGGCGTTGTTGCTGGAGATGGTGAATCGGCCATTCACCCAGCTCGCGTAGTTTGTGCTACCGTAACTATCAATACATGTGATCCATTCCAGCCCCTTCCCTGGAGCCTCGTGGACCCAGCTCATTGCATTGCTACTGAAGTTGAATCCAGAGGCTTTGCAGGAGAGTTTCAGGGATCCCCCAGCCTGGACCAGGCCTCCCCCGGACTCCTTCAGCTGCTTCTGGCACTGGACACCTGCAAACACAGACGTCCTGGTCAGGACACTGTCACGCACACTCTCTGTGTCTCTCACTCACGTCCTCTCCCAGACTCAGTGCCCCGCGTTCTCCATCATTACCTTTGAGCACAGCGACCAGGAGAAGCCAGCGCAGCCCAGTCTCCATGGTGAGCGTCTGTGTTGAGTGCGATCACTGAGTGGACACCTGGGAGTGCTGGGGCTGGAGCTCCTGTGCCAGAGCTGCAGGGTGAGGGCTGGGCTGGTTTTCATGGGCAGAGGGAGGCCCTATTTGCATGTGCTGCCCCTGTATAGCAGGCATGGGGTTGTGCACTTCAGATAGGACAGGTTCCTGGCAGAGCACAGTGTCATCTGGTGTTTAGTAGCACAGGTAATGACACAGAACATATGATTCTTTCCATGATTCTGTACATTTATGATTTCAGGACATCTTTTTTTGATATAGGTCTTTGTGCCTAGTGACATCAGCCAGGGCAAGAACAACGGGTGCCTCTTGTGTTTCTCATGTGTGGAACCTCACATGCAGGATAAGAAGTTGGTATTGTGTGTTCCCTGATGTGGGCACTAGGTCTGGGTGGCAGCGAGGGAATATCATGAAGAGGGAAGTTCTAACAAAAACAAACTGCCAAGCTCAGGGCTGAGAGCCCATGAACGAAATGATGGAGAATAATATACTCCACCACTAGGTGCCATTTAGGAAACATCAGTGCTGCATTTGTACACTGAGAACAAATGCGCAGAAATGGAGAAAGCATCACTGTGGTGCAGCAGGTGAATCCACTGCCTGTGATGCCTGCATCCCATAGTGCTGTGTGTTCCTGTTCCAGCTGCGGCACTTCCAATCATCTCTTGCTGATGCACCCGGGAGAGCAGAAAAGCATGGTCCTAGTATTTGGCCCCTGCACCCACGTGGGAGACCCTGAAGAAACTCCTGTCTCCTGGTGTCACTGTCATCTGGGGGATGAACCAGCAGATGGAAGAACTTGTCTCTGTGTCTTTCCCTCTCTCTGTGTAACACTGACTTTCAGTAAATAAATAAATCTTTTCTAAAATATTGCACGAGCAGTTTCAACATCTTTTAAAACCTTGGAGGAAATATAGGAACAGCATGCATGATTTCCATGTAACAATATTATTTAAAATATTTAAATCTTTTTTATGTTTTAATTTTTTTAACTTTTATTTATTAAATATAAATTTCAAAGTACTGCTTTTGGATCACAGTGGCTTTTCCCCCTCATAACTTCCCTCCCTCCCGCAACCCTCCCATCTCCTGCTCCCTCTCCCATCCCCTTTTTTTCTGTTTCTTTATTTTTTTTAACTGTTATTTAATAAATATAAATTTCCAAAGTACGACTTATGGATTACAATGGCTTCCCCCCCATACCGTCCCTCCCACCCGCAACCCTCCCCTTTCCCACTCCCTCTCCCCTTCCATTCACATCAAGATTCATTTTTGATTATCTTAATATACAGAAGATCAGCTTAGTATACATTATGTAAGGATTTCAACAGTTTGCTCCCACACTGAAACATAAAGTGAAAAATAATAGATGATTTTTTTAAATGATGATGAAATCAGATCAGACCTATTGTCATGTTTAATCCCAGTGAGAGACAAGTTGGGAATTGATAATTTCTTTCTTTTTTTTTTTTTTTACAGAAGATCAGTTTAGTATGCATTAAGTAAAAATTTCAACAGTTTGCACCCCCATAGAAACACAAAGTGAAATATACTGTTTGAGTACTCGTTATAGCATTAAATCTCAATGAACAGCACATTAAGGACAGAGATCCTACATGAGGAGTAAGTGCACAGTGACTCCTGTTGTTGACTTTACAAATTGACACACCTGTCTATGGCATCAGTAATCTCCCTATGCTCCAGTCATGAGTTTCCAAGGCTATGGAAGCCCTCTGAGTTCTCCGACTCTTATCTTGTTTAGACAAGGTCATATTCAAAGTGGAGGTTCTCTCCTCCCTTCAGAGAAAGGTACCTCCTTCTTTGAAGACCTGTTCTTTCCACTGGGATCTCACTCACAGAGATCTTTTTGCCAGAGTGTCTTGGCTTTCCATGCCTGAAATACTCTCATGGGCTTTTCAGCCAGATCCGAATGCCTTTAGGGCTGATTCTGAGGCCAGAGTGCTGTTTAGGACATCTGCCATTCTATGAGTCTGCTGAGTATCTCACTTCCCATGTTGGATCACTCTCCCCTTTATTTATTCTATCGGTTAGTATTAGCAGGTACTAGACTTGTTTATGTGCTCCCTTTGACTCTTAGTCCTTTCATTATGATCAATTGTGAACTGAAATTGATCTCTTGGACTAGGGAAATGGCATTGGTACATGCCACCTTGATGGGATTGAATTGGAATCCCCTGGTATGTTTCTAACTCTACCATTTGGGGCAGGTCAGCTTGAGCATGTCCCAAATTATACATCTCTTCCCTCTCTTATTCCCACTCTTATGTTTAACAGGGATCACATTTCAGTTAAATTTCAATGCTTAAGAATAACTGTGTATTAATTACAGAATTAAACCAGTCATATTAAGTAGAACAGACAAAAAAACTACTAAGAGGGATAATGTATTAAGTTGTTCATTAACAGTCAGGGCTATGCTGATCAAGTCACCATTTCTCATAGTGTCCATTTCACTTCAGGAGGTTTCCTTTTTGGTGTTCAGTCAGTTGTCACTGATCAGGGAGAACATATGGTATTTGTCCCTTTGGGACTGGCTTACTTCACTCAGCATGATGTGTTCCAGTTTCCTCCATTTTGTTGCAAATGACTGGATTTCGTTGTTTCTTACTGCGGTATAGTATTCTAAAGCATACATATCCCATAATTTCTTTATCCAGTCTACCGTTGATGGGCATTTAGGTTGGTTCCAGGTCTTGGCTATTGTGAATTGTGCTGCGATAAACATTAGGGTGCAGACCTCTTTTTTGTTTGCCAATTTAAACTCCTTTGGGTAAATTCCAAGGAGTGGGATGGCTGGGTCGAACGGTTCCCTCTCCCATCCCTTTCTTATCAAGATTCATTTTCAATTCTCTTTATATACTGAAGATCAGTTTAGTATATATTAAGCAAAGATTTCAACAGTTTACACTCACACAGAAACACAAAGTGTAAAGTACTGTTTCAGTACTCGTTATAGCATTAATTCACATTGTACAACACATTAAGGACAGAGATACTACATGGGGAGTTAAGTGCACAGTGACTCCTGTTATTGACTAAACAACTGACACTCTTGTTTATGGCGTTAGTAATCACCCTAGGCTCTTCTCATGAGTTGCCAAGGCTATAGAAGCCTTTTGAGTTCGCCAACTCTGATCTTATTTAGACAAGGTCATAGTCAAAGTGGAAGTTCTCTCCTCCCTTCAGAGAAAGGTACGTCTTTCTTTGATGGCCTATTTTTTTTTCCGCTGGGATCTCACTCACAGAGATCTTTCATTTAGGTCATGTTTTTTTTGCTAGAGTGTCTTGGCTTTCCATGCCTGAAACACTCTCATGGGCTTTTTACCCATATCCGAATGCCTAAAGGGCTGATTCTGAGGCCAGAGTGCTGTTCAGGACATCTGACATTCTATGAGTCTGCTGTGTATCCCACTTCCCATGTTGGATAATTCTCTCCTTTATAATTCTATCAGTTAGTAGTAGCAGACACTAGTCTTGTATATGTGATCCCTTTAAATCCCAATCCTATCATTATGATAAATTATGAACTAAAACTGATCACTTTGACTAGTGAGATGGCATTGGTACATGCCACCTTGATCAGATTGAATTGGAATCCCCTGGCACATTTCTAAATCTACCGTTTGATGCAAGTCTGATTGAGCATGAGCCAAACTGTACATCTCCTCCCTCTCTTATTCCCACTCTCATATTTAACAGGGATCACTTTTCAATCAAATTTAAACACCTAAGAATAATTGTGTGTTAATTAAATACATCAACCAATAGTATTAGTAGAACAAAAAAAATACTAAAAGGGATAAAATATTAAGTTGTTCCTCGACAGTCAGGACAAGGGCTGATCAAGTCGCTGTTTCTCATAGTGTCCATTTCACTTCAACAGGTTCCCTTTTTGGTGCTTGGTTAGTCATCACCGATCAGGGAGAACATATGATATTTGTCCCTTTGGGACTGGCTTATTTCACTCAGCACGATCTTTTCCAGATCCCTCCATTTTGTTGCAAATGACCGGATTTCATTGTTTTTTACTGCTGTATAGTATTCTAAAGAGTACATGTCCCATAATTTCTTTATCCAGTCTACTGTTGATGGGCATTTAGGTTGGTTCCAGGTCTTAGCTATTGTGAATTGAGCTGCAATAAACATTGAGGTGCAGACAGCTCTTTTATTTGCCAATTTAATTTCCTCTGGGTGAATTCCAAGGAGTGGGATGGCTGGGTTGTATGGTAGGGTTATATTCAGGTTCTGAGGAATCTCCAAACTGACTTCCTTAGTGGCTTTACTAGTTTGCATTCCCACCAACAGTGGGTTAGTGTCCATTTTTCCCCACAACCTCGCCAGCATCTGTTGTTGGTAGATTTCTGTATGTGAGGATTCTATCCGGAGTGAGTTGAAACCTCACTGTGGTTTTGATTTGCATTTCCCTGATGGCTAGTGATCCTGAACATTTTTTCATGTGTCTGTTGGCCATTTGGATTTCCTCTTTTGAAAAATGTCTGTTGAGGTCCTTGGCCCATCTCTTAAGTGGGTTGTTTGTTTTGTTGTTGTGGAGTTTCTTGATCTCTTTTTAGATTCTGGTTATTAATCCTTTATCTGTTGCATGGTTTGCAAATATTTTTCCCATTCTGTTGGTTGCTTCTTCACTTTCCTGGTTTTTTTTTTGTTTTTGTTTTTGCAGTACAGAAACTTCTCAACTTGATGTAATCCCAGTTGTTAATTTTGGCTCTGACAGCCTGTGCCTCTCAGGTCTTTTCCAAGAAGACTGTGCGCGTGCGTATATCTTGCAGGGTTTCTCCAATGTTCTCTAATAATTTGATGGTGTCAGGTCATAGATTTAGATATTTAATCCAGTTTGAGTGGATTTTTTGTAAGGTGTAAGGTAGGGGTCCTGCTTCATACTTCTGCACATGGAAATCCAGTTTCCCCAGCACCATTTATTGAATAGATGTCCTTGCTCTGGGAATTGGTTTTAGATCCTTGGTCAAATATAAGTTGGCTGTAGATGTTTGGGTTGATTTCTGGTGTTTCTATTTTGTTCCATTGGTCTATCTATCTGTTTCTGTACCAGTGCCATGCTGTTTTGATTATAACTGCCCTGTAGTATGTCTTGAAATCTGGTATTGTGATGCCTCCAGCTTTGTTTTTGTTGTACAGTATTACTTTAGCTATTCGAGGTCTCCTGTGCCTCCATATGAATTTCTGCATCATTTTTTTACAGATTTGCAAAGAATGTCTTGGTATTTTGATTGGTATTGCATTGAATCTATAAATTGCTTTTGGGAGAATGGACATTTTGATGATATTTATTCTTCCAATCCATGAGCATGGAAGATTTTTCCTTTTATTGGTATCCTCTTCTATTTCTTTCTTTAAGATTTCGTAATTCTCATTGTAGAGGTCTTTAACATCCTTGGTTAAGTTTATTCCAAGGTGTTTGATTGGTTTGTAGCTATTGTGAATGGGATTGATCTTAGAAGTTCTTTCTCAGCCGTGGCATTGCCTGTGTATACAAAGGCTTTTTTTTGATAGGCAGAGTCAACCCTGAGAGAGAGAGACAGAGAGAAAGGTCTTCCTTTTTCCATTGGTTCACCCTCCAATGGCTGCTGCGGACAGCGCACTGCAGCCAGTGCACCGCGCTAATCCGATGGCAGGAGCCAGGTGCTTATCCTGGTCTTCCATGGGGTGCAGGGCACAAGCACTTGGGCCATCCTCCACTGCACTCCCTGGCCACAGCAGAGAGCTGGCCTGGAAGAGGAGCAACCGGGACAGAATCTGGTGCCCCGACCGGGACTAGAACCTGGTGTGCCAGTGCCGCAAGGCGGAGGATTAGCCTAGTTAGCCGCAGTGCCGGCCAAGTCTGTTGGTTTTTGTGCATTGATTTTATAACCTACTACTTTGCCAAACTCTTCTATGAGTTCCAATAGTCTCTTAGTAGAGTTCTTTGGATCCCCTAAATAAAGAATCATACCATCTGCAAAGACGGATAGTTTGAGTTCTTCCTTCCCCATTTGTATAATTTTAATTTCTTTTTCTTGCCCAGTGGCTCTGGCTAAAACTTCCAGAACTATATTGAATAGCAGTAGTGAGAGTGGGCATCCCTGTCTGGTACCGGATCTCAGTGGAACTGCTTCCAACTTTCCTCCATTCAATAGGATACTGGCTGTGGGTTTTTTATAAGTTGTTTTGATTGTATTGAGGAATGTTCCTTCTATACCCAATTTGCTTAGAGTTTTCATCATGAAAGGGTGTTGTATTTTATTGAATGCTTTCTCTGCATCTATTGAGATAATCATATGATTTTTCTTCTGCAGTTTGTGAATGTGGTGTATCACATTGATTGATTTGCAAACATTGAACCATCCCTGCATACCAGGGATAAATCCCACGTGGTCTGTGTGGATGATCTTTCTGATGTGTTGTTGCATTCTATTGGCCAGAATTTTATTGAGGATTTTTGCGTCTATGTTCATCAGGTATATTGGTCTTTAATTTTCTTTCAATGCTGCATCATTTTCAGGCTTAGGGATTAAGGTGATTCTGGCTTCATAGAAAAAATTTGGGAGGATTCCCTCTTTTTCGATTGTTCTGAATAATTTAAGAAGAATTGGAGTTAGTTCTTCTTTAAATGTGTGGTAGAATTCAGCAGTGAATCCATCCGGTCCTGGGCTTTTCTTTGTTGGGAGGGACTTTATTACTGATTCAATTTCTGTCTCAGTTATGGGTCTGTTTGGGTTTTCTATGTCTTCATGGTTCAATTTAGGTAGGTGGCATGTGTCCAGGAATCTATCCATTTCTGATAGATTTCCCTGTTTGCTGGCACACAGCTCCTTGTAGTAATTTCTGATGACTATTTTTATTTCTGTGGTGTGTGTTGTTACATTCCCTTTTTCATCTCTGATTTTATTGATTTGGGTCTTTTCTTGTTTTGGTTAGATGGGCCAATGGTCTGTCAATTGTGCTAATTTTTTCAAAAAATCAGCTCTTTGGCTGATCTTTTGTAATTATTTGAATTCAATCCTGTTGACTTTTTCTCTGATTTTAATTATTTCTCTTCTTCTACTAGTTTTGGGTCTGGTTTGCTGCAGTTTTTCTAGATCCTTCAGATGCATTGAAAGCTCATTTATTTGGTGCCTTTCCAATTTCTTGATGGAGGCACCTATTGCTGTAAACTTTCCACTTAACCTTGCTTTTGCTGTATCCCATGAGTTTTGATATGTTGTGTTGTTATCCTCATTTACTTCCAGAAAGTTTTTGATTTCTCTTTTGATTTCTTCTATGACCTAGTGTTCATTCAGGAGCATGTTGTTCAGTCTCCATGTGTTTGCATATGTTCTAGGAATTCCTGAGTTGCTAATTTCCAGCTTTATTCCAATTCTTTTGAATTTGCTGAGACTTGCTTTATGGTCTAGTGTGTGGTCAATCCTAGAATAGGTTCCATGTACTGCTGAGAATAATGTATATTCTTTAAGTGTAGGATGAAAAGTTCTGTAGATATCTGTTAGGTCCATTTGGGCTATAGTGTCGATTAAATCTGCTGTTTCCTTGTTGATCTTCTGTCTGGTTGATATATTTCTGAAAGTGGAGTATTGAAGTCCCCCAGTACTATTGTATTGGAGTCTAAGTCTCCCTTTAAGTCCATTAACAAATCTTTTAAATAAAATAGTGTCCTGTAATTAGGTGCATATACATTTATAATAGTTACATCTTCCTGTTGAATTGATCCCTTAATCATTATGTAGTGCCCTTCTTTGTCTCTCTTAACTTTTTTTGTGTTGAGGTTTATTTTGTCTGATATTAATATGGCTATGCCAGCTCTTTTTTGGTTTCTGTTGGCATGGAATATCTTTTCCAACCTTCCACGTTCAGTCTGCATGCACCTTTGTTGGAAAGATGTGTTTCTTGTAAGCAGCAAATAGGTGGGTTTTGTTCCTTAATCCATTCAGCCAGTCTGTCATTTAACTGGAGAGTTGGGGCCATTAACATTCAATGTGATTATTGATAAATAGTAACTTTGCCCTGCCATTTTCCCAAAGATATTTCTAATATAGGCTTTGAAGTTCCTGTGATCTTTTACTGGGAGTTTTTCTTCCTTTACCTTCTTTCGTATTGATGCTTGTGTTTGTGTGTTTCTGTGTGTAACACATCTTCAAGGGTCTTTTGCAGGGCTGGACTAGTGGTGAGAAATTATTTCAATTCTGTTTGCTATGAAAAGTCTTTATTTCATCTTCATTCACAAATGAGAGCTTAGCAGGATATAATATTCTGGGCTGGCAATTTTTTTCTCTTAGTACCTGGGCTATGTCTCACCATTCCCTCCTAGCCTGTAGGGTTTCTGATGAGAAGTCTGCTGTGAGTCCAACTGGAGATCCTCTGAGAGTAATCTTACATTTCTCTCTTCCACATGTTAGAACCTCTTCTCCATAATTCACTGTGGTGAGTTTGATTACAACGCGTTGTGGTGAGGATCTCTTTTGGTCACGTTTATTGGGGGTTCTATGTGCTTGGATGTCTCTGTCCTTCTCCAAACCTGGGAAGGTTTCTGCTAGTATCTCACTAAAAAGGCCTTCCAATCCTTTCTTTCTCTCTCCATGCCTTCAGGAACTCCTAGAACCCGAATGTTGGTTTTTAAATAGTATTCTGTAGATTCCCAACAATATTTTTTTAATTTCTAATTTCCCCTTCTTGCCTTTGGTTTGACTGTATACTTTCCTGTGCTCTGTCTTCTAAGTCTGATATTGTCTCTTCTATATCACTGATTCAGTCTTTAAGGCTCTCAAGTGCGTTTGTCATTAGTTCCATTGAATTCTTCATTTCATTTTGATTTCTCTTCAGTATCACAATTTCAGGTTCTACTAGATTCCTCATTTCATTATGATTCCTCCTTAAGATTTCATTTTCATGAGAGAGATTTTCTATCCAGTAAGGATTTCTGTAGTTCATGAATTTGTTTTTGATAACTTCTAAATATTCTTATCATAAATTTTTGAAATCTGTATCTTGCATTTCTTCTATCTCATCATCTTCATAATCTTGAATTGGAGTGTCATGTTCATTTGGGGGCATCATAATGTCTTCCTTGTTCTTGTTTCCTTGGTTTCTGCATTTGTTGTTTGGTATTGGGAAATATTCTTTGGTTTCTTCTTCTTTTTTTTCCTTGCTGTGTTGGCTTTTCTCATTATACTATGACCCTAGATTAAGTGGACTGTCTGCTTTTGGTAAATCTCTAGAGGCTTGTGGTGGGTGTGTCCAGAGGGCTCTGTGCAGTTCTTTATGGTAAGGGTGTGCCAACGGTGACACACCCAGGTTTGGCATGGTAAAGCTTCTCTCTCTTTTATTCAGAAGGGAAGTAATTCTGCACAGATGAGCTATTCTCCTTGAAGGCAACCAGTGCCTGAGCACTAGCCCCAGTGGGTATAATATTTGTCCACTCTGTCCCAAGGACCACACAAAGGATCTGTGCAGCCCTCTGTGTAAGCTCAGATTCCCCTGCAATGTCTCCCACCGTTTGGCCAAGGTTACTGACTGCACTCATGTCTCAGGTACTCTGTGAGTTCCCTCACACACCCTCAGTTTTTTCTTTTTTCACAGTCCCAGTTCATAAGCTGCACACATTCACTAGGTCTTAACCTCCTGGTATTTCTCCCCACCAGAGTCATTTTTTTCTGCTTGGCTGAGGGTGGGCACAGCCCTGAGCTGGTGCAGCTGTTATGTATGTCCAAATGGCACCTGCTCTTTGTCTTGCTTGCCTTTGTAAGGCGAGTGGAGAGAGGGAATCGTGTCCGTACTGGTCCATTTTATTTTTTCTCTCTCCTCTAGTTAGCATGGTGAATTTTCCCCCATGGGGCTTCAAGCCTCATTCCCTCTAGGCTTTTCTGCCACTTTCCCGCCAGTGTCTTGGGCTACTGCAGTTTCACCTCACCTCCCTTTCCAGCGCTGGTGTGTAGACTCAGCACTGGGGTCCTGAGACATGGGCGCTCGTGCCCTCCATGTAGTTCTATTGTGTCCCACTAGTTCCAGAAGAGTTTCCTTTACAGGTTTTTCCCTAACTCTTCCCTGAGACTACAGTATCTCCACTTTTATTAAACTATCTTTCCCTGGGCTATCAGTGTGCTCCCTCCCTATTCCACCAACATGGAGCAGTCTAAATTTATTTTTTAAGGAATACAAATTCAATGAGTACAGGTATTATTCAAAAAACACATATGTAAAGATTAACAAAAATGCCCAACTGCAGATCAGTTCTCTGAATACTGGCATTGTGTTTGCCAATGTTTTATTGAGATGATAAATTAGGCCATTGTACTCAAAATATGGCAGCTGGAAATGTATGAAGGAGTATGAAGCTGTATCAACGTTCCCAC
The DNA here is from genome assembly GCF_051225735.1 of Oryctolagus cuniculus. Classification (NCBI taxonomy): domain Eukaryota; kingdom Metazoa; phylum Chordata; class Mammalia; order Lagomorpha; family Leporidae; genus Oryctolagus; species Oryctolagus cuniculus. Next base: position 52,617,295 of record NC_142886.1, read on the forward strand.
CTTGGTGACGGGACCTCATAATGGATCCATCATCTACTGTCCTCCAGGATGTACTATCAGTTACAAGTATGGGGAGGAGTGTAATGGGCTCTGTCCAGGACTCTGATATGCAGCCTGGTTGTCTCCCTCTCTAAAACTGATGAAAGACTACAAATGGATTGATAATGCCAGTCAGCATAGACGTGGAGTGAAGAACAGGGACACTGGACACATGGTCTCTGGGACTGGCTCTTCCTGCAGCTGTGATCCAGCCTCAGGACACTGGTCATCATGCTGGACCCACAGACACAGCTCCCCATGATGTGGACTCCAGCCCCAGAGTGCACAGCCACCGTGTGTCCCACTTTCTGCTTTGCTGATCCACAGCAGGTGCAGGGCTCCCACAACACTGGAGCAAAAGCAGATCAGCTGGAAGTGCACACCCAACACTTTCCATTCAGTGATGACCTTGACTGCTGATGTCCAGTGCATTTCCCTCCTGAGTTCATGCAGGGAGCCCCACAGGAGGGTCCCAGGACCTAAAGAAGGAGGAAGTCCCTGTAGGTTTCCCAGGTGCCTGCCGAAGCTCAGCCTGAGACAGAGCTGAGCAGCAAGTACATTCCTGAGTGCTGTGACATTCACACAGGGACCACAATGTGTTTTCAGGATTAACAGGAAAGAGAGGTCGGGTATAAAGTCTGTAGAAAGTGAGTGTGGATCATCCACGTATTAAAAAAAACATTATGTGGCCGGCACTGCGTCTCAATAGACTATAATGCTCCACCTGCGGTGCCGGCACCCCAGATTCTAGTCCCGGTCGGGGCGCCGGATTCTGTCCCAGTCGCTCCTCTTCCAGGCCAGCTCTCTGCTGTGGCCTGGGAGTGCAGTGGAGGATGGCCCAACTCCTTGGGCCCCTCAAACACATGGGAGACCAGGAGAAGCACCTGGCTCCTGGCTTCGGATCTGTGAGGTGTGCTGCCCACAGTGCGACTGTTGCAGCAGCCATTGGGGGGCAAACCAACGGAAAAGGATGACCTTTCTCTCTGTCTCTCTCTATCATGGTCCAATCTGCCTGTCAAAAAAATGTAGGTTCAGTTCGGTACACATGCTCATTTTGATGGGAGGAGAGGGATGACTTAGGTAGTTGAGGTTTACCAGAACAGAAACCCTAGCTCTACTGTCCCTGGTTCTAAAAGGAAAACTAAAATTGTCCTAAAGTTAGCAGTGCCCTGAGGGCTCTATCTGAGTCAGGTTGGAAAAGAATCACCAGGGTCCTCAGAGATTCCCAGGATCTCTAATCCTGGTGACTGCTGTCCTTGTTTATGAACTGAATTTGTTCATTAACGACTCCTTCCTTTCACATCAAACTTTATCACCATCACTGAAGTCATCGGTAGGGTCAGAATAACAAGAGTAGAATTAATTCCTCAAAACGGCTACAGGAGAGGAAACCCCAATTCCCTGACAGGAAACCAGGGCTTCATCTCTTCCTGCACCTGCTCAAGACCAGAATGTGCTCTCGGTTCGTCTTGTGCGCCCCCTGGTGGAGACGCGTGCCCCTGCACGGAGGTTTGTGTCTGGGCTCAGCCTGAGGGCCCCTCACTGTGTCTCTGGCACAGAAATAGGTGGCCGTATCCGCGGCTGTCAGACTGTTCAGTTGTAGGCAAACTGTGCTCTGGGCGTTGTCTCTGGAGAGAGTGAATCGGCCATTCACCCAGCTCGCGTAGTGTGTGCTACCACTACCAGCATAAATGCATCCGATCCACTCCAGCCCCTTCCCTGGAGCCTGGCGGACCCAGCACATGTAGTAGCTACTGAAGGTGAATCCAGAGGCTTTGCAGCAGAGTTCCAGGGATCCCCCAGGCTTGACCAGGCCTCCTCCGGACTCCTCCAGCTGCTCCTGACACTGGACACCTACAAACACAGACGTCCTGGTAAGGACACTGTCACGCACACTCTCTGTGTCTCTCACTCATGTCCTCCCCCAGACTCAGTACCCCGCGTTCTCCATCATTACCTTTGAGCACAGCGACCAGGAGAAGCCAGCGCAGCCCTGTCTCCATGGTGAGCGTCTGTGTTGAGTGCGATCACTGAGTGGACACCTGGGAGTGCTGGGGCTGGAGCTCCTGTGCCAGAGCTGCAGGGTGAGGGCTAGGCTGGTTTTCATGGGCAGAGGGAGCCCTATCTCATGTCTGCTCCTATCTAGCAGGCATGGGGTCAGACTCCTCAGACAGGACAGACCCAGACTGAGTAGTGTTACCGGGGCCGTCTGTAGTGCACAATTATGGAACCAGTGATAACTTTGTGCTCTGATTGCACTTTGAACCCTGTCTTAGTCCTTTTATGTGAATGGAACCACAACCTGTATCATGGGTTCACTTAGCTATGGTTCCAGATCAGTGTTACAGGAGAAATCATCAGTAGACTCTGTATGTGTCTCCAACTCCATGTGCTAACAGGAGTCCAGCATCTGGATCTGCCCCCTCACCACAGGACTCAGCTCTGCCCCAGTCCACCCTCAGCACTCACGGGGGCTTCCTGGTGAGGTCTTCAGAACTCCCTGCCAGCAGCAGAACATGGAGCATTTTGCTGGATTCCGTTTTTGACAGAGAGATGCACAGGGGACCAGGTTCCATGCAGGTGCATCTGAGTGTGGTGTTCCATGTGCCAGTGTCTGTCTGTCTGTCCTTCACAACTTCTCAGCTGGTAAATTTTGCTTCCATGGGCAATGCTGTTGAGCTGTCATAGATACAGAGGCAGCCGCACATGTTGAAAGTGTGCCTGTGTTGAGTGCAATTCAGCTGTGCCTTTCTCACTCCTCATCACAACTTCGCCAAGAGCAACTATCACATCCCACGGTGCTGTCCACTGCCCCTGTGTCACCCAGCCCCCAGCCCACCTCCTCCAGTCACATTAAGGCCTGAGCCCCTTTGGGTTCCTTCACAATGGATTTCATCCAGTTCAGTTCTGAGCGACATGCAGGTTTGTTGGGGGCGGATGGTGAAGGCATTGAGTTTTCAGGTCCTGTGGGGCCCAGGTGAATGAAGGTTTCTTAGTTTTTAAACAAAGTATCTGAAAATCTGATATGAATATAACTTTAAATAAAGCAGAGTAAGTATATGATATTTTCCACAACTGTGCAGTACATTAGTATTAACTGTGTTATTAAATTTCATGGAAATAATAAATTAAAATTTTCACTGTTTAGGTTGCGCTCACCCCTCAAGGGAGTGCCTGCATCTCATATGTGGCTCTGGCACCCAGTACCAGACTCCTACTCCTGCAACCCCAGGAATCAGAAGTTTATGGGAGGACATTTGGGCACTGTCACTCTCGTGGATGCACCTGATTGTTGTCCCGAAACTGGGTGAGGCTGGAAAGCAGACCTGTCCAAGCGACACTTTGGAAAGTGCATGTGTGGGAGTGTCTCTCCCTTTTCCTTGCCTCATGTGGGAAGAACTGAAATTTAAAACTTGAGTTACTGAAGGATCTCTCTAAGGGTCGTGTTCCCTTCATTGCAGGCAGCAACCCTCATGCTATTTTCCCCTCCCTAAAGCCCTCTCTCAATGGGATCACTGGGTGGTGAGGTCCCTACATGCATGATGGGAGGCTCCGTGCATCAAGTATGGAGGGTAAGTTCCACCTAACATGCAGCCTTCAGCTGCTTAGTTGGAGAGACCACACACACACACCAAGCAGTGCTGGCTCTGCTCACGGCTCTGCAAGAACAGCATCCTCAGCCTCAATACCCCAGACCCTGCTTCTCTGTGTCCACTGAGTAGGAAAGTGATTCACCTGCAGGAGGAAACCATCATGACCCATGTCCTGGTGTAATCCTCTAGAAAATGTTTGTGAGCAGAGTCCACCCCAGACACTGTGCCAGCACTGATCCCCCAAGACACAGAAGTCTGCATCTTCAGGGGATGGCTCCACCCCCAAAGCTGAGGACTGGGGAGGAGAAGCATGGCACGTGGGGAAGTGACAGTCAGGACAGGGTCCAGCAGCAGGAGGGAGAGGACCTGGTGGAGGGGTGGGCTCTGCTGTGCAGGAAGGTAATGACAGGGGGAAGGTCCACACAGCTGGGACCCAGTGCCTGCAGGAGAACACTGAGTCAGGAGGTCTGATCAGGTCTCCTTGCCCCCGGCAACCCCCACACTGACCACCACTGAGTAAAGAAGCACAGGTGCCTGGGAGACGTGGAATGGCATCGTCTCTTGGGAGTGCATCCACTGACGACTCCCACCATGAGTGGATTCAACATCAGGGCCTCATGGAGGAAGCTGAGGTCTCCAGTGCCCTGAACAGGACCACACAGAATGCTGGGAGCAGCCTGTGGGGGTGGATGTGGTTTGTCCTCACACCATCAGTGCTGAGCATGGCCCCAATGTAACAGCACTGACTGGGGTTCACGGTCTGGATGTTTACATAAAAAGCATTGAAATAACCAGGATCTAATTTCAGATATAAAGTCCTTGTAAAACTACCAAAGGAAACATTGGGCAAAATCTTCCTGATATGCTTTGTCCATGATTTTCCTTTCAGATCTTCAAATTTCAAGCAACCTAAGAAAACATTTTTAGATGATGCTGCATAACTACAGAGCTTCTGCATTACAAACAGACTGACTGAGAAATGAGCAGCCTACACACAGATTGGAAGTGACTATTCTCGTATCAAATGTATGATCAATAGCCTGTGTCCAATAGGAATAAGAAGGAACTATCTGTATGAGCTGTGTTTAGAACTGTTCTGAGTCTTCTGCAGTCTCAAAATAACTGTGATGCACAATTGGCTTCTTCATCCTGACCGACAGGTTCTGTGTCATCAGGCCTACAATGGGTATAGAAGCAAACCTCTGTGATATGTGTGTGGCTCAGTGTTGCTATGGATTCATTCTGGTGGGGGCAAGAGGCATGGAGTCACCACACAGACCCCAGGAGTTGGGTGAAAGCAGGCCAGAGGCAAGCAGCCCACAGACTCATTTATTTCAGTTGGTACCACAGCTCATATAGCTGAGGCAGCCAATCTGGTCAAGGGGCGGTTTATGCCTAACCAATCACAGCCTGTTGCCAGGCAGTATCTGAAGCCATCCAATCACAGCCTGTTGCCAGGCAGGCTCCGTTGCCAGGTGGCATTGAAGCCATCCCTGAGTAACTGATGCTCGCTTTCCAGCAGCCATCTTGGCATGGCCTTCTCATTCCACCACAGCTCAGTGTGTCCCAAAGGTGTTGTGTTGTAGATGTGCTCCCAGGGTGACCATGGGAGAAGCGCTGAGTGCTCTGGGAGTGAGGCCTAGTGGGATGTGTCCATTCCTGGGGAATCTGCTCTTGGAGGAGATCACAGTAGATTTCCTGGGTCCCCAGCTTCAGCACAGAGCACAGTGCTGCTAGCGTCAGCCCCGGTTTCGTCTGAAGTCCTGTGTGGGGATGGGGTCCCTCCCGTCTGTGTTCACAATATTAGGATGCCTGAAGACTGCCATGGTGTTCACAATATTATGATGGCTGACAGCACAACATTCTCACTGTCTGATCCTAGACTTCTAGCCTCTACAGCTATGAGCTAATAAACCTTTTTGCTTCATACACCTACTATCTGGGGTACCTCATTATGGAGCCAACAAGCAGAATAAAACAGTTGATGAGCCCCACTCCTTTGTTCCTACCTCAAAGACTCACCTGTGTCTCCAGATTTAGTTGGAACCACTCAGAATTCCAAGCACCTGGCTGTTTCCTGACCCAGCTGAAGCTTTTGTAGCCATGTGGGAAATGACCAGGAGTTAGAAGTTCACTGTCATTCTCAGTTTCTTTGTGTTTGTGGAAAAATATGTTAATATAAATTTTAAAATAAGTGATATAATAATATAAATGTTTAAAAGAAGATATGAAAGTAAACATGCAAATGCTACAAATCTGGGTTCACCATGCATGTATATGTTAGAAGCACAATGAGACATCCCATCCCTCCTGTTAGTATGAGAATTATCAGACAAGCCAGAGCTGACAATTCTTTGGGAGGAAGCAAGAAATGACAACACTGGTACAAGGCTTGAGTCAGGTAAATTAGTAAAACCATTATGGAAAATCTTCAAAAACTGAGAAATAGGATTATCACAGGATCCTGAAACACCACGTGTGGGTAGAAGGAATATGGTATCCCAGGGGTGTGTCCACAGGATCTGCAGCCACTGTGGGAAACACATCTGCAGTTCCTTGTCAGTTAAGAAGCGCCATTGTCGCTCCCCCTCTTCACGGAGGAATGACACTAGACCCTGCGCTGTTCTTTTGTCTGCTCGGCCCTTCCCGGGTTTGCTGCTGGTTCTTCCCAGGTTGGCTGCCGATCCTTCCACCTCCACGGAAGGGCGGCACCCCCTGCCACTTTCCCCACTTCCATGGGGGAGTGGCACACTGCCGGCCGGCTCTCTCGAGGGCTGCTCAGCTGTTATCCGGATGTTCCCCTTAGATGTTCCTGGTGCATGTTGTCTCTCTTCTCCTTTATAGTTCTCTTCCACCAATCCCAACTCTGCTACCCACATGCCGAGAACGCTGCTCTCCTGCAATCAGGAGCAGGATCAGCTCCTGCAGGTTATTGGTCAAACTGGAGGCAGCTGTGTAGAAGCTGTTTACTCCCTTCTCAGCACCATATTGTGGGAGAGGAGATGCATAGAATAAGTCTTAATTTCAGTAACTTAGTCTAGTCCGAGTTGCTCCCCACAGTTCCCCCTTTCTTTTTATTTTTTGGCATTGATACACGCCTGTCTTCGGTGCCCCGCGGCACACACTCTGCTCTGCTTGCTAGAGTTGCCCACAGGTGCTTACAAGCCCTACCAATCAGGCAAACCAAATCCGGGTCCTCTCTTCGCCATGTTGTGAGGAGGTTTTTAGGCACTGATGCATGCCTGTGTTCGGTGCCCTGCAGTGCACGCTCTGCTCGAGCTGCCTGCAAGTGCTTATTGCCTAATCAGGCAGACTGAATCCAAGCCCTCTCATTGCCGTGTTGTGGGGAGACTTATTGGTATTGATAACGTGCCTGTCTTCGGTGACCTGCGGCGCATAAGCTGCTAGCCGCCCGCAGGTTCTCACCGCCTCACTAATCAGGCAGACAGAACCCGAGCCCTCTCATTGCCATGTTGTGGGGAGGCCTTATTTTTCTCTATTTCTCTGTCTCCGGGCATTCCTATCTCTCCTATTTTACTTCTATCTGCCAGCATTCCTATTTCTCTCATTTTACTTCTATACTTCTGTTTCTCTTATCCCCGGGCTTCCCGGCGCCCGCCCCAATGCGGCTTCTTGGCGCCTCGCCCTGTGGTGGCTTCCCGGCTCTGTGCGGCTTCAGCCCGCGCCTCTCTCATCTCTGCGGCTTCCCGGCTTTGCGCGCTCCGCGGTCTCCGCACCCTTCGCGCCCGCACCACGGCCTCTGCACAGCCCCGCACTTCCTATCTACTCGCGCCCTGTGTGCTCTTTCCGCTTGTGCCCCATGTGCTTTCTCTGCGCGTGGCGGCTTCTGCGAATCAGGGCCTAGCTCACGTTTCCGCTTCTCGGTTTTCAGTCTAAGTTCCCCGGGCTAACCTGATGAAATAAAACCTAGCTTACGTCTCCGCCTTTTGGTTTGGCTTCCCGTCTTTTGCTCCCCTGGCTAATCTGACGGATTCCAACCTAGCTTACATCTCCGCTTCTGGTTTCAGTTTTTCAACTTTTGCTCCCTGGGCTGACTTGACGAATCCCACCTAGCTTACGTCTCTGCTTCAGCCTGCCCCCGCGGCTTCATCCTCCCTAACATATTTTTCTCTACCCGGTATGTTTCCTAACTTTTCTTCCAACAAAATTCCCCTCTCATTTCTCCTGGCTTCTCCCCACAGTCCATATCCGAGTCTAAGTTTCTTCTAGCTTTCACTTTCGCTTTCAATCCTAACTTCTTCTGGCACTTTTTCCATCCGGCTTTTCCCTAGGCTCTCTCTAATCTCTCTCCAGTATTTTCCCACTTTTTCCTGCTTCTTCCCTCCTAGGTTTCCTATCTGAGTCAAGGCACCATTATGTCACCTAGGCTTCCTATCCGAGTCACGGCAACATTATGTCACTCCCCCTCTTCATGGAGGAACGACACTAGACCCTGTGCTGTTCTTTTGTCTGCTCGGCCCTTCCCGGGTTTGCTGCTGGTTCTTCCCGGGTTGGCTGCCGATCCTTCCACCTCTGTGGAAGGGCGGCTCCCCCTGCCACTTTCCCCACTTCCGCGGGGGAGTGGCACACTGCCAGCCGGCTCTCTTGGGGGCTGCTCAGATGTTATCCGGATGTTCCCCTTAGATGTTCCTGGTGCATGTTGTCTCTCTTCTCCTTTATAGTTCTCTTCCACCAATCCCAACTCTGCTACCCACACGCCGAGTATGCTGCTCTCCTCCAATCAGGAGCAGGATCAGCTCCTGCAGGTCAGTCAATCAAATTGGCAAGAAGCAGCTGTGTAGAAGCTGTTTACTCCCTTCTGAGCACCATATTGTGGGAGAGCAGATGCATAGAATAAGTCTTAATTTCAGTAACTTAGTCTAGTCCGAGTTGCTCCCCACACGCCATTATCAAGAGTCCACACATATAATCCAGTGAAATCTTCATGGAAGAAAGAATGGATAATGGAACCAATGGAAAAAATTATAAATCAAAAGGGAGTTTATATGGCAGTAAAGTGGAGGGAATTCTGTTATTTTTACAACCTGGAGGATCCTGGAGTATAATGTCCAAGGATAATGTGTCAGGATAAGTATACTCTGCTAACCATCCAGGCCAAGAAGACAAATAATATGTGATGCTAGTTATGTGGGATAAAAGGATGAACTCACAGAGGCAGAAGTACAATGCTGAAGACAAAAGTCTGAGTATGGGAGGAACAGAAGAAACACTGGAGCAATGTCCGAGCTTCACTATGACAGGATCCACATGTTGAGTGATCCACTGTACTGCATGGTGACTGCAGTTAAGGGAATACTGTGGGATCAGCGATGTGGTGCAGCGGGTTAAAGCACTGGCCTGAAGTGCTGGCATCCCATGTGGGTGCCAGTTCTAGTCCTGGCTGGTCCTCTTCCAATCCAGCTCTCTGCTATGGCCCGGGAAAGCAGTAGAAGAGGACGAAGTGCTTGGGGCCCTGTACCCATGTGTGGGACCCGGAAGAAGCTCTTGGCTCCTGGCTTCAGATGGGCGCAGCTCAGACACTTACGGCAATCTGGGGAGTGAACCAGCAGATGGAAGAACTCTCTCTCTGTCTCTACCTCTTTCTGTAACTCTGTCCTTCAAATGAATAAAATAAGTCTTTAAAAATAAAAGAGAGAGAATATTGTGTCTATGGAATTCCAAAACAGGAGAAAATTGACATTCTACCGTGGAAACATGTGGGTTTTGTGATGAGCATGTCAATAACTCTGACTTCATATTTCCAATCAATTTTTTATCAATTTGATATGTTAATTTGATCAACACATAGCATTGTATATCATATGTTTATGTTCAGATATTATTTATCAAAAATTTATGAAGGGAAAATGACAAAAATGGCCAGTTGCAGATTCAGTTCTCTGAATACTCGTGTTGTGTTTGCCAATGTTTATGGAGATGATAAATAAAGGCAGTGTACTCAGGCTTGGAAGCTGGAACCCAGGAGCATGGAACTGCATCAATGTTCCCACCTTGGAGACGAGGCCTCATAACACATCCACCATCTACTGTCTTCCAGGGTGCATTGTCAGTTACAAGTGTGGGAAAGCGTGTAAATGGAATTTGTCAAGAACTCTTATGCAGGCTGGGTGTTTGCCTCTCTAAATAAAGGAAAGACTAAAAGTGGATTGATGACACCGATCAGCACAGCCATGGAGTGGAGAGCTGGGACTCTGGAAAAATGGTCTCTGGGACTGGCTCTTCCTACAGCGGTGATCCAGCCTCAGGATACTGGTTATCATGCTGGAGCCACAGACACAGCTCCCCGTGATGTGGACTCCAGCCCCAGAGTGCACAGGCACTGTGTGTCCCACTTTCTGCTCTCCCTGAACCACAGCAGGTGCAGGGGCTCCATGACACTGGAGCAGAACCAGATCAGCTGGAAGCGCACACTCAACACTTTCCATTCAGTTATGACCTTGACTGCTGATGTCCAAGTCATTTCCCTCCTGAGTTCATGCAGGAGCCCCACAGGAGGGTCCCAGGACCTAGAGGAGGAGGAAGTCCCTGTAGGCTCCCCAGGTGCCTGCAGGAGCTCAGCCTGAGACACAGCTGAGCTGCAGTACATTCCTGAGTGCTGTGACATTCACACAGGGACCACAGACTGTTCCAGGATTAAAGGGAAAATGGAGTTGTGGGAACAATCTGTAAAAAGTGAGTCTGGATCACCCACAGATTTAAAAAACTGTAGGTTCAGTTTGGTACACATGCTCGTTTTGATGGGAGGAGAGGGATGACTTAAGTAGGTGAGGTTTAACAGAACAAAGACCCTGTAAAATGATCTTTTAAGTGATTGGTTGGTCCTTATGTCCTGCCCCAATGACTCTGCAATTTTGTGTTTTAAAAGGCTTTGTTACAAGCACAATAAACCAGTTCTTGCTTGACTTGACTCCCCACTGCATCTGATTGTACCCAGGATCGTGAGGCTGGGAAAAGGGCGAGCAGAACACTTACCTTTCCTTGGGCCCAGTCTGTCCTCGTACGGGTGAAATGAGACCCTGCACAAGTGTACATGAAACAGTGAATGGATTATTTCCCATTTGGTCAAGGATGTTATTCAGTATTAAGAAGGAGGTTGTTCTGACATTAGGAAATCGTGGGTCAGCCTGGAGCATAATATGATAACAGAAATAATCCTGGTACATGTAGACACATCATATGTCACAGTAATTATATATGAAATCCAGAAGCTTGAACTCACAGAGGCAGGCAGTGCAATGGAGATCACTGTCTACCATGACCCAAGTGTTTGTCCCCTCCCAGCTCTGTGGAAAACTGGGGGAAGTTCCATGCACTGGCTTTAGGCTCAGCCAACCCCCAGCCTTTAGAGTCAATCAGGAAAGAAACCAGTGGATGGAAGATTCTCTCTCCATCTGTTGGTCTCTTCCTCTTGGTCATAACACTGCTTTTCAAATAAAATAAATAGACACTAAAAATAAATGAAAGACTAATTATACATATAATTACTAGCCTAGATCCTTACGTTGAATGAACACAGACAACTGAATCCCAAGGGAAGAAATCAATTGTGTATATGCAGTGATGATAAGGTGGTGACAGGAGCAGCACTGGAGTTAGCCTGAGGGATTACTGACTCCTGTGTCAGGATGCTTAGTGCTGTGTCCTAGTTTGGTTCCAGTGTCAGATTCCTGCCTAAGCCCCTCTGGGAGGCCGCAGTGAAATTCCAAGTACTGCCATGTGGACACCTGGACAGAATTCCAAGCACCTGGCTGTCACCTGACCCAGCTGAAGCTTTTGTAGCCATCGGGGAAGTGACCCAGGAGTTAGAAGATCACTGTCTGTCTCAGTCTCTTTGTAAATGCAAATATCTAAATAAGTGAAATAATATCCCTAAATGTTTAAAAAAGATATAAAGGCAACATATAAAATATCTGGGACCATCACGCATGTCCATATTAGATGCACAATGAGACATCCCATCCTTCCTGTTAGAATGAGTATTATCCTACAATCCAGAGCTGACAATCCATGTGGAGGAAGCTAGAGATGATAACTCTGGTATAAGATTGAAGTCAGGTAAACAAGTAAATCTATTATGGAAAATCATCAAAAACTGAGAAATAGAATTTTCACAAGATCTTCAAACACCATTTCTGGGTAGAAGGAATATGAAATCCCAGGGACGTGTCCAGGGGAACCGCAATCAATGTGGCAAACACCTCTGCTCTTCCATGTTCAACTAATGCAGCGTCATTCACAAGAGTTCACACATATAATCCAGTGAAATATTCATGAAGAAAGAATCAACAATGGAACAAATGGGCAAAATTATATTTAACAGGAAGTTTATATGGCAGTAAAGATGAGGAAATTCTGTACTTTGGACAACTCGGATGATCCTGGAGAATAATGTCCAAGGATAATGTGTCAGGGTAAGTAAACTCTGCTAACCATGCAGGACAAGAAGACAAATAATACGTGATGCTGGATACATGGGATAAAAGGATGAAGTCACAGAGGCAGGAAGTACGATGGTGAGGACCAACATCTGAGCAAGGGAGGAGCAGAGGAGATGCTGTAGTAGGATCAGAGTTTCAGTCCCACAGGAATCACACATTGAGGATCTACTGTACAGCATGGTCACAGCAGTGAAGGGAATATTGTGTCTACAGAATTCCAAAACAGGAGACTACTGACATTCCACCATGGAAACATGTGGTTTTCTGATGAGCATGTCAATAAGTCTGACTTCATAACTCCACTCAATTTGATACATTCATTTTTCAACACATATCATTGTACCTCATAGTCTGTGTTCATGTGTTATTTATCAAATATTTATGATCAAAAATGATCGAAAATGAAGATTCAACACTCTGAATATTGGTGTTGTGTTTGTCAATGTTTATGGAGATGATAAATAAAGGCAGTGTACTCAAGGCTTGGCAGATGGAACCCAGGAGCATGGAACTGCATCAGTGTTCCCACCTTGGTGATGGGGCCTCATAACACATCCATCATCTACTGTCTTCCAGGGTGCACTGTCAGTTACTAGTCTGGGAAAGCGTGTAAATGGGCTCCATCCTGCACTCTGATATGCAGCCTGGGTGTCTCCCTCTGTAATGTTAATGAAAGACTCCAAATGCATTGATGACCCCAGTCAGCATAGACATGGAGTGAAGAGCAGGGAGTCTGGACACATGGTCTCTGGGACTGACTCTTCCTGCAGCTGTGGTTCAGCCTCAGGACACTGGTCATCATGCTGGAGTCACAGACACAGCTCCCTGTGATGTGGACTCCAGCCCCAGAGTGCACAGCTACTGTGTGTCCCACTTTCTGCTCTCTCCTGAACCACAGCAGGTGCAGGGGGTCTCACGACACTGGAGCAAAACCAGATCAGCTGGAAGTGCATACCCAATGATTTCCATTCAGTGATGACCTTGACTGCTGATGTCCAGTGCATTTTCCTCCTGAGTTCTGGCAGGGAGCCCCCCAAGGCATGTCCCAGGACCTAGAGGATGAGGAAGTCCCTGTAGGCTTCCCAGGTGCCTGCAGAAGCTCAGCCTGAGACACAGCTGAGCTGCAAGTACATTCCTGAGTGCTGTGACGTTCACCTTAGGGACCACAAATGGTTTTAGGATTAAAGGTAAAAAGGAGTTTGGGTGTAAGTCTTTAGAAAGTGAATGTGGAACAACAACAGCTTAAAATAAGACTGCTGGTGCTATTTGCTTACATGCTCATTTTGATAGGAAGAGGGATGACTGAAATAATTGAAGTTAAAAAAACAAGTCTCTGGCTTGACTCTCTCTGGGTTTGAAGGGTAAACTAAAATTGCCCTAAAGCCGGCTGGGCCTTGAGAACGCATCCTGTGTCAGACTGGACAACACTCACAATGTCCTCAGATAGTCCCACATGTCTGATCCTGGTGACCACTGTCATCGTTCATGAACCTGAAACTGTTCATATAGGACTTCTTCCTGTCATATCAGACATCTCCAGGTCAGTGAAGTCAGTGGCAGGGACAGAGTCATAAAAGTAGAATTCTTCTCTCAAAACTGTTACAAGAGCGGAAACCCCAATTCCCTGACAGGAAACCAGGGCTTGGTTTCTCTGCACCTGCTCATGACCAGAATCTGGGCTCTGTGCGTCTTGTGTGCCCCCTGGTGGAGCAATGTGCCCCTCAAGGAGGTTTGTGTCTGGGCTCAGCTGAGAGCCCCTCACTGTGTCTCCCACACAGTAATAGACGGCCGTGTCATCCTCTGTAAGATGGTTCATTTGCTGAGACACCGTGTTCTGGGCGTTGTCTCTGGAGATTGTGAATTGGCCCTGCTACCACTACCAGGATAAATATATGCGATCCACTCCGGGACCTTCCCTGGAGCCTGGTGGACCCAGCTCATGCTGTAGCTACTGAAGTCTAACCCAGAGGCTTTGCAGGAGAGTTTCAGGGATCCCCCAGCCTGGACCAGGCCTCCCCCGGACTCCTCTAGCGGCTCCTGACACTGGACACCTGCAAACACAGACGTCCTGGTCAGCACACTGTCATACACCCTCTCTGTGTCTCTCACTCATGTCCTCTCCCAGACTCAGTACCCCGCGTTCTCCATCATTACCTTTGAGCACTGCGACCAGGAGAAGCCAGCGCAGCCCAGTCTCCATGGTGAGCGTCTGTGTTGAGTGCGATCACTGAGTGGACACCTGGGAGTGCTGGGGCTGGAGCTCCTGTGCCAGAGCTGCAGGGTGAGGGCTGGGCTGGTTTTCATGGGCAGAGGGAGGCCCTATCTGCATGTGCTGCTGCTATATAGCAGGCATGGGGTCAGACGCCTCAGACAGGACAGTGCCCAGGGCAGACGTGGGTGTCTGGCGTCTTAAGTAGCTGATTAATTCCATGGGACGTGAAGTTTGTTGTGAGATTATGGGCAGAAAAGCATTTCGTTCACCTTTTTAAAAAATATATATATATATATACATATATATATATATATATATATATGGCAGTTATATAGAGTTATAGACAGTGAGAGAGACACAGAGAGAAAGGTCTTCCTTCCATTGGTTCCCTCCCCAAATGGCAGCTACAGCCAGAGCTGTTCTGATCCAAAGCGAGGAGCCAAGTGCTTCTTCCTGGTCTCCCATGTGGGTGCAGGGGCCTAAGCACTTGGGCCATCCCTCACTGCCCTCCTGGGCCATAGCAGAGAGCTGGACTGGAAGAGGAGCAACTGGGACTAGAACTTAGCACCTGTATGGGATGCCGGCACCTCAGGCAGAGGATTAGCCAAGTGAGCCCTGGCTCGGGCCCTTAATTTATATTTTGAACATTTATTTATTTATTTGAAAGTCAAAGTTACACACACACAGAGAACTAGAGGCAGAGAGAGAGAGAGAGAGAGAGAGAGAGAGAGAGAGAGAGAGAGATGGAGAGAGAGCATGCAATCGTCTATCCTCTGGTTCACCTTCCAATTAGTCGCAACAGCTAGAGCTTAGCGGCTTGGAAGCCAGGAGCCAGGAGCTTCTTCCAGATCCCCATGTGGGTACAAGGAACCAAGGACTTGGGCCGTCTTCTACCACTTTCCCTGGCTGTAGCAGAAAGCTGGATTGGAAGTAGAGCAGCTGGGACTTGAACCGGTGCACATGTGGGATGCCAGTACTGCAGATTTGGTCTGTAACATACTATGCCCCAGCACCGGCCCCACCTTTACTTTTTCACAAGCAGGAAGGAGGGCCTGAGGTGGAGAGGCTGGTTCTTGAGCCATCACTCCAACACAGGGTGTGGGCTCCCAACAAGGGCTCAGCTCACTGCACAACAGTGCCTGCCCCTGTGTTGTGTCTGCACAAGCACAGAAATGTGATACTGGCATGAGTGATACCTCCCTTGAACACGTGCACAGTTACTGAAGGAATCACAAACAGGCTGTGCTGTGTCCAGGGGCTCTTGTCTGGTTGGAGGCACCTCCACACTCTACACCTCTGTTCCTCACACAGGATTTTCCACTCCACCTAACAGCCATCATCAGTTGTGGTTGTCCAGTTGCTTATCCTGGTCTCCCATGGGATGCAGGGCCCATGGTACCATGAGGTACCGTGATATGTGCTGTTTCAGGATTAAAGGGGAAATGGAGATTGGTATAAAATCTGTACAAGTGAGTCTGGATCATCCACAGTTTAAAATAAAAGATTGGTTCAGTTCAGCATGCTCACTCGTTTTTTTATTTTATATTTTATTTTTGACAGGCAGAGTAAGACAGTGAGAGAGAGAGACAGAGAGTGAGAGAAAGAAAGAAAGGTCTTCGTTTTTCCGTTGGTTCACTCCCCAATTGGCCGCTATGGCTGGCGAGTTGTGGCCGGCTCGCTACTTTTGAGGCCAGGGACCAGGTGCTTCCTCCTGGCCTCCCATGCAGGTGCAGGGGCCCAAGCACTTGGGTCATCCTCCACTGCACTCACGGGCACAGCAGAGAGCTGGACTGGAAGAGGAGCAACCGGGACTAGAACCCAGAGTGCCTGCGCCGCAGGTGGAGGGTTACCTAGTGAGCGGCGGCGCCAGCAACACTCACTCGTTTTGACAAGAGAGAGATGATTTAAGTAGTTGAGGTTTAACAGATCAAGGACCCTGCCTCAGCTGCCCCTGGTTCTAAAGGGAAAACTAAAACTGTCCTAAAGTCAGCAGTGCCCTGAGGGCGCTGACCTGAGTCAGGTTGGAAAAGACTCAAAGGGATCTCAGAGTCCCACATCTCTGATCCTAGTGACCACAGTCGCTGTCCATGAAACAAATTTGTTCATTTAGGACTCCTTTTTCACATCAAAATTTCTCTCTGTCAGTGAAGTTGGCAGGGACAGAATCATAAAAGTAGAATTCTTCCCTCAAAACTCTTACAGGAGAGGAAACCCCAATTCCTTGACAGGAAACCAGGGCTTCATCTCCCTCTGCACCTGTGCATGACCAGAATCTGCGCTTGGTGCATCTTGTGCGCCCCCTAGTGGTACCGCGAGCCCCTGCAGGGAGGTTTGTGTCTGGGCTCAGCCTGAGGGCCCCTCATGTGTCTCTGGCACAGAAATAGAGGGCCGTGTCTGTGGTTGTCAGACTTCATTTGCAGATCCACCGCGCTTGGGCGTTGTTTCTGGAGACAATGACTCGGCCATTCACGGAGTTCGCATAGTATGTGCTACCACCATTATAACCATTAGCTGCGATCCACTCCAGCCCCTTCCCTGGAGCCTGGTGGACCCAGTCCATTGCATGGTTGGAGTGTGAATCCAAAGGCTTTGCAGGAGACTACTAACAGAAACAAACTGCCAACTACAGGCTCACAGCACGTGCAACAAATAATGGAGAAAAATATACTCCACGACTACATGCCATTTATGAAAAATCACTGGTGCATTTATACACTGAGAACAAATTTGCAGAAAATGGAGAAAACATCACAGTGGTTTAGCATGTGAATCTTCCGCCTGTGATGCCTACATCCCATACTGCTGTCTGTTCTTATTCCAGCTGCACTTCCAATCATCTCTTGTTGATGCACCTGGGAAAGCAGACAAGCATGGTCCAAGTGATTGTGCCTCTGCACCCAGGTGGGGACTGGGAAGAAACTCCTGGCTCTAGGTCAATGTCCTGGCTCAATGTCATTTTGGGGATTGAACCAGCAGATGGAGAACTTGTCTCTGGGTCTTTCCCTCTTTCTGTGTAACACTGACTTTCAATAAATAAATAAATATTTTCTAAAAGATTGCATATGTAGTATCAACAAACTTTTAAAGTCCTGGAGGAAATTTATCAACAGGCTGAATGATGTCCACATAACAATATTATTGTTTTTCAATTTTGAATTTATTTTTTATTTTTTTTAAATTTATTTTTAAGGAATAAAAATGTCATAGTACAACTTTAGGAATATAGATATTCTCCCCAGCATTTCTGCCCTCCCACTTACATTCCCACCACCTTTCTCATCCCTCTCCACTTGCCAGTTCAGTTTTCCAATAAGACTCATTTTAAGTTGGTACACAGATTCAAGATCAAGATCCATCATCAAGATTCACTTGAGTTGCTACACAGAAAACCAGCTGTATACTATGTAAAGATTTAAACACACACACACACACACACACATAACAAAAACTGTTTGAGAACTGGTTTTACAGTTAACTCTCAAAGTAGAACTCATTGAGGATGGAGGTCCTGCATGGGGAGTTAGTGCACAGTGAGACCTGTTGTTATCTAAGAATTAACACTCTTACATATGATGCCAGTGACCACCTGAGACTCTTGACATGAGCTGCTTGGTCTATGGAAGCCTTTTGAGTCCACAAACTCTGATAGTATTTGGACAAGGCCATGAGCAAAGTGGAAGTTCTCTCCTCCCTTTAGAGAAAAGTACCTCCTTCTTTGAGGCCACTTCTACTGCCTGAGGTCTCAGTCACAGAGATCCTTTAGGCAGAACATTTTTGCCACAGTGTCTTGGATTTCATGCCTGAAATGTTCTCATGGGCTTTTCAGCCACACCAGGAAGTCTTAAGGGCTGATTATCAGGTCAGAGTGTTACTTAAAGTGGTTATCATTCTATGAGTCTGCTGTGTAGACTTCTGCTCATATTGGAAGATTCTCTCCTTTTTAATTCTACCTCTTCTTATTACCAGGCACTTGATCCTATTTATATGATCACTTTAACACTTAATCCTATCTATGTGTTCACCTTACACTTAATGTAATCACTTTAATTAAGCTTAATGGGATTTGGAATCCCACAACAAATTTTTAAATTGTGTGTTTAGAAGTAAGTCCATAGGAATGTATGCACTTTACAGTTACAAAATTCCTCCTCCTGCTCTTATTCCCATTCCTATTTTTTACTGAGATCAATTTTCAATTGACTTTATGTGCATACGATGGACTGAATGTTAAGACTTCAACAAATAGTAGGAAGAAAAATAAACAACCAAACACAAACAAAAAAAGAAAAAACTGTTCCTCAACAGTCAAGACAAGGGCAGCTCAAGTCGTCCCTTCTTGAAGTGTCGATTTCGCTTCCACCTGCGGTTCCAGCACTCCGGGTTCTAGTCCCGGTCGGAGTGTCAGATTCTGTCCCGGTTGCTCCTCTTCCAGTCCAGCTCTCTGCTGTGGCCAGGGAAGACAGTGAAGGATGGCCCAACTGCTTGGGTCCTGCACCCGCATGAGAGACTGGGAGGAGGCGCCTGGCTGCTGGCTTCAGATCGGCACAGCACGCCTGCTGTAGCAGCCATTTGCGGGGTGAACCAATGGAGGGAAGGCCTTTCTCTCTGTCTCTCTCTCTCTCACTGTCTAACTCTGCCTGTCTAAAAAAAAAATGTAGTTACTGATAAGGTGGGTGACAGGACTGGCCTTGAAGGTATCACGTGGGATTCCTGCCTCCCGTTTAGGATGCTTAGGTTTATGTCCAAATTTTGGGTCTATTTCAGACTCTTGCCAATGTGCACACTGGGAGGCAGTACGAGAAGTCTGAGTTAATCTCATGTGTGAGACCTGGACTGAATTCATGCACCTGGCTGTGATCTGACTGAATCCAGCTTTTATGGGCATCTGGGAAGTTACCCAGGATTCAGTAGATCACTGTCTGTCAGTCTCTGTTGCTTTGTCTTTTTGGACAAATAAACAAATACAAGTTTTAAAAGAGGTAAAAGTATATCTGAAATTTTTTGAAGAAAATATACAAAGGCAAACGTATAAAAATGCTTTAAATCTGAGATCATCATGCATGTCCATGTTTGAAGCACAATGAGACAGCCCACCTGTGGGGAGCAACTGGGAGCAACTCGGACTAGACTAAGTTACTGGAATTAAGACTTATTCTATGCATCTGCTCTCCCACAATATGGTGCTGGGAGAGGAGAAAACAGCTTCTATGCAGCTGCCTCTTGCCAACTTGAGTGATGACCTCCAGGAGCTGATCCTGCTCCTGATTGGAGGAGAGCAGCATACTCGGTGTGTGGGCATCTGAGTTGGGATTGGCGGAAGAGGACTATGAAGGAGGAGAGAGACAACATGCACCAGGAACATCTAAGGGGAACATCTATCTGAAAGAACACCTGTGCAGCCCCCGAGAGAGCCGGCCGGCGGTGTGCCGCTCCCCTGCGGAAGTGGGGAAAGTGGCCAGGGGGAACTACCCTTCCACAGAGGTGGAAGGGATGGCAGCCAACCCGGGAAGAACCAGCAGCAAACCCGGGGAGGGCCGAGCAGACAAAAGAACAGCGCAGGGTCCTGTGTCGTTCCTCCACGAAGAGGGGGAGCGACACCCACCCCTCCTGGTAGACTGAGTATCATCAGACATACCAGAGCTGACAAGTCTTGTGCAGGAAGAGAGAGAAGAAAACCCTGGTACAAAGCTGGAGTCAGGTAAGTTAGTAAAGCTTCCATGGAAAACATCAAAAGCTGAGAAATACAATTATCACAGGATCCTCAAACACTGTTGCCTGGTAGAAGAAATATGAAATCCCAGGGAGGTTCCCAGTGGATCCACAGCCACTGTGGCAAACACCTCTCCAGTTCCATGTACAATTAATGCAGCATAATTCACGAGAGCTCACACATATAAGCCACTGAAATTTGCATTGAAGAAGGAATGGATAATGGGACAAGTGGACAGAGTTATATTTTAACAGGAAGTTTATATGGCAGTAAAGAGTAGCAAGGACAGAGCTTCAGGCTGGCAGGATCCACACGTTGAGGGGATCTGCTGTACAGCATGGTGACAACAGTTAAGGGAATATTGTATCTACAGAATTACAAAACAGGAGACAGATGCCATTCCACATGAGACATGTGCGTTTTGTGATGAGCATGTCAATAACTCTGACTTCATAATTCCACTCAATTTGATACATTCATTTTTCAACACATATCATTGTGTCTCATATGTCTATATTCACTTATTATTCATCAAACAGGACAGGAAAGGGAAGAATGGCAAATAGTGAAAATTCAGTTCTCTAAAACTGAATTACCATCTGCTGTCTTCCAGGGTGCATTGTCAGTTACAAGTCTTGGAAATTCTTGTAAATAAACTCAGTCCAGCACTCTGATATGCAGCCTGGGTGTCTCCCTCTCTAAAACTGATGGAAGTCTCCAAATGGATTGATGACACCAGCCAGCATAGACATGGAGTAAAGAGCAGGGACTCTGGACAAATGGTCTCTGGGACTGGCTCTTCCTGCAGCTGTGGTTCAGCCTCAGGACACTGGTCATCATGCTGGAGCCACAGACACAGCTCCCCCTGATGTGGACTCCAGCCCCAGAGTGCACAGCCACTGTGTGTCCCACTTTCAGGTCTCCCTGAACCACAGCAGGTGCAGGGGTCCCATGACACTGGAGTAGAACCAGATCAGCTGGAAGTGCACACTCAACACTTTCCATTCAGTTATGACCTTGACTGCTGATGTCCAGTGCATTTCCCTCCTGAGTTCAGGCAGGGAGCCCCCCAGGAGGGTCCCAGGACCTAGAGAATGAGGAAGTCCCTGTAGGTTTCCCAGGTGCCTGCAGAAGCTCAGCCTGAGACACAGCTGAGCTGCAAGTACATTCCTGAGTGCTGTGACATTCACACAGGAACAATTAAATGTTTTAGGAATAAAAAGAAAATGGCGATGTGGACACAATCTGTAGAAATATGGATCACCCACAGATTTAAAAAAAATGTAGGTTCAGTTCAATACACATACTCATTTTGATGGGAGGAGAGGGATGACTTAGGTAGTTGAGGTTTACCAGAACAGAAACCCTAGCTCTGCTTTCCCTGGTTCTAAAGGGAAAACTAAAATTGTCCTAAAATCGGCACTGCCCTAGGGCGCTGTCCTGAGTCAGGTTGGAAAAGAATCACCAGGGTCCTCAGATTCCCAGGATCTCTGATCCTGGTGACTGCTGTCCTTGTTTATGAACCAAATTTGTTCATTAACGACTCCTTCCTTTCACATCAAACTTTATCACCGTCACTGAAGTCATCGGCAGGGTCAGAACAACAAGAGTAGAATGAATTCCTCAAAACGGCTACCGGAGAGGAAAATCCAATTCCCTGACAGGAAACCAGGGCTTCATCTCTTCCTGCACCTGCTCAAGACCAGAATGTGCTCTCGGTTCGTCTTGTGCGCCCCCTGGTGGAGCCGCGCGCCCCTGCACGGAGGTTTGTGTCTGGGTTCAGCCCTAGGGCCTCTCACTGTGTCTCTCACACAGTAATACATGGCCGTGTCCGCGGCTGTCAGACTGTTCGGTTGTAGGCAACCTGTGCTCTGGTCGATGTCTCTGGAGAGAGTGAATCGGCCATTCACCCAGCTCGCGTAGTAAGTGCTACCACTACTACCAGCATAAATGCATCCGATCCACTCCAGCCCCTTGCCTGGAGCCTGGCGGACCCAGCATATCCAGTAGCTGCTACTGAGGGTGAATCCAGAGGCTTTGCAGCAGAGTTCCAGGGATCCCCCAGGCTTGACCAGGCCTCCTCCGGCTCCTCCTCCGGACTGCTCCAGCTGCTGACACTAAACACCTGCAAACACAGACGACGTGGTCAGTACACTTTCACTCACACTCTCTGTGTCTCTCACTCACATCCTCTCCCAGACTCAGTACCCCGCGTTCTCCATCATTACCTTTGAGCACAGCGACCAGGAGAAGCCAGCGCAGCCCAGTCTCCATGGTGAGCGTCTGTGTTGAGTGCGATCACTGAGTGGACACCTGGGAGTGCTGGGGCTGGAGCTCCTGTGCCAGAGCTGCAGGGTGAGGGCTGGGCTGGTTTTCATGGGCAGAGGGAGGCCCTATTTGCATGTCTGCTCCTATATAGCCAGCCCTGGAGTAGACGCCTCAGACAGGACAGGGCCCAGGGCAGATGTACATGTCCTGTGGGTGTAGGCTATGATAGGATTTGGATCATATGAATTTTTATGTTTTATTGCTTTTTTATAACAGTTGAAGGCAATGACCTTGTTTCCTTTTAATATGTGTGTACCCTTAATATCCAGTGTAAGCAATATCATGTCCTTCATTTTTTAAATAACAATTGTTTCATATCATCTATTGACCTCTCTATCATCTATATGAAAGACATTGGAATAGTGATAGAGAGAAGGGGTGAGACAAACACAAGTATAGTGATGGACAGCAAAGATGAAAATGGGAGATTTCTGCCTTTGGATTGACAGCCCCAAACTCCCCAAATGCCTATAACATCTAGGAGTTAGCCTTTCTAAAACCTGGAGCCCAGAACTGCGTCCGTGTTTCCTTTGTCAGTTGTAGGGGCTCTATCGCTATAGCGTCATCTGTAGAAAAAGTGTAGGAAGCCGTGTGGCTGGGCTCAAGAAGCACTCTGATGGGAACACGGGTGTCCCTAGTGGGGACTTTGCCAATTTTGTCCTAACGCCTGCCGCCCATATTTACACAGATGAAAGACTGCAAGTGGATTCATTTAAGGATACTATGTCTTGTTTCCTTATTCATCCATTACGTTATTTTAAAACTGTTCATTAACTCAGAACACTGTGCATGTTACTGGGGTGTAGTGTGCTATTGGAATCTGTGTGTTGCAGAAATGGGCACAGATCAACTCACTGTCATTCACATTTCTACCTCCGTTCCAACACTTTGTGTTGGGAGACCGGGTGTCCTCAGTACTGCTTATTTGTGGAACATGTCGTGGGTTGTAGTGAACTGAGTCAGCCCACTGTGGTGTGGGCAGAATTATTCCTTGCTTTGAGTGGTGCTTTGTGTCCTGGTAGCAGCTGTCTGCTGTTCCCTCTCTTCCCTGTGTCTAGTAATCATGACTCTGAGTTCAGCTCAAGCACTGGGTATGAAGTCACTGTGTCACAATTCACCCACAGTCCTGGGTTCAGGTAATGCAGCTGTGTTCACAATAGTTCAGTCTACAATAAAGCGAAATGTGCATAAAATGGTGAATGCAGTCTGTTACATTTGACATGGAATATTATTCAGTGTTAAGAAGGAGATTGTTTTGTCATTAGGAAATCTTGGGTCAGCCTTGAGCATAATATGCTAACAGAAATAATGCAGGTACACGTGGACACATAGTATTTGACATTAGTTATATATGCAGTCCACAAGCTTGAACTCACAGAGGGAGGGAGTGCAATGGAGATCACTGTCTACCATGACCCAAGTGTTTGTCCCCTTCCAGCCCTGTGGGAAACTCGGGGAAGTTCCAGGCTCCTGGCTTCAGGCTCAGCCATCCCAGCCTTTGCAGCCATTCAGGAAGGAAACCTGTGGAAGGAAGCTTCTCTCTCCACCTGTTGGTCTCTTCCTCTCTTGCTATCACACTGCCTTTCAAACTAAATAAATAGATATTAAAATAAATGGAAAATTAACTTTATATATCATTAGGAGCCTATATGCATATGTTGAATAAACACAGAAAACTGAATCCCAAGGGAAGACATCAATTGTTTAAATGCAGTTACTGACAAGGTGGTGACAGGAGCAGCACTGGAGTTAGCAAAGGGATTGCTGCTCCCGCATCAGGATGCTGAGTGCTGTGTCCTAGTTTTGTTCCAGTTTCAGATGCCTGCCTAAGCCCACTCTGGGAGGCCGTAGGTGAAGTTCCAAGAACTCCCACGTTGGAGACCTGGAATGAATTCTAAGTACCTGGCTGTCACCTGTTCCAGCTGAAGCGTTTGTAGCCACCTGGGAAGTGACCAGGAGTTAGATGATCACTGTCAGTCTCAGTCTTTGTGGTTTTAGATAAAAACGTACATACAAATTTTAAAACAAAATCTATGAATTTTTAAATGTATATTACATCTATAAAATTTAAGAAATGATATAAAAGCAAACATGTAAAATGCCATAAATCTCAGATCATCATGTATGTACATTTTAGAAGCACAATGAGATGTCCCATCCTTCATGTTAGAATGAGTATTACCAGACAAGCCAGAGCTGACAATTCTTGTGAAGGAAGAGAGATGACCACTCTGGTTGTACAAGGCTGGAGTCGGGTAAATTAGTAAATCCATTATGGAAAGTCATCAAAAACTGAGACATACAGTTATCACAGGATCTTCAAACAGCATTTTGGGTAGCAGGAATGTGAAATCCCAGGGAGATGTGCATGGGATTCACAGTCACTATAGAAAATACAACTGCAGTTCCATGTGCAAGTAAAGCAGCGTCGTTCACGAGTGTTCACACATATAATCCAGTGAAATTTTCATGGAAGAAGGAATCAATAATGGAAGAAAAGGGCATGGAACAGAGGAGACGTTAGAGTAAGGTCAGAGTTTCAGTCCCACAGGATCCACATGTTGAGGGATCTACTGTACAGCATGGTGACAGCAGTTAAGCAAATATTGTGTCTACAGAATTCCAAAACAGAAGACAACTGACAATCTACCATGGGAACATGTGGATTTTGTGATGAGCATGTCAATAGGAGTGACTTCATAATTCCACTCAATTTGATACATTCGTTTTACAACAATATCATTGTACCTCATATGTCTATATTCAATTATTATTTATCAAACATTTATGATAATGAAATGGCAAAAATGGCAAATCATGAAGATTCAATACTCTGAATACTGGTGTTGTGTTTGCCAATGTTTTATGGAGATGATAAAAAAGGCAGTGCACTCAAGGCTTGGCAGCTGGAACCCAGGAACATGGAACTGCATCAGTGTTCCCACCTTGGTGATGGGGCCTCATAACAGATCCATCATCTGCTGTCTTCCAGGGTGCACTGTCAGTTACAAGTGTGGTTAAGAATGTAAATGTGGGCCAGTGCCATGGCTCACTAGGCTAATCTGGGTTCTAGTCCCGGTTACGGCGCTGGATTCTGTCCCAGTTGCTCCTCTTCCACTCCAGCTCTCTGATGCGGCCTGAGAAGACAGTGGAGGATGGCCCAACTGCTTGGGCCTTGCACCCGCATGGGAGACCAGGAGGAAGCATTTGGTTTCTGGCTTTGGATCGGTGCAGCATGCTGGCCGTAGCGGCCATTTTGGTGGAACCAATGGAACAAAGACTTTTACCTTGTCTCTCTCTCTCTCTCCCACTGTCTAAATCTGATTGTCAAAAAAAAAAAAAAAAGAATGTAAATATATTCAGTCCAGCACTCTGATATGCAGCCTGGGTGTCTCCCTCTCTAAAACTGATGAAGGATTCCAAATGGATTGATGATTCCAGCCAGCATAGACATGGAGTGAAGAGTAGGGACTCTGGATACATGGTCTCTGAGACTGGCTCTTCCTGCAGCTGTGATCCAGCCTCAGGACACTGGTCATCATGCTAGAGCCACAGACACAGCTCCCCGTGATGTGGACTCCAGCTCCAGAGTGCACAGCCACTGTGTGTCCCACTTTCTGCTCTCCCTGAACCACAGCAGGTGCAGGGGGTCCCACGACACGTGACAGAACCAGATCAGCTGGAAGTGCACACCCAACACTTTCCATTCAGTGATGACCTTGACTGCTGATGTCCAGTGCATTTCCATCCTGAGTTCAGGCAGGGAGCCCCCAGGAGGGTCCCAGGACCTAGAGGATGAGGAAGTCCCTGTAGGCTTCCCAGGTGCCTGCAGAAGCTCAGCCTGAGACACAGCTGAGCTGCAAGTACAGTCCTGAGTGCTGTGACATTCACACAAGGACCACAGACTGTGTTAGGATTAAATGGTAAATGGAGATTGTGAATAAAGTCTGTGGAAAGTGAGTGTTTATCACCCACAGTGTAAAATGAAAGGTTGGTTCAGTTCAGCACACTCGCTCATTTTGACAGGTGAGAGATATTAAATAGCCAATTTTTAAACCCAAACCCTCGCTCAGCTATCGCTGGATAGAAAGGGAAATGTAAAATATCCCTAAAGTTGGCAGTGCCCTGAGAGAGTTGTCCTGTCAGACTGGACAACACTCACATTGTACCCAGATTGTCCCACATCTGATCCTGGTGATCCTGGAGACTGCTGAGCCTGGATTCGTTCATTTAGGACTTCTCCTGTCACATCAAACTTCTCCACGTCAGAGAATCAGTAGCAGGGTCAGAATCATAAAAGAAGAATTCTTCCCTCAAAACTGTTACAGGAGAGGAAACCCCAATTCCCTGACAGGAAACCAGGGCTTCATCCCACTCTGCACCTGTGCATGACCAGAATCTGCGCTCAGTGAGTCTTGTTCGCCCCCTGGTGGAGACACGCGCCCCTGCAGGGAGGTTTCTGTCTGGGCTCAGCTGTCTTGCACAGTAATACAGGGTCGTGTCCAGCTGTCAGACTGTTCATTTGCAGAGACACCGTGTTCTGCGTGTTCTCTCTGGAGATGGAGAATCGGCCATTCACCCAGATCGCGCAGTATGTGCTACGATCACCAGTATAAATGCATCCGATCCACTCCAGCCCCTTCCCTGGAGCCTGGCGGACCCAGCACATCCAGTAGCTGCTACTGATGGTGAATCCAGAGGCTTTGCAGAAGAGTGTCAGAGATTCCCCAGGCGTGACCAGGCCTCCCCGGGACTCCACCAGCTGCTCCTGACACTGGACACCTGCAAACACAGACGACATGGTCAGGAAGCTGTCACTCACACTTTTGGGTCTCTCACTCACGTCCTCTCCCAGACTCAGTGCCCTGCGTTCCCCATCATTACCTTTGAGCACAGCGACCAGGAGAAGCCAGCGCAGCCCAGTCTCCATGGTGAGCGTCTGTGTTGAGTGCGATCACTGAGTGGACACCTGGGAGTGCTGGGGCTGGAGCTCCTGTGCTAGAGCTGCAGGGTGAGGGCTAGGCTGATTTTCATGGGTAGAGGGAGGCCCTATTTGCATGTGCTGCCCCTATATAGCAGGCATGGGGTCAGATGCCTCAGACAGGACAGGGCCCATTGCAGATGTGGTGTCCTGGGGCTGTAGGGTGATGGCTATGATAGGATTCAGATCATACGAATTTTTTTTTTCTCATTGTTGTTTTACCAGTTGTAGGCAATGACTTCATTTCATTACAATATGTGTGTGCCCTTAATGTCCATTGTTAGCAATACCATTTCCTTCATTTTAAAATAACCTTTGCTTCATTATTAACTATGCTAATTACATTGGAACAGTGACAGAGAGAGAATTGGTGAGAGAAACAGAAATGTAGAGATGGACAGTGAATTGACAATGGGAGATTTTTGCCTTTGGATTGACAGCTCAACAATACCAAATGCCTACAACATCTAGGAGTTGGTCTTCCCAAATCCTAGAGCAAAGGTCTGTGTTTCCTACATCAGTGGTAGGAGCTCATTTGCTTGTAGCATCAGGTACAGTTTCCCATGATGCTTTATCTTCAAAGTGTGGGAAGCCGTGTGGATGAGCTGAAGCAGCACTCATATGGGAACAGGGGTGTCTGTGGTGGGGACTTAGCCAATTGTGTCCTAATTCCTGCTGCCCACTTTTACAGATGAAAGAGTACAAGTGGTTTCACTTAAGGGTAATTATTTTGGTTTTTTTTTTGAAAAATTGTGGTTTCATACCATGTGATTTTCCTCATTTTTATAAAAATTTATTTAATTTCTTTAAAATCAGAGATACACAAGAAAGAAGGAGAGGGAGAGGGAGAGGGAGAGGGAGAGGGAGAGGGAGAGGGAGAGGGAGAGGGGGAGAGAGAGAGAGAGAGAGAGAGAGAGAGAGAAAGTCCTCCATCCACGGCCTCCCTCTCCAATTGGTAACAATGGTCAGAGCTGCACTGATCTGAATCTAGGAGCCAGTTGCCTGCACTGGGTCTCCCATGGATTACAGGAACTGAAGATGGAAGCCATCTTCTACTGCCTACCCAGGCCACAGCAGGGAGCTGGATTGGAAGTGGAACAGCCAGGACTCCAACTGGCGTCCATATGGGATGCCAGCACTGAAGGCTTTACCCACTACACCACAGCACCGGCCCTGATGATCTTAATTATATGTGGAATCCGCAATCGTGAGCTCACAGAGGCAGGAAGTACAATGCAGATACTGAGTCTGGGAGAAAAGAAGAAAAGGGACCACATTCCTGCAAGCACAGAGAGTTTTCTGTGACCAGAGAGGCACGTGGAGAGATTTACTGCACAGCACGGGGACAACAGTTATGAAGCTTTATTGTGTTCTTTCCAGTTCCTGCAGGAGTAGGCATTTGTCATTCGATCACAAAAGAATGGTAGTGTTGCTAGGGAAGGACTTGTGAGTTCGTCTGACTCTAGAATTCCTGATGAAATAAATCCACATCAATACCTTTCCTTATACCTCACATAGAGATTCAGGTACTATTTGTCAATTTAACATTTATGAAATCTATTTTGAAGGGACAATTCTCTGTTGACTTATCTTGCATCTGCCTGTGGTTTTATTCTAAGAATAAAATTATGTGGTATTGCAATCATTCCTGGTACTAATACAGTCACAAGGGCTGTGAGTTCATCGACACGTGAGAGGTTATCTGTCATGTCCGGCTGGCACAACTGCCCCACCACTGCCCTCTGAAATTCCTCCCCTCCCATGTGTGAAGCTGAGTCATTTTAGAAGAGCCCCTGTCTTCACTCAGATCACGTCCATGGAAACCTCTCTCTGTGCTGTTTAGTTATCCCCCAATCTCCCTGTGTCCAACTGGTTTCACAAGCTGTTTCTTCATGGACACACCAAGGCCCACCTGCCAACTCCTTGAAAACACAGTCATCAGAGACCCCCAGTCGTGCTTGCCCAGACAGGACCTCCCACTTCTCACCATGGTGCAGTCCTGCCATTTGTCACCCTGGGGACACAGTGTCTTATACAACTGACAGCCCATCAGCACCTGGTGGGAGACTGTGTCGTGGTGTTTACACAAATGGAATATGTTTCTATCAGTTATAATTTGAGTAAATTCTCTTGAGTAATTTCTTGTGACTGTAGATAAGTGATGAATTATACATCTCACATTTCCTAGTACTGTAGATATGAGGTGTTCTCACAGAACAATGGAATTCACTGTGTCAGATGGTGGATTGTGTCAATGAATTCTGTGGGCAAATGCATGAAAACTGTCCCCAGCTAAATAGAAACACTTTCTGTTTGTCAATCTTCTCTCAGAAAAGGCAGAGATATGTCAACTGTTTTAATTTAGTAGGAATTTTTATGTCTCTGGATTTAGATGGGAGTCACTCAGAACACACATTGCTGCATGAGGTGAGTGACTGGCTGCAGTTTCTGTAAGAACTGTTCATGGCAGATCAATTGCAGTTTAGCAGAAAATATCCTGTAAAACACAGGGGATCGCTCCACTGGGCATTTCTGGCTGCAGGAACTTGGTTTGCCCTGGACGAGTATGAACTTGACAGAAGAGGAGTTATTTTCTCTCTTGGAAAGGATGAAGTACTGATGAGGACAGCCAGGGGGAGCCAGGGAGGGAGGAGCGGGGACTCTGGACCAGGGCTGGCTCATCACGCAGCACTGATTCAGCTCACCAGGTGGTCAGTGTGTGGCAGCCCCTGGCAGCCAGATCCCAGGGATGGGGACTCTGGCCCCGGAGTCAGGGCCCTGGACTGTCCCCCGCTGCTCACCCTGAAACACCGCAGTGCAGCGGATTCCACCACACTGGAGCAGAAACAGAACCTGTAAGTCCACACCACACACTTTCCAAACAGATTATTCCCTGAATGCAAATGTCCACCTGTGCTTCCCATGGGTTCATGCATGAGGTCACCTGAAATGTTTCAGGAAACTGAATGCAGAATTTCATGGTGTTGGGGAAACTTGAGTGCACCTAAAATAATTCATCATGCTGTCATCTCACACCAGTATCCCAAAGAGAGTGAACAGGATGAAACTCTTAAAGGAAAGACCCGAGACTGTAAAGTTCTAGAGGAAAACACAGGACAAAAGCAAGTTCCCATTGGTTTGGGCAATGATAGTTTGATAATCTCCAAAGTACAGGCAACCAAGATACATAGACAAAGAATAATGGATCCAACTACAGATTCTGAGTAACAAAGAGAAAGATTGAAGAACCAGGAGTCGCCCGCAGATGGGGAGAAAGTATTTTCAGATGACACCCATGGGGGCCAATGTTGTGGCCCTGCAGGTTAAGCTGCCATCCCTATGCATGCATCACACAGGAGCATGGGTTCAGATTCTGCTTGCTCCACTTCAAATCCAGCTGCCTGCTGGGATCCAGACCTGGGAACTCTCTCAATGATGACTCAAGTGTGTGTCCCCTTCAAGCCCTGTGGGAAACTGGAGAAAGTTCCAGGCTCTTGGCATTAGGCTTGCCCTACCTCACCTTTGCTGCAATATGGGAAGTGAACCAGTGGATGGAAGCTTCTCTCTCCCTCTGTTGGTCTCTTCCTCTCTTGCTAAAACACTGCCTTTCAAATAAAATAAATACTTAAAATAAATGAAAGATTAGTTATATATATGGTTAGGAGCCTATTTCCAAATGTTGAATGAACTCAAGCCACTGAATCCCAAGGGAAGAAATCAATTGTGTACATGCAGTGACTGATAAGGTGGTGACAGGAGCAGCACTGGAGTGAGCCTGTGGGATTGCTGCCTCCCATGTCAGGATGCTTAGTGCTGCGTCCTGGTTTGGTTCCAATTTCAGATGCCTGCCTATGCCCCTCTGCGAGGCCATAGGTGAAGTTCGAAGCACTGCCATGTGGAGACCTGGCCAGAATTCCAAGCACCTGGCTGTCAGCTGACCCGGCTGAAGCTTTTGTAACCGTCTGGGAAGTGATCCAGGAGTTAGAATATCACTCTCAGTCTCAGTCTCTTTGTGGTTTTGGACAAATACATGCAGACAAGTTATTAATAAAATGATAAATTTTGAAATTTATATCATATTTATAAAATTTAAAAAGAACTATAAAGGCAAACATATCAAATGCACAGGTGCCTGGGAGACGTGGAATGGCATCATCTCTGGGGAGTGCATCCAGTGACGACTCCACCCCATGAGTGGATTCAACGTCAGGGTCTCATGGAGGAATCTGAGGTCTCCAGTGCTCTGAACAGGACCACACAGAATGCTGGGAGCAGCCTGCTGGGGGTGGATGTGATTTGTCCTCACACCATCAGTGCTGAGCATGGCCCCAACATAACAGTACTGACAAGGGGTACACGGTCTGGATGTTTACATAAAAAGCATGGAATAACCAGTGTCGCTCCCCGACTTCATGGAGGAACGACACAGGACCCTGCGCTTTTCTTTTGTCTGCTCGGCCCTCCCCGGGTTTGCTGCTGGTTCTTCCCAGGTTGGCTACCGTCCCTTCCACCTCCGTGGAAGGGCGGTTCCCCCTGCCACCTTCCCCACTTCCGTGGGGGAGGGGCACACCGCCGGCCGGCTCTCTCGGGGGCTGCACAGGTGTTATTCGGATAGATGTTCCCTTTAGATGTTCCTGGTGCATGTTGTCTCTCTCCTCCTTTATAGTCCTCTTCCACCAATCCCAACTCTGCTACCCACACGCCGAGTACGCTGCTCTCCTCCAATCAGGAGCAGGTCCTACAGTTTATTGGTTGAACTGGAGGCAGCTGTGTAGAAGCTGTTTCTCCCTTCTCAGCGTCATATTGTGGGAGAGCAGATGCATAGAATAAGTCTTAATTCCAGTAACTTAGTCTAGTCCGAGTTGCTCCCCACAAACCAGACTCTGATGTCAAATGCAAAGTCCTTGTAAAACTACTGAAGGAAACATTGGGCAAAATCTCCCCGATGTTGGTCTGGCCATGATTTCCCTTTCAGATCTTCAAAATTCAAGAGACCAAAAAAATATTCTCAAATGATGCTGCATAGACTACAGAGCTTCTGCATTACAAACAGACTGACTGAGAAGTGAGCAGCCTACACACAGATTGGAAGTGACTATTCTCATATCAAATGTATGATAAATAGCCTGTATCCAAAAGGAATAAGAAGGAACTAACTGTATGAGCTGTGTTTAGAACTGTTCTGAGTCTTCTGCAGTCTCAAAATAACTGTGATACACAATTGGCTTGTTCATCCTGACCGACAGGTTCTGTGTCATCAGGCCTACAATGGGTATAGAAGCAAACCTCTCTGATTGTGTGTGGCTCAGTGTTGCTATGGATTCATTCTGGTGCGGGCAAGAGGCACGGGGTCACCACACAGACCCCGGGAGTTGGGTGAAAGCAGGTCAGAGGCGAGTAGCCCACAGACTCATTTGTTTCAGTAGGTACAGCCGCTTATATAGCCGAGGCGGCCAATCTGGTCAAGGGGCAGTTTATGCCTAACCAATCACAGCCTGTTGCCAGGCAGTATCTGAAGCCATCTAATCACAGCCTGTTGCCAGGCAGGCTCCGTTGCCAGGTGGCATTGAAGCCATGCCTGAGTAACTGATGCTTGCTTGCCAGCAGCCATCTAGGCATGGCCTTCTCATTCCACCACAGCTCAGTGTGTCCCAAAGGTGTTGTGTTTCAGGTGTGCTCCCAGGGAGACCATGGGAGAAAAGATGGGAGCTCTGGGAGTGAGGCCTAGTGGGATTTGTTCATTCCTGGGGAATCTGCTATGGAGGAGATCACAGTAGATCCTGGGTCCCCAGCTTCAGCACAGAGCACAGTGCTGCTAGAGTCAGCCCTGGTCTCGTCTGAAGTCCTGTGTGGGGATGGGGTCTCTCCCATCCGTGTTCACAATATTAGGCTGAAGACTGCCATGATATTCACAATATTATCATGCCTGATGGCACAACATTCTGCAGTCACTATGGCAAACACCTCTGTAGTCCCATGTTCAATTAAAGCAGCATCATTCTCAAGAGTTCACACATATAATCCAGGAAAATTTCCCTTTAAGAAGGAATGGATAATGGGACAAATGGACAGAGTTATATTTTAACAGGAAGTTTATATGGCTATAGTATAGAGGAAGAAATTCTGGTATCTTGGATAACATGGATGATCCTGGAGAATAATATCCAAGGATAATATGTCAGGATAAGTATACTCTGCTAAAATACCAAGGCCAAGAAGGCAAATAATATGTGATGCTAGTTACATGGGATAAAAGGATGAACTCACAGAGGCAGAAGTTCAATGGTGAAGACCAACGTCTGTGCTTGGGAGGAACAGAGGAGACACGGGAGCAAGGTCAGAGTTTCAGTCCTACAGGATCCACATGTTGAGGGATCTACTGTGCAGCATGGTGACAGCAGTAAAGAGAATATAGTGTCTGCAGAATTCCAAGACATTGGACAAACGACATTCTACCATGAAAAATGTGGGTTTTGTGATAAACATGTCAGTAAGTCTGACTTCATTATTCCACTCAGTATACATTCATTTATTCAACACATATCATTGTAACTCATATGTCTATATTAAATATTATTTATCAAACATTTATGAATATGAAATGGCAATGGCGGCCAATCATGAAGATGCAGATCTCTGGCTATGATAGGATTCAGATCAAGGCAAATTTTACTTTATTATTTTTAATCATTTGAAAGCAATACCTCATTTCATTTTAATATGTTTGTACTCTTTATATCCCATGTTAGCAGTATCATGTCCTTCATTTTTAAAATAACCATTGGTTCATTATTAACTATTCTAATGACATTGAAACAGTGACAGAGAGAGAAGGAGTGAGAGAAACATAAGTGTTGAGACATCTAGGAGTTAGACTTTCTAAAACCTGGAGCAGAAAACTGTGTGTCCCACATCAGTGGTAGGGTCTCATTCAATTGTAGTGTCATCTACAGTTTCCCATGATGCATTATCAGGAAAAAGTATTGGAAACTGTGAGGATGGACTCAAGCAACAATCTGATGGGAACAGGGGTGTCCCAAGTGGGATCTTAGCCAATTTTGTCCTAATGCCTGCTGCACACTTTTAAACAGATGAAAGACTGCAAGGGGATTTTTTAAGGTTAACTATGTTTTGTTCCCTTATTCATTCATTTCCTTAGTTTAAAACTGTTCCTGAACACAGAACACTGTACATGGTAGTGGGGTATAGTGTGCTATTGGAATCTGTGTGTTGTAGAAATGGTCACAGATCAACTCAGTATCATGCACATTTCCACCTCCTTTCCATCACTCTGTGTTGGGAGGCGTGGAGGCCTCAGTTCTAGTTATTCGTGGAACCCGTGGTTGGTTGTGGTGAACTGAGGCAAATCATGAAGATTCAGATCTCTGAATACTGGTGTAGTGTTTGCCAATGTTTTATGGAGATGATAAATGAAGGCAGTGCACTCAAGCTTGGCGGCTGGAACCCAGGAGCATGGAACTGTATCAGTGTTCCCACCTTGGTGTCAGGGCCTCATACAGATCCATCATCTACTGTCTTCCAGGGTGCATTGTCAGTACAAGTATGGGAAAGTGTGCAAATGGGCTCTGTCCAGCAATGTGATATGCAGCCAGGGTGTCTCCCTCTCTAATACTGATGAAAGAACACAAATGGATTGATGACCCCAGTCACCATAGACATGGAGTGAAGAGCAGGGACTCTGGACAAATGGTCTCTGGGACTGGCTCTTCCTGCAGCTGTGATCCAGCCTCAGGACACTGGTCATCATGCTGGAGCCACAGAAACAGCTCCACGTGATGTGGACTCCAGCCCCAGAGTGCACAGCCACTGTGTGTCCCACTTTCTGCTCTCCCTGAACCACAGCAGGTGCAGGGGGTCCCATGACACTGGAGCAGAACCAGATCAGCTAGAAGTGCACACCCAACACTTTCCATTCAGTGATGACCTTAACCGCTGATGCCCAGTGCATTTCCCTCCTGAGTTCAGGCAGGGAGCCCCCCAGGAGGGTCCCAGGACCTAGAGGATGAGGAAGTCCCTGTAGGCTTCCCAGGTGCCTGCAGAAGCTCAGCCTGAGACACAGCTGAGCTGCAGTACATTCCTGAGTG
This sequence comes from Oryctolagus cuniculus, assembly GCF_051225735.1. Classification (NCBI taxonomy): domain Eukaryota; kingdom Metazoa; phylum Chordata; class Mammalia; order Lagomorpha; family Leporidae; genus Oryctolagus; species Oryctolagus cuniculus. Next base: position 52,652,722 of record NC_142886.1, read on the forward strand.
CTGTGACGTTCACACAGGGACCACAGACTGCTTCAGGATTAAAGGGAAATGCAGGTCGGGTTAAAGTCTGCAGAAAGTGAGTGTGGATCACACACATGTAAAGTCAAAGGTTGGTTCAGTGCACTCTTGCTGGTTGTGGCAGGAGAGGGATGAGTGGAATAGTTGCTGTTTAACAGATCACGGCCCTGTCTCAGCTGTCCCTGGTTATACAGGGAAAACTGAAACTGTCCAAAGCTTTCAGTGCCCTGAGGGTGCTGTCGGGAGTCAGGTTGGAAGAGACTCAATAGTGTCCTCAATATTCCCACATCTCTGACCCTGGTGAGATCAGTCGCTGTCCATGAACCAAATTGTTCAATTAGGACTTCTTCCTTTTATATCAAACTTTCAATCCGTCAGTGAAGTTGGGAGGGACAGAATCAAAAAGTAGAATTCTTCCCTCAAAACTGTTACAGGAGAGGAAACCCCAGTTCCCTGACAGGAACCAGGGATTCATCTCCCTCTGTACCTGTGCATGACCAGAGTCTGCGCTCGGCGCATCTTGTGCGCCCCCTAGTGGTTCCGCGCGCCCCTGCAGGGAGGTTTGTGTCTGGGCTCTGTGAGGGCCCCTCACTGTGTCTCTCCCACAGATATAGGTGGCCGTGTCCGCGGCAGTCAGACTTGTCATTCTCAGAGACACCGTGTTCTCGTTGGAGTCTCTGGAGATGGTGAATCGGTCATTCACCCAGCTCGTGTAGTATGTGCTACCACCACTACTAATGTATCCGATGTATTCCAGCCCCTTCCTTGGAGCCTGGCGGACCCAGCTCATGTCGTTGCTACTGAGAGAGAATCCAGAGACTGTGCAGGTGAGTGTCAGACTTCCTCCATGCTTTAACGGGCCTCTCCCGGACTCCTCCGCCTACTGACAAGGACACCTGTAAACACAGATGACATGGTCAGGACACTGTCACGCACACTCTCTGTGTCTCTCACTCACGTCCTCTCCCAGACTCAGTGCCCCGCGTTCTCCATCATTACGTTTGAGCACAGCGACCAGGAGAAGCCAGCGCAGCCCAGTCTCCATGGTGAGCGTCTGTGTTGAGTGCGATCACTGAGTGGACACCTGGGAGTGCTGGGGCTGGAGCTCCTGTGCCAGAGCTGCAGGGTGAGGGCTGGGCTGGTTTTCATGGGCAGAGGGAGCCCTATTTGCATGTGCTGCTGCTATATAGCAGGCATGGGGTCAGATGCCTGAACAGGACAGGGCCCAGGGAAGTTGTCTGTGTTCTTGGTGTGTTGGGTGATGGCTATGATAGAATTAAGATCATGTGAATTTTTATGTTATCATAATTTTAAAAAGTTGAAGGCAATGACCTTGTTTCATTTTAATATGTGTGTACCCTTCATATCGAGTGTTAGCAATATCATGTCCCTCATTTATTTAAATAACCACTAGTTCCTTATCATCTATATGAAAGACATTGGGACAGAGATAGAGAGAGAAGGGGTGAGAGATACTTAAATGTAGAGATGGACAGAAAAGGTGACAATGGGAAATTTATGCCTTTGGGTTGACAGTCCAGACATCCCAAATGCCTATGACATCTAGGAATTAGTCTTTCTGAACCCTGGAGCAATAAACTGTGTCTGTAATTCCAACGTCGGTGGTAGGGGTTCATTTGCTTGTAGCATCATCTACAGTTTCCCATGATGCATTATGAGGGAAAAGTGTGGGAAGCCGTGAGGCTGGGCTCAGTCAGTTCTCTGATGGGAACACGGGTGACCCTAGTGGGGACTTAGCCAATTTTGTCCTAATGCCTGTCACCCACTTTTAAATAGATGAAATACTCAAGTGGATTTTTTAAGGTTAACTATGTTTTTTCCTTATTCATCCATTTTCTTAAAGTTTAAAAACTGTTTAAACTGTTTAAAACTGTTCCTGAACACAGAACACTGTACATGGTAGTGGGGTGTAGTGTGCTATTGGAATGTGCATGGTAGAAATGGGCACAGATGAACTCACTGTCATTCACATTTCCACCTCCTTCCCATCACTCTGTTGTGAGGCCTGGAGACCTCAGTTCTAGTCATTCTTGGAACCTGTTGTGTGTTTTGGTGAACTGTGTCAGCCCAAAGTGGTGTGGGCAGAATTATTCCTGCCTTTGGTGGTGCTTTCTGCCCTCGTATCAGCTGCCCTGTGTTCTCTCTTCCCTGTTCTTTTTTTTTTATTTTTTGACAGGCAGAGTGAACAGTGAGAGAGAGACAGAGAGAAAGGTCTTCCTTTGCCGTTGGTTCACCCTCCAATGGCCTCCGCAGCAGGCGCGCTGCGGCCGGCACACCGCGCTGATCCGATGGCAGGAGCCAGGTACTTCTCCTGGTCTCCCATGGGGTGCAGGGCCCAAGCACTTGGGCCATCCTCCACTGTACTCCCTGGCCACAGCAGAGAGCTGGCCTGGAAGAGGGGCAACCAGGACAGAATCTGGCGCCTGGATCAACTAGAACCCGGTGTGCCGGCGCCGCAAGGTGGAGGATTAGCCTAGTGAGCCACAGTGCTCTCCAGTCTTCCCTGTTCTGTAACCATGACTCTGAGATTAGCTCAAGCACTGGGTAGAAGTCACTGTGTCACAATTCACCCGCAGTCCTGCGTTTGGGTAATGCAGCTTTGTTCACAATAGTTCAGTCTACAAAGAACAAGTGTGGATAAAACAGTGAATGGATTCTTTCACATTTAGACAAAGAATATTATTCAGTATTAAGAAGGAGGTTGTTCTGTCATTAGGAAATGTGGGTCAGCCTGGAGCATACATACTAAAAGAAATGATCCAGGTACATGTGGACACACAGTATGTGACATTAGTTATACATGCAGTGCACAAGCTTGAACTCACAGAGGTAGGCAGTGCAATGGTGAAAACTGTCTACCATGATCCAAGTCAGGCTCCTGAATTTAGGCTGAGCCACCCCCCAGCCTTTACAGCCATTCAGGAAGTTAACCAGTGGATGGAATTCTCCCTCCATTTGTTGATCTCTTCCTCTCTTGCTATAGCACTGTTTTTAAAATAAAATAAACAGAGACTTAAAATACATTGAAGATTAATTGTACATATGATTAGGAGCCTGTTTCCTAATGTTGAATGATCTCAAGCAACTGAATCCCAAGGGAAGAAATCAATTGTGTACATGCAGTGATGATAAGGTGGAGACAGGAGCAGCACTGGAGTGAGCCTGTGGGATTCCTGCCTCCCGTATCAGGATGCTTAGTGCTGTGTCCTAGTTTGGTTCCAGTGTGATATTCCTGCCTGAGCACACTCTGGGAGGCCGTAGGTGAAGTTCCAAGTACTCCCATGTGGGAGCCCTGGACAGAATTCCAAGCACCTGGCTGTCACCTGACCCAGCTGAATCTTTTGTAGCCATCGGGGAAGTGACGCAGGAATTAGAAGATCACTGTCAGTCTCAGTCTCTCTGTGGTTTTGTACAAATACATAAAGATAAGTTCTCAAATAAAATGATAAATTTTAAAATATATATAATATCTATAAATTATTAAAAGAAGATATATAGGCAAACATATAAAATGCTATAAATCTGTGACCATCATGTATGTCCATGTTGGAAGCACAATGAGACATCGCATCGCCCCAGTTAGAATGGCTATTATCAGACATACCAGAGCTGACATGTTTTATGGAGGTAGAGAGAGATGATAACCCTGGTACAAGTCTGTGTCACGTTAATTAGTAAAACCGTATGGAAAAGCATCAAAAACTAGAAATAGAATTATTACATGATCTTCAAGCACCATTGCATGGTACATGAATATGAAATCCCAGGGAGGTGTCCACGGGATCTGCAGTCAGTGTGGCAAACACCTCTGCAGTTCCTTGTTCATTTAAAGCACCGTCATTCAAAAGAGTTCACACATATGATCCAGTGACATCTCATGGAAGAAAGAATGGAAAATGAAGAAATGGACAAAGTTACATTTTAAAAGGAGTTTAAAAGCAGTACAGAGTAAGAAATTCTGTAATTTTGGACAACTTGGATGACCCTGGAGAATAATGTGCCTAGGATAATATGTCAGTAAAAGTACACTCTGCTAACCATCCAGGCCAGGAAGACATATAATATGTGATGCTACCTACATGGGATAAAAGGATGAACAATGGCCAGTCATGAATATTCAGATCTCTGCATACTGGTGTTGTGTTTGCCAATGTTTTATGGAGATGATAAAAAAAAGGCAGTGCACTCAGGCTTGGCAGCTGGAACCCAGGAGCTTGGAACTGCATCAGTGTTCCCTCCTTGGTGATGGGGCCTCATAACAGATCCATCATCTACTGTCTTCCAGGGTGCATTGTCAGTACAAGTATGGGAAAGCGTGAAAATGGGCTCCATCCAGCAATGTGATATGCAGCCTGAGTGACTCCCACTGTAATGTTAATGAAAGACTCCAAATGGATTGACATTTGGAGCATAGACGTGGAGTAAAGAGCAGGGACTCTGGACACATGATCTCTGGGACTGGCTCTTCCTGCAGCTGTGATTCAGCCTCAGGACACTGGTCATCATGCTGGAGCCACAGACACAGCTCCCTGTGATGTGGAATCCAGCTACAGAGTGCACAGCCACTGTGTGTCCCACTTTCTGCTCTCCCTGAACCATACAGGTGCAGGTGGTCTCATGACACTGGAGCAAAACTAGCCCAGCTGGAAGTGCACACCCAACACTTTCCATTCAGTTATGACCTTGACTGCTGATGTCCAGTGTTTTTCCCTCCTGAGTCCAGGCAGGGAGTCCCACAGGAGGGTCCCAGGACCTAGAGAATGAGGAAGTCCCTGTAGGCTTCCCAGGTGCCTGCAGAAGCTCAGCCTGAGACACAACTGAGCATTAAGTATATTCCTGAGTGCTGTGACATTCACACAGGGACCACAGACTGTTTCAGGATTAAAGGAAAATGGAGATCGGGTATAAAGTCTGTTAGAATTGATGCAGAACACTCACAGTTTAAAATAAGATGGTTGGTTCAGTTCAGCACAGTCGCTCGTTTTGAAAGGAGAGAGATACTTAAATAGCAGATTTTTAAACTCAAACCCTGGCTCAGCTATTGCTGGATTGAAAGGGAAAAGTAAAATTGCCCTAAAATCAGCAGTGTCCTAAGAACTCTGTCCTGACTCAGGCTGGACAACACTCACGAGGTCCCCAGATTGTCCCACATCTCTGATACTGGAGACCACTGAACCTAAATTCGTTCATGTAGGCCTTCTCCTGTCACATCAGAGAGTCAGTACAGGGTCAGAATCATCAAAGAAGAATTCTTCCCTCAAAACTGTTGCAGGAGAGGAAACCCCAATTCCCTGACAGGAAACCAGGGCTTGGGCTCCTTCTGCACCTGTGCATGACCAGAATCTGCACTCAGTGTGTCTTGTGTGCCCCCTGCAGGGAGGTTTGTGTCTGGGCTCAGCCTGAGTGCCCTTCATGTGTCTCTGGCACAGAAATAGGCGGCCGTGTCCGTGGCAGTCAGACTAGTCATTTTCAGAGACACCGTGTTCTCCTTGGTGTTTCTGGAGATGGTGAATCGGCCATTCACCCAGCTCGTGTACCATGTGCTACCACTACCAGTATTAATGTATGCGATCCACTCCAACCCCTTCCCTGGAGCCTAGCGGACCCAGAACATCGCGTAGTTGTCACTGAAGATGTATGCGGAGGCTTTGCAGGAGAGTTTCAGGGATCCCCCAGGCTTGAACAGGCCTCCCCCGGACTCCTCTAGCGGCTCCTGACACTGGACACCTGCAAACACAGACGTCCTGGTCAGGAAGCTATCACTCACACTCTCTGGGTCTCTCACTCATGTCCTCTCCCAGACTCAGTGCCCCGCGTTCCCCATCATTACCTTTGAGCACAGCGACCAGGAGAAGCCAGCGCAGCCCAGTCTCCATGGTGAGCGTCTGTGTTGAGTGCGATCACTGAGTGGACACCTGGGAGTCCTGGGGCTGGAGCTCCTGTGCCAGAGCTGCAGGGTGAGGGCTGGGCTAGTTTTCATGGGTAGAGGGAGGCCCTATTTGCATGTGCTCCCCCTATATAGCTGGCATGGGGTAGACGTCTCAGACAGGACAGTGCCCAGGGCAGACATAGTGTCCTTGGTGTGTAGTTGATGGCTGTGATATGATTCAGATCATATGAATTTTTATGTTATCAAAATTTTAAATAGTTAAAGGCAAATACCTTGTTTCATCTTAATTCAGTGTGTATCCTTAATATCCAGTGTTAGCAATATCATGTCCCTCATTTATTTAAATAACCACTAGTTCCTTATCATCTATATAAAGACATTGGGACAGTGATAGAGAGAGAAGGGGTGAGAAAGACAGAAATGTAGTGATGGACAGAAAAGGTGACAATGGGAGAATTCTGCCTTTGGGTCGAGAATCCCAAACATCCCAAAGTCTGCAACATCTAGGACTTAACCCTTCTAATACCTGAAGCAGAAAAAACTTTCTGTGTTTCCCAGGTCCCTTGTAGGGGCTCATTTGCTCTTAGCATCATCCACAGTTTCCCATGATGCGTTACCAGGAAAAAGTGTGGGAAGCCGTGAGGCTGGGCTCAAGCAGCACTCTGATGGGAACACGGGTGGGGACTTTGCCAATTTTGTCGTAGTGCCTGCTGCCCACTTTTAAACAGATGAAGGACTGCAAGTGGATTCGTTTAAGGTTAACTATATTTTGTTTCTTATTCAACCATTGTATTAGTTTAAAACTGTTCCTGGGCTGGCGCCGTGGCTCACTAGGCTAATCCTCCACCTTGGGGCGCCGGCACACCGGGTTCTAGTTGATCCAGGCACCGGATTCTGTCCTGGTTGCCCCTCTTCCAGGCCAGCTCTCTGCTGTGGCCAGGGAGTGCAGTGGAGGATGGCCCAAGTGCTTGGGCTCTGCACCCCATGGGAGAAGCACCTGGCTCCTGCCATCGGATCACCACAGTGGGCCGGCTGCAGTGCACCAGCTGCGGCGGCCATTGGAGGGTGAACCAATGGCAAAGGAAGACCTTTCTCTCTGTCTCTCCATCTCTCTCACTGTCCACTCTGCCTGTCAAAAAAAAAAAAAAAAACTGTTCCTGAACACAGAACACTGTATGTGGTAGTGGGGTGTAGTGTGTTATTGGAATCTGTGTGTTGTAGAAAAGGGCACAGATCAACTCAGTGTCAGGCACATTTCTACCTCCTTTCCATCACTCTGTGTTAGGAGGCCTGGAGACATCAGTTCTAGTTATTGGTGGAACCTGTCATGGGTTGTAGTGAACTGAGTCAGCCCACAGTTGTGTCTACAGAATTATTCCTTCCTGTGAGTGGTGCTTTTGGCCCTGGTAGCAGTCGCCCTGTGTCCCCCTCTTCCCTGTTCTGTAACCATGACTCTGAGTTCAGGTCAAACACTGGGTAGAAGTCACTGTGTCACAATTCACCCTCAGTCCTGCGTTCAGGTTGCAGCTGTGTTCACAGTAGTTTAGTCTACAATAAAGCAAGTGTGCATAGAACAGTGAATGGATTCTTTCCCATTTGGACATGGAATATTATTCAGTATTAAGAAGGAGGTTGTTCTGTCATTAGGAAATGTGGGTCAGCCTGGAGCATAATGTGCTAACAGCAATAATCCAGGTAGATGTGGACACATAGTATGTGACATTAGTTATATGTGCAGTCCACAAGCTTATTCTCACAGAGGGAGAAGTGCAATTGTGATCACTGTCTACCATGACCAAGTGGGAAACTGGAGGAAATTCCAAGCTCCTGGTTTCCGGCTCAGCCTTCCCAGCCTTTGCAGCCATTCACGAAGTGAACCAGTGGACGGAAGCCTCACTCTCCATCTGTTGGTCTCTTCTTCTCTTGATATAACACTGTCTCTAAAATAAAATACTTAAAATAAATTGAAGATTAATTATACATATGATTAGGAGCCTATTTCCTAATGTTGAAAGATCTCAAGCAACTGAATCCCAAGGGAAGCAATCAATTCCTTAAATGCAGTGATGATAAGGTGGTGACAGGAGCAGCACTGGAGTGAGCCTGTGGGATTGTTGACTCCCGTGTCAGGATGCTGAGTGCTGTGTCCTAGTTTGGTTCCAGTGTCATATTCCTGCCTAAGCCCCTCTGGGAGGCAGTAGGTGAAGTTCCAAATACTCCCATTTGGACAGCTGGACAGAATTCCAAGCACCTGGCTGTCACCTGACCCAGCTGAATCTTTTGTAGCCATTGGGGAAGTGACCAGGAGTTAGAAGATCACTGTCAGTCTCAGTCTCTTTGCCTTTTTGGAAACATATGTGTGGGGCTCCATGGGATGCGCAGCCATGGAGCCCCCACGTCAAGGTCGGTCTGATAGCTGTTGCTGTGTCTTTATCACAAGGCGAATGTTGCTAGTTTCAGTTAGGGCAATGCTTTCCCACGGTTGGGACTTTCCAGAGGAGTTGAGAATGTTGTAAACAACAAGATGGCGCCGAGGACTGTGCGGTGAGCCTGCCTGCTGTGTGACACCTCATCTGATTGGCCCGAGGACGCGTGCACAATGCGTGAACAGACAGCAGATTGGAGTGTTCCGTGCATGGACTTGAGCCCGCTTGCAATTGGCCAGATTTTGTATATAAGCTCTGTGCTGAGGAAGGAGGGGGCTTTTCTGTCCACTCTCCTCCCTTCATTCTTTCTCTGTCGCTGTTATTTTCTCATTAAAAGTCTACTGAAGACCGATAAGTTGCGAACAGTGTCGTTCCTTTGCGGGCAAGGGAGCGACAAGTGGTTCCGTGACTCGGATTCGGACCACTTTCTACACGCAGGAATAGGTAAGGAACAAAAGGTAAGTGTGCGTGTGCACGGAAATCCAGCTGGGGAAAGAATAGAAACCATGGTTACGTCGAAGAAAGACGGGGAAATTAAGTGCCAGAAGAAAGGGTAAAGGAATCCCTTAAAAGGCGGGAGTACAAAGTGTTCAGAAACGCCAGGAAATAGGCGGAAACTTCCTTTTTACCTCCAAATGGACAATACTCCATCCACCACTAGGTTGGGCATGCTGTTGATCCACTTGTTAAAAGCTGTGGGGATGCCCGGTAAGGCCGCTACAGTATGCGCATTCACTAGGGCCGTTGCCAAGAGGTCACCGTGGTTTGCGGAAGGTGGCCAATTAGATGAGCAACAGTGGCGGAGAGTAGGGAGACAGTTGAGAGCAGCCAGAGAGCCGGTAGAAATACTTAGATTATGGCAACTCATTGAACAGACACTTCAGGACCCCACTGAGAGCATAGGGCTTTTACTTGATGAAGGATGCGAGCTCCTAGAAAAGGTTCAGGAGGAGTCTCGGCATGATAGTCAGTCTAGTGACTGTGGTAGTCAGTGGGACAGGAAACAGATGGACAAAGGTCCCTGTAGGGATGAGCCACTGGATAAGACAAAGGAAAATTCAGTGAAGGACCATCCCCCATCGAGTGCGTTCCTGCGCTCGAGGGAGCCATCTCATTTATATCCCAGTTTGACTAGGCTAGCAAATTTGTCCTTAGAGGATGAACCGCCGCCGCGGTATCGTCCATTGACTCTCCCTAAATCTGCCCCTAGGAAAAAAATAAAAAAGTTATAAAGACTCCATTACAGACGCAGGGAATAGGGTTAAACAAGGCGAGCCATAGAATGGTTCATTAATGCTATAGGAATAGTCAGTCCTTGGTTCACAAAAGAAGTCATAAATGAGCAACATTGGGATTTGCTCAAAAAAGATTTAAATGTGCATAAAAAAAAAAAACAAAGCAAGCTGTGACAAAGGCTGTCAAAACTTTGTTGCAGATGTAAAAAATAGGGTTAAAGAAACAAACCGTAGAGCAGTTTATCAGTGCTGTTAAAACAATTAGTCCTTGGTTTGCTGAAGAGGGTGTTGTGGATAAGAAACACTGGGAGTAAAAAATATAGATCAGTGTACACTGGACAGCCTTCACCTTGCATTTAAATATTTCATTTGAAGTAAATGTTCTCTGTTATAAAGTTCATATTACTATGTAAAATGAAAAATTGTGGTAACAAAGTGTCCGGACTACCCATTCTATTTTTGTTTTATGTACTAACTCTACCCCTATTATTGATAGGAATGCTTGAGCAGATTATGCTTGGTTTGCTTTACAAAAAAAAATGTAAGTCAAAATATGCCGCAAGTAGTTAAGATTCCACACACCTGCAGAAATGTAATAATTACAGATAATAAGAGGCTAGTTCCCTCAGATATGTTTCAATTTATCCTTAAAACATACTGAATATTATTGTGTTTGATTGCTAAATGTAGATTTGTATAAAAATTTGTATTATATTCTTATGATGTATTAATTATGCCTATACCTTGGTACAACTCTAGGGCCAAATGTAAGGACAAATTTTTGGGATGGAGAGGCTTGTGTCTTTGTTTGGCTCTGATAAACAAGTAACTTGTCTGCCAGATGACCTTCTCCTGCTCCTTGGGAGCCTGGCCAGCTCCCGGGGAGGAGGATAAAGGAATGTTTTCTGATAAACAGGTGGGCATGCTTCGTGTCTCGGCTCTCTGGCCAAGATCCGGAACGGGACACACTGCTTGCCTAACATCTTGGCAATGAGCCACCCTGTCCTTGGGGGCTTTAAGGGGGAGCCGGAGAAAGCCTCTGCTGCTGCTGTTTCATCCTGGGGGAACACGCAGTCAAGCTGAACGTTAAATGTGCCCATGATGATTACTAATGATGTTTAATTCTCAGTACGGATCCTTTTCTGGTGCTGTGTGAAAATTGCCTAGTAATGCCCATAGTACTGTAAATTCTACAAAACATAAGTACAACGCAGATATGGATCAATTGGCTATTGTGGCTGAGGTGTTCTGTAACAGTCCCTTTAATAAAAAATTAACAAAATAAATTAATTTAAAAAACAGAACATTCAGGACCTGCCACTCTACTTGGTATGTCATTACAAAAATCAACAAGGAGGGCTATACCTGATAAATAAGGGTACTATCAATGTGGGCAACAGGCACATGTACAAATATTGTCCAAAAGTCAAACATCAAAAAAGCCCCTCCTCCTGGGATTTGCCCCCAGTGCAAAAGAGGAAGGCATTGGGCCAATAAATGTCACTCCAAAACTAATAAAAAATTCATTAAATAAATAAAGTTCAAAAAATTAAAAGCAGGGCTGGCCCCAGGCCCCATCCCAACAAATTTTGGGGGCCATGGCATTTGTTCCTCAACAGAACACCCTAAATCCATCAATTTCCTCCATGGAGCCACAGAGGGTAGTGCAGGACTGGACCTCAGTGCCACCTCCTATACAGTATTGACCCCTGAGATGGGCCCACAAGGCCTCCCTACTGGGATTTTTGGTCCTTTGCCAACTGGGTTTTTTGGTCTCCTACTGGGCAGAAGTAGTATAACTATAAAAGGGTTACAGGTTTTTCCTGGAGTTATAAACACTGACTTTACTGGTAAGATAAAAATTATGACTCAAGCCAATAATGAAACTTTAACTCCAGGACAATGCATTGCTCACTTGATTCTGTTCCCCTTCTCTTCAATTGGTAAGTCTTTTTCAAATAAAAGAGAAAATAACGGTTTTGAATCTTCTGATGCTTATCGGATACAACCTATAACTGAGGACCGACCCAAATTTTTCTTAAAATTAAATAAAAAAGTTATTCAGTGGTCTTTTAGATACTGGAGCTGGTGCCTCTGTTATTTCAGCAGCAAGCTGGCCCACAAATTAAAAAAAAGAAAATTACCATAACTCAATTGCAAGGTATTGGTCAGAGTCAAAGATTAACACAAAGTTCCATTTTGCTACAATGGGAGGATAAAACATATATTTTGGCTGCATTACTTGTTAATCTCTGGAGACGTAATATTCTAACTCAAATGGGGGCTTTAATACATAGTCCAAGTAAGATTGTTACCATTAACATACTTCAACAAGGTCATTTGCCAGGTAAGGGTTTAGGCAAACAACAACAAAGCATCACATCTCCAGTTACTATAACTGTCAATCATAACCAGAGAGGCTTGGGTTTCCCTTGATGGCTACTGGTCAGCCTGTGCCCCATACAAAAATTAAAATAAAATAAAAATCAGATAATCCCGTGTGGGTGAATCAGTGTCCTTTACTGCAGGAAAATATAAATACTGCACAGATATTGGTAAAAAAAAAATTAACAGCAGGACATATAGTTCCCTCTAATTCTCCTTGGAATAGTCCTATTTTTGTTATCAGAAAAAAATCTGGGAGATAGCGATTGCTTCAAGGCTTTAGGGCTGTTAATGCTACTGTGGAAATTATGGGGGCTTTACAACCAGGTTTACCATTGCCTACTACAATTCCAAAGGACTCTTATATTGCAATAATAGATTTAAAAGATGATTTTTTATACTATACCTTTACATCCAAAAAATTGTCCCCGATTTGCTTTCAGTGTTCCATCAGTAAATTTTAAAGAACCTATGCAAAGATGCCTATAAAGGATCTTACCTCAAAAAATGGCTTATAGCCCTACTTTGTGCCAATAATTCATTAATGCTGCTCTTCAAAAAATTTGCAAAAAATATAGCAATTTATATATTATACACTATGTGGATGATATTTTCATAACTGGACCCGAGAAATTTTTGGTGATATAATGTCTGACAGTAATAAGAGAGCAATTAACTGCTTTTGGTCTTCTCATAGCCCCTGAGAATACGCAACTTCAATATCCTTATCAATATCTAGACTTCCATTTATACCCATAAAAAATACTTCCACAAAAAGTCACCTTACAATTGGATTCTTTACAGACTTTAAATAAGTTTCAAAACTTCTAGGAAATATTAATTGGCTTTCTGCACATCTCCACCTCACAACAGGAGACCTTAAACCTTTATTCAATATCCTAAAAGGAGGTCAAGCTTCTGTAATTTGTGATGGTCACCATACTGTTATTAACACCTCTTTTTCATCTCTACAGCTAGTTAAATTAGCTGCTGTTGCACTTGCATTGCAGTCTACTTTGGATGTAGCGGTTAACATACACACCAATAGCAAATATGTGTTCCTATCGGTGCCTCAATTGAAAACGTGTTCATTCCTTCCTAAATCCTCAGCTGCTTCTCCTTTGTTTTCTCGCATTTGCACTGTCATTCGACCACATACCTGCCCTTTCTTCATAGGTCATATTCGAGCACATTCCAATCTTCCTGGACCATTGGTAGAGGGTAATCATTTGGCAGATTCTGCTCTATGAATATATTCTATTAATACAGCAACAAAAGATCATGTTTTACATCATTTAAATGCTCATACATTATGCTTAAAACATAATGTTACTCAAGAACAAGCTCGACAAATTGTAAAATTCTGTTCTACTTGCTCCATCCAGTTACCATTACCTCACTTTCGAATTAATCTTCGTGATTTATTCCCCCAATCAACTATGGCAAATGGATATCACCCACTTCATGAAATTTGGTAAACAAAAATAGATACATGTGTCTATTGATACTTGTTCTGGATTTATTTTTGCTTCCTTACATACAGGTAAAGCTACAAAACATGTTATTGCCCGTTGCTTACAAGCTTTTGCTTCCCTAGGAACTCCAAAACAGATTAAAATGGATAATGGACCTGCTTATATTTCTGCCTCTTTTAGAAATTTTTGTGTAACTTTCTATCTCATGTTACTGACATTCCTTATAATCCTCAGGGTCAAGACATTATTATACGTACACATCACACTTTAAAACAACATTTTAATAATATAAACAAAAGGGGGAGTTTAGGGTTCTTGCCCATTCTCCCAACAAATGGCTCTCACGTGCTTTATTCATTTAAAATTTTTTCACATTGGATAAAGATGGTCGTTTTGCATCTGATCAACAGTAGCATCCACAAACAGCTGGGGTAAGAACAATGGTAAAATGGAAGAATCCTATCACCAATCAATGGAATGGACCTGATCCAGTACTGGTATGGGACATGGGCTCTTAAGGGATGGATACTTTTATGCAACCAATTTGCTTTTACATTGTTAGCCCCTAATGATTTTTGCAACTGCTCACTGGGCCGTGTGGCCCCAATGCTAACATCTGTATTTCCAAAGGCACGACAGCGACGCTCATTACCTGAGAACTGTGATGATGATGTCATCTTAATTGGAGACCTGCTTTCACCATGGCTATGCAGCTAGTGGGAGTTCCTGGATTGCTTTATGCAAATAATCGTGGACTACAAAGGCTTACATGTCTGGTGACCAAAACAATCAATCTTACTGCTACTGCGCTATCCAATATAGCTGAAGAATTGGATCAAGTTCACTCAGGAGTACTCTTAAACTGAGCAGCTATCGATTATTTGCTGTTAAAAAATCATATAAACTGTAAATCTGTTCCAGGGGAATGTTGTTTTAACATTACTAACAATGCCATATATAGAGTCTGTTATTGATAAACTTAAAAGAGTAAAATGCAACATATATTTATTGCTAACCCACTATTCATTTGGAGGGTTTCAATGGATTCGTTAGTTATTAATGTGGGCTGGACCGTTACTGCTTTTCATACTTTGTATGGGATGTTTTCCATGTGTTCTGCAATTTGTGCTATCTTCGCTACAGTCTGTATGGACTGACATTCATCACTTAAAACTTCATACCAAGCCTCCTTTGTAATCAAAAATAATTAATATTTGGCTGTATGTTTCATCTCTCACCTAATGTTGGGCTAAAATGGTACTCAAAAACAGGTAAGACACTCCACATCCAGTACCTACCTAAGACAGGGCTCAAGTTAAAGAATGGGTTGCTATCGGTTGCTTGTTTGTCATGGTACCACTGGGCTTTGCCTTCACTGCCAGATGGATCAGAGCCTTAGCACTCCATCAGCAGAATACCAACTTGATAATCCAACAGGCTATGCTGGCCACCTTGTGATCTCACCCCAATAAAGAAGTATGGCTTAGCATGATGGAGCGGTAGTCAAAGACGGTTAAACACTGATGGGCGCTCCTAGCAACCTAAGACAGAGGGTAGGACAGGCTTCCTATGACCTCCATGACAGGTAAGCAGGTAGCACGCCATTGGGTACCTAAGACAGGCAAGTTTCCATGCCATTTAAATAATAAAGAAGGGGGAGATGTGGGACCCCATGGGATGTGCAGCCATGGAGCCCCCACGTCAAGGTCGGTCTGATAGCTGTTGCTGTGTCTTTATCACAAGGCGAATGTTGCTAGTTTCAGTTAGGGCAATGCTTTCCCACGGTTGGGACTTTCCAGAGGAGTTGAGAATGTTGTAAACAACAAGATGGCGCCGAGGACTGTGCGGTGAGCCTGCCTGCTGTGTGACACCTCATCTGATTGGCCCGAGGACGCGTGCACAATGCGTGAACAGACAGCAGATTGGAGTGTTCCGTGCATGGACTTGAGCCCGCTTGCAATTGGCCAGATTTTGTATATAAGCTCTGTGCTGAGGAAGGAGGGGGCTTTTCTGTCCACTCTCCTCCCTTCATTCTTTCTCTGTCGCTGTTATTTTCTCATTAAAAGTCTACTGAAGACCGATAAGTTGCGAACAGTGTCGTTCCTTTGCGGGCAAGGGAGCGACACATATGTAAATGCAAATATCTAAATAAGTGAAATAATATCCATAAATGTTTAAAAAAGATATAAAGGCAACATATAAAATATCTGGAACCATCATGCATGTCCATATTAGATGCACAATGAGACATCCCATCCTTCCTGTTAGAATGAGTATTATACAATCCAGAGCTGACAAACCATGTGGAGGAAGCTAGAGACAATAACTCTGGTGCCAGATCGGAGTCAGGTAAACAAGTAAAACTATAATGGAAAATCATCAAAAACTGAGAAATAGAATTTTCACAAGATCTTCAAATACCATTTCTGGGTAGAAGGAATATGAAATCCCAAGGAGGTGTCCAAGTGTACCGCAGTCAATGTGGCAAACACCTCTGCTCTTCCATGTTCAACTAATGCAGCGTCATTCACGAGAGTTCACACATACAATCCAGTGAAATATTCATGAAGAAAGAATCAACAATGGAACAAATGGACAAAATTATATTTAACAGGAAGTTTATATGGCAGTACAGATGAGGAAATTCTGTATTTTGGACAACTTGGATGATCCTGGAAAATAATGTCCAAGGATAATGTGTCAGGGTAAGTACACTCTGCTAACCATGCAGGACAAGAAGACAAATAATACGTGATGCTGGATACATGGGATAAAAGGATGACGTCAAAGAGGCAGGAAGTACGATGGTGAAGACCAACGTCTGAGTGAGGGAGGAACAGAGGAGACGCTGTAGTAGGGTCAGAGTTTCAGTCCCACAGGATCCACACACTGAGGATCTACTGTACAGCATGGTCACAGCAGTGAAGGGAATATTGTGTCTACAGAATTCCAAAACAGGAGACAACTGACATTCTACCATGGAAACATGTGGTTTTCTGATGAGCATGTCAGTAAGTCTGACTTCATAACTCCACTCAATTTGATATATTCAGTTTTCAACACATATCATTGTACCTCATAAGTCTGTGTTCAGGTGTTATTTATCAAACATTTATGATCAAAAATGATCAAAAATGAAGATTAAACACTCTGAATACTTGTGTTGTGTTTGCCAATGTTTATGGAGATGATAAATGAAGGCAGTGCACTCAAGGCTTGACAGCTGGAACCCGGGAGCATGGAACTGCATCAGTTTTCCCACCTTGGTGATGGGGCCTCATAACACATCCATCATCTACTGTCTTCCAGGGTGCATTTTCAGTACAAGTATGGGAAAGCGTGTAAATGGGCTCCATCCAGAACTCTGATATGCAGCCTGAGTGACTCCCTCTGTAATATTAATGAAACACTCCAAATGGATTGATGACGCCAGTCAGCATAGACATGGAGTGAAGAGCAGGGAGTCTGGACACATGGTCTCCGAGACTTGCTCTTCCTGCAGCTGTGATTCAGCCTCAGGACACTGGTCATCATGCTGGAGTCACAGACACAGCTCCCTGTGATGTGGACTCCAGCCCCAGTGCACAGCCACTGTGTGTCCCACTTTCTGCTCTCCCTGAACCATACAGGTGCAGGGGGTCTCACGACACTGGAGCAGAACCAGATCAGCTAGAAGTGCACACCCAACACTTTCTATTCAGTGATGACCTTGACTGCTGATGTCCAGTGCATTTCCCTCCTGAGTTCTGGCAGGGAGCCCCCCCAGGAGGGTCCCAGGACCTAGAGAATGAGGAAGTCCCTGTAGGCTTCCCAGGTGCCTGCAGAAGCTCAGCCTGAGACACAGCTGAGCTGCAGTACATTCCTGAGTGCTGTGACGTTCACCTTAGGGACCACAAACGGTTTTAGGATTAAAGGTAAAAAGGAGTTTGGGCGTAAGTCTTTAGAAAGTGAATGTGGAACAACAACAGCTTAAAATAAGACTGCTGGTGCTATTTGCTTACATGCTCATTTTGATAGGAAGAGGGATGACTGAAATAATTGAAGTTAAAAAAACAAGACTCTGGCTTGACTCTCTCTGGGTTTGAAGGGAAAACTAAAATTGTCCTAAAGCCGCCTGGGCCTTGAGAACGCATCCTGTGTCAGACTGGACAACACTCACAAGGTCCTCAGATAGCCCCACATGTCTGATCCTGGTGACCACTGTCATCGTTCACGAACCTGAAACTGTTCATATAGGACTTCTTCCTGTCATATCAGACATCTCCAGGTCAGTGAAGTCAGTGGCAGGGACAGAGTCATAAAAGTAGAATTCTTCTCTCAAAAGTGTTACAAGAGCAGAAACCCCATTCCCTGACAGGAAACCAGGGCTTGGTTTCTCTGCACCCGCTCATAACCAGAATCTGTGCTCAGTGCGTCTTGTGCGCCCCCTGGGGGAGCAATGTGCCCCTCAAGGAGGTTTGTGTCTGGGCTCAGCCTGAGGGCCCCTCACTGTGTCTCCCACACAGTAATAGACGGCCGTGTCATCCTCTGTAAGATGGTTCATTTGCAGAGACACCATGTTCTGGGCGTTGTCGCTGGAGATTGTGAATTGGCCCTGCTACCACTACCAGGATAAATATATGTGATCCACTCCGGGACCTTCTCTGGAGCCTGGTGGACCCAGCTCATGCTGTAGCTACTGAAGTCTAACCCAGAGGCTTTGCAGGAGAGTTTCAGGGATCCCCCAGGCTGGACCAGGCCTCCCCCGTACTCCACCAGCTGCTCCTGACACTGGACACCTGCAAACACTGATGTCCTGGTCAGGAAGCTGTCGCTCACAGTCTCTGGGTCTCTCACTCACGTCCTCTGCCAGACTCAGTGCCCCGCATTCTCCATCATTACCTTTGAGCACAGTGAACAGAAGCCAGTGCAGCCCAGTCTCCATGGTGAGCTTCTGTGTTGAGTGCGATCACTGAGTGGACACCTGGGAGTGCTGGGGCTGGAGCTCCTGTGCCAGAGCTGCAGGGTGAGTGCTGGGCTGGTTTCATGGGCAGAGTGGGCCCTATTTACATGTGCTGCCCCTATATAGCAGGCATGGGGTCAGACGCCTCAGACAGGACAGTGCCCAGGGCAGATGTGGTGTCCTGTGGTGTAGGTTGATGGCTATGATAGGATTCAGATCATATAAATCTTTACATTATCATTGTTGTTTAAACAATTGAAGGCAATGACCTTGTTTCATTTTAATATGTGTGTACCCTTAATCATCCAGTGTTAGCATGTCCTTCATTTTTAAATAACCATTGGTTCATTTTTAACTCTTTGAATAACATTGGAATAGTGACAGTGAGAGAAGGGGTGAGAGAAAGAGAAATGTAGAGATGGACAGAAAAGGTGACAAAGGGAGATTTCCACCTTTGATTCACAGCCCCAGAAATCCCAAGTGCCTACAACATCGAGGACTTAGCCTTTCTAAAACCTGGAGCCCAAAACTGCGACTTTGTTTCCCACGTCAGTGGTAGGGGCTCATTCACTTGTAGCGTCATCTACAGTTTTCCAAAATGCATTATCAGAAAAAGTGTGGGAAGTCGTGTGGCTGAATGATTCATTCTGATGGGAACACGGGTTTCCCTAGTGGGCACTTTGCCAATTTTGTCCTAATGCCTGCCTCCCCCTTTTAAACAGATAAAAGACTGCAAGTGGATTCTTTTTAGGTTAACTATGTTTTGTTTCCTTATTCATCCATTGCCTTATTTAACACTCGTCATGAACACAGAACACTGTGCATGTTAGTGGGGTTTGTGTGCTACTGGAATCTGTGTGTTGTAGAAATGGGCACAGATCAACTCATTGTCATTCACATTTCCACCTCCTTTCCTACACTCTGAGTTGGAGGGGCCTGGAGGCCTCAGTTCTCATTATTCGTGGAACCTGTCGTGGGTTGTGGTGAACTGAGTCAGCCCACTGTGGTGTGGGCAGAATTATTCCTTCCTGTGAGTGCTTTGTGCCCTGGTATCAGCTGCCCTGTGTTCCCCCTCTTCCCTGTGTCTAGTAACCATGACTCTGAGTTCAGCTCAAGCACTGGATAGAAGTCACTGTGTCAGAATTCACCCGCAGTCCTGGGTTCAGGTAATGCAGCTTTGTTCACAATAGTTCATTCTAAATAAAGTGAAATGTGCCTAAAACGGTGAATGCAGTCTGTTACATTTGACATGGAATATTATTCAGTGTTAAGAAGGAGGTTGTTCTGTCATTAGGAAATCATGGGTCAGCCTTGAGCATAATATGCTAACAGAAATAATGCAGGTACATGTGGACACATAGTATGTGACATTAGTTATATATGCAACCCACAAGCTTGAACTCACAGAGGGAGGGAGTGCAATGGAGATCACTGTGTACCATGACCCAAGTGTTTGTTCCCTTCCAGCTCTGTGGGAAACTGGGGGAAGTTCCAGGCTCCTGGCTTCAGGCTCAGCCATCCCAGCCTTTGCAGCCATTCAGGAAGAAAACCAGTGAATGGAAACTTCACTCTCCATCTGTTGATAGATTTATCTCTTGCTATAACACTGCCTTTCAAATAAAATAAATACTTAAAATAAATGAAAGATTAATTATACATATGGTTAGGAGCCTATTTCCAAATGTTGAATGAATTCAAGCCACTGATCCCAAGGGAAGCAACAATTCCTTAAATGGAGTGATGATAAGGTGGTGACAGGAGCAGCACTGGAGTGATCCTGAGGGATTCCTGCCTCCCGTGTCAGGATGCTGAGTGCTGTGTCCTAGTTTGGTTCCAGTTTCAGTTTCCTGCCTAAGCCCCTCTGGGAGGCAGTAGGTGAAGTTCCAAGAACTGCCATATGGACACCTGGACAGAATTCCAAGCACCTGCCTTCACCCGACCCAGCTGAAGCTTTTGTAGCCATCTGGGAAGTGACCAGGAATTAGAAGATCACTGTCAGTCTCAGTCTCCTTGCCTTTTTGGAAAAATATGTAAATACAAATATCAAAATAAATGAAATAGTATCTATAAGTTTTTAAAAAAGATATAAAGGCAACATATAAAATGATATATTGGGACCATCATGCATGTCCATAATAGATGCACAATGAGACATCCCATCATTCCTGTTAGAATGAGTATTATCCTACAATCCAGAGCTGACAATCCATGTGGAGGAAGCTGGAGATAACTCTGGTGCCAGATCGGAGTCAGGTAAACAAGTAAAACTATTATGGAAAATCATCAAAACTGAGAAACAGAATTATTACAAGATCTTCAAACACCATTTCTGGGCAGAAGGAATATGAAATCCCAGGGAGGTGTCCAGGGGAACCGCAATCAATGTGGCAAACACCTCTGCTCTTCCATGTTCAACTAATGCAGTGTCATTCACGAGAGTTCACACATACAATCCAGTGAAATATTCATGAAGAAAGAATCAACAATGGAACAAATGGACAAAATTATATTTAACAGGAAGTTTATATGGCAGTACAGATGAGGAAATTCTGTATTTTGGACAACTCGGATGATCCTGGAGAATAATGTCCAAGGATAATGTGTCAGGGTAAGTACACTCTGCTAACCATGCAGGACAAGAAGACAAATAATATGTGATGCTGGATACATGGGATAAAAGGATGACGTCAAAGAGGCAGGAAGTATGATGGTGAAGACCAATGTCTGAGCAAGGGAGGAGCAGAGGAGAAGCTGGAGCAAGGTCAGAGTTTCAGTCCCACAGGATCCACACATTGAGGATCTACTGTACAGCATGGTCACAGCAGTGGAGGGAATATTGTGCTACTGAATTCCAAAACAGGAGACAACTGACATTCTACCATGGAAACGTGGTTTTCTGATGAGCATGTGAATAAGTCTGACTTCATAACTCCACTCAATTTGATACATTTATTTATCAACACATATCATTGTACCTCATATGTCTATGTTTTGGTATTATATATCAAACACTTATGTAAAGGAAATGATTAAATGATCAAAAATGGAGATTCAACACTCTGAATACTGGTGTAGTGCTTTCCAATATTTTCCAACATTTTATGGAGATGATAAATAAATTCCAGTGGACTCAAACTTGGCAGCTGGAACCCAGGAGCATGGAACTGCATCAGTGTTCCCACCTTGGTGATGGGGCCTCATAACACATCCATCATCTACTGACTTCCAGGGTGCACTGTCAGTTACTAGTCTGGGAAAGTGTGCAAATGGGCTGTGTCCATCCCTCTGATATGCAGCCTGGGTATCTCCCTCTCTAATACTGATGGAAGTCTCCAAATGCATTGATGACCCCAGTCAGCATAGACAGGGAGTGAAGAGCAGGGACTCTGGACACATGGTCTCCGAGACTTGCTCTTCCTGCAGCTGTGATTCAGCCTCAGGACACTGGTCATCATGCTGGAGCCACAGACACAGCTCCCCGTGATGTGGACTCCAGCCCCAGAGTGCACAGCCACTGTGTGTCCCACTTTCTGCTCTGCTGAACCACAGCAGGTGCAGGGAGTCCCACAACATTTGACAGAATCAGATCAGCTAGAAGTGCACACCCAACAGTTTCCATTCAGTGATGACCTTGACTGCTGATGTCCAGTGCATTTCCCCTCTGAGTTCATGCAGGGAGCCCTCCAGGAGGGTCCCAGGACCTAGAGAATGAGGAAGTCCCTGTAGGCTTCCCAGGTGCCTGCAGAAGCTCAGCCTGAGACACAGCTGAGCTGCAAGTACATTCCTGAGTGCTGTGACGTTCACACAGAGACCACAGACTGTTCCAGGATTAAAGGTGGCCACATTCTGTGGAAAGTGAGTGTGGATCACCCACAGTTTAAAAGAAAATGCCAGTTCAGTTCCGCGCACAGGCTGCTTTGACAGGAAGAGAGGGAAGTAGTTGAGGTTTCACAGACCAGAGATCCTGGCTCAGCTGTCTCCAGGATATAAAGGGAAAAATAAAATTTTCCTAGAGTCGGCAGTGCCCTGAGAACACCAGCACGAGTTAGACTGGAGAAGACTCACGAGGTCCTCACAGATCCCCATGATATCTGGTCGCAGTGAGGACAGTTGTCAGTCATGAACCCGAAATTGTCACGTAGGACTTCTTCCTTCTATTCAAAGTTTCTATCCGTCAGTGAAGTCAGTGGCAGGGACAGAATCGTAAGAATAGAAGCATTTCCTCAAATGCGTTAGAGGAGAGGAAACCCCAATTCCCTAACAGGAAACCAGGGCTTAATGTCCCTCTGCACCTACCCATGACCAGAATATATATTCAGTGCGTTTTGTGCGCCCCCTGGTGGAGACGCGCGCCCCTGCAGGGAGGTTTGTGTCTGGGCTCAGCCTGAGGGCCCCTCACTGTGTCTCTCGCACAGAAATAGGTGGCCCTGTCCGCCGCTGTCAGACTGTTCATTTGAAGATCCACAGTGTTCTGGGCGTTGTCGCTGGAGATGGTGAATCGGCCATTCACACAGCTCGCGTAGTATGTGCTACCATCACCAGCATAAATGATTCCAATCCACTCCAGCCCCTTCCCTGGAGCCTGGCGGACCCAGCTCATGTAGTAGCTACTGAAGTCGAATCCAGAGGCTTTGCAGGAGAGTTTCAGGGATCCCCCCAGGCTGGACCAGGCCTCCCCCGGACTCCTTCAGCTGCTCCTGACACTGGACACCTGCAAACACAGACGTCCTGGTCAGGACACTGTCACGCACACTCTCTGTGTCTCTCACTCACGTCCTCTCCCAGACTCAGTGCCCCACGTTCTCCATCATTACCTTTGAGCACAGCGACCAGGAGAACCCAGCGCAGCCCAGTCTCCATGGTGAGCGTCTGTGTTGAGTGCGATCACTGAGTGGACACCTGGGAGTCCTGGGGCTGGAGCTCCTGTGCCAGAGCTGCAGGGTGAGGGCTGGGCTGGTTTTCCTGGGCAGAGGGAGGCCCTATTTGCATGTCTGCTCCTATATAGCCAGCCCCGGAGTAGATGTCTCAGACAGGACAGGGCCCAGGGCAGATGTACATGTCCTGGGGGTGTAGGCTATGATAGAATTTGGATCATATGAATTTTTATGTTTTATTGCTTTTTTATAACAGTTGAAGGCAATGAACTTGTTTCCTTTTACTATGTGTGTACCCTTAATATCTAGTGTTAGCAATATCATGTCCTGCATTTTTTAAATAACAATTGTTTCATATCATCTATTGACCTCTCTATCATCTATATGAAAGACATTGGAATAGTGATAGAGAGAAGGGGTGAGACAAACACAAGTGTAGTGATGGACAGCAAAGATGAAAATGGGAGATTTCTGCCTTTGGATTGACAGCCCCAAACTCCCCAAATGCCTACAACATCTAGGAGTTAGCCTTTCTAAAACCTGGAGCCCAGAACTGCGTCCGTGTTTCCTTTGTCGGTTGTAGGGGCTCTATCACTATAGTGTCATCTGTAGTTTACCACAATGTGTTATCAGGAAAAAGTGTGGGAAGCCGTGTGGCTGGGCTCAAGAAGCACTCTGATGGGAACACGGGTGTCCCTAGTGGGGACTTTGCCAATTTTGTCCTAATGCCTACCGCCCATATTTACACAGATGAAAGACTGCAAGTGGATTCATTTAAGGATACTATGTCTTGTTTCCTTATTCATCCATTACGTTATTTTAAAACTGTTCATTAACTCAGAACACTGTGCATGTTAGTGGGGTGTAGTGTGCTATTGGAATCTGTGTGTTGCAGAAATGGGCACAGATCAACTCACTGTCATTCACATTTCTACCTCCGTTCCATCACTTTGTGTTGGGAGACCAGGTGTCCTCAGTACTGCTTATTTGTGGAACATGTCGTGGGTTGTAGTGAACTGAGTCAGCCCACTGTGGTGTGGGCAGAATTATTCCTTGCTTTGAGTGGTGCTTTGTGTCCTGGTAGCAGCCGTCTGCTGTTCCCTCTCTTCCCTGTGTCTAGTAATCATGACTCTGAGTTCAGCTCAAGCACTGGGTATGAAGTCACTGTGTCACAATTCACCCACAGTCCTGGGTTCAGGTAATGCAGCTGTGTTCACAATAGTTCAGTCTACAATAAAGCGAAATGTGCATAAAACGGTGAATGCAGTTTGTTACATTTGACATGGAATATTATTCAGTGTTAAGAAGGAGATTGTTTTGTCATTAGGAAATCTTGGTTCAGCCTTGAGCATAATATGCTAACAGAAATAATGCAGGTACACGTGGACACATAGTATTTGACATTAGTTATATATGCAACCCACAAGCTTGAACTCACAGAGGGAGGGAGTGCAATGGAGATCACTGTGTACCATGACCCAAGTGTTTGTCCCCTTCCAGCTCTGTGGGAAACTGGGGGAAGTTCCAGGCTCCTGGCTTCAGGCTCAGCCATCCCAGCCTTTGCAGCGATTCAGGAAGGAAACCTGTGGAAGGAAGCTTCTCTCTACACCTGTTGGTCTCTTCCTCTCTTGCTATCACACTGCCCTTCAAACTAAATAAATAGATATTAAAATAAATGGAAAATTAATTTTATATATCATTAGGAGCCTATATGCATATGTTGAATAAACACAGAAAACTGAATCCCAAGGGAAGACATCAATTGTTTAAATGCAGTTACTGACAAGGTGGTGACAGGAGCAGCACTGGAGTTAGCAATGGGATTGCTGCTCCCGCATCAGGATGCTGAGTGCTGTGTCCTAGTTTTGTTCCAGTTTCAGATTCCTGCCTAAGCCCACTCTGGGAGGCCGTAGGTGAAGTTCCAAGAACTCCCACGTTGGAGACCTGGACAGAATTCCAAGAACCAGGCTGTTGCCTCATCCAGCTGAAGCATTTGTAGCCACCTGGGAAGTGACCAGGAGTTAGATGATCACTGTCAGTCTCAGTCTTTGTGGTTTTAGATAAAAACGTACATACAAATTTTAAAACAAAATCTATGAATTTTAAATGTATATTACATCTATAAAATTTAAGAAGTGATATAAAAGCAAACATGTAAAATGCCACAAATCTCAGATCATCATGTATGTACATTTTAGAAGCACAATGAGATGTCCCATCCTTCATGTTAGAATGAGTATTACCAGACAAGCCAGAGCTGACAATTCTTGTGAAGGAAGAGAGATGACCACTCTGGTTGTACAAGGCTGGAGTCAGGTAAATTAGTAAATCCATTATGGAAAGTCATCAAAAACTGAGACTTACAGTTATCACAGGATCTTCAAACAGCATTTTGGGTAGCAGGAATGTGAAACCCCAGGGAGATGTGCATGGGATTCACAGTCTCTATAGAAAATACAACTGCAGTTCCACGTGCAATTAAAGCAGCGTCGTTCACGAGTGTTCACACATATAATCCAGTGAAATTTTCATGGAAGAAGGAATCAATAATGGAAGAAAAGGGCATGGAACAGAGGAGACGTTGGAGCAAGGTCAGAGTTTCAGTCCCACAGGATCCACATGTTGAGGGATCTACTGTACAGCATGGTGACAGCAGTTAAGCAAATATTGTGTCTACAGAATTCCAAAACAGAAGACAACTGACATTCTACCATGGGAACATGTGGATTTTGTGATGAGCATGTCAATAGGAGTGACTTCATAATTCCACTCAATTTGATACATTCGTTTTACAACAATATCATTGTACCTCATATGTCTATATTCAATTATTATTTATCAAACATTTATGATAATGAAATGGCAAAAATGGCAAATCATGAAGATTCAATACTCTGAATACTGGTGTTGTGTTTGCCAATGTTTTATTGAGATGATAAACAAAGGTAGTGCACTCAAGGCTTGGCAGCTGGAACCCAGGAACATGGAACTGCATCAGTGTTCCCACCTTGGTGATAGGGCCTCATAACAGATCCATCATCTGCTGTCTTCCAGGGTGCACTGTCAGTTACAAGTGTGGTTAAGAATGTAAATGTGGGCCAGTGCCGCGGCTCACTAGGCTAATCTGGGTTCTAGTCCCGGTTACGGCACTGGATTCTGTCCCGGTTGCTCCTCTTCCACTCCAGCTCTCTGATGCGGCCTGAGAAGACAGTGGAGGATGGCCCAACTGCTTGGGCCCTGCACCCGCATGGGAGACCAGGAGGAAGCCCTTGGTTTCTGGCTTTGGACTGGCGCAGCATGCTGGCCGTAGCAGCCATTTTGGTGGAACCAATGGAACAAAGACTTTTATCTTTGTCTCTCTCTCTCTCTCTCCCACCGTCTAAATCTGACTGTCAAAAAAAAAAAAAAGAACGTAAATACATTCAGTCCAGCACTGTGATATGCAGCCTGAGTGACTCCCTCTCTAAAACTGATGAAGGATTCCAAATGGATGATGATTCCAGTCAGCGTAGACATGGAGTGAAGGGTAGGGACTCTGGATACATGGTCTCCGAGACTGGCTCTTCCTGCAGCTGTGATCCAGCCTCAGGACACTGGGCATCATGCTGGAGCCACAGACACAGCTCCCCGTGATGTGGACTCCAGCCCCAGAGTGCATAGCCACTGTGTGTCCCACTTTCTGCTCTCCCTGAACCAAGGCAGGTGCAGGGGATCCCAAGACACTGGAGCAGAACCAGATTAGCTGGAAGTGCACACTCAACATTTTCCATTCATTGATGACCTTGACTGCTGATGTCCAGTGCATTTCCCTCCTGAGTTCTGGCAGGGAGCCCTCCAGGAGGGTCCCAGGACCTAGAGAATGAGGAAGTCCCTGTAGGCTTCCCAGGTGCCTGCAGAAGCTCAGCCTGAGACACAGCTGAGCTGGAAGTACATTCCTGAGTGCTGTGACGTTCACACAGGAACCACAGACTGTGTTAGGATTAAATGGTAAATGAAGATTGGGAATAAAGTCTGTGGAAAGCGAGTGTTTGTCGCCCACAGTGTAAAATGAAAGGTTGGTTTAGTTCAGCACACTCACTCATTTTCAAAGGAGAGAGATACTTAAATAGCAGATTTTTAAACCCAAACCCTGGCTCAGCTATCGCTGGATAGAAAGGGAAATGTAAAATTTCCCTAAAGTTGGCAGTGCCCTGCGAGCGTTGTCCTGTCAGACTGGACAACACTCACGTTGTACCCAGATCGTCCCACATCTCTGATCCTGGTGATCCTGGAGACCACTGAGCCTGGATTCGTTCATATAGGACTTCTCCTGTCACATCAAACTTCTCCACGTCAGAGAATCAGTAGCAGGGTCAGAATCATAATAGAATTCTTCCCTCAAAACTGTTATAGGAGAGGAAACCCCAATTCCCTGACAGGAAACCAGGGCTTCATCTCACTCTGCACCTGTGCATGACCAGAATCTGAGCTCAGTGAGTCTTGTGCGCCCCCTGGTGGAGACTCGCGCCCCTGCAGGGAGGTTTCTGTCTGGGCTCAGCTGTCTTGCACAGTAATACAGGGTCGTGTCGCAGCTGTCAGACTGTTCATTTGCAGAGACACCGTGTTCTGGGTGTTCTCTCTGGAGATGGAGAATCGGCCATTCACCCAGCTCGCGTACTATGTGCTACCATCACCAGTATAAATTCATCCGATCCACTCCAGCCCCTTCCCTGTAGCCTGGCGGACCCAGCACATCCAGTAGCTGCTACTGATGGTGAATCCAGAGGCTTTGCAGACGAGTTTCAAAGATTCCCCAGGCGTGACCAGGCCTCCCCGGGACTCCACCAGATGCTCCTGACACTGGACACCTGCAAACTCAGACGTCGTGGTCAGGACACTGTAAGTCATACTCTCTGTGTCTCTCACTCACGTCCTCTCCCAGACTCAGTGCCCCGCGTTCTCCATCATTACCTTTGAGCACAGCGACCAGGAGAAGCCAGCGCAGCCCAGTCTCCATGGTGAGCGTCTGTGTTGAGTGCGATCACTGAGTGGACACCTGGGAGTCCATGGGCTGGAGCTCCTGTGCCAGAGCTGCAGGGTGAGGGCTGGGCAAGTTTTCATGGGCAGAGGGAGGCCCTATTTGCATGTGCTGCTGCTGTATAGGCAGCCATGGGGTCAGACGCCTCAGACAGGACAGTGCCCAGGGAAGTTATGAGTGTTCTTGGTGTGTAGGGTGATGGCTATGATAGGATTCAGATCATGTGAATATTTATTTTCTCATTGTTGTTTTAACAGTAGAAGGCAATGACTTCATTTCCTTTTAATATGTGTGTACCCTTAATATCCAGTGTTAGCAATATCATGTTATTCATTTTAAGTAACCATTGGTTCATTATTAACTATGCTAATGACATTGGAACAGTGACAGAGAGAGAACTGGTGAGGGAAATAGAAATGTAGAGATGGACAGTGAATTGACAATGGGAGATTTTTGTCTTTGGATTGATAGCTCAACAATACCAAATGCCTACAACTTCTAGGAGTTAGTCTTCCTAAATCCTAGAGCAAAAGACTGGGTCTGTGTTTCCTCCGTCAGTGGTAGGAGCTCATTCGCTTGTAGCATCAGGTACAGTTTCCCATGATGCTTTATCATCAAATGGTGGGAAGCCGTGTGGATGAACTGAAGCAGCAGTCATATGGGAACAGGGGTGTCTGTAGTGGGGACTTAGCTAATTGTGTCCTAATTCCTGCTGTCCACTTTTAAACTGATGAAAGAGTACAAGTGGATTCATTTAAGGTTAATTATTTTTGTTTTTCTTTTTTTTTTAATGTGGGTTCATACCATGTGATTTTTCTCATTTTATAAGGCTTTATTTAATTTTTTTTGATTCAGAATTATTCAGAGAAAGAAGGAGAGGTAGTGAGAAAGAGAGAGAAGTCCTCCATCCACTGGCTCTCTCTCTAGTCGGTAATGTGGTCGGAGCTGCATCGATCTGAATCTAGGAGGCAGGTGCCTCCTCTGGGTTTCCCATGGGATTACAGGAGCTGAAGATGTCAGTCATCTTCTACTGCCTACCCAGGCCACAGCAGAGAGCTGGATTGGAAGTGGAACAGCCAGGACTCCAACTGGCGTCCATATGGGATGCCAGCACTGAAGGCAGAGGCTTTACCCACTTCACCACAGCACTGGCCCTGATGATCTTAATTATATGTGGAATCCACAAAAGTGAATCACAGAGGCAGGAAGTACAATGCAAATACCCGAGTCTGGGAGTAGAGAAGAAAAGGGACCACGTTCCTGCAAGCACAGAGAATTTTTCTGTGACCAGAAAGGCACGTGGAGAGATCTACTGCACAGCACAGGGACAATAGTTATGAAGCTTTATTGTGTTCTTTCCAGTTCCTGCAGGAGTAGGCATTTGTCAGTCGATCACAAAGAATGGTGGTGTTGCTAGGGAAGGACTTGTGAGTTCATCTGACTCTAGAATTCCTGATGAAATAAATCCACATCAACACCTTTCCTTATACCTCACATACAGATTCAGGTACTTTTTGTCAATTTAACATTTATGAAATCTATTTTGAAGGGACAATTCTCTGTTGATTTGTCTTGCATCTGCCTGTGGTTTTATTCTAAGAAGAAAATTACGTGGTGTTGCAATCATTCCTGGTACTAATGCAGTCACGAGGGCTGTGAGTTCATTGGCACGTGAGAGGTTATCTGTCGAGTCCGGCTGGCACAACTGCCCCACCACTGCCCTCTCGAATTCCTCCCCTCCCATGTGTGAAGCTGAGTCATTTTAGGAGAGCCCCTGTCTTCACTCAGATCAAGTCCATGGAAACCTCTCTCTGTGCTGTTTACTTCACCCCCCAATCTCCCTGTGTCCAACTGGTTTCACAAGCTGTTTCTTCATGGACACACCAAGGCCCACCTGCCAACTCCTTGAAAACACAGCCATCAGAGACCCCAGTCCTGCTTGCCCAGACAGGACCACCCTCTTCTCACCATGGTGCAGTCCTGACATTTGTCACCCTGGGGACACAGCATCTTATACAACTGACAGCCCCTCAGCACCTGGTGGGAGACTCTGTCATGGTGTTTACACAAATGGAATATATTTCTATCAGTTATAATTTGAGTGAATTCTCTTGGTGGGGCAATTTCTTGTGACTCTAGATATCTGACAAATTAAATTTCACATTTCTTAGTGCTGTAGATATGAGGTGTTCTCACAGAACAATGGAATTCACTGTGTCAGATGGTGGATCGTGTCAATGAATTTTCTAGGCAAATGCATGAAAACTGTCCCCAGCTAAATAGAAACACTTTCTGTTTGTCAATCTTCTCTCAGAAAAGGCAGAGATATGTCAACTGTTTTAATTTAGTAGGAATTTTTGTGTCTCTGGATTTAGATGGGAGTCACTCAGAACACACATTGCTGCATGAGGTGAGTGACTGGCTGCAGTTTCTGTAAGAACTGTTCATGGCAGATCAATTGCAGTTTAGCAGAAAATATCCTGTAAAACACAGGGGATCGCTCCACTGGGCATTTCTGGCTGCAGGAACTTGGTTTGCCCTGGACGAGTATGAACTTGACAGAAGAGGAGTTATTTTCTCTTGGTAAGGATGAAGTACTGATGAGGACAGCCAGGGGGAGCCAGGGAGGGAGGAGCGGGGACTCTGGACAGATGGTCCAGGGCTGGCTCATCACGCAGCACTGATTGAGCTCACCAGGTGGTCAGCGTGTGGCAGCCCCTGGCAGCCAGATCCCAGGGATGGGGACTCTGGCCCCGGAGTCAGGGCCCTGGACTGTCCGCCTCTGCTCACCCTGAAACATCACGGTGTAGGGGATTCCACCACACTGGAGCAGAAACAGAACCTGTAAGTCCACACCACACACTTTCCAAACAGATTATTCCTTGAATACAAATGTCCACCTGTGCTTCCCATGAGTTCATGCAATGAGGTCATCTGAAATGATTCAGGAAACTGAGTGCAGAATTTCATGGTGTTGGGGAAACTTGAGTGCACCTGAAAATAATTCATCATGCTGTCATCTCACACCAGTATCCCAAAAAGAGTGAATAGGATGAAACTCTTAAAGGAAAGACCCGAGACTGTAAAGTGCTAGAGGAAAACACAGGACAAAAGCAAGTTCCCATTGGTTTGGGCAATGATAGTTTGATAATCTCCAAAGTACAGGCAACCAAGATACATAGACAAAGAATAATGGATCCAACTACAGATTCTGAGTAACAAAGAGAAAGATTGAAGAACAAGGATATGATCACCGATGGGGAGAAAGTATTTTCAGATCATAGCCGAGGGGGCCGACTTGTGGCATGCATCACTCAAGAGCATGGGTTCAGATTCTGCTTGCTCCACTTCAAATCCAGCTCCCTGCTGGGATCCAGACCTGGGAACTCTGTCAACGATGACTCAAGTGTGTGTCCCCTTCAAGCCATGTGGGAAACTGGAGAAAGTTCCAGGCTCTTGGCATTAGGCTTGCCCAACCTCACCTTTGCTGCCATATAGGAAGTGAACCAGTGGATGGAAGATTCTCTCTCCATCTGTTGGTCTCTTCCTCTCTTGCTATAACACTGACTTTCAAATAAAAGATAGGTTTTTTTAAACATTGAAAGATTAGTTATACATATGATTAGGAGCCTGTTTGCTAATGTTGAAAGATCTCAAGCAACTGAATCCCAAGGGAAGAAATCAGTTGTTTAAAAGCAGTGATGATAAGGTGGTGACAGGAGCAGCACTGGAGTGAGCCTGTGGGATTCCTGCCTCCCGTGTCAGGATGCTTAGTGCTGTGTCCTAGTTTGGTTCCAGTGTCAGATTCCCGCCTAAGCCCCTCTGGGAAGCCGTGGGTGATGTTCCAAGTACTCCCACGTGGAGCCCTGGACAGAATTCCAAGCACCAGGCTGTTGCCTCACCCAGCTGAAGCTTTTGTAGCCATCGGGGAAGTGACCCAGGAGTTAGAAGATCACTGTCAGTCTCAGTCTCTTTTTGTTTATGGAAAATATGTAAATACAAATTTTAAAATAAATGAAATAGTATCTTCAAATTTTCAAATTGCATATGTAAAGGCAAACATCATGCATTTCCATGTTAGAAGCACAGTGAGACATGCCATTCCTCCTGTTAGAATTAGTATTATCAGAGATATCAGACCTACAAGCCTCATGAAGGAGGAGAGAGAGAGATGTCAACCTTGGTCCAAGGCTGGAGCCAGGTAAATAGGAAAAAACATTATGGAAAAGCATGAAAAACTGGGAAATAGAATTATCACAAGATCTTCAAACGGCATTGCCTATTAGAAGGAATATGAAATCCCAGGGAGGGATCCACTGATCCGCAGTCACTGTGGCAAACACCTCTGCAGTTCCACGTTGAGTTAATGCAGGGTCATTCACAAGAGTTCACGCAATAATCCAGTGAAATTTTCATTGAATAAGGAAATCAACAATTGAGGAAATGGACAAAGTTGTATTTTAACAAGAAGTTTATATGGCAGTAAAGTGGAGGGAATTTTGCATTTTGGACAACTTGGATCATCCTGGAGAATAATGTCCAAGGATAATAGGTCAGGATAAGTATACTCTGCTCACCATCCTTACAAGAAGACAAATAATACGTGATGCTAGTTACGTGGGATCAAAAGGATGAACTCACAGAGGCAGGATACAATGGTGAAGACCAAAGTCTGAGTGAGGGCGGAACAGAGGAGAAGCTGGAGCAAGGTCAGAGTTTCAGTCTGACAGATCCACACTTTGAATGATCTGTATAGCATGGTGACAGCAGTTAAGAGAATATTGTGTCCACAGAATTCCAAGCAGGAGAAAAATGATACTATACCTGGAAACAAGTGGGATTGTGATGAGCATGTCAATAAGAATGACTTCACAATTCCATTAATACACATTCATTTTTTCAACAGATATCATTGTACCTCTTATGTCCATAATCAAATATTATTTATCAAACATTTATGAAAATCAAAAGAGAAAAATGTCCAAATATGAAGATTCAGATCTCTGAATACTGGTGTAGTGTTTGCCAATGTTTTATTGTGATGATAAATAAAGGCAGTGCACTCAAGGCTTGGTAGCTGGAACCCAGGAGCATGGAACTGCATCAGTGTTCCAAACTTGGAGATGGGGCCTCATAACAGATCCATCATCTACTGTCTTCCAGGTTTATTATTCATTACAAGTGTGGGAAATTTTGTAGTTTCAGTGCAGCAATTTGATAT
Organism: Oryctolagus cuniculus; assembly: GCF_051225735.1. Lineage (NCBI taxonomy): Eukaryota > Metazoa > Chordata > Mammalia > Lagomorpha > Leporidae > Oryctolagus > Oryctolagus cuniculus. Next base: position 52,686,226 of record NC_142886.1, read on the forward strand.
GAAGCCTGGGTGTCTCTACTACTCTAAAATTGATGAAAAACTACAATGGGTTATTGATGACATCAGCATAGCTACTGAGTGAAGAGCAGGGACTCTGGACACATGGTCTAAGACTGGCTCTTCCTGCAGCTGTGGTTGAGCCTCAGGACACTGGGCATCATACTGGATCCACAGACACAGCTCCCTGTGATGTGGACTCCAGCGCCAGAGTGCACAGCCTCTGTGTGTCCCACTTTCTGCTCTCCCTGATCCACAGCAGGTGCAGGGGGTCCGCAACATTGGAGCAGGACCAGATCATCTGGAAGTGCACACCCAACACTTTCCATTCAGTGATGACCTTGACTGCTGATGTCCAGTGCACTTCCCTCCTGAGTTCAGGCAGGGAGCCCCCCAGTAGTGTCCCAGGACCTAGAGGATGAGGAAGTCCCTGTAGGCTTCCCAGGTGCCTGCAGAAGCCCAGCCTGAGACACAGCTGAGCTGCAAGTACATTCCTGAGTGCTGTGACGTTCACACAGGGACCACAGACTGTTCATGTTAAAGGGAAATAGAAATCGAGCATAAAGTCTATCGAAAGTTTGTGTGGATCACCCACATGTAGCGTCAAAGGTTGGTTCAGTTCAGCACACTTGCTCCTTTTGACAGGCAAGAGATACTTAAATAGCTGATTTATAAAGACCAAGAACCCTGCCTCAGCTGTCCTGGTCGAAAGGGAAAACTAAAATTGTCCTAAAGTCGGCAGTGCCCTGAGAGCGTTGTCCTGACCCAGAGTGGACAACACTGACGTTGTACCCAGATAGATCCACATCTCTGATCCTGGAAACCACTGAACCTGAATTGGTTCATATAGGACTTCTCCTGTCACATCAAACTTCTCTATGTCAGGAATTCAGTAGCAGGGACAGAATCATAAAAGAAGAATTCTTCCCTCAAAACTGTTACAGGAGAGGAAACCCCATCCCTGCAGGAAACCAGGGCTTCATCTCCCTCTGTGCCTGTGCAGGACCAGAATCTGCGCTCAGTGAGTCTTGTGCGCTCCCTGGTGGAGCCGTGCGTCCCTGCAGGGAGGTGTCTGTCTGGGCTCAGCCTGAGGCCCCTTGCTGTGTCTCTGGCACAGAAATAGGTGGCCGTGTCTGAGGCTGTGAGACTGGTCATTTTCAGATCCACCGTGCTCGAGGTTTTGGAGATGGTGAATCGACCATTCACCAAGCTCGCGTAGTATGCGCTACCACCAGTATAAATGATTCCGATGTATTCCAGCCCCTCCCCTGGAGCCTGGCGGACCCAGATCATTGCATATCTACTGAGGGAGAATCCAGAGACTGTGCATGTGAGTGTCAGGGATCCCCAGGCAGGACTTGGCCTGCCCAGGATTCCTCCAGCTGTTCCTGACACTGGAACCTGCAAACACAGACATCCTGGTCAGGACACTGTCACTCACACTCTCTGTGTCTCTCACTCACGTCCTCTCCCACACTCAGTGCCCCACGTTCTCCATCATTACCTTTGAGCACAGCGACCAGGAGAAGCCAGCGCAGCCCAGTCTCCATGGTGAGCGTCTGTGTTGAGTGTGATCACTGAGTGGACACCTGGGAGTGCTGGGGCTGGAGCTCCTGTGCCAGAGCTGCAAGGTGAGGGCTGGGCTGGTTTTCCTGGGCAGAGGGAGGCCCTATTTTCATGTGCTGCCCCTAGATAGCAGGCATGGGGTCAGACGCCTCAGACAAGACTGTGCCCAGACTGATGAGAGTGTCCCTGGGCAGTCTGTCAGTGCACACTTATGGGATGAGTGATGAATTGTGTGCTCTCATTGCACACTGAACCCTGTCTTGGTCCTTTTATGTGAATGGACCTACAACATGTTTTCATGGGTTCCTGTAGGTCTTGGTACATTCAACATTACAGGAGAAATCATCAGTACAGTGTGGATGTGTCCCCAGCTCCAGTGTGGTAAGAGGAGTCCCCAGCACCTTGATCTGTGCCCCTCACCACAGGACTCAGCTCTGCCCCAGTCCACACTCAGCACTCACTGGGGCTTCCTGGTGAGGTCTGCAGAACTCCCTCCCAGCAGCAGAACAAGGAGCACTTTTGCTGGATTCCATTTTTGACAGAGAGATGCACAGGGGACCAGGTTCCATGCAGGTGCATCTGAGGGTGGTGTTCCATGTGCCAGTGTCTGCCTGTCTGCTCTTCACATTTCTTTGCTGGGCAATTTTGCTTCCATGGGCAATGCTGTTGAGCTGTGATAGATACAGAGGCAGCCCCACATGTTGAAAGTGTGCTTTGTGGTGAATGCGACTCAGCTGTGCCTCTCTCACTCCTCATCACACCTATGCCAAGAGCAAATATCACATCCCACGGTGCTGCCCACTGCCCCTGTGTCACCCAGCCCCGACCCACCTCCTCCCGTCACTTTAAGGCCTGAAACCCTTTGGGCTCCTTCACAACAGATTCATCCAGTTCAGCCCTGTGCAACATGCAGGTTTTGTGGCAGAAGTCGGTGGCCCTGAGTTTTCGGGTTCTGTGGGGCCCAAGTGAATGCGTTTTTCTTAGTTTTTAACTAAAATATCTGAAAATCTTAAAAGAATGAAACTGAGAGTAAAGCAGAGTAAGAAAATGATATTTTGCACAAATATGCAGTACATTAGTCTTAACGGTGTCATCACATTTCATGGAAATAATAAATTGAAAGTTGCACTGTTTAAGATGCGCACATCCCCCAGGGAAGTGCCAGGGTCTCATATGTAGCTGTGGGTCCCAGTACCAGATTCCTGCTCCTGCAGCCCCAGGACCCAGAAGATTATGGGAGGATTTTTGGGCGCTGTCACTCTAGTGGATGCATCTGATTGTTGAACTGAGACCAGGCTAGACTGGGTAGCAGACCTGGCCACAGCAACATTTGGGAAAGCACAGTGTCGGAACAACTCTGTTTCTCTTGTTCTCCTTTCTGATTCATGTGTGATAACTCAAATTTAAAACTTAAGTTATTGAAGGGTCTTTTTTTTTTTTGGACAGGCAGAGTTAGAGAGAGAGACAGAGAGAAAGGTCTTCCTTCCATTGGTTTATCCCCCAAATGGCCGCCTCTACTGGTGGGCCATGGCCGGCGCGCTGTGCCAATTCGAAGCCGGAAGCCAAGTGCTTCTTCCTGGTCTCCCATGAGGGTGCAGGGCCCAAGCACTTGGGCCATCGTCCACTGCCTTCCCGGGCCACAGCAGAGAGCTGGACTGGAAGAGGAGCAACATGGACAGAATCCGGTGCCATAACTGGGACTAGAACCCGGAGTGCCGGTGCAGCAGGCGGAGGATAGGCCTAGTGAGCTGCGGCGCCGGCCTGAAGGATCTTTCTAAGGGTTGTATTCCCTTCAATGCAGGCAGCAACCCTCATGGCCTTGTCCCCTCCCTAGAGCCCCTCTCAATGGGATCACTGGGTGGTGAGGTCCCCACATGCATGATGGGAGGCTCTGTGCCTCAAGTATGGAGGGTAAGTTCCACCTAACATGCAGCCTTCAGCTGCTCAGTTGGAGAGACCACACACGCACACCAAGCAGTGCTGGCTCTGCTCACAGCTCTGCAGGAACAGCATCCTCAGCCTCAATACCCCAGACCCTGCTCCTCTGTGTCCACTGAGTAAGAAAGTGATTCACCTGCAGGAGGAAACCATCATGACCCATGTCCTGGTGAAATCCTGTAGAAAATGTACGTGAGCACAGTCCACCCCAGACACTGTTCCAGCACTGATCCCCCAAGACACAGAAGTCTGCATCTTCAGGGGATGGCTCCACCCCCAAAGCTGAGGACTGGGGAGGAGAAGCATGACACATGGGGAAGTGACAGTCGGGGACAGGGTCCAGCAGCAGGAGGGAGAGGAACTGGTGGAGGTGTGGGCTCTGCTGTGCAGGAAGGTAATGACAGGGGGAAGGTCCACACTGCTAGGGCCCCAGTGCCTGCAGGAGAGCACTGAGTCAGGAGGTCTGATCAGGTCTCCTTGCCCCCTTGCATCCTCCACACTGACCACCACTGAGTAAAACTAGCACAGGTGCCTGGGAGACGTGGAATGACATCGTCTCTGGGGAGTGCATCCAGTGAGGACTCCATGCCATGAGTGGATTCAATGTCAGGGCCTCATGGAGGAAGCTGAGGTCTCCAGTGCACATATCAGGGCCACACAGAATGCTGGGAGCAGCCTGTGGGGGTGGGTGTGGTTTGTCCTCACAGCTTCAGTGCTGAGCATGGCCCCAACGTGATAGCACTGGCAGGGGATGCACGGTCTGGATGTTTACAGAAATAGATTGTTCACTTCTGGGGAATCTGCTATGGAGGAGATCACAGTAGATCTCCTGGGTCCACAGCTTCTGCACAGAGCACAGTGCTGCTAGAGTCAGCCCTGGTCTCGTCTGACATCCTGTGTGGGGATGGGGTCCCTCCCATCCGTGTTCACAATATTAGGATGCCTGTTGGCACAACATTCTCACTGTCTGATCCTGGACTTCCAGCCTCTACAGCTGTGAGCTCAAGAAACCTTTTTGCTCCATACACCCCCCTATGGGGTACTGCATGATGGATGGTTTTGCCCTGATGGCTAGTGATCCGGAACATTTTTTCATGTGTCTGTTGGCCATTTGGACTTCCTCTTTTGAAAAATGTCTGAGTTATTGGCCCATCTCTTAACTCAGTTGTTTTTGTTGTTTGGGATTTCTTAATCTCTTTGTAGATTCTGGTTATTAATCCCTATCAGTGGCATAGCTTCAAATATTTTGCACATTCTCTCAGATACCTCTCAATTACCTGGGTGTTTCTTTTGCCATACAGAGACTTCTCAATTTGATGTAATCCCATTTATTAATTTTGTCTTTGACTGCCTATGTCTCAGGTCTTTTCCAAAAATTCTATTCCTGTGCCAGTGTCTTGCAGGGTTTCCTAAATGTTCTCTAATAACTGGATGGTGTATGGTCATAGATTAAATCTTTAATCTATCTTTCGTGGATTTTCATGTAAGGTGTAACATAGGGCTCTTGCTTCTTACTTCCATAATATATAATAATTTAAAAAGTGAAATGGAATCTGAAGATTACCTGTAAATTGGAATGATGTAGTCATGGATTTGAGGGAATGACCTTGTTAAAATAGCCAAGCTACAATGTGATTCACAGATTCAATGCATTTCCTGTGAAACAGCCTGAGATTCTTCACAGGACCAGGAAGCAACTTCAAGAATTATCATGAAAAAACAGGGTTCATGATGGCTGAATGGTCTTGAGGAAAAATAGCAAAGCAGGAGGCGTCATCACATCTGAGCTGAAATCAAGCCTGGTGCTGGGATAACATAGACACCCAGAGCCCTGGGACAGAACAGAAACCTAGAAATAAGGAACACGTTCTGAGAATGTGAGTTCTGAGAATGCACGGTGACAAAAGCACAGGATGGGGATGGGTTTCCTGTCATTACCTGGGGTTGGGGACACTTGAATGCACCTGAAAATAATTCAGTTATGTGGTCATCTCACACCAGATGTAGAACAGAGTGAACGTGAGGAATGCCTTACAGGCAAGACCTGAGACAGTACAGTTCTAGAAGAAAACACTGGACAAAAGCAAGCTGACGTTGGTTTGGGCAATGGTATTTTGATAATCTCCAATGTACAGGCAACCAAGCAAAAATAGGCAAAAAATAATGGACCCAACTACAGAGCTCCTGTGTAACAAAGAGAGTAATAGAAGAACCAAAGACAACCACAGATGGGGAGAAAGCATTTTCAGATCACACATGGGTTGTCCAACATTTGGCCCCACAGGTTAAGCTGCCATCCCTATGCAGCATCACTCAGCAGCATGGGTTCAGACCCTGATTGCTGCACTTCAAATCCAGCTCCCTGCTCATGGACCAGGGAACTCTGTCAACGATGACTCAAGTGTGTGTCCCCTTCAAGCCTCGTGGGAAACTGGAGGAAGTTCCAGGCTCCTGGCTACAGTCTTGCCCTTCCCCAGCCTTTGCAGCCATTCAGGAAGGAAACCAGTGGATGGAAGCTTCTCTCTCCCTCTGTTGGTCTCTTCCTCTCTTGCCATAACACTGCCTTTCAAATCAAATAGATAGATTTTTAAAATAAATGAAAGATAACTATATATATGGTTAGGAGCCTAGATCCAAATGTTGAATGAACTCATGGAACTGAATCACAGGGGAAGCAATCAATTGTTCAAATGCAGTGACTGACAACGTGGGTGACAGGAGCAGCATTGAAGTTAGCCTGTGGGATTCCTGCCTCCCACATCAGGATGCTTAGGTTTATGTCCCAGTTTAGGTCGCAATTTCAGATTCCTGCCAATGTGCACTCTGGGAGGCAGTACGAGAAGTCTGAGTTAATCCCATGTGTGAGACCTGGACTGAATTCCATGCACCTGGCTATGGTCTTACCAAATGCCAGCTTTTATGGGCATCTGGGAAGTGCTCCAGGATTCAGTAGATCACTGTTGTCAGTCTCTGTCTCTTTTTCTTTTTGGACAAATGCAAGTTTTAAAAGAGGTAACAGTATATCTGTAATTTTTTAAAGAAAATATGTAAAGGCAAACATACAAGAATGCTTTAAATCTGGGATCATCATGCACGTACATGTTGGAGAAACAATGAGATATCCCATCCCTTCGTTAGACTGAGTATCACCAGACATACCAGAGCTGACACATGTTGTGCAGGAAGAGAGAGAAGATAACCTGGTAAAGGCTGGAGTCAGGTAAATTAGGAAAGCTTTCATGGAAAACATCAGAAGCTGAGAAATAGAATTATCACAGGATCCTCCAACACCATTCCTGGTAGAAGGAATATGAAATGCCAGGGAGGAGACCACGGGATGTGCAGTCACTGTGGCAAACAGCTCTGCAGTCCCATGTTCAATTAAAGCAGCGTAATTCTCAAGAGGTCACACATATAATCCAGTGAAATTAGCATTGAAGAAGGAATGGATAATGGGACAAATGGACAGAGTTATATTTTAACAGGAAGTTTATATGGCAGTAAAGAGGAAGAAATTCTGGTATCTTGGATAACATGGATGATCCTGGAGAATAATATCCAAGGATAATATGTCAGGGTAAGTACACTCTGCTAAAATATCCAGGACAAGAAGCCAAATAATATGTGATGCTACGTACATGGGATAAAAAGGATGAACTAACAAGCCAGAAATTCAATGGTGAAGACCAACGTCTGTGCTTGGGACGAACAGAGGAGACGATGGAGCAAGGTCAGAGTTTCAATCCCACAGGATCCACATGTTGAGGGATCTACTGTGCAGCATGGTGACAGCAGTGAAGGGAATACAGTGTCTGCAGAATTCCAAGACATTAGACAAAAGATATTCTACCATGAAAAATGTGGGTTTTGTGATAAACATGTCAATAAGTCTGACTTCATTATTCCATTCAGTATACATTCATTTATTCAACACATATCGTTGTACTTCATATTTTATATTAAATATTATTATTAAACATTAATGACAATGAAATGGGCAAAATGGGAAATCATGAAGATTCAGATCTCTGAATACTGGTGTTGTGTTTGCCAATGTTTTATGGAGATGATAAATGAAGGCAGTGCACTCAAGGCTTGGCAGCTGAAACCCAGGAGAATGGAACTGCATTAGTGTTCCCACCTTGGTGATGGGGCCTCCTAACACATCCATCATCTACTCTCTTTCAGGGTGCATTGTCAGTACAAGTATTGGAAATGTGTAAATGGGCTCCAACCAGCACTGTGATATGCAGCATGGATGTCTCCCTCTCTAAATAAATGAAAGACTAAAGTGGAGCGATAACTCCAGTCAGCATGACATGGAGTGAAGAGCAGGGACTCTGGACAAATGGTCTAAGACTGGCTCTTCCTGCAGCTGTGATCCAGCCTCAGGACACTGGGCATCATGATGGAACCACAGACACAGCTCCACGTGATGTGGACTCCAGCCCCAGAGTGCACAGCCACTGTGTGTCCCACTTTCTGCTCTCCCTGAACCACAACAGGTGCAGGGGGTCCCACGACACTGGAGTAGAACCAGATCAGTTGGAAGTGCACACCAAACACTTTCCATTCAGTTATGACCTTGACTGCTGATGTCCAGGGCATTTCCCGTCGGAGTTCTGGCAGTAAGCCCCCCAGTAGTGTCCCAGGACCTAGAGGATGAGGAAGTCCCTGTAGGCTTCCCAGGTGCCTGCAGAAGCTCTGCCTGAGACACACCTGAGCTGCAGTACATCCCTGAGTGCTGTGACGTTTACACAGGGACCACAGACTGTTCCAGGATTAAAGGGAAATGCAGGTCAGGTTAAAGTCTGCAGAAAGTGAGTGTGGATCACACACACGTAAAGTCAAAGGTTGGTTCAGTGCACACTTGCTGGTTGTGGCAGGAGAGGGATGAGTGGAATAGTTGCTGTTTAACAGATCAACGGCCCTGTCTCGGCTGTCCCTGGTTATGAGGGAAACCTGAAACTGTCCAAAGCTTTCAGTGCCCTGAGGGTGCTGTCCTGAGCCAGGTTGGAAGAGACTCAATAGTGTCCTCAATATTCCCACATCTCTGACCCTGGTGAGCACAGTCGCTGTCCATGAACCAAATTGTTCATTTAGGACTTCTTCTTTTTACATCAGACTTTCTTCCCGTCATTGAAGTTGGGAGGGACAGAATCATATAAGTAGAATTCTTCCCTCAAAACTGTTACAGGAGAGGAAATCCCCGTTCCCTGACTTAAACCAGGGCTTCATCTCCCTCTGCGCCTGTGCAGGACCAGAGTCTGGGTTCAGTGCATCTCGTGCGCCCCCTGGTGGAGGCGCGCGCCCCTGCAGGGAGGTTTGTGTGGGCTCACTGTGAGGGCCCCTCACTGTGTCTCTGGCACAGAAATAGGTGGCCGTGTCCGAGGCTGTCAGACTGGTCATTTTCAGATCCACCGTGCTCGAGGTTTTGGAGATGGTGAATCGGCCTTTCGCCCAGCTCTTGTGGTATGCGCTACCACCATAACTAATGTATCCGATGTATTCCAGCCCCTTCCCTGGAGCCTGGCGGACCCAGCCCATTCTGTAGCTACTGATGGAGAATCCAGAGGCTGTGCAGGTGAGTGTCAGGATTCCTCCAGGCGTGACTAGGCTTCCCCCGGACTCCTTCAGCTGCTCCTGACACTGGACACCTGCAAACACAGACGTCCTGGTCAGCACACTGTCACTGACACTCTCTGTGTTTCTCACTCACGTCCTCTCCAGACTCAGTGCCCCGCATTCCCCATCATTACCTTTGAGCACAGCGACCAGGACAAGCCAGCGCAGCCCAGTCTCCATGGTGAGCGTCTGTGTTGAGTGCGATCACTGAGTGGACACCTGGGAGTCCTGGGGCTGGAGCTCCTGTGCCAGAGCTGCAGGGTGAGGGCTGGGCTGGTTTTCCTGGGCAGAGGGAGGCCCTATCTGCATGTGCTGCCCCTATATAGCAGCCCTGGCGTCAGATGCCTCAGACAGGATAGGGCCTGGGGCAGAATTAGGTGACTTGGGTGTGTAGGGTGATGACTATAATATGATTCAGATCATATGAATTTTTATGTTATCATAATTTCAAAAAGTTGAAGGCAATGACCTTGTTTCATTTTAATATGTGTTTACCCTCATATCCAGTGTTAGCAATATCATGTCCCTCATTTATTTAAGTAACCACTAGTTCCTTTCCTTATCATCTATATGAGAGACATTGGGACAGTGATAGAGAGAGAAGGGGTGAGAGATACAGAAATGTAGAGATGGACAGAAAAGGTGACAATGGGAGATTTCTGCCTTTGGGTTGACAGCCCCAGACATCCCAAATGCCTATGACATCTAGGAGTTAGTCTTTCTGAACCCTGAAGCAAGAAACTATGTCTGTTATTCCAACGTCAGTGGTAGGGACTCATTTTCTTGTAGTGTCATCTACAGTTCCCCATGATGCATTATGAGGAAAAAGTGTGGGAAGCTGTGAGGCTGGGCTCAGTCAGTTCTCTGACTGGAACTCCGGTGTCCCTAGTGGGGACTTAGCCAATTTTCTCCTAATGCCTGTCACCCACTTTTAAACAGATGAAGGACTGCAAGTGGATTTTTTAAGGTTAACTATGTTTTGTTTCCTTATTCATCCATTGCCTTAAAGTTTAAAAACTGTTTAAACTGTTTAAAACTGTTCCTGAACACAGAACACTGTACATGGTAGTGGGGTATAGAGTGCTATTGGAATGTGCATGGTAGAAATGGGCACAGATCAACTCAGTGTCATGCACATTTCCACCTCCTTTCAATCACTCTTAGTTTGGCAGCCTGGACACATTAGTTCTAGTTATTTGTGGAACCTGTCGTGTGTTGTGGTGAACTGAGTCAGCCCACTGTGGTGTGGGCAGAATTATTCCTTCCTGTGAGTGGTGCTTTGTGTCCTGGTATCAGCCGTCCCCTGTTCCCCCCTCTTCCCTGTGTCTAGTAATCATGACTCTGAGTTCAGGTCAAGCACTGGGTAGAAGTCACTGTGTCACAATTTACCCACAGTCCTGTGTCAGGTTGCAGCTTTGTTCACAATACTTCAGTCTCAAACAAAGCAAGTGCGCATAAAACAGTGAATGCATTATTTCCCATTTGGACATGGAATATTATTCAGTATTAAGAAGGAGGTTGTTCTGTCATTAGGAAATGTGGGTCTCCCTGGAGCATACAAACTAAAAGAAATAATGCAAATACATGTGGACACATAGTAAGTGACATTAGTTATATATGCAGTCCACAAGTTGAACTCACAGAGGTAGGAAGTGCAATGGTGATCACTGTCAACCATGTTTGTCCCCTTCCAGCCCTGTGGGAAACTAGAGGAAGTTCCAGGCTCCTGACTTTAGGCTCAGCCATCCCCAGCCTTTGGCAGCCATTCAGGAAGTGAACAAATGGAAGGAATTCTCCCTCCATCTGTTGGTCTCTTCCTCTCTTGCTATAACACGGTCTTAAAAATAAAATAAATAGATACTTAAAATACATTGAAGATTAATTATACATATGATTAGGAGCCTGTTTGCTAATGTTGAATGATCACAGACAACTGAATCCCAAGGGAAGAAATCAATTGTGTACATGCAGTGATGATAAGGTGGTGACAGGAGCAGCACTGGAGTGAGCCTGTGGGATTCCTGCCTCCCGTGTCAGGATGCTTAGTGCTGTGTCCTAGTTTGGTTCCAGTTTAAGATTCCTGCTAAGCACACCCTGGGAGGCCATAGGTGAGGTTCCAAGTAGTCCCATGTGGACACATGGACAGAATTCCAAGCACCAGGCTGTTGCCTCATCCAGCTGAAGCTTTTGTAGCCATCGGGGAAGTGACACAGGAATTAGAAAATCACTGTCAGTCTCACTCTCTGTGGTTTTGGACAAATACATAAAGACAAGTTCTCAAATAAAATGATAAATTTTAAAATTTATATCATTTCTATAAATTATTAAAAGAAGATATATAGACAGACATATAAAATGCTATCAATTTGGGACCATCATGTATGTCCATGTTAGAAGCACAACGAGACATCCCATCGCTCCTGATAGAATGGCTATTACCAGACATACCAGAGCTGAGATGTTTTATGGAGGTAGAGAGAGATGATAACCCTGGTACAAGTCTGTGTCAGGTTAATTAGTAAAACCGTTATGGAAAAGCATCAAAAACTAGAAATAGAATTATTACATGATGTTCAAGCACCATTGCATGGTACAATGAATATGAAATCCCAGGGAGGTGTCCACGGGATCTGCCGTCACTGTGGCAAACACCTCTGCAGTTCCTTGTTCATTTAAAAGAGTTCACACATATGATCCAGTGACATCTCATGGAAGCAAGAATGGAAAATGAAAGAAATGGATAAAGTTACATTTTAATAGGAAGTTTATAAGCAGTAGAGTAAGAGATTCTGTAATTTTGGACAACTTGGAAGACCCTGGAGAATAATGTGCCTAGGATAATATGTCAGTAAAAGTACACTCTGCTAACCATCCAGGCCAGGAAGACACATAATATGTGATGCTACCTACGTGGGAAAAAAAGCTGAAGGCACAGTGGCAGGAAGTACAATGGTGAAGATCAAAGTCTGAGCGAGGGAGGAACAGAGGTGATGGTGGAGTAAGGTCAGAGTTTCAGTCCTACAGGATCCACACACTGAGGGATCTACTGCACAGCATGGTGAAAGAGGTTAAGAGAATATTGTGAGTGGAAAATCCTAAAAGTAGGAGACAGCTGAACTCCACCAAAAACATGTCTTGAGGTATGAACGTGTCATCCAGTCTGACTTCATAATTCCACTCAATATGCATTCATTTTGTCCACACATATTATTGTACCTCATAGAGCTATACTCAATTCTTATTTATAAAACATTTATGAATATGAAATGGCAACAATTGCCCATCATGAAGATTCAGATCTCTGAATACTGGTGTTGTGTTTGCCAAAGTTTTATGGAGATGATAAATGAAGGCAGTTGACTCAGGCTTGGCAGCTGGAACCCTGGAGCTTGGAACTGCATCAGTGTTCCCACTTGGTGATGGGGCCTCATAACAGATCCATCATCTACTATCTTCCAGGGTGCATTGTCAGTTACAAGTGTGGGAAATGTGTAAATGGGCTCTGTCCAGGAGTCTGATATGCAGCCTGGGTGTCTCCCATCTAAAACTGATCTAAGACTCCAAATGGATTGATGACGCCAGTCAGCATAGACATGGAGTGAAGAGCAGGGACTCTGGACACATGGTCTCTGGGACTGGCTCTTCCTGCAGCTGTGGTTCAGCCTCAGGATACTGGTCATCATGCTGGAGCCACAGCCACAGCTCCCCGTGATGTGGACTCCAGCCCCAGAGTGCACAGCCACTGTGTGTCCCACTTTCTGCTCTCCCTGAACCACAGCAGGTGCAGGGGGTCCCACGACAATGGAGCAGAACCAGATCAACTGGACGTGCACACCCAACACTTTCCATTCAGTGATGACCTTGACTGCTGATGTCCAGGGCATTTCCCTCCTGAGTTCAGGCAGGGAGCCCCCCAGGAGGGTCCCAAGACCTAGAGGATGAGGAAGTCCCTGTAGGCTTCCCAGGTGCCTGCAGGAGCTTAGCCTGAGACACAGCTGAGCTGCAGTACATTCCTGAGTGCTGTGACATTCACACAGGAACCACAGACTGTTCCAAGATTAAAGGGAAATAGAAATCGAGCATAAAGTCTATCGAAAGTTTGTGTGGATCACCCACATGTGAAGTCAAAGGTTGGTTCAGTTCAGCACACTTGCTCCTTTTGACAGGCTAGAGATACTTAAATAGCTGATTTATAAAGACCAAGAACCCTGCCTCAGCTGTCCTGGTCGAAAGGGAAAACTAAAATTGTCCTAAAGTCGGCAGTGCCCTGAGAGCGTTGTCCTGACTCAGAGTGGAATACACTCACGTTGTACCCAGATAGACCCACATCTCTGATCCTGGAGACCACTGAACCTGAATTGGTTCATATAGGACTTCTCCTGTCAATTCATACTTCTCTATGTCAGGAATTCAGTAGCAGGGACAGAATCATAAAAGAAGAATTCTTCCCTCAAAACTGTTACAGGAGAGGAAACCCCATCCCTACAGGAAATCAGGGCTTCATCTCCCTCTGTGCCTGTGCAGAACCAGAATCTGCGCTCAGTGAGACTTGTCCGCCCCCTGGTGGATCCGCGCGTCCCTGCAGGGAGGTGTCTGTCTGGGCTCAGCCTGAGGCCCCTTGCTGTGTCTCTGGCACAGAAATAGGTGGCCGTGTCCGAGGCTGTCAGAGTGGTCATTTTCAGATCCACCGTGGTCGAGGTTCTGGAGATGGTGAATCGGCCATTCACCCAGCTCGCATAGAATGCGCTACCACCAGTATTAATGAATCCAATGTATTCCAGCCCCTCCCCTGGAGCCTGGCGGACCCAGATCATTGCATAGCTACTGATGGAGAATCCAGAGACTCCCATGCGGGTGCACGGCCCAAGCACTTAGGCCATCCCCCACTGCTCCTCTAGGCCACATCAGAGAGCTGGACTGGAAGAGGAGCAACTGGGACTAGAATCCGGAACTAATATGGGATGCCGGTGCTGCAGGTGGAGGATTAGCCAAGTGAGCCCTGGCTCAGGCCCTTAATTTATATTTTGAACATTTATTTAATTATTTGAAAGTCAAAGTTACACACACACAGAGAAGGAGAGGCAGAGAGAGAGAGAGAGAGAGATGGAGAGAGAGAGAGAGAGAGATGGAGAGAGAGAGAGAGAGAGAGAGAGATGGAGAGAGAGAGAGAGAGAGAGAGAGAGAGAGAGAGAGAGAGAGAGAGCAATCACTTCCAATTAGTCAGAACAGCTAGAGCTTAGCGGCTTGGAAGCCAGGAGCCAGGAGCTTCTTCCAGATCCCCATGTGGGTACAAGGAACCAAGGACTTGGGCCATCTTCTACCACATTCCCTGGCTGTAGCAGAGAGCTGGATTGGAAGTAAAGCAGCTGGGACTTGAACCGTTGCACATGTGGGATGCCAGTACTGCAGATTTGGTCCGTAACATACTATGTCCCAGCACTGGCCCCACCTTTACTTTTTCAAAAGCAGGAAGGAGGGCCTGAGGTGGAGAGGCTAGTTCTTGAGCCATCACTCTAACAAGGGTGTGGGCTCCCAACAAGGGCTCAGCTCACTGCACAACAGTGCCTGCCCCTGTGTTGTGTCTGCACAAGCACAGAAATGTGATACTGGCATGAATGATACCTCCCTTGAACACGTGCACAGTTACTGAAGGAATCACAGACAGGCTGTGCTGTGTCCAGGGGCTCTAGTCTGGTAGGAGGCACCTCCACACTCTACACCTCTGTTCCTCACACAGGACTTTCCACTCCACCTAACAGCTCCAGGAGCGATGTGCGCTCTGTACCGTCATTGGTTGTGGTTGTCCAGTTTTCCTAATGATTTTGTTGATGTGCTGTGAAAGGTTGAAATAGTGAGTTCTTCACGTATATGGTGTTAAATTCTGACCGGGTGGGATTTATGTAAGAGCAATCTTTGAAGATACTGGCACATGAATGTGTTTCTTCCAAATTTGAAGTCGAATGTCATTGAAATAACCTTTTTTAAAAAAGCAATTCATGGCTTTTTAGGTTTTCGTGTGTGTGTGTGTTAAGAATTGAGTACACATCAAAACACCTGTGTGCTGGATATTAACACCAATGAAATATCAGTTATGGACCAAAAAGTGCCAGTCCGTGAACTCCCACTCCAAAAGTTCACCAATCTCATACTTTAGCTGGTGTGTGGCACATTGGGTGAAAGCCCTGGCCTGAAGCGCCGGCATCTCAAATGAGCGCCAGTCTAGTGCTAGCTGCTCCTCTTCCCATCCAGCTCTCTGCTATGGCCTGGGAAGCAGTAGAAGATGGCCTAAGTCTTTGGGCCCTGAATCTACATGGGAGACCCCAAGAAGCTCCTGGCCCTTGCCTTCGGATTGGAAAAATTTTGGCCATTGTGAACAACTGGGGAGAGAACCAGTGGATGGAAGACCTCTCTCTGTGTGTCTCTACCTTTTTTAAAAATTGGGAAATCCTGCTCTTGCTGGCCGGCACCATGGCTCACTAGGCTAATATTCTGCCTCGCGGAGCCCGCACACAAGGTTCTAGTCCCGGTAGGGGCGCCGGATTCTCTCCCGGTTGCCCCACTTCCAGTCCAGCTCTCTGCTGTGGCCCCAGAGTGCAGTGGAGGATGGCCCAAGTGCTTGTGCCCTGCACCCCATGGGAGACCAGGAGAAGCACCTGGCTCATGCTGTGGCGGCCAATGGAGGGTGAACCAACGGCGAAAGGAAAACCTTTCTCTCTGTCTCTCTCTCTCTGTCCACTCTGACTGTCAAAAAAAAAATCCTGCTGTTGCTTACAGGGAATATGAATTCTGAGGGATGTGTCCAAGCGATCTGAGGGCGCCATGTCTAGACATTTGCAGTCCCATCTCCAACTACATTGACCTCCTTCACAACAGTTAGTTCATGAACATGGAGCACTTTGGCTGGATTCTGTTTTTGACAGACAGATGAACAAAGGACCAGGTTTCACGCAGGTGCATCTGAGTGTGGTGTTCCATGTGCCAGTGTCTGTCTGTCTGTTCTTCACACTTTCTCTGCTGGGCAATTTGCTTCCCAATGCTGTTGAGCTGTGATAGATACAGAGGCAGCCCCACATGTTGAAAGTGTGTGGTGAGTGCGACTCAGCTGTGCGACTCACTCCTCATCACAACTACACCAAGAGCAAATATCACATCCCACGGTGCTGCCCACTGCCACTGTGTCACTCTGCCCTGGCCCACCTCCTCCAGTCACATTAAGTCCTGAGCCCCTTTGGGCTCCTTCACAACAGATTCATCCAGTTCAGTGCTGAGCATCATGTAGGTTTGCCAGGGTCAGAAGTTGAAGGCACTGAGTTTGCAGGTCCTGTAGGGCACAGGTGAATGAGGGTTTCTTAGTTTTTAACCAAAATATCTGAAAATCTGATAAGAGAAAAACTGAAATAAATTAGAGTAAGTATATTGTATTTTGCACAAATGTGCAGCGCATTAATCTTAACTGTTATCAAATTCAATGGATATAAGGTAAATAATAAAATGAAAGTTGCATTGTTTAAGATGTGCACCTCCCCCAAGGGAGTGCAAGGGTCTCACATGTGACTCTAGCGCCCAACACCAGATTCCTGTTCCTGCAGCCCCAGGAACCACAAATGTATAGGAGGGTCTCTCTAAGGTTCATAGTCCCTTCAATGCAGGCAGAACCTTCATGGCCTTGTCCCTCCTTAGAACCCCTCTCAATGGGATCACTGGGTGGTGAGGTCCCCACATGCATGATGGGAGGCTCCGTGCATCAAGTATGGAGGGTAAGTTCCACCTAACATGCAGCCTTCAGCTGCTCAGTTGGAGAGACCACACACGCACACCAAGCAGTGCTGGCTCTGCTCACGGCTCTGCAGGAACAGCATCCTCAGCCTCAATACCCCAGACCCTGCTCCTCTGTGTCCACTGAGTAAGAAAGTGATTCACCTGCAGGAGGAAACCATCATGACCCATGTCCTGGTGGAATCCTGTAGAAAATGTTCGTGAGCAGAGTCCACCCCAGACACTGTGCCAGCACTGATCCCCCATGACACAGAAGTCTGCATCTTCAGGGGATGGCTCCACCCCCAAAGCTGAGGACTGGGGAGGAGAACCATGGCACGTGGGGAAGTGAGAGTCGGGGAAAGGGTCCAGCAGCAGGAGGAAGGGGACCTGGTGGAGGTGTGGGCTTTGCTGTGCAGGAGGGTAAGGACAGGTGGAAGGGCCACACAGCTGCGCCCCAGTGTCTTCAGGAGAGCACTGAGTCAGGAGGTCTGATCAGGTGTCCTTGTCCCTGGCAAACCCCACACTGACCAGTACTGAGTAAAACTAGCACAGGTGCCTCTGAGACGTGGAATGACATCATCTCTGGGGAGTGCAATCAGTGAGGACTCCATGCCATGAGTGGATTCAACGTCAGGGCCTCATGGAAGCTGAGGTCTCCAGTGCCCTGAACAGGACCACAGGGAATGCTGGGAGCAGCCTGTGGGGGTAGATGTGGTTTGTCCTCACAGCATCCGTGCTCAGCCTGGCCCCAACATGATAGCACTGACAGGGGGTGCATGGTCTGGATGTTTACATGAAAAGCATGGAATAACCAGGATCTGACATCAGATGCAAAGTCCATTGTACAACTATTAGAAGGAAACATAGGGCAGAATCTCCCTGATAGTGGTCTGTCCATGATTTCCCTTTTGGATTTCCAGAGTTCAGGCAACGTAAGAAAACCTTTTCAGATGATGTTGCATAAACTACAGAGCTTCTCTACTGCAAGTGGACCGATGAGACGTGAGCAGCCTACACACACATGGAAGTAACTATTTTCATACAGAATGTATGATCAGTAGCCTGTATCCCAAAGGAACAAAAGGACTGTCTGCATGAGCTGTGTTTAAAACTGGCCCTGAGTCTTCTAACGTCTCAAAATACCTGTTTTACACAACTGGCTTCATCCTGAACAACAGATTCTGTGTCATCAGGCCTACAATGCATGTGGAAGGAAACCTCCCTCCTCTGCCTGTGGCAGAGTGTGTCCTCAAAGGTGTGCGTGTTTTGGAGTGATTCCAGGGTGACCGTGGGAGAAGTGGGGGAGCTCTGCGAGTGAGGCCTAGTGGGATTTGTTCATTTCTGGGGAATCTGCCATGGAGGAGATCACAGTAGATCTCCTGGGTCCTCAGGTTCTGCATCGAGCACAGTGCTGCTAGAGTCAGCCCTGGTCTCGTCTGAAGTCCTGTGTGGGGATGGGGTCCCTCCCATCCCTGTTCACAAAATTAGGATGCCTGAACACTGTATGATGTTCACAATATTAGGATACCTGATGGCACAACATTCTCACTGTCTGATCCTGGACGTAAGCCTCTACAGATGTGAGCTCAATA
Source organism: Oryctolagus cuniculus (assembly GCF_051225735.1). Classification (NCBI taxonomy): domain Eukaryota; kingdom Metazoa; phylum Chordata; class Mammalia; order Lagomorpha; family Leporidae; genus Oryctolagus; species Oryctolagus cuniculus. The sequence continues at coordinate 52,704,702 of NC_142886.1, forward strand.
AACTTATTTGCTCCATACACCTCCTCTTGGGGTACTGCATGATGGTACTAACAAGCAGAATAAAACAGTCAAAGAACCACACTCAGCCTCTGCTCTGTTCCCACCTTAAACCAACACTTACCTGTGTCTCCAGATTTACAGGAAGCCACTGCGAATTAGTCATTTCTACATCAGCTGTGAGAATTGCTTCAGGTTCTGTAGGAATCCTACACGAGAGAACAATTGCATTTTTGCAGGAGACATTTAGTAAACACATGGGGTTGATGCAGCTATCCTGGTGAATAGCAGACAATTTGTTCATTCCTGATGACGACAGAGTTGAGAGATGCAAGGATGATTTTGCTTCCACAGGAGGAGGAGCATGGCTGAGAACAGGTGCAGGCAGTACCTGGAGGAAGGAGTCGGGGTCTCTGGACACACAGTCTCTGGGGCAGGCCCTTCATGCAACAGGGATGCAGCTCCAGGGTTGGATCATTGGTGGGCTCACAGGGACACAGTCCAGAACCACCTGGACTCTAGTGCTTACTTCACTGGGCTGTTCCACCTGCGGTCTCCCTGAGATGGAGACAAGGCCAGCAGAGTGTGGGGAACAAGACCTCTCCACACCCAGTGTTTTCCATGAGTCTGACCCCTTGCACTACCAACGGCCACCTCTGCTTGCAAATGAGAGCAGGTCCGGGGATCCCAGGAGATGTGAGTGAGGAAGAGCAAGCAGGATTTCTAGGAGCCACAGCCTGAGCCACCCCTGAGCTGCAGGTTAATCCCTGACCTGGGGATTGGACCACGTGGACCTCAACCTGTGAGTTCAGGGTGAGGAAGTGAAAGGGAGACGAGGGCACAGCTGTAGAGAATGGACACGGGAGCCCCAGGGACCAGGACCACGGGGTCAGCTCTGCCCCCTCAGGGCCCAGCTGTGCAGGAGGGGAGGGCATGGATGTGAAACACTGCAGCATTCATAGCCCCTGACCGGCTCTACACTGCCCCTGGGCTCTCAGCAGGGTCCCAGATGACGTCATCAGAGAATTCCACAAAGAGCTCTTCAGTGACTCGGGCTGGAAAAGCCTCCCCGGGTGCCCAGAGCTCCCTCAAGTCTCAGATGCTGGGGCCCCAGAGATGTCATTCATTCCTCCAGAAACGACTCCATTTTCTTCATGTGATGTCTTCCCGTGATACCAAAACTTCTGCTCAGTGATCGGTGTTAGGGACAGAATCATCCATCCAGATCGGAATGTAGGACATTCGGATTAGAGGACCAGAAACCCCAGTTTCCTCAGGAGGACCAGGGATTCACCTCCCACTGCATCTAGGAGTGGGTCTGAGTCTGCTCAGTTCGTCTCCTGCGCCCCCTGGTGGAGCCGCGCGTCCCTGCAGGGAGGTTTGTGTCTGGGCTCAGCCTGTGGGCCCCTCATTGTGTCTCTTGCACAGAAATAGGTGGCCGTGTCCGCGGCTGTCAGACTGGTCATTTGCAGAGACACCGTGTTCTGGTTGGTGTTGCTGCAGATGGTGAATCGGCCATTCACCCAGCTCGCGTAGTATGTGCTAATACTACTAGCATAAATGTATCCGATCCACTCCAGCCCCTTCCCTGGAGCCTGTCGGACCCAGCACATGTGGTAGCTACTTATGGTGAATGCAGAGGCTGTGCAGGTGAGTGTCAGGGTTCCTCCAGGCGTGACCAGGCCTCCCCCGGACTCCTTCAGCTGCTCCTGACACTGGACACCTGCAAACACAGACGACATGGTCAGGAAGCTGTCACTCACATTCTCTGTGTCTCTCACTCACGTCCTCTCCCAGACTCAGTACCCCGCGTTCTCCATCATTACCTTTGAGCACAGCGACCAGGAGAAGCCAGCGCAGCCCAGTCTCCATGGTGAGCGTCTGTGTTGAGTGCGATCACTGAGTGGACACCTGGGAGTCCTGGGGCTGGAGCTCCTGTGCCAGAGCTGCAGGGTGAGGACTGGGCTGGTTTTCATGGGCAGAGGGATGCCCTATTTGCATGTGCTGCCCCTATATAGCAGGCATGGGGTCAGATGTCTCAGACAGGACAGCACCCAGTGCAGACGTGGGTGACCTGGGGGTGTAGGGTGATGGCTATGATAGGATTCAGACTGTATGAATTTTTATTTTTTCACTGTTGTTTTAACAGTTGAAGGCAATGACTTCATTTCATTCTAATATGTGTGTGCCCTTAATATCCAGTGTTAGCAATATCATGTCCTTCATTTTAAAGTAACCTTCGGTTCATTTTTAACTATTCTCATGACATTGGAACAGTGACAGAGAGAGAATCGATGAGAGATACAGAAATGTAGAGATGGACAGTGAGTTGACAATGGGAGGTTTCTGCCTTTGGACTGACAGCTCCACAATAACAAATGCCTACAACATCTAGGAGTTTGTCTTCCTGAATCCTAGAGCAACAGACTGGGTCTGTGTTTCCTCCGTCAGTGGTAGGAGCTCATTCACTTGTAGCATCAGGTACAGTTTTCCATGATGCATTATCATCAAATGGTGGGAAGCCGTGTGGCTGAGCTAAAGCAGCACTCTGATGGGAACGTGGGTGTCCTTAGTGGGGACTTAGCCAATTGTGTCCTAATTCCTGCTGCCCACTTTTAGAATGCCAGTGGATTAATTTAAGGTTAATTTTTTTTGTTTATTTTTTTTCTTAAAAATGTGGTTTTGTACCATGTGATTTTTCCTCATTTTTACGAAGATTTATTTCATTTTTTTAGTCAGAGATACATAGAGAAAGAAGGAGAGGCACTGAGAGAGAGAGAGAAGTCCTCCATCCACAGGCTCCCTCTCCAAATGGTAACAATGGTCGGAGCTGCACTGATCTGAATCTAGGAGCCAGTTGCCTGCACTGGGTCTCCCATGGATTATGGGAGCTGAAGATGGAAGCCATCTTCTACTGCCTACCCAGACCACAACGGAGAGCTGGATTGGAAGTGGAACAGCCAGGACTCCAACTGGCGTCCATATGGGATGCCAGCACTGAAGGCAGAGGCTTTACCCACTACACCACAGCACTGGCCCTGATGATCTTAATTATATATGGAATCCGCAATCGTGAGCTCACAGAGGCAGGAAGTACAATGCAGATACCCGAGTCTGGGAGTAGAGAAGAAAAGGGACCACATTCCTGCAAGCACAGAGAGTTTTCTGTGACCAGAGAGGCACGTGGAGAGATCTACTGCACAGCACGGGGACAGTAGTTATGAAGCTTTATTGTGTTCTTTCACTTCCTGCAGGAGTAGGCATTTGTCATCCAGTCACAAAGAATGGTGGTTTTGCTAGGGAAGGACTTGTGAGTTCGTCTGACTCTAGAATTCCTGATGAAATAAATCCACATCAATACCTTTCCTTATACCTCACATACAGATTCAGGTACTATTTGTCAGTTTAACATCTACGAAATCTATTTTGAAGGGACAATTTTCTGTTGACTTGTCTTGCGTCTGTCTGTGGTTTTATTCTAAGAAGAAAATTACGTGGTGTTGCAATCATTCCTGGTACTAATGCAGTCACGAGGGCTGTGAGTTCATCGGCATGTGCGGCATGTGAGAGGTTTTCTGTCATGCCCGGCTGGCATAACTGCCCCACCACTGCCCTCTCGAATTCCTCCCCTCCCATGTGTGAAGCTAAGTCGTTCATAGATGAGCCCCTGTCTTCACTCAGATCAAGTCCATGGAAACCTCTCTCTGTGCTGTTTACTTCACCCCCCAATCTCCCTGAGTCCAACTGGTTTCACAAGACGTTAGTTCATGGACCACCAAGGCCCACCTGCCAACTCCTTGAAAACACAGCCATCAGAGACCCCAGTCCTGCTTACCCAGACAAGGCCACCCTCTTCTCACCATGGTGCAGTCCTGCCATTTGTCACCCTGGGGAACCAGCATCTTACACAACTGATAGCCCCTCAGCACCTGGTGGGAGACTGTCATGGTGTTTACACAAATGGAATATATTTCTATCAGTTATAATTTGAGTAAATTCTCTTGGTGGGGCAATTTCTTGTGACTCTAGATATCTGACAAATTAAATTTCACATTTCTTAGTGCTGTAGATATGAGGTGTTCTCACAGAACAATGGAATTCACTGTGTCAGATGGTGGATTGTGTCAATGAATTCTCTAGGCAAATGCATGAAAACTGTCCCCAGCTAAATAGAAACACTTTCTGTTTGTCAATCTTCTCTCAGAAAAGGCAGAGATATGTCAACTGTTTTAATTTAGTAGGAATTTTTGTGTCTCTGGATTTAGATGGGAGTCACTCAGAACACACATTGCTGCATGAGGTGAGTGACTGGCTGCAGTTTCTGTAAGAACTGTTCATGGCAGATCAATTGCAGTTTAGCAGAAAATATCCTGTAAAACACAGGGGGATCGCTGCACTGGGCATTTCTGGCTGCAGGAACTTGGTTTCCCCTTGAGGAGTATGAACTTGACAGAAGAGGAGTTATTTTCTCTCTTGGAAAGGATGAAGTACTGATGAGGACAGCCAGGGGGAGCCAGGGAGGGAGGAGTGGGGATTCTGGTCAAATGGTCTGGGGCTGGCTCATCACGCAGCACTGATTCAGCTCACCAGGTGGGTCAGTGTGTGGCAGCCCCTGGCACCCAGATCCCAGGGATGGGGACTCTGGCCCTGGAGCCAGGGCCCTGGACTGTCACCCTCTGTTCACCCTGAGAGCACTGCAGTCAATGGATTCCACCACACTGGAGCAGAAAAAGAACCTGTAAGTCCACACCACACACTTTCCAAACAGATTATTCCTTGAATACAAATGTCCACCTGTGCTTCCCATGAGTTCATGCAATGAGGTCATCTGAAATGTTTCAGGGAACTGAATGCGGAATTTCATGGTGTCGGGGAAACTTGAATGCACCTGAAAATAATTCATCATGCTGTCATCTCACACCAGTATCCCAAAGAGAGTGAACAGGATGAAACTCTTAAAGGCAAGACTCGAGACTGTAAAGTTCTTGAAGAGGACACAGGACAAAAGCAAGTTCCCATTGGTTTGGGCAATGATAGTTTGATAATCTCCAAAGTACAGGCAACCAAGATACATAGACAAAGAATAATGGATCCAACTACAGATTCTGAGTAACAAAGAGAAAGATTGAAGAACAAGGATATGATCACCGATGGGGAGAAAGTATTTTCAGATCACACCCATGGGGGCCAATGTTGTGGCCCTGCATGTTATGCTGACATCTCCATGCATGCATCACTCAGGAGCATGGGTTCAGATTCTGCTTGCTCTACTTCAAATCCAGCTCCCTGCTGGGTTGCAGACCTGGGAACTCTGTCAATGATGACTCAAGTGTGTGTCCCCTTCAAGCCATGTGGGAAACTTTAGGAAGTTCCCAGATCTTTGCATTAGGCTTGTCCAGCATCACCTTTGCTGCCATATAGGAAGTGAACTAGTGGATGGTCTCTTCCTCTCTTGCTATAACACTGACTTTAAAATAAAAAATAAATTTTTTTAAAAATGGAAAGATTAATTATAAATATCATTCGGAGCCTATTTCCTAATGTTGAATGACCACAAACAACTGAATCCCAAGGGAAGAAATCAATTCTTTAAAAGCAGTGATGATAAGGTGGTGACAGGAGCAGCACTGGAGTGAGCCTGTGGGATTGCTGCCTCCCGTGTCAGGATGCTTAGTGCTGTGTCCTAGTTTGGTTCCAGTGTCAGATTCCTGCCTAAGCCCCTCTGGGAGGCCATTGTGAAGTTCCAGTACTCACATGTGGATACCTGGACAGAATTCCAAGCACCTGGCTGTCACCTGACCTAGCTGAAGCTTTTGTAGCTATCTGGAAAGTGACTCAGGGGTTAGATCACTGTCAGCCTCAGTCTCTCTGTGGTTTTGGACAAATACATACAGACAAGGTATTAATAAAATGATAAATTTTAAAATTTATATCATATCTATAAATTTAAAAAGAAATATAAAGGCAAACATATAAAATGCACAGGTGCCTGGGAGACGTGGAATGGCATTGTCTCTGGGGAGTGCATCCAGTGACGACTCCACACCATGAGTGGATTCAATGTCAGGGCCTCATGGAGGAAGCTGAGGTCTCCAGTGCCCTGAACAGGACCACACGGAATGCTGGGAACAGCCTGCTGGGGGTGGATGTGGTTTGTCCTCACAGCATCAGTGCTGAGCATGGCCCCAATGTGATAGCACTGGCAGGGGGTGCACGGTCTGGAAGTTTACATAAAAAGCATGGAATTAACCAGGATCTGATGTCAGATATAATGTCCTTGTAAAATTACCAAAGGAAACATAGGGCAAAATCTCCCTGATGTTGTTCTCGCCATGATTCCCCTTTCAGAATTCAAAATTCAAGCAACCTAAGAAAACATTCTCAGATGATGCTGCATAACTACAGAGCTTCTGCAGACTGACTGAGAAGTGAGCAGCCTACACACAGATTGGAAGTGACTATTCTCGTATCAAATGTATGATCCATAGCCTGTTTCCCAAAGGAATAAAAAGGAACTGTCTGTCTGAGCCGTGTTTAGAACTGGTTCTGAGTCTTCTGCAGTCTCAAAATAACTGTGATGCACAATTGGCTTCTTCATCCTGATTGACAGGTTCTGCGTCATCAGGCCTACAATGGGTATAGAAGCAAACCTCTCTGATATGTGTGTGGCTCAATGTTGCTATGGTTTTGTTATTAGAGGAGGAGCGTGGTGGGGGCAAGAGGCGTGGGGTCACCACCAGGACCCCAGGAGTTGGGTGAAAGCATGCCAGAGGTGAGCAGCCCGCAGACTCATTTGTTTCAGTAGGTACAGCAGCTTATATAGCCGAGACAGCCAATCTGGTCTAGGGGAAGTTTATGCCTAACCAATCACAGCCTGTTGCCAGGCAGTATCTGAAGCCATCCAATCACACCCTGTTGTCAGGCAGGCTCCATTGCCAGGTGGCATTGAAGCCATGCCTGAGTAACTGATGCTCGCTTGCTAGCAGCCATCTAGGCATGGCCTTCTCATTCCACCACAGCTCAGTGTGTCCCAAAGGTGTTGTGTTTTAGATGTGCTCCCAGGAAGACCATGGGAGAAAAGATGGGAGTTCTGGGAGTGAGGCCTAGTGGGATTTGTTCATTCCTGGGGAATCTGCTGTTGGAGGTACCACGGTAGATCTCCTGAGTCCCCAGCTTCAGCACAGAGCACAGTGCTACTAGAGTCAGCCCTGGTCTCGTCTGAAGTCCTGTGTGGGGATGGGGTCCCTCCCATCCATGTTCACAATATTAGCCTGAAGACTGCCATGCTCTTCACAATATTATCATGCCTGATGGCACAACATTCTGCAGTCACTATGAAAAACACCTCTGCAGTCCCATGTTCAATTAAAGCAGCATCATTCTCAAGAGTTCACACATATAATCCAGGAAAATTTCCATTTAAGAAGGAATGGATAATGGGACAAATGGACAGAGTTATATTTTAACAGGAAGTTTATATGACTATAGTATAGAGGAAGAAATTCTGGTATCTTGGATAACATGGATGATCCTGGAGAATAATATCCCAGGATAATATGTCAGGGTAAGTACACTCTGCTAAACTATCCAGGCCAAGAAGCCAAATAATATGTGATGCTACCTACGTGGGATTAAAGGATGAACTCACAAGGCAGAAGTTTAATGGTGAAGACCAACGTCTGAGGTAGGGGGTAACAGAGGAGATGCTGGAGCAAGGTCAGAGTTTCAGTCCCACAGGATCCACACACTGAGGGATCTACTGTGCAGCATGGTGACAGAGGTTAAGAGAATATAGTGTCTGTAGAATACCAAGACATTAGACAAACTACATTCTACCATGAAAAATGTGGGTTTTGTGATAAACATGTCAGTAAGTCTGACTTCATTATTCCACTCAGTATGCATTCGTTTATTCAACACATATCACTGTACCTCATATGCCTATATTAAATATTATTTACCAAATATTTAATGATAATGAAATGGCAAAAATGGGAAATCATGAAGATTCAGATCTCTGAATACTGGTGTTGTGTTTGCCAGTGTTTTATGGAGATGATAAATAAAGGCAGTGCACTCAAGGCTTGGCAGCTGGAACCCAGGAGCATGGAACTGCATCACTGTTGCCTCATGGTGATGGGGCCTCATAACGCATCCATCATCTACTGTCTTCCAGGGTGCATTGTCAGTTACAAGTGTGCAAAATGTGTAAATGGGCTCCATCCAGCACTCTGATATGCAGCCTGGGTGTCTCCCTCTCTAAATAGATGAAAGACAACAAATGGATTGATGATCCCAGTCAGCACAGATACAGAGTGAAGAGCAGAGACTTGGACAAATGGTCTCTGAGACTGGCTCTTCATGCAGCTGTGATTCAGCCTCAGGACACTGGTCATCATGCTGGAGCCACAGACACAGCTCCCCATGATGTGGACTCCAGCCCCAGAGTGCATAGCCACTGTGTGTCCCACTTTCTGCTCTACCTGAACCACAGCAGGTGCAGGGGGTCCCATGGCACTGGAGCAGAACCAGATCAGCTGGAAGTGCACACCCAACAATTTTCATTCAGTGATGACCTTGACTGCTGATGTCCAGTGCATTTCTCTCTTGAGTTCAAGCAGGGAGCCCCCCAGGAGGGTCCCAGGACCTAGAGGATGAGGAAGTCCCTGTAGGCTTCCCAGGCGCTTGCAGAAGCTCAGCCTGAGACACAGCTGAGCTGCAGTACATCCCTGAGTGCTGTGAATTCACACAGGGACCACAGACTGTTCCAGGATTAAAGGGGAAATGCAGGTCAGGTTAAAGTCTGCAGAAAGTGAGTGTGGATCACCCACATGTAGAGTCAAAGGTTGGTTCAGTGCACTCTTGCTGGTTGTGGCAGGAGAGGGATGAGTGGAATAGTTGCTGTTTAACAGATCAGCGACCCTGTCTCAGCTGTCCCTGGTTATACAGGGAAAACTGAAACTGTCCAAAGCTTTCAGTGCCCTGAGGGTGCTGTCGTGAGTCAGGTTGGAAGAGACTCAATAGTGTCCTCAATATTCCCACATCTCTGATCCTGGTGAGCACAGTCGCTGTCCATGAACCAAATTGTTCATTTAGGACCTCTTCTTTTACATCAAACTTTCAATCCGTCATTGAAGTTGGGAGGGACAGAATCAAAAAGTAGAATTCGCTGGGCGTGGTGGCGCGCGCCTGTAGTCCCAGCTACTCGGGAGGCTGAGGCCGGAGGATCGCTTGAGTCCAGGAGTTCTGGGCTGTCATGCGCTATGCTGATCGGGTGTCCGCACTAAGTTCGGCATCAATATGGTGACCTCCCGGGAGCGGGGGACCACCAGGTTGCCTAAGGAGGGGTGAACCGGCCCAGGTCGGAAACGGAGCAGGTCAAAAAGTAGAATTCTTCCCTCAAAACTGTTACAGGAGAGCAAACCCCAATTCCCTGACAGGAACCAGGGATTCATCTCCCTCTGCATCTGTGCAGGAGCAGAATCTGGGCTCAGTGTGTCTAGTGCGCCCCCTGGTGGAGCCGCGCGCCCCTGCAGGGAGGTTTGTGTCTGGGCTCAGCCTGAGGGCCCCTCACATGACTCTGGCACATAAATAGGTGGCCGTGTCCGAGGCTGTCAGTCTGGTAATTTTCAGGTCCACCGTGTTCAGGTTGGTGTTTCTGGTGATGGTGGATCGGCTTTTCGCCCAGCTCGCGTAGTATGTGCTACACTACTACCAATGGTTGTGATATATTCCAGCCATTTCCCTGGAGTCTGCAGTACCCAGTTTATTGCATTGCTACTGAGAGATAATCCAGAGACTGTGCAGGTGAGTGTCAGGGTTCCTCCAGGCTTGACCAGGCCTCCCACGGACTCCTCCAGCGACTGACACTGGACACCTGCAAACACAGACGACATGGTCAGGAAACTGTCACTCACACTCTCTGTGTCTCTCACTCACGTCCTCTCCCAGACTCAGTGCCCCGCATTCTCCATCATTACCTTTGAGCACAGCGACCAGGACAAGCCAGCGCAGCCCAGTCTCCATGGTGAGCGTCTGTGTTGAGTGCGATCACTGAGTGGACACCTGGGAGTCCTGGGGCTGGAGCTCCTGTGCCAGAGCTGCAGGGTGAGGGCTGGGCAGGTTTTCATGGGCAGAGGGAGGCCCTATCTGCATGAACTGCTCCTATATAGCAGGCATGGGTTTAGATGCCTCAGACAGGACAGCGCCCAGGGCAGATGTGGTTGTCCTGGGTATGTAGGGTGATGGCTATGATAGGATTCAGATCATACGAATTTTTATGTTATCATAATTTTAAAAAGTTGAAGGCAAATACATTGTTTCATCTTAATTCAGTGTGTACCCTTAATATCCAGTGTTAGCAATGTCATGTTCCTCATTTATTTAAATACCCATTAGTTCCTTTTCATCTGTATGATAGACATTGGGACAGTGATATAGAGAGAAGGGGTGAGAGTTACAGAAATGTAGAGATGGACAGAAAAGGTGACAATGGGAAATTTCTGCCTTTGGGTTGACAGCCCCAGACATCCCAAATGCCTATGACATCTAGGAGTTAGTCTTTCTGAACCGTGGAGCAAGAAAATGTGACTGTAATTCCAACGTCAGACATAGGGGTTCATTTGCTTGTAGCATCACCTACAGTTTCCCATGATGCATTATGAGGGAAAAGTGTGGGAAGCCGTGAGGCTGGACTCAGTCAGTTCTGTGATGGGAACACGGGTGTCCCTAGTGGGGACTTAGCCAATTTTGTCTTAATGCCTGCTTCCCACTTTTAAACAGATGAAAGACTGCAAGTGTATTTTTTAAGGTTAACTATGTTTTGCTTCCTTATTCATCCATTGCCTTAGTTTAAAACTGTTCCTGAACACAGAACACTGCACATGGTAGTGGGGTGTAGTGTGCTATTGGAATCTGTGTGTCGTAGAAATGGGTACAGATCAACTCACTGTCATTCACATTTCCACCTCCTTTCAATCACTCTGAGTTGGGCAGCCCTGAGGCCCCAGTTCTAGCTATTTGTGAAAAGTGATGTGTGTTCTAGTGAACTGGTCTGCCCACTGTGGTGTGGAGCAGAGTTATTCCTCTTGTGCGTGGTGCTTTGTGCCCTGGTATCAGCTGCCCTGTGTTCCCCCCTCTTCCCTGTTCTGTAACCATGACTCTGAGTTCAGCTCAAGCACTGGGTAGAAGTCACTGTGTCACAATTCACCTGCAGTCCTGCGTTCAGGTAATGCAGCTGTGTTCCCAATAGTTTAGTCTCCAAAGAACAAGTGCACATAAAACAGTGAATGCATTCTTTCCCACTTGGACATGGATATTATTCAGTGTTAAGAAGGAGATTGTTCTGTCATTAGGAAATGTGGGTCAGCCTGGAGCATACATACTAAAAGATATAATCCAGGTAGATTTGGACACATAGTATGTGACATTAGTTATATATGCAGTCCACAAACTTGAACTCACAGATGTAGGCAGTGCAATGGTGATAACTGTCGACCATGACCCAAGTGTTTGTCCCCTTCCAGCCTTGTGGGAAACTGGAGGAAGTTCCAGGCTCCTGGATTCAGGCTCAGACATCATAGCCTTTGAGCCATTCACGAAGTGAACCAGTGGACGGAAGCCTCACTCTACATCCGTTGGTCTCTCCCTCTCTTGCTATAACACAGTCTCTAAAATAAAATAGATACTTAAAATAAATTGAAGATTAATTATACATATGATTAGGACCCTATTTCCTAATGTTGAAAGATCTCAAGCCACTGATCCCAAGGGAAGAAATCAATTGTTTAAATGCAGTGATGATAAGGTGGAGACAGGAGCAGCACTGGAGTGAGCCTGTGGGATTCCTGCCTCCCATGTCAGGATGCTTAGTGCTGTGTCCTAGTTTGGTTTCAGTTTCAGAGTCCTGCCTAAGCCCCTCTGGGAGGCAATAGGTGAAGTTCCAAGTACTCCCACGTGGGAACCCTGGACAGAATTCCAAGCACCTGGCTGTCTCCTGACCCAGCTGAATCTTTTGTAGCCATTGGGGAAGTGACGCAGGAATTAGAAGATCACTGTCAGTCTCAGTCTCTCTGTGGTTTTGGACAAATACATAAAGACAAGTTCTCAAATAAAATGATAAATTTTAAAATTTATATCATTTCTATAAATTATTAAAAGAAGATATATAGACAGACATATAAAATGCTATCAATTTGGGACCATCATGTATGTCCATGTTAGAAGCACAACGAGACATCCCATCGCTCCTGATAGAATGGCTATTACCAGACATACCAGAGCTGAGATGTTTTATGGAGGTAGAGAGAGATGATAACCCTGGTACAAGTCTGTGTCAGGTTAATTAGTAAAACCATTATGGAAAAGCATCAAAAACTAGAAATAGAATTATTACATGATGTTCAAGCACCATTGCATGGTACAATGAATATGAAATCCCAGGGAGGTGTCCACAGGATCTGCAGTCACTGTGGCAAACACCTCTGCAGTTCCTTTTCATTTAAAGCACCGTCATTCAAAAGAGTTCACACATATGATCCAGTGACATCTCATGGAAGCAACGATGGAAAATGAAAGAAATGGACAAAGTTACATTTTAAAAGGAGTTTAAAAGCAGTACAGCGACAGAAATTCTGTAATTTTGGACAACTTGGAAGACCCTGGAGAATAATGTGCCTAGGATAATATGTCAGTAAAAGTAAACTCTGCTAACCATCCAGGCCAGGAAGACACATAATATGTGCTGCTACCTACATGGGATAAAAGGATGAACAATGGCCAGTCATGAAGATTCAGATCTCTGAATACTGGTGTTGTGTTTGCCAGTGTTTTATGGAGATGATAAATAAAGGCAGTGCACTCAGCCTTGGCAGCTGGAACCCAGGAGCATGGAACTGCATCAGTGTTCCCACCTTGGTGATGGGGCCTCATAACACATCCATCATCTACTGTCTTCCAGGGTGCACTGTCAGTTACAAGTGTGCGAAATGTGTAAATGGGCTCCATCCAGCACTCTGATATGCAGGCTGGATGTCTCCCTCTGTATATTAAAGAAAGACTCCAAGTGGATTGATGACTCATCAGCATAGACATGGAGTGAGGAGCAGGGACTCTGGACACATGGTCTCTGGGATTGGCTCTTCATGCAGCTGTGATTCAGCCTCAGGACCCTGGGCGTCATGGTGGAGCCACAGACACAGCTCCCCATGATGTGGACTCCAGCCCCAGAGTGCATAGCCACTGTGTGTCCCACTTTCTGCTCTCCCTCAACCACAGCAGGTGCAGGGGGTTCCACTACACTGGAGGAGAACCAGATCAGCTGAAAGTGCACACCCAACACTTTCCATTCAGTTATGACCTTGACTGCTGATGTCCAGGGCATTTCCCTCCTGAGTTCAGACAGGGAGCCCCCCAGGAGGGTCCCAAGACCTAGAGGATGAGGAAGTCCCTGTAGGCTTCCCAGGGGCCTGCAGAAGCTCAGCCTGAGACACAGCTGAGCTGCAGTACATCCCTGAGTGCTGTGACATTCACACAGGGACCACAGACTGTTCCAGGATTAAAGGGGAAATGCAGGTCGGGTTAAAGTATGCAGAAAGTGAGTGTGGATCACCCACATGTAGAGTCAAAGGTTGGTTCAGTGCACACTTGCTGGTTGTGGCAGGAGAGGGATGAGTGGAATAGTTGCTGTTTAACAGATCAACGGCCCTGTCTCAGCTGTCCCTGGTTATACAGGGAAAACTGAAACTGTCCAAAGCTTTCAGTGCCCTGAGGGTGCTGTCGTGAGTCAGGTTGGAAGAGACTCAATAGTGTCCTCAATATTCCCACATCTCTGATCCTGGTGAGCACAGTCGCTGTCCATGAACCAAATTGTTCATTTAGGACTTCTTCCTTTTACATCAAACTTTCAATCCGTCATTGAAGTTGGGAGGGACAGAATCAAAAAGTAGAATTCTTCCCTCAAAGCTGTTACAGGAGAGCAAACCCCAATTCCCTGACAGGAAACCAGGGCTTCATCTCCCTCTGCGCTTGTGCAGGAGCAGAATCTGGGCTCAGTGCGTTTTATGCGCCCCCTGGTGGAGCCGCGGGCGCCTGCAGGAGTTTTGTGTCTAGGCTAAGTGTGAGGGCCCCTCACTCTGTCCCTGGCACAGAAATAGGTGGCCGTGTCCGCTGCTCTCAGACCGGTCATTTTCAGATGCACTGTGGTCGAGGTTTTGGAGATGGTGAATCGACCATTCACCCAGCTCGCGTAGTATGCGCTACCACCAGTACTAATGTATCCGATCCATTCCAACCCCTTCCCTGGAACCTGGTGGACCCAGCCAATGCTGTAGCTACTGATGTCGGATCCCGAGGCTGTGCAGGTGAGTGTTAGGGTTCCTGCAGGCGTGACCAGGCCTCCCCCGGAATCCTCCAGCTGCTCCTGACACTGGACACCTGCTAACACAGACGACATGGTCAGGACACTGTCACTCACCCTCTCTGTGTCTCTCACTCACCTCCTCTCCCAGACTCAGTACCCCGCGTTCCCCATCATTACCTTTGAGCACAGCGACCAGGAGAAGCCAGCGCAGCCCAGTCTCCATGGTGAGTGTCTGTGTTGAGTGTGATCACTGCGTGGACACCTGGGAGTCCTGGGGCTGGAGCTCCTGTGCCAGAGCTGCAGGGTGAGGGCTGGGCAGGTTTTCATGGGCAGAGGGAGGCCCTATTTGCATATTCTGCCCCTATATAGCAGGCATGGGTTCAGATGCCTCAGAGAGGACAGTGCCCAGGGCAGACGTGGTGACCTGGGTGTGTAGGTTGATGGCTATGATAGGTGTCAGATCATATACATTTTTACGTTATCATTGTTGTTTAAACAATTGAAGGCAATGACCTTGTTTCATTTTAATATGTGTTTACCCTTAATAATCCAGTGTTAGCATGTCCTTCATTTTTAAATAACCATTGGTTCATTTTTAGCTATTTGAATAACATTGAAATAGTGACAGTGAGAGAAGGGGTGAGAGAAAGAGAAATGTAGAGATGGACAGAAAAAGTGACAAAGGGAGATTTCCACCTTTGATTGACAGCCCCAAATATCCCAAGTGCCTACAACATCGAGGACTTAGCCTTTCTAAAACCTGGAGCCCAAAACTGAGACTTTGTTTCCCACATCAGTGGTAGGGGCTCATTCACTTGTAGCGTCATCTACAGTTTTCCAAAATGCATTATCAGAAAAAGTGTGGGAAGTCGTGTTTCCGAATGATTCATTCTGATGGGAACACAGGTGTCCGTAGTGGGGACTTTGCCAATTTTGTCCTAATGCCTGCCTCCCACTTTTAAACAGATTAAAGACTGCAAGTGGATTCTTTTTAGGTTAACTATGTTTTGTTTCCTTATTCATCCATTGCCTATTTAACACTCGTCATGAACACAGAACACTGTGCTTGCTAGTGGGGTTTGTGTGCTATTGGAATCTGTGTGTTGTAGAAATGGGCACAGATCAACTCAGTGTCGTTCACATTTCCATCTCCTTTCCTACACTCTGAGTTGGAGGGGCCTGGAGGCCTCAGTTCTGGTTATTCGTGGAACCTGTCCTGGGTTGTGGTGAACTGAGTCAGCCCACTGTGGTGTGGGCAGAATTATTCCTTCCTGTGAGTGCTTTGTGCCCTGGTATCAGCTGCCCTGTGTTCCCCCTCTTCCCTGTTCTGTAACCATGACTCTGAGTTCAGCTCAAGCACTGGGTAGAAGTCACTGTGTCACAATTCACCCGCAGTCCTGGGTTCAGGTAATGCAGCTTTGTTCACAATAGTTCATTCTAAATAAAGTGAAATGTGCCTAAAACGGTGAATGCAGTCTGTTACATTTGACATGGAATATTATTCAGTGTTATGAAGGAGGTTGTTCTGTCATTGGAAATCATGGGTCAGCCTGGAGCATAATATGCTAACAGAAATAATGCAGGTACATGTGGACACATAGTATGTGACATTAGTTATATATGCAACCCACAAGCTTGAACTCACAGAGGCAGGAAGTGCAAGGGAAATCACTGTCTACCATGACCCAAGTGTTTGTCCCCTTCCAACCCTGTGGGAAACTGGGGGAAGTTCCAGGCTCCTGACTTTAGGCTGATCCATCTCAGCCTTTGCAGCCATTCATGAAGTGAACCAGTGAATGGAAGCTTCTCTCTCCATTTGTTGGTCTCTTCATCTCCTGCTATAACACTGCCTTTCAAATAAAATAAACTTAAAATAAATGAAAGATTAATTATACATATGGTCAGGAGCCTATTTCCAGATGTTGAATGAACTCAAGCCACTGAATCCCATGGGAAGAAATCAATTGTGTACATGCAGTGACTGGTAAGGTGGTGACAGGAGCAGCACTGGAGTGAGCCTGAGGGATTGCTGCCTCCCATGTCAGGATGCTTAGTGCTGTGTCCTAGTTTGGTTCCAGTGTCAGATTCCTGCCTAAGCCCCTCTGTGAAGCCGTAGGTGAAGTTACAAGTACTCCTATGTGGAGCCCTGGACAGAATTCCAAGTTCCTGGCTGTCACCTGACCCAGCTGAAGCTTTTGTAGCCATCTGGGAAGTGACCCAGGAGTTAGAAGATCACTGTCAGTCACAGTCTCTTTGCCTTTATGGAAAAATATGTAAATACAAATGTCAAAATAAGTGAAATATTATCTATAACTGTTTAAAAAGATATAAAGGCAACATATAAAATTATATATTGGGCCCATCATGCATGTCCATATTAGATGCACAATGAGACATCCCATCCTTCCTGTTAGAATGAGTATTATCCTACAATCCAGAGCTGACAATCCATGTGGAGGTAGCTGGAGATAACTCTGGTGCAAGATCGGAGTCAGGTAAACAAGTAAAACTATTATGGAAAATCATCAAAAACTGAGAAATAGAATTTTCACAAGATCTTCAAATACCATTTCTGGGTAGAAGGAATATGAAATCCCAGGGAGGTGTCCAGGGGAACTGCAATCAATGTGGCAAACACCTCTGCTCTTCCATGTTCAATTAATGCAGCGTCATTCACGAGAGTTCACACATACAATCCAGTGAAATATTCATGAAGAAAGAATCAACAATGGAACAAATGGACAAAATTATATTTAACAGGAAGTTTATATGGCAGTAAAGATGAGGAAATTCTGTATTTTGGACAACTTGGATGATCCTGGAGAATAATGTCCAAGGATAATGTGTCAGGGTAAGTACACTCTGCTAACCATGCAGGACAAGAAGACAAATAATACGTGATGCTGGATACATGGGATAAAAGGATGAAGTCACAGAGGCAGGAAGTACGATGGTGAAGACCAACGTCTGAGCAAGGGAGGAGCAGAGGAGACGCTGGAGCAAGGTCAGAGTTCCAGTCCAACAGGATCCACACACTGAGGATCTACTGTACAGCATGGTCACAGCAGTGAAGGGAATATTGTGTCTACAGAATTCCAAAACAGGAGACAACTGACATTCTACCATGGAAACATGTGGTTTTCTGATGAGTATGTCAGTAAGTCTGACTTCATAACTCCACTCAATTTGATATATTTATTTATCAACACATAACATTATACTTCATAGGTCTATGTTCAGATGTTATTTATCAAATATTTATAATAAAAAATGATCAAAAATGAAGATTCAACACTCTGAATACTGCTGTAGTGCTTTCCAATATTTTATGGAGATGATAAATAAATTCCAGTGCACTCAAGGCTTGGCAGCTGGAACCCAGGAGCATGGAACTGCATCAGTGTTCCCACCTTGGAGATGGGGCCTCATAACAGATCCATCATCTACTGTCTTCCAGGGTGCATTGTCAGTGCAAGTATGGGAAATGTGTAAATGGGCTCTGTCCATCACTCTGTATGCAGCCTGTGTGTCTCTCTCTCTAATACTTATGAGAGACTCCAAATGGATTGATGACCCCAGTCAGCATGACATGGAGAGAAGAGCAGGGACTCTGGTCACATGGTTTCTGGGACTGGCTCTTCTTGCAGCTGTGATTCAATCTTTTTTTTTATTTTTATTTTTTTAGAATATAAAATGCATCTTTTGTATTGTTGTGGCTTACCCCGACCTCCCACCCTCCCGTGCCCCTCCCCTCACCCACTCCCTCTCCCATCCCGCCCTTTATCACATTTCATTTTCAATTGCCTTCATATATTGAAGATCAACTTAGTATATACTAAGCAGGGATTTCAACAGGTTGCACTCACACAACCGAACCAGATATAGGGTATTGTTCGACTAGTAGTGTATTTTTGAGTTTCATAGTTAAACATATTAAGGACAGAGATCCTGTGTGGGGAGCATGAACCCAGTGACTCCTGTTGTTGATTTAACAATTGGCACACTTATTTATGATGTCAGCAATCACCCGAGACTCTTGCTATGAGCTGTCTAGGCCATGGAAGTCCCTTGAGTTCACCGACTCTGAACTTGTTTAGTCAAGGCCATATCACAGTGGAGGTTCCTTCCTCCCTTCAGAGAAAGGCGCCTCTCTCCTTGATGGCCTGATCCTTCTGCTGGGGTGTTCTTCACCAGTCCTTCATTTAGATTGTTTTTTTTGCCACCGTGTCATGGCTTTCCATGCCTGTGAGACTCTCATGGACCTTTTAGTCAGATCCGAATGTCCCAAGGGTTGATTCTGAGGCAGGAGTGCTGTTTTGGGCATTTGCCATTCTAGGACTCTGCTGTGTGTTATGCTTCCCCCGCAGGATCATTCTCTCCCTTTTGGTGACTCAATCTTAGGACACTGATCATTATGCTGGAGCCACAGACACAGCTCCCCGTGATGTGGACTCCAGCCCCAGAGTGCACAGCCACTGTGTGTCCCACTTTCTGCTCTCCCTCAACCACAACAGGTGCAGGGGGTCCCACGAAACTGGAGCAGAACCAGATCAGCTGGAAGTGCACACCCAACACTTTCCATTCAGTGATGACCTTGACTGCTGATGTCCAGTGCATTTCCCTCCTGAGTTCAGGCAGGGAGCCTACAGGAGGGTCCCAGGACCTAGAGGATGAGGAAGTCCCTGTAGGCTTCCCAGGTGCCTGCAGAAGCTCAGCCTGAGACACAGCTGAGCTGCAGTACATTCCTGAGTGCTGTGACATTCACACAGGGACCACAGACTGTTCCAGGATTAAAGGGGAAATGCAGGTCGGGTTAAAGTCTGCAGAAAGTGAGTGTGGATCACCCACATGTAGAGTCAAAGGTTGGTTCAGTGCACACTTGCTGGTTGTGGCAGGAGAGGGATGAGTGGAATAGTTGCTGTTTAACAGATCAACGGCCCTGTCTCAGCTGTCCCTGGTTATACAGGGAAAACTGAAACTGTCCAAAGCTTTCAGTGCCCTGAGGGTGCTGTCGTGAGTCAGGTTGGAAGAGACTCAATAGTGTCCTCAATATTCCCACATCTCTGATCCTGGTGAGGAACAGTCGCTGTCCATGAACCAAATTGTTCAATTAGGACCTCTTCCTTTTACATCAAACTTTCAATCCGTCATTGAAGTTGGGAGGGACAGATCAAAAAGTAGAATTCTTCCCTCAAAACTGTTACAGGAGAGGAAACCCCAATTCCCTGACTCGAAACCAGGGCTTGGGCTCCCTATGCACATGTGTATGACCAGAATCTGGGCTCAGTGTGTTTTGTGCGCCCCCTGGGGAGCCGCACTCCCCTGCAGGTAGGTTTGTGTCTTGGCACAGCCTGAGAGCCCCTCACTGTGTCTCTGGCACAGAAATAGGTGGCCATGTCCGAAGCAGTCAGACTGGTCATTTTCAGATGCACCGTGGTCGAGGTTTTGGAGATGGTAAATCGGACATTCACCCAGCTCTCATAGTATGCGCTACCACCAGTACTAATCCATCCGATGTATTCCAGCCCCTTCCCTGCAGCCTGGCGGAACCAGTCCATTGCATAGCTACTGAGGGAGAATAGTGAGGCTGTGCAGGTGAGTGTCAGGGATCCCCCAGGCTGGACCAGGTTTCCCCCGGACTCCTCCAGCGACTGACACTGGACACCTGCAAATACAAACGTCCTGGTCAGCACACTGTCACTCATACTCTCTGTGTCTCTCACTCACGTCCTCTCCCAGACTCAGTGCCCTGCGTTCCCCATCATTACCTTTGAGCACAGCGACCAGGAGAAGCCAGCGCAGACCAGTCTCCACGGTGAGCATCTATGTTGAGTGTGATCACTGAGTGGACACCTGGGAGTCCTGGGGCTGGAGCTCCTGTGCCAGAGCTGCAGGGTGAGGGCTGGGTTGGTTTTCATGGGCAGAGGGAGGCCCTATTTACATGTACTGCCTCTATATAGCAGGCGTTGGGTCAGACGCCTCAGAGAGGACAGTGCCCAGGGCAGACCTGGTGACCTGGGTGTGCAGGGTGATGGCTATGATATGATTGAGATCATATGAATTTTTATGTTATCATAATTTTAAAAAGTTGAAGGCAAAAACCTTGTTTCATTTTAATGTTTGTGTATCCTTCGTAACCAGTGCTAGCAATAACATGTCCTTCATTTATTTAAATAACCATTAGTTCTTTATCATCTATATGAAAGACATTTGGACAGTGATAGAGAGAGAAGGGGTGAGAGAAAGAGAAATGTAGAGATGGACAGAAAAGGTGACAATGGGAGATTTCTGCCTTTGGGTTGACAGCCCCAGACATCCCAAATGCCTATGACCCCTAGGAGTTAGTCTTTCTGAACCCTGGAGCAAGAAACCGTGTCTGTAATTCCAACGTTGGTGGTAGGGGCTCCTTTGCTTGTAGTGTCATCTACAGTTTCCCATGATGCATTATGTGGGGAAAGTGTGGGAAGCCGTGAGGCTGGGCTCAGTCAGTTCTCTGATGGGAACACGGGTGTTCCTAGTGGGGACTTAGCCAATTTTCTCCTAATGCCTGTCGCCCACTTTTATACAGATGAAGGACTGCAAGTCCATTTTTTAAGGTTAACTGTGTTTTTTTTCCTTATTCATCCATTGCCTTAAATTTTAAAAACTGTTTAAACTGTTTAAAACTGTTCCTGAACACAGAACACTGTACATGGTAGTGGGGTTTGTGTGCTCCTGGAATGTGCATGGTAGAAATGGGCACAGATCAACTCAGTGTCATGCACATTTCCACCCCCTTTCCATCACTCTGTTGGGAGGCCTGGAAACCTCAGTTCTAGTTATTTGTGGAACCTGTCGTGTGTTGTGGTGAACTGAGTCAGCCCACTGTGGTGTGGGCAGAATTATTCCTGCCTTTGGTGGTGCTTTGTGTCCCGGTATCAGCCGTCCCCTGTTCCCCCCTCTTCCCTGTGTCTAGTAATCATGACTCTGAGTTGAGGTCAAGCACTGGGTAGAAGTCACTGTGTCACAATTCATCCGCAGTCCTGGATTCAGCTTACAGCTTTGTTCACAATAGTTCAGTCAACAAAGATCAAGTGTGCATAAAACTGTGAATGGATTCTTTCACATTTGGACATAGAATATTATTCAGTATTAAGAAGGAGATTGTTCTGTCATTAGGAAACGTGGGTCAGCATGGAGCATAATATGCTAACAGAAATAATGCAGGTACATGTGGACACATAGTATGTGACATTAGTTATATATGCAGTCCACAAGCTTGAACTCACAGAGGTAGGCAGTGCAATGGTGATCACTGTGTACCATGACCCAAGTGTTTGTCCCCTTCCAACCCTGCGGGAAACTGGGGGAAGTTCCAGGCTCCTGGCTCATGGTGAGCCATCCCAGCCTTTGCAGCCATTCACGAAGTGAACCAGTGGCAGGAATTCTCCCTCCATCTGTTGGTCTCTTCCTCTCTTGCTATAACACTGTCACTCACATTTTTTTGTAGGGTCAGCAGCAACACGGAAAGCCCAAAACCATTTTTGGAGGCACAGTGATTTCCTTCTTAACTGAATTGCCTGGGCTCTGGGTCTTGGGAGCCTGATGGGAGGATGAGGACCAGTAAAATGGAAACAGAAAGGGAAATGTCCCCTAAAGAATAAGGGCAGAAGAGGTGTCTGGCTAGTGCTCACTTGGATTCTGAGCTTAGGTGAAGTCCATGGGCCAGAAACCCATGCCTACTGGGATAGAGTGTGCATGAATATAACTGTGTTTTGAGAATACAGGCTTTATATGGAGACACATCTCAAAGCATCCATGACAAAAGAGTATAAATGGTTTCTAATATGAGGAGGCCTCCATTCCTTTCTGATCAGGCCAGGTTGTGGCATTCAAGCCCCAGCACCTATGGGTGGCTCCTGGGCCTTGATAATTTTCCTTCTATTTAGTAGGGGTTTCTGTGCCAACCATGTCCTGTTAGGTGCCTACTGGTACCAGGGAGTCTTTCTAACGCAGCACAGTGTAAATCCAGCATCTGTTCGAATTTTGACTGAAGCAGCTTCTGCTTCTCGCACAGTCTCCTTCACAGACTGCATGAGGCTCTGAGCATTGTGAACCAGCATGTCTGTGGCCTGCTCAGACTCCTTGTCACTGATGGGAGTCCGGCCCAGCATGGTAGCCTTCACTGTGGACAGGATTTTGAGCTGGGTGCTTATAGTTGGGATTCGTTCACACACCTGTAAGAGGTTGGTTCTAATCCGCTTATCTGTGTACTGCTTGGCAACCTCCTAGGCAACCGAGTCACCTCATCTGAGGCCGTGGCGATGTCCTTGGCACACTGAATGAGTGCCCGCTTGGTACCATTGCCTCCTCTCACAAGCCGAGACATCTCAGCCATCAGCAGAGCCATGAGTTTGGCTGCTGCAATGATGTCATTGCCCTTGTTGGACCATTTGCGAGCTTCATCATGGAGCTGCCTGGCAGCCATCATCATTGGCTGGTTAATCACCTCCCCGGCTTTCTGCGGCATCTAAAATGAAATAGATACTTAAAATAACTTGAAGATTAATTATACATGTGATTAGGACCCTATTTCCTAATGTTGAAAGATCTCAAGCAACTGAATCCCAAGGGAAGCAATCAATTCCTTAAATGCAGTGATGATAAGGTGGAGACAGGAGCAGCACTGGAGTGAGCCTGAGGGATTCCTGCCTCCCGTGTCAGGATGCTTAGTGCTGCATCCTAGTTTGGTTCCAGTGTCAGAGTCCTGTCTAAGCCCCTCTGGGAGGCAGTAGGTGAAATTCCAAGTAGTCCCACATGGGAGCCTGGACAGAATTCCAAGCACCTGGCTGTCACCTGACCTAGCTGAAGCTTTTGTAGCCATTGGGGAAGTGACCCAGGAGTTAGAAGATCACTGTCAGTCTCAGTCTCTTTGTGGTTTTGGACAAATACATACAGACAAATTTTTAAATAAAATGATAAATTTTTTTGACAGGCAGAGTAGACAGTGAGAGAGAAATAGACAGAGAGAAAGGTCTTCCTTTACCATTGGTTCACCCTCCAATGGCCGCTGCAGCTGGCGCACCACACTGATCTGAAGGCAGGACCCAGGCACTTCTCCTGGTCTCCCATGTGGGCACAGGGCCATCCTCCACTGCACTCCCTGGCCACAGCAGAGAGCTGGCCTGGAATAGGGGCAACCGGGACAGAATCTAGAGCCCCAGCTGGGACTAGAACCCAGGGTGCAGGCGCCGCAGGTGGAGGATTAGCCTAATGAGCCATGGAGCTGGCCAATAAAATGATAAATTTTAAATTTTATGGTACACCTATAAATTTTAAAAGAAGATATAAAGGCAAGCATATAAAATGCTACAAATCTGGGAACCTCATGTATGTCCATGTTAGAAGCACAACGAGAGATCGCATCACTCCTGTTAGAATGGCTATTACCAGACATACCAGAGCTGACATGTTTTATGGAGGTAGAGAGAGATGATAACCCTGGTACAAGTCTGTGTCAGGTTAATTAGTAAAACCGTTATGGAAAAGCATCAAAAACTAGAAATAGAATTATTACATGATGTTCAAGCACCATTGCATGGTACAATGAATATGAAATCCCAGGGAGGTGTGCACGGGATCCGCAGTCACTGTGGCAAACACCTCTGCAGTTCCTTGTTCATTTAGAGCACCGTCATTCAAAAGAGTTCACACATATGATCCAGTGACATCTCATGGAAGCAAGAATGGAAAAGGAAAGAAATGGACAAAGTTACATTTTAAAAGGAAGTTTATAAGCAGTAAAGAGTAAGAAATTCTGTTATTTTGGACAACTTTAATGATCCTGGAGAATAATGTGCCTAGGATAATATGTCAGTAAAAGTACACTCTGCTAACCACCCAGGCAAAGAAGACACATAATATGTGATGCTACCTACGTGGGATAAAAGGCTGAAGGCACAGAGGCAGGAAATACGATGGTGAAGACCAAAGTCTGAGTGAGGGAGGAGCAGAGAATGGTGGAGCAATGTCAGAGTTCTAGTCCCACAGGATCCACACACTGAGGGATCTACTGCACAGCATGGTCACAGAGCTTAAGAGAATATTGTGAGTGGAAAATCCTAAAAGCAGGAGATAGCTGAACTCCACCAAAAACATGTGTTGAGGTATGAATGTGTCAGCAAGTCTGAGTTCATAATTCCACTCAATATGCATTCATTTTGTCCACACATATCATTGTACCTCATAGAGCTATACTCAATTCTTATTTATAAAACATTTATGAATATGAAATGGCAACGATGGCCAATCATGAAGATTCAGATCTCTGAATACTGGTGTTCTGTTTGCCAATGTTTTATGGAGATGATAAATAAAGGCAGTGGTCTCAGGCTTGGCAGCTGGAACCCAGGAGCTTGGAATTGAATCACTGTTCCCACCTTGGTGATGGGGCCTCATAACACATCCATCATCTACTCTCTTCCAGGGTGCATTGTCAGTACAAGTATGGGAAAGCGTGTAAATGGGCTGTGTCCAGAATTTTGATATGCAGCCTGGGTGTCTCCCTCTCTAATACTGATCTAAGACTCCAAATGGATTGATGACGCCAGTCAGCATAGACATGGAGTGAAGAACAGAGATTCTGGACACATGGTCTCTGGGACTGACTCTTCCTGCAGCTGTGATTCAGCCTCAGGACACTGGGCATCATGCTGGAGCCATAGACACAGCTCCCCGTGATGTGGACTCCAGCCCCAGAGTGCACAGCCTCTGTGTGTCCCACTTTCTGCTCTGCTGAACCACAGCAGGTGCAGGGGGTCCCACGACTCTGGAGTAGAACCAGATCAGCTGGAAGTACACACCCAACACTTTCCATTCAGTTATGACCTTGACTGCTAATGTCCAGTGTATTTCCCTCCTGAGTTCAGGCATGGAGCCCAGAGGAGGGTCCCAAGACCTAGAGGATGAAGAAGTCCCTGTAGGCTTCCCAGGTGCCTGCAGAAGCTCAGCCTGAGACACAGCTGAGCTGCAAGTACATTCCTGAGTGCTGTGACATTCACACAGGGACCACAGACTGTTCCAGGATTAATGGGGAAATGGAGATGGGTTATAAAGTGTGGAAAGTGAGTTCAGAACACCCACAGTTTAAAATAAGATGGTTGGTTCAGTTCAGCACACAGGCTGCTCTGACAGGAGGTAGGGACGACTTATACAATTGAGGTAGCAAATCAAGATCCTGGCTCTGCACTCTGTGGATTTGAGGGAAAACTAATGTTGTCCTATAGTCGGTAGTGGCCTGAGAACGCTGTCCTGAGTCAGACGGGAAAACACTCACGAGGTCCCCAGATATTCCCACATCTCTGATCCTGGTGATCCTGGAAGGCACAGTCATCGTGCACAAACCTGAATGTGTCCATTTAGGACTTCTTCCTGTCACATGAAACTTCTCTACATCAGTGACGTCAGTATAAGGGACAGAGACATAAAAGGAGAAGTCCTCCCTCAAAAATGTTACAGGAGAGGAAACCCCAATTCCTTGACAGGAAACCAGGGCTTCATCTCCCTCTGCACCTGTGCAGACCAGATTCTGGCTCAGTGTGTTTTGTGCGCCCCCTGGTGGAGCCGATCGCCCCTGCATGGAGGTTTGCTTCTGGGCTCAGCCTGAGGGCCCCTCACTCTATCTCCTGCGCAGAAATAGGTGGCCATGTCCGCGGCTGTCAGACTGTTCATTTGCAGAGACACCGTGTTTTGGTTGGTGTTGCTGGAGATGGTGATTCAACCATTGAGGCAGCTCTCGTATTTGTGCTACCACCACTCCAAATGTATCTGATCCACTCCAGCCCCTTCCCTGGAGCCTAGGGGGCCCAGTTCATGTAGGAGCTACTAATGGTGAATCTAGAGACTTTGCAGGTAGTGTCAGGGATCCCCCAGGCATGACCAGGTGACCCCTGGACTCCTTCAGCTCCTGACACTGGACACCTGCAAACACAGACGTCGTGGTCAGGAAGCTGTCACTCACACTCTCTGTATCTCTCACTCACGTCCTCTCCCAGATTCAGGGCCCCGCGTTCTCCACATTACCTTTGAGCACAGCGACCAGAAGAAGCCAGCGCAGCCCAGTCTCCATGGTGAGCGTCTGTATTGAGTGTGATCACTGAGTGGACACCTGGGAGTCCTGGGGCTGGAGCTCCTGTACCAGAGCTGCAGGGTGAGGGCTGGGCTGGTTTTCATGGACAGAGGGAGGCCCTATTTACATATGCTGCCCCTATACAGCAGGCATGGGGTCAGATTCTCAGACAGGACAGTGCCCAGGGCAGACGTGGTGTCCTGGGTGTGTAGGGTGATGGCTATGATAGGATTCAGATCCTGCAAATTTTTTTTCTTGTTGTTGTTTTACCAGTTGTAGGCAACGTGTTAATTTCATTCTAATATGTCTGTGCCCTTAATATCCAGTGTTAGCAATACCATGTCCTTCATTTTAAAATGACCTTTGCTTCATGATTAACTATGATAATGACATTGGAACAGTGACAGAGAGAGAATTGGTGAGAGAAACAGAAATGTAGAGGTGGACAGTGAGTTGACATTGGGGGATTTCTGCCTTTGGATTGACAGCTCCAAACAACCCAAATGCCTACAACATCTAGGAGTTAGTTTTCCTAAACCCTAGAGCAAAAAACTGGGTCTGTGTTTCCTATGTGGGTTGTAGGGACTCTTTCGCTTGTAGCGACAGGTACAGTTTCCCATGATGATTTATCATCAAATGGTGAGAAGCCATGTGGCTGTGCTGAAGCAGCACTCTGATGGGAGCAGGCGTGTCTGTGGTGGGGACTTAGCCAATTGTGTCCTAATTCCTGCTCCCCACTTTTACAGATGAAAGAGTACAAGTGGATTCACTTAAGGTTAATTATATTTGTTTTTTTTTTTTTAGAAAAATTGTGGTTTCATACCATGTGATTTTTCTCATTTTTATAAAGATTTATTTAATTTCTTTAAAGTCAGAGATACACAGAGAAAGAAGGAGACGAAGTCAGAGAGAGAGAAGTCCTCCATCCATGGGCTCCCTCTCCAAATGGTAACAATGGTCGGAGCTGCACTGATCTGAATCTAGGAGCCAGTTGCCTGCACTGGGTCTCCCATGGATTACAGGAGCTGAAGATGTCAGCCATCTTCTACTGCCTACCCAGGCCACAGCAGAGAGCTGGATTGGAAGTGGAAATGCCAGGACTCCAACTGGCATCCATATGGGATGGCAACAATGAAGGCAGAGGCTCTACCCACTACACCACAGCACCGGCCCTGATGATCTTAATTATATATGGAATCCACAAAAGTGAATCACAGAGGCAGGAAGTACAATGCAGATACCCGAGTCTGGGAGTAGAGAAGAAAAGGGACAACATTCCTGCAAGCACAGAGAGTTTTCTGTGACCAGAGAGGCACATTGAGAGATCTACTGCACAGCACAGGGACAGTAGTTATGAAGCTTTATTGTGTTCTTTCCAGTTCCTGCAGGAGTAGGCATTTGTCATCCAGTCACAAAGAATGGTAGTGTTGATAGGGAAGGACTTGTGAGTTCGTCTGACTCTAGAATTCCTGATGAAATAAATCCACATCAACACCTTTCCTTATAACTCACATACAGATTCAGGTACTATTTGTCATTTTAACATTTATGAAATCTATTTTGAAGGGACAATTCTCTGTTGACTTGTCTTGCATCTGTCTGTGGTTTTATTTTAAGAAGAAAATTATGTGGTGTTGCAATCATTCCTGGTACTAATGCAGTCACGAGGGCTGTGAGTTTATCAGCACGTGAGAGGTTATCTGTCATGTCCGGCTGGCACAACTGCCCCACCACTGCCCTCTCGAATTCCTCCCCTCCCATGTGTGAAACAGAGTCATTTTAGAAGAGCCCCTGTGTTCACTCAGATCAAGTCCATGGAAACCTCTCTCTGTGCTGTTTACTTCACCCCCCAATCTCCCTGCGTCCAACTGGTTTCACAAGACGTTAGTTCATGTAACCACCAAGGCCCACCTGCCAACTCCTTGAAAACACAGTCATCAGAGACCCCAGTCATGCTTGCCCAGGCAGGACCACCCTCTTCTCACCATGGTGCAGTCCTGCCATTTGTCACCCTGGGGACCCAGCGTCTCATACAACTGACAGCCCATCAGCACATGGTGGGAGACTCTGTCGTGGTATTTACACAAGTGCCTGGGGGTCATGGAATGGCATCGTCTCTGGTGAGTACATCCAGTGATGACTCCACACCATGAGTGGATTCAATGTCAGGGCCTCATGGAGGAAGCTGAGGTCTCCAGTGCCCCTAACAGGACGACACGGAATGCTGGGAGCAGCCTGCTGGTGGTGAATGTGGTTTGTCTTCACAGCATCAGTGCTGAGCATGGCCCCAATGTAACAGCACTGACAAGGGGTACACGGTCTGGATGTTTCCATGAAAAGTATGGAATAACCAGACTCTGATGTCAGATGCAAAGTCCTTGTAAAACTACTGAAGGAAACATTGGGAAAAATCTCCCTGATGTTGGTCTGGCCATGATTTCCCTTTCAGATCTTCAAAATTCAAGAGACCTAAGAAAATATTTTCAGATGATGCTGCATAACTACAGAGCTTCTGCATTACAGACTAACTGAGAAGTGAGCAGCCTACACACTGATTGGAAGTGACTATTCTTGTATCAAATGTATGATCAATAGCCTGTATCCAAAAGGAATAAAAAGGAACAGTCTGTATGAGCCATGTTTAGAACTGTTCTGAGTCTTCTGCAGTCTCAAAATAACTGTGATACACAATTGGCTTCTTCATCCTGATCGACAGGTTCTGCGTCATCAGGCCTACAATGGGTATAGAAGCAAACCTCTCTGATTGTGTGTGGCTCAGTGTCGCTATGGATTCATTCTGGTTCGGGCAAGAGGCGCGGGGTCACCACACAGACCCCGGGAGTTGGGTGAAAGCAGGCCAGAGGTGAGCAGCCCGCAGACTCATTTATTTCAGTTGGTACCACAGCTTATATAGCTGAGGCAGCCAATCTGGTCAAGGGGCAGCTTATGCCTAACCAATCACAGCCTGTTGCCAGGCAGTATCTGAAGCCATCCAATCACACCCTGTTGCCAGGCAGGCTCCATTGCCAGGTGGCATTGAAGCCATGCCTGAGTAACTGATGCTCGCTTGCCAGCAGCCATCTAGGCATGGCCTTCTCATTCTACCACAGCTCAGTGTGTCCTAAAGGCATTGTGTTTTAGGTGTGCTCCCAGGGAGACCATGGGAGAAAAGATGGGAGTTCTGGGAGTGAGGCCTAGTGGGATTTGTTCATTCCTGGGGAATCTGCTGTTGGAGGTACCACGGTAGATCTCCTGAGTCCCCAGCTTCAGCACAGAGCACAGTGTTATTAGAGTCAGCCCTGGTCTCATCTGACATCCTGTGTGGGGATGGGGTCCCTCCTATCCATGTTCACAAAATTAGCCTGAAGACTGCCATGATGTTCAAAATGTTATGATGCCTGATGGCACAACATTCTGCAGTCACTATGGCAAAAACTTCTGTAGTCCCATGTTCAATTAAAGCAGCATCATTCTCAAGAGTTCACACATATAATCCAGGAAAATTTCCATTTAAGAAGGAATGGATAATGGGACAAATGGACAGAGTTATATTTTAACAGGAAGTTTATATGACTATAGTACAGAGGAAGAAATTCTGGTATCTTGGATAACATGGATGATCCTGGAGAATAATATCCAAGTATAATATGTCAGGATAAGTATACTCTGCTAAAATACCAAGCCAAGAAGGCAAATAATATGTAATGCTACGTACATGGGATAAAAAGGATGAACTCACAGAGGCAGAAGTTCAATGATGAAGACCAACATCTGTGCTTGGGAGGAACAGAGGAGACGATGGAGCAAGGTCAGAGTTTCAGTCCCCCAGGATCCACACGTTGAGGGGTCTACTGTGCAGCATGGTAACAGCAGTTAAGAGAATATAGTGTCTGCAGTATTCCAAGACATTAGACAAACGACATTCTACCATGAAAAACATGGGTTTTGTGATAAACATGTCAGTAAGTCTGACTTCATTATTCCACCCAGTATACACTCATTTATTCAACACATATCATTATACCTCATAAGTCTATATTAAATACTATTTATCAAACATTTATGAATATGAAATGGCAACGATGGCCAATCATGAAGATTCAGATCTCTGAATACTGGTGTTGTGTTTTGCAATGTTTTATGGAGATGACAAATAAAGGCAGTGCACTCAGCCTTGGCAGCTAGAACCCAGGAGCATGGAACTGCATCAGTGTTCCCACCTTGGTGATGAGGCCTCATAACACATCCATTATCTACTCTCTTCCAGGGTGCATTATCAGTACAAGTATGGGAAAGTGTGTAAATGGGCTCCGTCCAGCACTGTGATATGCAGCATAGATGTCTCCCTCTCTAAAAAGATGAAAGACTCCAAATGGATTGATGACCCCAGTCAGCATAGACTTGGAGTGAAGAGCAGGGACTCTGGACACATGGTCTCTGGGACTGACTCTTCCTGCAGCTGTGATCCAGCCTCAGGACACTGTTCATCATGCTGGAGCCACAGACACAGCTCCCCGTGATGTGGACTCCAGCCCCAGAGTGCACAGCCACTGAGTGTCCCACTTTCTGCTCTCCCTGAACCACAGCAGGTGCAGGGGGTCCCACGACAATGGAGCAGAACCAGATCAGCTGGAAGGGCACACCTTGACTGCTGATGTCCAGTGCATTTCCTTCCTGAGATCTGTCAGGGAGCCCCCCAGGAGGGTCCCAGGACCTAGAGGATGAAGAAGTCCCTGTAGGCTTCCCAGGTGCCTGCAGAAGCTCAGCCTGAGACACAGCTGAGCTGCAGTACATCCCTGAGTGCTGTGACATTCACACAGGGACCACAGACTGTTCCAGGATTAAAGGTCAAATGCAGGTCGGGTTAAAGTCTGCAGAAAGTGAGTGTGGATCACCCACATGTAAAGTCAAAGGTTGGTTCAGTTGCAGACTTGCTCGTTGTGGCAGGAGAGGGATGACTGGAATAGTTGCAGTTTAACAGATCACGGCCCTGTCTTGGCTGTCCCTGGTTACACAGGGAAAACTGAAACTGTCCAAAGCTTTCAGTGCCCTGAGGGTGCTGTCGTGAGTCAGGTTGGAAGAGACTCAATAGTGTCCTCAATATTCCCACATCTCTGACCCTGGTGAGCAACAGTCGCTGTCCATGAACCAAATTGTTCAATTAGGACCTCTTCTTTTACATCAAACTTTCAATCCGTCATTGAAGTTGGGAGGGACAGATCAAAAAGTAGAATTCTTCCCTCAAAACTGTTACAGGAGAGGAAACCCCAAATCCCTGATAGGAAACCAGGGCTTGGGCTCCCTATGCACACGTGTATGATTAGAATCCAGGCTCAGTGGATTTTATGCGCCCCCTGGTGGAGCCGCGCTCCCCTGCAGGTAGGTTTGTGTCTGGGCTCAGCCTGAGGGCCCCTCACTGTGTTTCTTGCACAGAAATAGGTGGCCGTGTCCGCGGCTCTCAGACTGGTCATTTTCTGCATCACCGTGGTCGAGGTTTTGGAGATGTTGAATCGGCCATTCACCCAGCTCGCGTAGTATGTGCTACCATCAGTATAAATGAATCCGATCCACTCCAGCCCCTTTCCTGGAGCCTGGCAGACCCAGCTCATTGCATAGCTACTGATGGTGAATCCAGAGGCTTTGCAGGAGAGTGTCAATGATCCCCCAGGCTGGACCAGGCCTCCCCTGGACTCCACCAGCTGCTCCTGACACTGGACACCTGCAAATACAGACATCCTGGTCAGGACACTGTCACTCACACTCTCTGTGTCTCTCACTCACGTCCTCTCCCAGATTCAGTGCCCCGCGTTCTCCATCATCACCTTTGAGCACAGCGACCAGGAGAAGCCAGCGCAGCCCAGTCTCCATGGTGAGCGTCTGTGTTGAGTGCGATCACTGAGTGGACACCTGGGAGTCCTGGGGCTGGAGCTCCTGTACCAGAGCTGCAGGGTGAGGGCTGGGCTGGTTTTCATGGACAGAGGGAGGCCCTATTTGCATGAGCTGCCCCTATATAGCAGCCCTGGGGTCAGATGCCTCAGACACTACAGGGCCCAGACTGATGAGAGTGTCTTGAATGTGTCTGTTGACATCATATGGAATGGGACCATGGGAGTCCTTATGTGATTGTGCCCTGATAAGTGCTTTGAATCATTGTTTTTCATGTGGCTGCACTACAACGTGTGGTTCATGGCTGATATCGGCTCCTTGTACACATCAACCACTGGAACATCATTATGGATGTCATGTGGATGCTTTATCCACCACACCACAGCATTGGCCCGTGTTGTGGTTCTTAGGGCTGAGACCACCAGATCACAGCATTCCCAGAGTCAGGGTCTGCTCAGGGCCAGCTCTTTCTTCCCACGATGATGTCATGGTGCTGGCCCTCCCATGGAAGGAGAGACAGAAACCATTTTCCCCCATGGCAGATGACACACCTGGGAGGAGGTCACTTACTATGGCACTTTTTATTCTGCTGTTTAAGATGTGCTCATCCCCCAAGGAGTGCGAGGGTCTCATATGTGGCTAAGGCTCCCAATACCAGATCCCTGCTCCTTCAGCCCCAGGATCAGAAGATAACGGGACGATAGCTGAGCCCTAACACTTCTGTGGTTGCACCTGACTGTTGTCCTGAAACTGGGCTAGGTTGGGATGCAGAGCTGGCACAGTGACACTTGGGAAAGTGCAGTGAGTAAGGATGTCTCTTTCTCTGCTCTGCCTCACGTGGGAATAACTGAGTGTTAAAACCAGAGTTACTGAAGGGTCTTTCTAATGTCCTATACCCTTCAATGCAGGCAGCAACCCATATGGCCTTGTCCCATCCTTAGAGCCTCCTCTTAATAGGATGGATCACTGGGTGGTGAGTCCCTACATGCATGATGGGAGGCTCCGTGCATCAAGTATGGAGGGTAAGTTTCACCTAACATGCAGCCTTCAGCTGCTCAGTTGGAGTGACCACACACGCACACCAAGCAGTGCTGGCTCTGCTCATGGCTCTGCAGGAACAGCATCCTCAGCCTCAATACCCCAGACCCTGCTCCTCTGTGTCCACTGAGTAGGAAAGTGATTTACCTGCAGGAGGAAACCATTATGACCAATGTCCTGGTGGGATCCTGTAGAAAATGTTCGTGATCAGAGTCCACCCCAGACACTGTGCCAGCACTGATCCCCCAAGACACAGAAGTCTGCATCTTCAGGGGATGCCTCCACCCCCAAAGCTGAGGACTGGGGAGGAGAACCATGGCACGTGGGGAAGTGACAGTCGGGGACAGGTTCCAGCAGCAGAGGGAGAGGACCTGGTGGAGGGGTGGGCTCTACTGTGCATGAGGGTAAGGACAGGTGGAAAGGCCACACAGCTGGAGCCCCAGTGCCTGCAGGAGAGCACTGAGACAGGAGGTCTGATCAGGTCTCCTTGCCCCCTGCATCCCCCACACTGACCCCCATTGAGTAAAACTAGCACAGGTGCCTGGGAGACGTGGAATGGCATCGTCTCTGGGGAGTGCATCCAGTGATGACTCCATGTCATGAGTGGATTCAACGTCAGGGCCTCATGGAGGAAGCTGAGGTCTCCAGTGCACATATCAGGGCCACACAGAATGCTGGGAGCAGCCTGTGGGGGTGGATGTGGTTTGTCCTCACACCATCAGTGCTGAGCATGGGCCCAACGTAACAGCACTGGCAGGGGTTTCACGGTCTGGGTGTTTACAGAAATAGATTGTTCACTTCTGGGGAATCTGCTATGGAGGAGATCACAGTAGATCTCCTGGGTCCCCAGCTTCAGCACAGAGCACAGTGTTGCTGGAGTCAGCCCTGGTCTCGTCTGACGTCCTTTGTGGGGATGCCTGAAGACTGCTATGGTGTTCACAATATTAGGATGCCTGACGGCACCACATTCTCACTGTCTGATCCTGGACTTCCAGCCTCTACAGCTGTGAGCTCAATAAACCTTTTTGCTACATACACCTCCTCTCTTGGGTACTGCATGATGGTACTAACAGGCAGAATAAAAGAGTCAAAGAACAACACTCAGTCACTCCTCTGTCCCCACCTGAAACATAGTGTCACACGTGTCTCTGAATTTAGATGTAGAAACTCAGAAATAGTCATTTCTATATCAGCTGAGAGAATTGCTTCAGAATCTGTAAGAATCCTACACGAGTGAACAATTGCATTTTTGCAGGAGACATTTAGTAAACACATGGGGTTGATGCAGCTATCCTGGTGAGGAGCAGACAATTTGTTCATTCCTGGTGATGACAGAGTTGAGAGAAAGCAAGGACAATTTTGCTTCCACAGAAGGAGGAGCACGGCTGAGAACAGGTGCGGGCAGTCATTGGAGGAAGGAGTCGGGGTCTCTGGACACACAGTCTCTGGGGCAGGCCCTTCATGCAGCAGGGATGCAGCTCCAGGGTTGGATCATTGGAGGACTCACAGGGACACAGTCCAGAACCACCTGGACTCTAGTGCTTACTTCACTGGGCTGTTCCACCTGCTGGTCTCCCTGAGATGGAGACAAGGCCAGCAGAGTGTGGGGAACAAGACCTCTCCACACCCAGTGTTTTCCATCAGTCTGACCCCTTGCACTACCAACGGCCACCTCTGCTTGCAAATGAGAGCAGGTCCGGGTATCCCAGGAGACGTGAGTGAGGAAGTGCAAGCAGGGTTTCTAGGAGCCACAGCCTGAGCCACCCCTGAGCTGCAGGTTAATCCCTGACCTGGGGTTTGGAGCACGTGGACCTCAACCTGTGAGTTCAGGGTGAGGAAGTGAAAGGGAGACGAGGGCACAGCTGTAGAGAATGGACACGGGAGCCCCGGGAACAGGACTAGGGGTCAGCTCTGCCCCTCAGGGGCCTAGCTGTGCAGGAGGGTAGGGCATGGATGTGAAACACTGCAGCATCCATAGCCCCTGACCGGCTCTACACTGCCCCTGGGCTCTCAGCGGGTTCCCAGATGACGTCATCAGAGAATTCCATGGAGAGCTCTTCTGTGACTCGGGCTGGAAAAGCCTCCCTGGGTGCCCAGAGCTCCCTCAGGTCTCAGATGCTGGGGCCACAGAGATGTCATTCATTCCTCCAGAAACGACTCCATTTTCTTCATGTGATGTCTTCCTGTGATACCAAAACTTCTGCTCAGTGATCGGTGTTAGGGACAGAATCATCCATCCAGATCAGAACGTAGGAAACAGTTACAGGACCACAAACACCAATTTTCTGAAGGAACCAGTGATTCACCTCCCACTGCATCTGGGCAAGGGGATGAGTCTGCACAGTGCATGTGTGACTGGGGGAAGTGCTATCAGAAACAAACTGCCAACACAGGGCTGACAGCACGTGCAGGAAATGATGGATAAAAATATATTCTACTACCTCATGCCATTTGTGAAAATCAGTGGTACATTGTACATTGAGAACAAAAGTGCAGAAAATGCAGAAAACACCAATGTGGTGTAGGAGGTGAATCCCCAACCTGTGTTGCCTGCATCCCATAGTGCTGTGTGTTTGTCTTCCAATCTGTCTCTTGCTGATGCACCTGGGAAAGCAGAAAAGCATGGTCGTAGTACTTAGGCCTCTGTGTCCAAGTGGGAGACCCTGAAGAAACTCCTGGCTCCTGGTGTCACTGTCGTCTGGGGAGTGAACCAGCAGGTGGAAGAACTCTTTCTCTGGGTCTCTTCTCTCTCTCTGTAACTCTGTCTTTCAATAAATAAAAGAATCTTTTCTAAAAAATTACATTTGTAGCATCAAAAACACTTCAAAAACCTTGGAGGCAATTTAGGATTCGGGTGAATGATGTCCACATAACAATATTATTGTTTTTTAATTTTTAATATTTGAAAAATTTTTAAGGAATACAAATTTCATAAGTACAACTTTTGGAATACATTTTCTCCCACCATACCCACCCTCCCACCTACATTCCCACCCCTCTTCCTCTTCCCTCTCCCCTTGCCAGTCCCATGCTCCATTAAGATTCATTTTCAATTAGTTTGTAAACAGAAGCCAACTCTATACTAAGTGAAGATTTTAACAATACACACACACACACACACACACACACACACTGAGAACTGGTTTTACAGTTAACTCTCATAATACAACTCATTGAGGATAGAGGTCGTGCATGGGGAGTTAGTGCACAGTGCCCCTGTTGTTAATTTTTTTTTTTGACAGGCAGAGTGGACAGTGAGAGAGAGAGACAGAGAGAGAAAGGTCTTCCTTTTTTTGCCGTTGGTTCACCCTCCAATGGCCGCCGCTGCAGCCGGCGCACCGCGCTGATCCGATGGCAGGAGCCAGGATCCAGGTGCTTTTCCTGGTCTCCCATGGGGTGCAGGGCCCAAGCACCTGGGCCATCCTCCACTGCACTCCCTGGCCATAGCAGAGAGCTGGCCTGGAAGAGGGGCAACCGGGACAGAATCCGGTGCCCTGACCGGGACTAGAACCCGGTGTGCCGGCGCCGCAAGGTGGAGGATTAGCCTATTGAGCCACGGCGCCGGCCGCCCCTGTTGTTAATTTAACAATTAACACTCTTACGTATGACATCCATGACCACCCAAGGCTCTTGACATGAGCTGCTTAGGCTATGAAAGCCTTTGAATCTACAATCTCTTTCAGTATTTAGACAAGGCCATAAGCAAAGTGGAAGTTCTCTCCTCCCTTGAGAGAAAAGTACTTCCTTCTTTGATGGCCACTTCTTTCCCCACGGGTCTCACTCACAGAGAACCTTCATGTAGAATATTTTTGCCACAGTGTCTTGGCTGAAATGTTCTCATGGGCTTTTCAGTCAGACCAGGAAGACTTAGGTGCTGCATCTGAGGTCAGAGTGTTACTTAAAGCGATTGTCATTCTTTGAGTCTGCTGTGTGGATTGCTTCCCATGTTGGAACATTCTCTCCTTTTTAATTCTATTTGTTATTATTACCAGGCACTTGACCCTATTTATATGATCACTTTAAAACTCAATCCTACCTATATATTCACCTTAACACTCAATACGATCACTTTAACAATTACAATGGCATTTTTACCACTAAGCTTAATGGGACTTGGAGCCCCGTGACAAGTGTTAAATCTGTACCCTCAGAAGTAAGTCTGTAGGAAAGTATGCAGAACTATACAGCTTTACAGTTACAAACTTCCTTCCTCCCTCTCTTATTCCTATTCTTATTTTTTTACTGAGATCTCTTTTCAATTGACTTTATATACATATGATTAACTCTATGTTAAGTAGAGTTCAACAAATAGTAAGAAGGAAAATAAACAAAAAACCAAATAAACAAAAAACTGTTCCTCGACAGTCAAGACAAGGGCAGCTCAAGCCATCACTTCCCTAGATTTCCTTTTGGGTGCTCTATTAGGTCTCACCTATCAGGAAGCACATGTGGTATTTGTCCCTTAGGGACTGGCTTATTTCACTAACTATGATCTTTTCTAGAATCATCTATTCTGTTGCAAATGACTGGATTTCATTTTTTTTTTACCACTGTGTAGTATTCGATAGCATACATATCCCACAATTTCTATAACGTGGAGGTACAGGTATCTCTTGTGTGTAGTGAATTCATTTCCCTTGGGTATGTTCCCAGGAGTGGGATTCCTGGGTCATATAAGATAGGACTATATTCAGATTTTTGAGATATCTCCATAGTGTCTTCCATAGTGGCTTTACCAGTTTGCATTCCCACCAACAGTCCCCCCACATCCTCGCCAGCATTTGATGTTTGTTGATTTCTGTATGAAGCCATTCTAGCTGGGGTGAAGTGAAACCACCTTGTGGTTTTGATTTGCATTTCCCTGACCGCTAGTGATCCTGAACATTTTTTCTATGTCTGTTGGTAATTTGGACTTCCTCTTTTGAAAAATGTCTGAGTCTTGGCCCATCTCTTAACTGGGTTGTTTGTTTTGTTTTTTGAATTTCTTATTTTTTTACAGATTCTGGTTATTAATCCATATCCGTTGCATAGCTTGCAAATAATTTTGCACATGCTGTCAGATGCCTCTTCACTTGTCTGAGTGTTTTTTGCCACACAGAGACTTCCCGATTTGATCTAATCCCATTTATTAATTTTGGCTTTGACTGCCTATGTCTCTGAGGTCTTTTCCAAGAACTCTTTACCTGTGCCAGTGTCTTGCAGGGTTTCACAAATGTTCTCTAATAACTGGATGGTGTAGGGTCATAGATTTAGATTTTTAATCCATGTTGAGTGGAGTTTTGTGTAAGGCGTAAGATAGGGGTCTTCACCAATACTTCTGCAATACATAATAATTTAAAAAGTGAAAAGGAATTTGATGATTCCCTATAAATTGGAATGACGTAGTCATGGATTTGAGGGAATGAGCTAGTTAAAATAGCCAAGCTACAATGTGATTCACAGATTCAATGCATTTCCTGTGAAATAGCCTGACATTTTTTCCAGGAAAAGGAAGAAAATTCTAGAATTCACATGAAGAAAATCAAGGTTTGTGATGGCAAAGCAGGAGGCTTCATCACATCTGAGCTAAATCAAGCCTGGTGCTGGGATAAGATAGACACCCAGAGCCCTGGGACAGAACAGAACCTAGAAATAAGGAACACGTTCTGAGACTGTGAGTTCTGAGAATGCACGGTGACAAAAGCACAGGATGGGGATGGGTTTCCTGTCATTACCTGGGTTTGGGGAAACTTGAATGCACCTGAAATAATTCAATTATGATGTCATCTCACACCAGATGCAGAAACAGAGTGAACTTGAGGAATGCCTCAAAAGCAAGACCTGAGACAGTACAATTCTAGAAGAAAACACTGGACAAAAGCAAGCTGACATTGGTTTGGGCAATGGTATTTTGATAATCTGCAAAGTACAGGCAACCAAGCAAAAATAGGCAAAAGAATATGGATCCAACCACAGAGCTTCTGCAGAATAAAGAGAGTGATTGAAGAACCAGGAGTCGCCCGCAGATGGGGAGAAAGTATTTTCAGATCACACATGTGTTGTCCAACATTTGGCCCCACAGGTTAAGCTGCCATCCCTATGCAGCATCACTCAGCAGCATGGGTTCAGACCCTGCTTGCTGCACTTCAAATCCAGCTCCCTGCTCATGGACCAGGGATCTCTGTCAACGATGACTCAAGTGTGTGTCCCCTTCGAGCCTCGTGGGAAACTGGAGGAAG
Organism: Oryctolagus cuniculus; assembly: GCF_051225735.1. NCBI lineage: Eukaryota > Metazoa > Chordata > Mammalia > Lagomorpha > Leporidae > Oryctolagus > Oryctolagus cuniculus. The sequence goes on from NC_142886.1 coordinate 52,744,306, forward strand.
TTCCAGGCTCCTGGCTACAGTCTTGCCCTTCCCCAGCCTTTGCAGCCATTCAGGAAGGAAACCAGTGGATGGAAGCTTCTCTCTCCCTCTGTTGGTCTCTTCCTCTGTTGCCATAACACTGCCTTTCAAATAAAATAAATAGATATTTAAAAGAAATGAAAGATAACTGTACATATGAATAGGAGCCTATTTCCTAATGTTGAATGAACTCAAGCAACTGAATCCCAAGGGAAGAAATCAATTATTCAAATTCAGTGACTGACAAGGTGGTGACAGGAGCGGCCTTGAAGGTATCACATGGGATTCCTGCTCCTGTATGGATGCTTATGTTTAGGTCCTAGTTTGGGTCCAGTTTCAGATTCCTGCCAATGTGCACTCTGAGGGGCAGTGCGAGAATCTGAGTTAATCCCATGTGTGAGACTTGGACTGAATTCCATGCACCTGGCTATGATCTGACCCAACTCCTCTTTTATGGCATCTGGGAAGTTACCCAGGATTCAGTAGACCACTGTCTGTCAGTCTTTGTTGCTTTTTCTTTTTGGACAAATGTAAGTTTTAAAAGAGGTAAAAGTATATCTGTAATTTTTTAAAGAAAATATGTAAAGGCAAACGTGTAAAATGCTTTATCTGGGATCATCATGCACGTACATGCTGGAGAAACAATGAGATACCCCATCCCTTTGTTAGACTGAGTATCACCAGACATACCAGAGCTGACACAGTTGTGCAGGAAGAGAGAGAAGATAACCTGGTAAAGGCTGGAGTCAGGTAAATTAGGAAATCTTTCATAGAAAACATCAGAAGCTGAGAAATACAATTATCACAGGATCCTCCAACACCATTCCTGGGTAGAAGGAATATGAAATCCCAGGGAGGAGACCACGGGATCCACAGTCACTATGGAAAACAGCTCTGCAGTCCCATGTTCAATTAAAGCAGCGTCTTTCTCAAGAGGTCACACATATAATTCAGTGAAATTAGCCTTGAGGAAAGATGGATAATGGACAAATGGACAGAGTTATATATTAACATGAAGTTTATATGGCAGTAAAGAGGAAGAAATTCTGATGTCTTGGATAACTTGGATAATGCTGAGAACAATGCCTAAGGATAATGTGTCAGTAAATGTACAATATACCATCTAGTCCAAGAAGACAGATAATATGTGATGCTAGTTACATGGGATAAAAGGATGAACTCACAGAGACATAATACAATTGTGAAGACCAAAGTCTGAGTGTGGGGGTAACAGAGGAGACGGTGGAGCAAGGTCAGAGTTTCAGTCCCACGGGATCCACACACTGAGGGATCTACTGTACAGCACGGTGACAGAGGTTAAGAGAATATTGTGTCTACAGAATTCCAACACAGGAAACTGACATTCGACCATGGGAACATGTGGATTTTGTGATGAACATGTCAATAAGAATGACTTCATAATTCCATCAATTGATACAGTCATTTTTGAACACATCATTTATCTCATGTCTATGTTCAGTTATTATTTATCAAACATTTATGAAAAGGAAATGACAAAAATGGTCAACTGCAGATTAAGTTCTCTGAATACTGGGGTTGTGTTTGCCAATGTTTTATGCAGATGATAAATAAATGCCAGTTCATTCAAGGATTGGCAGGTGGAACCCAAGAGCAGGGACTGCAATAGCGTTCGCACGTTTTTCATGGGGACTCCTAACTGATCCATCATCTGCTGTCTTCAGAATTCATTTTCTCTTCCAAGTATAGAAATAGTGTAAATGTGCTCTGTCCAGAACTCTGATATGCAGCCTGGATGTCTCCCTCTCTAAATAGATGAAAGACTCCAAATGGATTGATGACGCCAGTCAGCATAGACATGGAGTGAAGAGCAGGGACTCTGGACACATGGTCTCTGGGACTGGCTCTTCCTGCAGCTGTGATTCAGCCTCAGGACACTGGTCATCATGCTGGAGCCACAGACACAGCTCCTGGTGATGTGAACTCAAGCCCCAGAGTGCACAGCCACTGTGTGTCCCATTTTCTGCTCTCCCTCAACCACAGCAGGTGCAGGGGGTCCCACGACACTGGAGCAGAACCAGATCAGCTGGAAGGGCACACCCAACACTTTCCATTCAGTTATGACCTTGACTGCTGATGTCCAGGGCATTTCCCTCCTGAGTTCAGGCAGGCAGTCCCCCAGGAGTGTCCCAGGACCTAGAGGATGAGGAAGTCCCTGTAGGCTTCCCAGGTGTCTGCAGAAGCTCAGCCTGAGACACAGCTGAGCTGCAAGTACATTCCTGAGTGCTGTGACGTTCACACAGGAACCACAGACCATTCCAGGATTAAAGGGAAATGCAGGTCGGGTTAAAGTCTGCAGAAAGTGAGTGTGGATCACCCACATGTAAAGTCAAAGGTTGGTTCAGTGCACACTTGCTGGTTGTGGCAGGAGAGGGATGAGTGGAATAGTTGCTGTTTAACAGATCAACAGCCCTGTCTCAGCTGTCCCTGGTTATACAGGGAAAACTGAAACTGTCCAAAGCTTTCAGTGCCCTGAGGGTGCTGTCGTGAGTCAGGTTGGAAGAGACTCAATAGTGTCCTCAATATTCCCACATCTCTGACCCTGGTGAGCACAGTCGCTGTCCATGAACCAAATTGTTCAATTAGGACTTCTTCCTGTTACATCAAAGTTTCTCCCCGTCATTGAAGTTGGGAGGGACAGATCAAAAAGTAGAATTCTTCCCTCAAAACTGTTACAGGAGAGGAAACCCCAAATCCCTGACAGGAAACCAGGGCTTCATCTCCCTCTTCGCCTGTGCAGGACCAGAATCTGGCCTAGTACGTTTTGTGCGCCCCCTGGTGGAGCCGCGCTCCCCTGCAGGGAGGTTTGTGTCTTGGCTCAGTGTGAGGGCCCGTCACTGTGTCTCTGGCACAGAAATAGGTGGCCGTGTCCGCCGCTGTCAGACTGGTCATTTTCAGAGTCACCGTGGTCGAGGTTTTGGAGATGGTGAATCGGCCTGTTGCCCAGCTCCCGTAGTATGTGCTACCACCAGTACTAATGTTTCCCATCCATTCCAGCCCCTTTCCTGGCAGACCCAGCTCATTGCATAGCTACTGAGGGAGAATCCAGAGACTGTGCAGGTGAGTGTCAGGGTTTCGTCAGGCTTGAGCAGGCGACCCCCGGACTCCTCCACCGACTGACACTGGACACCTGCAAACACAGACGACATGGTCAGGAAGCTGTCACTCACACTCTCTGTGTCTCTCACTCACGTCCTCTCCCAGACTCAGTGCCCCGCATTCTCCATCATTACCTTTGAGCACAGCGACCAGGAGAAGCCAGCGCAGCCCAGTCTCCATGGTGAGCGTCTGTGTTGAGTGCAATCACTGAGTGGACACCTGGGAGTCCTGGGGCTGGAGCTCCTGTGCCAGAGCTGCAGGGTGAGGGCTGGGCTGGTTTTCATGGGCAGAGGGAGTCCTATCTGCATGTGCTGCCCCTATATAGCAGGCATGGGGTCAGACGCCTCAGACAGCACAGGGCCCAGTGCAGAATTGGGTGACCTGGGTGTGTAGGGTGATGACTGTGATACGATTCAGATCATGTGAGTTTTTATGGTATCATAATTTTAATGACCTTGTTTCATTCTAATATGTGTGTACCCTTAATATGCAGTGTTAGCAATATCATGTGCCTCATTTATTTAAATAACCATTAGTTCTTTATCATCTATATGAAAGACATTGGGACAGTGATAGAGAGAGAAGGGGTGAGAGATACAGAAATGTAGAGATGGACAGAAAAGGTGACAATGGGAGATTTCTGCCTTTGGGTTGACAGCCCCAGACATCCCATATGCCTATGACCCCTAGGAGTTAGTCTTTCTGAACCCTGGATCAAGAAACTGTGTCTGTAATTCAAATGTCGGTGGTAGGGGCTCCTTTGCTTGTAGTGTCATCTACAGTTTCCCATGATGCATTATGTGGGGAAAGTGTGGAAGCCGTGAGGCTGGGCTCAGTCAGTTCTCTGATGGGAACACGGGTGTTCCTAGTGGGGACTTAGCCAATTTTGTCCTAATGCCTGTCACCCACTTTTAAATAGATGAAGGACTGCAAGTCCATTTTTTAAGGTTAAATATTTTTTTTTTCCTTATTCATTCATTGCCTTAAAGTTTAAAAACTATTTAAACTGTTTAAAACTGTTCCTGAACACAGAACACTGTACATGGTAGTGGGATATAGAGTGCTCCTGGAATGTGCATGGTAGAAATGGGCACAGATCAACTCAGTGTCATGCACATTTCCACCCCCTTTCCATCACTCTGTTGGGAGGCCTGGAAACCTCAGTTCTAGTTATTTGTGGAACCTGTCGTGTGTTGTGGTGAACTGAGTCAGCCCACTGTGGTGTGGGCAGAATTATTCCTGCCTTTGGTGGTGCTTTGTGTCCCGGTATCAGCCGTCCCCTGTTCCCCCCTCTTCCCTGTGTCTAGTAATCATGACTCTGAGTTGAGGTCAAGCACTGGGTAGAAGTCACTGTGTCACAATTCATCCGCAGTCCTGGATTCAGCTTACAGCTTTGTTCACAGTAGTTCAATCAACAAAGATCAAGTGTGCATAAAACAGTTAATGGATCCTTACACATTTGGACATAGAATATTATTCAGTATTAAGAATGAGATTGTTAGGCCGGCACCGCGGCTCACTAGGCTAATCCTCCGCCTAGCGGCGCCGGCACACTGGGTTCTAGTCCCGGTCGGGGAGCCGGATTCTGTCCAGGTTGCAACTCTTCCAGGCAAGCTCTCTGCTGTGGCCAGGGAGTGCAGTGGAGGATGGTCCAGGTGCTTGGGCCCTGCACCCCATGGGAGACCAGGAAAAGCACCTGGCTCCTGGCTCCTGCCATCGGATGAGTGCGGTGTTCCGGGCGCAGCGCGCTAGCCGCGGCGGCCATTGGAGGGTAAACCAACGGCAAAGGAAGACCTTTTTCTCTGTCTCTCTCTCTCACTGCCACTCTGCCTGTCAAAAAAAAAAGAAGAATGAGATTGTTGTGTCATTATGAAACGTGGGTCAGCCTGGATCATAATATGCTAACAGAAATAACCAGGTAGATGTGGACACATAGTATGTGACATTAGTTATATATGCAGCCCACAAGCTTGAACTTACAGAGGTAGGCAGTGCAATGGTGATCACTGTCTACCATGACCCAAGTGTTTGTCCCCTTCCAACCCTGCGGGAAACTGGGGGAAGTTCCAGGCTCCTGACTTTAGGCTGAGCCATCCCAGCCTTTGCAGCCATTCACGAAGTGAACCAGTGGCAGGAATTCTCCCTCCATCTGTTGGTCTCTTCCTCTCTTGCTATAACACTGTCACTCACATTTTTTTGTAGGGTCAGCAGCAACACGGAAAGCCCAAAACCATTTTTGGAGGCACAGTGATTTCCTTCTTAACTGAATTGCCTGGGCTCTGGGTCTTGGGAGCCTGATGGGAGGATGAGGACCAGTAAAATGGAAACAGAAAGGGAAATGTCCCCTAAAGAATAAGGGCAGAAGAGGTGTCTGGCTAGTGTTCACTTGGATTCTGAGCTTAGGTGAAGTCCATGGGCCAGAAACCCATGCCTACTGGGATAGAGTGTGCATGAATATAACTGTGTTTTGAGAATACAGGCTTTATATGGAGACACATCTCAAAGCATTCATGACAAAAGAGTATAAATGGTTTCTAATATGAAGAGGCCTCCATTCCTTTCTGATGTCAGGCCAGGTTGTGGCATTCAAGCCCCAGCACCTATGGGTATCTCCTGGGCCTTGATAATTTTCCTTCTATTTAGTAGGGGTTTCTGTGCCAACCATGTCCTGTTAGGTGCCTACTGGTACCAGGGAGTCTTTCTAACCCAGCGCAGTGTAAATCCAGCATCTGTTCGAATTTTGACTGAAGCAGCTTCTGCTTCTCGCACAGTCTCCTTCACAGACTGCATGAGGCTCTGAGCTTTGTGAACCAGCATGTCTGTGGCCTGCTCAGACTCCTTGTCGCTGATGGGAGTCTGGCCCAGCATGGTAGCCTTTACTGTGGACAGGATTTTGAGCTGGGTGCTTATAGTTGGGATTCGTTCACACACCTGTAAGAGGTTGGTTCTAATCCGCTTATCTGTGCACTGCTTGGCAACCTCCTTGGCCAACCGAGTCACCTCATCCGAGGCCTTGGTGATGTCCTTGGCACACTGAATGAGTGCCCGCTTGGTACCACTGCCTCCTCTCACAAGCCGAGACATCTCGGCCATCAGCAGAGCCATGCGTTTGGCTGCTGCAATGATGTCACTGCCCTTGTTGGACCATTTGTGAGCTTCATCATGGAGCTGCCTGGCAGCCATCATCATTGGCTGGTTAATCACCTCCCCGGCTTTATGTGATGGCTAAAATGAAATAGATACTTAACATAACTTGAAGATTAATTATACATATGATTAGGAGCCTATTTCCTAATGTTGAAAGATCTCAAGCAACTGAATCCCAAGGGAAGCAATCAATTCCTTAAATGCAGTGATGATAAGGTGGAGACAGGAGCAGCACTGGAGTGAGCCTGAGGGATTCCTGCCTCCCGTGTCAGGATGCTTAGTGCTGCATCCTAGTTTGGTTCCAGTTTCAGAGTCCTGTCTAAGCCCCTCTGGGAGGCAGTAGGTGAAGTTCCAAGTAGTCCCACGTGGGAGCCCTGGACAGAATTCCAAGCACCTGGCTGTCGCCTGACCCAGCTGAAGCTTTTGTAGCCATTGGGGAAGTGACCCAGGAGTTAGAAGATCACTGTCAGTCTCAGTCTCTTTGTGGTTTTGGACAAATACATACAGACAAATTTTTAAATAAAATGATAAATTTTTTTGACAGGCAGAGTAGACAGTGAGAGAGAGACACAGAGAGAAAGGTCTTCCTTTACCATTGCTTCACCCTCCAATGGCCGCTGCAGCTGGCGCACCACACTGATCCGAAGGCAGGACCCAGGCACTTCTCCTGGTCTCCCATGTGGACACAGGGCCATCCTCCACTGCACTCCCTGGCCACAGCAGAGAGCTGGCCTGGAATAGGGGCAACCGGGACAGAATCTAGCGCCCCAGCCGGGACTAGAACCCAGGGTGCAGGCGCCGCAGGTGGAGGATTAGCCTAATGAGCCATGGAGCTGGCCAATAAAATGATAAATTTTAAATTTTATGGTACACCTATAAATATTAAAAGAAGATATAAGGGCAAGCATATAAAATGCTACAAATCTGGGAACATCGTGTATGTCCATGTTAGAAGCACAATGAGACATCACATCACTCCTGTTAGAATGGCTATTACCAGACATACCAGAGCTGACATGTTTCATGGAAGTAGAGAGAGATGATAACCCTGGTACAAGTCTGTGTCAGGTTAATTAGTAAAACCGTTATGGAAAAGCATCATAAACTAGAAATAGAATTATTACATGATGTTCAAGCACCATTGCATGGAACAAGGAATATGAAATCCCAGGGAGGTGTCCACGGGATCTGCAATCAGTGTGGCAAACACCTCTGCAGTTCTTTGTTGATTTAAAAGAGTTCACACATATGATCCAGTGACATCTCATGGAAGCACGGATGGAAAATGAAAGAAATGGACAAAGTTACATTTTAATAGGAAGTTTACAAGCAGTAGAGTAAGAAATTCTGTAATTTGGACAACTTTAATGATCCTGGAGAATAATGTGCCTAGGATAATATGTCAGTAAAAGTACACTCTGCTAACCACCCAGGCAAAGAAGACACATAATATGTGATGCTACCTACGTGGGATAAAAGGCTGAAGGCACAGAGGCAGGAAATACGATGGTGAAGACCAAAGTCTGAGTGAGGGAGGAGCAGAGAATGGTGGAGCAATGTCAGAGTTCTAGTCCCACAGGATCCACACACTGAGGGATCTACTGCACAGCATGGTGACAGAGCTTAAGAGAATATTGTGAGTGGAAAATCCTAAAAGCAGGAGACAGCTGAACTCCACTAAAAACATGTGTTGAGGTATGAACGTGTCAGCAAGTCTGAGTTCATAATTCCACTCAATATGCATTCATTTTGTCCACACATATCATTGTACCTCATAGAGCTATACTCAATTCTTATTTATAAAACATTTATGAATATGAAATGGCAACGATGGCCAATCATGAAGATTCAGATCTCTGAATACTGGGGTTGTGTTTGCCAATGTTTTATGGAGATGATAAATGAAGGCAGTTGACTCAGGCTTGGCAGCTGGAACCCAGGAGGTTGGAACTGAATCATTGTTCCCACCTTGGTGATCGAGCCTCAAAACAGATCCATCATCTACTGTCTTCCAGGGTGCATTGTCAGTTACAAGTGTGGGAAATGTGTAAATGGGCTCTGTCCAAGACTCTGATATGCAGCCTGTGTGTCTCCCATCTAAAACTGATCTAAGACTCCAAATGGATTGATGACGCCAGTCAGCATAGAAATGGAGTGAAGAGCAGGGACTCTGGACACATGGTCACTGGGACTGGCTCTTCCTGCAGCTGTGGTTCAGCCTCAGGACACTGGTCATCATGCTGGAGCCACAGACACAGCTCCCCATGATGTGGACTCCAGCCCCAGAGTGCACAGCCACTGTGTGTCCCACTTTCTGCTCTGCTGAACCACAGCAGGTGCAGGGGGTCCCACAACACTGGATCAGAACCAGATCAGCTGGAAGGGCACACCCAACACTTTCCATTCAGTGATGACCTTGACTGCCGATGTCCAGCACATTTCTCTCTTGAGTTTAGGCAGGGAGCCCACAGGAGGGTCCCATGACCTAGAGGATGAGGAAGTCCCTGTAGGCTTCCCAGGTGCCTGCAGAAGCTCAGCCTGAGACACAGCTGAGCTGCAAGTACATTCCTGAGTGCTGTGACGTTCACACAGGGACCACAGACTGTTCCAGGATTAAAGGGAAATAGAAATCGAGCATAAAGTCTGCAGAAAGTGAGTGTGGATCACCCACATGTAGCGTCAAAGGTTGGTTCAGTTCAGCACACTTGCCTCTTTTGACAGGCTAGAGATACTTAAATAGCTGATTTATAAAGACCAAGAACCCTGCCTCAGCTGACCTGGTCGAAAGGGAAAACTAAAATTGTCCTAAATTCGGCAGTGCCCTGAAAGCATTGTCCTGACTCAGAGTGGACAACACTCACGTTGTACCCAAATAGACCCACATCTCTGATCCTGGAAACCACTGAACCTGAATTGGTTCATATACGACTTCTCCTGTCACATCAAACTTCTCTGTGTCAGGAATTCAGTAGCCGGGACAGAATCATAAAAGAAGAAGTCTTCCCTCAAAACTGTTACAGGAGAGGAAACCCAATCCCTACAGGAAACCGGGGCTTCATCTCCCTCTCCATCTGTGCAGGACCAGAATCCGGGTTCAGTGAATCTTGTGCGCCCCCTGGTGGAGCCGCGCGTCCCTGCAGGGAGGCTTGTGTCTGGGCTCAGCCTGAGGGCCCCTCACTGTGTCTCTGGCACAGAAATAGGTGGCCGTGTCCGCCGCTGTCAGACTGGTCATTTTCAGATCCACCGTGGTCGAAGTTCTGGAGATGGTGAATCGGCCATTCACCCAGCTCGCGTAGTATGCGCTACCACCAGTATTAATGAATCCGATGTATTCCAGCCCCTTTTCTGGAGCCTGGTGGACCCAGATCATTGCATAGCTACTGATGGAGAATCCAGAGACTCCCATGCGGGTGCAGGGCCTAAGCACTTGGGCCATCCTCCACTGCCCTCCTGGGCCACATCAGAGAGCTGGACTGGAAGAGGAGCAACTGGGACTAGAATCCGGCACTAATATGGGATGCTGGTGCTGCAGGTGGAGGATTAGCCAAGTGAGTCCTGGCTCGGGCCTTTAATTTATATTTTGAACATTTATTTATTTATTTGAAAATCAAAGTTACACACTCAGAGAGAACTAGAGGCAGAGAGAGAGAGAGAGAGAGAGCGAGAGCGAGAGCGAGAGCGAGAGAGCAATCACTTCCAATTAGTCAGAACAGCTAGAGCTTAGCGGCTTGGAAGCCAGGAGCCAGGAGCTTCTTCCAGATCCCCATGCAGGTACAAGGGACTTGGGCCGTCTTCTACCACTTTCCCTGGCTGTAGCAGAGAGCTGAATTGGAAGTAGAGCAGCTGGGACTTGAGCTGTTGCACATGTGGGATGCCAGTACTGCAGATTTGGTCTGTAACATACTATGGCCCAGCACCGCCCCCACCTTTACCTTTTCACAAGCAGGAAGGAGGGCCTGAGGTGGAGAGGGTAGTTCTTGAGCCATCACTCCAACACAGGGTGTGGGCTCCCAACAAGGGCTCAGCTCACTGCACAACAGTGCCTGCCCCTGTGTTGTGTCTGCACAAGCACAGAAATGTGATACTGGCATGAGTGATACCTCCCTTGAACACGTGCACAGTTACTGAAGGAATCACAGACAGGCTGTGCTGTGTCCAGGGGCTCTAGTCTGGTAGGAGGCACCTCCACACTCTACACCTCTGTTCCTCACACAGGACTTTCCACTCCACCTAACAGCTCCAGGAGCGATGTGCGCTCTGTACCGTCATTGGTTGTGGTTGTCCAGTTTTCCTAATGATTTTGTTAATGTGCTGTGAAAGGTTGAAATAGTGAGTTCTTCACGTATATGGTGTTAAATTCTGACTGGGTGGGATTTATGTAAGAGCAGTCTTTGAAGATACTGGCACATGAATGTGTTTCTTCCAAATTTGAAGTCGAATGTCATTGAAATAACTTTTTTTAAAAAAGCAATTCATGGCTTTTTAGGTTTTAGTGTGTGTGTGTGTGTTAAGAATTGAGTACACATCAAAACACCTGTGTGCTGGATATTAACACCAATGAAATATCAGTTATGGACCAAAAAGTGCCAGTCTGTGAACTCCCACCCCAAAAGTTCACCAATCTCATACTTTAGCTGGTGTGTGGCACATTGGGTGAAAGCCCTGGCCTGAAGCGCCGGCATCTCAAATGAGCGCCGGTCTAGTCCTAGCTGCTCCTCTTCCCATCCAGCTCTCTGCTATGGCCTGGGAAGCAGTAGAAGATGGCCCAAGTCTTTGGGCCCCTGAATCTACATGGGAGACCCCAAGAAGCTCCTGGCCCTTGCCTTCAGATCGGAACAATTTCGGCCATTGTGACCAACTGGGGAGACAACCATGCAGACAAAGAGAAATTTCAAATCAGCTGGTTTACTACCCAAACCCCCGCATATGGGATGCCTGCATCTACCATGCCATCATCACCCACCTCTAATGAGATTTTATTTTACTTTATTTTATTTTAAAGGTTTATTTATTTATTACATGAGAGAACAATTGTATTTTTGCAGGAGACATTTAGTAAACACATGGAGTTGATGCAGCTATCCTGGTGAAGAGCAGAAAATTTGTTCATTCCTGATGATGACAGAGTTGAGAGATGCAAGGATGATTTTGCTTCCACAGGAGGAGGAGCATGGCTGAGAACAGGTGCGGGCAGTCCCTGGAGGAAGGAGTCGGGGTCTCTGGACACACAGTCTCTGGGGCAGGCCCTTCATGCAGCAGGGATGCAGCTCCAGGGTTGGATCATTGGTGGGCTCACAGGGACACAGTCCAGAACCACCTGGATCTAGTGCAGACTTCACTGGGATGTCCCACCTGCTGGTCTCCCTGAGATGGAGACAAGGCCAGCAGAGTGTGGGGAACAAGACCTCTCCACACCCAGTGTTTTCCATGAGTCTGACCCCTTGCACTACCAAAGGCCACCTCTGCTTGCAAATGAGAGCAGGTTCGGGGATCCCAGGAGACGTGAGGAAGAGTAAGCAGGATTTCTAGGAGCCACAGCCTGAGCCACCCCTGAGCTGCAGGTTAATCCCTGACCTGGGGTTTGGAGCACGTGGACCTCAACCTGTGAGTTCAGGGTGAAGAAGTGAAGGGATACGAGGGCACAGCTGTAGAGAATGGACACGGGAGCCCCAGGGAACAGGACTAGGGGTCAGCTCACCCCTCAGGCCCCAGCTGTGCAGGAGGGTAGGGCATGGATGTGAAACACTGCAGCATCCATAGCCCCTGACCGGCTCTACACTGCCCCTGGGCTCTCAGCGGGCTCCCAGATGACGTCATCTGAGAATTCCACGGAGAGCTCTTCTGTGACTCGGGCTGGAAAAGCCTCCCCGGGTGCCCAGAGCTCCCTCAGGTCTCAGATGCTGGGGACCCCAGAGATGTCATTCATTCCTTCAAAACAACTCCATTATCTTCATGTGACGTCTTCCCGTGATACCAAAACTTCTGCTCAGTGATCGGTGTTAGGGACAGAATCATCCATCCAGATCGGGACGTAGGAAAGGTTTAGTGGACCACAAACCCCAATTTCCGGACGGGAGCCAGCGATTCACCTCCTAATGCATCTGGTCCTGGGTCTGAGTCTGCTCAGTGCGTCTCCTGCGCCCCCTGGTGGAGCCGCGCGTCCCTGCAGGGAGGTTTGTGTCTGGACTCAGCCTGAGGGCCCCTCATTGTGTCTCTGGCACAGAAATAAGTGGCCGTGTCCGCTGCTGTCAGACTGGTCATTAGCAGAGACACCGTGTTCTGGTTGGTGTTGCTGGAGATGGTGAATCGGCCATTCACCCAACTCGCGTAGTATGTGCTAATACTACTAGCATAAATGTATCCGATCCACTCCAGCCCATTCCCTGGAGCCTGTCGGACCCAGCACATGTGGTAGCTACTGATGATGAATCCAGAGGCTGTGCAGGTAAGTGTCAGGGATCCTCCAGGCGTGACCAGGCCTCCCCCGGACTCCTTCAGCTGCTGCTGACACTGGACACCTGCAAACACAGACGACATGGTCAGGAAGCTGTCACTCACATTCTCTGTGTCTCTCACTCACGTCCTCTCCCAGACTCAGTGCCCCGCATTCCCCATCATTACCTTTGAGCACAGCGACCAGGAGAAGCCAGCGCAGCCCAGTCTCCATGGTGAGCGTCTGTGTTGAGTGCGATCACTGAGTGGACACCTGGGAGTCCTGGGGCTGGAGCTCCTGTGCCAGAGCTGCAGGGTGAGGGCTGGGCTGGTTTTCATGGGCAGAGGGATGCCCTATTTGCATGTGCTGCCCCTATATAGCAGGCATGGGGTCAGACGCCTCAGACAGGACAGGGCCCAGGGCAGACGTGGTGTCCTAGGTTTGTAGGGTGATGGCTATGATTGGATTCAGATGATATGAATGTTTATGTTATCATAATTTTAGAAGATTGAAGGCAATGACCTTGTTTCATTCTAATATGTGTGTACCCTTAATATGCAGTGTTAGCAATATCATGTGCCTCATTTATTTAAATAAGCATTAGTTCTTTATCATCTATATGAAAGACATTGGGACAGTGATAGAGAGAGAAGGGGTGAGAGATACAGAAATGTAGAGATGGAAAGAAAAGGTGACAATGGGAGATTTCTGCCTTTGGGTTGACAGCCCCAGACATCCCATATGCCTATGACCCCTAGGAGTTAGTCTTTCTGAACCCTGGATCAAGAAACTGTGTCTGAAATTCAAATGTCGGTGGTAGGGGCTCCTTTGCTCATAGCGTCGTCTACAGTTTCCCATGATGCATTATGAGGAAAAGTGTGGGAAGCCGTGAGGCTGGGCCCAGTCAGTTCTGTGATGGGAACACGGGTGTCCCTAGTGGGGACTTAGCCAATTTTGACCAAATGCCTGTCGCCCACTTTTAAACAGATGAAGGACTGCAAGTGCATTTTTTAATGTTAACTATGTTTTGTTTCCTTATTCATCCATTGCCTTAAAGTTTAAAAACTATTTAAACTGTTTAAAACTGTTCCTGAACACAGAACACTGTACATGGTAGTGGGGTATAGAGTGCTCCTGGAATGTGCATGGTAGAAATGGGCACAGATCAACTCAGTGTCATGCGCATTTCCACCTCCTTTTCCATCAATCTGAGTTTGGCAGCCTGGAGACCTCAGTTCTCGTTATTTGTGGAACCTGTCGTGTGTTGTGGTGAACTCAGTCAGCCCACTGTGGTGTGGGCAGAATTATTCCTTCTTGTGGGTGGTGCTTTGTGCCCTGGTATCAGCCATCCCCTGTTCCCCCCTCTTCCCTGTTCTGTAACCATGACTCTGAGTTGAGGTCAAGCACTGGGTAGAAGTCTCTGTGTCACAATTGAGCTGCCATTCTGTGTTCAGGTAATGCAGCTTTGTTCCCAATAGTTCAGTCTACAATAAAGCAAGTGTGCATAGAAGAGTGAATGGATTCTTTCACATTTGGACATAGAATATTATTCAGCATTAAGAAGGAGGTCATTCTGTCAATAGGAAACATGGGTCTGCCTGGAACAAAATATGCTAACAGAAATAATCCCGGTACATGTAGACACATAGTATGTGACATTAGTTATATATGCAGTCCACAAGATTGAACTCACAGAGGTAGGCAGTGCAATGTTGATCACTGTCTACCATGACCCAAGTGTTTGTCCCCTTCCAACCCTGTAGGAAACTGGAGGAAGTTCCAGGCTCCTGGTTTCTGGCTGAGCCATCTTCAGTCTTAGCAGCCATTCAGACGGAAATCTGTGGAAGGAAGATTCTCCCTCCATCTGTTGGTCTCTTCCTCTCTTGCTATAACACTGACTTTAAAATAAAATAAATAGATACTTAAAATAAATTGAAGATTAATTATACATATGATTAGGAGCCTGTTTCTTAATGTTGAATGATCTCAAGCAATTGAAACCCAAGGGAAGAAATCAATTGTTTAAATGCAGTGACTGATAAGGTGGTGACTGGAGCAGCCCTGGAGTGAGCCTGAGGGATTCCTGCCTCCCGTGTCAGGATGCTTAGAGCTGCGTCCTAGTTTGGTTCCAGTTTCAGAGTCCTGCCTAAGCACACCCTGGGAGGCCGTAGGTGAGGTTCCAAGTAGTCCCATGCGGACACATGGAAGAATTCCAAGAACCAGGCTGTTGCCTCATCCAGCTAAAGCTTTTGTAGCCATTAGGGAAGTGACCCAGGAATTAGAAGATCACTGTCAATCTCCGTCTCTTTGTGGTTTTGGACAAATACATACAGACAAATTTTTAAATAAAATGATAAATTTTAAAATTATATCATTTCTATAAATTATTAAAAGAAGATAAATAGACAGATATATAAAATGTTATCAGTCTGGGACCATATGTATGTCCATGTTAGAAGCATGAGACATCCCATCGCTCCTGTTAGAATGGCTATTACCAGACATACCAGAGCTGACATGTTTTATGGAGGTAGAGAGAGATGATAACCCTGGTACAAGTCTGTGTCAGGTTAATTAGTAAAACCGTTATGGAAAAGCATCAAAAACTGAGAAATAGAATTATTACATGATGTTCAAGCACCATTGCATGGTACAATGAATATGAAATCCCAGGGAGGTGTCCACGGGATCTGCAATCAGTATGGCAAACACCTCTGCAGTTCCTTGTTCGTTTAAAGCACCGCAAATCAAAAGAGTTCATACGTGTGATCCAGTGACATCTCATGAAAGCAAGAATGGAAAATGAAAGAAATGGACAAAGTTACATTTTAATAGGAAGTTTACAAGCAGTAGAGTAAGAAATTCTGTAATTTTGGACAACTTGGATGTTCCTGGAGAATAATGTGCCTAGGATAATATGTCAGTAAAAGTACACTCTGCTAACAATCCAGGCCAGGAAGACACATAATATGTGATGCTACCTACGTGGGATAAAAGGCTGAACTCACAGAGGCAGGAAGTACAATGGTGAAGACCAAAGTCTGAGCGAGGGAGGAGCAGAGGTGATGGTGGAGCAAGGTCAGAGTTCCAGTCCCACAGGATCCACACACTGAGGGATCTACTGTACAGCGTGGTGAAAGAGGTTAAGAGAATATTGTGTTTGGAAATCTCCTAAGAGCAGGAGACAGCTGAACTCCACCAAAAACATGTGTTGAGGTATGAACGTGTCAGCAAGTCTGAGTTCATAATTCCACTCAATATGCATTCATTTTGTCCACACATATCATTGTACCTCATAGAGCTATACTCAATTCTTATTTATAAAACATTTATGAATATGAAATGGCAACGATGGCCAATCATGAAGATTCAGATCTCTGAATACTGGGGTTGTGTTTGCCAATGTTTTATGGAGATGATAAATGAAGGCAGTTGACTCAGGCTTGGCAGCTGGAACCCAGGAGGTTGGAACTGAATCATTGTTCCCACCTTGGTGATCGAGCCTCATAACAGATCCATCATCTACTGTCTTCCAGGGTGCATTGTCAGTACAAGTATGGGAAAGTGTGTAAATAGGCTCCATCCAGCACTGTGATATGCAGCATGGATGTCTCCCTCTCTAAATAGATGAAAGACTAAAGTGGAGTGATAACTCCAGTCAGCATGACATGGAGTGAAGAGCAGGGACACTGGACACATGGTCTAAGACTGGCTCTTCCTGCAGCTGTGATTCAGCCTCAGGACACTGGTCATCATGCTGGAGCCACAGACACAGCTCCCCCTGATGTGGACTCCAGCCCCAGAGTGCACAGCCACTGTGTGTCCCACTTTCTGCTCTCCCTCAACCACAGCAGTTGCAGGGGTCCCACGACACTGGGGCAGAACCAGATCAGCTGGAAGTGCACATCCAACACTTTCCATTCAGTTATGACCTTGACTGCTGATGTCCAGTGCATTTCTCTCTTGAGTTCAGGTAGGGACCCACAGGAGGGTACCAGGACCTAGAGGATGAGGAAGTCCCTGTAGGCTTCCCAGGTGCTTGCAGAAGCTCAGCCTGAGACACAGCTGAGCTGCAGTACATTCCTGAGTGCTGTGATGTTCACACAGGGACCACAGACTTCCAGGATTAAAGGGAAATGCAGGTTGGGTTAAAGTCTGCAGAAAGTGAGTGTGGATCACCCACATGTAGAGTCAAAAGTTGGTTCAGTGCACACTTGCTGGTTGTGGCAGGAGAGGGATGAGTGGAATAGTTGCTGTTTAACAGATCAACGGCCCTGTCTCAGCTGTCCCTGGTTATACAGGGAAAACTGAAACTGTCCAAAGCTTTCAGTGCCCTGAGGGTGCTGTCGTGAGTCAGGTTGGAAGAGACTCAATAG
The DNA here is from genome assembly GCF_051225735.1 of Oryctolagus cuniculus. Classification (NCBI taxonomy): domain Eukaryota; kingdom Metazoa; phylum Chordata; class Mammalia; order Lagomorpha; family Leporidae; genus Oryctolagus; species Oryctolagus cuniculus. The sequence continues at coordinate 52,761,418 of NC_142886.1, forward strand.
TCCTCAATATTCCCACATCTCTGACCCTTGTGAGCACAGTCGCTGTCCATGAACCAAATTGTTCATTTAGGACTTCTTCCTTTTACATCAAACTTTCTCTCCGTCATTGAAGTTGGGAGGGACAGATCAAAAAGTAGAATTCTTCCCTCAAAACTGTTACAGGAGAGCAAACCCCAGTTCCCTGATAGGAAACCAGGGCTTCATCTCCCTCTGCGCCTGCGCATGACCAAAATCTGCGCTCAGTGAGTCTTGTGCGCCCCCTGGTGGAGCCGCGCGCCCCTCAGGGAGGTTTGTGTCTGGGCTCAGTCTGAGGGCCCCTTACTGTGTCTCTGGCACAGAAATAGGTGGCCGTGTCCGCCGCTGTCAGACTGGTCATTTTCAGATCCACCGTGCTCGAGGTTTTGGAGATGGTGAATCGACCATTCACCCAGCTCGCGTAGTATGCGCTACCACCAGTACTAATCCATCCTATGTATTCCAGCCCCTTCCTTGGAGCCCTGCGGACCGAGCCCATGTTGTAGCTACTGAGGGAGAATCAAGAGACTGTGCAGGTGAGTGTCAGGGATCCTCCAGGCGTGATCAGGCCTCCCCCGGACTCCTTCAGCTGCTGCTGACACTGGACACCTGCAAACACAGACGACATGGTCAGGAAGCTGTCACTCACACTCTCTGTGTCTCTCACTCACGTCCTCTCCCAGACTCAGTGCCCCGCATTCTCCATCATTACCTTTGAGCACAGCGACCAGGAGAAGCCAGCGCAGCCCAGTCTCCATGGTGAGCGTCTGTGTTGAGTGCGATCACTGAGTGGACACCTGGGAGTCCTGGGGCTGGAGCTCCTGTGCCAGAGCTGCAGGGTGAGGGCTGGGCTGGTTTTCATGGGCAGAGGGATGCCCTATTTGCATGTGCTGCCCCTATATAGCAGGCATGGGGTCAGACGCCTCAGACAGGACAGGGCCCAGGGCAGACGTGGTACCTGGGTGTGTAGGGTGATGGCTATGATACGATTCAGATAATATGAATTTTTATGTTATCATAATTTTAAAAGTTGAAGGCAATGACCTTGTTTCATTCTAATATGTGTGTACCCTTAATATCTAGTGTTAGCAGTGTCATGTCATTCATTTATTTAAATAACCATTGGTTCCTTATCATCTGTATGATAGACATTGGTACAGTGATAGAGAGAGAAGGGGTGAGAGAGACAGAAATGTAGAGATGGACAGAAAAGGTGACAATGGGAGATTTCTGCCTTTGGGTTGACAGTCCCAGACATCCCAAATGCCCATCACCCCTAGGAGTTAGTCTTTCTGAACCCTGAAGCAAGAAACTGTGTCTGTAATTCCAACTTTGGTGGTAGGGGCTCCTTTGCTTGTAGCATCATCTATAGTTTCTGATTATGAATTATCAGGAAAAAGTGTGGGAAGCCGTGAGGCTGGGCTCAGTCAGTTCTCTGATGGGAAATCAGGTGTCCCAATGGGGACTTATCCAATTTTGTCCTAATGCCTGTCGCCCACTTTAAAACAGATGAGACTGCAAGTACATTTTTAAGGTTAACTATGTTTTGTTTCCTTATTCATCCATTACCTTATTTTAAAACTGTTCCTGAACACAGAACACTGTACATGGTAGTGGGGTGTAGTGTGCTCCTGGAATGTGCATGGTAGAAATGGGCACAGATGAACTCAGTGTCATGCACATTTCCACCTCCTTTCCATCACTCTGTTGGGAGGCCTGGAGACCTCAGTTCTCGTTATTTGTGGAACCTGTCGTGGGTTGTGGTGAACTGAGTCAGCCCACTGTGGTGTGGGCAGAATTATTCCTTCCTGTGAGTGGTGCTTTGTGCCCTGGTATCAGCTGCCCTGTGTTCCCCCCCTTCCCTGTTCTGTAACCATGACTCTGAGTTCAGGTCCAGCACTGGATATGAAGTCACTGAGTCACAATTCACCCACAGTCCTGGGTTCAGCTATGCAGCTTTTTTCACACTAGTTCAGTCTACAAAAAAGCAAGTGTGCATAAAACAGTGAATTGATCCTTTCCCATTTGGATATGGAATATTATTCAGTATTAAGAATGAGGTTTTTCTGTCATTAGGAAATGTGGGTCTGCCTGGAGCATACATACTAAAAGAAATAATGCAGGTACATGTGGACACATAGTATGTGAAATTAGTTGTATATGCAGTCCACAAGCTTGAACTCACACAGGTAGGAAGTGCAATGGTGATCACTGTCTACCATGACTCAAGTGTTTGTCCCCTTCTAGCCCCTTGTGAAGCTGGAGGAAATTCCAGGCTCCTGGTTTCTGGCTGAGCCATCTTCAGTCTTAGCAGCCATTCAGGAAGTGAACCATTGGACGGAATCTTCTCTCTCCATCTGTTGGTCTCGTCATCTCTTGCTATAACACTGACTTTAAAATAAAATAGATACTGAAATTTATATGCATTAAATAAAAGTTTTAAAAAAATAAAATAGATACTTAAAATAAATTGAAGATTAATTATACATATGATTAGGAGCCTTTTTCCTAATGTTGAAAGATCTCAAGCAACTGAATCACAAGGGAAGAAATCAATTGTGTACATGCAGTGATGATAAGGTGGTGACAGGAGCAGCACTGGAGTGAGCCTGAGGGATTCCTGCCTCCCGTATCAGGATGATTAGTGCTGTGTCCTAGGTTGTTCCTGTTTCAGATTCCTGCCTAAGCACACCCTGGGAGGCCATAGGTGAGGTTCCAAGCAGTCCCACGTGGGAGCCCTGGACAGAATTCCAAGCACCTGGCTGTTGCCTGACCATATGAATCTTTTGTACAAATGACCCAGGAGTTAGAAGATCACTGTCAGTCTCCATCTCTTTGTGGTTTTGGACAAATACATACAGACAAATTTTTAAATAAAATGATAAATTTTTATGACAGGCAGAGTGGACAATGACAGAGAGAGACAGAGAGAAATGTCTTCCTTTACCATTGGTTCACCCTCCAATGGCCGCTGTAGCTGGCGCACCGAGCTGATCCGAAGCCAGGAGCCAGGTGCTTCTCCTGGTCTCCCAAGCGGATGCAGGGCCCAAGCACTTGGGCCATCCTCCAGTGCACTCCCGGGACACAGAAGAGAGCTGGCCTGGAAGAGGAGCAACTGGGACAGAATACAGCGCCCGACCTGAACTAGAACCCAGGGTGCAGATGCCGCAGGTGGAGGATTAGCCTAGTGAGCCGCGGCGCCGGCCAATGAAATGATGAATTTTAAAATTTATGTTACATCTATAAATTTTAAAAGAAGATATAAAGGCAAACATATAACACGCTACAAATCTAGGACCATCATGTATGTCCATGTTAGAAGCACAATGAGACATCCCATCGCTCCTGTTAGAATGGCTATTACCAGACATACTAGAGCTGATATGTTTTATAGGTAGAGAGAGATGATAACCCTGGTACAAGTCTGTGTCAGGTTAATTAGTAAAACCATAATGGAAAAGCATCAAAAACTAGAAATAGAATTATTACATGATGTTCAATCACCATTGCATGGACAATGAATATGAAATCCCAGGGAGGTGTCCATGGGATCTGCAGTCAGTGTGGCAAACACCTCTGCAGTTGCTTGTTCATTTAAGGCACCATAATTCAAAAGAGTTCACACATATGATCCAGTAACATCTCATGGAAGAAGGAATGGAAAATGAAGAAATGGACAAAGTTTCATTTTAAAAGGAAGCTTATATGCAGTACAGAGTAAGAAATTCTGTAATTTTGGACAACTTTATGTTCCTGGAGAAAAATGTGCCTAGGATAATATGTCAGTAAAAGTACACTCTGCTAACCATCCAGGCCAGGGAGACAAATGATATGTGATGCTACCTACGTGGGATAAAAGGATGAACAATAGCCAATCATGAAGATTCAGATCTCTGAATACTGGTGTTGTGTTGGCCATGTTTTATGGAGATGATAAATAAAGGCAGTGTACTCAAGGCTTGGAAGCTGGAACCCAGGAGCTTGGAACTGCATCAGTGTTCCCACCTTGGTGATGGGGCCTCATAACACATCCATCATCTACTGTCTTCCAGGGTGCATTGTCAGTACAAGTGTGGGAAATGTGTAAATGGGCTCTGTTCATCACTCTGATATGCAGCCTGGGTGTCTCTCTCTCTCTAATACTTATGAAAGACTCCAAATGGATTGATGACCCCAGTCAGCATAGACATGGAGTGAAGAGCAGGGACACTGGACACATGGTCTCTGGGACTGGCTCTTCCTTCAGCTGTGATTCAGCCTCAGGACACTGATCATCATGCTGGAGCCACAGTCACAGCTCCCCGTGATATGGACTCCAGCCCCAGAGTGCACAGCCTCTGTGTGTCCCACTTTCTGCTCTCCCTGAACCACAGTAGGTGCAGGGGTCCCACAACACTGGAGCAGAACCAGATCAGCTGGAAGGGCACACTCAACACTTTCCATTCAGTGATGACCTTGACTGCTGATGTCCAGGGCATTTCCCTCCTGAGTTCAGGCAGGGAGCCCACAGGAGGGTCCCAGGACCTAGAGGATGAGGAAGTCCCTGTAGGCTTCCCAGGCGCTTGCAGAAGCTCAGCCTGAGACACAGCTGAGCTGCAAGTACATTCCTGAGTGCTGTGACGTTCACACAGGGAGCACAGACTGTTCCAGGATTAAAGGGAAAATGGAGTTGTGGGAACAATCTGTAAAAAGTGAATGCAGGACATCCACAGTTTAGAATAAGACGGTTGATTCAGTTCAGCTCAGAGGCTGCTCTGACAAGAGGTAGGGACGACTTATAAAATTGAGGTAGCAAATCAAGACTCTGGCTCGTGTCTGTCTGGATTTGAAGGGAAAACTAAAATTTTCCTAAAGTCGGCAGTGCCCTGAGAACGCTGTCCTGAGTCAGACTGGACAACACTCACGAGGTCCCCAGATAGTCCTGCATCTCTGATCCTGGTGACCACTGTCATCGTTCATGAACCTGAATGTGTCCATTTAGGACTTCTTCCTGTCACATCAAGCTTCTCTACGTCAGTGGCGTCAGTGTAAGGGACAGAATCATGAAGTAGAAGTCTTCCCTCAAAACTGTAGGAGAGGAAACCCAAATCCCTGACAGGAAACCAGGGCTTCATCTCCCTCTGTGCCTGAGCAGGACAAGGATCTGGACTCAGTGCGTCTTGTGCGCCCCCTGGTGGAGCCGCACTCCCCTGCAGATAGGTTCGCTTCTGGGCTCTGACTGAGGGCCCCTCACTCTGCTTCCTGCGCAGAAATACGTGGCCGTGTCCCTGGCTGACAGACTGTTCATGAGCAGAGACACCATGTTCTGGGTGTTATCGCTGGAGATGATGATTCAGCCATTCACCCAGCTCGCATAGTCTGTGCTACCACCACTCCAAATGAATCCGATCCACTCCAGCCCCTTCCCTGGAGCCTGGCGGACCCAGCTCATGTTGTAGCTGCTGAGGGAGAATCCAGAGACTTTGCAGAAGAGTTTTAATATCCCCCAGGCTTGACCAGGCCTCCCCCGGACTCCTCCAGCTGCTCCTGACACTGGACACCTGCAAACACAGACGTCCTGGTCAGGACACTGTCACTCACACTCTCTGTGTCTCTCACTCACGTCCTCTCCCACACTCAGTGCCCCACGTTCCCCATCATTACCTTTGAGCACAGCGACCAGGACAAGCCAGCGCAGCCCAGTCTCCATGGTGAGCGTCTGTGTTGAGTGCGATCACTGAGTGGACACCTGGGAGTCCTGGGGCTGGAGCTCCTGTGCCAGAGCTGCAGGGTGAGGGCTGGGCTGGTTTTCATGGGCAGAGGGAGGCCCTATTTGCATGTGCTGCCCCTATATAGCAGGCATGGGGTCAGACGCCTCAGACAGGACTGTGCCCAGACTGATGAGAGTGTCCCGAGGCAGTCTGTCAGTGCACACTTATGGGACGCGTGATGAATTGTGTGCTCTTATTGCACACTGAACCCTGTCTTGGTCCTTTTATGTGAATGGACCTACAACATGTTTTCATTGGTTCCCTTAGCTCTTGGTCCATTCAACATTACAGGAGAAATCATCAGTACAGTTTGGATGTGTCCCCAGCTCCAGTGTGGTAAGAGGAATCCCCAGCACCTTGATCCGTGCCCCTCACCACAGGACTCAGCTCTGCCCCAGTCCACACTCAGCACTCACTGGGGCTTCCTGGTGAGGTCTGCAGAACTCCCTGCCAGCAGCAGAACAAGGAGCACTTTTGCTGGATTCCATTTTTGACAGAGAGATGCACAGGGGACCAGGTTCCACGCAGGTGCATCTGAGTGTGGTGTTCCACGTGCCAGTGTCTGTCTGTCTGCTCTTCACAACTTCTCAGCTGGTAAATTTTGCTTCTATGGGCAATGCTGTTGAGCTGTGACAGATAACTTAAGTTATTGAAGGGTCTTTTTTTGTGGACAGGCAGAGTTAGAGAGAGAGAGAGACAGACAGACAGAGAGAAAGGTCTTCCTTCCATTGGTTTATCCCCCAAATGGCCACCTCCACTGGTGGGCCATGGCCGGCGCGCTGTGCCAATTCGAAGCTGGAAGCCAGGTGCTTCTTCCTGGTCTCCCATGAGGGTGCAGGGCCCAAGCACTTGGGCCATCCTCCTCTGCCTTCCCGGGCCACAGCAGAGAGCTGGACTGGAAGAGGGGCAACCGGGACAGAATCCGACGCTATAACTGGGACAAGAACCCAGAGTGCAGGCGCCACAGGTGGAGGATAGACCTAGTGAGCCACGGCGCTGGCCTGAAGGATCTTTATAAGGGTTGTATTCCCTTCAAAGGAGGCAGAACCTTCATGGACTTGTCCCTCCTTAGTGCCCCTTTCAATGGGATCACTGGGTGGTGAAGTCCCTACATGCATGATGGAAGGCTCCATTCATCAAGTATGGAGGGTAAGTTCCACCTAACATGCAGCCTTCACCTGCTCAGTTGGAGAGACCACACACGCACACCAAGCAGTGCTGGCTCTGCTCACGGCTCTGCAGGGACAGCATCCTCAGCCTCAATACCCCAGACCCTGCTCCTCTGTGTCCACTGTGTAAGAAAGTGATTCACCTGCAGGAGGAAACCATTATGACCAATGTCCTGGTGGAATCCTGTAGAAAATGTAAGCGAGCAGAGTCCACCCCAGACACTGTGCCAGCACTGATCCCCCAAGACACAGAAGTCTGCATCTTCAGGGGATGGCTCCACCCCCAAAGCTGAGGACTGGGGAGGAGAACCATGGCACGTGGGGAAGTGACAGTCGGGGACAGGGTCCAGCAGCAGAGGGAGAGGACCTGGTGGAGGGATGGGCTCTGCTGTGCATGAGGGTAAGGACAGGGGGAAGGGCCACACAGCTGGAGCCCCAGTGCCTGCAGGAGAGCACTGAGTCAGGAGGTCTGATCAGGTCTCCTTGCCCCCTTGCATCCCCCACACTGACCACCACTGAGTAAAACTTGCACAGGTGCCTGCGAGACATTGAATGACATCATCTCTGGGGAGTGCATCCAGTGACGACTCCCACCATGAGTGGATTCAGTATCAGGGCCTCATGGAGGAAGCTGAGGTCTCCAGTGCCCCTAACAGGACCACACAGAATGCTGGGAGCAGCCTGTGGGGGTGGATGTGGTTTGTCCTCACACCATCAGTGCTGAGCATGGTCCCAACGTAACAGCACTGGCAGGGGGCGCACGGTCTGGATGTTTACAGAAATAGATTGTTCAATTCTGGGGAATCTGCTATTAGGAGATCACAGTAGATCTCCTGGGTCCCCAGCTTCAGCACAGAGCACAGTGCTGCTGGAGTCAGCCCTGGTCTCGTCTGACGTCCTCTGTGGGGATGGGGTCCCTCCCATCCGTGTTCACAATATTAGGATGCCTGATGGCACAACATTCTCACTGTCTGATCCTGGACTTCCAGCCTCTACAGCTGTGAGCTCAAGAAACCTTTTTGCTCCGTACACCTCCCTATGGGGTACTGCATGATGGATGGTTTTGCCCTGATGGCTAGTGATCTGGAACATTTTTTCATGTGTCTGTTGGCCATTTGGTCTTCCTCTTTTGAAAAATGTCTGCGTTATTGGCCCATCTCTTAACTCAGTTGTTTTTGTTGTTTGGGATTTCTTAATCTCTTTGTAGATTCTGGTTATTAATCCCTATCAGTGGCATAGCTTCAAATATTTTGCACATTCTCTCAGATACCTCTCAATTTCCTGGGTGTTTCTTTTGCCATACAGAGACTTCTCAATTTGATATAATCCCATTTATTAATTTTGTCTTTGACTGCCTATGTCTCAGGTCTTTTCCAAAAATTCTATTCCTGTGCCAGTGTCTTGCAGGGTTTCCTAAATGTTCTCTAATAACTGGATGGTGTATGGTCATAGATTAAATCTTTAATCTATCTTGCGTGGATTTTCATGTAAGGCGTAAGATAGGGGTCTTGCTTCCTACTTCCATAATATATAATAATTTAAAAAGTGAAAAAGAATCTGAAGATTCCCTGTAAATTGGAATGACGTAGTCATGGATTTGAGGGAATGACCTTGTTAAAATAGCTAAGCTACAATGTGATTTGCAGATTCAATGCATTTCCTGTGAGACAGCCTGACATTCTTCACAGGACCAGGAAGCAACTTCAAGAATTATCATGAAAAAATAGAGTTCATGATGGCTGAATGGTCTTGAGGAAAAATAGCAAAGCAGGAGGTGTCATCACATCTGAGCTGAAATTAAGCCTGGTGCTGGGATAACATAGACACCCAGAGCCCTGGGACAGAACAGAACCTAGAAATAAGGAACACATTCTGAGAATGTGAGTTCTGAGAATGCATGGTGAAAAAAGCCCAGGATGGGGATGGGTTTGCTGTCATTACCTGGGGTTGGGGACACTTGAATGCACCTGAAAATAATTCAGTTATGTGGTCATCTCACACCAGATTAGAACAGAGTGAACTTGAGGAATGCCTTGCAGGCAAGACCTGAGACAGTACAGTTCTAGAAGAAAACACTGGACAAATGCAAGCTGACATTGGTTTGGGCAATGATATTTTGATAATCTCCAATGTACAGGCAACTGAGCAAAAATAGGCAAAAGATAATGGACCCAACTGCAGAGCTCCTGTGTAACAAAGGGAGTGATCGAAGAACCAAAGACAACCACAGTTGGGAGAAAGCATTTTCAGATCACACATGGGTTGTCCAACATTTGGCCCCACAGGTTAAGCTGCCCTCCCTATGCAGCATCACTCAGCAGCATGGGTTCAGACCCTGCTTGCTGCACTTCAAATCCAGCTCCCTGCTCATGGACCAGGGAATTCTGTCAATGATGACTCAAGTGTGTGTCCCCTTCGAGCCTTGTGGGAAACTGGAGGAAGTTCCAGGCTCCTGGCTACAGTCTTGCCCTTCCCCAGCCTTTGCAGCCATTCAGGAAGGAAACCAGTGGATGGAAGCTTCTCTCTCCCTCTGTTGGTCTCTTCCTCTCTTGCCATAACACTGCCTTTCAAATCAAATAGATAGATTTTTAAAATAAATGAAAGATAACTATATATATGGTTAGGAGCCTAGATCCAAATGTTGAATGAACTCATGGAACTGAATCACAGGGGAAGCAATCAATTGTTCAAATGCAGTGACTGACAACGTGGGTGACAGGAGCAGCATTGAAGTTAGCCTGTGGGATTCCTGCTCCCGCATCAGGATGCTTAGGTTTATGTCCCAGTTTAGGTCGCAATTTCAGACTCCTCCAATGTGCACTCTGGGAGGCAGTACGAGAAGTCTGAGTTAATCCCATGTGTGAGACCTGGACTGAATTCCATGCACCTGGCTATGGTCTTACCAAATGCCAGCTTTTATGGGCATCTGGGAAGTGCTCCAGGATTCAGTAGATCACTGTTGTCAGTCTCTGTCTCTTTTTCTTTTTGGACAAATACAAGTTTTAAAAAAGGTGAAAGTATATCTGTAATTTTTTAAAGAAAATATGTAAAGGCAAATGTACAAGAATGCTTTAAATCTGGGATCATCATGCACGTACATGTTGGAGAAACAATGAGATATCCCATCCCTTTGTTAGACTTTGTATTATCAGACATACCAGAGCTGACATGTGTTGTGCAGGAAGAGAGAGAAGATAACCTGGTAAAGGCTGGAGTCAGGTAAATTAGGAAAGCTTTCATGGAGAACATCAGAAGCTGAGAAATACAATTATCACAGGATCCTCCAACACCATTCCTGGTAGAAGGAATATGAAATCCCAGGGAGGAGACCACGGGATGTGCAGTCACTGTGGCAAACATCTCTGCAGTCCCATGTTCAATTAAAGCAGCGTCATTCTCAAGAGGTCACACATATAATCCAGTGAAATTGGCGTTGAAGAAGGATGGATAATGGGACAAATAGACATAGTTATATTTTAACATGAAGTTTATAAGGCAGTAAAGAGGAGGAAATTCTGATGTCTTGGATAACTTGGATAATGCTGAGAATAATGCCTAAGGATAATGTGTCAGTCAATGTACAGATTACCATCTAGTCAAGAAGACACATAATTAGTGATGCTACCTATGTGGGATAAAAGGATGAACTCACAGAGGCAGGAAGTATGATGGTGAAGACCAAAGTCTGAGCGAGGGAGGAACAGAGGAGACGCTGTAGTAGGATCAGAGTTCCAGTCCCACAGGATCCACACACTGAGGGATCTGCTGTACAGCATTGTGACAGCAGTGAAGGGAATATGTGTCTACTGATTTCCAAAACAGGAGACCACTGACATTCGACCATGGGAACATGTGGATTTTGTGATGAGCATGTAACTAAGAATGACTTCATAATTCCATCAATTTGATACAGTCATTTTGAACACATATGCAGGTCGGGTTAAAGTCTGCAGAAAATGAGTGTGGATCACCCACATGTAAAGTCAAAGGTTGGTTCAGTGCACACTTGCTGGTTGTGGCAGGAGAGGGATGAGTGGAATAGTTGCAGTTTAACAGATCAACGGCCCTGTCTCAGCTGTCCCTGTTTGTGCAGGGAAAACTGAAACTGTCCAAAGCTTTCAGTGCCCTGAGGGTGCTGTCGGGAGTCAAGGTGGAAGAGACTCAATAGTGTCCTCAATATTCCCACATCTCTGACCCTGGTGAGCACAGTCGCTGTCCATGAACCAAATTGTTCATTTAGGACTTCTTCCTTTTACATCAGACTTTCTCTCCGTCATTGAAGTTGGGAGGGACATAATCATATAAGTAGAATTCTTCCCTCAAAACTTTTACAGGAGAGGAAAGCCCAGTTCCCTGACAGGAAACCAGGGCTTCATCTCCCTCTGCGCCTGTGCAGGACCAGAATCTGGGCTCAGTGCGTCTCGTGCGCCCCCTGGTGGAGCCGCGCGCTCCTGCAGGGAGGTTTGTGTCTGGGCTCAGTGTGAGGGCCCCTCACTGTGTCTCTGGCACAGAAATAGGTGGCCGTGTCCGAGGCTGTCAGACTGGTCATTTTCAGATCCACCGTGCTCGAGGTTTTGGAGATGGTGAATCGGCCTTTCGCCCAGCTCTTGTAGTAGGCGCTACCACCATAACTAATGTATCTTATCCATTCGAGCCCCTTCCCTGGAGCCTGGCGGACCCAGCTCATATAGTAGCTACTGATGTCGGATCCGGAGGCTGTGCAGGTGAGTGTCAGGATTCCTCCAGGCGTGACCAGGCGACCCCCGGACTCCTTCAGCTGCTGCTGACACTGGGCAACTGCAAACACAGACGACATGGTCAGGAAGCTGTCACTCACACTCTCTGTGTCTCTCACTCACGTCCTCTCCCAGACTCAGTGCCCCGCATTCTCCATCATTACCTTTGAGCACAGCGACCAGGAGAAGGCAGCGCAGCCCAGTCTCCATGGTGAGCGTCTGTGTTGAGTGCGATCACTGAGTGGACACCTGGGAGTGCTGGGGCTGGAGCTCCTGTGCCAGAGCTGCAGGGTGAGGGCTGGGCAGGTTTTCATGGGCAGAGGGAGGCCCTATTTGCATGAACTGCCCCTAGATAGCAGGCATGGGGTCAGACGCCTCAGAGAGGACAGGGCCCAGGGCAGACGTGGTGACCTGGGTGTGTAGGGTGATGGCTATGATACGATTCAGATATTGTGAATTTTTATGTTATCATTATTTTAAAAAGTTGAAGGCAATGACTTTGTTTCGTTGCAATATGCGTGTACCTTTAATATCCAGTGTTAGCAATATCATGTCCTTCATTTATTTAAATAACCATTAGTTCCTTATCATCTATATGAAAGACTTTGGACAGTGATAGAGAGAGAAGGGGTGAGAGATACAGAAATGTAGAGATGGAAAGAAAAGGTGACAATGGGCGATTTCTGCTTTTGGGTTGACAGCCCCAGACATCCCAAATACCTATGACCCCTAGGAGTTAGTCTTTCTGAACCCTGGATCCAGAAACTGTGTCTGTAATTCCAACATCAGGGGTAGGGTCTCCTTTGTTTGTAGCGTCATCTACAGTTTCCCATGATGCATTATGAGGGAAAAGTGTGGGAAGCTGTGAGGCTGGGCTCAGTCAGTTCTCTAATGCGCCCCCTGGTGGGTACCTAGCCAATTTTGTCCTAATGCCTGTTGCCCACTTTTAAACAGATGAAGGACTGCAAGTGGATTTTTTAAGGTTAACTATGTTTTGTTTCCTTATTCCTCTATTGCTTTAGTTTAAAACTGTTCCTGAACACAGAACACTGTACATGGTAGTGGGGTGTAGTGTGCTATTGGAATGTGCATGGTAGAAATGGGCACAGATGAACTCAGTGTCATGCACATTTCCACCTCCTTTCCCATCACTCTGTTGGGAGGCCTGGAGGCCTCAGTTCTAGTTATTAGTGGAACTTGTCGTGTGTTGTGGTGAACTGAGTCAGCCCACTGTGGTGTGGGCAGAATTATTCCTTCCTGTGACTGGTGCTTTGTGCCCTGGTATCAGCCGCCCTGTTCCCCCCTCTTCCCTGACTGTAACCATGACTCTGAGATCAGGTCAAGCAGTGAGTATGAAGTCACTGTGTCACAATTCATCTGCAGTCCTGCGTTCAGCTAATGCAGCCTTATTCACGATAGTTCAGTCTACAAAGAACAAGTGTGCAAAAACAGTGAATGGATTCTTTCACATTTGGACTTGGAATATTATTCAGCATTAAGAAGGAGAATGTTCTGTCATTCGGAAACATGGGTCAGCATGGAGCATACATACTAAAAGAAATAATCCAGGTAGATATGGACACACAGTATGTGACATTAGTTTTATATGCAGCTCGCAAGTTGAACTCACAGAGGTAGGCAGTGCAATGGTGATCCCTGTGTACCCTGACCCAAGTGTTTGTCCCCTTCCAGCCATGTGGGAAACTGGAGGAAGTTCCAGGCTCCTGGTTTCTGGCTGAGCCATCCCCAGTCTTAGCAGCCATTCAGGACGGAAACCTGTGGAAGGAAGATTCTCTCTCCATCTGTTGGTCTCTTCTTCTCTTGCTATAATACTGACTTTAAAATAAAATAAATACATACCTAAAATAAATTGAAGATTAATTATACATATGATTAGGAGCCTGTTTCTTAATGTTGAATGATCTCAAGCAACTGAATCCCAAGAAAATCAATCAATTCCTTAAATGCAGTGATGAAAGGTGGTGACAGGAGCAGCACTGGAGTGAGCCTGTGGGATTCCTGCCTCCCGTGTCAGGATGCTGAGTGCTGTGTCCTAGTTTGGTTCCAGTGTCAGATTCCTGCCTAAGCCCCTCTGGGAGGCAGTAGGTGAAGTTCCAAGTACTGCCATGTGGACACCTGGACAGAATTCCAAGCACCTGGCTCTCACCTGACACAGCTGAAGCTTTTGTAGCCATTGGGGAAGTGACCCAGGAGTTAGAAGATCACTGTCTGTCTCAGTCTCTCTGTGGTTTTGGACAAATTCATAAAGAAAAATTTTTAAATAAAATGGTAAATTTTTTGACAGGCAGAGTGGACAGTGACAGAGAGAGAGACAGAGAGAAATGTCTTCCTTTACCGTTGGTTCACCCTCCAATGGCTGCTGCAGCCGGCGCACCGCGCTGATCTGAAGGCTGGACCCAGGCACTTCTCCTGGTCTCCCATGTGGGCACAGGGCCATCCTCCACTGCACTCCCTGGCCACAGCAGAGAGCTGGCTTGGAGGAGGGGCAACCAGGACAGAATCCAGTGTCTGACTGGGGCTAGAACCCGGGGTGCAGGCGCCACATGTGGAGGATTAGCCTAGTGAGCCGCGACGCCAGCCAATAAAATGATAAATTTTAAAATTTATGTTACATCTATAAATTTTAAAAGAAAATATAAAGGCAAACATATAAAATGCTACAAATATGGGACTATCACGTATGTCCATGTTAGAAGCACTATGAGACATCCCATCGCTCCTGTTAGAATGACTGTTATCAGACAAACCAGAGCTGACATGTTTTATGGAGGTAGAGAGAGATGATAACCCTGGTACAAGTCTGTGTCAGGTTAATTAGTAAAACCGTATGGTAAAGCATCAAAAACTAGAAATGGAATTATTACATGATCTTCAAGCACCATTGCATTGACAATGAATATGAAATCCCAGGGAGGTGTCCACGGGATCTGCAGTCATTGTGGCAAACACCTCTGCAGTTCCTTGTTCATTTAAAGCACCGTCATTCAAAAGAGTTCACACATGTGATCCAGTGACATCTCATGGAAGCATGAATGGAAAATGAAAGAAATGGACAAAGTTACATTTTAAAAGGAAGTTTACAAGCAGTAGAGTAAGAAATTCTGTAATTTTGGACAACTTGGATGATCCTGGAGAATAATGTGCCTAGGATAATATGTCAGTAAAAGTACACTCTGCTAACCATCCAGGCCAGGAAGACACATAATATGTGATGCTACCTACGGGATAAAAGGATGAACTCACAGAGGCAGGAAGTACGATGGTGAAGACCAAAGTCTGAGCGAGGGAGGAACAGAGGAGACACTGAGCAAGGTCAGAATTCCAGTCCCACAGGATCCACACACTGAGGGATCTACCGTACAGCATGGTGACAGAGGTCAAGAGAATATTGTGAGTGGAAAATCCTAAGAGCAGCAGACAGCTGAACTCCACCAAAAACATGTGTTGTGGTAAGACGTGTCATCAAGTCTGACTTCATAATTCCATTAATACAACATTCATTTTTTTAAACAGATATCATTGTACTTCATAGAACTATACTCAATAATATTTATTAAACATTTATGAATAAGAAATAGCAACAATGGCCAATCTTGAAGATTCAGTTCTCTGAATACTGGTGTTGTGTTTGCCAGTGTTTTATGGAGATGATAAATAAAGGCAGTGCACTCAAGGCTTGGCAGCTGGAACGCGGGAGCTTGGAACTGCATCAGTGTTCCCTCCTTGGTGACGGGGCCTCATAACAGATCCATCATCCACTTTCTTCCAGGGTGCACTGTCAGTACAAGTATGGGAAATATTGTAAATAGATTCAGTGCAGCAATTTAATATGAAGCCTGGGTGTCTCCACCGCTCTAAAATTGATGAAAAACTACAAATGGGTTTTTGATGACATCAGCATAGCCACCGAGTGAAGAGCAGGGACTCTGGACACATGGTCTCTGGGACTGGCTCTTCCTCCAGCTGTGATTCAGCCTCAGGACACTGGTCATCATGCTGGAGCCACAGACACAGCTCCCCGTGATGTGGACTCCAGCCCCAGAGTGCACAGCCACTGTGTGTCCCACTTTCTGCTCTACCTCAACCACGCAGGTGTAGGGGGTCCCACATCACTGGAGCAGAAACAGATCAGCGGGAAGTGAACACAGGGAAAACAGAGTGTTCCAGGATTATAGGGAAAGTGGAGATGGGGTGTAAAGTCTGTGGAAAGTGAATGCAGAACACCCACAGTGTAGAATAAGATGGTTGGTTCATGTCAGCACACAGGCTCTATGACAGGAGGTAGGACGACTTATAAAATTGAGGTAGCAAATCAAGTCTCTGGCTCGGGTCTGTCTGGGTTTGAAGGGAAACTAAAATTTTCCTAAAGTCGGCAGTGCCCTGAGAACGCTGTCCTGAGTCAGACTGGACAATACTCACGAGGTCCCCAGATAGTCCTGCATCTCTGACCCTGGTGACCACTGTCAACGTTCACGAACCTGAATGTGTCCATTTAAGACTTCTTCCTGTCACATCAAGCTTCTCTACCTCAGTGGCGTCAGTGTAAGGGACAGAATCATGAAGTAGAAGTCTTCCCTCAAAACTGTAGGAGAGGAAACCCCAAATTCTCTACAGGAAACCAGGGCTTCATCTCCCTCTGTGCCTGAGCAGGACAAGGATCTGGACTCAGTGCGTCTTTTACGCCCCCTGGTGGAGCCGCACTCCCCTGCAGGTAGGTTCGCTTCTGGGCTCTGACTTAGGGCCCCTCACTCTGCTTCCTGCACAGAAATACGTGGCCGTGTCCCTGGCTGACAGACTGTTCATGAGCAGAGACACCATGTTCTGGGTGTTATCGCTGGAGATGATGATTCAGCCATTCACCCAGCTCACATAGTCTGTGCTACCACCACTCCAAATGAATCCGATCCACTCCAGCCCCTTCCCTGGAATCCTGGCGGACCCAGATAATGTGGTAGCTGCTGAGGGAGAATCCAGAGACTTTGCAGAAGAGTTTTAATATCCCCAGCACCTTGATCCATGCCCCTCACCACAGGACTCAGCTCTGCCCCAGTCCACCCTCAGCACTCACTGGGGCTTCCTGGTGAGGTCTGCAGAACTCCCTGCCAGCAGCAGAACAAGGAGCACTTTTGCTGGATTCCATTTTTGACAGAGAGATGCACAGGGGACCAGGTTCCACGCAGGTGCATCTGAGTGTGGTGTTCCACGTGCCAGTGTCTGTCTGTCTGCTCTTCACAACTTCTCAGCTGGTAAATTTTGCTTCTATGGGCAATGCTGTTGAGCTGTGACAGATACAGAGGCAGCCGCACATGTTGAAAGTGTGCCTGTGGTGAGTGCGACTCACCTGTGCCTCTCTCACTCCTCATCACAACTATGCCAAGTGCAAATATCACATCCCACGGTGCTGCCCACTGCCCCTGTGTCACCCAGCCCCGGCCCATCTCCTCCCGTCACATTAAGGCCTGAGCCACTTTGGGCTCCTTCACATTAGATTCATCCAGTTCAGCCCTGTGCAACATGCAGGTTTTGTGGCAGAAGTCGAAGGTCTTGAGTTTGCAGGTTCTGTGGGGCCCAGCTGAATGTGTTTTTCAAGTTTTTAACCAAAATATCTGAAAATCTTACAAGAATGAGAGTGAAAGTAAAGTAGAGTAAGAAAATGATATTTTGCACAAATATGCAGTGTATTAGTCTTAATTGTGTCATCAAATTTCATGGAAATAAAGGATATAATAAATTGAAAGTTGCACTAAGATGAGCACATCCTCTAAATAGTGCCAGTGTCTCATATGTGGCTCTGGGTCCCAGTACCAGATTCCTGCTCCTGCAGCCCCAGGACCCAGAAGTTTATGGGAGGATATTTGGGCAAATCACGCTTGTGGATGCGCCTGATTGTTGTCCTGAGACCGGGCGAGGCTGGGAAGCAGACCTGGCCACAGCGACACCTGGGAAAGTGCAGTGTTGGAACATTTCTGTTTTTCTCATTCTCCTCTATGATTCATGTGTGATAACTCAAATTTAAAGCTTAGTTACTGAAAGGTCTTTCTTTTTTTTTTTTTTTTTTGACAGGCCGAGTTAGAGAGAGAGAGGGACAGAGAGAAAGGTCTTCCTTCCATTGGTTTATCACCCAAATTGCCGACTCCACTGGCGGGACATGGCCAGGGCGCTGGGCCAATTCAAAACCGGGAGCCAGGTGCTTCTTCCTGGTCTCCGATGAGGGTGCAGGGCCCAAGCACTTGGGCCTTCCTCCATTGCACTCCCGGGTCACAGCAGAGAGCTGGACTGGAAGAGGAGCAACTGGGACAGAATCCAGCGCCATAACTGGGACTAGAACCCGGAGTGCAGGCGCCACAGGTGGAGGATTAGCCTTGGCTCTGGCCTGAAGGATCTTTCTAAGGGTTGTATTCCCTTCAAAGCAGGCAGCTACCCTCATGGCTTTGTGCCCTCCCTAGAACCCCTCTCAATGGGATCACTGGGTGGTGAGGTCCCTACATGCATGATGGGAGGCTCCATGCATCAAGTATGGAGGGTAAGTTCCAACTAACATGCAGCCTTCACCTGCTCAGTTGGAGAGACCACACACGCACACCAAGCAGTGCTGGCTCTGCTCACGGCTCTGCAGGAACAGCATCCTCAGCCTCAATACCCCAGACCCTGCTCCTCTGTGTCCACTGAGTAGGAAAGTGATTCACCTGCAGGAGGAAACCATCATGACCCATGTCCTGGTGAAATCCTGTAGAAAAAGTTAGTGAGCAGAGTCCACCCCAGACACTGTGCCAGCACTGATCCCCCAAGACACAGAAGTCTGCATCTTCAGGGGATGGCTCCATCCCCAAAGCTGAGGACTGGGGAGGAGAAGCATGGCACATGGGGAAGTGACAGTCGGGGACAAGGTGCAGCAGCAGGAGGAAGAGGACCTGGTGGAGGGGTGGGCTCTGCTGTGCAGGAGGGTAAGGGCAGGTGGAAGGGCCACACTGCTGGGACCCAGTGCCTGCAGGAGAGCACTGAGTCAGGAGTTCTGATCAGGTCTCCTTGCACCCGAGACCCCCACACTGACCACCACTGAGTAAAACTTGCACAGGTGCCTGCGAGACATTGAATGACATCATCTCTGGGGAGTGCATCCAGTGACGACTCCCACCATGAGTGGATTCAGTATCAGGGCCTCATGGAGGAAGCTGAGGTCTCCAGTGCCCCTAACAGGACCACACAGAATGCTGGGAGCAGCCTGTGGGGGTGGATGTGGTTTGTCCTCACACCATCAGTGCTGAGCATGGTCCCAACGTAACAGCACTGGCAGGGGGCGCACGGTCTGGATGTTTACAGAAATAGATTGTTCACTTCTGGGGAATCTGCTATGGAGGAGATCACAGTAGATCTCCTGGGTCCCCAGCTTCAGCACAGAGCACAGTGCTGCTGGAGTCAGCCCTGGTGTCGTCTGATGTCCTCTGTGGGGATGGGGTCCCTCCCATCCGTGTTCACAATATTAGGATGCCTGATGGCACAACATTCTCACTGTCTGATCCTGGACTTCCAGCCTCTACAGCTGTGAGCTCAAGAAACCTTTTTGCTCCGTACACTTCCCTATGGGGTACTGCATGATGGATGGCTTTGCCCTGATGGCTCGTGATCCGGTACTTTGTTTCATGTGTCTGTTGGCCATTTGGACTTCCTCTTTTGAAAAATGTCTGAGTTATTGGCCCATCTCTTAACTCAGTTGTTTTTGTTGTTTGGGATTTCTTAATCTCTTTGTAGATTCTGGTTATTAATCCCTATCAGTGGCATAGCTTCAAATATTTTGCACATTCTCTCAGATACCTCTTAATTTCCTGGGTGTTTCTTTTGCCATACAGAGACTTCTCAATTTGATATAATCCCATTTATTAATTTTGTCTTTGACTGCCTATGTCTCAGGTCTTTTCCAAAAATTCTATTCCTGTGCCAGTGTCTTGCAGGGTTTCCTAAATGTTCTCTAATAACTGGATGGTGTATGGTCATAGATTAAATCTTTAATCATTCTTGCGTGGATTTTCGTGTAAGGTGTAAGATAGGGGTCTTGCTTCCTACTTCCATAATATATAATAATTTAAAAAGTGAAAAGGAATCTGAAGATTCCCTGTAAATTGGAATGACGTAGTCATGGATTTGAGGGAATGACCTTGTTAAAATAGCCAAGCTACAATGTGATTTGCAGATTCAATGCATTTCCTGTGAGACAGCCTGACATTCTTCACAGGACCAGGAAGCAACTTCAAGAATTATCATGAGAAAAGAGTTCATGATGGCTGAATGGTCTTGAGGAAAAATAGCAAAGCAGGAGGTGTCATCACATCTGAGCTGAAATTAAGCCTGGTGCTGGGATAACATAGACACCCAGAGCCCTGGGACAGAACAGAAACCTAGAAATAAGGAACACGTTCTGAGAATGTGAGTTCTGAGAATGAACGGTGAAAAAAGCCCAGGATGGGGATGGGTTTGCTGTCATTACCTGGGGTTGGGGACACTTGAATGCACCTGAAAATAATTCAGTTATGTGGTCATCTCACACCAGATTAGAACAGAGTGAACTTGAGGAATGCCTTACAGGCAAGACCTGAGACAGTACAGTTCTAGAAGAAAACACTGGACAAATGCAAGCTGACATTGGTTTGGGCAATGATATTTTGATAATCTCCAATGTACAGGCAACTGAGCAAAAATAGGCAAAAGATAATGGACCCAACTACAGAGCTCCTGTGTAACAAAGGGAGTGATCGAAGAACCAAAGACAACCACAGATGGGGAGAAAGCATTTTCAGATCACACATGGGTTGTCCAACATTTGGCCCCACAGGTTAAGCTGCCATCCCTATGCAGCATCACTCAGCAGCATGGGTTCAGACCCTGCTTGCTGCACTTCAAATCCAGCTCCCTGCTCATGGACCAGGGAATTCTGTCAATGATGACTCAAGTGTGTGTCCCCTTCGAGCCTTGTGGGAAACTGGAGGAAGTTCCAGGCTCCTGGCTACAGTCTTGCCCTTCCCCAGCCTCAGTGGATGGAAGCTTCTCTCTCCCTCTGTTGGTCTCTTCCTCTCTTGCCATAACACTGCCTTTCAAATCAAATAGATAGATTTTTAAAATAAATGAAAGATAACTATATATATGGTTAGGAGCCTAGATCCAAATGTTGAATGAACTCATGGAACTGAATCACAGGGGAAGCAATCAATTGTTCAAATGCAGTGACTGACAACGTGGGTGACAGGAGCAGCATTGAAGTTAGCCTGTGGGATTCCTGCTCCCGCATCAGGATGCTTAGGTTTATGTCCCAGTTTAGGTCGCAATTTCAGACTCCTCCAATGTGCACTCTGGGAGGCAGTACGAGAAGTCTGAGTTAATCCCATGTGTGAGACCTGGACTGAATTCCATGCACCTGGCTATGGTCTTACCAAATGCCAGCTTTTATGGGCATCTGGGAAGTGCTCCAGGATTCAGTAGATCACTGTTGTCAGTCTCTGTCTCTTTTTCTTTTTGGACAAATACAAGTTTTAAAAGAGGTGAAAGTATATCTGTAATTTTTTAAAGAAAATATGTAAAGGCAAATGTACAAGAATGCTTTAAATCTGGGATCATCATGCACGTACATGTTGGAGAAACAATGAGATATCCCATCCCTTTGTTAGACTTTGTATTATCAGACATACCAGAGCTGACACGTGTTGTGCAGGAAGAGAGAGAAGATAACCTGGTAAAGGCTGGAGTCAGGTAAATTAGGAAAGCTTTCATGGAGAACATCAGAAGCTGAGAAATAGAATTATCACAGGATCCTCCAACACCATTCCTGGTAGAAGGAATATGAAATCCCAGGGAGGAGACCACGGGATGTGCAGTCACTATAGCAAACAGCTCTGCCGTCCCATGTTCAATTAAAGCAGCGTCATTCTCAAGAGGGCACACATATAATCCAGTGAAATTAGCGTTGAAGAAGGAATGGATAATGGGACAAATGAACAGAGTTATATTTTAACAGGAAGTTTATATGGCAGTAAAGAGGAAGAAATTCTGGTATCTTGGATAACATGGATGATCCTGGAGAATAATATCAAAGGATAATATGTTAGGGTAAGTACACTCTGCTAAAATATCCAGGCCAAGAAGCCAAATAATATGCGATGCTACGTACATGGGATAAAAAGGATGAACTAACAAGCCAGAAATTCAATGGTGAAGACCAACGTCTGTGCTTGGGAGGAACAGAGGAGATGCTGGAGCAAGGTCAGAGTTTCAGTCCCACAGGATCCACACGTTGAGGGATCTACTGTACAGCATGGTGACAACAGTGAAGGGAATACAGTGTCTGCAGAATTCCAAGACATTAGACAAAAGATATTCCACCAGGAAAAACGTGGGTTTTGATATAAACATGTCAATAAGTCTGACTTCATTATTCCATTCAGTATACATTCATTTATTCAACACATATCGTTGTACTTCATATTTTATATTAAATATTATTATTAAACATTTATGATAATGAAATGGGCAAAATGGGAAATCATGAAGATTCAGATCTCTGAATACTGGTGTTGTGTTTGCCAATGTTTTATGGAGATGATAAATGAAGGCAGTGCACTCAAGGCTTGGCAGCTGGAACCCAGGAGCATGGAACTGAATGAGTGTTCCCACCTTGGTGATGGGGCCTCCTAACATATCCATCATCTACTCTCTTCCAGAGTGCATTGTCAGTACAAGTATTGGAAATGTGTAAATGGACTCGATCCAGCACTGTGATATGCAGCATGGATGTCTCCCTCTCTAAATAGATGAAAGACTAAAGTGGAGCGATAACTCCAGTCAGCATGACATGGAGTGAAGAGCAGGGACTCTGGACACATGGTCTAAGACTGGCTCTTCCTGCAGCTGTGATCCAGCCTCAGGACACTGGGCATCATGCTGGAGCCATAGACACAGCTCCCTGTGATGTGGACTCCAGCCCCAGAGTGCACAGCCACTGTGTGTCCCATTTTCTGCT
Source organism: Oryctolagus cuniculus (assembly GCF_051225735.1). Taxonomy (NCBI): domain Eukaryota; kingdom Metazoa; phylum Chordata; class Mammalia; order Lagomorpha; family Leporidae; genus Oryctolagus; species Oryctolagus cuniculus. The sequence continues at coordinate 52,784,114 of NC_142886.1, forward strand.
CTCCCTCAACCACAGCAGGTGCAGGGGGTCCCACGACACTGGAGCAGAACCAGATCAGCTGGAAGGGCACACCCAACACTTGCCATTCAGTTATGACCTTGACTGCTGATGTCCAGGGCATTTCCCCTCGGAGTTCTGGCAGTGAGCCCCCCAGGAGGGTCCCAGGACCTAGAGGATGAGGAAGTCCCTGTAGGCTTCCCAGGTGCCTGCAGAGGCCAGCCTGAGACACAGCTGAGCTGCAAGTACATCCCTGAGTGCTGTGACATTCACACAGGGACCACAGACTGTTCCAGGATTAAGGGGAAATGCAGGTCGGGTTAAAGTCTGCAGAAAGTGAGTGTGGATCACCCACACGTAAAGTCAAAGGTTGGTTCAGTGCACACTTGCTGGTTGTGGCAGGAGAGGGATGAGTGGAATAGTTGCAGTTTAACAGATCAACGGCCCTGTCTCAGCTGTCCCTGGTTATGAGGGAAAACTGAAACTGTCCAAAGCTTTCAGTGCCCTGAGGGTGCTGTCGTGAGTCAGGGTGGAAGAGACTCAATAGTGTCCTCAATATTCCCACATCTCTGACCCTGGTGAGCACAGTCGCTGTCCATGAACCAAATTGTTCATTTAGGACTTCTTCCTTTTACATCAGACTTTCTCTCCGTCATTGAAGTTGGGAGGGACATAATCATATAAGTAGAATTCTTCCCTCAAAACTTTTACAGGAGAGGAAAGCCCAGTTCCCTGACAGGAAACCAGGGCTTCATCTCCCTCTGCGCCTGTGCAGGACCAGAATCTGGGCTCAGTGCGTCTCGTGCGCCCCCTGGTGGAGCCGCGCGCTCCTGCAGGGAGGTTTGTGTCTGGGCTCAGTGTGAGGCCCCCTCACTGTGTCTCTGGCACAGAAATAGGTGGCCGTGTCCGAGGCTGTCAGACTGGTCATTTTCAGATCCACCGTGCTCAAGGTTTTGGAGATGGTGAATCGGCCTTTCGCCCAGCTCTTGTAGTAGGCGCTACCACCATAACTAATGTATCTTATCCATTCGAGCCCCTTCCCTGGAGCCTGGCGGACCCAGCTCATATAGTAGCTACTGATGTCGGATCCGGAGGCTGTGCAGGTGAGTGTCAGGATTCCTCCAGGCGTGACCAGGCGACCCCCGGACTCCTTCAGCTGCTCCTGACACTGGACACCTGCAAACACAGACGTCCTGGTCAGGACACTGTCACACTCTCTGTGTCTCTCATCACGTCCTCTCCCAGACTCACTGACCCGCGTTCTCCATCATTACCTTTGAGCACAGCGACCAGGAGAAGCCAGAGCGTCTGTGTTGAGTGCGATCACTGAGTGGACACCTGGGAGTCCTGGGCCTGGAGCTCCTGTGCCAGATCTGCAGGGTGAGGGCTGGGCTGGTTTTCATGGGCAGAGGGAGTCCTATCTGCATGTGCTGCCCCTATATAGCAGGCATGGGGTCAGACGCCTCAGACAGGACAGGGCCTGGGGCAGAATTAGGTGACCTGGGTGTGTAGGGTGATGGCTATGATACGATTCAGATCATGTGAATTTTTATGTTACCATAATTTCAAAAAGTTGAAGGCAATGACCTTGTTTCATTTTAATATGTGTTTACCCTCATATCCAGTGTTAGCAATATCATGTCCCTCATTTATTTAAGTAACCACTAGTTCCTTATCATCTATATGAAAGACATTTGGACAGTGATAGAGCGAGAAGGGGTGAGAGATACAGAAATGTAGAGATGGACAGAAAAGTTGACAATGGGAGATTTCTGCCTTTGGGTTGACAGCCCCAGACATCCCAAATACCTATGACCCCTAGGAGTTAGTCTTTCTGAACCCTGAAGCAAGAAACTGTGTCTGTAATTCCAACGTCGGTGGTAGTGGCTCATTTGCTTGTAGTGTCATCTTCAGTTTCCCATGATGCATTATGAGGGAAAAGTGTGGGAAGCCATGAGGCTGGACTCAGTCAGTTCTCTGACGGGAACTCGGGTGACCCTAGTGGGGACTTAGCCAATTTTGTCCTAATGCCTGTCACCCACTTTGAAATTGATGAAATACTCAAGTGGATTTTTTAAGGTTAACTATGTTTTTTTCCTTATTCATCCATTGCCTTAAAGTTTAAAAACTGTTTAAACTGTTTAAAACTGTTCCTGAACACAGAACACTGTACATGGTAGTGGGGTATAGAGTGCTATTGGAATGTGCCTGGTAGAAATGGGCACAGATGAACTCAGTGTCATGCACATTTCCACCTCCTTTCAATCACTCTTAGTTGGGCAGTCTGGACGCATTGGTTCTAGTTATTTGTGGAACCTGTAGTGTGTTGTGGTGAACTGAGTCAGCCCACTGTGGTGTGGGCAGAATTATTCCTTCCTGTGAGTGGTGCTTTGTGTCCTGGTATCAGCCGTCCCCTGTTCCCCCCTCTTCCCTGTGTCTAGTAATCATGACTCTGAGTTCAGGTCAAGCACTGGGTAGAAGTCACTGTGTCACAATTTACCCACAGTCCTTTGTCAGGTTACAGCTTTGTTCACAATACTTCAGTCTCAAACAAAGCAAGTGTGCATAAAACAGTGAATGCATTCTTTCCCATTTGGACATGGAATATTATTCAGCATTAAGAAGGAGTTTGTTCTGTCATTAGAAAACGTGGGTCTCCCTGGAGCATACAAACTAAAAGAAATAATGCAAGTACATGTGGACACATAGTAAGTGACATTAGTTATATATGCAATCCACAAGTTGAACTCACAGAGGTAGGAAGTGCAATGGTGATCACTGTCTACCATGTTTGTCCCCTTCCAGCCCTGTGGGAAACTAGAGGAAGTTCCAGGCTCCTGACTTTAGGCTCAGCCATCCCCAGCCTTTGGCAGCCATTCAGGAAGTGAACAAATGGAAGGAATTCTCCCTCCATCTGTTGGTCTCTTCCTCTCTTGCTATAACACTGTCTTTAAAATAAAATAGATACTTAAAATACATTGAAGATTAATTATACATATGATTAGGAGCCTGTTTGCTAATGTTGAATGAACACAGACAACTGAATCCCAAGGGAAGAAATCAATTGTGTACATGCAGTGATGATAAGGTGGTGACAGGAGCAGCACTGGAGTGAGCCTGAGGGATTCCTGCCTCCCATGTCAGGATGCTTAGTGATGTGTCCTAGTTTGGTTCCAGTTTCAGATTCCTGCTAAGCACACCCTGGGAGGCTGTAGGTGAGGTTCCAAGTACTCCCATGCGACACATGGACAGAATTCCAAGCACCAGGCTGTTGCCTCATCCAGCTGAAGCTTTTGTAGCCATCGGGGAAGTGACCCAGGAATTAGAAGATCACTGTCAGTCTCAGTCTCTCTGTGGTTTTGGACAAATACATAAAGACAAGTTCTCAAATAAAATGATAAATTTCAAAATTTATATCATATCTATATCTATATCTATTATTAAAAGAAGATATACAGACAGACATATAAAATGCTACAAATCTGGGAACATCATGTATGTCCATGTTAGAAGCACAATGAGACATCCCATCGCTCCTGTTAGAATGGCTATTACCAGACATACCAGAGCTGACATGTTTTATGGAGGTAGAGAGAGATGATAACCCTGGTACAAGTCTGTGTCAGGTTAATTAGTAAAACCGTTATGGAAAAGCATCAAAAACTAGAAACAGAATTATTACATGATCTCCAAACCCCATTGCATGGACCATCCCAGGGAGGTGTCCACGGGATCTGCAGTCACTGTAGCAAACACCTCTGCAGTTGCTTGTTCATTTAAAGCACCGTCATTCAAAAGAGTTCACACATGTGATCCAGTGACATCTCATGAAAGCAAGAATGGAAAATGAAAGAAATGGACAAAGTTACATTTTAAAAGGAAGTTTAAGCCAGCACCACGGCTCAATAGGCTAATCCTCCACCTTTCGGTGCTGGCACACTGGGTTCTACTCCCTGACGGGCACCGGATTCTGTCCCGGTTGCCGCTCTTCCAGACCAGCTCTCTGTTTTGGCCCGGGAGTGCAGTGGAGTTTGGCCCAAGTGCTTGGGCATTGCAACCCATGGGAGACTAGGAGAAGCATCTGGCTCCTGCCTTTCGATCAGCATGGTGCACCGGCCACAGCATGCCAGCCGCGGCGGCCATTGGAGGGAGAACCAATGGCAAAAGAAGACCTTCCTCTCTGTCTCTCTGTCTCCCTGTCCACTATGACTGTAAAAAAATAAGGAAGTTTATAAGCAGCACAGAGTAAGAAATTCTGTAATTTTGGACAACTTGCATGATCCTGGAGAATAATGTGCCTAGGATAATATGTCAACAAAAGTACACTCTGCTAACCATCCAGGCCAGGAAGACACATAATATGTGATGCTACCTGCGTGGGATAAAAGGATGAACAATGGTCAATCATGAAGATTCAGATCTCTGAATACTGGTGTTGTGTTTGCCAATGTTTTATGGAGATGATTAATGAAGGCAGTGCACTCAAGGCTTGGCAGCTAGAACCCAGGAGCATGGAACTGCATCAGTGTTCCCACCTAGGAGATGGAGCCTCATAACAGATCCATCATCTCCTGTCCTCCAGGGTGCATTGTCAGTACAAGTGTGGGAAATGTGTAAATGGGCTCCATCCAGCACTGTGATATGCAGCATGGATGTCTCCCTCTCTAAAACTGATCTAAGACTGCAAATGGATTGATGACGCCAGTTAGTACAGACATGGAGTGAAGAGCAGGGACACTGGACACATGGTCTCTGGGACTGGCTCTTCCTGCAGCTGTGATCCAGCCTCAGGACACTGGTCATCATGCTGGAGCCACAGACACAGCTCCCCGTGATGTGGACTCCAGCCCCAGAGTGCACAGCCACTGTGTGTCCCACTTTCTGCTCTCCCTGAACCACAGCAGGTGCAGGGGGTCCCATGACACTGGAGCAGAACCAGATCAGCTGGAAGTGCACACCCAACACTTTCCATTCAGTTATGACCTTGACTGCTGATGTCCAGTGCATTTCCCTCCTGAGTTCATGCAGGGAGCCCCCCAGGAGGGTCCCAGGACCTAGAGGATGAGGAAGTCCCTGTAGGCTTCCCAGGTGTCTGCAGAAGCTCAGCCTGAGACACAGCTGAGCTGCAAGTACATTCCTGAGTGCTGTGACATTCACACAGAGACCACAGACTGTTCAAGGATTAAAGGGAAAATGGAGATTGGGTATAAAATCTTGGAACGTGAGGTCAGAACACCCACAGTTAAAAAAAGACAGTTGGTTCAGGTCAGCACACATGCTGCTCTGACAGGAGGAGTGGGATGACTTATAAAACTGAGGTAACAAATCAAGACTTTGGCTCGGGTCTGTCTGGATTTGAAGGAAAACTAAAATTGGCTAAAGTCGGCAGTGCCCTGAGAACGCTGTCCTGAGTCAGACAGGAAAACACTCACGAGGTCCCCAGATAGTCCTGCATCTCTGACCCTGGTGACCACTGTCATCGTTCAAGAACCTGAATGTGTCCGTTTAGGACTTCTTCCTGTTCACATCAAGCTTCTCTATGTCAGTGACGTCAGTGGAAAGGACAGAATCAGGAAGTAGATTCTTGCCGGAAAACTACAGGGGAACAAACCCCAATTCCATGACAGGAAATCAGGGCTTCATTTCCCTCTGATTCTGAGCAGACCAGAATTGGGCTCAGTGCGTCTTTTGCGCCCCCTGGTGGAACCGCACTCCCCTGCAGGGAGGTTTGTGCCTGGGCTCAGCCTGAGGGCCCCTCCTGTGTCTACTGCACGGAAATACGTGGGCGTGTCCGGGGCGGTTAGACTGTTCATTTGCAGAGACACTGTGTTCTGGGCGTTGTCTCTGGAGATGGTGAATCGGCCATTCACCCAGCTCGCGTACCATGTGCTACCACCACTACTAATCCATCGGATCCACTCCAGCCCTTCCCTGGAGCCTGGCAGACCCAGCTCATATAGTAGCTACTGAAGTAGATTCCAGAGGCTTTGCAGGAGAGTTTCAGGGATCCCCCAGGCTGGACCAGACCCCCTGCGGACTCCACCAGCTTCTCCTGACACTGGACACCTGCAAACACAGACGTTCTGGTCAGGACACTGTCACACTCTCTGTGTCTCTCACTCACGTCCTCTCCCTGACTCAGTGCCCCGCATTCTCCATCATTACCTTTGAGCACAGAGACCAGGAGAAGCCAGCGCAGCCCAGTCTCCATAGTGAGCGTCTGTGTTGAGTGCGATCACTGAGTGGACACCTGGGAGTCCTGGGGCTGGAGCTCTTGTGCCAGAGCTGCAGGGTGAGGGCTGGGCTGGTTTTCATGGGCAGAGGGAGGCCTATCTGCATGTGCTGCCCCTATATAGCAGCCCTGGAGTAGACACCTCAGACAGGACAGGGCCCAGACTGATGAGAGTGTCCCATGGCAGTCCGATATTATTCATATATGGGACAAGTTATAAATTGTGTGCTCTCATTGCACAAAGAACCCTGTCTGAGTCCTTTTATGTGAATTGACCTACAACATGTTTTCATGGGTTCCCTGAGCTCTTGGCCCAGGTCAACATTACAGGAGAAATCATCAGACTCTGGATGTGTCCCCAACTCCATGTGCTAACAGGAGTCCAGCACCTGATCTGCCCCCTCACCACAGGACTCAGCTCTGCCCCAGTCCACACTCAGCACTCACTGGGGCTTCCTGGTGAGGTCTGCAGAACTCCCTGCCAGCAGCAGAACAAGGAGCACTTTTGCTGGATTCCGTTTTTGGCAGAGAGATGCACAGGGGACCAGGTTCCACGCCAGTGCATCTGAGTGTGGTGTTCCACATGCCAGTGTCTGTCTGTCTGTCTGCTCTTCACAATTTCTTTGCTGGGCAATTTTGCTTCCATGGGCAATGCTGTTGAGCTGTGATAGATACAGAGGCAGCCGCACATGTTGAAAGTGTGTGGTGAGTGCGACTCACCTGTGCCTCTCTCCTCATCACAACTATGCCATGAGCAAATATCACATCCCACGGTGCTGCCCACTGCCCCTGTGTCACCCAGCCCCGGGCTCACCTCCTCCAGTCACATTAAGGCCTGAAACCCTTTGGACTCCTTCACAACAGATTCATCCAATTCAGCCCTGTGCATCATGCAAGTTTTGTGGCAGAAGTCGAAGGTCTTGAGTTTGTAGGTTCTGTGGGGCCCAGTTGAATGAGTTTTTATTAGTTTTTAACCAAAATATCTGAAAATCTTATATGAGTGAAAATGAAAGTAAAGCAGAGAAGATAGCGGGATAGTGAGGGCGCGCACCGATAGTCCGGGAAAATTTAGTTTAATAAAAGTGGAGTTACGGTAGCCTCAGAAAAAGGATCAGGAAAAAATTGCAGAGGAAACTCTTCTGGATCTAGTGGCTGTGACTCGGAGGACCTACTGGGTGAACAAGGTCGCCCACCATGCGGAAGCCGAGCCGCAGGAGCCACAGGGTCTGCAGGCCAGTGCAGGAAGGGGAGTGGATGTCACATAGACACCAGCAGGGAGAGTTGGGACGCCCAGGGCTCCGAGTCCACACATCGGCGCTGGAAGGGGAGGTGAGCTCAGTAACCCGTGACATTGACGGGGAAATGGCAGTCAGAATCTAGAGGGGAGTGGGAAAGTTCACCAGACTGACTACAGGAGAGAAGGAAAAAAGGTGGGGGGGTTCTCTCTCCACCAACCTTGAAAAGGTTGCAAGGTTGCAAGGTTTGCAAGAGTTTGCAAGAGTTTGCAAGGTTTGCAAGAGACAAAGAGCAGGCCCCCTCTCTGGATTTACATAACAACAGGGGAGAGCTAAGGAACTGAGTCACTACAATTCAGTAGCCTAGGCAACCCAGTGGGAGTCCAGAAGAGAAACAGAGCCTGCACAGACTCTTTGGGTAGAAGCCAGAGATCGGAAGCTAAATACCATTAATTCTGCACAGCCTTGTAGTGCGGTATTATTTACCTCCTGAATAAAATAAATAAATAAATAAATAGAGAGAGATTTACCACACATAAACTGAGGGTGTCACCTTTGCACACCCGTAACCCGGAAGAACCAAGCAGAGCTCTCAGGCCACACCCATCTCAAGCCTCCAAGGCTACTCCAACAGCAGGCAGTCCACTTAACACAGACATAGTATAAAATAAAAAAAAAAATTAAAAAAAAAGCACAGTGACAAAAGAAGAATTAACTATGCCAAGCAACAAACACAGAAATCGAGGGAACGAGATCAACGATGACACTATGATGCCTCCAAATAAACAAAACACCCCAAGCCAAGATTATGAAGATGATGAGATAGAAGAAATGCAAGATACGGATTTCAAAAAATTTATGATAAGAACATTTAGAAGTTTTCAAAAGCAAATCCTTGAACTACAGAAATCCTTATTGGACAGGATTGAAAATCTCTCTCATGAAAATGAAATTTTAAGGAAGAATCAAAATGAAACGCAGAAACTAGTAGAACAGGAAAGTGTGATAGTGAAGAGAAATCAAAATGAAATGAAGAACTCAATAGATCAAATGACAAACACACTAGAAAGCCTTAAAAACAGAATGGGTGAAGCAGAAGAGAGAATATCTGACTTAGAAGACAGAGCACAGGAAAACATACAGTCAAACCAAAGAAAAGAAGAGAAAATTAGAAATCTAAAAAATATTGTTGGGAATCTACAGGATACTATTAAAAAAAAACAACATTCGAGTTCTAGGAGTTCCTGAAGGCATGGAGAGAGAAAAAGGATTAGAAGGCCTTTTTAGTGAGATACTAGCAGAGAACTTTCCAGGTTTGGATAAGGACAGAGACATCCTAGTACAGGAAGCTCATAGAACCCCCAATAAACATGACCAAAAGAGATCCTCACCACGACACGTGGTAATTAAACCCACCACAGTGAAACATAAAGAAAAGATCCTAAAATGTGCAAGAGAGATTACTCTCAGAGGATCTCCAATTAGACTCACAGCAGACTTCTCATCAGAAACACTACAGGCTAGGAGGGAATGGCGAGACATAGCACAGGTGCTAAGAGAGAAAAATTGCCAGCCCAGAATATTATATCCTGCTAAGTTCTCATGTGTGAATGAAGGTGAAATAAAGACCTTTCATAGCAAACAGAAATTGAAAGACTTTGTGGCCACTCGCCTGGCCCTGCAAAAGATACTTAAAGACGTGCTACACTCGGAAACACAGAAACACGGCCATCAATATGAAAGAAGGTAAAGGAAGAAAAACCACCAGTAAAAGAGCATGGGAAGCTCAAAGCATATACTAGAAAATATCTCTGGGAAAATGGCAGGGCAAAGTCACTACATATCGATAGTCACATTAAGCATTAATGGTCTTAACTCTTCAGTTAAAAGACACCGATTGGCTGATTGGCTCAAGGAATACAACCCAACTATTTGTTGCCTACAAGAAACACATCTCTCTAACAAAGATGCATGCTGACTGAAAGTGAAAGGTTGGAAAAAGATATTCCATGGCAACAGAAACAAAAAAAAAAAGCAGGTGTAGCCATATTAATATCAGACAAAATAAACTTTAATACAAAAACTGTTAGGAGAGACAAAAAGGGACAATATATAATGATTAAGGGTTCAATTCAACAGGAAGATGTAACTATTATAAATGTATATGCACCTAATTACAGGGCACCGGTCTATTTAAAAGATATGTTAAGGGACTTAAAGGGAGACTTAGACCCCAATACAATAGTACTGGGGGACTTCAATACTCCACTCTCAGAAATAGACAGATCATCCGGACAGAAGGTCAACAAGGAAACAGCAGATTTAATCGACACTATTGCCCAAATGGATCTAACAGATATCTACAGAACTTTCAATCCTACATCTAAAGACTTTACATTCTTCTCATCAGTGCATGGAACCTTCTCTAGGATTGATCACATACTAGGCCATAAAGCAAGTCTCAGCAAATTTAAAAGAATTAGAATCATACCATGCAGCTTCTCAGACCACAGCGGAATGAAGCTGGAAATTAGCAACTCAGGAAACCCTAGAAAGTATGGAAACACATGGAGACTGAACAACATGGTCCTGAATGAACACTGGGTCATTCAAGAAATCAAGAGAAATCAGAAACTTTCTGGAAGTAAATGAGGATAACAACACAACATATCAAAACTTATGGGATACAGCAAAAGCAGTACTGAGAGGCAAGTTTATAGCAATAGGTGCCTATATCAAGAAATTGGAAAGGTACCAAATAAATGAGCTTTCAGTGCATCTCAAGGACCTAGAAAAACTGCAGCAAACCAAACCCAAATCTAGTAGGAGAAGAGAAATAATTAAAATCAGAGAAGAAATTAACAGGATTGGATCCAAAATAACATTACAAAAAATCAGCCAAGCGAGAAGCTGGTTTTTTGAAAAAATAAAGAAAGTTGACACCCCATTGGCCCAACTAACAAAAAAAAGAAGAGAAAAGACCCAAATCAATAAAATCAGAGATGAAAAAGGAAACGTAACAACAGACAACACAGAAATAAAAAGAATCATCAGAAATTACTACAAGGACTTGTATGCCAGCAAACAGGAAAATCTATCAGAAATGTATAGATTCCTGGACACAGGCAATCTACCAAAATTGAACCATGAAGACATAGAAAACCTAAATAGATCCATAACTGAGACAGAAATTGAAACAGTAATAAAGGCCCTCCCAACAAAGAAAAGCCCAGGACCGGATGGATTCACTGCTGAATTCTACCACACATTTAAAGAAGAACTAACTCCAATTCTTCTTAAATTATTCAGAACAATCGAAAAAGAGGGAATCCTCCCAAATTCTTTCTATGAAGCCAGAATCACCTTAATCCCTAAGCCAGAGAAACATGCAGCACTGAAGGAAAATTATAGACCAATATCCCTGATGAACATAGACGCAAAAATCCTTAATAAAATTCTCGCCAATAGAATACAACAACACATCAGAAAAACCATCCACCCAGACCAAAAGGGATTTATCCCTGGTATGCAGGGATGGTTCAACATTCGCAAATCAATCAATGTGATTCACCACATTAACAGACTGCAGAAGAAAAACCATATGATTATCTCAATAGATGCAGAGAAAGCATTTGATAAAATTCCATACCCTTTCATGATGAAAACTCTAAGCAAATTGGGTATAGAAGGAACATTCCTCAATATAATCAAAGCAATTTATGAAAAACCCACGGCCAGCATCCTATTGAATGGGGAAAAGTTGGAAGCATTTCCACTGAGATCTGGCACCAGACAGGGATGCCCACTCTCACCACTGCTATTTAACATAGTTCTGGAAGTTTTAGCCAGAGCCATCAGACAAGAAAAAGAAATTAAAGGAATACAAATTGAGAAGGAAGAAGTAAACTATCCCTCTTTTCAGATGATATGATTAGTTATTTAGAGGATCCAAAGAACTCTACTAAGAGACTATTGGTACTCATAGAGGAGTTTGGCAAAGTGGCAGGATATAAAATCAATGCACAAAAATCAACAGCCTTTGTATACACAAGCAATGCCACAACTGAGAAAGAACTGCTAAGATCAATCCCATTCACAATAGCTACAAAAACAATCAAATACCTTGGAATAAACTTAACCAAGGATGTTAAAGATCTCTACAATGAGAATTAAAATCTCTTAAAGAAAGAAATAGAAGAGGATACCAAAAAATGGAAAACTCTTCCATGCTCATGGATTGGAAGAATCAACATCATCAAAATGTCCATTCTCCCAAAAGCAATTTATAGATTCAATGCAATTCCAATCAGGATACCAAAGACATTCTTCTCAGATCTAGAAAAAATGATGCTGAAATTCATATGGAGGCACAAGAGACCTCGACAGCTAAAGAAATCTTGTACAACAAAAACAAAGCCGGAGGCATCACAATGCCAGATCTCAGGACATACTACAGGGCAGTTGTAATCAAAACAGCATGGTAATGGTACAGAAACAGATGGATAGACCAATGGAACAGAATTGAAACACCAGAAACCAACCCAAACCTCTACAGCCAACTTATATTTGATCAAGGATCTAAAACCAATTCCTGGAGCAAGGACAGTCTATTCAATAAATGGTGCTGGGAAAACTGGATTTCCACGTGCAGAAGCATGAAGCAAGACCCCTACCTTACACCGTACACAAAAATCCACTCAACATGGATGAAAGATCTAAATCTATGACCTGACACCATCAAGTTATTAGAGAACATTGGAGAAACCCTTCAAGATATTCGCACAGGCAAAGAGTTTCTGGAAAAGACCCGGGAGGCACAGGCAGTCAAAGCCAAAATCAACTATTGGGATTGCATCAAATTGAGAAGTTTCTGTACTGCAAAAGTCAGGAGAGTGAAGAGACAACCGACAGAATGGGAAAAATATTTGCAAACTATGCAACAGATAAAGGGTTAATAACCAGAATCTAAAGAGATCAAGAAACTCCACAAAAACAAAACAAACAAACCACGTAAGAGATGGGCCAAGGACCTCAATAGACATTTTTCAAAAGAGGAAATCCAAATGTCCAACAGGCACATGAAAAAATGTTCAAGATCACTAGCAGTCAGGGAAATGCAAATCAAAACCACAATGAGGTTTCACCTCACCCCGGTTAGAATGGCTCACATACAGAAATCTACCAACAACAGATGCTGGCCAGGATGTGGGGAAAAAGTGACATTAATCCACTGTTGGTGGGAATGCAAACTGGTCAAGCCACTATGGAAATCAGTCTGGAGATTCCTCAGAAACCTGAAGATAACCCTACCGTTCGACCCACCCATCCCACTCCTTGGAATTTACCCAAAGGAATTTAAATTGGCAAACAAAAAAAGTGGTCTGCACCCTAATGTTTATTTTAGCACAATTCACAATAGCCAAGACCTGGAACCAACCTAAATGCCCATCAACGGTAAACTGGATAAAGAAATTATAGGATATGTACTCTTTAGAATACTATACTGCAGTAAGAAAGAACGAAATCCAGTCATTTGCAACAAAATGGAGGAATCTGGAACACATCATGCTGAGTGAAGTAAGCCAGTCCCAAAGGGACAAATACCATATGTTCTCCCTGATCGGTGACAACTGACTGAACACCAAAAAGGAAACCTCCTGAAGTGAAATGGACACTATGAGAAACGGTGACTTGATCAGCATAGCCCTGACTGTTAATGAACAACTTAATACATTATCCCTCTTAGTATTTTTTTGTCTGTTCTACTTAACATGACTGGTTTAATTCTGTAATGAATACACAGTTATTCTTAAGTGTTGAAATTTAACTGAAATGTGATCCCTGTTAAACATAAGAGTGGGAATAAGAGAGGGAAGAGATGTATAATTTGGGACATGCTCAAGCTGACTTGCCCCAAATGGTAGAGTTAGAAACATACCAGGGGACTCCAATTCAATCCCATCAAGGTGGCATGTACCAATGCCATCTCCCTAGTCCAAGAGATCAATTTCAGTTCACAATTGATCATAATGAAAGGACTATGAGTCAAAGGGAGCACATAAACAAGTCTAGTACCTGCTAATACTAACCGATAGAATAAATAAAGGGGAGAGTGATCCAGCATGGGAAGTGAGATACTCAGCAGACTCATAGAATGGCAGATGTCCTAAACAGCACTCTGGCCTCAGAATCAGCCCTAAAGGCATTCGGATCTGGCTGAAAAGCCCATGAGAGTATTTCAGGCATGGAAAGCCAAGACACTCTGGCAAAAAAAGGCCTAAATGAAAGATCTCTGTGAGTGAGATCCCAATGGAAAGAACAGGTTTACAAAGAAGGAGGTACCTTTCTCTGAAGGGAAGAGAGAACCTCTACTTTGAGTATGACTTTGTCTAAACAAGATAAGAGTCGGAGAACTCAAAAGGCTTCCATAGCCTTGGAAACTCATGACTGGAGCATAGGGAGATTACTGATGCCATAAACAGGAGTGTCAATTTGCTAAGTCAACAACAGGAGTCACTGTGCACTTACTCATCATGTAGGATCTCTGCCCTTAATGTGCTGTACATTGAGATTTAATGCTATAACGAGTACTCAAACAGTATATTTCATTTTGTGTTTCTATGGGGGTGCAAACTGTTGAAATCTTTACTTAATGTATACTAAACTGATCTTCTGTAAAAAAAAAAAAGAAATTACCAATTCCCAACCTGACTCTCACTGGGATTAAACATGACAATAGGTCTGATCTGATTTCATCATCATTTAAAAAATCATCTATTATTTTTCACTTTATGTTTCTGTGTGGGAGCAAGCTGTTGAAATCTTTACTTAATGTATGCTAAACTGATCTTCTGTATATAAAGAGAATCGAAAATGAATCTTGATGGGAATGGAAGGGGAGAGGGAGTGGGAAAGGGGAGGCTTGTGGGTGGGAGGGACGTTATGGGGGGGAAGCCATTGTAATCCATAAGCTGTACTTTGGAAATTTATATTCATTGAATTATAGTTAAAAAAAGTAAAGCAGAGTAAGAATATGATATTTTGCACAAATATGCAGTGTATTAGTCTTAACCGTGTCATCAAATTTCATGGAAATAAAGGAAATAATAAATTGAAAGTTGCACTGTTTAAGATGCAAACATTACCCAGGGGAGTGCCAGGTTCTCATATGTGGTTCTGGGTCCCAGTACCAGATTCCTGCTCCTGCAGCCCCAGGAATCAGAAATTTATGGAAGATATTTGGGCCCTGTCACTCTAGTGGATGCACCTGATTGTTGTCCTGAAACTGGGCCAGGCTGGGAGGCAGACCTGGGCACAGCGACATTGGAGAAAGTGCAGTGAGTGGGAGCATCTCTCTCTTTTCCTTACTGACTCATGTGTGAGAGTTAAACCTTGAGTTACTGAAGGGTCTTTCAAATGTCCTGTTCCCTTCAATGCAGGCAACAACCCTCATGGCCTTGTCCCCTCCCTAGAGCCCCTCTCACTGGGATCACTGGGTGGTGAGGTCCCCACATGCATGATGGGAGGCTCCGTGCATCAAGTATGGAGGGTAAGTTCCACCTAACATGCAGCCTTCAGCTGCTCAGTTGGAGAGACCACACACGCACACCAAGCAGTGCTGGCTCTGCTCATGGCTCTGCAGGAACAGCATCCTCAGCCTCAATACCCCAGACCCTGCTCCTCTGTGTCCACTGTGTAAGAAAGTGATTCACCTGCAGGAGGAAACCATCATGACCCATGTCCTGGTGAAATCCTGTAGAAAAAGTTAGTGAGCAGAGTCCACCCCAGACACTGTGCCAGCACTGATCCCCCAAGACACAGAAGTCTGCATCTTCAGGGGATGGCTCCACCCACAAAGCTGAGGACTGGGGAGGAGAACGATGGCATGTGGGGAAGTGAAAGTCGGGATAGGGTCAGCAGCAGGAGGGAGAGGACCTGGTGGAGGGGTGGGCTCTGCTGTGCAGGAGGGTAAGGGCAGGTGGAAGGGCCACACTGCTGGGACCCAGTGCCTGCAGGAGAGCACTGAGTCAGGAGTTCTGTTCAGGTCTCCTTGCCCCCGGCAACCCCCACACTGACCACCCCTGAGTAAAACTAGCACAGGTGCCTGGGAGACGTGGAATGACATCGTCTCTGGGGAGTGCATCCAGTGACGACTCCCACCATGAGTGGATTCAATTTCAGGGCCTCATGGAGGAAGCTGAGGTCTCCAGTGCCCCTAACAGGACCACATGGAATGCTGGGAGAAGCCTGCTGGGGGTGGATGTGGTTTATCCTCACAGCTTCAGTGCTGAGTATGGCCCCAACGTAACAGCACTGGCAGGGGGTGCATGGTCTGGATGTTTACAGAAATAGATTGTTTACTTCTGGGGAATCTGCTATGGAGGAGATCACAGTAGATCTCCTGGGTCCCCAGCTTCAGCACAGAGCACAGTGCTGCTAGAGTCAGCCCTGGTCTCGTCTGACGTCCTGTGTGGGGATGGGGTCCCTCCCATCCGTGTTCACAATAATAGAATGCCTGATGACTGCCATGCTGTTCACAATATTATGATGGCTGATGGCACAACATTCTCACTGTCTGATCCTGGACTTCCAGCCTCTAAAGCTGTGAGCTCAATAAGCCTTTGTGCTCCATACACCTCCTATCTTGGGTACTGCATGATGGTACTAACTGGAAAAGCCTCCCTGGGTTCCCAGAGCTCCCTCAGGTCTCAGATGCTGGGGACCCCAGAGATGTCATTCATTCCTCCAGAAACGACTCCATTTTCTTCATGTGACGTCTTCCCATGATACCAAAACTTCTGCTCGGTGATCGGTGTTAGGGAGAGAATCATCCATCCAGATCGGAATGTAGGAAAGCTTTAGAGGACCACAAACCCCAATTTCCGGACCTGAGCCAGCGATTCACCTCCCACTGCATCTGGTCCTGGGTCTGAGTCTCTCGGTGCGTCTTGTGCGCCCCCCGGTGGAGCCACGTGCCCCAGCAGGGAGGTTTGTGTCTGGGTTCACACTGAGGGCCTTCACTCTGTCTCTGGCACAGTAATACAAGCCCGAGTCTGCGGCTGTCAGACAGTTCAGTTGTAGGCAAACTGTGCTCTGGGCGTTATCGCTGGAGATAGTGAATCGGCCATTCGCCCAGCTCGCGTACCATGTGCTACCACCACTACTAATCCATCGGATCCACTCCAACCCCTTCCCTGGAGCCTGGCGGACCCATTGCATGTTGTAGCTACTGATGGTGAATCCAGAGGCTTTGCAGGAGAGTTTCAGGGATCCCCCAGGCGTGACCAGGCCTCCTCCGGACTCCACCAGCTGCTCCTGACACTGGACACCTGCAAACACAGACGTCCTGGTCAGGACACTGTCACTCACCCTCTCTGTGTCTCTCACTCACGTCCTCTCCCAGACTCAGTGCCCCACGTTCTCTATCATTACCTTTGAGCACAGTGACCAGGAGAAGCCAGCGCAGCCCAGTCTCCATGGTGAGCGTCTGTGTTGAGTGCGATCACTGAGTGGACACCTGGGAGTCCTGAGGCTGGAGCTCCTGTGCCAGAGCTGCAGGGTGAGGGCTGGGCTGGTTTTCATGGGCAGAGGGAGGCCTATCTGCATGTGCTGCCCCTATATAGCAGCCCTGGGGTCAGATGCCTCAGACAGGACAGGGCCCAGGGCAGACGTGGTGACCTGTGTGGGTAGGGTGATGGCTATGATAGGATTCTGATCAAGTCAAATTTTACATTATTAATACTTTTAAAAAGTTGAAGGCAAATGCCTCATTTCACTTTAATATGTGTGTACTCTTAATATGCAGTGTTAGCAGTTTCATGTCCTTCATTTTTAAAGTAACCGTTGGTTCATTATTAACTCTTCTAATGATATTGAAACAGTAACAGAGAGAGAAGGAGTGAGAGAAACATAAATGTTGAGACATCTAGGAGTTAGACTTTCTAAAACCTGGAGCAGAAAACTGTGTGTCCCACGTTGGTGGTAGGGTCTCATTCACTTGCAGGGTCATCTACAGTTTCCCATGATGCATTATCAAGAAAGAGTATTGGAATCTGTTAGGCTGGGCTCAAGCAACACTCTGATGGGAACACGGGTGTCTCTAGTGGGTACTTAGCCAATTTTGTCCTAGTGCCTGCTGCACACTTTTAAACAGATGAAAGACTGCAAGTGGATTCGTTAACTATGATTTGTTTCTTTATTCATCCATTGCCTTAGTTTAAAACTGTTCCTGAACACAGAACACTGTATGTGTTAGTGGTGTGTAGTGTGCTATTGGAATCTGTGTGTCGTAGGAATGGGCACAGATCAATTCACTGTCATGCACATTTCCACCTCCTTTCCATCACTCTGTGTTGGGAGGCCTGGAGGCCTCAGTTCTAGTTATTTATGGAACATGATCTGGGTTCTAGTGAACTGAGGCAGCCCACTGAGGCACAGAGCATAATTATTCCTCCCTTTGAGTGGTGCTTTGTGCCCTGGTAACAGCCGTCCCCTGTTCCCCCCTCTTCCTCATGTCTATTAATCATGACTCTGATTTGAGGTCAAGCACTGGGTATGAAGTCACTGTGCTACAATTCACCCGCAGTCCTGCATTCAGGTAATGCAGCTTTTTTTTTTTTTGACAGGCAGAGTGGACAGTGAGAGAGAGAGACAGAGAGAAAGGTCTTCCTTTGCCGTTGGTTCACCCTCCAATGGCCGCCGCGGTCGGTGCGCTGCGGCCGGCACACCGTGCTGATCCGATGGCAGGAGCCAGGAGCCAGGTGCTTTTCCTGGTCTCCCATGGGGTGCAGGGCCCAGGCACTTGGGCCATCCTCCACTGCACTCCCTGGCCACGGCAGAGAGCTGGCCTGGAAGAGGGGCGACCGGGACAGAATCTGGCGCCCCGACTGGGACTAGAACCCGGTGTGCCGGCGCCCCTAGGCGGAGGATTAACCTAGTGAGCCGTGGCGCCGGCTAGCTTTTTTTTTTTTTGGACAGGCAGAGTTAGACAGTGAGAGAGAGAGAGAGACAGAGAGAAAAGTCCTCCTTTTTCCGTTGTTTAACCCTCAATAGGTGCTGCGGCCAGCGAGTTGTGGCTGGTGCACCACGCTGATCTGAAGCCAGGAGCCAGGTGCTTCTCCTGGTCTCTCATGTGGGTGCAGAGCCCAAGGGCTTGGGCCATCCTCCACTGCACTCCCGGGGCACAGCAAAGAGCTGCACTGGAAGAGGAGCAACTGGGAGAGCATCCGGCGCCCCGACCGGGACTAGAACCCGGGTGCCGAGCTGCAGGAGGAGGATTAGCCTATTGAGCAGTGGCGCTGGCCTCAGGTAATGCAGCTTTGATTACAATAGTTCAATCTGCAAAAAGCAAGTGTGCATAAAACAGTGAATGGATTCTTTCACATTTGGACATGGAATATTATTCAGTACTAAGAAGGAGGTCATTCTGTCATTACGAAATCGTGGGTCAGGCTGGAGCCTAATATGCTAAAAGAAATAATCCTGGTACATGTGGACACACAGTATGTGACATTAGTTATATATGCAGTCCACACACTTGAACTCACAGAGGTAGGAAGTGCAAAGGAGATCACTGTCTACCATGACCCAAGGGTTTGTCACCTTCCAGCCCTGTGGGAAACTGGGGCAAGTTCCAGGGTCCTGGTTTCTGGCTGAGCCATCGCAGCCTATACAGCAATTCAGGAAGGAAATCTGTGGAAGGAAGATTCTCTCTCCATCTGTTGGTCTCTTCCTCTCTTGCTATAACACTGCCTTTCAAACAAAATAAATCGATATTAAAATAAATGAAAGATTTATTATCCATATCATTAGAAGCCTATATGCAAATGTTGAATAAACACAGACAAGTGAATCCCAAGGAAAGAAATCAATTGCTTAAATGCAGTGACTGATAAGGTGGTGACAGGAGCAGCACTGGAGTTAGCATGTGGGATTGCTGCCTCCCGTGTCAGGTTCTTTAGTGCTGCATCTAGTTTGGTTCTGGTGGCCATAGGTGAAGTTCCAAGTACTCCCTTTTGCAGACCTGGACAGAATTCTAAGCCCCTGGCTGTCACATGATCCAACTGAAGCAGTTGTAGCCCTCTGGGAATTGACCACGAGTTAGAAGATCACTGTCAGTCTCAGTCTCTTTGTGGGTTTAGAGAAATACATAAAGACAAATTTTAAAATAAAATCTACAAATTTTAAATGTATATTATATCTATAATTTTAAGAAATGATATAAAAGCAAACATATAAAATGCCATAAATCTCAGATCATCATGTATGCACATTTTAGAAGCACAATGAAATGTCCCATGCTTCATGTTAGAATGAGTATTACCAGACAAGCCAGAGCTGACAATTCTTGTGAAGGAAGAGAGATGACCACTCTGGTTGCACAAGGCTGGAGTCAGGTAAATTAGTAAATCCATTATGGAAACTCATCAAAAACTGAGACATACAGTTATCACAGGATCTTCAAACAGCATTTTGGGTAGCAGGAATGTGAAATCCCAGGGAGATGTGCATGGGATTCACAGCCTCTATAGAAAATACAACTGCAGTTCCATGTGCAATTAAAGCAGCGTCGTTCGCGAGTGTTCACACATATAATCCAGTGAAATTTTCATGGAAGAAGGAATCAATAATGAAAGAAAAGGGCATGGAACAGAGGAGACGTTGGAGCAAGGTCAGAGTTTCAGTCCCACAGGATCCACATGTTGAGGG
Source organism: Oryctolagus cuniculus (assembly GCF_051225735.1). Taxonomy (NCBI): domain Eukaryota; kingdom Metazoa; phylum Chordata; class Mammalia; order Lagomorpha; family Leporidae; genus Oryctolagus; species Oryctolagus cuniculus. Next base: position 52,804,286 of record NC_142886.1, read on the forward strand.
ATCTACTGTACAGCATGGTGACAGCAGTGAAGTGAATATTGGGTCTACTGAATTCCAAAACAGGAGACAACTCTCCGGCGCCGCAGCTCACTAGGCTAATCCTCCACATGCAGCGCCAGCACCCTGGGTTCTAGTCCCGGTCGGATGCCGGATTCTGTCCCGGTTGCCCCTCTTCCAGGCCAGCTCTCTGCTGTGGCCAGGGAGTGCAGTGAAGGATGGCCCAAGTCCTTGGGCCCTGCACCCACATGGGAGACCAGGAGAAGCACCTGGCTTTTGCTTTAGGATCAGCGTGGTGCACCGGCCTCAGCGCACCAGCCGCGGTGGCCATTAGAGGGCGAACCAACGGCAAAGGAAGACCTTTCTCTCTGTCTCTCTCTCTCACTGTCCACTCTACTTGTCAAAAAAAAAAAAAACAAAAAACAAAAAACAAAAAACAAAAAAAGAAAAAAAAACAGGAGACAACTGACATCCTAGCATGGAAACATGTGGATTTTGTGATGAACATGTCAATAAGAATGACAACACATAATTGTACCTCATATGTATATCTCAAATTAATATTTATCAAACATTTATAAAAATAAAATGGCTAAAACGGAAAATGCTGGTGTTGTGCTTCCCAATGTTTTATGGAGATGATAAATGAACGCAGTGCACTCAAGGCTTGGCAGCTGGAACCCAGGAGCATGGAACTGCATCAGTGTTCCCACCTTGGTGATGGGGCCTCATAACAGATCCATCATCTACTGCCTTCCAGGTGCACTGTCAGTACAAGTATGGGAAAGCATGCAAATGGGCTGTGTCCAGAATTTTGATATGCAGCATGGGTGACTCCCTCTGTATATTAAAGAAAGCCTCCAAATGGATTGATGATGCCAGTCATCATAGACATGGAGTGAAGAGCAGGGACTCTGGACACATGGTCTCTGGGACTGGCTCGTCCTGCAGCTGTGATTCAGCCTCAGGACACTGGTCATCATGCTGGAGCCACAGACACAGCTCCCCGTGATGTGGACTCCAGCCCCAGAGTGCACAGCCACTGTGTGTCCCACTTTCTGCTCTCCCTCAACCACAACAGGTGCAGGGGGTCTCACGACACTGGAGCAGAACCAGATCAGCTGGACGTGCACACCCAACACTTTCCATTCAGTTATGAACTTGACTGCTGATGTCCAGTGCATTTCCCTCCTGAGTTCAGGCAGGGAGCCCACAGGAGGGTCCCAGGACCTAGAGGAAGAGGAAGTCCCTGTAGGTTTCCCAGGTGTCTGCAGAAGCTCAGGCTGAGACACAGCTGAGCTGCAGTACATTCCTGAGTGCTGTGACGTTCACACAGGGACCACAGACTGTTCCAGGATTAAGGGGAAATGCAGGTCGGGTTAAAGTCTGCAGAAAGTGAGTGTGGATCACCCACACGTAAAGTCAAAGGTTGGTTCAGTGCACACTTGCTGGTTGTGGCAGGAGAGGGATGAGTGGAATAGTTGCAGTTTAACAGATCAACGGCCATGTCTCAGCTGTCCCTGGTTATACAGGGAAAACTGAAACTGTCCAAAGCTTTCAGTGCCCTGAGGGTGCTGTCGGGAGTCAGGTTGGAAGCGATTCAATAGTGTCCTCAATATTCCCACATCTCTGATCCTGGTGAGCACAGTCACTGTCCATGTACTAAATCGTTCAATTAGGACTTCTTCCTTTTACATCAAAGTTTCTCCCCGTCATTGAAGTTGGGAGGGACAGAATCAAAAAGTAGAATTCTTCCCTCAAAACTGTTACAGGAGAGCAAACCCCAATTCCTGACTTGAAACCAGGACTTCATCTCCCTCTGCGCCTGTGCAGGACCAGAATCTGGGCTCAGTGCGTCTCGTGCGCCCCCTGGTGGAGCCGCGCGCCCCTGCAGGAGTTTGATGTTTTGGCTCAGTGTGAGGGCCCTTCACTGTGTTTCTTGCACAGAAATAGGTGGCCGTGTCCGAGGCTGTCAGACTGGTCATTTTCAGATCCACCGTGCTCGAGGTTTTGGAGATGGTGAATCGACCATTCACCCAGCTCGCGTAGTATGCGCTACCACAACTACTAATGTATCCGATCCATTCCAGCCACTTCCCTGCAGCCTGGCGGAACCAGCTCACTCCATAGCTACTGAGGGAGAATCCAGAGACTGTGCAGGTGAGTGTCAGGGTTCCTCCAGGCATGACCAGGCCTCCCTCGGACTCCTCCAGCTGCTCCTGACACTGGACACCTGCAAACACAGACGTCCTGGTCAGGAAGCTGTCACTGACACTCTTTGTGTTTCTCACTCACGTTCTCTCCCAGACTCAGTGCCCCGCGTTCTCCATCATTACCTTTGAGCACAGCGACTAGGAGATGCCAGCGCAGCCCAGTCTCCATGGTGAGTGTCTGTGTTCAGTGTGATCACTGAGTCCTGGGGCTGGAGCTCCTGTGCCAGAGCTGCAGGGTGAGGGCTGGGCTGGTTTTCATGGGCAGAGGGAACCCTAATTGCATGTGCTGCCCCTAGATAGCAGGCATGGGGTCAGATGCCTCAGACAGGACAGGGCCCAGGGCAGACGTGGTGTCCTAGGTTTGTAGGCTGATGCCTATGATATGATTCAGATCATATGAATTTTTATGTTATTATAATTTTAAAAGATTGAAGGCAATGACCTTGTTTCATTCTAATATGTGTGTACCCTTAATATCCAGTGCTAGCAATATCATGTCCCTCATTTATTTAAATAACCATTAGTTCTTTATCATCTATATGAAAGACATTGGTACAGTGATAGAGAGAGAAGGGGTGAGAGAGACAGAAATGTAGAGATGGACAGAAAAGGTGACAATGGGAGATTTCTGCCTTTGGGTTGACAGCCCCAGACATTCCAAATACCTATGACCCCTAGGAGTTAGTCTTTCTGAACCCTGAAGCAAGAAACTGTGTCTGTAATTCAAATGTTGGTGGTAGGGGCTCCTTTGCTTGTAGCATCATCTACAGTTTCCCATGATGCATTATGAGGGAAAATTGTGGGAAGCCGTGAGGCTGGGCTCAGTCAGTTCTCTGACGGGAACTCCGGTGTCCCTAGTGGGGACTTAGCCAATTTTCTCCTAATGCTTGTCGCCCACTTTTAAACAGATGAAGGACTGCAAGTGGATTTTTTTAAGGTTAACTATGTTTTGTTTCCTTATTCATCCATTGCCTTAAAGTTTAAAAACTATTTAAACTGTTTAAAGCTGTTCCTGAACACAGAACACTGTACATGGTAGTGGGGTTTGTGTGCTATTGGAATGTGCATGGTAGAAATGGGCACAGATGAACTCAGTGTCATGCACATTTCCACCTCCTTTTCCATCACTATGTTGGGAGGCCTGGAGACCTCAGTTCTAGTTATTTGTGGAACCTGTCATGGGTTGTGGTGAACTGAGTCAGCCCACTGTGGTGTGGGCAGAATTATTCCTGCCTTTGGTGGTGTTTTGTGCCCTGCTATCAGCCGTCCCCTGTTCCCCCCCGTTCCCTGTGTCTAGTAATCATGACTCTGAGTTGAGGTCATGCACTGGGTAGAAGTCTCTGTGTCACAATTCACCCCCAGTCCTGGGTTCAGGTAATGCAGCTTTGCTCACAATAGTTCAGTCAACAAAATCAAGTGTGCATAAAACAGTGAATGGATTCTTTCCCATTTGGACATAGAATATTATTCAGTATTAATAAGGAGGTTGTTCTGTCATTAGGAAATATGGGTCAACCTGCAGCATACATACTAAAAGAAATGATCCAGGTACATGTGGACACACAGTATGTGACATTAGTTATATATGCAGTCCACACACTTGAACTCACAGAGGTAGGAAGTGCAATGGTGATCACTGTCTACCATGACCCAAGGGTTTGCCACCTTCCAGCCCTGTGGGAATCTGGAGGAAGTTCCAGGCTCCTGACTTTAGGCTGAGCCATCTCCAGTCTTAGAGACATTCATGAAGGAAACCTGTGGAAGGAAGATTATCCCTCCATCTGTTTGTCTCTTCCTCTATTGCTATAACACTGTCTTTAAAATTAAATAGATACTTAAAATACATTGAAGATTAATTATACATATGATTAGGGGCCTGTTTCCTAATGTTGAAAGATCTCAAGCAACTGAATCCCAAGGGAAGAAATGAATTGTTTACATGCAGTGATGATAAGGTGGTGACAGGAGCAGCACTGGAGTTGGCCTGAGGGATTCCTGCTGCTTTATCAGGATGCTTAGTGCTGCGTCCTACTTTGGTTCCAGTTTCAGATTCCTGCCTAAGCACACCCTGGGAGGCTGTAGATGAGGTTCCAAGTAGTCCCATGTGGGAGACCTGGACAGAATTACAAGCACCTGGCTGTCACCTGACCCAGCTGAATCTTTTGTAGTCATCTGGTAAGTGACACAGGAATTAGAAAATCACTGTCAGTCTCAGTCTCTTAGTGGATTTGGACAAATACATAAAGACAAGTTCTCAAGTAAAATGATAAATATTTAAAATTATATCATTTCTATAAATTATTAAAAGAAGATATATAGACAGACATATAAAATGCTATCAATTTGGGACCATCATGTATGTCCATGTTAGAAGCACATTGAGACATCGCATCGCTCCTGTTAGAATGGCTATTACCAGACGTACCAGAGCTGACATGTTTTATGGAGGTAGAGAGAGATGATAACCCTGGTACAAGTCTGTGTCAGGTTAATTAGTAAAACCATATGGAAAAGCATCAAAAAGGAGAAACAATTATTACATGATCTTCAAACACCATTGGTTGGTACAATGAATATGAAATCCCAGGGAGGTGTCCACGGAATCTGCAGTCAGTCGGAAACAAAAAAAGTAGAATTATTCCCTGAAAAGTGTTAAAGGAGAGGAAACCTCAATTCCTGACCTGAAATCAGGGCTTCATCTCCCTCTGCACCTGTGCAGGACCAGAATCTTGGTTCAGTGCATCTTGTGCGCCCCCTGGTGGAGCCTCACGTCCCTGCAGGGAGGTTTGTGTCTGGGCTCAGCCTGAGGACCCCTCACTGTGTCCCTTTCACAGAAATAGACTGTTCATTTGCAGAGAAACCGTGTTCTGGGCGTGTTGCTGGAAATGGTGGATCGGCTTCTCGCCCAGCTCGCGTAGTATGTGTTACCACCACTACTAATGATTCTGATATATTCCAGCTCCTTCCTTGGAGCCTGGCGGACCCAGCCCATGCTGTAGCTACTGAGGGAGAATCCAGAGGCTGTGCAGGTGAGTGTCAGGGATCCTCCAGGGTTGACCAGGCCTCCTGCAGACTCCTCCAGCTGCTCCTGACACTGGACACCAGCAAACACAGACATCCTGGTCAGGGCACTGTCACTCACACTCTGTGTCTCTCACTCACGTCCTCTCCCAGACTCAGTGCCCCGCGTTCTCCATCATTACCTTTGAGCACAGCGACCAGGAGAAGCCAGCGCAGCCCAGTCTCCATGGTGAGCGTCTGTGTTGAGTGTGATCACTGAGTGGACACCTGGGAGTCCTGGGGCTGGAGCTCCTGTGCCAGAGCTGCAGGGTGAGGGCTGGGCTGGTTTTCATGGGCAGAGGGAGCCCTATTTGCATGTGCTGCCCCTAGATAGCAGGCATGGGGTCAGATGCCTCAGACAGGACAGGGCCCAGGGCAGACGAGGTTGTCTGGCTTCTTAAGTAGCCGATTAATGCCATGAGACCTGGAAATTGTTGTGAGATAATGGACAGAAAAGCATTTCATTCATCTTTTTAGAATTTATATAAATATATATTTATTTATTTGGCGGTAGGATTATAGAGTGTGAGAGAGAGACACAGAGAGAAAGGTCTTCCTTCTGTTTATTCCCTCCCCAAATTGCAGCTACAGCGCGCGCTGTTCCAATCCGAAGAGATGAGCCAGGTGCTTCTTCCTGGTCTCCCATGTGGGTGCAGGGGCACAAGAACCTGGGCCATCCTCCACTGCCCTCCTGGGCCACAGCTCAGAGTTGGACTGGAAGAGGAGCAACTGGGACTAGAACCTGGCACCTGTATGGGATGCCGGCACCGCAGAGAGAGGATTAGCCAAGTGAGCCCTGGCTCGAGCCCTTAATTTATATTTTGAACATTTATTTATTTATTTGAAAGTCAAAGTTACACACAGAGAGAACTAGAGGCAGAGAGAGAGAGAGATGGAGAGAGACACACAGAGAGAGAGCGCAATCGTCTTTCCTCTGGTTCACTTTCCAATTAGTCACAACAGCTAGACCTTAGCGACTTGGAAGCTAGGAGCCAGGAGCTTCTTCCAGATCCCCATGTGGGTACAAGGAACCAAGGACTTGGGCTGTCTTCTACTGCTTTCCCTGGCTGTAGCAGTGAGCTGGATTGGAAGTAGAGCAGCTGGGACTTGAACCGGTGCACATGTGGGACGCCAGTACTGCAGATTTGGTCTGCAACATACTATGTCCCAGAATTGGCCCCACCTTTACTTTTTGAAAAGCAGGAAGGAGGGCCTGAGGTGGAGAGGCTGGTTCTTGAGCCATCACTCCAACACAGGGTGTGGGCTCCCAACAAGGGCTCAGCTCACTGCACAACAGTGCCTGCCCCTGTGTTGTGTCTGCACAAGCACAGAAATGTGATACTGGCATGAGTGATACCTCCCTTGAACACGTGCACAGTTACTGAAGGAATCACAGACAGGCTGTGCTGTGTCCAGGGGCTCTAGTCTGGTAGGAGGCACCTCCACACTCTACACCTCTGTTCCTCACACAGGACTTCCTACTCCACCTAACAGCTCCAGGAGCGATGTGCGCTCTGTACTGTCATTGGTTGTGGTTGTCCGGTTTTCCTAATGATTTTGTTAATGTGCTGTGAAGGGTTGAAATAGTGAGTTTTCCGTGTATATGATGTTAAATTGTGACTGGGTAGGATTTATGTAAGAGCAGTCTTTGAAGATAGTGGCACATGAATGTGTTTCTTCCATTTTTGAAGTCGAATGTCATTAAAATAACTTTTTTTTAAAAAAAGCAATGCATGGCTTTTTAGGTTTTCATGTGTGTGTTAAGAATTGAGTACACATCAAAACACCTGTGTGCTGGATATTAACACCAATGAAATATCAGTTATGGACCAAAAAGTGCCAGTCCGTGAACTCCCACCCCAAAAGTTCACCAGTCTCATACTTTAGCTGGTGTGTGGCACATTGGGTGAAAGCCCTGGCCTGAAGCGCCGGCATCTCAAATGAGCGCCTGTCTAGTCCTGGCTGCTCCTCTTCCCATCCAGCTCTCTGCTATGGCCTGGGAAGCAGTAGAAGATGGCCCAAGTCTATGGGACCCTGAATCTACATGGGAGACCCCAAGAAGCTCCTGGCCCTTGCCTTCAGATCAGAACAATTTTGGCCATTGTGACCAACTAGGGAGAGAACCAGTGGATGGAAGACCTCTCTCTGTGTGTCTCTACCTCTCTCTGTAACTCTGTCATTTAAATAAATAAAGTAAATAAAATAAATCTTTTTTAAAAATTGCCAAATCCTGCTGTTGCTTACAGAGAATACGAAGTCTGAGGGATGTGTCCAAGCGATCTGAGGGCGCCATGTCTAGACATTTGCAGTCCCATCTCTAACTACAGTGACCTCATTCACAAGTTAGTTCATGAACATGGAGCACTTTTGCTGGATTCTGTTTTTGACAGAGAGATGCACAGGGGACCAGGTTTCATGCAGGTGTATATCAGTGTGGTGTTCCACGTGCTGGTGTCTGTCTGTCTGTTCTTCACAATTTCTCTGCTGGGCAATTTGCTTCCCAATGCTGTTGAGTTGTGATAGATACAGAGGCAGCCCCACATGTTGAAAGTGTGTGGTGAGTGCGACTCACCTGTGCCTCTCTCACTCTTCATCACAACTACACCAAGAGCAAATATGACATCCCACAGTGCTGCCCACTGTCCCTGTGTCACCATTCCCTAGCCCACCTCCTCCAGTCACATTAAGGCCTGAGCCCTTTTGGGCTCCTTCACAACAGATTTCATCCAGTTCAGTGCTGAGCATCATGTAGGTTTGCAGAAGTTGAAGGCACTGAGTTTTCAGGTCCTGTAGGGCACAGGTGAATGAGGGTTTCTTAGTTTTTAACCAAAATATCTGAAAATCTGATAAGAGTAAAACTGAAATAAATTAGAGTAAGTATATTGTATTTGGCACAAATGTGCAGCACATTAATCTTAACTCTGTTATCAAATTTCATGGATATAAGGTAAATAATAAAATGAAAGTTGCATTGTTTAAGATGTGCACTTCCCCCAAGGGAGTGCAAGGGTCTCACATGTGACTCTGGCACCCAATACCAGGTTCCTGTTCCTGCAGCCCCAGGAACCACAAATGTATGGGAGGGTCTCTCTAAGGTTCATAGTCCCTTCAATGCAGGCAGAACCTTCATGGACTTGTCCCCTCCCTAGAGCCCCTCTCACTGGGATCACTGGGTGGTGAGGTCCCCACATGCATGATGGGAGGCTCCATGCATCAAGTATGGAGGGTAAGTTCCACCTAACATGCAGCCTTCAGCTGCTCAGTTGGAGAGACCACACACGCATACCAAGCAGTGCTGGCTCTGCTCACGGCTCTGCAGGAACAGCATCCTCAGCCTCAATACCCCAGACCCTACTCCTCTGTGTTCACTGAGTAAGAAAGTGATTCACCTGCAGGAGGAAACCATCATGACCAATGTCCTGGTGGGATCCTGTAGAAAATGTTCGTGAGCAGAGTCCACCCCAGACACTGTGCCAGCACTGATCCCCCAAGACACAGAAGTTCCTCATCATTACCTTTGAGCACAGCAACCAGGAGAAGCCAGCGCAGCCCAGTCTCCATGGTGAGCGTCTGTGTTGAGTGTGATCACTGAGTGGACACTTGGGAGTCCTGGGGCTGGAGCTCCTGTGCCAGATCTGCAGGGTGGGGGCTGGGCTGGTTTTCATGGGCAGAGGGAGGCCCTATTTGCATGAGCTGTCCCTATATAGCCAGCCCTGGAGTAGACGTCTCAGACAGGACAGGGCCCAGGGCAGATGTACATGTCCTGTGGGTGTAGGCTATGATAGGATTCGGATCATATGAATTTTTTATGTTTTATTGTTTTTTCATTTTAGTATGTGTGTACCCTTAGTATCCAGTGTTAGCAATATCATGTCCTTCATTTTTTAAATAACAATTGTTTCATATCATCTATTGACATCTATATCATCTATATGAAAGACATTGGAATAGTGATAGAGAGAAGGGGTGAGAGAAACACAAGTGTAGTGATGGACAGAAAAGATGAAATGGGAGATTTTTGCCTTTGGATTGACAGCCCCAAACTCCCCAAATGCCTACAACATCTAGGAGTTAGCCTTTCTAAAACCTGGAGCCCAGAACTGCGTCTGTGTTTCCTTTGTCGGTTGTAGGGGCTCTATCGCTATAGCGTCAACTGTAGTTTACCACGATGTGTTATCAGGAAAAAGTGTAGGAAGCCGTGTGGCTGGGCTCAAGCGGCACTCTGATGGGAACACGGGTGTCCCTAGTGGGGACTTTGCCAATTTTGTCCTAATGCCTGCTGCCCATATTTACACAGATGAAAGACTGCAAGTGGATTCATTTAAGGATACTATGTCTTGTTTCCTTATTCATCCATTACCTTATTTGAAAACTGTTCATTAACACAGAACACTGTATGTGTTAGTGTTGTGTAGTGTGCTATTGGAATCTGTGTGTTGTAGAAATGGGCACAGATCAACTCACTGTCATTCACATTTCTACCTCCGTTCCATCACTTTGTATTGGGAGACCGGGCGTCCTCAGTACTGCTTATTTGTGGAACATGTCGTGGGTTGTAGTGAACTGAGTCAGCCCACTGTGGTGTGGGCAGAATTATTCCTTCCTTTGAGTTGTGCTTTGTGCCCTGGTATCAGCCATCCCCTGTGTTCCCCCTCTTCCCTGTTCTGTAACCATGACTCTGAGTTCAGCTCAAGCACTGGATAGAAGTCACTGTGTCACAATTCACCCCCAGTCCTGGGTTCAGGTAATGCAGCTTTGTTCACAATAGTTCAGTCTACAATAAAGCGAAATGTGCATAAAACGGTGAATGCAGTCTGTTACATTTGACATGGAATATTACTCAGTGTTAAGAAGGAGGTTTCACTGTCATTAGGAAATCATGGTTCAGCCTTGAGCATAATATGCTAACAGAAATAACGCAGGTAGATGTGGACACATAGTATGTGACATTAGTTATTTATGCAGTCCACAAGCTTTAACTCACAGAGGGAGGAAGTGCAATGGAGATCACTGTGTACCATGACCCAAGTGTTTGTCTCCTTCCAGCCCTGTGGGAAACTGCAGGAAGTTCCAGGCTCCTGACTTCATGCTTTTGCAGCCCCAACATTGTAACTATTCAGGAAGTGAAGCAACGGATTGAGATTCTCTATCTGTTAGTCTCTTCCTCTCTTGCTATAACACTGACTTTAAAATAAAATAAATAGATACTTAAAATAATTGAAGATTAATTATACATATGATTCGGAGCCTATTTCCTAATGTTGAATGATCTCAAGCAACTGAATCCCAAGGGAAGAAATCAATTGTTTAAATGCAGTGATGATAAGGTGGTGACAGGAGCAGCACTGGAGTGAGCCTGTGGGATTCCTGCCTCCCCTGTCAGGATGCTGAGTGCTGTGTCCTAGTTTGGTTCCAGTTTCAGTTTCCTGCCTAAGCACACCCTGGGAGGCCGTAGGTGAAGTTCCAAGTACTGCCATGTGGACACCTGGACAGAATTCCAAGCACCTGGCTGTCACCTGACCCAGCTGAATCTTTTGTAGCAATCAGAGAAGTGACCAGGCATTGGAAGATCACTGTCAGTCTCAGTCTCTTTTTGGGCACATACATACATACACATTTTAAAATAAGTGAAATAATATCTATAAACTTTTAAAGACGTTATATAAAGGGAAACATACAAAATGCTGTAAACCTGGGAACAGCATGCATATCCCTGTTAGAAGCACAATGAGACATCCCATCCCTCTGGGTAGAATGAGAATTATCAGACAATCCAAGGCTGACAATTCTTGGGGAGGCAGAGTGAGACGACAACCCTGGGACAAGGCTGGGGTCAGGAAAATTAGTAAAAATGTTATGGAAAATCGTCAAAAACTGACAAGTACAATTACCACAGGATCTACAAACACCATTTCTGGGTAGAAGGAATATGATATCCCTGGAAGTGTCCACTGGATCCACAGTCACTGTGGCAAAGACTTCTGCAGTTCCATGTTCAATTAAAGCAGCGCCAATCTCAATAGTTCACACATATAATCCATGGAATTTTCATGGAAGAAAGAATCAACAATGGAACAAATGTACAAAGCTACATTTTACCAGGAGTTTATATGGCAGTAAAGTGGAAGAAATTCTGTATTTTGGACAACTTGGATGATCCTAGAGAATAATGTCGAAGGATAATGTGTCAGGATAAGTACACTCTGAAAACCATCAAGGCCAAGAAGACAAATAATATGAGATGCTGGTTACATGAGATAAAAAAGGATGAACTCACAGAGGCAGGATACAATGGTGAGACCAAAGTTTGAGCGAGGGAGGAGCAGAGGAGACGCTGTTCAAGGTCAGAGTTTCAGCCCGACAGGGTCCACACATTCAGTGATCTATTGCACAGGATGGTAACAGCAGTGAAGGGAATATTGTGTCTGTGGAATTCCTAAACAGGAGACAAATGCCATTCTACTATGGAAACATAGGGTTTTCTGAGGAGCTTGTCAATAAATCTGTGCTCTGGGTGTTGTTTCTGGAGAACATGAATCGGCCATTCACGGAGTTTACATAGTATGTGCTACCACCATTGTAACTATTAGCTGCGATCCACTCCAGCCCCTTCCCTGGAGCCTGGCGAACCCAGTCCATTGCATGGTTAGAGTGTGAATCCAGAGGCTTTGCAGGAGACTACTAACAGAAACAAACTGCCAACTACAGGCTCACAGCACATGCAACAAATAATGGAGAAAAATATACTCCACTACTACATGCCATTTATGAAAAATCACTGGTGCATTTATACACTGAGAACAAATTTGCAGAAAATGGAGACAACATCACAGTGGTTTAGCATGTGAATCTTCCGCCTGTGATGCCTACATCCCATACTGCTGTCTGTTCTTATTCCAGCTGCACTTCCAATCATCTCTTGTTGATGCACCTGGGAAAGCAGACAAGCATGGTCCAAGTGATTGTGCCTCTGCACCCAGGTGGGGACTGGGAAGAAACTCCTGGCTCTAGGTCAATGTCCTGGCTCAATGTCATTTTGGGGATTGAACCAGCAGATGGAGAACTTGTCTCTGGGTCTTTCCCTCTCTCTGTGTAACACTGACTTTCAATAAATAAATAAATCTTTTCTAAAAGATTGCATATGTAGTATCAACAAACTTTTAAAGTCCTGGAGGAAATTTATCAACAGGCTGAATGATGTCCACATAACAATATTATTGTATTTCAATTTTGAATTTATTTTGTATTTTTTAAAATTTATTTTTAAGGAATAAAAATGTCATAGTACAACTTTAGGAATATAGATATTCTTCCCAGCATTTCTGCCCTCCCACTTACATTCCCACCAACTTTCTCATCCCTCTCCACTTGTCAGTTCAGTTTTCCAATAAGATTCCCTTTAAGTTGGTACACAGATTCAAGATCAAGATTCATCATCAAGATTCACTTGTATTGCTACACAGAAAACCAGCTCTGTACTATGTAAAGATTTAAACACACACACACACACACACACACACACACATATCCAAGAACTGTTTGAGAACTGCTTTACAGTTAACTCTCATAATAGAACTCATTGAGGATGGAGGTCCTGCATGGGGAGTTAGTGCACAGTGAGACCAGTTGTTAATTTAACAATAAACACTCTTACGTATGGTGTCAGTGACCACCTGAGACTCTGGACATGAGCTGCTTAGGCTATGGAAGCCTTTTGAGTCCACAAACTCTGATAGTATTTGGACAAGGCCATGAGCAAAGTGGAAGTTCTCTCCTCCCTTTAGAGAAAAGTACCTCCTTCTTTGAGGCCACTTCTACTGCCTGAGGTCTCAGTCACAGAGATCCTTTAGGCAGAACATTTTTGCCACAGTGTCTTGGATTTCATGCCTGAAATGTTCTCATGGGCTTTTCAGCCACACCAGAAAGACTGAAGGGCTGATTATCAGGTCAGAGTGTTACTTAAAGCGATTATCATTCTATGAGTCTGCTGTGTAGACTTCTCCTCATGTTGGAACATGCTCTCCTTTTAAATTCTATCTCTTCTTATTACCAGGCACTTGATCCTATTTATATGATCACTTTAACACTTAATCCTATCTATGTGTTTACCTTACACTTAATGTGATCACTTTAATTAAGTTTCATGGGACTTGGAGTCCCACAACAAATTTTTAAATTGTGTGTTTAGAAGTAAGTCCATAGGAATGTATGCACTTTACAGTTACAAAATTCCTCCTCCTGCTCTTACTCCCATTCCTATTTTTTACTGAGATCAATTTTCAATTGACTTTATGTGCATACGATGGACTGAATGTTACGTAAATTCTTCAACAAATAGTAGGAAGAAAAATAAACAAAGAAACAAAAAACAAACAAACAAAAACTGTCCCTCGACAGTCAAGAGAAGGGCAGCTCAAGTCTTCCCTTCTCGAAGTGTCAATTTCACTTACCTAGGTTTCCTTTTGGGTGCTCTATTAGGTCTCACCTATCAGGAAGAACATGTGGTATTTGTCCCCGGGGTACTGGCCTTTTTCACAAAGTATGATCTTTTCCAGATTCATGCATTGTGTTGCGAATAACCGGATCTTATTGTTTTTACCACTGTGTAGTATTCCATAGTGTACACATCCCATAATTTCTTTATCCAGTTTTTGGTTGATGAGCATTTAGTTTGAATCCATATCTTAGCTATTGTGAATAGAGCTGCAATAAGCATGGAGGTACAGGTATCTCTTGTGTGTAGTGAATTCATTTCCCTTGGGTAAGTTCCCAGGAGGGGGATTCCTGGGTCATATAAGGTAGGACTATATTCAGATTTTTGAGATATCTCCATAGTGTCTTCCATAGTGGCTTTACCAGTTTGCATTCCCACCTACAGTGGATTCAGGCACCTTTCCCCACAACCTCGCCAGCATTTGATGTTTGTTGATTTCTGTATGAAGCCATTCTAGCTGGGGTGATGTGAAACCTCCTTGTGGTTTGATTTGCATTTCCCTGACAGCTAGTGATGCTGAACATTTTTTCATGTGTCTGTGTTGGCCATTTGGACTTCCTCTTTTGAAAAATGTGTAAGTCCTTGGCCCATCTCTTAACTGGTTGTTTGTTTTGTTTTTGGAATTTCTTCATCTCTTTGTAAATTCTGGTTATTAATCCATATCCGTTGCATAGCTTGCAAATAATTTCGCACATGCTGTCAGTTGCCTCTTCACTTGCCTGAGTGTTTCTTTTACCACACAGAGAATTCCCGATTTAATCTAATCCCATTTATTAATTTTGGCTTTGACTTCCTATGTCTCTGAGGTCTTTTCCAAGAACTCTTAACGTGTGCCAGTGTCTTCAGGGCTTCCCTAATGTTCTCTACTAATTGGATGGTGTGGGATCATAGGTGTTTATCTTTAATCCTTGTTGAGTGGATTTTTGTATAAGGTGTAAGATAGGGGTCTTAGCCGGCACCGTGGCTCACTAGGCCAATCCTCTGCCTTGCAGCGCCAACACACCGGGATCTATTCCCGGTCAGGGTGCCGGATTCTGTCCCGGTTGCCCCTCTTCCAGGCCAGCTTTCTGCTGTTTCCAGGGAGTACAGTGGAGGATGGCCCAAGAGCTTGGGCCCTGCACCCCATGGGAGACCAGGAGAAGCACCTGGCTCCTGCCATTGGATCAGCGCAGTGTGCTGGCCACAGCACGCCTGCCTAGGTGGCCATTGGAGGGTGAGCCAACGGCAAAGGAAGACCTTTCTCTCTGTCTCTCTCTCTCTCACTGTCCACTCTGCCTGTCAAAAAAATAAAAATAAAAATAAAAATAAATAAAAAGTGAAAAGGAATCTGAAGATTACCTGTACATTTTCATGACATAGTTATGGTATGAAAAAATGATCTTGCTGAAATAGCCAAGCTACCATGTGATTCACAGATTCAATGCATTTCCTGTCAAACACCCTGTATTCTTCACAGGAAGAGGAATAAAATTCTGGAATTCACAAGAAAATTTCAGGGTAATGATGACTGAACAGTCTTGAGAAAAATAGCAAAGCAGGAGGCTTCATCCTAGCTGAGCTGAAATCAGACCTGGTGCTGGGATAACATAGACACCCACAGCCGTGGAGCACAACAGAAACGTAGAAATAAAAAAACACATTCTCAGAAAAATGCATGCATGGTGCCACACACAGAATGGGGGATGGGTATTCTGTCATACATGGGGTTGGGGAAACTTGAATGCACTTGAAAATAATTCAATTATGTGGTCATCTCGCACCAGATACAGAAACAGAGTGAGCTTGAAAAATACCTAAAAAGCAAGACCTGAGACTGTAAAGTTCTAGAAGAAAACACTGGACAAAAGCAAGCTGACATTGGTTTGGGCAATGACATTTTGATAATCTCCAAAGTACAGGCAACCAAGCAAAAATAGGCAAAAGATAATGGATCCAACTACAGAGCTCCTGTGTAACAAAGAGAGTGATTGAAGATCCAGGAGTCGCCTGCAGTTGGGCAGAAAGTATTTTCCGATCACACCCATGGGGGCCAATGTTGTGGCCCTGCAGGTTAAGCTGCCATACCTACTATGCATGCATCACACAGGAGCATGGGTTCAGATTCTGCTTGCTCCACTTCAAATCCAGCTCCCTACTAATGGATCTGGGTCAAAGATGACCCAAGTGCTTGTCCCCTTCAAGCCATGTGGGAAACCTAGAGAATGTTCCTGGGTCCTGGCTTCAGCCTCAGCCATTTCCAGCCTTTGCAGCCATTCAGGAAGGAAACCAGTGGATGGAAGATTCTCTCTTCATCTCTTTGGGTGTTTCTCTCTTGCTATAAACTGCCTTTGAAATAAAAGATACTTAAAGTAAATGACAGATGCTTACACATATGCTTAGGATCCTAGATCCAAATGTTGAATGACATCTTACAACTGAATCACAAGGGAAGAAATCAATTGTTTAAATGTAGTGACTGATTGGCCGGTGATGCAGCTCACTAGGCTACTCCTCCACCTGCTGTTCCGGCATTCCGGGTTCTAGTCCCGGTCGGAGTGTCAGATTCTGTCCCGGTTGCTCCTCTTCCAGTCCAGCTTTCTGCTGTAGCCCGTGAAGACAGTGTAGGATGGCCCAAGAGCTTGGGCCCTGCACCCACATGAGAGACTGGGAGGAGGCGCCTGCCTCCTGGCTTCAGATCAGCACAGCACACTGGCTGTAGTGGCCATTTGCGGGGTGAACCAATGGAGGGAAGACCTTTCTCTCTGTCTCTCTCTCTCTCACTGTCTAACTCTGCCTGTCTAAAAAAATGTAGTTACTGATAAGGTGGGTGACAGGACTGGCCTTGAAGGTATCACGTGGGATTCCTGCCTCCCATTTCAGGATGCTTAGGTTTATGTCCAAATTTTGGGTCTATTTCAGACTCTTGCCAATGTGCACTCTGGGAGCAGTACGAGAAGCCTGAGTTAATCCCATGTGTGAGACCTGCTCTGAAATCATGCACCTGGCTGTGATCTGACCGAATCCAGCTTTTATGGGCATCTGGGAAGTTATGCAGGATTCAGTAGATCACTGTCTGTCAGTCTCTGTTGCTTTGTCTTTTTGGACAAATAAACACATACAAGTTTTAAAAGAGGTAAAAGTATATCTGTAATTTTTTGAAGAAAATATACAAAGGCAAACGTATAAAAATGCTTTAAATCTGAGATCATCATGCATGTCCATGTTAGAAGCACAACGAGAGAGCCCACCCCTCCTGGTAGACTGAGTATCATCAGACATACCAGAGCTGACAAGTCTTGTGCAGGAAGAGAGAGAAGAAAACCCTGGTACAAGGCTGGAGTCAGGTAAGTTAGTAAAGTTTCCATGGAAAACATCAAAAGCTGAGAAATACAATTATCACAGGATCCTCAAACACTGTTGCCTGGTAGAAGAAACATGAAATCCCAGGGAGGTGCCCAGGGGATCCACAGCCACTGTGGCAAACACCTCTGCAGTTCCACGTACAATTAATGCAGCATAATTCACGAGAGCTGACACATATAATCCAGTGAAATTTCCACTGAAGATGGAATGGATAATGGGACAAGTGGAAAGAGTTATATTTTAACAGGAAGTTTATATTGCAGTAAAGAGTAAGAAGGACAGAGCTTCAGGCCGGCAGGATCCACACATTGAGGGATCTGCTGTACAGCATGGTGACAGCAGTTAAGGGAATATTGTATCTACAGAATTCCAAAACAGGAGACAGATGCCATTCTACATGAGACATGTGCGTGTGGGGAGCAACCGAGACTAGACTAAATTACTGGAACTGCTAAGACTAATTCTATGCATCTGATCTCCCACCATATGGCGCTGAGAGAGAATAAACAACTACCACACAGTTGCCTCACCAATTCGACTAACAAGCTGCAGAAGCTGATCCCGCTCCTGATTGGAGGAGAGCAGCGTGCTCAGCGTGTGGGGAGAGAACGCCAGCAGAGTTGGGATTGGTGGAAGAGGACTATAAAGGAGGAGAGAGAGACAACATGCAGGAGGAACATCTGAGCAACCCCCGAGAGAGCCAGCCGGCGGTGTGCTGCTCCTTCCCGGAAGCAGGGGGGAGCGGCAGCAAACCCAGGAAGGGCCAGGCAAAGACAACAGCGCAAGGTCCGGTGTCGTTCCTCCGCAAGTGGGGGAGCGACAATGCGTTTTGCGATGAGCATGTCAATAACTCTGACTTCATGATTCCACTCAATTTGATACATTCATTTTTCAACACATATCATTGTACCTCATATGTCTATATTCACTTATTATTCATCAAACAGTCATGACAGGAAAGGGAAGAATGGCAAATAGTGAATATTCTGTTCTCTAAAACTGAATCATCACCTACTGTCTTCCAGGGTGCATTGTCAGTACAAGTGTGGGAAATGTGTAAATGGGCTCTGTCCAGGACTGTGATATGCAGCTTGGGTGTCTCCCTCTCTAAAACTGATCTAAGACTGCAAATGGATTAATGATGCCAGTGAGCATAGACACGGAGTGAAGAGCAGGGACTCTGGACACATGGTCGCTGGGACTGGCTCTTCCTGCAGCTGTGATTCAGCCTCAGGACACTGGTCATCATGCTGGAGCCACAGACACAGCTCCCCGTGATGTGGACTCCAGCCCCAGAGTGCACAGTCACTGTGTGTCCCACTTTCTGCTCTCCCTCAACCACAGCAGGTGCAGGGGGTCCCACAACATGCGACAGAACCAGATCAGCTGGAAGTGCACACTCAACACTTTCCATTCAGTAATGACCTTGAGTGCTGATGTCCAGTGCATTTCCCTTCTGAGTTAAGGCAGGGAGCCCACAGGAGGGTCCCATGACCTAGAGGATGAGGAAGTCCCTGTAGGTTTCCCAGGTGCCTACAGAAGCTCAGGCTGAGACACAGCTGAGCTGCAAGTACATTCCTGAGTGCTGTGACGTTCACACAGGGACCACAGACTGTTTTAGGATTAAAGGAAAAATGGAGATCGGGTATAAAGACTGTGGAACCTGTGGAACAGCCACCTTTTAAAATAAGATGGTTGGTTCATTTTAGCACACAGGCTACTCTGACAGGAGCAGTTTGATGACATATATAATTGAGGTTAACAAATCAAGTCTCTGGCTCAGCTCTCTCTGAGTTTTAAGGGAAAACTAAAATTGTCCCAAAGTCGGCAGTGTTTGAGGGCACTGTCCTGAGTCAGACTTGAACACACTCTCGAGGTCCTCGGAGAGTCCCACATCTCTGACCCTGGTCACCACTGTCATCGTTCACGAACCTGAATTTGTTCATATAGGACTTCATCCTGTCACATCAAACTTCTCTATGTCAGTGAAGTCAGTGGCGGGGACAGAATCATAAAAGTAGCAGTCTTCCCTCAGAACTGTAGGAGAGGAAACCCCAATTCCCTGACAGGTAACCAGGGCTTAATTTCCCTCTGCACCTGTGCAGGACCATATTCTGAGCTTAATGCATCGTGTGCACTCCCTGGTGGAACCGTGCGTCCCTGCAGGGAAGTTTGTGTCCGGGCTCAGCCTGAGGGCCCCTCACTGTGTCTCTGACACAGAAATACATGGCTGTGTCCTCGTCTGTCAGACTGTTCATTTGCAGAAACACCGTGTTCTGGACGTTGTCGCTGGAGATGGTGAATCGGGTCTTCACGGAGCTCGCGTAGTTTGTGATACCAAACCAAGATAAATGTATGCGATCCACTCCAGCCCCTTCCCTGGAGCCTGGAGGACCCAGCTCATGCCATAGCTACTGAAGTAGATTCCAGAGGCTTTGCAGGAGAGTTTCAGGGATCCTCCAGCTGGACCAGACCCCCTCCGGACTCCTTCAGCTGCTCCTGACACTGGACACCTGCAAACACAGACGTCCTGTTCAGGACACTGTCACTCACACTCTCTGTGTTTCTCACTCACGTCCTCTCCCAGACTCAGTGCCCCGTGTTCCCCATCATTACCTTTGAGCACAGCGACCAGGAGAAGCAAGCGCAGCCCAGTCTCCATGGTGAGCGTCTGTGTTGAGTGCGATCACTGAGTGGACACCTGGGAGTGCTGGGGCTGGAGCTCCTGTGCCAGATCTGCAGGGTGAGGGCTGGGCTGGTTTTCATGGGCAGAGGGAGCCCTATTTGCATGTGCTGCCCCTGTATAGCAGGCATGGGGTTGTGCACTACAGAGAGCACAGGTTTTTGGCAGAGCACAGTGTCCCCTGGTGTTTGGTAGCACAGGTAACGACACAGAACATATGATTCTTTCCATGATTCTGTACAGTTATGATTTCAGGACATCTTTGTTTTGATGCAGGTCATTGTGCCTAGTGACATCAGCCAGGGCATGAAGGATGGGTGCCTCTTGTGTTTCTCATGTGTAGAAGCTCACACGCAGGATAAGAAGTTGGTGTTGTGTGTTCCTTGATGTAACCACTGGGTCCTGGTGGCCATGATGGAATGTCGTGAAAGGGGGAAAGTTCTAGCAGTAACAAACTGCCAACTGCAGGGCTCACAGCACGTGCAAGAAATGATGGATAATAATATACTCCACCACTAGGTGCCATTTAGGAAACATCGGTGCTGCATTTGTACACTGAGAATGAATGCGCAGAAATGGAGAAAGCATCACTGTGGTGCAGCAGGTGAATCCACTGCCTGTGATGCCTGCATCCCATAGTGCTGTGTGTTCCTGTTCCAGCTGCGGCACTTCCAATCGTCTCTTGCTGATGCACCCGGGAGAGCAAAGAAGCATGGTCCTAGTATTTGGCCCTTGCACCCACGTGGGAGACCCCGAAGAAACTCCTGTCTCCTGGTGTCACTGTCATCTGGGGGATGAACCAGCAGATGGAAGAACTTGTCTCTGTGTCTTTCCCTCTCTCTGTGTAACACTGACTTTCAATAAATAATAAAACTTTTTCTTAAATATTCCATATGTAGTATCAACATATCTTTTAAAATCTTGGAGAATATTTAGGAACATAACAATATTATTGTTTTTTATTTTTTAATTTTTTAAAATTTATTTTTTAAGGAATACAAATTTCACACATACAGCTTTAGGAATATAGTGATTCTTCCCAGCATTCCCACCATCCCATCCACTCTCTTACCCCTCCTCCTCTCACCTTGCCATTCCCATTCTCCATTATGATTTATTTTCAATTAACTTTGTACACAGAAGACCAACTCTATACTATGTAAAGATTTAAACACACACACACACACACACAAATACAAGAACTGTTTGAGAACTGGTTTTACAGTTAACTCTCATAATAGAACTCATTGAGGATGGAGGTCCTGCATGGGGAGTTAGTGCACAGTGAGACCTGTTGTTAATTTAACAATAAACACTCTTACATATGATGTCAGTGACCACCTGAGACTCTTGACATGAGCTGCTTAGGCTATGGAAGCCTTTTGAGTCTGCAAACTGTCCGTATTTGGACAAGACCATAAGTAAAGTGGAAATTTTCTTCTCGCTTTAGAGAAAAGTACCTTCTTCTTTGAGGCCACTTCTTTCCCCTGGGTTCTCACAGAGATCCTTTAGGCAGAACATTTTTGCCACAGTGTCTTAGATTTCCATGCCTGAAATGCTATCACGGCTTTTCAGCCAGACTAGGTTGACTTAAGGGCTGATTCTGAGGTCAGAGTGTTACTTAAAGCGATTGTCATTCAATGAGTCTGCTGTGTGGACTTCTTCCCATGTTGGAACTTTCTGTCCTTTATAATTCTATTTATATTATTACCAGGCATTGATCCTATTTATATGATGACTTTCACAATTTATCCTATCTAAATCTTCATGTTAACACTTAATATGATCACTTTAACAATTATGATGACGTTTTTACGACTAAGCTATTGGGACTTGGAGTCCCACTCATGTTTTTAAACTGCACCCTCAGAAGCAAGTCTGTAGGAAAGTATGCAGAACTATACAGCTTTGCAGTTACCAAATTCCTCCTCCCATGCTTATTTCCATCCTTATTTTTTACTGGGATCAACTTTCAATTGACTTTATGCACGTATGATTGACTCTATGTTAAGTAAAAGTTCAAAAAATAGTAGGAAGAAAAATAACCAAAAACCAAAAAAAAAAAAAAAAAAACAAAAAAAAACCTGTTCCTCGACAGTTAAGACAAGGGACAAGGGCAGTTCTAGTTATCCATTCTTAAAGTATCTATTTTACTTCTCTAGATTTCCTTTTAGGTTCTCTGTTAGTTCTCACCTATCAGGAAGAACATGTGGTATTTGTCCCTTTGGGACTGGCTTATTTCACCAAGTATGAGCTTTTCTTGATTCATCCATTGTGTTGCAAATAACTGGATTTCATTGTTTTTACCACTGTGTATTATTCCAGGTATAAATATCCCATAATTTCTTTATCCAGTTTTTGGTTGATGGGCATTTAGGTTGATTCCATTTCTTAGTTATTTTGAATTGGTTGCAATAAACACGGAGGTACAGATAACTTACTTTGGGTAGTGAATTCATTTCCCCTGGGTAAATTCCCAGGAGTGGGGTTCATGGATCATATAGTAGGTCTATATTCAGAGTCTTGAGGTATCTCTATACTGTCTTCCATGGTGGATTTACCAGTTTGCATTCCTACCAACAGTGGATTAGGGCACCTTTTTCCACGCATCCTCATCAGCATTTGTTGCTTGTTGATTTCTGTATGAAGCTGTTCTGGCTGGGGTGAGGTGAAACCACATTGTAGTTTGGATTTGCATTTCCCTGACAGCTAGTTATCCTGAACATTTTTTCATGTGTCTGTTGGCCACTTGGACTTCCTCTTTTGAAAAATGTGTAAGTCCTTGGCCCATCTCTTAACTGGGGTATTTGTTATGTTGTTGTGGAGTTTCTTAATCACTTTGTAGATTATGGTTATTAATCTATATCAATTGCATAGCTTACAAATAATATCTCCCATTATGTAAGATGCCTCTTTACTTTCCTGAGGGTTTTTTTTTTTTTGCTGTACAGAGACTTCTCAATTGGATGTAATCCTATTTATTAGTTTTGGTTTTGACTGCCTATGCCCCTGAGTTCTTTTCCAAGAACTCTTTGCCTATTCCAATGTCTTGCAGCATTTCCCAAATGTTCTCTAATAATTGGATATTGTAGGGTCATAGATTTACACCTTTATACTATGTTGAGTGGATTTTGTGTAAGGTGTAAGATAGGGGTCTGAAAATCTGATAAGAATAAAATTCAAAGTAAAATAGTGTAGGTATATCATCTTTGACACAACTGTGAGTATATCAGTCTTAACTGTGTTATCAAATTTCATGGAAATACAGGAAATAAAACATTAAAATTTGCACTGTTTAAGATGCGTTCATCCACCAAAGGGGAGCCTGTGTCTCATGTGTGTCACTGGCTCCCAATACCACTTTCCTGCTCCTGCAGCCCCAGGAATCAGAAGTTTATGGGAGGACATTTGGGCCCTCTCACTCTCGTGGATGTGCCGGATTGTTGTCTGGAAACTGGGTGAGGCTGGGAAGCAGAGCTGGCCAGAGTGACACTTGGGAAAGTGAAGTGAGTGGGAGTGTCTCTTTTTCTTTGCCTCATATGGGAATAACTGAAAGTTAAAACTTGAGTTACTGAAGGGTCTCTCTAGAGGTCGTATTCCCTACATGCAGGCAGCAACCCTCATGGCCTTGTCCCCTCCCTAGAGCCCCTCTCACTGGGATCACTGGGTGGTGAGATCCCTACATGCATGATGGGAGGCTCCGTGCATCAAGTATGGAGGGTAAGTTCCACCTAACATGCAGCCTTCAGCTGCTCAGTTGGAGAGACCACACACACACACACACACCAAGCAGTGCTGGCTCTGCTCACGGCTCTGCAGGAACAGCATCCTCAGCCTCAATACCCCAGACCCTGCTCCTCTGTGTCCACTGAGTAGGAAAGTGATTCACCTGCAGGAGGAAACCATCATGACCCATGTCCTGGTGAAATCCTGTAGAAAATGTTCATGAGCAGAGTCCACCCCAGACACTGTGCCAGCACTGATCCCCCAAGACACAGAAGTCTGCATTTCAGGGGATGGCTCCACCCCCAAAGCTGAGGACTGGGGAGGAGAACCATGGCACGTGGGGAAGTGACAGTCGGGGACAGGGTCCAGCAGCAAAGGGAGAGGACCTGGTGGAGGAGTGGGCTCTGCTGTGCAGGAGGGTAAGGACAGGTGGAAGGGCCACACTGCTGGGACCCAGTGCCTGCAGGAGAACACTGAGTCAGGAGGTCTGATCAGGTGTCCTTGCCCCCGGCAACCCTCACACTGACCACCACTGATTAAAACCAGCACAGGTGCCTGGGAGCTGTGGAATGGTGTCGCCTCTGGGGAGTGCATCCAGTGACGACTCCCACCATGAGTAGATTCAACTTCAGGGCCTCATGGAGGAAGCTGAGGTCCCCAGTGCCCCTAAGAGAACCACACAGAATGCTGGGAGCAGCCTGTGGGGATGGATGTGGTTTGTCCTCACCCCAACGTAACAGCACTGGCAGGGGGTGCATGGTCTGGATGTTTACATAAAAAGCATTGAACAACCAGGATCTGACATCAGATGCAAAGTCCATTGTACAGCTACTAGAAGGAAACATAGGGCAAAATCTCCCTGATAGTAGTCTGGCCTTGATTTTTCTTTTAGATCCCCAAAGTTCATGCAATGTAAGAAAACATTTTCAGATGATGCTGCATAGACTACAGAGCTTCTGCACTGTAAGTGGACCGATGAGAAGTGAGCAGCCTACACACAAGGGAAGTAACTATTTACATACCATATGTATGATGAATAGCCTGTATCCCAAAGAAATAAAAAGGAAATCTCTGTAAGCACTGGATAAATAAAATGAGCTGTAAAAATAAAATGAACCGTCTGTATCAGCTGTTATAAATATAAATAAAAATTGTCTGTGTGTTTAGAACTGGTCCCAAGTCTTCTGCAGTCTCAAATAACTATGATAGACAATTAGATTCTTCATCCTGAATGACAGGTTCTGTGTCATCAGGCCTACAATTGGTGTAGAAGCAAACCTTTCTGATCTGCTTGTGGCTGAGGTGTGTGTTTTAGGTGAGCTCCCAAGATGACCACGGGAGAACTGGTGGGAGCTCTGCGAGTGAGGCCTAGTGGGATTTGTTCATTTCTGGGGAATCTGCCATGGAGGAGATCACAGTAGATCTCCTGGGTCCCCAGCTTCAGCACAGAGCACAGTGCTGCTAGAGTCAGCCCTGGTCTCATCTGACGTCCTGTGTGGGGATGGGGTCCCTCCCATCCCTGTTCACAATATTAGGATGCCTGATGACTGCATGATGTTCACAATATTAGGAAGCCTGATGGCACAACATTCTCACTGTCTGATCCTGGATTTGCACCCTTATAGCTGTGAGCTCAATAAACCTTTTTGCTCCATACACCTCCTTTCCGGGGTACTCCATTATGGAATCAACAGGTGGAATAAAACAATCGAAGAGCCACACACTAGCCAATGCTCTGTTCCTACCTGAAACAGAGACTCAGCTGTGTTTACAGAATTAGACAGAGCCACTCAGAAATCGTCATCTCTATATCAGCTGAGGGAATTGCTTAGGTTCTGTAAGAATCCTACATGAGAGAACAATTGCAATTTTGCAGGAAACATTTTGCAAACACATGGGGTTGATGCTGTTATTCTGGTGAATGACAGAAGAAAATTTGTTTACTCCTGGTGATTATGAAGTTGAGAGAAAGCAAGGACTGGTTTTTCTCTTTTGTATTCTTTTAAAGACTTGGTTATTTATTTGAAAGGCAGAAATACAGAGTGGCAGATGCAGAGAGAGAGAAAGTGGTCTTCCATCTGCTGTTTCTATACACAGCTGGGCACCAGGGCAGGGATGGGCCAATCTGAATCCCGGAGCCAGGAGGTTCTTCAGGTTCTCCCATGAGGGAGCAGGGGCACAGGAACTTGGGCCATCTTCTGCTGTTTCCAAGGCCAGAGCAAAGCCCAGGATTGGGTGTCTCATCCAGGATTTGAAACAGCACATATATTGGAAGATGGAAACGAGGACTATTTTGTGTTGGAGGAAGGAGTCGGAGTCTCTGGACACACAGTCTCTGGGGCAGGCGCCTCAGGCAGCAGGGATGCAGCTCCAGGGTTGGAATATCCTGCTGGACTCGCAAGGACACAGTCCAGAACCACCTGGACTCTAGTGCAGACCTCACTGGGCTTTCCCACCTGCTGGTCTCCCTGAGATGGAGACAAGGCCAGCAGAGTGTGGGGAACAAGACCTCTCCACACCCAGTGTTTTCCATGAGTCTGACCCCTTGCACTACCAACGTCCACCTCTGCTTGCAAATGAGAGCAGGTCCGGGGATCCCAGGAGACATGAGTGAGGAAGAGTAAGCAGGATTTCTAGGAGCCACAGCCTGAGCCACCCCTGAGCTGCAGGTTAATCCCTGACCTGGGGTTTGGACCATGTGGACCTCAACCTGTGAGTTCAGGGTGAGGAAGTGAAAAGGAGACGAGGGCACAGCTGCAGAGAATGGACATGGGAGCCCCAGGGAACAGGACCACGGGGTCAGCTCTGCCTCTCAAGGGCCCAGCTGTGCAGGAGGGGAGGGCATGGATGTGAAACACTGCAGCATCCATAGCCCCTGACCGGCTCTACACTGCCCCTGGGCTCTCAGCGGGGTCCCAGATGACGTCATCAGAGAATACCACGGGGCACACTCCAGAGACTCAGACCCCGAAAAGCCTCCCCGTGTGCCCAGAGCTCACTCAGGTCTCAGATGCTGGGGACCCCAGAGATGTCAATCATTCCTTCAAAACGACTCCATTTTCTTCATGTGACGTCTTACCATGATACCAAAACTTCTGCACGCTGATCGGTGTTAGGGACAGAATCATCCATCAAGAACTGGAACGTAGGAAACGGTTACAGCAAACCCAAATTTCCTGAAGGAATCAGCGATTCACCTCCCACTGCATCTGGGCGCGGGTTGAGTCTGCTCAGTGTGTGTTGTGTGCCCCCTGGTGGAGATGCGCGCCCCTGCAGGGAGGTTTGTGTCTGGGCTCAGCCTGAGGGTCCCTCACCGTGTCTCTGGCACAGAAATAGGTGGCCGTGTCCGCGGCTGTCAGACTGTTCATTTTCAGATCCACCGTGTTCTGGGCGTTGTGGCTGGAGATGGTGAATCTGTCATTCACCGAGCTCACGTAGTCTGTGCTACCATAATCAGGATAAATGCATCTGATCCACTGCGGGCCCTTCCCTGAGCATGGTGAACCCAGCTCATGCTGTAGCTACTGAAGGTGAATCCAGAGGCTTTCCAGATGAGTTTCAGGGATTCCCCAGGCTGGACTAGGCCTCCCCCGGACTCCTCTAGCTGCTGACACTGGACACATGCAAACACAGACGTCCTGGTCAGGACACTGTCACTCACACTCTCTGTGTCTCTCACTCACGTCCTCTCCCAGACTCAGTGCCCCGCATTCCCCATCATTACCTTTGAGCACAGTGACCAGGAGAAGCCAGCGCAGCCCAGTCTCCATGGTGAGCGTCTGTGTTGAGTGCGATCACTGAGTGGACACCTGGGAGTCCTGGGGCTGGAGCTCCTGTGCCAGAGCTGCAGGGTGAGGGCTGGGCTGGTTTCATGGGCAGAGTGGGCCCTATTTGCATGTGCTGCCCCTATATAGCAGGCATGGGGTCAGACGCCTCAGACAGGACAGTGCCCAGGGAAGATGTGGTGTCCTGTGGTGTAGGTTGATGGCTATGATAGGATTCAGATCATAGAAATCTTTACATTATTATTGTTGTTTAAACAATTGAAGGCAATGACCTTGTTTCATTTTAATATGTGTGTATCCTTAATAATCCAGTGTTAGCATGTCCTTCACTTTTAAATAACCATTGGTTCATTTTTAACTCTTTGAATAACATTGGAATAGTGACAGTGAGAGAAGGGGTGAGAGAAAGAGAAATGTAGAGATGGACAGAAAAGGTGACAAAGGGAGATTTCCACCTTTGATTGACAGCCCCAAACATCCCAAGTGCCTACAACACCGAGGACTTAGCCTTTCTAAAACCTGGAGCCCAAAACTGCGACTTTGTTTCCCACGTCAGTGGTAGGGGCTCATTCTCTTGTAGTGTCATCTACAGTTTTCCAAAATGCATTATCAGAAAAAGTGTGGGAAGTCGTGTGGCTGAATGATTCATTCTGATGGGAACACGGGTGTCCCTAGTGGGCACTTTGCCAATTTTGTCCTAATGCCTGCCTCCCATTTTTAAACAGATAAAAGACTGCAAGTGGATTCTTTTTAGGTTAACTATGTTTTGTTTCCTTATTCATCCATTGACTTATTTAACACTCGTCATGAACACAGTACACTGTGCTTGCTAGTGGGGTTTGTGTGCTATTGGAATCTGTGTGTTGTAGAAATGGGCACGGATCAACTCATTGTCATTCACATTTCAACCTCCTTTCCTACACTCTGAGTTGGAGGGGCCTGGAGGCCTCAGTTCTCATTATT
The DNA here is from genome assembly GCF_051225735.1 of Oryctolagus cuniculus. Classification (NCBI taxonomy): domain Eukaryota; kingdom Metazoa; phylum Chordata; class Mammalia; order Lagomorpha; family Leporidae; genus Oryctolagus; species Oryctolagus cuniculus. The sequence continues at coordinate 52,832,549 of NC_142886.1, forward strand.
CATGGAATCTGCCGTGGGTTGTGTTGAACTGAGTTACCCCACTGTGGTGTGGGCAGAATTATTCCTTCCTTTGAGTTGTGCTTTGTGCCCTGGTATCAGCTGCCCTGTGTTCCCCCTCTTCCCTGTGTCTAGTAACCATGACTCTGAGTTCAGCTCAAGCACTGGATAGAAGTCACTGTGTCAGAATTCACCCGCAGTCCTGGGTTCAGGTAATGCAGCTTTGTTCACAATAGTTCAGTCTACAATAAAGTGAAATGTGCCTAAAACAGTGAATGCAGTCTGTTACATTTGACATGGAATATTATTCAGTGTTAAGAAGGAGGTTGTTCTGTCGTTAGGAAATCATGGGTCAGCCTGGAGCATAATATGCTAACAGAAATAATGCAGGTACATGTGGACACATAGTATGTGACATTAGTTATACATGCAGTCCACAAGCTTGAACTCACAGAGGCAGGAAGTGCAATGGTGATCACTGTCTACCATGACCCAAGTGTTTGTCCCCTTCCAGCTCTGTGGGAAACTGGGGGAAGTTCCAGGCTCCTGGCTTCAGGCTCAGGCATCCCAGCCTTTGCAGCCATTCAGGAAGAAAAGCAGTGAATGGAAACTTCACTCGCCATCTGTTGATAGCTTTATCTCTTGCTATAACACTGCCTTTCAAATAAAATAAATACTTAAAATAAATGAAACATTAATTATACATATGGTTAGGAGCTTATTTCCTAATGTTGAATGAACTCAAGCCACTGATCCCAAGGGAAGCAATCAATTCCTTAAATGTAGTGATGATAAGGTGGTGACAGGAGCAGCACTGGAGTGATCCTGAGGGATTCCTGCCTCCTGTGTCAGGATGCTGAGTGCTGTGTCCTAGTTTGATTCCAGTGTCAGATTCCTGCCTAAGCCCTTCTGGGAGGCAGTAGGTGAAGTTCCAAGTACTGCCATGTGGACACCTGGACAGAATTCCAAGCACATGGTTGTCACCAAACCAAGCTGAAACTTTTGTAGCCATCTGGGAAGTGACCAGGAATTAGAAGATCACTGTCAGTCTCAGTCTCTTTGCCTTTTTGAAAAAATATGTAAATACAAATATCAAAATAAGTGAAATAGTATCTTTAACTTTTTAAAAAAGATATAAAGGCAACATATAAAATGATATATTGGGCCCATCATGCATGTCCGTAATAGATGCACAATGAGACATCCCATCCTTCCTGTTAGAATGAGTATTATCCTACAATCCAGAGCTGACAATCCATGTGGAGGAAGCTAGAGACGATAACTCTGGTACAAGATCGAAGTCAGGTAAACAAGTAAATCTATTATGGAAAATCATCAAAAACTGAGAAATAGAATTTTCACAAGGTCTTCAAACACCATTTCTGGGTAGAAGGAATATGAAATCCCAGGGAGGTGTCCAGAGGAACCACAATCAATGTGGCAAACACCTCTGCTCTTCCATGTTCAACTAATGCAGCATCATTCACAAGAGTTCACACATACAATCCAGTGAAATATTCATGAAGAAAGAATCAACAATGGAACAAATGGACAAAATTATATTTAACAGGAAGTTTATATGGCAGTAAAGATGAGGAAATTCTGTATTTTGGACAACTCAGATGATCCTGGAGAATAATGTCCAAGGATAATGTGTCAGGGTAAGTACACTCTGCTAACCATGCAGGGCAAGGAGACAAATAATACGTGATGCTGGATACATGGGATAAAAGGATGAAGTCACAGAGGCAGGAAGTAAGATGGTGAAGACCAACATCTGAGCGAGGGAGGAGCAGAGGAGACACTGGAGCAAGGTCAGAGTTCCAGTCCAACAGGATCCACACACTGAGGATCTACTGTACAGCATGGTCACAGCAGTAAAGGGAATATTGTGTCTACAGAATTCCAAAACAGGAGACAACTGACATTCTACCATGGAAACGTGGTTTTCTGATGAGCATCTCAATAAGTCTGACTTCATAAAAACTCAATTTGATACATTTATTTATCAACACATATCATTGTACCTCATATGTCTATGTTTTGGTATTATATATCAAACACTTATGTAAAGGAAATGATTAAATGATCAAAAATGGAGATTCAACACTCTGAATACTGGTGTAGTGCTTTCCAGTATTTTCCAATATTTTATGGAGATGATAAATAAATTCCAGTGGACTGAAGCTTGGCAGCTGCAACCCAGGAGCTTGAAACTGCATCAGTGTTCCCACATTGGTGATGGGGCCTCATAACACATCCATCATCTACTGACTTCCAGGGTGCACTGTCAGTTACTAGTCTTGGAAAGTGTGCAAATGGGCTGTGTCCATCACTCTGATATGCAGCCTGGGTGTCTCCCTCTCTAATACTGATGGAAGTCTCCAAATGCATTGATGACCCCAGTCAGCATAGACATGGAGTGAAGAGCAGGGACTCTGGACACATGGTCTCCAAGACTTGCTCTTCCTGCAGCTGTGATTCAGCCCCAGGACACTGGGTATCATGCTGGAGCCACAGACACAGCTCCCCATGATGTGGACTCCAGCCCCAGAGTGCACAGACACTGTGTGTCCCACTTTCTGCTCTCCTTGAACCACAGCAGGTGCAGGGAGTCCCACAACACTCAACAGAATCAGATCAACTAGAAGTGCACACCCAACACTTTCCATTCAGTGATGACCTTGACTGCTGATGTCCAGTGCATTTCCCCTCTGAGTTCATGCAGGGAGCCCCCCAGGAGGGTCCCAGGACCTAGAGGATGAGGAAGTCCCTGTAGGCTTCCCAGGTGCTTGCAGAAGCTCAGTCTGAGACACAGCTGAGCTGCAAGTACATCCCTGAGTGCTGTGACGTTCACACAGGGACCACAGACTGTTTCAGGATTAAAGGTGGCCACATTCTGTGGAAAGTGAGTGTGGATCACCCACAGTTTAAAATAAAATGTCAGTTCAGTTCCACACACAGGCTACTTTGACAGGAAGAGAGGGAAATAGTTGAGGTTTAACAGACCAGAGACCCTGGCTCAGCTGTCTCCAGGATATAAAGGGAAAAGTAAAATTTTCCTAGAGTCGGCAGTGCCCTGAGGACACCAGCACGAGTTAGACTGGAAAAGACTCACGAGGTCCTCACAGATCCCCATGATATCTGATCGTGGTGAGGACAGTTGTCAGTCATGAACCCGAAATTGTCACGTAGGACTTCTTCCTTCTATTCAAAGTTTCTATCCGTCAGTGAAGTAAGTGGCAGGGACAGAATCGTAAGAGTAGAACCATTTCTTCAAATGCGTTAGAGGAGAGGAAACCCCAATTCCCTAACAGGAAACCAGGGCTTATTGTCCCTCTGCACCTACCCATGACCAGAATATATATTCAGTGCATCTTGTGTGCCTCCTGGTGGAGTCGCGCGCCCCTGCAGAGAGGTTTGTGTCTGGACTCAGCCTGAGGGTCCCTCACTGTGTCTCTGGCACAGAAATAGGTGGCCATGTCTGCTGCTGTCAGACTGTTCATTTCAAGATCCACCATGTTCTGGGCGTTGTTGCTGGAGATGGTGAATCAGCCATTCACCCAGCTCGCGTAGTTTGTGCTACCGTAAAATTCAATACATGCGATCCACTCCAGCCCCTTCCCTGGAGCCTGGTGGACCCAGCACATTGCATTGCTACTGAGGGTGAATCCAGAGGCTTTGCAGGAGAGTTTCAGGGATTCCACCAGGCTGGTCCAGGCCTCCCCGGGACTCCACCAGCTGCTTCTGGCACTGGACACCTGCAAACACAGACGTCCTGGTCAGGACACTGTCACTCACACTCTCTGTGTCTCTCACTCACATCCTCTCCCAGACTCAATGCCCCGTGTTCCCCATCATTACCAGGAGCACAGCGACCAGGAGAAGCCAGCGCAGCCCAGTCTCCATGGTGAGCGTCTGTGTTGAGTGCGATCACTGAGTGGACACCTGGGAGTGCTGGGGCTGGAGCTCCTATGCCAGAGCTGCAGGGTGAGGGCTGGGCTGGTGTTCATGGGCAGAGGGAGGCCCTATTTGCATGTGCTGCCCCTGTATAGCAGGCATGGGGTTGTGCACTTCAGATAGGACAGGTTCCTGGCAGAGCGCAGCGTCCTCTGGTGTTTAGTAGCACAGGTAACGACACAGAACATATGATTCTTTCCATGGTTCTGTACAGTTATGATTTCAGGACATCTTTGTTTTGATACAGGTCTTTGTGCCTAGTGACATCAGCCAGGGCAAGAACAACGGGTGCCTCTTGTGTCTCATGTGTGGAACCTCACATGCAGGATAAGAAGTTGGTGTTGTGTGTTCCCTGATGTGGGCACTAGGTCTGGGTGGCAGCGAGGGAATATCATGAAGAGGGAAGTTCTAACAAAAACAAACTGCCAAGCTCAGGGCTGAGAGCCCATGCACGAAATGATGGAGAATAATATACTCCACCACTAGGTGCCATTTAGGAAACATCAGTGCTGCATTTGTACACTGAGAACAAATGTGCAGAAATGGAGAAAGCATCACTGTGGTGCAGCAGGTGAATCCACTGCCTGTGATGCCTGCATCCCATAGTGCTGTGTGTTCCTGTTCCAGCTGCGGCACTTCCAATCGTCTCTTGCTGATGCACCCGGGAGAGCAGAAAAGCATGGTCCTAGTATTTGGCCCCTGCACCCACGTGGGAGACCCCGAAGAAACTCCTGTCTCCTGGTGTCACTGTCATCTGGGGGATGAACCAGCAGATGGAAGACTTGTCTTTGTGTCTTTCCCTCTCTCTGTGTAACACTGACTTTCAGTAAATAAATAAATCTTTTCTAAAAAATTGCATGAGCAGTTTCAACATCTTTTAAAACCTTGGAGGAAATATAGGAACAGCATGCATGATGTCCATGTAACAATATTATTTAAAATATTTAAATCTTTTTTTTATTTTTTAAATTTATTTTTTAACTTTTATTTATTAAATATAAATTTCCAAAGTACTGCTTTTGGATCACAGTGGCTTTTCCCCCTCATAACTTCCCTCCCTCCCGCAACCCTCCCATCTCCTGCTCCCTCTCCCATCCCCTTTTTTTCTGTTTCTTTATTTTTTTTAACTGTTATTTAATGAATATAAATTTCCAAAGTACGACTTATGGATTACAATGGCTTCCCCCCCATACCATCCCTCCCACCCGCAACACTCCCCTTTCCCACTCCCTCTCCCCTTCCATTCACATCAAGATTCATTTTTGATTATCTTAATATACAGAAGATCAGCTTAGTATACATTATGTAAGGATTTCAACAGTTTGCTCCCACACTGAATCATGAAGTGAAAAATAATAGATGATTTTTTTAAATGATGATGAAATCAGATCAGACCTATTGTCATGTTTAATCCCAGTGAGAGACAAGTTGGGAATTATAATTTCTTTCTTTTTTTTTTACAGAAGATCAGTTTAGTATGCATTAAGTAAAGATTTCAACAGTTTGCACCCCCATAGAAACACAAAGTGAAATATACTGTTTGAGTACTCGTTATAGCATTAAATCTCAATGAACAGCACATTAAGGACAGAGATCCTACATGAGGAGTAAGTGCACAGTGACTCCTGTTGTTGACTTTACAAATTGACACTCCTGTCTATGGCATCAGTAATCTCCCTATGCTCCAGTCATGAGTTTCCAAGGCTATGGAAGCCCTCTGAGTTCTCCGACTCTTATCTTGTTTAGACAAGGTCATATTCAAAGTGGAGGTTCTCTCCTCCCTTCAGAGAAAGGTACCTCCTTCTTTGAAGACCTGTTCTTTCCACTGGGATCTCACTCACAGAGATCTTTTTGCCAGAGTGTCTTGGCTTTCCATGCCTGAAATACTCTCATGGGCTTTTCAGCCAGATCCGAATGCCTTTAGGGCTGATTCTGAGGCCAGAGTGCTATTTAGGACATCTGCCATTCTATGAGTCTGCTGAGTATCTTGCTTCCCATGCTGGATCACTCTCCCCTTTATTTATTCTATCGGTTAGTGTTAGCAGGTACTAGACTTGTTTATGTGCTCCCTTTGACTCTTAGTCCTTTCATTATGATCGATTGTGAACTGAAATTGATCACTTGGAATAGTGAGATGGCATTGGTACATGCCATCTTGATGGGATTGAATTGGAATCCCCTGGTATGTTTCTAACTCTACCATTTGGGGCAGGTCAGCTTGAGCATGTCCCAAATTATACATCTCTTCCCTCCCTTATTCCCACTCTTATGTTTAACAGGGATCACATTTCAGTTAAATTTCAACACTTAAGAATAACTGTGTATTAATTACAGAATTAAACCAGTCATATTAAGTAGAACAGACAAAAACTACTAAGAGGGATAATGTATTAAGTTGTTCATTAACAGTCAGGGCTATGCTGATCAAGTCACCATTTCCCATAGTGTCCATTTCACTTCAGGAGGTTTCCTTTTTGGTGTTCAGTCAGTTGTCACCGATTAGGGAGAACATATGGTATTTGTCCCTTTGGGACTGGCTTACTTCAGTCAGCATGATGTGTTCCAGATTCCTCCATTTTGTTGCAAATGACTGGATTTCATTGTTTCTTACTGCAGTATAGTATTCTAAAGAATACATATCCCATATTTTCTTTATCCAGTCTACCGTTGATGGGCATTTAGGTTGGTTCCAGGTCTTGGTATTGTGAATTGTGCTGCGATAAACATTAGGGTGCAGACCTCTTTTTTGTTTGCCAATTTAAACTCCTTTGGGTAAATTCCAAGGAGTGGGATGGCTGGGTCGAATGGTTCCCTCTCCCATCCCTTTCACATCAAGATTCATTTTCAATTTTCTTTATATACTGAAGATCAGTTTAGTATATATTAAGCAAAGATTTCAACAGTTTACACTCACACAGAAACACAAAGTGTAAAGTACTATTTCAGTACTCGTTATAGCATTAATTCACATTGTACAACACATTAAGGACAGAGATACTACATGGGGAGTTAAGTGCACAGTGACTCTTTTTATTGACTTAACAACTGACACTCTTGTTTATGGCATTAGTAATCACCCTAGGCTCTTCTCACGAGTTGCCAAGGCTATAGAAGCCTTTTGAGTTCTCCAACTCTGATCTTATTTAGACAAGGTCATAGTCAAAGTGGAAGTTCTCTCCTCCCTTCAGAGAAAGGTACGTCTTTCTTTGATGGCCTATTTTTTTTTCTGCTGGGATCTCACTCACAGAGATCTTTCATTTAGATCATGTTTTTTTTTTGCTAGAGTGTCTTGGCTTTCCATGCCTGAAACACTCTCACGGGCTTTTTACCCATATCCGAATGCCTAAAGGGCTGATTCTGAGGCCAGAGTGCTGTTCAGGACATCTGACATTCTATGAGTCTGCTGTGTATCCCACTTCCCATGTTGGAATTGGAATCCTCTGGCACGTTTCTAAATCTACCGTTTGATGCAAGTCCGGTTGAGCATGTGCCAAACTGTACATCTCCTCCCTCTCTTATTCCCACTCTCATATTTAACAGGGATCACTTTTCAATCAAATTTAAACACCTAAGAATAATTGTGTGTTAATTAAAGACGTCAACCAATAGTATTAGTAGAACAAAAAAAATACTAAAAGGGATAAAATATTAAGTTGTTCCTCGACAGTCAGGACAAGGGCTGATCACGTCGCTGCTTCTCATAGTGTCCATTTCACTTCAACAGGTTCCCTTTTTGGTGCTTGGTTAGTCATCACCGATCAGGGAGAACATATGATATTTGTCCCTTTGGGACTGGCTTATTTCACTCAGCACGATCTTTTCCAGATCCCTCCATTTTGTTGCAAATGACTGGATTTCATTGTTTTTCTTTTTTACTGCTGTATAGTATTCTAAAGAGTACATTTCCCATAATTTCTTTATCCAGTCTACTGTTGATGGGCATTTAGGTTGGTTCCAGGTCTTAGCTATTGTGAATTGAGCTGCGATAAACATTGAGGTGCAGACAGCTCTTTTATTTGCCAATTTAATTTCCTCTGGGTGAATTCCAAGGAGTGGGATGGCTGGGTTGTATGGTAGGGTTATATTCAGGTTCTGAGGAATCTCCAAACTGACTTCCATAGTGACTTTACTAGTTTGCATTCCCACCAACAGTGGGTTAGTGTCCATTTTTCCCCACAACCTCGCCAGCATCTGTTGTTGGTAGATTTCTGTATGTGAGGATTCTATCCGGAGTGAGTTGAAACCTCACTGTGGTTTTGATTTGCATTTCCCTGATGGCTAGTGATCCTGAACATTTTTTCATGTGTCTGTTGGCCATTTGGATTTCCTCTTTTGAAAAATGTCTGTTGAGGTCCTTGGCCCATCTCTTAAGTGGGTTGTTTGTTTTGTTGTTGTGGAGTTTCTTGATCTCTTTTTAGATTCTGGTCATTAATCCTTTATCTGTTGCATGGTTTGCAAATATTTTTTCCCATTCTGTTGGTTGCCTCTTCACTTTTCTGTTTTTTTGTTTTTGTTTTTTGCAGTACAGAAACTTCTCAACTTGATGTAATCCCAGTTGTTAATTTTGGCTCTGACAGCCTGTGCCTCTCAGGTCTTTTCCAAGAAGACTGTGCCCGTGCATATATCTTGCAGGGTTTCTCCAATGTTCTCTAATAATTTGATGGTGTCAGGTCGTAGATTTAGATATTTAATCCAGTTTGAGTGGATTTTTTGTAAGGTGTAAGGTAGGGGTCCTGCTTCATACTTCTGCACATGGAAATCCAGTTTTCCCAGCACCATTTATTGAATAGATGTCCTTGCTCTGGGAATTGGTTTTAGATCCTTGGTCAAATATAAGTTGGCTGTAGATGTTTGGGTTGATTTCTGGTGTTTCTATTTTGTTCCATTGGTCTATCTATCTGTTTCTGTACCGGTGCCATGCTGTTTTGATTATAACTGCCCTGTAGTATGTCTTGAAATCTGGTATTGTGATGCCTCCAGCTTTGTTTTTGTTGTACAGTATTACTTTAGCTATTCGAGGTCTCCTGTGCCTCCATATGAATTTCTGCATCATTTTTTTACAGATTTGCGAAGAATGTCTTGGTATTTTGATTGGTATTGCATTAAATCTATAAATTGCTTTTGGGAGAATGGACATTTTGATGATATTTATTCTTCCAATCCATGAGCATGGAAGATTTTTCCATTTTTTGGTATCCTCTTCTATTTCTTTGTTTAAGATTTTGTAATTCTCATTGTAGAGGTCTTTAACATCCTTGGTTAAGTTTATTCCAAGGTGTTTGATTGGTTTGTAGCTATTGTGAATGGGATTGATCTTAGAAGTTCTTTCTCAGCCGTGGCATTGCCTGTGTATACAAAGGCTTTTTTTTTTGATAGGCAGAGTCGACCGTGAGAGAGAGAGACAGAGAGAAAGGTCTTCCTTTTTCCATTGGTTCACCCTCCAATGGCTGCTGCGGACAGCGCGCTGCAGCCAGTGCACCGCGCTAATCCGATGGCAGGAGCCAGGTGCTTATCCTGGTCTTCCATGGGGTGCAGGGCACAAGCACTTGGGCCATCCTCCACTGCACTCCCTGGCCACAGCAGAGAGCTGGGCTGGAAGAGGAGCAACCGGGACAGAATCTGGCGCCCCGACCGGGACTAGAACCCGGTGTGCCAGTGCCGCAAGGTGGAGGATTAGCCAAGTTAGCTGCAGTGCTGGCCAAGTCTGTTGGTTTTTGTGCATTGATTTTATAACCTACTACTTTGCCAAACTCTTCTATGAGTTCCAATAGTCTCTTAGTAGAGTTCTTTGGATCCTTTAATAAAGAATCATACCATCTGCAAAGACGGATAGTTTGAGTTCTTCCTTCCCCATTTGTATCATTTTAATTTCTTTTTCTTGCCCAGTGGCTCTAGCTAAAACTTCCAGAACTATATTGAATAGCAGTAGTGAGAGTGGGCATCCCTGTCTGGTAACGGATCTCAGTGGAACTGCTTCCAACTTTCCTCCATTCAATAGGATACTGGCTGTGGGTTTTTTATAAGTTGTTTTGATTGTATTGAGGAATGTTCCTTCTATACCCAATTTGCTTAGAGTTTTAATCATGAAAGGGTGTTGTATTTTATGGAATACTTTCTCTGCATCTATTGAGATAATCATATGATTTTTCTTCTGTAGTTTGTTAATGTGGTGTATCACATTGATTGATTTGCAAACATTGAACCGTCCCTGCATACCAGGGATAAATCCCACGTGGTCTGTGTGGATGATCTTTCTGATGTGTTGTTGCATTCTATTGGCCAGAATTTTATTGAGGATTTTTGCGTCTATGTTCATCAGGTATATTGGTCTTTAATTTTCTTTCAATGCTGCATCATTTTCAGGCTTAGGGATTAAGGTGATTCTGGCTTCATAGAAAGAATTTGCGAGGATTCCCTCTTTTTCAATTGTTCTGAATAATTTAAGAAGAATTGGAGTTAGTTCTTCTTTAAATGTGTGGTAGAATTCAGCAGTGAATCCATCCGGTCCTGGGCTTTTCTTTGTTGGGAGGGACTTTATTACTGATTCAATTTCTGTCTCAGTTATGGGTCTGTTTGGGTTTTCTATGTCTTCATGGTTCAATTTAGGTAGGTGGCATGTGTCCAGGAATCTATCCATTTCTGATAGATTTCCCTGTTTACTGGCACACAGCTCCTTGTAGTAATTTCTGATGACTATTTTTATTTCTGTGGTGTGTGTTGTTACATTCCCTTTTTCATCTCTGATTTTATTGATTTGGGTCTTTTTTTGGTTAGATGGGCCAATGGTCTGTCAATTGTGTTAATTTTTTCAAAAAATCAGCTCTTTGGCTGATCTTTTGTAATTATTTGTATTCAATCCTGTTGACTTTTTCTCTGATTTTAATTATTTCTCTTCTTCTACCTGTTTTGGGTCTGGTTTGCTGCAGTTTTTCTAGATCCTTCAGATGCATTGAAAGCTCATTTATTTGGTGCCTTTCCAATTTCTTGATGGAGGCACCTATTGCTGTAAACTTTCCGCTTAACATTGCTTTTGCTGTATCCCATGAGTTTTGATATGTTGTGTTGTTATCCTCATTTACTTCCAGAAAGTTTTTGATTTCTCTTTTGATTTCTTCTATGACCTAGTGTTCATTCAGGAGCATGTTGTTCAGTCTCCATGTGTTTGCATATGTTCTAGGAATTCCTGAGTTGCTAATTTCCAGCTTTATTCCAATTCTTTTGAATTTGCTGAGACTTGCTTTATGGTCTAGTGTGTGGTCAATCCTAGAATAGGTTCCATGTACTGCTAAGAAGAATGTATATTCTTTAAGTGTAGGATGAAAAGTTCTGTAGATATCTGTTAGATCCATTTGGGCTATAGTGTCGATTAAATCTGCTGTTTCCTTGTTGAGCTTCTGTCTGGTTGATACATTTCTGAAAGTGGAGTATTGAAGTCCCCCAGTACTATTGTATTGGAGTCTAAGTCTCCCTTTAAGTCCCTTAACAAATCTTTTAAATAAACTAGTGTCCTCTAATTAGGTGCATATACATTTATAATAGTTACATCTTCCTGTTGAATTGATCCCTTAATCATTATGTAGTGCCCTTCTTTGTCTCTCTTAACATTTTTGTGTTGAGGTTTATTTTGTCTGATATTAATATGGCTATGCCAGCTCTTTTTTGGTTTCTGTTGGCATGGAATATCTTTTCCAACCTTCCACGTTCAGTCTGCATGCACCTTTGTTGGAAAGATGTGTTTCTTGTAAGCAGCAAATAGGTGGGTTTTGTTCCTTAATCCATTCAGCCAGTCTGTCTTTTAACTGGAGATCTGGGGCCATTAACATTCAATGTGATTATTGATAAATAGTAACTTTGCCCTGCCATTTTCCCAAAGATATTTCTAATATAGGCTTTGAACTTCCTGTGATCTTTTACTGGGAGTTTTTCTTCCTTTACCTTCTTTCGTATTGATGGTTGTGTTTCTGTGTTTCTGTGTGTAACACATCTTCAAGGGTCTTTTGCAGGGCTGGACTAGTGGTGAGAAATTATTTCAATTCTGTTTGCTATGAAAAGTCTTTATTTCATCTTCATTCACAAATGAGAGCTTAGCAGGATATAATATTCTGGGCTGGCAATTTTTTTCTCTTAGTACCTGGGCTATGTCTCGCCATTCCCTCCTAGCCTGTAGGGTTTCTGATGAGAAGTCTGCTGTGAGACTAACTGGAGATCCTCTGAGAGTAATCTGACGTTTCTCTCTTCCACATGTTAGAATCTTTTCTTTATAATTCACTGTGGTGAGTTTGATTACAACGCATTGTGGTGAGGATCTCTTTTGGTCACGTTTATTGGGGGTTCTATGTGCTTGGATGTCTCTGTCCTTCTCCAAACCTGGGAAGTTTTCTGCTAGTATCTCACTAAAAAGGCCTTCCAATCCTTTCTTTCTCTCTCCATGCCTTCAGGAACTCCTAGAACCCAAATGTTGGTTTTTTAATAGTATCCTGTAGATTCCCAACAATATTTTTTTAATTTCTAATTTCCCCTTCTTGCCTTTGGTTTGACTGTATACTTTCCTGTGCTCTGTCTTCTAAGTCTGATATTGTCTCTTCTATATCACTGATTCAGTCTTTAAGGCTCTCAAGTGCGTTTGTCATTAGTTCCATTGAATTCATCATTTCATTTTGATTTCTCTTCAGTATCACAATTTCAGGTTCTACTAGATTCCTCATTTCATTATGATTCCTCCTTAAGATTTCATTTTCATGAGAGAGATTTTCTATCCAGTAAGGATTTCTGTAGTTCATGAATTTGTTTTTGATAACTTCTAAATATTCTTATCATGAAGTTTTGAAATCTGTATCTTGCGTTTCTTCTATCTCATCATCTTCATAATCTTGAATTGGAGTGTCATGTTCATTTGGGGGCATCATAATGTCTTCCTTGTTCTTGTTTCCTTGGTTTCTGCATTTGTTGTTTGGTATTGGGAAATATTCTTTGGTTTCTTCTTCTTCTTTTTTTTCCTTGCTGTGTTGGCTTTTCTCATTATACTATGACCCTAGATTAAGTGGACTGTCTGCTTTTGGTAAATCTCTAGAGGCTTGTGGTGGGTGTGTCCAGAGGGCTCTGTGCAGTTCTTTATGGTAAGGGTGTGCCAACGGTGACACACCCAGGTTTGGCATGGTAAAGCTTCTCTCTCTTTTATTCAGAAGGGAAGTAATTCTGCACAGATGAGCTATTCTCCTTGAAGGCAACCAGTGCCTGAGCACTAGCCCCAGTGGGTATAATATTTGTCCACTCTGTCCCAAGGACCACACAAAGGATCTGTGCAGCCCTCTGTGTAAGCTCAGATTCCCCTGCAATGTCTCCCACCGTTTGGCCAAGGTTACTGAGTTTGTGGTGTCTCCCGAGAGTACTCACGTCTCAGGTACTCTGTGAGTTCCCTCACACACCCTCAGTATTTTCTTTTTTCACAGTCCCAGTTCATAAGCTGCACACATTCACTAGGTCTTAACCTCCTGGTATTTCTCCCCACCAGAGTCATTTTTTTCTGCTTGGCTGAGGGTGGGCACAGCCCTGAGCTGGTGCAGCTGTTATGTATGTCCAAATGGCACCTGCTCTTTGTCTTGCTTGCCTTTGTAAGGCGAGTGGAGAGAGGGAATCGTGTCCGTACTGGTCCATTTTATTTTTTCTCTCTCCTCTAGTTAGCATGGCGAATTTCCCCCCATGGGGCTTCAAGCCTCATTCCCTGTAGGCTTTTCTGCCGCTTTCCCGCCAGTGTCTTGGGCTACTGCAGTTTCACCTCACCTCCCTTTCCAGCACTGGTGTGTAGACTCAGCACTGGGGTCCTGAGCCATGGGCGCTCGTGCCCTCCATGTAGTTCCATTGTGTCCCACTAGTTCCAGAAGAGTTTCCTTTGCAGGTTTTTCCCTAACTCTTCCCTGAGACTACAGTATCTCCACTTTTATTAAACTATCTTTCCCCGGGCTATCAGTGTGCTCCCTCCCTATTCCACCAACTTGGAGCAGTCTAAATTTATTTTTTAAGGAATACAAATTCAATGAGTACAGGTATTATTCCAAAAACACATATGTAAAGATTAACAAAAATGCCCAACTTCAGATCAGTTCTCTGAATACTGGCATTGTGTTTGCCAATGTTTTATTGAGATGATAAATTAGGCCATTGTACTCAAAATATGGCAGCTGGAAACGTATGAAGGAGTATGAAGCTGTATCAACGTTCGCACCTTGGTGACGGGACCTCATAATGGATCCATCATCTACTGTCCTCCAGGGTGTACTATCAGTTACAAGTCTGGGGAGGAGTGTAATGGGCTCTGTCCAGCACTCTGATATGCAGCCTGGTTGACTCCCTCTCTAAAACTGATGAAAGACTACAAATGGATTGATAATGCCAGTCAGCATAGACGTGGAGTGAAGAACAGGGACACTGGACACATGGTCTCTGGGACTGGCTCTTCCTGCATCTGTGATCCAGCCTCAGGACACTGGTCATTATGCTGGACCGACAGACACAGCTCCCCATGATGTGGACTCCAGCCCCAGAGTGCACAGCCACTGTGTGTCCCACTTTCTGCTCTCCCTGAACCACAGCAGGTGCAGGGGTCCCACAACACTGGAGCAGAACCAGATCAGCTGGAAGTGCACACCCAACACATTCCATTCAGTGATGACCTTGACTGCTGGTGTCCAGTGCATTTCCCACCTGAGTTCATGCAGGGAGCCCCCCAGGAGGGTCCCCGGACCTAAAGAAGGAGGAAGTCCCTGTAGGTTTCCCAGGTGCCTGCAGAAGCTCAGCCTGAGACAGAGCTGAACAGCAAGTACATTCCTGAGTGCTGTGACTTTCACACAGGGACCACAATGTGTTTTCAGGATTAACGGGAAATAGAGGTTGGGTATAAAGTCTGTAGAAAGTGAGTGTGGATCATCCACAGATTAAAAAAACATTATGTGGCCGGCACTGCGTCTCAATAGACTATAATGCTCCACCTGCGGTGCTGGCACCCCAGATTCTAGTCCTGGTCGGGGCGCTGGATTCTGTCCCAGTCGCTCCGCTTCCAAGCCAGCTCTCTGCTGTGGCCCGGGAGTGCAGTGGAGGATGGCCCAACTCCTTGGGCCCCTCAAACACATGGGAGACCAGGAGAAGCACCTGGCTCCTGGCTTTGGATCTGTGAGGTGTGCTGCCCGCAGTGCGACTGTCGCAGCAGCCATTGGGGGGCAAACCAACGGAAAAGGATGACCTTTCTCTCTGTCTCTCTCTATCATGGTCCACTCTGCCTGTCAAAAAAAATGTAGGTTCAGTTCGGTACACATGCTCATTTTGATGGGAGGAGAGGGATGACTTAGGTAGTTGAGGTTTACCAGAACAAAAACCCTAGCTCTAATGTCCCTGGTTCTAAAAGGAAAACTAAAATTGTCCTAAAGTTAGCAGTGCCCTGAGGGCTCTATCTGAGTCAGGTTGGAAAAGAATCACCAGGGTCCTCAGAGATTCCCAGGTTCTCTGATCCTGGTGACTGCTGTCCTTGTTTATGAACCAAATTTGTTCATTAACGACTCCTTCCTTTCACATCAAACTTTATCACCGTCACTGAAGTCATCGGTAGGGTCAGAACAACAAGAGTAGAATTAATTCCTCAAAACGGCTACAGGAGAGAAAAATCCAGTTCCCTGATAGGAAACCAGGGCTTCATCTCTTCCTGCACCTGCTCAAGACCAGAATGTGCTCTCAGTTCGTCTTGTGCGCCCCCTGGTGGAGCCGCGCGCCCCTGCACGGAGGTTTGTGTCTG
This sequence comes from Oryctolagus cuniculus, assembly GCF_051225735.1. NCBI lineage: Eukaryota > Metazoa > Chordata > Mammalia > Lagomorpha > Leporidae > Oryctolagus > Oryctolagus cuniculus. The sequence goes on from NC_142886.1 coordinate 52,848,288, forward strand.
GGCTCAGCCTGAGGGCCCCTCACTGTGTCTCTGGCACAGAAATAGGTGGCCATGTCCACGGCTGTCAGACTCTTCAGTTGTAGGCAAACTGTGCTCTGGGCGTTGTCTCTGGAGAGAGTGAATCGGCCATTCACCCAGCTCGCGTACCATGTGCTACCACTACCAGCATGAATGCAACCAATCCACTCCAGCCCCTTCCCTGGAGCCTGGCGGACCCAAAACATGTAGTAGCTACTGAAGGTGAATCCAGAGGCTTTGCAGAAGAGTTTCAGGGATCCTCCAGGCTGGACCAGGCCTCCTCCGGACTCCTCCAGCTGCTGACACTGGACGCCTACAAACACAGACGTCCTGGTCAGGACACTGTCACTCACACTCTCTGTGTCTCTCACTCACGTCCTCTCCCAGACTCAGTACCACGCGTTCTCCATCATTCCCTTTGAGCACAGCGACCAGGAGAAGCCAGCGCAGCCCAGTCTCCATGGTGAGCGTCTGTGTTGAGTGCGATCACTGAGTGGACACCTGGGAGTCTTGGGGCTGGAGCTCCTGTGCCAGAGCTGCAGGGTGAGGGCTAGGCTGGTTTTCATGGGCAGAGGGAGCCCTATCTCATGTCTGCTCCTATATAGCAGGCATGGGGTCAGACGCCTCATACAGGACAGACCCAGACTGAGTAGTGTTACCGGGGCCGTCTGTAGTGCACACTTATGGAACCAGTGATAACTTTGTGCTCTGATTGCACTTTGAACCCTGTCTTAGTCCTTTTATGTGAATGAAACCATAACCTGTATCATGGGTTCACTTAGCTATGGTTCCAAATCAGTGTTACAGGAGAAATCATCAGTAGACTCTGTATGTGTCTCCAACTCCATGTGCTAACAGGAGTCCAGCATCTGGATCTGCCCCCTCACCACAGGACTCAGCTCTGCCCCAGTCCACCCTCAGCATTCACGGGGGCTTCCTGGTGAGGTCTGCAGAACTCCCTGCCAGCAGCAGAACATGGAGCATTTTGCTGGATTCCATTTTTGACAGAGAGATGCACAGGGGACCAGGTTCCATGCAGGTGCATCTGAGTGTGGTGTTCCATGTGCCAGTGTCTGTCTGTCTGTCCTTCACAACTTCTCAGATGGTAAATTTTGCTTCCATGGGCAATGCTGTTGAGCTGTGATAGATACAAAGGCAGCTGCACATGTTGAAAGTGTGCCTGTGTTGAGTGCAATTCAGCTGTGCCTCTCTCAGTCCTCATCACAACTTCACCAAGAGCAAATATCACATCCCACAGTGCTGTCCACTGCCCCTGTGTCACCCAGCCCCCGGCCCACCTCCTCCAGTCACATTAAGGCCTGAGCCCCTTTGGGTTCCTTCACAATGGATTTCATCCAGTTCAGCTCTGAGCGACATGCAGGTTTGTTGGGGGCGGAAGGTGAAGGAATTGAGTTTTCAGGTGCTGTGGGGCCCAGGTGAATGAAGGCTTCTTAGTTTTTAAACAAAGTATCTGAAAATCTGATATGAATATAACTTCAAATAAAGCAGAGTAAGTATATGATATTTTCCACCACTGTGCAGTACATTCGTATTAACTGTGTTAATAAATTTCATGGAAATAATAAATTAAAATTTTCACTGTTTAGGTTGCGCTCACCCCTCAAGGGAGTGCCTGCATCTCATATGTGGCTCTGGCACCCAGTACCAGATTCCTACTCCTGCAACCCCAGGAATCAGAAGTTTATGGGATGATATTTGGGCACTGTCACTCTCGTCGATGCACCTGATTGTTGTCCCGAAACTGGGTGAGGCTGGGAAGCAGACCTGTCCAAGCGACACTTGGGAAAGTGCATGCATGGGAGTGTCTCTCCCTTTTCCTTCCCTCATGTGGGAATAACTGAAATTTAAAACTTGAGTTACTGAAGGATCTCTCTAAGGGTCGTATTCCCTTCATTGCAGGCAGCAACTCTCATGGTATTTTCCCCTCCCTAAAGCCCTCTCTCAATGGGATCACTGGGTGGTGAGGTCCCCACATGCATGATGGGAGGCTCTGTGCCTCAAGTATGGAGGGTAAGTTCCACCTAACATGCAGCCTTCAGCTGCTCAGTTGGAGAGACCACACACGCATACCAAGCAGTGCTGGCTCTGCTCACGGCTCTGCAGGAACAGCATCCTCAGCCTCAATACCCCAGACCCTGCTTCTCTGTGTCCACTGAGTAGGAAAGTGATTCACCTGCAGGAGGAAACCATCATGACCCATGTTCTGGTGAAATCCTGTAGAAAATGTTAGTGATCAGAGTCCACCCCAGACACTGTGCCAGCACTGATCCCCCAAGACACAGAAGTCTGCATCTTCAGGGGATGGCTCCACCCCCAAAGCTGAGGACTGGGGAGGAGAACCATGGCACGTGGGGAAGTGACAGTCAGGACAGGGTCCAGCAGCAGGAGGGAGAGGACCTGGTGGAAGGGTGGACTCTACTGTTCAGGAGGTAAGGACAGGTGGAAGGGCCACACTGCTGGAGCCCCAGTGCCTGCAGGAGAGCACTGAGTCAGGAGGTCTGATCAGGTGTCCTTGCCCCCGGCAACCCTCACACTGACCACCACTGAGTAAAGAAGCACAGGTGCCTGGGAGACGTGGAATGGCATCGCCTCTTGGGAGTGCATCCAGTGACGACTCCCACCATGAGTGGATTCAACGTCAGGGCCTCATGGAGGAAGCTGAGGTCTCCAGTGCCCTGAACAGGACCACACAGAATGCTGGGAGCAGCCTGTGGGGGTGGAAGTGGTTTGTCCTCACAGCATCAGTGCTGAGCATGGCCCCAACGTAACAGCACTGACTGGGGTACACGGTCTGGATGTTTACATAAAAAGCATTGAATTAACCAGGATCTAATGTCAGATAGAAAGTCCTTGTAAAACTACCAAAGGAAACATTGGGCAAAATCTTCCTGATATTGGTCTGGCCATGATTTCCCTTTCAGATCTTCAAATTTTGAGCAACCTAAGAAAACATTTTTAGATGATGCTGCATAACTACAGAGCTTCTGCATTACAAACAGACTGACTGAGAAGTGAGCAGCCTACACAAAGATTGGAAGTGACTATTCTTGTATCAAATGTATGATCAATAGCCTGTATCCAAAAGGAATAAGAAGGAACTATCTGTATGAGCTGTGTTTAGAACTGTTCTGAGTCTTCTGCAGTCTCAAAATAACTGTGATACACAATTGGCTTGTTCATCCTGATCGACAGGTTCTGCGTCATCAGGCCTACAATGGGTATAGAAGCAAACCTCTGTGATATGTGTGTGGCTCAGTGTTGCTATGGATTCATTCTGGTGGGGGCAAGAGGCGTGGAGTCACCACACAGACCCCAGGAGTTGGGTGAATGCAGGCCAGAGGCAAGCAGCCCACAGACTCATTTATTTCAGTTGGTACCACAGCTCATATAGCTGAGGCAGCCAATCCAGCCAAAGGGCAGTTTATGCCTAACCAATCACAGCCTGTTGCCAGGCAGTATCTGAAGCCATCCAATCACAGCCTGTTGCCAGGCAGGCTCCGTTGCCAGGTGGCGTTGAAGCCATCCCTGAGTAACTGATGCTCGCTTTCCAGCAGCCATCTAGGCATGGCCTTCTCATTCCACCACAGCTCAGTGTGTCCCAAAGGTGTTGTGTTGTAGATGTGCTCCCAGGGTGACCATGGGAGAAGCGCTGAGTGCTCTGGGAGTGAGGCCTAGTGGGATGTGTCCATTTCTGGGGAATCTGCTCTTGGAGGAGATCACAGTAGATTTCCTGGGTCCCCAGCTTCAGCACAGAGCACAGTGCTGCTAGAGTCAGCCCTGGTTTCGTCTGAAGTCCTGTGTGGGGATGGGGTCCCTCCCGTCTGTGTTCACAATATTAGGATGCCTGAAGACTGCCATGGTGTTCACAATATTATGATGGCTGACAGCACAACATTCTCACTGTCTGATCCTAGACTTCTAGCCTCTACAGCTATGAGCTAATAAACCTTTTTGCTCCATACACCTCCTATCTGGGGTACCTCATTATGGAGCCAACAAGCAGAATAAAACAGTTGATGAGCCCCACTCCTTTGTTCCTACCTCAAAGACTCACCTGTGTCTCCAGATTTAGTTGGAACCACTCAGAATTCCAAGCACCTTGCTGTTTCTTGACTCAGCTGAAGCTTTTGTAGCCATGTGGGAAGTGACCAGGAGTTAGATCACTGTCAGTCTCGGTTTCTTTGTGTTTGTGGAATAATATGTTAATATAAATTTTAAAATAAGTGATATAATAATATAAATGTTTAAAAGAAGATATGAAAGTAAACATGCAAATGCTACAATTCTGGGATCACCATGCATGTATATGTTAGAAGCACAATGAGGCATCCCATCCCTCCTGTTAGTATGAGAATTATCAGACAAGCCAGAGCTGACAATTCTTTGGGAGGAAGCAAAAAATGACAACACTGGTACAAGGCTTGAGTCAGGTAAATTAGTAAAACCATTATGGAAAATCTTCAAAAACTGAGAAATCGGATTATCACAGGATCCTCAAACACCACGTGTGGGTAGAAGGAATATGGTATCCCAGGGGTGTGTCCACAGGATCTGCAGCCACTGTGGGAAACACATCTGCAGTTTCTTGTCAGTTAAGAAGCGCCATTCTCACTCCCCCTCTTCATGGAGGAATGACACTAGACCCTGCGCTGTTCTTTTGTCTGCTCGGCCCTTCCCGGGTTTGCTGCTGGTTTTTCCTGGGTTGGCTGCCGATCCTTCCACCTCCGTGGAAGGGCGGCGCCCCCTGCCACTTTCCCCACGTCCGTGGGGGAGTGGCACACTGCCGGCCGGATCTCTCGAGGGCTACTCAGCTGTTATCCGGATGTTCCCCTTAGATGTTCCTGGTGCATGCTGTCTCTCTTCTCCTTTGTAGTCCTCTTCCACCAATCCCAACTCTGCTACCCACACACCGAGTACGCTGCTCTCCTCCAATCAGGAGCAGGATCAGCTCCTGCAGGTTATTGGTCAAACTGGAGGCAGCTGTGTAGAAGTTGTTTACTCCTCTCCCAGTGCCATATGGTGGGAGAGCAGATGTATAGAATAAGTCTTAATTTCAGTAACTTAGTCTAGTCCGAGTTGCTCCCCACAGTTCCCCCTTTCTTTTTATTTTTTGGCGTTGATACACGCCTGTCTTCGGTGCCCCACGGCACACACTCTGCTCTGCTTGCTAGAGTTGCCCACAGGTGCTTACAAGCCCTACCAATCAGGCAAACCAAATCCGGGTCCTCTCTTCGCCATGTTGTGAGGAGGTTTTTAGGCACTGATGCGTGCCTGTGTTCGGTGTCCTGCAGTGCACGCTCTGCTCGAGCTGCCTGCAAGTGCTTATTGCCTAATCAGGCAGACCGAATCCAAGCCCTCTCATTGCCGTGTTGTGGGGAGACTTATTGGTGTTGATAAAGTGCCTGTCTTTGGCGACCTGTGGCGCATAAGCTGCTAGCCACCCGCAGGTGCTCACCGCCTCACTAATCAGGCAGACAGAGCCCAAGCCCTCTCATTGTCATGTTGTGGGGAGGCCTTATTTTTCTCTATTTCTCTGTCTCCGGGCATTCCTATCTCTCCTATTTTACTTCTATCTGCCAGCATTCCTATTTTTCTCATTTTACTTCTATACTTCTGTTTCTCTTATCCCCGGGCTTCCCGGCGCCCGCCCCAAGGCGGCTTCTTGGCACCTCACCCCGTGGTGGCTTCCCAGCTCTGCGCGGCTTCAGCCCGCGCCTCTCTCATCTCTGCGGCTTCCCGGCTTCGCGCGCGCTCCGTGGTCTCCGCGCCCTTCGTGCCCGCACCACGGCCTCTGCGCCAGCCCTGCACTTCCTATCTACTCACGCCCTGTGCACTCTTTCCGCTTGTGCCCCGTGCACTTTCTCTGGGCGCGGCGGCTTTTGCAAATCAGGGCCTAGCTCACGTTTCCACTTCTCGGTTTTCAGTCTAAGTTCCCTGGGCTAACCTGACGAAATCCAACCTAGCTTACGTCTCTGCCTTTTGGTTTGGCTTCCTGTCTTTTGCTCCCCGGGCTAATCTGACGGATTCCAACCTAGCTTACATCTCCGCTTCTGGTTTTAGTTTTTCGCCTTTTGCTCCCTGGGCTGACATGACGAATCCCACCTAGCTTACGTCTCTGCTTCAGCCTGCCCCCGCAGCTTCATCCTCCCTAACATATTTTTCTCTACCCGGTATGTTTCCTAACTTTTCTTCCAACAATATTCCCCTCTCATTTCTCCTGGCTTCTCCCCACAGTCCGTATCCGAGTCTAAGTTTCTTCTAGCTTTCACTTTCGCTTTCAATCCTAACTTCTTCTGGCACTTTTTCCATCCGGCTTTTCCCTAGGCGCTCTCTAATCTCTCTCCAGTATTTTCCCACTTTTTCCTGCTTCTTCCCTCCTAGGTTTCCTATCCGAGTCAAGGTACCATTATGTTGCCTAGGCTTCCTATCTGAGTCACGGCAACATTATGTCACTCCCCCTCTTCATGGAGGAACGACACTAGACCCTGTGCTGTTCTTTTGTCTGCTCGGCCCTTCCCAGGTTTGCTGCTGGTTCTTCCCGGGTTGGCTGCCGATCCTTCCACCTCCGTGGAAGGGCAGCTCCCCCTGCCACTTTCCCCACTTCCGCAGGGGAGTGGCACACCGCCAGCTGGCTCTCTTGGGGGCTGCTCAGCTGTTATCCGGATGTTCCCCTTAGATGTTCCTGGTGCATGTTGTCTCTCTTCTCCTTTATATCCTCTTCCACCAATCCCAACTCTGCTACCCACACGCCGAGTACGCTGCTCTCCTCCAATCAGGAGCAGGATCAGCTCCTGCAGGTCAGTCAATCAAATTGGCAAGAAGCAGCTGTGTAGAAGCTGTTTACTCCCTTCTCAGCACCATATTGTGGGAGAGCAGATGCATAGAATAAGTCTTAATTTCAGTAACTTAGTCTAGTCCGAGTTGCTCCCCACACGCCATTATCAAGAGTCCACACATATAATCCAGTGAAATCTTCATGGAAGAAAGAATGGATAATGGAACCAATGGAAAAAATTATAAATCAAAAGGGAGTTTATATGGCAGTAAAGTGGAGGGAATTCTGTTATTTTTACAACTTGGATGATCCTGGAGTATAATGTCCAAGGATAATGTGTCAGGATAAGTATACTCTGCTAACCATCCAGGCCAAGAAGACAAATAATATGTGATGCTAGTTACGTGGGATAAAAGGATGAACTCACAGAGGCAGAAGTACAATGCTGAAGACAAAAGTCTGAGTATGGGAGGAACAGAAGAGACACTGGAGCAAGGTCCGAGCTTCACTACGACAGGATCCACACGTTGAGTGATCCACTGTACTGCATGGTGACTGCAGTTAAGGGAAAACTGTGGGATCAGCGATGTGGTGCAGCGGATTAAAGCACTGGCCTGAAGTGCCGGCATCCCATGTGGGTGCCAGTTCTAGTCCTGGCAGGTCCTCTTCCAATCCAGCTCTCTGCTATGGCCCGGGAAAGCAGTAGAAGAGGACAAAGTGCTTGGGGCCCTGTACCCATGTGTGGGACCCGGAAGAAGCTCTTGGCTCCTGGCTTCAGATGGGCGCAGCTCAGACACTTACGGCAATCTGGGGAGTGAACCAGCAGATGGAAGAACTCTCTCTCTGTCTCTACCTCTTTCTGTAACTCTGTCCTTCAAATGAATAAAATAAGTCTTTAAAAATAAAAGAGAAAGAATATTGTGTCTATGGAATTCCAAAACAGGAGAAAATTGACATTCTACCATGGAAACATGTGGGTTTTGTGATGAGCATGTCAATAACTCTGACTTCATATTTCCAATCAATTTTCTATCAATTTGATATGTTAATTTGATCAACACATAGCATTGTATATCATATGTTTATGTTCAGATATTATTTATCAAACATTTATGAAGGGGAAATGACAAAAATGGCCAGTTGCAGATTCAGTTCTCTGAATACTCGTGTTGTGTTTGCCAATGTTTATGGAGATGATAAATAAAGGCAGTGTACTCAGGCTTGGAAGCTGGAACCCAGGAGCATGGAACTGCATCAATGTTCCCACCTTGGAGATGAGGCTTCATAACACATCCACCATCTACTGTCTTCCAGGGTGCATTGTCAGTTACAAGTGTGGGAAAGCGTGTAAATGGAATTTGTCAAGAACTCTTATGCAGGCTGGGTGTTTGCCTCTCTAAATAGAGGAAAGACTAAAAGTGGATTGATGACGCCGATCAGCACAGCCATGGAGTGGAGAGCTGGGACTCTGGAAAAATGGACTCTGGGACTGGCTCTTCCTGCAGCGGTGATCCAGCCTCAGGACACTGGTTATCATGCTGGGCCCACAGACACAGATCCCCGTGATGTGGACTCCAGCCCCAGAGCGCACAGCCACTGTGTGTCCCACTTTCTGCTCTCCCTGAACCACAGCAGGTGCAGGGGCTCCATGACACTGGAGCAGAACCAGATCAGCTGGAAGTGCACACCCAACACTTTCCATTCAGTTATGACCTTGACTGCTGATGTCCATTGTATTTCCCTCCTGAGTTCATGCAGGAGACGCACAGGAGGGTCCCAGGACCTAGAGGAGGAGGAAGTCCCTGTAGGCTCCCCAGGTGCCTGCAGAAGCTCAGCCTGAGACACACCTGAGCTGCAGTACATTCCTGAGTGCTGTGACGTTCACACAGGGACCACAGACTGTTCCAGGATTAAAGGGAAAATGGAGTTGTGGGAACAATCTGTAAAAAGTGAGTCTGGATCACCCACAGATTTAAAAAACTGTAGGTTCAGTTTGGTACACATGCTCGTTTTGACGGGAGGAGAGGGATGACTTAAGTAGGTGAGGTTTAACAGAACAAAGACCCTGTAAAATGATCTTTTAAGTGATTGGTTGGTCCTTATGTCCTGCCCCAATGACTCTGCAATTTTGTGTTTTAAAAGGCTTTGTTACAAGCACAATAAACCAGTTCTTGCTTGACTTGACTCCCCACTTCGTCTGATTGTACCCAGGATCCCAAGGCTGGGAAAAGGGCGAGCAGAACACTTACCTTTCCTTGGGCCCATTCTGTCCTCGTATGGGTGAAATGAGACCTTGCACAAGTGTACATGAAACAGTGAATGGGTTATTTCGCATTTGGTCAAGGATGTTATTCAGTATTAAGAAGGAGGTTGTTCTGTCATTAGGAAATCGTGGGTCAGCCTGGAGCATAATATCATAACAGAAATAATCCCGGTACATGTAGACACATCATATGTCACAGTAATTATATATGAAATCCAGAAGCTTGAACTCACAGAGGCAGGCAGTGCAATGGGGATCACTGTCTACCATGACCCAAGTGTTTGTCCCCTCCCAGCTCTGTGGGAAACTGGGGGAAGTTCCATGCACTGGCTTTAGGCTCAGCCAACCCCCAGCCATTAGAGTCATTCAGGAAAGAAACCAGTGGATGGAAGATTCTCTCTCCATCTGTTGGTCTCTTCCTCTTGGTCATAACACTGCTTTTCAAATAAAATAAATAGACACTAAAAATAAATGAAAGACTAATTATACATATAATTACTAGCCTAGATCCTTACATTGAATGAACACAGACAACTGAATCCCAAGGGAAGAAATCAATTGTGTACATGCAGTGATGATAAGGTGGTGACAGGAGCAGCACTGGAGTTAGCCTGAGGGATTACTGACTCCCGTGTCAGGATGCTTAGTGCTGTGTCCTAGTTTGGTTCCAGTGTCAGATTCCTGTCTAAGCCCCTCTGGGAGGCCGTAGTGAAATTCCAAGTACTGCCATGTGGACACCTGGACAGAATTCCAAGCACCTGGCTGTCACCTGACCCAGCTGAAGCTTTTGTAGCCATCTGGGAAGTGACCCAGGAGTTAGAAGATCACTGTCTGTCTCAGTCTCTTTGTAAATGCAAATATCTAAATAAGTGAAATAATATCCATAAATGTTTAAAAAAGATATAAAGGCAACATATAAAATATCTGGGACCATCACGCATGTCCATATTAGATGCACAATGAGACATCCCATCCTTCCTGTTAGAATGAGTATTATCCTACAATCCAGAGCTGACAATCCATGTGGAGGAAGCTAGAGACGATAACTCTGGTACAAGATCGAAGTCAGGTAAACAAGCAAATCTATTATGGAAAATCATCAAAAACTGAGAAATAGAATTTTCACAAGGTCTTCAAACACCATTTCTGGGTAGAAGGAATATGAAATACCAGGGAGGTGTCCAGGGGAACCACAATCAATGTGGCAAACACCTCTGCTCTTCCATGTTCAACTAATGCAGCATCATTCACAAGAGTTCACACATATAATCCAGTGAAATATTCATGAAGAAAGAATCAACAATGGAACAAATGGACAAAATTATATTTAACAGGAAGTTTATATGGCAGTAAAGATGAGGAAATTCTGTACTTTGGACAACTCGGATGATCCTGGAGAATAATGTCCAAGGATAATGTGTCAGGGTAAGTACACTCTGCTAACCATGCAGGACAAGAAGACAAATAATACGTGATGCTGGATACATGGGATAAAAGGATGAAGTCACAGAGGCAGGAAGTACGATGGTGAAGACCAACATCTGAGCGAGGGAGGAGCAGAGGAGACGCTGTAGTAGGATCAGAGTTTCAGTCCCACAGGATCCACACATTGAGGATCTACTGTACAGCATGGTCACAGCAGTGAAGGGAATATTGTGTCTACAGAATTCCAAAACAGGAGACAACTGACATTCTACCATGGAAACGTGGTTTTCTGATGAGCATGTCAATAAGTCTGACTTCATAACTCCACTCAATTTGATACATTCATTTTTCAACACATATTATTGTACCTCATAGTCTGTGTTCAGGTGTTATTGATCAAACATTTATGATCAAAAATGATCAAAAATGAAGATTCAACACTCTGCATACTTGTGTCTGTCAATGTTTATGGAGATGATAAATAAAGGCAGTGTACTCAAGGCTTGGCAGCTGGAACCCAGGAGCATGGAACTGCATCAGTGTTCCCACCTTGGTGATGGGGCCTCCAAACAGATCCATCATCTACTGTCTTCCAGGGTGCACTGTCAGTTACTAGTCTGGGAAAGCGTGTAAATGGGCTCCATCCTGCACTCTGATATGTAGCCTGGGTGTCTCCCTCTGTAATATTATTGAAAGACTCCAAATGGATTGATGACCCCAGTCAGCATAGACATGGAGTGAAGAGCAGGGACTCTGGACACATGGTCTCTGGGACTGACTCTTCCTGCAGCTGTGGTTCAGCCTCAGGACACTGGGCATCATGCTGGAGTCACAGACACAGCTCCCTGTGATGTGCACTCCAGCACCAGAGTGCACAGCCACTGTGTGTCCCACTTTCTGCTCTCCCCTGAAGCACAGCAGGTGCAGGGGATCTCACGACACTGGAGCAAAACCAGATCAGCTGGAAGTGCACACCCAATGCTTTCCATTCAGTGATGACCTTGACTGCTGATGTCCAGTGCATTTCCCTCCTGAGTTCTGGCAGGGAGCCCCCCCCAGGAGTGTCCCATGACCTAGAGGATGAGGAAGTCCCTGTAGGCTTCCCAGGTGCCTGCAGAAGCTCAGCCTGAGACACAGCTGAGCTGCAAGTACATTCCTGAGTGCTGTGACATTCACCTTAGGGACCACAAACAGTTTTAGGATTAAAGGTAAAAAGGAGTTTGGGCGTAAGTCTTTAGAAAGTGAATGTGGAACAACAACATCTTAAAATAAGACTGCTGGTGCTATTTGCTTACATGCTCATTTTGATAGGAAGAGGGATGACTGAAATAATTGAAGTTAAAAAAACAAGTCTCTGGCTTGACTCTCTCTGGGTTTGAAGGGAAAACTAAAATTGCCCTAAAGCCGGCTGGGCCTTGAGAACACATCCTGTGTCAGACTGGACAACACTCACAAGGTCCTCAGATAGTCCCACATGTCTGATCCTGGTGACCACTGTCATCGTTCACGAACATGAAACTGTTCATATAGGACTTCTTCCTGTCATATCAGACATCTCCAGGTCAGTGAAGTCAGTGGCAGGGACAGAGTCATAAAAGTAGAATTCTTCTCTCAAAACTGTTACAAGAGCGGAAACCCCAATTCCCTGACAGGGAACCAGGGCTTGGTTTCTCTGCACCTGCTCATGACCAGAATCTGTGCTCAGTGCGTCTTGTGCGCCCCCTGGTGGAGCAATGTGCCCCTCAAGGAGGTTTGTGTCTGGGCTCAGCTGAGAGCCCCTCACTGTGTCTCCCACACAGTAACAGGTGGTCGTGTCATCCTATGTAAGATGGTTCATTTGCTGAGACACCGTGTTCTGGGCGTTGTCGCTGGAGATTGTGAATCGGCCCTGCTACCACTACCAGGATAAATATATGCGATCTACTCTGGGACCTTCCCTGGAGCCTGGTGGACCCAGCTCATGCTGTAGCTACTGAAGTCTAACCCAGAGGCTTTACAGGAGAGTTTCAGGGATCCCCCAGGCTGGACCAGGCCTCCTCCGGACTCCTTCAGCTGCTCCTGACACTGGACACCTGCAAACACAGACGTCCTGGTCAGCACACTGTCACTCACCCTCTCTGTGTCTCCCACTCACGTCCTCTCCCAGACTCAGTACCCCGCATTCTCCATCATTACCTTTGAGCACAGCGACCAGGAGAAGCCAGCGCAGCCCAGTCTCCATGGTGAGCGTCTGTGTTGAGTGCGATCACTGAGTGGACACCTGGGAGTCCTGGGGCTGGAGCTCCTATGCCAGAGCTGCAGGGTGAGGGCTGGGCAGGTTTTCATGGGCAGAGGGAGGCCCTATCTGCATGTGCTGCTGCTATATAGCAATCATGGGGTCAGACGCCTCAGACAGGACAGTGCCCAGGGCAGACGTGGGTGTCTGGCATCTTAAGTGGCTGATTAATTCCATGGGACGTGAAGTTTGTTGTGAGATTATGGGCAGAAAAGCATTTCGTTCACCTTTTTAAAAATTATATATATATATATATATATATATATGGCAGGTAGAGTTATAGACAGTGAGAGAGACACAGAGAGAAAGGTGTTCCTTCCATTGGTTCCCTCCCCAAGTGGCAGCTACAGCCAGAGCTGTTCTGATCCAAAGCGAGGAGCCAAGTGCTTCTTCCTGGTCTCCCATGCGGTTGCAAGGCCCTAAGCACTTGGGCCATCCCTCACTGCCCTCCTGGGCCATAGCAGAGAGCTGGACTGGAAGAGGAGCAACTGGGACTAGAACTTAGCACCTGTATGGGATGCCGGCACCTCAGGCAAAGGATTAGCCAAGTGAGCCCTGGCTCGGGCCCTTAATTTATATTTTGAACATTTATTTATTTATTTGAAAGTCAAAGTTACACACACAGAGAGAACTAGAGGCAGAGAGAGAGAGAGAGAGAGAGAGAGAGAGATGGAGAGAGAGCACGCAATCGTCTATCCTCTGGTTCACCATCCAATTAGTCACAACAGCTAGAGCTTTGCGGCTTGGAAGCCAGGAGCCAGGAGCTTCTTCCAGATCCCCATGCGGGTACAAGGAACCAAGGACTTGGGCCGTCTTCTACCACTTTCCCTGGCTGTAGCAGAAAGCTGGATTGGAAGTAGAGCATCTGGGACTTGAACCGGTGCACTGTGGGATGCCAGTACTGCAGATTTGGTCTGTAACATACTATGCCCCAGCACTGGCCCCACCTTTACTTTTTCACAAGCAGGAAGGAGGGCCTGAGGTGGAGAGGCTGGTTCTTGAGCCATCACTCCAACACAGGGTGTGGGCTCCCAACAAGGGCTCAGCTCACTGCACAACAGTGCCTGCCCCTGTGTTGTGTCTGCACAAGCACAGAAATGTGATACTGGCATGAGGGATACCTCCCTTGAACACGTGCACAGTTACTGAAGGAATCATAGACAGGCTGTGCTGTGTCCAGGGGCTCTAGTCTGGTAGGAGGCACCTCCACACTCTACACCTCTGTTCCTCACACAGGACTTTCCACTTCACCTAACAGCCATCATCAGTTGTGGTTGTCCAGTTGCTTATCCTGGTCTCCCATGGGATGCAGGGCCCATGGTACCATGAGGTACCATGATATGTGCTGTTTCAGAATTAAAGGGGAAATGGAGATTGGTATAAAATCTGTACAAGTGAGTCTGGATCATCCACAGTTTAAAATAAAAGATTGGTTCAGTTAAGCATGCTCACTCGTTTTTTTTTATTTTACATTTTATTTTTGACAGGCAGAGTAAGACAGTGAGAGAGAGAGAGAGAGAGAGAGAGAGAGAAAGAAAGGTCTTCATTTTTCCATTGGTTCACTCCCCAATTGGCCGCTATGGCTGGCGCGTTGTGGCCGGCTCGCTACTTTTGAGGCCAGGGACCAGGTGCTTCCTCCTGGCCTCCCATGCAGGTGCAGGGGCCCAATCACTTGGGTCATCCTCCACTGCACTCACGGGCACAGCAGAGACCTGGACTGGAAGAGGAGCAACCGGGACTAGAACCCAGAGTGCCTGCGCCGCAGGTGGAGGGTTACCTAGTGAGTGCGGCGCCAGCAACACTCACTCGTTTTGACAAGAGAGAGATGATTTAAGTAGTTGAGGTTTAACAGATCAAGGACCCTGCCTTAGCTGCCCCTGGTTCTAAAGGGAAAACTAAAACTGTCCTAAAGTCAGCAGTGCCCTGAGGGCACTGCCCTGAGTCAGGTTGGAAAAGACTCAAAGGGATCTCAGAGTCCCACATCTCTGATCCTAGTGACCACAGTCGCTGTCCATGAACCAAATTTGTTCATTTAGGACTCCTTCTTTCACATCAAAATTTCTCTCTGTCAGTGAAGTTGGCAGGGACAGAATCATAAAAGAAGAATTCTTCCCTCAAAACTCTTACAGGAGAGGAAACCCCATTCATCTCCCTCTGCACCTGTGCATGACCAGAATCTGCGCTCGGTGCATCTTGTGCGCCCCCTAGTGGTACCGCGCGCCCTTGCAGGGAGGTTTGTGTCTGGGCTCAGCCAGAGGGCCCCTCATGTGTCTCTGGCACAGAAATAGAGGGCCCTGTCTGTGGTTGTCAGACTTCATTTGCAGATCCACCGCGCTTGGGCGTTGTTTCTGGAGACGATGACTCGGCCATTCACGGAGTTCGCATAGTATGTGCTACCACCATTATAACCATTAGCTGTGATCCACTCCAGCCCCTTCCCTGGAGCCTGGCGAACCCAGTCCATTGCATGGTTAGAGTGTGAATCCACAGGCTTTGCAGGAGACTACTAACAGAAACAAACTGCCAACTACAGGGCTCACAGCACGTGCAACAAATAATGGAGAAAAATATACTCCACTACTACATGCCATTTATGAAAAATCACTGGTGCATTTATACACTGAGAACAAATTTGCAGAAAATGGAGAAAACATCACAGTGGTTTAGCTTGTGAATCTTCCGCCTGTGATTCCTACATCCCATACTGCTGTCTGTTCTTATTCCAGCTGCACTTCCAATCATCTCTTGTTGATGCACCTGGGAAAGCAGACAAGCATGGTCCAAGTGATTGTGCCTCTGCACCCATGTGGGGACTGGGAAGAAACTCCTGGCTCTAGGTCAATGTCCTGGCTCAATGTCATTTTGGGGATTGAACCAGCAGATGGAAAACTTGTCTCTGGGTCTTTCCCTCTCTGTGTGTAACACTGACTTTCAATAAATAAATAAATCTTTTCTAAAAGATTGCATATGTAGTATCAACAAACTTTTAAAGTCCTGGAGGAAATTTATCAACAGGCTGAATGATGTCCACATAACAATATTATTGTTTTTCAATTTTGAATTTATTTTGTATTTTTTAAAATTTATTTTTAAGGAATAAAAATGTCATAGTACAACTTTAGGAATATAGATATTCTTCCCAGCATTTCTGCCCTCCCACTTACATTCCCACCACCTTTCTCATCCCTCTCCACTTGTCAGTTCAGTTTTCCAATAAGATTCCCTTTAAGTTGGTACACAGATTCAAGATCAAGATCCATCATCAAGATTCACTTGTATTGCTACACAGAAAACCAGCTGTATACTATGTAAAGATTTAAACACACACACACACACATAACAAAAACTGTTTGAGAACTGGTTTTACAGTTAACTCTCATAATAGAACTCATTGAGGATGGAGGTCCTGCATGGAGAGTTAGTGCACAGTGAGACCTGTTGTTATCTAACAATTAACACTCTTACATATGATGCCAGTGACCACCTGAGACTCTGGACATGAGCTGCTTAGGCTATGGAAGCCTTTTGAGTCCACAAACTCTGATAGTATTTGGACAAGGCCATGAGCAAAGTGGAAGTTCTCTCCTCCCTTTAGAGAAAAGTACCTCCTTCTTTGAGGCCAGTTCTACTGCCTGAGGTCTCAGTCACAGAGATCCTTTAGGCAGAACATTTTTGCCACAGTGTCTTGGATTTCATGCCTGAAATGTTCTCATGGGCTTTTCAGCCAGACCAGGAAGTCTTAAGGGCTGATTATCAGGTCAGAGTGTTACTTAAAGCGGTTATCATTCTATGAGTCTGCTGTGTAGACTTCTGCTCATGTTGGAACATTCTCTCCTTTTTAATGCTATCTCTTCTTATTACCAGGCACTTGATCCTATTTATATGATCACTTTAACACTTAATCCTATCTATGTGTTCACCTTACACTTAATGTAATCACTTTAATTAAGCTTAATGGGATTTGGAATCCCACAACAAATTTTTAAATTGTGTGTTTAGAAGTAAGTCCATAGGAATGTATGCACTTTACAGTTACAAAATTCCTCCTCCTGCTCTTATTCCCATTCCTATTTTTTACTGAGATCAATTTTCAATTGACTTTATGTGCATACGATGGACTGAATGTTAAGACTTCAACAAATAGTAGGAAGAAAAATAAACAACCAAACAAAAACAAACAAAAAACTGTTCCTCAACAGTCAAGACAAGGGCAGCTCAAGTCGTCCCTTCTTGAAGTGTCGATTTCGCTTCCACCTGCGGTTCCAGCACTCCGGGTTCTAGTCCCGGTCGGAGTGTCAGATTCTGTCCCGGTTGCTCCTCTTCCAGTCCAGCTCTCTGCTGTGGCCAGGGAAGACAGTGTATGATGGCCCAAGTGCTTGGGTCCTGCACCCACATGAGAGACTGGGAGGAGGCGCCTGGCTCCTGGCTTCAGATCGGCACAGCACGCCGGCTGTAGTGGCCATTTGCGGGGTGAACCAATGGAGGGAAGACCTTTCTCTCTGTCTCTCTCTCTCTCACTATCTAACTCTGCCTGTCTAAAAAAAATGTAGTTACTGATAAGGTGGGTGACAGGACTGGCCTTGAAGGTATCACGTGGGATTCCTGCCTCCCGTTTAGGATGCTTAGGTTTATGTCCAAATTTTGGGTCTATTTCAGACTCTTGCCAATGTGCACTCAGGGAGGCAGTACGAGAAGTCTGAGTTAATCTCATGTGTGAGACCTGAACTGAATTCATGCACCTGGCTGTGATCTGACTGAATCCAGCTTTTATGGGCATCTGGGAAGTTACCCAGGATTCAGTAGATCACTGTCTGTCAGCCTCTGTCACATTGTCTTTTTGGACAAATAAACAAATACAAGTTTTAAAAGAGGTAAAAGTATATCTGTAATTTTTTGAAGAAAATATACAAAGGCAAACGTATAAAAATGCTTTAAATCTGAGATCCTCATGCATGTCCATGTTAGAAGCACAACGAGACAGCCCATCCCTCCTGGTAGACTGAGTATCATCAGACATACCAGAGCTGACAAGTCTTGTGCAGGAAGAGAGAGAAGATAACCCTGGTACAAGGCTTGAGTCAGATAACTTAGTAAAGCTTCCATGGAAAACATCAAAAGCTGAGAAATACAATTATCACAGGATCCTCAAACACTGTTGCCTGGTAGAAGAAATATGAAATCCCAGGGAGGTTCCCAGCAGATCCACAGCCACTGTGGCAAACACCTCTGCAGTTCCATGTACAATTAATGCAGCATAATTCACGAGAGCTCACACATATAAGCCACTGAAATTTGCATTGAAGAAGGAATGGATAATGGGAAAAGTGGACAGAGTTATATTTTAACAGGAAGTTTATATGGCAGTAAAGAGTAGCAAGGACAGAGCTTCAGGCCGGCAGGATCCACACGTTGAGGGGATCTGCTGTACAGCATGGTGACAGCAGTTAAGGGAATGTTGTATCTACAGAATTCCAAAACAGGAGACAGATGCCATTCCACATGAGACATGTGCATTTTGTGATGAGCATGTCAATAACTCTGACTTCATAATTCCACTCAATTTGATACATTCATTTTTCAACACATATCATTGTACCTCATATGTCTATATTCACTTATTATTCATCAAACAGTCATGACAGGAAAGGGAAGAATGGCAAATAGTGAAAATTCTGTTCTCTAAAACTGAATCATCACCTACTGTCTTCCAGGGTGCACTGTCAGTTACAAGTCTGGGAAATTCTTGTAAATAAACTCAGTCCAGCACTCTGATATGCAGCCTGGGTGTCTCCCTCTCTAAAACTGATGGAAGTCTCCAAATGGATTGATGACCCCAGTCAGCATAGACACGGAGTGAAGAGCAGGGACTCTGGACACATGGTCTCTGGGACTGGCTATTCCTGCAGCTGTGATTCAGCCCCAGGACACTGGGTATCATGCTGGAGCCACAGACACAGCTCCCTGTGATGTGGACTCCAGCCCCAGAGTGCACAACCACTGTGTATCCCACTTTCTGCTCTGCTGAAGCACAGCAGGTGCAGGGGGTCCCATGACACTGGAGCAGAACCAGATCAGCTGGAAGTGCACACTCAACACTTTCCATTCAGTTATGACCTTGACTGCTGATGTCCATCGCATTTCCCTCCTGAGTTCATGCAGGAGCCCCCCAGGAGGGTCCCAGGACCTAGAGAAGGAGGAAGTCCCTGTAGGCTTCCCAGGTGCCTGCAGAAGCTCAGCCTGAGACACAGCTGAGCTGCAAGTAAATTCCTGAGTGCTGTGACGTTCACACAGGAACAATTAAATGTTTTAGGAATAAACAGAAAATGGCGATGTGGGCACAATCTGTAGAAATATGAATCATCCACAGATTAAAAAAAATGTGGGTTCAGTTCGGTACACATGCACATTTTGATGGGAGGAGAGGGATGACTTAGGTAGTTGAGGTTTACCAGAACAGAAACCCTAGCTCTACTGTCCCTGGTTCTAAAGGGAAAACTAAAATTGTCCTAAAATCGGCACTGCCCTAGGGCGCTGTCCTGAGTCAGGTTGGAAAAGAATCACCAGGGTTCTCAGAGATTCCCAGGATCTCTGATCCTGGTGACTGCTGTCCTTGTTTATGAACCAAATTTGTTCATTAACGACTCCTTCCTTTCACATCAAACTTTATCACCGTCACTGAAGTCATCGGTAGGGTCAGAATAACAAGAGTAGAATGAATTCCTCAAAACGGCTACTGGAGAGGAAACCCCAATTCCCTGACAGGAAACCAGGGCTTCATCTCTTCCTGCACCTGCTCAAGACCAGAATGTGCTCTCGGTACGTCTTGTGCGCCCCCTGGTGGAGCCGCGCGCCCCTGCACGGAGGTTTGTGTCTGGGCTCAGCCTGAGGGCCCCTCACTGTGTCTCTCGCACAGTAATACATGGCCATGTCCGCGGCTGTCAGACTGTTCAGTTGTAGGCAACCTGTGCTCTGCTCGATGTCTCTGGAGAGAGTGAATCGCGGAGTAAGTGCTACCACTACTACCAGCATAAATGCATCCGATCCACTCCAGCCCCTTCCCTGGAGCCTGGCGGACCCAGCATATCCAGTAGCTACTGAAGTCGAATCCAGAGGCTTTGCAGAAGAGTTCCAAGGATCCCCCAGGCTTGACCAGGCCTCCTCCGGACTGCTCCAGCTGCTGACACTGGACACCTGCAAACACAGATGTCCTGGTCAGGACAATGTCACTCACACTCTCTGTGTTTCTCACTCACGTCCTCTCCCAGACTCAGTGCCCCGCATTCTCCATCATTACCTTTGAGCACAGCGACCAGGAGAAGCCAGCGCAGCCCAGTCTCCATGGTGAGCGTCTGTGTTGAGTGCCATCACTGAGTGGACACCTGGGAGTCCTGGGGCTGGAGCTCCTGTGCCAGAGCTGCAGGGTGAGGGCTGGGCTGGTTTTCATGGGCAGTGGGAGGCCCTATTTGCATGTGCTGGCCCTACATAGCAGGCATGGGGTAGATGTCTCAGACAGGACAGGGCCCAGGCAGATGTACATGTCCTGTGGGTGATGGGTATGATAGAATTCGGATCATATGAATTTTTATGTTTTATTGCTTTTTATAACAGTTGAAGGCAATGACCTTGTTTCATTTTACTATGTGTGTACCCTTAATATCTAGTGTTAGCAATATCATGTCCTTCATTTTTTAAATAACAATTGTTTCATTTCATCTATTGACCTCTCTATCATCTATAGGAAAGACATTGGAATAGTGATAGAGAGAAGGGGTGAGAGGAACACAAGTGTAGTGATGGACAGAAAAGATGAAAATGGGAGATTTCTGCCTTTGGATTGACAGCCCCAAACTCCCCAAATGCCTACAACATCTAGGAGTTAGCCTTTCTAAAACCTGGAGCCCAGAACTGCGTCTGTTTCCTTTGTTGGTTGTAGGGGCTCTATCGCTAGAGCATCATCTGTAGTTTACCACGATGTGGTATCAGGAAAAAGTGTGGGAAGCTGTGTGGCTGGGCTGAAGCAACACTCTGATGGGAACACGGGTGTCCCTAGTGGGTACTTTGCCAATTTTGTCCTAATGCCTGCTGCCCATATTTACACAGATGAAAGACTGCAAGTGGATTCATTTAAGGATACTATGTCTTGTTTCCTTATTCATCCATTACCTTATTTTAAAACTGTTCATTAACTCAGAACACTGTGCATGTTAGTGGGGTGTAGTGTGCTATTGGAATCTGTGTGTTGCAGAAATGGGCACAGATCAACTCACTGTCATTCACATTTCTACCTCCGTTCCATCACTTTGTGTTGGGAGACCGGGTGTCCTCAGTACTGCTTATTTGTGGAACATGTCGTGGGTTGTAGTGAACTGAGTCAGCCCACTGTGGTGGGGGCAGAATTATTCCTTGCTTTGAGTGGTGCTTTGTGTCCTGGTAGCAGCCGTCTGCTGTTCCCTCTCTTCCCTGTGTCTGGTAATCATGACTCTGAGTTCAGCTCAAGCACTGGGTATGAAGTCCCTGTGTCACAATTCACCCACAGTCCTGGGTTCAGGTAATGCAGCTGTGTTCACAATAGTTTAGTCTACAATAAAGCCAAATGTGCATAAAATGGTGAATGCAGTCTGTTACATTTGACATGGAATATTATTCAGTGTTAAGAAGGAGATTGTTTTGTCATTAGGAAATCTTGGGTCAGCCTTGAGCATAATATGCTAACAGAAATAATGCAGGTACACATGGACACATAGTATTTGACATTAGTTATATATGCAGTCCACAAGCTTGAACTCACAGAGGGAGGGAGTGCAATGGAGATCACTGTCTACCATGACCCAAGTGTTTGTCCCCTTCCAGCCCTGTGGGAAACTCGGGGAAGTTCCAGGCTCCTAGCTTCAGGCTCAGTCATCCCCAGCCTTTGCAGCCATTCAGGAAGGAAACCTGTGGAAGAAGCTTCTCTCTCCACCTCTTGGTCTCTTCCTCTCTTGCTATCACACTGCCTTTCAAACTAAATAAATAGATATTAAGATAAATGGAAAATTAATTTTATATATCATTAGGAGCCTATATGCATATGTTGAATAAACACAGAAAACTGAATCCCAAGGGAAGACATCAATTGTTTAAATGCAGTTACTGACAAGGTGGTGACAGCAGCAGCACTGGAGTTAGCAATGGGATTGCTGCTCCCGCATCAGGATGCTGAGTGCTGTGTCCTAGTTTTGTTCCAGTTTCAGATTCCTGCCTAAGGCCAGTCTGGGAGGCCGTAAGTGAAGTTCCAAGAACTCCCACGTTGGAGACCTGGAATGAATTCTAAGTACCTGGCTGTCACCTGTTCCAGCTGAAGCATTTGTAGCCACCTGGGAAGTGACCAGGAGTTAGATGATCACTGTCAGTCTCAGTCTTTGTGGTTTTAGATAAAAACGTACATACAAATTTTAAAACAAAATCTATGAATTTTAAATGTATATTACATCTATAAAATTTAAGAAATGATATAAAAGCAAACATGTAAAATGCCATAAATCTCAGATCATCATGTATGTACATTTTAGAAGCACAATGAGATGTCCCATCCTTCATGTTAGAATGAGTATTACCAGACAAGCCAGAGCTGACAATTCTTGTGAAGGAAGAGAGATGACCACTCTGGTTGTACAAGGCTGGAGTCGGGTAAATTAGTAAAGCCATTATGGAAAGTCATCAAAAACTGAGACATACAGTTATCACAGGATCTTCAAACAGCATTTTGGGTAGCAGGAATGTGAAATCCCAGGGAGATGTGCATGGGATTCACAGTCTCTATAGAAAATACAACTGCAGTTCCATGTGCAATTAAAGCAGCATCGTTCACGAGTGTTCACACATATAATCCAGTGAAATTTTCATGGAAGAAGGAATCAATAATGGAAGAAAAGGGCATGGAACAGAGGAGACGTTGGAGTAAGGTCAGAGTTTCAGTCCCACAGGATCCACATGTTGAGGGATCTACTGTACAGCATGGTGACAGCAGTTAAGCAAATATTGTGTCTACAGAATTCCAAAACAGAAGACAACTGACATTCTACCATGATAACATGTGAATTTTGTGATGAGCATGTCAATAGGAGTGACTTCATAATTCCACTCAATTTGATACATTCGTTTTACAACAATATCATTGTACCTCATATGTCTATATTCAATTATTATTTATCAAACATTTATGATAATGAAATGGCAAAAATGGCAAATCATGAAGATTCAATACTCTGAATATTGGTGTTGTGTTTGCCAATGTTTTATGGAGATAATAAACAAAGGCAGTGCACTCAAGGCTTGGCAGCTGGAACCCAGGAACATGGAACTGCATCAGTGTTCCCACCTTGGTGATGGGGCCTCATAACAGATCCATCATCTGCTGTCTTCCAGGGTGCACTGTCAGTTACAAGTGTGGTTAAGAATGTAAATGTGGGCCAGTGCCGTGGCTCACTATGCTAATCTGGGTTCTAGTTCCAGTTACGGCACTGGATTCTGTCCCGGTTGCTCCTCTTCCACTCCAGCTCTCTGATGCGGCCTGAGAAGACAGTGGAGGATGGCCCAACTGCTTGGGCCCTGCACCCGCATGGGAGACCAGGAGGAAGCACTTGGTTTCTGGCTTTGGATCGGCGCAGCATGCTGGCCGTAGCGGCCATTTTGGTGGAACCAATGGAACAAAGACTTTTATCTTTGTCTCTCTCTCTCTCTCCCACTGTCTAAATGTGACTGTCAAAAAAAAAAAAAAAGCATGTAAATATATTCAGTCCAGCACTCTGATATTGAACCTGGGTGTCTCCCTCTCTAAAACTGATGAAGGATTCCAAATGGATTGATGATTCCATGCAGCGTAGACATGGAGTGAAGAGTAGGGACTCTGGATACATGGTCTCCAAGACTGGCTCTTCCTGCAGCTGTGATCCAGCCTCAGGATACTGGTCATCATGCTGGAGCCACAGACACAGCTCCCCCTGATGTGGACTCCAGTTCCAGAGTGCACAGCCACTGTGTGTCCCACTTTCTGCTCTCCCTGAACCACAGCAGGTGCAGGGGTTCCCACAACACGCGACAGAACCAGATCAGCTGGAAGTACACACTCAACACTTTCCATTCAGTAATGACCTTGAGTGCTGATGTCCAGTGCATTTCCCTCCTGAGTTCATGCAAGGAGCCCACAGGAGGGTCCCAGGACCTAGAGGATGAGGATGTCCCTGTAGGCTTCCCAGGTGCCTGCAGAAGCTCAGCCTGAGACACAGCTGAGCTGCAAGTACATTCCTGAGTGCTGTGACGTTCACACAAGGACCACAGACTGTGTTATGATTAAATGGTAAATGGAGATTGTGAATAAAGTCTGTGGAATGTGAGTGTTTATCACCCACAGTGTAAAATGAAAGGTTTGTTCAGTTCAGTACACTCGCTCGTTTTGACAGGTGAGAGACATTAAAAAGCTGATTTTTAAACCCAAACCCTGGCTCAGCTATTGTTGGATAGAAAGGGAAATGTAAAATTTCCCTAAAGTTGGCAGTGCCCTGAGAGAGTTGTCCTGTCAGAGTGGACAACACTCACGATGTCCCCAGAGTGTCGCACATCTCTGATCCTGGTGATCCTGGAGACTGCTGAGCCTGGATTCGTTCATTTAGGACTTCTCCTGTCACATCAAACTTCTCCACGTCAGAGAATCGGTAGCAGGGTCAGAATCATAAAAGAAGAATTCTTCCCTCAAAACTGTTACAGGAGAGGAAACCCCAATTCCCTGACAGGAAACTAGGGCTTCATCTCCCTCTGCGCCTGTGCAGGACCAAAATCTGCGCTCAGTGAGTCTTGTGCGCCCCCTGGTGGAGACTCGCGCCCCTGCAGGGAGGTTTCTGTCGGGGCTCAGCTGTCTTGCACAGTAATACAGGGTCGTGTCCCAGCTGTCAGACTGTTCATTTGCAGAGACACCGTGTTCTGGGTGTTCTCTCTGGAGATGGAGAATCGGCCATTCACCCAGCTCGCGTAGTGTGTGCTACCATCACCAGTATAAATGCATCCGATCCACTCCCTCCCCTTCCCTGGAGCCTGGCGGGCCCAGCTCATCCAGTAGCTGCTACTGATGGTGAATCCAGAGGCTTTGCAGAAGAGTTTCAGAGATTCCCCAGGCGTGACCAGGCCTCCCCGGGACTCCACCAGCTGCTTCTGACACTGGACACCTGCAAACACAGACGTCCTGGCCAGGAAGCTGTCACTCACACTTTTGGGTCTCTCACTCACGTCCTCTTCCAGACTCAGTGCCCCGCATTCTCCATCATTACCTTTGAGCACAGCGACCAGGAGAAGCCAGCGCAGCCCAGTCTCCATGGTGAGCGTCTGTGTTGAGTGCCATCACTGAGTGGACACCTGGGAGTCCTGGGGCTGGAGCTCCTGTGCCAGAGCTGCAGGGTGAGGGCTGGGCTGGTTTTCATGGGCAGAGGGAGGCCCTATTTGCATGTGCTGCCCCTATATAGCAGGCATGGCGTCAGATGCCTCAGACAGGACAGGGCCCAGTGCAGATGTGGTGTCCTGGGGGTGTAGGGTGATGGCTATGATAGGATTCAGATCATACGCATTTTTTTTCTCGTTGTTGTTTCACCAGTTGTAGGCAACGACTTCATTTCATTATAATATGTGTGTGCCCTTAATGTCTATTGTTAGCAATATCATGACCTTCATTTTAAAGTAACCTTTGCTTCATTATTAACTATGCTAATGACATTGGAACAGTGACAGAGAGAGAATTGGTGAGGGAAACAGAAATGTAGAGATGGACAGTGAGTTGACAATGGGAGATTTTTGCCTTTGGATTGACAGCTAAACAATACCAAATGCCTACAACATCTAGGAGTTGGTCTTCCTAAATCCTAGAGCAAAAGTCTGTGTTTCCTACATCAGTGGTAGGAGCTCATTTGCTTGTAGCATCAGGTACAGTTTCCCATGATACTTTATCTTCAAAGTGTGGGAAGCCGTGTGGATGAGCTGAAGCAGCACTCATATGGGAACAGGGGTGTCTGTGGTGGGGACTTAGCCAATTGTGTCCTAATTCCTGCTGCCCACTTTTACAGATGAAAGTGTACAAGTGGATTCACGTAAGGTTAATTATTTTGGTTTTTTTTTTTTTTTTGAAAAATTGTGGTTTCATACCATGTGATTTTTCACATTTTTATAAAAATTTATTTAATTTCTTTAAAATCAGAGATACACAAGAAAGAAGGAGAGGGAGAGGGAGAGGGAGAGAGAGAGAGAGAGAGAGAGAGAAGTCCTCCATCCACGGCCTCCCTCTCCAATTGGTAACAATGGTCGGAGCTGCACTGATCCGAATCTAGGAGCCAGTTGCCTGCACTGGGTCTCCCATGGATTATGGGAACTGAAGATGGAAGCCATCTTCTACTGCCTACCCAGGCCACAGCAGGGAGCTGGATTGGAAGTGGAACAGCCAGGAGTCCAACTGGCGTCCATATGGGATGCCAGCACTGAAGGCAGAGGCTTTACCCACTACACCACAGCACCAGCCCTGATCATCTTAATTATATGTGGAATCCGCAATCCTGAGCTCACAGAGGCAGGAAGTACAATGCAGATACTGAGTCTGAGAGAAGAGAAGAAAAGGGACCACATTCCTGCAAGCACAGAGAGTTTTCTGTGACCAGAGAGGCACGTGGAGAGATCTACTGCACAGCACGGGGACAACAGTTATGCAGCTTTATTGTGTTCTTTCCAGTTCCTGCAGGAGTAGGCATTTGTCATTCGATCACAAAAGAATGGTAGTGTTGCTAGGGAAGGACTTGTGGGTTCGTCTGATTCTAGAATTCCTGATGAAATAAATCCACATCAACACCTTTCCTTATACCTCACATAGAGATTCAGGTACTATTTGTCAATTTAACATTTATGAAACCTATTTTGAAGGGACAATTCTCTGTTGACTTGTCTTGCATCTGCCTGTGGTTTTATTCTAAGAAGAATATTACGTGGTGTTGCAATCATTCCTGGTACTAATGCAGTCACGAGGGCTGTGAGTTCATCAGCATGTGAGAGGTTATCTGTCGTGTCCAGCTGGCACAACTGCCCCACCACTGCCCTCTCGTATTCCTCCCCTCCCATGTGTGAAGCTGAGTCATTTTAGAAGAGCCCCTGTCTTCACTCAGATCAAGTCCATGGAAACCTCTCTCTGTGCTGTTTACTTCACCCCCCATCTCCCTGTGTCCAACTGGTTTCACAAGACGTTAGTTCATGGACCCACCAAGGCCCACCTGCCAACTCCTTGAAAACACAGTCATCAGAGACCCCCAGTCGTGCTTGCCCAGACAGGTCCTCCCTCTTCTCACCATGGTGCAGTCCTGCCATTTGTCACCCTGGGGACACAGTGTCTTATACAACTGACAGCCCCTCAGCACCTGGGGGGAGACTCTGTCGTGGTGTTTACACAAATGGAATATGTTTCTATCAGTTATAATTTGAGTAAATTCTCTTGAGCAATTTCTTGTGACTGTAGATAAGTGATGAATTATACATCTCACATTTCCTAGTACTGTAGATATGAGGTGTTCTCACATAACAATGGAATTCACTGTGTCAGATGGTGGATTGTGTCAATGAATTCTCTAGGTGAATGCATGAAAACTGTCCCCAGCTAAATAGAAACACTTTCTGTTTGTCAATCTTCTCTCAGAAAAGGCAGAGATATGTCAACTGTTTTAATTTAGTAGGAATTTTTGTGTGTCTGGATTTAGATGGGAGTCACTCAGAACACACATTGCTGCATGAGGTGAGTGACTGGCTGCAGTTTCTGTAAGAACTGTTCATGGCAGATCAATTGCAGTTCAGCAGAAAATATCCTGTAAAACACAGGGGATCACTGCACTGGGCATTTCTGGCTGCAGGAACTTGGTTTGCCCTGGATGAGTATGAACTTGACAGAAGAGGAGTTATTTTCTCTTGGTAAGGATGAAGTACTAATGAGGACATGCAGGGGGAGCCAGGGAGGGAGGAGCGGGGACTCTGGACCAGGGCTGCCTCATCACATAGCACTGATTCAGCTCACCAGGTGGTGAGTGTGTGGCAGCCCCTGGCACCCAGATCCCAGGGATGGGGACTCTGACCCCGGAGTCACGGCCCTGGACTGTCCCACTCTGCTCACCCTGAAACACCGCAGTGCAGCGGATTCCACCACACTGGAGCAGAAACAGAACCTTTAAGTCCCCACCACACACTTTCCAAACAGATTATTCCTTGAATGCAAATGTCCACCTGTGCTTCCCATGGGTTCATGCAATGAGGTCATCTGAAATGTTTCAGGAAACTGAATGCGGAATTTCAAGTTGCTGAGGAAACTTGAGTGCACCTAAAATAATTCATCATGCTGTCATCTCACACCAGTATCCCAAAGAGAGTGAACAGGATGAAACTCTTAAAGGCAAGACCTGAGACTGTAAAGTTCTTGAAGAGGACACAGGACCAAAGCAAGTTCTCATTGGTTTGGGCAATGATAGTTTGATAATCTCCAAAGTACAGGCAAGCAAGATACATAGACAAAGAATAATGGATCCAACTACAGATTCTGAGTAACAAATAGAAAGATTGAAGAACCAGGAGTCACCCGCAGATGGGGAGAAAGTATTTTCAGATGACACCCATGGGGGCCAATGTTGTGGCCCTGCAGGTTAAGCTGCCATCCCTATGCATGCATCACACAGGAGCATGGGTTCAGATTCTGCTTGCTCCACTTCAAATCCAGCTGCCTGCTGGGATCCAGACCTGGGAACTCTCTCAATGATAACTCAAGTGTTTGGCCCCTTCCAGCCCTGTGGGAAACTGGAGGAAGTTCCAGGCTCTTGGCATTAGGCTTGCCCAACCTCACCTTTGCTGCAATATGGGAAGTGAACCAGTGGATGGAAGCTTCTCTCTCCATCTGTTGGTCTCTTCCTCTCTTGCTAAAACACTGCCTTTCAAATAAAATAAATACTTAAAATAAATGAAAGATTAATTATACATATGGTTAGGAGCCTATTTCCAAATGTTGAACGAACTCAAGCCACTGAATCCCAAGGGAAGAAATCAATTGTGTACATGCAGTGACTGATAAGGTGGTGACAGGAGCAGCACTGGAGTGAGCCTGTGGGATTGCTGCCTCCCATGTCAGGATGCTTAGTGCTGCGTCCTGGTTTGGTTCCAGTTTCAGATGCCTGCCTAAGCCCCTCTGGGAGGCCGTAGGTGAAGTTCCAAGTACTGCCATGTGGAGACCTGGACAGAATTCCAAGCACCTGGCTGTCAACTGACCCAGCTGAAGCTTTTGTAACTGTCTGGGAAGTGACCCAGGAATTAGAATATCACTCTCAGTCTCAGTCTCTTTGTGGTTTTGGACAAATACATGCAGACAAGTTATTAATAAAATGATAAATTTTGAAATTTATATCATATCTATAAAATTTAAAAAGAAATATAAAGGCAAGCATATCAAATGCACAGGTGCCTGGGAGAGATGGAATTGCATCGTCTCTGGGGAGTGCATCCAGTGATGACTCCACGCCATGAGTGGATTCAATGTCAGGGCCTCATGGAGGAATCTGAGGTCTCCAGTGCTCTGAACAGGACCACACAGAATGCTGGGAGCAGCCTGCTGGGGGTGGATGTGATTTGTCCTCACACCATCAGTGCTGAGCATGGCCCCAACATAACAGTACTGACAAGGGGTACACGGTCTGGATGTTTACATAAAAAGCATGGAATAACCAGACTCTGATGTCAAATGCAAAGTCCTTGTAAAACTACTGAAGGAAACCTTGGGCAAAATCTCCCTGATGTTGTTCTGTCCATGATTTCCCTTTTCAGATCTTCAAAATTCAAGAGACCAAACAATATTCTCAAATGATGCTGCATAAACTACAGAGCTTCTGCATTACAAAAAGACTGACTGAGAAGTGAGCAGCCTACACACAGATTGGAAGTGACTATTCTCATATCAAATGTATGATCAATAGCCTGTATCCAAAAGGAATAAGATGGAACTAACTGTATGAGCTGTGTTTAGAACTGTTCTGAGTCTTCTGCAGTCTAAAAATAACTGTGATACACAATTGGCTTGTTCATCCTGATCGACAGGTTCTGTGTCATCAGGCCTACAATGGGTATAGAAGCAAACCTCTCTGATTGTGTGTAGCTCAGTGTTGCTATGGATTCATTCTGGTGGGGGCAAGAGGCGCGGGGTCACCACACAGACCCCGGGAGTTGGGTGAAAGCAGGTCAGAGGTGAGCAGCCCACAGACTCATTTGTTTCAGTAGGTACAACCGCTTATATAGCTGAGGCAGCCAATCTGGTCAAGGGGCAGTTTATGCCTAACCAATCACAACCTGTTGCCAGGCAGTATCTGAAGCCATCCAATCACAGCCTGTTGCCAGGCAGGCTCCGTTGCCAGGTGGCATTGAAGCCATGCCTGAGTAACTGATGCTTGCTTGCCAGCAGCCATCTAGGCATGGCCTTCTCATTCCACCACAGCTCAGTGTGTCCCAAAGGCGTTGTGTTTTAAGTGTGCTCCCAGGGAGACCATGGGAGAAATGATGGGAGCTCTGGGAGTGAGGCCAAGTGGGATTTGTTCATTCCTGGGGAATCTGCTATGGAGGAGATCACAGTAGATCCTGGGTCCCCAGCTTCAGCACAGAGCACAGTGCAGCTAGAGTCAGCCCTGGTCTCGTCTGAAGTCCTGTGTGGGGATGGGGTCTCTCCCATCCGTGTTCACAATATTAGGCTGAAGACTGCCATGATATTCACAATATTATCATGCCTGATGGCACAACATTCTGCAGTCACTATGGCAAACACCTCTGTAGTCCCATGTTCAATTAAAGCAGCATCATTCTCAAGAGTTCACACATATAATCCAGGAAAATTTGCATTTAAGAAGGAATGGATAATGGGACAAATGGACAGAGTTATATTTTAACAGGAAGTTTATATGGCTATAGTATAGAGGAAGAAATTCTGGTATCTTGGATAACATGGGTGATCCTGGAGAATAATATCCAAGGATAATGTCAGGATAAGTATACTCTGCTAAAATACCAAGGCCAAGAAGGCTAATAATATGTGATGCTAGTTACGTGGGATAAAAGGATGAACTCACAAGGCAAAAGTTCGATGGTGAAGACCAACGTCTGTGCTTGGGAGGAACAGAGGAGACGATGGAGCAAGGTCAGAGTTTCAGTCGTACAGGATCCACATGTTGAGGGATCTACTGTGCAGCATGGTGACAGCAGTAAAGCGAAGATAGTGTCTGCAGAATTCCAAGACATTGGACAAGTGACATTCTACCATGAAAAACGTGGGTTTTGTGATAAACATGTCAGTAAGTCTGACTTCATTGTTCCACTCAGTATACATTCATTTATTCAACACATATCATTGTAACTCATATGTCTATATTAAATATTATTTATCAAACAATTATGAATATGAAATGGCAATGACAGCCAATCATGAAGATGCAGATCTCTGGCTATGATAGGATTCAGATCAAGGCAAATTTTACTTTATTACTTTTAATCATTTGAAAGCAATACCTCATTTCATTTTAATATGTTTATACTCTTTATATCCCATGTTAGCAGTATCATGTCCTTTGTTTTTAAAATAACCATTGGTTCATTATTAACTATTCTAATGACATTGAAACAGTGACAGAGAGAGAAGGAGTGAGAGAAACATAAATGTTGAGACATCTAGGAGTTAGACTTTCTAAAACCTGGAACAGAAAACTGTGTGTCCCACATCAGTGGTAGGGTCTCATTCACTTGTAGTGTCATCTACAGTTTCCCATGATGTATTATCAGGAAAAAGTATTGGAAACTGTGAGGATGGGCTCAAGCAACAATCTGATGGGAACAGGGGTGTCCCAAGTGGGATCTTAGCCAATTTTGTCCTAATGCCTGCTGCACACTTTTAAACAGATGAAAGACTGCAAGGGGATTTTTTAAGGTTAACTATGTTTTGTTCCCTTATTCATTCATTTCCTTAGTTTAAAACTGTTCCTGAACACAGAACACTGTACATGGTAGTGTGGTGTAGTGTGCTATTGGAATCTGTGTGTTGTAGAAATGGTCACAGATCAACTCAGTGTCATGCACATTTCACCTCCTTTCCATCACTCTGTGTTGGGAGGCATGGAGGCCTCAGTTCTAGTTATTCGTGGAACCCGTCGTTGGTTGTGGTGAACTGAGGCAAATCATGCAGATTCAGATCTCTGAATACCGGTGTTGTGTTTGCCAATGTTTTATGGAGATGATAAATGAAGGCAGTGGACTCAAGCTTGGCGGCTGGAACCCAGGAGCATGGAACTGCATCAGTGTTCCCACCTTGGTGATGGGGCCTCATAACAGACCATCATCTACTGTCTTCCAGGTGCACTGTCAGTACAAGTATGGGAAAGCGTGCAAATGGGCTCCGTCCAGCAATGTGATATGCAGCCTGGGTGTCTCCCTCTCTAATACTGATGAAAGAACACAAATGGATTGATGACCCCAGTCAGCATAGACATGGAGTGAAGAGCAGGGACTCTGGAGAAATGGTCTCTGGGACTGGCTCTTCCTGCAGCTGTGATTCAGCCTCAGGACACTGGTCATCATGCTGGAGCCACAGACACAGCTCCCCGTGATGTGGACTCCAGCCCCAGAGTGCACAGCCACTGTGTGTCCCACTTTCTGCTCTGCTGAACCACAGCAGGTGCAGGGGGTCCCATGACACTGGAGCAGAACCAGATCAGCTAGAAGTGCACACCCAACACTTTCCATTCAGTGATGACCTTAACCGCTGATGTCCAGTGCATTTCCCTCCTGAGTTCAGGCAGGGAGCCCCCCAGGAGGGTCCCAGGACATAGAGAATGAGGAAGTCCCGGTAGGCTTCCCAGGTGCCTGCAGAAGCTCAGCCTGAGACACAGCTGAGCTGCAGTACATTCCTGAGTGCTGTGACGTTCACACAGGGACCACAGACTGTTCCAGGATTAAAGGGGAAATGCAGGTCGGGTTAAAGTATGCAGAAAGTGAGTGTGGATCACCCACACGTAAAGTCAAAGATTGGTTCAGTGCACACTTGCTGATTGTGGCAGGAGAGGGATGAGTGGAATAGTTGCTGTTTAACAGATCAACGGCCCTGTCTCAGCTCTCCCTGGTTATACAGGGAAAACAGAAACTGTCCAAAGCTTTCAGTGCCCTGAGGGTGCTGTCCTGAGTCAGGTTGGAAAAGATTCAATAGTGTCCTCAATATTCCCACATCTCTGACCCTGGTGAGCACAGTCGCTGTCCATGAACCAAATTGTTCAATTAGGACTTCTTCCTTTTATATCAAACTTTCAATCGGTCAGTGAAGTTGGGAGGGACAGAATCAAAAAGTAGAATTCTTCCCTCAAAACTGTTACAGGAGAGGAAACCCCAGTTCCCTGACAGGAACCAGGAATTCATCTCCCTCTGTTCCTGTGCATGACCAGAGTCTGGGCTCAGTGCATCTCGTGCGCCCCCTGGTGGAGGCGCGCGCCCCTGCAGGGAGGTTTGTGTCTGGGCTCAGTGTGAGGGCCCCTCACTGTGTCTCTGGCACAGAAATAGGTGGCCGTGTCCGCGGCAGTCAGACTTGTCATTTTCAGAGAGACCGTGTTCTCGTTGGTGTCTCTGGGGATGGTGAATCGGTCATTCACCCAGCTCGTGTAGTATGTGCTACCACCACTACTAATGTATCCGATGTATTCCAGCCCCTTCCCTGGAGCCTGGCGGACCCAGCCCATGTTGTTGCTACTGAGAGAGAATCCAGAGACTGTGCAGGTGAGTGTCAGACTTCATCCAGGCTTCACGGGGCCTCTCCCGGACTCCTCCGCCTACTGACAAGGACACCTGTAAACACAGATGACATGGTCAGGACACTGTCACGCACACTCTCTGTGTCTCTCACTCACGTCCTCTCCCAGACTCAGTGCCCCGCGTTCCCCATCATTACCTTTGAGCACAGCGACCAGGAGAAGCCAGCGCAGCCCAGTCACCATGGTGAGCATCTGTGTTGAGTATGATCACTGAGTGGACACCTGGGAGTGCTGGGGCTGGAGCTCCTGTGCCAGAGCTGCAGGGTGAGGGCTGGGCTGGTTTTCATGGGCAGAGGGAGCCCTATTTGCATGTGCTGCTCCTATATAGCAGGCATGGGGTCAGATGCCTCAACAGGACAGGGCCCAGGGAAGTTGTCTGTGTTCTTGGTGTGTTGGGTGATGGCTATGATAGAATTAAGATCCTGTGAATTTTTATGTTATCATAATTTTAAAAAGTTGAAGGCAATGACCTTATTTCATTTTAATATGTGTGTTCCCTTCATATTGAGTGTTAGCAATGTCATGTCCCTCATTTATTTAAATAACCATTAGTTCCTTATCATCTATATGAAAGACATTGGGGCAGAGATAGAGAGAGAAGGGGTGAGAGATACAGAAATGTAGAGATGGACAGAAAAGGTGACAATGGGAAATTTCTGCCTTTGGGTTGACAGCCCTAGACACCCCAAATGCCTATGACATCTAGGAGTTAGTCTTTCTGAACCCTGGATCAATAAACTGTGTCTGTAATTCCGTCGGTGGTAGGGGTTCATTTGCTTGTAGCATCATCTACAGTTTCCCATGATGCATTATGAGGGAAAAGTGTGGGAAGCCATGAGGCTGGGCTCAGTCAGTTCTCTGATGGGAACACGGGTGTCCCTAGTGGGGACTTAGCCAATTTTGTCCTAATGCCTGTCACCCACTTTTAAATAGATGAAATACTCAAGTGGATTTTTTAAGGTAACTATGTTTTTTTCCTTATTCATCCATTGCCTTAAAGTTTAAAAACTGTTTAAACTGTTTAAAAGTGTTCCTGAACACAGAACACTGTACATGGTAGTGGGGTTTGTGTGCTACTGGAATGTGCATGGTAGAAATGGGCACAGATCAACTCATTATAATTTACATTTCCACCTCCTTTTCCATCACTATGTTGGGAGGCCTGGAGACCTCAGTTCTAGTCATTCTTGGAACCTGTTGTGTGTTGTGGTGAACTGTGTCAGCCCAAAGTGGTGTGGACAGAATTATTCCTGCCTTTGGTGGTGCTTTCTGCCCTGGTATCAGCTGCCCTGTGTTCCCTCTTCCTGTTCTTTTTTTTTATATTTTGACAGGCAGAGTGAACAGTGAGAGAGAGAGACAGAGAGAAAGGTCTTCCTTCACCGTTGGTTCACCCTCCAATGGCCGCCGCAGCCGGCGCGCTGCGGCCGGCACACCGCGCTGTTCCGATGGCAGGAGCCAGGTACTTCTCCTGGTCTCCCATGGAGTGCAGGGCCCAAGCACTTGGGCCATCCTCCACTGTACTCCCTGGCCACAGCAGAGAGCTGGCCTGGAAGAGGGGCAACCAGGACAGAATCCGGCGCCTGGATCAACTAGAACCCGGTGTGCCAGCTCCGCAAGGCAGAGGATTAGCCTAGTGAGCCACAGCGCTGGCCACTCTTCCCTGTTCTGTAACCATGACTCTGAGTTTAGCTCAAGCACTGGGTAGAAGTCACTGTGTCACAATTCACCCGCAGTCCTGCATTTGGGTAATGCAGCTTTGTTCACAATAGTTCAGTCTACAAAGAACAAGTGTGCATAAAACAGTGAATGGATTCTTTCACATTTAGACAAAGAATATTATTCAGTATTAAGAAGGAGGTTGTTCTGTCATTAGGAAATGTGGGTCAGCCTTGAGCATACATACTAAAAGAAATGATCCAGGTACATGTGGACACACAGTATGTGACATTAGTTATACATGCAGTGCACAAGCTTGAACTCACAGAGGCAGGCAGTGCAATGGTGAAAACTGTCTACCATGATCCAAGTCAGGCTCCTGAATTTAGGCTGAGCCATCCCCAGCCTTTGCAGCCATTCAGGAAGTTAACCAGTGGATGGAATTCTCCCTCCATTTGTTGATCTCTTCCTCTCTTGCTATAACACTGTTTTTAAAATAAAATAAACAGAGACTTAAAATAAATTGAAGATTAATTATACATATGATTAGGAGCCTGTTTCCTAATGTTGAATGATCTCAAGCAACTGAATCCCAAGGGAAGAAATCAATTGTGTACATGCAGTGATGATAAGGTGGTGACAGGAGTAGCGCTGGAGTGAGCCTGTGGAATTCCTGCTCCCGTATCAGGATGCTTAGTGCTGTGTCCTAGTTTGGTTCCAGTGTCATATTCCTGCCTGAGCACACTCTGGGAGGCAGTAGGTGAAGTTCCAAGTACTCCCACGTGGGAGCCCTTGACAGAATTCCAAGCACCTGGCTGTCACCTGACCCAGCTGAATCTTTTGTAGCCATTGGGGAAGTGACGCAGGAATTAGAAGATCACTGACAGTCTCAGTCTCTCTGTGGTTTTGGACAAATACATAAAGACAAGTTCTCAAATAAAATGATAAATTTTAAAATATATATAATATCTATAAATTATTAAAAGAAGATATATAGGCAAACATGTAAAATGCTATAAATCTGGGACCATCATGTATGTCCATGTTGGAAGCACAATGAGACATCGCATCGCTCCAGTTAGAATGGCTATTATCAGACATACCAGAGCTGACATGTTATATGGAGGTAGAGAGAGATGATAACCCTGGTACAAGTCTGTGTCAGGTTAATTAGTAAAACCATATGGAAAAGCATCAAAAACTAGAAATAGAATTATTACATGATCTTCAAGCACCATTGCATTGTACAGTGAATATGAAATCCCAGGGAGGTGTCCACGGGATCTGCAGTCACTGTGCCAAACACCTCTGCAGTTCCTTGTTCATTTAAAAGAGTTCATTCAAAAGAGTTCACACATATGATCCAGTGACATCTCATGGAAGAAAGAATGGAAAATGAAGAAATGGACAAAGTTACATTTTAAAAGGAGTTTAAAAGCAGTACAGAGTAAGAAATTCTGTAATTTTGGACAACTTGGATGACCCTGGAGAATAATGTGCCTAGGATAATATGTCAGTAAAAGTACACTCTGCTAACTATCCAGGCCAGGAAGACACATAATATGTGATGCTACCTACATGGGATAAAAGGAGGAACAATGGCCAGTCATGAAGATTCAGATCTCTGCATACTGGTGTTGTGTTTCCCAATGTTTTATGGAGATGATTAAAAAAGGCAGTGCACTCAGGCTTGGCAGCTGGAACCCAGGAGCTTGGAACTGCATCAGAGTTCCCTCCTTGGTGATGGGGCCTCATAACAGATCCATCATCTACTGTCTTCCAGGGTGCATTGTCAGTACAAGTATGGGAAAGCGTGAAAATGGGCTCCATCCAGCAATGTGATATGCAGCCTGAGTGACTCCCACTGTAATGTTAATGAAAGACTCCAAATGGATTGACATTTGGAGCATAGACGTGGAGTAAAGAGCAGGGACTCTGGACACATGATCTCTGGGACTAGCTCTTCCTGCAGCTGTGATTCAGCCTCAGGACACTGGGCATCATGCTGGAGCCACAGACACAGCTCCCCGTGATGTGGACTCCAGCCCCAGAGTGCACAGCCACTGTGTGTCCCACTTTCTGCTCTCCCTGAACCATACAGGTGCAGGTGGTCTCACGACACTGGAGCAAAACTAGACCAGCTGGAAGTGCACACTCAACACTTTCCATTCAGTTATGACCTTGACTGCTGATGTCCAGTGCATTTCCCTCCTGAGTCCAGGCAGGGAGCCCCCCAGGAGGGTCCCAGGACCTAGAGAATGAGGAAGTCCCTGTAGGCTTCCCAGGTGCCTGCAGAAGCTCAGCCTGAGACACAACTGAGCCGCAAGTATATACCTGAGTGCTGTGACGTTCACACAGGGACCACAGACTGTTTCAGGATTAAAGGAAAATGGAGATCGGGTATAAAGTCTGTTAGAATTGATGCAGAACACTCACAGTTTAAAATAAGACGGTTGGTTCAATTCAGCACAGTCGCTCATTTTGAAAGGAGAGAGATACTTAAATAGCAGATTTTTAAACTCAAACCCTGGCTCAGCTATTGCTGGATTGAAAGGGAAAAGTAAAATTGCCCTAAAGTCGGCAGTGTCCTAAGAACTCTGTCCTGACTCAGGCTGGACAACACTCACGAGGTCCCCAGATTGTCCCACATCTCAGATACTGGAGACCACTGAACCTAAATTCGTTCATGTAGGACTTCTCCTGTCACATAAGAGAGTCAGTACAGGGTCAGAATCATCAAAGAAGAATTCCCTGACAGGAAACCAGGGCTTGGGCTCCTTCTGCACCTGTGCATGACCAGAATCTGCACTCAGTGTGTCTTGTGCGCCCCCTGCAGGGAGGTTTGTGTCTGGGCTCAGCCTGAGGGACCCTCATGTGTCTCTGGCACAGAAATAGGTGGCCGTGTCCGCGGCAGTCAGACTAGTCATTTTCAGAGACACCGTGTTCTCCTTGGTGTTTCTGGAGATGGTGAATCGGCCATTCACCCAGCTCGTGTACCATGTGCTACCACTACCAGTATTAATGTATGCTATCCACTGCAACCCCTTCCCTGGAGCCTGGCGGACCCAGCACATTGCGTAGTTGTCACTGAAGATGAATCCGGAGGCTTTGCAAGAGAGTTTCAGGGATCCCCCAGGCTTGAACAGGCCTCCCCCGGACTCCTCCACCGACTGACACTGCACACCTGCAAATACAGACGTCCTGGCCAGGAAGCTATCACTCACATTCTCTGGGTCTCTCACTCACGTCCTCTCCCAGACTGAGTGCCCCGCGTTCTCCATCATTACCTTTGAGCACAGCGACAAGGAGAAGCCAGCGCAGCCCAGTCCCCATGGTGAACGTCTGTGTTGAGTGCGATCACTGAGTGGACACCTGGGAGTCCTGGGGCTGGAGCTCCTGTTCCACAGCTGCAGGGTGAGGGCTGGCCTAGTTTTCATGGGTAGAGGGAGGCCCTATTTGCATGAGCTGCCCCTATATAGCTGGCATGGGTTAGACGCCTCAGACGGGACAGTGCCCAGGGCAGACATAGTGTCCTGGGTGTGTAGTTGATGGCTGTGATATGATTCAGATCATATGAATTTTTATGTTATCAAAATTTTAAATAGTTGAAGGCAAATACCTTGTTTCATCTTAATTCAGTGTGTATCCTTAATATCCAATGTTAGCAATATCATGTCCCTCATTTATTTAAATAACCACTAGTTCCTTATCATCTATATAAAGACATTGGGACAGTGATAGAGAGAGAAGGGGTGAGAGATACAGAAATGTAGTGATGGACAGAAAAAGTGACAATGGGAGAATTCTGCCTTTGGGTCGAGAATCCCAAACATCCCAAAGTCTGCAACATCTAGGACTTAACCCTTCTAATACCTGAAGCAGAAAAAACTTTCTGTGTTTCCCAGGTCCCTTGTAGGGGCTCATTTGCTCTTAGCATCATCCACAGTTTCCCATGATGCGTTACCAGGAAAAAGTGTGGGAAGCCGTGAGGCTGGGCTCAAGCAGCACTCTGATGGGAACACGGGTGGGGACTTTGCCAATTTTGTCGTAGTGCCTGCTGCCCACTTTTAAACAGATGAAGGACTGCAAGTGGATTCGTTTAAGGTTAACTATATTTTGTTTCTTATTCAACCATTGTATTAGTTTAAAACTGTTCCTGGGCTGGCGCCGCGGCTCACTAGGCTAATCCTCTGCCTTGCGGCGCCGGCACACCAGGTTCTAGTTGATCCAGGCGCCGGATTCTGTCCTGGTTGCCCCTCTTCCAGGCCAGCTCTCTGCTGTGGGCAGGGAGTGCAGTGGAGGATGGCCCAAGTGCTTGGGCCCTGCACTCCATGGGAGAACAGGAGAAGCACCTGGCTCCTGCCATCGGATCAGCGCGGTGCGCCGGCCGCAGCGCACCGGCCGTGGCGGCCATTGGAGGGTGAACCAACGGCAAATGAAGACCTTTCTCTCTGTCTCTCCATCTCTCTCACTGTCCACTCTGCCTGTCAAAAAAAAAAAAAAACCTGTTCCTGAACACAAACACTGTACATGGTAGTGTGGTGTAGTGTGCTATTGGAATCTGTGTGTTGTAGAAGAGGGCACAGATCAACTCAGTGTCAGGCACATTTCTACCTCCTTTCCATCACTCTGTGTTAGGAGGCCTGGAGACATCAGTTCTAGTTATTGGTGGAACCTGTCATGGGTTGTAGTAAACTGAGTCAGCCCACAGTTGTGTCTACAGAATTATTCCTTCCTGCGAGTGGTGTTTTTGGCTCTGGTAGCAGTCGCCCTGTGTCCCCCTCTTCCCTGTTCTGTAACCATGACTCTGAGTTCAGGTCAAACACTGGGTAGAAGTCACTGTGTCACAATTCACCCTCAGTCCTGCGTTCAGGTTGCAGCTGTGTTCACCGTAGTTTAGTCTACAATAAAGCAAGTGTGCATAGAACAGTGAATGGATTCTTTCCCATTTGGACATGGAATATTATTCAGTATTGAGAAGGAGGTTGTTCTGTCATTAGGAAACGTGGGTCAGCCTGGAGCATAATGTGCTAACAGAAATAATCCAGGTAGATTTGGACACATAGTATGTGACATTAGTTATATGTGCAGTCCACAAGCTTATTCTCACAGAGGGAGAAGTGCAATTGTGATCACTGTCTACCATGACCCAAGTGTTTGTCCCCTTCCAGCCCTTTGGGAAACTGGAAGAAATTCCAAGCTCCTGGTTTCTGGCTCAGCCTTCCCAGCCTTTGCAGCCATTCACGAAGTGAACCAGTGCACGGAAGTCTCACTCTCCATCTGTTGGTCTCTTCTTCTCTTGATATAACACTGTCTCTAAAATAAAATACTTAAAATAAATTGAAGATTAATTATACATATGATTAGGAGCCTATTTCCTAATGTTGAATGATCTCAAGCAACTGAATCCCAAGGGAAGAAATTAATTGTGTACATGCAGTGATGATAAGGTGGTGACAGGAGCAGCACTGGAGTTAGCCTGTGGGATTGTTGCCTCCCATGTCAGGATGCTGAGTGCTGTGTCCTAGTTTGGTTCCAGTGTCATATTCCTGCCTAAGCCCCTCTGGGAGGCAGTAGGTGAAGTTCCAAATACTCCCATTTGGACACCTGGACAGAATTCCAAGCACCTGGCTGTCAACTGACCCAGCTGAATCTTTTGTAGCCATCAGGAGTTAGAAGATCACTGTCAGTCTCAGTCTCTTTGGCTTTTTGGAAACATATGTGTGGGGCTCCATGGGATGCACAGCCATGGAGCCCCCACGTCAAGGTCGGTCTGATAGCTGTTGCTGTGTCTTTATCACAAGGCGAATGTTGCTAGTTTTGGTTAGGGCAATGCTTTCCCATGGTTGGGACATTCCAGAGGAGTTGAGAATGTTGTAAACAACAAGATGGCGCCGAGGACTGTGCGGTGAGCCTGCCTGCTGTGTGACACCTCATCTGATTGGCCCGAGGACGCATGCACAATGCGTGAACAGACAGCAGATTGGAGTGTTCCGTGCATGGACTTGAGCCCGCTTGCAATTGGCCAGATTTTGTATATAAGCTCTGTGCTGAGGAAGGAGGGGGCTTTTCTGTCCACTCTCCTCCCTTCATTCTTTCTCTGTCGCTGTTATTTTCTCATTAAAAGTCTACTGAAGACCGATAAGCTGCGAACAATGTCGTTCCTTTGCGGGCAAGGGAGCGACAAGTGGTTCCGTGACTCGGATTCGGACCACTTTCTACACGCAGGAATAGGTAAGGAACAAAATGTAAGCATGCGTGTGCACGGATATCCAGCTGGGGAAAGAATAGAAACCGCGGTTCCGTCAAAGAAAGACGGGGAAATTAAGTGCCAGAAAAAAGGGTAAAGGAATCCCTTAAAAGGCGGGAGTACAAAGTGTTCAGAAACGCCAGGAAATAGGCGGAAACTTCCTTTTTACCTCCAAATGGACAATACTCCATCCACCACTAGGTTGGGCATGCTGTTGATCCACTTGTTAAAAGCTGTGGGGATGCCTGTTAAGGTGGCTACAGTATGCGCATTCACTAGGGCCATTGCCAAGAGGTCACCATGGTTTGTGGAAGGTGGCCAATTAGATGAGCAACAGTGGTGGAGAGTAGGGAGACAGTTGAGAGCAGCCAGAGAGCCGGTAGAAATACTTAGATTATGGCAACTCATTGAACAGACACTTCAGGACCCCACTGAGAGCATAGGGCTTTTACTTGATGAAGGATGCGAGCTCCTAGAAAAGGTTCAGGAGGAGTCTCGGCATGATAGTCAGTCTAGTGACTGTGGTAGTCAGTGGGACAGGAAACAGATGGACAAAGGTCCCTGTAGGGACCAGCCACTGGATAAGACAAAGGAAAATTCAGTGAAGGACCATCCCCCATCGAGTGTGCTCCTGTGCTCAAGGGAGCCATCTCATTTATATCCCAGTTTGACTAGGCTAGCAAATTTGTCCTTAGACGATGAAGCGCCACCGTAGTATCGTCCATTGACTCTCCCTAAATCTGCCCCTAGGAAAAAAATAAAAAAGTTATAAAGACTCCATTGCAGATGCAGGGAATAGGGTTAAACAAGGCGAGCCATAGAATGGTTCATTAATGCTATAGGAATAGTCAGTCCTTGGTTCGCAAAAGAAGTCGTAAACGAGCAACATTGGGATTTGCTCAAAAAAGATTTAAATGTGCATAAAAAAAAAAAAAAGCAAGCCATGACAAAGGCTGTGAAAACTTTGTTGCAGATGTAAAAAATAGGGTTAAAGAAACAAACTGTAGAGCAGTTTATCAGTGCTGTTAAAACAATTAGTCCTTGGTTTGCTGAAGAGGGTGTTGTGGATAAGAAACACTGGGAGTAAAAAATATAGATCGGTGTACACTGGACAGCCCTCACCTTGCATTTAAATATTTCATTTGAAGTAAATGTTCTCTGTTATAAAGTTCATATTACTATGTAAAATGAAAAATTGTGGTAACAAAGTGTCCGGACTACCCATTCTGTTTTTGTTTTATGTACTAACTCTACCCCTATTATTGATAGGAATGCTTGAGCAGATTATGCTTGGTTTGCTTTACAAAAAAAAAAGTAAGTCAAAATATGCCGCAAGTAGTTAAGATTCCACACACCTGCAGAAATGTAATAATTACAGATAATAAGGGGCTAGTTCCCTCAGATATGTTTCAATTTATCCTTAAAACATACTGAATATTATTGTGTTTGATTGCTAAATGTAGATTTGTATAAAAATTTGTATTATATTCTTATGATGTATTAATTATGCCTATACCTTGGTACAACTCTAGGGCCAAATGTAAGGACAAATTTTTGGGATGGAGAGGCTTGTGTCTTTGTTTGGCTCTGATAAACAAGTAACTTGTCTGCCAGATGACCTTCTCCTGCTCCTTGGGAGCCTGGCCAGCTCCCAGGGAGGAGGATAAAGGAATGTTTTCTGATAAACAGGTGGGCATGCTTCGTGTCTCGGCTCTCTGGCCAAGATCCGGGACGGGACGCACTGCTTGCCTAACATCTTGGCAATGAGCCACCCTTGTCCTTGGGGGCTTTAAGGGGGAGCCGGAGCAAGCCTCTGCTGCTGCTGCTTCATCCCGGGGGAACACGCAGTCAAGCTGAACGTTAAACGTGCCTGTGATGATTACTAATGATGTTTAATTCTCAGTACGGATCCTTTTCTGGTGCTGTGTGAAAATTGCCTAGTAATGCCCATAGTACTGTAAATTCTACAAAACATAAGTACAACGCAGATATGGATCGATTGGCTATTGTGGCTGAGGTGTTCTGTAACAGTCCCTTTAATAAAAAATTAACAAAATAAATTAATTTAAAAAACAGAACATTCAGGACCTGCCACTCTACTTGGTAGGTCATTACAAAAATCAACAAGGAGGGCTATACCTGATAAATAAGGGTACTATCAATGTGGGCAACAGGGACATGTACAAATATTGTCCAAAAGTCAAACACCAAAAAAGCCCCTCCTCCTGGGATTTGCCCCCAGTGCAAAAGAGGAAGGCATCGGGCCAATAAATGTCACTCCAAAACTAATAAAAAATTCATTAAATAAATAAAGTTCAAAAAATTAAAAGCGGGGCTGGCCCCAGGCCCCATCCCAACAAATTTTGGGGGCCATGACATTTGTTCCTCAACAGAACACCCTAAATCCATCAATTTCCTCCATGGAGCCACAGAGGGTAGTGCAGGACTGGACCTCAGTGCCACATCCTATACAGTATTGACCCCTGAGATGGGCCCACAAGGCCTCCCTATTGGGATTTTTGGTCCTTTGCCAACTGGGTTTTTTGGTCTCCTACTGGGCAGAAGTAGTATAACTATAAAAGGGTTACAGGTTTTTCCTGGAGTTATAAACACTGACTTTACTGGTAAGATAAAAATTATGACTCAAGCCAATAATGAAACTTTAACTCCAGGACAATGCATTGCTCACTTGATTCTGTTCCCCTTCTCTTCAATTGGTAAGTCTTTTTTAAATAAAAGAGAAAATAACGGTTTTGAATCTTC
This sequence comes from Oryctolagus cuniculus, assembly GCF_051225735.1. Taxonomy (NCBI): domain Eukaryota; kingdom Metazoa; phylum Chordata; class Mammalia; order Lagomorpha; family Leporidae; genus Oryctolagus; species Oryctolagus cuniculus. Next base: position 52,892,592 of record NC_142886.1, read on the forward strand.
TGATGCTTATCGGATACAACCTATAACTGAGGACCGACCCAAATTTTTCTTAAAATTAAATAAAAAGTTATTCAGTGGTCTTTTAGATACTGGAGCTGGTGCCTCTGTTATTTCAGCAGCAAGCTGGCCCACAAATTAAAAAAGAAAATTACCATAACTCAATTGCAAGGTATTGGTCAGAGTCAAAGATTAACACAAAGTTCCATATTGCTACAATGGGAGGATAAAACATATATTTTGGCTGCATTACTTGTTAATCTCTGGAGACGTAATATTCTAACTCAAATGGGGGCTTTAATACATAGTCCAAGTAAGATTGTTACCATTAACATACTTCAACAAGGTCATTTGCCAGGTAAGGGTTTAGGCAAACAACAACAAAGCATCACATCTCCAGTAACTATAACTGTCAATCATAACCAGAGAGGCTTGGGTTTCCCTTGATGGCTACTGGTCAGCCTGTGCCCCATACAAAAATTAAAGTAAAATAAAAATCAGATAATCCTGTGTGGGTGAATCAGTGTCCTTTACTGCAGGAAAATATAAATACTGCACAGATATTGGTAAAAAAAAAAAAAACAATTAACAGAAGGACATATAGTTCCCACTAATTCTCCTTGGAATAGTCCTATTTTTGTTATCAGAAAAAAATCTGGGAGATAGCGATTGCTTCAAGGCCTTAGGGCTGTTAATGCTACTGTGGAAATTATGGGGGCTTTACAACCAGGTTTACCATTGCCTACTACAATTCCAAAGGACTCTTATATTGCAATAATAGATTTAAAAGATTATTATTTTTTTTTTGACAGGCAGAGTGGACAGTGAGAGAGAGAGACAGAGAGAAAGGTCTTCCTTTGCCGTTGGTTCACCCTCCAATGGCCGCCGCGGCCGGCGCGCTGCGGCCGGCGCACCGCGCTGATCCGATGGCAGGAGCCAGGAGCCAGGTGCTTTTCCTGGTCTCCCATGGGGTGCAGGGCCCAAGCACCTGGGCCATCCTCCACTGCACTCCCTGGCCACAGCAGAGGGCTGGCCTGGAAGAGGGGCAACCGGGACAGAATCCGGCGCCCCGACCGGGACTAGAACCCGGTGTGCCGGCGCTGCAAGGCGGAGGATTAGCCTATTGAGCCGCGGCGCCGGCCCTAAAAGATTATTTTTTATACTATACCTTTACATCCAAAAAATTGTCCCCGATTTGCTTTCAGTGTTCCATCAGTAAATTTTAAAGAACCTATGCAAAGATGCCTATAAAGGATCTTACCTCAAAAAATGGCTTATAGCCCTACTTTGTGCCAATAATTCATTAATGCTGCTCTTCAAAAAATTTGCAAAAAATATAGCAATGTATATATTATACACTATATGGATGATATTTTGATAACTGGACCCGAGAAATTTTTGGTGATACAATGTCTGACAGTAATAAGAGAGCAATTAACTGCTTTTGGTCTTAGCATAGCCCCTGAGAAAATGCAACTTCAATATCCTTATCAATATCTAGACTTCCAATTATACCCATAAAAAATACTTCCACAAAAAGTCACCTTACAATTGGATTCTTTACAGACTTTAAATAAGTTTCAAAACTTCTAGGAAATATTAATTGGCTTTCTGCACATCTCCACCTCACAACAGGAGTCCTTAAACCTTTATTCAATATCCTAAAAGGAGGTCAAGCTTCTGTAATTTGTGATGGTCACCATACTGTTATTAATACCTCTTTTGCATCTCTACAGCTAGTTAAATTAGCTGCTGTTGCACTTGCATTGCAGTCTACTTTGGATGTAGCGGTTAACATACACACCAATAGCAAATATGTGTTCCTATCGGTGCCTCAATTGAAAACGTGTTCATTCCTTCCTAAATCCTCAGCTGCTTCTCCTTTGTTTTCTTGCATTTGCACTGTCATTCGGCAGCATACCTGCCCTTTCTTTATAGGTCATATTTGAGCACATTCCAATCTTCCCAGACCATTGGTAGAGGGTAACCCTTTGGCAGATTCTGCTCTATGCATATATTCTATTAATACAGCAACAAAAGATCATGTTTTACATCATTTAAATGCTCATACATTATGCTTAAAACATAATATTACTCAAGAACAAGCTCGACAAATTGTAAAATTCTGTTCTACCTGCTCCATCCAGTTACCATTACCTCACTTTCGAATTAATCCTCGTGATTTATTCCCCCAATCAACTATGGCAAATGGATATCACCCACTTCATGAAATTTGGTAAACAAAAATAGATACATGTGTCTATTGATACTTGTTCTGGATTTATTTTTGCTTCCTTACATACAGGTAAAGCTACAAAACATGTTATTGCCCGTTGCTTACAAGCTTTTGCTTCCCTAGGAACTCCAAAACAGATTAAAATGGATAATGGACCTGCTTATATTTCTGCCTCTTTTAGAAATTTTTGTGTAACTTTCTATCTCATGTTACTGACATTCCTTATAATCCTCAGGGTCAAGACATTATTATACGTACACATAACACTTTAAAACAATATTTTAATAATATAAACAAAAGGGGGAGTTTAGGGTTCTTGCCCATTCTCCTAACAAATGGCTCTCACGTGCTTTATTCATTTAAAATTTTTTCACATTGGATAAAGATGGTCGTTTTGCATCTGATCAACAGTGGCATCCACAAGCAGCTGGGGTAAGAACAATGGTAAAATGGAAGGATCCTATCACCAATCAATGGAATGGACCTGATCCAGTACTGGTATGGGACATGGGCTCTTAAGGGATGGGTATTTTTATGCAACCAATTTGCTTTTACATTGTTAGCCCCTAATGATTTTTGCAACTGCTCATTGGGCCGTGTGGCCCCAATGCTAACATCTGTATTTCCAAAGGCACGACAGGGACGCTCATTACCTGAGAACTGTGATGATGATGTCATCTTAATTGGAGACCTGCTTTCACCATGGCTATGCAGCTAGTGGGAGTTCCTGGATTGGTTTATGGAAATAATTGTGGACTACAAAGGCTTACACATTTGGTGACCAAAACAATCAATCTTACTGCTACTGTGCTATCCAATATAGCTGAAGAATTGGATCAAGTTCATTCAGGAGTACTCTTAAACCGAGCAGCTATCGATTATTTGCTGTTAAAAGATCATATAAGCTGTAAATCTGTTCAAGGGGAATGTTGTTTTAACATTACAATGCCATATATAGAGTCTGTTATTGATGAACTTAAAAGAGTAAAATGCAACATATATTTATTGCTAACCCACTATTCATTTAGAGGGTTTCAATGGATTCGTTGGTTATTAATGCGGGCTGGACCATTACTGCTTTTCATACTTTGTATGGGATGTTTTCCGTGTGTTCTGCAATTTGTGCTATCTTCGCTACAGTCTGTATGGACTGACATTCATCACTTAAAACTTCGTACCAAGCCTCCTTTGTAATCAAAAATAATTAATATTTGGCTGTATGTTTCATCTCTCACCTAATGTTGGGCTAAAATGGTACTCAAAAACGGGTAAGACACTCCACATCCAGTACCTACCTAAGACAGGGCTCAAGTTAAAGAATGGGTCACTATCGGTTGCTTGTTTGTCGTGGTACCACTGGGCCTTGCCTTCATTGCCAGATGGATCAGAGCCTTAGCACTCCATCAGCAGAATACCAACTTGATAATCCAACAGGCTATGCTGGCCACCTTGCAATCTCACCCCAATAAAGAAGTATGGCTTAGCATGATGGAGCGGTAGTCAAAGATGGTTAAACACTGGTGGGCGCTCCTAGCAACCTAAGACAGAGGGTAGGACAAGCTTCCTATTACCTCCATGACAGGTAAGCAGGTAGCGCGCCATTGGGTACCTAAGACAGGCACGTTTCCATGCCATTTAAATAATAAAGAAGGGGGAGATGTGGGGCTCCATGGGATGCACAGCCATGGAGCCCCCACGTCAAGGTCGGTCTGATAGCTGTTGCTGTGTCTTTATCACAAGGCGAATGTTGCTAGTTTCGGTTAGGGCAATGCTTTCCCATGGTTGGGACTTTCCAGAGGAGTTGAGAATGTTGTAAACAACAAGATGGCGCCGAGCACTGTGCGGTGAGCCTGCCTGCTGTGTGATACCTCATCTGATTGGCCCGAGGACGTGTGCACAATGCGTGAACAGACAGCAGATTGGAGTGTTCCGTGCATGGACTTGAGCCCGCTTGCAATTGGCCAGATTTTGTATATAAGCTCTGTGCTGAGGAAGGAGGGGGCTTTTCTGTCCACTCTCCTCCCTTCATTCTTTCTCTGTCGCTGTTATTTTCTCATTAAAAGTCTACTGAAGACCGATAAGTTGCGAACAATGTCGTTCCTTTGCGGGCAAGGGAGCGACACATATGTAAATGCAAATATCTAAATAAGTGAAATAATATCCATAAATGTTTAAAAAAGATAAAAAGGCAACATATAAAATATCTGGGACCATCATGCATGTCCATATTAGATGCACAATGGGACATCCCATCCTTCCTGTTAGAATGAGTATTATACAATCCAGAGCTGACAAACCATGTGGAGGAAGCTAGAGATGATAACTCTGGTACAAGATTGAAGTCAGGTAAATAAGTAAATCTATTATGGAAAATCATCAAAACTGAGAAATAGAATTTTCACAAGGTCTTCAAACACCATTTCTGGGTAGAAGGAATATGAAATCCCAGGGAGGTGTCCAGGGGAACCGCAATCAATGTGACAAACACCTCTGCTCTTCCATGTTCAACTAATGCAGCATCATTCACAAGAGTTCACACATACAATCCAGTGGAACATTCTTGAAGAAAGAATCAACAATGGAACAAATGGACAAAATTATATTTAACAGGAAGTTTATATGGCAGTACAGATGAGGAAATTCTGTATTTTGGACCACTCGGATGATCCTGGAGAATAATGTCCAAGGATAATGTGTCAGGGTAAGTACACTCTGCTAAGCATGCAGGACAAGAAGACAAATAATACGTGATGCTGGATACATGGGATAAAAGGATGAAGTCACAGAGGCAGGAAGTACGATGGTGAAGACCAACATCTGAGTGAGGGAGGAGCAGAGGAGACGCTGTAGTAGGATCAGAGTTTCAGTCCCACAGGATCCACACATTGAGGATCTACTGTACAGCATGGTCACAGCAGTGAAGGGAATATTGTGTCTACAGAATTCCAAAACAGGAGACAACTGACATTCTACCATGGAAACATGTGGTTTTCTGATGAGCATGTCAATAAGTCTGACTTCATAACTCCACTCAATTTGATACATTCATTTTTCAACACATATTATTGTACCTCATAGTCTGTGTTCATGTGCTATTTATCAAACATTTATGGTCAAAAATGTTTGAAAATGAAGATTCAACACTCTGAATATTGGTGTTGTGCTTGTCAATGTTTATGGAGATGATAAATAAAGGCAGTGTACTCAAGGCTTGGCAGCTGGAACCCAGGAGCATGGAACTGCATCAGTGTTCTCACCTTGGTGATGGGGCCTCATAACAGATCCATCATCTACTGTCTTCCAGGGTGCACTGTCAGTTACTAGTCTGGGAAAGCGTGTAAATGGGCTCCATTCTGCACTCTGATATGAGCCTGGGTGACTCCCTCTGTAATATTAATGAAAGACTCCAAATGGATTGATGACCCCAGTCAGCATAGACATGGAGTGAAGAGCAGGGACTCTGGACACATGGTCTCTGGGACTGGCTCTTCCTGCAGCTGTGATTCAGCCTCAGGACACTGGGCATCATGCTGGAGTCACAGACACAGCTCCCTGTGATGTGGACTCCAGCCCCAGAGTGCATAGCCACTGTGTGTCCCACTTTCTGCTCTGCTGAACCACAGCAGGTGCAGGGGGTCTCACGACACTGGAGCAGAACCAGATCAGCTGGAAGTGCACACCCAACACTTTCCATTCAGTTATGACCTTGACTGCTGATGTCCAGCGCATTTCCCTCCTGAGTTCTGGCAGGGAGCCCCCCAGGAGGGTCCCAGGACCTAGAGGATGAGGAAGTCCCTGTAGGCTTCCCAGGTGCCTGCAGAAGCTCAGCCTGAGACACAACTGAGCTGCAAGTACATTCCTGAGTGCTGTGACGTTCACCTTAGGGACCACAAATGGTTTTAGAATTAAAGGTAAAAAGGAGTTTGGGTGTAAGTCTTTAGAAAGTGAATGTGGAACAACAACATCTTAAAATAAGACTGCTGGTGCTATTTGCTTACATGCTCATTTTGATAGGAAGAGGGATGACTGAAATAATTGAAGTTAAAAAAACAAGACTCTGGCTTGACTCTCTCTGGGTTTGAAGGGAAAACTAAAATTGTCCTAAAGCCAGCTGGGCCTTGAGAACGCATCCTGTGTCAGACTGGACAACACTGACAAGGTCCTCAGATAGCCCCACATGTCTGATCCTGGTGACCACTGTCATCGTTCACGAACCTGAAACTGTTCATATGGGACTTCTTCCTGTCATATCAGACATCTCCAGGTCAGTGAAGTCAGTGGCAGGGACAGAGTCATAAAAGTAGAATTCTTCTCTCAAAACTGTTACAAGAGCAGAAACCCCATTCCCTGACAGGAAACCAGGGCTTGGTTTCTCTGCACCTGCTCATGACCAGAATCTGGGCTCAGTGCATCTTGTATGCCCCCTGGTGGAGCAGTGTGCCCCTCAAGGAGGTTTGTATCTGGGCTCAGCCTGAGGGCCCCTCCCTGTGTCTCCCACACAGTAATAGGTGGCCGTGTCATCCTCTGTAAGATGGTTCATTTGCAGAGACACCATGTTCTGGGCGTTGTCGCTGGAGATTGTGAATTGGCCCTGCTACCACTACCAGGATAAATATATGTGATCCACTCCGGGACCTTCTCTGGAGCCTGGTGGACCCAGCTCATGCTGTAGCTACTGAAGTCTAACCCAGAGGCTTTGCAGGAGAGTTTAGGGATCCCCCAGGCTGGACCAGGCCTCCCCCGTAATCCACCAGCTGCTCCTGACACTGGACACCTGCAAACACAGACGTCCTGGTCAGGAAGCTGTCGCTCACACTCTCTGTGTCTCTCACTCACGTCCTCTGTCAGACTCAGTACCCCGCATTCTCCATCATTACCTTTGAGCACAGTGACCAGGAGAAGCCAGTGCAGCCCAGTCTCCATGGTGAGCGTCTGTGTTGAGTGCGATCACTGAGTGGACACCTGGGAGTCCTGGGGCTGGAGCTCCTGTACCAGAGCTGCAGGGTGAGGGCTGGGCTGGTTTTCATGGGCAGAAGGAGGCCCAATTTGCATGTGCTGCCCCTATATAGCAGTCATGGGGTCAGACGCCTCAGACAGGACAGAGCCCAGGGCAGACGTCGGTGACCTGGGAACTTAAGTAGCCAATTACTGCCTTGGAACGTGGTATTTGCTGTGGGATTATGGACAGATAAGCATTCCGTTCACCTGTATTTTTATTTATTTTGATATATATTTATTTATTTAAAGTGAGAGTTACACGCAAAGAGAAGGAGAGACAGAAAGATTAGAGAAAGAGGTCTTCGATCCTCTGGTTCACTCTCCAATTGTCTGCAGCAGCTGGAGCTTAGCCGATTGGAAGCCAGGTGCCAGGAGCTTCTTCCAGGGCTCCCATTTTGTTCCAGGGGCCCAAGTACTTGGATCATCTTCTACTACTTTCCCAGGCCATAGCAGAGAGCTGGACTGGAAGTAGAGCAGCTGGGACTTGAACCAGTGACCCTATGGGATTCCGGTACTGCAGATTTGGTCTGTAACATACTGTGCCACAGCGCTGGCCCCATCTTTATTTTTTTATGAAGATCATTCTGGTGAGTGTATTCTGCCAGAAACACAAATGCCACGTTTTTCTCATACGTAGGAGCAAACACAGATGGAGAGCATTAGAAATGTGTGGGGCGTGTTTCTTGGGAGTCCACAGATAGAAACACTGTTCACCGAATAAACCATCTACGTGACAGTGTGCCCTCTCCCTTCCCTTTATGCCTTTTCCAGCCTCCTACTATATGAAATGAATAATTCTATTCAGGAAGGGGACGTTTGTGTATGTATTTAAACTCTACTCATGAAGTGATTACAGCTAAATGTTAAAGGTCATTGAATCTGAATAAATATAAATATGTGCATATTTATTTACAAGTCAGAATGCCACACACAGAGAGATGGAGAGACAGACAGGGAAAGACCCCACTGCTGGATTGCTCCCCAAACATCCACAGAAGCCAGGCCTCGCCCAGATCAAAGCCAGCAGCCTGGACCTCCACGCAGGTCCTCCAGGTGGGAGGCAGGGCCCATGACCTTGGGCCATCGTCAGCTGCTTCCCAGGTGCATGAGCAGGAAGCAGCGCCTGAAGTGGAGAGGCTGGTTCTTGAGCCATCACTCCAGCAAGGGTGTGGGCTCCCAACAAGGGCTCAGCTCACTGCACAACAGTGCCTGCCCCTGTGTTGTGTCTGCACAAGCACAGAAATGTGATACTGGCATGAGGGATACCTCCCTTGAACACATGCAGAGTTACTGAAGGAATCACAGACAGGCTGTGCTGTGTCCAGGGGCTCTAGTCTGGTAGGAGGCACCTCCACACTCTACACCTCTGTTCCTCACACAGGACTTCCCACTCCACCTAACAGCTCCAGGAGCGATGTGCGCTCTGTACCATCATTGGTTGTGGTTGTCCAGGTTTCCTAATGATTTTGTTAATGTGCTGTGAAAGGTTGAAATATGAGTTTTTTGTGTATATGATGTTAAATTGTGACTGGGTGGGATTTATGTAAGAGCAATCTTTGAAGATACTGGTACATGAAAGCCTCTTAAGGATGTGTTTCTTCCATATTTGAAGTCGAATGTCACTGAAATCACTATAAAAAAGGGAATTCATGGCTTTTTAGGTTTTAGTGTGTGTGTGTGTTAAGAATTGAGTACACATCAAAACATCTGTGTGCTGAATATTAACACCAATGAAATATCAGTTATGGACAAAATGTGCTTGTCCATGAACTCACACCCCAAACGTTCACCAATCTCACGCTTTAGTTCTGACAAGATCAGGACAGATAATCCTTCCAAGGTCCACATTTCCTCGATTGTCTGTGTTTTGATGTTATTTCCTTACAACATGGCTGAACAGAAGCACAGTATTTCAACTGACTGGCCCATCCAAGAATCTTATATGGTGGGAATATGAAACCACAATCCTAGTTGTTGGAGGGTAAATAAACAGATTTCTAATTAGTGTTGGTAGAGGATGGTTAGTGGAGAGGAGATGAGCAGGAGGGCTTAGTTAGGTATCTGGCGCCCTTCACCCAAAAAGAATGAACAGCACAGGCCAAAGCCAGGTTGCACTGGATGTTCAAGGCCAGACTCAGAGTGCAGAGACCATGATGTCACCAACACAGGGCCCTCGGGTGGCCTACAAAAATGGAATGGAGCCCAGGGCATCCACCCTCCCATCTCTCCAGGGGAGACAGAACTGAACCTAATGGTCTTCCCTGGTGGGGACAGATAAGCAGGAGGCCACAGCCTCCCATGAACACTGCAGACACCTGAGTCCCAGCTGATGGAGAAGCTCAGAGTCCTCACAGACCTCAGCCCAGGGGGAAGATCTCCCAGGGGACCCATGCCAATCATTCACAGGAGCAACAAAACCATGACATAGCCTGGAGGAAATTTAGCAAGGGGGTGAGTGATGTCTACATGAAAATTCTGAATCAAGTTTCAAGATCCTGTCTCTGGCCTGACTCACTTGGGCATTGTGACCATTTGGGGGAGTGAACCAGCAGTTGGAAGATCTCTCTCTGTCTCTCTCGCTCTTCCCGACCCTTTCTCTCTGTCTCTCCTGCTTCTTTCTCTGCAACTCTGCATTTCAAATAAATAAGTCAATAAGCAAACAAGGCTTGATCTCAAAGACCCTGGGAAATGTTAATGGAATAAAATTGCTGGGGCCTGTGTGGTGCAGTGGGTGAAAGCCCTGGCCTGAAGTGCTGGCATCTCAAATGGGCGCTGGTCTAGTTCTGGCTGCTCCTCTTCCCGTCCAGTTCTCTGCTATGGCCTGGGAAAGCAGTAGAGGATGTCCCGAGTCCTTGGGCTCCTGCACCTAGTGTGAGACCCAGAAGATGCTTCTGGCTCCTGCCTTCGGATATGCAGAGCTCCGGCCATTGTGGCCATCTGGGGGGTGAACCAGCAGATGGAAGATCTCTTTCTTTGTCTCTACCTCTCTCTGTAACTCTTTCAAATAAGAAAATAAATCTTTAAAAAATTGCCAAATGATGCTCCTTCATACAGGGAATATGAAGTCTGAGGGATGTGTCCAAGGATTCTGATGGCACCATGTCTAGGCATTTGCAGTCACATGTCCAATACAGTGACCTCATTCACAACTTAGTTCATCTAATTCAGTGAAATTTTCATTGAGGAATGATTGGATAACTGAACAATTCATACTGTCATATTTCAAATGTTGTTGTATATGCCAATAAATAGGTTCAATTCTGTCATTTGGGACAATTGCAGGGATTATGGACATAATAAACTAAATGAAAATATGTAGGAAATCAGAGAAAAATAACATGTGTGAATGCTTATGTGCAGTAAACGTTGAGCCCATACAGGTGGGAAGTTCAATGGTGATCATCAGAGGCTGAGCATGAAAAGGAAAAGGGGAGACGTTAGTGCAAGGTCCCCGAGTTTCAGGTTGAGAGCAGACACTCAGTTAGTGACCCATGCACAGTATAGCGACAGTAGTTAAGGAAACACACTGTGCATTTCAACATTCCCTGCAGAATGGACGAGGGCCAACCTCTCACAGCAGATGATAACATGGGTGATGTATGAACACGTTAGTGAGTCAAAATTCCTAACCCACAAGGGGTGCACTATTCACCAGGACATTTCATTGATACTCCTATCTGTGTTCAATTCTTATTTATCAAACATTTATGACTAGGAAATGGAGCACGTGCATTGTGAAGAGTCAGTGTTCAGTACACTATTATTGCACGTGCTTATGTTCTTATTTTCAGATGGCAAATAAGTGACATCCTATCCTTTCATGATATTGACTACACAGCTACGAGAGCTGCGCTGTTCTGAAACACAAGAGTTTGTCTCCTGTGCAGCTGGATGTGATGAAACACAGCTCTGTCGTCCTCCCTTGCTCCCTTCCCAGGGTAAGGGTCATTCATTCATACTCAGACCCATTCTTCTTTCACATCGGGTGCTAGGACACACTTCCCTCGACTGTCTACTAACTTTAGGACAAGTCTCCCAATGTCACTTTGAGTTCAAAAAGCAATTTTGGGACCTGGGAGTCCTGGGGCTGGAGCTCCTGTGCCAGAGCTACAGGGTGAACACTCCGTGTTCTGGTTGGTGTTTCTGGAGATGGTGAATCGGCCATTCGCCAGGTCGAGTAGTTTGTGCTACCACCAGAATTAATTTATGCGATCGACTCCAGCCCCTTCCCTGGAGCCTGGTGGACCCAGCACATTGCATTGCTACTGAAGATGATTCCAGAGGCTTTGCAGCAGAGTGTCAGGCATTCCCTCAGGCTGGACCAGGCCTCCCCCGGACTCCACCAGCTGCTCCTGACACTGGACACCTGGAAACACAGATGTGCTGGTCAGGAAACTGTCACTCACACTCCCTGTGTCTCTCACTCACGTCCTCTCCCAGACTCAGTGCCCCACATTCTCCATCATTACCTTTGAGCACAGCAACCAGGAGAAGCCAGCAGAGCCCAGTCTCCATGGTGAGCATCTGTGTTGAGTGCGATCACTGAGTGGACACCTGGGAATCCTGGGGCTGGAGCTCTTGTGCCAGAGCTGCAGGGTGAGGGCTGGGCTGGTTTCATGGGCAGAGTGGGCCCTATTTGCATGTGCTTCCCCTATATAGCAGGCATGGGGTCAGACGCCTCAGACAGGACAGTGCCCAGGGAAGATGTGGTGTCCTGTGGTGTAGGTTGATGGCTATGATAGGATTCAGATCATATAAATCTTTACGTTATCATTGTTGTTTAAACAATTGAAGGCAATGACCTTGTTTCATTTTAATATGTGTGTACCCTTAATAATCCAGTGTTAGCATGTCCTTCATTTTTAAATAACCATTGGTTCATTTTTAACTATTTGAATAACATTGGAATAGTGACAGTGAGAGAAGGGGTGAGAGAAAGAGAAATGTAGAGATGGACAGAAAAGGTGACAAAGGGAGATTTCCACCTTTGATTGACAGCCCCAGACATCCCAAGTGCCTACAACATCGAGGACTTAGCCTTTCTAAAACCTGGAGCCCAAAACTGCGACTTTGTTTCCCACATCAGTGGTAGGGGCTCATTCACTTGTAGTGTCATCTACAGTTTTCTAAAATGCATTATCAGAAAAAGTGTGGGAAGTCGTGTGGCTGAATGATTCATTCTGATGGGAACACGGGTGTCCCTAGTGGGGACTTTGCCAATTTTGTCCTAATGCCTGCCTCCCACTTTTAAACAGATAAAAGACTGCAAGTGGATTCTTTTAAGGTTAACTATGTTTTGTTTCCTTATTCATCCATTGCCTTATTTAACACTCGTCATGAACACAGAACACTGTGCATGTTAGTGGGCTTTGTGTGCTATTGGAATCTGTGTGTTGTAGAAATGGGCACAGATCAACTCATTGTCATTCACATTTCCACCTCCTTTCCTACACTCTGAGATCGAGGGGCCTGGAGGCCTCAGTTCTCATTATTCATGGAACCTGTCGTGGGTTGTGGTGAACTGAGTCAGCCCACTGTGGTGTGGGCAGAATTATTCCTTCCTGTGAGTGCTTTCTGCCCTGATATCAGCTGCCCTGTGTTCCCCCTCTTCCCTGTGTCTAGTAACCATGACTCTGAGTTCAGCTCAAGCACTGGATAGAAGTCACTGTGTCAGAATTCACCCGCAGTCCTGGGTTCAGGTAATGCAGCTTTGTTCACAATAGTTCATTCTAAATAAAGTGAAATGTGCCTAAAACGGTGAATACATTCTGTTACATTTGACATGGAATATTATTCAATGTTAAGAAGGAGGTTGCTCTGTCATTAGGAAATCATGGGTCAGCCTGGAGCATAATATGCTAACAGAAATAATGCAGGTAGATGTGGACACATAGTATGTGACATTAGTTATACATGCAGTCCACAAGCTTGAACTCACAGAGGGAGGAAGTGCAATGGTGATCACTGTCTACCATGACCCAAGTGTTTGTCCCCTTCCAGCTCTGTGGGAAACTGGGGGAAGTTCCAGGCTCCTGACTTTAGGCTCAGCCATCCCAGCCTTTGCAGCCATTCACGAAGTGAACCAGTGAATGGAAACTTCTCTCTCCATCTGTTGATAGCTTTCTCTCTTGCTATAACACTGCCTTTCAAATAAAATAAATACTTAAAATAAATGAAAGATTAATTATACATATGGTTAGGAGCCTATTTCCAAATGTTGAATGAACTCAAGCCACTGATCCCATGGGAAGCAATCAATTCCTTAAATGCAGTGATGATAGGTGGTGACAGGAGCAGCACTGGAGTGAGCCTGAGGGATTACTGACTCCCATGTCAGGATGCTGAGTGCTGTGTCCTAGTTTGGTTCCAGTGTCAGATTCCTGCCTAAGCCCCTCTTGGAGGCAGTAGGTGAAGTTCCAAGTACTGCCATGTGGACACCTGGACAGAATTCCAAGCACCTGGCTGTCACCTGACCCAGCTGAAGCTTTTGTAACCATCTGAGAAGTGACCAGGAATTAGAAGATCACTGTCAATCTCAGTCTCTTTGCTTTTTGAAAAAATATGTAAATACAAATATCAAAATAAGTGAAATAGTATCTTTAACTTTTTAAAAAAGATATAAAGGCAACATATAAAATGATATATTGGACCCATCATGCATGTCCATAGTAGATGCACAATGAGACATCCCATCCTTCCTGTTAGAATGAGTATTATCCTACAATCCAGAGCTGACAATCCATGTGGAGGAAGCTGGAGATAACTCTGGTGCAAGATTGGAGTCAGGTAAATAAGTAAAACTATTATGGAAAATCATCAAAACTGAAACAGAATTATCACAGGATCTTCAAACACCATTTTTGAGTAGAAGGAATATGAAATCCCAGGGAGGTGTCCAGGGGAACCGCAATCAATGTGACAAACACCTCTGCTCTTCCATGTTCAACTAATGCAGCATCATTCACAAGAGTTCACACATATAATCCAGTGAAATATTCATGAAGAAAGAATCAACAATGGAACAAATGGACAAAATTATATTTAACAGGAAGTTTATATGGCAGTACAGATGAGGAAATTCTGTATTTTGGACAGCTCGGATGATCTTGGAGAATAATGTCCAAGGATAATGTGTCAGGGTAAGTACACTCTGCTAACCATGCAGGACAAGAAGACAAATAATACGTGATGCTGGATACATGGGATAAAAGGATGAAGTCACAGAGGCAGGAAGTACGATGGTGAAGACCAACGTCTTAGCAAGGGAGGAGCAGAGGAGATGCTGGAGCAAGGTCAGAGTTTCAGTCCCACAGGATCCACACACTGAGGATCTACTGTACAGCATGGTCACAGCAGTGAAGGGAATATTGTGTCTATAGAATTCCAAAACAGGAGACAATTGACTTTCTACCATAGAAACATGTGGTTTTCTGATGAGCATGTCAATAAGTCTGCCTTCATAAAAACTCAATTTGATACATTTATTTTTCAACACATATAATTGTACCTCATATGTCTATGTTTTGGTATTATATATCAAACACTTATGTAAAGGAAATGATTAAATGATCAAAAATGGAGATTCAACACTCTGAATACTGGTGTAGTGCTTTTCAATATTTTCCAATATTTTATGGAGATGATAAATAAAGGCAGTGCACTCAGGCTTGGCAGCTGGAACCCAGGAGCATGGAACTGCATCAGTGTTCCCACCTTGGTGATGGGACCTCATAACACATCCATCATCTACTGTCTTCCAGGGTGCACTGTCAGTTACTAGTCTGGGAAAGCGTGCAAATGGGCTGTGTCCATCACTCTGATATGCAGCCTGGGTGTCTCCCTCTCTAATACTGATGGAAGTCTCCAAATGCATTGATGACCCCAGTCAGCATAGACATGGAGTGAAGAGTAGGGACTCTGGATACATGATCTCTGGGACTGGCTCTTCCTGCAGCTGTGATTCAGCCTCAGGACACTGGTCATCATGCTGGAGCCACAGACACAGCTCCCCGTGTTGTGGACTCCAGCCCCAGAGTGCACAGCCACTGTGTGTCCCACTTTCTGCTCTGCTGAACCACAGTAGGTGCAGTGAGTCCCACAACACTTGACAGAATCAGATGAGCTAGAAGTGCACACCCAACACTTTCCATTCAGTTATGACCTTGACTGCTGATGTCCAGTACATTTCCCCTCTGAGTTCATGCAGGGAGCCCCCCAGGAGGGTCCCAGGACCTAGAGAATGAGGAAGTCCCTGTAGGCTTCCCAGGTGCCTGCAGAAGCTCAGCCTGAGACACAGCTGAGCTGCAAGTACATTCCTGAGTGCTGTGACGTTCACACAGGGACCACAGACTGTTCCACGATTAAAGGTGACCACATTCTGTGGAAAGTGAGTGTGGATCACCCACAGTTTAAAATAAAATGTCAGTTCAGTTCCGCACACAGGCTACTTTGACAGGAAGAGAGGGAAATAGTTGAGGTTTAACAGACCGGAGACCCTGACTCAGCTGTCTCCAGGATATAAAGGGAAAAATAAAATTGTCCTAGAGTCGGCAGTGCCCTGAGGACACCAGCACGAGTTAGACTGGAAAAGACTCACGAGGTCCTCACGGATCCCCATGATATCTGATCGCGGTGAGGACAGTTGTCAGTCATGAACCCGAAATTGTCACGTAGGACTTCTTCCTTCTATTCAAAGTTTTTTTTTCTTTATCCAAAGTTATGTTTATTTAAACAAATGTATTAATTTTTAATAATCCATTAAATTTTCATAATAACTAGAAACATAAAATATTTCTGAGAATACACAACCACATAATAGGAAATGTTACTACCAATTATGTAATTTCCGTGTCAAAGTTAATATTCTTAAAATTACTATTATTGTGATTTCATTAAGACCACACTGTTTTTTCTTCTGTGATATACATTTTTTTTCTTTTTTTTAAAAATGTATTTAATGAGCATAAATTTTCAAAGTACAGCTTATGGACCACAATAGCCTCCCCCACCCCGTGTCTTCCCTCCCATCCACAACGCTCCCCTCTCCCACTCCCTGTCCCCTTCCCCTTCACATCACAATTAATTTTAAATTATCTTTATATACAGAAGATCAATTTAGCGTATGTTAAGTAAAGATTACCACATTTTGCTCCCACACAGAAACATAAAGTGTAAAATACTATTTGAGTACTAGTTATAGCATTAATTAAACACCTAAGAGTAATTGTGTATTAATTACAGAGCTCAACCAATAGTTTTAAGTAGAATATAAAATGCATCTTTTGCATTGTTGTGGCTTCCCCCCGACCTCCCTCCCTCCCGTGGCCCTCCCTCACCCACTTCCTCTCCCCTCTCCCCCCTTCATCACATTTCATTTTCGGTTACCTTCATATACCAAAGATCAATTTAGTATATACTAAGCAGGGATTTCAACAGGTTGCACTCACACAACCGAACCAGGTATAGGGTATTGTTCGACTAGTAGTGTTGTTTTTGAGTTTCATAGATAAACAAATTAAGGACAGAGATCCTGCGAGGGGAGCATGAACCCAGTGACTCCCATTGTTGATTTAACAATTGGCACTCTTATTTATGACGTCAGCAATCACCCGAGACTCTTGCTATGAGCTGTCTAGGCTATGGAAGCCCCTTGAGTTCACCAACTCTGAATTTGTTTAGTCAAGGTCATATCACAGTGGAGGTTCCTTCCTCCCTTCAGAGAAAGGCGCCTCTCTCCTTGATGGCCTGATCCTTCTGCTGGAGTGTTGTTCACCAGGATCCTTCATTTAGATTGTTTTTTGCCACCGTGTCATGGCTTTCCATGCCTGCGAGACTCTCATGGACCTTTTAGTCAGATCCGAATGTCCCAAGGGTTGATTCTGAGGCAGGAGTGCTGTTTTGGGCATTTGCCATTCTATGAGTCTGCTGTGTGACCTGCTTCCCCCGCAGGATCATTCTCAAGCCTTTTGATTCTATCTTTCATTATTTGCTTACACTGGTCTTATTTGTGTAATCTCTTCGACACTTACCCTATCTTTTGGATCAGTTGTGTATTTATATTTGTCTCTTTACCAAGTGTGCTGACATTGGTACCTGCCTCCTTGGTAAGATTGAGTTGAAATCCCCTGGCACATTTCCAGTTCCACCACTGGAGGTAGGTCTGATTGAGTATGTGCCGTCCTATATATCTCCTCCCTCTCTTATTCCCACTCCCATGTTCCACAGAGATCAATTTCTTATTAATTTTTAAACGCTTAAGAATGGTTGTGCATTGATTGCAGAGTTCAACCAGTGGTCTTGTGTAGAGCATACCGAGCAACAACAACAACAACAAAAATACTAAAGGAACAAAATAGTAAGTTTTTCCTCAACAGTCTAGACAAGGGCTGCTCATGTCATTGTCTCTCATAGTGTCCATTTCACTTCAATGGGTATCATTTTAGGTGCTCGTTTAGTTGCCATCAATCAGGGAGAACATGTGATATTTATCCCTTTTGGACTGGCTTATTTCACTCAGCATGATGTTTTCCAGCTTCCTCCATTTTGTTGTGAATGCCCTGATTTCGTTGTTTTTTACTGCTGTATAGTATTCCATAGAGTACATATCCCATAGTTTCTTTATCCAGTCATCCGCTGATGGACATTTAGGTTGATTCCATGTCTTAGCTATTGTGAATTGAGCTGCAACAAATGTTGAGGTGCAAATGGCTTTTTTAACCCATTAAATTCCATTTGGGTATATTCCAAGGAGTGGGATGGCTGGGTCCTGTGGTAGTGCTATGTTCAGGTTTCTGAGGACTCTCCAGGCTGTCTTCCATAGTGGCTTTATCAGCTTGCATTCCCACCAACAGTGGATTAGTGACCCCTTTTCTCCACGTCCTCGCCAGCATCTGTTGTTGGTTGATTTCTGTATGTAAGCCAATCTAACCGGAGTGAGGTGGTATCTCATTGTGGTTTTGATCTGCATTTCCCTGATGGCTAGGGATCCTGAGCATTTTTTCATGTGCCTGTTGGCCATTTGGATTTCCTCTTTTGAAAAATGCCTGTTAAGGTCCTTGGCCCATTTTTTTTATTGGGTTGTTTGTTTGGATTCTGTGGTGTTTTTTGATCATTGTGTAGATTCTAGTTGTTAATCCTTTATTTGTTGTGTAGTTTGCGAATAACGTCTCCCATTCTGTTGGTTGCCTCTTCGCTTTCCTGACTGTTTCCTTTGCTGTTAAGAAACTCCTCAATTTTAGGTAATCCCATTTGTTTATTTTATCTTTGATTACCCGTGCCTGTGGGGTCTTCTCCAGGAATTCTTTGCCTATTCCGATATCTTGAAGGGTTTCCCCTATGCTCTCAATTAGTTTCATGGTGTCGTGGCGCAACTCTAGTTCTTTGATCCATGTTGAGTGGATTTTTGTATACGGTGTAAGGTAGGGGTCTTGCTTCATACTGCGGCATGTGGACATCCAGTTTTCCCAGCACCATTTGTTGAAGAGGCTGTCCTTGTTCCAGGGGTTGGTTTTAGGTCCTTTGTCAAATATGAGTTGGTTATAGATGTTTGGATTGATCTCCGGTGTTTCTATTCTGTTCCATTGGTCTATCCATCTGTTTTTGTACCAGTACCAGGCTGTTTTGATTATAACTGCCCTTTAGTATGCTTTAAAGTCTGGAATTGTGATGCCTCCGGCCTTGTTTTTATTGTAAAGGATTGCTTTAGCTATTCTGGGTCTCCTGTTTCTCCATATGAATTTCAGCATCGTTTTTTCTAGGTCTTTGAAGAATGACTTTGGTATTTTGATTGGTATTGCATTGAACTTGTAAATTGCTTTTGGGAGAATGGACATTTTGATGATATTGATTCTTCCAATCCATGAGCATGGCAGGTTTTTCCATTTTTTTGTGTCGTCTTCTATTTCTTTCTTTAGTGTTTTGTAATTTTCATCATAGAGGTCTTTGACCTCCTTGGTTAAATTTATTCCAAGGTACTTTATTGTTTTTGTGGCTATTGTGAATGGGATTGATCTTAGTAGTTCTTCCTCGGCCCTGGCATTGTCTGTGTATACAAAGGCTGTTGATTTCTGAGCGTTGACTTTGTATCCTGCTACTTTACCAAATTCTTTTATGAGTTTCAGTAGCCTCTTATAGGAGTTTATTGGGTCCTCTATATATAGTATCATGTCATCTGCAAACAGGGATAGTTTGACTTCCTCCTTTCCCATTTGTATCCCTTTAATTTCTTTTTCTTGCCTGATGGCTCTGGCTAAGACTTCTAGGACTATATTGAATAGCAATGGTGAGAGTGGGCATCCCTGTCTGGTGCCCGATCTCAATGGAAATGCCTCCAACTTTTCCCCATTCCATATGATGCTGGCCTTTGGTTTATCATAGATTGCCTTAATTGTGTTGAGGAATGTTCCTTCTAACCCCGATTTGCTTAGGGTTTTCATCATGAAGGGGTGTTGTATTTTGTCAAATGCTTTCTCTGCATCTATTGAGATAACCATATGATTTTTGTTTCTCAATTTGTTAATGTGCTGGATTACGTTGATTGACTTTCGAATATTGAACCATCCCTGCATACCAGGGATAAATCCCACTTGGTCCGGGTGAATGATCTTTCTGATGTGTAGTTGGATTCGGTTTGCCAGAATTTTATTGAGTATTTTTGCATCTATGTTCATCAGGGAGATAGGTCTGTAGTTTTCTTTCTCTGCTGTGTCTTTTCCGGGCTTAGGAATTAAGGTGATATTGGCTTCATAGAAGGAATTTGGGAGGATTCCCTCTCTTTCAATCGTTTGGAATAATTTGAGAAGAACTGGGGTTAGTTGTTTTCTAAATGCCTGGTAAAATTCTGCAGTGAAGCCATCCGGTCCTGGGCTCTTCTTTTTCGGTAGTGCGTTTATTACTGATTCAATTTCTTCCATGGTTATGGGTCTGTTTAGATTTTCTATATCTTCACGGCTCAGTTTAGGAAGGTGGCATTTGTCCAGGAATCTATCCATTTCTTCCAGGTTCCCCAATTTGTTAGCATACATCTCTTTGTAGTAGTTTCTGATGATTCTTTTTATTTCTATTGTGTCAGTTGTTACATTTCCATTACTATCTTTGATTTTACAGATTTGGGTCTTCTCTCTCCTTTTTTTGGTTAGTTGGGCCAATGGTGTGTCAATTTTGTTTATTTTTTCAAAGAACCAGCTCCTGGTTTAGTTGATCTTTTGTATTTTTTTTTTGGCTTCAATTCTGTTTACTTCTTCTCTGATCTTTAGTATTTCTTTCCTCCTTTTGGATTTGGGCTTGATTTGCTGCTGTTTTTCTAGTTCCTTGAGGTGCATGGAGAGTTCATGTGTTTGGTTCCTTTCCAGCTTCTTGATGTAGGCACTAATTGCTATAAACTTTCCTCTTAGCACTGCTTTTGCTGTGTCCCACAGGTTTTGATAGGTTGTGTTATCATTTTCATTTGTTTCTAGAAATCTTTTGATTTCTCTTTTAATTTCTTCGATGACCCACTGTTCATTTAGGATCATGTTGTCCATTCTCCATATATTTGCATATGGTGTAGAGATTCTTGGGTTGTTGATTTCAAGTTTCACTGCACTATGGTCTGAGAAGCTGCATGGTATAGTTTCAATTTTTTTGAACTTGTTGAGGCTCCCTTTATGGCCTAGTATATGGTCAATCCTAGAGAATGTTCCATGTACTGGGGAGAAATACGTGAACTCTGTGTCTGTGGGGTGGAGGGTTCTGAAGATATCTATTAGGTCTATTTGGTCTATGGCATCAATTAGCTCAGTTGTTTCCTTGTTGAATTTCTGTCTGGTTGATCTGTCCATCGGTGAGAGTGGGGTGTTGAAGTCCCCTGTTACTATTGTATTTGAGTCTATATCTCCCTTTAAATCCTTTAGTAATGCTTTCAGGTAGCCAGGCACCCTGTAATTAGGTGCGTATACATTTATAATAGTAATGTCTTCCTGTTGGATAGATCCTTTAATCATTATATAGTGCCCTTCTCTGTCTCTTTTAATAGTTTTTATGTTAAAGTCTATTTTGTCTGATATTAGGATGGCCACACCAGCTCTTTTTGGATTTCCATTAGCTTAGAGTATCTTTTTCCATCCTTTCACTTTCAGTCTGCATGCATCTTTGCTGATGAGGTGTGTCTCCTGAAGGCAGCATATAGTTGGATCCTCTTGTTTAATCCAATCTGCTAGTCTGTGCCTCTTTGTCGTGGAATTAAAACCATTCACATTCAATGTGATTACTGTTAAGTGCTGTCTTTTTCCCTTCATGTTTCCTGAAACGAGCTGTTTATGTATTTTGAACTTTGTGGGTTACTCTACATTTGCTTTTTTTGCAGTGAAGTTCTTGTTTTTGTATTTCTGTGTGCAGCACGTCTTTGAGCAAGTGTTGTAGGGTTGGACGCGTGGATACAAATTCTTTCAGTTTCTGTTTGTCGTGGAAGATCTTTATTTCCCCTTCATTCACAAATGATAGCTTTGCAGGATATAGTATTCTAGGTTGGCATTGTTTGTCTTTTAAAACTTGAAATATATCATGCCATTGTCTCCTTGCCTGTAGTGTTTGCAATGAGAAGTCTGGGGTGAGTCTGATTGACTTACCCCTGAATGTGATTTGTCGCTTTTCTCTGGCACATTTTAGGATTTGTTCTTTGTGTGTCACTGAACTGAGTGTTGCCACAATGTGTCGTGGTGAATTTCTCTTCTGGTCTACTCTGTTCGGGGTCCTGGTTATCTGTTGTATTTGTGTGTTGTTATCCAGCTGCCTTTGTTTAAAGTTTTCTGATATTATTTAATTGAAGACACCGTCTAATCCATTCTCTCTCTTTCCACCCCCTCAGGGACTCCTATTATCCGAACATTACACCGTTTTATTGAATCTTGTAGGTCTCCGACCGTGTTTTTTAATTTTTTAATTTCTTCTTCCTGCGATTGAACTGACTGTATTCTTTCTGGAATTTTGTCTTCGAATTCTGATATTCGGTCTTCTAGTTCATCTGTTCGATTTCCGAGGGATTCCACGGTGTTTTTTATATGGTCAATTGAGTTTTTCAGTTCTAGTATCTCATTCTGGCTTCTCTTTAAGATCTCTAATCCTTGGGCTTGTTTTCCATTCAGTTCTTGACACTGTTTCTCATTATTTCTAAGTATTCTGATTATTAATTTTCTGAATTCTTTTTCTGGCATGTTTTCAACTTCTTCTTCTTCTGCCTCTGTTATGGTTGGTTTAGCCTGCTCCATTGGCAAATTTATATTATCTTCTATGTTTTTTTGGTTTTTGGTTTTGTTTTTTGGCATTCCGTCTGGGTGATTTTTCGGGTTGATTTCCCTCTACTATAGGCTGCTGTGAGTCTCTACCAATATCCTGTGTAACCAGGCTGCTCTACACAGCCCGCAGGTAAACAGACAGGATGGCTGCTCTCTGCCCACTGCAGCTCTGGATCCTGTGCTTTTTCCCCATCAGGAGGCGCTATTCAGTAACTTGAATAGTCCGGTCTCAGGGCTTCCGGCTGCCCTCCCTCGAGTACCCTCAGCTCCACCTTTGGGCTCCGCCTCCGAAGGTTAGTGTGGAGGCAAAGATAGTTCTCCTTTAAGCCCGAATGTAAACAAACAAAATGGCTGCTTCCCGCCTGCTGGAGCTCCGGGGAGGTGCCAAGAGATACTGGCTTACTCAGACTCTCAATTAGTGTCCCTGAATCATGCACTCTCTGCCGGCACTACTCACTCTGTTCCGTTTTCTATTTCCTCCCCCACTCAGTCGTGCATGTCTCAGTGTCCATCCCAGGATGTGTTGGGGGAGGGGCGGCGGCAGCTGTGCCGCAGTGCTGGGCGAGCGCCCCGTCTCACCTCAGCTTCCAGCGCTGGTGTGTACACGCTCCTGCTGGTGTCCTGAGTCTCAGGCGTCCGCGTCCTCCTCCCGTGTCCACCCTAACACCCCAGTTAAGAAGGGCTTAAAAACTACAAATTTTCATCCCTCTTTGAACCTTCCGTTAGTGGAGCTTCTCTGTGCTCCCTCCCTCTCTATTCCGCCATCTTCCGCTAAGTCCCTATTCAAAGTTTCTATCAGTCAGTGAAGTCAGTGGCAGGGACAGAATCGTAAGAATAGAACCATTTCCTCACATGCGTTAGAGGAGAGGAAACCCCAATTCCCTAACAGGAAACCAGGGCTTAATGTCCCTTTGCACCTACCCATGACCAGAATATATACTCAGTGCGTTTTGTGCGCCCCCTGGTGGAGCCGCGCGTCCCTGCAGGGAGGTTTGTGTCTGGCCTCAGCCTGAGGGCCCCTCACTGTGTCTCTCGCACAGAAATAGGTGGCCGTGTCCACGGCTGTCAGACTGTTCATTTGAAGATCCACAGTGTTCTGGGCGTTGTCGCTGGAGATGGTGAATCGGCCATTCACACAGCTCGCGTAGTCTGTGCTACCTCTACCAGCATAAATGATTCCGATCCACTCCAGCCCCTTCCCTGGAGCCTGGCGGACCCAGATCATGTACTAGCTACTGAAGTCAAATCCAGAGGCTTTACAGGAGAGTTTCAGGGATACCCCCAGGCTGGACCAGGCCTACCCCGGACTCCTTCAGCTACTCCTGACACTGGACACCTGCAAACACAGACATCCTGGTCAGAAAGCTGTCACTCACACTCTCTGTATCTCTCACTCACGTCCTCTCCCAGACTCAGTGCCCCGCGTTCTCCATCATTACCTTTGAGCACAGCGACCAGGAGAACCCAGCGCAGCCCAGTCTCCATGGTGAGCGTCTGTGTTGAGTACAATCACTGAGTGGACACCTGGGAGTGCTGGGGCTGGAGCTCCTGTGCCAGAGCTGCAGGGTGAGGGCTGGGCTGGTTTTCATGGGCAGAGGGAGGCCCTATTTGCATGTCTGCTCCTATATAGCCAGCCCTGGAGTAGACGTCTCAGACAGGACAGGGCCCAGGGCAGATGTACATGTCCTGGGGGTGTAGGCTATGATAGAATTCGGATCATATGAATTTTTATGTTTTATTGCTTTTTTATAACAGTTGAAGGCAATGACCTTGTTTCCTTTTACTATGTGTGTACCCTTAATATCTAGTGTTAGCAATATCATTTCCTTCATTTTTTAAATAACAATTGTTTCATATCATCAATTGACCTCTCTATCATCTATAGGAAAGACATTGGAATATTGATAGAGAGAAGGGGTGAGAGAAACACAAGTGTAGTGATGGACAGAAAAGATGAAAATGGGAGATTTCTGCCTTTGGATTGACAGCCCCAGACTCCCCAAATGCCTACAACATCTAGGAGTTAGCCTTTCTAAAACCTGGAGCCCAGAACTGCGTCTGTGTTTCCTTTGTCGGTTGTAGGGGCTCTATCGCTATAGTGTCATCTGTAGTTTACCATGATGTGTTATCAGGAAAATGTGTAGGAAGCCGTGTGGCTGGGCTCAAGCAGCACTCTGATGGGAACACGGGTGTCCCTAGTGGGGACTTTGCCAATTTTGTCCTAATGCCTGCCGCCCATATTTACACAGATGAAAGACTGCAAGTGGATTCATTTAAGGATACTATGTCTTGTTTCCTTATTCATCCATTACCTTATTTTAAAACTGTTCATTAACTCAGAACACTGTGCATGTTAGTGGGGTGTAGTGTGCTATTGGAATCTGTGTGTTGCAGAAATGGGCACAGATCAACTCACTGTCATTCACATTTCTACCTCCGTTCCATCACTTTGTGTTGGGAGACCGGGTGTCCTCAGTACTGCTTATTTGTGGAACATGTCGTGGGTTGTAGTGAACTGAGTCAGCCCACTGTGGTGGGGGCAGAATTATTCCTTGCTTTGAGTGGTGCTTTGTGTCCTGGTAGCAGCCGTCTGCTGTTCCCTCTCTTCCCTGTGTCTGGTAATCATGACTCTGAGTTCAGCTCAAGCACTGGGTATGAAGTCCCTGTGTCACAATTCACCCACAGTCCTGGGTTCAGGTAATGCAGCTGTGTTCACAATAGTTTAGTCTACAATAAAGCCAAATGTGCATAAAATGGTGAATGCAGTCTGTTACATTTGACATGGAATATTATTCAGTGTTAAGAAGGAGATTGTTTTGTCATTAGGAAATCTTGGGTCAGCCTTGAGCATAATATGCTAACAGAAATAATGCAGGTACACATGGACACATAGTATTTGACATTAGTTATATATGCAGTCCACAAGCTTGAACTCACAGAGGGAGGGAGTGCAATGGAGATCACTGTCTACCATGACCCAAGTGTTTGTCCCCTTCCAGCCCTGTGGGAAACTTGGGGAAGTTCCAGGCTCCTAGCTTCAGGCTCAGCCATCCCCAGCCTTTGCAGCCATTCAGGAAGGAAACCTGTGGAAGAAGCTTCTCTCTCCACCTCTTGGTCTCTTCCTCTCTTGCTATCACACTGACTTTCAAACTAAGTAAATAGATATTAAAATAAATGGAAAATTAACTTTATATATCATTAGGAGCCTATATGCATATGTTGAATAAACACAGAAAACTGAATCCCAAGGGAAGACATCAATTGTTTAAATGCAGTTACTGCCAAGGTGGTGACAGGAGCAGCACTGGAGTTAGCAATGGGATTGCTGCTCTTGCATCAGGATGCTGAGTGCTGTGTCCTAGTTTTGTTCCAGTTTCAGATTCCTGCCTAAGGCCAGTCTGGGAGGCCGTAGGTGAAGTTCCAAGAACTCCCACATTGGAGACCTGGAATGAATTCTAAGTACCTGGCTGTCACCTGTTCCAGCTGAAGCATTTGTAGCCACCTGGGAAGTGACCAGGAGTTAGATGATCACTGTCAGTCTCAGTCTTTGTGGTTTTAGATAAAAACGTACATACAAATTTTAAAACAAAATCTATGAATTTTTAAATGTATATTACATCTATAAAATTTAAGAAATGATATAAAAGCAAACATGTAAAATGCCATAAATCTCAGATCATCATGTATGTACATTTTAGAAGCACAATGAGATGTCCCATCCTTCATGTTAGAATGAGTATTACCAGACAAGCCAGAGCTGACAATTCTTGTGAAGGAAGAGAGATGACCACTCTGGTTGTACAAGGCTGGAGTCGGGTAAATTAGTAAATCCACTATGGAAAGTCATCAAAAACTGAGACATACAGTTATCACAGGATCTTCAAACAGCATTTTGGGTAGCAGGAATGTGAAATCCCAGGGAGATGTGCATGGGATTCACAGTCTCTATAGAAAATACAACTGCAGTTCCATGTGCAATTAAAGCAGCGTCATTCGCGAGTGTTCACACATATAATCCAGTGAAATTTTCATGGAAGAAGGAATCAATAATGGAAGAAAAGGGCATGGAACAGAGGAGACGTTGGAGCAAGGTCAGAGTTTCAGTCCCACAGGATCCACATGTTGAGGGATCTACTGTACAGCATGGTGACAGCAGTTAAGCAAATATTGTGTCTACAGAATTCCAAAACAGAAGACAACTGACATTCTACCATGGGAACATGTGGATTTTGTGATGAGCATGTCAATAGGAGTGACTTCATAATTCCACTCAATTTGATACATTCGTTTTACAACAATATCATTGTACCTCATATGTCTATATTCAATTATTATTTATCAAACATTTATGATAATGAAATGGCAAAAATGGCAAATCATGAAGATTCAATACTCTGAATACTGGTGTTGTGTTTGCCAATGTTTTATGGAGATGATAAACAAAGGCAGTGCACTCAAGGCTTGGCAGCTGGAACCCAGGAGCATGGAACTGCATCAGTGTTCCCACCTTGGTGATAGGGCCTCATAACAGATCCATCATCTGCTGCCTTCCAGGGTGCACTGTCAGTTACAAGTGTGGTTAAGAATGTAAATGTGGGCCAGTGCCGTGGCTCACTAGGCTAATCTGGGTTCTAGTCCCGGTTAGGGCGCCAGATTCTGTCCCAGTTGCTCCTCTTCCACTCCAGCTCTCTGATGCGGCCTGAGAAGACAGTGGAGGATGGCCCAACTGCTTGGGCCCTGCACCCGCATGGGAGACCAGGAGGAAGCACTTGGTTTCTGGCTTTGGATCGGCGCAGCATGCTGGCCGTAGCGGCCATTTTGGTGGAACCAAAGGAACAAAGACTTTTTTCTTTGTCTCTCTCTCTCTCTCCCACCGTCTAAATCTGACTGTCAAAAAAAAAAAAAAAAAAGAACGTAAATACATTCAGTCCAGCACTCTGATATGCAGCCTGAGTGACTCCCTCTCTAAAACTGATGAAGGATTCCAAATGGATTGATGATTCCATGCAGCGTAGACATGGAGTGAAGAGTAGGGACTCAGGATACATGGTCTCTGAGACTGGCTCTTCCTGCAGCTGTGATCCAGCCTCAGGATACTGGTCATCATGCTGGACACACAGACACAGCTCCCCGTGATGTGGACTCCAGTCCCAGAGTGCAGAGCCACTGTGTGTCCCACTTTCTGATCTCCCTGAACCACAGCAGGTGCAGGGGTTCCCACAACACGTGACAGAACCAGATCAGCTAGAAGTGCACACTCAACATTTTCCATTCATTTATGACCTTGACTGCTGATGTCCAGTACATTTCCCCTCTGAGTTCATGCAGGGAGCCCCCCAGGAGGGTCCCAGGACCTAGAGAATGAGGAAGTCCCTGTAGGCTTCCCAGGTGCCTGCAGAAGCTCAGCCTGAGACACAGCTGAGCTGCAGTACATTCCTGAGTGCTGTGATGTTCACACAGGGACCACAGACTGTGTTAGGATTAAATGGTAAATGGAGATTGTGAATAAAGTCTGTGGAAAAGGAGTGTTCGTTGCCCACAGTGTAAAATGAAAGGTTGGTTAAGTTCAGCACAGTCACTCGTTTTGAAAGGAGAGAGATACTTAAATAGCCAATTTTTAAACCCAAACCCTGGCTCAGCTATCGCTGGATAGAAAGGGAAATGTAAAATTTCCCTAAAGTTGACAGTGCCCTGCGAGCGTTGTCCTGTCAGACTGGACAACACTCACGTTGAACCCAGATCGTCCCACATCTCTGATCCTGGTGATCCTGGAGACCACTGAGCCTGGATTCGTTCATATAGGACTTCTCCTGTCACATCAAACTTCTCCACGTCAGGGAATCAGTAGCAGGGTCAGAATCATAAAAGAATTCTTCCCTCAAAACTGTTACAGGAGAGGAAATCCCAATTCCCTGACAGGAAAACAGGGCTTCATCTCACTCTGCACCTGTGCATGACCAGAATCTGCGCTCAGTGAGTCTTGTGCGCCCCCTGGCGGAGACTCGCGCCCCTGCAGGGAGGTTTCTGTCTGGGCTCAGCTGTCTTGCACAGTTATACAGGGTCGTGTCGCAGCTGTCAGACTATTCATTTGCAGAGACACCGTGTTCTGGGTGTTCTCTCTGGAGATGGAGAATCGGCCATTCACCCAGCTCGCGTAGTATGTGCTACGATCACCAGTATAAATGCATCCGATCCACTCCAGCCCCTTCCCTGGAGCCTGGTGGACCCAGCACATCCAGTAGCTGCTACTGATGGTGAATCCAGAGGCTTTGCAGAAGAGTTTCAGAGATTCCCCAGGCGTGACCAGGCCTCCCCGGGACTCCACCAGCTGCTCCTGACACTGGACACCTGCAAACTCAGACGTCCTGGCCAGGAAGCTGTCACTCACACTCTCTGTGTCTCTCACTCACGTCCTCTCCCAGACTCAGTGCCCCGCGTTCTCCATCATTACCTTTGAGCACAGCGACCAGGAGAACCCAGCGCAGCCCAGTCTCCATGGTGAGCGTCTGTGTTGAGTGCGATCACTGAATGGACACCTGGGAGTGCTGGGGCTGGAGCTCCTGTGCCAGAGCTGCAGGGTGAGGGCTGGGCTGGTTTTCATGGGCAGAGGGAGGCCCTATTTGCATGTGCTGCTGCTGTATAGGCAGCCCTGGGGTCAGACGCCTCAGACAGGACAGTGCCCAGGGAAGTTATGAGTGTTCTTGGTGTGTAGGGTGATGGCTATGATAGAATTCAGATCATGTGAATATTTATTTTCTCATTGTTGTTTTAACAGTAGAAGACAATGACTTCATTTCCTTTTTCTATGTGTGTACCCTTAATATCCAGTGTTAGCAATATCATGTTATTCATTTTAAGTAACCATTGGTTCATTATTAACTATGCTAATGACATTGGAACAGTGACAGAGAGAGAATTGGTGAGGGAAACAGAAATGTAGAGATGGACAGTGAATTGGCAATGGGGTATTTTTGTCTTTGGATTGACAGCTCCACAATACCAAATGCCTACAACTTCTAGGAGTTAGTCTTCCTAAATCCTAGAGCAAAAGACTGGGTCTGTGTTTCCTACGTCAGTGGTAGGAGCTCATTCACTTGTAGCATCAGGTACAGTTTCCCATGATGCTTTATCATCAAATGGTGGGAAGCCGTGTGGATGAACTGAAGCAGCAGTCATATGGGAACAGGGGTGTCTGTAGTGGGGACTTAGCTAATTGTGTCCTAATTCCTGCTGTCCACTTTTAAACTGATGAAAGAGTACAAGTGGATTCATTTTAGGTTAATTATTTTTGTTTTTCTTTTTTTTAATGTGGCTTCATACCATGTGATTTTTCTCATTTTATAAGGCTTTATTTAATTTTTTGATTCAGAATTATTCAGAGAAAGAAGGAGAGGTAGTGAGAAAGGTAGAGAAGTCCTCCATCCACTGGCTCTCTCTCTAGTCGGTAATGTGGTCAGAGCCGCATCAATCTGAATCTAGGAGCCAGGTGCCTCCTCTGGGTTTCCCATGGGATTACAGGAGCTGAAGATGTCAGCCATCTTCTACTGCCTACCAAGGCCACAGCAGAGAGCTGGATTGGAAGTGGAACAGCCAGGACTCCAACTGGCGTCCATATGGGATGCCAGCACTGAAGGCAGAGGCTCTACCCACTTCATCACAGCACCGGCCCTGATGATCTTAATTATATATGGAATGTACGAAAGTGAATCACAGAGGCAGGAAGTACAATGCAGATACCCGAGTCTGGGAGTAGAGAAGAAAAGGGACCACGTTCCTGCAAGCACAGAGAATTTTTCTGTGACCAGAAAGGCACGTGGAGAGATCTACTGCACAGCACGGAGACAATAGTTATGAAGCTTTATTTGTTCTTTCCAGTTCCTGCAGGAGTAGGCATTTGTCATTCGATCACAAAAGAATGGTAGTGTTGCTAGGGATGGACTTGTGGGTTCATCTGACTCTAGAATTCCTGATGAAATAAATCCACATCAACACCTTTCCTTATACCTCACATAGGGATTCAGGTACTATTTGTCAATTTAACATTTATGAAATCTATTTTGAAGGGACAATTCTCTGTTGACTTGTCTTGCATCTGCCTGTGGTTTTATTCTAAGAAGAAAATTATGTGGTGTTGCAATCATTCCTGGTACTAATGCAGTCACGAGGGCTGTGAGTTCATCAGCATGTGAGAGGTTATCTGTGGAGTCCGGCTGGCACAACTGCCCCACCACTGCCCTCTCGAATTCCTCCCCTCCCATGTGTGAAGCTGAGTCATTTTAGAAGAGCCCCTGTGTTCACTCAGATCAAGTCCATGGAAACCTCTCTCTGTGCTGTTTAGTTACCCCCCAAACTCCCTGTGTCCAACTGGTTTCACAAGCCGTTTCTTCATGGACCTACCAAGGCCCACCTGCCAACTCCTTGAAAACACAGTCATCAGAGACCCCAGTCCTGCTGCCCAGAACAGGACCTCCCTCTTCTCACCATGGTGCAGTCCTGCCATTTGTCACCCTGGGGACACAGCATCTTATACAACTGACAGCCCATCAGAACCTGGTGGGAGACTCTGTCATGGTGTTCAAACAAATGGAACATGATTCTGTCAGTTATAATTTGAGTGAATTCTCTTGTTGGGGCAATTTCTTGTGACTGTAGATATCTGACAAATTAAATTTCACATTTCCTAGTACTGTAGATATGAGGTGTTCTCACAGAACAATGGAATTCACTGTGTCAGATGGTGGATTGTGTCAATGAATTCTCTAGGCAAATGCATGAAAACTGTCCCCAGCTAAATAGAAGCACTTTCTGTTTGTCAATCTTCTCTCAGAAAAGGCAGAGATATGTCAACTGTTTTAATTTAGTAGGAATTTTTGTGTCTCTGGATTTAGATGGGAGTCACTCAGAACACACATTGCTGCATGAGGTGAGTGACTGGCTGCAGTTTCTGTAAGAACTGTTCATGGCAGATCAATTGCAGTTTAGCAGAAAATATCCTGTAAAACACAGGGGATCGCTGCACTGGGCATTTCTGGCTGCAGGAACTTGGTTTGCCCTGGACGAGTATGAACTTGACAGAAGAGGAGTTATTTTCTCTCTTGGAAAGGATGAAGTACTGATGAGGACAGCCAGGGGGAGCCAGGGAGGGAGGAGTGGGGACTCTGGACAGATGGTCCAGGGCTGGCTCATCACGCAGCACTGATTCAGCTCACCAGATGGGTCAGCGAGTGGCAGCCCCTGGCAGCCAGATCCCATGGATGGCGACTCTGGCCCCAGAGTCAGGGCCCTGGACTGTCCCCCTCTGCTCACCCTGAGACACCGCAGTGCAGCGGATTCCACCACACTGGAGCAGAAACAGAACCTGTAAGTCCACACCACACACTTTCCAAACAGATTATTCCTTGAATAGAAATGTCCACCTGTGCTTCCCATGAGTTCATGCAATGAGGTCATCTGAAATGTTTCAGGAAACTGAGTGCGGAATTTCATGGTGTTGGGGAAACTTGAATGCACCTAAAATAATTCATCATGCTGTCATCTCACACCAGTATCCCAAAGAGAGTGAACAGGATGAAACTCTTAAAGGAAAGACCCAAGACTGTAAAGTTCTAGAGGAAAACACAGGACAAAAGCAAGTTCCCATTGGTTTGGGCAATGATAGTTTGATAATCTCCAAAGTACAGGCAACCAAGATACATAGACAAAGAATAATGGATCCAACTACAGATTCTGAGTAACAAAGAGAAAGATTGAAGAACAAGGATATGATCACCGATGGGGAGAAAGTATTTTCAGATCATAGCCGAGGGGGCCGACTTGTGGCATGCATCACTCAGGAGCATGGGTTCAGATTCTGCTTGCTCTACTTCAAATCCAGCTCCCTGCTGGGATCCAGACCTGGGAACACTGTCAATGATGACTCAAGTGTGTGACCCCTTCCAGCCCTGTGGGAAACTGGAGGGAGTTCCAGGCTCTTGGCATTAGGCTTGCCCAACCTCACCTTTGCTGCCATATAGGAAGTGAACCAGTGGATGGAAGATTCTCTCTCCATCTGTTGGTCTCTTCCTCTCTTGCTATAACACTGACTTTCAACTAAAAAATAGGTTTTTTTAAACATTGAAAGATTAGTTATACATATGATTAGGAGCCTGTTTCCTAATGTTGAATGATCTCAAGCAACTGAATCCCAAGGGAAGAAATCAGTTGTTTAAATGCAGTGATGATAAGGTGGTGACAGGAGCAGCACTGGAGTGAGTCTGTGGGATTGCTGCCTCCCATGTCAGGATGCTTAGTGCTGTGTCCTTGTTTGGTTCCAGTGTCAGATTCCTGCCTAAGCCCCTCTGGGAAGCCGTGGGTGATGTTCCAAGTACTCCCACGTGGAGCCCTGGACAGAATTCCAAGCACCAGGCTGTTGCCTCACCCAGCTGAAGCTTTTGTAGCCATCGGGGAAGTGACCCAGGAGTTAGAAGATCACTGTCAGTCTCAGTCTCTTTTTGTTTATGGAAAATATGTAAATACAAATTTTAAAATAAATGAAATAGTATCTTTAAATTTTCAAAGTGCATATGTAAAGGCAAACATTATGCATTTCCATGTTAGAAGCACAGTGAGACATGCCATTCCTCCTGTTAGAATTAGTATTATCAGAGATATCAGACCTACAAGCCTCATGAAGGAGGAGAGAGAGAGATGTCAACCTTGGTCCAAGGCTGGAGCCAGGTAAATAGGAAAAAACATTATGGAAAAGCATGAAAAACTGGGAAATAGAATTATCACAAGATCTTCAAACGGCATTGCCTATTAGAAGGAATATGAAATCCCAGGGAGGGGTCCACCGATCCGCAGTCACTGTGGCAAACACCTCTGCAGTTCCACGTTGAGTTAATGCAGGGTCATTCACAAGAGTTCACACAATAATCCAGTGAAATTTTCATTGAATAAGGAAATCAACAATTGAGGAAATGGACAAAGTTGTATTTTAACAAGAAGTTTATATGGCAGTAAAGTGGAGGGAATTTTGTATTTTGGACAACTTGGATCATCCTGGAGAATAATGTCCAAGGATAATAGGTCAGGATAAGTATACTCTGCTCACCATCCTTACAAGAAGACAAATAATACGTGATGCTAGTTACGTGGGATCAAAAGGATGAACTCACAGAGGCAGGATACAATGGTGAAGACCAAAGTCTGAGAGAGGGAGGAACAGAGGAGACACTGGAGCAAGGTCAGAGTTTCAGTCTGAGAGATCCACACTTTGAATGATCTGTATCGCATGGTGACAGCAGTTAAGAGAATATTGTGTCCACAGAATTCCAAGCAGGAGAAAAATGATAATATACCTGGAAACAAGTGGGATTGTGATGAGCATGTCAATAAGAATGACTTCACAATTCCATTAATACACATTCATTTTTTCAACAGATATCATTGTATCTCTTATGTCCATAATCAAATATTATTTATCAAACATTTATGAAAATCAAAAGAGAAAAATGTCCAAATATGAAGATTCAGATCTCTGAATACTAGTGTTGTGTTTGCCAATGTTTTATGGAGATGATAAATAAAGGCAGTGCACTCAAGGCTTGGCAGCTGGAACCCAGGAGCATGGAACTGCATCAGTGTTCCCACCTTGGAGATGGGACCTCATAACAGATCCATCATCTACTGTCTTCCAGGTTTATTATTCATTACAAGTGTGGGAAATTTTGTAAATAGATTCAGTGCAGCAATTTGATATGAAGCCCGGGTGTCTCTACTACTCTAAAATTGATGAAAAACTACAATGGGTTATTGATGACATCAGCATAGCTACTGGGTGAAGAGCAGGGACTCTGGACACATGGTCGCTGGGACTGGCTCTTCCTGCAGCTGTGGTTGAGCCTCAGGACACTGGTCATCATACTGGATCCACAGACACAGCTCCCCGTGATGTGGACTCCAGCCCCAGAGTGCACAGTCACTGTGTGTCCCACTTTCTGATCTCCCTGATCCACAGGAGGTGCAGGGGGTCCCCAACATTGGAGCAGGACCAGATCAGCTGGAAGTGCACACCCAACACTTTCCATTCAGTTATGACCTTGACTGCTGATTTCCATTGCACTTCCCTCCTGAGTTCAGGCAGGGAGCCCCCCAGGAGGGTCCCAGGACCTAGAGGATGAGGAAGTCCCTGTAGGCTTCCCAGGTGCCTGCAGAAGCCCAGCCTGAGACACAGCTGAGCGGCAAGTATATTCCTGAGTGCTGTGATGTTCACACAGGGACCACAGACTGTTCATGTTAAAGGAAAATAGAAATCGAGCATAAAGTCTATCGAAAGTGAGTGTGGATCACCCACATGTAGCGTCAAAGGTTGGTTCAGTTCAGCACACTTGCTACTTTTGACAGGCTACAGATACTTAAATAGCTGATTTATAAAGACCAAGAACCCTGCCTCAGCTGTCCTGGTCGAAAGGGAAAACTAAAATTGTCCTAAAGTCGGCAGTGCCCTGAGAGCGTTGTCCTGACTCAGATGGACAACACTCACGTTGTACCCAGATAGACCCACATCTCTGATACTGGAGACCACTGAACCTGAATTGATTCATATAGGACTTCTCCTGTCACATCAAACTTCTCTATGTCAGGAATTCAGTAGCAGGGACAGAATCATAAAAGAAGAATTCTTCCCTCAAAACTGTTACAGGAGAGCAAACCCCATCCCTACAGGAAACCAGGGCTTCATCTCACTCTGCACTAGTGCATGACCAGAATCTGCGCTCAGTGAGTCTTGTGCGCTCCCTGGTGGAGCCGTGCGTCCCTGCAGGGAGGTTTGTGTCTGGGCTCAGCCTGAGGCCCCTTGCTGTGTCTCTGGCACAGAAATAGGTGGCCTTGTCCGAGGCTGTCAGACCGGTCATTTTCAGATCCACCGTGCTCGAGGTTTTGGAGATGGTGAATCGACCATTCACCCAGCTCGCGTAGTATGCGCTACCACCAGTATAAATGATTCCGATGTATTCCAGCCCCTCCCCTGGAGGCTGGCGGACCCAGATCATTGCATAGCTACTGAGGGAGAATCCAGAGACTGCGCATGTGAGTGTCAGGGATCCCCAGGCAGGACTTGGCCTGCCCAGGATTCCTCCAGCTGTTCCTGACACTGGAACCTGCAAACACAGACATCCTGGTCAGGAAGCTGTCACTCACACTCTCTGTGTCTCTCACTCACGTCCTCTCCCAGACTCAGTGCCCCGCGTTCTCCATCATTACCTTTGAGCACAGCGACCAGGAGAACCCAGCGCAGCCCAGTCTCCATGGTGAGCGTCTGTGTTGAGTGCGATCACTGAGTGGACACCTGGGAGTGCTGGGGCTGGAGCTCCTGTGCCAGAGCTGCAGGGTGAGGGCTGGGCAAGTTTTCATGGGCAGAGGGAGGCCCTATTTTCGTGTGCTGCTCCTATATAGCAGGCATGGGGTCAGACGCCTCAGACAAGACTGTGCCCAGACTGATGAGAGTGTCCCGGGGCAGTCTGTCAGTGCACACTTATGGGATGAGTGATGAATTGTGTGCTCTCATTGCACACTGAACCCTGCCTTGGTCCTTTTATGTGAGTGGACCTACAACATGCTTTCATGGGTTCCCGTAGGTCTTGGTCCATTCAACATTACAGGAGAAATCATCAGTACAGTTTGGATGTGTCCCCAGCTCCAGTGTGGTAAGAGGAATCCCCAGCACCTTGATCCGTGCCCCTCACCACAGGACTCAGCTCTGCCCCAGTCCACACTCAGCACTCACTGGGGCTTCCTGGTGAGGTCTGCAGAACTCCCTGCCAGCAGCAGAACAAGGAGCACTTTTGCTGGATTCCATTTTTGACAGAGAGATGCACAGGGGACCAGGTTCCATGCAGGTGCATCTGAGTGTGGTGTTCCACGTGCCAGTGTCTGCCTGTCTGCTCTTCACATTAATTTGCTGGGCAATTTTGCTTCCATGGGCAATGCTGTTGAGCTGTGATAGATACAGAGGCAGCCACACATGTTGAAAGTGTGTGGTGAGTGCGACTCACCTGTGCCTCTCTCACTCCTCATCACACCTATGCCAAGAGCAAATATCACATCCCACGGTGCTGCCCACTGCCCCTGTGTCACCCAGCCCCGGCCCACCTCCTCCCGTCACTTTAAGGCCTGAAACCCTTTGGGCTCCTTCATAACAGATTCATCCAGTTCAGCCCTGTGCAACATGCAGGTTTTGTGGCAGAAGTCGGTGGCCCTGAGTTTTTGGGTTCTGTGGGGCCCAAGTGAATGCGTTTTTCTTAGTTTTTAACTAAAATATCTGAAAATCTTAAAAGAATGAAACTGAGAGTAAAGCAGAGTAAGAAAATGATATTTTGCACAAATGTGCAGTACATTAGTCTTAACGGTGTCATCACATTTCATGGAAATAATAAATTGAAAGTTGCACTGTTTAAGATGCGCACATCCCCCAGGGAAGTGCCAGGGTCTCATATGTAGCTGTGGGTCCCAGTACCAGATTCCTGCTCCTGCAACCCCAGGACCCAGAAGTTTATGGGAGGATTTTTGGGCCCTGTCACTCTAGTGGATGCACCTGATTGTTGACCTGAGACCAGGCTAGGCTGGGAAGCAGACCTGGCCACAGCAACATTTGGGAAAGCGCAGTGTCGGAACATCTCTCTTTCTCTTGTTCTCCTTTCTGATTCATGTGTGATAACTCAAATTTAAAACTTAAGTTATTGAAGTGTCTTTTTGTTTTTTGGACAGGCAGAGTTAGAGAGAGAGAGACAGAGAGAAAGGTCTTCCTTCCATTGGTTTATCCCCCAAATGGCCGCCTCTACTGGTGGGCCATGGCCGGCGCGCTGTGCCAATTCGAAGGCGGAAGCCAGGTGCTTCTTCCTGGTCTCCCATGAGGGTGCAGGACCTAAGCACTTGGGCCATCGTCCACTGCCTTCCCGGGCCACAGCAGAGAGCTGGACTGGTAGAGGAGCAACCTGGACAGAATCCGGTGCCATAACTGGGACTAGAACCCTGAGTGCCAGCACAGCAGGTGGAGGATAGGCCTAGTGAGCCATGGCGCTGGCCTGAAGGATCTTTCTAAGGGTTGTATTCCCTTCAATGCAGGCAGAAGCCCTCATGGCCTTGTCCCCTCCCTAGAGCCCCTCTTAATGGGATCACTGAGTGGTGAAGTCCCTACATGCATGATGGGAGGCTCCGTGCATCAAGTATGGAGGGTAAGTTCCACCTAACATACAGCCTTCACCTGCTCAGTTGGAGCGACCACACACGCACACCAAGCAGTGCTGGCTCTGCTCACGGCTCTGCAGGAACAGCATCCTCAGCCTCAATACCCCAGACCCTGCTCCTCTGTGTCCACTGAGTAAGAAAGTGATTCACCTGCAGGAGGAAACCATCATGACCAATGTCCTGGTGGGATCCTGTAGAAAATGTTATCGAGCAGAGTCCACCCCAAACACTGTGCCAGCACTGATCCCCCAAGACACAGAAGTCTGCATCTTTAGGGGATGGCTCCACCCCCAAAGCTGAGGACTGGGGAGGAGAACCATGGCACATGGGGAAGTGACAGTCAGGACAGGGTCCAGCAGCAGGAGGGAGAGGACCTGGTGGAGGGGTGGGCTCTGCTGTGAAGGAAGGTAAGGACAGGGGGAAGGGCCACACAGCTGGGGCCCCAGTACCTGCAGGAGAGCATTGAGTCAGGAGGTCTGATCAGGTCTCCTTGCCTCCTTGCATCCTCCACACTGACCACCACTGAGTAAAACTAGCACAGGTGCCTGGGAGACGTGGAATGACATCGTCTCTGGGGAGTGCATCCAGTGAGGACTCCACGCCATGAGTGGATTCAACGTCAGGGCCTCATGGAGGAAGCTGAGGTCTCCAGTGCACCTATCAGGGCCACACGGAATGCTGGGAGCAGCCTGTGGGGGTGGGTGTGGTTTGTCCTCACAGCATCAGTGCTGAGCATGGGCCCAACGTAACAGCACTGACAGGGAGTACACGGTCTGGATGTTTACAGAAATAGATTGTTCACTTCTGGGGAATCTGCTATGGAGGAGATCACAGTAGATCTCCTGGGTCCCCAGCTTCAGCACAGAGCACAGTGCTACTGGAGTCAGCCCTGGTCTCGTCTGACGTCCTGTGTGGGGATGGGGTCCCTCCCATCCCTGTTCACAATATTAGGATGCCTGATGGCACAACATTCTCACTGTCTGATCCTGGACTTCCAGCCTCTACAGCTGTGAGCTCAAGAAACCTTTTTGCTCCATACACCTCCCTATGGGGTACTGCATGATGGATGGCTTTGCCCTGATGGCTAGTGATCCGGAACATTTTTTCATGTGTCTGTTGGCCATTTGGACTTCCTCTTTTGAAAAATGTCTGAGTTATTGGCCCATCTCTTAACTCAGTTGTTTTTGTTGTTTGGGATTTCTTAATCTCTTTGTAGATTCTGGTTATTAATCCCTATCAGTGGCATAGTTTCAAATATTTTGCACATTCTCTCAGATACCTCTCAATTACCTGGGTGTTTCTTTTGCCATACAGAGACTTCTCAATTTGATATAATCCCATTTATTAATTTTGTCTTTGACTGCCTATGTCTCAGGTCTTTTCCAAAAATTCTATTCCTGTGCCAGTGTCTTGCAGGGTTTCCTAAATGTTCTCTAATAACTGGATGGTGTAGGGTCATAGATTAAATCTTTAATCCATCTTGCGTGGATTTTCATGTAAGGTGTAACATAGGGCTCTTGCTTCTTACTTCCATAATATATAATAATTTAAAAAGTGAAAAGGAATCTGAAGATTACCTGTAAATTGGAATGACGTAGTCATGGATTTGAGGGAATGACCTTGTTAAAATAGCCAAGCTACAATGTGATTTGCAGATTCAATGCGTTTCCTGTGAAACAGCCTGAGATTCTTCACAGGACCAGGAAGCAACTTCAAGAATTATCATGAAAAAACAGGGTTCATGATGGCTGAATGGTCTTGAGGAAAAATAGCAAAGCAGGAGGCTTCATCATATCTGAGCTGAAATCAAGCCTGGTGCTGGGATAACATAGACACCCAGAGCCCTGGGACAGAACAGAACCTAGAAATAAAGGAACACGTTCTGAGAATGTGAGTTCTGAGAATACACGGTGACAAAAGCCCAGGATGGGGATGGGTTTCCTGTCGTTACCTGGGTTTGGGGACACTTGAATGCACCTGAAAATAATTCAGTTATGTGGTCATCTCACACCAGATGTAGAACAGAGTGAACTTGAGGAATGCCTTACAGGCAAGACCTGACACAGTACGGTTCTAGAAGAAAACACTGGACAAAAGCAAGCTGACATTGGTTTGGGCAATGGTATTTTGATAATCTCCAATGTACAGGCAACCAAGCAAAAATAGGCAAATGATAATGGACCCAACTACAGAGCTCCTGTGTAACAAAGGGAGTGATCGAAGAACCAAAGACAACCACAGATGGGGAGAAAGCATTTTCAGGTCACACATGGGTTGTCCAACATTTGGCCCCACAGGTTAAGCTGCCATCCTTATGCAGCATCACTCAGCAGCATGGGTTCAGACCCTGCTTGCTGCACTTCAAATCCAGCTCTCTGCTCATGGACCAGGGAATTCTGTCAATGATGACTCAAGTGTGTGTCCCCTTCAAGCCTCGTGGGAAACTGGAGGAAGTTCCAGGCTCCTGGCTACAGTCTTGCCCTTCCCCAGCCTTTGCAGCCATTCAGGAAGGAAACCAGTGGATGGAAGCTTCTCTCTCCCTCTGTTGGTCTCTTCCTCTGTTGCCATAACACTGCCTTTCAAATCAAATAGATAGATTTTTAAAATAAATGAAAGATAACTATATATATGGTTAGGAGCCTAGATCCAAATGTTGAATGAACTCATGGAACTGAATCACAGGGGAAGCAATCAATTGTTCAAATGCAGTGACTGACAACATGGGTGACAGGAGCAGCATTGAAGTTAGCCTGTGGGATTCCTGCCTCCCACATCAGGATGCTTAGGTTTATGTCCCAGTTTAGGTCGCAATTTCAGATTCCTGCCAATGTGCACTCTGGGAGGCAGTACGAGAAGTCTGAGTTAATCCCATGTGTGAGACCTGGACTGAATTCCATGCACCTGGCCATGGTCTTACCAAATGCCAGCTTTTATGGGCATCTGGGAAGTGCTCCAGGATTCAGTAGATCACTGTTGTCAGTCTCTGTCTCTTTTTCTTTTTGGACAAATGCAAGTTTTAAAAGAGGTAAAAGTATATCTGTAATTTTTTAAAGAAAATATGTAAAGGCAAACGTACAAGAATGCTTTAAATCTGGGATCATCATGCACGTACATGTTGGAGAAACAATGAGATATCCCATCCCTTCGTTAGACTGAGTATCACCAGACATACCAGAGCTGACACATGTTGTGCAGGAAGAGAGAGAAGATAACCTGGTAAAGGCTAGAGTCAGGTAAATTAGGAAAGCTTTCATGGAATACATCAGAAGCTGAGAAATAGAATTATCACAGGATCCTCCAACACCATTCCTGGTAGAAGGAATATGAAATCCCAGGGAGGAGACCACAGGATGTGCAGTCACTGTGGCAAACAGCTCTGCAGTCCCATGTTCAATTAAAGCAGCGTCATTCTCAAGAGGTCACACATATAATCCAGTGAAATTAGCGTTGAAGAAGGATGGATAATGGGACAAATGGACAGAGTTATATTTTAACAGGAAGTTTATAAGGCAGTAAAGAGGAAGAAATTCTGGTATCTTGGATAACATAGATGATCCTGGAGAATAATATCCAAGGATAATATGTCAGGGTAAGTACACTCTGCTAAAATATCCAGGCCAAGAAGCCAAATAATATGTGATGCTATGTACATGGGATAAAAAGGATGAACTAACAAGCCAGAAATTTAATGGTGAAGACCAACATCTGTGCTTGGGAGGAACAGAGGAGACGATGGAGCAAGGTCAGAGTTTCAGTCCTGTGGGGAGCTATTGCATGGCGCCCTAAAGATGGCGCTGGCTCCTTTCCCCCGGAAGGACTGGTGAGAAACAAACATCTCCTAATAAGGAGATGGCTGAGCTCCCTTCCAGCTTCTGCATTGCTGTACCAATCAATGCTTGCCACTTGGCTGCTTTTGATTGGTGCGCTGATGGCTATAAGAGGGAGGGGAGAGGAAAGGACGCGGTAGTAGAAGTTTGAAAGAGGTTCCTGAATAAACTGCTGGAAGAAGAGTTCGGGTCGTGTCTTCCTTGCTGGTCGAGGGACGTGACAACTGGTGGCCTGTACGGGGAACATCTCGAACGCGAACTCAGAACTTCCTGCAGTCAGGGCAGCGCTGGTAAGTCCCCCAGGAAAATAAGGTGGGGATCCACGATAAGAGCGGGCAGTCCTGCGATAATAGCGGGAGGGTAGTTCTGCGATTAAAGCAGAGGAAGTTCTGTGACAAAAGCAGAAGGAGCTCTGACCTGTGGCCAGGGAAAGAGCGCAATTTTTGATGATGGGTAATTCACAGTCCCATCAAATTTTTCTGGTGCTGAATGCGCTGCTTCGGGAAAACGGTTTGAAACTTAAGCCTAGTACGTTGCATAGGTTTTTACGTAACTGCGATACCATTGCACCCTGGTATGGGGTTTTGGGAAGCCTTACTATCCCTTCATGGGACAAACTAGGCAGGGATTTGGATTTTGCATTCGAACAGGGTAATCTTGAAGGGGGAGTGAGACCAATATGGAAGCTAGTGCGAGCATGCCTCGAGGATGAGCAGTGTAGTGAAGCTATTCTGAGCGGTCAAGCTGCCTTGGAGGAGCTTCAGGAAGAGCGCTCCGAGAGAGCTGCCAGTGAAAAAGGGAAAACTTTGAAGGAGAGTCGGAAAAGAACTAGGAAAAAACTGTACCCCGATCTTTCTGAGTTGCGCAGCCCCTCCTTAGTAAGTAGTTCTAGTGCAGAAAGTAGCTCAGAAAGCAGCAGTGAGTCTGAAGAGTGTGGCGATAACAAAGAGTCTGATATAAAGCAAGTACGGGAATTGAATTGGCAAATGAGGAAGTTGCAATTGAAAGGAAAAAAGGAACTTAAGCATGGTACTTTCAAGGGGAACTTAGGGGAGGAGCCTGAAGCCTCTCCTCCTCAGTATGAGCCTGTATCCGCGCGAGAAAGAGGGCGGACTTTCTGTCCAGGAGTCTGGAAACAGGTTGGTGCAGAGTTGTTAAGTGCCTATCCTGTCTTCCAAGATCCGCAAGGGCAGAGGTACGAGGAACCCCTCGACATAAAGATAATCAAATCACTAGCGGAGTCAGTAAGAGCCTATGGCATCAGCGGCTCATTCACGCTGGCTCAAGTAGAAAATCTTCAAAGATACTGCATGACTCCAAATGACTGGAGCGGGTTGGCTCGTGCTGCATTGTCACCAGGACAATACTTAGACTTCAGAGCTTTCCTGATTGACTTTGCCAATGAACAAGCGGCAGAAAATGCAGCGGCAGGGAATCAGCATTGGGACAGAGATATGCTGCTAGGCATAGGGAGATTCGCTAACTAGCAGACAGGTTACCCACATGCAGTGTATGAACAAGTTAACAAGATAGCCATCAAGGCTTGGAAGTCTATACCCAACAGAGGAGAGGTAAGTGGGAATTTGACAAAGATTACACAGGGACCCACCGAGTCATTTTCAGACTTTGCAGCGCGCATGGTGGAAGCTGCGGGTAGGATTTTTGGAGATCCAGATCACGCCATGCCGCTGATAGAACGGTTGGTTTTTGAGCAGTGCACTAAGGAATGCAGAGCCGCTATAACACCATGGAAGAGCAAAGGGCTTCAGGTATGGATAAAACAATGCAGGGAAATAGGAGGGCCGCTATCCAACACTGGCCTTGCTGCAGCAGTCCTTCAAATCACGAAGGGCAATAGGGGATCAGGGAACGCTGGAGCATGTTTCAGCTGTGGAAAAATGGGACATATGAAGCGGCAATGTCCGCAAAGGGGAAGAGGCAAAGAACAAAGACAGGAAGGACCAGGAATTTGTCCAAAATGCAGGAAGGGAAAGCACTGGGCCAACGAATGCCGCTCGGTAAAGGACATTGACGGCAATGTCCTTGCTTCTGGCAATGGTGGGGCGTGTCCAAAAAACAGGCAGCGGGGCCCTTGTCCTCAGGGCCCGCAAATATATGGGGCATTCGAGAGTCAGCATCAGGGCCCCCATCAGGACCAGCAGCAGGGGAGGCAAAGTCAGTGGCCCAGCTTCAGACATCCCAGAGACCACGGAGAGCCACTGCAGGCTCCGCAGGCCTGGACCTCTGTGCCACCGCCAGACTCATACTGACACCAAAAATGGGAGTGCAAGCCATTGAGTCAGACTTTCAGGGACCCCTAGAGGAAGGGACAGTGGGATTGTTGTTGGGACGTTCATCCTCTACCTTGAAAGGTCTCATAATTCATCAAGGAGTCATAGATTCGGATTATACTGGCATGGTGAAAATCATGGTTGAGTCCCCTAGAGGTATAACAGCTATTAATCCAGGAGATAGGATTGCACAACTTGTAATCCTTCCTAGCAAGCATTTGCAGTTCAGTGCATCAAAGAAACAATGAGGAAGTGAAGGCTTTGGATCCACAGGCGTAGATTGTACCTTCTTGTCTTTAGAACTAGACCAGAGACCAACCTTAAAGATAAAAATAAATGGAAAGGACATTCTTGGCCTACTA
The DNA here is from genome assembly GCF_051225735.1 of Oryctolagus cuniculus. Lineage (NCBI taxonomy): Eukaryota > Metazoa > Chordata > Mammalia > Lagomorpha > Leporidae > Oryctolagus > Oryctolagus cuniculus. The sequence goes on from NC_142886.1 coordinate 52,936,797, forward strand.
GACACAGGTGCAGACCGTAGTATCATCGCCTCCAAGGATTGGCCTCCAAAGTGGCCTAAGCAGGCATCCTCACAATCCCTTCGGGGACTGGGATATTCAGAAACTCCTGAGATGAGCGCAGTAATGCTGCGCTGGGAGGATGCAGAGGGACATTCAGGCACGGTGCAACCTTATGTTTTGGATTTACCTATCTCTTTGTGGGGCCGAGACCTTTTGAAAGACATGAACTATAAATTAAGTAATGAATACTCCCGTGTTTCTCAAAAATTGATGAAGGATATGGGACACCATCCGAATTATGGAATAGGAAAATTCTTACAAGGAAGAAATGAGCCCACTGAAGTAGTGCAGAGGCCTCCTCGCCAAGGGCTGGGTTTTTCATAGGGGCCGCTGAGGAAGGTATTCCCATTACTTGGAAGCACGAGGACCCAGTGTAGGTTCCTCAGTGGCCTCTGTCCTCAGACAAATTGGTCGCAGCGCAGCAATTGATTCAAGAACAATTGAATTTAGGACACATTAGACCCTCTGTATCGCCTTGGAATACTCCTATTTTTGTAATAAAAAAGAAATCCGAGAAGTGGCGGTTGCTGCATGACTTGAGAGCTATTAATATACAGATGCAGGTCATGGGGCCTGTGCAACGTGGGCTGCCTCTTCTATCTACACTTCCACAGGGATGGCCCATAATAATAATAGATATTAAAGACTGTTTCTTCTCCATACCCCTACATACAAAGGATTGTGAAAGGTTTGCCTTTACCTTGCCGGCGTGCAATCATGAGCAGCCTGACCAGAGGTATGAATGGGTTGTGCTTCCGCAGGGCATGGCTAACAGCCCCACAATGTGTCAGCTATTCGTGGGTCAAGCGATTGGGCCTTTACGTAAGAGATTTTCTTCCTTAAAATGCATCCATTACATGGATGACATCCTCTTAGCAGCAAAAGATGAATTAGTATTAGATGATGGCTTTGCATATTTGATTCAGTTGTTAGAAAGTAAGAAGTTATTTATTGCCCCTGAAAAGGTTCAAAAAGGAAGCATTGCAACTTATCTGGGATCCCGCATAACTAGTACTCAAATTGTTCCTCAAAAGGTGGAATTGCGCAAAGATAGTTTAAAGACTTTAAATGATTTTCAGAGATTATTAGGAGATATAAATTGGGTTAGGGGTTATTTGAATCTTCCCAATTATGAACTTAAGCCACTTTATGTCATTTTGCGTGGTGATTTGGCGTTGGACTCACCGCGGTGCTTAACTCCGGAGGCCAGGGAGGCCCTAGAGAAGGTAGAAAAGAAATTACAGGAGGCATTCTTATGCAGAATGAATGAAAATCTGCCATTGTCATTATGCATTCTCCCAACGCTTAGCCAACCTACAGGGCTAGTATGGCAGGAAGGTCCGCTTTTGTGGATACATCCAAGGAGCTCTCCAGCCAAGTCTATTGAGTATTATCCGGCAGCGGTGGCAAAGCTAGCACTGGAGGGTTTGCAACAATGTTTACAATATTTTGGAAAATTGCTGTGTGAAGTGATTGTTCCTTATGATGCCAAACAAGTCAACATCCTATGTGCTCTTTTAGATGATTGGGCAGTGTTTCGCTGTGGGTTCCCAGGCTTTATAGACAATCATTTACCAAAAAGTCCATTGTTACAATTCTTTAAAGAACATCCGGTAGTATTTCCAAAAATTACAGCCGCTGAGCCATTACTAGGTGCTCCAAATATATTTACGGATGGGTCAAAAACAGGCTGTGGGGTTTATATGGTAGAGGGTAATGACCCGGTATTTCATCAGTTTCAGCCAGGCTCACCTCAAGTTGTGGAGTTAAAAATAGTTATTGAGGTCCTTAAGCAGTGCTATTTTGCCTTTAATTTGTTGTCAGATTCCTTATATGTGGTGAACGCATTAAAGATATTGGAAACCACAGGGCCGACTAAACCTTCTAGCCCAATTGCATCCCTATTACATATAGCCCAGCGGTTGCTTTGGTCACGGAAAAATCCCTTTTTTGCTCAGCATATTAGAGCCCACACAGGCATGCCTGGTCCTTTATGTGAAGGCAATGCGCGAGTAGATCTGTGTACTAGACAGGAATTCATCTTTTTTACTACTTCTGCAGAGGCTGCTAAAGCTTTCCATCAATCTTTTCATGTCAACGCACGCACTTTGCAGCAGAAATTTCATCTTTCCCGCGCAGATGCCAGACAGATTGTACTTGATTGCGCTGACTGTGCTGTTACTCGTGTGCAACCTAGTGTTGGCGTAAACCCTAGAGGGTTACTGCCTGGGAGAGTATGGCAGATGGATGTGACCCATGTATCGGAATTTGGGAAATTGAAATATGTTCATGTCTCAGTGGACACATGCTCAGGCATTATGTATGCCTCTCCCCTCAGTGGTGAATCTACACATCAGGTGATTGCTCATTGTCTGGATGCATAGGCCGCCTGGGGGAAACCCCAGGTGCTAAAAACTGATAATGGCCCGGCCTATACATCTCAAACCTTTACCACCTATTGCCAAAAAATGGAGGTTCAACTTGTCCATGGATTGCCATACAATCCTCAGGGCCAGGGCATAATTGAGCAAGCACACCGCACACTGAAAGAATATCTTTTAAAACAAAAAGGGGGAGTTGGCTATAGCCGCACCCCAAGAGAGAGAATTGCCTTAGTCTTATTTACAATTAATTTTTTAAATTTGGATGTGCATGGGCACTCAGCCGTGGACAGGCATCAGCAACAAGGAAACCCAAGTAGAGGGTTGGTAAAATGGAAAGATCTCTTGACGGGCCAGTGGCGTGGCCCTGATCCCGTGCTGGCATGGGCACGAGGTGCTGTTTGTGTTTTTCCACAGGATCAACATGACCCGGTGTGGGTTCCGGAGCGAGCGGTCAGGCGGGTCTGCCACAAGGAGAATCCTGCTGTTGCTTTTGATACTTCTGCCTCACATGCAGTGGACACTGGCGGAGCAGAGATGGGGGATTCTATCACTATTCCCAAAGCCGATGCCGAATTGGTCCGCGGAATTTGACTACACCTTGGAGCAACTGCGCCTTGCCGTGGTCACCATCAACTCCATGCGTGTGGATGTCTCCTTCGCATCTGGACTGTCATCCCAGATCCAGCTGTCTCCAGCCTGAAGGAGTGGGCGGGACTTGGAGCTTTGACGGGGTTGCTGTTACTTGTTGTGTTATTTTGTCTGTGGTGTTTGTGCAGGATGAGGACAGCTCATCGGTGGGAATTGGCCATGATAGCTCAAGCCTTTTATGCCCTTGAGGCTGGACAATCGCCACAAGCATGGCTGGCCTTCCTTGAATGCTAGGCATGGGTGCAGGGTGCGAGGCAAAGCACTGCAGAGAGAACGAGCCATTACGTTCTCTGGAAGGCAAGTCTGTCTGCATGTGGGTTGGCATCCCAGATCCCACCCCTGCGAAAAGGATACTGTTCCAGGTGGATGCCTGGCAGTGGGGGACAGACCCCTACCTTCTCCTGTAATCCTTAGATGCCTGGTTCTAAAACAAAAAGGGGGAACTGTGGGGAGCCATTGCACGGCGCCCTAAAGATGGCGCCGGCTCCTTTCCCCCGGAAGGACTGGCGAGAAACAAACATCTCCTAATAAGAAGATGGCTGAGCTCCCTTCCAGCTTCTGCATTGCTGTACCAATCAATGCTTGCCACTTGGCTGCTTTTGATTGGTGCGCTGATGGCTATAAGAGGGAGGGGAGAGGAAAGGACGCGGTAGTAGAAGTTTGAAAGAGGTTCCTGAATAAACTGCTGGAAGAAGAGTTCGGGTCGTGTCTTCCTTGCTGGTCGAGGGACGCGACACAGTCCCACAGGATCCACACGTTGAGGGATCTACTGTACAGCATGGTGACAACAGTGAAGGGAATACAGTGTCTGCAGAATTCCAAGACATTAGACAAAAGATATTCTACCAGGAAAAACGTGGGTTTTGTGATAAACATGTCAATAAGTCTGACTTCATTATTCCATTCAGTATACGTTCATTTATTCAACACATATGTTGTACTTCATATTTTATATTAAATATTATTAATTAAAAATTTATGATAATGAAATGGCCAAAATGGGAAATCATTAAGATTCAGATCTCTGAATACTGGTGTTGTGTTTGCCAATGTTTTATGGAGATGATAAATGAAGGCAGTGCACTCAAGGCTTGGCAGCTGGAACCCAGGAACATGGAACTGCAACAGTGCTCCCACCTTGGAGATGGGGCCTCCTAACACATCCATCATCTACGGTCTTCCAGGGTGCATTTTCAGTACAAGTATTGGAAATGTGTAAATGGGCTCCATACAGCACTGTGATATGCAGCCTGGGTGTCTCCCTCTCTAAATAGATGAAAGACTAAAGTGGAGCAATAACTCCGGTCAGCATGACATGGAATGAAGAACAGGGACTCTGGACACATGGTCTAAGACTGGCTCTTCCTGCAGCTGTGATCCAGCCTCAGGACACTGGGCATCATGATGGAACCACAGACACAGCTCCCCGTGATGAGGACTCTACCCCCAGAGTGCACAGCCACTGTGTGTCCCACTTTCTGCTCTCCCTGAACCACAGAAGGGGCAGGAGGTCCCACAACACTGGAGCAGAACCAGATCAGCTGGAAGTGCACACCCAACACTTTCCATTCAGTAATGACCTTGAGTGCTGATGTCCAGTGCATTTCCCCTCGGAGTTCTGGCAGTGAGCCCCCCAGGAGGGTCCCAGGACCTAGAGAATGAGGAAGTCCCTGTAGGCTTCCCAGGTGCCTGCAGAAGCTCAGCCTGAGACACAGCTGAGCTGCAAGTACATCCCTGAGTGCTGTGACGTTCACACAGGGACCACAGACTGTTCCAGGATTAAGGGGAAATGCAGGTCGGGTTAAAGTCTGCAGAAAGTGAGTGTGGATCACCCACACGTAAAGTCAAAGGTTGGTTCAGTGCACACTTGCTGGTTGTGGCAGGAGAGGGATGAGTGGAATAGTTGCTGTTTAACAGATCAACGGCCCTGTCTCGGCTTTCCCTGGTTATGAGGGAAAACTTAAACTGTCCAAAGCTTTCAGTGCCTTGAGGGTGCTGTCGGGATTCAGGTTGGAAGAGACTCAATAGTGTCCTCAATATTCCCACATCTCTGACCCTGGTGAGCAACAGTCGCTGTCCATGAACCAAATTGTTCATTTAGGACTTCTTCCTTTTACATCAGACTTTCTCCCCGTCATTGAAGTTGGGAGGGACAGAATCATATAAGTAGAATTCTTCCCTCAAAACTTTTACAGGAGAGGAAATCCCAGTTCCCTGACAGGAAACCAGGACTTAATCTCCCTCTGCGCCTGTGCAGGACCAGAATCTGGGCTCAGTGCGTCTCGTGCGCCCCCTGGTGGAGCCGCGTGCCCCTGCAGGGAGTTTTGTGCCTGGGCTCAGCCTGAGGGCCCCTCACTGTGTCTCTGGCACAGAAATAGGTGGCCGTGTCCGAGGCTGTCAGACTGGTCATTTTCAGATCCACCGTGCTCGAGGTTTTGGAGATGGTGAATCAGCCTTTCGCCCAGCTATTGTAGTATGCGCTATCACCATAACTAATGTATCTTATCCATTCCAGCCCCTTCCCTGCAGCCTGGCGGACCCAGCTCACTCCATAGCTAGTGATGTGGGATCCAGAGGCTGTGCAGGTGAGTGTCAGGATTCCTCCAGGCGTGACCAGGCGACCCCCGGACTCCTTCAGCTGCTCCTGACCCTGGACACCTGCAAACACAGACGTCCTGGTCAGGAAGCTGTCACTCACACTCTCTGTGTCTCTCACTCACGTCCTCTCCCAGACTGAGTGCCCCGCGTTCCCCATCATTACCTTTGAGCACAGCGACCAGGAGAACCCAGCGCAGCCCAGTCTCCATGGTGAGCGTCTGTGTTGAGTGTGATCACTGAGTGGACACCTGGGAGTGCTGGGGCTGGAGCTCCTGTGCCAGAGCTGCAGGGTGAGGGCTGGGCTGGTTTTCATGGGCAGAGGGAGGCCCTATTTGCATGTGCTGCCCCTATATAGCAGGCATGGAGTCAGACGCCTCAGACAGGACAGGGCCTGGGGCAGAATTAGATGACTTGAGGGTGTACGGTGATGGCTATGATATGATTCAGATCATATGAATTTTTATGTTATCATAATTTCAAAAAGTTGAAGGCAATGACCTTGTTTCATTTTAATATGTGTTTACCCTCATATCCAGTGTTAGCAATATCATGTCCCTCATTTATTTAAATAACCACTAGTTCCTTATCATCTATATGAAAGACATTTGGACAGTGATAGAGAGAGAAGGGGTGAGAGATACAGAAATGTAGAGATGGACAGAAAAGGTGACAATGGGAGATTTCTGCCTTTGGGTTGACAGCCCCAGACATCCCAAATACCTATGACCCCTAGGAGTTAGTCTTTCTGAACCCTGAAGCAAGAAACTGTGTCTGTAATTCCAACGTCAGTGGTAGGTACTCATTTGCTTGCAGTGTCATCTACAGTTTCCCATGATGCATTATGAGGGAAAAGTGTGGGAAGCTGTGAGGCTGGACTCAGTTCTCTGACGGGAACTCGGGTGACACTAGTGGGGACTTAGCCAATTTTGTCCTAATGCCTGTCACCCACTTTTAAATTGATGAAATACTCAAGTGGATTTTTTAAGGTTAACTATGTTTTGTTTCCTTATTCATCCATTGCCTTAAAGTTTAAAAACTGTTTAAACTGTTTAAAACTGTTCCTGAACACAGAACACTGTGGGCCCACCTCCTCCAGTCACATTAAGGCCTGAAACCCTTTGGACTCCTTCACAACAGATTCATCCAGTTCAGCCCTGTGCATCATGCAAGTTTTGTGGCAGAAGTCGAAGGTCTTGAGTTTGTAGGTTCTGTGTGGCCCAGGTGAATGAGTTTTTATTAGTTTTTAACCAAAATATCTGAAAATCTTATATGAGTGAAACTGAAAGTAAAGCAGAGAGGATGGTGGAATAGTGAGGGCGCGCACCGATAGTCCAGGAAAATTTAGATTAATAAAAGTGGAGTTACGGTAGCCTCAGAAAAAGGATCAGGAAAAAATTGCAGAGGAAACTCTTCTGGATCTAATGGCTGTGACTCGGAGGACCTACTGGGAGAACAAGGTCGCGCACCGCGCGGAAGCCGAGCTGCAGGAACTGCAGGGTCTGCGGGCCAGTGCAGGAAGGGGAGTGGATGTCACATAGACACCAGCAGGGAGAGTTGGGATGCCCAGGGCTCCGAGTCCAAACATCGGTGCTGGAAGTGGAGGTGAGCTCAGTAACCCGTGACATTGACGGGGAAACGGCGGTCAGAATCTAGAGGGGAGTGGGAAAGTTCACCAGAATGACTACAGGAGAGAAGGAAAAAAGGTGTTGGGGTTCTCTCTCCGCCAACATTCAAAAGGTTGCAAGGTTGCAAGGTTTGCAAGAGTTTGCAAGAGTTTGCAAGGTTTGCAAGAGACAAAGAGCAGGCCCCCTCTCTGGATTTACATAACAACAGGGGAGAGCTAAGGAACTGAGTCACTACAATTCAGTAGCCTAGGCAACCCAGTGGGAGTGCAGAGGAGAAACAGAGCCTGCACAGACTCTTTGGGTAGAAGCCAGAGATCAGAAGCTAAATACCATCAATTCTGCACAGCCTTGTGGTGCGGTATTACTTACCTCCTGAATAAATAAAATAAATAAATAAATAAATAAAAAGAGAGAGATTTACCACACATAAACTGAGGGTGTCACCTTTGCACACCCGTAACCCGGAAGAACCAAGCAGAGCTCTCAGGCCACACCCATCTCAAGCCTCCAAGGCTCCACCAACAGCAGGCAGTCCACTTAACACAGACATAGTATAAAATAAAAAAAATAAAAAAAAACGCACAGTGACGAAAGAAGAATTAACTATGCCAAGCAACAAACAGAAATCGAGGGAACAAGATCAACGATGACACTATGATGCCTCCAAATAAACAAAACACCCCAAGCCAAGATTATGAAGATGATGAGATAGAGGAAATGCAAGATACAGATTTCAAAAAATTTATGATAAGAACATTTAGAAGTTTTCAAAAGCAAATCTTTGAACTACAGAAATCCTTATTGGACAGGATTGAAAATCTTTCTCATGAAAATGAAATTTTAAGGAAGAATCAAAATGAAACGCAACAACTAGTACAACAGGAAAGTGTGATAGTGAAGAGAAATCAAAATGAAATGAAGAACTCAATAGATCAAATGACAAACACACTAGAAAGCCTTAAAAACAGAATGGATGAAGCAGAAGAGAGAATATCAGACTTAGAAGACAGAGCACAGGAAAACATACAGTCAAACCAAAGAAAAGAAGAGGAAATTATAAATCTAAAAAATATTGTTGGGAATCTACAGCATACTATTAAAAAAAACAACATTCGAGTTCTAGGAGTTCCTGAAGGCATGGAGAGAGAAAAAGGATTAGAAGGCTTTTTTAGTGAGATACTAGCAGAGAACTTTCCAGGTTTGGAGAAGGACAGAGACATCCTAGTACAGGAAGCTCATAGAACCCCCAATAAACGTGACCAAAAGAGATCCTCACCACGACACGTGGTAATTAAACTCACCACAGTGAAACATAAAGAAAAGATCCTAAAATGTGCAAGAGAGAAACGTCAGATTACTCTCAGAGGATCTCCAATTAGACTCACAGCAGACTTCTCATCAGAAACACTACAGGCTAGGAGGGAATGGCGAGACATAGCACAGGTGCTAAGAGAGAAAAATTGCCAGCCCAGAATATTATATCCTGCTAAGTTCTCATGTGCGAATGAAGGTGAAATAAAGACCTTTCATAGCAAACAGAAATTGAAAGACTTTGTGGCCACTCGCCTGGCCCTGCAAAAGATACTTAAAGATGTGCTACACTCGGAAACACAGAAACACGGCCATCAATATGAAAGAAGGTAAAGGAAGAAAAACCACCAGTAAAAGAGCATGGGAAGCTCAAAGCATATACTAGAAAATATCTCTGGGAAAATGGCAGGGCAAAGTCACTACATATCAATAGTCACATTAAGCATTAATGGTCTTAACTCTTCAGTTAAAAGACACCGATTGGCTGATTGGCTCAAGGAATACAACCCAACTATTTGTTGCCTACAAGAAACACATCTCTCTAACAAAGATGCATGCAGACTGAAAGTGAAAGGTTGGAAAAAGATATTCCATGCCAACAGAAACAAAAAAAAGCAGGTGTAGCCATATTAATATCAGACAAAATAAACTTTAATACAAAAACTGTTAGGAGAGACAAAGAGGGACAATATATAATGATTAAGGGTTCAATTCAACAGGAAGATGTAACTATTATAAATGTATATACACCTAATTACAGGGCACCGGTCTATTTAAAAGATATGTTAAGGGACTTAAAGGGAGACTTAGACCCCAATACAATAGTACTGGGGGACTTCAATACTCCACTCTCAGAAATAGACAGATCATCTGGACAGAAGGTCAACAAGGAAACAGCAGATTTAATAGACACTATTGCCCAAATGGATCTAACAGATATCTACAGAACTTTCAATCCTACATCTACAGACTTTACATTCTTCTCATCAGTGCATGGAACCTTCTCTAGGATTGATCACATACTAGGTCATAAAGCAAGTCTCAGCAAATTTAAAAGAATTAGAATCATACCATGCAGCTTCTCAGACCACATCGGAATGAAGCTGGAAATTAGCAACTCAGGAAACCCTAGAAAGTATGCAAACATATGGAGACTGAACAACATGCTCCTGAATGAACACTGGGTCATTCAAGAAATCAAGAGAAATCAGAAACTTTCTGGAAGTAAATGAGGATAACAACACAACATATCAAAACTTATGGGATACAGCAAAAGCAGTACTGAGAGGCAAGGTTATAGCAATAGGTGCCTATATCAAGAAATTGGAAAGGTACCAAATAAATGAGCTTTCAGTGCATCTCAAGGACCTAGAAAAACTGCAGCAAACCAAACCCAAATCTAGTAGGAGAAGAGAAATAATTAAAATCAGAGAAGAAATTAACAGGATTGGATCCAAAATAACATTACAAAAAATCAGCCAAGCGAGAAGCTGGTTTTTTGAAAAAATAAACAAAGTTGACACCCCATTGGCCCAACTAACAAAAAAAAGAAGAGAAAAGACCCAAATCAATAAAATCAGAGATGAAAAAGGAAACGTAACAACAGACAACACAGAAATAAAAAGAATCATCAGAAATTACTACAAGGACTTGTATGCCAGCAAACAGGAAAATCTATCAGAAATGTATAGATTCCTGGACACAGGCAATCTACCAAAATTGAACCATGAAGACATAGAAAACCTAAATAGATCCATAACTGAGACAGAAATTGAAACAGTAATAAAGGCCCTCCCAACAAAGAAAAGCCCAGGACCGGATGGATTCACTGCTGAATTCTACCAGACATTTAAAGAAGAACTAATCCCATTTCTTCTCAAACTATTCAGAACAATCGAAAAAGAAGGAATCCTCCCAAATTTTTTCTATGAAGCCAGCATCACCTTAATCCCTAAGCCAGAGAAAGATGCAGCACTGAAAGAAAATTATAGACCAATATCCCTGATGAACATAGACGCAAAAATCCTTAATAAAATTCTCGCCAATAGAATACAACAATACATCAGAAAAACCATCCACCCAGACCAAGTGGGATTTATCCCTGGTATGCAGGGATGGTTCAACATTAGCAAATCAATCAATGTGATTCACCACATTAACAGACTGCAGAAGAAAAACCATATGATTATCTCAATAGATGCAGAGAAAGCATTTGATAAAATTCAACACCCTTTCATGATGAAAACTCTAAGCAAATTGGGTATAGAAGGAACATTCCTCAATATAATCAAAGCAATTTATGAAAAACCCACGGCCAGCATCCTATTGAATGGGGGAAAGGTTGGAAGCACTTCCATTGAGATCTGGCACCAGACAGGGATGCCCACTCTCACCACTGCTATTTAACATAGTTCTGGAAGTTTTAGCCAGAGCCATCAGACAAGAAAAAGAAATTAAAGGAATCCAAATTGAGAAGGAAGAAGTAAACTATCCCTCTTTTCAGATGATATGATTCGTTACTTAGAGGATCCAAAGAACTCTACTAAGAGACTATTGGAACTCATAGAGGAGTTTGGCAAAGTGGCAGGATATAAAATCAATGCACAAAAATCAACAGCCTTTGTATACACAAGTAATGCCACGACTGAGAAAGAACTGCTAAGATCAATCCCATTCACAATAGCTACAAAAACAATCAAATACATTGGAATAAACTTAACCAAGGATGTTAAAGATCTCCACAATGAGAATTAAAATCTCTTAAGAAAGAAATAGAAGAGGATACCAAAAAATGGAAAAATCTTCCATGCTCATGGATTGGAAGAATCAACATCATCAAAATGTCCATTCTCCCAAAAGCAATTTATAGATTCAATGCAATTCCAATCAGGATACCAAAGACAATCTTCTCAGATCTAGAAAAAATGATGCTGAAATTCATATGAAGGCAAAAGAGACCTCGAATAGCTAAAGCAATCTTGTACAACAAAAACAAAGCTGGAGGCATCACAATGCCAAATTTCAGGACATACTACAGGGCAGTTGCAATCAAAACAGCATGGTACAGGTACAGAAACAGATGGATAGACCAATGGAACAGAATTGAAACACCAGAAACCAACCCAAACCTCTACAGCCAACTTATGTTTGATCAAGGATCTAAAACCAATTCCTGGAGCAAGGACAGTCTATTCAATAAATGGTGCTGGGAAAACTGGATTTCCACGTGCAGAAGCATGAAGCAAGACCCCTACCTTACACCTTACACAAAAATCCACTCAACATGGATGAAAGACCTAAATCTACGACCTGACACCATCAAGTTATTAGAGAACATTGGAGAAACCCTTTAAGATATTGGCACAGGCAAAGAGTTTCTGGAAAAGACCCGGGAGGCACAGGCAGTCAAAGCCAAAATCAACTATTGGGATTGCATCAAATTGAGAAGTTTCTGTACTGCAAAAGTCAGGAGAGTGAAGAGACAACCGACAGAATGGGAAAAAATATTTGCAAACTATGCAACAGATAAAGGGTTAATAACCAGAATCTAAAGAGATCAAGAAACTCCACAAAAACAAAACCAACAAACCACGTAAAGATGGGCCAAGGACCTCAATAGACATTTTTCAAAAGAGGGAATCCAAATGTCCAACAGACACATGAAAAAATGTTCAAGATCACTAGCAGTCAGGGAAATGCAAATCAAAACCACAATGAGGTTTCACCTCACCCCGGTTAGAATAGCTCACATACAGAAATCTACCAACAACAGATGCTGGCCAGGATGTGGGGAAAAAGCGACATTAATCCACTGTTGGTGGGAATGCAAACTGGTCAAGCCACTATGGAAGTCAGTCTGGAGATTCCTCAGAAACCTGAATATAACCCTACTGTTCGACCCACCCATCCCACTCCTTGGAATTTACCCAAAGGAATTTAAATTGGCAAACAAAAAAAGTGGTCTGCACCCTAATGTTTATTGCAGCACAATTCACAATAGCCAAGACCTGGAACCAACCTAAATGCCCATCAACGGTAGACTGGATAAAGAAATTATGGGATTTGTATTCTTTAGAATACTATACCGCAGTAGGAAACAACGAAATTCAGTCATTTGCACCAAAATGGAGGAATCTGGAACACATCATGCTGAGTGAAGTAAGCCAGTCCCAAAGGGACAAATACCATATGTTCTCCCTAATCGGTGACAACTGACTGAACACCAAAAAGGAAACCTCCTGAAGTGAAATGGACACTATGGGAAATGGTGACTTGATCAGCATAGCCCTGACTGTTAATGAACAACTTAATACATTATCCTTCTTAGTAGTTTTTTTGTCTGCTCTACTTAACATGACTGGTTTAATTCTGTAATTAATACACAGTTATTCTTAAGTGTTGAAATTTAACTGAAATGTGATCCCTGTTAAACATAATAGTGGGAATAAGAGAGGGAAGAGATGTATAATTTGGGACATGCTCAAGCTGACTTGCCCCAGATGGTAGAGTTAGAAACATACCAGGGGACTCCAATTCAATCCCATCAAGGTGGCATGTACCAATGCCATCTCCCTAGTCCAAGAGATCAATTTCAGTTCACAATCGATCATAATGAAAGGACTAAGAGTCAAAGGGAGCACATAAACAAGTCTAGTACCTGCTAATACTAACCGATAGAATAAACAAAGGGGAGAGTGATCCAACATGGGAAGTGAGATACTCAGTAGACTCATAGAATGGCAGATGTCCTAAATAGCACTCTGGCCTCAGAATCAGCCCTGAAAGCTTTCAGATCTGGCTGAAAAGCCCATGAGAGTATTTCAGGCATGGAAAGCCAAGACACTGTGGCAAAAAAAAAAAAGGCCTAAATGAAAGATCTCTGTGAGTGAGATCCCAATGGAAAGAACAGGTTTTCCAAGAAGGAGGTACCTTTCTCTGAAGGGAGGAGAGAACCTCCACTTTGAATATGACCTTGTCTAAACAAGATAAGAGTCGGAGAACTCAGAGGGCTTCCATAGCCTTGGAAACTCATGACTGGAGCATAGGGAGATTACTGATGCCATAAACAGGAGTGTCAATTGGTAAAGTCAACAACAGGAGTCACTGTGCACTTACTCCTCATGTAGGATCTCTGTCCTTAATGTGCTGTACGTTGAGATTTAATGCTATAACGAGTACTCAAACAGTATATTTCATTTTGTGTTTCTATGGGGGTGCAAACTGTTGAAATCTTTACTTAATGCATACTAAACTGATCTTCTGTAAAAAAAAAAGAAATTATCAATTCCCATCCTGACTCTCACTGGGATTAAACATGACAATAGGTCTGATCTGATTTCATCATCATTTAAAAGATCACCTATTATTTTTCACTTTATGTTTCTGTGTGGGAGCAAGCTGTTGAAATCTTAATGTATGCTAAACTGATCTTCTGTATATAAAGAGAATCGAAAATGAATCTTGATGGGAATGGAAGGGGAGAGGGAGTGGGAAAGGGGAGGGTTGTGGGTGGGAGGGACGTTATCGGGGGGAAGGCATTGTAATTCATAAGCCGTACTTTGGAAATTTATATTCATTAAATTATAGTTAAAAAAAGCAAAGCAGAGTAAGAATATGATATTTTGCACAAATATGCAGTGTATTAGTCTTAACTGTGTCATCAAATTTCACGGAAATAAAGGAAATAATAAATTGAAAGTTGCACTGTTTAAGATGCAAACATTACCCAGGGGAGTGCCAGGTTCTCATATGTGGTTCTGGGTCCCAGTACCAGATTCCTGCTCCTGCAGCCCCAGGAATCAGAAATTTATGGAAGATATTTGGGCCCTGTCACTCTAGTGGATGCACCTGATTGTTGTGCTGAAACTGGGCCAGGCTGGGAGGCAGACCTGGGCACAGCAACATTGGAGAAAGTGCAGTGAGTGGGAGCATCTCTCTCTTTTCCTTACTGACTCATGTGTGAGAGTTAAACCTTGAGTTACTGAAGGGTCTTTCAATTGTCCTGTTCCCTTCAATGCAGGCAGCAACCCTCATGGCCTTGTCCCCTCCCTAGAGCCCCTCTCAATGGGATCACTGGGTGGTGAGGTCCCCACATGCATGATGGGAGGCTCCGTGCATCAAGTATGGAGGGTAAGTTCCACCTAACGTGCAGCCTTCAGCTGCTCTGTTGGAGAGACCACACACACACACCAAGCAGTGCTGGCTCTGCTCACGGCTCTGCAGGAACAGCATCCTCAGCCTCAATACTCCAGACCCTGCTCCTCTGTGTCCACTGAGTAGGAAAGTGATTCACCTGCAGGAGGAAACCATCATGACCCATGTCCTGGTGAAATCCTGTAGAAAAAGTTCGTGAGCTGAGTCCACCCCAGACACTGTGCCAGCACTGATCCCCCAAGACACAGAAGTCTGCATCTTCAGGGGATGGCTCCACCCCCAAAGCTGAGGACTGGGGAGGAGAACCATGGCACGTGGGGAAGTGACAGTCGGGGACAGGGTCCAGCAGCAGGAGGGAGAGGACCTGGTGGCGGGGTGGGCTCTGCTGTGCAGGAGGGTAAGGAGAGGTGGAAGGGCCACACTTCTGGGACCCTGTGCCTGCAGGAGAGCACTGAGTCAGGAGTTCTGATCAGGTCTCCTTGCCCCAGGGACCCCCACACTGACCACCCCTGAGTAAAACTAGCACAGGTGCCTGGGAGACGTGGAATGACATCGTCTCTGGGGAGTGCATCCAGTGACGACTCCCACCATGAGTGGATTCAACGTCAGGGCCTCATGGAGGAAGCTGAGGTCCCCAGTGCCCCTAACAGGACCACATGGAATCCTGGGAGAAGCCTGCTGGGGGTGGATGTGGTTTGTCCTCACAGCATCAGTGCTGAGCATGGCCCCAACGTAACAGCACTGGCAGGGGGTGCATGGTCTGGATATTTACAGAAATAGATTGTTCACTTCTGGGGAATCTGCTATGGAGGAGATCACAGTAGATCTCCTGGGTCCCCAGCTTCAGCACAGAGCACAATGCTACTGAAGTCAGCCCTGGTCTCGTCTGACGTCCTGTGTGGGGATGGGGTCCCTCCCATCCGTGTTCACAATAATAGAATGCCTGATGACTGCCATGCTGTTCACAATATTATGATGGCTGACGGCACAACATTCTCACTCTCTGATCCTGGACTTCCAGCCTCTACAGCTGTGAGCTCAATAAACCTTTTTGCTCCATACACCTCCTATCTTGGGTACTGTATGATGGTACTAACTGGAAAAGCCTCCCTGGCTGCCCAGAGCTCCCTCACGTCTCAGATGCTGGGGACCCCAGAGATGTCATTCATTCCTCCAGAAACGACTCCATTTTCTTCATGTGACGTCTTCCCATGATACCAAAACTTCTGCTCGGTGATCGGTGTTAGGGAGAGAATCATCCATCCAGATCGGAATGTAGGAAAGCTTTAGAGGACCACAAACCCCAATTTCCGGACCGGAGCCAGCGATTCAGCTCCCACTGCATCTGGTCCTGGGTCTGAGTCTCTCGGTGCGTCTTGTGCGCCCCCTGGTGGAGCCACGTGCCCCAGCAGGGAGGTTTGTGTCTGGGTTCACCCTGAGGGCCTTCACTCTGTCTCTGGCACAGTAATACAAGCCCGAGTCTGCGGCTGTCACACTGTTCAGTTGTAGGCAAACTGTGCTCTGGGCGTTATCGCTGGAGATAGTGAATCGGCCATTCGCCCAGCTCGCATACCATGTGCTACCACCACTACTAATCCATCGGATCCACTCCAACCCCTTCCCTGGAGCCTGGCGGACCCATTGCATGTTGAAAGAAAAGGGCATGGAACAGAGGAGACGTTGGAGCAAGGTCAGAGTTTCAGTCCCACAGGATCCACACACTGAGCATCTACTGTACAGCATGGTGACAGCAGTGAAGTGAATATTGGGTCTACGGAATTCCAAAACAGGAGACAACTGGCCGGCACCGCAGCTCACTAGGCTAATCCTCCACATGCAGCGCTAGCACCCTGGGTTCTAGTCCTGGTTGGGCGCCAGATTCTGTCCCGGTTGCCCCTCTTCCAGGTCAGCTCTCTGCTGTGGCCAGGGAGTGCAGTGAAGGGTGGCCCAAGTCCTTGGGCCCTGCACCCACATGGGAGACCAGGAGAAGCACCTGGCTTCTGCCTTTGGATCAGCGTGGTGCGCCGGCCTCAGCGCACCATCCGCGGTGGCCATTAGAGGGCGAACCAACGACAAAGGAAAACCTTTCTCTCTGTCTCTCTCTCTCACTGTCCACTCTACTTGTAAAAAAAAAAAAAAAAACAAAAAACAAAACAACAACAACAAAAAAAAAAAAACAGGAGACAACTGACATCCTAGCATGGAAACATGTGGATTTTGTGATGAACATGTCAATAAGAATGACAACACATAATTGTACCTCATATGTATATATCAAATTAATATTTATCAAACATTTATAAAAATAAATGGCTAAAACGGAAAATGCTGGTGTTGTGCTTCCCAATGTTTTATGGGGATGATAAATGAAGGCAGTGCACTCAAGGCTTGGCAGCTGGAACCCAAGAGCATGGAACTGCATCAGTGTTCCCACCTTGGTGATGGGGCCTCATAACAGATCCATCATCTACTGTCTTCCAGGTGCACTGTCAGCACAAGTATGGGAAAGTGAGCAAATGTGCTGTGTCCAGAATTTTGATATGCAGCCTGGGGGACTCCCTCTGTATATTAAAGAAAGCCTCCAAATGGATTGATGATGCCAGTCAGAGTAGACATGTAGTGAAGAGCAGGGACTCTGGACACATGGTCTCTGGGACTGGCTCGTCCTGCAGCTGTGATTCAGCCTCAGGACACTGGTCATCATGCTGGAGCCACAGACACAGCTCCCCGTGATGTGGACTCCAGCCCCAGAGTGCACAGCCACTGTGTGTCCCACTTTCTGCTCTCCCTCAACCACAACAGGTGCAGGGGGTCACACGACACTGGAGCAGAACCAGATAAACTGGAAGTGCACACCCAACACTTTCCATTCAGTTATGACCTTGACTGCTGATGTCCAGTGCATTTCCCTCCTGAGTTCAGGCAGGGAGCCCACAGGAGGGTCCCAGGACCTAGAGAATGAGGAAGTCCCTGTAGGCTTCCCAGGTGCCTGCAGAAGCTCAGCCTGAGACACAGCTGAGCTGCAGTACATTCCTGAGTGCTGTGATGTTCACACAGGGACCACAGACTGTTCCAGGATTAAAGGGAAATGCAGGTCGGGTTAAAGTCTGCAGAAAGTGAGTGTGGATCACCCTCATGTAGAGTCAAAGGTTGGTTCAGTGCACACTTGCTGGTTGTGGCAGGAGAGGGATGAGTGGAATAGTTGCTGTTTAACAGATCAACGACCCTGTCTCAGCTGTCCCTGGTTATGCAGGGAAAACTGAAACTGTCCAAAGCTTTCAGTGCCCTGAGGGTGCTGTCCGGAGTCAGGTTGGAAGAGATTCAATAGTGTCCTCAATATTCCCACATCTCTGATCCTGGTGAGCACAGTCGCTGTCCATGTACTAAATCGTTCAATTAGGACTTCTTCCTTTTACATCAAAGTTTCTCCCCGTCATTGAAGTTGGGAGGGACAGAATTGAAAAGTAGAATTCTTCCCTCAAAACTGTTACAGGAGAGCAAACCCCAATTCCTGACTTGAAACCAGGGCTTCATCTCCCTCTGCGCCTGTGCAGGACCAGAATCTGCGCTCAGTGCGTCTTGTGCGTCCCCTGGTGGAGCCGCGCGCCCCTGCAGGAGTTTGGTGTTTTGGCTCAATGTGAGGGCCCCTCACTGTGTTTCTTGCACAGAAATAGGTGGCCCTGTCCGAGGCTGTCAGACTGTTCATTTTCAGATCCACCGTGCTCGAGGTTTTGGAGATGGTGAATGGACCATTCACCCAGCTCGCGTAGTATGCGCTACCACTACTACTAATGTATCCGATCCATTCCAGCCCTTCCCTGCAGCCTGGCGGACCCAGCTCACTCCATAGCTACTGAGGGAGAATCCAGAGACTGTGCAGGTGAGTGTCAGGGTTCCTCCAGGCGTGACCAGGCCTCCCCCAGATTCCTCCAGCTGCTCCTGACACTGGATACCTGCAAACACAGACGTCCTGGTCAGGAAGCTGTCACTCACACTCTCTGTGTCTCTCACTCACGTCCTCTCCCAGACTCAGTGCCCCACATTCTCCATCATTACCTTTGAGCACAGCGACCAGGAGAAGCCAGTGCAGCCCAGTCTCCATGGTGAGTGTCTGTGTTCAGTGCGATCACTGAGTCCTGGGGCTGGAGCTCCTGTGCCAGAGCTGCAGGGTGAGGGCTGGGCTGGTTTTCATGGGCAGAGGGTGCCCTATTTGCATGTGCTGCCCCTAGATAGCAGGCATGGGGTCAGATGCCTCAGATAGGACAGGGCCTAGGGCAGACATGGTGTTCTAGGTTTGTAGGCTGATGCCTATGATATGATTCAGATCATGTGAATGTTTATGTTATCATAATTTTAAAAGATTGAAGGCAATGACCTTGTTTCATTCTAATATGTGTGTACCCTTAATATCCAGTGCTAGCAATATCATGTACCTCATTTATTTAAATAACCATTAATTCTTTATCATCTATATGAAAGACATTTGTACAGTGATAGAGAGAGAAGAGGTGAGAGAGGCAGAAATGTAGAGATGGACAGAAAAGGTGACAATGGGAGATTTCTGCCTTTGGGTTGACAGCCCCAGACATCCCAAATACCTATGACCCCTAGGAGTTAGTCTTTCTGAACCCTGAAGCAAGAAACTGTGTCTGTAATTCAAACGTCAGTGGTAGGGGCTCCTTTGCTTGTAGCATCATCTACAGTTTCCCATGATGCATTATGAGGGAAAAGTGTGGGAAGCCGTGAGGCTGGGCTCAGTCAGTTCTCTGATGGGAACACGGGTGTCCCTAGTGGGGAATTAGCCAATTTTGTCCTAATGCCTGTCGCCCACTTTTAAACAGATGAAGGACTGCAAGTGTATTTTTTAAGGTTAACTATGTTTTGTTTCCTTATTCATCCATTGCCTTAAAGTTTAAAAACTATTTAAACTGTTTAAAACTGTTCCTGAACACAGAACACTGTGCATGGTAGTGGGGTTTGTGTGCTACTGGAATGTGCATGGTAGAAATGGGCACAAATGAACTCAGTGTCATGCACATTTGCACCTCCTTCCCATCACTCTGTTGGGAGGCCTGGAGACCTCAGTTCTAGTTATTTGTGGAACCTGTCATGGGTTGTGGTGAACTGAGTCAGCCCACTGTGGTGTGGGCAGAATTATTCCTGCCTTTGGTGGTGCTTTGTGTCCTGGTATCAGCCGTCCCCTGTTCCCCCCTTTTCCCTGTTTTGTAACCATGACTCTGAGTTGAGGCCAAGCACTGGGTAGAAGTCACTGTGTCACAATTCATCTGCAGTCCTGGGTTCAGGTTGTAGCTTTGCTCACAATAGTTCAGTCAACAAAGATCAAGTGTGCATAAAACAGTGAATGGATTCTTTCCCATTTGGACATGGAATATTATTCAGTATTAAGAAGGAGGTTGTTCTGTCATTAGGAAATGTGGGTCAACCTGGAGCATACATACTAAAAGAAATGATCCAGGTACATGTGGACACACAGTATGTGACATTAGTTATATATGCAGTCCACACACTTGAACTCACAGAGGTAGGCAGTGCAATGGTGATCACTGTCAACCATGACCCAAGGGTTTGCCACCTTCCAGCCCTGTGGGAATCTGGAGGAAGTTCCAGGCTCCTGACTTTAGGCTGAGCCATCTCCAGTCTTAGAGACATTCATGAAGGAAACCTGTGGAAGGAAGATTCTCCCTCCATCTGTTTGTCTCTTCCTCTGTTGCTATAACACTGTCTTTAAAATAAAATAAATAGATACTTAAAATAAATTGAAGATTAATTATACATATGATTAGTGGTCTGTTTCCTAATGTTCAAAGATCTCAAGCAACTGAATCCCAAGGGAAGAAACCAATTGTTTAAATGCAGTGATGATAAGGTGGTGACAGGAGCAGCACTGGAGTTAGCCTGAGGGATTCCTGCTCCTGTATCAGGATGCTTAGTGCTGCGTCCTACTTTGGTTCCAGTTTCAGATTCCTGCCTAAGCACACCCTGGGAGGCTGTAGATGAGGTTCCAAGTAGTCCCATGTGGGAGCCCTGGACAGAATTCCAAGCACCTGGCTGTCACCTGACCCAGCTGAATCTTTTGTAGCCATCGGGGAAGTGACACAGATATTAGAAGATCACTGTCAGTCTCAGTCTCTCTGTGGTTTTGGACAAATACATAAAGACAAGTTCTCAAATAAAATGATAAATTTTAAAATTTATATCATTTCTATAAATTATTGAAAGAAGATATATAGACAGACATATAAAATGCTATCAATTTGGGACCATCATGTATGTCCATGTTAGAAGCACATTGAGACATCACATCGCTCCTGTTAGAATGGCTATTATCAGACATACCAGAGCTGACATGTTTTATGGGGGTAGAGAGAGATGATAACCCTGGTACAAGTCTGTGTCAGGTTAATTAGTAAAACCATATGGAAAAGCATCAAAAAGAGAAACAATGATTACATGATCTTCAAACACCATTGGATGGTACAATGAATATGAAATCCTAGGGAGGTGTCCACGGAAAATGCAGTCAGTCGGAAACAAAAAAAGTAGAATTATTCCCTGAAAAGTGTTAAAGGAGAGGAAACCTCAATTCCCTGACCTGAAACCAGGGCTTCATCTCCCTCTGCACCTGTGCAGGACCCGAATCTTGGTTCAGTGCATCTTGTGCGCCCCCTGGTGGAGCCTCACGTCCCTGCAGGGAGGTTTGTGTCTGGGCTCAGCCTGAGGACCCTCACTGTGTCCCTTTCACAGAAATAGACTGTTCATTTGCAGAGAAACCGTGTTCTGGGCGTGTTGCTGGAAATGGTGGATCGGCTTCTCGCCCAGCTGGTGTAGTATGTGTTACCACCACTACTAATGATTCTGATATATTCCAGCTCCTTCCCTGGAGCCTGGCGGACCCAGCCCATGCTGTAGCTACTGAGGGAGAATCCTGAGGCTGTGCAGGTGAGTGTCAGGGATCCTCCAGGGTTGACCAGGCCTCCCCCGGACTCCTCCAGCTGCTCCTGACACTGGACACCAGCAAACACAGACGTCCTGGTAAGGAAGCTGTCACTCACACTCTCTGTGTCTCTCACTCACGTCCTCTCCCAGACTCAGTGCCCCGCGTTCTCCATCATTACCTTTGAGCACAGCGACCAGGAGAACCCAGCGCAGCCCAGTCCCCATGGTGAGCGTCTGTGTTGAGTGCGATCACTGAGTGGACACCTGGGAGTGCTGGGGCTGGAGCTCCTGTGACAGATCTGCAGGGTGAGGGCTGGGCTGGTTTTCATGGGCAGAGGGAGGCCCTATTTGCATGTGCTGCCCCTAGATAGCAGGCATGGGGTCAGATGCCTCAGACAGGACAGGGCCCAGGGCAGACGAGGGTGTCTGGCGTCTTAAGTAGCCGATTAATGCCATGAGACCTGGAAATTGTTGTGAGATAATGGACAGAAAAGCATTTCATTCATCTTTTTAAAATTTATATAAATATATATTTATTTATTTGGAGGTAGAGTTATAGACAATGAGAGAGAGACACAGAGAGAAAAGTCTTCCTTCTGTTTATTCCCTCCCCAAATGGCAGCTACAGCCAGCGCTGTTCCAACCCGAAGAGATGAGCCAGGTGCTTCTTCCTGGTCTCCCATGTGGGTGCAGGGGCACAAGCACCTGGGCCATCCTCCACTGCCCTCCTGGGCCACAGCTCAGAGCTGGACTGGAAGAGGAGCAACTGGGACTAGAACCTGGCACCTGTATGGGATGCCGGCACTGCAGAGAGAGGATTAGCCAAGTGAGCCCTGGCTCGGGCCCTTAATTTATATTTTGAACATTTATTTATTTATTTGAAAGTCAAAGTTACACACAGAGAGAACTAGAGGCAGAGAGAGAGAGAGATAGTGAGAGAGAGAGAGAGAGAGAGAGAGAGAGATGGAGAGAGACACAGAGAGAGAGAGCGCAATCGTCTTTCCTCTGGTTCACTTTCCAATTAGTCACAACAGCTAGACCTTAGCGACTTGGAAGCTAGGAGCCAGGAGCTTCTTCCAGATTCCCATGCGGGTACAAGGAACCAAGGACTTGCGCTGTCTTCTACTGCTTTCCCTGGCTGTAGCAGTGAGCTGGATTGGAAGTAGAGCAGCTGGGACTTGAACCGGTGCACATGTGGGACACCAGTACTGCAGATTTGGTCTGCAACATACTATGTCCCAGCACTGGCCCCACCTTTACTTTTTCACAAGCAGGAAGGAGGGCCTGAGGTGGAGAGGCTGGTTCTTGAGCCATCACTCCAACACAGGGTGTGGGCTCCCAACAAGGGCTCAGCTCACTGCACAACAGTGCCTGCCCCTGTGTTGTGTCTGCACAAGCACAGAAATGTGATACTGGCATGAGGGATACCTCCCTTGAACATGTGCACAGTTACTGAAGGAATCACAGACAGGCTGTGCTGTGTCCAGGGGCTCTAGTCTGGTAGGAGGCACCTCCACACTCTACACCTCTGTTCCTCACACAGGACTTTCCACTCCACCTAACAGCTCCAGGAGCAATGTGCGCTCTGTACCGTCATTGGTTGTGGTTGTCCAGTTTACCTAATGAATTTGTTAATGTGCTGTGAAGGGTTGAAATAGTGAGTTTTTTGTGTATATGATGTTAAATTGTGACTGGGTAGGATTTATGTAAGAGCAGTCTTTGAAGATAGTGGCACATGAATGTGTTTCTTCCAAATTTGAAGTAGAATGTCATTAAAATACCTTTTTTAAAAAAAGCAATGCATGACTTTTTAGGTTTTCGTGTGTGTGTTAAGAATTGAGTACACATCAAAACACCTGTGTGCTGGATATTAACACCAATGAAATATCAGTTATGGACCAAAAAGTGCCAGTCCGTGAACTCCCGCCCCAAAAGTTCACCAGTCTCATACTTTAGCTGGTGTGTGGCACATCGGGTTAAAGCCCTGGCCTGAAGCGCCAGCATCTCAAATGAGCGCCGGTCTAGTCCTGTCTGCTCCTCTTCCCATCCAGCTCTCTGCTATGGCCTGGGAAGCAGTAGAAGATGGACCAAGTCTTTGGGCCCCTGCACTTACGTGGGAGACCCCAAGAAGCTCCTGGTCCTTGCCTTCGGATCGGAACAATTTTGGCCATTGTGACCAACTGGGGAGAGAACCAGTGGATGGAAGACCTCTCTCTGTGTGTCTCTACCTCTCTCTGTAACTCTGTCATTTAAATAAATAAAGTAAATAAAAGAAATCTTTTTTAAAAATTGCCAAATCCTGCTGTTGCTTACAGGGAATACGAAGTCTGAGGGATGTGTCCAAGCGATCTGAGGGCACCATGTCTAGACATTTGCAGTCCCATCTCCAACTACAGTGACCTCATTCACAAGTTAGTTCATGAATATGGAGCACTTTTGCTGGATTCTGTTTTTGACAGAGAGATGCACAGGGGACCAGGTTTCATGCAGGTGTATATCAGTGTGGTGTTCCACATGCTGGTGTCTGTCTGTCTGTTCTTCACAACTTATCTGCTGGGCAATTTGCTTCCCAATGCTGTCGAGTTGTGATAGATACAGAGGCAGCCGCACATGTTGAAAGTGTGTGGTGAGTGTGACTCACCTGTGCCTCTCTCACTCTTCATCACAACTATGCCAAGAGCAAATATGACATCCCACAGTGCTGCCCACTGTCCCTGTGTCACCCTTCCCTGCCCACCTCCTCCAGTCACATTAAGGCCTGAGCCCTTTTGGGCTCCTTCACAACAGATTTCATCCAGTTCAGTGCTGAGCATCATGTAGGTTTGCCAGGGGCAGAAGTTGAAGGCACTGAGTTTGCAGGTCCTGTAGGGCACAGGTGAATGAGGGTTTCTTAGTTTTTAACCAAAATATCTGAAAATCTGATAAGAGTAAAACTGAAATAAATTAGAGTAAGTATATTTGGCACAAATGTGCAGCACATTAATCTTAACTCTGTTATCAAATTTCATGGATATAAGATAAATAATAAAATGAAAGTTGCATTGTTTAAGATGTGCACCTCCCCCAAGGGAGTGCAAGGGTCTCACATGTGACTCTGGCACCCAATACCAGATTCCTGTTCCTGCAGCCCCAGGAACCACAAATGTATGGGAGGGTCTCTCTAAGGTTCATAGTCCCTTCAATGCAGGCAGAACCTTCATGGACTTGTCCCCTCCCTAGAGCCCCTCTCAATGGGATCACTGGGTGGTGAGGTCCCCACATGCATGATGGGAGGCTCCGTGCATCAAGTATGGAGGGTAAGTTCCACCTAACATGCAGCCTTCAGCTGCTCAGTTGGAGAGACCACACACACACACACCAAGCAGTGCTGGCTCTGCTCACGGCTCTGCAGGAAAAGCATCCTCAGCCTCAATAGCCCAGACCCTGCTCCTCTGTGTCCACTGAGTAGGAAAGTGATTCACCTGCAGGAGGAAACCATCATGACCCCTGTCCTGGTGGGATCCTGTAGAAAATGTTCATGAGCAGAGTCCACCCCAGACACTGTGCCAGCACTGATCCCCCAAGACACAGAAGTCTGCATCTTCAGGGGATGGCTCCACCCCCAAAGCTGAGGACTGGGGAGGAGAACCATGGCACGTGGGGAAGTGACAGTCGGGGACAGGGTCCAACAACATAGAGAGGACCTGGTGTAGGGGTGGGCTCTTCCTCTGCAGGAGGGTAAGGACAGGTGGAAGGGCCACACTGCTGGGACCCAGTGCCTGCAGCAGAACACTGAGTCGGGAGGTCTGATCAGGTCTCCTTGCCCCAGGGAACCCACACTGACCACCACTGAGTAAAACTAGCACAGGTGCCTGGGAGATGTGGAATGGTGTTGCCTCTGGGGAGTGCATCCAGTGACGACTTCCACCATGAGTGGATTCAACGTCAGGGCCTCATGGAGGAAGCTGAGGTCCCCAGTGCCCCTAGCAGAACCACATGGAATGCTGGGAGCAGCCTGTGGGGGTGGATGTGGTTTGTCCTCACAGCATCAGTGCTGAGCATGACCCCAATGTAACAGCACTGACAGGGGATGCACGGTCTGGATGTTTACATGAAAAGCATGGAATAACAGGATCTGACATCAGATGCAAAGTCCACTGTACAACTACTGGAAGTAAATATAGGGCAGAATCTCCCTGATAGTGGTCTGTCCATGATTTCCCATTTAGATCTCCAGAGTTCAGGCAACAGAAGAAAACCTTTTCAGAAGATGCTGCATAAACTACAGAGCTTCTCTACTGCAAGTGGACCGATGAGAAGTGAGCAGCCTACACACACATGGAAGTAACTATTTTCATATAGAACATATAATCAGTAGCCTGTATCCCAAAGGAACAAAAGGACTGTCTGCATGAGCTGTCGGGGAACGGGACAGCCTGGCCAGCTGTGCCCCTCCCGACATGTACGAGCACAAGAAGTTTAGTGCTGGGCTTTTTCCACCCTGCCCGTTGCTAATTGCAAGATCCTGTTTTGACTTTAAGCATCCTGTTATTGCATGTTTCCCACACTTAGTTGGTAACATGTTTTCCGTGAATCATATATAAATAGGTGGACGGTGGGCGGGAGGAATGAATGAACGCTGGTAAAAGGCGGAGTGATGAATGAACGCTGGTAAAAGGCGGAGTGATGAATGAACGCTGGTAAAAGGCGGAGGAGTGAATGAAGGCTGGTAAAAGACGGAGGAATGAATGAACGCTTGTAAAAGAAGGAGTAATGAATGAACGCCGGTAACAGGCAGAGTTGTGAATGAACGCCGGAAACAGGCAAGAGTTATGAATGAACGCCGGTAACAGGCGGGAGCTGTGAATGAATGCGAGTAGTAAGTGGGAGTGGTGAATGAAGGAGTTGTGAATGAATGCCGGTAACAGGGCGGGCGTTCGCGACATGTAACGCGAGTCTGCTGAAAAATAAAGTGGAAGCTGAAAAGCCGATAAACGCGTCTGGTGTCTCCGAGGTCTCGCCGGCGTTAACCTATCCGGAAGGTGTACGCCTGCATGAGCTGTGTTTAAAACTGGCCCTGAGTCTTCTAACGTCTCAAAATACCTGTTTTACACAACTGGCTTCATCCTGAACAACAGGTTCTGTGTAATCAGGCCTACAATGCTTGTGGAAGGAAACCTCCCTCCTCTGCCTGTGGCAGAGTGTGTCCTCAAAGGTGTGTGTGTTTAGGAGTGATTCCAGAGTGACTGTGGGAGAAGTGGGGGAGCTCTGCGAGTGAGGCCTAGTGGGATTTGTTCTTTTCTGGGGAATCTGCTCTTGGAGGAGATCACAGTAGATCTCCTGGGTCCCCAGCTTCAGCACAGAACACAGTGCTTCTAGAGTCAGCCCTGGTCGCATCTGATGTCCTGTGTGGGGATGGGGTCCCTCCCATCCCTGTTCACAATATTAGGATGCATGAACACTGTATGATGTTCACAATATTAGCATGCCTGATGGCACAACATTCTCACTGCCTGATCCTGGACATCAGCCTCTACGGCTGTGAGCTCCACACACCTCCCCTCTGGGGTACTACATTTGGAACCAACATGCGGGAAAAAAAAAAAACAGGTGCATAGAAACATACTAGCCACTCATCTGTTCCCACCTGAAACAGAGTCTCTCCTTTGTCTCCAAATTTAGACAGAGCCACTCCAAGTTAGTCATTTCTACTTCAGCTGAGAGAATTGCTTCAGTTTCTGTAAGAATCCTACATGAGAGAACAATTGCATTTTTGCAGGAGACATTTTGTAAACACATGGGGTTGATGCAGTTATCCTGCTGAAGAGCAGAAAATTTGTTCATTCCTGATAATGATAAAGTTGAGAGTTGAAGGACAATTTTGCTTCCACAGAAGGAGGAGCATGGCTGAGAACAGGTGCAGGCAGTCCCTGGAGGAAGGAGTCGGGGGTCTCTGGACACACAGTCTCTGGGGCAGGCCCTTCATGCAGCAGGGATGCAGCTCCAGGGTTGGATCATTGGTGGGCTCACAGGGACACAGTCCAGAACCACCTGGACTCTAGTGCAGACTTCACTGGGCTGGCCCACCTGCTGGTCTCCCTGAGATGGAGACAAGGCCAGCAGAGTGTGGGGAACAAGACCTCTCCACACCCAGTGTTTTCCATGAGTCTGACCCCTTGCACTACCAACGGCCACCTCTGCTTGCAAATGAGAGCAGGTCCGGGGATCCCAGGAGACGTGAGTGAGGAAGAGCAAGCAGGATTTCTAGGAGCCACAGCCTGAGCCACCCCTGAGCTGCAGGTTAATCCCTGACCTGGGGTTTGGAGCACGTGGACCTCAACCTGTGAGTTCAGGGTGAGGAAGTGAAAGGGAGACGAGGGCACAGCTGCAGAGAATGGACATGGGAGCCCCAGGGACCAGGACCACGGGGTCAGCTCTGTCCCTCGGGGGCCCAGCTGTGCAGGAGGGGAGGGCATGGATGTGAAACACTGCAGCATCCATAGCC
Source organism: Oryctolagus cuniculus (assembly GCF_051225735.1). Lineage (NCBI taxonomy): Eukaryota > Metazoa > Chordata > Mammalia > Lagomorpha > Leporidae > Oryctolagus > Oryctolagus cuniculus. The sequence continues at coordinate 52,965,017 of NC_142886.1, forward strand.
CCTGACCGGCTCTACACTGCCCCTGGGCTCTCAGCAGGGTCCCAGATGACGTCATCAGAGAATTCCACGGAGAGCTCCTCTTTGATTTGGACAGGAAAAGACTCCCCGGGTGCCCAGAGCTTAGTCAGGTCTCAGATGCTGGGACCCCAAAGATGTCATTCATTCTTCCAGAAACGACTCCATTTTCTTCATGTGACATCTTCCCGTGATACCAAAACTTCTGTTCAGTGATTGGTGTTAGGGACAGAATCATCCTTCCAGATCGGAACGTAGGAAACAGTTACAGGACCACAAACCCCAATTTCCTCAGGAGGACCAGGGATTCACCTCCCACCACATCTGGGAATGGGTCTGAGTCTGCTCAGTGCGTCTTGTGCGCCCCCTGGTGGCGGTGCGTGCCCCTGCAGGCAGGTTTGTATCTGGGCTCATCCTGAGGGCCCTCACTGTGTCTCTCCCACAGAAATAGGTGGCCATGTCGCTGTTGTTGGACTGTTCATTTGCAGATTCACCGTGTTCTGGGTGTGGTGAATTGGCCATTCACCCAGCTCGCTTAGTCTGTGCTACCACTACCAGCATAAATGCATCCAATTCACTCCAGCCCCTTCCCTGGAGCCTGGCGGACCCAGCTTACTCCAAAGCTACTGAGGGAGAACCCAGAGGCTTTGCAGAAGAGTTTCAGGGATCCCACAGGCTTGAACAGGCCTCCCCCGGATTCCTCCTGTTGCTCCTGACATTGGAAACCTGCAAACACAGACATCCTGGTCAGGAAGCTGTCACTCACACTCTCTGTGTCTCTCACTCACGTCCTCTCCCAGACTCAGTGCCCCGTGTTCCCCATCATTACCTTTGAGCACAGCGACCAGGAGAAGCCAGCGCAGCCCAGTCTCCATGGTGAGCGTCTGTGTTGAGTGCTATCACTGAGTGGAACCCTGGAGTCCTGGGGCTGGAGCTCCTGTGCCAGATCTGCAGGGTGAGGGCTGGGCTGGTTTTCATGGGCAGAGGGAGGCCCTATTTGCATGAGCTGCCCCTATATAGCCAGCCCTGGAGTAGACGTCTCAGACAGGACACGGCCCAGGGCAGATGTACATGTCCTGTGGGTGTAGGCTATGATAGGATTCGGATCATATGAATTTTTTATATTTTATTGTTTTTTCATTTTAGTATGTGTGTACCCTTAGTATCCAGTGTTAGCAATATCATGTCCTTCATTTTTTAAATAACAATTGTTTCATATTATCTATTGACATCTATATCATCTATATGAAAGACATTGGAATAGTGATAGAGAGAAGGGGTGAGAGAAACACAAGTGTAGTGATGGACAGCAAAAATGAAAATGGGAGATTTCTGCCTTTGGATTGACAGCCCCAAACTCCCCAAATGCCTACAACATCTAGGAGTTAGCCTTTCTAAAACCTGGAGCCCAGAACTGCGTCTGTGTTTCCTTTGTCGGTTGTAGGGGCTCTATCGCTATAGCGTCATCTGTAGTTTACCATGATGTAAAGTGTAGGAAGCCGTGTGGCTGGGCTCAAGCAGCACTCTGATTGGAACACGGGTGTCCCTAGTGGGGACATTGCCAATTTTCTCCTAATGACTGCCGCCCATATTTACACAGATGAAAGACTGCAAGTGGATTCATTTAAGGATACTATGTCTTGTTTCCTTATTCATCCATTACCTTATTTGAAAACTGTTCATTAACACAGAACACTGTATGTGTTAGTGGTGTGTAGTGTGCTATTGGAATCTGTGTGTTGTAGAAATGGGCACAGATCAACTCACTGTCATTCACATTTCTACCTCCGTTCCATCACTTTGTGTTGGGAGACCGGGTGTCCTCAGTACTGCTTATTTGTGGAACATGTCGTGGGTTGTAGTGAACTGAGTCAGCCCACTGTGGTGGGGGCAGAATTATTCCTTGCTTTGAGTGGTGCTTTGTGCCCTGTTATCAGCCATCCCCTGTGTTCCCCCTCTTCCCTGTTCTGTAACCATGACTCTGAGTTCAGCTCAAGCACTGGATAGAAGTTACTGTGTCACAATTCACCCACAGTCCTGGGTTCAGGTAATGCAGCTGTGTTCACAATAGTTCAGTCTACAATAAAGCGAAATGTGCATAAAACAGTGAATGCAGTCTGTTACATTTGACATGGAATATTACTCAGTGTTAAGAAGGAGGTGGCTCTGTCATTAGGAAATCATGGGTCAGCCTTGAGCATAATATGCTAACAAATAATGCAGGTACATGTGTACACATAGTATGTGACATTAGTTATATATGCAGTCCACAAACTTGAACTCACAGAGGTAGAGAGTGCAATGCAGATCACTGTGTACCATGACCCAAGTGTTTGTCTCCTTCCAGCCCTGTGGGAAACTGCAGGAAGTTCCAGGCTCCTGACTTCATGCTTTTGCAGCCCCAACATTGCAACCATTCAGGAAGTGAAGCAACGGATTGAAATTCTCTATCTGTTGGTCTCTTCCTCTCTTGCTATAACACTGACTTTAAAATAAAATAGATACTTAAAATAATTGAAGATTATTTATACATATGATTAGGAGCCTATTTGCTAATGTTGAATGATCTCAAGCAACTGAATCCCAAGGGAAGAAATCAATTGTTTAAATGCAGTGATGATAAGGTGGTGACAGGAGCAACACTGGAGTGAGCCTGTGGGATTCCTGCCTCCCCTGTCAGGATGCTGAGTGCTGTGTCCTAGTTTGGTTCCAGTTTCAGTTTCCTGCCTAAGCACACTCTGGGAGGCCATAGGTGAAGTTCCAAGTACTGCCATGTGGACACCTGGACAGAATTCCAAGTACCTGGCTGTCACCTTACCCAACTGAATCTTTTCTAGCAATCAGAGAAGTGACCAGGCATTGGAAGATCACTGTCAGGCTCAGTCTCTTTTTGGACACATACATACATACAAATTTTAAAATAAGTGAAATAATATCTATAAACTTTTAAAGACGTTATATAAAGGGAAACATACAAAATGCTGTAAACCTGGGAACAGCATGCATATCCCTGTTAGAAGCACAATGAGACATCCCATCCCTCCGGGTAGAATGAGAATTATCAGACAATCCAAGGCTGACAATTCTTGGGGAGGCAGAGTGAGACGACAACCCTGGGACAAGGCTGGGGTCAGGAAAATTAGTAAAAATGTTATGGAAAATCGTCAAAAACTGACAAGTACAATTACCACAGGATCTACAAACACCATTTCTGGGTAGAAGGAATATGATATCCCTGGAGGTGTCCACTGGATCCACAGTCACTGTGGCAAAGACATCTGCAGTTCCATGTTCAATTAAAGCAGTGCCAATCTCAATAGTTCACACATATAATCCATGGAATTTTCATGGAAGAAAGAATCAACAATGGAACAAATGTACAAAGCTACATTTTACCAGGAGTTTGTATGGCAGTAAAGTGGAAGAAATTCTGTATTTTGGACAACTTGGATGATCCTAGAGAATAATGTCAAAGGATAATGTGTCAGGATAAGTACACTCTGAAAACCATCAAGGCCAAGAAGACAAATAATATGAGATGCTGGTTACATGAGATAAAAAGGACGAACTCACAGAGGCAGGATACAATGGTGAGACCAAAGTCTGAGCTAGGGAGGAGCAGAGGAGACGCTGTTCAAGGTCAGAGTTTCAGCCCGACAGGGTCCACACATTCAGTGATCTATTGCACAGGATGGTGACAGCAGTGAAGGGAATATTGTGTCTGTGGAATTCCAAAACAGGAGACAAATGCCATTCTACCATGGAAACATAGGGTTTTCTGATGAGCTTGTCAATAAATCTGTGCTCTGGGCGTTGTTTCTGGAGAACATGAATCGGCCATTCACGGAGTTTACATAGTATGTGCTACCACCATTATAACTATTAGCTGCGATCCACTCCAGCCCCTTTCCTGGAGCCTGGCGGACCCAGTCCATTGCATGGTTAGAGTGTGAATCCAGAGGCTTTGCAGGAGACTACTAACAGAAACAAACTGCCAACTACAGGGCTCAAAGCATGTGCAACAAATAATGGAGAAAAATATACTCCACTACTACATGCCATTTATGAAAAATCACTGGTGCATTTATACACTGAGAACAAATTTGCAGAAAATGGAGAAAACATGACAGTGGTTTAGCATGTGAATCTTCCGCCTGTGATGCCTACATCCCATACTGCTGTCTGTTCTTATTCCAGCAGCACTTCCAATCATCTCTTGTTGATGCACCTGGGAAAACAGACAAGCATGGTCCAAGTGATTGGGCCTCTGCACCCATGTGGGGACTAGGAAGAAACTCCTGTCTCTAGGTGTCAATGTCATTTGGGGGAGTAAACCAGCAGATGGGAGAATTTGTCTCTGGGTCTTTCCCTCTCTCTGTGTAACACTGACTTTCAATAAATAAATCTTTTCTAAAAGATTGCATATGTAGTATCAACAAACTTTTAAAGTCCTGGAGGAAATTTATCAGCAGGCTGAATGATGTCCACATAACAATATTATTGTTTTTCAATTTTGAATTTATTTTGTATTTTTTAAAATTTATTTTTAAGGAATAAAAATGTCATAGTACAAATTTAGGAATATAGATATTCTTCCCAGCATTTCTGCCCTCCCACTTACATTCCCACCACCTTTCTCATCCCTCTCCACTTGTCAGTTCAGTTTTCCAATAAGATTCACTTTAAGTTGGTACACAGATTCAAGATCAAGATTCATCATCAAGATTCACTTGTATTGCTACACAGAAAACCAGCTCTGTACTATGTAAAGATTTAAACACACAGACACACACACACACACACACACATACACACACATATCCAAGAACTGTTTGAGAACTGGTTTACAGTTAACTCTCATAATAGAACTCATTGAGGATGGAGGTCCTGCATGGGGAGTTAGTGCACAGTGAGACCAGTTGTTAATTTAACAATAAACATTCTTACGTATGATGTCAGTGACCACCTGAGACTCTGGACATGAGCTGCTTATCAGGTCAGAGTGTTACTTAAAGCGGTTATCATTCTATGAGTCTGCTGTGTAGACTTCTCCTCATGTTGTAACATTCTCTCCTTTTAAATTCTATCTCTTCTTATTACCAGGCACTTGATCCTATTTATATGATCACTTTAACACTTAATCCTATCTATGTGTTTACCTTACACTTAATGTGATCACTTTAATTAAGTTTCATGGGACTTGGAGTCCCACAACAAAATTTTAAATTGTGTGTTTAGAAGTAAGTCCATAGGAATGTATGCACTTTACAGTTAAAAAATTCCTCCTCCTGCTCTTACTCCCATTCCTATTTTTTACTGAGATCAATTTTCAATTGACTGTATGTGCATATGATGGACTGAATGTTACGTAAATTCTTCAACAAATAGTAGGAAGAAAAATAAACAAAGAAACAAAAAACAAACAAACAAAAACTGTCCCTCGACAGTCAAGAGAAGGGCAGCTCAAGTCTTCCCTTCTCGAAGTGTCAATTTCACTTACCTAGGTTTCCTTTTGGGTGCTCTATTAGGTCTCACCTATCAGGAAGAACATGTGGTATTTGTCCCCAGGGTACTGGCCTTTTTCACAAAGTATGATCTTTTCCAGATTCATGCATTGTGTTGCGAATAACCGGATCTTATTGTTTTTACCACTGTGTAGTATTCCATAGTGTACACATCCCATAATTTCTTTATCCAGTTTTTGGTTGATGAGCATTTATTTTGAATCCATATCTTAGCTATTGTGAATAGAGCTGCAATAAGCATGGAGGTACAGGTATCTCTTGTGTGTAGTGAATTCATTTCCCTTGGGTAAGTTCCCAGGAGGGGGATTCCTGGGTCATATAAGGTAGGACTATATTCAGATTTTTGAGATATCTCCATAGTGTCTTCCATAGTGGCTTTACCAGTTTGCATTCCCACCTACAGTGGATTCAGGCACCTTTCCCCACAACCTCGCCAGCATTTGATGTTTGTTGATTTCTGTATGAAACCATTCTAGCTGGGGTGATGTGAAACCTCCTTGTGGTTTGATTTGCATTTCCCTGACAGCTAGTGACGCTGAACATTTTTTCATGTGTCTGTGTTGGCCATTTGGACTTCCTCTTTTGAAAAATGTGTAAGTCCTTGGCCCATCTCTTAACTGGGTTGTTTGTTTTGTTTTTGGAATTTCTTCATCTCTTTGTAAATTCTGGTTATTAATCCATATCCATTGCATAGCTTGCAAATAATTTCGCACATGCTGTCAGATGCCTCTTCACTTGCCTGAGTGTTTCTTTTACCACACAGAGAATTCCCGATTTAATCTAATCCCATTTATTAATTTTGGCTTTGACTTCCTATGTCTCTGAGGTCTTTTCCAAGAACTCTTAATGTGTGCCAGTGTCTTCAGGGCTTCCCTAATGTTCTCCAACCTAATTGGATGGTGTGGGATCATAGGTGTTTCTCTTTAATTCTTGTTGAGTGGATTTTTTTATAAGGTGTAAGATAGGGGTCTTAGCCGGCACCGTGGCTCACTAGGCCAATCCTCTGTCTTGCAGCGCCAACACACCGGGATCTATTCCCGGTCAGGGTGCCGGATTCTGTCCCGGTTGCCCCTCTTCCAGGCCAGCTTTCTGCTGTTTCCAGGGAGTACAGTGGAGGATGGCCCAAGTGCTTGGGCCCTGCACCCCATGGGAGACCAGGAGAAGCACCTGGTTCCTGCCATTGGATCAGCGCAGTGTGCTGGCCACAGCACGCCTGCCTAGGTGGCCATTGGAGGGTGAGCCAACGGCAAAGGAAGACCTTTCTCTCTGTCTCTCTCTCTCTCACTGTCCACTCTGCCTGTCAAAAAAACAAAAATAAAAATAAAAATAAATAAAAAGTGAAAAGGAATCTGAAGATTACCTGTACATTTTAATGACATAGTTATGGTATGAAAAAATGATCTTGCTAAAATAGCCAAGCTACCATGTGATTCACAGATTCAATGCATTTCCTGTCAAACACCCTGTATTCTTCACAGGAAGAGGAATAAAATTCTGGAATTCACAAGAAAATTTCAGGGTAATGATGACTGAACAGTCTTGAGAAAAATAGCAAAGCAGGAGGCTTCATCCTAGCTGAGCTGAAATCAGACCTGGTGCTGGGATAACATAGACACCCACAGCCGTGGAGCACAACAGAAACGTAGAAATAAAAAAACACATTCTCAGAAAAATGCATGCATGGTGCCACACACAGAATGGGGGATGGGTATTCTGTCATACATGGGGTTGGGGAAACTTGAATGCACTTGAAAATAATTCAATTATGTGGTCATCTCGCACCAGATACAGAAACAGAGTGAGCTTGAAAAATACCTAAAAAGCAAGACCTGAGACTGTAAAGTTCTAGAAGAAAACACTGGACAAAAGCAAGCTGACATTGGTTTGGGCAATGACATTTTGATAATCTCCAAAGTACAGGCAACCAAGCAAAAATAGGCAAAAGATAATGGATCCAACTACAGAGCTCCTGTGTAACAAAGAGAGTGATTGAAGAACCAGGAGTTGCCTGCAGTTGGGCAGAAAGTATTTTCCGATCACACCCATGGGGGCCAATGTTGTGGCCCTGCAGGTTAAGCTGCCATACCTACTATGCATGCATCACACAGGAGCATGGGTTCAGATTCTGCTTGCTCCACTTCAAATCCAGCTCCCTACTAATGGATCTGGGTCAAAGATGACCCAAGTGCTTGTCCCCTTCAAGCCATGTGGGAAACCTAGAGAATGTTCCTGGGCCCTGGCTTCAGCCTCAGCCATTTCCAGCCTTTGCAGCCATTCAGGAAGGAAACCAGTGGATGGAAGATTCTCTCTTCATCTCTTTGGGTGTTTCTCTCTTGCTATAAACTGCCTTTGAAATAAAAGATATTTAAAGTAAATGACAGATACTTACACATATGCTTAGGAGCATATGTGAAATGTAGTTACTGATAAGGTGGGTGACAGGACTGGCCTTGAAGGTATCACGTGGGATTCCTGCCTCCCATTTCAGGATGCTTAGGTTTATGTCCAAATTTTGGGTCTATTTCAGACTCTTGCCAATGTGCACTCTGGGAGCAGTACGAGAAGCCTGAGTTAATCCCATGTGTGAGACCTGCTCTGAAATCATGCACCTGGCTGTGATCTGACCGAATCCAGCTTTTATGGGCATCTGGGAAGTTATCCAGGATTCAGTAGATCACTGTCTGTCAGTCTCTGTTGCTTTGTCTTTTTGGACAAATAAACACATACAAGTTTTAAAAGAGGTAAAAGTATATCTGTAATTTTTTGAAGAAAATATACAAAGGCAAACGTATAAAAATGCTTTAAATCTGAGATCATCATGCATGTCCATGTTAGAAGCACAACGAGAGAGCCCACCCCTCCTGGTAGACTGAGTATCATCAGACATACCAGAGCTGACAAGTCTTGTGCAGGAAGAGAGAGAAGAAAACCCTGGTACAAGGCTGGAGTCAGGTAAGTTAGTAAAGCTTCCATGGAAAACATCAAAAGCTGAGAAATACAATTATCACAGGATCCTCAAACACTGTTGCCTGGTAGAAGAAACATGAAATCCCAGGGAGGTGCCCAGGGGATCCACAGCCACTGTGGCAAACACCTCTGCAGTTCCATGTACAATTAATGCAGCATAATTCACGAGAGCTCACACATATAATCCAGTGAAATTTCCACTGAAGATGGAATGGATAATGGGACAAGTGGAAAGAGTTATAATTTAACAGGAAGTTTATATTGCAGTAAAGAGTAAGAAGGACAGAGCTTCAGGCCGGCAGGATCCACACATTGAGGGATCTGCTGTACAGCATGGTGACAGCAGTTAAGGGAATATTGTATCTACAGAATTCCAAAACAGGAGACAGATGCCATTCTACATGAGACATGTGCGTGTGGGGAGCAACCGAGACTAGACTAAATTACTGGAACTGCTAAGACTAATTCTATGCATCTGATCTCCTGCCATATGGCGCTGAGAGAGAATAAACAACTACCACACAGCTGCCTCACCAATTCGACTAACAAGCTGCAGAAGCTGATCCCGCTCCTGATTGGAGGAGAGCAGCGTGCTCAGCGTGTGGGGAGAGAACGCCAGCAGAGTTGGGATTGGTGGAAGAGGACTATAAAGGAGGAGAGAGAGACAACATGCAGGAGGAACATCTGAGCAACCCCCGAGAGAGCCAGCCGGCGGTGTGCTGCTCCTTCCCGGAAGCAGGGGGGAGCGGCAGCAAACCCAGGAAGGGCCAGGCAAAGACAACAGTGCAAGGTCCGGTGTCGTTCCTCCGCAAGTGGGGGAGCGACAATGCGTTTTGCGATGAGCATGTCAATAACTCTGACTTCATAATTCCACTCAATTTGATACATTCATTTTTCAACACATATCATTGTACCTCATATGTCTATATTCACTTATTATTCATCAAACAGTCATGACAGGAAAGGGAAGAATGGCAAATAGTGAAAATTCTGTTCTCTAAAACTGAATCATCACCTACTGTCTTCCAGGGTGCATTGTCAGTACAAGTGTGGGAAATGTGTAAATGGGCTCTGTCCAGGACTGTGATATGCAGCTTGGGTGTCTCCCTTCTAAAACTGATCTAAGACTGCAAATGGATTAATGATGCCAGTGAGCATAGACACGGAGTGAAGAGCAGGGACTCTGGACACATGGTCGCTGGGACTGGCTCTTCCTGCAGCTGTGATTCAGCCTCAGGACACTGGTCATCATGCTGGAGCCACAGACACAGCTCCCCGTGATGTGGACTCCAGCCCCAAAGTGCACAGTCACTATGTGTCCCACTTTCTGCTCTCCCTCAACCACAGCAGGTGCAGGGGGTCCCACAACATGCGACAGAACCAGATCAGCTGGAAGTGCACACTCAACACTTTCCATTCAGTAATGACCTTGAGTGCTGATGTCCAGTGCATTTCCCTTCTGAGTTCAGGCAGGGAGCCCATAGGAGGGTCCCATGACCTAGAGGATGAGGAAGTCCCTGTAGGTTTCCCAGGTGCCTACAGAAGCTCAGGCTGAGACACAGCTGAGCTGCAAGTACATTCCTGAGTGCTGTGACGTTCACACAGGGACCACAGACTGTTTTAGGATTAAAGGAAAAATGGAGATCGGGTATAAAGACTGTGGAACCTGTGGAACAGCCACCTTTTAAAATAAGATGGTTGGTTCATTTTAGCACACAGGCTACTCTGACAGGAGCAGTTTGATGACATATATAATTGAGGTTAACAAATCAAGTCTCTGGCTCAGCTCTCTCTGAGTTTTAAGGGAAAACTAAAATTGTCCCAAAGTCGGCAGTGTTTGAGGGCACTGTCCTGAGTCAGACTTGAACACACTCTCGAGGTCCTCGGAGAATCCCACAACTCTGACCCTGGTCACCACTGTCATCGTTCACGAACCTGAATTTGTTCATATAGGACTTCATCCTGTCACATCAAACTTCTCTATGTCAGTGAAGTCAGTGGCGGGGACAGAATCATAAAAGTAGCAGTCTTCCCTCAGAACTGTAGGAGAGGAAACCCCAATTCCCTGACAGGTAACCAGGGCTTAATTTCCCTCTGCACCTGTGCAGGACCATATTCTGAGCTTAATGCATCGTGTGCACTCCCTGGTGGAACCGTGCGTCCCTGCAGGGAAGTTTGTGTCCGGGCTCAGCCTGAGGGCCCCTCACTGTGTCTCTGACACAGAAATACATGGCTGTGTCCTTGTCTGTCAGACTGTTCATTTGCAGAAACACCGTGTTCTGGACGTTGTCGCTGGAGATGGTGAATCGGGTCTTCACGGAGCTCGCGTAGTTTGTGATACCAAACCAAGATAAATGTATGCGATCCACTCCAGCCCCTTCCCTGGAGCCTGGAGGACCCAGCTCATGCCATAGCTACTGAAGTAGATTCCAGAGGCTTTGCAGGAGAGTTTCAGGGATCCTCCAGCTGGACCAGGCCTCCCCCGGACTCCTTCAGCTGCTTCTGGCACTGGACACCTGCAAACACAGACGTCCTGGTCAGGACACTGTCACTCACACTCTCTGTGTCTCTCACTCACGTCCTCTCCCAGACTCAGTGCCCCGCGTTCCCCATCATTACCTTTGAGCACAGCGACCAGGAGAAGCCAGCGCAGCCCAGTCTCCATGGTGAGCGTCTGTGTTGAGTGCGCTCACTGAGTGGACACCTGGGAGTCCTGGGGCTGGAGCTCCTGTGCCAGAGCTGCAGGGTGAGGGCTGGGCTGGTTTTCATGGGCAGAGGGAGGCCCTATTTGCATGTGCTGCCCCTGTATAGCAGGCATGGGGTTGTGCACTACAGAGAGCACAGGTTTTTGGCAGAGCACAGTGTCCCCTGGTGTTTGGTAGCACAGGTAACGACACAGAACATATGATTCTTTCCATGATTCTGTACAGTTATGATTTCAGGACATCTTTGTTTTGATGCAGGTCATTGTGCCTAGTGACATCAGCCAGGGCATGAAGGATGGGTGCCTCTTGTGTTTCTCATGTGTAGAAGCTCACACGCAGGATAAGAAGTTGGTGTTGTGTGTTCCTTGATGTAACCACTGGGTCCTGGTGGCCATGATGGAATGTCGTGAAAGGGGGAAAGTTCTAGCAGTAACAAACTGCCAACTGCAGGGCTCACAGCACGTGCAAGAAATGATGGATAATAATATACTCCACCACTAGGTGCCATTTATGAAACATCGGTGCTGCATTTGTACACTGAGAATGAATGTGCAGAAATGGAGAAAGCATCACTGTGGTGCAGCAGGTGAATCCACTGCCTATGATGCCTGCATCCCATAGTGCTGTGTGTTCCTGTTCCAGCTGCGGCACTTCCAATCGTCTCTTGCTGATGCACCCGGGAGAGCAAAGAAGCATGGTCCTAGTATTTGGCCCCTGCACCCACGTGGGAGACCCCGAAGAAACTCCTGTCTCCTGGTGTCACTGTCATCTGGGCGGTGAACCAGCAGATGGAAGAACTTGTCTCTGTGTCTTTCCCTCTCTCTGTGTAACACTGACTTTCAATAAATAATAAAACTTTTTCTTAAATATTCCATATGTAGTATCAACAAATCTTTTAAAATCTTGGAGAATATTTAGGAACATAACAATATTATTGTTTTTTAATTTTTAATTTTTTAAAATTTATTTTTTAAGGAATACAAATTTCACACATACAGCTTTAGGAATATAGTGATTCTTCCCAGCATTCCCACCATCCCATCCACTCTCTTACCCCTCCTCCTCCTCCTCTCACATTGCCATTCCCATTCTCCATTATGATTTATTTTCAATTAACTTTGTACACAGAAGACCAACTCTATACTATGTAAAGATTTAAACACACACACACACACACACAAATACAAGAACTGTTTGAGAACTGGTTTTACAGTTAACTCTCATAATAGAACTCATTGAGGATGGAGGTCCTGCATGGGGAGTTAGTGCACAGTGAGACCTGTTGTTAATTTAACAATAAACACTCTTACATATGATGTCAGTGACCACCTGAGACTCTTGACATGAGCTGCTTAGGCTATGGAAGCCTTTTGAGTCTGCAAACTGTCCGTATTTGGACAAGACCATAAGTAAAGTGGAAATTTTCTTCTCGCTTTAGAGAAAAGTACCTTCTTCTTTGAGGCCACTTCTTTCCCCTGGGTTCTCACAGAGATCCTTTAGGCAGAACATTTTTGCCACAGTGTCTTAGATTTCCATGCCTGAAATGCTATCACGGCTTTTCAGCCAGACTAGGTTGACTTAAGGGCTGATTCTGAGGTCAGAGTGTTACTTAAAGCGATTGTCATTCAATGAGTCTGCTGTGTGGACTTCTTCCCATGTTGGAACTTTCTGTCCTTTATAATTCTATTTATATTATTACCAGGCATTGATCCTATTTATATGATGACTTTCACAATTTATCCTATCTAAATCTTCATGTTAACACTTAATATGATCACTTTAACAATTATGATGATGTTTTTACCACTAAGCTATTGGGACTTGGAGTCCCACTCATGTTTTTAAACTGCACCCTCAGAAGTAAGTCTGTAGGAAAGTATGCAGAACTATACAGCTTTGCAGTTACCAAATTCCTCCTCCCATGCTTATTTCCATCCTTTTTTTTACTGGGATCAATTTTCAATTGACTTTATGCACGTATGATTGACTCTATGTTAAGTAAAAGTTCAAAAAATAGTAGGAAGAAAAATAACCAAAAACCAAAAAAAAAAAAAAAAACCTGTTCCTCGACAGTTAAGACAAGGGCAGTTCTAGTTATCCATTCTTAAAGTATCTATTTTACTTCTCTAGATTTCCTTTTAGGTTCTCTGTTAGTTCTCACCTATCAGGAAGAACATGTGGTATTTGTCCCTTTGGGACTGGCTTATTTCACCAAGTATGAGCTTTTCTTGATTCATCCATTGTGTTGCAAATAACTGGATTTCATTGTTTTTACCACTGTGTATTATTCCAGGTATAAATATCCCATAATTTCTTTATCCAGTTTTTGGTTGATGGGCATTTAGGTTGATTCCATTTCTTAGTTATTTGGAATTGGTTGCAATAAACACGGAGGTACAGATAACTTACTTTGGGTAGTGAATTCATTTCCCCTGGGTAAATTCCCAGGAGTGGGGTTCATGGATCTTATAGTAGGTCTATATTCAGAGTCTTGAGGTATCTCTATACTGTCTTCCATGGTGGCTTTACCAGTTTGCATTCCTACCAACAGTGGATTAGGGCACCTTTTTCCACACATCCTCATCAGCATTTGTTGTTTGTTGATTTCTGTATGAAGCTGTTCTGGCTGGGGTGAGGTGAAATAACATTGTAGTTTGGATTTGCATTTCCCTGACAGCTAGTTATCCTGAACATTTTTTCATGTGTCTGTTGGCCACTTGGACTTCCTCTTTTGAAAAATATGTAAGTCCTTGGCCCATCTCTTAACTGGGTTATTTGTTATGTTGTTGTGGAGTTTCTTAATCACTTTGTAGATTCTGGTTATTAATCTATATCAATTGCATAGCTTACAAATAATATTTCCCATTATGTAAGATGCCTCTTTACTTTCCTGAGGGTTTTTTTTTTTTTTTTTTGCTGTACAGAGACTTTTCAATTGGATGTAATCCTATTTATTAGTTCTGGTTTTGACTGCCTATGCCCCTGAGTTCTTTTCCAAGAACTCTTTGCCTATTCCAATGTCTTGCAGCATTTCCCAAATGTTCTCTAATAATTGGATATTGTAGGGTCATAGATTTACACCTTTATACTATGTTGAGTGGATTTTGTGTAAGGTGTAAGATAGGGGTCTGAAAATCTGATAAGAATAAAATTCAAAGTAAAATAGTGTAGGTATATCATCTTTGACACAACTGTGAGTATATCAGTCTTAACTGTGTTATCAAATTTCATGGAAATACAGGAAATAAAACATTAAAATTTGCACTGTTTAAGATGCGTTCATCCAACAAAGGAGAGCCTGTGTCTCATGTGTGTCACTGGCTCCCAATACCACTTTCCTGCTCCTGCAGCCCCAGGAATCAGAAGTTTATGGGAGGAAATTTGGGCCCTGTCACTCTCGTGGATGTGCCGGATTGTTGTCTGGAAACTGGGTGAGGCTGGGAAGCAGAGCTGGCCAGAGTGACACTTGGGAAAGTGCAGTGCATGGGAGTGTCTCTCTCTTTTTCTTTGCCTCATATGGGAGTAACTGAAAGTTAAAACTTGAGTTACTGAAGGGTCTCTCTAGAGGTCGTATTCCCTACATGCAGGCAGCAACCCTCATGGCCTTGTCCCCTCCCTAGAGCCCCTCTCAGTGGGATCACTGGGTGGTGAGATCCCTACATGCATGATGGGAGGCTCCGTGCATCAAGTATGGAGGGTAAGTTCCACCTAACATGCAGCCTTCAGCTGCTCAGTTGGAGCGACCACACACGCACACACCAAGCAGTGCTGGCTCTGCTCACGGCTCTGCAGGAAAAGCATCCTCAGCCTCAATACCCCAGACCCTGCTCCTCTGTGTCCACTGAGTAGGAAAGTGATTCACCTGCAGGAGGAAACCATCATGACCCATGTCCTGGTGAAATCCTGTAGAAAAAGTTAGTGAGCAGAGTCCACCCCAGACACTGTGCCAGCAATGATCCCCCAAGACACAGAAGTCTTCATCTTCAGGGGATGGCTCCACCCCCAAAGCTGAGGACTGGGGAGGAGAACCATGGCACGTGGGGAAGTGACAGTCGGGGACAGGGTCCAGCAGCAGAGGGAGAGGACCTGGTGGAGGAGTGGGCTCTGCTGTGCAGGAGGGTAAGGACAGGTGGAAGGGCCACACTGCTGGGACCCAGTGCCTGCAGGAGAACACTGAGTCAGGAGGTCTGATCAGGTGTCCTTGCCCCCGGCAACCCTCACACTGACCACCACTGATTAAAACCAGCACAGGTGCCTGGGAGCTGTGGAATGGTGTCGCCTCTGGGGAGTGCATCCAGTGACGACTCCCACCATGAGTAGATTCAACTTCAGGGCCTCATGGAGGAACCTGAGGCCCCCAGTGCCCCTAACAGAACCACACGGAATGCTGGGAGCAGCCTGTGGGGGTGGATGTGGTTTGTCCTCACCCCAAAGTAACAGCACTGGCAGGGAGTGCATGGTCTGGATGTTTACATAAAAAGCATTGAACAACCAGGATCTGACATCAGATGCAAAGTCCATTGTACAGCTACTAGAAGGAAACATAGGGCAGAATCTCCCTGATAGTAGTCTGGCCTTGATTTTTCTTTTAGATCCCCAAAGTTCATGCAATGTAAGAAAACATTTTCAGATGATGCTGCATAGACTACAGAGCTTCTGCACTGTAAGTGGACCGATGAGAAGTGAGCAGCCTACACATAAGGGAAGTAACTATTTACATACCATATGTATGATGAATAGCCTGTATCCCAAAGAAATAAAAAGGAAATCTCTGTAAGCACTGGATAAATAAAATGAGCTGTAAAAATAAAATGAACCGTCTGTATCAGCTGTTATAAATATAAATAAAAATTGTCTGTGTGTTTAGAACTGGTCCCAAGTCTTCTGCAGTCTCAAATAACTATGATAGACAATTAGATTCTTCATCCTGAATGACAGGTTCTGTGTCATCAGGCCTACAATTGGTGTAGAAGCAAACCTTTCTGATCTGCTTGTGGCTGAGGTGTGTGTTTTAGGTGAGCTCCTAAGATGACCACGGGAGAACTGGTGGGAGCTCTGCGAGTGAGGCCTAGTGGGATTTGTTCATTTCTGGGGAATCTGCCATGGAGGAGATCACAGTAGATCTCCTGGGTCCCCAGCTTCAGCACAGAGCACAGTGCTGCTAGAGTCAGCCCTGGTCTCATCTGACGTCCTGTGTGGGGATGGGGTCCCTCCCATCCCTGTTCACAATATTAGGATGCCTGATGACTGCATGATGTTCACAATATTAGGAAGCCTGATGGCACAACATTCTCACTGTCTGATCCTGGATTTGCACCCTTATAGCTGTGAGCTCAATAAACCTTTTTGCTCCATACACCTCCTTTCCGGGGTACTCCATTATGGAATCAACAGGTGGAATAAAACAATCGAAGAGCCACACACTAGCCAATGCTCTGTTCCTACCTGAAACAGAGACTCAGCTGTGTTTACAGAATTAGACAGAGCCACTCAGAAATCGTCATCTCTATATCAGCTGAGGGAATTGCTTAGGTTCTGTAAGAATCCTACATGAGAGAACAATTGCAATTTTGCAGGAAACATTTTGCAAACACATGGGGTTGATGCTGTTATTCTGGTGAATGACAGAAGAAAATTTGTTTACTCCTGGTGATTATGAAGTTGAGAGAAAGCAAGGACTGGTTTTTCTCTTTTGTATTCTTTTAAAGACTTGGTTATTTATTTGAAAGGCAGAAATACAGAGTGGCAGATGCAGAGAGAGAGAAAGTGGTCTTCCATCTGCTGCTTCTATACACAGCTGGGCACCAGGGCAGGGATGGGCCAATCTGAATCCCGGAGCCAGGAGGTTCTTCAGGTTCTCCCATGAGGGAGCAGGGGCACAGGAACTTGGGCCACCTTCTGCTGTTTCCAAGGCCAGAGCAAAGCCCAGGATTGGGTGTCTCATCCAGGATTTGAAACAGCACATATATTGGAAGATGGAAATGAGGACTATTTTGTGTTGGAGGAAGGAGTCGGAGTCTCTGGACACACAGTCTCTGGGGCAGGCGCCTCAGGCAGCAGGGATGCAGCTCCAGGGTTGGAATATCCTGCTGGACTCGCAAGGACACAGTCCAGAACCACCTGGACTCCAGTGCAGACTTCACTGGGCTGTCCCACCTGCTGGTCTCCCTGAGATGGAGACAAGGCCAGCAGAGTGTGGGGAACAAGACCTCTCCACACCCAGTGTTTTCCATGAGTCTGACCCCTTGCACTACCAACGGCCACCTCTGCTTGCAAATGAGAGCAGGTCCGGGGATCCCAGGAGACGTGAGTGAGGAAGAGCAAGCAGGAGTTCTAGGAGCCACAGCCTGAGCCACCCCTGAGCTGCAGGTTAATCCTTGACCTGGGGTTTGGACCATGTGGACCTCAACCTGTGAGTTCAGGGTGAGGAAGTGAAGGGAGACGAGGGCACAGCTGCAGAGAATGGACATGGGAGCCCCAGGGACCAGGACCACGGGGTCAGCTCTGTCCCTCGGGGGCCCAGCTGTGCAGGAGGGGAGGTCATGGATGCGAAACACTGCAGCATCCATAGCCCCTGACCGGCTCTACACTGCCCCTGGGCTCTCAGCGGGGTCCCAGATGACGTCATCAGAGAATACCACGGGGCACACTCCAGAGACTCAGACCCCGAAAAGCCTCCCCGTGTGCCCAGAGCTCACTCAGGTCTCAGATGCTGGGGACCCCAGAGATGTCAATCATTCCTTCAAAACGACTCCATTTTCTTCATGTGACGTCTTACCATGATACCAAAACTTCTGCACGCTGATCGGTGTTAGGGACAGAATCATCCATCAAGAACTGGAACGTAGGAAACGGTTACAGCAAACCCAAATTTCCTGAAGGAATCAGCGATTCACCTCCCACTGCATCTGGGCGCGGGTTGAGTCTGCTCAGTGTGTGTTGTGTGCCCCCTGGTGGAGATGCGCGCCCCTGCAGGGAGGTTTGTGTCTGGGCTCAGCCTGAGGGTCCCTCACTGTGTCTCTGGCACAGAAATACATGGCCGTGTCCGCGGCTGTCAGACTGTTCATTTTCAGATCCACCGTGTTCTGGGCGTTGTGGCTGGAGATGGTGAATCTGTTATTCACCGAGCTCACGTAGCCTGTGCTACCATAATCAGGATAAATGCATCCGATCCACTTCGGGCCCTTCCCTGAGCATGGTAGACCCAGCTCATGCTGTAGCTACTGAAGGTGAATCCAGAGGCATTCCAGATGAGTTTCAGGGATTCCCCAGGCTGGACTAGGCCTCCCCCGGACTCCTCTAGCTGCTGACACTGGACACATGCAAACACAGACGTCCTGGTCAGGACACTGTCACTCACACTCTCTGTGTCTCTCACTCACATCCTCTCCCAGACTCAGTGCCCCGTGTTCCCCATCATTACCTTTGAGCACAGCGACCAGGAGAAGGCAGCGCAGCCCAGTCTCCATGGTGAGCGTCTGTGTTGAGTGCGATCACTGAGTGGACACCTGGGAGTGCTGGGGCTGGAGCTCCTGTGCCAGAGCTGCAGGGTGAGGGCTGGGCTGGTTTCATGGGCAGAGTGGGCCCTATTTGCATGTGCTGCCCCTATATAGCAGGCATGGGGTCAGATGCCTCAGACAGGACAGTGCCCAGGGAAGATGTGGTGTCCTGTGGTGTAGGTTGATGGCTATGATAGGATTCAGATCATAGAAATCTTTACATTATTATTGTTGTTTAAACAATTGAAGGCAATGACCTTGTTTCATTTTAATATGTGTGTATCCTTAATAATCCAGTGTTAGCATGTCCTTCACTTTTAAATAACCATTGGTTCATTTTTAACTCTTTGAATAACATTGGAATAGTGACAGTGAGAGAAGGGGTGAGAGAAAGAGAAATGTAGAGATGGACAGAAAAGGTGACAAAGGGAGATTTCCACCTTTGATTGACAGCCCCAGACATCCTAAGTGCCTACAACACCGAGGACTTAGCCTTTCTAAAACCTGGAGCCCAAAACTGCAAATTTGTTTCCCACGTCAGTGGTAGGGGCTCATTCACTTGTAGTGTCATCTACAGTTTTCCAAAATGCATTATCAGAAAAAGTGTGGGAAGTCGTGTGGCTGAATGATTCATTCTGATGGGAACACGGGTGTCCCTAGTGGGCACTTTGCCAATTTTGTCCTAATGCCTGCCTCCCACTTTTAAATAGATAAAAGACTGCAAGTGGATTCTTTTAAGGTTAACTATGTTTTGTTTCCTTATTCATCCATTGCCTTATTTAACACTCGTCGTGAACACAGAACACTGTGCATGTTAGTGGGGTTTGTGTGCTATTGGAATCTGTGTGTTGTAGAAATGGGCACGGATCAACTCATTGTCATTCACATTTCCACCTCCTTCCCTACACTCTGAGTTGGAGGGGCCTGGAGGCCTCAGTTCTCATTATTCATGGAATCTGCCGTGGGTTGTGTTGAACTGAGTCACCCCACTGTGGTGTGGGCAGAATTATTCCTTCCTGTGAGTGCTTTGTGCCCTGGTATCAGCTGCCCTGTGTTCCCCCTCTTCCCTGTGTCTAGTAACCATGACTCCGAGTTCAGCTCAAGCACTGGATAGAAGTCACTGTGTCACAATTCAACCGCAGTCCTGGGTTCAGGTAATGCAGCTTTGTTCACAATAGTTCAGTCTACAATAAAGTGAAATGTGCCTAAAACAGTAAATGCAGTCTGTTACATTTGACATGGAATATTATTCAGTGTTAAGAAGGAGGTTGTTCTGTCGTTAGGAAATCATGGGTCAGCCTGGAGCATAATATGCTAACAGAAATAATCCCTGTACATGTGGACACATAGTATGTGACATTAGTTATACATGCGGTCCACAAACTTTAACTCACAGAGGCAGAAAGTGCAATGGTGATCACTGTGTACCATGACCCAAGTGTTTGTCCCCTTCCAGCTCTGTGGGAAACTGGGGGAAGTTCCAGGCTCCTGGCTTCAGGCTCAGGCATCCCAGCCATTGCAGCCATTAAGGAAGAAAAGCAGTGAATGGAAACTTCACTCGCCATCTGTTGATAGCTTTATCTCTTGTTATAACACTGCCTTTCAAATAAAATAAATACTTAAAATAAATGAAACATTAATTATACATATGGTTAGGAGCTTATTTCCTAATGTTGAATGAACTCAAGCCACTGATCCCAAGGGAAGCAATCAATTCCTTAAATGCAGTGATGATAAGGTGGTGACAGGAGCAGCACTGGAGTGAGCCTGAGGGATTCCTGCCTCCCGTGTCAGGATGCTGAGTGCTGTGTCCTAGTTTGATTCCAGTGTCAGATTCCTGCCTAAGCCCTTCTGGGAGGCAGTAGGTGAAGTTCCAAGTACTGCCATGTGGACACCTGGACAGAATTCCAAGCACATGGCTGTCACCTAACCAAGCTGAAGCTTTTGTAGCCATCTGGTAAGTGACCAGGAATTAGAAGATCACTGTCAGTCTCAGTCTCTTTGCCTTTTTGAAAAAATATGTAAATACAAATATCAAAATAAGTGAAATAGTATCTTTAACTTTTTAAAAAAGATATAAAGGCAACATATAAAATGATATATTGGGCCCATCATGCATGTCCGTAATAGATGCACAATGAGACATCCCATCCTTCCTGTTAGAATGAGTATTATCCTACAATCCAGAGCTGACAATCCATGTGGAGGAAGCTAGAGACGATAACTCTGGTACAAGATCGAAGTCAGGTACACAAGTAAATCTATTATGGAAAATCATCAAAAACTGAGAAATAGAATTTTCACAAGATCTTCAAACACCATTTCTGGGTAGAAGGAATATGAAATCCCAGGGAGGTGTCCAGGGGAACCGCAATCAATGTGGCAAACACCTCTGCTCTTCCATGTTCAACTAATGCAGCATCATTCACAAGAGTTCACACATACAATCCAGTGAAATATTCATGAAGAAAGAATCAACAATGGAACAAATGGACAAAATTATATTTAACAGGAAGTTTATATGGCAGTACAGATGAGGAAATTCTGTATTTTGGACAACTCGGATGATCCTGGAGAATAATGTCCAAGGATAATGTGTCAGGGTAAGTACACTGTGCTAACCATGCAGGACAAGAAGACAAATAATACGTGATGCTGGATACATGGGATAAAAGGATGAAGTCACAGAGGCAGGAAGTACGATGGTGAAGACCAACGTCTGAGCAAGGGAGGAGCAGAGGAGACGCTGGAGCAAGGTCAGAGTTCCAGTCCAACAGGATCCACACACTGAGGATCTACTGTACAGCATGGTCACAGCAGTGAAGGGAATATTGTGTCTACAGAATTCCAAAACAGGAGACAACTGACATTCTACCATGGAAACGTGGTTTTCTGATGAGCATGTCAATAAGTTTGACTTCATAAAAACTCAATTTGATATATTTATTTATCAACACATATCATTGTACCTCATATGTCTGTGTTTTGGTATTATATATCAAACACTTATGTAAAGGAAATGATTAAATGATGAAAAATGGAGATTCAACACTCTGAATACTGGTGTAGTGCTTTCCAGTATTTTCCAATATTTTATGGAGATGATAAATAAATTCCAGTGGACTGAAGCTTGGCAGCTGCAACCCAGGAGCTTGAAACTACATCAGTGTTCCCACCTTGGTGATGGGGCCTCATAACACATCCATCATCTACTGACTTCCAGGGTGCACTGTCAGTTACTAGTCTGGGAAAGTGTGCAAAAGGGTTGTGTCCATCACTCTGATATGCAGCCTTGGTGTCTCCCTCTCTAATACTGATGGAAGTCTCCAAATGGATTGATGACCCCAGTCAGCATAGACATGGAGTGAAGAGCAGGGACTCTGGACACATGGTCTCCGAGACTTGCTCTTCCTGCAGCTGTGATTCAGCCTCAGGACACTGGGCATCATGCTGGAGCCACAGACACAGCTCCCCGTGATGTGGACTCCAGCCCCAGAGTGCACAGCCACTGTGTGTCCCACTTTCTGCTCTCCCTGAACCACAGCAGGTGCAGGGGGTCCCACAACACTGGAGCAGAACCAGATCAACTAGAAGTGCACACCCAACACTTTCCATTCAGTTATGACCTTGACTGCTGATGTCCAGTGCATTTCCCTCCTGAGTTCATGGAGGGAGCCCCCCAGGAGGGTCCCAGGACCTAGAGGATGAGGAAGTCCCTGTAGGCTTCCCAGGTGCTTGCTGAAGCCCAGCCTGAGACACAGCTGAGCTGCAAGTACATCCCTGAGTGCTGTGACGTTCACATAGGGACCACAGACTGTTTCAGGATTAAAGGTGGCCACATTCTGTGGAAAGTACGTGTGGATCACCCACAGTTTAAAATAAAATGTCAGTTCAGTTCCGCACACAGGCTACTTTGACAGGAAGAGAGGGAAATAGTTGAGGTTTAACAGACCAGAGACCCTGGCTCAGCTGTCTCCAGGATATAAAGGGAAAAGTAAAATTTTCCTAGAGTCGGCAGTGCCCTGAGGACACCAGCACGAGTTAGACTGGAAAAGACTCACGAGGTCCTCACAGATCCCCATGATATCTGATCGCGGTGAGGACAGTTGTCAGTCACGAACCCGAAATAGTCATGTAGGACTTCTTCCTTCTATTCAAAGTTTCTATCCGTCAGTGAAGTAAGTGGCAGGGACAGAATCGTAAGAGTAGAACCATTTCTTCAAATGCGTTAGAGCAGAGGAAACCCCAATTCCCTAACAGGAAACCAGGGCTTATTGTCCCTCTGCACCTACCCATGACCAGAATATATATTCAGTGCATCTTGTGTGCCTCCTGGTGGAGCCGCGCGCCCCTGCAGAGGTTTGTGTCTGGACTCAGCCTGAGGGTCCCTCACTGTGTCTCTGGCACAGAAATAGGTGGCCATGTCCGCTGCTGTCAGACTGTTCATTTCAAGATCCACCATGTTCTGGGCGTTGTTGCTGGAGATGGTGAATTGGCCATTCACCCAGCTCGCGTAGTTTGTGCTACCGTAACTATCAATACATGTGATCCATTCCAGCCCCTTCCCTGGAGCCTGGTGGACCCAGCTCATTGCATTGCTACTGAAGTTGAATCCAGAGGCTTTGCAGGAGAGTTTCAGGGATCCCCCAGCCTGGACCAGGCCTCCCCCGGACTCCTTCAGCTGCTTCTGGCACTGGACACCTGCAAACACAGACGTCCTGGTCAGCACACTGTCATTCACACTCTCTGTGTCTCTCACTCACGTCCTCTCCCAGACTCAGTGCCCCGCGTTCCCCATCATTACCTTTGAGCACAGCGACCAGGAGAAGCCAGCGCAGCCCAGTCTCCATGGTGAGCGTCTGTGTTGAGTGCGCTCACTGAGTGGACACCTGGGAGTCCTGGGGCTGGAGCTCCTGTGCCAGAGCTGCAGGGTGAGGGCTTGGCTGGTTTTCATGGGCAGAGGGAGGCCCTATTTGCATGTGCTGCCCCTGTATAGCAGGCATGGGGTTGTGCACTTCAGATAGGACAGGTTCCTGGCAGAGCACAGTGTCCTCTGGTGTTTAGTAGCACAGGTAATGACACAGAACATATGATTCTTTCCATGATTCTGTACAGTTATGATTTCAGGACATCTTTTTTTGATATAGGTCTTTGTGCCTAGTGACATCAGCCAGGGCAAGAACAACGGGTGCCTCTTGTGTCTCATGTGTGGAACCTCACATGCAGGATATGAAGTTGGTATTGTGTGTTCCCTGATGTGGGCACTAGGTCTGGGTGGCAGCGAGGGAATATCATGAAGAAGGAAGTTCTAACAAAAACAAACTGCCAAGCTCAGGGCTGAGAGCCCATGAACGAAATGATGGAGAATAATATACTCCACCACTAGGTGCCATTTAGGAAACATCGGTGCTGCATTTGTACACTGAGAATGAATGCGCAGAAATGGAGAAAGCATCACTGTGGTGCAGCAGGTGAATCCACTGCCTATGATGCCTGCATCCCATAGTGCTGTGTGTTCCTGTTCCAGCTGCGGCACTTCCAATCGTCTCTTGCTGATGCACCCGGGAGAGCAAAGAAGCATGGTCCTAGTATTTGGCCCCTGCACCCACGTGGGAGACCCCGAAGAAACTCCTGTCTCCTGGTGTCACTGTCATCTGGGCGATGAACCAGAAGATGGAAGAACTTGTCTCTGTGTCTTTCCCTCTCTCTGTGTAACACTGACTTTCAGTAAATAAATAAATCTTTTCTAAAAAATTGCACGAGCAGTTTCAACATCTTTTAAAACCTTGGAGGAAATATAGGAACAGCATGCATGATTTCCATGTAACAATATTATTTAAAATATTTAAATCTTTTTTATTTTTTAATTTTTTTAACTTTTATTTATTAAATATAAATTTCCAAAGTACTGCTTTTGGATCACAGTGGCTTTTCCCCCTCATAACTTCCCTCCCTCCCGCAACCCTCCCATCTCCTGCTCCCTCTCCCATCCCCTTTTTTTCTGTTTCTTTATTTTTTTTAACTGTTATTTAATGCATATAAATTTCCAAAGTACGACTTATGGATTACAATGGCTTCCCTCCCATACCGTCCCTCCCACCCGCAACCCTCCCCTTTCCCACTCCCTCTCCCCTTCCATTCACATCAAGATTCATTTTTGATTATCTTAATATACAGAAGATCAGCTTAGTATACATTATGTAAGGATTTCAACAGTTTGCTCCCACACTGAAATATAAAGTGAAAAATAATAGATGATTTTTTTAAATGATGATGAAATCAGATCAGACCTATTGTCATGTTTAATCCCAGTGAGAGACAAGTTGGGAATTGATAATTTCTTTCTGTTTTTTTTTTTACAGAAGATCAGTTTAGTATGCATTAAGTAAAGATTTCAACAGTTTGCACCCCCATAGAAACACAAAGTGAAAAATACTGTTTGAGTACTCGTTATAGCATTAAATCTCAATGAACAGCACATTAAGGACAGAGATCCTACATGAGGAGTAAGTGCACAGTGACTCCTGTTGTTGACTTTACAAATTGACACTCCTGTCTATGGCATCAGTAATCTCCCTATGCTCCAGTCATGAGTTTCCAAGGCTATGGAAGCCCTCTGAGTTCTCTGACTCTTATCTTGTTTAGACAAGGTCATATTCAAAGTGGAGGTTCTCTCCTCCCTTCAGAGAAAGGTACCTCCTTCTTTGAAGACCTGTTCTTTCCACTGGGATCTCACTCACAGAGATTTTTTTGCCAGAGTGTCTTGGCTTTCCATGCCTGAAATACTCTCATGGGCTTTTCAGCCTGATCCGAATGCCTTTAGGGCTGATTCTGAGGCCAGAGTGCTGTTTAGGACATCTGCCATTCTATGAGCCTGCTGAGTATCTCACTTCCCATGCTGGATCACTCTCCCCTTTATTTATTCTATCGGTTAGTGTTAGCAGGTACTAGACTTGTTTATGTGCTCCCTATGACTCTTAGTCCTTTCATTATGATCAATTGTGAACTGAAATTGATCTCTTGGACTAGGGAAATGGCATTGGTACATGCCACCTTGATGGGATTGAATTGGAATCCCCTGGTATGTTTCTAACTCTACCATTTGGGGCAGGTCAGCTTGAGCATGTCCCAAATTATACATCTCTTCCCTCTCTTATTCCCACTCTTATGTTTAACAGGGATCACATTTCAGTTAAATTTCAACACTTAAGAATAACTGTGTATTAATTACAGAATTAAACCAGTCATATTAAGTAGAACAGACAAAAAAATACTAAGAGGGATAATGTATTAAGTTGTTCATTAACAGTCAGGGCTATGCTGATCAAGTCACCATTTCTCATAGTGTCCATTTCACTTCAGGAGGTTTCCTTTTTGGTGTTCAGTCAGTTGTCACTGATCAGGGAGAACATATGGTATTTGTCCCTTTGGGACTGGCTTACTTCACTCAGCATGATGTGTTCCAGATTCCTCCATTTTGTTGCAAATGACTGGATTTCATTGTTTCTTACT
Source organism: Oryctolagus cuniculus (assembly GCF_051225735.1). Lineage (NCBI taxonomy): Eukaryota > Metazoa > Chordata > Mammalia > Lagomorpha > Leporidae > Oryctolagus > Oryctolagus cuniculus. The sequence goes on from NC_142886.1 coordinate 52,991,240, forward strand.
GCAGTATAGTATTCTAAAGAGTACATATCCCATAATTTCTTTATCCAGTCTACCGTTGATGGGCATTTAGGTTGGTTCCAGGTCTTGGCTATTGTGAATTGTGCTGCGATAAACATTAGGGTGCAGACCTCTTTTTTGTTTGCCAATTTAAACTCCTTTGGGTAAATTCCAAGGAGTGGGATGGCTGGGTCGAACGGTTCCCTCTCCCATCCCTTTCACATCAAGATTCATTTTCAATTTTCTTTATATACTGAAGATCAGTTTAGTATATATTAAGCAAAGATTTCAACAGTTTACACTCACACAGAAACACAAAGTGTAAAGTACTGTTTCAGTACTCGTTATAGCATTAATTCACATTGTACAACACATTAAGGACAGAGATACTACATGGGGAGTTAAATGCACAGTGACTCCTGTTATTGACTTAACAACTGACACTCTTGTTTATGGCGTTAGTAATCACCCTAGGCTCTTCTCACGAGTTGCCAAGGCTATAGAAGCCTTTTGAGTTGGCCAACTCTGATCTTATTTAGACAAGGTCATAGTCAAAGTGCAAGTTCTCTCCTCCCTTCAGAGAAAGGTACGTCTTTCTTTGATGGCCTATTTTTTTTTCCGCTGGGATCTCACTCACAGAGATCTTTCATTTAGGTCAGGTTTTTTTTGCTAGAGTGTCTTGGCTTTCCATGCCTGAAACACTCTCATGGGCTTTTTACCCATATCCGAATGCCTAAAGGGCTGATTCTGAGGCCAGAGTGCTGTTCAGGACATCTGACATTCTATGAGTCTGCTGTGTATCCCACTTCCCATGCTGGATAATTCTCTCCTTTATAATTCTATCAGTTAGTAGTAGCAGACACTAGTCTTGTATATGTGATCCCTTTAAATCCCAATCCTATCATTATGATAAATTATGAACTAAAACTGATCACTTTGACTAGTGAGATGGCATTGGTACATCCCACCTTGATCAGATTGAATTGGAATCCCCTGGCACGTTTCTAAATCTACCGTTTGATGCAAGTCTGATTGAGCATGAGCCAAACTGTACATCTCCTCCCTCTCTTATTCCCACTCTCATATTTAACAGGGATCACTTTTCAATCAAATTTAAACACCTAAGAATAATTGTGTGTTAATTAAATATGTCAACCAATAGTATTAGTAGAACAAAAAAAATACTAAAAGGGATAAAATATTAAGTTGTTCCTCGACAGTCAGGACAAGGGCTGATCAAGTCGCTGTTTCTCATAGTGTCCATTTCACTTCAACAGGTTCCCTTTTTGGTGCTTGGTTAGTCATCACCGATCAGTGAGAACATATGATATTTGTCCCTTTGGGACTGGCTTACTTCACTCAGCACGATCTTTTCCAGATCCCTCCATTTTGTTGCAAATGACCAGATTTCATTGTTTTTTACTGCTGTATAGTATTCCAAAGAGTATATGTCCCATAATTTCTTTATCCAGTCTACTGTTGATGGGCATTTAGGTTGGTTCCAGGTCTTAGCTATTGTGAATTGAGCTGCAATAAACATTGAGGTGCAGACAGCTCTTTTATTTGCCAATTTAATTTCCTCTGGGTGAATTCCAAGGAGTGGGATGGCTGGGTTGTATGGTAGGGTTATATTCAGGTTCTGAGGAATCTCCAAACTGACTTCCATAGTGACTTTACTAGTTTGCATTCCCACCAACAGTGGGTTAGTGTCCATTTTTCCCCACAACCTCGCCAGCATCTGTTGTTGGTAGATTTCTGTATGTGAGGATTCTATCCGGAGTGAGTTGAAACCTCACTGTGGTTTTGATTTGCATTTCCCTGATGGCTAGTGATCCTGAACATTTTTTCATGTGTCTGTTGGCCATTTGGATTTCCTCTTTTGAAAAATGTCTGTTGAGGTCCTTGGCCCATCTCTTAAGTGGGTTGTTTGTTTTGTTGTTGTGGAGTTTCTTGATCTCTTTTTAGATTCTGGTTATTAATCCTTTATCTGTTGCATGGTTTGCAAATATTTTTCCCATTCTGTTGGTTGCCTCTTCACTTTCCTGGTTTTTTTTTGTTTTTGTTTTTGCAGTACAGAAACTTCTCAACTTGATGTAATCCCAGTTGTTAATTTTGGCTCTGACAGCCTATGCCTCTCAGGTCTTTTCCAAGAAGACTGTGCCCGTGCGTATATCTTGCAGGGTTTCTCCAATGTTCTCTAATAATTTGATGGTGTCAGGTCGTAGATTTAGATATTTAATCCAGTTTGAGTGGATTTTTTGTAAGGTGTAAGGTAGGGGTCCTGCTTCATACTTCTGCACATGGAAATCCAGTTTTCCCAGCACCATTTATTGAATAGATGTCCTTGCTCTGGGAATTGGTTTTAGATCCTTGGTCAAATATAAGTTGGCTGTAGATGTTTGGGTTGATTTCTGGTGTTTCTATTTTGTTCCATTGGTCTATCTATCTGTTTCTGTACCGGTGCCATGCTGTTTTGATTATAACTGCCCTGTAGTATGTCTTGAAATCTGGTATTGTGATGCCTCCAGCTTTGTTTTTGTTGTACAGTATTACTTTAGCTATTCGAGGTCTCCTGTGCCTCCATATGAATTTCTGCATCATTTTTTTGCAGATTTGCAAAGAATGTCTTGGTATTTTGATTGGTATTGCATTGAATCTATAAATTGCTTTTGGGAGAATGGATATTTTGATGATATTTATTCTTCCAATCCATGAGCATGGAAGATTTTTCCTTCTATTGGTATCCTCTTCTATTTCTTTCTTTAAGATTTCATAATTCTCATTGTAGAGGTCTTTAACATCCTTGGTTAAGTTTATTCCAAGGTGTTTGATTGGTTTGTAGCTATTGTGAATGGGATTGATCTTAGAAGTTCTTTCTCAGCCGTGGCATTGCCTGTGTATACAAAGGCTTTTTTTTGATAGGCAGAGTCAACCCTGAGAGAGAGAGACAGAGAGAAAGGTCTTCCTTTTTCCATTGGTTCACCCTCCAATGGCTGCTGCAGACAGCGCGCTGCAGCCAGTGCACCGCGCTAATCCGATGGCAGGAGCCAGGTGCTTATCCTGGTCTTCCATGGGGTGCAGGGCCCAAGCACTTGGGCCATCCTCCACTGCACTCCCTGGCCACAGCAGAGAGCTGGCCTGGAAGAGGAGCAACCGGGACAGAATCTGGTGCCCCGACCGGGACTAGAACCCGGTGTGCCAGTGCTGCAAGGCGGAGGATTAGCCTAGTTAGCCGCAGTGCCGGCCAAGTCTGTTGGTTTTTGTGCATTGATTTTATAACCTACTACTTTGCCAAACTCTTCTATGAGTTCCAATAGTCTCTTAGTAGAGTTCTTTGGATCCCCTAAATAAAGAATCATACCATCTGCAAAGACGGATAGTTTGAGTTCTTCCTTCCCCACTTGTATCATTTTAATTTCTTTTTCTTGCCCAGTGGCTCTGGCTAAAACTTCCAGAACTATATTGAATAGCAGTAGTGAGAGTGGGCATCCCTGTCTGGTACCGGATCTCAGTGGAACTGCTTCCAACATTCCTCCATTCAATAGGATACTGGCTGTGGGTTTTTTATAAGTTGTTTTGATTGTATTGAGGAATGTTCCTTCTATACCCAATTTGCTTAGAGTTTTCATCATGAAAGGGTGTTGTATTTTATTGAATGCTTTCTCTGCATCTATTGAGATAATCATATGATTTTTCTTCTGCAGTTTGTTAATGTGGTGTATCACATTGATTGTTTTGCAAACATTGAACCATCTCTGCATACCAGGGATAAATCCCACGTGGTCTGTGTGGATGATCTTTCTGATGTGTTGTTGCATTCTATTGGCCAGAATTTTATTGAGGATTTTTGCGTCTATGTTCATCAGGTATATTGGTCTTTAATTTTCTTTCAATGCTGCATCATTTTCAGGCTTAGGGATTAAGGTGATTCTGGCTTCATAGAAAGAATTTGCGAGGATTCCCTCTTTTTCAATTGTTCTGAATAGTTTAAGAAGAATTGGAGTTAGTTCTTCTTTAAATGTGTGGTAGAATTCAGCAGTGAATCCATCCGGTCCTGGGCTTTTCTTTGTTGGGAGGGACTTTATTACTGATTCAATTTCTGTCTCAGTTATGGGTCTGTTTGGGTTTTCTATGTCTTCATGGTTCGATTTAGATAGGTGGCATGTGTCCAGGAATCTATCCATTTCTGATAGATTTCCCTGTTTGCTGGCACACAGCTCCTTATAGTAATTTCTGATGACTATTTTTATTTCTGTGGTGTGTGTTGTTACATTCCCTTTTTCATCTCTGATTTTATTGATTTGGGTCTTTTCTTTTTTTGGTTAGATGGGCCAATGGTTTGTCAATTGTGTTAATTTTTTCAAAAAATCAGCTCTTTGGCTGATCTTTTGTAATTATTTGAATTCAATCCTGTTGACTTTTTCTCTGATTTTAATAATTTCTCTTCTTCTACCTGTTTTGGGTCTGGTTTGCTGCAGTTTTTCTAGATCCTTCAGATGCATTGAAAGCTCATTTATTTGGTGCCTTTCCAATTTCTTGATGGAGGCACCTATTGCTGTAAACTTTCCTCTTAACATTGCTTTTGCTGTACACCATGAGTTTTGATATGTTGTGTTGTTATCCTCATTTACTTCCAGAAAGTTTTTGATTTCTCTTTTGATTTCTTCTATGACCCAGTGTTCATTCAGGAGCATGTTGTTCAGTCTCCATGTGTTTGCATATGTTCTAGGAATTCCTGAGTTGCTAATTTCCAGCTTTATTCCAATTCTTTTGAATTTGCTGAGACTTGCTTTATGGTCTAGTGTGTGGTCAATCCTAGAATAGGTTCCATGTACTGCTGAGAAGAATGTATATTCTTTAAGTGTAGGATGAAAAGTTCTGTAGATATCTGTTAGATCCATTTGGGCTATAGTGTCGATTAAATCTGCTGTTTCCTTGTTGAGCTTCAGTCTGGTTGATATATTTCTGAAAGTGGAGTATTGAAGTCCCCCAGTACTATTGTATTGGAGTCTAAGTCTCCCTTTAAGTCCCTTAACGAATCTTTTAAATAAACTAATGTCCTCTAATTAGGTGCATATACATTTATAATAGTTACATCTTCCTGTTGAATTGATCCCTTAATCATTATGTAGTGCCCTTCTTTGTCTCTCTTAATAGTTTTTGTGTTGAGGTTTATTTTGTCTGATATTAATATGGCTATGCCAGCTCTTTTTTGGTTTCTGTTGGCATGGAATATCTTTTCCAACCTTCCACGTTCAGTCTGCATGCACCTTTGTTGGAAAGATGTGTTTCTTGTAAGCAGCAAATAGGTGGGTTTTGTTCCTTAATCCATTCAGCCAGTCTGTCTTTTAACTGGAGATCTGGGGCCATTAACATTCAATGTGATTATTGATAAATAGTAACTTTGTCCTGCCATTTTCCCAACGATATTTCTAATATAGGCTTTGAACTTCCTGTGATCTTTTACTGGGAGTTTTTCTTCCTTTACCTTCTTTCGTATTGATGGTTGTGTTTCTGTGTTTCTGTGTGTAACACATCTTCAAGGGTCTTTTGCAGGGCTGGACTAGTGGTGAGAAATTATTTCAATTCTGTTTGCTATGAAAAGTCTTTATTTCTTCTTCATTCACAAATGAGAGCTTAGCAGGATATAATATTCTGGGCTGGCAATTTTTTTCTCTTAGTACCTGGGCTATGTCTCGCCATTCCCTCCTAGCCTGTAGGGTTTCTGATGAGAAGTCTGCTGTGAGTCTAACTGGAGATCCTCTGACAGTAATCTGACGTTTCTCTCTTCCACATGTTAGAATCTGTTCTTCATAATTCACTGTGGTGAGTTTGATTACAACGCGTTGTGGTGAGGATCTCTTTTGGTCACGTTTATTGGGGGTTCTATGTGCTTGGATGTCTCTGTCCTTCCCCAAACCTGGGAAGTTTTCTGCTAGTATCTCACTAAAAAGGCCTTTCAATCCTTTCTTTCTCTCTCCATGCCTTCAGGAACTCCCAGAACCCGAATGTTGTTTTTTTAATAGTATCCTGTAGATTCCCAACAATATTTTTTAATTTCTAATTTCCCCTTCTTGCCTTTGGTTTGACTGTATACTTTCCTGTGCTCTGTCTTCTAAGTCTGATATTGTCTCTTCTATATCACTGATTCAGTCTTTAAGGCTCTCAAGTGCGTTTGTCATTAGTTCCATTGAATTCTTCATTTCATTTTGATTTCTCTTCAGTATCACAATTTCAGGTTCTACTAGATTCCTCATTTCATTATGATTCCTCCTTAAGATTTCATTTTCATGAGAGAGATTTTCTATCCAGTAAGGATTTCTGTAGTTCATGAATTTGTTTTTGATAACTTCTAAATATTCTTATCATGAATTTTTGAAATCTGTATCTTGCATTTCTTCTATCTCATCATCTTCATAATCTTTAATTGGAGTGTCATGTTCATTTGGGGGCATCATAATGTCTTCCTTGTTCTTGTTTCCTTGGTTTCTGCATTTGTTGTTTGGTATTGGGAAATATTCTTTGGTTTCTTCTACTTCTTTTTTTTCCTTGCTGTGTTGGCTTTTCTCATTATACTATGACCCTAGATTAAGTGGACTGTCTGCTTTTGGTAAATCTCTAGAGGCTTGTGGTGGGTGTGTCCAGAGGGCTCTGTGCAGTTCTTTATGGTAAGGGTGTGCCAACGATGACACACCCAGGTTTGGCATGGTAAAGCTTCTCTCTCTTTTATTCAGAAGGGAAGTAATTCTGCACAGATGAGCTATTCTCCTTGAAGGCAACCAGTGCCTGAGCACTAGCCCCAGTGGGTATAATATTTGTCCACTCTGTCCCAAGGACCACACAAAGGATCTGTGCAGCCCTCTGTGTAAGCTCAGATTCCCCTGCAATGTCTCCCACCGTTTGGCCAAGGTTACTGAGTTTGTGGTGTCTCCCGAGAGTACTCACGTCTCAGGTACTCTGTGAGTTCCCTCACACACCCTCAGTATTTTCTTTTTTCACAGTCCCAGTTCATAAGCTGCACACATTCACTAGGTCTTAACCTCCTGGTATTTCTCCCCACCAGAGTCATTTTTTTCTGCTTGGCTGAGGGTGGGCACAGCCCTGAGCTGGTGCAGCTGTTATGTATGTCCAAATGGCACCTGCTCTTTGTCTTGCTTGCCTTTGTAAGGCGAGTGGAGAGAGGGAATCGTGTCCGTACTGGTCCATTTTATTTTTTCTCTCTCCTCTAGTTAGCATGGCGAATTTCCCCCCATGGGGCTTCAAGCCTCATTCCCTGTAGGCTTTTCTGCCGCTTTCCCGCCAGTGTCTTGGGCTACTGCAGTTTCACCTCACCTCCCTTTCCAGCGCTGGTGTGTAGACTCAGCACTGGGGTCCTGAGCCATGGGCGCTCGTGCCCTCCATGTAGTTCCATTGTGTCCCACTAGTTCCAGAAGAGTTTCCTTTGCAGGTTTTTCCCTAACTCTTCCCTGAGACTACAGTATCTCCACTTTTATTAAACTAACTTTCCCCGGGCTATCAGTGTGCTCCCTCCCTATTCCACCAACTTGGAGCAGACTAAATTTATTTTTTAAGGAATATCAAATTCAAGGAGTACAGGTATTATTCCAAAAACACATATGTAAAGATTAACAAAAATGCCCAACTGCAGATCAGTTCTCTGAATACTGGCATTGTGTTTGCCAATGTTTTATTGAGATGATAAATTAGGCCATTGTACTCAAAATATGGCAGCTGGAAACGTATGAAGTAGTATGAAGCTGTATCAACGTTCCCACCTTGGTGACGGGACCTCATAATGGATCAGTCAACTACTGTCCTCCAGGATGTACTATCAGTTACAAGTATGCGGAGGAGTGTAATGGGCTCTGTCCAGGACTCTGATATGCAGCCTACTTGTCTCCCTCTCTAAAACTGATGAAAGACTACAAATGGATTGATAATGCCAGTCAGCATAGACGTGGAGTGAAGAACAGGGACACTGGACACATGGTCTCTGGGACTGGCTCTTCCTGCAGCTGTGATCCAGCCTCAGGACACTGGTCATGATGCTGGACCGACAGACACAGCTCCCCATGATGTGGACTCCAGCCCCAGAGTGCACAGCCACTGTGTGTCCCACTTTCTGCTTTGCTGATCCACAGCAGGTGCAGGGCTCCCACAACACTGGAGCAAAACCAGATCAGCTGGAAGTGCACACCCAAAACTTTCCATTCAGTGATGACCTTGACTGCTGATGTCCAGTGCATTTCCCTCCTGAGTTCATGCAGGGAGCCCCACAGGAGGGTCCCAGGACCTAAAGAAGGAGGAAGTCCCTGTAGGTTTCCCAGGTGCCTGCAGAAGCTCAGCCTGAGACAGAGCTGAGCAGCAAGTACATTCCTGAGTGCTGTGCTGTTCACACAGGGACCACAATGTATTTTCAGGATTAACGGGAAAGAGAGGTCGGGTATAAAGTCTGTAGAAAGTGAGTATGGATCATCCACAGATTAAAAAAACATTATGTGGCCGGCACTGCGTCTCATTAGACTATAATGCTCCACCTGCGGTTTTGGCACCCCAGATTCTAGTCCCAGTCGGGGCGCCGGATTCTGTCCCAGTCGCTCCTCTTCCAGGCCAGCTCTCTGCTGTGGCCCGGGAGTGCAGTGGAGGATGGCCCAACTCCTTGGGCCCCTCAAACACATGGGAGACCAGGAGAAGCACCTGGCTCCTGGCTTCAGATCTGTGAGGTGTGCTGCCCGCAGTGCGACTGTCGCAGCAGCCATTGGGGGGCAAACCAACGGAAAAGGATGACCTTTCTCTCTGTCTCTCTCTCTCACTGTCCACTCTCCCTGTCAAAAAAAATGTAGGTTCAGTTCGGTACACATGCTCATTTTGATGGGAGGAGAGGGATGACTTAGGTAGTTGAGGTTTACCAGAACAAAAACCCTAGCTCTACTGTCCCTGGTTCTTTAAGGAAAACTAAAATTGTCCTAAAGTTAGCAGTGCCCTGAGGGCTCTATCTGAGTCAGGTTGGAAAAGAATCACCAGGGTCCTCAGAGATTCCCAGGATCTCTCATCCTGGTCACTGCTGTCCTTGTTTATGAACAGAAGTTGTTCATTAACGACTCCTTCCTTTCACATCAAACTTTATCACCATCACTGAAGTCATCGGTAGGGTCAGAATAACAAGAGTAGAATTAATTCCTCAAAACGGCTACAGGAGAGAAAAATCCAATTCCCTGACAGGAAACCAGGGCTTCATCTCTTCCTGCACCTGCTCAAGACCAGAATGTGCTCTCGGTTCGTCTTGTGCGCCCCCTGGTGGAGCCGCGTGCCCCTGCACGGAGGTTTGTGTCTGGGCTCAGCCTGAGGGCCCCTCACTGTGTCTCTGGCACAGAAATAGGTGGCTGTGTCAGCGGCTGTCAGACTTTTCAGTTGTAGGCAAACTGTGCTCTGGGCGTTGTCTCTGGAGAGAGTGAATCGGCCATTCACCCAGCTCGCGTAGTGTGTGCTACCACTACCAGCATAAATGCATCCGATCCACTCCAGCCCCTTCCCTGGAGCCTGGTGGACCCAGCACATGTAATAGCTACTGAAGGTGAATCCAGAGGCTTTGCAGCAGAGTTTCAGGGATTCTCCAGGCTTGACCAGGCCTCCTCCGGACTCCTCCAGCTGCTGACACTGGACACCTACAAACACAGACGTCCTGGTCAGGGCACTGTCACTCACACTCTCTGTGTCTCTCACTCACATCCTCTCCCAGACTCAGTACCCTGCGTTCTCCATCATTACCTTTGAGCACAGCGACCAGGAGAAGCCAGTGCAGCCCAGTCTCCATGGTGAGCGTCTGTGTTGAGTGTGATCACTGAGTGGACACCTGGGAGTCCTGGGGCTGGAGCTCCTGTGCCAGAGCTGCAGGGTGAGGGCTAGGCTGGTTTCATGGGAAGAGGGAGCCCTATCTCATGTCTGCTCCTATATAGCAGGCATGGGGTCAGACGCCTCAGATAGGACAGACTCAGATTGAGTAGTGTTACCGGGGCCGTCTGTAGTGCACACTTATGGAACCAGTGATAACTTTGTGCTCTGATTGCACTTTGAACCCTGTCTTAGTCCTTTTATGTGAATGGAACCATAACCTGTATCATGGGTTCACTTAGCTATGGTTCCAGATCAGTGTTACAAGAGAAATCATCAGTAGACTCTGTATGTGTCTCCAACTCCATGTGCTAACAGGAGTCCAGCATCTGGATCTGCCTCCTCACCACAGGACTCAGCTCTGCCCCAGTCCACCCTCAGCACTCACGGGGGCTTCCTGGTGAGGTCTGCAGAACTCCCTGCCAGCAGCAGAACATGGAGCATTTTGCTGGATTCCGTTTTTGACAGAGAGATGCACAGGGGACCAGGTTCCACGCGGGTGCATCTGAGTGTGGTGTTCCATGTGCCAGTGTCTGTCTGTCTGTCTGTACTTCACAATTTCTCAGATGGTAAATTTTGCTTCCATGGGCAATGCTGTTGAGCTGTGATAGATACAGAGGCAGCTGCACATGTTGAAAGTGTGCCTGTGTTGAGTGAAATTCAGCTGTGCCTCTCTCACTCCTCATCACAACTTCGCCAAGAGCAACTATCACATCCCATGGTGCTGTCCACTGCCCCTGTGTCACCCAGCCCCTGGCCCACCTCCTCCAGTCACATTAAGGCCTGAGCCCCTTTGGGTTCCTTCACAATGGATTTCATCCAGTTCAGCTCTGAGCGACATGCAGGTTTGTTGGGGGCGGAAGGTGAAGGCATTGAGTTTTCAGGTCCTGTGGGGCCCAGGTGAATGAAGGCTTAGTTTTTAAACAAAGTATCTGATAATCTGATATGAATATAACTTTAAATAAAGCAGAGTAAGTATATGATATTTTCCACAACTGTGCCGTACATTAGTATTAACTGTGTTATTAAATTTCATGGAAATAATAAATTAAAATTTTCACTGTTTAGGTTGCGCTCACCCCTCAAGGGAGTGCCTGATTCTCATGTGTGGCTCTGGCACCCAGTACCAGATTCCTACTCCTGCAACCCCAGGAATCAGAAGTTTATGGGATGATATTTGGGCACTGTCACTCTAGTGGATGCACCTGATTGTTGTCCCGAAACTGGGTGAGGCTGGGAAGCAGACCTGTCCAAGCGACACTTGGGAAAGTGCATGCGTGGGAGTGTCTCTCCCTTTTCCTTCCCTCATGTGGGAATAACTGAAATTTAAAACTTGAGTTACTGAAGGGTCTCTCTAAGGGTCATATTCCCTTCATTGCAGGCAGCAACCCTCATGGTATTTTCCCCTCCCTAAAGCCCTCTCTCAATGGGATCACTGGGTGGTAAGGTCCCCACATGCATGATGGGAGGCTCCGTGCATCAAGTATGGAGGGTAAGTTCCAACTAACATGCAGCCTTCAGCTGCTCAGTTGGAGCGACCACACACACACACACCAAGCAGTGCTGGCTCTGCTCACGGCTCTGCAGGAACAGCATCCTCAGCCTCAATACCCCAGACCCTGCTCCTCTGTGTCCACTGAGTAGGAAAGTGATTCACCTGCAGGAGGAAACCATCATGACCCATGTCCTGGTGAAAACCTGTAGAAAATGTTAGTGAGCAGAGTCCACCCCAGACACTGTGCCAGCACTGATCCCCCAAGACACAGAAGTCTGCATCTTCAGGGGATGGCTCCATCCCCAAAGCTGAGGACTGGGGAGGAGAACCATGGCACGTGGGGAAGTGACAGTCAGGACAGGGTCCAGCAGCAGGAGGGAGAGGACCTGGTGGAGGGGTGGACTCTACTGTTCAGGAGGTAAGGAGAGGTGGAAGGGCCACACTGCTGAAGCCCCAGTGCCTGCAGGAGAGCACTGAGTCAGGAGGTCTGATCAGGTGTCCTTGCCCCCAGCAACCCCCACACTGACCACCACTGAGTAAAGAAGCACAGGTGCCTGGGAGACGTGGAATTGCATCGTCTCTTGGGAGTGCATCCAGTGACGACTCCCACCATGAGTGGATTCAACGTCAGGGCCTCATGGAGGAAGCTGAGGTCTCCAGTGCCCTGAACAGGACCACACAGAATGCTGGGAGCAGCCTGTGGGGGTGGATGTGGTTTGTCCTCACACCATCAGTGCTGAGCATGGCACCAACGTAACAGCACTGACTGGGGTTCACGGTCTGGATGTTTACATAAAAAGCATTGAATTAACCAGGATCTAATGTCAGATATAAAGTCCTTGTAAAACTACCAAAGGAAACATTGGGCAAAATCTTCCTGATATGGTCTGTCCATGATTTTCCTTTCAGATCTTCAAATTTCGAGCAACCTAAGAAAACATTTTTAGATGATGCTGCATAACTACAGAGCTTCTGCATTACAAACAGACTGACTGAGAAGTGATCAGCCTACACACAGATTGGAAGTGACTATTCTCGTATCAAATGTATGATCAATAGCCTGTATCCAAAAGGAATAAGAAGGAACTATCTGTATGAGCTGTGTTTAGAACTGTTCTGAGTCTTCTGCAGTCTCAAAATAACTGTGATACACAATTGGCTTGTTCATCCTGATCGACAGGTTCTGCGTCATCAGGCCTACAATGGGTATAGAAGCAAACCTCTGTGATATGTGTGTGGCTCAGTGTTGCTATGGATTCATTCTGGTGGGGGCAAGAGGCGTGGAGTCACCACACAGACCCCAGGAGTTGGGTGAATGCAGGCCAGAGGCAAGCAGCCCACAGACTCATTTATTTCAGTTGGTACCACAGCTCATATAGCTGAGGCAGCCAATCCGGTCAAGGGGCAGTTTATGCCTAACCAATCACAGCCTGTTGCCAGGCAGTATCTGAAGCCATCCAATCACAGCCTGTTGCCAGGCAGGCTCCGTTGCCAGGTGGCGCTGAAACCATCCCTGACTAACTGATGCTCGCTTTCCAGCAGCCATCTTGGCATGGCCTTCTCATTCCACCACAGCTCAGTGTGTCCCAAAGGTGTTGTGTTGTAGATGTGCTCCCAGGGTGACCATGGGAGAAGCACTGAGTGCTCTGGGAGTGAGGCCTAGTGGGATTTGTTCATTTCTGGGGAATCTGCTATGGAGGAGATCACAGTAGATTTCCTGGGTCCCCAGCTTCAGCACAGAGCACAGTGCTGCTAGAGTCAGCCCTGGTTTCGTCTGAAGTCCTGTGTGGGGATGGGGTCCCTCCCGTCTGTGTTCACAATATTAGGATGCCTGAAGACTGCCATGGTGTTCACAATATTATGATGGCTGACAGCACAACATTCTCACTGTCTGATCCTAGACTTCTAGCCTCTACAGCTATGAGCTAATAAACCTTTTTGCTCCATACACCTCCTATCTGGGGTACCTCATTATGGAGCCAACAAGCAGAATAAAACAGTTGATGAGCCCCACTCCTTTGTTCCTACCTCAAAGACTCACCTGTGTCTCCAGATTTAGTTGGAATCACTCAGAATTCCAAGCATTAGTAAAACCATTATGGAAAATCTTCAAAAACTGAGAAATAGGATTATCACAGGATCCTCAAACACCACGTGTGGGTAGAAGTAATATGGTATCCCAGGGGTGTGTCCACAGGATCTGCAGCCACTGTGGGAAACACATCTGCAGTTCCTTGTCAGTTAGGAAGCGCCATTGTCGCTCCCCCTCTTCACGGAGGAATGACACTAGACCCTGTGCTGTTCTTTTGTCTGCTCGGCCCTTCCCGGGTTTGCTGCTGGTTTTTCCCGGGTTGGCTGCCGATCCTTCCACCTCCGTGGAAGGGTGGCGCCCCCTGCCACTTTCCCCACTTCCATGGGGGAGTGGCACACTGCCGGCTGGCTCTCTCGAGGGCTACTCAGCTGTTATCCGGATGTTCCCCTTAGATGTTCCTGGTGCATGTTGTCTCTCTTCTCCTTTATAGTCCTCTTCCACCAATCCCAACTCTGCTACCCACACACCGAGTACACTGCTCTCCTCCAATCAGGAGCAGGATCAGCTCCTGCAGGTTATTGGTCAAACTGGAGGCAGCTGTGTAGAAGTTGTTTACTCCTCTCCCAGCGCCATATTGTGGGAGAGCAGATGCATAGAATAAGTCTTAATTTCAGTAACTTAGTCTAGTCTGAGTTGCTCCCCACAGTTCCCACTTTGTTTTTATTTTTTGGCGTTGATACACGCCTGTCTTCGGTGCCCCGTGGCACACACTCTGCTCTGCTTGCTAGAGTTGCCCACAGGTGCTTACAAGCCCTACCAATCAGGCAAACCAAATCCGGGTCCTCTCTTCGCCATGTTGTGAGGAGGTTTTTAGGCACTGATGCGTGCCTGTGTTCGGTGCCCTGCAGTGCACGCTCTGCTCGAGCTGCCTGCAAGTGCTTATTGCCTAATCAGGTAGACCGAATCGAAGCCCTCTCATTGCCGTGTTGTGCGGAGACTTATTGGTGTTGATAAAGTGCCTGTCTTCGGTGACCTGCGGCACATAAGCTGCTAGCCACCCGCAGGTGCTCACCGCCTCACTAATCAGGCAGACAGAACCCGAGCCCTCTCATTGCCATGTTGTGGGGAGGCCTTACTTTTCTCTATTTCTATGTCTCCGGGCATTCCTATCTCTCCTACTTTACTTCTATCTGCCAGCATTCCTATTTCTCTCATTTTACTTCTATACTTCTGTTTCTCTTATCCCCGGGCTTCCTGGCGCCCGCCCCAAGGCGGCTTCTTGGCGCCTCGCCCTGTGGTGGCTTCCTGGCTCTGCGTGGCTTCAGCCCACGCCTCTCTCATCTCTGCGGCTTCCCGGCTTTGCACGTTCCGCGGTCTCCGCGCCCTTCGCGCCCGCACCACGGCCTCTGCGCCAGCCCCGTGCTTCCTATCTACTCGCACTTTGTGCGCTCTTTCTGCTTGTGCCCCGGGTGCTTTCTCTGCGCGCGGTGGCTTCCGCGAATCAGGGCCTAGCTCACGTTTCCGCTTCTCGGTTTTCAGTCTAAGTTCCCTGGGCTAACCTGACGAAATCCAACCTAGCTTACATCTCCGCCTTTTGGTTTGGCTTCCCGTCTTTTGCTCCCCTGGCTAATCTGACGGATTCCAACCTAGCTTACATCTCCGCTTCTGGTTTCAGTTTTTCAACTTTTGCTCCCTGGGCTGACTTGACGAATCCCACCTAGCTTACGTCTCTGCTTCAGCCTGCCCCCGTGGCTTCATCCTCCCTAACATATTTTTCTCTACCCGGTATGTTTCCTAACTTTTCTTCCAACAAAATTCCCCTCTCATTTCTCCTGGCTTCTCCCCACAGTCCATATCCGAGTCTAAGTTTCTTCTAGCTTTCACTTTTGCTTTCAATCCTAACTTCTTCTGGCACTTTTTCCATCCGGCTTTTCCCTAGGCTCTCTCTAATCTCTCTCCAGTATTTTCCCACTTTTTCCTGCTTCTTCCCTCCTAGGTTTCCTATCTGAGTCAAGGCACCATTATGTCACCTAGGCTTCCTATCCGAGTCACGGCAACATTATGTCACTCCCCCTCTTCATGGAGGAACGACACTAGACCCTGTGCTGTTCTTTTGTCTGCTCGGCCCTTCCCGGGTTTGCTGCTGGTTCTTCCCGGGTTGGCTGCCGATCCTTCCACCTCTGTGGAAGGGCGGCTCCCCCTGCCACTTTCCCCACTTCCGCGGGGGAGTGGCACACTGCCAGCCGGCTCTCTTGGGGGCTGCTCAGATGTTATCCGGATGTTCCCCTTAGATGTTCCTGGTGCATGTTGTCTCTCTTCTCCTTTATAGTTCTCTTCCACCAATCCCAACTCTGCTACCCACACGCCGAGTATGCTGCTCTCCTCCAATCAGGAGCAGGATCAGCTCTTGCAGGTCAGTCAATCAAATTGGCAAGAAGCAGCTGTGTAGAAGCTGTTTACTCCCTTCTGAGCACCATATTGTGGGAGAGCAGATGCATAGAATAAGTCTTAATTTCAGTAACTTAGTCTAGTCCGAGTTGCTCCCCACACGCCATTATCAAGAGTCCACACATATAATCCAGTGAAATCTTCATGGAAGAAAGAATGGATAATGGAACCAATGGAAAAAATTATAAATCAAAAGGGAGTTTATATGGCAGTAAAGTGGAGGGAATTCTGTTATTTTTACAACCTGGAGGATCCTGGAGTATAATGTCCAAGGATAATGTGTCAGGATAAGTATACTCTGCTAACCATCCAGGCCAAGAAGACAAATAATATGTGATGCTAGTTATGTGGGATAAAAGGATGAACTCACAGAGGCAGAAGTACAATGCTGAAGACAAAAGTCTGAGTATGGGAGGAACAGAAGAAACACTGGAGCAATGTCCGAGCTTCACTATGACAGGATCCACATGTTGAGTGATCCACTGTACTGCATGGTGACTGCAGTTAAGGGAATACTGTGGGATCAGCGATGTGGTGCAGCGGGTTAAAGCACTGGCCTGAAGTGCCGGCATCCCATGTGGGTGCCAGTTCTAGTCCTGGCTGGTCCTCTTCCAATCCAGCTCTCTGCTATGGCCCGGGAAAGCAGTAGAAGAGGACGAAGTGCTTGGGGCCCTGTACCCATGTGTGGGACCCGGAAGAAGCTCTTGGCTCCTGGCTTCAGATGGGCGCAGCTCAGACACTTACGGCAATCTGGGGAGTGAACCAGCAGATGGAAGAACTCTCTCTCTGTCTCTACCTCTTTCTGTAACTCTGTCCTTCAAATGAATAAAATAAGTCTTTAAAAATAAAAGAGAGAGAATATTGTGTCTATGGAATTCCAAAACAGGAGAAAATTGACATTCTACCGTGGAAACATGTGGGTTTTGTGATGAGCATGTCAATAACTCTGACTTCATATTTCCAATCAATTTTTTATCAATTTGATATGTTAATTTGATCAACACATAGCATTGTATATCATATGTTTATGTTCAGATATTATTTATCAAAAATTTATGAAGGGAAAATGACAAAAATGGCCAGTTGCAGATTCAGTTCTCTGAATACTCGTGTTGTGTTTGCCAATGTTTATGGAGATGATAAATAAAGGCAGTGTACTCAGGCTTGGAAGCTGGAACCCAGGAGCATGGAACTGCATCAATGTTCCCACCTTGGAGACGAGGCCTCATAACACATCCACCATCTACTGTCTTCCAGGGTGCATTGTCAGTTACAAGTGTGGGAAAGCGTGTAAATGGAATTTGTCAAGAACTCTTATGCAGGCTGGGTGTTTGCCTCTCTAAATAAAGGAAAGACTAAAAGTGGATTGATGACACCGATCAGCACAGCCATGGAGTGGAGAGCTGGGACTCTGGAAAAATGGTCTCTGGGACTGGCTCTTCCTACAGCGGTGATCCAGCCTCAGGATACTGGTTATCATGCTGGAGCCACAGACACAGCTCCCCGTGATGTGGACTCCAGCCCCAGAGTGCACAGGCACTGTGTGTCCCACTTTCTGCTCTCCCTGAACCACAGCAGGTGCAGGGGCTCCATGACACTGGAGCAGAACCAGATCAGCTGGAAGCGCACACTCAACACTTTCCATTCAGTTATGACCTTGACTGCTGATGTCCAAGTCATTTCCCTCCTGAGTTCATGCAGGAGCCCCACAGGAGGGTCCCAGGACCTAGAGGAGGAGGAAGTCCCTGTAGGCTTCCCAGGTGCCTGCAGGAGCTCAGCCTGAGACACAGCTGAGCTGCAGTACATTCCTGAGTGCTGTGACATTCACACAGGGACCACAGACTGTTCCAGGATTAAAGGGAAAATGGAGTTGTGGGAACAATCTGTAAAAAGTGAGTCTGGATCACCCACAGATTTAAAAAACTGTAGGTTCAGTTTGGTACACATGCTCGTTTTGATGGGAGGAGAGGGATGACTTAAGTAGGTGAGGTTTAACAGAACAAAGACCCTGTAAAATGATCTTTTAAGTGATTGGTTGGTCCTTATGTCCTGCCCCAATGACTCTGCAATTTTGTGTTTTAAAAGGCTTTGTTACAAGCACAATAAACCAGTTCTTGCTTGACTTGACTCCCCACTGCATCTGATTGTACCCAGGATCGCGAGGCTGGGAAAAGGGCGAGCAGAACACTTACCTTTCCTTGGGCCCAGTCTGTCCTCGTATGGGTGAAATGAGACCCTGCACAAGTGTACATGAAACAGTGAATGGATTATTTCCCATTTGGTCACGGATGTTATTCAGTATTAAGAAGGAGGTTGTTCTGTCATTAGGAAATCGTGGATCAGCCTGGAGCATAATATGATAACAGATATAATCCCGGTACGTGTAGAGACATCATATGTCACAGTAATTATATATGAAATCCAGAAGCTTGAACTCACAGAGGCAGGCAGTGCAATGGAGATCACTGTCTACCATGACCCAAGTGTTTGTCCCCTCCCAGCTCTGTGGGAAACTGGGGGAAGTTCCATGCACTGGCATTAGGTCAGCCAACCCCCAGCCTTTAGAGTCATTCAGGAAAGAAACCAGTGGATGGAAGATTCTCTCTCCATCTGTTGGTCTCTTCCTCTTGGTCATAACACTGCTTTTCAAATAAAATAAATAGACACTAAAAATAAATGAAAGACTAATTATACATATAATTACTAGCCTAGATCCTTACGTTGAATGAACACAGACAACTGAATCCCAAGGGAAGAAATCAATTGTGTACATACAGTGATGATAAGGTGGTGACAGGAGCAGCACTGGAGTTAGCCTGAGGGATTACTGACTCCCGTATCAGGATGCTTAGTGCTGTGTCCTAGTTTGGTTCCAGTGTCAGATTCCTGCCTAAGCCCCTCTGGGAGGCCGCAGTGAAATTCCAAGAACTGCCATGTGGACACCTGGACAGAATTCCAAGCACCTGGCTGTCACCTGACCCAGCTGAAGCTTTTGTAGCCATCTGGGAAGTGACCCAGGAGTTAGAAGATCACTGTCTGTCTCAGTCTCTTTGTAAATGCAAATATCTAAATAAGTGAAATAATATCCATAAATGTTTAAAAAAGATATAAAGGCAACATATAAAATATCTGGGACCATCACGCATGTCCATATTAGATGCACAATGAGACATCCCATCCTTCCTGTTAGAATGAGTATTATCCTACAATCCAGAGCTGACAATCCATGTGGAGGAAGCTAGAGACGATAACTCTGGTACAAGATCAAAGTCAGGTACACAAGTAAATCTATTATGGAAAATCATCAAAAACTGAGAAATAGAATTTTCACAAGATCTTCAAACACCATTTCTGGGTAGAAGGAATATGAAATCCCAGGGAGGTGTCCAGGGGAACCGCAATCAATGTGGCAAACACCTCTGCTCTTCCATGTTCAACTAATGCAGCATCATTCACAAGAGTTCACACATACAATCCAGTGAAATAGTCATGAAGAAAGAATCAACAATGGAACAAATGGACAAAATTATATTTAACAGGAAGTTTATATGGCAGTACAGATGAGGAAATTCTGTATTTTGGACAACTTAGATGATCCTGGAGAATAATGTCCAAGGATAATGTGTCAGGGTAAGTACACTCTGCTAACCATGCAGGACAAGAAGACAAATAATACGTGATGCTGGATACATGGGATAAAAGGATGAAGTCACAGAGGCAGGAAGTACGATGGTGAAGACCAACGTCTGAGCGAGGGAGGAGCAGAGGAGACGCTGGAGCAGGGTCAGAGTTTCAGTCCCACAGGATCCACACACTGAGGATCTACTGTACAGCATGGTCACAGCAGTGAAGGGAATATTATGTCTACTGAATTCCAAAACAGGAGACAACTGACATTCTACCATGGAAACATGTGGTTTTCTGATGAGCATGTCAATAAGTCTGACTTCATAACTCCTCTCAATTTGATACATTCATTTTTGAACACATATTATTGTACCTCATAAGTCTGTGTTCATGTGTTATTTATCAAACATTTATGATCAAAAATGATCAAAAATGAAGATTCAACACTCTGAATATTGGTGTTGTGTTTGTCAATGTTTATGGAGATGATAAATAAAGGCAATGTACTCAAGGCTTGGCAGCTGGAACCCAGGAGCATGGAACTGCATCAGTGTTCCCACCTTGGTGATGGGGCCTCATAACAGATCCATCATCTACTGTCTTCCAGGGTGCACTGTCAGTTACTAGTCTGGGAATTTGTGTAAATGAGCTCCATCCAGCACTCTGATATGCAGCCTGGATGTCTCCCTCTGTAATATTAATGAAAGACTCCAAATGGATTGATGACACCAGTCAGCGTAGACATGGAGTGAAGAGCAGGGACTCTGGACACATGGTCTCTGGGACTGACTCTTCCTGCAGCTGTGATTCAGCCTCAGGATACTGGTCATCATGCTGGAGTCACAGACACAGCTCCCTGTGATGTGGACTCCAGCCCCAGAGTGCACAGCCACTGTGTCCCACTTTCTGCTCTCCCTGAACCACAGCAGGTGCAGGGGGTCTCACGACACTGGAGCAGAACCAGATCAGCTGGAAGTGCACACCCAATGCTTCCCAATCAGTGACGGCATTGACTGCTGATGTCCAGTGCATTTTCCTCCTGAGTTCTGGCAGGGAGCCCCCCCAGGAGGGTCCCAGGACCTAGAGGATGAGGAAGTCCCTGTAGGCTTCCCAGGTGCCAGCAGAAGCTCAGCCTAAGACACAGCTGAGCTGCAAGTACATTCCTGAGTGCTGTGACGTTCACCTTAGGGACCACAAACAGTTTTAGGATTAAAGGTAAAAAGGAGTTTGGGCGTAAGTCTTTAGAAAGTGAATGTGAAACAACAACAGCTTAAAATAACACTGCTGGTGCTCTTTGCTTACATGCTCATTTTGATAGGAAGAGGGATGACTGAAATAATTGAAGTTAAAAAAAAAAACAAGTCTCTGGCTTGACTCTCTCTGGGTTTGAAGGGAAAACTAAAATTGCCCTAAAGCCGGCTGGGCCTTGAGAACGCATCCTGTGTCAGACTGGACAACACTCACAAGGTCCTCAGATAGTCCCACATGTCTGATCCTGGTGACCACTGTCATCGTTCACGAACCTGAAACTGTTCATATAGGACTTCTTCCTGTCATATCAGACATCTCCAGGTCAGTGAAGTCAGTGGCAGGGACAGAGTCATAAAAGTAGACTTCTTCTCTCAAAACTGTTACAAGAGCGGAAACCCCAATTCCCTGACAGGAAACCAGGGCTTGGTTTCTCTGCACTTGCTCATGACCAGAATCTGTGCTCAGTGCGTTTTGTGCGCCCCCTGGTGGAGCAATGTGCCCCTCAGGAGGTTAGTGTCTGGGCTCAGCCTGAGAGCCCCTCACTGTGTCTCCCACACAGTAATAGGTGGCCATGTCATCCTATGTAAGATGGTTCATTTGCTGAGACACCGTGTTCTGGGCATTGTCGCTGGAGATTGTGAATCGGCCCTGCTACCACTACCAGGATAAATATATGCGATCCACTCCGGGACCTTCCCTGGAGCCTGGTGGACCCAGCTCATGCTGTAGTTACTGAAGTCTAACCCAGAGGCTTTGAAGGAGAGTTTCAGAGATCTCCCAGCCTGGACCAGGCCTCCCCCGGACTCCTCCAGCTGCTCCTGACACTGGACACCTGCAAACACAGACGTCCTGGTCAGCACACTGTCACTCACACTCTCTGTGTCTCTCACTCACGTTCTCTCCCAGACTCAGTACCCTGCGTTCTCCATCATTACCTTTGAGCACAGCGACCAGGAGAAGCCAGTGCAGCCCAGTCTCCATGGTGAGCGTCTGTGTTGAGTGCGCTCACAGAGTGGACACCTGGGAGTCCTGGGGCTGGAGCTCCTGTGCCAGAGCTGCAGGGTGAGGGCTGGGCTGGTTTTCATGGGCAGAGGGAGGCCCTATCTGCATGTGCTGCTGCTATATAGCAGTCATGGGGTCAGACGCCTCACACAGGACAGGGCCCAGGGAAGACGTGGGTTTCTGGCGTCTTAAGTAGCTGATTAATTCCATGGGACGTGAAGTTTGTTGTGAGATTATGGGCAGAAAAGCATTTTGTTCACCTTTTTAAAAATTTATATATATGTGTATATATATATATATATATATATATATGGCAGTTATATAGAGTTATAGACAGTGAGAGAGACACAGAGAGAAAGGTCTTCCTTCCATTGGTTCCCTCCCCAAGTGGCAGCTACAGCCAGAGCTGTTCTGATCCAAAGCGAGGAGCCAAGTGCTTCTTCCTGGTCTCCCATGCGGGTGCAGGGGCCTAAGCACGTGGGCCATCCCTCACTGACCTCCTGGGCCATAGCAGAGACTGGACTGGAAGAGGAGCAACTGGGACTACAACTTAGCACCCGTATGGGATGCCGGCACCTCAGGCAGAATATTAGCCAAGTGAGCCCTGGCTCGGGCCCTTAATTTATATTTTGAACATTTATTTATTTATTTGAAAGTCAAAGTTACACACACAGAGAGAACTAGAGGCAGAGAGAGAGAGAGAGAGAGAGAGAGCGCAATCGTCTATCCTCTGGTTCACCTTCCAATTAGTCGCAACAGCTAGAGCTTAGCGGCTTGGAAGCCAGGAGCCAGGATCTTCTTCCAGATCCCCATGCGGGTACAAGGAACCAAGGACTTGGGCTGTCTTCTACTGCTTTCCCTGGCTGTAGCAGTGAGCTGGATTGGAAGTAGAGCAGCTGGGACTTGAATCGGTGTACATGTGGGACGCCAGTACTGCAGATTTGGTCTGTAACATACTATGCCCCAGAATTGGCCCCACCTTTACTTTTTCAAAAGCAGGAAGGAGGGCCTGAGGTGGAGAGGCTGGTTCTTGAGCCATCACTCCAACACAGGGTGTGGGCTCCCAACAAGGGCTCAGCTCACTGCACAACAGTGCCTGCCCCTGTGTTGTGTCTGCACAAGCACAGAAATGTGATACTGGCATGAGTGATACCTCCCTTGAACACGTGCACAGTTACTGAAGGAATCACAGACAGGCTGTGCTGTGTCCAGGGGCTCTAGTCTGGTAGGAGGCACCTCCACACTCTACACCTCTGTTCCTCACACAGGACTTTCCACTCCACCTAACAGCCATCATCAGTTGTGGTTGTCCAGTTTTCCTAATGAATTTGTTAATGTGCTATGAAAGGTTGAAATAGTGAGTTTTTCATGTATACTTTGTTAAATTGCGACTGGGTAGGATTTATTAAGAGCAATCTTTGAAGATACTGGCCCATGAATGTGTTTCTTCCAAATTTGAAGTCGAATGTCATTGAAATAACTTTTTATTTTCAAAAAAAGCAATTCATGGCTTTTTAGGTTTTCATGTGTGTGTTAAGAATTGAGTACACATCAAAACACCTGTGTGCTGGATATTAACACCAATGAAATATCAGTTATGGTCCAAAAAGTGCCAGTCCGTGAACTCCCACCCCAAAAGTTCACCAGTCTCATACTTTAGCTGGTGTGTGGCACATTGGGTGAAAGCCCTGGCCTGAAGTGCTGGCATCTCAAATGAGCGCCGGTCTAGTCCTGTCTGCTCCTCTTCCCATCCAGCTCTCTGCTATGGCCTGGGAAGCAGTAGAAGATGACCCAAGTCTTTGGGCCCCTGCACTTACGTGGGAGACCCCAAGAAGCTCCTGGCCCTTGCCTTCGGATCGGAACATTTTCGGCCATTGTGGCCAACTGGGGAGTGAACCAGCGGATGGAAGACCTCTCTCTGTGTGTCTCTACCTCTCTCTGTAACTCTGTCATTTAAATAAATAAAGTAAATAAAAGAAATCTTTTTTAAAAAATGCCAAATCCTGCTGTTGCTTACAGGGAATATGAAGTCTGAGGGATGTGTCCAAGCGATCTGAGGGCACCATGTCTAGACATTTGCAGTCTCATCTCCAACTACAGTAACCTCATTCACAACAGTTAGTTCAGGAACATGGAGCACTTTGGCTGGATTCCGTTTTTGACAGAGAGATGCACAGGGGACCAGGTTTCACGCAGGTGCATCTTAGTGTGGTGTTCCATGTGCTGCTGTCTGTCTGTCTGTTCTTCACACTTTCTCTGCTGGGCAATTTGCTTCTATGGGCAATGCTGTTGAGCTGTGATAGATACAGAGGCAGCCCCACATGTTGAAAGTGTGTGGTGAGTGTGACTCACCTGTGCCTCTCTCACTCTTCATCACAACTACACCAAGAGCAAATATGACATCCCACAGTGCTGCCCACTGTCCCTGTGTCACCCTGCCCTGGCCCTCCTCCTCCAGTCACATAGAGGCCTGAGCCCCTTTGGTCTCCTTCACAACAGATTTCATCCAGTCAGCGCTGAGCATCATGTAGGTTTCCAGGGGCAGAAGTCGAAGGATCTGAGTTTGCAGGTCCTGTAGGGCACAGGTGAATGAGGGTTTATTAGTTTTTAACCAAAATATCTGAAAATCTGATAATAGTAAAATTGAAACAAATTAGAGTAAGTATATTATATTTTGGAAAATGTGCAGCACATTAATCTTAACTCTGTTATCAAATTTCAGGGATATAAGGTAAATAATAAAATGAAAGTTGCATTGTTTAAGATATGCACCTCCCCCAAGGGAGTGCAAGGGTCTTACATGTGACTCTGGCACCCAATACCAGATTCCTGTTCCTGCAGCCCCAGGAACCACAAATGTATGGGAGGGTCTCTCTAAGGGTCGTATTCCCTTCATTGCAGGCAGCAACCCTCATGGTATTTTCCCCTCCCTAGAGCCCCTCTCAATGGGATCACTGGGTGGTGAGGTCCCCACATGCATGATGGGAGGCTCCGTGCATCAAGTATGGAGGGTAAGTTCCACCTAACATGCAGCCTTCACCTGCTCAGTTGGAGAGACCACACACGCACACCAAGCAGTGCTGGCTCTGCTCACGGCTCTGCAGGAACAGCATCCTCAGCCTCAATAGCCCAGACCCTGCTCCTCTGTGTCCACTGAGTAGGAAAGTGATTCACCTGCAGGAGGAAACCATCATGACCCATGTCCTGGTGGAATCCTGTAGAAAATGTTAGTGAGCAGAGTCCACCCCAGACACTGTGCCAAAGAAGTCTGCATCTTCAGGGGATGCCTCCATCCCCAAAGCTGAGGACTGGGGAGGAGAACCATGGCAAGTGGGGAAGTGACAGTCAGGACAGGGTCCAGCAGCAGGAGGGAGAGGACATGGTGGAGGGGTGGGCTCTTCCTCTGCAGGAGGGTAAGGAGAGGTGGAAGGGCCACACAGCTGGTGCCCCACTGCCTGCAGGAGAACACTGAGTCAGGAGGTCTGATCAGGTGTCTTTGCCCCCGGCAACCCCCACACTGACCACCACTGAGTAAAACTAGCACAGGTGCCTGGGAGATGTGGAATGTCATCGTCTCTTGGGAATGCATCCAGTGACGACTCCCACCATGAGTAGATACAACATCAGGGTCTCATGGAGGAAGCTGAGGTCTCCAGTGCCCTGAACAGGACCACACGGAATGCTGGGAGCAGCCTGCTGGGGGTGGATGTGGTTTGTCCTCACAGCATCAGTGCTGAGCATGGCCCCAATGTAACAGCACTGGCAGGGGATGCACGGTCTGGATGTTTACATGAAAAGCATGGAATAACCAGGATCTGACATCAGATGCAAAGTCCATTGTACAACTACTGGAAGTAAATATAGGGCAGAATCTCCCTGATAGTGGTCTGTCCATGATTTCCCTTTTAGATCTCCAGAGTTCAGGCAACGTAAGAAAATCTTTTCAGATGATGCTGCATAAACTACAGAGCTTCTCTACTGCAAGTGGACCGATGAGAAGTGAGCAGCCTACACACACATGGAAGTAACTATTTTCATACAGAATGTATGATCAGTAGCCTGTATCCCAAAGGAACAAAAGGACTGTCTGCATGAGCTGTGTTTAAAACTGGCCCTGAGTCTTCTAAAGTCTCAAAATACCTGTTTTACTGGCTTCATCCAGAACAACAGGTTCTGAATCATCAGGCCTACAATGCGTGTGGAAGGAAACCTCCCTCCTCTGCCTGTGGCAGAGTGTGTCCTCAAAGGTGTGTGTGTTTTGGAGTGATTCCAGGGTGACCGTGGGAGAAGTAAGGGAGCTCTGCAAGTGAGGCCTAGTGGGATTTGTTCATTTCTGGGGAATCTGCTCTTGGAGGAGATCACAGTAGATCTTGGGTCCTCAGGTTCTGCATAGAGCACAGTGCTGCAAGAGTCAGCCCTGGTCTCGTCTGATGTCCTGTGTGGGGATGGGGTCCCTCCCATCCCTGTTCACAATATTAGGATGCCTGAACTGTATGATGTTCACAATATTAGCATGCCTGATGGCACAACATTCTCACTGTCTGATCCTGGACTTCAGCCTCTACAGCTGTGAGCTCCACACACCTCCCCTCTGGGGTACTACATTATGGAACCAACATGGGAAAAAAAAACCAGGTGCATAGTGACATACTAGCCACTCATCTGTTCCCACCTGAAACAGAGACTCTCCTTTGTCTCCAGATTTAGACAGAACAACTCAGAATTAGTCATTTCTACATTAGCTGAGAGAATTGCTTCAGTTTCTGTAAAAATACTACACAAGAGAACAATTGCATTTTTGCAGGAGACATTTTGTAAACACATGGGGTTGATACAGTTATCCTGGTGAAGAGCAGAAAATTTGTCCATTCCTGATGATGATAAAGTTGAGAGTTGAAGGACAATTCTGAGGAGCATGGCTGAGAACAGGTGCGGGCAGTCATTGGAGGAAGGAGTCGGGGTCTGTGGACACACAGTCTGGAGCAGGCCCTTCAAGATGCAGCAGGGATGCAGCTCCAGGGTTGAATCATTGGTGGGCTTACAGGGACACGGTCCAGAACCACCTGGACTCTAGTGCAGACTTCACTGGGCTGTCCCACCTGCTGGTCTCCCTGAGATGGAGACAAGGCCAGCAGAGTGTGGGGAACAAGACCTCTCCATACCCAGTGTTTTCCATGAGTCTGAGCCCTTGCACTACCAACGGCCACCTCTGCTTGCAAATGAGAGCAGGTCTGGGGATCCCAGGAGACGTGAGTGAGGAAGTGCAAGCAGGATTTCTAGGAGCCACAGCCTGAGCCACCCCTGGGCTGCAGGTTAATCCCTGACCTGGGGTTTGGACCACGTGGACCTCAACCTATGAGTTCAGGGTGAAGAAGTGAAAGGGAGACAAGGGCACAGCTGTAGAGAATGCACACGGGAGCCCCAGTACCAGGACCACGGGGTCATCTCACCCCTCAGGGCCCAGCTGTGCAGGAGGGGAGGGCATGGATGTGAAACACTGCAGCATTCATAGCCCCTGACCAGCTCTACACTGCCCCTGGGCTCTCAGCAGGGTCCCAGATGACGTCATCAGAGAATTCCATGGAGAGTTCTTCCGTGACTCGGGCTGCAAAAGACTTCTCGGGTGCCCAGAGCTCCCTCAGGTCTCAGATGCTGGGGACCCCAGAGATGTCATTCATTCCTCCAAAACGACTCCATTTTCTTCATGTGACGTCTTCCCGAGATACCAAAACTTCTGCTCGGTGATCGGTGTTAGGGACAGAATCATCCATGCAGAACTGGAACATAAGAAATATTTACAGGACCACAAACCCCAATTTCCTCAGGAGGACCAGGGATTCACCTCCCACTGCATCTGGGAATGGGTCTGAGTCTGCTCAGTGCGTCTTGTGCGCCCCCTGGTGGAGCCGCACGCCCCTGCAGGGAGGTTTGTGCCTGGGCTCAGCCTGAGGGCCCTCACTGTGTCTCTTGCACAGTAATAGAGGGACGTGTCCGCGGCTGTCAGACTGCTCATTTGCAGATCCAGCGTGCTCTTGACGTTGTTTCTGGAGTCGGTGAATCGGCCATTTACCCTGCTCGCATACCATGTGCTACCACCATTAGGATTAATTTCTCCATTCCACTCCAGCCCCTTCCCTGGAGCCTGGCGGACCCAGCACATTGCATAGCTACTGAGGTCGAACCCAGAGGCTTTGCAGGAGAGTTTCAGGGATCCCACAGGCTGGACCAGGCCTCCCCGGGACTGCACCAGCTGCTCCTGACACTGGACACCTGCAAACTCAGACGTCCTGGTCAGGACACTGTCACTCACCCTCTCTGTGTCTCTCACTCACGTCCTCTCCCAGACTCAGTGCCCCACATTCTCCATCATTACCTTTGAGCACAGCGACCAGGAGAAGCCAGCGCAGTCCAGTCCCCATGGTGAGCGTCTGTGTTGAGTGCGATCACTGAGTGGACACCTGGGAGTCCTGGGGCTGGAGCTCCTGTGCCAGAGCTGCAGGGTGAGGGCTGGGCTGGTTTTCACGGGCAGAGGGAGGCCCTATTTGCATGTGCTGCTGCTATTTAACCAGTCATGGGGTCAGATGCCTCACACAGGACAGGGCCCAGGGCAGAAGTGGGTGTCCTGGGAGAATAGTATGATATCTATATTTGGATTCAGATCAAGTGAAATTTTACATTAACTGTGGAAGGTAATTACCTTCCTTCATTTTAATATGTGTGTACATTTAATATCCAGTGTTAGCAATATCATGTCATTCATTTTTCAAATAACCATTAGATCATTATTAACTACTTGAATGACATTGGAACAGTGACAGAGAGAGAAGGTGGGAGAGAAACCGAAATGCATAGATGGACAGAAAGATGACAATGGTAAATTTCTGCCTTTGTGTTGACAGCCCCAAACATCCCAAGTGCCTACAACATCTAGGACTTAGCCTTTCTAAAACCTGGAGCCCAAAACTGTGTCTGTGTTTCCCAGGTCCGTGGTAGGGGCTCATTTGCTCTTAGCGTTATCTACAGTTTCCCATGATGTATTATCAGGAAAAAAGTGTGGGAAGCCGTGTGGCTGGGCTCAGTCAGTTCTCTCATGGGAACATGGGTGACCCTAGTGGGGACTTAGCCAATTTTGTCCTAATGCCTGCCACCCATATTTAAACAGATGAAGGACTGCAGGTGGATTTTTTAAGGTTAACTATGTTTTGCTCCCTTATTCACTCATTGCCTTAGTTTAAAACTGTTCCTGAACACAGAACACTGTATATGGTAGTGGGGTGTAGTGTGCTATTGGAATCTGCGTGTTGTAGAAATGGGCACAGATCAACTGAATGTCATTCACATTTCCACCTCCTTTCCTTCACACTGAGTTGGGAGGTCTGGAGGCCTCAGTTCTAGTTATTCGTGGAACCTATCATGGGTTGTAGTGAACTGAGTCAGCCCACTGTGGTGTCTACATAATTTTTCCTCCCTTTGAGTGGTGCCTTGTATCCTGGTAGCAGTCGTCCTCTTTTTCCCCTCTTCCCTGTGTCTAGTAATCATAACTCTGAGTTCAGGTCAAGCACTGGGTATGAAGTCACTGTGTCACAATTCACCCGCAGTGCTGGCTTCAGGTTGCAGCTTTGTTCCCAATAGTTCAGTCTACAATAAAGCAAGTGTGCATAGAACAGTGACTGGATTCTTTCACATTTGGATATGGAATATTATTCAGTATTAAGAAAGGGGTTTTTCTGTCATTACGAAATCATTGGTCAGCCTGGAGCATAATATGCTAACAGAAATAATCCCTGTACATGTGGACACATAGTATGTGACATTAGTTATATATGCAGTCCACAAGCTTGAACTCACAGAGGGAGGAAGCGCAATGGTGATCACTGTCTACCATGAACCAAGTGTTTGTTGCCTTCCAGCCTTGTGGGAAACTGGAGGAAGTTCCAGGCTCCTGGCTTCAGGCTCAGGCATCCCAGCCTTTGCAGCCATTCAGGAAAAAAAAACAGTGATGGAAGATTCTCTCTTCAGCTCCTTGTGTGTTCCTCTCTCTCTATTACACAGTCTTTCAAATAAACTAAATAGACATTTAAAATAAATGAAAGATTAATTATACATATGGTTAGGAGCCTATTTCCAAATGTTGAATGAACTCAAGCCACTGAATCCCAAGGGAAGAAACCAATTGTTTAAATGCAGTGACTGACAAGGTGGTGACAGGATCAGCACTGGAGTTAGCATGTGGGATTCCTGCTCCTGCATCAAGATGCTGAGTGTTGTGTCCTAGTTTGGGTCCAATTTCAGATTCCTGTCAATGTGCACTCTGGGAGGCAGTACGAGAAGTCTGAGTTTATCCCATGTGTGAGACCTGGACTGAGTTCCATGCACCTGGCTATGGTCTGACCCAACTCAGCTTTTATGGGCATCTGGGAAGTTATCAGGATTCAGTAGATCACTGTCTGTCAGTCTCTGTCTCTGTCTTTTTGGACAAATACCCAAATACAAATTTGACAAGATGTAAAAGTATATCTGTAATTTTTTAAAGAAAATATATAAAGGCAACCATGTAAAAATGCTTTAAATATGGAATCTTCATTCATGTTTATGTTGGAGAAACAATGAGACATCCCATCCCTCCTGTTAGACTGAGTATTTTCAGACATACCAGATCTGACAAATCTTGTGCAGGAAGAGAGAGATGATAACCTGGTACAAGGCTGGAGTCAAGTAAGTTAGTAAAGCCTTCATGGAAAACATCAGAGGCTGGGAAATAGAATTATCACAGGATCCTCAAACACCATTCCTGGGTAGAAGGAATATGAAATCCCAGGGAGGTGTCCACAAGATGTGCAGTCGCTATGGGAATGAAATCTGCAGTCCCATGTTCAGTTAAGGCAGAATCATTTGCAAGAGTTCACACACATAGCCGGCGCCGCGGTTCACTAGGCTAATCCTCCACCTTGCGCCGCTGGCACACCGGGTTCTAGTCCCGGTCAGGGCACCGGATTCTGTCCCGGTTGCCCCTTTCCAAGCCAGCCCTCTGCTGTGGCCAGGGAGTGCAGTGGAGGATGGCCCAAGTACTTGGGCCCTGCATCCCATGGGAGACCAGGATAAGCACCTGGCTCCTGAGATCGGATGAGCGCGGTGCACCGGCCGCAGTGCGCTGGCCGCGGCGGCCATTGGAGGGTGAACCAACGGCAAAGGAAGACCTTTCTCTCTCTCTCTCTCACTGTCCACTCTGCCTGTCAAAAAAAAAAGAGTTCACACATATAAACCAGTGAAATTTACAGTGAAGAAGGAATGGATAAAGGGACAAGTGGACAACGTTATATTTGAACAGGACATTTATATGGCAGTAAACAGGAGGAAAATCTGATATCTTGGAAACTTGTAAGATCCTGGAGAATAATATCCAAGGATAATGTGTCAGGATAAGTACACTCTAACTAGCTAGCTAGCTAACTAACTAACTAACTGCTAACCATCCAGGCCAAGAAGATAATAATAGGTGATGCTAGCTACGTGGGATAAAAAGGATGAACTCACAGAGGCAGGAAGCACAATGGTAAAGACCAAAGTCTGAACATGGTAGAAACAGAGATGATGCTGGAGCATGGACAGATGTTTAGTCCGACAGGATCCACATGTTGTGTGGTCTACTGTACAGCATGGTAACAGCAGTTAAGAGAATACTGTGTCTACCGAATTCCAAAACGGGAGACAACTGACACTCTATCATGAAAATAATGTCCATTTAGTGATGAACATGTCACTAAATCTGAGAACATTATTTCTCACAATATACATTCATTTTGTCAGCACATATCATGGTACCTCATATCTCTATGTTCAGGTATTATTTACCAAACAGATAGATTCAGATCTCTGAATACTGGTGTTGTGTTAGCCATGTTAGCCAACGGATGCTAAGTGCTGTGTCCTAGTTTTGTTCCAGTTTCAGATTCCTGCCTAAGCCCACTCTGGGAGGCCGCAGGTGAAGTTCCAAGAACTCCCACGTTGGAGACCTGGAATGAATTCTAAGTACCTGGCTGTCACCTGTTCCAGCTGAAGCGTTTGTAGCCACCTGGGAAGTGGCCAGGAGTTAGATGATCACTGTCAGTCTCAGTCTTTGTGGTTTTAGATAAAAACGTACATACAAATTTTAAAACAAAATCTATGAATTTTTAAATGTATATTACATCTATAAAATTTAAGAATGATATGAAAGCAAACATGTAAAATGCCATAAATCTCAGATCATCATGTATGTACATTTTAGAAGCACAATGAGATGTCCCATCCTTCATGTTAGAATGAGTATTACCAGACAAGCCAGAGCTGACAATTCTTGTGAAGGAAGAGAGATGACCACTCTGGTTGCACAAGGCTGGAGTCAGGTAAATTAGTAAATCCATTATGGAAAGTCATCAAAAACTGAGACATACAGTTATCACAGGATCTTCAAACAGCATTTTGGGTAGAAAGAATGTGAAATCCCAGGGAGATGTGCATGGGATTCACAGTCTCTATAGAAAATACAACTGCAGTTCCATGTGCAATTAAAGCAGCGTCGTTCACGAGTGTTCACACATATAATCCAGTGAAATTTTCATGGAAGAAGGAATCAATAATGGAAGAAAAGGGCATGGAACAGAGGAGACGTTGGAGCAAGGTCAGAGTTTCAGTCCCACAGGATCCACATGTTGAGGGATCTACTGTACAGCATGGTGACAGCAGTTAAGCAAATATTGTGTCTACAGAATTCCAAAACAGAAGACAACTGACACTCTACCATGGGAACATGTGGATTTTGTGATGAGCATGTCAATAGGAGTGACTTCATAATTCCACTCAATTTGATACATTCGTTTTACAACAATATCATTGTACCTCATATGTCTATATTCAATTATTATTTATCAAACATTTATGATAATGAAATGGCAAAAATGGCAAATCATGAAGATTCAATACTCTGAATACTGGTGTTGTGTTTGCCAATGTTTTATGGAGATGATAAAAAAGGCAGTGCACTCAAGGCTTGGCAGCTGGAACCCAGGAACATGGAACTGCATCAGTGTTCCCACCTTGGTGATGGGGCCTCATAACAGATCCATCATCTGCTGTCTTCCAGGGTGCACTGTCAGTTACAAGTGTGGTTAAGAATGTAAATGTGGGCCAGTGCCGTGGCTCACTAGGCTAATCTGGGTTCTAGTCCCGGTTACGGCGCTGGATTCTGTCCCGGTTGCTCCTCTTCCACTCCAGCTCTCTGATGTGGCCTGAGAAATCAGTGGAGGATGGCCCAACTGCTTGGGCTCTGCACCTGCATGGGAGACCAGGAGGAAGCACTTGGATTCTGGCTTTGGATCGGCGCAGCATGCTGACTGTATCGGCCATTTTGGTGGAACCAATGGAACAAAGACTTTTATCTTTGTCTCTCTCTCTCTCTCTCCCACTGTCTAAATCTGATTGTCAAAAAAAAAAAGAATGCAAATATATTCAGTCCAGCACTCTGATATGCAGCCTGGGTGTCTCCCTCTGTAAAACTGATGAAGGATTCCAAATCGATTGATGATTCCAGTCAGCGTAGACATGGAGTGAAGAGTAGGGACTCTGGATACATGGTCTCCGAGACTGGCTCTTCCTGCAGCTGTGATCCAGCCTCAGGACACTGGTCATCATGCTGGAGCCACAGACACAGCTCCCCCTGATGTGGACTCCAGCCCCAGAGTGCACAGCCACTGTGTGTCCCACTTTCTGCTCTCCCTGAACCACAGCAGGTGCAGGGGGTCCCACAACACGCGACAGAACCAGATCAGCTGGAAGTGCACACCCAACACTTTCCATTCAGTAATGACCTTGACTGCTGATGTCCAGTGCATTTCCCTCCTGAGTTCAGGCAGGGAGCCCACAGGAGGGTCCCAGGACCTAGAGGATGAGGAAGTCCCTGTAGGCTTCCCAGGTGCCTGCAAAAGCTCAGCCTGAGGCACAACTGAGCTGCAGTACATTCCTGAGTGCTGTGAGGTTCACACAAGGACCAGACTGTGTTAGGATTAAATGGTAAATGGAGATTGTGAATACAGTCTGTGGAAAGTGAGTGTTTATCACCCACAGTGTAAAATGAAAGGTTGGTTCAGTTCAGCACACTCGCTCGTTTTGACAGGTGTGAGATATTAAATAGCTGATTTTTAAACCCAAACCCTGGCTCAGCTATCGCTGGATAGAAAGGGAAATGTAAAATTTCCCTAAAGTTGGCAGTGCCCTGAGAGAGTTGTCCTGTCAGAGTGGACAACACTCACGATGTCCCCAGATTGTCCCACATCTCTGATCCTGGTGATCCTGGAGACCGCTGAGCCTGGATTCCTTCATATAGGACTTCTCCTGTCACATCAAACTTCTCTACGTCAGAGAATCATTAGCAGGGTCAGAATCATAAAAGAAGAATTCTTCCCTCAAAACTGTTACAGGAGAGGAAACCCCAATTCCCTGACAGGAAACCAGGGCTTCATCCCACTCTGCACCTGTGCATGACCAGAATCTGCGCTCAGTGAGTCTTGTGCGCCCCCTGGTGGAGACGCGCGCCCCTGCAGGGAGGTTTCTGTCTGGGCTCAGCTGTCTTGCACAGTAATACAGGGTCGTGTCCCAGCTGTCAGACTGTTCATTTGCAGAGACACCGTGTTCTGGGTGTTCTCTCTGGAGATGGAGAATCGGCCATTCACCCAGATCGCGCAGTATGTGCTACCATCACCAGTATAAATGCATCCGATCCACTCCAGCCCCTTCCCTGGAGCCTGGCAGACCCAGCTCATCCAGTAACTGCTACTGATGGTGAATCCAGAGGCTTTGCAGAAGAGTTTCAGAGATACCCCAGGCGTGACCAGGCCTCCCCGGGACTCCACCAGCTGCTCCTGACACTGGACACCTGCAAACACAGACGTCCTGGTCAGGAAGCTGTGACTCACACTTTTGGTTCTCTCACTCATGTCCTCTCCCAGACTCAGTGCCCCGAGTTCTCCATCATTACCTTTGAGCACAGCGACCAGGAGAAGCCAACACAGCCCAGTCTCCATGGTGAGCGTCTGTGTTGAGTGCGATCTCTGAGTGGACACCTGGGAGTGCTGGGGCTGGAGCTCCTGTGCCAGAGCTGCAGGGTGAGGGCTGGGCTGGTTCATGGGCAGAGGGAGGCCTTATTTGCATGTGCTGCCCCTATATAGCAGGCATGGGGTCAGATGCCTCAGACAGGACAGGGCCCAGTGCAGATGTGGTGTCCTGGGGGTGTAGGGTGATGGCTATGATAGGATTCAGATCATACAATTTTTTTTTCTCGTTGTTGTTTTACCAGTTGTAGGCAACGACTTCATTTTATTACAATATGTGTGTGCCCTTAATGTCCATTGTTAGCAATACCATGTCCTTCATTTTAAAATAACCTTTGCTTCATTATTAACTATGCTAATGACATTGGAACAGTGACAGAGAGAGAATTGGTGAGAGAAACAGAAATGTAGAGATGGACAGTGAGTTGACAATGGGAGATTTTTGCCTTTGGATTGACAGCTCAACAATACCAAATGCCTACAACATCTAGGAGTTGGTCTTCCTAAATCCTAGAGCAAAAGTCTGTGTTTCCTACATCAGTGGTAGGAGCTCATTTGCTTGTAGCATCAGGTACAGTTTCCCATGATGCTTTATCTTCAAAGTGTGGGAAGCCATGTGGATGAACTGAAGCAGCACTCATATGGGAACAGGGGTGTCTGTGGTGGGGACTTAGCCAATTGTGTCCTAATTCCTGCTGCCCACTTTTACAGATGAAAGAGTACAAGTGGATTCACTTAAGGTTAATTATTTTGGTTTTTTTTTTTTTTTTCAAAAATTGTGGTTTCATACCATGTGATTTCTCTCATTTTTATAAAAATTTATTTAATTTCTTTAAAATCAGAGATACACAAGAAAGAAGGAGAGG
The DNA here is from genome assembly GCF_051225735.1 of Oryctolagus cuniculus. Taxonomy (NCBI): domain Eukaryota; kingdom Metazoa; phylum Chordata; class Mammalia; order Lagomorpha; family Leporidae; genus Oryctolagus; species Oryctolagus cuniculus. Next base: position 53,026,934 of record NC_142886.1, read on the forward strand.
GAGAGTGACAGAAAGAGAGAGAGAGAGAGAAAGTCCTCCATCCATGGCCTCCCTCTCCAATTGGTAACAATGGTCGGAGCTGCACTGATCTGAATCTAGGAGCCAGTTGCCTGCACTGGGTCTCCCATGGATTATGGGAACTGAAGATGGAAGCCATCTTCTACTGCCTACCCAGGCCACAGCAGGGAGCTGGATTGGAAGTGGAACAGCCAGGAGTCCAGCTGGCGTCCATATGGGATGCCAGCATTGAAGGCTTTACCCACTACACCACAGCACCGGCCCTGATGATCTTAATTATATGTGGAATCCACAATCATGAGCTCACAGAGGCAGGAAGTACAATGCAGATAGAGAGTCTGGGAGAAGAGAAGAAAAGGGACCACATTCCTGCAAGCACAGAGAGTTTTCTGTGACCAGAGGGGCACGTCGAGAGATCTACTGCACAGCACCGGGACAATAGTTATGAAGCTTTATTGTGTTCTTTCCAGTTCCTGCAGGAGTAGGCATTTGTCATTCGATCACAAAAGAATGGTAGTGTTGCTAGGGAAGGACTTGTGGGTTCATCTGACTCTAGAATTCCTGATGAAATAAATCCACATCAACACCTTTCCTTATACCTCACATAGAGATTCAGGTACTATTTGTCAATTTAACATTTATGAAACCTATTTTGAAGGGATAATTCTCTGTTGACTTGTCTTGCATCTGCCTGTGGTTTTATTCTAAGAAGAAAATTACGTGGTGTTGCAATCATTCCTGGTACTAATGCAGTCACAAGGGCTGTGAGTTCATCGACATGTGAGAGGTTATCTGTCGTGTCCGGCTGGCACAACTGCCCCACCACTGACCTCTCGAATTCCTCCCCTCCCATGTGTGAAGCTGAGTCATTTTAGAAGAGCCCCTGTCCTCACTCAGATTACGTCCATGGAAACCTCTCTCTGTGCTGTTTAGTTACCCCCCAATCTCCCTGTGTCCAACTGGTTTCACAAGCCGTTTCTTCATGGACCCACCAAGGCCCACCTGCCAACTCCTTGAAAACACAGTCATCAGAGACCCCCAGTCGTGCTTGCCCAGACAGGACCTCCCTCTTCTCACCATGGTGCAGTCCTGCCATTTGTCACCCTGGGGAGCCAGCATCTTATACAACTGACAGCCCATCAGAACCTGGTGGGAGACTCTATCATGGTGTTTACACAAATGGAATATGTTTCTCTCAGTTATAATTTGAGTAAATTCTCTTGAGTAATTTCTTGTGACTGTAGATAGTGATGAATTATACATCTCACATTTCCTAGTACTGTAGATATGAGGTGTTCTCACATAACAATGGAATTCACTGTGTCAGATGGTGGATTGTGTCAATGAATTCTCTAGGTGAATGCATGAAAACTGTCCCCAGCTAAATAGAAACAATTTCTATTTGTCAATCTTCTCTCAGAAAAGGCAGAGATGTGTCAACTGTTTTAATTTAATAGGAATTTTTGTGTCTCTGGATTTAGATGGGAGTCACTCAGAACACACATTGCTACATGAGGTGACTGGCTGCAGTTTCTGTAAGACTGTTCATGGCAGATCAATTGCAGTTTAGCAGAAAATATCCTGTAAAACACAGGGGATCGCTGCACTGGGCATTTCTGGCTGCAGGAACTTGGTTTGCCCTGGATGAGTATGAACTTGACAGAAGAGGAGTTATTTTCTCTTGGTAAGGATGAAGTACTGAAGAGGACATGCAGGGGGAGCCAGGGAGGGAGGAGCGGGGACTCTGGACCAGGGCTGGCTAATCACGCAGCACTGATTCAGCTCACCAGGTGGTCAGTGTGTGGCAGCCCCTGGCAGCCAGATCCCAGGGATGGGGACTCTGGCCCCGGAGTCACCGATGTGCAGCGGATTCCACCACACTGGAGCAGAAACAGAACATGTAAGTCCACACCACACACTTTCCAAATAGATTATTCCCTGAATGCAAATGTCCACCTATGCTTCCCATGGGTTCATGCAATGAGGTCATGTGAAATGATTCAGGAAACTGAATGTGGAATTTCATGGTGCTGGGGAAACTTGAGTGCACCTAAAATAATTCATCATGCTGTCATCTCACACCAGTATCCCAAAGAGAGTGAACAGGATGAAACTCTTAAAGGCAAGACCCGAGATTGTAAAGTTCTAGAGGAAAACGCTGGAGCAAAGCAAGTTCCCATTGGTTTGGGCAATGATAGTTTGATAATCTCCAAAGTACAGGCAACCAAGATACACAGACAACGAATAATGGATCCAACTACAGATTCTGAGTAACAAAGAGAAAGATTGTAGAACCAGGAGTCACCCGCAGATGGGGAGAAAGTATTTTCAGATGACACCCATGGGGGCCAATGTTGTGGCCCTGCAGGTTAAGCTGCCATCCCTATGCATGCATCACACAGGAGCATGGGTTCAGATTCTGCTTGCTCCACTTCAAATCCAGCTGCCTGCTGGGATCCAGACCTGGGAACTCTCTCAATGATGACTCAAGTGTTTGGCCCCTTCCAGCCCTGTGGGAAACTGGAGGAAGTTCCAGGCTCTTGGCATTAGGCTTGCCCAACCTCACCTTTGCTGCAATATGGGAAGTGAACCAGTGGATGGAAGCTTCTCTCTCCATCTGTTGGTCTCTTCCTCTCTTGCTAAAACACTGCCTTTCAAATAAAATAAATACTTAAAATAAATGAAATTTTAATTATATATATGGTTAGGAGCCTATTTCCAAATGTTGAATGAACTCAAGCCACTGAATCCCAAGGGAAGAAATCAATTGTGTACATGCAGTGACTGATAAGGTGTTGACAGGAGCAGCACTAGAGTGAGCCTGTGAGATTGCTGCCTCCCATGTCAGGATGCTTAGTGCTGTGTCCTGGTTTGGTTCCAATTTCAGATGCCTGCCTAAGCCCCTCTGGGAGGCCGTAGGTGAAGTTCCAAGCACTGCCATGTGGAGACCTGGACAGAATTCCAAGCACCTGGCTGTCAACTGACCCAGCTGAAGCTTTTGTAACCGTCTGGGAAGTGATCCAGGAGTTAGAATATCACTCTCAGTCTCAGTCTCTTTGTGGTTTTGGACAAATACACGCAGACAAGTTATTAATAAAATGATAAATTTTGAAATTTATATCATATCTATAAAATTTAAAAAGAACTATAAAGGCAAACATATCAAATGCACAGGTGCCTGGGAGACGTGGAATGGCATCATTTCTGGGGAGTGCATCCAGTGACGACTCCACGCCATGAGTGGATTCAACGTCAGGGCCTCATGGAGGAATCTGAGGTCTCCAGTGCTCTGAACAGGACCACACAGAATGCTGGGAGCAGCCTGCTGGGGGTGGATGTGATTTGTCCTCACACCATCAGTGCTGAGCATGGCCCCAACATAACAGCACTGACAAGGGGTACACGGTCTGGATGTATACATAAAAAGCATGGAATAACCAGACTCGGATGTCAAATGCAAAGTCCTTGTAAAACTACTGAAGCAAACATTGGGCAAAATCTCCCTGATATTGGTCTGGCCATGATTTCCCTTTCAGATCTTCAAAATTCAAGAGACCAAAAAAATATTCTCAAATGATGCTGCATACACTACAGAGCTTCTGCATTACAAACAGACTGACTGAGAAGTGAGCAGCCTACAGACAGATTGGAAGTGACTATTCTCATATCAAATGTATGATCAACAGCCTGTATCCAAAAGGAATAAGAAGGAACTATCTGTATGAGCTGTGTTTAGAACTGTTCTGAGTCTTCTGCAGTCTCAAAATAACTGTGATACACAATTGGCTTGTTCATCCTGATCGACAGGTTCTGCGTCATCAGGCCTACAATGGGTATAGAAGCAAACCTCTGTGATATGTGTGTGGCTCAGTGTTGCTATGGATTCATTCTGGTGGGGGCAAGAGGCATGGAGTCACCACACAGACCCCAGGAGTTGGGTGAAAGCAGGTCAGAGGCGAGCAGCCCGCAGACTCATTTGTTTCAGTAGGTACAGCCACTTATATAGCTGAGGCAGCCAATCTGGTCAAGGGGCAGTTTATGCCTAACCAATCACAGCCTGTTGCCAGGCAGTATCTGAAGCCATCCAATCACAGCCTGTTGCCAGGCAGGCTCCGTTGCCAGGTGGCATTGAAACCATGCCTGAGTAACTGATGCTTGCTTGCCAGCAGCCATCTAGGCATGGCCTTCTCATTCCACCACAGCTCAGTGTGTCCCAAAGGCGTTGTGTTTTAGGTGTGCTCCCAGGGAGACCATGGGAGAAAAGATGGGAGCTCTGGGAGTGAGGCCTAGTGGGATTTGTTCATTCCTGGGGAATCTGCTATGGAGGAGATCACAGTAGATCCTGGGTCCCCAGCTTCAGCACAGAGCACAGTGCTGCTAGAGTCAGCCCTGGTCTCGTCTGAAGTCCTGTGTGGGGATGGGGTCTCTCCCATCCGTGTTCACAATATTAGGCTGAAGACTGCCATGATATTCACAATATTATCATGCCTGATGGCACAACATTCTGCAGTCACTATGGCAAACACCTCTGTAGTCCCATGTTCAATTAAAGCAGCATCATTCTCAAGAGTTCACACATATAATCCAGGAAAATTTGCATTTAAGAAGGAATGGATAATGGGGCAAATGGACAGAGTTATATTTTAACAGGAAGTTTATATGGCTATAGTATAGAGGAAGAAATTCTGGTATCTTGGATAACATGGATGATCCTAGAGAATAATATCCAAGGATAATGTCAGGATAAGTATACTCTGCTAAAATACCAAGGCCAAGAAGGCAAATAATATGTGATGCTAGTTACGTGGGATAAAAGGATGAACTCACAAGGCAAAAGTTCAATGGTGAAGACCAACGTCTGTGCTTGGGAGGAACAGAGGAGACACGGGAGCAAGGTCAGAGTTTCAGTCGTACAGGATCCACATGTTGAGGGATCTACTGTGCAGCATGGTGACAGCAGTAAAGAGAATATAGTGTCTGCAGAATTCCAAGACATTGGACAAATGACATTCTACCATGAAAAACATGGGTTTTGTGATAAACATGTCAGTAAGTCTGACTTCATTATTCCACTCAGTATACATTCATTTATTCAACACATATCATTGTAACTCATATGTCTATATTAAATATTATTTATCAAACATATGAATATGAAATGGCAATGGCGGCCAATCATGAAGATGCAGATCTCTGGCTATGATAGGATTCAGATCAAGGCAAATTTTACTTTATTATTTTTAATCATTTGAAAGCAATACCTCATTTCATTTGAATATGTTTGTACTCTTTATATCCCATGTTAGCAGTATCATGTCCTTCGTTTTTAAAATAACCATTGGTTCATTATTAACTATTCTAATGACATTGAAACAGTGACAGAGAGAGAAGGAGTGAGAGAAACATAAATGTTGAGACATCTAGGAGTTAGACTTTCTAAAACCTGGAGCAGAAAACTGTGTGTCCCACATCAGTGGGAGGGTCTCATTCACTTGTAGTGTCATCTACAGTTTCCCATGATGTATTATCAGGAAAAAGTATTGGAAACTGTGAGGATGGGCTCAAGGAACAATCTGATGGGAACAGGGGTGTCCCAAGTGGGATCTTAGTCAATTTTGTCCTAATGCCTGCTGCACACTTTTAAACAGATGAAAGACTGCAAGTGGATTTTTTAAGGTTAACTATGTTTTGTTCCCTTATTCATTCAGTTCCTTAGTTTAAAACTGTTCCTGAACACAGAACACTGTACATGGTAGTGGGGTGTAGTGTGCTATTGGAATCTGTGTGTTGTAGAAATGGGCACAGATCAACTCAGTGTCATGCACATTTCCACCTCCTTTCCATCACTCTGTGTTGGGAGGCATGGAGGCCTCAGTTCTAGTTATTCGTGGAACCCGTCGTTGGTTGTGGTGAACTGAGGAAAATCATGAAAATTCAGATCTCTGAATACTGGTGTTGTTTCTGCCAATGTTTTATGGAGATGATAAATGAAGGCAGTGGACTCAAGCTTGGCGGCTGGAACCCAGGAGCATGGAACTGCATCAGTGTTCCCACCTTGGTGTCGGGGCCTCATAGAGATCCATCATCTACTGTCTTCCAGGGTGCATTGTCAGTACAAGTATGGGAAATCGTGAAAATGGGCTCCGTCCAGCAATGTGATATGCAGCCTTGGTGTCTCCCTCTCTAATACTGATGGAAGTCTCCAAATGGATTGATGACCCCAGTCAGCGTAGACGTGGAGTGAAGAGCAGGGACTCTGGACAAATGGTCTCTGGGACTGGCTCTTCCTGCAGCTGTGATTCAGCCTCAGGACACTGGTCATCATGCTGGAGCCACAGACACAGCTCCCCGTGATGTGGACTCCAGCCCCAGAGTGCACAGCCACTGTGTGTCCCACTTTCTGCTCTCCCTGAACCACAGCAGGTGCAGGGGGTCTCACGACACTGGAGCAGAACCAGATCAGCTGGAAGTGCACACCCAACACTTTCCATTCAGTTATGACCTTGACTGCTGATGTCCAGTGCATTTCCATCCTGAGTTCAGGCAGGGAGCCCCACAGGAGGGTCCCAGGACATAGAGGATGAGGAATTCCCTGTAGGCTTCCCAGGTGCCTGCAGAAGCTCAGCCTGAGACACAGCTGAGCTGCAGTACATTCCTGAGTGCTGTGACGTTCACACAGGGACCACAGACTGTTTCAGGATTAAAGGGAAATGCAGGTCGGGTTAAAGTCTGCAGAAAGTGAGTGTGGATCACCCACATGTAAAGTCAAAGGTTGGTTCAGTGCACACTTGCTCGTTGTGGCAGGAGAGGGCTGAGTGGAATAGTTGGTGTTTAACAGATCAACGGCCCTGTCTCAGCTCTCCCTGGTTATACAGGGAAAACTGAAACTGTCCAAAGCTTTCAGTGCCCTGAGGGTGCTGTCCTGTGTCAGGTTGGAAAAGATTCAATAGTGTCCTCAATATTCCCGCATCTCTGACCCTGCTGAGCACAGTCGCTGTCCATGAACCAAATGGTTCAATTAGGACTTCTTCCTTTTATATCAAACTTTCAATCCGTCAGTGAAGTTGGGAGGGACAGAATCAAAAAGTAGAATTCTTCCCTCAAAACTCTTACAGGAGAGAAAACCCCAATTCCCTGACAGGAACCAGGGATTCATCTCCCTCTGTGCCTGTGCATGACCAGAGTCTGCGCTCAGCGCATCTTGTGCGCCCCCTAGTGGTTCCGGGCGCCCCTGCAGGGAGGTTTGTGTCTGGGCTCAGCCCTAGGGCCCCTCACTATGTCTCTCGCACAGAAATAGGTGGCCCTGTCCGCGGCATTCAGACTTGTCATTTTCAGAGAGACCGTGTTCTCGTTGGTGTCTCTGGAGATGGTGAATCGGTCATTCACCCAGCTCGCGTAGTATGTGCTACCACCACTACTAATGTATCCGATGTATTTCAGCCCCTTCCCTGGAGCCTGGCGGACCCAGCTCATGTCGTTGCTACTGAGAGAGAATCCAGAGACTGTGCAGGTGAATGTCAGACTTCCTCCCGGCTTCACAGGGCCTCTCCCGGACTCCTCCGCCTACTGACAAGGACACCTGTAAACACAGACCACATGGTCAGGACACTGTCACGCACACTCTCTGTGTCTCTCACTCATGTCCTCTCCCAGACTCAGTGCCCCGCGTTCTCCATGATTACCTTTGAGCACAGCGACCAGGAGAAGGCAGCGCAGCCCAGTCTCCATGGTGAGCGTCTGTGTTGAGTGCGATCACTGAGTGGACACCTGGGAGTGCTGGGGCTGGAGCTCCTGTGCCAGAGCTGCAGGGTGAGGGCTAGGCTGGTTTTCATGGGCAGAGGGAGCCCTATTTGCATGTGCTGCTCCTATGCAGCAGGCATGGGGTCAGATGCCTCAACAGGACAGGGCCCAGGGAAGTTGTCTGTGTTCTTGGTGTGTTGGGTGATGGCTATGATAGAATTAAGATCATGTGAATTTTTATGTTATCATAATTTTAAAAAGTTGAAGGCAATGACCTTGTTTCATTTTAATATGTGTGTACCCTTCATATCGAGTGTTAGTAATATCATGTCCCTCATTTATTTAAATAACCATTAGTTACTTATCATCTATATGAAAGACATTGGGACAGAGATAGAGAGAGAAGGGGTGAGAGATACATAAATGTAGAGATGGACAGAAAAGGTGACAATGGGAAATTTATGCCTTTGGGTTGACAGCCCCAGACACCCCAAATGCCTATGACATCTAGGAGTTAGTCTTTCTGAACCCTGGAGCAAGAAACTGTGTCTGTAATTCCAACGTCGGTGGTAGGGGTTCATTTGCTTGTAGCATCATCTACAGTTTCCCATGATGCATTATGAGGGAAAAGTGTGGGAGGCCGTGAGGCTGGGCTCAGTCAGTTCTCTGATGGGAACACGGGTGACCCTAGTGGGGACTTAGCCAATTTTGTCCTAATGCCTGTCACCCACTTTTAAATTGACGAAATACTCAAGTGGATTTTTTCAGGTTAACTATGTTTTTTTCCTTATTCATCCATTGCCTTAAAGTTTAAAAACTGTTTAAACTGTTTAAAACTGTTCCTGAACACAGAACACTGTACATGGTAGTGGGGTTTGTGTGCTACTGGAATGTGCATGGTAGAAATGGGCACAGATGAACTCACTGTCATTCACATTTCCACCTCCTTCCCATCACTCTGTTGGGAGGCCTGGAGACCTCAGTTCTAGTCATTCTTGGAACCTGTTGTGTGTTGTGGTGAACTGAGTCAGCCCAAAGTGGTGTGGGCAGAATTATTCCTGCCTTTGGTGGTGCTTTGTGTCCTGGTATCAGCTGCCCTGTGTTCAATCTTCCCTGTTCTTTTTTTTATTTTTTGAGAGGCAGAGTGAACAGTGAGAGAGAGAGACAGAGAGAAAGGTCTTCCTTTGCCGTTGGTTCACCCTCCAATGGCCGTCGCAGCTGGCGCGCTGCGGCCGGCGCACCACGCTGATCCGATGGCAGGAGCCAGGTACTTCTCCTGGTCTCCCATGGGGTGCAGGGCCCAAGCACTTGGGCCATCCTCCACTGCACTCCCTGGCCACAGCAGAGAGCTGGCCTGGAAGAGGGGCAACCAGGACAGAATCCGGCGCCCCAAGCGTGACTAGAACCCAGTGTGCCGGCGCCGCAAGGTGAAGGATTAGCCTAGTGAGCCACAGTGTCGGCCACTCTTCCCTGTTCTGTAACCATGACTCTGAGTTTAGCTCAAGCACTGGGTAGAAGTCACTGTGTCACAATTCACCCGCAGTCCTGCATTTGGGTAATGCAGCTTTGTTCACAATAGTTCAGTCTACAAAGAACAAGTGTGCATAAAACAGTGAATGGATTCTTTCACATTTAGACAAAGAATATTATTCAGTATTAAGAAGGAGGTTGTTCTGTCATTAGGAAATGTGGGTCAGCCTGGAGCATACATACTAAAAGAAATGATCCAGGTAGATGTGGACACACAGTATGTGACATTAGTTATACATGCTGTGCACAAGCTTGAACTCACAGAGGTAGGCAGTGCAATGGTGAAAACTGTCTGCCATGATCCAAGTCAGGCTCCTGAATTTAGGCTGAGCCATCCCCAGCCTTTGCAGCCATTCAGGAAGTTAACCAGTGGATGGAATTCTCCCTCCATTTGTTGATCTCTTCCTCTCTTGCTATAACACTGTTTTTAAAATAAAATAAACAGAGACTTAAAATACATTGAAGATTAATTGTACATATGATTAGGAGCCTGTTTCCTAATGTTGAATGATCTCAAGCAACTGAATCCCAAGGGAAGAAATCAATTGTGTACATGCAGTGATGATAAGGTGGAGACAGGAGCAGCACTGGAGTGAGCCTGAGGGATTCCTGCCTCCCATATCAGGATGCTTAGTGCTGTGTCCTAGTTTGGTTCCAGTGTCATATTCCTGCCTGAGCACACTCTGGGAGGCCGTAGGTGAAGTTCCAAGTACTCCCACATGGGAGCCCTGGACAGAATTCCAAGCACCTGGCTGTCACCTGACCCAGCTAAATCTTTTGTAGCCACTGGGGAAGTGACACAGATATTAGAACATCACTGACAGTCTCAGTCTCTCTGTGGCTTTGGACAAATACATAAAGACAAGTTCTCAAATAAAATGATAAATTTTAAAATTCATAAAATATCTATAAATTATTAAAAGAAGATATATAGGCAAACATGTAAAATGCTATAAATCTGGGACCATCATGTATGTCCATGTTAGAAGCACATTGAGACATCGCATCGCTCTAGTTAGAATGGCTATTATCAGACATACCAGAGCTGACATGTTATATGGAGGTAGAGAGAGATGATAACCCTGGTACAAGTCTGTGTCAGGTTAATTAGTAAAACCGTTATGGAAAAGCATCAAAAACTAGAAACAGAATTATTACATGATCTTCAAGCACCATTGCATGGTACAATGAATATGAAATCCCAGGGAGGTGTCCAGGGGATCTGCAGTCACTGTGCCAAACACCTCTGCAGTTCCTTGTTCATTCAAAAGAGTTCACACATATGATCCAGTGACATCTCATGAAAGAAAGAATGGAAAATGAAGAAATGGACAAAGTTACATTTTAAAAGGAGTTTAAAAGCAGTACAGAGTAAGAAATTCTGTAATTTTGGACAACTTGGATGACCCTGGAGAATAATGTGCCTAGGATAATATGTCAGTAAAAGTACACTCTGCTAACCATCCAGGCCAGGAAGACACATAATATGTGATGCTACCTACATGGGATAAAAGGATGAACAATGGCCAGTCATGAAGATTCAGATCTCTGCATACTGGTGTTGTGTTTGCCAATGTTTTATGGAGATGATTAAAAAAGGCAGTGCACTCAGGCTTGGCAGCTGGAACCCAGGAGCTTGGAACTGCGTCAGTGTTCCCTCCTTGGGTATGAGGCCTCATAACAGATCCATCATCTACTGTCTTCCAGGGTGCATTGTCAGTACAAGTATGGGAAAGCGTGAAAATGGGCTCCATCCAGCAATGTGATATGCAGCCTGAGTGACTCCCACTGTAATGTCAATGAAAGACTCCAAATGGATTGACATTTGGAGCATAGACGTGGAGTGAAGAGCAGGGACTCTGGACACATGATCTCTGGGACTGGCTCTTCCTGCAGCTGTGATCCAGCCTCAGGACACTGGGCATCATGCTGGAGCCACAGACACAGCTCCCCATGATGTGGACTCCAGCTCCAGAGTGCACAGCCACTGTGTGTCCCACTTTCTGCTCTCCCTGAACCACACAGGTGCAGGTGGTCTCAGGACACTGGAGCAAAACTAGACCAGCTGGAAGTGCACACCCAACACTTTCCATTCAGTTATGACCTTGACTGCTGATGTCCAGTGTTTTTCCCTCCTGAGTCCAGGCAGGGAGCCCCACAGGAGGGTCCAGGACCTAGAGAATGAGGAAGTCCCTGTAGGCTTCCCAGGTGCCTGCAGAAGCTCAGCCTGAGACACAACTGAGCTGCAAGTATATTCCTGAGTGCTGTGACATTCACACAGGGACCACAGACTGTTTCAGGATTAAAGGAAAATGGAGATCGGGTATAAAGTCTGTTAGAAATGATGCAGGACACTCACAGTTTAAAATAAGACGGTTGGTTCAGTTCAGCACAGTCGCTCGTTTTGAAAGGAGAGAGATACTTAAATAGCAGATTTTTAAACTCAAACCCTGGCTCAGCTATTGCTGGATTGAAAGGGAAAAGTAAAATTGCCCTAAAGTCGGCAGTGTCCTAAGAACTCTGTCCTGACTCAGGCTGGACAACCCTCACGAGGTCCCCAGATTGTCCCACATCTCTGATACTGGAGACCACTGAACCTAAATTCGTTCATGTAGGACTTCTCCTGTCACATCAGAGAGTCAGTACAGGGTCAGAATCATCAAAGAAGAATTCTTCCCTCAAAACTGTTGCAGGAGAGGAAACCCCAATTCCCTGACAGGAAACCAGGGCTTGGGCTCCTTCTGCACCTGTGCATGACCAGAATCTGCACTCAGTGTGTCTTGTGCGCCCCCTGCAGGGCGGTTTGTGTCTGGGCTCAGCCTGAGGGCCCCTCGTGTGTCTCTCACACAGAAATAGGCAGCCGTGTCCGCGGCAGTCAGAGACACCGTGTTCTCCTTGGTGTTTCTGGAGATGGTGAATCGGCCATTCACCCAGCTCGCGTACCATGTGCTACCACTACCAGTATTAATGTATGCGATCCACTCCAACCCCTTCCCTGGAGCCTGGCGGAACAGGCACATTGCGTAGTTGTCACTGAAGATGAATCCGGAGGCTTTGCAGGAGAGTTTCAGGGATCCCCCAGGCTTGAACAGGCCTCCCCCGGACTCCTCCAGCGACTCACACTGGACACCTGCAAACACAGACGACATGGTCAGGAAGCTGTCACTCACACTCTCTGTGTCTCTCACTCATGTCCTCTCCCAGACTCAGTACCCTGCGTTCCCCATCATTACCTTTGAGCACAGCGACCAGGAGAAGGCAGCGCAGCCCAGTCTCCATGGTGAGCGTCTGTGTTGAGTGCGATCACTGAGTGGACACCTGGGAGTGCTGGGGCTGGAGCTCCTGTGCCAGAGCTGCAGGGTGAGGGCTGGGCTAGTTTTCATGGGTAGAGGGAGGCCCTATTTGCATGTGCTGCCCCTATATAGCTGGCATGGGTTCCGACGCCTCAGACAGGACAGTGTCCAGGGCAGACATAGTGTCCTGGGTGTGTAGTTGATGGCTGTGATATGATTCAGATCATATGAATTTTTATGTTATCAAAATTTTAAATAGTTGAAGGCAAATACCTTGTTTCATCTTAATTCAGTGTGTATCCTTAATATCCAGTGTTAGCAATATCATGTCCCTCATTTATTTAAATAACCACTAGTTCCTTATCATCTATATAAAGACATTGTGACAGTGATAGAGAGAGAAGGGGTGAGAGACAGAAATGTAGTGATGGACAGAAAAGGTGACAATGGGAGAATTCTGCCTTTGGGTCGAGAATCCCAAACATCCCAAAGTCTGCAATAACTAGGACTTAACCCTTCTAATACCTGAAGCACAAAAAAGTTTCTGTGTTTCCCAGGTCCCTTGTAGGGGCTCATTTGCTCTTAGCATCATCCACAGTTTCCCATGATGCGTTACCAGGAAAAAGTGTGGGAAGCCGTGAGGCTGGGCTCAAGCAGCACTCTGATGGGAACACGGGTGGGGACTTTGCCAATTTTGTCGTAGTGCCTGCTGCCCACTTTTAAACAGATGAAGGACTGCAAGTGGATTCGTTTAAGGTTAACTATATTTTGTTTCTTATTCAACCATTGTATTAGTTTAAAACTGTTCCTGGGCTGGCGCCGCGGCTCACTAGGCTAATCCTCTGCCTTGCGGCAAAGGCACACCGGGTTCTAGTTGATCCAGGTGCCAGATTCTGTCCTGGTTGCCCCTCTTCCAGGCCAGCTCTCTGCTGTGGCCAGGGAGTGCAGTGGAGGATGGCCCAAGTGCTTGGGCCCTGCACCCCATGGGAGAACAGGAGAAGCACCTAGCTCCTGCCATCGGATCACCACGGTGGGCCGGCCGCAGCACACCGGCCGCGGCGGCCATTGGAGGGTGAACCAATGGCAAAGGAAGACCTTTCTCTCTGTCTCTCCATCTCTCTCACTGTCCACTCTGCCTGTCAAAAAAAAAAAAAAAAACTTCCTGAACACAGAACACTACCACTGTACGTGGTAGTGGGGTGTAGTGTGTTATTGGAATCTCTGTGTTGTAGAAAAGGGCACAGATCAACTCAGTGTCAGGCACATTTCTACCTCCTTTCCATCACTCTGTGTTAGGAGGCCTGGAGACATCAATTCTAGTTATTGGTGGAACCTGTCATGGGTTGTAGTAAACTGAGTTCGCCCACAGTTGTGTCTACAGAATTATTCCTTCCTGTGAGTGGTGCTTTTGGCCCTGGTAGCAGTCGCCCTGTGTCCCCCTCTTCCCTGTTCTGTAACCATGACTCTGAGTTCAGGTCAAACACTGGGTATGAAGTCACTGTGTCACAATTCACCCTCAGTCCTGCGTTCAGGTTGCAGCTGTGTTCACAGTAGTTTAGTCTACAATAAAGCAAGTGTGCATAGAACAGTGAATGGATTCTTTCCCATTTGGACATGGAATATTATTCAGTATTGAGAAGGAGGTTGTTCTGTCATTAGGAAATGTGGGTCAGCCTGGAGCATAATGTGCTAACAGAAATAATCCAGGTAGATGTGGACACATAGTATGTGACATTAGTTATATGTGCAGTCCACAAGCTTATTCTCACAGAGGGAGAAGTGCAATTGTGATCACTGTCTACCATGACCCAAGTGTTTGTCCCCTTCCAGCCCTTTGGGAAACTGGAAGAAATTCCAAGCTCCTGGTTTCTGGCTCAGCCTTCCCAGCCTTTGCAGCCATTCACGAAGTGAACCAGTGCACGGAAGCCTCACTCTCCATCTGTTGGTCTCTTCTTCTCTTGATATAACACTGTCTCTAAAATAAAATACTTAAAATAAATTGAAGATTAATTATACATATGATTAGGAGCCTATTTCCTAATGTTGAATGATCTCAAGCAACTGAATCCCAAGGGAAGAAATTAACTGTGTATATGCAGTGATGATAAGGTGGTGACAGGAGCAGCACTGGAGTTAGCCTGTGGGATTCCTGCTCCCGTATCAGGATGCTTAGTGCTGTGTCCTAGTTTGGTTCCAGTGTCATATTCCTGCCTAAGCCCCTCTGGGAGGCAGTAGGTGAAGTTCCAAATACTCCCATGTGGGAGCCCTGGACAGAATTCCAAGCACCTGGCTGTCACCTGACCCAGCTGAATCTTTTGTAGCCATCTGGGAAGTGACCAGGAATTAGAAGATCACTGTCAGTCTCAGTCTCTTTGCCTTTTTGGAAACATATGTGTGGGGCTCCATGGGATGCACAGCCATGGAGCCCCCACGTCAAGGTCGGTCTGATAGCTGTTGCTGTGTCTTTATCACAAGGCGAATGTTGCTAGTTTCAGTTAGGGCAATGCTTTCCCACGGTTGGGACTTTCCAGAGGAGTTGAGAATGTTGTAAACAACAAGATGGTGCCGAGGACTGTGCGGTGAGCCTGCCTGCTGTGTGACACCTCATCTGATTGGCCCGAGGTCGCGTGCACAATGCATGAACAGACAGCAGATTGGAGTGTTCCGTGCATGGACTTGAGCCCGCTTGCAATTGGCCAGATTTTGTATATAAGCTCTGTGCTGAGGAAGGAGGGGGCTTTTCTGTCCACTCTCCTCCCTTCATTCTTTCTCTGTCGCTGTTATTTTCTCATTAAAAGTCTGCTGAAGACCGATAAGCTGCTAACAGTGTTGTTGCTTTGTGGGCAAGGGAGCGACAAGTGGTTCCGTGACTCAGATTCGGACCACTTTCTACACGCAGGAATAGGTAAGGAACAAAAGGTAAGCGTGCATGTGCACGGAAATCCAGCTGTGGAAAGAATAGAAACCACGGTTCCATCAAAGAAAGACGGGGTAATTAAGTGCCAGAAAAAAGGGTAAAGGAATCCCTTAAAACGCGGGAGTACAAAGTGTTCAGAAATGCCAGGAAATAGGCGGAAACTTCCTTTTTACCTCCAAATGGACAATACTCCATCCACCACTAGATTGCGCATGCTGTTGATCCACTTGTTAAAAGCTGTGGAGGCGCCCTTTAAGGTGGCTACAGTATGCGCATTCACTAGGGCCATTGCCAAGAGGTCACCATGGTTTGTGGAAGGTGGCCAATTAGATGAGCAACAGTGGTGGAGAGTAGGGAGACAGTTGAGAGCAGCCAGAGAGCCGGTAGAAATACTTAGATTATGGCAACTCATTGAACAGACACTTCAGGACCCCACTGAGAGCATAGGGCTTTTACTTGATGAAGGATGCGAGCTCCTAGAAAAGGTTCAGGAGGAGTCTCGGCATGATAGTCAGTCTAGTGACTGTGGTAGTCAGTGGGACAGGAAACAGATGGACAAAGGTCCCTGTAGGGACGAGCCACTGGATAAGACAAAGGAAAATTCAGTGAAGGACCATCCCCCATCGAATGTGCTCCTGTGCTCAAGGGAGCCATCTCATTTATATCCCAGTTTGACTAGGCTAGCAAATTTGTCCTTAGAGGATGAACCGCCGCCGCGGTATCGTCCATTGACTCTCCCTAAATCTGCCCCTAGGAAAAAAATAAAAAAGTTATAAAGACTCCATTACAGATGCAGGGAATAGGGTTAAACAAGGCGAGCCATAGAATGGTTCATTAATGCTATAGGAATAGTCAGTCCTTGGTTTGCAAAAGAAGTCGTAAAGGAGCAACATTGGGATTTGCTCAAAAAAGATTTAAATGTGCATAAAAAAAAAAAAGCAAGCCGTGACAAAGGCTGTGAAAACTTTGTTGCAGATGTAAAAAATAGTGTTAAAGAAACAAACTGTAGAGCAGTTTATCAGTGCTGTTAAAACAATTAGTCCTTGGTTTGCTGAAGAGGGTGTTGTGGATAAGAAACACTGTGAGTAAAAAATATAGATCAGTGTACACTGGACAGCCCTCACCTTGCATTTAAATATTTCTTTTGAAGTAAATGTTCTCTGTTATAAAGTTCATATTACTATGTAAAATGAAAAATTGTGGTAACAAAGTGTCCGGACTACCCAATCTGTTTTTGTTTTATGTACTAACTCTACCCCTATTATTGATAGGAATGCTTGAGCAGATTATGCTTGGTTTGCTTTACAAAAAAAAAAAAATGTAAGTCAAAATATGCCGCAAGTAGTTAAGATTCCACACACCTGCAGAAATGTAATAATTACAGATAATAAGGGGCTAGTTCCCTCAGATATGTTTCAATTTATCCTTAAAACATACTGAATATTATTGTGTTTGATTGCTAAATGTAGATTTGTATAAAAATTTGTATTATATTCTTATGATGTATTAATTATGCCTATACCTTGGTACAACTCTAGGGCCAAATGTAAGGACAAATTTTTGGGATGGAGAGGCTTGTGTCTTTGTTTGGCTCTGATAAACAAGTAACTTGTCTGCCAGATGACCTTCTCCTGCTCCTTGGGAGCCTGGCCAGCTCCCAAGGAGGAGGATAAAGGAATGTTTTCTGATAAACAGGTGGGCATGCTTCGTGTCTCGGCTCTCTGGCCAAGATCCGGGACGGGACGCACTGCTTGCCTAACATCTTGGCAATGAGCCACCCTTGTCCTTGGGGGCTTTAAGGGGGAGCCGGAGCAAGCCTCTGCTGCTGCTGCTTCATCCCGGGGGAACACGCAGTCAAGCTGAACGTTAAACGTGCCTGTGATGATTACTAATGATGTTTAATTCTCAGTACGGATCCTTTTCTGGTGCTGTGTGAAAATTGCCTAGTAATGCCCATAGTACTGTAAATTCTACAAAACATAAGTACAATGCAGATATGGATCGATTGGCTATTGTGGCTGAGGTGTTCTGTAACAGTCCCTTTAATAAAAAATTAACAAAATAAATTAATTTAAAAAACAGAACATTCAGGACCTGCCACTCTACTTGGTAGGTCATTACAAAAATCAACAAGGAGGGCTATACCTGATAAATAAGGGTACTATCAATGTGGGCAACAGGGACATGTACAAATATTGTCCAAAAGTCAAACACCAAAAAAGCCCCTCCTCCTGGGATTTGCCCCCAGTGCAAAAGAGGAAGGCATCGGGCCAATAAATGTCACTCCAAAACTAATAAAAAATTCATTAAATAAATAAAGTTCAAAAAATTAAAAGCGGGGCTGGCCCCAGGCCCCATCCCAACAAATTTTGGGGGCCATGACATTTGTTCCTCAACAGAACACCCTAAATCCATCAATTTCCTCCATGGAGCCACAGAGGGTAGTGCAGGACTGGACCTCAGTGCCACCTCCTATACAGTATTGACCCCTGAGATGGGCCCACAAGGCCTCCCTACTGGGATTTTTGGTCCTTTGCCAACTGGGTTTTTTGGTCTCCTACTGGGCAGAAGTAGTATAACTATAAAAGGGTTACAGGTTTTTCCTGGAGTTATAAACACTGACTTTACTGGTAAGATAAAAATTATGACTCAAGCCAATAATGAAACTTTAACTCCAGGACAATGCATTGCTCACTTGATTCTGTTCCCCTTCTCTTCAATTGGTAAGTCTTTTTTAAATAAAAGAGAAAATAATGGTTTTGAATCTTCTGATGCTTATCGGATACAACCTATAACTGCGGACCGACCCAAATTTTTCTTAAAATTAAATAAAAAGTTATTCAGTGGTCTTTTAGATACTGGAGCTGGTGCCTCTGTTATTTCAGCAGCAAGCTGGCCCACAAATTAAAAAAGAAAATTACCATAACTCAATTGCAAGGTATTGGTAAGAGTCAAAGATTAACACAAAGTTCCATATTGCTACAATGGGAGGATAAAACATATATTTTGGCTGCATTACTTGTTAATCTCTGGAGACGTAATATTCTAACTCAAATGGGGGCTTTAATACATAGTCCAAGTAAGATTGTTACCATTAACATACTTCAACAAGGTCATTTGCCAGGTAAGGGTTTAGGCAAACAACAACAAAGCATCACATCTCCAGTAACTATAACTGTCAATCATAACCAGAGAGGCTTGGGTTTCCCTTGATGGCTACTGGTCAGCCTGTGCCCCATACAAAAATTAAAATAAAATAAAAATCAGATAATCCTGTGTGGGTGAATCAGTGTCCTTTACTGCAGGAAAATATAAATACTGCACAGATATTGGTAAAAAAAATAATTAACAGCAGGACATAAAGTTCCTTCTAATTCTCCTTGGAATAGTCCTATTTTTGTTATCAGAAAAAAATCTGGGAGATAGTGATTGCTTCAAGGCCTTAGGGCTGTTAATGCTACTGTGGAAATTATGGGGCTTTACAACCAGGTTTACCATTGCCTACTACAATTCCAAAGGACTCTTATATTGCAATAATAGATTTAAAAGATTATTTTTTATACTATACCTTTACATCCAAAAAATTGTCCCCGATTTGCTTTCAGTGTTCCATCAGTAAATTTTAAAGAACCTATGCAAAGATGCCTATAAAGGATCTTACCTCAAAAAATGGCTTATAGCCCTACTTCGTGCCAATAATTCATTAATGCTGCTCTTCAAAAAATTTGCAAAAAATATAGCAATGTATATATTATACACTATATGGATGATATTTTGATAACTGGACCCGAGAAATTTTTGGTGATACAATGTCTGACAGTAATAAGAGAGCAATTAACTGCTTTTGGTCTTAGCATAGCCCCTGAGAAAATGCAACTTCAATATCCTTATCAATATCTAGACTTCCAATTATACCCATAAAAAATACTTCCACAAAAAGTCACCTTACAATTGGATTCTTTACAGACTTTAAATAAGTTTCAAAACTTCTAGGAAATATTAATTGGCTTTCTGCACATCTCCACCTCACAACAGGAGACCTTAAACCTTTATTCAATATCCTAAAAGGAGGTCAAGCTTCTGTAATTTGTGATGGTCACCATACTGTTATTAACACCTCTTTTTCATCTCTACAGCTAGTTAAATGAGCTGCTGTTGCACTTGCATTGCAGTCTACTTTGGATGTAGCGGTTAACATACACACCAATAGCAAATATGTGTTCCTATCGGTGCCTCAATTGAAAACGTGTTCATTCCTTCCTAAATCCTCAGCTGCTTCTCCTTTGTTTTCTCGCATTTGCACTGTCATTCGGCAGCATACCTGCCCTTCCTTTATAGGTCATATTCGAGCACATTCCAATCTTCCCAGACCTTTGGTAGAGGGTAACCATTTGGCAGATTCTGCTCTATGCATATATTCTATTAATACAGCAACAAAAGATCATGTTTTACATCATTTAAATGCTCATACATTATGCTTAAAACATAATATTACTCAAGAACAAGCTCGACAAATTGTAAAATTCTGTTCTACCTGCTCCATCCAGTTACCATTACCTCACTTTCAAATTAATCCTCGTGATTTATTCCCCCAATCAACTAT
Organism: Oryctolagus cuniculus; assembly: GCF_051225735.1. Classification (NCBI taxonomy): domain Eukaryota; kingdom Metazoa; phylum Chordata; class Mammalia; order Lagomorpha; family Leporidae; genus Oryctolagus; species Oryctolagus cuniculus. Next base: position 53,047,035 of record NC_142886.1, read on the forward strand.
GGCAAATGGATATCACCCACTTCATGAAATTTGGTAAACAAAAATAGATACATGTGTCTATTGATACTTGTTCTGGATTTATTTTTGCTTCCTTACATACAGGTAAAGCTACAAAACATGTTATTGCCCGTTGCTTACAAGCTTTTGCTTCCCTAGGAACTCCAAAACAGATTAAAATGGATAATGGGCCTGCTTATATTTCTGCCTCTTTTAGAAATTTTTGTGTAACTTTCTATCTCATGTTACTGACATTCCTTATAATCCTCAGGGTCAAGACATTATTATACGTACACATAACACTTTAAAACAATATTTTAATAATATAAACAAAAGGGGGAGTTTAGGGTTCTTGCCCATTCTCCTAACAAATGGCTCTCACGTGCTTTATTCATTTTAAATTTTTTCACATTGGATAAAGATGGTCGTTTTGCATCTGATCAACAGTGGCATCCACAAACAGCTGGGGTAAGAGCAATGGTAAAATGGAAGGATCCTATCACCAATCAATGGAATGGACCTGATCCAGTACTGGTATGGGACATGGGCTCTTAAGGGATGGGTATTTTTATGCAACCAATTTGCTTTTACATTGTTAGCCCCTAATGATTTTTGCAACTGCTCATTGGGCCGTGTGGCCCCAATGCTAACATCTGTATTTCCAAAGGCACGACAGGGACGCTCATTACCTGAGAACTGTGATGATGATGTCATCTTAATTGGAGACCTGCTTTCACCATGGCTATGCAGCTAGTGGGAGTTCCTGGATTTGTTTATGGAAATAATTGTGGACTACAAAGGCTTACACATTTGGTGACCAAAACAATCAATCTTACTGCTACTGTGCTATCCAATATAGCTGAAGAATTGGATCAAGTTCATTCAGGAGTACTCTTAAACCGAGCAGCTATCGATTATTTGCTGTTAAAAGATCATATAAGCTGTAAATCTGTTCAAGGGGAATGTTGTTTTAACATTACAATGCCATATATAGAGTCTGTTATTGATGAACTTAAAAGAGTAAAATGCAACATATATTTATTGCTAACCCACTATTCATTTAGAGGGTTTCAATGGATTCGTTGGTTATTAATGCGGGCTGGACCATTACTGCTTTTCATACTTTGTATGGGATGTTTTCCGTGTGTTCTGCAATTTGTGCTATCTTCGCTACAGTCTGTATGGACTGACATTCATCACTTAAAACTTCATACCAAGCCTCCTTTGTAATCAAAAATAATTAATATTTGGCTGTATGTTTCATCTCTCACCTAATGTTGGGCTAAAATGGTACTCAAAAACGGGTAAGACACTCCACATCCAGTACCTACCTAAGACAGGGCTCAAGTTAAAGAATGGGTCACTATCGGTTGCTTGTTTGTCGTGGTACCACTGGGCCTTGCCTTCATTGCCAGATGGATCAGAGCCTTAGCACTCCATCAGCAGAATACCAACTTGATAATCCAACAGGCTATGCTGGCCACCTTGCGATCTCACTCCAATAAAGAAGTATGGCTTAGCATGATGGAGCGGTAGTCAAAGACGAGTAAACACTGATGGGCGCACCTAGCAACCTAAGACAGAGGGTAGGATAGGCTTCCTATTACCTCCATGACAGGTAAGCAGGTAGCGCGCCATTGGGTACCTAAGACAGGCACGTTTCCATGCCATTTAAATAATAAAGAAGGGGGAGATGTGGGGCTCCATGGGATGCGCAGCCATGGAGCCCACACATCAAGGTCGGTCTGATAGCTGTTGCTGTGTCTTTATCACAAGACGAATGTTGCTAGTTTCGGTTAGGGCAATGCTTTCCCATGGTTGGGACTTTCCAGAGGAGTTGAGAATGTTGTAAACAACAAGATGGCGCCGAGGACTGTGCGGTGAGCCTGCCTGCTGTGTGACACCTCATCTGATTGGCCCAAGGACGTGTGCACAATGTGTGAACAGACAGCAGATTGGAGTGTTCCGTGCATGGACTTGAGCCCGCTTGCAATTGGCCAGATTTTGTATATAAGCTCTGTGCTGAGGAAGGAGGGGGCTTTTCTGTCCACTCTCCTCCCTTCATTCTTTCTCTGTCGCTGTTATTTTCTCATTAAAAGTCTACTGAAGACCCATAACTTGCGAACAGCGTCGTTCCTTTGCGGGCAAGGGAGCGACACATATGTAAATGCAAATATCTAAATAAGTGAAATAATATCCATAAATGTTTAAAAAAGATAAAAAGGCAACATATAAAATATCTGGGACCATCATGCATGTCCATATTAGATGCACAATGAGACATCCCACCCTTCCTGTTAGAATGAGTATTATACAATCCAGAGCTGACAAACCATGTGGAGGAAGCTAGAGACAATAACTCTGGTACAAGATCGAAGTCAGGTAAACAAGTAAATCTATTATGGAAAATCATCAAAACTGAGAAACAGAATTATCACAAGATCTTCACACACCATTTCTGGGTAGAAGGAATATGAAATCTCAAGGAGGTGTCCAAGTGTACCGCAATCAATGTGGCAAACACCTCTGCTCTTCCATGTTCAACTAATGCAGCATCATTCACAAGAGTTCACACATACAATCCAGTGAAATAGTCATGAAGAAAGAATCAACAATGGAACAAATGGACAAAATTATATTTAACAGGAAGTTTATATGGCAGTACAGATGAGGAAATTCTGTATTTTGGACAACTCGGATGATCCTGGAGAATAATGTCCAAGGATAATGTGTCAGGGTAAGTACACTCTGCTAACCATGCAGGACAAGAAGACAAATAATACGTGATGCTGGATACATGGGATAAAAGGATGAAGTCACAGAGGCAGGAAGTATGATGGTGAAGACCAACGTCTGAGCGAGGGAGAAGCAGAGGAGATGCTGGAGCAAGGTCAGAGTTTCAGTCCCACAGGATCCACACACTGAGGATCTACTGTACAGCATGGTCACAGCAGTGAAGGGAATATTATGTCTACTGAATTCCAAAACAGGAGACAACTGACATTCTACCATGGAAACATGTGGTTTTCTGATGAGCATGTCAATAAGTCTGACTTCATAACTCCTCTCAATTTGATACATTCATTTTTCAGCACATGCCATTGTACCTCATAGTCTGTGTTCAGGTGTTATTTATCAAACATTTATGATCAAAAATGATCACAAATGAAGATTCAACACTCTGAATACTTGTGTTGTGTTTGTCAATGTTTATGGAGATGATAAATAAAGGCAGTGCACTCAGGCTTGGCAGCTAGAACCCAGGAGCATAGAAATGCATCAGTGTTCCTACCTTGGTGATGGGGCCTCCAAACAGATCCATCATCTACTGTCTTCCAGGGTGCATTGTCAGTACAAGTATGGGAAAGCGTGTAAATGGGCTCCATCCAGCACTCCGATATGAGCCTGGGTGACTCCCTCTGTAATATTAATGAAAGACTCCAAATGGATTGATGACACCAGTCAGCATAGACATGGAGTGAAGAGCAGGGACACTGGACACATGGTCTCTGGGACTGGCTCTTCCTGCAGCTGTGATTCAGCCTCAGGACACTGGTCATCATGCTGGAGTCACAGACACAGCTCCCTGTGATGTGGACTCCAGCCCCAGAGTGCACAGCCACTGTGTGTCCCACTTTCTGCTCTCCCTGAACCACAGCAGGTGCAGGGGTCTCACGACACTGGAGTAGAACCAGATCAGCTGGAAGTGCACAGCCAACACTTTCCATTCAGTGATGACCTTGACTGCTGATGTCCAGTGCATTTCCCTCCTTAGTTTATGCATGCAGCCCCCCAGGAGGGTCCCAGGACCTAGAGAATGAGGAAGTCCCTGTAGGCTTCCCAGGTGCCTGCAAAAGCTCAGCCTGAGACACAGCTGAGCTGCAAGTACATTCCTGAGTGCTGTGACGTTCACCTTAGGGACCACAAACGGTTTTAGGATTAAAGGTAAAAAGGAGTTTGGGCGTAAGTCTTTAGAAAGTGAATGTGGAACAACAACAGCTTAAAATAAGACTGCTGATGCTCTTTGCTTACATGCTCATTTTGATAGGAAGAGGGATGACTGAAATAATTGAAGTCAAAAAAGAAGACTCTGGCTTGACTCTCTCTGGGTTTGAAGGAAAAACTAAAATTGTCCTAAAGCCGGCTGGGCCTTGAGAACGCATCCTGTGTCAGACTGGACAACACTCACAAGGTCCTCAGATAGTCCCACATGTCTGATCCTGGTGACCACTGTCATCGTTCACGAACATGAAACTGTTCATATAGGACTTCTTCCTGTCATATCAGACATCTCCAGGTCAGTGAAGTCAGTGGCAGGGACAGAGTCATAAAAGTAGAATTCTTCTCTCAAAACTGTTACAAGAGCAGAAACCCCATTCCCTGACAGGAAACCAGGGCTTGGTTTCTCTGCACCTGCTCATGACCAGAATCTGGGCTCAGTGCATCTTGTATGCCCCCTGGTGGAACAGTGTGCCCCTCAAGGAGGTTTGTGTCTGGGCTCAGCCTGAGAGCCCCTCACTCTGTCTCCCACACAGTAATAGGTGGCCGTGTCATCCTATGTAAGATGGTTCATTTGCTGAGACACCGTGTTCTGGGCGTTGTCGCTGGAGATTGTGAATTGGCCCTGCTACCACTACCAGGATAAATATATGTGATCCACTCTGGGACCTTCTCTGGAGCCTGGTTTACCCAGCTCATGCTGTAGCTACTGAAGTCTAACCCAGAGGCTTTGCAGGAGAGTTTCAGGGATCCCCCAGGCTGGACCAGGCCTCCCCTGTACTCCACCAGCTGCTCCTGACACTGGACACCTGCAAACACAGATGTCCTGGTCAGGAAGCTGTCACTCACACTCTCTGGGTCTCTCACTCACGTCCTCTGCCAGACTCAGTACCCCGCATTCTCCATCATTACCTTTTAGCACAGAGACCAGGAGAAGCCAGCGCAGCCCAGTCTCCATGGTGAGCGTCTGTGTTGAGTGTGCTCACTGAGTGGACACCTGGGAGTCCTGGGGCTGGAGCTCCTGTGCCAGAGCTGCAGGGTGAGGGCTGGGCTGATTTTCATGGGCAGAGTGGGCCCAATTTGCATGTGCTGCCCCTATATAGCAGGCATGGGGTCAGACGCCTCAGACAGGACAGAGCCCAGGGCAGACATGGGTGACCTGGGAACTTAAGTAGCCAATTACTGCCTTGGAACATGGTATTTGCTGTGGGATTATGGACAGTTAAGCATTCCGTTCACCTGTATTTTTATTTATTTTTATATATATTTATTTATTTAAAGTGAGAGTTACACGCAAAGAGAAGGAGAGACAGAAAGATTAGAGAAAGAGGTCTTCGATCCTCTGGTTCACTCTCCAATTGTCTGCAACAGCTGGAGCTTAGCCGATTGGAAGCCAGGTGCCAGGAGCTTCTTCCAGGGCTCCCATTTTGTTCCAGGGGGCCAAGGACTTGGATTATCTTCTACTACTTTCCCAGGCCATAGCAGAGAGCTGGACTGGAAGTTGAGCAGCTGGGACTTGAACCAGTGACCCTATGGGATTCCGGTACTGCAGATTTGGTCTGTAACATACTGTGGCACAGCGCTGGCCCCACCTTTATTTTTTTATGAAGATCATTCTGGTGAGTGTATTCTGCCAGAAACACAAATGCCACGTTTTTCTCATACGTAGGAGCAAACACAGATGGAGAGCATTAGAAATGTGTGGGGCGTGTTTCTTGGGAGTCCACAGATAGAAACACTGCTCACAGAATAAACCATCTACGTGACAGTGTGCCCTCTCCCTTCCCTTTATGCCTTTTCCAGCCTCCTACTACGTGAAATGAATAATTCTATTCAGGAAGGGGACGTTTGTGTATGTATTTAAATTCTACTCATGAAGTGATTACAGCTAATTGTTAAAGGTCATTGAATCTGAATAAATATAAATATGTGCATATTTATTTACAAGTCAGAATGCCACACACAGAGAGTTGGAGAAACAGACAGGGAAAGACCCCACTGCTGGATTGCTCCCCAAACATCCACAGAAGCCAGGCCTTGCCCAGGTCAAAGCCAGCAGCCTGGACCTCCACGCAGGTCCTCCAGGTGGGAGGCAGGGCCCATGACCTTGGGCCGTCGTCAGCTGCCTCCCAGGTGCATGAGCAGGAAGCAGCGCCTGAAGTGGAGAGGCTGGTTCTTGAGCCATCACTCCAGCAAGGGTGTGGGCTCCCAACAAGGGCTCAGCTCACTGCACAACAGTGCCTGCCCCTGTGTTGTGTCTGCACAAGCACAGAAATGTGATACTGGCATGAGGGATACCTCCCTTGAACACGTGCACAGTTACTGAAGGAATCACAGACAGGCTGTGCTGTGTCCAGGGGCTCTAGTCTGGTAGGAGTCACCTCCACACTCTACACCTCTGTTCCTCACACAGGACTTCCCACTCCACCTAACAGCTCCAGGAGCGATGTGCGCTCTGTACCGTCATTGGTTGTGGTTGTCCAGTTTTCCTAATGATTTTGTTAATGTGCTGTGAAAGGTTGAAATATGAGTTTTTTGTGTATATGATGTTAAATTGTGACGGGGTGGGATTTATGTAAGAGCAATCTTTGAAGATACTGGTACATGAAAGCCTCTTAAGGATGTGTTTCTTCCATATTTGAAGTCGAATGTCACTGAAATCACTATAAAAAAGGGAATTCATGGCTTTTTAGGTTTTAGTGTGTGTGTGTTAAGAATTGAGTACACATCAAAACATCTGTGTGCTGAATATTAACACCAATGAAATATCAGTTATGGACAAAATGTGCTTGTCCATGAACTTCCACCCCAAACGTTCACCAATCTCACACTTTAGTTCTGACAAGATCAGGACAGATAATCCTTCCAAGGTCCACATTTCCTCGATTGTCTGTGTTTTGATGTTATTTCCTTACAACATGGCTGAACAGAAGCACAGTATTTCAACTGACTGGCCCATCCAAGAATCTTATATGGTGGGAATATGAAACCACAATCCTAGTTGTTGGAGGGTAAATAAACAGATTTCTAATTAGTGTTGGTAGAGGATGGTTAGTGGAGAGGAGATGAGCAGGAGGGCTTAGTTAGGTATCTGGCGCCCTTCACCCAAAAAGAATGAACAGCACAGGCCAAAGCCAGGTTGCACTGGATGTTCAAGGCCAGACTCAGAGTGCAGAGACCATGATGTCACCAACACAGGGCCCTTGGGTGGCCTACAAAAATGGAATGGAGCCCAGGGCATCCACCCTCCCATCTCTCCAGGGGAGACAGAACTGAACCTAATGGTCTTCCCTGGTGGGGACAGATAAGCAGGAGGCCACAGCCTCCCATGAACACTGCAGACACCTGAGTCCCAGCTGATGGAGAAGCTCAGAGTCCTCACAGACCTCAGCCCAGGGGGAAGATCTCCCAGGGGACCCATGCCAATCATTCACAGGAGCAACAAAACCATGACATAGCCTGGAGGAAATTTAGCAAGGGGGTGAGTGATGTCTACATGAAAATTCTGAATCAAGTTTCAAGATCCTGTCTCTGGCCTGGCTCACTTGGGCATTGTGACCATTTGGGGGAGTGAACCAGCAGTTGGAAGATCTCTCTCTGTCTCTCTCGCTCTTCCCGACCCTTTCTCTCTGTCTCTCCTGCTTCTTTCTCTGCAACTCTGCATTTCAAATAAATAAGTCAATAAGCAAACAAGGCTTGATCTCAAAGACCCTGGGAAATGTTAATGGAATAAAATTGCTGGGGCCTGTGTGGTGCAGTGGGTGAAAGCCCTGGCCTGAAGTGCTGGCATCTCAAATGGGCGCTGGTCTAGTTCTGGCTGCTCCTCTTCCCGTCCAGTTCTCTGCTATGGCCTGGGAAAGCAGTAGAGGATGTCCCGAGTCCTTGGGCTCCTGCACCTAGTGTGAGACCCAGAAGATGCTTCTGGCTCCTGCCTTCGGATATGCAGAGCTCCGGCCATTGTGGCCATCTGGGGGGTGAACCAGCAGATGGAAGATCTCTTTCTTTGTCTCTACCTCTCTCTGTAACTCTTTCAAATAAGAAAATAAATCTAAAAAATTGCCAAATGATGCTCCTTCATACAGGGAATATGAAGCCTGAGGGATGTGTCCAAGGATTCTGATGGCACCATGTCTAGGCATTTGCAGTCACATGTCCAATACAGTGACCTCATTCACAACTTAGTTCATCTAATTCAGTGAAATTTTCATTGAGGAATGATTGGATAACTGAACAATTCATACTGTCATATTTCAAATGGTGTTGTATATGCCAATAAATAGGTTCAATTCTGTCATTTGGGACAATTGGAGGGATTATGGACATAATAAACTAAATGAAAATATGTAGGAAATCAGAGAAAAATAACATGTGTGAATGCTTATGTGCAGTAAACGTTGAGCCCATACAGGTGGGAAGTTCAATGGTGATCATCAGAGGCTGAGCATGAAAAGGAAAAGGGGAGACGTTAGTGCAAGGTCCCCAAGTTTCAGGTTGAGAGCAGACACTCAGTTAGTGACCCATGCACAGTATAGCGACAGTAGTTAAGGAAACACACTGTGCATTTCAACATTCCCTGCAGAATGGACGAGGGCCAACCTCTCACAGCAGATGATAACATGGGTGATGTATGAACACGTTAGTGAGTCAAAATTCCTAACCCACAAGGGGTGCACTATTCACCAGGACACTTCATTGATACTCCTATCTGTGTTCAATTCTTATTTATCAAACATTTATGACTAGGAAATGGAGCACGTGCATTGTGAAGAGTCAGTGTTCAGTACACTATTATTGCACGTGCTTATGTTCTTATTTTCAGATGACAAATAAGTGACATCCTATCCTTTCATGATATTGACTACACAGCTATGAGAGCTGCGCTGTTCTGAAACACAAGAGTTTGTCTCCTGTGCAGCTGGACGTGATGACCCACAGCTCTGTCGTCCTCACTTGCTCCCTTCCCAGGGTAAGGGTCATTCATTCATACTCAGACCCATTCTTCTTTCACATCGGGTGCTAGGACACATTTCCCTCAACTGTCTACAAACTTCAGGAACAGTCTCCCAATGTCACTTTGAGTTCAAAAAGCAATTTTGGAACCTGGGAGTGCTGGGGCTGGAGCTCCTGTGCCAGAGCTGCAGGGTGAACACTCCGTGTTCTGGTTGGTGTTTCTGGAGATGGTGAATCGGCCATTCACCAGGTCGAGTAGTTTGTGCTACCACCAGAATTAATTTTTGCGATTGACTCCAGCCCCTTCCCTGGAGCCTGGTGGACCCAGCACATTGCATTGCTACTGAAGAAGATTCCAGAGGCTTTGCAGCAGAGTTTCAGGGATCCCCTAGGCTGGACCAGGCCTCCCCCGGACTCCACCAACTGCCTCTGACACTGGACACCTGGAAACACAGATGTCCTGGTCAGGAAGCTGTCACTCACACTCTCTGTGTCTCTCACTCACGTCCTCTCCCAGACTCAGTGCCCCACATTCTCCATCATTACCTTTGAGCACAGTGACCAGGAGAAGCCAGCACAGCCCAGTCTCCATGGTGAGCATCTGTGTTGAGTGCGATCACTGAGTGGACACCTGGGAGTCCTGGGGCTGGAGCTCCTGTGCCAGAGCTGCAGGGTGAGGGCTGTGCTGGTTTCATGGGCAGAATGGGCCCTATTTGCATGTGCTGCCCCTATATAGCAGGCATGGGGTCAGACGCCTCAGACAGGACAGTGCCCAGGGCAGATGTGGTGTCCTGTGGTGTAGGTTGATGGCTATGATAGGATTCAGATCATAGAAATCTTTACGTTATCATTGTTGTTTAAACAATTGAAGGCAATGACCTTGTTTCATTTTAATATGTGTGTACCCTTAATAATCCAGTGTTAGCATGTCCTTCATTTTTAAAATAACCATTGGTTCATTTTTAACTATTTAAATAACATTGGAATAGTGACAGTGAGAGAAGGGGTGAGAGAAAGAGAAATGTAGAGATGGACAGAAAAGGTGACAAAGGGAGATTTCCACCTTTGATTGACAGCCCCAGACATCCCAAGTGCCTACAACATCGAGGACTTAGCCTTTCTAAAACCTGGAGCCCAAAACTGCAACTTTATTTCCCACGTCAGTGGTAGGGGCTCATTCACTTGTAGTGTCATCTACAGTTTTCCAAAATGCATTATCAGAAAAAGTGTGGGGCGTCATGTGGCTGAATGATTCATTCTGATGGGAACACGGGTGTCCCTAGTGGGCACTTTGCCAATTTTGTCCTAATGCCTGCCTCCCACTTTTAAACAGATAAAAGACTGCAAGTGGATTCTTTTAAGGTTAACTATGTTTTGTTTCCTTATTCATCCATTGCCTTATTTAACACTCGTCATGAACACAGAACACTGTGCATGTTAGTGGGGTTTGTGTGCTATTGGAATCTGTGTGTTGTAGAAATGGGCACAGATCAACTCATTGTCATTCACATTTCCACCTCCTTTCCTACACTCTGAGTTGGAGGGGCCTGGAGGCCTCAGTTCTCATTATTCATGGAACCCGTCGTGGGTTGTGGTGAACTGAGTCAGCCCACTGTGGTGGGGGCAGAATTATTCCTTCCTGTGAGTGCTTTGTGCCCTGATATCAGCTGCCCTGTGTTCCCCCTCTTCCCTGTGTCTAGTAACCATGACTCTGAGTTCATCTCAAGCACTGGATAGAAGTCACTGTGTCACAATTCAACCGCAGTCCTGGGTTCAGGTAATGCAGCTTTGTTCACAATAGTTCATTCTAAATAAAGTGAAATGTGCATAAAACGGTAAATGCAGTCTGTTACATTTGACATGGAATATTATTCAGTGTTAAGAAGGAGGTTGCTCTGTCATTAGGAAATCATGGTTCAGCCTGGAGCATAATATGCTAACAAAAATAATGCAGGTAGATGTGGACACATTGTATGTGACATTAGTTATATATGCAGTCCACAAGCTTGAACTCACAGAGGGAGGAAGTGCAATGGTGATCACTGTGTACCATGACCCAAGTGTTTGTCCCCTTCCAGCTCTGTGAGAAACTGGGGGAAGTTCCAGGCTCCTGACTTTAGGCTCAGCCATCCCAGCCTTTGCAGCCATTCACGAAGTGAACCAGTGAATGGAAACTTCTCTCTCCATCTGTTGATAGCTTTCACTCTTGCTATAACACTGCCTTTCAAATAAAATAAATACTTAAAATAAATGAAACATTAATTATACATATGGTTAGGAGCCTATTTCCAAATGTTGAATGAACTCAAGCCACTGATCCCAAGGGAAGCAATCAATTCCTTAAATGCAGTGATGATAGGTGGTGACAGGAGCAGCACTGGAGTGAGCCTGAGGGATTCCTGCCTCCCATGTCAGGATGCTGAGTGCTGTGTCCTAGTTTGGTTCCAGTGTCAGATTCCTGCCTAAGCCCCTCTTGGAGGCAGTAGGTGAAGTTCCAAGTACTTCCATGTGGAGACCTGGAAAGAATTCCAAGCACCTGGCTGTCACCTGACCCAGCTGAAGCTTTTGTAACCATCTGAGAAGTGACCAGGAATTAGAAGATCACTGTCAGTCTCAGTCTCTTTGCCTTTTTGAAAAAATATGTAAATACAAATATCAAAATAAGTGAAATAGTATCTTTAACTTTTTAAAAAAGATATAAAGGCAACATATAAAATGATATATTGGGCCCATCATGCATGTCCATAATAGATGCACAATGAGACATCCGATCCTTCCTGTTAGAATGAGTATTATCCTACAATCCAGAGCTGACAATCCATGTGGAGGAAGCTGGAGATAACTCTGGTGCAAGATTGGAGTCAGGTAAACAAGTAAATCTATTATGGAAAATCATCAAAACTGAAACACAATTATCACAGGATCTTCACACACCATTTTTGAGTAGAAGGAATATGAAATCCCAGGGAGGTGTCCAGGGGAACCGCAATCAATGTGGCAAACACCTCTGCTCTTCCATGTTCAACTAATGCAGCATCATTCACAAGAGTTCACACATACAATCCAGTGAAATAGTCATGAAGAAAGAATCAACAATGGAACAAATGGACAAAATTATATTTAACAGGAAGTTTATATGGCAGTACAGATGAGGAAATTCTGTATTTTGGACAACTTGGATGATCCTGGAGAATAATGTCCAAGGATAATGTGTCAGGGTAAGTACACTCTGCTAACCATGCAGGACAAGAAGACAAATAATACGTGATGCTGGATACATGGGATAAAAGGATGAAGTCACAGAGGCAGGAAGTATGATGGTGAAGACCAACGTCTGAGCAAGGGAGGAGCAGAGGAGACGCTGGAGCAAGGTCAGAGTTTCAGTCCCACAGGATCCACACACTGAGGATCTACTGTACAGCATGGTCACAGCAGTGAAGGGAATATTATGTCTACAGAATTCCAAAACAGGAGACAATTGACATTCTACCATGGAAACATGTGGTTTTCTGATGAGCATGTCAATGAGTCTGACTTCATAAAAACTCAATTTGATACATTTATTTTTCAACACATATAATTGTACCTCATATGTCTATGTTTTGGTATTATATATCAAACACTTATGTAAAGGAAATGATTAAATGATGAAAAATGGAGATTCAACACTCTGAATACTGGTGTAGTGCTTTCCAATATTTTCCAATATTTTATGGAGATGATAAATAAAGGCAGTGCACTCAGGCTTGGCAGCTGGAACCCAGGAGCATGGAACTGCATCAGTGTTCCCACCTTGGTGATGGGTCCTCATAACACATCCATCATCTACTGTCTTCCAGGGTGCACTGTCAGTTACTAGTCTGGGAAAGCGTGCAAATGGGCTGTGTCCATCACTCTGATATGCAGCCTGGGTGTCTCCCTCTCTAATACTGGTGGAAGTCTCCAAATGGATTGATGACACCAGTCAGCATAGACATGGAGTGAAGAGCAGGGACACTGGACACATGATCTCTGGGACTGGCTCTTCCTGCAGCTGTGATCCAGCCTCAGGACACTGGGCATCATGCTGGAGCCACAGACACAGCTCCCCGTGATGTGGACTCCAGCCCCAGAGTGCACAGCCACTGTGTGTCCCACTTTCTGCTCTGCTGAACCACAGCAGGTGCAGGGAGTCCCACAACACTTGACAGAATCAGATGAGCTAGAAGTGCACACCCAAAACTTTCCATTCAGTGATGACCTTGACTGCTGATGTCCAGTGCATTTCCCCTCTGAGTTCATGCAGGGAGCCCCCCAGGAGGGTCCCATGACCTAGATAATGAGGAAGTCCCTGTAGGCTTCCCAGGTGCCTGCAGAAGCTCAGCCTGAGACACAGCTGAGCTGCAAGTACATTCCTGAGTGCTGTGACATTCACACAGGGACCACAGACTGTTCCAGGATTTTAGGTGGCCACATTCTGTGGAAAGTGAGTGTGGATCACCCACAGTTTAAAATAAAATGTCAGTTCAGTTCCGCACACAGGCTACTTTGACAGGAAGAGAGGGAAATAGTTGAGATTTAACAGACCGGAGACCCTGGCTCAGCTGTCTCCAGGATATAAAGGGAAAAATAAAATTGTCCTAGAGTCAGCAGTTCCCAGATGACACCAGCATGAGTTAGACTGGAAAAGACTCACGAGGTCCTCACAGATCCCCATGATATCTGATCGCGGTGAGGACAGTTGTCAGTCATGAACCCGAAATTGTCTCGTAGGACTTCTTCCTTCTATTCAAAGTTTTTTTTTTCTTTATCCAAAGTTATGTTTATTTAAACAAATGTATTAATTTTTAATAATCCATTAAATTTTCATCATAACTAGAAACATAAAATATTTCTGAGAATACACAGCCACATAATAGGAAATGTTACTACCAATTGTGTAATTTCCGTGTCAAAGTTAATATTCTTAAAATTACTATTATTGTGATTTCATTAAGACCACACTGTTTTTTCTTCTGTGATACACATTTTTTTCTTTTTTTTAAATTTATTTAATGAGCATAAATTTCCAAAGTACAGCTTATGGACCACAATAGCCTCCTCTCCCCCATGTCTTCCCTCCCATCCACAACGCTCCCCTTTCCCACTCCCTCTCCCCTTCCCCTTCACATCACAATTAATTTTCAATTATCTTTATATACAGAAGATCAATTTAGCATATGTTAAGTAAAGATTACCACATTTTGCTCCCACACAGAAACATAAAGTGTAAAATACTATTTGAGTACTAGTTATAGCATTAATTAAACACCTAAGAGTAATTGTGTATTAATTACAGAGCTCAACCAATAGTTTTAAGTAGAATATAAAATGCATCTTTTGCATTGTTGTGGCTTCCCCCCGACCTCCCTCCCTCCCGTGGCCCTCCCTCACCCACTTCCTCTCCCCCTCCCCCCTTCATCACGTTTCATTTTCGGTTACCTTCATATACCGAAGATCAATTTAGTATATACTAAGCAGGGATTTCAACAGGTTGCACTCACACAACCGAACCAGGTATAGGGTATTGTTCGACTAGTAGTGTTGTTTTTGAGTTTCATAGATAAACATATTAAGGACAGAGATCCTGCGAGGAGAGCATGAACCCAGTGACTCCCGTTGTTGATTTAACAATTGGCACTCTTATTTATGACGTCAGCAATCACCCGAGACTCTTGCTATGAGCTGTCTAGGCTATGGAAGCCCCTTGAGTTCACCAACTCTAAATTTGTTTAGTCAAGGTCATATCACAGTGGAGGTTCCTTCCTCCCTTCAGAGAAAGGCGCCTCTCTCCTTGATGGCCTGATCCTTCTGCTGGGGTGTTGTTCACCAGGATCCTTCATTTAGATTGTTTTTTGCCACCGTGTCATGGCTTTCCATGCCTGCGAGACTCTCATGGACCTTTTAGTCAGATCCGAATGTCCCAAGGGTTGATTCTGAGGCAGGAGTGCTGTTTTGGGCATTTGCCATTCTATGAGTCTGCTGTGTGACCTGCTTCCCCCGCAGGATCATTCTCAAGCCTTTTGATTCTATCTTTCATTATTTGCTTACACTTGTCTTATTTGTGTAATCTCTTCGACACTTACCCTATCTTTTGGATCAGTTGTGTATTTATATTTGTCTCTTTACCAAGTGTGCTGGCATTGGTACCTGCCTCCTTGGTAAGATTGAGTTGAAATCCCCTGGCACATTTCCAGTTCCACCATTGGAGGTAGGTCTGATTGAGTATGTGCCATCCTATATATCTCCTCCCTCTCTTATTCCCACTCCCATGTTCCACAGAGATCAATTTCCTATTAATTTTTAAACGCTTAAGAATGGTTGTGCATTGATTGCAGAGTTCAACCAGTGGTCTTGTGTAGAGCATACCGAGCAACAACAACAACAAAAATACTAAAGGAACAAAATAGTAAGTTTTTCCTCAACAGTCTAGACAAGGGCTGCTCATGTCATTGTCTCTCATAGTGTCCATTTCACTTCAATGGGTATCATTTTAGGTGCTCGTTTAGTTGCCATCAATCAGGGAGAACATGTGATATTTATCCCTTTTGGACTGGCTTATTTCACTCAGCATGATGTTTTCCAGCTTCCTCCATTTTGTTGTGAATGCCCTGATTTCGTTGTTTTTTACTGCTGTATAGTATTCCATAGAGTACATATCCCATAGTTTCTTTATCCAGTGATCTGCTGATGGACATTTAGGTTGATTCCATGTCTTAGCTATTGTGAATTGAGCTGCAACAAATGTTGAGGTGCAAATGGCTTTTTTCACCCCTTTAATTCCATTTGGGTATATTCCAAGGAGTGGGATGGCTGGGTCCTGTGGTAGTGCTGTGTTCAGGTTTCTGAGGACTCTCCAGACTGTCTTCCATAGTGGCTTTACCAGCTTGCATTCCCACCAACAGTGGATTAGTGCCCCCTTTTCTCCACATCCTCGCCAGCATCTGTTGTTGGTTGATTTCTGTATGTAAGCCAATCTAACCGGAGTGAGGTGGTATCTCATTGTGGTTTTGATCTGCATTTCCCTGATGGCTAGGGATCCTGAGCATTTTTTCATGTGCCTGTTGGCCATTTGGATTTCCTCTTTTGAAAAATGCCTGTTAAGGTCCTTGGCCCATTTTTTTATTGGGTTGTTTGTTTTGATTCTGTGGTGTTTTTTGATCATTGTGTAGATTCCAGTTGTTAATCCTTTATCTGTTGTGTAGTTTGCGAATAACGTCTCCCATTCTGTTGGTTGCTTCATCGCTTTCCTGACTGTTTCCTTTGCTGTTAAGAAACTCTTCAATTTTAGGTAATCCCATTTGTTTATTTTATCTTTGATTACCCGTGCCTGTGGGGTCTTCTCCAGGAATTCTTCGCCTATTCCGATATCTTGAAGGGTTTCCCCTATGCTCTCAATTAGTTTCATGGTGTCGTGGTGCAACTCTAGTTCTTTGATCCATGTTGAGTGGATTTTTGTATAAGGTGTAAGGTAGGGGTCTTGCTTCATACTGCGGCATGTGGACATCCAGTTTTCCCAGCACCATTTGTTGAAGAGGCTGTCCTTGTTCCAGGGGTTGGTTTTAGGTCCTTTGTCAAATATGAGTTGGTTATAGATGTTTGGATTGATCTCCGGTGTTTCTATTCTGTTCCATGGGTCTATCCATCTGCTTTTGTACCAGTACCAGGCTGTTTTGATTATAACTGCCCTACCCTGTAGTATGCTTTGAAGTCTGGAATTGTGATGCCTCCAGCCTTGTTTTTATTGTAAAGGATTGCTTTAGCTATTCTGGGTCTCCTGTTTCTCCATATGAATTTCAGCATCGTTTTTTCTAGGTCTTTGAAGAATGACTTTGGTATTTTGATTGGCATTGCATTGAACTTGTAAATTGCTTTGGGAGAATGGACATTTTGATGATATTGATTCTTCCAATCCATGAGCATGGCAGGTTTTTCCATTTTTTTTGTGTCGTCTTCTATTTCTTTCTTTAGTGTTTTGTAATTTTCATCATAGAGGTCTTTGACCTCCTTGGTTAAATTTATTCCAAGGAACTTTATTGTTTTTGTGGCTATTGTGAATGGGATTGATCTTAGTAGTTCTTCCTCGGCCCTGGCATTGTCTGTGTATACAAAGGCTGTTGACTTCTGAGCATTGACTTTGTATCCTGCTACTTTACCAAACTCTTCTATGAGTT
This sequence comes from Oryctolagus cuniculus, assembly GCF_051225735.1. NCBI lineage: Eukaryota > Metazoa > Chordata > Mammalia > Lagomorpha > Leporidae > Oryctolagus > Oryctolagus cuniculus. Next base: position 53,064,173 of record NC_142886.1, read on the forward strand.
TCGGTAGCCTCTTATAGGAGTTTATTGGGTCCTCTATATATAGTATCATGTCATCTGCAAACAGGGATAGTTTGACTTCCTCCTTTCCCATTTGTATCCCTTTAATTTCTTTTTCTTGCCTGATGGCTCTGGCTAAGACTTCTAGGACTATATTGAATAGCAATGGTGAGAGTGGGCATCCCTGTCTGGTGCCCGATCTCAATGGAAATGCCTCCAACTTTTCCCCATTCAATATGATGCTGGCCTTTGGTTTATCATAGATTGCCTTAATTGTGTTGAGGAATGTTCCTTCTAACCCCAATTTGCTTAGGGTTTTCATCATGAAGGGGTGTTGTATTTTGTCAAATGCTTTCTCTGCATCTATTGAGATAACCATATGATTTTTGTTTCTCAATTTAATGTGCTGGATTACATTGATTGACTTTCAAATATTGAACCATCCCTGCATACCAGGGATAAATCCCACTTGGTCCGGGTGAATGAACTTTCTGATGTGTAGTTGGATTCGGTTTGCCAGGATTTTATTGAGTATTTTTGCATCTATGTTCATCAGGGAGATAGGTCTGTAGTTTTCTTTCTCTGCTGTGTCTTTTCCGGGCTTAGGAATTAAGGTGATATTGGCTTCGTAGAAGGAATTTGGGAGGATTCCCTCTCTTTCAAGCGTTTGGAATAATTTGAGAAGAACTGGGGTTAGTTGTTCTCTAAATGCCTGGTAAAATTCGGCAGTGAAGCCATCCGGTCCTGGGCTCTTCTTTTTCGGTAGTGCGTTTATTACTGATTCAATTTCTTCCATGGTTATGGGTCTGTTTAGATTTTCTATATCTTCACGGCTCAGTTTAGGAAGGTGGCATTTGTCCAGGAATCTATCCATTTCTTCCAGGTTCCCCAATTTGTTAGCATACATCTCTTTGTAGTAGTTTCTGATGATTCTTTTTTATTTCTATTGTGTCAGTTGTTACATTTCCATTACTATCTTTGATTTTACAGATTTGGGTCTTCTCTCTCCTTTTTTTGGTTAGTTGGGCCAATGGTGTGTCAATTTTGTTTATTTTTTCAAAGAACCAGCTCCTGGTTTAGTTGATCTTTTGTATTTTTTTTTTGGCTTCAATTCTGTTTACTTCTTCTCTGATCTTTAGTATTTCTTTCCTCCTTTTGGATTTGGGCTTGATTTGCTGCTGTTTTTCTAGTTCCTTGAGGTGCATGGAGAGTTCATTTGTTTGGTTCCTTTCCAGCTTCTTGATGTAGGCACTAATTGCTATAAACTTTCCTCTTAGCACTGCTTTTGCTGTGTCCCACAGGTTTTGATAGGTTGTGTTATCATTTTCATTTGTTTCTAGAAATCTTTTGATTTCTCTTTTAATTTCTTCGATGACCCACTGTTCATTTAGGATCATGTTGTCCATTCTCCATATATTTGCATATGGTGTAGAGATTCTTGGGTTGTTGATTTCAAGTTTCACTGCACTATGGTCTGAGAAGCTGCATGGTATAGTTTCAATTTTTTTGAACTTGTTGAGGCTCCCTTTATGGCCTAGTATATGGTCAATCCTAGAGAATGTTCCATGTACTGGGGAGAAATACGTGAACTCTGTGTCTGTGGGGTGGAGGGTTCTGAAGATATCTATTAGGTCTATTTGGTCTATGGCGTCAATTAGCTCAGTTGTTTCCTTGTTGAATTTGTCTGGTTGATCTGTCCATTGGTGAGAGTGGGGTGTTGAAGTCCCCTGTTACTATTGTATTTGAGTCTATATCTCCCTTTAAATCCTTTAGTAATTCTTTCAGGTAGCCAGGCGCCCTGTAATTAGGTGCGTATACATTTATAATAGTAATGTCTTCCTGTTGGATAGATCCTTTAATCATTATATAGTGCCCTTCTCTGTCTCTTTTAATAGTTTTTATGTTAAAGTCTATTTTGTCTGATATTAGGATGGCCACACCAGCTCTTTTTGGATTTCCATTAGCTTAGAGTATCTTTTTCCATCCTTTCACTTTCAGTCTGCATGCATCTTTGCTGATGAGGTGTGTCTCCTGAAGGCAGCATATAGTTGGATCCTCTTGTTTAATCCAATCTGCTAGTCTGTGCCTCTTTGTCGTGGAATTAAAACCATTCACATTCAATGTGATTACTGTTAAGTGCTGTCTTTTTCCCTTCATGTTTCCTGAAACGAGCTGTTTATGTATTTTGAACTTTGTGGGTTACTCTACATTTGCTTTTTTTGCAGTGAAGTTCTTGTTTTTGTATTTCTGTGCAGCACGTCTTTGAGCAAGTGTTGTAGGGTTGGACGCGTGGATACAAATTCTTTCAGTTTCTGTTTGTCGTGGAAGATCTTTATTTCCCCTTCATTCACAAATGATAGCTTTGCAGGATATAGTATTCTAGGTTGGCATTGTTTGTCTTTTAAAACTTGAAATATATCATGCCATTGTCTCCTTGCCTGTAGTGTTTGCAATGAGAAGTCTGGGGTGAGTCTGATTGACTTACCCCTGAATGTGATTTGTCGCTTTTCTCTGGCACATTTTAGGATTTGTTCTTTGTGTGTCACTGAACTGAGTGTTGCCACAATGTGTCGTGGTGAATTTCTCTTCTGGTCTACTCTGTTCGGGGTCCTGGTTATCTGTTGTATTTGTGTGTTGTTATCCAGCTGCCTTTGTTTAAAGTTTTCTGATATTATTTCGTTGAAGACACCGTCTAATCCATTCTCTCTCTTTCCACCCCCTCAGGGACTCCTATTATCCGAACATTACACCGTTTTATTGAATCTTGTAGGTCTCCGACCGTGTTTTTTAATTTTTTAATTTCTTCTTCCTGCGATTGAACTGACTGTATTCTTTCTGGAATTTTGTCTTCGAATTCTGATATTCGGTCTTCTAGTTCATCTGTTCGATTTCCGAGGGATTCCACGGTGTTTTTTATATGGTCAATTGAGTTTTTCAGTTCTAGTATCTCATTCTGGCTTCTCGTTAAGATCTCTAATCCTTGGGCTTGTTTTCCATTCAGCTCTTGACACTGTTTCTCATTATTTCTAAGTATTCTGATTATTAATTTTCTGAATTCTTTTTCTGGCATGTTTTCAACTTCTTCTTCTGCCTCTGTTATGGTTGGTTTAGCCTGCTCTATTGGCAAATTTATATTATCTTCTATGTTTTTTTTGGTTTTTGGTTTTGTTATTTGGCATTCTGTCTGGGTGATTTTTCGGGTTGATTTCCCTCTACTATAGGCTGCTGTGAGTCTCTACCAATATCCTGTGTAACCAGGCTGCTCTACACAGCCCGCAGGTAAACAGACAGGATGGCTGCTCTCTGCCCACTGCAGCTCTGGATCCTGTGCTTTTTCCCCACCAGGAGGCGCTATTCAGTAACTTGAGTAGTCGGGTCTCAGGGCTTCCAGCTGCCCTCCCCTGAGTACCCTCAGCTCCACCTTTGGGCTCCGCCTCCGAAGGTTAGTGTGGAGGCAAAGATAGTTCTCCTTTAAGCCCGAATGTAAACAAACAGAATGGCTGCTTCCCCCCCGCTGGAGCTCCGCGGAGGCGCCAAGAGATACTGGCTTACTCAGACTCTCAATTAGTGTCCCTGAATCGTGCACTCTCTCCGCTGGCACCACTCACTCTGTTCTGGTTTCTATTTCCTCCCCCACTCAGTCGTGCATGTCTCAGTGTCTGTCCCAGGATGTGTTGGGGGAGGGGCGGAGGTAGCTGTGCCGCGGTGCTGGGCGAGCACCCCGTCTCACCTCGGCTTCCAGCGCTGGTGTGAACACGCTCCTGCTGGTGTCCTGAGTCTCAGGCGTCCGCGTCCTCCTCCCGTGTCCACCCTAACACCCCAGTTTGAGGAAGGGCTTAAAAACTACAAATTTTCACCCCTCTTTGAACCTTCCCTTAGTGGAGCTTCGCTGTGCTCCCTCCCTCTCTATTCCGCCATTTTCCGCTAAGTCCCTATTCAAAGTTTCTATCCGTCAGTGAAGTCAGTGGCAGGGACAGAATCGTAAGAATAGAACCATTTCCTCAAATGCGTTAGAGGAGAGGAAACCCCAATTCCCTAACAGGAAACCAGGGCTTAATGTCCCTTTGCACCTACCCATGACCAGAATATATATTCAGTGCATTTTGTGTGCCCCCTGGTGGAGCCGCGCGTCCCTGCAGGGAGGTTTGTGTCTGGCCTCAGCCTGAGGGCCCCTCACTGTGTCTCTCGCACAGAAATAGGTGGCTGTGTCCGTGGCTGTCAGACTGTTCATTTGAAGATCCACAGTGTTCTGGGCGTTGTGGCTGGAGATGGTGAATCGGCCATTCACCCAGCTCGCGTAGTAAGTGCTACCACTACTACCAGCATAAATGATTCCGATCCACTCCAGCCCCTTCCCTGGAGCCTGGCGGACCCAGATCATTGTATAGCTACTGAAGTCGAATCCAGAGGCTTTGCAGGAGAGTTTCAGGGATCCCCCAGGCGTGACCAGGCCTCCCCCGGACTCCTTCAGCTACTCCTGACACCGGACACCTGCAAACACAGATGTCCTGGTCAGGAAGCTGTCACTCACACTCTCTGTGTCTCTCACTCACGTCCTCTCCCAGACTCAGTGCCCCACGTTCTCCATCATTACCTTTGAGCACAGCGACCAGGAGAAGCCAGCGCAGCCCAGTCTCCATGGTGAGCATCTGTGTTGAGTGCGATCACTGAGTGGACACCTGGGAGTGCTGGGGCTGTAGCTCCTGTGCCAGAGCTGCAGGGTGAGGGCTGGGCTGGTTTTCATGGGCAGAGGGAGGCCCTATTTGCATGTCTGCTCCTATATAACCAGCCCTGGAGTAGATGTCTCAGACAGGACAGGGCCCAGGGCAGATGTACATGTCCTGGGGGTGTAGGCTATGATAGAATTCGGATCATATGAATTTTTATGTTTTATTGCTTTTTTATAACAGTTGAAGGCGATGACCTTGTTTCCTTTTAATATTTGTGTACCCTTAATATCTAGTGTTAGCAATATCATTTCCTTCATTTTTTAAATAACAATTGGTTCATATCATCTATTGACCTCTCTATCATCTATATGAAAGACAATGGAATAGTGATAGAGAGATGGGGTGAGAGAAACACAAGTGTAGTCATGGACAGAAAAGATGAAAATGGGAGATTGCTGCCTTTGGATTGACAGCCCCAAACTCCCCAAATGCCTACAACATCTAGGAGTTAGCCTTTCTAAAACCTGGAGCCCAGAACTGCGTCTGTGTTTCCTTTGTCGGTTGTAGGGGCTCTATCACTATAGCGTCATCTGTAGTTTACCACGATGTGTTATCAGGAAAGAGCCCAGCACTCTGATGGGAACATGGGTGTCCCTAGTGGGGACTTTGCCAATTTTGTCCTAATGCCTGCCGCCCATATTTACACAGATGAAAGACTGCAAGTGGATTCATTTAAGGATACTATGTCTTGTTTCCTTATTCATCCATTACCTTATTTTTAAACTGTTCATTAACTCAGAACACTGTGCATGTTAGTGGGGTGTAGTGTGCTATTGGAATCTGTATATTGCACAGATCAACTCACTGTCATTCACATTTCTACCTCCGTTCCATCACTTTGTGTTGGGAGACCAGGTGTCCTCAGTACTGTTTATTTATGGAACATATCGTGGGTTGTAGTGAACTGAGTCAGCCCACTGTGGTGGGGGCAGAATTATTCCTTGCTTTGAGTGGTGCTTTGTGTCCTGGTAGCAGCTGTCTGCTGTTCCCTCTCTTCCCTGTGTCTAGTAATCATGACTCTGAGTTCAGCTCAAGCACTGGGTATGAAGTCACTGTGTCACAATTCACCCACAGTCCTGGGTTCAGGTAATGCAGCTGTGTTCACAATAGTTCAGTCTACAATAAAGCGAAATGTGCATGAAACGGTGAGTGCAGTCTGTTACATTTGACATGAAATATTATTCAGTGTTAAGAAGGAGATTGTTCTGTCATTAGGAAATCTTGGGTCAGCCTTGAGCATAATATGCTAACAGAAATAATGCAGGTACATGTGAACACATAGTATTTGATATTAGTTATATATGCAGTCCACAAGCTTGAACTCACAGAGGTAGAGAGTGCAATGGAGATCACTGTGTACCATGACCCAAGTGTTTGTCCCCTTCCAGCTCTGGGGGAAACTGGGGGAAGTTCCAGGCTGCTGGCTTCAGGCTCAGGCATCCCAGCCTTTGCAGCTATTCAGGAAGGAAACCTGTGGAAGGAAGCTTCTCTCTCCACCTGTTGGTCTCTTCCTGTCTTGCTATAACACTGCCTTTCAAACTAAATAAATAGATATTAAAATAAATGGAAAATTAATTTTATATATCATTAGGAGCCTATATGCATATGTTGAATAAGCACAGAAAACTGAATCCCAAGGGAAGACATCAATTGTTTCAATGCAGTTACTGCCAAGGTGGTGACAGGAGCAACACTGGAGTTAGCAATGGGATTGCTGCTCCTGCATCAGGATGCTGAGTGCTGTGTCCTAGTTTTGTTCCAGTTTCAGATTCCTGCCTAAGCCCACTCTGGGAGGCCGTAGGTGAAGTTCCAAGAACTCCCACGTTGGAGATCTGGAATGAATTCTAAATACCTGGCTGTCACCTGTTCCAGCTGAAGTGTTTGTAGCCACCTGGGAAGTGACCAGGAGTTAGATGATCACTGTCAGTCTCAGTCTTTGTGGTTTTAGATAAAAACGTACATACAAATTTTAAAACAAAATCTATGAATTTTTAAATGTATATTACATCTATAAAATTTAAGAAATGATATAAAAGCGAACATGTAAAATGCCATAAATCTCAGATCATCATGTATGTACATTTTAGAAACACAATGAGATGTCCCATCCTTCATGTTAGAATGAGTATTACCAGACAAGCCAGAGCTGAGAATTCGTTTGAAGGAAGAGAGATGACCACTCTGGTTGTACAAGGCTGGAGTCGGGTAAATTAGTAAATCCATTATGGAAAGTCATCAAAAACTGAGATATACAGTTATCACAGGATTTTCAAACAGCATTTTGGGTAGCAGGAATGTGAAATCCCAGGGTGATGTGCATGGGATTCACAGTCTATAGAAAATACAACTGCAGTTCCATGTGCAATTAAAGCAGCATCGTTCGCGAGTGTTCACACATATAATCCAGTGAAATTTTCATGGAAGAAGGAATCAATAATGGAAGAAAAGGGCATGGAACAGAGGAGACATTGGAGCAAGGTCAGAGTTTCAGTCCCACAGGATCCACATGTTGAGGAATCTACTGTACAGCATGGTGACAGCAGTTAAGCAAATATTGTGTCTACAGAATTCCAAAACAGAAGACAACTGACATTCTACCATGGGAACATGTGGATTTTGTGATGAGCATGTCAATAGGAGTGACTTCATAATTCCACTCAATTTGATACATTCGTTTTACAACAATATCATTGTACCTCTATGTCTATATTCAATTATTATTTATCAAACATTTATGATAATGAAATGGCAAAAATGGCAAATCATGAAGATTCAATACTCTGAATACTGGTGTTGTGTTTGCCAATGTTTTATGGAGATGATAAAAAAGGCAGTGCACTCAAGGCTTGGCAGCTGGAACCCAGGAACATGGAACTGCATCAGTGTTCCCACCTTGGTGATAGGGCCTCATAACAGATCCATCATCTGCTGTCTTCCAGGGTGCACTGTCAGTTACAAGTGTGGTTAAGAATGTAAATGTGGGCCAGTGCCGCAGCTCACTAGGCTAATCTGGGTTCTAGTACCGGTTACGGCGCTGGATTCTGTCCCGGTTGCTCCTCTTCCACTCCAGCTCTCTGATGCGGCCTGAGAAGACAGTGGACGATGGCCCAACTGCTTGGGCCCTGCACCCGCATGGGAGACCAGGAGGAAGCACTTGGTTTCTGGCTTTGGATCGGCGCAGCATGCTGGCCGTAGCGGCCATTTTGGTGGAACCAATGGAACAAAGACTTTTATCTTTGTCTCTCTCTCCCTAACCCACCGTCTAAATCTGACTGTAAAAAAAAAAAAAAAAAAAAAAAAAAAAAAAAAAAAAAAAAAAAAGAACGTAAATAATTTCAGTCCAGCACTCTGATATGCAGACTGAGTGACTCTCTCTCTAAAACTGATGAAGGATTCCAAATGGATTGATGATTCCAGTCAGCGTAGACATGGAGTGAAGAGTAGGGATTCTGGATACATGGTCTCTGAGACTGGCTCTTTCTGCAGCTGTGATCCAGCCTCAGGATACTGGTCATCATGCTGGACCCACAGACACAGCTCCCCGTGATGTGGACTCCAGCCCCAGAGTGCATAGCCACTGTGTGTCCCACTTTCTGCTCTCCCTGAACCACAGCAGGTGCAGGGGGTCCCACAACACGTGACAGAACCAGGTCAGCTAGAAGTGCACACTCAAAACTTTCCATTCAGTAATGACCTTGACTGCTGATGTCCAGTGCATTTCCCTCCTGAGTTCAGGCAGGGAGCCCACAGGAGGGTCCCAGGACCTAGAGAATGAGGAAGTCCCTGTAGGCTTCCCAGGTGCCTGCAGAAGCTCAGCCTGAGACACAGCTGAGCTGCAAGCACAGTCCTGAGTGCTGTGATGTTCACACAGGGACCACAGACTGTGTTAGGATTAAATGGTAAATGGAGATTGGGAATAAAGTCTGTGGAAAGGGAGTGTTTGTTGCCCACAGTGTAAAATGAAAGGTTGGTTTAGTTCAGCACAGTCACTCGTTTTGAAAGGAGAGAGATACTTAAATAGCCGATTTTTAAACCCAAACCCTGGCTCAGCTATCGCTGGATTGAAAGGGAAATGTAAAATTTCCCTAAAGTTGGCACTGCCCTGAGAGCGTTGTCATGTCAGAGTGGACAACACTCACGTTGTACCCAGATCGTCCCACATCTCTGATCCTGGTGATCCTGGAGACCAGTGAGCCTGGATTCGTTCATATAGGACTTCTCCTGTCACATCAAACTTCTCCACGTCAGGGAATCAGTAGCAGGGTCAGAATCATAAAAGAATTCTTCCCTCAAAACTGTTACAGGAGAGGAAACCCCAATTCCCTGACAGGAAAGCAGGGCTTCATCTCACTCTGCACCTGTGCATGACCAGAAACTGCGCTCAGTGAGTCTTGTGCGCCCCCTGGTGGAGACTCGCGCCCCTGCAGGGAGGTTTCTGTCTGGGCTCAGCTGTCTTGCACAGTAATACAGGGTCGTGTCCCAGCTCGCGTAATATGTGCTACGATCACCAGTATAAATGCATCCGATTCACTCCAGCCCCTTCCCTGGAGCCTGGCGGACCCAGCTCATCCAGTAGCTGCTACTGATGGTGAATCCAGAGGCTTTGCAGAAGAGTTTTAGAGATTCCCCAGGCGTGACCAGGCCTCACCGGGACTCCACCAGCTGCTCCTGACACTGGTCACGTGCAAACTCAGACGTCCTGGTCAGGAAGCTGTCACTCATACTCTCTGTGTCTCTCACTCACGTCCTCTCTCAGACTCAGTGCCCTGCGTTCGCCATCATTACCTTTGAGCACAGCGACCAGGAGAAGCCAGCGCAGCCCAGTCTCCATGGTGAGCATCTGTGTTGAGTGTGATCACTGAGTGGACACCTGGGAATCCTGGGGCAGGAGCTCCTGTGCCAGAGCTGCAGGGTGAGGGCTGGGCTGGTTTTCATGGGCAGGGGGAGCTCTATTTGCAGGTGCTGCTCCTGTATAGCAGGCATGGGGTCAGACGCCTCAGATAAGACTGTGCCCAGACTGATGAGAGTGTCCCAGGGCAGTCTGTCAGTGCACACTTATGGGATGAGTGATGAATTGTGTTCTCTCATTGCACACTGAACCCTGTCTTGGTCCTTTTATGTGAATGGACCTACAACATGTTTTCATGGGTTCCCGTAGGTCTTGGTCCATTCAACATTACAAGAGAAATCATCAGTATAGTGTGGATGTGTCACCAGCTCCAGTGTGGTAAGAGGAATCCCCAGCACCTTGATCCGTGCCCCTCACCACAGGACTCAGCTCTGCCCCAGTCCACACTCAGCACTCACTGGGGCTTCCTGGTGAGGTCTGCAGAACTCCCTGCCAGCAGCAGAACAAGGAGCACTTTTGCTGGATTCCATTTTTGACAGAGAGATGCACAGGGGACCAGGTTCCACGCAGGTGCATCTGAGTGTGGTGTTCCACGTGCCAGTGTCTGTCTGTCTGTCTGCTCTTCACAATTTCTTTGCCGGGCAATTTTGCTTCCATGGGCAATGCTGTTGAGCTGTGATAGATACAGAGGCAGCCGCACATGTTGAAAGTGTGTGGTGAGTGCGACTCAGCTGTGCCTCTCTCACTCCTCATCGCACCTATGCCAAGAGCAAATATCACATCCCACGGTGCTGCCCACTGCCCCTGTGTCACCCAGCCCCGGCCCACCTCCTCCCGTCACTTTAAGGCCTGAAACCCTTTGGGCTCCTTCACAACAGATTCATCCATTTAGCCCTGTGCAACATGCAGGTTTTGTGGCAGAAGTCGGTGGCCCTGAGTTTTTGGGTTCTGTGGGGGCCAGGTGAATGTGTTTTTCTTAGTTTTTAACTAAAATATCTGAAAATCTTAAAAGAATGAAACTGAGAGTAAAGCAGAGTAAGAAAATGATATTTTGCACAAATATGCAGTACATTAGTCTTAACTGTGTCATCACATTTCATGGAAATAATAAATTGAAAGTTGCACTGTTTAAGATGTGCACATCCCCCAGGGAAGTGCCAGGGTCTCATATGTAGCTGTGGGTCCCAGTACCAGATTCCTGCTCCTGCAGCCCCAGGACCCAGAAGTTTATGGGAGGATTTTTGGGCCCTGTCACTCTAGTGGATGCACCTGATTGTTGACCTGAGACCAGGCTAGGCTGGGAAGCAGATCTGGCCACAGCAACATTTGGGAAAGCGCAGTGTCGGAACATCTCTCTTTCTCTTGTTCTCCTCTCTGATTCATGTGTGATAAATCAAATTTAAAACTTAAGTTATTGAAGGGTCTTTTTTTTTTGGACAGGCAGAGTTAGAGAGAGAGACACAGAGAGAAAGGTCTTCCTTCCATTGGTTTATCCCCCAAATGGCCACCTCTACTGGTGGGCCATGGCCGGCGCGCTGTGCCAATTCAAGCTGGAAGCCAGGTGCTTCTTCCTGGTCTCCCATGAGGGTGCAGGGCCCAAGCACTTGGGCCATCGTCCACTGCCTTCCCGGGCCACAGCAGAGAGCTGGACTGGAAGAGGAGCAACCTGGACAGAATCCGGTGCCATAACTGGGACTAGAACCCGGCGTGCCGGCGCAGAAGGCGGAGGATAGGCCTAGTGAGCCGCGGCGCCGGCCTGAAGGATCTTTCTAAGGGTTGTATTCCCTTCAATGCAGGCAGCAACCCTCATGGCCTTGTCCCCTCCCTAGAGCCCCTCTCAATGGGATCACTGGGTGGTGAAGTCCCTACATGCATGATGGGAGGCTCTGTGCATCAAGTATGGAGGGTAAGTTCCACCTAACATACAGCCTTCAGCTGCTCAGTTGGAGCGACCACACACGCACACCAAGCAGTGCTGGCTCTGCTCACGGCTCTGCAGGAACAGCATCCTCAGCCTCAATACCCCAGACCCTGCTCCTCTGTGTCCACTGAGTAGGAAAGTGATTCACCTGCAGGAGGAAACCATCATGACCAATGTCCTGGTGGGATCCTGTAGAAAATGTTAGTGAGCAGAGTCCACCCCAGACACTGTGCCAGCACTGATCCCCCAAGACACAGAAGTCTGCATCTTCAGGGGATAGCTCCACCCCCAAAGCTGAGGACTGGGGAGGAGAAGCATGACACATGGGGAAGTGACAGTCGGGGACAGGGTCCAGCAGCAGGAGGGAGAGGACCTGGCGGAGGGGTGGGCTCTGCTGTGTAGCAAGGTAAGGACAGAGGGAAGGGCCACACAGCTGGGGCCCCAGTACCTGCAGGAGAGCACTGAGTCAGGAGGTCTGATCAGGTCTCCTTGCCCCCTTGCATCCTCCACACTGACCACCACTGAGTAAAACTAGCACAGGTGCCTGGGAGACGTGGAATGACATCGTCTCTGGGGAGTGCATCCAGTGAGGACTCCACGCCATGAGTGGATTCAATGTCAGGGCCTCATGGAGGAAGCTGAGGTCTCCAGTGCACCTATCAGGGCCATACGGAATGCTGGGAGCAGCCTGTGGGGGTGGGTGTGGTTTGTCCTCACAGCATCAGTGCTGAGCATGGCCCCAACGTGATAGCACTGGCAGGGGATGCACGGTCTGGATGTTTACAGAAATAGATTGTTCACTTCTGGGGAATCTGCTATGGAGGAGATCACAGTAGATCTCCTGGGTCCCCAGCTTCAGCACAGAGCACAGTGCTGCTAGAGTCAGCCCTGGTCTCGTCTGACGTCCTGTGTGGGGATGGGGTCCCTCCCATCCCTGTTCACAATATTAGGATACCTGATGGCACAACATTCTCACTGTCTGATCCTGGACTTCCAGCCTCTACAGCTGTGAGCTCAAGAAATCTTTTTGCTCCATACACCTCCCTATGGGGTACTGCATGATGGATGGCTTTGCCCTGATGGCTAGTGATCCGGAACATTTTTTCATGTGTCTGTTGGCCATTTGGACTTCCTCTTTTGAAAAATGTCTGAGTTATTGGCCCATCTCTTAACTCAGTTGTTTTGTTGTTTGGGATTTCTTAATCTCTTTGTAGATTCTGGTTATTAATCCCTATCAGTGGCATAGTTTCAAATATTTTGCACATTCTCTCAGATACCTCTCAATTACCTGGGTGTTTCTTTTGCCATACAGGAGGCACCTGGGAAGCCTACAGGGACTTCCTCAATTTGATATAATCCCATTTATTAATTTTGTCTTTGACTGCCTATGTCTCAGGTCTTTTCCAAAAATTCTATTCCTGTGCCAGTGCCTTGCAGGGTTTCCTAAATGTTCTCTAATAACTGGGTGGTGTAGGGTCATAGATTAAATCTTTAATCTATCTTGCGTGGATTTTCATGTAAGGTGTAACATAGGGGTCTTGCTTCCTACTTCCATAATATATAATAATTTAAAAAGTGAAAAGGAATCTGAAGATTACGTGTAAATTGGAATGATGTAGTCATGGATTTGAGGGAATGACCTTGTTAAAATAGCCAAGCTACAATGTGATTTGCAGATTCAATGCGTTTCCTGTGAAACAGCCTGAGATTCTTCACAGGACCAGGAAGCAACTTCAAGAATTATCATGAAAAAACAGGGTTCATGATGGCTGAATGGTCTTTAGGAAAAATAGCAAAGCAGGAGGCGTCATCATATCTGAGCTGAAATCAAGCCTGGTGCTGGGATAACATAGACACCCAGAGCCCTGGGACAGAACAGAAACCTAGAAATAAAGGAACACATTCTGAGAATGTGAGTTCTGAGAATGCACAGTGACAAAAGCCCAGGAGGGGGATGGGTTTCTTGTCGTTACCTGGGTTTGGGGACACTTGAATGCACCTGAAAATAATTCAGTTATGTGGTCATCTCACACCAGATGTAGAACAGAGTGAACTTGAGGAATGCCTTACAGGCAAGACCTGAGACAGTACGGTTCTAGAAGAAAACATTGGACAAAAGCAAGGTGACATTGGTTTGGGCAATGGTATTTTGATAATCTCCAATATACAGGCAACCAAGCAAAAATAGGCAAAAGATAATGGACCCAACTACAGAGCTCCTGTGTAACAAAGGGAGTGATCGAAGAACCAAAGACAACCACAGATGGGGAGAAAGCATTTTCAGGTCACACATGGGTTGTCCAACATTTGGCCCCACAGGTTAAGCTGCCATCCCTATGCAGCATCACTCAGCAGCATGGGTTCAGACCCTGCTTGCTGCACTTCAAATCCAGCTCCCTGCTCATGGACCAGGGAACTCTGTCAATGATGACTCAAGTGTGTGTCCCCTTCAAGCCTCATGGGAAACTGGAGGAAGTTCCAGGCTCCTGGCTACAGTCTTGCCCTTCCCCAGCCTTTGCAGCCATTCAGGAAGGAAACCAGTGGATGGAAGCTTCTCTCTCCCTCTGTTGGTCTCTTCCTCTGTTGCCATAACACTGCCTTTCAAATCAAATAGATAGATTTTTAAAATAAATGAAAGATAACTATATATATATATATATATATATATATATATATATATATATATATGGTTAGGAGCCTAGATACAAATGTTGAATGAACTCATGGAACTGAATCACAGGGGAAGCAATCAATTGTTCAAATGCAGTGACTGACAACGTGGGTGATAGGAGCAGCATTGAAGTTAGCCTGTGGGATTCCTGCCTCCCGCATCAGGATGCTTTAGGTTTATGTCCCAGTTTAGGTCGCAATTTCAGATTCCTCCAATGTGCACTCTGGGAGGTAGTACGAGAAGTCTGAGTTAATCCCATGTGTGAGACCTGGACTGAATTCCATGCACCTGGCTATGGTCTTACCAAATGAAAGCTTTTATGGGCATCTGGGAAGTGCTCCAGGATTCAGTAGATCACTGTTGTCAGTCTCTGTCTCTTTTTCTTTTTGGACAAATGCAAGTTTTAAAAGAGGTAAAAGTATATCTGTAATTTTTTAAAGAAAATATGTAAAGGCAAACGTACAAGAATGCTTTAAATCTGGGATCATCATGCACGTACATGTTGGAGAAACAATGAGATATCCCATCCCTTTGTTAGACTTTGTATTATCAGACATACCAGAGCTGACAAATATTGTGCAGGAAGAGAGAGAAGATAACCTGGTAAAGGCTGGAGTCAGGTAAATTAGGAAAGCTTTCATGAAAAACATCAGAAGCTGAGAAATAGAATTATCACAGGATCCTCCAACACCATTCCTGGTAGAAGGAATATGAAATCCCAGGGAGGAGACCACGGGATGTGCAGTCACTGTGGCAAACAGCTCTGCAGTCCCATGTTCAATTAAAACAGCGTCATTCTCAAGAGGTCACACATATAATCCAGTGAAATTAGCCTTGAAGAAGGATGGATAATGGGACAAATGGACAGAGTTATATTTTAAAAGGAAGTTTATAAGGCAGTAAAGAGGAAGAAATTCTGGTATCTTGGATAACATGGATGATCCTGGAGAATAATATCCAAGAATAATATGTCAGGGTAAGTACACTCTGCTAAAATATCCAGGCCAAGAAGCCAAATAATATGTGATGCTACGTACATGGGATAGAAAGGATGAACTAACAAGCCAGAAATTCAATGGTGAAGACCAACGTCTGTGCTTGGGAGGAACAGAGGAGACGAAGGAGCAAGGTCAGAGTTTCAGTCCCACAGGATCCACACGTTGAGGGATCTACTGTACAGCATGGTGACAACAATGAAGGGAATACAGTGTCTGCAGAATTCCAAGACATTAGACAAAAGTGTTTCTACCAGGAAAAACGTGGGTTTTGTGATAAACATGTCAAGAAGTCTGACTTCATTATTCCATTCAGTATACATTCATTTATTCAACACATATCGTTGTACTTCATATTTTATAATAAATATTATTTATTAAACATTTATGATAACGAAATTGCCAAAATGGGAAATCATGAAGATTCAGATCTCTGAATACTGGTGTTGTGTTTGCCAATGTTTTATGGAGATGATTAATGAAGGCAGTGCACTCAAGGCTTGGCAGCTGGAACCCAGGAGCATGGAAATGCATCAGTGTTCCCACCTTGGTGATGGGGCCTCCTAACACCCATCATCTACTGTCTTCCAGGGTGCATTTTCAGTAGAAGTATTGGAAATGTGTAAATGGGCTCCATCCAGCACTGTGATATGCAGCATGGATGTCTCCCTCTCTAAATAGATGAAAGACTAAAGTGGAGCGATAACTCCAGTCAGCAAGGCATGGAGTGAAGAGCAGGGACTCTGGACACATGGTCTAAGACTGGCTCTTCCTGCAGCTGTGATCCAGCCTCAGGACACTGGGCATCATGCTGGAGCCACAGACACAGCTCCCCGTGATGTGGACTCCAGCCCCAGAGTGCACAGCCACTGTGTGTCCCACTTTCTGCTCTCCCTGAACCACAGCAGGTGCAGGGGGTCCCACAACACTGGAGCAGAACCAGATCAGCTGGAAGTGCACATCCAACACTTTCCATTCAGTAATGACCTTGACTGCTGATGTCCAGGCATTTCCCCTCGGAGTTCTGGCAGTGAGCCCCCCAGGAGGGTCCCAGGACCTAGAGGATGAGGAAGTCCCTGTAGGCTTCCCAGGTGCCTGCAGAAGCCCAGCCTGAGACACAGCTGAGCTGCAAGTACATCCCTGAGTGCTGTGACGTTCACAAAGGGACCACAGACTGTTCCAGGATTAAAGGGGAAATGCAGGTTGGATTAAAGTCTGCAGAAAGTGAGTGTGGATCACACACACGTAAAGTCAAAGGTTGGTTCAGTGCACACTTGCTGGTTGTGGCAGGAGAGGGATGAGTGGAATAGTTGCTGTTTAACAGATCAACGGCCCTGTCTCGGCTGTCCCTGGTTATGAGGGAAAACTGAAACTGTCCAAAGCTTTCAGTGCCCTGAGGGTGCTGTCGGGAGTCAGGTTGGAAGAGACTCAATAATGTCCTCAATATTCCCCACATCTCTGACCCTGGTGAGCAACAGTTGCTGTCCATGAACCAAATTGTTCATTTAGGACTTCTTCCTTTTACATCAGACTTTCTCCCCGTCATTGAAGTTGGGAGGGACAGAATCATATAAGTAGAATTCTTCCCTCAAAACTTTTACAGGAGAGGAAATCCCAGTTCCCTGACAGGAAACCAGGGCTTCATCTCCCTCTTCACCTGTGCAGGACCAGAATCTGCGCTCAGTGCGTCTCGTGCGCGCCCTGGTGGAGTTGCGTGCCCCTGCACGGAGGTTTGTGCCTGGGCTCAGCCTGAGGGCCCCTCACTGTGTCTCTGGCACAGAAATAGGTGGCTGTGTCCAAGGCTGTCAGACTGGTCATTTTCAGATCCACCGTGCTCGAGGTTTTGGAGATGGTGAATCGGCCTTTCGCTCAGCTCTTGTAGTATGTGCTACCACCATAACTAATGTATCTTATCCATTCGAGCCCCTTCCCTGGAGCCTGGCGGACCCAGCTCATATAGTAGCTACTGATGTCGGATCCAGAGGCTGTGCAGGTGAGTGTCAGGATTCCTCCAGGCGTGACCAGGCGACCCCCGGACTCCTTCAGCTGCTCCTGACACTGGACACCTGCAAACACAGACGTCCTGGTCAGGACACTGTCACACTCTCTGTGTCTCTCACTCACGTCCTCTCCCAGACTCAGTGCCCCACGTTCTCCATCATTACCTTTGAGCACAGTGACCAGGAGAAGCCAGCGCAGCCCAGTCTCCATTGTGAGCGTCTGTGTTGAGTGCGATCACTGAGTGGACACCTGGGAGTGCTGGGGCTGGAGCTCCTGTGCCAGAGCTGCAGGGTGAGGGCTGGGCTGGTTTTCATGGGCAGAGGGAGGCCTATCTGCATGTGCTGCCCCTATATAGCAGGCATGGTGTCAGACGCCTCAGACAGGACAGGGCCTGGGGCAGAATTAGTTGACCTGAGTGTGTACGGTGATGGCTATGATATGATTCAGATCATATGAATTTTTATGTTATCATAATTTCAAAAAGTTGAAGGCAATGACCTTGTTTCATTTTAATATGTGTTTACCCTCATATCCAGTGTTAGCAATATCACGTCCCTCATTTATTTAAGTAAGCACTAGTTCCTTATCATCTATATGAAAGACATTTGGACAGTGATAGAGAGAGAAGGGGTGAGAGAGACAGAAATGTAGAGATGGACAGAAAAGGTGACAATGGGAGATTTCTGCCTTTGGGTTGACAGCCCCAGACATCCCAAATGCCTATGACCCCTAGGAGTTAGTCTTTCTGAACCCTGAAGCAAGAAACTGTGTCTGTAATTCAAACATCAGTGGTAGGGGCTCCTTTGCTTGTAGCATCATCTACAGTTTCCCATGATGCATTATGAGGGAAAAGTGTGGGAAGCCGTGAGGCTGGGCTCAGTCAGTTCTCTGACGGGAACACGGGTGTCCCTAGTGGGGACTTAGCCAATTTTGTCCTAATGCCTGTTACCCACTTTTAAATTGATGAAATACTCAAGTGGATTTTTTCAGGTTAACTATGTTTTGTTTCCTTATTCATCCATTGCCTTAAAGTTTAAAAACTGTTTAAACTGTTTAAAACTGTTCCTGAACACAGAACACTGTACATGGTAGTGGGGTTTCTGTGCTACTGGAATGTGCCTGGTAGAAATGGGCACAGATGAACTCAGTGTCATGCACATTTCCACCTCCTTTCAATCACTCTTAGTTGGGCAGCCTGGACGCATTAGTTCTAGTTATTTGTGGAACCTGTCGTGTGTTGTGGTGAACTGAGTCAGCCCACTGTGGTGTGGGCAGAATTATTCCTTCCTGTGAGTGGTGCTTTGTGTCCTGGTATCAGCCGTCCCCTGTTCCCCCCTCTTCCCTGTGTCTAGTAATAATGACTCTGAGTTGAGGTCAAGCACTGGGTAGAAGTCACTGTTTCACAATTTACCCACAGTCCTTTGTCAGGTTGCAGCTTTGTTCACAATACTTCAGTCTCAAACAAAGCAAGTGTGCATAAAACAGTGAATGCGTTCTTTCCCATTTAGACATGGAATATTATTCAGCATTAAGAAGGAGGTTGTTCTGTCATTAGAAAATGTGGGTCTCTTTGGAGCATACAAACTAAAAGAAATAATGCAAGTACATGTGGACACATAGTAAGTGACATTAGTTATATATGCAGTCCACAAGTTGAACTCACAGAGGTAGGAAGTGCAATGGTGATCACTGTCTACCATGTTTGTCCCCTTCCAGCCCTGGGGGAAACTAGAGGAAGTACCAGGCTCCTGACTTTAGGCTCAGCCATCCCCAGCCTTTGGCAGCCATTCAGGAAGTGAACAAATGGAAGGAATTCTCCCTCCATCTGTTGGTCTCTTCCTCTGTTGCTATAACACTGTCTTAAAATAAAATAAATAGATACTTAAAATACATTGAAGATTAATTATACATATGATTAGGAGCCTGTTTGCTAATGTTGAATGAACACAGACAACTGAATCCCAAGGGAAGAAATCAATTGTGTACATGCAGTGATGATAAGGTGGTGACAGGAGCAGCACTGGAGTGAGCCTGTGGGATTCCTGCCTCCCATGTCAGGATACTTAGTGCTGTGTCCTAGTTTGGTTCAGTTTCAGATTCCTGCTAAGCACACCCTGGGAGGCTGTAGGTGAGGTTCCAAGTACTCTCATGCGACACATGGACAGAATTCCAAGCACCAGGCTGTTGCCTCATCCAGCTGAAGCTTTTGTAGCCATCGGGGTAGTGACGCAGGAATTAGAAGATCACTGTCAGTCTCAGTCTCTCTGTGGTTTTGGACAAATACATAAAGATAAATTCTCAAATAAAATGATACATTTTAAAATTTATATCATTTCTATAAATTATTAAAAGAAGATATATAGACAGACATATAAAATGCTATCAATTTGGGACCATCATGTATGTCCATGTTAGAAGCACCCATCGCTCCTGTTAGAATGGCTATTACCAGACATACTAGAGCTGACATGTTTTATGGAGGTAGAGAGAGATGATAACCCTGGTACAAGTCTGTGTCAGGTTAATTAGTAAAACCGTTATGGAAAAGCATCAAAAACTAGAAACAGAATGATTACATGATCTTCAAACACCATTGCATGGTACAATGAATATGAAATCCCAGGGAGGTGTCCACGGGATATACAGTCACTGTAGCAAACACCTCTGCAGTTCCTTGTTCATTTAAAGCACCGTCATTCAAAAGAGTTCGCACATATGATCCAGTGACATCTCATGAAAGCAAGAATGGAAAATGAAAGAAATGGACAAAGTTACATTTTAAAAGGAAGTTTAAGCCGGCACCGCGGCTCAATAGGCTAATCCTCCACCTTGCGGTGCTGGCACACTGGGTTCTACTCCCTGACGGGCGCTGGATTCTGTCCCGGTTGCCGCCCTTCCAGATCAGCTCTCTGTTTTGGCCCGGGAGTGCAGTGGAGTTTGGCCCAAGTGCTTGGGCCCTGCAACCCATGGGAGACCAGGAGAAGCATCTGGCTCCTGCCTTTCGATCAGCGTGGTGCACCGGCCACAGCATGCCAGCCACGGCGGCCATTGGAGGGCGAACCAACGGCAAAAGAAGACCTTCCTCTCTGTCTCTCTGTCTCCCTGTCCACTATGACTGTAAAATAATAAGAAAGTTTAAGCAGTACAGAGTAAGAAATTCTGTAATTTTGGACAACTTGCATGATCCTGGAGAATAATGTGCCTAGGATAATATGTCAGCAAAAGTACACTCTGCTAACCATCCAGGCCAGGAAGACACATAATATGTGATGCTACCTGCGTGGGATAAAAGGATGAACAATGGGAAATCATGAAGATTCAGATCTCTGAATACTGGTGTTGTGTTTGCCAATGTTTTATGGAGATGATTAATGAAGGCAGTGCACTCAAGGCTTGGCAGCTGGAACCCAGGAGCATGGAACTGCATCAGTGTTCCCACCTTGGTGATGGGGCCTCCTAACACATCCATCATCTACTGTCTTCCAGGGTGCATTTTCAGTACAAGTGTGGGAAATGTGTAAATGGGCTCCATCCAGCACTGTGATATGCAGCATGGATGTCTCCCTCTCTAAAACTGATCTAAGACTGCAAATGGATTGATGACGCCAGTTAGTACAGACATGGAGTGAAGAGCAGGGACACTGGACACATGGTCTCTGGGACTGGCTCTTCCTGCAGCTGTGATCCAGCCTCAGGACACTGGGCATCATGCTGGAGGCACAGACACAGCTCCCCGTTAGGTGGACTCCAGCCCCAGAGTGCACAGCCACTGTGTGTCCCACTTTCTCCTCTCCCTGAACCACAGCAGGTGCAGGGGGTCCCATGACACTGGAGCAGAACCAGATCAGCTGGAAGTGCACACCCAACATTTTCCATTCAGTTATGAACTTGACTGCTATTGTCCAGTGCATTTCCCTCCTGAGTTCATGCAGGGAGCCCACAGGAGTGTCCCAGGACCTAGAGGATGAGGAAGTCCCTGTAGGCTTCCCAGGGGCCTGCAGAAGCCCAGCCTGAAACACAGCTGAGCTGCAAGTACATTCCTGAGTGCTGTGACGTTCACACAGGGACCACAGACTGTTCCAGGATTAAAGGGAAAATGGAGATTGGGTATAAAATCTTGGAACGTGAGGTCAGAACACCCACAGTTAAAATAAGACAGTTGGTTCAGGTCAGCACACATGCTGCTCTGACAGGAGGAGTGGGACGACTTATAAAACTGAGGTAACAAATCAAGACTTTGGCTCGGGTCTGTCTGGGTTTGAAGGAAAACTAAAATTGTGCTAAAGTCAGAAGTGCCCTGAGAACGCTGTCCTGAGTCAGACAGGAAAACACTCACGAGGTCCCCAGATAGTCCTGCATCTCTGACCCTGGTGACCACTGTCATCATTCAAGAACCTGAATGTGTCCGTTTAGGACTTCTTCCTGTCACATCAAGCTTCTCTACGTCAGTGACGTCAGTGGAAAGGACAGAATCAGGAAGTAGATTCTTGCCGCAAAACTACAGGGGAACAAACCCCAATTCCATGACAGGAAATCAGGGCTTCATTTCCCTCTGATTCTGAGCAGACCAGAATTGGGCTCAGTACGTCTTTTGCGCCCCCTGGTGGAACCGCACTCCCCTGCAGGGAGGTTTGTGCCTGGGCTCAGCCTGAGGGCCCTTCCTGTGTCTACTGCACGGAAATACGTGGGCGTGTCCGGGGCGGTTAGACTGTTCATTTGCAGAGACACCATGTTCTGGGCGTTGTCTCTGGAGATGGTGAATCGGCCATTCATCCAGCTCGAGTACCATGTGCTACCAGCACTACTAATCCATCCGATCCACTCCAGCCATTCCCTGGAGCCTGGCGGACCCAGCTCATATAGTAGCTACTGAAGTCGATTCCAGAGGCTTGCAGGAGAGTTTCAGGGATCCCCCAGGCTGGACCAGACCCCCTGCAGACTCCACCAGCTGCTCCTGACACTGGACACCTGCAAACACAGACGTCCTGGTCAGGAAGCTGTCACTCACACTCTCTGTGTCTCTCACTCACGTCCTCTGCCAGACTCAGTGCCCCGCGTTCCCCATCATTACCTTTGAGCACAGCGATCAGGAGAAGCCAGCGCAGCCCAGTCTCCATGGTGAGCGTCTGTGTTGAGTGTGATCACTGAGTGGACACCTGGGAGTGCTGGGGCTGGAGCTCCTGTGCCAGAGCTGCAGGGTGAGGGCTGGGCTGGTTTTCATGGGCAGAGGGAGGCCTATCTGCATGTGCTGCCCCTATATAGCAGCCCTGGAGTAGACACCTCAGACAGGACAGGGCCCAGACTGATGAGAGTGTCCCATGGCAGTCCGATATTATTCATATATGGGACAAGTGATAAATTGTGTGCTCTCGTTGCACAAAGAAGCCTGTCTGAGTCCTTTTATGTGAATGGACCTACAACATGTTTTCATGGGTTCCCTGAGCTCTTGTCCCAGGTCAACATTACAGGAGAAATCATCAGACTCTGGATGTGTCCCCAACTCCATGTGCTAACAGGAGTCCAGCACCTGATCTGCCCCCTCACCACAGGACTCAGCTCTGCCCCAGTCCACACTCAGCACTCACAGGGATTCCTGGTGAGGTCTGCAGAACTCCCTGCCAGCAGCAGAACAAGGAGCACTTTTGCTGGATTCTGTTTTTGGCAGAGAGATGCACAGGGGACCAGGTTCCACGCCAGTGCATCTGAGTGTGGTGTTCCACATGCCAGTGTCTGTCTGTCTGTCTGCTCTTCACAATTTCTTTGCTGGGCAATTTTGCTTCCATGGGCAATGCTGTTGAGCTGTGATAGATACAGAAGCAGCCACACATGTTGAAAGTGTGTGGTGAGTGTGACTCACCTGTGCCTCTCTCACTCCTCATCACAACTATGCCAAGAGCAAATATCACATCCCACGGTGCTGCCCACTGCCCCTGTGTCACCCAGCCCCAGCCCACCTCCTCCAGTCACATTAAGGCCTGAGCCCCTTTGGGCTCCTTCACAACAGATTCGTCCAGTTCAGCCCT
Organism: Oryctolagus cuniculus; assembly: GCF_051225735.1. Taxonomy (NCBI): domain Eukaryota; kingdom Metazoa; phylum Chordata; class Mammalia; order Lagomorpha; family Leporidae; genus Oryctolagus; species Oryctolagus cuniculus. Next base: position 53,087,360 of record NC_142886.1, read on the forward strand.
GTGCATCATGCAAGTTTTGTGGCAAAAGTCAAAGGTCTTGAGTTTGTAGGTTCTGTGGGGCCCAGGTGAATGAGTTTTTATTGGTTTTTAACCAAAGTATCTGAAAATCTTATATGAGTGAAACTGAACATAAAGCAGAGAAGATGGCGGAATAGAGAGGGCGCACACTGATAGTCCAGGAAAATTTAGTTTAATAAAAGTGGAGTTACGGTAGCCTCAGAAAAAGGATCAGGAAAAAATTGCAGAGGAAACTCTTCTGGATCTAGTGGCTGTGACTCGGAGGACCTACTGGGAGAACAAGGTCTCCCACCACGCGGAAGCTGAGCCGCAAGAGCCGCAGGGTCTGTGGGCCAGTGCAGGAAGGGGAGTGGATGTCACACAGACACCAGCAGGGAGACTTGGGACGCCCAGGGCTCCGAGTCCACACATCGGCGCTGGAAGGGGAGGTGAGCTCAGTAACCCATGACATTGACAGGGAAACGGCGGTCAGAATCTAGAGGGGAGTGGGAAAGTTCACCAGACTGACTACAGGAGAGAAGGAAAAAAGGTGGGGGGGTTCTGTCTCCGCCAACCTTGAAAAGGTTGCAAGGTTGCAAGGTTTGCAAGAGTTTGCAAGAGTTTGCAAGGTTTGCAAGAGACAAAGAGCAGGCCCCCTCTCTGGATTTACATAACAACAGGGGAGAGCTAAGGAACTGAGTCACTACAATTCAGTAGCCTAGGCAACCCAGTGAGAGTCCAGAGGAGAAACAGAGCCTGCACAGACTCTTTGGGTAGAAGCCAGAGATCAGAAGCTAAATACCATCAATTCTGCACAGCCTTGTGGTGTGGTATTACTTACCTCCTGAATAAATTAAATAAATAAATAAATAAATAAATAAATAAAAAGAGAGAGATTTACCATACATAAACTGAGGGTGTCACATTTGTACACCCGTAACCCGGAAGAACCAAGCAGAGCTCTCAGGCCACACCCATCTCAAGCCTCCAAGGCTCCTCCAACAGCAGGCAGTCCACTTAACACAGACATAGTATAAAATAAAAAAAAAAAATTAAAAAAATGCACAGTGACGAAAGAAGAATTAACTATGCCAAGCAACAAACACAGAAATCGAGGGAACAAGATCAATGATGACACTATGATGCCTCCAAATAAACAAAACACCCCAAGCCAAGATTATGAAGATGATGAGATAGAAGAAATGCAAGATACGGATTTCAAAAAATTTATGATAAGAACATTTAGAAATTTTCAAAAGAAAATCCTTGAACTACAGAAATCCTTATTGGACAGGATTGAAAATCTCTCTCATGAAAATGAAATTTTAAGGAAGAATCAAAATGAAACGCAGAAACTAGTAGAACAGGAAAGTGTGATAGTGAAGAGAAATCAAAATGAAATGAAGAACTCAATAGCTCAAATGACAAACACACTAGAAAGTCTTAAAAACAAAATGGGTGAAGCAGAAGAGAGAATATCGGACTTCGAAGACAGAGCACAGGAAAACATACAGTCAAACCAAAGAAAAGAAGAGGAAATTCGAAATCTAAAAAATATTGTTGGGAATCTACAGGATACTATTAAAAAAAAAACAACATTCGAGTTCTAGGAGTTCCTGAAGGCATGGAGAGAGAAAAAGGATTAGAAGGCCTTTTTAGTGAGATACTAGCAGAGAACTTTCCAGGTTTGGAGAAGGACAGAGACATCCTAGTACAGGAAGCTCATAGAACCCCCAATAAACGTGACCAAAAGAGATCCTCACCACGACACGTGGTAATTAAACTCACCACAGTGAAACATAAAGAAAAGATCCTAAAATGTGCAAGAGAGAAACGTCAGATTACTCTCAGAGGATCTCCAATTAGACTCACAGCAGACTTCTCATCAGAAACACTACAGGCTAGGAGGGAATTGCGAGACATAGCACAGGTGCTAAGAGAGAAAAATTGCCAGCCCAGAATATTATATCCTGCTAAGTTCTCATGTGTGAATGAAGGTGAAATAAAGACCTTTCATAGCAAACAGAAATTGAAAGACTTTGTGGCCACTCGTCCGGCCCTGCCAAAGGTACTTAAAGATGTGCTACACTCGGAAACACAGAAACACAGCCATCAATATGAAAGAAGGTAAAGGAAGAAAAACCACCAGTAAAAGAGCATGGGAAGCTCAAAGCATATACTAGAAAATATCTCTGGGAAAATGGCAGGGCAAAGTCACTACATATCAATAGTCACATTAAGCATTAATGGTCTTAACTCTTCAGTTAAAAGACACCGATTGGCTGATTGGCTCAAGGAATACAACCCAACTATTTGTTGCCTACAAGAAACACATCTCTCTAACAAAGATGCATGCAGACTGAAAGTGAAAGGTTGGAAAAAGATATTCCATGCCAACAGAAACCAAAAAAAGCAGGTGTAGCCATATTAGTATCAGACAAAATAAACTTTAATACAAAAACTGTTAAGAGAGACAAAGAGGGACAACATATAATGATTAAGGGTTCAATTCAACAGGAAGATGTAACTATTATAAATGTATATGCACCTAATTACAGGGCACCGGTCTATTTAAAAGATATGTTAAGGGACTTAAAGGGAGACTTAGATCCCAATACAATAGTACTGGGGGACTTCAATACTCCACTCTCAGAAATAGACAGATCATCCGGACAGAAGGTCAACAAGGAAACAGCAGATTTAATCAACACTATTGCCCAAATGGATCTAACAGATATCTACAGAACTTTCAATCCTACATCTAAAGACTTTACATTCTTCTCATCAGTGCATGGAACCTTCTCTAGGATTGATCACATACTAGGCCATAAAGCAAGTCTCAGCAAATTTAAAAGAATTAGAATCATACCATGCAGCTTCTCAGACCACAGCGGAATGAAGCTGGAAATTAGCAACTCAGGAATTTCTAGAACATATGCAAACACATGGAGACTGAACAACATGCTCCTGAATGAACACTGGGTCATTCAAGAAATCAAAAGAGAAATCAAAAACTTTCTGGAAGTAAATGAGGATAAGAACACAACATATCAAAACTTATGGGATACAGCAAAAGCAGTACTGAGAGGCAAGTTTATAGCAATAGGTGCCTATATCAAGAAATTGGAAAGGTACCAAATAAATGAGCTTCAAGTGTATCTCAAGGACCTAGAAAAACTGCAGCAAACCAAACCCAAATCTAGTAGGAGAAGAGAAATAATTAAAATCAGAGAAGAAATTAACAGGATTGAATCCAAAATAACATTACAAAAAATCAGCCAAGCGAGAAGCTGGTTTTTTGAAAAAAATAAACAAAATTGACACCCCATTGGCCCAACTAACTAAAAAAAAGAAGAGAAAAGACCCAAATCAATAAAATCAGAGATGAAAAAGGAAACGTAACAACAGACACCACAGAAATAAAAAGAATCATCAGAAATTACTACAAGGACTTGTATGCCAGCAAACAGGAAAATCTATCAGAAATGGATAGATTCCTGGACACAGGCAATCTACCAAAATTGAACCATGAAGACATAGAAAACCTAAATAGATCCATAACTGAGACAGAAATTGAAACAGTAATAAAGGCCCTCCCAACAAAAAAAAACCCAGGACCGGATGGATTCACTGCTGAATTCTACCAGACATTTAAAGAAGAACTAATCCCATTTCTTCTCAAACTATTCAGAACAATCGAAAAAGAGGGAATCCTCCCAAATTCTTTCTATGAAGCCAGCATCACCTTAATCCCTAAGCCAGAGAAAGATGCAGCACTGAAAGAAAATTAAAGACCAATATCCCTGATGAACATAGACGCAAAAATCCTCAATAAAATTCTCGCCAATAGAATACAACAACACATCAGAAAAACCATCCACCCAGACCACGTGGAATTTATCCCTGGTATGCAGGGATGGTTCAACATTCGCAAATCAATCAATGTGATTCACCACATTAACAGACTGCAGAAGAAAAACCATATGATTATCTCAATAGATGCAGAGAAAGCATTCGATAAAATTCAACACTCTTTCATGATGAAAACTCTAAGCAAATTGGGTATAGAAGGAACATTCCTCAATATAATCAAAGCAATTTATAAAAAACCCATGGCCAGCATCCTATTGAATGGGGAAAAGTTGGAAGCATTTCTACTGAGATCTGGCACCAGACAGGGATGCCCACTCTCACCACTGCTATTTAACATAGTTCTGGAAATTTTAGCCAGAGCCATCAGACAAGAAAAAGAAATTAAAGGAATACAAATTGAGAAGGAAGAAGTAAACTATCCCTCTTTTCAGATGATATGATTCGTTACTTAGAGGATCCAAAGAACTCTACTAAGAGACTATTGGAACTCATAGAGGAGTTTGGCAAAGTGGCAGGATATAAAATCAATGCACAAAAATCAACAGCCTTTGTATACACAAGCAATGCCACAACTGAGAAAGAACTGCTAAGATCAATCCCATTCACAATAGCTACAAAAACCATCAAATACCTTGGAATAAACTTAACCAAGGATGTTAAAGATCTCTACAATGAGAATTAAAATCTCTTAAAGAAAGAAATAGAAGAGGATACCAAAAAATGGAAAAATCTTCCATGCTCATGGATTGGAAGAATCAACATCATCAAAATGTCCATTCTCCCAAAAGCAATTTATAGATTCAATGCAATTCCAATCAGGATACCAAAGACATTCTTCTCAGATCTGGAAAAAGTGATGCTGAGATTCATATGGAGGCAAAAGAGACCTCGAATAGCTAAAGCAATCTTGTACAACAAAAACAAAGCCGGAGGCATCACAATGCCAGATCTCAGGACATACTACAGGGCAGTTGTAATCAAAACAGCATGGTACTAGTACAGAAACAATGGATAGACCAATGGAACAGAATTGAAACACCAGAAACCAACCCAAACCTCTACAGCCAACTTATATTTGATCAAGGATCTAAAACTAATTCCTGGAGCAAGGACAGTCTATTCAATAAATGGTGCTGGGAAAACTGGATTTGCACGTGTAGAAGCATGAAGCAAGACCCCTACCTTACACCGTACACAAAAATCCACTCAACATGGATAAAAGACCTAAATCTACGACCTGACACCATCAAGTTATTAGAGAACATTTGAGAAACCCTTCAAGATATTGGCACAGGCAAAGAGTTTCTGGAAAAGACCCGGGAGGCACAGGCAGTCAAAGCCAAAATCAACTATTGGGATTGCATCAAATTGAGAAGTTTCTGTACTGCAAAAGAAACAGTCAGGAGAGTGAAGAGACAACCGACACAATGGGAAAAAATATTTGCAAACTATGCAACAGATAAAGGGTTAATAACCAGAATCTAAAGAGATCAAGAAACTCCACAAAAACAAAACAAACAAACCACGTAAGAGATGGGCCAAGGACCTCAATAGACATTTTTCAAAAGAGGAAATCCAAATGTCCAACAGGCACATGAAAAAATGTTCAAGATCACTAGCAGTCAGGGAAATGCAAATCAAAACCACAATGAGGTTTCACCTCACCCCGGTTAGAATGGCTCACATACAGAAATCTACCAACAACAGATGCTGGCCAGGATGTGGGGAAAAAGTGACATTAATCCACTGTTGGTGGGAATGCAAACTGGTCAAGCCACTATGGAAGTCAGTCTGGAGATTCCTCAGAAACCTGAATATAACCCTACCGTTCGACCCACCCATCCCACTCCTTGGAATTTACCCAAAGGAATTTAAATTGGCAAACAAAAAAAGTTGTCTGCACCCTAATGTTTATTTTAGCACAATTCACAATAGCCAAGACCTGGAACCAACCTAAATGCCCATCAACAGTAGACTGGAGAAAGAAATTATGGGATATGTACTCTCTAGAATAGTATACCGTAGTAAGAAACAATGAAATCCAGTCATTTGCAACAAAATGGAGGAATCTGGAACACATCATGCTGAGTGAAGTAAGCCAGTCCCAAAGGGACAAATACCATATGTTCTCCCTGATCAGTGACAACTGACTGAACACCAAAAAGGAAACCTCCTGAAGTGAAACGGACACTATGAGAAATGGTGACTTGATCAGCATAATGAACAACTTAATACATTATCCCTCTCAGTAGTTTTTTTGTCTGTTCTACTTAATATGACTGGTTTAATTCTGTAATTAATACACAGTTATTCTTAAGTGTTGAAATTTAACTGAAATGTGATCCCTGTTAAACATAAGAGTGGGAATAAGAGAGGGAAGAGATGTACAATTTGGGACATGCTCAATCTGACTTGCCCCAAATGGTAGAGTTAGAAACATACCAGGGGACTCCAATTCAATCCCATCAAGGTGGCATGTACCAATGCCATCTCCCTAGTCCAAGAGATCAATTTCAGTTCACAATTGATCATAATGAAAGGACTATGTGTCAAAGGGAGCACATAAACAATCTAGTACCTGCTAATACTAACCAATAGAATAAATAAAGGGGAGAGTGATCCAACATGGGAAGTGAGATACTCAGCAGAGTCATAGAATGGCAGATGTCCTAAATAGCACTCTGGCCTCAGAATCAGCCCTAAAGGCATTCGGATCTGGCTGAAAAGCCCATGAGAGTATTTCAGGCATGGAAATCCAAGACACTCTGGCCAAAAAAAAAAAGGCCTAAATGAAAGATCTCTGTGAGTGAGATCCCAGTGGAAAGAACAGGTCTTCAAAGAAGGAGGTACCTTTCTCTGAAGGGAGGAGAGAACCTCCACTTTGAGTATGACTTTGTCTAAACAAGATAAGAGTTGGAGAACTCAAAAGGCTTCCATAGCCTTGGAAACTCATGACTGGAGCATAGGGAGATTACTGATGCCATAAACAGGAGTGTCAATTTGCTAAGTCAACAACAGGAGTCACTGTGCACTTACTCCTCATGTAGAATCTCTGTCCTTAATGTGCTGTACATTGAGATTTAATGCTATAACGAGTACTCAAACAGTATATTTCATTTTGTGCTTCTATGGGGGTGCAAACTGTTGAAATCTTTACTTAATGTATACTAAACTGATCTTCTGTAAAAAAAAAAAGAAATTATCAATTCCCAACCTGACTCTCACTGGGATTAAACATGACAATAGGTCTGATCTAATTTCATCATCATTTAAAAAATCATCTATTATTTTTCACTTTATGTTTCTGTGTGGGAGCAAGCTGTTGAAATCTTAATGTATGCTAAACTGATCTTCTGTATATAAAGAGAATCGAAAATGAATCTTGATGGGAATGCAAGGGGAGAGGGAGTGGGAAAGGGGAGTGTTGCAGGTGGGAGGGACGGTATTGTGGGGGAAGCCATTGTAATCCATAAGTCGTACTTTGGAAATTTATATTCATTAAATTATAGTTAAAAAAAGCAAAGCAGAGTAAGAATATGATATTTTGCACAAATATGCAGTGTATGAGTCTTAACTGTGTCATCAAATTTCATGGAAATAAAGGAAATAATAAATTGAAAGTTGCACTGTTTAAGATGCAAACATTACCCAGGGGAGTGCCAGGTTCTCATATGTGGTTCTGGGTCCCAGTACCAGATTCCTGCTCCTGCAGCCCCAGGAATCAGAAATTTATGGAAGATATTTGGACCCTGTCACTCTAGTGGATGCACCTGATTGTTGTCCTGAAACTGGGCCAGGCTGGGAGGCAGACCTGGCCACAGCGACATTGGAGAAAGTGCAGTGAGTGGGAGCATCTCTCTCTTTTCCTTACTGACTCATGTATGAGAGTTAAACCTTGAGTTACTGAAGGGTCTTTCAAATGTCCTGTTCCCTTCAATGCAGGCAGCAACCCTCATGGCCTTGTCCCCTCCCTAGAGCCCCTCTAATGGGATCACTGGGTGGTGAGGTCCCCACATGCATGATGGGAGGCTCCGTGCATCAAGTATGGAGGGTAAGTTCCACCTAACATGCAGCCTTCAGCTGCTCAGTTGGAGAGACCACACACGCACACCAAGCAGTGCTGGCTCTGCTCACGGCTCTGCAGGAACAGCATCCTCAGCCTCAATACCCCAGACCCTGCTCCTCTGTGTCCACTGAGTAGGAAAGTGATTCACCTGCAGGAGGAAACCATCATGACCCATGTCCTGGTGGGATCCTGTAGAAAATGTTAGTGAGCAGAGTCCACCCCAGACACTGTGCCAGTACTGATCCCCCAAGACACAGAAGTCTGCATCTTCAGGGGATGGCTCCACCCCCAAAGCTGAGGACTGGGGAGAAGAAGCATGGCACGTGGGGAATAGACAGTCGGGACAGAGTCCAGCAGCAGGAGGGAGAGGACCTCGTGGAGGGATGGGCTCTGCTGTGCAGGAGGGTAAGGACAGGTGGAAGGCCACAGAGCTGGGCCCCAGTGCCTGCAGGAGAGCACTGAGTCAGGAGGTCTGATCAGGTCTCCTTGCCCCAGGGACCCCCACACTGACCACCACTGAGTAAAACTAGCACAGGTGCCTGGGAGACGTGGAATGACATCGTCTCTGGGAGTGCATCCAGTGACGACTCCCACCATGAGTGGATTCAACGTCAGGGCCTCATGGAGGGAGCTGAGGTCTCCAGTGCCCCTAACAGGACCACATGGAATGCTGGGAGAAGCCTGCTGGGGGTGGATGTGGTTTGTCCTCACAGCTTCAGTGCTGAGCATGGCCCCAACGTAACAGCACTGGCAGGGGGTGCATGGTCTGGATGTTTACAGAAATAGATTGTTCACTTCTGGGGCATCTGCTATGGAGGAGATCACAGTAGATCTCCTGGGTCCCCAGCTTCAGCACAGAGCACAGTGCTGCTAGAGTCAGCCCTGGTCTCGTCTGACGTCCTGTGTGGGGATGGGGTCCCTCCCATCCGTGTTCACAATGTTAGGATGCCTGATGACTGCCATGCTGTTCACAATATTATGATGGCTGACGGCACAACATTCTCACTCTCTGATCCTGGACTTCGAGCCTCTACAGCTGTGAGCTCAATAAACCTTTTTGCTCCATACACCTCCTATCTTGGGTACTGCATTCTTGTACTAACTGGAAAAGCCTCCCTGGGTGCCCAGAGCCGCCTCAGGTCTCAGATGCTGGGGACCCCAGAGATGTCATTCATTGCTCCAGAAACGACTCCATTTTCTTCATGTGACGTCTTCCCATGATACCAAAATTTCTGCTCGGTGATCGGTGTTAGGGAGAGAATCATCCATCCAGATCGGAATGTAGGAAAGCTTTAGAGGACCACAAACCCCAATTTCCGGACTGGAGCCAGCGATTCACCTCCCACTGCATCTGATCCTGGGTCTGAGTCTCTCGGTGCGTCTTGTGCGCCCCCTTGTGGAGCCACGTGCCCCAGCAGGGAGGTTTGTGTCTGGGTTCACCCTGAGGGCCTTCACACTGTCTCTGGCACAGTAATACAAGGCCGAGCCTGTGGCTGTCAGACTGTTCAGTTGTAGGCAAACTGTGCTCTGGGCGTTATCGCTGGAGATAGTGAATCAGCCATTCGCCCAGCTCGCGTACCATGTGCTACCACCACTACTAATCCATCGGATCCACTCCAACCCTTTCCCTGGAGCCTGGTGGACCCAGCACATTGCATAGCTACTGAAGTCGAATCCAGAGCCTTTGCAGGAGAGTTTCAGGGATCCCCCAGGCGTGACCAGGCCTCCTCCGGACTCCACCAGCTGCTCCTGACACTGGACACCTGCAAACACAGACGTCCTGGTCAGGAAGCTGTCACTCACACTCTCTGTGTCTCTCACTCACGTCCTCTGCCAGACTCAGTGCCCTGCATTCCCCATCATTATCTTTGAGCACAGCGACCAGGAGAAGCCAGCACAGCCCTGTCTCCATGGTGAGCGTCTGTGTTGAGTGCGATCACTGAGTGGACACCTGGGAGTCTTGGGGCTGGAGCTCCTGTTCCAGAGCTGCAGGGTGAGGGCTGGGCTGGTTTTCATGGGCAGAGGGAGCCCTATTTGCATGTGCTGCCCCTATATAGCAGGCATGGGGTCAAATGCCTCAGACAGGACAGGGCCCAGGGCAGACGTGGGTGTCCTGGGGTTTTAAGGTGATGGCTATGATAGGATTCTGATCAAGTCAAATTTTACATTATTATTATTTTTAAAAAGTTGAAGGCGAATGCCTCATTTCACTTTAATATGTGTGTACTCTTAATATGCAGTGTTAGCAGTTTCATGTCCTTCATTTTTAAAGTAACCGTTGGTTCATTATTAACTCTTCTAATGATATTGAAACAGTGACAGAGAGAGAAGGAGTGAGAGAAACATAAATGTTGAGACATCTAGGAGTTAGACTTTCTAAAACCTGGAGCAGAAAACTGTGTGTCCCACGTTGGCAGTAGGGTCTCATTCACTTGTAGGGTCATCTACAGTTTCCCATGATGCATTATCAAGAAAGAGTATTGGAATCTGTTAGGCTGGCCTCAAGCAACACTCTGATGGGAACACGGGTGTCTCTAGTGGGTACTTAGCCAATTTTGTCCTAGTGCCTGCTGCACACTTTTAAACAGATGAAAGACTGCAAGTGGATTCGTTAACTATGATTTGTTTCTTTATTCATCCATTGCCTTAGTTTAAAACTATTCCTGAACACAGAACACTGTATGTGTTAGTGGTGTGTAGTGTGCTATTGGAATCTGTGTGTCCTAGAAGTGGGCCCAGATCAACTCAGTGTCATGCACATTTCCACCTCCTTTCCATCACTCTGTGTTGGGAGGCCTGGAGGCCTCAGTTCTAGTTATTTGTGGAACATGATCTGGGTTCTAGTGAACTGAGGCAGCCCACTGAGGCACAGAGCATAATTATTCCTCCCTTTGAGTGGTGCTTTGTGCCCTGGTAACAGCTGTCCCCTGTTCCCCCCTCCTCCTCAAGTCTAGTAATCATGACTCTGATTTGAGGTCAAGCACTGGGTATGAAGTCACTGTGCTACAATTCACCCGCAGTCCTGCATTCAGGTAATGCAGCTTTTTTTTTTTTGACAGGCAGAGTTAGACAGTGAGGGAGAGAGAGATACAGAGAGAAAAGTCCTCCTTTTTCCATTGTTTAATCCTCAATAGGTGCTGCGGCCAGCGAGTTGTGGCTGGTGCACCGCGCTGATCTGAAGCCAGGAGCCAGGTGCTTCTCCTGGTCTCCCATGTGGGTGCAGAGCCCAAGGACTTGGGCCATCCTCCACTGCACTCCCAGGCCACAGCAAAGAGCTGCACTGGAAGAGGAGCAACCGGGAGAGCATCCGGCGCCCCGACCGGGACTAGAACCCAGGTGCCGAGCTGCAGGAGGAGGATTAGCCTATTGAGCAGTGGCGCTGGCCTCAGGTAATGCAGCTTTGATTACAATAGTTCAATCTGCAAAAAGCAAGTGTGCATAAAACAGTGAATGGATTCTTTTACATTTGGACATGGAATATTATTCAGTACTAAGAAGGAGGTCATTCTGTCATTACGAAATCGTGGGTCAGGCTGGAGCCTAATATGCTAAAAGAAATAATCCCGGTACATGTGGACACACAGTATGTGACATTAGTTATATATACAGTCCACAAGCTTGAACTCACAGAGGTAGGAAGTGCAAAGGAGATCACTGTCTACCATGACCCAAGGGTTTGTCACCTTCCAGCCCTGTGGGAAACTGGGGCAAGTTCCAGGGTCCTGGTTTCTGGCTGAGCCATCCCAGCCTATACAACCATTCAGGAAGGAAATCTATGGAAGGAAGATTCTCTCTCCATCTGTTGGTCTCTTCCTCTCTTGCTATAACACTGCCTTTCAAACAAAATAAATAGATATTAAAATAAATGAAAGATTAATTATCCATATCATTAGAAGCCTACATGCAAATGTTGAATAAACACAGACAAGTGAATCCCAAGGAAAAAAATCAATTGCTTAAATGCAGTGACTGATAAGGTGGTGACAGGAGCAGCACTCGAGTTAGCATGTGGGATTGCTGCCTCCCATGTCAGGTTCTTTAGTGCTGCATCCTAGTTTGGTTCTGGTGGCCATAGGTGAAGTTCCAAGTACTCCCTTTTGGAGACCTGGACAGAATTCTAAGCCCCTGGCTGTCACATGATCCAATGAAGCAGTTGTAGCCCTCTGGGAATTGACCAGGAGTTAGAAGATCACTGTCAGTCTCAGTCTCTTTGTGGGTTTAGAGAAATACATAAAGACAAATTTTAAAATAAAATCTACAAATTTTAAATGTATATTATATCTATAATTTTAAGAAATGATATAAAAGCAAACATATAAAATGCCATAAATCTCAGATCATCATGTATGCACATTTTAGAAGCACAATGAGATGTCCCATCCTTCATGTTAGAATGAGTATTACCAGACAAGCCAGAGCTGACAATTCTTGTGAAGGAAGAGAGATGACCACTCTGGTTGCACAAGGCTGGAGTCAGGTAAATTAGTAAATCCATTATGGAAAGTCATCAAAAACTGAGACATACAGTTATCACAGGATCTTCAAACAGCATTTTGGGTAGCAGGAATGTGAAACCCCAGGGAGATGTGCATGGGATTCACAGTCACTATGGCAAACACATCTGCAGTTCCATGTGCAATTAAAGCAGCGTCGTTCACGAGTGTTCACACATATAATCCAGTGAAATTTTCATGGAAGAAGGAATCAATAATGGAAGAAAAGGGCATGGAACAGAGGAGACATTGGAGCAAGGTCAGAGTTTCAGTCCCACAGGATCCACACACTGAGGATCTACTGTACAGCATGGTGACAGCAGTGAAGTGAATATTGGGTCTACGGAATTCCAAAACAGGAGACAACTGGCCGGCGCCGCGGCTCACTAGGCTAATGCTCCACATGCAGCGCCAGCACCCTGGGTTCTAGTCCCGGTCGGGCGCCGGATTCTGTCCCGGTTGCCCCTCTTCCAGGCCAGCTCTCTGCTGTGGCCAGGGAGTGCAGTGAAGGATGGCCCAAGTCCTTGGGCCCTGCACCCTCATGGGAGACCAGGAGAAGCACCTGGCTTCTGCCTTCGGATCAGCGTGGTGCGCCGGCCTTAGCGCACCAGCTACGGTGGCCATTAGAGAGTGAACCAACGGCAAAGGAAGACCTTTCTCTCTGTCTCTCTCTCTCACTGTCCACTCTACTTGTCAAAAAAAAAAAAAAAAAAAAAAAAAAAAACAGGAGACAACTGACATCCTAGCATGGAAACATGTGGATTTTGTGATGAACATGTCAATAAGAATGACAACACATAATTGTACCTCATATTATATATCAAATTAATATTTATCAAACATTTATAAAAATAAAATGGCTAAAACGGAAAATGCTGGTGTTGTGCTTCCCAATGTTTTATGGAGATGATAAATGAAGGCAGTGCACTCAAGGCTTGGCAGCTGGAACCCAGGAGCATGGAACTGCATCAGCGTTCCCACCTTGGTGATGGGGCATCATAGCAGATCCATCATCTACTGTCTTCCAGGTGCACTGTCAGTACAAGTATTGGAAAGCGTGCAAATGGGCTGTGTCCAGAATTTTGATATGCAGCCTGGGGCACTCCCTCTGTATATTAAAGAAAGCCTCCAATGGATTGATGATGCCAGTCAGCATAGACATGGAGTGAAGAGCAGGGACTCTGGACACATGGTCTCTGGGACTGGCTCTTCCTGCAGCTGTGATCCAGCCTCAGGACACTGGTCATCATGCTGGAGGCACAGACACAGCTCCCCGTGATGTGGACTCCAGCCCCAGAGTGCACAGCCACTGTGTGTCTCACTTTCTGCTCTCCCTGAACCACAGCAGGTGCAGGGGGTCTCATGACACTGGAGCAGAACCAGATCAGCTGGAAGTGCACACCCAACACTTTCCATTCAGTTATGACCTTGACTGCTGATGTCCAGTGCATTTCCCTCCTGAGTTCATGCAGGGAGCCCCACAGGAGTGTCCCAGGACCTAGAGGATGAGGAAGTCCCTGTAGGCTTCCCAGGTGCCTGCAGAAGCTCAGGCTGAGACACAGCTGAGCTGCAGTACATTCCTGAGTGCTGTGACGTTCACACAGGGACCACAGACTGTTCCAGGATTAAAGGGAAATGCAGGTCGGGTTAAAGTCTGCAGAAAGTGAGTGTGGATCACCCACACGTAAAGTCAAAGGTTGGTTCAGTGCACACTTGCTGGTTGTGGCAGGAGAGGGATGAGTGGAATAGTTGCTGTTTAACAGATCAACGACCCTGTCTCAGCTGTCCCTGGTTATACAGGGAAAACTGAAACTGTCCAAAGCTTTCAGTTCCCTGAGGGTGCTGTCCGGAGTCAGGTTGGAAGAGATTCAATAGTGTCCTCAATATTCCCACATCTCTGATCCTGGTGAGCACAGTCACTGTCCATGTACTAAATCGTTCAATTAGGACTTCTTCTTTTTACATCAGACTTTCTCTCCGTCATTGAAGTTGGGAGGGACAGAATCAAAAAGTAGAATTCTTCCCTCAAAACTGTTACAGGAGAGCAAACCCCAATTCCTGACAGGAAACCAGGACTTCATCTCCCTCTGCGCCTGTGCAGGACCAGAATCTGAGCTCAGTGCGTCTTGTGCGCCCCCTGGTGGAGCCGCGCGCCCTTGCAGGAGTTTGGTGTTTTGGCTCAGTGTGAGGGCCCCTCACTGTGTTTCTTGCACAGAAATAGGTGGCCGTGTTCGAGGCTGTCAGACTGGTCATTTTCAGATCCACCGGGCTCGAGGTCTTGGAGATGGTGAATGGACCATTCACCCAGCTCGCGTAGTATGCGCTACCACTACTACTAATGTATCCGATCCATTCCAGTCCCTTCCCTGGAGCCTGGCGGACCCAGCTCACTCCATAGCTACTGAGGGAGAATCCAGAGACTGTGCAGGTGAGTGTCAGGGTTCCTCCAGGCGTGACCAGGCCTCCCCCGGACTCCTCCAGCTGCTCCTGGCACTGGACACCTGCAAACACAGACGTCCTGGTCAGGAAGCTGTCACTCACACTCTCTTTGTTTCTCACTCACGATCTCTCCCACACTCAGTGCCCCGCGTTCCCCATCATTACCTCTGAGCACAGCGACCAGGAGAAGCCAGCGCAGCCCAGTCTCCATGGTGAGTGTCTGTGTTCAGTGTGATCACTGAGTGGGCACCTGGAAGTCCTGGGGCTGGAGCTCCTGTGCCAGAGCTGCAGGGTGAGGGCTGGGCTGGTTTTCATGGGCAGAGGGAGCCCTATTTGCATGTGCTGCCCCTAGATAGCAGGCATGGGGTCAGATGCCTCAGACAGGAGAGAGCCCAGGGCAGCCAAGGTGTCCTAGGTTTGTAGGCTGATGGCTATGATATGATTCAGATCATATGATTGTTTATGTTATCATAATTTTAAAAGATTGCAGGCAATGACCTTGTTTCATTCTAATATGTGTGTACCCTTAATATCCAGTGCTAGCAATATCATGTCCCTCATTTATTTAAATAACCATTAGTTCTTTATCATCTATATGAAAGACATTGGTGCAGTGATAGAGAGAGAAGGGGTGAGAGAGGCAGAAATGTAGAGATGGACAGAAAAGGTGACAATGGGAGATTTCTGCCTTTGGGTTGACAGTCCAGACATCCCAAATACCTATGACCCCTAGGAGTTAGTCTTTCTGAACCCTGAAGCAAGAAACTGTGTCTGTAATTCCAACGTCGGTGGTAGGGGCTCCTTTGCTTGTAGCATCATCTACAGTTTCCCATAATGCATTATGAGGGAAAATTGTGGGAAGCCGTGAGGCTGGGCTCAGTCAGTTCTCTGACGGGAACACGGGTGTCCCTATTGGGGACTTAGCCAATTTTGTCCTAATGCCTGTTGCCCACTTTTAAACAGATGAAGGACTGCAAGTGGATTTTTTTAAGGTTAACTATGTTTTGTTTCCTTATTCATCCATTGCCTTAAAGTTTAAAAACTATTTAAACTGTTTAAAACTGTTCCTGAACACAGAACACTGTACATGGTAGTGGGGTTTGTGTGCTACTGGAATGTGCATGGTAGAAATGGGCACAGATGAACTCACTGTCATTCACATTTCCACCTCCTTTCCATCACTCTGTTGGGAGGCCTGGAGACCTCAGTTCTAGTTATTTGTGGAACCTGTCATGGGTTGTGGTGAACTGAGTCAGCCCACTGTGGTGTGGGCAGAATTTTTCCTGCCTTTGGTGGTGCTTTGTGTCCTGGTATCAGCCGTCCCCTGTTCCCCCCTCTTCCCTGTGTCTAGTAATAATGACTCTGAGTTGAGCTCAAGCACTGGGTAGAAGTCACTGTGTCACAATTCACCCCCAGTCCTGTGTTCAGGTTGTAGCTTTGCTCACAATAGTTCAGTCAACAAAGATCAAGTGTGCATAAAACAGTGAATGGATTCTTTCCCATTTGGACATGGAATATTATTCAGTATTAAGAAGGAGGTTGTTCTGTCACTAGGAAATGTGGGTCAACCTGGAGCATACATACTAAAAGAAATGATCCAGGTACATGTGGACACACAGTATGTGACATTAGTTATATATGCAGTCCACACGCTTGAACTCACAGAGGTAGGAAGTGCAATGGTGATCACTGTCAACCATGACCCAAGGGTTTGCCACCTTCCGGCCCTGTGGGAATCTGGAGGAAGTTCCAGGCTCCTGACTTTAGGCTCAGCCATCTCCAGTCTTAGATACATTCATGAAGGAAACCTGTGGAAGGAAGATTCTCCCTCCATCTGTTTGTCTCTTCCTCTGTTGCTATAACACTGTCTTTAAAATAGAATAAATAGATACTTAAAATAAATTGAAGATTAATTATACATATGATTAGGAGCCTGTTTCCTAATGTTCCAAGATCTCAAGCAACTGAATCCCAAGGGAAGAAATGAATTGTTTACATTCAGTGATGATAAGGTAGTGACAGGAGCAGCACTGGAGTGAGCCTGTGGGATTCCTGCTCCTGTATCAGGATGCTTAGTGCTGCGTCCTACTTTGGTTCCAGTTTCAGATTCCTGCCTAAGCACACCCTGGGAGGCTGTAGATGAGGTTCCAAGTAGTCCCACGTGGGAGACCTGGACAGAATTACAAGCACCTGGCTGTCACCTGACCCAGCTGAATCTTTTGTAGTCATCTGGGAAGTGACGCAGGAATTAGAAGATCACTGTCAGTCTCAGTCTCTCTGTGGTTTTGGACAAATACATAAAGACAAGTTCTCAAATAAAATGATAAATTTTAAAATTTATATCATTTCTATAAATTATTAAAAGAAGATATATAGACAGACATATAAAATGCTATCAATTTGGGACCATCATGTATGTCCATGTTCGAAGCACATTGAGACATCGCATCGCTCTAGTTAGAATGGCTATTATCAGACATACCAGAGCTGACATGTTTTATGGAGGTAGAGAGAGATGATAACCCTGGTACAAGTCTGTGTCAGGTTAATTAGTAAAACCGTTATGGAAAAGCATCAAAAACTAGAAATAGAATTATTACATGATCTTCAAGCACCATTGCATGGTACAATGAATATGAAATCCCAGGGAGGTGTCCACGGAATCTGCAGTCAGTCGGAAAGAAAAAAAGTAGAATTATTCCCTGAAAAGTGTTAAAGGAGAGGAAACCTCAATTCCCTGACCTGAAACCAGGGCTTCATCTCCCTCTGCACCTGTGCAGGACCAGAATTTTGGTTCAGTACATCTTGTGCGCCCCCTGGTGGAGCCTCACTTCCCTGCAGGGAGGTTTGTGTCTGGGCTCAGCCTGAGGACCCTCACTGTGTCCCTTTCACAGAAATAGACTGTTCATTTGCAGAGAAACCGTGTTCTGGGCGTGTTGCTGGAAATGGTGGATCGGCTTCTCACCCAGCTCGCGTAGTATGTGTTACCACCACTACTAATGATTCTGATATATTCCAGCTCCTTCCCTGGAGCCTGGCGGACCCAGCCCATGCTGTAGCTACTGAGGGAGAATCCAGAGGCTGTGCAGGTGAGTGTCAGGGATCCTCCAGGGTTGACCAGGCCTCCTGCGGACTCCTCTAGCTGCTCCTGACACTGGACACCTGCAAACACAGACGACATGGTCAGGGCACTGTCACGCACACTCTCTGTGTCTCTCACTCACGTCCTCTCCCAGACTCAGTGCCCCATGTTCTCCATCATTACCTTTGAGCACAGTGACCAGGAGAAGCCAGCGCAGCCCAGTCTCCATGGTGAGAGTCTGTGTTGAGTGCGATCACTGAGTGGACACCTGGGAGTGCTGGGGCTGTAGCTCCTGTGCCAGAGCTGCAGGGTGAGGGCTGGGCTGCTTTTCATGGCCAGAGGGAGCCCTATTTGCATGTGCTGCCCTTAGATAGCATTCCGGGGGTCAGACGCCTCAGACAGGACAGGGCCCAGGGCAGACGAGGGTGTCTGGCGTCTTAAGTAGCCGATTAATGCCATGAGACCTGGAAATTGTTGTGAGATAATGGACAGAAAAGCATTTCATTCATCTTTTTAAAATTTATATAAATATATATTTATTTATTTGGAGGTAGAGTTATAGACAGTGAGAGAGAGACACAGAGAGAAAGGTCTTCCTTCTGTTTATTCCCTCCCCAAATGGCAGCTACAGCCAGCGCTGTTCCAATCCAAAGAGATGAGCCAGGTGCTTCTTCCTGGTCTCCCATGTGGGTGCAGGGGCACAAGAACCTGGGCCATCCTCCACTGCCCTCCTGGGCTACAGCTCAGAGTTGGACTGGAAGAGGAGCAACTGGGACTAGAACCTGACACCTGTATGGGATGCCGGCACCGCAGAGAGAGGATTAGCCAAGTGAGCCCTGGCTTGGGCCCTTAATTTATATTTTGAACATTTATTTATTTATTTGAAAGTCAAAGTTACACACAGAGAGAACTAGAGGCAGAGAGAGATAGAGAGAGTGAGAGAGAGAGAGAGAGATGGAGAGAGACACGCAGAGAGAGAGCGCAATCGTCTTTCCTCTGGTTCACTTTCCAATTAGTCACAACAGCTAGACCTTAACGACTTGGAACCTAGGAGCCAGGAGCTTCTTCCAGATCCCCATGCGGGTACAAGGAACCAAGGAATTGGGCTGTCTTCTACTGCTTTCCCTGGCTGTAGCAGTGAGCTGGATTGGAAGTAGAGCAGCTGGGACTTGAACCGGTGCACATGTGGGATGCCAGTACTGCAGATTTGGTCTGCAACATACTATGTCCCAGCACTGGCCCCACCTTTACGTTTTTACCCTCCGGACACAGGGCCTGAGGTGGAGAGGCTGGTTCTTGAGCCATCACTCCAACACAGGGTGTGGGCTCCCAACAAGGGCTCAGCTCACTGCACAACAGTGCCTGCCCCTGTGTTGTGTCTGCACAAGCACAGAAATGTGATACTGGCATGAGTGATACCTCCCTTGAACACGTGCACAGTTACTGAAGGAATCACAGACAGGCTGCGCTGTGTCCAGGGGCTCTAGTCTGGTAGGAGGCACCTCCACACTCTACACCTCTGTTCCTCACACAGGACTTCCTACTCCACCTAACAGCTCCAGGAGCGATGTGCGCTCTGTACCGTCATTGGTTGTGGTTGTCCAGATTACCTAATGATTTTGTTAATGTGCTGTGAAGGGTTGAAATAGTGAGTTTTTTGTGTATATGATGTTAAATTGTGACTGGGTAGGATTTATGTAAGAGCAGTCTTTGAAGATACTGGCACATGAATGTGTTTCTTCCAAATTTGAAGTCGAATGTCATTGAAATAACTTTTTATTTTCAAAAAAAGCAATTCATGGCTTTTTAGGTTTTCGTGTGTGTGTTAAGAATTGAGCACACATCAAAACACCTGTGTGCTGGATATTAACACCAATGAAATATCAGTTATGGACAAAAAAGTGCCAGTCCGTGAACTCCCACCCCAAAAGTTCACCAGTCTCATCCTTTAGCTGGTGTGTGGCACATTGGGTTAAAGCCCTGGCCTGAAGCGCCGGCATCTCAAATGAGCGCCGGTCTAGTCCTGGCTGCTCCTCTTCCCATCCAGCTCTCTGCTATGGCCTGGGAAGCAGTAGAAAATGGCCCAAGTCTTTGGGCCCCTGAATCTACATGGGAGACCCCAAGAAGCTCCTGGCTTTTGCCTTCGGATCGGAACAATTTTGGCCATTGTGACCAACTGGGGAGAGAACCAGTGGATGGGAGACCTCTCTCTGTGTGTCTCTACCTCTCTCTGTAACTCTGTCATTTAAACAAATAAAGTAAATAAAATAAACCTTTTTTAAAAATTGCCAAATCCTGCTGTTGCTTACAGGGAATACGAAGTCTGAGGGATGTGTCCAAGCGATCTGAGGGCGCCATGTCTAGACCTTTGCAGTCCCATCTCCAACTACAGTGACCTCATTCACAAGTTAGTTCATGAACATGGAGCACATTTGCTGGATTCTGTTTTTGACAGAGAGATGCACAGGGGACCAGGTTTCATGCAGGTGCATCTGAGTGTGGTGTTCCACATGCTGGTGTCTGTCTGTCTGTTCTTCACAATTTCTCTGCTGGGCAATTTGCTTCCCAATGCTGTCGAGTTGTGATAGATACAGAAGCAGCCCCACATGTTGAAAGTGTGTGGTGAGTGCGACTCACCTGTGCCTCTCAACTCTTCATCACAACTACGCCAAGAGCAAATATGACATCCAACAGTGCTGTCCACTGCTCCTGTGTCACCCTGCTCTGGCCCACCTCCTCCAGTCACATTAAGGCCTGAGCCCTTTTGGGCTCCTTCACAACAGATTTCATCCAGTTCAGTGCTGAGCATCATGTAGGTTTGCCAGGGGCAGAAGTTGAAGGCACTGAGTTTGCAGGTCCTGTAGGGCACAGGAGAATGAGGGTTTCTTAGTTTTTAACCAAAATATCTGAAAATCTGATAAGAGTAAAACTGAAATAAATTAGAGTAAGTATATTGTATTTTGCACAAATGTGCAGCACATTAATCTTAACTCTGTTATCAAATTTCATGGATATAAGATAAATAATAAAATGAGTTGCATTGTTTAAGATGTGCACCTCCCCTAAGGGAGTAAAAGGGTCTCACATGTGACTCTGGCACCCAATACCTGCAGCCCCAGGAACCACAAATGTATGGGAGGGTCTCTCTAAGGTTCATAGTCCCTTCAATGCAGGCAGAACCTTCATGGCCTTCTCCCCTCCCTAGAGCCCCTCTCAATGGGATCACTGGGTGGTGAGGTCCCCACATGCATGATGGGAGGCTCCGTGCATCAAGTATGGAGGGTAAGTTCCACCTAACATGCAGCCTTCAGCTGCTCAGTTGGAGAGACCACACACACACACCAAGCAGTGCTGGCTCTGCTCACGGCTCTGCAGGAACAGCATCCTCAGCCTCAATACCCCAGACCCTGCTCCTCTGTGTCCACTGAGTAGGAAAGTGATTCACCTGCAGGAGGAAACCATCATGACCAATGTCCAGGTGAAATCCTGTAGAAAATGTTAGTGAGCAGAGTCCACCCCAGACACTGTGCCAGCACTGATCCACCAAGACACAGAAGTCTGCATCTTCAGGGGATAGCTCCACCCCCAAAGCTGAGGACTGGGGAGGAGAAGCATGGCATGTGGGGAAGTGACAGTCAGGACAGGGTCCAGCAGCATAGAGAGAGAGGACATGGTGGACAGGGTGGGCTCTTCCTCTGCAGGAGGGTAAGGACAGGTGGAAGGGCCACACTGCTGGGATCCAGTGCCTGCAGGAGAGCACTGAGTCAGGAGGTCTGATCAGGTCTCCTTGCCCCAGGGACCCCCACACTGACCACCACTGAGTAAAACTAGCACAGGTGCCTGGGAGATGTGGAATGGTGTCGCCTCTGGGGAGTGCATCAAGTGATGACTCCCACCATGAGTGGATTCAACGTCAGGGCCTCATGGAGGAAGCTGAGGTCTCCAGTGCCCCTAACAGAATTATACGGAATGCTGGGAGCAGCCTGCTGGGGGTAGATGTAGTTTGTCCTCACAGCTTCAGTGCTGAGCATGGCCCCAACATAACAGCACTGGCAGGGGGTGCACAGTCTGGATGTTTACATGGAAAGCATGGAATAACCAGGATCTGACATCAGATGCAAAGTCCATTGTACAACTACTAGAAGGAAACATAGGGCAGAATCTCCCTGATAGTGGTCTGTCCATGATTTCCCTTTTAGATCTCCAGAGTTCAGGCAACGTAAGAAAACCTCTTCAGATGATGCTGCATAAACTACAGAGCTTCTCTACTGCAAGTGGACCGATGAGACGTGAGCAGCCTACACACACATGGAAGTAACTATTTTCATATAGAACGTATGATCAGTAGCCTGTATCCCAAAGGAACAAAAGGACTGTCTGCATGAGCTGTGTTTAAAACTGGCCCTGAGTCTTCTAACGTCTCAAAATACCTGTTTTACACAACTGGCTTCATCCTGAACAACAGGTTCTGTGTCTCAGGCCTACAATGCGTGTGAAAGGAAACCTCCCTCCTCTGCCTGTGGCAGAGTGTGTCCTCAAAGGTGTGTGTGTTTTGGAGTGATTCCAGGGTGACTGTGGGAGAAGTGGGGGAGCTCTGCGAGTGAGGCCTAGTGGGATTTGTTCACTTCTGGGGAATCTGCTCTTGGAGGAGATCACAGTAGATCTCCTGGGTCCCCAGCTTCAGCACAGAGCACAGTGCTGCTAGAGTCAACCCTGGTCTCGTCTGATGTCCTGTGTGGGGATGGGGTCCCTCCCATCCCTGTTCCCAATATTAGGATGCCTGAACACTGTATGATGTTCACAATATTAGGATGCCTGAAAACTGTATGATGTTCACAATATTTGCATGCCTGATGGCACAACATTCTCACTGTCTGATCCTGGACGTCAGCCTCTACAGCTGTGAGTTCCACACGCCTCCCCTCTGGGGTACTACATTTGGAACCAACATGCGGAAAACAAAACAAAACAAAACAAAACAGGTGCATAGCAACATACTAGCCACTCATCTGTTCCCACCTGAAACAGAGACTCTCCTTTGTCTCCAAATTTAGACAGAGCCACTCCAAATTAGTCATTTCTACTTCAGCTGAGAGAATTGCTTCAGTTTCTGTAAGAATCCTACATGAGAGAACAATTGCATTTTTGCAGGAGACATTTAGTAAACACATGGGGTTGATGCAGTTATCCTGGTGAAGAGCAGAAAATTTGTTCATTCCTGATGATGATAAAGTTGAGAGTTGAAGGACAATTTTGCTTCCACAGAAGGAGGAGCATGGCTGAGAACAGGTGCAGGCAGTCCCTGGAGGAAGGAGTCGGTGTCTCTGGACACACAGTCTCTGGGGCAGGCCCTTCATGCAGCAGGGATGCAGCTTCAGGGTTGGATCATTGGTGGGCTCACAGGGACACAGTCCAGAACCACCTGGACTCTAGTGCAGACTTCACTGGGCTTTCCCACCTGCTGGTCTCCCTGAGATGGAGACAAGGCCAGCAGAGTGTGGGGAACAAGACCTCTCCACACCCAGTGTTTTCCATGAGTCTGACCCCTTGCACTACCAACGGCCACCTCTGCTTGCAAATGAGAGCAGGTCCGGGGATCCCAGGAGACGTGAGTGAGGAAGAGCAAGCAGGATTTCTAGGAGCCACAGCCTGAGCCACCCCTGAGCTGCAGGTTAATCCTTGACCTGGGGTTTGGAGCACGTGGACCTCAACCTGTGAGTTCAGGGTGAGGAAGTGAAAGGGAGACGAGGGCACAGCTGCAGAGAATGGACATGGGAGCCCCAGGGACCAGGACCACGGGGTCAGCTCTGTCCCTCGGGGGCCCAGCTGTGCAGGAGGGGAGGGCATGGATGTGAAACACTGCAGCATCCATAGCCCCTGACCGGCTCTACACTGCCCCTGGGCTCTCAGCAGGGTCCCAGATGACGTCATCAGAGAATTCCACGGAGAGCTCCTCTTTGATTTGGACAGGAAAAGACTCCCCGGGTGCCCAGAGCTTAGTCAGGTCTCAGATGCTGGGGACCCCAAAGATGTCATTCATTCTTCCAGAAACGACTCCATTTTCTTCATGTGACGTCTTACCATGATACCAAAACTTCTGCTCAGTGATCGGTGTTAGGGACAGAATCATCCTTCCAGATCGGAACGTAGGAAACAGTTACAGGACCACAAACCCCAATTTCCTCAGGAGGACCAGGGATTCACCTCCCACCACATCTGGGAATGGGTCTGAGTCTGCTCAGTGCGTCTTGTGCGCCCCCTGGTGGAGCCGCGCGCCCCTGCAGGCAGGTTTGTGTCTGGGCTCAGCCTGAGGGCCCTCACTGTGTCTCTGGCACAGAAATAGGTGGCCATGTCCGCTGTTGTTGGACTGTTCATTTGCAGATTCACCGTGTTCTGGGCGTGGTGAATTGGCCATTCACCCAGCTCGCGTAGTCTGTGCTACCACTACCAGCATAAATGCATCCAATCCACTCCAGCCCCTTCCCTGGAGCCTGGCGGACCCAGCTTACTCCAAAGCTACTGAGGGAGAATCCAGAGGCTTTGCAGGAGAGTTTCAGGGATCCCCCAGGCTTGAACAGGCCTCTCCCGGACTCCACCAGCTGCTCCTGACATTGGAAACCTGCAAACACAGATGTCCTGGTCAGGACACTGTCACTCACACTCTCTGTGTCTCTCACTCACGTCCTCTCCCAGACTCAGTGCCTCGCGTTTCTCATCATTACCTTTGAGCACAGCGACCAGGAGAAGCCAGCGCAGCCCAGTCTCCATGGTGAGCGTCTGTGTTGAGTGCGATCACTGAGTGGACACCTGGGAGTGCTGGGGCTGGAGCTCCTGTGCCAGAGCTGCAGGGTGAGGGCTGGGCTGGTTTTCATGGGCAGAGGGAGGCCCTATTTGCATGAGATGCCCCTATATAGCCAGCCCTGGAGTAGACGTCTCAGACAGGACAGGGCCCAGGGCAGATGTACATGTCCTGTGGGTGTAGGCTATGATAGGATTCGGATCATATGAATTTTTTATGTTTTATTGTTTTTTCATTTTAGTATGTGTGTACCCTTAGTATCCAGTGTTAGCAATATCATGTCCTTCATTTTTTAAATAACAATTGTTTCATATTATCTATTGACATCTATATCATCTATATGAAAGACATTGGAATAGTGATAGAGAGAAGGGGTGAGAGAAACACAAGTGTAGTGATGGACAGCAAAGATGAAAATGGGAGATTTCTGCCTTTGGATTGACAGCCCCAAACTCCCCAAATGCCTACAACATCTAGGAGTTAGCCTTTCTAAAACCTGGAGCCCAGAACTGCGTCTGTGTTTCCTTTGTCGGTTGTAGGGGCTCTATCGCTATAGCGTCATCTGTAGTTTACCATGATGTGTTATCAGGAAAAAGTGTAGGAAGCCGTGTGGCTGGGCTCAAGAAGCACTCTGATGGGAACACGGGTGTCCCTAGTGGGGACTTTGCCAATTTTGTCCTAATGCCTGCCGCCCATATTTACACAGATGAAAGACTGCAAGTGGATTCATTTAAGGATACTATGTCTTGTTTCCTTATTCATCCATTACCTTATTTTAAAACTGTTCATTAACACAGAACACTGTATGTGTTAGTGGTGTGTAGTGTGCTATTGGAATCTGTGTGTTGTAGAAATGGGCACAGATCAACTCACTGTCATTCACATTTCTACCTCCGTTCCATCACTTTGTGTTGGGAGACCGGGTGTCCTCAGTACTGCTTATTTGTGGAACATGTCATGGGTTGTAGTGAACTGAGTCAGCCCACTGTGGTGTGGGCAGAATTATTCCTTCCTTTGAGTTGTGCTTTGTGCCCTGGTATCAGCCATCCCCTGTGTTCCCCCTCTTCCCTGTTCTGTAACCATGACTCTGAGTTCAGCTCAAGCACTGGGTATGAAGTCACTGTGTCACAATTCACCTGCAGTCCTGGGTTCAGGTAATGCAGCTGTGTTCACAATAGTTCAGTCTACAATAAAGCAAAATGTGCATAAAACGGTGAATGCAGTCTGTTACATTTGACATGGAATATTACTCAGTGTTAAGAAGGAGGTTGCTCTGTCATTAGGAAATCATGGGTCAGCCTTGAGCATAATATGCTAACAGAAATAATGCAGGTACATGTGGACACATAGTATGTGACATTAGTTATATATGCAGTCTACAAGCTTGAACTCACAGAGGGAGGAAGTGCAATGGAGATCACTGTGTACCATGACCCAAGTGTTTGTCTCCTTCCAGCCCTGTGGGAAACTGCAGGAAGTTCCAGGCTCCTGACTTCATGCTTTTGCAGCCCCAACATTGTAACCATTCAGGAAGTGAAGCAACGGATTGAGATTCTCTATCTGTTGGTCTCTTCCTCTCTTGCTATAACACTGACTTTAAAATAAAATAAATAGATACTTAAAATAATTGAAGATTAATTATGCATATGATTAGGAGCCTATTTCCTAATGTTGAATGATCTCAAGCAACTGAATCCCAAGGGAAGAAATCAATTGTTTAAATGCAGTGATGATAAGGTGGTGACAGGAGCAGCACTGGAGTGAGCCTGTGGGATTCCTGCCTCCCCTGTCAGGATGCTGAGTGCTGTGTCCTAGTTTGGTTCCAGTGTCATGTTCCTGCCTAAGCACACTCTGGGAGGCCATAGGTGAAGTTCCAAGTACTGCCATGTGGACACCTGGACAGAATTCCAAGCACCTGGCTGTCACCTGACCCAGCTGAATCTTTTGTAGCAATCGGAGAAGTGACCAGGAATTGGAAGATCACTGTCAGTCTCAGTCTCTTTTTGGACACATACATACATACAAATTTTAAAATAAGTGAAATAATATCTATAAACTTTTAAAGACGTTATATAAAGGGAAACATACAAAATGCTGTAACCCTGGGAACAGCATGCATATCCCTGTTAGAAGCACAATGAGACATCCCATCCCTCTAGGTAGAATGAGAATTACCAGACAATCCAAGGCTGACAATTCTTGGGGAGGCAGAGTGAGACGACAACCCTGGGACAAGGCTGGGGTCAGGAAAATTAGTAAAAATGTTATGGAAAATCATCAAAAACTGACAAGTACAATTACCACAGGATCTACAAACACCATTTCTGGGTAGAAGGAACATGATATCCCTGGAGGTGTCCACTGGATCCACAGTCACTGTGGCAAAAACATCTGCAGTTCCATGTTCAATTAAAGCAGCGCCAATCTCAATAGTTCACACATATAATCCATGGAATTTTCATGGAAGAAAGAATCAACAATGGAACAAATGTACAAAGCTACATTTTACCAGGAGTTTATATGGCAGTAAAGTGGAAGAAATTCTGTATTTTGGACAACTTGGATGATCCTAGAGAATAATGTCCAAGGATAATGTGTCAGGATAAGTACACTCTGAAAACCATCAAGGCCAAGAAGACAAGTAATATGAGATGCTGGTTACATGAGATAAAAAGGATGAACTCACAGAGGCAGGATACAATGGTGAGACCAAAGTCTGAGCGAGGGAGGAGCAGAGGAGACGCTGTTCAAGGTCAGAGTTTCAGCCCGACAGGGTCCACACATTCAGTGATCTATTGCACAGGATGGTGACAGCAGTGAAGGGAATATTGTGTCTGTGGAATTCCAAAACAGGAGACAAATGCCATTCTACCATGGAAACATAGGGTTTTCTGATGAGCTTGTCAATAAATCTGTGCTCTGGGCGTTGTTTCTGGAGAACATGAATCGGCCATTCACGGAGTTTACATAGTATGTGCTATCACCATTATAACCATTAGCTGCGATCCACTCCAGCCCCTTCCCTGGAGCCTGGCGGACCCAGTCCATTGCATGGTTAGAGTGTGAATCCAGAGGCTTTGCAGGAGACTACTAACAGAAACAAACTGCCAACTACAGGGCTCATAGCACGTGCAACAAATAATGGAGAAAAATATACTCCACTACTACATGCCATTTATGAAAAATCACTGGTGCATTTATACACTGAGAACAAATTTGCAGAAAATGGAGAAAACATCACAGTGGTTTAGCATGTGAATCTTCCACCTGTGATGCCTACATCCCATACTGCTGTCTGTTCTTATTCCAGCTGCACTTCCAATCATCTCTTGTTGATGCACCTGGGAAAGCAGACAAGCATGGCCCAAGTGATTGGGCCTCTGCACCCATGTGGGGACTGGGAAGAAACTCCTGGCTCTAGATGTCAATGTCATTTGGGGGAGTAAACCAGCAGATGGGAGAATTTGTCTCTGTGTCTTTCCCTCTCTCTGTGTAACACTGACTTTCAATAAATAAATAAATATTTTCTAAAAGATTGCATATGTAGTATCAACAAACTTTTAAAGTCCTGGAGGAAATTTATCAACAGGCTGAATGATGTCCACATAACAATATTATTGTTTTTCAATTTTGAATTTATTTTTTATTTTTTAAAATTTATTTTTAAGGAATAAAAATGTCATAGTACAACTTTAGGAATATGGATATTCTTCCCAGCATTTCTGCCCTCCCACTTACATTCCCACCACCTTTCTCATCCCTCTCCACTTGTCAGTTCAGTTTTCCAATAAGACTCATTTTAAGTTGGTACACAGATTCAAGATCAAGATCCATCATCAAGATTCACTTGTATTGCTACACAGAAAACCAGCTCTGTACTATGTAAAGATTTAAACACACACACACACACATATCCAAGAACTGTTTGAGAACTGGTTTACAGTCAACTCTCATAATAGAACTCATTGAGGATGGAGGTCCTGCATGGGGAGTTAGTGCACAGTGAGACCAGTTGTTAATTTAACAATAAACACTCTTACGTATGATGTCAGTGACCACCTGAGACTCTTGACATGAGCTGCTTAGGCTATGGAAGCCATTTGAGTCCACAAACTCTGATAGTATTTGGACAAGGCCATGAGCAAAGTGGAAGTTCTCTCCTCCCTTTAGAGAAAAGTACCTCCTTCTTTGAGGCCACTTCTACTGCCTGAGTTCTCAGTCACAGAGATCCTTTAGGCAGAACATTTTTGCCACAGTGTCTTGGATTTCATGCCTGAAATGTTCTCATGGGCTTTTCAGCCACACCAGAAAGACTGAAGGGCTGATTATCAGGTCAGAGTGTTACTTAAAGCGATTATCATTCTATGAGTCTGCTGTGTAGACTTCTGCTCATGTTGGAACATTCTCTCCTTTTAAATTCTATCTCTTCTTATTACCAGGAACTTGATCCTATTTATATGATCACTTTAACACTCAATCCTATCTATGTGTTCACCTTACACTTAATGTAATCACTTTAATTAAGCTTAATGGGACTTGGAGTCCCACAACAAATTTTTAAATTGTGTGTTTAGAAGTAAGTCCATAGGAATGTATGCATTTTACAGTTAAAAAATTCCTCCTCCTGCTCTTACTCCCATTCCTATTTTTTACTGAGATCAATTTTCAATTGACTGTATGTGCATACGATGGACTGAATGTTATGTAAATTCTTCAACAAATAGTAGGAAGAAAAATAAACAAACAAACAAAAAACAAACAAACAAAAAACTGTCCCTCGACAGTCAAGAGAAGGGCAGCTCAAGTCTTCCCTTCTCGAAGTGTCAATTTCACTTACCTAGGTTTCCTTTTGGGTGCTCTATTAGGTCTCACCTATCAGGAAGAACATGTGGTATTTGTCCCCGGGGTACTGGCCTTTTTCACAAAGTATGATCTTTTCCAGATTCATGCATTGTGTTGCGAATAACCGGATCTTACTGTTTTTACCACTGTGTAGTATTCCATAGTGTACACATCCCATAATTTCTTTATCCAGTTGTTGGTTGATGAGCATTTAGGTTGAATCCATATCTTAGCTATTGTGAATAGAGCTGCAATAAGCATGGAGGTACAGGTATCTCTTGTGTGTAGTGAATTCATTTCCCTTGGGTAAGTTCCCAGGAGGGGGATTCCGGGGTCATATAAGGTAGGACTATATATTCAGATTTTTGAGATATCTCCATAGTGTCTTCCATAGTGGCTTTACCAGTTTGCATTCCCACCAACAGTGGATTCAGGCACCTTTCCCCACAACCTCGCCAGCATTTGATGTTTGTTGATTTCTGTATGAAGCCATTTTAGCTGGGGTGATGTGAAACCTCCTTGTGGTTTGATTTGCATTTCCCTGACAGCTAGTGACGCTGAACATTTTTTCATGTGTCTGTGTTGGCCATTTGGACTTCCTCTTTAAAAATGTGTAATTCCTTGGCCCATCTCTTAACTGGGTTGTTTGTTTTGTTTTTGGAATTACTTCATCTCTTTGTAAATTCTGGTTATTAATCCATATCCGTTGCATAGCTTGCAAATAATTTCGCACATGCTGTCAGATGCCTCTTCACTTGCCTGAGTGTTTCTTTTACCACACAGAGAATTCCCAATTTAATCTAATCCCATTTATTAATTTTGGCTTTGACTTCCTATGTCTCTGAGGTCTTTTCCAAGAACTCTTAACGTGTGCCAGTGTCTTGAGGGCTTCCCTAATGTTCTCTACTAATTGGATGGTGTGGGATCATAGGTGTTTATCTTTAATCCTTGTTGAGTGGATTTTTGTATAAGGTGTAAGATAGGGGTCTTAGCCGGCACCGTGGCTCACTAGGCCAATCCTCTGTCTTGCAGCGCTGACACACCGGGATCTATTCCCAGTCAGGGCGCCGGATTCTGTCCCGGTTGCCCCTCTTCCAGGCCAGATTTCTGCTGTTTCCAGGGAGTACAGTGGAGGATGGCCCAAGTGCTTGGGCCCTGCACCCCATGGGAGACCAGGAGATGCACCTGGCTCCTGCCATTGGATCAGCACAGTGTGCTGGCCACAGCACGCCTGCCTAGGTGGCCATTGGAGGGTGAGCCAACGGCAAAGGAAGACCTTTCTCTCTGTCTTTCTCTCTCTCACTGTCCACTCTGCATGTCAAAAAATAAAAATAAAAATAAAAATAAATAAAAAGTGAAAAGGAATCTGAAGATTACCTGTACATTTTAATGACATAGTTGTGGTATGAAAAAATGATCTTGCTAAAATAGCCAAGCTACCATGTGATTCACAGATTCAATGTATTTCCTGTCAAACACCCTGTATTCTTCACAGGAAGAGGAATAAAATTCTGGAATTCACAAGAAAATTTCAGGGTAATGATGACTGAACAGTCTTGAGAAAAATAGCAAAGCAGGAGGCTTCATCCTAGCTAAGCTGAAATCAGACCTGGTGCTGAGATAACATAGACACCCACAGCCATGGAGCACAACAGAAATGTAGAAATAAAAAAAACACATTCTCAGAAAACTGATTGCATGCATGGTGCCACACACAGAATGGGGGATGGGTATTCTGTCATACATGGGGTTGGGGAAACTTGAATGCACTTGAAAATAATTCAATTATGTGGTCATATCACACCAGATACAGAAACAGAGTAAGCTTGAAAAATACCTAAAAAGCAAGACCTGAGACTGTAAAGTTCTAGAAGAAAACACTGGACAAAAGCAAGCTGACACTGGTTTGAAAACACCGGACAAAAGCAAGCTGACATTGGTTTGGGCAATGACATTTTGATAATCTCCAAAGTACAGGTAACCAAGCAAAAATAGGCAAAAGATAATGGATCAGACTACAGAGCTCCTGTGTAACAAAGAGAGTGATTGAAGAACCAGGAGTCACCTGCAGTTGGGCAGAAAGTATTTTCTGATCACACCCGTGGGGGCCAATGTTGTGGCCCTGCAGGTTAAGCTGCCATACCTACTATGCATGCATCACACAGGAGCATGGGTTCAGATTCTGCTTGCTCCACTTCAAATCCAGCTCCCTACTAATGGATCTGGGTCAATGATGACCCAAGTATTTGTCCCCTTCAAGCCATGTGGGAAACCTAGAGAATGTTCCTGGGTCCTGGCTTCAGCCTCAGCCATTTCCAGCCTTTGCAGCCATTCAGGAAGGAAACCAGTGGATGGAAGATTCTCTCTTCATCTCTTTGGGTGTTTCTCTCTTGCTATAAACTGCCTTTGAAATAAAAGATATTTAAAGTAAATTACAGATACTTACGCATATGCTTAGGAGCCTAGATCCAAATGTTGAATGACATCTTACAACTGAATCACAAGGGAAGAAATCAATTGTTTAAATGTAGTGACTGATTGGCCAGCGATGCAGCTCACTAGGCTACTCCTCCACCTGCTGTTCTGGCATTCCGGGTTCTAGTCCCGGTCAGAGTGTCAGATTCTGTCCTGGTTGCTCCTCTTCCAGTCCAGCTCTCTGCTGTAGCCCGGGAAGACATTGTAGGATGGCCCAAGAACTTGGGCCCTGCACCCGCATGAGAGACTGGGAGGAGGCGCCTGGCTCCTGGCTTCAGATTGGCACAGCACGCTGGCTGTAGCGGCCATTTGCGGGGTGAACCAATGGAGGGAAGACCTTTCTCTCTGTCTCTCTCTCTCTCACTGTCTAACTCTGCCTGTCTAAAAAAATGTAGTTACTGATAAGGTGGGTGACAGGACTGGCCTTGAAGGTATCACGTGGGATTCCTGCCTCCCGTTTCAGGATGCTTAGGTTTATGTCCAAATTTTGGGTCTATTTCAGACTCTTGCCAATGTGCACTCTGGGAGGCAGTATGAGAAGTCTGAGTTAATCCCATGTGTGAGACCTGCACTGAAATCATGCACCTGGCTGTGATCTGACTGAATCCAGCTTTTATGGGCATCTGGGAAGTTACCCAGGATTCAGTAGATCACTGTCTGTCAGTCTCTGTTGCTTTGTCTTTTTGGACAAATAAACACATACAAGTTTTAAAAGAGGTAAAAGTATATCTGTAATTTTTTGAAGAAAATATACAAAGGCAAACGTATAAAAATGCTTTAAATCTGAGATCCTCATGCATGTCCATGTTAGAAGCACAACGAGACAGCCCACCCCTCCTGGTAGACTGAGTATCATCAGACATACCAGAGCTGACAAGTCTTGTGCAGGAAGAGAGAGAAGATAACCCTGGTACAAGGCTGGAGTCAGGTAAGTTAGTAAAGCATCCATGGAAAACATCAAAAGCTGAGAAATACAATTATCACAGGATCCTCAAACACTGTTGCCTGGTAGAAGAAACATGAAATCCCAGGGAGGTGCCCAGTGGATCCACAGCTACTGTGGCAAACACCTCTGCAGTTCCATGTACAATTAATGCAGCATAATTCACGAGAGCTCACACATATAATCCAGTGAAATTTCCACTGAAGATGGAATGGATAATAGGACAAGTGCAAAGGGTTATGCTTTAACAGGAAGTTTATATTGCAGTAAAGAGTAAGAAGGACAGAGCTTCAGGCCGGCAGGATCCACATGTTGAGGGATCTGCTGTACAGCATGGTGACAGCAGTTAAGGGAATATTGTATCTACAGAATTCCAAAACAGGAGACAGATGCCATTCTACATGAGACGTGTGTGTGAGGAGCAACCGAGACTAGACTAAATTACTGGAACTGCTAAGACTAATTCTATGCATCTGATCTCCCACCATATGGCGCTGAGACAGAATAAACAACTACCACACAGCTGCCTCACCAATTCGACTAACAAGCTGCAGAAGCTGATCCCGCTCCTGATTGGAGGAGAGCAGCGTGCTCAGCACATGGGGAGAGAACGCCAGCAGAGTTGGGATTGGTGGAAGAGGACTATAAAGGAGGAGAGAGAGACAACATGCAGGAGGAACATCTGAGCAACCCCTGAGAGAGCCAGCCGGTGGTGTGCTGCTCCTTCCCGGAAGCAGGGGGGAGCGGCAGCAAACCCAGGAAGGGCCGGGCAAACACAACAGCGCAGGGTCCGGTGTCATTCCTCTGCAAGTGGGGGAGCGACAGTGCGTTTTGCGATGAGCATGTCAATAACTCTGACTTCATAATTCCACTCAATTTGATACATTCATTTTTCAACACATATCATTGTACCTCATATGTCTATATTCACTTATTATTCATTAAACAGTCATGACAGGAAAGGGAAGAATGGCAAATAGTGAAAATTCAGTTCTTTAAAACTGAATCATCACCTACTGTCTTCCAGGGTGCATTGTCAGTACAAGTGTGGGAAATGTGTAAATGGGCTCTGTCCAGGACTCTGATATGCAGCTTGGGTGTCTCCCTCTCTAAAACTGATCTAAGACTGCAAATGGATTGATGACGCCAGTGAGCATAGACACGGAGTGAAGAGCAGGGACTCTGGACACATGGTCGCTGGGACTGGCTCTTCTTGCAGCTATGATTCAGCCTCAGGACACTGGTCATCATGCTGGAGGCACAGACACAGCTCCCCGTTAGGTGGACTCCAGCCCCAGAGTGCACAGCCACTGTGTGTCCCACTTTCTGCTCTGCTGAACCACAGCAGGTGCAGGGGGTCCCACGACACTGGAGCAGAACCAGATCAGCTGGAAGTGCACACCCAACACTTTCCATTCAGTTATGACCTTGACTGCTATTGTCCAGTGCATTTCCCTCCTGAGTTCAGGCAGGGATCCCACAGGAGGGTCCCATGACCTAGAGGATGAGGAAGTCCCTGTAGGCTTCCCAGGTGCCTACAGAAGCTCAGCCTGAGACACAGCTGAGCTGCAAGTACATTCCTGAGTGCTGTGACGTTCACACAGGGACCACAGACTGTTTCAGGATTAAAGGAAAAATGGAGATCGGGTATAAAGACTGTGGAACCTGTGGAACAGCCACCTTTTAAAATAAGATGGTTGGTTCATTTTAGCACACAGGCTACTCTGACAGGAGCAGTTTGATGACATATATAATTGAGGTTAACAAATCAAGTCTCTGGCTCAGCTCTCTCTGAGTTTTAAGGGAAAACTAAAATTGTTCTAAAGTCGGCAGTGTTTGAGGGCACTGTCCTGAGTCAGACTTGAAAACACTCACGAGGTCCTCAGAGAGTCCCACATCTCTGACCCTGGTCACCACTGTCATCGTTCACGAACCTGAATTTGTTCATATAGGACTTCATCTTGTCACATCAAACTTCTCTATGTCAGTGAAGTCAGTGGCGGGGACAGAATCATAAAAGTAGCAGTCTTCTCTCAGAACTGTAGGAGAGGAAACCCCAATTCCCTGACAGGTAACCAGTGCTTAATTTCCCTCTGCACCTGTGCAGGACCATATTCTGAGCTTAATGCATCGTGTGCACTCCCTGGTGGAACTGTGCGTCCCTGCAGGGAAGTTTGTGTCCGGGCTCAGCCTGAGGGTCCCTCACTGTGTCTCTGACACAGAAATACATGGCTGTGTCCTCGTCTGTCAGACTGTTCATTTGCAGAAACACCGTGTTCTGGGCGTTGTCGCTGGAGATGGTGTATCGGGTCTTCACGGAGTTCACATAGTTTGTGATACCAAACCAAGATAAATGTATGCGATCCACTCCAGCCCCTTCCCTGGAGCCTGGCGGACCCAGCTCATGACGTAGCTACTGAAGTAGATTCCAGAGGCTTTGCAGGAGAGTTTCAGGGATCCTCCGGCTGGACCAGACCCCCTCCGGACTCCTTCAGCTGCTCCTGACACTGGACACCTGCAAACACAGACGTCCTGGTCAGGACACTGTCACTCACACTCTCTGTGTTTCTCACTCACGTCCTCTCCCAGACTCGGTGCCCCGTGTTCTCCATCATTACCTTTGAGCACAGCAACCAGGAGAAGCCAGCGCAGCCGTGTCTCCATGGTGAGCGTCTGTGTTGAGTGTGATCACTGAGTGGACACCTAGGAGTGCTGGGGCTGGAGCTCCTGTGCCAGAGCTGCAGGGTGAGGGCTGGGCTGGTTTTCATGGGCAGAGGGAGGCCCTATTTGCATGTGCTGCCCCTGTATAGCAGGCATGGGGTTGTGCACTTCAGAGAGCACAGGTTTCTGGCAGAGCACAGTGTCCCCTGGTGTTTGGTAGCACAGGTAATGACACAGAACATATGATTCTTTCCATGATTCTGTACATTTATGATTTCAGGACATCTTTGTTTTGATGCAGGTCATTGTGCCTAGTGACATCAGCCAGGGCATGAAGGTTGGGTGCCTCTTGTGTTTCTCATGTGTGGAAGCTCACACGCAGGATAAGAAGTTGGTGTTGTGTGTTCCTTGATGTAAGCACTGGGTCCTGGTGGCCATGATGGAATGTCGTGAAAGGGGGAAAGTTCTAGCAGTAACAAACTGCCAACTGCAGGGCTCACAGCACGTGCAAGAAATGATGGATAATAATATACTCCACCACTAGGTGCCATTTAGGAAACATTGGTGCTGCATTTGTACACTGAGAATGAATGCGCAGAAATGGAGAAAGCATCACTGTGGTGCAGCAGGTGAATCCACTGCCTGTGATGCCTGCATCCCATAGTGCTGTGTGTTCCTGTTCCAGCTGCGGCACTTCCAATCGTCTCTTGCTGATGCACCTGGGAGAGCAGAAAAGCATGGTCCTAGTATTTGGCCCCTGCACCCACGTGGGAGACCCCGAAGAAACTCCTGTCTCCTGGTGTCACTGTCATCTGGGGGATGAACCAGCAGATGGAAGAACTTGTCTCTGTGTCTTTCCCTCTCTCTGTGTAACACTGACTTTCAATAAATAATAAAACTTTTTCTTAAATATTCCATATGTAGTATCAACAAATCTTTTAAAATCTTGGAGAATATTTAGGAACATAACAATATTGTTGTATTTTAATTTTTAATTTTTAAAAATTTATTTTTTAAGGAATACAAATTTCACACATAGAGCTTTAGGAATATAGTGATTCTTCCCAGCATTCCCACCCTCCCATCCACTCTCTCACCCCTCCTCCTCCTCCTCTCAACTTGCCATTCCCATTCTCCATTAAGATTTATTTTCAATTAACTTTGTACACAGAAGACCAACTCTATACTATGTAAAGATTTAAACACACACACACACACACACACACACATATCCAAGAACTGTTTGAGAACTGGTTTTACAGTTAACTCTCATAATAGAACTCATTGAGGATGGAGGTCCTGCATGGGGAGTTAGTGCACAGTGAGACCTGTTGTTAATTTAACAATAAACACTCTTACATATGATGTCAGTGACCACCTGAGACTCTTGACATGAGCTGCTTAGGCTATGGAAGCCTTCTGAGTCCACAAACTGTCAGTATTTGGACAAGACCATAAGTAAAGTGGAAATTTGCTTCTCGCTTTAGAGAAAAGTACCTTCTTCTTTGAGGCCACTTCTTTCCCCTGGGTTCTCACTTACAGAGATCCTTTAGGCAGAACATTTTTGCCACAGTGTCTTAGATTTCCATGCCTGAAATGCTATCACGGCTTTTCAGCCAGACTAGGTTGACTTAAGGGCTGATTCTGAGGTCAGAGTGTTACTTAAAGCGATTGTCATTCAATGAGTCTGCTGTGTGGACTTCTTCCCATGTTGGAACTTTCTGTCCTTTATAATTCTATTTATATTATTACCAGGCATTGATCCTATTTATACGATGACTTTCAATTTATCCTATCTAAATCTTCATGTTAACACTTAATATGATCACTTTAACAATTATGATGACGTTTTTACGACTAAGCTATTGGGACTTGGAGTCCCACTCATGTTTTTAAACTGCACCCTCAGAAGTAAGTCTGTAGGAAAGTATGCAGAACTATACAGCTTTACAGTTACCAAATTCCTCCTCCCATGCTTATTTCCATCCTTATTTTTTACTGGGATCAATTTTCAATTGACTTTATGCACGTATGATTGACTCTATGTTAAGTAAAAGTTAAAAAAATAGTAGGAAGAAAAATAACCAAAAACCAAAAAAAAAAAAAAAAAAAACACCAAAAAACCTGTTCCTCGACAGTTAAGACAAGGACAGTTCTAGTTATCCATTCTTAAAGTATCTATTTCACTTCTCTAGATTTCCTTTTAGGTTCTCTGTTAGTTCTCACCTATCAGGAAGAACATGTGGTATTTGTCCCTTTGGGACTGGCTTATTTCACCAAGTATGAGCTTTTCTTGATTCATCCATTGTGTTGCAAATAACTGGATTTCATTGTTTTTACCACTGTGTATTATTCCAGGTATAAATATCCCGTAATTTCTTTATCCAGTTTTTGGTTGATGGGCATTTAGGTTGATTCCATTTCTTAGTTATTTGGAATTGGTTGCAATAAACACGGAGGTACAGATAACTTACTTTGGGTAGTGAATTCATTTCCCCTGGGTAAATTCCCAGGAGTGGGGTTCATGGATCATATAGTAGGTCTATATTCAGAGTCTTGAGGTATCTCTATACTGTCTTCCATGGTGGCTTTACCAGTTTGCATTCCTACCAACAGTGGATTAGGGCACCTTTTTCCACACATCCTCATCAGCATTTGTTGCTTGTTGATTTCTGTATGAAGCTGTTCTGGCTGGGGTGAGGTGAAACCACATTGTAGTTTGGATTTGCATTTCCCTGACAGCTAGTTATCCTGAACATTTTTTCATGTGTCTGTTGGCCACTTGGACTTCCTCTTTTGAAAAATGTGTAAGTCCTTGGCCCATCTCTTAACTGGGTTATTTGTTATGTTGTTGTGGAGTTTCTTAATCACTTTGTAGATTCTGGTTATTAATCTATATCAATTGCATAGCTTACAAATAATATCTCCCATTATGTAAGATGCCTCTTTACTTTCCTGAGGGTTTTTTGTTTTTTTTTTTGTTTTTTTTTTTTTTTTTTTTTTTTGCTGTACAGAGACTTCTCAATTGGATGTAATCCTATTTATTAGTTTTGGTTTTGACTGCCTATGCCCCTGAGTTCTTTTCCAAGAACTCTTTGCCTATTCCAATGTCTTGCAGCATTTCCCAAATGTTCTCTAATAATTGGATATTGTAGGGTCATAGATTTACACCTTTATTCTATGTTGAGTGGATTTTGTGTAAGGTGTAAGATAGGGGTCTGAAAAT
The DNA here is from genome assembly GCF_051225735.1 of Oryctolagus cuniculus. Lineage (NCBI taxonomy): Eukaryota > Metazoa > Chordata > Mammalia > Lagomorpha > Leporidae > Oryctolagus > Oryctolagus cuniculus. Next base: position 53,126,256 of record NC_142886.1, read on the forward strand.
CTGAGAAGAATAAAATTCAAAGTAAAATAGTGTAGGTATATCATATTTGACACAACTGTGAGTATATCAGTCTTAACTGTGTTATCAAATTTCATGGAAATACAGGAAATAAAACATTAAAATGTGCACTGTTTAAGATGCGTTCATCCACCAAAGGAGAGCCTGTGTCTCATGTGTGTCACTGGCTCCCAATACCACTTTCCTGCTCCTGCAGCCCCAGGAATCAGAAGTTTATGGGAGGACATTTGGGCCCTGTGACTCTTGTGGATGTGCTGGATTGTTGTCCGGAAACTGGGTGAGGCTGGGAAGCAGAGCTGGCCAGAGTGACACTTGGGAAAGTACAGTGCATGGGAGTGTCTCTCTCTCTTTTTCTTTGCCTCATATGGGAATAACTGAAAGTTAAAACTTGACTTACTGAAGGGTCTCTCTAGAGGTCGTATTCCCCACATGTAGGCAGTAACCCTCATGGCCTTGTCCCCTCCCTAGAGCCCCTCTCAGTGGGATCACTGGGTGGTGAGATCCCTACATGCATGATGGGAGGCTCCGTGCATCAAGTATGGAGGGTAAGTTCCACCTAACATGCAGCCTTCAGCTGCTCAGTTGGAGCGACCACACACACACACACCAAGCAGTGCTGGCTCTGCTCACGGCTCTGCAGGAACAGCATCCTCAGCCTCAATACCCCAGACCCTGCTTCTCTGTGTCCACTGAGTAGGAAAGTGATTCACCTGCAGGAGGAAACCATCATGACCAATGTCCTGGTGAAATCCTGTAGAAAATGTTCATGAGCAGAGTCCACCCCAGACACTGTGCCAGCACTGATCCCCCAAGACACAGAAGTCTGCATCTTCAGGGGATGGCTCCACCCCCAAAGCTGAGGACTGGGGAGAAGAAGCATGGCACGTGGGGAAGTGACAGTCGGGGACAAGGTCCAGCAGCAGAGGGAGAGGACCTGGTGGAGGAGTGGGCTCTGCTGTGCAGGAGGGTAAGGGCAGGTGGAAGGGCCACACTGCTGGGACCCAGTGCCTGCAGGAGAACACTGAGTCAGGAGGTCTGATCAGGTGTCCTTGCCCCCGGCAACCCCCACACTGACCACCACTGAGTAAAACCAGCACAGGTGCCTGGGAGCTGTGGAATGGTGTCGCCTCTGGGGAGTGCATCCAGTGACGACTCCCACCATGAGTAGATTCAACGTCAGGGCCTCATGGAGGAAGCTGAGGTCCCCAGTGCCCCTAACAGAACCACACGGAATGCTGGGAGCAGCCTGTGGGGGTGGATGTGGTTTGTCCTCACCCCAACGTAACAGCACTGACAGGGGGTGCATGGTCTTGATGTTTACATAAAAAGCATTGAACAACCAGGATCTGACATCAGATGCAAAGTCCATTGTACAGCTACTAGAAGGAAACATAGGGCAGAATCTCCCTGATAGTAGTCTGGCCTTGATTTTTCTTTTAGATCCCCAAAGTTCATGCAATGTAAGAAAACCTTTTCAGATGATGCTGCATAGACTACAGAGCTTCTGCACTGTAAGTGGACCGATGAGAAGTGAGCAGCCTACACACAAGGGAAGTAACTATTTACATATACCTTATGTATGATGAATAGCCTGTATCCCAAAGAAATAAAAAGGAAATCTCTGTAAGCGCTGGATAAATACAATGAGCTGTAAAAATAAAATGAACCGTCTGTATCAGCTGTTATATATATAAATAAAAAAATTGTCTGTGTGATTAGAACTGGTCCCAAGTCTTCTGCAGTCTCAAATAACTATGATAGACAATTAGCTTCTTCATCCTGAATGACAGGTTCTGTGTCATCAGGCCTACAATTGGTGTAGAAGCAAACCTCTCTGATCTGCTTGTGGCTGAGGTGTGTGTTTTAGGTGAGCTCCCAAGATGACCACAGGAGAAGTGGGGGGAGCTCTGCGAGTGAGGCCTAGTGGGATTTGTTCATTTCTGGGGAATCTGCCATGGAGGAGATCACAGTAGATCTCCTGGGTCCCCAGCTTCAGCACAGAGCACAGTGCTGCTAGAGTCAGCCCTGGTCTCGTCTGACATCCTGTGTGGGGATGGGGTCCCTCCCATCCCTGTTCACAATATTAGGATGCCTGATGACTGCATGATGTTCACAATATTAGGAAGCCTGATGGCACAACATTCTCACTGTCTGATCCTGGACTTGCACCCTTATAGCTGTGAGCTCAATAAACCTTTTTGCTCCATACACCTGCTTTCCGGGGTACTCCATTATGGAATCAACAGGTGGAATAAAACAATCGAAGAGCCACAAACTAACCAATGCTCTGTTCCTACCTGAAACAGAGACTCAGCTGTGTTTACAGAATTAGACAGAGCCACTCAGAAATCATCATCTCTATATCAGCTGAGGGAATTGCTTAGGTTCTGTAAGAATCCTACATGAGAGAACAATTGCAATTTTGCAGGAAACATTTTGCAAACACATGGGGTTGATGCTGTTATTCTGGTGAATGACAGAAGAAAATTTGTTTACTCCTGGTGATTATGAAGTTGAGAGAAAGCAAGGACTGATTTTTCTCTTCTGTATTCTTTTAAAGACTTGGTTATTTATTTGAAAGGCAGAAATACAGAGTGGCAGATGCAGAGAGAGAGAAACTGGTCTTCCATCTGCTGCTTCTATACACAGCTGGGCACCAGGGCAGGGATGGGCCAATCTGAATCTCGGAGCCAGGAGGTTCTTCAGGTTCTCCCATGAGGGAGCAGGGGCACAGGAACTTGGGCCACCTTCTGCTGTTTCCAAGGCCAGAGCAAAGCCCAGGATTGGGTGTCTCATCCAGGATTTGAAACAGCACACATATTAGAAGATGGAAACGAGGACTATTTTGTGTTGGAGGAAGGAGTCGGAGTCTCTGGACAAACAGTCTCTGGGGCAGGCCCTTCATGCAGCAGGGATGCAGCTCCAGGGTTGGATCATTGGTGGGCTCACAGGGACACAGTCCAGAACCACCTGGACTCTAGTGCAGACCTCACTGGGCTGTCCCACCTGCTGGTCTCCCTGAGATGGAGACAAGCCCAGCAGAGTGTGGGGAACAAGACCTCTCCACACCCAGTGTTTTCCATCAGTCTGACCCCTTGCACTACCAACGTCCTCCTCTGCTTGCAAATGAGAGCAGGTCCGGGGATCCCAGGAGACGTGAGTGAGGAAGAGCAAGCAGGATTTCTAGGAGCCACAGCCTGAGCCACCCCTGAGCTGCAGGTTAATCCCTGACCTGGGGTTTGGACCATGTGGACCTCAACCTGTGAGTTCAGGGTGAGGAAGTGAAAAGGAGACGAGGGCACAGCTGCAGAGAATGGACACGGGAGCCCAAGGGAACAGGAGCACGGGGTCAGCTCTGCCTCTCAGGGGCCCAGCTGTGCAGGAGGGGAGGGCATGGATGTGAAACACTGCAGCATCCATAGCCCCTGACCGGCTCTACACTGCCCCGGGCTCTCAGCAGGGTCCCAGATGACGTCATCAGAGAATACCACGAGGCACACTCCAGAGACTTAGACCCCGAAAAGCCTCCCTGTGTGCCCAGAGCTCACTCAGGTCTCAGATGCTGGGGACCCCAGAGATGTCAATCATTCCTTCAAAACAACTCCATTTTCTTCATGTGACGTCTTACCATGATATCAAAACTTCTGCTCGGTGATCGGTGTTAGGGACAGAATCATCCATCAAGAATTGGAACGTAGAAAACGGTTACAGCAAACCCAAATTTCCTGAAGGAATCAGCGATTCACCTCCCACTGCATCTGGGCACGGGTTGAGTCTGCTCAGTGTGTGTTGTGCGCCCCCTGGTGGAGACGCGCGCCCCTGCATGGAGGTTTGTGTCTGGGCTCAACCTGAGGGTCCCTCACTGTGTCTCTGGCACAGAAATAGGTGGCCGTGTCCGCGGCTGTCAGACTGTTCATTTTCAGATCCACCGTGTTCTGGGCGTTGTGGCTGGAGATGGTGAATCTGTCATTCACCGAGCTCACGTAGTCTGTGCTACCATAATCAGGATAAATGCATCCGATGCACTCCGGGCCCTTCCCTGAGCATGGTGGACCCAGCAAATCCAGTAGCTACTGAAGGTGAATCCAGAGGCTTTCCAGATGAGTTTCAGGGATTCCCCAGGCTGGACTAGGCCTGCCCCGGACTCCTCTAGCTGCTGACACTGGACACCTGCAAACACAGACGTCCTGGTCAGGACACTGTCACTCACACTCTCTGTGTTTCTCACTCACGTCCTCTCCCAGACTCAGTGCCCCGCATTCCCCATCATTACCTTTGAGCACGGAGACCAGGAGAAGCCAGCGCAGCCCAGTCTCCATGGTGAGCGTCTGTGTTGAGTGTGATCACTGAGTGGACACCTGGGAGTCCTGGGGCTGGAGCTCCTGTGCCAGAGCTGCAGGGTGAGGCCTGTGCTGGTTTTCATGGGCAGAGGGAGGCCCTGTTTTCGTGTGCTGCCCCTATATAGCAGGCATGGGGTCTGATGTCTCAGACAGGACAGTGCCCAGGGCAGATGTGGTGTCCTGTGGTGTAGCTTGATGGCTATGATAGGATTCAGATCATATAAACCTTTACATTATCATTGTTGTTTAAAGAATTGAAGGCAATGACCTTGTTTCATTTTAATATGTGTGTATCCTTAATAATCCAGTGTTAGCATGTCCTTCATTTTTAAAATAACCATTGGTTCATTTTTAACTATTTGAATAACATTGGAATAGTGACAGTGAGAGAAGGGGTGAGAGAAAGAGAAATGTAGAGATGGACAGAAAAGGTGACAAAGGGAGATTTCCACCTTGGATTGACAGCCCCAAACATCCCAACTGCCTACAACACCGAGGACTTAGCCTTTCTAAAACCTGGAGCGCAAAACTGCAACTCTGTTTCCTGCAACAGTGGTAGGGGCTCATTCACTTGTAGTGTCATCTACAGTTTTCCAAAATGCATTATCAGAAAAAGTGTGGGGAGTCGTGTGGCTGAATGATTCATTCTGATGGGAACACGGGTGTCCCTAGTGGGCACTTTGCCAATTTTGTCCTAATGCCTGCCTCCCACTTTTAAACAGATAAAAGACTGCAAGTGGATTCTTTTAAGGTTAACTATGTTTTGTTTCCTTATTCATCCATTGCCTTATTTAACACTCGTCATGAACACAGAACACTGTGCATGTTAGTGGGGTTTGTGTGCTATTGGAATCTGTGTGTTGTAGAAATGGGCACAGATCAACTGAATGTCATTCACATTTCCACCTCCTTTCCTACACTCTGAGATCGAGGGGCCTGGAGGCCTCAGTTCTCATTATTCATGGAACCTGTCGTGGGTTGTGGTGAACTGAGCCAGCCCACTGTGGTGTGGGCAGAATTATTCCTTCCTGTGAGTGCTTTGTGCCCTGGTATCAGCTGCCCTGTGTTCCCTCTCTTCTCTGTGTCTAGTAATCATGAATCTGAGTTCAGCTCAAGCACTGGATAGAAGTCACTGTGTCACTGTTCACCCGCAGTCCTGGGTTTAGGTAATGCAGCTTTGTTCACAATAGTTCAGTCTACAATAAAGTGAAATGTGCCTAAAACAGTGAATGCAGTCTGTTACATTTGACATGGAATATTATTCAGTGTTAAGAAGGAGGTTGTTCGGTCGTTAGGAAATCATTGGTCAGCCTGGAGCATAATATGCTAACAGAAATAATGCAGGTTGATGTGGACACATAGTATGTGACATTAGTTATACATGCAGTCCACAAGATTGAACTCACAGAGGGAGGAAGTGCAATGGTGATCACTCTCTATCATGACCCAAGTGTTTGTCCCCTTCCAGCTCTGTGGGAAACTGGGGGAAGTTCCAGGCTCCTGGCTTCAGGCTCAGGCATCCCAGCCTTTGCAGCCATTAAGGAAGAAAAGAATTGAATGGAAACTTCTCTCTCCATCTGTTGATAGCTTTCTCTCTTGCTATAGCACTGCCTTTCAAATAAAATAAATACTTAAAATAAATGAAAGATTAATTATACATATGGTTAGGAGCCTATTTCCAAATGTTGAATGAACTCAAGCCACTGATCCCAAGGGAAGCAATCAATTCCTTAAATGCAGTGATGATAAGGTGGTGACAGGAGCAGCACTGGAGTGAGCCTGAGGGATTCCTGCCTCCCATGTCAGGATGCTGAGTGCTGTGTCCTAGTTTGGTTCCAGTGTCAGATTCCTGCCTAAGCCCTTCTGGGAGGCAGTAGGTGAAGTTCCAAGTACTGCCATGTGGACACCTGGACAGAATTCCAAGCACCTGGCTGTCACCTAACCCAGCTGAAGCTTTTGTAGCCATCTGGGAAGTGACCAGGAATTAGAAGATCACTGTCAGTCTCAGTCTCTTTGCGTTTTTGAAAAAAATATGTAAATACAAATATCAAAATAAGTGAAATAGTATCTTTAACTTTTTAAAAAAGATATAAAGGCAACATATAAAATGATATATTGGGCCCATCATGCATGTCCGTAATAGATGCACAATGAGACATCCCATCCTTCCTGTTAGAATGAGTATTATCCTACAATCCAGAGCTGACAATCCATGTGGAGGAAGCTGGAGATAACTCTGGTGCAAGAATGGAGTCAGGTAAACAAGTAAAATTATTATGGAAATTCATCAAAACTGAAACAGAATTATCACAGGATCTTCAAACACCATTTTTGAGTAGAAGGAATATGAAATCCCAGGGAGGTTTCCAGGGGAACCACAATCAATGTGGCAAACACCTCTGCTCTTCCATGTTCAACTAATGCAGCATCATTCACAAGAGTTCACACATACAATCCAGTGAAACATTCATGAAGAAAGAATCAACAATGGAACAAATGGACAAAATTATATTTAACAGGAAGTTTATATGGCAGTACAGATGAGGAAATTCTGTATTTTGGACAACTCAGATGATCCTGGAGAATAATGTCCAAGGATAATGTGTCAGGGTAAGTACACTCTGCTAACCATGCAGGACAAGAAGACAAATAATACGTGATGCTGGATACATGGGATAAAAGGATGAAGTCACAGAGGCAGGAAGTATGATGGTGAAGACCAACGTCTGAGCAAGGGAGGAGCAGAGGAGACGCTGGAGCAAGGTCAGAGTTCCAGTCCAACAGGATCCACACACTGAGGATCTACTGTACAGCATGGTCACAGCAGTGAAGGGAATATTGTGTCTACAGAATTCCAAAACAGGAGACAACTGACATTCTACCATGGAAACATGTGGTTTTCTGATGAGCATGTCAATAAGTCTGACTTCAGAAAAACTCAATTTGATACATTTATTTATCAACACATATCATTGTACCTCATATGTCTATGTTTTGGTATTATATATCAACCACTTATGTAAAGGAAATGATTAAATGATCAAAAATGGAGATTCAACACTCTGAATACTGGTGTAGTGCTTTCCAATATTTTCCAATATTTTATGGAGACAATAAATAAATTCCAGTGGACTGAAGCTTGGCAGCTGGAACCCAGGAGCTTGGAACTGCATCAGTGTTCCCACCTTGGTGATGGGGCCTCACAACACATCCATCATCTACTGACTTCCAGGGTGCACTGTCAGTTACTTGTCTGGGAAAGTGTGCAAATCGGCTGTGTCCATCCCTCTGATATGCAGCCTGGGTGTCTCCCTCTCTAATACTGATGGAAGTCTCCAAATGCATTGATGACCCCAGTCAGCATAGACATGGAGTGAAGAGCAGGGACTCTGGACACATGGTCTCCGAGACTTGCTCTTCCTGCAGCTGTGATTCAGCCTCAGGACACTCGTCATCATGCTGGAGCCACAGACACAGCTCCCCGTGATGTGGACTCCAGCCCCAGAGTGCACAGCCACTGTGTGTCCCACTTTCTGCTCTCCCTGAACCACAGCAGGTGCAGGGAGTCCCACAACACTCAACAGAATCAGATCAACTAGAAGTGCACACCCAACACTTTCCATTCAGTGATGACCTTGACTGCTGATGTCCAGTGCATTTCCCCTCTGAGTTCATGCAGGGAGCCCCCCAGGAGGCTCCCAGGACCTAGAGAATGAGGAAGTCCCTGTAGGCTTCCCAGGTGCCTGCAGAAGCTCAGCCTGAGACACAGCTGAGCTGCAAGTACATCCCTGAGTGCTGTGACGTTCACATAGGGACCACAGACTGTTCCAGGATTAAAGGTGGCCACATTCTGTGGAAAGTGAGTGTGGATCACCCACAGTTTAAAATAAAATGTCAGTTCAGTTCCGCACACAGGCTACTTTGACAGAAAGAGAGGGAAATAGTTGAGGTTTAACAGACCAGAAACCCTGGCTCAGTTTTCTCCAGGATATAAAGGGAAAAGTAAAATTATCCTAGAGTCGGCAGCGCCCTGAGGACACCAGCACGAGTTAGACTGGAAAAGACTCACGAGGTCCTCACAGATCCCCATGATATCTGATCGCGGTGAGGATAGTTGTCAGTCATGAACCCGAATTTGTCACGTAGGACTTCTTCCTTCTATTCAAAGTTTCTATCCGTCAGTGAAGTCAGTGGCAGGGACAGAATCGTAAGAGTAGAACTATTTCTTCAAATGCGTTAGAGGAGAGGAATCCCCAATTCCCTAAAAGGAATCCAGTGCTTATTGTCCCTCTACACCTACCCATGACCAGAATATATATTCAGTGCATCTTGTGTGCCTCCTGGTGGAGACGTGCGGCCCTGCAGGGAGGTTTGAGTCTGGACTCAGCCTGAGGGCCCCTCACTGTGTCTCTGGCACAGAAATAGATGGCCATATCCGCTGCTGTCAGACTGTTCATTTCAAGATCCACCATGTTCTGGGTGTTGTCGCTGGAGATGGTGAATCGGCCATTCACCCAGCTCGCGTAGTTTGTGCTACCATAACAATCAATACATGCGATCCACTCCAGCCGCTTCCCTGGAGCCTGGTGGACCCAGCTCATTGCATTGCTACTGAGGGTGAATCCAGAGGCTTTGCAGGAGAGTTTCAGGGATAACCCAGGCTGGTCCAGGCCTCCCCCGGACTCCACCAGCTGCTTCTGGCACTGGACACCTGCAAACACAGACGTCCTGGTCAGGACACTGTCACTCACACTCTCTGTGTCTCTCACTCACGTCCTCTCCCAGACTCAGTGCCCCGCGTTCCCCATCATTACCTTTGAGCACAGAGACCAGGAGAAGCCAGCGCAGCCCAGTCTCCATGGTGAGCGTCTGTGTTGAGTGCGATCACTGAGTGGACACCTGGGAGTGCTGGGGCTGGAGCTCCTGTGCCAGAGCTGCAGGGTGAGGGCTGGGCTGGTTTTCATGGGCAGAGGGAGGCCCTATTTGCATGTGCTGCCCCTGTATAGCAGGCATGGGGTTGTGCACTTCAGATAGGACAGGTTCCTGGCAGAGCACCGTGTCCTCTGGTGTTTAGTAGCACAGGTAACGACACAGAACATATGATTCTATCCATGATTCTGTACAGTTATGATTTCAGGACATCTTTGATTTGATACAAGTCTTTGTGCCTAGTGACATCCATCAGAGCAAGAATAACGGGTGCCGCTTGTGTCTCATGTGTGGACGCTCAGATGCAAGATAAGAAGTTGAGGTTGTGTGTTCCCTGATGTGGACACTAGGTCTGGGTGGCAGCGAGGGAATATCATGAAGAGGGAAGTTCTAACAAAAACAAACTGCCAAGCTCAGGGCTGACAGCCCATGCACGAAATGATGGAGAATAATATACTCCACCACTAGGTGCCATTTATGAAACATCGGTGCTGCATTTGTACACTGAGAATGAATGTGCAGAAATGGAGAAAGCATCATTGTGGTGCAGCAGGTGAATCCACTGCCTGTGATGCCTGCATCCCATAGTGCTGTGTGTTCCTGTTCAAGCTGTGGCACTTTCAATCTTCTCTTGCTGATGCACCCGGGAGAGCAGAAAAGCATGGTCCTAGTATTTGGCCCCTGCACCCACGTGGGAGACCCCGAAGAAACTCCTGTCTCCTGGTGTCACTGTCATCTGGGGGATGAACCAGCAGATGGAAGACTTGTCTCTGTGTCTTTCCCTCTCTCTGTGTAACACTGACTTTCAGTAAATAAATAAATCTTTTCTAAAATATTGCACGAGCAGTTTCAACATCTTTTAAAACCTTGGAGGAAATATAGGAACAGCATGCATGATGTCCATGTAACAATATTATTTAAAATATTTAAATCTTTTTTATTTTTTAAATTTATTTTTTAACTTTTATATATTAAATATAAATTTCCAAAGTACTGCTTTTGGATCACAGTGGCTTTTCCCCCTCATAACTTCCCTCCCTCCCGCAACCCTCCCATCTCCTGCTCCCTCTCCCATCCCCTTTTTTTTCTGTTTCTTTATTTTTTTTAACTTTTATTTAATGAATATAGATTTCCAAAGTACGACTTATTGATTACAATGGCTTCCCCCCCATACCGTCCCTCCCACCCGCAACCCTCCCCTTTCCCACTCCCTCTCCCCTTCCATTCACATCAAGATTCATTTTTTATTATCTTAATATACAGAAGATCAGCTTAGTATACATTAAGTAAGGATTTCAACAGTTTGCTCCCACACTGAAACATAAAGTGAAAAATAATAGATTTTTTTTAAATGATGATGAAATCAGATCAGACCTATTGTCATGTTTAATCCCAGTGAGAGACAAGTTGGGAATTGATAATTTCTTTCTTTTTCTTTTTTACAGAAGATCAGTTTAGTATGCATTAAGTAAAGATTTCAACAGTTTGCACCCCCATAGAAACACAAAGTGAAATATACTGTTTGAGTACTCGTTATAGCATTAAATCTCAATGAACAGCACATTAAGGACAGAGATCCTACATGAGGAGTAAGTGTACAGTGACTCCTGTTGTTGACTTTACCAATTGACACTCCTGTCTATGGCATCAGTAATCTCCCTATGCTCCAGTCATGAGTTTCCAAGGCTATGGAAGCCCTCTGAGTTCTCCGACTCTTATCTTGTTTAGACAAGGTCATAGTCAAAGTGGAGGTTCTCTCCTCCCTTCAGAGAAAGGTACCTCCTTCTTTGAAGACCTGTTCTTTCCACTGGGATCTCACTCACAGAGATCTTTTTGCCAGAGTGTCTTGGCTTTCCATGCCTGAAATACTCTCATGGACTTTTCAGCCAGATCCGAATGCCTTTAGGGCTGATTCTGAGGAGAGTGCTATTTAGGACATGTGCCATTCTATGAGTCTGCTGAGTATCTTGCTTCCCATGCTGGATCACTCTCCCCTTTATTTACTCTATCGGTTAGTGTTAGCAGGTACTAGACTTGTTTATGTGCTCCCTTTGACTCTTAGTCCTTTCATTATGATCGATTGTGAACTGAAATTGATCACTTGGAATAGTGAGATGGCATTGGTACATGCCACCTTGATGGGATTGAATTGGAATCCCCTGGTATGTTTCTAACTCTACCATTTGGGGCAGGTCAGCTTGAGCATGTCCCAAATTATACATCTCTTCCCTCTCTTATTCCCACTCTTATGTTTAACAGGGATCACATTTCAGTTAAATTTCAACACTTAAGAATAACTGTGTATTAATTACAGAATTAAACCAGTCATATTAAGTAGAACAGACAAAAAAAAAATACTAAGAGGGATAATGTATTAAGTTGTTCATTAACAGTCAGGGCTATGCTGATCAAGTCACCGTTTCTCATAGTGTCCATTTCACTTCAACAGGTTCCCTTTTTGGTGCTCAGTTAGTCATCACCGATCAGGGAGAACATATGATATTTGTCCTTTTGGGACTGGCTTATTTCACTCAGCACGATCTTTTCCAGATCCCTCCATTTTGGTGCAAATGACCGGATTTCATTGTTTTTTTACTGCTGTATAGTATTCTAAAGAGTACATGTCCCATAATTTCTTTATCCAGTCTACTGTTGATGGGCATTTAGGTTGGTTCCAGGTCTTAGCTATTGTGAATTGAGCTGCAATAAACATTGAGGTGCAGACAGCTCTTTTATTTGCCAATTTAATCTCCTCTGGGTGAATTCCAAGGAGTGGGATGGCTGGGTTGTATGGTAGGGTTATATTCAGGTTCTGAGGAATCTCCAAACTGACTTCCATAGTGACTTTACTAGTTTGCATTCCCACCAACAGTGGGTTAGTGTCCATTTTTCCCCACAACCTCGCCAGCATCTGTTGTTGGTAGATTTCTGTATGTGAGGATTCTATCCGGAGTGAGTTGAAACCTCACTGTGGTTTTGATTTGCATTTCCCTGATGGCTAGTGATCCTGAACATTTTTTCATGTGTCTGTTGGCCATTTGGATTTCCTCTTTTGAAAAATGTCTGTTGAGGTCCTTGGCCCATCTCTTAAGTGGGTTGTTTGTTTTGTTGTTGTGGAGTTTCTTGATCTCTTTTTAGATTCTGGTTATTAATCCTTTATCTGTTGCATGGTTTGCAAATATTTTTCCCATTCTGTTGGTTGCCTCTCCACTTTCCTGTTTTTTTGTTTTTGTTTTTGTTTTTTGCAGTACAGAAACTTCTCAACTTGATGTAATCCCAGTTGTTAATTTTGGCTCTGACAGCCTGTGCCTCTCAGGTCTTTTCCAAGAAGACTGTGCCCGTGCGTATATCTTGCAGGGTTTCTCCATGTTCTCTAACAATTTGATGGTGTTGTGTTGTAGATTTAGATATTGAATCCAGTTTGAGTGGATTTTTTGTAAGGTGTAAGGTAGGGGTCCTGCTTCATACTTCTGCACATGGAAATCCAGTTTTCCCAGCACCATTTATTGAATAGATGTCCTTGCTCTGGGAATTGGTTTTAGATCCTTGGTCAAATATAAGTTGGCTGTAGATGTTTGGGTTGATTTCTGGTGTTTCTATTTTGTTCCATTGGTCTATCCATCTGTTTCTGTACCAGTGCCATACTGTTTTGATTATAACTGCCCTGTAGTATGTCTTGAAATCTGGTATTGTGATGCCTCCAGCTTTGTTTTTGTTGTACAGTATTACTTTAGCTATTCGAGGTCTCCTGTGCCTCCATATGAATTTCTGCATCATTTTTTTACAGATTTGCAAAGAATGTCTTGGTATTTTGATTGGTATTGCATTGAATCTATAAATTGCTTTTGGGAGAATGGACATTTTGATGATATTTATTCTTCCAATCCATGAGCATGGAAGATTTTTCCATTTTTTGGTATCCTCTTCTATTTCTTTCTTTAAGATTTTGTAATTCTCATTGTAGAGGTCTTTAACATCCTTGGTTAAGTTTATTCCAAGGTGTTTGATTGGTTTGTAGCTATTGTGATGTCCTGATCTTAGAAGTTCTTTCTCAGCTGTGGCATTGCCTGTGTATACAAAGGCTTTTTTTTGATAGGCAGAGTCGACCGTGAGAGAGAGACAGAGAGAAAGGTCTTCCTTTTGCCATTGGTTCACCCTCCAATGGCTGCTGCGGACAGTGCGCTGCAGCCAGTGCACCACGCTAATCCGATGGTAGGAGCCAGGTGCTTATCCTGGTCTTCCATGGGGTGCAGGGCACAAGCACTTGGGCCATCCTCCACTGCACTCCCTGGCCACAGCAGAGAGCTGGCCTGGAAGAGGAGCAACCGGGACAGAATCTGGTGCCCCGACCGGGACTAGAACCCAGTGTGCCAGTGCTGCAAGGCGGAGGATTAGCCTAGTTAGCCGCAGTGCCGGCCAAGTCTGTTGGTTTTTGTGCATTGATTTTATAACCTACTACTTTGCCAAACTCTTCTATGAGTTCCAATACTCTCTTAGTAGAGTTCTTTGGATCCCCTAAATAAAGAATCATACCATCTGCAAAGAGGGATAGTTTGAGTTCTTCCTTCCCCATTTGTATCATTTTAATTTCTTTTTCTTGCCCAGTGGCTCTGGCTAAAACTTCCAGAACTATATTGAATAGCAGTAGTGAGAGTGGGCATCCCTGTCTGGTACCGGATCTCAGTGGAACTGCTTCCAACTTTCCTCCATTCAATAGCATACTGGCTGTGGGTTTTTTATAAGTTGTTTTGATTGTATTGAGGAATGTTCCTTCTATACCCAATTTGCTTAGATTTTTCATCATGAAGGGGTGTTGTATTTTATTGAATGCTTTCTCTGCATCTATTGAGATAATCATATGATTTTTCTTCTGCAGTTTGTTAATGTGGTGTATCACATTGATTGATTTGCAAACATTGAACCATCCCTGCATACCAGGGATAAATCCCATTTGGTCTGCATGGATGATCTTTCTGATGTGTTGTTGCATTCTATTGGCCAGAATTTTATTGAGGATTTTTGCGTCTATGTTCATCAGGTATATTGGTCTTTAATTTTCTTTCAATGCTGCATCATTTTCAGGCTTAGGGATTAAGGTGATTCTGGCTTCATAGAAAGAATTTGCGAGGATTCCCTCTTTTTCCATTGTTCTGAATAGTTTAAGAAGAATTGGAGTTAGTTCTTCTTTAAATGTGTGGTAGAATTCAGCAGTGAATCCATCCGGTCCTGGGCTTTTCTTTGTTGGGAGGGACTTTATTACTGATTCAATTTCTGTCTCAGTTATGGGTCTGTTTGGGTTTTCTATGTCTTCATGGTTCGATTTAGATAGGTGGCATGTGTCCAGGAATCTATCCATTTCTGATAGATTTCCCTGTTTGCTGGCACACAGCTCCTTATAGTAATTTCTGATGACTATTTTTATTTCTGTGGTGTGTGTTGTTACATTCCCTTTTTCATCTCTGATTTTATTGATTTGGGTCTTTTCTTTTTTTGGTTAGATGGGCCAATGGTTTGTCAATTGTGTTAATTTTTTCAAAAAATCAGCTCTTTGGCTGATCTTTTGTAATTATTTGAATTCAATCCTGTTGACTTTTTCTCTGATTTTAATAATTTCTCTTCTTCTACCTGTTTTGGGTCTGGTTTGCTGCAGTTTTTCTAGATCCTTCAGATGCATTGAAAGCTCATTTATTTGGTGCCTTTCCAATTTCTTGATGGAGGCACCTATTGCTGTAAACTTTCCGCTTAACATTGCTTTTGCTGTATCCCATGAATTTTGATATGTTGTGTTGTTATCCTCATTTACTTCCAGAAAGTTTTTGATTTCTCTTTTGATTTCTTCTATGACCTAGTGTTCATTCAGGAGCATGTTGTTCAGTCTCCTTGTGTTTGCATATGTTCTAGAAATTCCTGAGTTGCTAATTTCCAGCTTTATTCCAATTCTTTTGAATTTGCTGAGACTTGCTTTATGGTCTAGTGTGTGGTCAATCCTAGAATAGGTTCCATGTACTGCTGAGAAGAATGTATATTCTTTAAGTGTAGGATGAAAAGTTCTGTAGATATCTGTTAGATCCATTTGGGCTATAGTGTCGATTAAATCTGCTGTTTCCTTGTTGAGCTTCTGTCTGGTTGATATATTTCTGAAAGTGGAGTATTGAAGTCCCCCAGTACTATTGTATTGGAGTCTAAGTCTCCCTTTAAGTCCATTAACGAATCTTTTAAATAAACTAATGTCCTCTAATTAGGTGCATATACATTTATAATAGTTACATCTTCCTGTTGAATTGATCCCTTAATCATTATGTAGTGCCCTTCTTTGTCTCTCTTAATAGTTTTTGTGTTGAGGTTTATTTTGTCTGATATTAATATGGCTATGCCAGCTCTTTTTTGGTTTCTGTTGGCATGGAATATCTTTTCCAACCTTCCACGTTCAGTCTGCATGCACCTTTGTTGGAAAGATGTGTTTCTTGTAAGCAGCAAATAGGTGGGTTTTGTTCCTTAATCCAGTCAGCCAGTCTGTCTTTTAACTGGAGATCTGGGGCCATTAACATTCAATGTGATTATTGATAAATAGTAACTTTGTCCTGCCATTTTCCCAAAGATATTTCTAATATAGGCTTTGAACTTCCTGTGATCTTTTACTGGGAGTTTTTCTTCCTTTACCTTCTTTCGTATTGATGCTTGTGTTTCTGTGTTTCTGTGTGTAACACATCTTCAAGGGTCTTTTGCAGGGCTGGACTAGTGGTGAGAAATTATTTCAATTCTGTTTGCTATGAAAAGTCTTTATTTCATCTTCATTCACAAATGAGAGCTTAGCAGGATATAATATTCTGGGCTGGCAATTTTTTTCTCTTAGTACCTGGGCTATGTCTCGCCATTCCCTCCTAGCCTGTAGGGTTTCTGATGAGAAGTCTGCTGTGAGTCTAACTGGAGATCCTCTGAGGGTAATCTTACGTTTCTCTCTTCCACATGTTAGAATCTGTTCTTCATAATTCACTGTGGTGAGTTTGATTACAACGCGTTGTGGTGAGGATCTCTTTTGGTCACGTTTATTGGGGGTTCTATGTGCTTGGATGTCTCTGTCCTTCCCCAAACCTGGGAAGTTTTCTGCTAGTATCTCACTAAAAAGGCCTTTCAATCCTTTCTTTCTCTCTCCATGCCTTCAGGAACTCCCAGAACCCGAATGTTGTTTTTTTAATAGTATCCTGTAGATTCCCAACAATATTTTTTTAATTTCTAATTTCCCCTTCTTGCCTTTGGTTTGACTGTATACTTTCCTGTGCTCTGTCTTCTAAGTCTGATATTGTCTCTTCTATATCACTGATTCAGTCTTTAAGGCTCTCAAGCTTGTTTGTCATTTGTTCCATTGAATTCTGCATTTCATTTTGATTTCTCTTCAGTATCACAATTTCAGGTTCTACTAGATTCCTCATTTCATTATGATTCCTCCTTAAGATTTCATTTTCATGAGAGAGGTTTTCTATCTAGTAAGGATTTCTGTAGTTCATGAATTTGTTTTTGATAACTTCTAAATATTCTTATCATGAATTTTTGAAATCTGTATCTTGCATTTCTTCTATCTCATCATCTTCATAATCTTGAATTGGAGTGTCATGTTCATTTGGGGGCATCATAATGTCTTCCTTGTTCTTGTTTCCTTGGTTTCTGCATTTGTTGTTTGGTATTGGGAAATATTCTTTGGTTTCTTCTTCTTCTTTTTTTTCCTTGCTGTGTTGGCTTTTCTCATTATACTATGACCCTAGATTAAGTGGACTGTCTGCTTTTGGTAAATCTCTAGAGGCTTGCGGTGGGTGTGTCCAGAGGGCTCTGTGCAGTTCTTTATGGTAAGGGTGTGCCAACGGTGACACACCCAGGTTTGGCATGGTAAAGCTTCTCTCTCTTTTATTCAGAAGGGAAGTAATTCTGCACAGATGAGCTATTCTCCTTGAAGGCAACCAGTGCCTGAGCACTAGCCCCAGTGGGTATAATATTTGTCCACTCTGTCCCAAGGACCACACAAAGGATCTGTGCAGCCCTCTATGTAAGCTGAGATTCCCCTGCAATGTCTCCCACCGTTTGGCCAAGGTTACTGAGTTTGTGGTGTCTCCCGAGAGTACTCACGTCTCAGGTACTCTGTGAGTTCCCTCACACACCCTCAGTTTTTTTCTTTTTTCACAGTCCCAGTTCATAAGCTGCACACATTCACTAGGTCTTAACCTCCTGGTATTTCTCCCCACCAGAGTCATTTTTTTTCTGCTTGACTGAGGGTGGGCACAGCCCTGAGCTGGTGCAGCTGTTATGTATATCCAAATGGAACCTGCTCTTTGTCTTGCTTGCCTTTGTAAGGCGAGTGGAGAGAGGGAATCGTGTCTGTACTGGTCCATTTTATTTTTTCTCTCTCCTCTAGTTAGCATGGTGAATTTTCCCCCATGGGGCTTCAAGCCTCATTCCCTGTAGGCTTTTCTGCCGCTTTCCCGCCAGTGTCTTGGGCTACTGCAGTTTCACCTCACCTCCCTTTCCAGCGCTGGTGTGTAGACTCAGCACTGGGGTCCTGAGCCATGGGCGCTCGTGCCCTCCATGTAGTTCCATTGTGTCCCACTAGTTCCAGAAGAGTTTCCTTTGCAGGTTTTTCCCTAACTCTTCCCTGAGACTACAGTATCTCCACTTTTATTAAACTATCTTTCCCCGGGCTATCAGTGTGCTCCCTCCCTATTCCACCAACTTGGAGCAGTCTAAATTTATTTTTTAAGGAATACAAATTCAATGAGTACAGGTATTATTCAAAAAACGCATATGTAAAGATTAACAAAAATGCCCAACTGCAGATCAGTTCTCTGAATACTGGCATTGTGTTTGCCAATGTTTTATTGAGATGATAAATTAGGCCATTGTACTCAAAATATGGCAGCTGGAAATGTATGAAGGAGTATGAAGCTGTATCAACATTCCCACCTTGGTGACGGGACCTCATAATGGATCCATCATCTACTGTCCTCCAGGGTGTACTATCAGTTACAAGTATGGGGAGGAGTGTAATGGGCTCTGTCCAGCACTCTGATATGTAGCCTTGTTGTCTCCCTCTCTAAAACTGATGAAAGACTACAAATGGATTGATAATGCCAGTCAGCATAGACGTGGAGTGAAGAACAGGGACACTGGACACATGGTCTCTGGGACTGGCTCTTCCTGCAGCTGTGATTCAGCCTCAGGACACTGGTCATCATGCTGGACCCACAGACACAGCTCCCCATGATGTGGACTCCAGCCCCAGAGTGCACAGCCACTGTGTGTCCCACTTTCTGCTTTGCTGATCCACAGCAGGTGCAGGGGTCCCACAACACTGGAGCAGAACCAGATCAGCTGGAAGTGCACACCCAACACTTTCCATTCAGTGATTACCTTCACTGCTGATGTCCAGTGCATTTCCCTCCTGAGTTCATGCAGGGAGCCCCACAGGAGGGTCCCAGGACCTAAAGAAGGAGGAAGTCCCTGTAGGCTTCCCAGGTGCCTGCAGAAGCTCAGCCTGAGACAGAGCTGAGTGCAAGTACATTCCTGAGTGCTGTGCTGTTCACACAGGGACCACAATGTGTTTTCAGGATTAACGGGAAATAGAGGTCGGGTATAAAGTCTGTAGAAAGTGAGTGTGGATCATCCACAGATTAAAAAAACATTATGTGGCCGGCACTGCGTCTCAGTAGACTATAATGCTCCACCTGCTGTGCCGGCACCCCAGATTCTATTCCCGGTCGGGGCACCGGATTCTGTCCCAGTCGCTCCTCTTCCAGGCCAGCTCTCTGCTGTGGCCCGGGAGTGCAGTGGAGGATGGCCCAACTCCTTGGGCCCCTCAAACACATGGGAGACCAGGAGAAGCACCTGGCTCCTGGCTTCAGATCTGTGAGTTGTGCTGCCTGCAGTGCGACTGTCGCAGCAGCCATTGGGGGCAAACCAATGGAAAAGGATGACTTTTCTCTCTGTCTCTCTCTATCACGGTCCACTCTGCCTGTCAAAAAAAATGTAGGTTCAGTTCGGTACACATGCTCATTTTGATGGGAGGAGAGGGATGACTTAGGTAGTTGAGGTTTACCAGAACAAAAACCCTAGCTCTACTGTCCCTGGTTCTAAAAGGAAAACTAAAATTGTCCTAAAGTTAGCAGTGCCCTGAGGGCTCTATCTGAGTCAGGTTGGAAAAGAATCACCAGGGTCCTCAGAGATTCCCAGGATCTCTGATCCTGGTGACTGCTGTCCTTGTTTATGAACCGAAGTTGTTCATTAACGACTCCTTCCTTTCACATCAAACTTTATCACCATCACTGAAGTCATCGGTAGGGTCAGAATAACAAGAGTAGAATTAATTCCTCAAAACGGCTACCGGAGAGGAAACCCCAATTCCCTGACAGGAAACCAGGGCTTCATCTCTTCCTGCACCTGCTCAAGACCAGAATGTGCTCTCGGTTCGTCTTGTGCGCCCCCTGGTGGAGC
Source organism: Oryctolagus cuniculus (assembly GCF_051225735.1). Lineage (NCBI taxonomy): Eukaryota > Metazoa > Chordata > Mammalia > Lagomorpha > Leporidae > Oryctolagus > Oryctolagus cuniculus. The sequence continues at coordinate 53,146,019 of NC_142886.1, forward strand.
CGCACGCCCCTGCACGGAGGTTTGTGTCTGGGCTCAGCCTGAGGTCCCCTCACTGTGTCTCTGGCACAGAAATAGGTGGCCGTGTCTGCGGCTGTCAGACTGTTCAGTTGTAGGCAAACTGTGCTCTGGGCTTTGTCTCTGGAGAGAGTGAACCGGCCATTCACCCAGCTCGCGTAGTGTGTGCTACCACTACCAGCATAAATGTATCCGATCCACTCCAGCCCCTTCCCAGGAGCCTGGCGGACCCAGCACATGTAGTAGCTACTGAAGGTGAATCCAGAGGCTTTGCAGCAGAGTTCCAGGGATCCTCCAGGCTGGACCAGGCCTCCTCCGGACTCCTCCAGCTGCTGACACTGGACACCTACAAACACAGACGCCCTGGTCAGGACACTGTCACTCACACTCTCTGTGTCTCTCACTCACGTCTTCTCCCAGACTCAGTACCCCAAGTTCTCCATCATTACCTTTGAGCACAGCGACCAGGAAAAGCCAGCACAGCCCAGTCTCCATGGTGAGCATCTGTGTTGAGTGCAATCACTGAGTGGACACCTGGGAGTCCTGGGGCTGGAGCTCCTGTGCCAGAGCTGCAGGGTGAGGGCTAGGCTGGTTTTCATGGGAAGAGGGAGCCCTAACTCATGTCTGCTCCAATATAGCAGGCATGGGGTCAGACGCCTCAGACAGGACAGACCCAGACTGAATAGTGTTTCCAGGGCCGTCTGTAGTGCACACTTATGGAACCAGTGATAACTTTGTGCTCTGATTGCACTTTGAACCCTGTCTTTGTCCTTTTATGTGAATGGAACCATAACCTGTATCATGGGTTCACTTAGCTATGGTTCCAGATCAGTTTTACAGGAGAAATCATCAGTAGACTCTGTATGTGTCTCCAACTCCATGTGCTAACAGGAGTCCAGCATCTGGATCTGCCCCCTCACCACAGGATTCAGCTCTGCCCCAGTCCACCCTCAGCACTCACGGGGGCTTCCTGGTGAGGTCTGCAGAACTCCCTGCCAGCAGCAGAACATGGAGCATTTTGCTGGATTCCGTTTTTGACAGAGAGATGCACAGGGGACCAGGTTCCACGCAGGTGCATCTGAGTGTGGTGTTCCATGTGCCAGTGTCTGTCTGTCTGTCCTTCACAACTTCTCAGATGGTAAATTTTGCTTCCATGGGCAATGCTGTTGAGCTGTCATAGATACAGAGGCAGCCACACATGTTGAAAGTGTGCCTGTGTTGAGTGCAATTCAGCTGTGCCTCTCTCACTCCTCATCACAACTTCGCCAAGAGCAAATATCACATCCCACGGTGCTGCCCACTGCCCCTGTGTCACCCAGCCCCCGGCCCACCTCCTCCAGTCACATTAAGACCTGAGCCCCTTTGGGTTCCTTCACAATGGATTTCATCCAGTTCAGCTCTGAGCGACATGCAGGTTTGTTGGGGGCGGAAGGTGAAGGCATTGAGTTTTCAAGTCCTGTGGGGCCCAGGTGAATGAAGGCTTCTTAGTTTTTAAACAAAGTATCTGATAATCTGATATGAATATAACTTTAAATAAAGCAGAGTAAGTATATGATATTTTCCACAACTGTGCAGTGCATTCGTATTAACTGTGTTATTAAATTTCATGGAAATAATAAATTAAAATTTTCACTGTTTAGGTTGTGCTCACCCCTCAAGGGAGTGCCTGCATCTTATATGTGGCTCTGGCACCCAGTACCAGATTCCTACTCCTGCAACCCCAGGAATCAGAAGTTTATGGTATATTATTTGGCCACTGTCACTCTCGTGGATGCACCTGATTGTTGTCCCGAAACTGGGTGAGGCTGGGAAGCAGACCTGTCCAAGCGACACTTGGGAAAGTGCATGCGAGGGAGTGTCTCTCCCTTTCCCTTCCCTCATGTGGGAATAACTGAAATTTAAAACTTGAGTTACTGAAGGGTCTCTCTAAGGGTAATATTCCCTTCATTGCAGGCAGCAACCCTCATGGTATTTTCCCCTCCCTAAAGCCCTCTCTCAATGGGATCACTGGGTGGTAAGGTCCCCACATGCATGATGGGAGGCTCCGTGCATCAAGTATGGAGGGTAAGTTCCACCTAACATGCAGCCTTCAGCTGCTCAGTTGGAGCGACCACACACACACACACCAAGCAGTGCTGGCTCTGCTCACGGCTCTGCAGGAACAGCATCCTCAGCCTCAATAGCCCAGACCCTGCTCCTCTGTGTCCACTGAGTAGGAAAGTGATTCACCTGCAGGAGGAAACCATCATGACCAATGTCCTGGTGAAATCCTGTAGAAAATGTTCGTGAGCAGAGTCCACCCCAGACACTGTGCCAGCACTGATCCACCAAGACACAGAAGTCTGCATCTTCAGGGGATGGCTCCACCCCCAAAGCTGAGGACTGGGGAGGAGAAGCATGGCACGTGGGGAAGTGACAGTTAGGACAGGGTCCAGCAGCAGGAGGGAGAGGACCTGGTGGAGGGGTGGACTCTACTGTTCAGGAGGTAAGGAGAGGTGGAAGGGCCACACTGCTGGAGCCCCAGTGCCTGCAGGAGAGCACTGAGTCAGGAGGTCTGATCAGGTGTCCTTGCCCCCAGCAACCCCCACACTGACCACCACTGAGTAAAGAAGCACAGGTGCCTGGGAGACGTGGAATTGCATCGTCTCTTGGGAGTGCATCCAATGACGACTCCCACCATGAGTGGATTCAACGTCAGGGCCTCATGGAGGAAGCTGAGGTCTCCAGTGCCCTGAACAGGACCACACAGAATGCTGGGAGCAGCCTGTGGGGGTGGATGTGGTTTGTCCTCACACCATCAGTGCTGAGCATGGCACCAACTTAACAGCACTGACTGGGGTTCACGGTCTGGATATTTACATAAAAAGCATTGAATTAACCAGGATCTAATGTCAGATATAAAGTCCTTGTAAAACTACCAAAGGAAACATAGGGCAAAATCTTCCTGATATGGTCTGTCCATGATTTTCCTTTCAGATCTTCAAATTTCGAGCAACCTAAGAAAACATTTTTAGATGATGCTGCATAACTACAGAGCTTCTGCATTACAAACAGAATGACTGAGAAGTGATCAGCCTACACACAGATTGGAAGTGACTATTCTCGTATCAAATGTATGATCAATAGCCTGTATCCAAAAGGAATAAGAAGGAACTATCTGTATGAGCTGTGTTTAGAACTGTTCTGAGTCTTCTGCAGTCTAAAAATAACTGTGATACACAATTGGCTTCTTCATCCTGATCGACAGGTTCTGCGTCATCAAGCCTACAATGGGTATAGAAGCAAACCTCTGTGATATGTGTGTGGCTCAGTGTTGCTATGGATTCATTCTGGTGGGGGCAAGAGGCGTGGAGTCACCACACAGACCCCAGGAGTTGGGTGAATGCAGGCCAGAGGCAAGCAGCCCACAGACTCATTTATTTCAGTTGGTACCACAGCTCATATAGCTGAGGCAGCCAATCAGGTCAAGGGGCGGTTTATGCCTAACCAATCACAGCCTGTTGCCAGGCAGTATCTGAAGCCATCCAATCACAGCCTGTTGCCAGGCAGGCTCCGTTGCCAGGTGGCGTTGAATCCATCCCTGAGTAACTGATGCTCGCTTTCCAGCAGCCATCTTGGCATGGCCTTCTCATTCCACCACAGCTCAGTGTGTCCCAAAGGTGTTGTGTTGTAGATGTGCTCCCAGGGTGACCATGGGAGAAGCGCTGAGTGCTCTGGGAGTGAGGCCTAGTGGGATGTGTCCATTTCTGGGGAATCTGCTCTTGAAGGAGATCACAGTAGATTTCCTGGGTCCCCAGCTTCAGCACAGAGCACAGTGCTGCTAGAGTCAGCCCTGGTTTCGTCTGAAGTCCTGTGTGGGGATGGGGTCCCTCCCGTCTGTGTTCACAATATTAGGATGCCTGAAGACTGCCATGGTGTTCACAATATTATGATGGCTGACAGCACAACATTCTCACTGTCTGATCCTAGACTTCTAGCCTCTACAGCTATGAGCTAATAAACCTTTTTGCTCCATACACCTCTTATCTGGTGTACCTCATTATGGAGCCAACAAGCAGAATAAAACAGTTGATGAGCCCCACTCCTTTGTTCCTACCTCAAAGACTCACCTGTGTCTCCAGATTTAGTTGGAACCACTCAGAATTCCAAGCACCTGGCTGTTTCCTGACCCAGCTGAAGCTTTTGTAGCCATGTGGGAAGTGACCAGGAGTTAGAAGATCACTGTCAGTCTCAGTTTCTTTGTGTTTGTGGAAAAATATGTTAATATAAATTTTAAAATAAGTGATATAATAATATAAATGTTTAAAAGAAGATATGAAAGTAAACATGCAAATGCTACAAATCTGGGATCACCATGCATGTATATGTTAGAAGCACAATGAGACATCCCATCCCTCCTGTTAGTATGAGAATAATCAGACAAGCCAGAGCTGACAATTCTTTGGGAGGAAGCAAGAAATGACAACACTGGTACAAGGCTTGAGTCAGGTAAATTAGTAAAACCATTATGGAAAATCTTCAAAAACTGAGAAATAGGATTATCACAGGATCCTCAAACACCACGTGTGGGTAGAAGGAATATGGTATCCCAGGGGTGTGTCCACAGGATCTGCAGCCACTGTGGGAAACACATCTGCAGTTCCTTGTCAGTTAGGAAGCGCCATTGTCGCTCCCCCTCTTCACGGAGGAATGACACTAGACCCTGCGCTGTTCTTTTGTCTGCTCGGCCCTTCCCGGGTTTGCTGCTGGTTTTTCCCGGGTTGGCTGCCAATACTTCCACCTCCGTAGAAGGGCGGCGCCCCCTGCCACTTTCCCCACTTCCATGGGGGAGTGGCACACCGCCGGCTGGCTCTCTCGAGGGCTGCTCAGCTGTTATCCGGATGTTCCCCTTAGATGTTCCTGGTGCATGTTGTCTCTCTTCTCCTTTATAGTCCTCTTCCACCAATCCCAACTCTGCTACCCACACACCGAGTACGCTGCTCTCCTCCAATCAGGAGCAGGATCAGCTCCTGCAGGTTATTGGTCAAACTGGAGGCAGCTGTGTAGAAGTTGTTTACTCCTCTCCCAGCGCCATATTGTGGGAGAGCAGATGCATAGAATAAGTCTTAATTTCAGTAACTTAGTCTAGTCCGAGTTGCTCCCCACAGTTCCCCCTTTCTTTTTATTTTTTGGCGTTGATACACGCCTGTCTTCGGTGCCCCATGGCACACACTCTGCTCTGCTTGCTAGAGTTGCCCACAGGTGCTTACAAGCCCTACCAATCAGGCAAACCAAATCCGGGTCCTCTCTTCGCCATGTTGTGAGGAGGTTTTTAGGCACTGATGCGTGCCTGTGTTCGGTGCCCTGCAGTGCACGCTCTGCTCGAGCTGCCTGCAAGTGCTTATTGCCTAATCAGGCAGACCGAATCCAAGCCCTCTCATTGCCGTGTTGTGGGGAGACTTATTGGTGTTGATAAAGTGCCTGTCTTCGGTGACCTGTGGCACATAAGCTGCTAGCCACCCGCAGGTGCTCACCGCCTCACTAATCAGGCAGACAGAACCCGAGCCCTCTCATTGCCATGTTGTGGGGAGGCCTTATTTTTCTCTATTTCTCTGTCTCCGGGCATTCCTATCTCTCCTATTTTACTTCTATCCGCCAGCATTCCTATTTCTCTCATTTTACTTCTATACTTCTGTTTCTCTTATCCCAGGGCTTCCCGGCGCCCGCCCCAAGGCGGCTTCTTGGCGCCTCACCCCATGGTGGCTTCCCGGCTCTGCGCGGCTTCAGCCCGTGCCTCTCTCACTTCTGCAGCTTCCCGGCTTCGCGCGCGCTCCGCGGTCTCCGCGCCCTTCGCGCCCGCACCATGGCCTCTGCGCCAGCCCCGCACTTCCTATCTACTTGCGCCCTGTGCGCTCTTTCCGCTAGTGCCCCGCGCCCTTTCTCTGCATGCGGCGGCTTCCGCAAATCAGGGCCTAGCTCACGTTTCCACTTCTCGGTTTTCAGTCTAAGTTCCCCGGGCTAACCTGACGAAATCCAACCTAGCTTACGTCTCTGCCTTTTGGTTTGGCTTCCCGTCTTTTGCTCCCCGGGCTAATCTGACGGATTCCAACCTAGCTTACATCTCCGCTTCTGGTTTTAGTTTTTTGCCTTTTGCTCCCTGGGCTGACTTGACGAATCCCACCTAGCTTACGTCTCTGCTTTGGCCTGCCCCCGCGGCTTCATCTTCCCTAACATATTTTTCTCTACCCGGTATGTTTCCTAACTTTTCTTCCAACAATATTCCCCTCTCATTTCTCCTGGCTTCTCCCCACAGTCCGTATCCGAGTCTAAGTTTCTTCTAGCTTTCACTTTCGCTTTCAATCCTAACTTCTTCTGGCACTTTTTCCATCCGGCTTTTCCCTAGGCTCTCTCTAATCTCTCTCCAGTATTTTCCCACTTTTTCCTGCTTCTTCCCTCCTAGGTTTCCTATCTGAGTCAAGGCACCATTATGTCACCTAGGCTTCCTATCCGAGTCACGGCAACATTATGTCACTCCCCCTCTTCGTGGAGGAACGACACTAGACCCTGCACTGTTCTTTTGTCTGCTCGGCCCTTCCCGGGTTTGCTGCTGGTTCTTCCCGGGTTGGCTGCCGATCCTTCCACTTCCGTGGAAGGGCGGCTCCCCCTGCCACTTTCCCCACTTCCATGGGGGAGCAGCACACCGCCGGCCGGCTCTCTTGGTGGCTGCTCAGCTGTTATCCGGATGTTCCCCTTAGATGTTCCTGGTGCATGTTGTCTCTCTTCTCCTTTATAGTCCTCTTCCACCAATCCCAAATCTGCTACCCACACGCTGAGTACGCTGCTCTTCTCCAATCAGGAGCAGGATCAGCTCCTGCAGGTCAGTCAATCAAATTGGCAAGAAGCAGCTGTGTAGAAGCTGTTTACTCCCTTCTCAGCGCCATATTGTGGGAGAGCAGATGCATAGAATAAGTCTTAATTTCAGTAACTTAGTCTAGTCCGAGTTGCTCCCCACACGCCATTATCAAGAGTCCACACATATAATCCAGTGAAATCTTCATGGAAGTATGAATGGATAATGGAACCAATGGAAAAAATTATAAATCCAAAGGGAGTTTATATGGCAGTAAAGTGGAGGGAATTCTGTTATTTTTACAACTTGGATGATCCTGGAGTATAATGTCCAAGGATAATGTGTCAGGATAAGTATACTTTGCTAACCATCCAGGCCAAGAAGACAAATAATATGTGATGCTAGTTATGTGGGATAAAAGGATGAACTCACAGAGGCAGAAGTACAATGCTGAAGACAAAAGTCTGAGTATGGGAGGAACAGAAGAGACACTGGAGCAAGATCCGAGCTTCACTACGACAGGATCCACACATTGAGTGATCCACTGTACTGCATGGTGACTGCAGTTAAGGGAATATTGTGGGATCAGTGATGTGGTGCAGCGGATTAAAGCACTGGCCTGAAGTGCCGGCATCCCATGTGGGTGCCAGTTCTAATCCAGGCTGGTCCTCTTCCAATCCAGCTCTCTGCTATGGCCCGGGAAAGCAGTAGAAGAGGACGAAGTGCTTGGGGCCCTGTACCCATGTGTGGGACCCGGAAGAAGCACTTGGCTCCTGGCTTCAGATGGGCGCAGCTCAGACACTTATGGCAATCTGGGGAGTGAACCAGCAGATGGAAGAACTCTCTCTCTGTCTCTACCTCTTTCTGTAACTCTGTCCTTCAAATGAATAAAATAAGTCTTTAAAAATAAAAGAGAGAGAATATTGTGTCTATGGAATTCCAAAACAGGAGAAAATTGACATTCTACCATGGAAACATGTGGGTTTTGTGATGAGCATGTCAATAACTCTGACTTCATATTTCCAATCAATTTTTTATCAATTTGATATGTTAATTTGATCAACACATAGCATTGCATATCATATGTGTATGTTCAGATATTATTTATCAAACATTTATGAAGGGAAAATGACAAAAATGGCCAGTTGCAGATTCAGTTCTCTGAATACACGTGTTGTGTTTGCCAATGTTTATGGAGATGATAAATAAAGGCAGTGTACTCAGGCTTGGAAGCTGGAACCCAGGAGCATGGAACTGCATCAATGTTCCCACCTTGGAGACGAGGCCTCATAACACATCCACCATCTACTGTCTTCCAGGGTGCATTGTCAGTTACAAGTGTGGGAAAGCGTGTAAATGGAATTTGTCAAGAACTCTTATGCAGGCTGGGTGTTTGCCTCTCTAAATAGAGGAAAGACTAAAAGTGGATTGATGACGCCGATCAGCACAGCCATAGAGTGGAGAGCTGGGACTCTGGAAAAATGGTCTCAGGGACTGGCTCTTCCTGCAGCGGTGATCCAGCCTCAGGACACTGGTCATCATGCAGGAGCCACAGACACAGCTCCCCGTGATGTGGACTCCAGCCCCAGAGTGCACAGCCACTGTGTGTCCCACTTTCTGCTCTCCCTGAACCACAGCAAATGCAGGAGGTCCCACAACGCTGGAGCAGAACCAGATCAGCTGGAAGTGCACACCCAACACTTTCCATTCAGTGATGACCTTGACTGCTGATGTCCAGTGCATTTCCATCCTGAGTTCATGCAGAGAGCCCCCCAGGAGAGTCCTAGGACCTAGAGGATGAAGAAGTCCCTGTAGGCTTCCCAGGTGCCTGCAGAAGCCCAGCCTGAAACACAACTGAGCTGCAGTACATTCCTGAGTGCTGTGACGTTCATACAGGGACGACAGACTGTTTCAGGATTAAAGGGAAATGCAGGTCGGGTTAAAGTCTGCAGAAAGTTGAGTGTGGATCACCCACATGTAAAGTCAAAGGTTGGTTCAGTGAACACTTGCTGGTTGTGGCAGGAGAGGGCTGAGTGGAATAGTTGCTGTTTAACAGATCAATGGCCCTGTCTCAGCTGTCCCTGGTTATACAGGGAAAACTGAAACTGTCCAAAGTTTTCAGTGCCCTGAGGGTGCTGTCCTGTGTCAGGTTGGAAAAGATTCAATAGTGTCCTCAATATTCCCACATCTCTGACCCTGGTGAGCACAGTCGCTGACCATGAACCAAATTGTTCAATTAGGACTTCTTCCTTTTATATCAAACTTTCAATCCGTCAGTGAAGTTGGGAGGGACAGAATCAAAAAGTAGAATTCTTCCCTCAAAACTCTTACAGGAGAGGAAACCCCAATTCCCTGACAGGAACCAGGGATTCATCTCCCTCTATGCCTGTGCATGACCAGAGTCTGCGCTCGGCGCATCTTGTGCGCCCCCTAGTGTTTCCGGGCACCCCTGCAGGGATGCTTCGTGTATGGGCTCAGCCCTAGGGCCCCTCACTGTGTCTCTCGCGCAGAAATAGGTGGCCCTGTCCGCGGCAGTCAGACTTGTCATTTTCAGAGAGACCGTGTTCTCGTTGGTGTCACTGGAGATGGTGAATCGGTCATTCACCCAGCTCGCGTAGTATGTGTTACTACCACTACTAATGTATCCGATGTATTCCAGCCCCATCCCTGGAGCCTGGCGGACCCAGCTCATGTCCTTGCTGCTGAGAGAGAATCCAGAGACTGTGCAGGTGAGTGTCAGACTTCCTCCCGGCTTCACGGGGCCTCTCCCGGACTCCTCCGCCTACTGACAAGGACACCTGTAAACACAGATGACATGGTCAGGACACTGTCACGCACACTCTCTGTGTCTCTCACTCACGTCCTCTCCCAGACTCAGTTTCCCGCGTTCTCCATCATTACCTTTGAGCACAGCGACCAGGAGAAGCCAGCGCAGCCCAGTCTCCACGGTGAGCATCTGTGTTGAGTGCGCTCACTGAGTGGACACCTGGGAGTCCTGAGGCTGGAGCTCCTGTGCCAGAGCTGCAGGGTGAAGGCTGGGCTGGTTTTCATGGGCAGAGGGAGCCCTATTTGCATGTGCTGTCCCTAGATAGCAGGCATGGGGTCAGATGACTCAACAGGACAGGGCCCAGGGAAGTTGTCTGTGTTCTTGGTGTGTTGGGTGATGGCTATGATAGAATTAAGATCATGTGAATTTTTATGTTATCATAATTTTAAAAAGTTGAAGGCAATGACCTTGTTTCATTCTAATATGTGTGTAGCCTTCATATCCAGTGTTAGCAATATCATGTCCCTCATTTATTTAAATAAGCATTAGTTCCTTATCATCTATATGAAAGACATTGGGACAGAGATAGAGAGAGAAGGGGTGAGAGATACAGAAATGTAGAGATGGACAGAAAAGGTGACAATGGGAAATTTATGCCTTTGGGTTGACAGCCCCAGACACCCCAAATGCCTATGACATCTAGGAGTTAGTCTTTCTGAACCCTGGAGCAATAAACTGTGTCTGTAATTCCAACGTCTGTGGTAGGGGTTCATTTGCTTGTAGCATCATCTACAGTTTCCCATGATGCATTATGAGGGAAAAGTGTGGGAAGCCGTGAGGCTGGGCTCAGTCAGTTCTCTGATGGGAACACGGGTGACCCTAGTGGGGACTTAGCCAATTTTGTCCTAATGCCTGTCACCCACTTTTAAATTGATGAAATACTCAAGTGGATTTTTTCAGGTTAACTATGTTTTTTTTTCCTTATTCATCCATTGCCTTAAAGTTTAAAAACTGTTTAAACTGTTTAAAACTGTTCCTGAACACAGAACACTGTACATGGTAGTGGGGTTTGTGTGCTACTGGAATGTGCATGGTAGAAATGGGCACAGATGAACTCACTGTCATTCACATTTCCACCTCCTTCCCATCACTCTGTTGGGAGGCCTGGAGACCTCAGTTCTAGTCATTCTTGGAACCTGTTGTGTGTTGTGGTGAACTGAGTCAGCCCAAAGTGGTGTGGGCAGAATTATTCCTGCATTTGGTGGTGCTTTCTGCCCTGGTATCAGCTGCCCTGTGTTTTCTCTTCCCTGTTCTTTTTTTTATTTTTTGACAGGCAGAGTGAACAGTGAGAGAGAGAGAGACAGAGAGAAAGGTCTTCCTTTGCCATTGGTTCACCCTCCAATGGCCGTCGCATTCGGCGCGCTGCGGCCGCCGCACCACGCTGATCCGATGCCAGGAGCCAGGTACTTCTCCTGGTCTCCCATGGGGTGCAGGGCCCAAGCACTTGGGCCATCCTCCACTGCACTCCCTGGCCACAGCAGAGAGCTGGCCTGGAAGAGGGGCAACCAGGACAGAATCCGGTGCCCCAACCGTGACTAGAACCCAGTGTGCCGGCGCCGCAAGGTGGAGGATTAGCCTAGTGAGCCACAGCGCCGGTCACTCTTACCTGTTCTGTAACCATGACTCTGAGTTTAGCTCAAGCACTGGGTAGAAGTCACTGTGTCACAATTCACCCGCAGTCCTGCGTTTGGGTAATGCAGCTTTGTTCACAATAGTTCAGTCTACAAAGAACAAGTGTGCATAAAACAGTGAATGGATTCTTTCACATTTAGACAAAGAATATTATTCAGTATTAAGAAGGAGGTTGTTCTGTCATTAGGAAATGTGGGTCAGCCTGGAGCATACATACTAAAAGAAATGATCCAGGTAGATGTGGACACACAGTATGTGACATTAGTTATACATGCTGTGCACAAGCTTGAACTCACAGAGGTAGGCAGTGCAATGGTGAAAACTGTCTACCATGATCCAAGTCAGGCTCCTGAATTTAGGCTGAGCCATCCCCAGCCTTTGCAGCCATTCAGGAAGTTAACCAGTGGATGGAATTCTCCCTCCATTTGTTGATCTCTTCCTCTCTTGCTATAACACTGTTTGTAAAATAAAATAGATACTTAAAATACATTGAAGATTAATTGTACATATGATTAGGAGCCTGTTTCCTAATGTTGAATGATCTCAAGCCACTGAATCCCAAGGGAAGAAATCAATTGTGTACATGCAGTGATGATAAGGTGGAGACAGGAGCAGCACTGGAGTGAGCCTGTGGGATTCCTGCCTCCCGTATCAGGATGCTTAGTGCTGTGTCCTAGTTTGGTTCCAGTGTCATATTCCTGCCTGAGCACACTCTGGGAGGCAGTAGGTGAAGTTCCAAGTACTCCCACGTGGGAGCCCTGGACAGAATTCCAAGCACCTGGCTGTCACCTGACCCAGCTAAATCGTTTCTAGCCACTGGGGAAGTGACACAGATATTAGAACATCACTGACAGTCTCAGTCTCTCTGTGGCTTTGGACAAATACATAAAGACAAGTTCTCAAATAAAATGATAAATTTTAAAATTTATATAATATCTATAAATTATTAAAAGAAGATATATAGGCAAACATGTAAAATGCTATAAATCTGGGACCAACATGTATGTCCATGTTGGAAGCACAATGAGACATCGCATCGCTCCAGTTAGAATGGCTATTATCAGACATACCAGAGCTGACATGTTTTATGGAGGTAGAGAGATGATAACCCTGGTACAAGTCTGTGTCAGGTTAATTAGTAAAACCGTATGGAAAAGCATCAAAAACTAGAAACAGAATTATTACATGATCTTCAAGGATCCATTGCATGGTACAATGAATATGAAATCCCAGGGAGGTGTCCATGGGATCTGCAGTCACTGTGCCAAACACCTCTGCAGTTCCTTGTTCATTTAAAAGAGTTCATTCAAAAGAGTTCACACTATGATCCAGTGACATCTCATGAAAGAAAGAATGGAAAATGAAGAAATGGACAAAGTTACATTTTAAAAGGAGTTTAAAAGCAGTACAGAGTAAGAAATTCTGTAATTTTGGACAACTTGGATGACCCTGGGGAATAATGTGCCTAGGATAATATGTCAGTAAAAGTACACTCTGCTAACCATCCAGGCCAGGAAGACACATAATAAGTGATGTAGGTAGCTACATGGGATAAAAGGATGAACAACGGCCAGTCATGAAGATTCAGATCTCTGCATACTGGTATTGTGTTTGCCAATGTTTTATGGAGATGATTAAAAAAGGCAGTGCACTCAGGGTTGGCAGCTGGAACCCAGGAGCTTGGAACTGCATCAGTGTTCCCTCCTTGGTGATGGGGCATCATAACAGATCCATCATCTACTGTCTTCCAGGGTGCATTGTTAGTACAAATATGGGAAATCGTGAAAATGGGCTCCATCCAGCAATGTGATATGCAGCCTGAGTGACTCCCACTGTAATGTTAATGAAAGACTCCAAATGGATTGACATTTGGAGCATAGACATGGAGTGAAGAGCAGGGACTCTGGACACATGATCTCTGGGACTAGCTCTTCCTGCAGCTGTGATTCAGCCTCAGGACACTGGGCATCATGCTGGAGCCACAGACACAGCTCCCCATGATGTGGACTCCAGCCCCAGAGTGCATAGCCACTGTGTGTCCCACTTTCTGCTCTCCCTGAACCACACAGGTGCAGGTGGTCTCACGACACTGGAGCAGAACTAGACCAGCTGGAAGTGCACACCCAACACTTTCCATTCAGTTATTACCTTGACTGCTGATGTCCAGTGTTTTTCCCTCCTGAGTCCAGGCAGGGAGCCCCACAGGAGGGTCCCAGGACCTAGAGGATGAGGAAGTCCCTGTAGGCTTCCCAGGTGCCTGCAGAAGCTTAGCCTGAGACACAACTGAGCTGCAAGTATATTCCTGAGTGCTGTGACGTTCACACAGGGACCACAGACTGTTTCAGGATTAAAGGAAAATGGAGATCGGGTATAAAGTCTGTTAGAAATGATGCAGAACACTCACAGTTTAAAATAAGACGGTTGGTTCAGTTCAGCACAGTCGCTCGTTTTGAAAGGAGAGAGATACTTAAATAGCAGATTTTTAAACTCAAACCCTGGCTCAGCTATTGCTGGATTGAAAGGGAAAAGTAAAATTGCCCTAAAGTCGGCAGTGTCCTAAGAACTCTGTCCTGACTCAGGCTGGACAACACTCACGAGGTCCCCAGATTGTCCCACATCTCTGATACTGGAGACCACTGAACCTAAATTCGTTCATGTAGGACTTCTCCTGTCACATCAGAGAGTCAGTGCAGGGTCAGAATCATCAAAGAAGAATTCTTCCCTCAAAACTGTTGCAGGAGAGGAAACCCCAATTCCCTGACAGGAAACCAGGGCTTGGGCTCCTTCTGCACCTGTGCATGACCAGAATCTGCACTCAGTGTGTCTTGTGCGCCCCCTGCAGGGAGGTTTGTGTCTGGGCTCAGCCTGAGGGACCCTCATGTGTCTCTCACACAGAAATAGGCGGACATGTCCACGGCAGTCAGACTTGTCATTTTCAGAGACACCGTGTTCTCCTTGGTGTTTCTGGAGATAGTGAATCGGCCATTCACCCAGCTCGCGTACCATGTGCTACCACTACCAGTATTAATGTATGCGATCCACTCCAACCCCTTCCCTGGAGCCTGGCGGAACAGGCACATTGCGTAGTTGTCACTGAAGATGAATCCGGAGGCTTTGCAGGAGAGTGTCAGGGATCCCACAGGCTTGAACAGGCCTCCCCCGGACTCCTACAGGACTGACACTGGACACCTGCAAACACAGACGACATGGTCAGGAAGCTGTCACTCACACTCTCTGTGTCTCTCACTCACGACCTCTCCCAGACTCAGTGCCCCGCGTTCCCCATCATTACCTTTGAGCACAGCGACAAGGAGAAGCCAGCGCAGCCCAGTCCCCATGGTGAGCGTCTGTGTTGAGTGCGATCACTGAGTGGACACCTGGGAGTGCTGGGGCTGGAGCTCCTGTGCCAGAGCTGCAGGGTGAGGGCTGGGCTAGTTTTCATGGGTAGAGGGAGGCCCTATTTGCATGTGCTGCCCCTATATAGCTGTCATGGGGTAGACGCCTCAGACGGGACAGTGTCCAGGGCAGACATAGTGTCCTGGGTGTGTAGTTGATGGCTGTGATATGATTCAGATCATATGAATTTTTATGTTATCAAAATTTTAAATAGTTGAAGGCAAATACCTTGTTTCATCTTAATTCAGTGTGTATCCTTAATATCCAGTGTTAGCAATATCATGTCCCTCATTTATTTAAATAACCACTAGTTCCTTATCATCTATATAAAGACATTGGGACCGTGATAGAGAGAGAAGGGGTGAGAAAGACAGAAATGTAGTGATGGACAGAAAAGGTGACAATGGGAGAATTCTGCCTTTGGGTCAAGAATCCCAAACATCCCAAAGTCTGCAACATCTAGGACTTAACCCTTCTAATACCTGAAGCAGAAAAAAGTTTCTGTGTTTCCCAGGTCCCTTGTAGGGGCTCATTTGCTCTTAGCATCATCCACAGTTTCCCATGATGCGTTACCAGGAAAAAGTGTGGGAAGCCGTGAGGCTGGGCTCAAGCAGCACTCTGATGGGAACACGGGTGGGGACTTTGCCAATTTTGTCGTAGTGCATGCTGCCCAATTTTAAACAGATGAAGGACTGCAAGTCGATTCATTTAAGGTTAACTATATTTTGTTTCTTATTCAACCATTGTATTACTTTAAAACTGTTCCTGGACTGGCGCCACGGCTTACTAGGCTAATCCTCCACCTTGCGGCGCCGGCACACTGGGTTCTAGTTGATCCAGGCGCCGGATTCTGTCCTGGTTGCCCCTCTTCCAGGCCAGCTCTCTGCTGTGGCCAGGGAGTGCAGTGGAGGATGGCCCAAGTGCTTGGGCCCTGCACCCCATGGGAGAACAGAAGCACCTGGCTCCTGCCATCGGATCACCACGGCGGGCCGGCCGCAGTGCACTGGCCGTGGCGGCCATTGGAGGGTGAACCAATGGCAAAGGAAAACCTTTCTCTCTGTCTCTCTCTCTCTCACTGTCCACTCTGCCTGTCAAAAAAAAAAAAAAACTGTTCCTGAACACAGAACACTGTACATGGTAGTGGGGTGTAGTGTGCTATTGGAATCTGTGTGTTGTAGAAAAGGGCACAGATCAACTCAGTGTCAGGCACATTTCTACCTCCTTTCCATCACTCTGTGTTAGGAGGCCTGGAGACATCAGTTCTAGTTATTGGTGGAACCTGTCATGGGTTGTAGTGAACTGAGTCAGCCCACAGTTGTGTCTACAGAATTATTCCTTCCTGTGAGTGGTGCTTTTGGCCCTGGTAGCAGTCGCCCTGTGTCCTCCTCTTCCCTGTTCTGTAACCACGACTCTGAGTTCAGGTCAAACACTGGGTATGAAGTCACTGTGTCACAATTCACCCTCAGTCCTGCGTTCAGGTTGCAGCTGTGTTCACAGTAGTTTAGTCTACAATAAAGCAAGTGTGCATAGAACAGTGAATGGATTCTTTCCCATTTGGACATGGAATATTATTCAGTATTAAGAAGGAGGTTGTTCTGTCATAAGGAAACGTGGGTCAGCCTGGAGCATAATGTGCTAACAGAAATAATCCAGGTAGATGTGGACACATAGTATGTGACATTAGTTATATGTGCAGTCCACAAGCTTATTCTCACAGAGGGAGAAGTGCAATTGTGATCACTGTCTACCATGACCCAAGTGTTTGTCCCCTTCCAGCCCTGTGGGAAAATGGAAGAAATTCCAAGCTCCTGGTTTCTGGCTCAGCCTTCCCAGCCTTTGCAGCCATTCACGAAGTGAACCAGTGCACGGAAGCCTCACTCTCCATCTGTTGGTCTCTTCTTCTCTTGATATAACACTGTCTCTAAAATAAAATACTTAAAATAAATTGAAGATTAATTATACATATGATTAGGAGCCTATTTCCTAATGTTGAATAATCTCAAGCAACTGAATCCCAAGGGAAGAAATCAATTGTGTACATGCAGTGATGATAAGGTGGTGACAGGAGCAGCACTGGAGTGAGCCTGAGGGATTCCTGCCTCCCGTATCAGGATGCTTAGTGCTGTGTCCTAGTTTGGTTCCAGTGTCATATTCCTGCCTAAGCCCCTCTGGGAGGCAGTAGCTGAAGTTCCAAATACTCCCATGTGGGAGCCCTGGACAGAATTCCAAGCACCTGGCTGTCACCTGACCCAGCTGAATCTTTTGTAGCCATCTGGGAAGTGACCAGGAGTTAGAAGATCACTGTCAGTCTCAGTCTCTTTGCCTTTTTGGAAACATATGTGTGGGGCTCCATGGGATGCACAGCCATGGAGCCCCCACATCAAGGTCGGTCTGATAGCTGTTGCTGTGTCTTTATCACAAGGCGAATGTTGCTAGTTTCGGTTAGGGCAATGCTTTCCCACGGTTGGGAATTTCCAGAGGAGTTGAGAATGTTGTAAACAACAAGATGGTGCCGAGGACTGTGCGGTGAGCCTGCCTGCTGTGTGACACCTCATCTGATTGGCCCGAGGTCGCGTGCACAATGCGTGAACAGACAGCAGATTGGAGGGTTCCGTGCATGGATTTGAGCCCGTTTGCAATTGGCCAGATTTTGTATATAAGCTCTGTGCTGAGGAAGGAGGGGGCTTTTCTGTCCACTCTCCTCCCTTCATTCTTTCTCTGTCGCTGTTATTTTCTCATTAAAAGTCTACTGAAGACCCATAAGTTGCGAACAGTGTCGTTCCTTTGCGGGCAAGGGAGCGACAAGTGGTTCCATGACTCGGATTTGGACCACTTTCTACATGCAGGAATAGGTAAGGAACAAAAGGTAAGCGTGCGTGTGCACGGAAATCCAGCTGGGGAAAGAATAGAAACCGCGGTTCCGTCAAAGAAAGACGGGGAAATTAAGTGCCAGAAAAAAGGATAAAGGAATCCCTTAAAAGGCGGGAGTACAAAGTGTTCAGAAACGCCAGGAAATAGGCGGAAACTTCCTTTTTACCTCCAAATGGACAATACTCCATCCACCACTAGGTTGCGCATGCTGTTGATCCACTTGTTAAAAGCTGTGGGGATGCCCTTTAAGGCAGCTACAGTATGCACATTCACTAGGGCCATTGCCAAGAGGTCACCATGGTTTGTGGAAGGTGGCCAATTAGATGAGCAACAGTGGCGGAGAGTAGGGAGACAGTTGAGAGCAGCCAGAGAGCCGGTAGAAATACTTAGATTATGGCAACTCATTGAACAGACACTTCAGGACCCCACTGAGAGCACAGGGCTTTTACTTGATGAAGGATGCGAGCTCCTAGAAAAGGTTCAGGAGGAGTCTCGGCATGATAGTCAGTCTAGTGACTGTGGTACTCAGTGGGACAGGAAACAGACGGACAAAGGTCCCTGTAGGGAACAGCCACTGGATAAGACAAAGGAAAATTCAGTGAAGGACCATCCCCCATCGAGTGTGCCCCTGTGCTCAAGGGAGTCATCTCATTTATATCCCAGTTTGACTAGGCTAGCAAATTTGTCCTTAGAGGATGAACCGCCGCCGCGGTATCATCCATTGACTCTCCCTAAATCTGCCCCTAGGAAAAAAATAAAAAAGTTATAAAGACTCCATTACAGACACAGGGAATAGGATTAAACAAGGCGAGCCATAGAATGGTTCATTAATGCTATAGGAATAGTCAGTCCTTGGTTCACGAAAGAAGTCGTAAATGAGCAACATTGGGATTTGCTCAAAAAAGATTTAAATGTGCATTAAAAAAAAAAAAAAAACACAAAGCAAGCCGTGACAAATGCTTCGAAAACTTTGTTGCAGATGTAGAAAATAGGGTTAAAGAAACAAACCATAGAGCAGTTTATCAGTGCTGTTAAAACAATTAGTCCTTGGTTTGCTGAAGAGGGTGTTGTGGATAAGAAACACTGGGAGTAAAAAATATAGATCAGTGTACACTGGACAGCCCTCACCTTGCATTTAAATATTTCATTTGAAGTAAATGTTCTCTGTTATAAAGTTCATATTACTATGTAAAATGAAAAATTGTGGTAACAAAGTGTCCGGACTACCCATTCTGTTTTTGTTTTATGTACTAACTCTACCCCTATTATTGATAGGAATGCTTGAGCAGATTATGCTTGGTTTGCTTTACAAAAAAAAAATGTAAGTCAAAATATGCCGCAAGTAGTTAAGATTCCACACACCTGCAGAAATGTAATAATTACAGATAATAAGAGGCTAGTTCCCTCAGATATGTTTCAATTTATCCTTTAAACATACTGAATATTATTGTGTTTGATTGCAAAATGTAGATTTGTATAAAAATGTGTATTATATTCTTATGATGTATTAATTATGCCTATACCTTGGTACAACTCTAGGGCCAAATGTAAGGACAAATTTTTGGGATGGAGAGGCTTGTGTCTTTGTTTGGCTCTGATAAACAAGTAACTTGTCTGCCAAATGACCTTCTCCTGCTCCTTGGGAGCCTGGCCAGCTCCCGGGGAGGAGGGTAAAGGAATGTTTTCTGATAAACAGGTGGGCATGCTTCGTGTCTTGGCTCTCTGGCCAAGATCCGGGACGGGACGCACTGCTTGCCCAACATCTTGGCAATGAGCCACCCTTGTCCTTGGGGGCTTTAAGGGGGAGCCGGAGCAAGCCTCTGCTGCTGCTGTTTCATCCCGGGGGAACACGCAGTCAAGCTGAACGTTAAACGTGCCCGTGATGATTACTAATGATGTTTAATTCTCAGTACGGATCCTTTTCTGGTGCTGTGTGAAAATTGCCTAGTAATGCCCATAGTACTGTAAATTCTACAAAACATAAGTACAACACAGATATGGATCGATTGGCTATTGTGGCTGAGGTGTTCTGTAACAGTCCCTTTAATAAAAAATTAACAAACTAAATTAATTTAAAAAACAGAACATTCAGGACCTGCCACTCTACTTGGTAGGTCATTACAAAAATCAACAAGGAGGGCTATACCTGATAAATAAGGGTACTATCAATGTGGGCAACAGGGACATGTACAAATATTGTCCAAAAGTCAAACACCAAAAAAGCCCCTCCTCCTGGGATTTGCCCCCAGTGCAAAAGAGGAAGGCATTGGGCCAATAAATGTCACTCCAAAACTAATAAAAAAAATTCATTAAATAAATAAAGTTCAAAAAACTAAAAGCGGGGCTGGCCCCAGGCCCCATCCCAACAAATTTTGGGGGCCATGACATTTGTTCCTCAACAGAACACCCTAAATCCATCAATTTCCTCCATGGAGCCACAGAGGGTAGTGCAGGACTGGACCTCAGTGCCACCTCCTATACAGTATTGACCCCTGAGATGGGCCCACAAGGCCTCCCTACTGGGATTTTTGGTCCTTTGCCAACTGGGTTTTTTGGTCTCCTACTGGGCAGAAGTAGTATAACTATAAAAGGGTTACAGGTTTTTCCTGGAGTTATAAACACTGACTTTACTGGTAAGATAAAAATTATGACTCAAGCCAATAATGAAACTTTAACTCCAGGACAATGCATTGCTCACTTGATTCTGTTCCCCTTCTCTTCAATTGGTAAGTCTTTTTTAAATAAAAGAGAAAATAATGGTTTTGAATCTTCTGATGCTTATCGGATACAACCTATATCTGCGGACCGACCCAAATTTTTCTTAAAATTAAATAAAAAGTTATTCAGTGGTCTTTTAGATACTGGAGCTGGTGCCTCTGTTATTTCAGCAGCAAGTTGGCCCACAAATTAAAAAAAAGAAAATTACCATAACTCAATTGCAAGGTATTGGTCAGAGTCAAAGATTAACACAAAGTTCCATATTGCTACAATGGGAGGATAAAACATATATTTTGGCTGCATTACTTGTTAATCTCTGGAGACGTAATATTCTAACTCAAATGGGGGCTTTAATACATAGTCCAAGTAAGATTGTTACCATTAACATACTTCAACAAGGTCATTTGCCAGGTAAGGGTTTAGGCAAACAACAACAAAGCATCACATCTCCAGTTACTATAACTGTCAATCATAACCAGAGAGGCTTGGGTTTCCCTTGATGGCTACTGGTCAGCCTGTGCCCCATACAAAAATTAAAATAAAATAAAAATCAGATAATCCTGTGTGGGTGAATCAGTGTCCTTTACTGCAGGAAAATATAAATACTGCACAGATATTGGTAAAAAAAAAAAAACAATTAACAGCAGGACATATAGTTCCTTCTAATTCTCCTTGGAATAGTCCTATTTTTGTTATCAGAAAAAAAAATCTGGGAGATAGCGATTGCTTCAAGACATTAGGGCTGTTAATCTACTGTGGAAATTATGGGGGCTTTACAACCAGGTTTACCATTGCCTACTACAATTCCAAAGGACTCTTATATTGCAATAATAGATTTAAAAGATTATTTTTTATACTATACCTTTACATCCAAAAAATTGTCCCCGATTTGCTTTCAGTGTTCCATCAGTAAATTTTAAAGAACCTATGCAAAGATGCCTATAAAGGATCTTACCTCAAAAAATGGCTTATAGCCCTACTTTGTGCCAATAATTCATTAATGCTGCTCTTCAAAAAATTTGCAAAAAATATAGCAATGTATATATTATACACTATATGGATGATATTTTGGTAACTGGACCCGAGAAATTTTTGGTGATACAATGTCTGACAGTAATAAGAGAGCAATTAACTGCTTTTGGTCTTAGCATAGCCCCTGAGAAAATGCAACTTCAATATCCTTATCAATATCTAGACTTCCAATTATACCCATAAAAAATACTTCCACAAAAAGTCACCTTACAATTGGATTCTTTACAGACTTTAAATAAGTTTCAAAACTTCTAGGAAATATTAATTGGCTTTCTGCACATCTCCACCTCACAACAGGAGACCTTAAACCTTTATTCAATATCCTAAAAGGAGGTCAAGCTTCTGTAATTTGTGATGGTAACCATACTGTTATTAACACCTCTTTTTCATCTCTACAGCTAGTTAAATGAGCTGCTGTTGCACTACATTGCAGTCTACTTTGGATGTATCAGTTAACATACACACCAATAGCAAGTATGTGTTCCTATCGGTGCCTCAATTGAAAACGTGTTCATTCCTTCCTAAATCCTCAGCTGCTTCTCCTTTGTTTTCTCGCATTTGCACTGTCATTCGGCAGCATACCTGCCCTTCCTTTATAGGTCATATTCGAGCACATTCCAATCTTACCAGACCTTTGGTAGAGGGTAACCATTTGGCAGATTCTGCTCTATGCATATATTCTATTAATACAGCAACAAAAGATCATGTTTTACATCATTTAAATGCTCATACATTGTGCTTAAAATATAATATTACTCAAGAACAAGCGCGACAAATTGTAAAATTCTGTTCTACCTGCTCCATCCAGTTACCATTACCTCACTTTCGAATTAATCCTCGTGATTTATTCCCCCAATCAACTATGGCAAATGGATATCACCCACTTCATGAAATTTGGTAAACAAAAATAGATACATGTGTCTATTGATACTTGTTCTGGATTTATTTTTGCTTCCTTACATACAGGTAAAGCTACAAAACATGTTATTGCCCGTTGCTTACAAGCTTTTGCTTCCCTAGGAACTCCAAAACAGATTAAAATGGATAATGGACCTGCTTATATTTCTGCCTCTTTTAGAAATTTTTGTGTAACTTTCTATCTCATGTTACTGACATCCCTTATAATCCTCAGGGTCAAGACATTATTATACGTACACATCACACTTTAAAACAATATTTTAATAATATAAACAAAAGGGGGAGTTTAGGGTTCTTGCACATTCTCCTAACAAATGGCTCTCACGTGCTTTATTCATTTTAATTTTTTTCACATTGGATAAAGATGGTCGTTTTGCATCTGATCAACAGTGGCATCCACAAGCAGCTGGGGTAAGAACAATGGTAAAATGGAAGGATCCTATCACCAATCAATGGAATGGACCTGATCCAGTACTGGTATGGGACATGGGCTCTTAAGGGATGGGTATTTTTATGCAACCAATTTGCTTTTACATTGTTAGCCTGTGGGGAGCAAACCGGACTGGACTGAGTTACTGGAATTAAGACTTGTTCTATGCATCTGCTCTCCCACAATATGGCGCTGGGAGAGAAGTAAACAGCTTCCGCACAGCTGCCTCCAGTTCAACTAATAAACTGTAGGACTTGCTCCTGATTGGAGGAGAGCAGTGTACTCGGCGTGTGGGCAGCCGAGTTGGGATTGGCGGAGGAGGACTATAAAGGAGGAGAGAGACGGCATGCACCAGGAACATCTAAGGGGAACATCTAGCTGAAGGAACACCTGTGCAGCCCCCGAGACGAGCCAGCCGGCGGTGTGCCGCTCCCCTGCGGAAGTGGGGAATGTGGCCAGGGGGAACTGCCCTTCCACGGAGGTGGAAGGGATAGTAGCCAACCCGGGAAGAACCAGCAGCAAACCCGGGGAGGGCCGAGCAGACAGAAAGAACAGCGCAGGGTCCTGTGTTGCTCCTCCACGAAGACGGGGAGCGACATAATGGTGCCGTGACTCGGATAGGAAACCTAGGACGGATATGAAACTTAGGAGGGAAGAAACGGGAAGAACTGGGAAAATACCGGAGAGAGAGACTAGCAAATAGCCTAGGGAAAAGCCGGACGAAAAGGGTGCCGGAAGAAGCTATTGAAAGCCTAGGCATAGACTCGGATACGGACTACGGGGGGAAGCTGGGAGAAATCTCTAAGGTCGAAAGCGAAAGTGAAAGCTAGAACAAACAGACTCGGACGCGGACTGTGGGGAGAGGCCAGGAGAAATGAGGGAGGAATATTGTTGGAAGAAAACTTAGGGAAACATACCGGGTAGAGAAAAATGTTAGGGAAATTGAAGCCGCGGGGGGCAGGCCGAGGCGGATACGAAAGCCACTTTAGGATTCTCAAGTTAGCCCTGGAATAGGGGGCGAAAAGTTGAAACCAGAAGCTGAAACGTAAGCCAGATTGGGATCCGTCTGATTAGCCCGGGGAGCAAAGGACGGGAAGCCAAACTGTGGGGCGGAGACGTATGCTGGGTTGAATTCGCCAGGCTAGCCCGGGGAACTTAGATTGAATGCTAGTGGCGGACACGTAAGCTACGCTGTGTTACTCGCGGATGCCGCCGCGTGCAGAGAGAGCATGGGGCGTGAATAGATAGGGAACGGGGCTGGCGCGAGGCCGTGGTGCAGACGCGAAGGGCGTGGAGACCGCGGAGCGCGCGAAGCCAAGCCGCGCAAAGCCGAGCCGCGCAGATGAGAGAGGCTGAAGCGGCTCAGAGCCGGCGAGGCGCCGAGAAGCAGCCTCGGGGCGGGGCGAGGCGCCGGGAAGCTGCGGGGATAAGAGAAACAGAAGTTTAGAAGTAAAGTGAGAGAAATAGGAATGCTGGAAGATAGAAGTGAAATGGGAGAAGTGGGAATGCCCGGAGATAGAGAAATAGAGAGAAATAGGGCCTCCCCTCAACATGGCAATGAGAAAGCTTGGATTCGGTCTGCCTGATTTAAGGCGGTAAGCACCAGCAAGCAGCTCGACCAAAGCATGAGCTGCAGGTCACCGAAGATAGGCACAAACCAACACTAATAAGTCTCCCCCACAATACGGCAATGAGAAGGCTTGGATTCGGTTTGCCTGATTGTTAGGGCTTGTAGGCCCCTGCGGGCAGAGCAGAGCATGCGCTGCGGGGCACCGAACACAGGCACGTATCGGCGCCTAAAGACCTCCTCGCAACATGGCGAAGAGAGGACCCGGATTCGGTTTGCCTGATAGGACTTGTAAGAACCTGTGGCAACTCTAGCAAGTAGAGCAGAGTGTGTGCCACGGGGCACCGAAGACAGGCGCGTATCAACGCCAAAAATAAAAAGAAAGGGGGATCTGTGGGGAGCAAACCAGACTGGACTGAGTTACTGGAATTAAGACTTGTTCTATGCATCTGCTCTCCCACAATATGGCGCTGGGAGAGAAGTAAACAGCTTCCGCACAGCTGCCTCCAGTTCAACTAATAAACTGTAGGACTTGCTCCTGATTGGAGGAGAGCAGTGTACTCGGCGTGTGGGCAGCCGAGTTGGGATTGGCGGAGGAGGACTATAAAGGAGGAGAGAGACGGCATGCACCAGGAACATCTAAGGGGAACATCTAGCTGAAGGAACACCTGTGCAGCCCCCAAGACGAGCCGGCCGGCGGTGTGCCGCTCCCCTGCGGAAGTGGGGAATGTGGCCAGGGGGAACTGCCCTTCCACGGAGGTGGAAGGGATAGTAGCCAACCCGGGAAGAACCAGCAGCAAACCCGGGGAGGGCCGAGCAGACAGAAAGAACAGCACAGGGTCCTGTGTTGCTCCTCCACGAAGACGGGGAGCGACATTAGCCCCTAATGATTTTTGCAACTGTTCATTGGGCCATGTGGCCCCAATGCTAACATCTGTATTTCCAAAGGCACGACAGCGACGCTCATTACCTGAGAACTGTGATGATGATGTCATCTTAATTGGAGACCTGCTTTCACCATGGCTATGCAGCTAGTGGGAGTTCCTGGATTGGCTTATGGAAATAATCATAGACTACGAAGGCTTACACGTTTGGTGACCAAAACAATCAATCTTACTGCTACTGCGCTATCCAAAATAGCTGAAGAATTGGATCAAGTTCGTTCAGGAGTACTCTTAAACCGAGCAGCTATCGATTATTTGCTGTTAAAAAATCATATAAGCTGTAAATCTGTTCCAGGGGAATGTTGTTTTAACATTACTAACAATGCCATATATACAGTCTGTTATTGATAAACTTAAAAGAGTAAAATGCAACATATATTTATTGCTAACCCACTATTCATTTGGAGGGTTTCAATGGATTTGTTGGTTATTAATGCAGGCTGGACCGTTACTGATTTTCATACTTTGTATGGGATGTTTTCCGTGTGTTCTGCAATTTGTGCTATCTTCGCTACAGTCTGTATGGACTGACATTCATCACTTAAAACTTCCAACCAAACCTCCTTTGTAATCAAAAATAATTAATATTTGGCTGTATGTTTCATCTCTCACCTAATGTTGGGCTAAAATGGTACTCAAAAACGGGTAAGACACTCCACATCCAGTACCTACCTAAGACAGGGCTCAAGTTAAAGAATGGGTCGCTATCGATTGCTTGTTTGTCGTGGTACCACTGGGCCTTGCCTTCATCGCCAGATGGATCAGAGCCTTAGCACTCCGTCAGCAGAATACCAACTTGATAATCCAACAGGCTATGCTGGCCACCTTGTGATCTCACCCCAATAAAGAAGTATGGCTTAGCATGATGGAGCAGTAGTCAAGGACGGGTAAAGACTGATGGGCGCTCCTAGCAACCTAAGACAGAGGTTAGGACAGGCTTCCTATTACCTCCATGACAGCTAAGCAGGTAGCGCGCCATTGGGTACCTAAGACAGGCACGTTCCATGCCATTTAAATAATAAAGAAGGGGGAGATGTGGGGCTCCATGGGATGCACAGCCATGGAGCCCCCAAGTCAAGGTCGGTCTGATAGCTGTTGCTGTGTCTTTATCACAAGGCGAATGTTGCTAGTTTCGGTTAGGGCAATGCTTTCCCATGGTTGGGACTTTCCAGAGGAGTTGAGAATGTTGTAAACAACAAGATGGCACCGAGGACTGTGCGGTGAGCCTGCCTGATGTGTGACACCTCATCTGATTGACCCAATGATGTGTGCACAATGTGTGAACAGACAGTAGATTGGAGGGTTCCGTGCATGGACTTGAGCCCGCTTGCAATTGGCCAGATTTTGTATATAAGCTCTGTGCTGAGGAAGGAGGGGGCTTTTCTGTCCACTCTCCTCCCTTCATTCTTTCTCTGTCGCTGTTATTTTCTCATTAAAAGTCTACTGAAGACCGATAAGTTGCGAACAATGTCGTTCCTTTGCGGGCAAGGGAGCGACACATGTGTAAATGCAAATATCTAAATAAGTGAAATAATATCGATAAATGTTTAAAAATAATATAAAGGCAACATATAAAATATCTGGAACCATCATGCATGTCCATATTAGATGCACAATGAGACATCCCATCCTTCCTGTTAGAATTAGTATTATACAATCCAGAGCTGACAATCCATGTGGAGGAAGCTAGAGACGATAACTCTGGTACAAGATCGAAGTCAGGTAAACAAGTAAATCTATTATGGAAAATCATCAAAACTGAGAAACAGAATTATCACAAGATCTTCAAACACCATTTCTGGGTAGAAGGAATATGAAATCCCAGGGAGGTGTCCAGGGGAACCGCAATCAATGTGGCAAACACCTCTGCTCT
This sequence comes from Oryctolagus cuniculus, assembly GCF_051225735.1. Taxonomy (NCBI): domain Eukaryota; kingdom Metazoa; phylum Chordata; class Mammalia; order Lagomorpha; family Leporidae; genus Oryctolagus; species Oryctolagus cuniculus. The sequence goes on from NC_142886.1 coordinate 53,173,071, forward strand.
TCCATGTTCAACTAATGCAGCATCATTCACAAGAGTTCACACACACAATCCAGTGGAACATTCTTGAAGAAAGAATCAACAATGGAACAAATGGACAAAATTATATTTAACAGGAAGTTTATATGGCAGTACAGATGAGGAAATTCTGTATTTTGGACAACTCGGATGATCCTGGAGAATAATGTCCAAGGATAATGTGTCAGGGTAAGTACACTCTGCTAACCATGCAGGACAAGAAGACAAATAATACGTGATGCTGGATACATGGGATAAAAAGATGAAGTCACAGAGGCAGGAAGTATGATGGTGAAGACCAACGTCTGAGCAAGGGAGGAGCAGGGGAGACGCTGGAGCAAGGTCAGAGTTTCAGTCCCACAGCATCCACACACTGAGGATCTACTGTACAGCATGGTCACAGCAGTGAAGGGAAAATTGTGTCTACTGAATTCCAAAACAGGAGTCAACTGACATTCTACCATGGAAACATGTGGTTTTCTGATGAGCATGTCAGTAAGTCTGACTTCATAACTCCTCTCAATTTGATACATTCATTTTTCAACACATATCATTGTACCTCATAAGTCTGTGTTCAGGTGTTATTTATCAAACATTTATGATCAAAAATGATCACAAATGAAGATTCAACACTCTGAATACTTGTGTTGTGTTTGTCAATGTTTATGGAGATAATAAATAGAGGCAGTGCACTCAAGGCTTGGCAGCTGGAACCCAGGAGCATGGAACTGCATCAGTGTTCCCACCTTGGTGATGGGGCCTCAAAACAGATCCATAATCTACTGTATTCCAGGGTGCATTGTCAGTACAAGTATGGGAAAGTGTGTAAATGGGCTCCATGCAGCACTCTGATATGAGCCTGGGTGACTCCCTCTGTAATATTAATGAAAGACTCCAAATGGATTGATGACACCAGTCAGCATAGATATGGAGTGAAGAGCAGGGACACTGGACACATGGTCTCTGGGACTGGCTCTTCCTGCAGCTGTGATTCAGCCTCAGGACACTGGGCATCATGCTGGAGTCACAGACACAGCTCCCTGTGATGTGGACTCCAGCCCCAGAGTGCACAGCCACTGTGTGTCCCACTTTCTGCTCTCCCTGAACCACAGCAGGTGCAGGCGGTCTCACAACACTGGAGTAGAACCAGATCAGCTGGAAGTGCACACCCAACACTTTCCATTCAGTGATGACCTTGACTGCTGATGTCCAGTGCATTTCCCCTCCGAGTTCATGCAGGGAGCCACCCCCAGGAGGGTCCCAGGACCTAGAGGATGAGGAAGTCCCTGTAGGCTTCCCAGGTGCCTGCAGAAGCTCAGCCTGAGACACAGCTGAGCTGCAAGTACATTCCTGAGTGCTGTGACGTTCACCTTAGGGACCACAAACGGTTTTAGGATTAAAGGTAAAAAGGAGTTTGGGCGTAAGTCTTTAGAAAGTGAATGTGGAACAACAACAGCTTAAAATAAGACTGCTGGTGCTATTTGCTTACATGCTCATTTTGATAGGAAGAGGGATGACTGAAATAATTGAAGTTTAAAAAACAAGACTCTGGCTTGACTCTCTCTGGGTTTGAAGGGAAAACTAAAATTGCCCTAAAGCCGGCTGGGCCTTGAGAAAGCATCCTGTGTCAGACTGGACAACACTCACAAGGTCCTCAGATAGTCCCACATGTCTGATCCTGGTGACCACTGTCATCTTTCACGAACCTGTAACTGTTCATATAGGACTTCTTCTTGTCATATCAGACATCTCCAGGTCAGTGAAGTCAGTGGCAGGGACAGAGTCATAAAAGTAGAATTCTTCTCTCAAAACTGTTACAAGAGCAGAAACCCCATTCCCTGACAGGAAACCAGGGCTTGGTTTCTCTGCACCTGCTCATGACCAGAATCTGGGCTCAGTGTGTCTTGTGCGCCCCCTGGTGGAGCAGTGTGCCCCTCAAGGAGGTTTGTGTCTGGGCTCAGCCTGAGAGCCCCTCACTCTGTCTCCCACACAGTAATAGGTGGCCGTGTCATCCACTGTAAGATGGTTCATTTGAGGAGACACCATGTTCTGGGCGTTTTCGCTGGAGATTGTGAATTGGCCCTGCTACCACTACCAGGATAAATATATGTGATCCACTCCGGGACCTTCTCTGGAGCCTGGTGAACCCATCTCATGCTGTAGCTACTGAAGTCTAACCCAGAGGCTTTGCAGGAGAGTTTCAGGGATCTCCCAGCCTGGACCAGGACTCCCCTGTACTCTACCAGCTGCTCCTGACACTGGACACCTGCAAACACAGATGTCCTGGTCAGGAAGCTGTCGCTCACACTCTGGGTCTCTTACTCACGTCCTCTGCCAGACTCAGTACCCCGCATTCTCCATCATTACCTTTGAGCACAGCGACCAGGAGAAGCCAGCGCAGCCCAGTCTCCATGGTGAGCGTCTGTGTTGAGTGTGCTCACTGAGTGGACACCTAGGAGTCCTGGGGCTGGAGCTCCTGTGCCAGAGCTGCAGGGTGAGGGCTGGGCTGGTTTTCATGGGCAGAGGGAGGCCCAATTTGCATGTGCTGCCCCTATATAGCAGGCATGGGGTCAGACGTCTCAGACAGGACAGAGCCCAGGGCAGACGTGGGTGACCTGGGAACTTAAGTAGCCAATTACTGCCTTGGAACGTGGTATTTGCTGCGGGATTATGGACAGATAAGCATTCTGTTCACCTGTATTTTTATTTATTTTTATAAATATTTATTTATTTAAAGTCAGAGTTACACACAAAGAGAAGGAGAGACAGAAAGATTAGAGAAAGAGGTCTTCGATCCTCTGGTTCACTCTCCAATTGTCTGCAACAGCTGGAGCTTAGCCGATTGGAAGCCAGGTGCCAGGAGCTTCTTCCAGGGCTCCCATTTTGTTCCAGGGGGCCAAGGACTTGGATTATCTTCTACTACTTTCCCAGGCCATAGCAGAGAGCTGGACTGGAAGTAGAGCAGCTGGGACTTGAACCAGTGACCCTATGGGATTCCGGTACTGCAGATTTGGTCTGTAACATACTGTGGCACAGCGCTGGCCCCACCTTTATTTTTTTATGAAGATCATTCTGGTGAGTGTATTCTGCCAGAAACACAAATGCCACGTTTTTCTCATACGTAGGAGCAAACACAGATGGAGAGCATTAGAAATGTGTGGGGCGTGTTTCTTGGGAGTCCACAGATAGAAACACTGTTCACAGAATAAACCATCTACGTGACAGTGTGCCCTCTCCCTTCCCTTTATGCCTTTTCCAGCCTCCTACTACGTGAAATGAATAATTCTATTCAGGAAGGGGACGTTTGTGTATGTATTTAAACTCTACTCATGAAGTGATTACAGCTAAATGTTAAAGGTCATTGAATCTGAATAAATATAAATATGTGCATATTTATTTACAAGTCAGAATGCCACACACAGAGAGATGGAGAAACAGACAGGGAAAGACCCCACTGCTGGATTGCTCCCCAAACATCCACAGAAGCCAGGCCTTGCCCAGGTCAAAGCCAGCAGCCTGGACCTCCATGCAGGTCCTCCAGGTGGGAGGCAGGGCCCATGACCTTGGGCCGTCGTCAGCTGCCTCCCAGGTGCATGAGCAGGAAGCAGCGCCTGAAGTGGAGAGGCTGGTTCTTGAGCCATCACTCCAGCAAGGGTGTGGGCTCCCAACAAGGGCTCAGCTCACTGCACAACAGTGCCTGCCCCTGTGTTGTGTCTGCACAAGCACAGAAATGTGATACTGGCATGAGGAATACCTCCCTTGAACACGTGCAGAGTTACTGAAGGAATCACAGACAGGCTGTACTGTGTCCAGGGGCTCTAGTCTGGTAGGAGGCACCTCCACACTCTACACCTCTGTTCCTCACACAGGACTTCCCACTCCACCTAACAGCTCCAGGAACGATGTGCGCTCTGTACCATCATTGGTTGTGGTTGTCCAGTTTACCTAATGATTTTGTTAATGTGCTGTGAAAGGTTGAAATATGAGTTTTTTGTGTATATGATGTTAAATTGTGACTGGGTGGGATTTATGTAAGAGCAATCTTTGAAGATACTGGTACATGAAAGCCTCTTAAGGATGTGTTTCTTCCATATTTGAAGTCGAATGTCACTGAAATCACTATAAAAAAGGGAATTCATGGCTTTTTAGGTTTTAGTGTGTGTGTGTTAAGAATTGAGTACACATCAAAACATCTGTGTGCTGAATATTAACACCAATGAAATATCAGTTATGGACAAAATGTGCTTGTCCATGAACTTCCACCCCAAACGTTCACCAATCTCACGCTTTAGTTCTGACAAGATCAGGACAGATAATCCTTCCAAGGTCCACATTTCCTCGATTGTCTGTGTTTTGATGTTATTTCCTTACAACATGGCTGAACAGAAGCACAGTATTTCAACTGACTGGCCCATCCAAGAATCTTATATGGTGGGAATATGAAACCACAATCCTAGTTGTTGGAGGGTAAATAAACAGATTTCTAATTAGTGTTGGTAGAGGATGGTTAGTGGAGAGGAGATGAGCAGGAGGGCTTAGTTAGGTATCTGGCGCCCTTCACCCAAAAAGAATGAATAGCACAGGCCAAAGCCAGGTTGCACTGGATGTTCAAGGCCAGACTCAGAGTGCAGAGACCATGATGTCACCAACACAGGGCCCTCGGGTGGCCTACAAAAATGGAATGGAGCCCAGGGCATCCACCCTCCCATCTCTCCAGGGGAGACAGAACTGAACCTAATGGTCTTCCCTGGTGGGGACAGATAAGCAGGAGGCCACAGCCTCCCATGAACACTGCAGACACCTGAGTCCCAGCTGATGGAGAAGCTCAGAGTCCTCACAGACCTCAGCCCAGGGGGAAGATCTCCCAGGGGACCCATGCCAATCATTCACAGGAGCAACAAAACCATGACATAGTCTGGAGGAAATTTAGCAAGGGGGTGAGTGTCGCTCCCCCTCTTCGTGGAGGAATGACACAGGACCCTGCGCTGTTCTTTCGTCTGCTCGGCCCTCCCCGGGTTTGCTGCTGGTTCTTCCCGGGTTGGCTACTATCCCTTCCACCTCCGTGGAAGGGCAGTTCTCCCTGGCCACATTCCCCACTTCCGCAGGGGAGCGGCACACCGCCGGCTGGCTCGTCTCGGGGGCTGCACAGGTGTTCCATCAGCTAGATGTTCCCCTTAGATGTTCCTGGTGCATGCCGTCTCTCTCCTCCTTTATAGTCCTCCTCCGCCAATCCCAACTCGGCTGCCCACACGCCGAGTACGCTGCTCTCCTCCAATCAGGAGCAAGTCCTACAGTTTATTAGTTGAACTGGAGGCAGCTGTGCGGAAGCTGTTTACTTCTCTCCCAGCGCCATATTGTGGGAGAGCAGATGCATAGAATAAGTCCTAATTCGAGTAACTTAGTCTAGTCCGGATTGCTCCCCACAGTGAGTGATTTCTACATGAAAATTCTGAATCAAGTTTCAAGATCCTGTCTCTGGCCTGGCTCACTTGGGCATTGTGACCATTTGGGGGAGTGAACCAGCACTTGGAAGATCTCTCTCTGTCTCTCTCGCTCTTCCCGACCCTTTCTCTCTGTCTCTCCTGCTTCTTTCTCTGCAACTCTGCATTTCAAATAAATAAGTAAATAAGCAAACAAGGCTTGATCTCAAAAACCCTGGGAAATGTTAAAGGAATAAAATTGCTGGGGGCTGTGTGGTGCAGTGGGTGAAAGCCCTGGCCTGAAGTGCTGGCATCTCAAATGGGCACTGGTCTAGTTCTGGCTGCTCCTCTTCCCGTCCAGTTCTCTGCTATGGCCTGGGAAAGCAGTAGAGGATGTCCCGAGTCCTTGGGCTCCTGCACCTAGTGTGAGACCCAGAAGATGCTTCTGGCTCCTGCCTTCGGATATGCAGAGCTCCGGCCATTGTGGCCATCTGGGGGGTGAACCAGCAGATGGAAGATCTCTTTCTTTGTCTCTACCTCTCTCTGTAACTCTTTCAAATAAGAAAATAAATCTTTAAAAAATTGCCAAATGATGCTCCTTCATACAGGGAATATGAAGTCTGAGGGATGTGTCCAAGGATTCTGATGGCACCATGTCTAGGCATTTGCAGTCACATGTCCAATACAGTGACCTCATTCACAACTTAGTTCATCTAATTCAGTGAAATTTTCATTGAGGAATGATTGGATAACTGAACAATTCATACTGTCATATTTCAAATGGTGTTGTATATGCCAATAAATAGGTTCAATTCTGTCATTTGGGACAATTGGAGGGATTATGGACATAATAAACTAAATGAAAATATGTAGGAAATCAGAGAAAAATAACATGTGTGAATGCTTATGTGCAGTAAACGTTGAGCCCATACAGGTGGGAAGTTCAATGGTGATCATCAGAGGCTGAGCATGAAAAGGAAAAGGGGAGACGTTAGTGCAAGGTCCCCGAGTTTCAGGTTGAGAGCAGACACTCAGTTAGTGACCCATGCACAGTATAGCGACAGTAGTTAAGGAAACACACTGTGCATTTCAACATTCCCTGCAGAATGGACGAGGGCCAACCTCTCACAGCAGATGATAACATGGGTGATGTATGAACACGTTAGTGAGTCAAAATTCCTAACCCACAAGGGGTGCACTATTCACCAGGACACTTCATTGATACTCCTATCTGTGTTCAATTCTTATTTATCAAACATTTATGACTAGGAAATGGAGCACGTGCATTGTGAAGAGTCAGTGTTCAGTACACTATTATTGCACGTGCTTATGTTCTTATTTTCAGATGGCAAATAAGTGACATCCTATCCTTTCATGATATTGACTATACAGCTACGAGAGCTGCGCTGTTCTGAAACACAAGAGTTTGTCTCCTGTGCAGCTGGACGTGATGACCCACAGCTCTGTCGTCCTCACTTGCTCCCTTCCCAGGGTAAGGGTCATTCATTCATACTCAGACCCATTCTTCTTTCACATTGGGTGCTAGGACACACTTCCCTCGACTGTCTACTAACTTTAGGACGAGTCTCCCAATGTCACTTTGAGTTCAAAAAGCAATTTTGGGACCTGGGAGTCCTGGGGCTGGAGCTCCTGTGCCAGAGCTACAGGGTGAACACTCCGTGTTCTGGTTGGTGGTTCGGGAGATGGTGAATCGGCCATTCACCAGGTTGAGTAGTTTGTGCTACCACCAGAATTAATTTATGCGATCGACTCCAGCCCCTTCCCTGGAGCCAGGTGGACCCAGCAATTGCATTGCTACTGAAGATGATTCCAGAGGTTTTGCAGCAGAGTTTCAGGGATCCCCCAGGCTGGACCAGGCCTCCCCCAGACTCCACCAACTGCTCCTGACACTGGACACCTGGAAACACAGATGTCCTGGTCAGGGCACTGTCACTCACACTCTCTGTGTCTCTCACTCACGTCCTCTGCCAGACCCAGTGCCCCACGTTCTCCATCATTACCTTTGAGCACAGTGACCAGGAGAAGCCAGCGCAGCCCAGTCTCCATGGTGAGCATCTGTGTTGAGTGCGATCACTGAGTGGACACCTGGGAGTCCTGAAGCTGGAGCTCCTGTGCCAGAGCTGCAGGGTGAGGGCTGGGCTGGTTTCATGGGCAGAGTGGGCCCTATTTGCATATGCTTCCCCTATATAGCAGGCATGGGGTCAGACGCCTCAGACAGGACAGTGCCCAGGGCAGATGTGGTGTCCTGTGGTGTAGGTTGATGGCTATGATAGGATTCAGATCATATAAATCTTTACGTTATCATTGTTGTTTAAACAATTGAAGGCAATGACCTTGTTTCATTTTAATATGTGTGTACCCTTAATAATCCAGTGTTAGCATGTCCTTCATTTTTAAATAACCATTGGTTCATTTTTAACTATTTGAATAACATTGGAATAGTGACAGTGAGAGAAGGGGTGAGAGAAAGAGAAATGTAGAGATGGACAGAAAAGGTGACAAAGGGAGATTTCCACCTTTGATTGACAGCCCTAGACATCCCAAGTGCCTACAACATCGAGGATTTAGCCTTTCTAAAACCTGGAGCCCAAAACTGCGACTTTGTTTCCCGCAACAGTGGTAGGGACTCATTCACTTGTAGTGTCATCTACAGTTTTCCAAAATGCATTATCAGAAAAAGTGTGGGGAGTCGTGTGGCTGAATGATTCATTCTGATGGGAACACGGGTGTCCCTAGTGGGCACTTTGCCAATTTTGTCCTAATGCCTGCCTCCCACTTTTAAACAGATAAAAGACTGCAAGTGGATTCTTTTAAGGTTAACTATGTTTTGTTTCCTTATTCATCCATTGCCTTATTTAACACTCGTCATGAACACAGAACACTGTGCATGTTAGTGGGGTTTGTGTGCTATTGGAATCTGTGTGTTGTAGAAATGGGCACAGATCAACTGAATGTCATTCACATTTCCACCTCCTTTCCTACACTCTGAGATCAAGGGGCCTGGAGGCCTCAGTACTCATTATTCATGGAACCTGTCGTGGGTTGTGGTGAACTGAGTCAGCCCACTGTGGTGTGGGCAGAATTATTCCTTCCTGTGAGTTCTTTGTGCCCTGGTATCAGCTGCCCTGTGTTCCCCCTCTTCCCTGTGTCTAGTAACCATGAATCTGAGTTCAGCTCAAGCACTGGATAGAAGTCACTGTGTCACTGTTCACCCGCAGTCCTGGGTTCAGGTAATGCAGCTTTGTTCACAATAGTTCAGTCTACAATAAAGTGAAATGTGCCTAAAACAGTGAATGCAGTCTGTTACATTTTACATGGAATATTATTCAGTGTTAAGAAGGAGGTTGCTCTGTCATTAGGAAATCAATGGTCAGTCTGGAGCATAATATGCTAACAGAAATAATGCAGGTAGATGTGGACACATAGTATGTGACATTAGTTATATATGCAGTCCACAAGCTTGAACTCACAGAGGGAGGAAGTGCAATGGTGATCACTGTGTACCATGACCCAAGTGTTTGTCCCCTTCCAGCTCTGTGGGAAACTGGGGGAAGTTCCAGGCTCCTGACTTTAGGCTCAGCCATCCCAGCCTTTGCAGCCATTCACGAAGTGAACCAGTGAATGGAAACTTCTCTCTCCATCTGTTGATAGCTTTCTCTCTTGCTATAACACTGCCTTTCAAATAAAATAAATACTTAAAATAAATGAAACATTAATTGTACATATGGTTAGGAGCCTATTTCCAAATGTTGAATGAACTCAAGCCACTGATCCCAAGGGAAGCAATCAATTCCTTAAATGCAGTGATGATAGGTGGTGACAGGAGCAGCACTGGAGTGAGCCTGAGGGATTCCTGCCTCCCATGTCAGGATGCTGAGTGCTGTGTCCTAGTTTGGTTCCAGTGTCAGATTCCTGCCTAAGCCCCTCTTGGAGGCAGTAGGTGAAGTTCCAAGTACTTCCATGTGGACACCTGGACAGAATTCCAAGCACCTGGCTGTCACCTGACCCAGCTGAAGCTTTTGTAACCATCTGAGAAGTGACCAGGAATTAGAAGATCACTGTCAGTCTCAGTCTCTTTGCCTTTTTGAAAAAATATGTAAATACAAATATCAAAATAAGTGAAATAGTATCTTTAACTTTTTAAAAAAGATATAAAGACAACATATAAAATGATATATTGGGCCCATCATGCATGTCCCTAGTAGATGCACAATGAGATATCCCATCCTTCCTGTTAGAATGAGTATTATCCTACAATCCAGAGCTGACAATCCATGTGGAGGAAGCTGGAGATAACTCTGGTGCAAGATTGGAGTCAGGTAAATCAGTAAAACTATTATGGAAAATCATCAAATCTGAAACAGAATTATCACAGGATCTTCAAACACCATTTTTGAGTAGAAGGAATATGAAATCCCAGGGAGGTGTCCAAGGGAACCGCAATCAATGTGGCAAACACCTCTGCTCTTCCATGTTCAACTAATGCAGCATCATTCACAAGAGTTCACACATACAATCCAGTGAAACATTCATGAAGAAAGAATCAACAATGGAACAAATGGACAAAATTATATTTAACAGGAAGTTTATATGGCAGTACAGATGAGGAAATTCTGTATTTTGGACAACTCGGATGATCCTGGAGAATAATGTCCAAGGATAATGTGTCAGGGTAAGTACACTCTGCTAACCATGCAGGACAAGAAGACAAATAATACGTGATGCTGGATACATGGGATAAAAAGATGAAGTCACAGAGGCAGGAAGTATGATGGTGAAGACCAACGTCTGAGCAAGGGAGGAGCAGAGGAGACGCTGGAGCAAGGTCAGAGTTTCAGTCCCACAGCATCCACACACTGAGGATCTACTGTACAGCATGGTCACAGCAGTGAAGGGAATATTGTGTCTACAGAATTCCAAAACAGGAGACAATTGACATTCTACCATGGAAACATGTGGTTTTCTGATGAGCATGTCAATAAGTCTGACTTCATAACTCCTCTCAATTTGATACATTTATTTTTCAACACAGAAAATTGTACCTCATATGTCTATGTTTTGGTATTATATATCAAACACTTATGTAAAGGAAATGATTAAATGATCAAAAATGGAGATTCAACGCTCTGAATACTGGTGTAGTGCTTTCCAATATTTTCCAATATTTTATGGAGATGATAAATAAAGGCAGTGCACTCAGGCTTGGCAGCTGGAACCCAGGAGCATGGAACTGCATCAGTGTTCCCACCTTGGTGATGGGGCCTCATAACACATCCATCATCTACTGTCTTCCAGGGTGCACTGTCAGTTACTAGTCTGGGAAAGCGTGCAAATGGGCTGTGTCCATCACTCTGATATGCAGCCTGGGTGTCTCCCTCTCTAATACTGATGGAAGTCTCCAAATGCATTGATGACCCCAGTCAGCATAGACATGGATGAAGAGCAGGGACTCTGGACACATGATCTCTGGGACTGGCTCTTCCTGCAGCTGTGATTCAGCCTCAGGACACTGGGCATCATGCTGGAGTCACAGACACAGCTCCCTGTGATGTGGACTCCAGACCCAGAGTGCACAGCCACTGTGTGTCCCACTTTCTGCTCTCCCTGAACCACAGCAGGTGCAGGGAGTCCCACAACACTTGACAGAATCAGATGAGCTAGAAGTGCACACCCAACACTTTCCATTCAGTGATGACCTTGACTGCTGATGTCCAGTGCATTTCCCCTCCGAGTTCATGCAGGGAGCCCCCCAGGAGGGTCCCAGGACCTAGAGAATGAGGAAGTCCCTGTAGGCTTCCCAGGTGCCTGCAGAAGCTCAGCCTGAGACACAGCTGAGCTGCAAGTACATTCCTGAGTGCTGTGACATTCACACAGGGACCACAGACTGTTCCAGGATTAAAGGTGGCTACATTCTGTGGAAAGTGAGTGTGGATCACCCACAGTTTAAAATAAAATGTCAGTTCAGTTCCGCACACAGGCTACTTTGACAGAAAGAGAGGGAAATAGTTGAGATTTAACAGACCGGAGACCCTGGCTCAGCTGTCTCCAGGATATAAAGGGAAAAATAAAATTGTCCTAGAGTCAGCAGTGCCCTGAGGACACCAGCACGAGTTAGACTGGAAAAGACTCACGAGGTCCTCACAGATCCCCATGATATCTGATCGCGGTGAGGACAGTTGTCAGTCATGAACCCGAAATTGTCATGTAGGACTTCTTCCTTCTATTCAAAGCTTTTTTTTTTTCTTTATCCAAAGTTACACAACCACATAATAGGAAATGTTACTACCAATTATGTAATTTCCGTGTCAAAGTTAATATTCTTAAAATTACTATTATTGTGATTTCATTAAGACCACACTGTTTTTTCTTCTGTGATACACATTTTTTTTTCTTTTTTTTAAATTTATTTAATGAGCATAAATTTCCAAAGTACAGCTTATGGACCACAATAGCCTCCCCCCCCCACGTGTCTTCCCTCCCGTCCACAACGCTCCCCTCTCCCACTCCCTCTCCCCTTCCCCTTCACATCACAATTAATTTTCAATTATCTTTATATACAGAAGATCAATTTAGCGTATGTTAAGTAAAGATTACCACATTTTGCTCCCACACAGAAACATAAAGTGTAAAATACTATTTGAGTACTAGTTATAGCATTAATTAAACACCTAAGAGTAATTGTGTATTAATTACAGAGCTCAACCAATAGTTTTAAGTAGAATATAAAATGCATCTTTTGCATTGTTGTGGCTTCCCCCCGACCTCCCTCCCTCCCGTGGCCCTCCCTCACCCACTTCCTCTCCCCTCTCCCCCCTTCATCACGTTTCATTTTCAGTTACCTTCATATACCGAAGATCAATTTAGTATATACTAAGCAGGGATTTCAACAGGTTGCACTCACACAACCGAACCAGGTATAGGGTATTGTTCGACTAGTAATGTTGTTTTTGAGTTTCATAGATAAACATATTAAGGACAGAGATCCTGCGAGGGGAGCATGAACCCAGTGACTCCTGTTGTTGATTTAACAATTGGCACTCTTATTTATGACATCAGCAATCACCCGAGACTCTTGCTATGAGCTGTCTAGGCTATGGAAGCCCCTTGAGTTCACCAACTCTGAATTTGTTTAGTCAAGGCCATATCACAGTGGAGGTTCCTTCCTCCCTTCAAAGAAAGGCGCCTCTCTCCTTGATGGCCTGATCCTTCTGCTGGAGTGTTGTTCACCAGGATCCTTCATTTAGATTGTTTTTTGCCACCGTGTCATGGCTTTCCATGCCTGCGAGACTCTCATGGACCTTTTAGTCAGATCCGAATGTCCCAAGGGTTGATTCTGAGGCAGGAGTGCTGTTTTGGGCATTTGCCATTCTATGAGTCTGCTGTGTGACCTGCTTCCCCCGCAGGATCATTCTCAAGCCTTTTGATTCTATCTTTCATTATTTGCTTACACTTGTCTTATTTGTGTAATCTCTTCGACACTTACCCTATCTTTTGGATCAGTTGTGTATTTATATTTGTCTCTTTACCAAGTGTGCTGGCATTGGTACCTGCCTCCTTGGTAAGATTGAGTTGAAATCCCCTGGCACATTTCCAGTTCCACCATTGGAGGTAGGTCTGATTGAGTATGTGCCATCCTATATATCTCCTCCCTCTCTTATTCCCACTCCCATGTTCCACAGAGATCAATTTCCTATTAATTTTTAAACGCTTAAGAATGGTTGTGCATTGATTGCAGAGTTCAACCAGTGGTCTTGTGTAGAGCATACCGAGCAACAACAACAACAAAAATACTAAAGGAACAAAATAGTAAGTTTTTCCTCAACAGTCTAGACAAGGGCTGCTCATGTCATTGTGTCTCATAGTGTCCATTTCACTTCAATGGGTATCATTTTAGGTGCTCGTTTAGTTGCCATCAATCAGGGAGAACATGTGATATTTATCCCTTTTGGACTGGCTTATTTCACTCAGCATGATGTTTTCCAGCTTCCTCCATTTTGTTGTGAATGCCCTGATTTCGTTGTTTTTTACTGCTGTATAGTATTCCATAGAGTACATATCCCATAGTTTCTCTATCCAGCCATCCGCTGATGGACATTTAGGTTGACTCCATGTCTTAGCTATTGTGAATTGAGCTGCAACAAATGTTGAGGTGCAAATGGCTTTTTTCACCCCTTTAATTCCATTTGGGTATATTCCAAGGAGTGGGATGGCTGGGTCCTGTGGTAGTGCTATGTTCAGGTTTCTGAGGACTCTCCAGACTGTCTTCCATAGTGGCTTTACCAGCTTGCATTCCCACCAACAGTGGATTAGTGCCCCCTTTTCTCCACATCCTCACCAGCATCTGTTGTTGGTTGATTTCTGTATGTAAGCCAATCTAACCGGAGTGAGGTGGTATCTCATTGTGGTTTTGATCTGCATTTCCCTGATGGCTAGGGATCCTGAGCATTTTTTCATGTGCCTGTTGGCCATTTGGATTTCCTCTTTTGAAAAATGCCTGTTAAGGTCCTTGGCCCATTTTTTTTATTGGGTTGTTTGTTTTGATTCTGTGGTGTTTTTTGATCATAGTGCAGATTCTAGTTGTTAATCCTTTATCTGTTGTGTAGTTTGCGAATAACGTCTCCCATTCTGTTGGTTGCCTCTTCGCTTTCCTGACTGTTTCCTTTGCTGTTAAGAAACTCTTCAATTTTAGGTAATCCCATTTGTTTATTTTATCTTTGATTACCCGTGCCTTTGGGGTCTTCTCCAGGAATTCTTCACCTATTCTGATATCTTGAAGGGTTTCCCCTATGCTCTCAATTAGTTTCATGGTGTCGTGGTGCAACTCTAGTTCTTTGATCCATGTTGAGTGGATTTTTGTATAAGGTGTAAGGTAGGGGTCTTGCTTCATACTGCAGCATGTGGACATCCAGTTTTCCCAGCACCATTTGTTGAAGAGGCTGTCCTTGTTCCAGGGGTTGGTTTTAGGTCCTTTGTCAAATATGAGTTGGTTATAGATGTTTGGATTGATCTCCGGTGTTTCTATTCTGTTCCATTGGTCTATCCATCTGCTTTTGTACCAGTACCAGGCTGTTTTGATTATAACTGCCCTGCCCTGTAGTATGCTTTGAATTCTGGAATTGTGATGCCTCCAGCCTTGTTTTTATTGTAAAGCATTGCTTTAGCTATTCTGGGTCTCCTGTTTCTCCATATGAATTTCAGCATCGTTTTTTCTAGGTCTTTGAAGAATGACTTTGGTATTTTGATAGGCATTGCATTGAACTTGTAAATTGCTTTTGGGAGAATGGACATTTTGATGATATTGATTCTTCCAATCCATGAGCATGGCAGGTTTTTCCATTTTTTGTGTCGTCTTCTATTTCTTTCTTTAGTGTTTTGTAATTTTCATCATAGAGGTCTTTGACCTCCTTGGTTAAATTTATTCCAAGGTACTTTATTGTTTTTGTGGCTATTGTGAATGGGATTGATCTTAGTAGTTCTTCCTCGGCCCTAGCATTGTCTGTGTATACAAAGGCTGTTGATTTCTGAGCATTGACGTTGTATCCTGCTACTTTACCAAACTCTTCTATGAGTTTCAGTAGCCTCTTATAGGAGTTTATTGGGTCCTCTATATATAGTATCATGTCATCTGCAAACAGGGATAGTTTGACTTCCTCCTTTCCCATTTGTATCCCTTTAATTTCTTTTTCTTGCCTGATGGCTCTGGCTAAGACTTCTAGGACTATATTGAATAGCAATGGTGAGAGTGGGCATCCCTGTCTGGTGCCCGATCTCAATGGAAATGCCTCCAACTTTTCCCCATTCAATATGATGCTGGCCTTTGGTTTATCATAGATTGCCTTAATTGTGTTGAGGAATGTTCCTTCTAACCCCGATTTGCTTAGGTTTTCATCATGAAGGGGTGTTGTATTTTGTCAAATGCTTTCTCTGCATCTATTGAGATAACCATATGATTTTTGTTTCTCAATTTGTTAATGTGCTGGTTTACGTTGATTGACTTTCGAATATTGAACCATCCCTGCATACCAGGGATAAATCCCACTTGGTCCGGGTGAATGATCTTTCTGATGTGTAGTTGGATTCTGTTCGCCAGAATTTTATTGAGTATTTTTGCATCTATGTTCATCAGGGAGATAGGTCTGTAGTTTTCTTTCTCTGCTGTGTCTTTTCCGGGCTTAGGAATTAAGGTGATATTGGCTTCGTAGAAGGAATTTGGGAGGATTCCCTCTCTTTCAATCGTTTGGAATAATTTGAGAAGAACTGGGGTTAGTTGTTCTCTAAATGCCTGGTAAAATTCGGCAGTGAAGCCATCCGGTCCTGGGCTCTTCTTTTTCGGTAGTGCGTTTATTACTGATTCAATTTCTTCCATGGTTATGGGTCTGTTTAGATTTTCTATATCTTCACGGCTCAGTTTAGGAAGGTGGCATTTGTCCAGGAATCTATCCATTTCTTCCAGGTTCCCCAATTTGTTAGCATACATCTCTTTGTAGTAGTTTCTGATGATTCTTTTTATTTCTATTGTGTCAGTTGTTACATTTCCATTACTATCTTTGATTTTACAGATTTGGGTCTTCTCTCTCCTTTTTTTGGTTAGTTGGGCCAATGGTGTGTCAATTTTGTTTATTTTTTCAAAGAACCAGCTCCTGGTTTTGTTGATCTTTTGTATTTTTTTTTTGGCTTCAATTCTGTTTACTTCTTCTCTGATCTTTAGTATTTCTTTCCTCCTTTTGGATTTGGGCTTGATTTGCTGCTGTTTTTCTAGTTCCTTGAGGTGCATGGAGAGTTCATGTGTTTGGTTCCTTTCCAGCTTCTTGATGTAGGCACGCACTAATTGCTATAAACTTTCCTCTTAGCACTGCTTTTGCTGTGTCCCACAGGTTTTGATAGGTTGTGTTATCATTTTCATTTGTTTCTAGAAATCTTTTGATTTCTCTTTTAATTTCTTCGATGACCCACTGTTCATTTAGGATCATGTTGTCCATTCTCCATATATTTGCATATGGTGTAGAGATTCTTGGGTTGTTGATTTCAAGTTTCACTGCACTATGGTCTGAGAAGCTGCATGGTATAGTTTCAATTTTTTTGAACTTGTTGAGGCTCCCTTTATGGCCTAGTATATGGTCAATCCTAGAGAATGTTCCATGTACTGGGGAGAAATACGTGAACTCTGTGTCTGTGGGGTGGAGGGTTCTGAAGATATCTATTAGGTCTATTTGGTCTATGGCGTCAATTAGCTCAGTTGTTTCCTTGTTGAATTTGTCTGGTTGATCTGTCCATTGGTGAGAGTGGGGTGTTGAAGTCCCCTGTTACTATTGTATTTGAGTCTATATCTCCCTTTAAATCCTTTAGTAATTCTTTCAGGTAGCCAGGCGCCCTGTAATTAGGTGCGTATACATTTATAATAGTAATGTCTTCCTGTTGGATAGATCCTTTAATCATTATATAGTGCCCTTCTCTGTCTCTTTTAATAGTTTTTATGTTAAAGTCTATTTTGTCTGATATTAGGATGGCCACACCAGCTCTTTTTGGATTTCCATTAGCTTAGAGTATCTTTTTCCATCCTTTCACTTTAAGTCTGCATGCATCTTTGCTGATGAGGTGTGTCTCCTGAAGGCAGCATATAGTTGGATCCTCTTGTTTTATGCAGTCCGCTAGTCTGTGCCTCTTTGTCGTGGAATTAAGACCATTCACATTCAATGTGATTACTGTTAAGTACTGTCTTTTTCCCTTCATGTTTCCTGAAACGAGCTGTTTATGTATTTTGAACTTTGTTTGTGGGTTACTCTACATTCGCTTTTTTTTGCAGTGAAGTTCTTGTTTTTGTATTTCTGTGTGCAGCACGTCTTTGAGCAAGTGTTGTAGGGTTGGACGCGTGGATACAAATTCTTTCAGTTTCTGTTTGTCGTGGAAGATCTTTATTTCCCCTTCATTCACAAATGATAGCTTTGCAGGATATAGTATTCTAGGTTGGCATTGTTTGTCTTTTAAAACTTGAAATATATCATGCCATTGTCTCCTTGCCTGTAGTGTTTGCAATGAGAAGTCTGGGGTGAGTCTGATTGACTTACCCCTGAATGTGATTTGTCGCTTTTCTCTGGCACATTGTAGGATTTGTTCTTTGTGTGTCACTGAACTGAGTGTTGCCACAATGTGTCGTGGTGAATTTGTCTTCTGGTCTACTCTGTTCAGGGTCCTGGTTATCTGTTGTATTTGTGTGTTGTTATCCAGCTGCCTTTGTTTAAAGTTTTCTGATATTATTTCGTTGAAGACACCGTCTAATCCATTCTCTCTCTTTCCACCCCCTCAGGGACTCCTATTATCCAAACATTACACCGTTTTATTGAATCTTGTAGGTCTCCGACCGTGTTTTTTAATTTTTTAATTTCTTCTTCCTGCGATTGAACTGACTGTATTCTTTCTGGAATTTTGTCTTCGAATTCTGATATTCGGTCTTCTATTTCATCTGTTCGATTTCCGAGGGATTCCACGGTGTTTTTTATATGGTCAATTGAGTTTTTCAGTTCTAGTATCTCATTCTGGCTTCTCTTTAAGATCTCTAATCCTTGGGCTTGTTTTCCATTCAGCTCTTGACACTGTTTCTCATTATTTCTAAGTATTCTGATTATTAATTTTCTGAATTCTTTTTCTGGCATGTTTTCAACTTCTTCTTCTTCTGCCTCTGTTATGGTTGGTTTAGCCTGCTCCATTGGCAAATTTATATTATCTTCTATGTTTTTTTGGTTTTTGGTTTTGTTTTTTTGGCATTCCATCTGGGTGATTTTTTGGGTTGATTTCCCTCTACTATAGGCTGCTGTGAGTCTCTACCAATATCCTGTGTAACCAGGCTGCTCTACACAGCCCGCAGGTAAACAGACAGGATGGCTGCTCTCTGCCCACTGCAGCTCTGGATCCTGTGCTTTTTCCCCACCAGGAGGCGCTATTCAGTAACTTGAGTAGTCGGGTCTCAGGGCTTCAGGCTGCCCTCCCTCGAGTACCCTCAGCTCCACCTTTGGGCTCCGCCTCTGAAGGTTAGTGTGGAGGCAAAGATAGTTCTCCTTTAAGCCCGAATGTAAGCAAACAAAATGGCTGCTTCCCGCCTGCTGGAGCTCCGGGGAGGCGCCAAGAAATACTGGCTTACTCAGACTCTCAATTAGTGTCCCTGAATCGTGCACTCTCTCCGCTGGCGCCACTCACTCTGTTCCGTTTTCTATTTCCTCCCCCACTCAGTCGTGCATGTCTCAGTGTCCGTCCCAGGATGTGTTGGGGGAGGGGCGGAGGCAGCTGTGCTGCGGAGCTGGGCGAGCGCCCTGTCTCACCTCGGCTTCCAGCGCTGGTGCGTACACGCTCCTGCTGGTGTCCTGAGTCTCAGGCGTCTGCGTCCTCCTCGCGTGTCCACCCTAACACCCCAGTTTGAGGAAGGGCTTAAAAACTACAAATCTTCATCCCTCTTTGAACCTTTCCTTAGTGGAGCTTCACTGTGCTCCCTCCCTCTCTATTCTGCCATCTTCTGCTAAGTCCCTATTCAAAGTTTCTATCCGTCAGTGAAGTCAGTGGCAGGGACAGAATCGTAAGAATAGAACCATTTCCTCAAATGCGTTAGAGGAGAGGAAACCCCAATTCCCTAACAGGAAACCAGGGCTTAATGTCCCTTTGCACCTACCCATGAGCAGAATATATATTCAGTGCGTTTTGTGTGCCCCATGGTGGAGCCGCGCGTCCCTGCAGGGAGGTTTGTGTCTGGGCTCAGCCTGAGGGCCCCTCACTGTGTCTCTCACACCGAAATAGGTGGCCGTGTCCGCGGCTGTCAGACTGTTCATTTGAAGATCCACAGTGTTCTGGACGTTGTCGCTGGAGATGGTGAATCGGCCATTCACCCAGCTCATGTAGTCTGTGCTACCTCTACCAGCATAAATGATTCCGATCCACTCCAGCCCCTTCCCTGGAGCCTGGCGGACCCAGATCATTGCATAGCTACTGAAGTCGAATCCAGAGGCTTTGCAGAAGAGTTTCAGGGATTCCCCCAGGCTGGACCAGGCCTCCCCCGGACTCCTTCAGCTACTCCTGACACTGGACACCTGCAAACACAGACGACATGTTCAGGAAGCTGTCACTCACACTCTCTGTGTCTCTCACTCACATCCTCTCCCAGACTCAGTGCCCCACGTTCTCCATCATTACCTTTGAGCACAGCGACCAGGAGAAGCCAGCGCAGCCCAGTCTGCATGGTGAGCATCTATGTTGAGTGCGATCATTGAGTGGACACCTGGGAGTGCTGGGGCTGGAGCTCCTGTGCCAGAGCTGCAGGGTGAGGGCTGGGCTGGTTTTCATGGGCAGAGGGAGGCCCTATTTGCATGTCTGCTCCTATATAGCCAGCCCTGGAGTAGACGTCTCAGACAGGACAGTGCCCAGGGCAGATGTACATGTCCTGGGGGTGTAGGCTATGATAGAATTCGGATCATATGAATTTTTATGTTTTATTGCTTTTTTATAACAGTTGAAGGCAATGACCTTGTTTCCTTTTAATTTGTGTGTACCCTTAATATCTAGTGTTAGCAATATCATGTCCTTCATTTTTTAAATAACAATTGGTTCATATCATCTATTGACCTCTCTATCATCTATATGAAAGACATTGGAATAGTGATAGAGAGATGGGGTGAGAGAAACACAAGTGTAGTGATGGACAGAGAAGATGAAAATGGGAGTTTTTTGCCTTTGGATTGACAGCCCCAAACTCCCCAAATGCCTACAACATCTAGGAGTTAGCCTTTCTAAAACCTGGAGCCCAGAACTGCGTCTGTGTTTCCTTTGTCGGTTGTAGGGGCTCTATCGCTATAGCGTCATCTGTAGTTTACCACGATGTGTTATCAGGAAAGAACCCAGCACTCTGATGGGAACACGGGTGTCCCTAGTGGGGACTTTGCCAATTTTGTCCTAATGCCTGCCGCCCATATTTACACAGATGAAAGACTTCAAGTGGATTCATTTAAGGATACTATGTCTTGTTTCCTTATTCATCCATTACCTTATTTGAAAACTGTTCATTAACTCAGAACACTGTGCATGTTAGTGGGGTGTAGTGTGCTATTGGAATCTGTGTGTTGCAGAAATGGGCATTTGTGTTGGGAGACCGGGTCTCCTCAGTACTGTTTATTTGTGGAACATGTCGTGGGTTGTAGTGAACTGAGTCAGCCCACTGTGGTGTGGGCAGAATTATTCCTTGCTTTGAGTGGTGCTTTGTGTCCTGGTAGCAGCTGTCTGCTGTTCCCTCTCTTCCCTGTGTCTAGTAACCATGACTCTTAGTTCAGCTCAAGCACTGGGTGTGAAGTCACTGTGTCACAATTCACCCACATTCCTGGGTTCAGGTAATGCAGCTGTGTTCACAATAGTTCAGTCTACAATAAATCGAAATGTGCATAAAACGGTGAATGCAGTCTGTTACATTTGACATGGAATATTATTCAGTGTTAAAAAGGAGATTGTTCTGTCATTAGGAAATCTTGGGTCAGCCTTGAGCATAATATGCTAACAGAAATAATGCAGGTACATGTGGACACATAGTATTTGACATTAGTTATCTATGCAGTCCACAAGCTTGAACTCACAGAGGTAGGGAGTGCAATGGAGATCACTGTCTACCATGACCCAAGTGTTTGTCCCCTTCCAGCTCTGGGGGAAACTGGGGGAAGTTCCAGTCTCCTGGCTTCAGGCTCAGGCATCCCAGCCTTTGCAGCCATTCAGGAAGGAAACCTGTGGAAGGAAGCTTCTCTCTCCACCTGTTGGTCTCTTCCTGTCTTGCTATAACACTGCCTTTCAAACTAAATAAATAGATATTAAAATAAATGGAAAATTAATTTTATATATCATTAGGAGCCTATATGCATATGTTGAATAAACACAGAAAACTGAATCCCAAGGGAAGACATCAGTTGTTTAAATGCAGTTACTGCCAAGGTGGTGACAGGAGCAGCACTGGAGTTAGCCATGGGATTCCTGCCTCCCCTTTCAGGATGCTGAGTGCTGTGTCCTAGTTTTGTTCCAGTTTCAGATTCCTGCCTAAGCCCACTCTGGGAGGCCGTAGGTGAAGTTCCAAGAACTCCCACGTTGGAGACCTGGAATGAATTCTAAGTACCTGGCTGTCACCTGTTCCAGCTGAAGCGTTTGTAGCCACCTGGGAAGTGACCAGGAGTTAGATGATCACTGTCAGTCTCAGTCTTTGTGGTTTTAGATAAAAACGTACATACAAATTTTAAAACAAAATCTATGAATTTTTAAATGTATATTACATCTATAAAATTTAAGAAATGATATAAAAGCTGTGGGGAGCAATCCGGACTAGACTAAGTTATTCGAATTAGGACTTATTCTATGCATCTGCTCTCCCACAATATGGCGCTGGGAGAGAAGTAAACAGCTTCCGCACAGCTGCCTCCAGTTCAACTAATAAACTGTAGGACTTGCTATTGATTGGAGGAGAGCAGCGTACTCGGCGTGTGGGCAGCCGAGTTAGGATTGGCGGAGGAGGACTATAAAGGAGGAGAGAGACGGCATGCACCAGGAACATCTATGGGGAACATCTAAGGGAACCCGTGCAGCCCCCGAGAGAACCGGCCGGCGGTGTGCCGCTCCCCTGCGGAAGTGGGGAATGTGGCCAGGGGGAACTGCCCTTCCACGGAGGTGGAAGGGATAGTAGCCAACCCGGGAAGAACCAGCAGCAAACCCGGGGAGGGCCGAGCAGACAAAAAGAACAGCGCAGGGTTCAGTGTTGCTCCTCCACGAAGAGGGGGAGCGACATAATGGTGCCGTGACTCGGATAGGAAACCTAGGACGGATATGAAACTTAGGAGGGAAGAAACGGGAAGAACTAGGGAAAATATCGGAGAGAGAAACTAGCAAACAGCCTAGGGAAAATATCGGAGAGAGAGACTAGCAAACAGCCTAGGGAAAAGCCGGACGAAAAAGGAGCCGGAGGAAGCTGTTGAAAGCCTAGGCATAGACTCGGATACGGACTACGGGGGGAAGCTGGGAGAAATCTCTAAGGTCGAAAGCGAAAGTGAAAGCTAGAACAAACAGACTCGGACGCGGACTGTGGGGAGAGGCCAGGAGAAATGAGGGAGGAATATCGTTGGAGGAAAGCTTGGGGAAACATACCGGGTAGAGAAAAATGTTAGGGAAATTGAAGCCGTGGGGGGCAGGCCAAGGCGGACACGAAAGCCACTTTGGGATTCTCAAGTTAGCCCGGGAATAGGGGGCGAAAAGTTGAAACCAGAAGCTGAAACGTGAGCCTGGTTGGGATCCGTCTGATTAGCCCGGGGAGCAAAGGACGGGAAGCCAAACCGTGGGGCGGAGACGTACGCTGGGTTGAATTCGCCAGGCTAGCCCGGGGAACTTAGATTGAATGCTAGTGGCGGACACGTAAGCCACGCTGTGTTGCTCGCGGAAGCCGCCGCGTGCAGAGAGAGCGTGTGGGGCACAAGTAGATAGGGAACGGGGCTGGCAAGGCCGTGGTTCAGACGCGAAAGGGTTAAGTGCGAGACCGCGGAGTGCGCGAAGCCAAGCCGCGCAAAGCCGAGCCGCGCAGATGAGGCGCGGGCTGAAGCTGCGCGGAGCCGTGAAGCTGCCGGCAGCGCGAGGCGCCGGGAAGCTGCAGGGATAAGAGAAATAGAAGTTTAGAAATGAGAGAAATAAGAATGCTGGGAGATAGAAGTAAAATGGGAGAAATAGGAATGCCCGGAGATAGAGAAATAGAGAAATAGAAAGGCCTCCCCTCAACATGGCAACGAGAAAGTTTGGATTCGGTCTGCCTGATTAAGTGAGGCGATGAGCACGATGAGCACCTGCGGGCAGCTAGCAGCTTATGCGCCGCAGGTCACTGAAGACAGGCACGAATTAACATCAGTAAGGCTTCCCCACAATGCAACAATTAGGAGGCTTGGATTCGGTCTGCCTGATTAAGGCGGTAAGCGCCAGCAAGCAGCTCGACCAGAGTATGAGCTGCAGGTCACCGAAGATAGGCACGAACCAACACTAATAAGTCTCCCCCACAATACGGCAATGAGAAGGCTTGGATTCAGTTTGCCTGATAGGACTTGTAAGAGCCTGTGGCAACTCTAGCAAGTAGAGCAGAGTGTGTGCCGCGGGACACCGAAGACAGGCGCGTATCAATGCTAAAAAATAAAAAGAAAGGGGGATCTGTGGGGAGCAATCCGGACTAGACTAAGTTACTCGAATTAGGACTTATTCTATGCATCTGCTCTCCCACAATATGGCGCTGGGAGAGAAGTAAACAGCTTCCGCACAGCTGCCTCCAGTTCAACTAATAAACTGTAGGACTTGCTATTGATTGGAGGAGAGCAGCGTACTCGGCGTGTGGGCAGCCGAGTTAGGATTGGCGGAGGAGGACTATAAAGGAGGAGAGAGACGGCATGCACCAGGAACATCTATGGGGAACATCTAAGGGAACCCGTGCAGCCCCCGAGAGAACCGGCCGGCGGTGTGCCGCTCCCCTGCGGAAGTGGGGAATGTGGCCAGGGGGAACTGCCCTTCCACGGAGGTGGAAGGGATAGTAGCCAACCCGGGAAGAACCAGCAGCAAACCCGGGGAGGGCCGAGCAGACAAAAAGAACAGCGCAGGGTTCAGTGTTGCTCCTCCACGAAGAGGGGGAGCGACAAAAGCAAACATGTAAAATGCCATAAATCTCAGATCATCATGTATGTACATTTTAGAAGCACAATGAGATGTCCCATCCTTCATGTTAGAATGAGTATTACCAGACAAGCCAGAGCTGACAATTCTCGTGAAGAAAGAGAGATGACCACTCTGGTTGTACAAGGCTGGAGTCAGGTAAATTAGTAAATCCATTATGGAAAGTCATCAAAAACTGAGACTTACAGTTATCACAGGATCTTCAAACAGCATTTTGGGTAGCAGGAATGTGAAACCCCAGGGAGATGTGCATGGGATTCACAGTCTCTATAGAAAATACAACTGCAGTTCCATGTGCAATTAAAGCAGCGTCGTTCGCGAGTGTTCACACATATAATCCAGTGAAATTTTCATGGAAGAAGGAATCAATAATGGAAGAAAAGGGCATGGAACAGAGGAGACGTTGGAGCAAGGTCAGAGTTTCAGTCCCACAGGATCCACATGTTGAGGGATCTACTGTACAGCATGGTGACAGCAGTTAAGCAAATATTGTGTCTACAGAATTCCAAAACAGAAGACAACTGACAATCTACCATGGGAACATGTGGATTTTGTGATGAGCATGTCAATAGGAGTGACTTCATAATTCCACTCAATTTGATACATTCGTTTTACAACAATATCATTGTACCTCATATGTCTATATTCAATTATTATTTATCAAACATTTATGATAATGAAATGGCAAAAATGGCAAATCATGAAGATTCAATACTCTGAATACTGGTGTTGTGTTTGCCAATGTTTTATGGAGATGATAAACAAAGGCAGTGCACTCAAGGCTTGGCAGCTGGAACCCAGGAACATGGAACTGCATCAGTGTTCCCACCTTGGTGATGGGGCCTCATAGCAGATCCATCATCTGCTGTCTTCCAGGGTGCACTGTCAGTTACAAGTGTGGTTAAGAATGTAAATGTGGGCCAGTGCCGTGGCTCACTAGGGTAATCTGGGTTCTAGTCCTGGTTACGGCACCAGATTCTGGCCCAGTTGCTCCTCTTCCACTCCAGCTCTCTGATGTGGCCTGAGAAGACAGTGGAGGATGGCCCAACTGCTTGGGCCCTGCACCCGCATGGGAGACCAGGAGGAAGCACTTGGTTTCTGGCTTTGGATCGGCGCACCATGCTGGCCGTAGCAGCCATTTTGGTGGAACCAATGGAACAAAGACTTTCATCTTTGTCTCTCTCTCTCTCTCCCACCATCTAAATCTGACTGTCAAAAAAAAAAAAAAAAGAACGTAAATACATTCAGTCCAGCACTCTGATATGCAGCCTGAGTGACTCCCTCTCTAAAACTGATGAAGGATTCCAAATGGATTGATGATTCCAGTCAGCGTAGACATGGAGTGAAGAGTAGGGACTCTGGATACATGGTCTCCAAGACTGGCTCTTCCTGCAGCTGTGATCCAGCCTCAGGATACTGGTCATCATGCTGGAGACACAGACACAGCT
Source organism: Oryctolagus cuniculus (assembly GCF_051225735.1). NCBI lineage: Eukaryota > Metazoa > Chordata > Mammalia > Lagomorpha > Leporidae > Oryctolagus > Oryctolagus cuniculus. The sequence goes on from NC_142886.1 coordinate 53,198,677, forward strand.
CCCCGTGATGTGGACTCCAGCCCCAGAGTGCATAGCCACTGTGTGTCCCACTTTCTGCTCTCCCTGAACCACAGCAGGTGCAGGGGGTCCCACAACATGCGACAGAACCAGATCAGCTAGACGTGCACACTCAACACTTTCCATTCAGTAATGACCTTGACTGCTGATGTCCAGTGCATTTCCCTCCTGAGTTCAGGCAGGGAGCCCACAGGAGGGTCCCAGGACCTAGAGAATGAGGAAGTCCCTGTAGGCTTCCCAGGTGCCTGCAGAAGCTCAGCCTGAGACACAGCTGAGCTGCAAGTACAGTCCTGAGTGCTGTGACGTTCAGACAGGGACCACAGACTGTGTTAGGATTAAATGGTAAATGGAGATTGGGAATAACGTCTGTGGAAAGGGAGTGTTTGTTGCCCACAGTGTAAAATGAAAGGTTGGTTTAGTTCAGCACAGTCGCTCATTTTGAAAGGAGAGAGATACTTATATAGCCGATTTTAAAACCCAAACCCTGGCTCAGCTATCGCTGGATCGAAAGGGAAATGTAAAATTGCCCTAAAGTTGGCAGTGCCCTGAGAGCGTTGTCCTGTCAGACTGGACAACACTCACGTTGTACCCAGATCGTCCCACATCTCTGATCCTGGTGATCCTGGAGACCACTGAGCCTGGATTCGTTCATATAGGACTTCTCCTGTCACATCAAACTTCTCCGTGAATCAGTAGCAGGGTCAGAATCATAAAAGAATTCTTCCCTCAAAACTGTTACAGGAGAGGAAACCCCAATTCCCTGACAGGAAACCAGGGCTTCTTCTCACTCTTCACCTGTGCAGGACCAGAATCTGCGCTCAGTGAGTCTTGTGCGTCCCCTGGTGGAGACTCGCGCCCCTGCAGGGAGGTTTCTGTCTGGGCTCAGCTGTCTTGCACAGTAATACAGGGTCGTGTCGCAGCTGTCAGACTATTCATTTGCAGAGACACCGTGTTCTGGGTGTTCTCTCTGGAGATGGAGAATCGGCCATTCACCCAGCTCGCGTAATATGTGCTACCATCACCAGTATAAATGCATCCGATCCACTCCAGCCCCTTCCCTGGAGCCTGGTGGACCCTGCACATCCAGTAGCTGCTACTGATGGTGAATCCAGAGGCTTTGTAGAAGAGTTTCAGAGATTCCCCAGGCGTGAACAGGCCTCCCCGGGACTCCACCAGCTGCTCCTGACACTGGACACGTGCAAACTCAGACGTCCTGGTCAGGAAGCTGTCACTCATACTCTCTGTGTCTCACGCACGTCCTCTCCCAGACTCAGTGCCCCGCGTTCCCCATCATTACCTTTGAGCACAGCTACCAGGAGAAGCCAGCGCAGCCCAGTCTCCATGGTGAGCGTCTGTGTTGAGTGTGATCACTGAGTGGACACCTGGGAGTCCTGGGGCAGGAGCTCCTGTGCCAGAGCTGCAGGGTGAGGGCTGGGCTGCTTTTCATGGGCAGAGGGAGGCCCTCTTTGCATGTGCTGCTGCTGTATAGGCAGCACTGGGGTCAGACGCCTCAGACAGGACAGTGCCCAGGGAAGTTATGAGTGTTCTTGGTGTGTAGGGTGATGGCTATGATAGAATTCAGATCATGTGAATATTTATTTTCTCATTGTTGTTTTAACAGTAGAAGGCAATGACTTCATTTCCTTTTAATATGTTTGTACCCTTAATATCCAGTGTTAGCAATATCATGTTATTCATTTTAAGTAACCATTGGTTCATTATTAACTATGCTAATGACATTGGAACAGTGTCAGAGAGAGAATTGGTGAGGGAAACAGAAATGTAGAGATGGACAGTGAATTGACAATGGGATATTTTTGTCTTTGGATTGACAGCTCCACAATACCAAATGCCTACAACTTCTAGGAGTTAGTCTTCCTAAATGCTAGAGCAAAAGACTGGGTCTGTGTTTCCTATGTCAGTGGTAGGAGCTCATTCACTTGTAGCATCAGGTACAGTTTCCCATGATGCTTTATCATCAAATGGTGGGAAGCTGTGTGGATGAACTGAAGCAGCAGTCATATGGGAACAGGGGTGTCTGTAGTGGGGACTTAGCTAATTGTGTCCTAAGTCCTGCTGTCCACTTTTAAACTGATGAAAGAGTACAAGTGGATTCATTTAAGGTTAATTATTTTTTTAATGTGGGTTCATACCATGTGATTGTTCTCATTTTATAAGTCTTTAATTTTTTTGATTCAGAATTATTCAGAGAAAGAAGGAGAGGTAGTGAGAAAGAGAGAGAAGTCCTCCATCCACTGGCTCTCTCTCTAGTCGGTAATGTGGTCGGAGCCGCATCGATCTGAATCTAGGAGCCAGGTGCCTCCTCTGGGTTTCCCACGGGATTACAGGAGCTGAAGATGTCAGCCATCTTCTACTGCCTACCAAGGCCACAGCAGAGAGCTGGATTGGAAGTGGAACAGCCAGGACTCCAACTGGCGTCCATATGGGATGCCAGCACTGAAGGCAGAGGCTTTACCCACTTCACCACAGCACCGGCCCTGATGATCTTAATTATATATGGAATGCATGAAAGTGAATCACAGAGGCAGGAAGTACAATGCAGATGCCCGAGTCTGGGAGTAGAGAAGAAAAGGGACCACGTTCCTGCAAGCACAGAGAATTTTTCTGTGACCAGAAAGGCACGTGGAGAGATCTACTGCACAGCACGGGGACAATAGTTATGAAGCTTTATTGTGTTCTTTCCAGTTCCTGCAGGAGTAGGCATTTGTCATTCGATCACAAAGAATGGTGGTGTTGCTAGGGAAGGACTTGTGAGTTCGTCTGACTCTAGAATTCCTGATGAAATAAATCCACATCAACACCTTTCCTTATACCTCACATACAGATTCAAGTACTATTTGTCAATTTAACATTTATGAAATCTATTTTGAAGGGACAATTCTCTGTTGATTTGTCTTGCGTCTGCCTGTGGTTTTATTCTAAGAAGAAAATTACATGGTGTTGCAATCATTCCTGGTACTAATGCAGTCATGAGGGCTGTGAGTTCATCGGCATGTGAGAGGTTATCTGTCGAGTCCGGCTGGCACAACTGCCCCACCACTGCCCTCTCAAATTCCTCCCCTCCCATGTGTGAAGCTGAGTCATTTTAGAAGAGCCCCTGTCTTCACTCAGATCAAATCCATGGAAACCTTTCTCTGTGCTGTTTAGTTACCTCCCAATCTCCCTGTGTCCAACTGGTTTCACAAGCCGTTTCTTCATGGACCTCCCAAGGCCCACCTGCCAACTCCTTGAAAACACAGTCATCAGAGACCCCAGTCCTGCTGCCCAGAACAGGACCTCCCTCTTACCATGGTGCAGTCCTGCCATCTGTCACCCTGGGGACACAGCGTCTTATACAACTGACAGCCCATCAGCACCTGGTGGGAGACTCTGTCATGGTGTTCAAACAAATGGAATATGTTTCTGTCAGTTATAATTTGAGTGAATTCTCTTGTTGGGGCAATTTCTTGTTACTGTAGATATCTGACAAATTAAATTTCACATTTTCTAGTACTGTAGATATGAGGTGTTCTCACAGAACAATGGAATTCACTGTGTCAGATGGTGGATTGTGTCAATGAATTCTCTAGGCAAATGCATGAAAACTGTCCCCAGCTAAATAGAAACACTTTCTGTTTGTCAATCTTCTCTCAGAAAAGGCAGAGATATGTCAACTGTTTTAATTTAGTAGGAATTTTTGTGTCTCTGGATTTAGATGGGAGTCACTCAGAACACACATTGCTGCATGAGGTGAGTGACTGGCTGCAGTTTCTGTAAGAACTGTTCATGGCAGATCAATTGCAGTTTAGCAGAAAATATCCTGTAAAACACAGGGGGATCGCTGCACTGGGGATTTCTGGCTGCAGGAACTTGGTTTCCCCTTGAGGAGTATGAACTTGACAGAAGAGGAGTTATTTTCTCTCTTGGAAAGGATGAAGTACTGATGAGGACAGCAGGGGGAGCCAGGGAGGGAGGAGTGGGGACTCTGGACAGATGGTCCAGGGCTGGCTCATCATGCAGCACTGATTCAGCTCACCAGATGGGTCAGCGTGTGGCATCCCCTGGCAGCCAGATCCCAGGGATGGCGACTCTGGCCCCAGAGTCAGGGCCCTGGACTGTCCCCCTCTGCTCACCCTGAGACACCGCAGTGCAGCGGATTCCACCACACTGGAGCAGAAACAGAACCTGTAAGTCCACACCACACGCTTTCCAAACAGATTATTCTTTGAATACAAATGTCCACCTGTGCTTCCCATGAGTTCATGCAATGAGGTCATCTGAAATGTTTCAGGAAACTGAGTGCGGAATTTCATGGTGTTGGGGAAACTTGAATGCACCTGAAAATAATTCATCATGCTGTCATCTCACACCAGTATCCCAAAAAGAGTGAACAGGATGAAACTCTTAAAGGAAAGACCCGAGACTGTAAAGTTCTAGAGGAAAACACAGGACAAAAGCAAGTTCCCATTGGTTTGGGCAATGATAGTTTGATAATCTCCAAAGTACAGGCAACCAAGATACATAGACAAAGAATAATGGATCCAACTACAGATTCTGAGTAACAAAGAGAAAGATTGAAGAACAAGGATATGATCACCGATGGGGAGAAAGTATTTTCAGATCATAGCCGAGGGGGCCGACTTGTGGCATGCATCACTCAGGAGCATGGGTTCAGATTCTGCTGGCTCTACTTCAAATCCAGCTCCCTGCTGGGATCCAGACCTGGGAACTCTGTCAACGATGACTCAAGTGTGTGCCCCCTTCAAGCCATGTGCGAAACTGGAGAAAGTTCCAGGATCTTGGCATTAGGCTTGCCCAACCTCACCTTTGCTGCCATATAGGAAGTGAACCAGTGGATGGAAGATTCTCTCTCCATCTGTTGGTCTCTTCCTCTCTTGCTATAACACTGACTTTCAAATAAAAAATAGGTTTTTTTTAAACATTGAAAGATTAGTTATATATATGATTAGGAGCCTGTTTCCTAATGTTGAATGATCTCAAGCAACTGAATCCCAAGGGAAGAAATCAGTTGTTGAAATGCAGTGATGATAAGGTGGTGACAGGAGCAGCACTGGAGTGAGCCTGTGGGATTGCTGCCTCTCGTGTCAGGATGCTTAGTGCTGTGTCCTAGTTTGGTTCCAGTGTCAGATTCCTGCCTAAGCCCCTCTGGGAAGCCGTGGGTGATGTTCCAAGTACTCCCACGTGGAGCCCTGGACAGAATTCCAAGCACCAGGCTGTTGCCTCACCCAGCTGAAGCTTTTGTAGCCAATGGGGAAGTGACCCAGGAGTTAGAAGATCACTGTCAGTCTCAGTCTCTTTTTGTTTATGGAAAATATGTAAATACAAATTTTAAAATAAATGAAATAGTATCTTCAAATTTTCAAAGTGCATATGTAAAGGCAAACATCATGCATTTCCATGTTAGAAGCACAGTGAGACATGCCATTCCTCCTGTTAGAATTAGTATTATCAGAGATATCAGACCTACAAGCCTCATGAAGGAGTAGAGAGAGAGATGTCAACCTTGGTCCAAGGCTGGAGCCAGGTAAATAGGAAAAAACATTATGGAAAAGCATGAAAAACTGGGAAATAGAATTATCACAAGATCTTCAAACGGCATTGCCTATTAGAAAGAATATGAAATCCCAGGGAGGGGTCCACCGATCCGCAGTCACTGTGGCAAACACCTCTGCAGTTCCACGTTGAGTTAATGCAGGGTCATTCACAAGAGTTCACACAATAATCCAGTGAAATTTTCATTGAATAAGGAAATCAACAATTGAGGAAATGCACAAAGTTGTATTTTAACAAGAAGTTTATATGGCAGTAAAGTGGAGGGAATTTTGTATTTTGGACAACTTGGATCATCCTGGAGAATAATGTCCAAGGATAATAGGTCAGGATAAGTATACTCTGCTCACCATCCTTACAAGAAGACAAATAATACATGATGCTAGTTACGTGGGATCAAATGGATGAATTCACAGAGGCAGGATACAATGGTGAAGACCAAAGTCTGAGTGAGGGAGGAACAGAGGAGACACTGGAGCAAGGTCAGAGTTTCAGTCTGACAGATCCACACTTTGAATGATCTGTATAGCATGGTGACAGCAGTTAAGAGAATATTGTGTCCACAGAACTCCAAGCAGGAGAAAAATGATACTATACCTGGAAACAAGTGGGATTGTGATGAGCATGTCAATAAGAATGACTTCATAATTCCATTAATACACATTCATTTTTTCAACAGATATCATTGTACCTCTTATGTCCATAATCAAATATTATTTATCAAACATTTATGAAAATCAAAAGAGAAAAATGTCCAAATATGAAGATTCAGATCTCTGAATACTGGTGTTGTGTTTGCCAATGTTTTATGGAGATGATAAATAAAGGCAGTGCACTCAAGGTTTGGCAGCTGGAACCCAGGAGCATGGAACTGCATCAGTGTTCCCATCTTAGAGATGGGGCCTCATAACAGATCCATCATCTACTGTCTTCCAGGTTTATTATTCATTACAAGTGTGGGAAATTTTGTAAATTGATTCAGTGCAGCAATTTGATATGAAGCCTGGGTGTCTCTACTACTCTAAAATTGATGAAAAACTACAATGGGTTATTGATGACATCAGCATAGCTACTGGGTGAAGAGCAGGGACTCTGGACACATGGTCGCTGGGACTGGCTCTTCCTGCAGCTGTGGTTGAGCCTCAGGACACTGGTCATCATACTGGATCCACAGACACAGCTCCCTGTGATGTGGAGTCCAGCCCCAGAGTGCACAGCCACTGTGTGTCCGACTTTCTGATCTCCCTGATCCACAGCAGGTGCAGGGGGTCCCCAATATTGGAGCAGGACCAGATCAGCTGGAAGTGCACACTCAACACTTTCCATTCAGTTATGACCTTGACTGCTGATGTCCAGTGCTCTTCCCTCCTGAGTTCAGGCAGGGAGCCCCCCAGGAGGGTCCCAGGACCTAGAGGATGAGGAAGTCCCTGTAGGCTTCCCAGGTGCCTGCAGAAGCCCAGCCTGAGACACAGCTGAGTGGCAAGTACATTCCTGAGTGCTGTGACGTTCACACAGGGACCAAAGACTGTTCATGTTAAAGGGAAATAGAAATCAAGCATAGTCTATGGAAAGTGAGTGTGGATCACCCACATGTAGCGTCAAAGGTTGGTTCAGTTCAGCACACTTGCTCCTTTTGACAGGCAAGAGATACTTAAATAGCTGATTTATAAAGACCAAGAACCCTGCCTCAGCTGTCCTGGTCGAAAGGGAAAACTAAAATTGTCCTAAAGTCGGCAGTGCCCTGAGAGCGTTGTCCTGACTCAGATGGACAACACTCACGTTGTACCCAGATAGACCCACATCTCTGAACCTGGAGACCACTGAACCTGAATTGGTTCATATAGGACTTCTCCTGTCACATCAAACTTCTCTGTGTCAGGAATTCAGTAGCAGGGACAGAATCATAAAAGAAGAATTCTTCCCTCAAAACTGTTACAGGAGAGGAAACCCCATCCCTACAGGAAACCAGGGCTTCATCTCCCTCTGTGCCTGTGCAGGACCAGAATCTGCGCTCAGTGAGTCTTGTGCGCTCCCTGGTGGAGCCGTGCGTCCCTGCAGGGAGGTTTGTGTCTGAGCTCAGCCTGAGGCCCCTTGCTGTGTCTCTGGCACAGAAATAGGTGGCCTTGTCCGAGGCTGTCAGACCAGTCATTTTCAGATCCACCGTGCTCGAGGTTTTGAAGATGGTGAATCGACCATTCACCCAGCTCGCGTAGTATGCACTACCACCAGTATAAATGATTCCGATGTATTCCAGCCCCTCCCCTGTTGCCTGGCGGACCCAGATCATTGCATAGCTACTGAGGGAGAATCCAGAGACTGTGCATGTGAGTGTCAGGGATCCCCAGGCAGGACTTGGCCTGCCCAGGATTCCTCCAGCTGTTCCTGACACTGGAACCTGCAAACACAGACATCCTGGTCAGGACACTGTCACTCACACTCTCTGTGTCTCTCACTCACGTCCTCTCCCAGACTCAGTGCCCCACGTTCTCCATCATTACCTTTGAGCACAGCGACCAGGAGAAGCCAGCGCAGCCCAGTCTCCATGGTGAGCGTCTGTTCTGAGTGTGATAACTGAGTGGACACCTGGGAGTCCTGGGGCTGGAGCTCCTGTGCCAGAGCTGCAGGGTGAGGGCTGGGCTGGTTTTCATGGGCAGAGGGAGGCCCTATTTTCGTGTTCTGCCCCTATATAGCAAGCATGGGGTCAGACGCCTCAGACAAGACTGTGCCCAGACTGATGAGAGTGTCCCGGGGCAGTCTGTCAGTGCACACTTATGGGATGAGTGATGAATTGTGTGCTCTCATTGCTCACTGAACCCTGTCTTGGTCCTTTTATGTGAGTGGACCTACAACATGTTTTCATGGGTTCCCGTAGGTCTTGGTCCATTCAACATTACAGGAGAAATCATCAGTACAGTGTGGATGTGTCACCAGCTCCAGTGTGGTAAGAGGAATCCCCAGCACCTTGATCCGTGCCCCTCACCACAGGACTCAGCTCTGCCGCAGTCCACACTCAGCACTCACTGGGGCTTCCTGGTGAGGACTGCAGAACTCTCTGCCAGCAGCAGAACAAGGAGCACTTTTGCTGGATTCCATTTTTGACAGAGAGATGCACAGGGGACCAGGTTCCATGCAGGTGCATCTGAGTGTGGTGTTCCACTTGCCAGTGTCTGCCTGTCTGCTCTTCACATTTCTTTGCTGGGCAATTTTGTTTCCATGGGCAATGCTGTTGAGCTGTGATAGATACAGAGGCAGCCGCACATGTTGAAAGTGTGCGGTGAGTGCGACTCACCTATGCCTCTCTCACTACTCATCACACCTATGCCAAGAGCAAATATCACATCCCCCGGTGCTGCCCACTGCCCCTGTGTCACCCAGCCCCGGCCCACCTCCTCCCGTCACTTTAAGGCCTGAAACCCTTTGGGCTCCTTCACAACAGATTCATCCAGTTCAGCCCTGTGCAACATGCAGGTTTTGTGGCAGAAGTCGGTGGCCCTGAGTTTTCGGGTTCTGTGGGGCCCAAGTGAATGCGTTTTTCTTAGTTTTTAACTAAAATATCTGAAAATCTTAAAAGAATGAAACTGAGAGTAAAGCAGAGTAAGAAAATGATATTTTGCACAAATGTGCAGTACATTAGTCTTAACGGTGTCATCACATTTCATGGAAATAATAAATTGAAAGTTGCACTGTTTAAGATGCGCACATCCCCCAGGGAAGTGCCAGGGTCTCATATGTAGCTGTGGGTCCCAGTACCAGATTCCTGCTCCTGCAACCCCAGGACCCAGAAGTTTATGGGAGGATTTTTGGGCCCTGTCACTCTAGTGGATGCACCTGATTGTTGACCTGAGACCAGGCTAGGCTGGGAAGCAGACCTGGCCACAGCAACATTTGGGAAAGCGCAGTGTCGGAACATCTCTCTTTCTCTTGTTCTCCTTTCTGATTCATGTGTGATAACTCAAATTTAAAACTTAAGTTATTGAAGTGTCTTTTTGTTTTTTGGACAGGCAGAGTTAGAGAGAGAGAGACAGAGAGAAAGGTCTTCCTTCCATTGGTTTATCCCCCAAATGGCCGCCACTACTGTGGGCCATGGCCGGCGCGCTGTGCCAATTTGAAGCCGGAAGCCAGGTGCTTCTTCCTGGTCTCCCATGAGGGTGCAGGGCCCAAGCACTTGGGCCATCGTCCACTGCCTTCCCGGGCCACAGCAGAGAGCTGGACTGGAAGAGGAGCAACCTGGACAGAATCCGGTGCCATAACTGGGACTAGAACCCGGAGTGCCGGCGCAGCAGGTGGAGGATAGGCCTAGTGAGCCGCGGCGCCGGCCTGAAGGATTTTCTAAGGGTTGTATTCCCTTCAATGCAGGCAGCAACCCTCATGGCCTTGTCCCCTCCCTAGAGCCCCTCTCAATGGGATCACTGGGTGGTGAAGTCCCTACATGCGTGATGGGAGGCTCCGTGCATCAAGTATGGAGGGTAAGTTCCACCTAACATGCAGCCTTCAGCTGCTCAGTTGGAGCGACCACACAAACACACAAAATGCAGTGCTGGCTCTGCTCACAGCTCTGCAGGAACAGCTTCCTCAGCCTCAATACTCCAGACCCTGCTCCTCTGTGTCCACTGAGTAAGAAAGTGATTCACCTGCAGGAGGAAACCATCATGACCAATGTCCTGGTGGGATCCTGTAGAAAATGATATCGAGCAGAGTCCACCCCAGACACTGTGCCAGCACTGATCCCCCAAGACACAGAAGTCTGCATCTTCAGGGGATGGCTCCACCCCCAAAGCTGAGGACTGGGGAGGAGAAGCATGGCACGTGGGGAAGTGACAGTCGGGGACAGGGTCCAGCAGCAGGAGGGAGAGGACCTGGTGGAGGGGTGGGCTCTGCTGTGCAGGAAGGTAAGGACAGGGGGAAGGGCCACACAGCTGGGGCCCCAGTACCTGCAGGAGAGCACTGAGTCAGTAGTTCTGATCAGGTCTCCTTGCCCCCTTGCATCCTCCACACTGACCACCACTGAGTAAAACTAGCACAGGTGCCTGGGAGACGTGGAATGGTGTCGCCTCTGGGGAGTGCATCCAGTGAGGACTCCATGCCATGAGTGGATTCAACGTCAGGGCCTCATGGAGGAAGCTGAGGTCTCCAGTGCACCTATCGGGGCCACACGGAATGCTGAGAGCAGCCTGTGGGGGTGGGTGTGGTTTGTCCTCACAGCATCAGTGCTGAGCATGGCCCCAACGTGATAGCACTGGCAGGGGATGCACGGTCTGGATGTTTACAGAAATAGATTGTTCACTTCTGGGGAATCTGCTATGGAGGAGATCACAGTAGATCTCCTGGGTCCCCAGCTTCTGCACAGAGCACAGTGCTGCTAGAGTCAGCCCTGGTCTCGTCTGACATCCTGTGTGGGAATGGGGTCCCTCCCATCCATGTTCACAATATTAGGATGCCTGATGGCACAACATTCTCACTGTCTGATGCTGGACTTCCAGCCTCTACAGCTGTGAGCTCAAGAAACCTTTTTGCTCCATACACCTCCCTATGGGGTACTGCATGATGGATGGCTTTGCCCTGATGGCTAGTGATCCGGAACATTTTTTCAGATGCCTGTTGGCCATTTGGACTTCCTCTTTTGAAAAATGTCTGAGTTATTGGCCCATCTCTTAACTCAGTTGTTTTGTTGTTTGGGATTTCTTAATCTCTTTGTAGATTCTGGTTATTAATCCCTATCAGTGGCATAGCTTCAAATATTTTGCACATTCTCTCAGATACCTCTGAATTACCTGGGTGTTTCTTTTGCCATACAGAGACTTCTCAATTTGATATAATCCCATTTATTAATTTTGTCTTTGACTGCCTATATCTCAGGTCTTTTCCAAAAATTCTATTCCTGTGCCAGTGTCTTGCAGGGTTTCCTAAATGTTCTCTAATAACTGGATGGTGTAGGGTCATAGATTAAATCTTTAATCCATCTTGCGTGGATTTTCATGTAAGGTGTAAGATAGGGGTCTTGCTTCCTACTTCCATAATATATAATAATTTAAAAAGTGAAAAGGAATCTGAAGATTACCTGTAAATTGGAATGACGTAGTCATGGATTTGAGGGAATGACCTTGTTAAAATAGCCAAGCTACAATGTGATTTGCAGATTCAATGCGTTTCCTGTGAAACAGCCTGACATTCTTCACAGGACCAGGAAACAACTTCAAGAATTATCATGAAAAAACAGGGTTCATGATGGCTGAATGGTCTTGAGGAAAAATAGCAAAGCAGGAGGCGTCATCACATCTGAGCTGAAATCAAGCCTGGTGCTGGGATAACATAGACACCCAGAGCCCTGGGACAGAACAGAACTTAGAAATAAAGGAACACGTTCTGAGAATGTGAGTTCTGAGAATGCACGGTGACAAAAGCACAGGATGGGGATGGGTTTCCTGTTGTTACCTGGGTTTGGGGACACTTGAATGCACCTGAAAATAATTCAGTTATGTGGTCATCTCACACCAGATTAGAACAGAGTGAACTTGAGGAATGCCTTACAGGCAAGACCTGAGACAGTACAGTTCTAGAAGAAAACACTGGACAAAAGCAAGCTGACATTGGTTTCGGCAATGATATTTTGATAATCTCCAATGTACAGGCAACCAAGCAAAAATAGGCAAAATATAATGGACCCAACTACAGAGCTCCTGTGTAACAAAGGGAGTGATCGAAGAACCAAAGACAACCACAGATGGGGAGAAAGCATTTTCAGGTCACACATGGGTTGTCCAACATTTGGCCCCACAGGTTAAGCTGCCATCCCTATGCAGCATCACTCAGCAGCATGGGTTCAGACCCTGCTTGCTGCACTTCAAATCCAGCTCCCTGCTCATGGACCAGGGAACTCTGTCAACGATGACTCAAGTGTGTGTCCCCTTCAAGCCTCGTGGGAAACTGGAGGAAGTTCCAGGCTCCTGGCTACAGTCTTGCCCTTCCCCAGCCTTTGCAGCCATTCAGAAAGGAAACCAGTGGGTGGAAGCTTCTCTCTCCCTCTGTTGGTCTCTTCCTCTCTTGCCATAACACTGCCTTTCAAATCAAATAGATAGATTTTTAAAATAAATGAAAGATAACTATATATATGGTTAGGAGCCTAGATCCAAATGTTGAATGAACTCATGGAACTGAATCACAGGGGAAGCAATCAATTTTTTCAAATGCAGTGACTGACAATGTGGGTGACAGGAGCAGCATTGAAGTTAGCCTGTGGGATTCCTGCCTCCCGCATCAGGGTGCTTAGGTTTATGTCCCAGTTTAGGTCACAATTTCAGATTCCTGCCAATGTGCTCTCTGGAGGCAATACGAGAAGTCTGAGTTAATCCCATGTGTGAGACCTGGACTGAATTCCATGCACCTGGCTATGGTCTTACCAAATGCCAGCTTTTATGGGCATCTGGGAAGTGCTCCAGGATTCAGTAGATCACTGTTGTCAGTCTCTGTCTCTTTTTCTTTTTGGACAAATGCAAGTTTTAAAAGAGGTAAAAGTATATCTGTAATTTTTTAAAGAAAATATGTAAAGGCAAATGTACAAGAATGCTTTAAATCTGGGATCATCATGCACGTACATGTTGGAGAAACAATGAGATATCCCATCCCTTTGTTAGACTGAGTATCACCAGACATACCAGAGCTGACACATGTTGTGCAGGAAGAGAGAGAAGATAACCTGGTAAAGGCTGGAGTCAGGTAAATTAGGAAAGCTTTCATGGAAAACATCAGAAGCTGAGAAATAGAATTATCACAGGATCCTCCAACACCATTCCTGGTAGAAGGAATATGAAATCCCAGGGAGGAGACCACGGGATGTGCAGTCACTGTGGCAAACAGCTCTGCAGTCCCATGTTCAATTAAAGCAGCGTCATTCTCAAGAGGTCACACATATAATCCAGTGAAATTAGCGTTGAAGAAGGATGGATAATGGGACAAATGGACAGAGTTATATTTTAACAGAAAGTTTATAAGGCAGTAAAGAGGAAGAAATTCTGGTATCTTGGATAACATGGATGATCCTGGAGAATAATATCCAAGGATAATATGTCAGGGTAAGTACACTCTGCTAAAATATCCAGGCCAAGAAGCCAAATAATATGTGATGCTACGTACATGGGATAAAAAGGATGAACTAACCAGCCAGAAATTCAATGGTGAAGACCAACGTCTGTGCTTGGGAGGAACAGAGGAGACGAAGGAGCAAGGTCAGAGTTTCAGTCCCACAGGATCCACACGTTGAGGGATCTACTGTACAGCATGGTGACAACAGTGAAGGGAATACAGTGTATGCAGAATTCCAAGACATTAGACAAAAGATATTCCACCAGGAAAAATGTGGGTTTTGTGATAAACATGTCAAGAAGTCTGACTTCATTATTCCATTCAGTATACATTCATTTATTCAACACATATCGTTGTACTACATATTTTATATTAAATATTATTTATTAAACATTTATGATAATGAAATGGGCAAAATGGGAAATCATGAAGATTCAGATCTCTGAATACTGGTGTTGTGTTTGCCAATGTTTTATGGAGATGATAAATGAAGGCAGTGCACTCAAGGCTTGGCAGCTGGAACCCAGGAGCATGGAACTGAATCAGTGTTCCCACCTTGGAGATGGGGCCTCCTAACACATCCATCATCTACTGTCCTCCAGGGTGCATTTTCAGTACAAGTATTGGAAATGTGCAAATGGGCCCCATCCAGCACTGTGATATGCAGCCTGTGTGTCTCCCTCTCTAAATAGATGAAAGACTAAAGTGGAGCGATAACTCCAGTCAGCATGACATGGAGTGAAGAGCAGGGACTCTGGACACATGGTCTAAGACTGGCTCTTCCTGCAGCTGTGATCCAGCCTCAGGACACTGGGCATCATGCTGGAGCCACAGACACAGCTCCCCGTGATGTGGACTCCAGCCCCAGAGTGCACAGCCACTGTGTGTCCCACTTTCTGCTCTCCCTGAACCACAGCAGGTGCAGGAGGTCCCACAACACTGGAGCAGAACCAGATCAGCTGGAAGTGCACACCCAACACTTTCCATTCAGTTATGACCTTGACTGCTGATGTCCAGTGCATTTCCCCTCGGAGTTCATGCAGGGAGCCCACAGGAGGGTCCCAGGACCTAGAGGATGAGGAAGTCCCTGTAGGCTTCCCAGGTGCCTGCAGAAGCCCAGCCTGAGACACAGCTGAGCTGCAAGTACATCCCTGAGTGCTGTGACGTTCACACAGGGACCACAGACTGTTCCAGGATTAAGGGGAAATGCAGGTCGGGTTAAAGTCTGCAGAAAGTGAGTGTGGATCACCCACACGTAAAGTCAAAGGTTGGTGCAGTGCACACTTGCTGGTTGTGGCAGGAGAGGGATGGGTGGAATAGTTGCTGTTTAACAGATCAATGGCCCTGTCTCGGCTGTCCCTGGTTATGAGGGAAAACTGAAACTGTCCAAAGCTTTCAGTGCCCTGAGGGTGCTGTCGGGAGTCAGGTTGGAAGAGACTCAATAGTGTCCTCAATATTCCCACATCTCTGACCCTGGTGAGCAACAGTCGCTGTCCATGAACCAAATTGTTCATTTAGGACTTCTTCATTTTACATCAGACTTTCTCCCCGTCATTGAAGTTGGGAGGGACAAAATTATATAAGTATAATTCTTCCCTCAAAACTTTTACAGGAGAGGAAATCCCAGTTCCCTGACAGGAAACCAGGGCTTCATCTCCCTCTTCACCTGTGCAGGACCAGAATCTGCGCTCAGTGCGTCTCGTGCGCCCCCTGGTGGAGCCGCACGCCCCTACACGGAGGTTTGTGTCTGGGCTCAGCCTGAGGGCCCCTCACTGTGTCTCTGGCACAGAAACAGGTGGCCGTGTCCGAGGCTGTCAGACTGGTCATTTTCAGATCCACCGTGCTCGAGGTTTTGGAGATGGTGAATCGGCCTTTCGCCCAGCTCTTGTAGTATGTGCTACCACCATAACTAATGTATCTTATCCATTCGAGCCCCTTCCCTGGAGCCTGGCGGAACCAGCTCACTCCATAGCTACTGATGTCGGATCCAGAGGCTGTGCAGGTGAGTGTCAGGATTCCTCCAGGCGTGACCAGGCGACCCCCGGACTCCTTCAGCTGCTCCTAACACTGGACACCTGCAAACACAGACGTCCTGGTCAGGAAGCTGTCACTCTCTCTGTGTCTCTCACTCACGTCCACTCCCAGACTCAGTGTCCCACGTTCTCCATCATTACCTTTGAGCACAGTGACCAGGAGGAGCCAGGGCAGCCCAGTCTCCATGGTGAGCATCTGTGTTGAGTGCGATCACTGAGTGGACACCTGGGAGTGCTGGGGCTGGAGCTCCTGTGCCAGAGCTGCAGGGTGAGGGCTGGGCTGGTTTTCATGGGCAGAGGGAGGCCTATCTGCATTTGCTGCCCCTAGATAGCAGGCATGGGGTCAGACGCCTCAGACAGGACAGGGCCTGGGGCAGAATTAGGTGACCTGAGGGTGTACGGTGAGGGCTATGATATGATTCAGATCATATGAATTTTTATGTTATCATAATTTCAAAAAGTTGAAGGCAATGACCTTGTTTCATTTTAATATGAGTTTACCCTCATATCCAGTGTTAGCAATATCATGTCCCTCATTTATTTAAATAACCACTAGTTCCTTATCATCTATATAAAAGACATTTGGACAGTGATAGAGAGAGAAGGGGTGAGAGATACAGAAATGTAGAGATGGACAGCAAAGGTGACAATGGGAGATTTCTGCTTTTGGGTTGACAGCCCCAGACATCCCAAATGCCTATGACCCCTAGGAGTTAGTCTTTCTGAACCCTGAAGCAAGAAACTGTGTCTGTAATTCCAACGTCGGTGGTAGGGACTCATTTGCTTGTAGTGTCATCTAAAGTTTCCCATGATGCATTATGAGGGAAAAGTGTGGGAAGCCGTGAGGCTGGACTCAGTTCTCTGACGGGAACTCGGGTGACCCTAGTGGGGACTTAGCCAATTTTGTCCTAATGCCTGTCACCCACTTTTAAATAGATGAAATACTCAAGTGGATTTTTTAAGGTTAACTATGTTTTTTTCCTTATTCATCCATTGCCTTAAAGTTTAAAAACTGTTTAAACTGTTTAAAACTGTTCCTGAACACAGAACACTGTACATGGTAGTGGGGTTTGTGTGCTACTGGAATGTGCATGGTAGAAATGGGCACAGATCAACTCAGTGTCATGCACATTTCCACCTCCTTTCAATCACTCTTAGTTGGGCAGCCTGGATGCATTATTTCTAGTTATTTGTGGAACCTGTTGTGTGTTGTGGTGAACTGAGTCAGCCCACTGTGGTGTGGGCAGAATTATTCCTGCCTTTGGTGGTGCTTTGTGTCCTGGTATCAGCCGTCCCCTGTTCCCCGCTCTTCCCTGTGTCTAGTAATCATGACTCTGAGTTGAGGTCAAGCACTGGGTAGAAGTCACTGTGTCACAATTTACCCACAGTCCTTTGTCAGGTTGCAGCTTTGTTCACAATACTTCAGTCTCAAACAAAGCAAGTGTGCATAAAACAGTGAATGCATTCTTTCCCATTTGGACATGGAATATTATTCAGCATTAAGAAGGAGGTTGTTCTGTCATTAGAAAATGTGGGTCTCCCTGGAGCATACAAACTAAAAGAAATAATGCAAGTACATGTGGACACATAGTAAGTGACATTAGTTATATATGCAGTCCACAAGTTGAACTCACAGAGGTAGGAAGTGCAATGGTGATCACTGTCTACAATGTTTGTCCCCTTCCAGCCCTGGGGGAAACTAGAGGAAGTTCCAGGCTCCTGACTTTAGGCTCAGCCATCCCCAGCCTTTGGCAGCCATTCAGGAAGTGAACAAATGGAAGGAATTCTCCCTCCATCTGTTGGTCTCTTCCTCTCTTGCTATAACACTGTCTTAAAATAAAATAAATAGATACTTAAAATACATTGAAGATTAATTATACATATGATTAGGAGCCTGTTTGCTAATGTTGAATGAACACAGACAACTGAATCCCAAGGGAAGAAATCAATTGTGTACATGCAGTGATGATAAGGTGGTGACAGGAGCAGCACTGGAGTGAGCCTGTGGGATTCCTGCCTCCCGTGTCAGGATGTTTAGTGCTGTGTCCTAGTTTGGTTCCAGTTTCAGATTCCTGCCTAAGCACACCCTGGGAGGCCATAGATGAGGTTCCAAGTACTCCCATGCGGACACATGGACAGAATTCCAAGCAGCAGGCTGTTGCCTCATCCAGCTGAAGCTTTTGTAGCCATCGGGGAAGTGACCCAGGAATTAGAAGATCACTGTCAGTCTCAGTCTCTCTGTGGTTTTGGACAAATACATAAAGACAAGTTCTCAAATAAAATGATAAATTTTAAAATTTATATCATTTCTATAAATTATTAAAAGAAGATATATAGACAGACATATAAAATGCTATCAATTTGGGACCATCATGTATGTCCATGTTAGAAGCACAATGAGACATCGCATCGCTCCTGTTAGAATGGCTATTACCAGACATACTAGAGCTGACATGTTTTATGGAGGTAGAGAGAGATGATAACCCTGGTACAAGTCTGTGTCAGGTTAATTAGTAAAACCGTTATGGAAAAGCATCAAAAACTAGAAACAGAACTATTACATGATCTTCAAGCACCATTGCATGGTACAATGAATATGAAATCCAAGGGAGGTGTCCATGGGATCTGCAGTCACTGTGCCAAACACCTCTGCAGTTCCTTGTTCATTTAAAGCACCGTCATTCAAAAGAGTTCACACATATGATCCAGTGACATCTCATGAAAGCAAGAATGGAAAATGAAAGAAATGGACAAAGTTACATTTTAAAAGGAAGTTTAAGCCGGCACCGCGGCTCAATAGGCTAATCCTCCACCTTGCGGTGCTGGCACACTGGGTTCTACTCCCTGAGGGGCGCTGGATTCTGTCCCGGTTGCCGCTCTTCCAGACCAGCTCTCTGTTTTGGCCTGGGAGTGCAGTGGAGTTTGGCCCAAGTGCTTGGGCCCTGCAACCCATGGGAGACCAGGAGAAGCATCTGGCTCCTGCCTTTCGATCAGTGTTGTGCACCGGCCACAGCATGCCAGCCGCGGCGGCCATTGGAGGGTGAACCAACGGCAAAAGAAGACCTTCCTCTCTGTCTCTCTGTCTCCCTGTCCGCTATGACGGTAAAAAAATAAGGAAGTTTATAAGCAGTACAGAGTAAGAAATTCTGTAATTTTGGACAACTTGCATGATCCTGGAGAAAAATGTGCCTAGGATAATATGTCAGCAAAATACACTCTGCTAACCATCCAGGCCAGGAAGACACATAATATGTCATGCTACCTGCATGGGATAAAAGGATGAACAATGGTCAATCATGAAGTTTCAGATCTCTGAATACTGGTGTTGTGTTTGCCAATGTTTTATGGAGATGATAAATGAAGGCAGTGCACTCAAGGCTTGGCAGCTGGAACCCAGGAGCATGGAACTGCATCAGTGTTCCCACCTAGGAGATGGAGCCTCATAACAGATCCATCATCTCCTGTCTTCCAGGGTGCATTTTCAGTACAAGTGTGGGAAATGTGTAAATGGGCTCCATCCAGCACTGTGATATACAGCCTGGGTGTCTCCCTCTCTAAAACTGATCTAAGACTGCAAATGGATTGATGACACCAGTCAGTACAGACATGGAGTGAAGAGCAGGGACACTGGACACATGGTCTCTGGGACTGGCTCTTCCTGCAGCTGTGATCCAGCCTCAGGACACTGGTCATCATGCTGAAGCCACAGACACAGCTCCCCGTGATGTGGACTCCAGCCCCAGAGTGCACAGCCACTGTGTGTCCCACTTTCTGCTCTCCCTGAATCACAGCAGGTGCAGGGGGTCCCATGACACTGGAGCAGAACCAGATCAGCTGGAAGTGCACACCCAACACTTTCCATTCAGTTATGACCTTGACTGCTGATGTCCAGTGCATTTCCCTCCTGAGTTCATGCAGGGAGTCCCACAGGAGGGTCCCAGGACCTAGAGGATGAGGAAGTCCCTGTAGGCTTCCCAGGTGCCTGCAGAAGCTCAGCCTGAGACACAGCTGAGCTGCAAGTACATTCCTGAGTGCTGTGACGTTCACACAGGGACCACAGACTGTTCCAGGATTAAAGGGAAAATGGAGATTGGGTATAAAATCTTGGAACGTGAGGTCAGAACACCCACAGTTAAAATAAGACTGTTGGTTCAGGTCAGCACACATGCTATTCTGACAGGAGGAGTGGGACGACTTATAAAACTGAGGTAACAAATCAAGACTTCGGCTCGGGTCTGTCTGGGTTTGAAGGAAAACTAAAATTGTGCTAAAGTCGGCAGTGCCCTGAGAACACTGTCCTGAGTCAGACAGGAAAACACTCATGAGGTCCCCAGATAGTCCTGCATCTCTGACCCTGGTGACCACTGTCATCGTTCAAGAACCTGAATGTGTCCGTTTAGGACTTCTTCCTGTTCACATCAAGCTTCTCTATGTCAGTGACGTCAGTGGAAAGGACAGAATCAGGAAGTAGATTCTTGCCGCAAAACTACAGGGGAACAAACCCCAATTCCATGACAGGAAATCAGGGCTTCATGTCCCTCTGATTCTGAGCGGACCAGAATTGGGCTCAGTACGTCTTTTGTGCCCCTGGTGGAACCGCACTCCCCTACAGGGAGGTTTGTGCCTGGGCTCAGCCTGAGGGCCCCTCCTGTGTCTACTGCAGGGAAATACGTGGGCGTGTCCGGGGCGGTTAGACTGTTCATTTGCAGAGACACCGTGTTCTGGGCGTTGTCTCTTGAGATGGTGAATCGGCCATTCACCCAGCTCGCGTACCATGTGCTACCACCACTACTAATCCATCAGATCCACTCCAGCCCTTCCCTGGAGCCTGGCAGACCCTGCTCATATAATAGCTACTGAATTCGATTCCAGAGGCTTTGCAGTTGAGTTTCAGGGATCCCCCAGGCTGGACCAGGCCTCCTCTGGACTCCACCAGCTGCTCCTGACCCTGGACACCTGCAAACACAGACGTCCTGGTCAGGAAGCTGTCACTCACACTCTCTGTGTCTCTCACTCACGTCCTCTCCCAGACTCAGTGCCCCGCGATCTCCATCATTACCTTTGAGCACAGCTACCAGGAGAAGCCAGCGCAGCCCAGTCTCCATGGTGAACATCTGTGTTCAGTGCGCTCACTGAATGGACACCTGGGAGTGCTGGCGCTGGAGCTCCTGTGCCAGAGCTGCAGGGTGAGGGCTGGGCTGGTTTTCATGGGCAGAGGGAGGCCTATCTGCATGTGCTGCCCCTATATAGCAGCCCTGGAGTAGACACCTCAGACAGGACAGGGCCCAGACTGATGAGAGTGTCCCATGGCAGTCCGATATTATTCATATATGGGACAAGTGATAAATTGTGTGCTCTCATTGCACAAAGAACCCTGTCTGAGTCCTTTTATGTGAATGGACCTACAACATGTTTTCATGGGTTCCCTGAGCTCTTGGCCCAGGTCAACATTACAGGAGAAATCATCAGACTCTGGATGTGTCCCCAACTCCATGTGCTAACAGGAGTCCAGCACCTGATCTGCCCCCTCGCCACAGGACTCAGCTCTGCTCCAGTCCACACTCAGCACTCACGGGGGCTTCCTGGTGAGGTCTGCAGCACTCCCTGCCAGCAGCAGAACAAGGAGCACTTTTGCTGGATTCCGTTTTTGGCAGAGAGATGCAGAGGGGACCAGGTTCCACGCAAGTGCATCTGAGTGTGGTGTTCCACATGCTAGTGTCTGTCTGTCTGTCTGCTCTTCACAATTTCTTTGCTGGGCAATTTTGCTTCCATGGGCAATGCTGTTGAGCTGTGATAGATACAGAGGCAGCCGCACATGTTGAAAGTGTGTGGTGAGTGCGACTCAGCTGTGCCTCTCTCACTCCTCATCACAACTATGCCAAGAGCAAATATCACATCCCACGGTGCTGCCCACAGCTCCTGTGTCACCCAGCCCTGGGCCCACCTCCTCCAGTCACATTAAGGCCTGAGCCCCTTTGGGCTCCTTCACAACAGATTCATCCAGTTCAGCCCTGTGCATCATGAAAGTTTTGTGGCAGAAGTCGAAGGTCTTGAGTTTGTAGGTTCTGTGCGTCCCATGTGAATGAGTTTTTATTAGTTTTTAACCAAAATATCTGAAAATCTTATATGAGTGAAACTGAAAGTAAAGCAGAGAGGATGGCGGAATAGTGAGGGCACGCACCGATAGTCCAGGAAAATTTAGTTTAATAAAAGTGGAGTTACAGTAGCCTCAGAAAAAGGATCAGGAAAAAATTGCAGAGGAAACTCTTCTGGATCTAGTGGCTTTGACTCGGAGGACCTACTGGGAGAACAAGGTCGCCCACCACGCAGAAGCCGAGCCGCAGGAGCTGCAGGGTCTGCGGGCCAGTGCAGGAAGGGGAGTGGATGTCACATAGACACCAGCAGGGAGAGTTGGGACGCCCAGGGCTCTGAGTCCACACATCGGTGCTGGAAGGGGAGGTGAGCTCAGTAACCCATGACATTGACGGGGAAACAGCGGTCAGAATCTAGAGGGGAGTGGGAAAGTTCACCAGACTGACTACAGGAGAGAAGGAAAAAAGGTGGGGGGGTTCTCTCTCCGCCAACCTTGAAAAGGTTGCAAGGTTGCAAGGTTTGCAAGGGTTTGCAAGAGTTTGCAAGGTTTGCAAGAGACAAAGAGCAGCCCCCCTCTCTGGATTTACATAACAACAGGGGAGAGCTAAGGAACTGAGTCACTACAATTCAGTAGCCTAGGCAACCCAGTGGGAGTCCAGAGGAGAAACAGAGCCTGCACAGACTCTTTGGGTAGAAGCCAGAGATCAGAAGCTAAATACCATCAATTCTGCACAGCCTTGTGGTGCGGTATTACTTACCTCCTGAATAAATAAATAAATAAATAAATAGAGAGATATTTACCACACATAAACTGAGGGTGTCACCTTTGCACACCCGTAACCCGGAAGAACCAAGCAGAGCTCTCAGGCCACACCCATCTCAAGCCTCCAAGGCTCCTCCAACAGCAGGCAGTCCACTTAACACATAGTATAAAATAAAAAAAAATTAAAAAAAAACGCACAGTGATGAAAGAAGAATTAACTATGCCAAGCAACAAACACAGAAATCGAGGGAACAAGAACAACGATGACACATGATGCCTCCAAATAAACAAAACACTCCAAACCAAGATTATGAAGATGATGAGATAGAAGAAATGCAAGATATGGATTTCAAAAAATTTATGATAAGAACATTTAGAAGTTTTCAAAAGCAAATCCTTGAACTACAGAAATCCTTATTGGACAGGATTGAAAATCTCTCTCATGAAAATGAAATTTTAAGGAAGAATCAAAATGAAACGCAGAAACTAGTAGAACAGGAAAGTGTGATAGTGAAGAGAAATCAAAATGAAATGAAGAACTCAATAGCTCAAATGACAAACACACTAGAAAGCCTTAAAAACAGAATGGATGAAGCAGAAGAGAGAATATCAGACTTAGAAGACAGAGCACAGGAAAACATACAGTCAAACCAAAGAAAAGAAGAGGAAATTAGAAATCTAAAAAATATTGTTGGGAATCTACAGCATACTATTAAAAAAAACAACATTCGAGTTCTGGGAGTTCCTGAAGGCATGGAGAGAGAAAAAGGATTAGAAGGCTTTTTTAGTGAGATACTAGCAGAGAACTTTCCAGGTTTGGAGAAGGACAGAGACATCCTAGTACAGGAAGCTCATAGAACCCCCAATAAACGTGACCAAAAGAGATCCTCAACACGACACGTGGTAATTAAACTCACCACAGTGAAACATAAAGAAAAGATCCTAAAATGTGCAAGAGAGAAACATCAGATTACTCTCAGAGGATCTCCAATTAGACTCACAGCAGACTTCTCATCAGAAACACTACAGGCTAGGAGGGAATGGCGAGATATAGCACAGGTGCTAAGAGAGAAAAATTGCCAGCCCAGAATATTATATCCTGCTAAGCTCTCATGTGTGAATGAAGGTGAAATAAAGACCTTTCATAGCAAACAGAAATTGAAAGACTTTGTGGCCACTCGCCTGGCCCTTCAAAAGATACTTAAAGATGTGCTACACTCGGAAACACAGAAACACGGCCATCAATATGAAAGAAGGTAAAGGAAGAAAAACTACCAGTAAAAGAGCATGGGAAGCTCAAAGCATATACTAGAAAATATCTCTGGGAAAATGGCAGGGCAAAGTCACTACATATCAATAGTCACATTAAGCATTAATGGTCTTAACTCTTCAGTTAAAAGACACTGATTGGCTGATTGGCTCAAGGAATACAACCCAACTATTTGTTGCCTACAAGAAACACATCTCTCTAACAAAGATGCATGCAGACTGAAAGTGAAAGGTTGGAAAAAGATATTCCATGCCAACAGAAACAAAAAAAGCAGGTGTAGCCATATTAATATCAGACAAAATAAACTTTAATACAAAAACTGTTAAGAGAGACAAAGAGGGACAATATATAATGATTAAGGGTTCAATTCAACAGGAAGATGTAACTATTATAAATGTATATGCACCTAATTACAGGGCACCGGTCTATTTAAAAGATATGTTAAGGGACTTAAAGGGAGACTTAGACCCCAATACAATAGTACTGGGGGACTTCAATACTCCACTCTCAGAAATAGACAGATCATCCGGACAGAAGGTCAACAGGAAACAGCAGATTTAATCAACACTATTGCCCAAATGGATCTAACAGATATCTACAGAACTTTCAATCCTACATCTAAAGACTTTACATTCTTCTCATCAGTGCATGGAACCTTCTCTAGGATTGATCACATACTAGGCCATAAAGCAAGTCTCAGCAAATTTAAAAGAATTAGAATCATACCATGCAGCTTCTCAGACCACAGCGGAATGAAGCTGGAAATTAGCAACTCAGGAAACCCTAGAAAGTATGCAAACACATGGAGACTGAACAACATGCTCCTGAATGAACACTGGGTCATTCAAGAAATCAGAAGAGAAATCAAAAACTTTCTGGAAGTAAATGAGGATAACAACACAACATATCAAAACTTATGGGATACAGCAAAAGCAGTACTGAGAGTCAAGTTTATAGCAATAGGTGCCTATATCAAGAAATTGGAAAGGTACCAAATAAATGAGCTTTTAGTGCATCTCAAGGACCTAGAAAAACTGCAGCAAACCAAACCCAAATCTAGTAGGAGAAGAGAAATAATTAAAATCAGAGAAGAAATTAACAGGATTGAATCCAAAATAACATTACAAAAAATCAGCCAAGCGAGAAGCTGGTTTTTTGAAAAAATAAACAAAATTGACACCCCATTGGCCCAACTAACTAAAAAAAGAAGAGAAAAGACCCAAATCAATAAAATCAGAGATGAAAAAGGAAACATAACAACAGACAACACAGAAATAAAAAGAATCATCAGAAATTACTACAAGGACTTGTATGCCAGCAAACAGGAAAATCTATCAGAAATGGATAGATTCCTGGACACAGGCAATCTACCAAAATTGAACCATGAAGACATAGAAAACCTAAATAGATCCATAACTGAGACAGAAATTGAAACAGTAATAAAGGCCCTCCCAACAAAGAAAAGCCCAGGACCGGATGGATTCACTGCTGAATTCTACCAGACATTTAAAGAAGAACTAATCCCATTTCTTCTCAAACTATTCAGAACAATCGAAAAAGAGGGAATCCTCCCAAATTCTTTCTATGAAGCCAGCATCACCTTAATCCCTAAGCCAGAGAAAGATGCAGCACTGAAAGAAAATTATAGACCAATATCCCTGATGAACATAGACGCAAAAATCCTCAATAAAATTCTCGCCAATAGAATACAACAACACATCAGAAAAACCATCCACCCAGACCAAGTGGGATTTATCCCTGGTATGCAGGGATGGTTCAACATTCGCAAATCAATCAATGTGATTCACCACATTAACAGACTGCAGAAGAAAAACCATATGATTATCTCAATAGATGCAGAGAAAGCATTTGATAAAATTCAACACCCTTTCATGATGAAAACTCTAAGCAAATTGGGTATAGAAGGAACATTCCTCATTATAATCAAAGCAATTTATGAAAAACCCACGGCCAGCATCCTATTGAATGGGGGAAAGGTTGGAAGTACTTCCACTGAGATCTGGCACCAGACAGGGATGCCCAATCTCACCACTGATATTTAACATAGTTCTGGAAGTTTTAGCCAGAGCCATCAGACAAGAAAAAGAAATTAAAGGAATCCAAATTGAGAAGGAAGAAGTAAACTATCCCTCTTTTCAGATGATATGATTCGTTACTTAGAGGATCCAAAGAACTCTACTAAGAGACTATTGGAACTCATAGAAGAGTTTGGCAAAGTGGCAGGATATAAAATCAATGCACAAAAATCAACAGCCTTTGTATACACAGACAACGCCACGACTGAGAAAGAACTGCTAAGATCAATCCCATTCACAATAGCTACAAAAACAATCAAATACCTTGGAATAAACTTAACCAAGGATGTTAAAGATCTCTACAATGAGAATTAAAATCTCTTAAAGAAAGAAATAGAAGAGGATACCAAAAAATGGAAAAATCTTCCATGCTCATGGATTGGAAGAATCAACATCATCAAAATGTCCATTCTCCCAAAAGCAATTAATAGATTCAATGCAATTCCAATCAGGATACCAAAGACATTCTTCTCAGATCTAGAAAAAATGATGCTGAAGTTCATATGGAGGCAAAAGAGACCTCGAATAGCTAAAGCAATCTTGTACAACAAAAACAAAGCCGGAGGCATCACAATGCCAGATCTCAGGACATACTACAGGGCAGTTGTAATCAAAACAGCATGGTACTGGTACAGAAACAGATGGATAGACCAATGGAACAGAATTGAAACACCAGAAACCAACCCAAACCTCTACAGCCAACTTATATTTGATCAAGGATCTAAAACCAATACCTGGAGCAAGGACAGTCTATTCAATAAATGGTGCTGGGAAAACTGGATTTGCATGTGCAGAAGCATGAAGCAAGACCCCTACCTTACACCGTACACAAAAATCCACTCAAAATGGATTAAAGACCTAAAGCTACGACCTGACACCATCAAGTTATTAGAGAACATTTGAGAAACCCTTCAAGATATTTGCACAGGCAAAGAGTTTCTGGAAAAGACCCAGGAGGCACAGGCAGTCAAAACCAAAATCAACTATTGGGATTGCATCAAATTGAGAAGTTTCTGTACTGCAAAAGTCAGGAGAGTGAAGAGACAACCGACAGAATGGGAAAAAGTATTTGCAAACTATGCAACAGATAAAGGGTTAATAACCAGAATCTAAAGAGATCAAGAAACTCCACAAAAACAAAACAAACAAACCACGTAAGAGATGGGCCAAGGACCTCAATAGACATTTTTCAAAAGAAGAAACCCAAATGTCCAACAGACACATGAAAAAATGTTCAAGATCACTAGCAGTCAGGGAAATGCAAATCAAAACCACAATGAGGTTTCACCTCACCCCGGTTAGAATGGCTCACATACAGAAATCACCAACAACAGATGCTGGCCAGGATGTGGGGAAAAAGTGACATTAATCCACTGTTGGTGGGAATGCAAACTGGTCAAGACACTATGGAAGTCAGTCTGGAGATTCCTCAGAAACCTGAAGATAACCCTACCGTTTGACCCACCCATCCCACTCCTTGGAATTTACCCAAAGGAATTTAAATTGGCAAACAAAAAAAGTGGTCTGCACCCTAATGTTTATTGCAGCTCAATTCACAATAGCCAAGACCTGGAACCAACCTAAATGCCCATCAACGGTAGACTGGATAAAGAAATTATGGGATATGTACTCTTTAGAATACTATACCGCAGTAAGAAACAACGAAATCCAGTCATTTGCAACAAAATGGAGGAATCTGGAACACATCATGCTGAGTGATGTAAGCCAGTCCCAAAGGGACAAATACCATATGTTCTCCCTGATCGGTGACAACTGACTGAACACCAAAAAGGAAACCTCCTGAAGTGAAATGGATACTATGAGAAACGGTGACTTGATCAGCATAGCCCTGACTGTTAATGAACAACTTAATACATTATCCCTCTTAGTAATTTTTTTGTCTGTTCTACTTAACATGACTGGTTTAATTCTGTAATTAACACACAGTTATTCTTAAGTGTTGAAATTTAACTGAAATGTGATCCCTGTTAAACATAAGAGTGGGAATAAGAGAGGGAAGAGATGTATAATTTGGGACATGCTCAAGCTGAATTGCCCCAAATGGTAGAGTTAGAAACATACCAGGGGACTCCAATTCAATCCCATCAAGGTGGCATGTACCAATGCCATCTCCCTAGTCCAAGAGATCAATTTCAGTTCACAATCGATCATAATGAAAGGACTATGAGTCAAAACAAGTCTAGTACCTGCTAACACTAACCAATAGAATAAAGGGGAGAGTTATCCAATATGGGAAGTGAGATACTCAGCAGACTCATAGAATGGCAGATGTCCTAAACAACACTCTGGCCTCAGAATCAGCCCTAAAGGCATTCGGATCTGGCTGAAAAGCCCATGAGAGTATTTCAGGCATGGAAAGCCAAGACACTCTGGCAAAAAAAAAGGCCTAAATGAAAGATCTCTGTGAGTGAGATCCCAGTGGAAAGAACAGGTTTTCAAAGAAGGAGGTACCTTTCTCTGAAGGGAGGAGAGAACCTCCACTTTGAGTATGACCTTGTCTAAACAAGATAAGAGTCGGAGAACTCAAAAGGCTTCCATAGCCTTGGAAACTCATGACTGGAGCATAGGGAGATTACTGATGCCATAAACAGGAGTGTCAATTTGCTAAGTCAACAACAGGACTCACTGTGCACTTACTCCTCATGTAGGATCTCTGTCCTTAATGTGCTGTCCATTGAGATTTAATGCTATAACGAGTACTCAAACAGTATATTTCATTTTGTGTTTCTATGGGGGTGCAAACTGTTGAAATCTTTACTTAATGTATACTAAACTGATCTTCTGTAAAAAAAAAGAAATTATCAATTCCCAACCTGACTCTCACTGGGATTAAACATGACAATAGGTCTGATCTGATTTCATCATCATTTAAAAAATCATCTATTATTTTTCACTTTATGTTTCTGTGTGGGAGCAAACTGTTGAAATCTTTACTTAATGTATGCTAAACTGATCTTCTGTATATTAAGAGAATCGAAAATGAATCTTGATGTGAATGGAAAGGGAGAGGGAGTGGGAAAGGGGAGGGTTGTGGGTGGGAGGGACGTTATCGGGGGGAAGCCATTGTAATTCATAAGCCGTACTTTGGAAATTTATATTCATTAAATTATAGTTTAAAAAAGTAAGTAAAGCAGAGTAAGAATATGATATTTTGCACAAATATGCAGTGTATTAGTCTTAACTGTGTCATCAAATTTCATGGAAATAAAGGAAATAATAAATTGAAAGTTGCACTGTTTAAGATGCAAACATTACCCAGGGGAGTGCCAGGTTCTCATATGTGGTTCTGGGTCCCAGTACCAGATTCCTGCTCCTGCAGCCCCAGGAATCAGAAATTTATGGAAGATATTTGGGCCCTGTCACTCTAGTGGATGCACCTGATTGTTGTCCTGAAACTGGGCCAGGCTGGGAGGCAGACCTGGCCACAGCAACATTGGAGAAAGTGCAGTGAGTGGGAGCATCTCTCTCTTTTCCTTACTGACTCATGTGTGAGAGTTAAACCTTGAGTTACTGAAGGGTCTTTCAAATGTCCTGTTCCCTTCAATGCAGGCAGCAACCCTCATGGCCTTGTCCCCTCCCTAGAGCCCCTCTCAGTGGGATCACTGGGTGGTGAGATCCCTACATGCATGATGGGAGGCTCCGTGCATCAAGTATGGAGGGTAAGTTTCACCTAACATGCAGCCTTCAGCTGCTCAGTTGGAGAGACCACACACACACACACACCAAGCAGTGCTGGCTCTGCTCACGGTTCTGCAGGAACAGTATCCTCAGCCTCAATACCCCAGACCCTGCTCCTCTGTGTCCACTGAGTAGGAAAGTGATTCACCTGCAGGAGGAAACCATCATGACCCATGTCCTGGTGAAATCCTGTAGAAAATGTTATCGAGCAGAGTCCACCCCAGACACTGTGCCAGCACTGATCCCCCAAGACACAGAAGTCTGCATCTTCAGGGGATGGCTCCACCCCCAAAGCTGAGGACTGGGGAGGAGAAGAATGGCACGTGGGGAAGTGACAGTCGGGGACAGGGTCCAGCAGCAGGAGGGAGAGGACCTGGTGGAGGGGTGGGCTGTGCTGTGCAGGAGGGTAAGGACAGGTGGAAGGGTCACACTGCTGGGACCCAGTGCCTGCAGCAGAATACTGAGTCGGGAGGTCTGATCAGGTCTCCTTGCCCCAGGGACCCCCACACTGACCACCACTGAGTAAAACTAGCACAGGTGCCTGGGAGACGTGGAATGGTGTCGTCGCTGGGGAGTGCATCCAGTGACGACTCCCACCATGAGTGGATTCAACGTCAGGGCCTCATGGAGGAAGCTGAGGTCTCCAGTGCCCCTAACATGACCACATTGAATGCTGGGAGAAACCTGCTCGTGGTGGGTGTGGTTTGTCGTCACAGCATCAGTGCTGAGCATGGCCCCAACGTAACAGCACTGGCAGGGTGTGCATGGTCTGGATGTTTACAGAAATAGATTGTTCACTTCTGGGGAATCTGCTATGGAGGAGATCACAGTAGATCTCCTGGGTCCCCAGCTTCAGCACAGAGCACATTGCTGCTAGAGTCAGCCCTGGTCTCGTCTGACGTCCTGTGTGGGGATGGGGTCCCTCCCATCCGTGTTCACAATAATAGAATGCCTGATGACTGCCATGCTGTTCACAATATTATGATGGCTGACGGCACTACATTCTCACTCTCTGATCCTAGACTTCCAGCCTCTACAGCTGTGAGCTCAATAAACCTTTTTGCTCCATACACCTCCTATCTTTGGTACTGCATGATGGTACTAACTGGAAAAGCCTCCCTGGGTGCCCAGAGCTCCCTCACGTCTCAGATGCTGGGGACCCCAGAGATGTCATTCATTCCTCCAGAAACGACTCCATTTTCTTCATGTGACGTCTTCCCATGATACCAAAACTTCTGCTCGGTGATCGGTGTTAGGGAGAGAATCATCCATCCAGATCGGAATGTAGGAAAGCTTTAGAGGACCACAAACCCCAATTTCCAGACCGGAGCCAGCGATTCACCTCCCACTGCATCTGGTCCTGGGTCTGAGTCTCTCGGTGCGTCTTGTGCGCCCCCTGGTGGAGCCACGTGCCCCAGCAGGGAGGTTTTTGTCTTGGTTCACCCTGAGGGCCTTCACTCTGTCTCTGGCACAGTAATACAAGCCCGAGTCTGCGGCTGTCAGACTGTTCAGTTGTAGGCAAACTGTGCTCTGGGTGTTATCGCTGGAGATAGTGAATCGGCCATTTGCCCAGCTCGCGTACCATGTGCTACCACCACTACTAATCCATCGGATCCACTCCAACCCCTTCCCTGGAGCCTGGCGGACCCATTGCATGTTGTAGCTACTGATGGTGAATCCAGAGGCTTTGCAGGAGAGTTTCAGGGATCCCCCAGGCGTGACCAGGCCTCCTCCGGACTCCACCAGCTGCTCCTGACACTGGACACCTGCAAACACAGACGTCCTGGTCAGGAAGCTGTCACTCACAAATAGGGAGGCCCTATTTGCATGTGCTGCCCCTATATATCAGGCATGGGGTCAGATGCCTCAGACAGGACAGGGCCCAGGGCAGACGTGGGTGTCCTGGGGGTTTAGGGTGATGGCTATGATAGGATTCTGATCAAGTCAAATTTTACATTATTAATATTTTTAAAAAGTTGAAGGCGAATGCCTCATTTCACTTTAATATGTGTGTACTCTTAATATGCAGTGTTAGCAGTTTCATGTCCTTCATTTTTAAAGTAACCGTTGGTTCATTATTAACTATTCTAATGATATTGAAACAGTGACAGAGAGAGAAGGAGTGAGAGAAACATAAATGTTGAGACATCTAGGAGTTAGACTTTCTAAAACCTGGAGCAGAAAACTGTGTGTCCCACGTTGCCGGTAGGGTCTCATTCACTTGTAGGGTCATCTACAGTTTCCCATGATACATTGTCAAGAAAGATTATTGGAATCTGTTAGGCTGGGCTCAAGCAACACTCTGATGGGAACACGGGTGTCTCTAGTGGGTACTTAGCCAATTTTGTCCTAGTGCCTGCTGCACACTTTTAAACAGATGAAAGACTGCAAGTGGATTCATTAACTATGATTTGTTTCTTTATTCATCCACTGCCTTAGTTTAAAACTGTTCCTGAACACAGAACAATGTATGTGTTAGTGGTGTGTAGTTTGCTATTGGAATCTGTGTGTCGTACAAATGGGCACAGATCAACTCACTGTCATGCACATTTCCACCTCCTTTCCATCACTCTGTGTTGGGAGGCCTGGAGGCCTCAGTTCTAGTTATTTGTGGAACATGATCTGGGTTCTAGTGAACTGAGGCAGCCCACTGAGGCACAGAGCATAATTATTCCTCCCTTTGAGTGGTACTTTGTGCCCTGGTAACAGCCGTCCCCTGTTCCCCCCTCTTCCTCATGTCTAGTAATCATGACTCTGATTTGAGGTCAAGCACTGGGTATGAAGTCACTGTGTTACAATTCACCCACAGTCCTGCATTCAGGTAATGCAGCTTTTTTTTTTTGACAGGCAGAGTTAGACAGTGAGAGAGAGAGACAGAGAGAAAAGTCCTCCTTTTTCCATTGTTTAACCCTCAATAGGCGCTGCGGCCAGCGAGTTGTGGCTGGTGCACCACGCTGATCTGAAGCCAGGAGCCAGGTGCTTCTCCTGGTCTCCCATGTGGGTGCAGAGCCCAAGGACTTGGGCCAACCTCCACTGCACTCCCGGGCCACAGCAAAGAGCTGCACTGGAAGAGGAGCAACCAGGAGAGCATCCGGCACCCCAACCAGGACTAGAACCCGGGTGCCGAGCTGCAGGAGGAGGATTAGCCTATTGAGCAGTGGCGCTGGCCTCAGGTAATGCAGCTTTGATTACAATAGTTCAATCTGCAAAAAGCAAGTGTGCATAAAACAGTGAATGGATTCTTTCACATTTGGACATGGAATATTATTCAGTACTAAGAAGGAGGTCATTCTGTCATTACGAAATCGTGGGTCAGGCTGGAGCCTAATATGCTAAAAGAAATAATCCCGGTACATGTGGACACACAGTATGTGACATTAGTTATATATGCAGTCCACAAGCTTGAACTCACAGAGGTAGGAAGTGCAAAGGAGATCACTGTCTACCATGACCCAAGGGTTTGTCACCTTCCAGCCCTGTGGGAAACTGGGGCAAGTTCCAGGGTCCTGGTTTCTGGCTGAGCCATCCCAGCCTATACAGCCATTCAGGAAGGAAATCTGTGGAAGGAAGATTCTCTCTCCATCTGTTGGTCTCTTCCTCTCTTGCTATAGCACTGCCTTTCAAACAAAATAAATAGATATTAAAATAAATGAAAGATTAATTATCCATATCATTAGAAGCCTATATGCAAATGTTGAATAAACACAGACAAGTGAATCCCAAGGAAAGAAATCAATTGCTTAAATGCAGTGACTGATAAGGTGGTGACAGGAGCAGCACTGGAGTTAGCATGTGGGATTGCTGCCTCCCGTGTCAGGTTCTTTAGTGCTGCATCCTAGTTTGGTTCTGGTGGCCATAGGTGAAGTTCCAAGTACTCCCTTTTGGAGACCTGGACAGAATTCTAAGCCCCTGGCTGTCACATGATCCAACTGAAGCAGTTGTAGCCCTCTGGGAATTGACCAGGAGTTAGAAGATCACTGTCAGTCTCAGTCTCTTTGTGGGCTTAGAGAAATACATAAAGACAAATTTTAAAATAAAATCTACAAATTTTAAATGTATATTATATCTATAATTTTAAGAAATGATATAAAAGCAAACATATAAAATGCCATAAATCTCAGATCATCATGTATGCACATTTTAGAAGCATAATGAGATGTCCCATGCTTCATGTTAGAATGAGTATTACCAGACAAGCCAGAGCAGACAATTCTTGTGAAGGAAGAGAGATGACCACTCTGGTTGCACAAGGCTGGAGTCAGGTAAATTAGTAAATCCATTATGGAAAGTCATCAAAAACTGAGACATACAGTTATCACAGGATCTTCAAACAGCATTTTGGGTAGCAGGAATGTGAAATCCCAGGGAGATGTGCATGGGATTCACAGTCACTATGGCAAACACATCTGCAGTTCCATGTGCAATTAAAGCAGCGTCGTTCACGAGTGTTCACACATATAATCCAGTGAAATTTTCATGGCAGAAGGAATCAATAATGAAAGAAAAGGGCATGGAACAGAGGAGACATTGGAGCAAGGTCAGAGTTTCAGTCCCACAGGATCCACACACTGAGAATCTACTGTACAGCATGGTGAGAGCAGTGAAGTGAATATTGGGTCTACGGAATTCCCAAACAGGAGACAACTGGCCGGCGCCGCAGCTCACTAGGCTAATCCTCCACATGCAGCGCCAGCACCCTGGGTTCTAGTCCCGGTTGGGCGCCGGATTCTGTCCCGGTTGCCCCTCTTCCAGGCCAGCTCTCTGCTGTGGCCAGGGAGTGCAGTGAAGGATGGCCCAAGTCCTTGGGCCCTGCACCCACATGGGAGACCAGGAGAAGCACCTGGCTTCTGCCTTTGAATCAGCGTGGTGCGCCGGCCTCAGCGCACCAGCCGCGGTGGCCATTAGAGGGCGAACCAACGGCAAAGGAAGACCTTTCTCTCTGTCTCACTCTCTCACTGTCCACTCTAATTGTAAAAAAAAAAAAAAAACAACAAACAAACAAACAAAAAAACCAGCAGACAACTGACATCCTAGCATGGAAACTTGTGGATTTTGTGATGAACATGTCAATAAGAATGACAACACATAATTGTACCTCATATGTATATATCAAATTAATATTTATCAAACATTTATAAAAATAAAATGGCTAAAACGGAAAATGCTGGTGTTGTGCTTCCCAATGTTTTATGGAGATGATAAATGAAGGCAGTGCACTCAAGGCTTGGCACCTGGAACCCAGGAGCATGGAACTGCATCAGTGTTCCCACCTTGGTGATGGGGCCTCATAACAGATCCATCATCTACTGTCTTCCAGGTGCACTGTCAGTACAAGTATGGGAAAGCGTGCAAATGGGCTGTGTCCAGAATTTTGATATGCAGCCTGGGGGACTCCCTCTGTATATTAAAGAAAGCCTCCAAATGGATTGATGATGCCAGTCAGCATAGACATGGAGTGAAGAGCAGGGACTCTGGACACATGGTCTCTGGGACTGGCTCTTCCTGCAGCTGTGATTCAGCCTCAGGACACTGGGCATCATGCTGGAGCCACAGACACAGCTCCCCATGATGTGGACTCCAGCCCCAGAGTGCACAGCCACTGTGTGTCACACTTTTTGCTCTCCCTCAACCACAACAGGTGCAGGGGGTCACACGACACTGGAGCAGAACCAGATAAACTGGAAGTGCACACCCAACACTTTCCATTCAGTGATGACCTTGACTGCTGATGTCCAGTGCGTTTCCCTCCTGAGTTCAGGCAGGGAGCCCCCCAGGAGGGTCCCAGGACCTAGAGGATGAGGAAGTCCCTGTAGGTTTCCCAGGTGCCTGCAGAAGCCCAGCCTGAGACACAGCTGAGCTGCAGTACATTCCTGAGTGCTGTGATGTTCACACAGGGACCACAGACTGTTCCAGGATTAAAGGGGAAATGCAGGTCGGGTTAAAGTCTGCAGAATGTGAGTGTGGATCACCCACATGTAGAGTCAAAGGTTGGTTCAGTGCACACTTGCTGGTTGTGGCAGGAGAATGCTGAGTGGAATAGTTGCTGTTTAACAGATCAACGACCCTGTCTCAGCTGTCCCTGCTTATACAGGGAAAACTGAAACTGTCCAAAGCTTTCAGTGCCCTGAGGGTGCTGTCCGGAGTCAGGTTGGAAGAGATTCAATAGTGTCCTCAATATTCCCACATCTCTGATCCTGGTGAGCACAGTCGCTGTCCATGTACTAAATCGTTCAATTAGGACTTCTTCCTTTTACATCAAAGTTTCTCCCCGTCATTGAAGTTGGGAGGGACAGAATCAAAAAGTAGAATTCTTCCCTCAAAACTGTTACAGGAGAGCAAACCCCAATTCCTGACAGGAAACCAGGACTTCATCTCCCTCTGCGCCTGTGCAGGACCAGAATCTGCGCTCAGTGCGTCTTGTGCGCCCCTGGTGGAGCCGCGCGCCCCTGCAGGAGTTTGGTGTTTTGGCTCAGTGTGAGGGCCCCTCACTGTGTTTCTTGCACAGAAACAGGTAGCCGTGTCCGAGGCTGTCAGACTGGTCATTTTCAGATCCACCGTGCTCGAGGTTTTGGAGATGGTGAATGGACCATTCACCCAGCTCGTGTAGTATACGCTAGCTACCACTACTACTAATGTATCCGATCCATTCCAGCCCCTTCCCTGCAGCCTGGCGGACCCAGCTCACTCCATAGCTACTGAGGGAGAATCCAGAGACTGTGCAGGTGAGTGTCAGGGATCCTCCAGGGTTGACCAGGCCTCCCCCGGACTCCTCCAGCTGCTCCTAACACTGGACACCTGCAAACACAGACGTCCTGGTCAGGAAGCTGTCACTCACTCTCTGTTTCTCACTCACGTCCTCTCCCTGACTCAGTGCCCCACATTCTCCATCATTACCTTTGAGCACAGCGACCAGGAGAAGCCAGCGCAGCCCAGTCTCCATGGTGAGTGTCTGTGTTCAGTGCGATCACTGAGTCCTGGGGCTGGAGCTCCTGTGCCAGAGCCACAGGGTGAGGGCTGGGCTGGTTTTCATGGGCAGAAGGAGCCGTATTTGCATGTGCTGCCCCTAGATAGCAGGCATGGGGTCAGATGCCTCAGATAGGACAGGGCCCAGGGCAGACGTCGTGTCCTAGGTTTGTAGGCTGATGGCTATGATATGATTCAGATCATATGAATGTTTATGTTATCATAATTTTAAAAGATTGAAGGCAATGACCTTGTTTCATTCTAATATGTGTGTACCCTTAATATCCAGTGCTAGCAATATCATGTCCCTCATTTATTTAAATAACCATTAGTTCTTTATCATCTATATGAAAGACATTGGTACAGTGATAGAGAGAGAAGAGGTGAGAGAGACAGAAATGTAGACATGGACAGAAAAGGTGACAATGGGAGATTTCTGCATTTGGGTTGACAGCCCAGACATCCCAAATACCTATGACCCCTAGGAGTTAGTGTTTCTGAACCCTGAAGCAAGAAACTGTGTCTGTAATTCAAACGTCGGTGGTAGGGGCTCCTTTGCTTGTAGCATCATCTACAGTTTCCCATGATGCATTATGAGGGAAAAGTGTGGGAATCCGTGAGGCTGGGCTCAGTCAGTTCTCTGATGGGAACACGGGTGTCCCTAGTGGGGACTTAGCCAATTTTGTCCTAATGCCTGTCCCCCACTTTTAAACAGATGAAGGACTGCAAGTGTATTTTTTTAAGGTTAACTATGTTTTGTTTCCTTATTCATCCATTGCCTTAAAGTTTAAAAACTATTTAAACTGTTTAAAACTGTTCCTGAACACAGAACACTGTACATGGTAGTGGGGTTTGTGTGCTACTGGAATGTGCATGGTAGAAATGGGCACAGATGAACTCAGTGTGATGCACATTTCCACCTCCTTCCCATCACTCTGTTGGGAGGCCTGGAGACCTCAGTTCTAGTTATTTGTGGAACCTGTCATGGGTTGTGGTGAACTGAGTCAGCCCACTGTGGTGTGGGCAGAATTATTCCTGCCTTTGGTGGTGCTTTGTGTCCTGGTATCAGCCGTCCCCTGTTCCCCCCTTTTCCCTGTTTTGTAACCATGACTCTGAGTTGAGGCCAAGCACTGGGTAGAAGTCACTGTGTCACAATTCATCTGCAGTCCTGGGTTCAGGTTGTAGCTTTGCTCATAATAGTTCATTCAACAAAGATCAAGTGTGCATAAAACAGTGAATGGATTCTTTCCCATTTGGACATGGAATATTATTCAGTATTAATAAGGAGGTTGTTCTGTCATTAGGAAATGTGGGTCAACCTGGAGCATACATACTAAAAGGAATGATCCAGGTACATGTGGACACACAGTATGTGACATTAGTTATATATGCAGTCCACAAGCTTGAACTCACAGAGGTAGGAAGTGCAATGGTGATCACTGTCAACCATGACCCAAGGGTTTGTCACCTTCCAGCCCTGTGGGAATCTGGAGGAAGTTCCAGGCTCCTGACTTTAGGCTGAGCCATCTCCAGTCTTAGATACATTCATGAAGGAAACCTGTGGAAGGAAGATTCTCCCTCCATCTGTTTGTCTCTTCCTCTGTTGCTATAACACTGTCTTTAAAATAAAATAAATAGACACTTAAAATAAATTGAAGATTAATTATACATATCATTAGGGGTCTGTTTCCTAATGTTCAAAGATCTCAAGCAACTGAATCCCAAGGGAAGAAATCAATTGTTTACATGCAGTGATGATAAGGTGGTGACAGGAGCAGCACTGGAGTTAGCCTGAGGGATTCCTGCTCCTGTATCAGGATGCTTAGTGCTGCGTCCTACTTTGGTTCTAGTTTCAGATTCCTGCCTAAGCACACCCTGGGAGGCTGTAGATGAGGTTCCAAGTAGTCCCATGTGGGAGACCTGGACAGAATTCCAAGCACCTGGCTGTCACCTGACCCAGCTGAATCTTTTGTAGCCATCGGGGAAGTGACACAGATATTAGAAGATCACTGTCAGTCTCAGTCTCTCTGTGGTTTTGGACAAATACATAGACAAGTCTCAAATAAAATGATAAATTTTAAAATTTATATCATTTCTATAAATTATTAAAAGAAGATATATAGACAGACATATAAA
Source organism: Oryctolagus cuniculus (assembly GCF_051225735.1). Lineage (NCBI taxonomy): Eukaryota > Metazoa > Chordata > Mammalia > Lagomorpha > Leporidae > Oryctolagus > Oryctolagus cuniculus. The sequence continues at coordinate 53,237,398 of NC_142886.1, forward strand.
ATGCTATCAATTTGGGACCATCATGTATGTCCATGTTAGAAGCACATTGAGGCATCGCATCGCTCCTGTTAGAATGGCTATTATCAGACATACCAGAGCTGACATGTTTTATGGAGGTAGAGAGAGATGATAACCCTGGTACAAGTCTGTGTCAGGTTAATTAGTAAAACCATATGGAAAAGCATCAGAAACAAGAAACAATTATTACATGATCTTCAAACACCATTGGATGGTACAATGAATATGAAATCCCAGGGAGGTGTCCACGGAATCTTCAGTCAGTCGGAAACAAAAAAAGTAGAATTATTCCCTGAAAAGTGTTAAAGGGGAGGAAACCTCAATTCCCTGACCTGAAACCAGGGCTTCATCTCCCTCTGCACCTGTGCAGGACCCGAATCTTGGTTCAGTGCATCTTGTGCGCCCCCTGGTGGAGCCTCACGTCCCTGCAGGGAGGTTTGTGTCTGGGCTCAGCCTGAGGACCCTCACTGTGTCCCTTTCACAGAAATAGACTGTTCATTTGAAGAGAAACCGTGTTCTGGGCGTGTTGCTGGAAATGGTGGATCGGCTTCTCGCCCAGCTGGCGTAGTATGTGTTACCACCACTACTAATGATTCTGATATATTCCAGCTCCTTCCCTGGAGCTGGGCGGACCCAGCCCATGCTGTAGCTACTGAGGGAGAATCCAGAGGCTGTGCAGGTGAGTCAGGGTTCCTCCAGGCTTGACCAGGCCTCCCCCGGACTCCTCCAGCTGCTCCTGACACTGGACACCTGCAAACACAGACATCCTGGTAAGGAAGCTGTCACTCACACTCTCTGTGTCTCTCACTCACGTCCTCTCCCAGACTCAGTGCCCCGCGTTCTCCATCATTACCTTTGAGCACAGCGACCAGGAGAACCCAGCGCAGCCCAGTCTCCATGGTGAGCATCTGTGTTCAGTGCGATCACTGAGTGGACACCTGGGAGTGCTGGGGCTGGAGCTCCTGTGCCAGAGCTGCAGGGTGAGGCCTGTGCTGGTTTTCATGGGCAGAGGGAGGCCCTGTTTTCGTGTGCTGCTGCTATATAGCAGGCATGGGGTCAGATGCCTCAGACAGGACAGGGCTCAGGGCAGACGAGGTTGTCTGGTGTCTTAAGTAGCCGATTAATGCCATGAGACCTGGAAATTGTTGTGAGATAATGGATAGAAAAGCATTTCATTCATCTTTTTAAAATTTATATAAATATATATTTATTTATTTGGAGGTAGAGTTATAGACAGTGAGAGAGAGACACAGAGAGAAAGCTCTTCCTTCTGTTTATTCCCTCCCCAAATGGCAGCTACAGCCAGCGCTGTTCCAATCTGAAGAGATGAGACAGGTGCTTCTTCCTGGTCTCCCATGTGGGTGCAGGGGCACAAGAACCTGGGCCATCCTCCACTGCCCTCCTGGGCCACAGCTCAGAGCTGGACTGGAAGAGGAGCAACTGGGACTAGAACCTGGCACCTGTATGGGATGCTGGCACCGCAGAGAGAGGATTAGCCAAGTGAGCCCTGGCTCGGGCCCTTAATTTATATTTTGAACATTTATTTATTTATTTGAAAGTCAAAGTTACACACAGAGAGAACTAGAGGCAGAGAGAGAGAGAGTGAGAGAGAGAGAGAGAGATGGAGAGAGACACAGAGAGAGAGAGCGCAATCGTCTCCTCTGGTTCACTTTCCAATTAGTCACAACAGCTAGACCTTAGCGACTTGGAAGCTAGGAGCCAGGAGCTTCTTCCAGATCCCCATGCGGGTACAAGGAACCAAGGACTTGGGCTGTCTTCTACTGCTTTCCCTGGCTGTAGCAGTGAGCTGGATTGGAAGTAGAGAAGCTGGGACTTGAACCGGTGCACATGTGGGACGCCAGTACTGCAGATTTGGTCTGCAACATACTATGTCCCAGCACCGGCCCCACCTTTACGTTTTTACCCTCCGGACACAGGGCCTGAGGTGGAGAGGCTGGTTCTTGAGCCATCACTCCAACACAGGGTGTGGGCTCCCAACAAGGGCTCAGCTCACTGCACAACACTGCCTGCCCCTGTGTTGTGTCTGCACAAGCACAGAAATGTGATATTGGCATGAGTGATACCTCCCTTGAACACGTGCACAGTTACTGAAGGAATCACAGACAGGCTGTGCTGTGTCCAGGGGCTCTAGTCTGGTAGGAGGCACCTCCACACTCTACACCTCTGTTCCTCACACAGGACTTCCCACTCCACCTGACAGCTCCAGGAGCGATGTGCGCTCTGTACCGTCATTGGTTGTGGTTGTCCAGTTTACCTAATGAATTTGTTAATGTGCTGTAAAGGGTTGAAATAGTGAGTTTTTCGTGTATATGATGTTAAATTGTGACTGGGTAGGATTTATGTAAGAGTAGTCTTTGAAGATAGTGGCACATGAATGTGTTTCTTCCAAATTTGAAGTCGAATGTCATTAAAATAACTTTTTTTAAAAAAAAGCAATGCATGGCTTTTTAGGTTTTCGTGTGTGTGTTAAGAATTGAGTACACATCAAAACACCTGTGTGCTGGATATTAACACCAATGAAATATCAGTTATGGACCAAAAAGTGCCAGTCCGTGAACTCCCACCCCAAAAGTTCACCAGTCTCATACTTTAGCTAGTGTGTGGCACATTGGGTTAAAGCCCTGGCCTGAAGCGCCGGCATCTCAAATGAGTGCCGGTCTAGTCCTGGCTGCTCCTCTTCCCATCCAGCTCTCTGCTATGGCCTGGGAAGCAGTAGAAGATGGCCCAAGTCTTTGGGCCCCTGCACTTACGTGGGAGACCCCAAGAAGCTCCTGGCCCTTGCCTTCGGATCGGAACAATTTTGGCCATTGTGACCAACTGGGGAGAGAACCAGTGGATGGAAGACCTCTCTCTGTGTGTCTCTACCTCTCTCTGTAACTCTGTCATTTAAATAAATAAATAAAATAAAGCTTTTTTAAAAATTGCCAAATCCTGCTGTTGCTTACAGGGAATACGAAGTCTGAGGGATGTGTCCAAGCGATCTGAGGGCGCCATGTCTAGACCTTTGCAGTCCCATCTCCAACTACAGTGACCTCATTCACAAGTTAGTTCATGAACATGGAGCACTTTGGCTGGATTCTGTTTTTGACAGAGAGATGCACAGGGGACCAGGTTTCATGCAGGTGTATATCAGTGTGGTGTTCCACGTGCTGGTGTCTGTCTGTCTGTTCTTCACAATTTCTCTGCTGGGCAATTTGCTTCCCAATGCTGTCGAGTTGTGATAGATACAGAGGCAGCCCCACATGTTGAAAGTGTGTGGTGAGTGTGACTCACCTGTGCCTCTCTCACTCTTCATCACAACTACACCAAGAGCAAATATGACATCCCACAGTGCTGCCCACTGTCCCTGTGTCACCATTCCCTAGCCCACCTCCTCCAGTCACATTAAGGCCTGAGCCCTTTTGGGCTCCTTCACAACAGATTTCATCCAGTTCAGCGCTGAGCATCATGTAGGTTTGCCAGGGGCAGAAGTTGAAGGCACTGAGTTTTCAGGTCCTGTAGGGCACAGGTGAATGAGGGTTTCTTGGTTTTTAACCAAAATATCTGAAAATCTGATAAGAGTAAAACTGAAATAAATTAGAGTAAGTATATTGTATTTGGCACAAATGTGCAGCACATTAATCTTAACTCTGTTATCAAATTTCATGGATATAAGATAAATAAAAAAATGAAAGTTGCATTGTTTAAGATGTGCAGCTCCCCCAAGGGAGTAAAAGGGTCTCACATGTGACTCTGGCACCCAATACCAGATTCCTGTTCCTGCAGCCCCAGGAACCACAAATGTGTGGGAGGGTCTCTCTAAGGTTCATAGTCCCTTCAATGCAGGCAGAACATTCATGGACTTGTCCCCCCCCTAGAGCCCCTCTCAATGGGATCACTGGGTGGTGAGATCCCCACATGCATGATGGGAGGCTCCGTGCATCAAGTATGGAGGGTAAGTTCCACCTAACATGCAGCCTTCAGCTGCTCAGTTGGAGAGACCACACACACACACACACCAAGCAGTGCTGGCTCTGCTCACGGCTCTGCAGGAACAGTATCCTCAGCCTCAATACCCCAGACCCTGCTCCTCTGTGTCCACTGAGTAGGAAAGTGATTAACCTGCAGGAGGAAACCATCATGACCAATGTCCTGGTGGGATCCTGTAGAAAATGTTTGTGAGCAGAGTCCACCCCAGACACTGTGCCAGCACTGATCCCCCAAGACACAGAAGTCTGCATCTTCAGGGGATGGCTCCACCCCCAAAGCTGAGGACTGGGGAGGAGAAGCATGGCACGTGGGGAAGTGACAGTCGGGGACAGGGTCCAGCAACATAGAGAGAGAGGACATGGTGGAAGGGTGGGCTCTTCCTCTGCAGGAGGGTAAGGACAGGTGGAAGGGCCACACTGCTGGGACCCAGTGAATGCAGAGGAACACTGAGTCGGGAGGTCTGATCAGGTCTCCTTGCCCCTGGGACCCCCACACTGACCACCACTGAGTAAAACTAGCACAGGTGCCTGGGAGACGTGGAATCATGTCGCCTCTGGGAAGTGCATCCAGTGACGACTCCCACCATGAGTGGATTCAACGTCAGGGCCTCATGGAGGAAGCTGAGGTCTCCAGTGCCCTGAACAGGACCACACGGAATGCTGGGAGCAGCCTGTGGGGGTGGATGTGGTTTGTCCTCACAGCATCAGTGCTGAGCATGGCCCCAACATAACAGCACTGACAGCGGGTGCACGATCTGGATGTTTACATGGAAAGCATGGAATAACAGGATCTGACATCAGATACAAAGTCCATTGTACAACTACTGGAAATAAATATAGGGCAGAATCTCCCTGATAGTGGTCTGTCCATGATTTCCCTTTTAGATCTCCAGAGTTCAGGCAACGTAAGAAAACCTTTTCAGATGATGCTGCATAAACTACAGAGCTTCTCTACTGCAAGTGGACCGATGAGAAGTGAGCAGCCTACACACACATGGAAGTAACTATTTTCATATAGAACGTATGATCAGTAGCCTGTATCCCAAAGGAACAAAAGGACTGTCTGCATGAGCTGTGTTTAAAACTGGCCCTGAGTCTTCTAACGTCTCAAAATACCTGTTTTACACAACTGGCTTCATCCTGAACAACAGGTTCTGTGTCATCAGGCCTACAATGCTTGTGGAAGGAAACCTCCCTCCTCTGCCTGTGGCAGAGTGTGTCCTCAAAGGTGTATGTGTTTTGGAGTGATTCCAGGGTGACTGTGGGAGAAGTGGGGGAGCTCTGCGAGTGAGGCCTAGTGGGATTTGTTCATTTCTGGGGAATCTGCTTTTGGAGGAGATCACAGTAGATCTCCTGGGTCCCCAGCTTCAGCACAGAACACAGTGCTTCTAGAGTCAGCCCTGGTCTCATCTGATGTCCTGTGTGGGGATGGGGTCCCTCCCATCCCTGTTCACAATATTAGGATGCCTGAACACTGTATGATGTTCACAATATTAGCATGCCTGATGGCACAACATTCTCACTGTCTGATCCTGGAATTCAGCCTCTACGGCTGTGAGTTCCACACACTTCCCCTCTGGGGTACTACATTTGGAACCAACATGCGGGAAAAAAAAAAAACAAAACAGGTGCATAGCAACATACTAGCCACTCATCTGTTCCCACCTGAAACAGAGACTCTCCTTTGTCTCCAAATTTAGACAGAGCCACTCCAAATTAGTCATTTCTACTTCAGCTGAGAGAATTGCTTCAGTTTCTGTAAGAATCCTACATGAGAGAACAATTGCATTTTTGCAGGAGACATTTTGTAAACACATGGGGTTGATGCAGTTATCCTGGTGAAGAGCAGAAAATTTGTTCATTCCTGATGATGATAAAGTTGAGAGTTGAAGGACAATTTTGCTTCCACAGAAGGAGGAGCATGGCTGAGAACAGGTGCAGGCAGTCCCTGGAGGAAGGAGTCGGGGGTCTCTGGACACACAGTCTCTGGGGCAGGCCCTTCATGCAGCAGGGATGCAGCTCCAGGGTTGGATCATTGGTGGGCTCACAGGGACACAGTCCAGAACCACCTGGACTCTAGTGCAGACTTCACTGGGCTGTCCCACCTGCTGGTCTCCCTGAGATGGAGACAAGGCCAGCAGAGTGTGGGGAACAAGACCTCTCCACACCCAGTGTTTTCCATCAGTCTGACCCCTTGCGCTACCAACGGCCACCTCTGCTTGCAAATGAGAGCAGGTCCGGGGATCCCAGGAGACGTGAGTGAGGAAGAGCAAGCAGGATTTCTAGGAGCCACAGCCTGAGCCACCCCTGAGCTGCAGGTTAATCCCTGACCTGGGGATTGGACCACGTGGACCTCAACCTGTGAGTTCAGGGTGAGGAAGTGAAAGGGAGACGAGGGCACAGCTGCAGAGAATGGACATGGGAGCCCCAGGGACCAGGACCACGGGGTCAGCTCTGTCCCTCGGGGGCCCAGCTGTGCAGGAGGGGAGGGCATGGATGTGAAACACTGCAGCATCCATAGCCCCTGACCGGCTCTACACTGCCCCTGGGCTCTCAGCAGGGTCCCAGATGACGTCATCAGAGAATTCCACGGAGAGCTCCTCTTTGATTTGGACAGGAAAAGACTCCCCGGGTGCCCAGAGCTTAGTCAGGTCTCAGATGCTGGGACCCCAAAGATGTCATTCATTCTTCCAGAAATGACTCCATTTTCTTCATGTGACATCTTCCCGTGATACCAAAACTTCTGCTCAGTGATCGGTGTTAGGGACAGAATCATCCTTCCAGATCGGAACGTAGGAAACAGTTACAGGACCACAAACCCCAATTTCCTCAGGAGGACCAGGGATTCACCTCCCACCACATCTGGGAATGGGTCTGAGTCTGCTCAGTGCGTCTTGTGCGCCCCCTGGTGGAGTTGCGCGCCCCTGCAGGCAGGTTTGTGTCTGGGCTCATCCTGAGGGCCCTCACTGTGTCTCTGGCACAGAAATAGGTGGCCATGTCTGCTGTTGTTGGACTGCTCACTTGCAGATTCACCGTGTTCTGGGCGTGGTGAATTGGCCATTCACCCAGCTCACTTAGTCTGTGCTACCACTACCAGCATAAATGCATCCAATCCACTCCAGCCCCTTCCCTGGAACCTGGCGGACCCAGCTTACTCCAAAGCTACTGAGGGAGAATCCAGAGGCTTTGCAGGTGAGTTTCAGGGATCCCCCAGGCTTGAACAGGCCTCCCCCCGATTCCTCCTGTTGCTCCTGACATTGGAAACCTGCAAACACAGATGTCCTGGTGAGGAAACTGTCACTCACACTCTCTGTGTCTCTCACTCATGTTCTCTCCCAGACTCAGTGCCTCGCGTTCCTCATCATTACCTTTGAGCACAGCGACCAGGAGAAGCCAGCGCAGCCCAGTCACCATGGTGAGCGTCTGTGTTGAGTGCGATCACTGAGTGGAACCCTGGAGTCCTGGGGCTGGAGCTCCTGTGCCAGATCTGCAGGGTGAGGGCTGGGCTGGTTTTCATGGGCAGAGGGAGGCCCTATTTGCATGAGCTGCCCCTATATAGCCAGCCCTGGAGTAGACGTCTCAGACAGGACAGGGCCCAGGGCAGATGTACATGTCCTGTGGGTGTAGGCTATGATAGGATTCGGATCATATGAATTTTTTATGTTTTATTGTTTTTTCATTTTAGTATGTGTGTACCCTTAGTATCCAGTGTTAGCAATATCATGTCCTTCATTTTTTAAATAACAATTGTTTCATATTATCAATTGACATCTATATCATCTATATGAAAGACATTGGAATAGTGATAGAGAGAAGGGGTGAGAGAAACACAAGTGTAGTGATGGACAGAAAAGATGAAAATGGGAGATTTCTGCCTTTGGATTGACAGCCCCAAACTCCCCAAATGCCTACAACATCTAGGAGTTAGCCTTTCTAAAACCTGGAGCCCAGAACTGCGTCTGTGTTTCCTTTGTCGGTTGTAGGGGCTCTATCGCTATAGCGTCATCTGTAGTTTACCACGATGTGTTATCAGGAAAAAGTGTAGGAAGCCGTGTGGCTGGGCTCAAGCAGCACTCTGATGGGAACACGGGTGTCCCTAGTGGGGACTTTGCCAATTTTGTCCTAATGCCTGCCACCCATATTTAAACAGATAAAAGACTGCAAGTGGATTCATTTAAGGATACTATGTCTTGTTTCCTTATTCATCCATTACCTTATTTTAAAACTGTTCATTAACTCAGAACACTGTATGTGTTAGTGGTGTGTAGTGTGCTATTGGAATCTGTGTGTTGTAGAAATGGGCACAGATCAACTCACTGTCACTCACATTTCTACCTCCGTTCCATCACTTTGTATTGGGAGACCGGGTGTCCTCAGTACTGCTTATTTGTGGAACATGTCATGGGTTGTAGTGAACTGAGTCAGCCCACTGTGGTGTGGGCAGAATTATTCCTTCCTTTGAGTTGTGCTTTGTGCCCTGGTATCAGCCATCCCCTGTGTTCCCCCTCTTCCCTGTTCTGTAACCATGACTCTGAGTTCAGCTCAAGCACTGGATAGAAGTCACTGTGTCACAATTCACCCACAGTCCTGGGTTCAGGTAATGCAGCTGTGTTCACAATAGTTCAGTCTACAATAAAGTGAAATGTGCCTAAAATGGTGAATGCAGTCTTTTACATTTGACATGGAATATTACTCAGTGTTAAGAAGGAGGTTGCTCTGTCATTAGGAAATCATGGGTCAGCCTGGAGCATAATATGCTAACAGAAATAATGCAGGTACATGTGGACACACAGTATGTGACATTAGTTATTTATGCAGTCCACAAGCTTGAACTCACAGAGGGAGGAAGTGCAATGGAGATCACTGTGTACCATGACCCAAGTGTTTGTCTCCTTCCAGCCCTGTGTGAAACTGCAGGAAGTTCCAGGCTCCTGACTTCATGCATTTGCAGCCCCAACATTGTAACCATTCAGGAAGTGAAGCAACGGATTGAGATTCTCTATCTGTTGGTCTCTTCCTCTCTTGCTATAACACTGACTTTAAAATAAATTAAATAGATACTTAAAATAATTGAAGATTAATTATACATATGATTAGGAGCCTATTTGCTAATGTTGAATGATCTCAAGCAACTGAATCCCAAGGGAAGAAATCAATTGTTTAAATGCAGTGATGATAAGGTGGTGACAGGAGCAGCACTGGAGTGAGCCTGTGGGATTCCTGCCTCCCTTGTCAGGATGCTGAGTGCTGTGTCCTAGTTTGGTTCCAGTTTCAGTTTCCTGCCTAAGCACACTCTGGGAGGCCATAGGTGAAGTTCCAAGTACTGCCATGTGGACACCTGGACAGAATTCCAAGCACCTGGCTGTCACCTGACCCAGCTGAATCTTTTGTAGCAATCGGAGAAGTGACCAGGCATTGGAAGATCACTGTCAGTCTCAGTCTCTTTTTGGACACATACATACATACAAATTTTAAAATAAGTGAAATAATATCTATAAACTTTTAAAGACGTTATATAAAGGGAACCATACAAAATGCTGTAAACCTGGGAACAGCATGCATATCCCTGTTAGAAGCACAATGAGACATCCCATCCCTCTGGGTAGAATGAGAATTATCAGACAATCCAAGGCTGACAATTCTTGGGGAGGCAGAGTGAGACGACAACCCTGGGACAAGACTGGGGTCAGGAAAATTAGTAAAAATGTTATGGAAAATCGTCAAAAACTGACAAGTACAATTACCACAGGATCTACAAACACCATTTCTGGGTAGAAGGAATATGATATCCCTGGAGGTGTCCACTGGATCCACAGTCACTGTGGCAAAGACATCTGCAGTTCCATGTTCAATTAAAGCAGCGCCAATCTCAATAGTTCACACATATAATCCATGGAATTTTCATGGAAGAAAGAATCAACAATGGAACAAATGTACAAAGCTACATTTTACCAGGAGTTTATACGGCAGTAAAGTGGAAGAAATTCTGTATTTTGGACAACTGGGATGATCCTAGAGAATAATGTCCAAGGATAATGTGTCAGGATAAGTACACTCTGAAAACCATCAAGGCCAAGAAGACAAATAATATGAGATGCTGGATACATGAGATTAAAAGGATGAACTCACAGAGGCAGGATACAATGGTGAGACCAAAGTCTGAGTGAGGGAGGAGCAGAGGAGACGCTGTTCAAGGTCAGAGTTTCAGCCCGACAGGGTCCACACATTCAGTGATATATTGCACAGGATGGTGACAGCAGTGAGGGGAATATTGTGTCTGTGGAATTCCAAAACAGGAGACAAATGCCATTCTACCATGGAAACATAGGGTTTTCTGATGAGCTTGTCAATAAATCTGTACTCTGGGCATTGTTTCTGGAGAACATGAATCGGCCATTCACGGAGTTTACATAGTATGTGCTACCACCATTATAACCATTAGCTGCGATCCACTCCAGCCCCTTCCCTGGAGCCTGGCGGACTCAGTCCATTGCATGGTTAGAGTGTGAATCCAGAGGCTTTGCAGGAGACTACTAACAGAAACAAACTGCCAGCTACAGGGCTCACAGCACGTGCAACAAATAATGGAGAAAAATATACTCCACTACTACATGCCATTTATGAAAAATCACTGGTGCATTTATACACTGAGAACAAATTTGCAGAAAATGGAGAAAACATCACAGTGGTTTAGCATGTGAATCTTCCACCTGCGATGCCTACATCCCATACTGCTGTCTGTTCTTATTCCAGCTGCACTTCCAATCATCTCTTGTTGATGCACCTGGGAAAACACACAAGCATGGTCCAAGTGATTGGGCCTCTGTACCCATGTGGGGACTGGGAAGAAATTCGTGGCTCTAGATGTCAATGTCATTTTGGGGAGTAAACCAGCAGATGAAGAACTTGTCTCTGGGTCTTTCCCTCTCTGTGTGTAACACTGACTTTCAATAAATAAATAAATCTTTTCTAAAAGATTGCATATGTAGTATCAACAAACTTTTAAAGTCCTGGAGGAAATTTATCAACAGGCTGAATGATGTCCACATAACAATATTATTTTTCAATTTTGAATTTATTTTGTATTTTTTAAAATTTATTTTTAAGGAATAAAAATGTCATAGTACAACTTTAGGAATATAGATATTCTTCCCAGCATTTCTGCCCTCCCACTTACATTCCCACCACCTTTCTCATCCCTCTCCACTTGTCAGTTCAGTTTTCCAATAAGATTCACTTTAAGTTGGTACACAGATTCAAGATCAAGATTCATCATCAAGATTCACTTGTATTGCTACACAGAAAACCAGCTCTGTACTATGTAAAGATTTAAACACACACACACACACACACACACACACACACACACATATCCAAGAACTGTTTGAGAACTGGTTTACAGTTAACTCTCATAATAGAACTCATTGAGGATGGAGGTCCTGCATGGGGAGTTAGTGCACAGTGAGACCAGTTGTTAATTTAACAATAAACACTCTTACGTATGATGTCAGTGACCACCTGAGACTCTTGACATGAGCTGCTTAGGCTATGGAAGCCTTTTGAGTCCACAAACTCTGATAGTATTTGGACAAGGCCATGAGCAAAGTGGAAGTTCTCTCCTCCCTTTAGAGAAAAGTACCTCCTTCTTTGAGGCCACTTCTACTGCCTGAGGTCTCAGTCACAGAGATCCTTTAGGCAGAACATTTTTGCCACAGTGTCTTGGATTTCATGCCTGAAATGTTCTCATGGGCTTTTCAGCCACACCAGAAAGACTGAAGGGCTGATTATCAGGTCAGAGTGTTACTTAAAGCGATTATCATTCTATGAGTCTGCTGTGTAGACTTCTCCTCATGTTGGAACATTCTCTCCTTTTAAATTCTATCTCTTCTTATTACCAGGCACTTGATCCTATTTATATGATCACTTTAACACTTAATCCTACCTATGTGTTCACCTTACACTGAATGTGATCACTTTAATTAAGTTTCATGGGACTTGGAGTCCCACAACAAAATTTTAAATTGTGTGTTTAGAAGTAAGTCCATAGGAATGTATGCATTTTACAGTTAAAAAATTCCTCCTCCTGCTCTTACTCCCATTCCTATTTTTTACTGAGATCAATTTTCAAATGACTGTATGTGCATACGATGGACTGAATGTTATGTAAATTCTTCAACAAATAGTAGGAAGAAAAATAAACAAACAAACAAAAAACAAACAAACAAAAAACTGTCCCTCGACAGTCAAGAGAAGGGCAGCTCAAGTCTTCCCTTCTCAAAGTGTCAATTTCACTTACCTAGGTTTCCTTTTGGGTGCTCTATTAGGTCTCACCTATCAGGAAGAACATGTGGTATTTGTCCCCGGGGTACTGGCCTTTTTCACAAAGTATGATCTTTTCCAGATTCATGCATTGTGTTGCGAATAACCGGATCTTATTGTTTTTACCACTGTGTAGTATTCCATAGTGTACACATCCCATAATTTCTTTATCCAGTTTTTGGTTGATGAGCATTTAGTTTGAATCCATATCTTAGCTATTGTGAATAGAGCTGCAATAAGCATGGAGGTACAGGTATCTCTTGTGTGTAGTGAATTCATTTCCCTTGGGTAAGTTCCCAGGAGGGGGATTCCGGGGTCATATAAGGTAGGACTATATTCAGATTTTTGAGATATCTCCGTAGTGTCTTCCATAGTGGCTTTACCAGTTTGCATTCCCACCTACAGTAGATTCAGGCACCTTTCCCCACAACCTCGCCAGCATTTGATGTTTGTTGATTTCTGTATGAAGCCATTCTAGCTGGGGTGATGTGAAACCTCCTTGTGGTTTGATTTGCATTTCCCTGACAGCTAGTGATGCTGAACATTTTTTCATGTGTCTGTGTTGGCCATTTGGACTTCCTCTTTTGAAAAATGTGTAAGTCCTTGGCCCATCTCTTAACTGGTTGTTTGTTTTGTTTTTGGAATTTCTTCATCTCTTTGTAAATTCTGGTTATTAATCCATATCCGTTGCATAGCTTGCAAATAATTTCGCACATGCTGTCAGATGCCTCTTCACTTGCCTGAGTGTTTCTTTTACCACACGGAGAATTCCCGATTTGATCTAATCCCATTTATTAATTTTGGCTTTGACTTCCTTTGTCTCTGAGGTCTTTTCCAAGAACTCTTAACGTGTGCCAGTGTCTTGAGGGCTTCCCTAATGTTCTCTACTAATTGGATGGTGTGGGATCATAGGTGTTTATCTTTAATCCTTGTTGAGTGGATTTTTGTATAAGGTGTAAGATAGGGGTCTTAGCCAGCACCATGGCTCACTAGGCCAATCCTCTGTCTTGCAGCGCCAACACACTGGGATCTATTCCCGGTCAGGGCGTCGGATTCTGTCCCGGTTGCCCCTCTTCCAGGCCAGCTTTCTGCTGTTTCCAGGGAGTACAGTGGAGGATGGCCCAAGTGCTTGGGCCCTGCACCCCATGGGAGACCAGGAGAAGCACCTGGCTCCTGCCATTGGATCAGCGCAGTGTGCTGGCCACAGCACGCCTGCCGAGGTGGCCATTGGAGGGTGAGCCAACGGCAAAGGAAGACCTTTCTCTCTGTCTCTCTCTCTCTCACTGTCCACTCTGCCTGTCAAAAAAAATAAAAATAAAAATAAAAATAAATAAAAAGTGAAAAGGAATCTGAAGATTACCTGCACATTTTAATGACATAGTTGTGGTATGAAAAAATGATCTTGCTAAAATAGCCAAGCTACCATGTGATTCACAGATTCAATGCATTTCCTGTCAAACACCCTGTATTCTTCACAGGAAGAGGAATAAAATTCTGGAATTCACAAGAAAATTTCAGGGTAATGATGACTGAACAGTCTTGAGAAAAATAGCAGAGCAGGAGGCTTCATCCTAGCTGAGCTGAAATCAGACCTGGTGCTGGGATAACATAGACACCCACAGCCGTGGAGCACAACAGAAACGTAGAAAAAAAAAACACATTCTCAGAAAACTGATTGCATGCATGGTGCCACACACAGAATGGGGGATGGGTATTCTGTCATACATGGGGTTGGGGAAACTTGAATGCACTTGAAAATAATTCAATTATGTGGTCATCTCGCACCAGACACAGAAACAGAGTGAGCTTGAAAAATACCTAAAAAGCAAGACCTGAGACTGTAAAGTTCTAGAAGAAAACACTGGACAAAAGCAAGCTGACATTGGTTTGGGCAATGGCATTTTGATAATCTCCAAAGTGCAGGCAACCAAGCAAAAATAGGCAAAAGATAATGGATCCAACTACAGAGCTCCTGTGTAACAAAGAGAGTGATTGAAGAACCAGGAGTCGCCTGCAGTTGGGCAGAAAGTATCTTCTGATCACACCCATGGGAGCCAATGTTGTGGCCCTGCAGGTTAAGCTGCCATACCTACTATGCATGCATCACACAGGAGCATGGGTTCAGATTCTGCTTGCTCCACTTCAAATCCAGCTCCCTACTAATGGACCTGGGTCAAAGATGACCCAAGTGTTTGTCCCCTTCAAGCCATGTGTGAAACCTAGAGAATGTTCCTGGGTCCTGGCTTCAGCCTCAGCCATTTCCAGCCTTTGCAGCCATTCAGGAAGGAAACCAGTGGATGGAAGATTCTCTCTTCATCTCTTTGGGTGTTTCTCTCTTGCTATAAACTGCCTTTGAAATAAAAGATATTTAAAGTAAATGACAGATACTTACACATATGCTTAGGATCCTGGATCCAAATGTTGAATGACATCTTACAACTGAATCACAAGGGAAGAAATCAATTGTTTAAATGTAGTGACTGATTGGCCGGTGATGCAGCTCACTAGGCTACTCCTCCACCTACTGTTCCGGCATTCCGGGTTCTAGTCCCGGTCGGAGTGTCAGATTCTGTCCCGGTTGCTCCTCTTCCAGTCCAGCTCTCTGCTGTGGCCAGGGAAGACAGTGTAGGATGGCCCAAGAGCTTGGGCCCTGCAGCCACATGAGAGACTGGGAGGAGGCGCCTGGCTCCTGGCTTCAGATCAGCACAGCACGCTGGCTGTAGCGGCCATTTGCGGGGTGAACCAATGGAGGGAAGACCTTTCTCTCTGTCTCTCTCTCTCTCACTGTCTAACTCTGCCTGTCTAAAAAAAATGTAATTACTGATAAGGTGGGTGACAGGACTGGCCTTGAAGGTATCACGTGGGATTCCTGCCTCCCGTTTCAGGATGCTTAGGTTAATGTCCAAATTTTGGGTCTATTTCAGACTCTTGCCAATGTGCACTCTGGGAGGCAGTACGAGAAGTCTGAATTAATCCCATGTGTGAGACCTGCACTGAAATCATGCACCTGGCTGTGATCTGACCGAATCCAGCTTTTATGGGCATCTGGGAAGTTACCCAGGATTCAGTAGATCACTGTCTGTCAGTCTCTGTTGCTTTGTCTTTTTGGACAAATAAACACATACAAGTTTTAAAAGAGGTAAAAGTATATCTGTAATTTTTTGAAGAAAATATACAAAGGCAAACGTATAAAAATGCTTTAAATCTGAGATCATCATGCATGTCCATGTTAGAAGCACAATGAGACAGCCCACCCCTCCTGGTAGACTGAGTATCATCAGACATACCAGAGCTGAGAGAGAAGAAAACCCTGGTACAAGGCTGGAGTCAGGTAAGTTAGTAAAGCTTCCATGGAAATCATCAAAAGCTGAGAAATACAATTATCACAGGATCCTCAAACACTGTTGCCTGGTAGAAGAAACATGAAATCCCAGGGAGGTGCCCAGGGGATCCACAGCCACTGTGGCAAACACCTCTGCAGTTCCATGTACAATTAATGCAGCATAATTCACGAGAGCTCACACATATAATCCAGTGAAATTTCCACTGAAGATGGAATGGATAATGGGACAAGTGGAAAGGGTTATACTTTAACATGAAGTTTATATTGCAGTAAAGAGTAAGAAGGACAGAGCTTCAGGCCGGCAGGATCCACACGTTGAGGGATCTGCTGTACAGCATGGTGACAGCAGTTAAGGGAATATTGTATCTACAGAATTCCAAAACAGGAGACAGATGCCATTCTACATGAGACATGTGCGTGTGGGGAGCAACCGAGACTAGACTAAATTACTGGAACTGCTAAGACTAATTCTATGCATCTGATCTCCCACCATATGGCGCTGAGAGAGAATAAACAACTACCACACAGCTGCCTCACCAATTCGACTAACAAGCTGCAGAAGCTGATCCCGCTCCTGATTGGAGGAGAGCAGCGTGCTCAGCGCATGGGGAGAGAACACCAGCAGAGTTGGGATTGGTGGAAGAGGACTATAAAGGAGGAGAGAGAGACAACATGCAGGAGGAACATCTGAGCAACCCCTGAGAGAGCCAGCCGGCAGTGTGCTGCTCCTTCCCGGAAGCAGGGGGGAGCGGCAGCAAACCCAGGAAGGGCCGGGAAAAGACAACAGCACAGGGTCCGGTGTCGTTCCTCCGCAAGTGGGGGAGCGACAGTGCGTTTTGTGATGAGCATGTCAATAACTCTGACTTCAAAATTCCACTCAATTTGATACATTCATTTTTCAACACATATCATTGTACCTCATATGTCCATATTCACTTATTATTCATCAAACAGTCATGACAGGAAAGGGAAGAATGGCAAATAGTGAAAATTCTGTTCTCTAAAACTGAATCATCACCTACTGTCTTCCAGGGTGCATTGTCAGTACAAGTGTGGGAAATGTGTAAATGGGCTCTGTCCAGGACTCTGATATGCAGCCTGGGTGTCTCCCTCTCTAAAACTGATCTAAGACTGCAAATGGATTGATGACCCCAGTCAGCATAGACATGGAGTGAAGAGCAGGGACTCTGGACACATGGTCACTTGGACTGGCTCTTCCTGCAGCTGCGATTCAGCCTCAGGACACTGGGCATCATGCTGGAGCCACAGACACAGCTCCCCCTGATGTGGACTCTAGCCCCAGAGTGCACAGCCACTGTGTGTCCCACTTTCTGCTCTGCTGAACCACAGCAGGTGCAGGGGGTCCCACGACACTTGAGCAGAACCAGATCAGCTGGAAGTGCACACCCAACACTTTCCATTCAGTGATGACCTTGACTGCTATTGTGCAGTGCATTTCCCTTCTGAGTTCAGGCAGGGAGCCCACAGGAGGGTCCCATGACCTAGAGGATGAGAAAGTCCCTGTAGGCTTCCCAGGTGCCTGCAGAAGCTCAGCCTGAGACACAGCTGAGCTGCAAGTACATTCCTGAGTGCTGTGACGTTCACACAGGGACCACAGACTGTTTCAGGATTAAAGGAAAAATGGAGATCGGGTATAAAGACTGTGGAACCTGTGAAACAGCCACCTTTTAAAATAAGATGGTTGGTTCATTTTAGCACACAGGCTACTCTGACAGGCGCAGTTTGATGACATATATAATTGAGGTTAACAAATCAAGTCTCTGGCTCAGCTCTCTCTGAGTTTTAAGGGAAAACTAAAATTGTCCTAAAGTCGGCAGTGTTTGAGGGCACTGTCCTGTCAGACTTGAACACACTCACGAGGTCCTCAGAGAGTCCCACATCTCTGACCCTGGTCACCACTGTCATAGTTCACGAACCTGAATTTGTTCATATAGGACTTCATCCTGTCACATCAAACTTCTCTATGTCACTGAAGTCAGTGGCGGGGACAGAATCATAAAAGTAGCAGTCTTCCCTAAGAACTGTAGGAGAGGAAACCACTAATGGTGCCGTGACTCGGATAGGAAACCTAGGAGGGAAGAAGCAGGAAAATACCGGAGAGAGAGACTAGAAGAGCCTAGGGGAAAGCCGGACGGAAAAGGTGCCGGAAGAAGCTATTGAAAGCCTAGGCATAGACTCGGATACGGACTGTGGGAAAGAAGTTAGGATTTAAAGTGAAAGCAAGAAGAAACTTAGACTCAGATACGGACTGCAGGTTGAAAGTGAAAGTGAAACCTATAAGAAACTTAGACTTGGATACGGACTGTGGCGAGAGGCCAGGAGAAATGAGGGAGGAATATTGTTGGAAGAAAACTTAGGGAAACATAACGGGTAGAAAAAAATGTTAGGGAGGATGAAGCCGCGAGTGCAGGCCGAGGCGGAGACGTAAGCCAGCTTGGAATTCTTCAAGTCAGCCCAGGGAGCAAAAGGCGAAAATCTGGAACCCAAGGCAGAGACGTGGGCCGCCAGGTTGGAATTCGCCAGGTTAGTCCGGGGAACTTGGACTGAATGCCGGTGGCGGAAATGTGAGCTACGCTGTGTGATTCGCGGAAGCCGCCACGTGCAGAGAGAGCACGGGGCGTGAATAGATAGGGAACATGGGGCTAGTGCGAGGCCGTGGTGTGGGCGCGAAGGGGCGCGGAGACCACGGAGTGCACGCGCGAAGCCAGGAAGCCGCGCAGATGAGAGAAGTGCAGGCTGAAGCGGCTCAGAGCCGGGAAGCCGCCGAGAGGCAGCCTCAGGGCGGGTGCCGGGAAGCCGCAGGGATAAGAGAAACAGAAGTTTTAGAAGTAAAATGAGAGAAATAGGAATGCTGGTAGATAGAAGTAAAATGGGAGAAATAGGAATGCCTGGAGATAGAGAAATAGAGAAAAATAAGGCCTCCCCGCAACACGGCAATGAGAGAGCTTGGATTTGGTCTGCCTGATTAGGAAGGCGGTGAGCACCTGCGGGCGGCTAGCAGCTTATGCGCCGCAGGTCACCGAAGACAGGCACGAATTAACATCAGTAAGTCTCCCCACAATACGGCAATGAGAAGGCTTGGATTCTGTTTGCCTGATTGTTAGGGCTTGTAAGCACCTGCAGGCAGTTCTAGCAGAGCAGAGCATGCGCTGCAGGGCACCGAACACAGGCACGCATCAGCGCCTAAAAACCTCCTCACAACATGGCGAAGAGAGGACCCGGATTAGGTTTGCCTGATTGATAGGGCTTGTAAGCACCCGTGGGCAACTCTAGCAATCAGAGCAGAGTGTGTGCCGTGGGGCACCGAAGACAGGCGTGTATCAACGCCAAAAATAAAAAGAAAGGGGGATCTGTGGGGAGCAACTCGGACTAGACTAAGTTAATGGAATTAAGACTTATTCTATGCATCTGCTCTCCCACAATATGACGCTGAGAAGGGAGAAACAGCTTCTACACAGCTGCCTCCAGTTCAATCAATAAACTGTAGGACCTGCTCCTGATTGGAGGAGAGCAGCGTACTCGGCGTGTGGGTAGCAGAGTTGGGATTGGTGGAAGAGGACTATAAAGGAGGAGAGAGACAACATGCACCAGGAACATCTAAGGGGAACATCTACCTGAAGGAACACCTGTGCAGCCCCCGAGAGAGCCGGCCAGCGGTGTGCCGCTCCCCTGTGGAAGTGGGGAAAGTGGCAGGGGGAACCGCCCTTCCACGGAGGTGGAAGGGACGGCAGCCAACCCGGGAAGAACCAGCAGCAAACCCAGGGAGGGCTGAGCAGACAAAAGAACGGTGCAGGGTCCTGTGTCGTTCCTCCACGAAGAGGGGGAGCGACATAATGGTGCCGTGACTCGGATATGAAGCCTAGGCAGGGTTTAGTGTTGTTCCTCCATGAAGATGGTGAGCGACAAACCACAATTCTCTGACAGGTAACCAGGACTTAATTTCCCTCTGCACCTGTGCAGGACCATATTCTGAGCTTAATGCATCGTGTGCACTCCCTGGTGGAACCGTGCGTCCCTGCAGGGAAGTTTGTGTCCGGGCTCAGCCTGAGGGTCCCTCACTGTTTCTCTGACACAGAAATACATGGTTGTGTCCTCGTCTGTCAGACTGTTCATTTGCAGAAACACCGTATTCTGGGCGTTGTCGCTGGAGATGGTGAATTGGGTCTTCACGGAGTTCGCGTAGTTTGTGATACCAAACCAAGATAAATGTATGCGATCCACTCCAGCCCCTTCCCTGGAGCCTGGCGGACCCAGCTCATGCCATAGCTACTGAAGTAGATTCCAGAGGCATTGCAGGAGAGTTTCAGGGATCCTCCAGCTGGACCAGACCCCCTCTGGACTCCTTCAGCTGCTCCTGACACTGGACACCTGCAAACACAGACGTCCTGGTCAGGAAGCTGTCACTCACACTCTCTGTGTCTCTCACTCACGTCCTCTCCCAGACTCAGTGCCCCGTGTTCTCCATCATTACCTTTGAGCACAGTGACCAGGAGAATCCAGCGCAGCCCAGTCTCCATGGTGAGGGTCTATGTTCAGTGCGCTCACTGAGTGGACACCTGGGAGTCCTGGGGCTGGAGCTCCTGTGCCAGAGCTGCAGGGTGAGGGCTGGGCTGGTTTTCATGGGCAGAGGGAGGCCCTATTTGCATGTGCTGCCCCTGTATAGCAGGCATGGGGTTGTGCACTTCAGAGAGCACAGGTTCCTGGCAGAGCACAGTGTCCCCTGGTGTTTGGTAGCACAGGTAACGACACAGAACATATGATTCTTTCCATGATTCTGTACAGTTATGATTTCAGGACATCTTTGTTTTGATGCAGGTCATTGTGCCTAGTGACATCAGCCAGGGCATGAAGGATGGGTGCCTCTTATGTTTCTCATGTGTGGAAGCTCACACGCAGGATAAGAAGTTGGTGTTGTGTGTTCCTTGATGTAAGCACTGGGTCCTGGTGGCCATGATGGAATGTCGTGAAAGGGGGAAAGTTCTAGTAGTAACAAACTGCCAATTGCAGGGCTCACAGCACATGCAAGAAATGATGGATAATAATATACTCCACCACTAGGTGCCATTTATGAAACATCGGTGCTGCATTTGTACACTGAGAATGAATGTGCAGAAATGGAGAAAGCATGACTGTGGTGCAGCAGGTGAATCCACTGCCTATGATGCCTGCATCCCATAGTGCTGTGTGTTCCTGTTCCAGCTGTGGCACTTCCAATCGTCTCTTGCTGATGCACCTGGGAGAGCAGAAAAGCATGGTCCTAGTATTTGGCCCCTGCACCCACGTGGGAGACCCCGAAGAAACTCCTGTCTCCTGGTGTCACTGTCATCTGGGCGATGAACCAGCAGATGGAAGAACTTGTCTCTGTGTCTTTCCCTCTCTCTGTGTAACACTGACTTTCAATAAATAATAAAACTTTTTCTTAAATATTCCATATGTAGTATCAACAAATCTTTTAAAATCTTGGAGAATATTTAGAAACATAACAATATTATTTTTTTTAATTTTTAATTTTTTAAAATTTATTTTTTAAGGAATACAAATTTCACACGTACAGCTTTAGGAATATAGTGATTCTTCCCAGCATTCCCACCCTCCCATCCACTCTCTCACCCCTCCTCCTCCTCCTCTCACATTGCCATTCCCATTCTCCATTAAGATTTATTTTCAATTAACTTTGTACACAGAAGACCAACTCTATACTATGTAAAGATTTAAACACACACACACACACACACACATATATCCAAGAACTGTTTGAGAACTGGTTTTACAGTTAACTCTCATAATAGAACTCATTGAGGATGGAGGTCCTGCATGGGGAGTTAGTGCACAGTGAGACCTGTTGTTAATTTAACAATAAACACTCTTACATATGATGTCAGTGACCACCTGAGACTCTTGACATGAGCTGCTTAGGCTATGGAAGCCTTTTGAGTCCACAAACTGTCAGTATTTGGACAAGACCATAAGTAAAGTGGACATTTTCTTCTCGCTTTAGAGAAAAGTACCTCCTTCTTTGAGGCCACTTCTTTCCCCTGGGTTCTCACTTACAGAGATCCTTTAGGCAGAACATTTTTGCCACAGTGTCTTAGATTTCCATGCCTGAAATGCTATCACGGCTTTTCAGCCAGACTAGGTTGACTTAGGGGCTGATTCTGAGGTCAGAGTGTTACTTAAAGCGATTGCCATTCAATGAGTCTGCTGTGTGGACTTCTTCCCATGTTGGAACTTTCTGTCCTTTATAATTCTATTTATATTATTACCAGGTATTGATCCTATTTATATGATCACTTTCACAATTTATCCTATCTAAATCTTCATGTTAACATTTAATATGATCACTTTAACAATTATGATGACGTTTTTACCACTAAGCTATTGGGACTTGGAGTCCCACTCATGTTTTTAAACTGCACCCTCAGAAGTAAGTCTGTAGGAAAGTATGCAGAACTATACAGCTTTGCAGTTACCAAATTCCTCCTCCCATGCTTATTTCCATCCTTATTGTTTACTGGGATCAATTTTCAATTGACTTTATGCACGTATGATTGACTCTATGTTAAGTAAAAGTTCAAAAAATAGTAGGAAGAAAAATAACCAAAAACCAAAACAAACAAACAAAAAAACCTGTTCCTCGACAGTTAAGACAAGGGCAGTTCTAGTTATCCATTCTTAAAGTATCTATTTCACTTCTCTAGATTTCCTTTTAGGTTCTCTGTTAGTTCTCACCTATCAGGAAGAACATGTGGTATTTGTCCCTTTGGGACTGGCTTATTTCACCAAGTATGAGCTTTTCTTGATTCATCCATTGTGTTGCAAATAACTGGATTTCATTGTTTTTACCACTGTGTATTATTCCAGGTATAAATATCCCATAATTTCTTTATCCAGTTTTTGGTTGATGGGCATTTAGGTTGATTCCATTTCTTAGTTATTTGGAATTGGTTGCAATAAACACGGAGGTACAGATAACTTACTTTGGGTAGTGAATTCATTTCCCCTGGGTAAATTCCCAGGAGTGGGGTTCATGGATCATATAGTAGGTCTATATTCAGAGTCTTGAGGTATCTCTATACTGTCTTCCATGGTGGCTTTACCAGTTTGCATTCCTATCAACAGTGGATTAGGGCACCTTTTTCCACACATCCTCATCAGCATTTGTTGTTTGTTGATTTCTGTATGAAGCTGTTCTGGCTGGGGTGAGGTGAAACCACATTGTAGTTTGGATTTGCATTTCCCTGACAGCTAGTTATCCTGAACATTTTTTCATGAGTCTGTTGGCCACTTGGACTTCCTCTTTTGAAAAATGTGTAAGTCCTTGGCCCATCTCTTAACTGGGTTATTTGTTATGTTGTTGTGGAGTTTCTTAATCACTTTGTAGATTCTGGTTATTAATCTATATCAATTGCATAGCTTACAAATAATATCTCCCATTATGTAAGATGCCTCTTTACTTTCCTGAGGGTTTTTTTTTTTTCTGTACAGAGACTTCTCAATTGGATGTAATCCTATTTATTAGTTTTGGTTTTGACTGCCTATGCCCCTGAGTTCTTTTCCAAGAACTCTTTGCCTATTCCAATGTCTTGCAGCATTTCCCAAATGTTCTCTAATAATTGGATATTGTAGGGTCATAGATTTACACCTTTATTCTATGTTGAGTGGATTTTGTGTAAGGTGTAAGATAGGGGTCTGAAAATCTGATAAGAATAAAATTCAAAGTAAAATAGTGTAGGTATATCATATTTGACACAACTGTGAGTATATCAGTCTTAACTGTGTTATCAAATTTCATGGAAATACAGGAAATAAAACATTAAAATGTGCACTGTTTAAGATGCGTTCATCCACCAAAGGAGAGCCTGTGTCTCATGTGTGTCACTGGCTCCCAATACCACTTTCCTGCTCCTGCAGCCCCAGGAATCAGAAGTTTATGGGAGGACATTTGGGCCCTGTCACTCTTGTGGATGTGCCGGATTGTTGTCAGGAAACTGGGTGAGGCTGGGAAGCAGAGATGGCCAGAGTAACACTTGGGAAAGTGCAGTGCATGGGAGTGTCTCTCTCTCTTTTTCTTTGCCTCATATGGGAATAACTGAAAGTTAAAACTTGAGTTACTGAAGGGTCTCTCTAGAGGTCGTATTCCCCACATGCAGGCAGCAACCCTCATGGCCTTGTCCCCTCCCTAGAGCCCCTCTCAGTGGGATCACTGGGTGGTGAGATCCCTACATGCATGATGGGAGGCTCCGTGCATCAAGTATGGAGGGTAAGTTCCACCTAACATGCAGCCTTCAGCTGCTCAGTTGGAGCGACCACACACACACACACCAAGCAGTGCTGGCTCTGCTCACGGCTCTGCAGGAACAGCATCCTCAGCCTCAATACCCCAGACCCTGCTTCTCTGTGTCCACTGAGTAGGAAAGTGATTCACCTGCAGGAGGAAACCATCATGACCCATGTCCTGGTGAAAACCTGTAGAAAATGTTCGTGAGCAGAGTCCACCCCAGACACTGTGCCAGCACTGATCCCCCAAGACACAGAAGTCTGCATCTTCAGGGGATGGCTCCACCCCCAAAGCTGAGGACTGGGGAGAAGAAGCATGGCACGTGGGGAAGTGACAGTCGGGGACAGGGTCCAGCAGCAGAGGGAGAGGACCTGGTGGAGGAGTGGGCTCTGCTGTGCAGGAGGGTAAGGACAGGTGGAAGGGCCACACTGCTGGGACCCAGTGCCTGCAGGAGAACACTGAGTCAGGAGGTCTGATCAGGTGTCCTTGCCCCCGGCAACCCCCACACTGACCACCACTGAGTAAAACCAGCACAGGTGCCTGGGAGATGTGGAATGGTGTCGCCTCTGGGGAGTGCATCCAGTGACGACTCCCACCATGAGTAGATTCAACGTCAGGGCCTCATGGAGGAAGCTGAGGTCTCCAGTGCCCCTAACAGAACCACACGGAATGCTGGGAGCAGCCTGTGGGGGTGGATGTGGTTTGTCCTCACCCCAACGTAACAGCACTGACAGGGGGTGCATGGTCTTGATGTTTACATAAAAAGCATTGAACAACCAGGATCTGACATCAGATGCAAAGTCCATTGTACAGCTACTAGAAGGAAACATAGGGCAGAATCTCCCTGATAGTAGTCTGGCCTTGATTTTTCTTTTAGATCCCCAAAGTTCATGCAATGTAAGAAAACATTTTCAGATGATGCTGCATAGACTACAGAGCTTCTGCACTGTAAGTGGACCGATGAGAAGTGAGCAGCCTACACACAAGGGAAGTAACTATTTACATATACCTTATGTATGATGAATAGCCTGTATCCCAAAGAAATAAAAAGGAAATCTCTGTAAGCGCTGGATAAATACAATGAGCTGTAAAAATAAAATGAACCGTCTGTATCAGCTGTTATATATATAAATAAAAAAATTGTCTGTGTGTTTAGAACTGGTCCCAAGTCTTCTGCAGTCTCAAATAACTATGATAGACAATTAGCTTCTTCATCCTGAATGACAGGTTCTGTGTCATCAGGCCTACAATTGGTGTAGAAGCAAACCTCTCTGATCTGCTTGTGGCTGAGGTGTGTGTTTTAGGTGAGCTCCCAAGATGACCACAGGAGAAGTGGGGGGAGCTCTGTGAGTGAGGCCTAGTGGGATTTGTTCATTTCTGGGGAATCTGCTATGGAGGAGATCACAGTAGATCTCCTGGGTCCCCAGCTTCAGCACAGAGCACAGTGCTGCTAGAGTCAGCCCTGGTCTCGTCTGACATCCTGTGTGGGGATGGGGTCCCTCCCATCCGTGTTCACAATATTACGATGCCTGATGACTGCATGATGTTCACAATATTAGGAAGCCTGATGGCACAACATTCTCACTGTCTGATCCTGGACTTGCACCCTTATAGCTGTGAGCTCAATAAACCTTTTTGCTCCATACACCTGCTTTCCGGGGTACTCCATTATGGAATCAACAGGTGGAATAAAACAATCGAAGAGCCACACACTAACCAATGCTCTGTTCCTACCTGAAACAGAGACTCAGCTGTGTTTACAGAATTAGACAGAGCCACTCAGAAATCGTCATCTCTATATCAGCTGAGGGAATTGCTTAGGTTCTGTAAGAATCCTACATGAGAGAACAATTGCAATTTTGCAGGAAACATTTTGCAAACACATGGGGTTGATGCTGTTATTCTGGTGAATGACAGAAGAAAATTTGTTTACTCCTGGTGATTATGAAGTTGAGAGAAAGCAAGGACTGATTTTTCTCTTCTGTATTCTTTTAAAGACTTGGTTATTTATTTGAAAGGCAGAAATACAGAGTGGCAGATGCAGAGAGAGAGAAAGTGGTCTTCCATCTGCTGTTTCTATACACAGCTGGGCACCAGGGCAGGGATGGGCCAATCTGAATCCCGGAGCCAGGAGGTTCTTCAGGTTCTCCCATGAGGGAACAGGGGCACAGGAACTTGGGCCACCTTCTGCTGTTTCCAAGGCCAGAGCAAAGCCCAGGATTGGGTGTCTCATCCAGGATTTGAAACAGCACACATATTAGAAGATGGAAACGAGGACTATTTTGTGTTGGAGGAAGGAGTCGGAGTCTCTGGACAAACAGTCTCTGGGGCCAGCGCCTCAGGCAGCAGGGATGCAGCTCCAGGGTTGGAATATCCTGCTGGACTCGCAAGGACACAGTCCAGAACCACCTGGACTCTAGTGCAGACCTCACTGGGCTGTCCCACCTGCTGGTCTCCCTGAGATGGAGACAAGGCCAGCAGAGTGTGGGGAACAAGACCTCTCCACACCCAGTGTTTTCCATCAGTCTGACCCCTTGCACTACCAACGTCCACCTCTGCTTGCAAATGAGAGCAGGTCCGGGGATCCCAGGAGACGTGAGTGAGGAAGAGCAAGCAGGATTTCTAGGAGCCACAGCCTGAGCCACCCCTGAGCTGCAGGTTAATCCCTGACCTGGGGTTTGGACCATGTGGACCTCAACCTGTGAGTTCAGGGTGAGGAAGTGAAAGGGAGACGAGGGCACAGCTGCAGAGAATGGACATGGGAGCCCCAGGGACCAGGACCACGGGGTCAGCTCTGTCCCTCGGGGGCCCAGCTGTGCAGGAGGGGAGGGCATGGATGTGAAACACTGCAGCATCCATAGCCCCTGACCGGCTCTACACTACCCCTGGGCTCTCAGCAGGGTCCCAGATGACGTCATCAGAGAATACCACGGGGCACACTCCAGAGACTCAGACCCCGAAAAGCCTCCCCGTGTGCCCAGAGCTCACTCAGGTCTCAGATGCTGGGGACCCCAGAGATGTCAATCATTCCTTCAAAACAACTCCATTTTCTTCATGTGACGTCTTACCATGATACCAAAACTTCTGCTCGGTGATCGGTGTTAGGGACAGAATCATCCATCAAGAATTGGAACGTAGGAAACGGTTACAGCAAACCCAAATTTCCTGAAGGAATCAGCGATTCACCTCCCACTGCATCTGAGCGCGGGTTGAGTCTGCTCAGTTTGTGTTGTGCGCCCCCTGGTGGAGACGCGCGCCCCTGCAGGGAGGTTTGTGTCTGGGCTCAGCCTGAGGGTCCCTCACTGTGTCTCTGGCACAGAAATAGGTGGCCGTGTCCGCGGCTGTCAGACTGGTCATTTTCAGATCTACCGTGTTCTGGGCGCTGTGGCTGGAGATGGTGAATCTGTCATTCACCGAGCTCACGTAGTCTGTGCTACCATAATCAGGATAAATGCATCCGATGCACTCCGGGCCCTTCCCTGAGCATGGTGGACCCAGCAAATCCAGTAGCTACTGAAGGTGAATCCAGAGGCTTTCCAGATGAGTTTCAGGGATTCCCCAGGCTGGACTAGGCCTCCCCGGACTCCTCTAGCTGCTGACACTGGACATCTGCAAACACAGACGTCCTGGTCAGGACACTGTCACTCACACTCTCTGTGTCTCTCACTCACGTCCTCTCCCAGACTCAGTGCCCCGCATTCCCCATCATTACCTTTGAGCACAGTGACCAGGAGAAGCCAGCGCAGCCCAGTCTCCATGGTGAGCGTCTGTGTTGAGTGCAATCACTGAGTGGACACCTGGGAGTGCTGGGGCTGGAGCTCCTGTGCCAGAGCTGCAGGGTGAGGCCTGTGCTGGTTTTCATGGGCAGAGGGAGGCCCTGTTTTCGTGTGCTGCTGCTATATAGCAGGCATGGGGTCAGACGCCTCAGACAGGACAGTGCCCAGGGCAGATGTGGTGTCCTGTGGTGTAGGTTGATGGCTATGATAGGATTCAGATCATATAAATCTTTACATTATCATTGTTGTTTAAACAATTGAAGGCAATGACCTTGTTTCATTTTAATATGTGTGTATCCTTAATAATCCAGTGTTAGCATGTCCTTCATTTTTAAAATAACCATTGGTTCATTTTTAACTATTTGAATAACATTGGAATAGTGACAATGAGAGAAGGGGTGAGAGAAAGAGAAATGTAGAGATGGACAGAAAAGGTGACAAAGGGAGATTTCCACCTTTGATTGACAGGCCCAGACATCCCAAGTGCCTACAACACCGAGGACTTTGCCTTTCTAAAACCTGGAGCCCAAAACTGCGACTTTGTTTCCCACGTCAGTGGTAGGGGCTCATTCACTTGTAGTGTCATCTACAGTTTTCCAAAATGCATTATCAGAGAAAGTGTGGGAAGTCGTGTGGCTGAATGATTCATTCTGATGGGAACATGGGTTTCCCTAGTGGGGACTTTGCCAATTTTGTTCTAATGCCTGCCTCCCACTTTTAAACAGATAAAAGACTGCAAGTGGATTGTTTTTAGGTTAACTATGTTTTGTTTCCTTATTCATCCATTGCCTTATTTAACACTCGTCATGAACACAGAACACTGTGCTTGCTAGTGGGGTTTGTGTGCTATTGGAATCTGTGTGTTGTAGAAATGGGCACAGATCAACTGAATGTCATTCACATTTCCACCTCCTTTCCTACACTCTGAGTTGGAGGGGCCTGGAGGCCTCAGTTCTCATTATTCATGGAATCTGTCGTGGGTTCTGGTGAACTGAATCAGCCCACTGTGGTGTGGGCAGAATTATTCCTTCCTGTGAGTGCTTTCTGCCCTGGTATCAGCTGCCCTGTGTTACCCCTCTTCCCTGTGTCTAGTAACCATGACTCCGAGTTCAGCTCAAGCACTGGATAGAAGTCACTGTGTCGCAATTCACCTGCAGTCCTGGGTTCAGGTAATGCAGCTTTGTTCACAATAGTTCAGGCTACAATAAAGTGAAATGTGCCTAAAACAGTGAATGCAGTCTGTTACATTTGACATGGAATATTATTCAGTGTTAAGAAGGAGGTTGTTCTGTCGTTAGGAAATCATGGGTCAGCCTTGAGCATAATATGCTAACAGAAATAATGCAGGTAGATGTTGACACATAGTATGTGACATTAGTTATACATGCAGCCCACAAGCTTTAACTCACAGAGGCAGGAAGTGCAATGGTGATCACTGTCTACCATGACCCAAGTGTTTGTCTCCTTCCAGCCCTGTGGGAAACTGGGGGAAGTTCCAGGCTCCTGGCTTCAGGCTCAGCCATCCCAGCCTTTGCAGCCATTCAGGAAGAAAAGCAGTGAATGGAAACTTCACTCTCCATCTGTTGATAGCTTTCTCTCTTGCTATAACACTGCCTTTCAAATAAAATAAATACTTAAAATAAATGATACATTAATTATACATATGGTGAGGAGCCTATTTCCAAATGTTGAATGAACTCAAGCCACTGATCCCAAGGGAAGAAATTAATTCCTTAAATGGAGTGATGATAAGGTGGTGACAGGAGCAGCACTGGAGTGAACCTGAGGGATTCCTGCCTCCCGTGTCAGGATGCTGAGTGCTGTGTCCTATTTTGATTCCAGTGTCAAATTCCTGCCTAAGCCCCTCTGGGAGGCAGTAGGTGAAGTTCCAAGTACTGCCATGTGGACACCTGGACAGAATTCCAAGCACCTGGCTGTCACCTAACCAAGCTGAAGCTTTTGTAGCCATCTGGGAAGTGACCAGGAATTAGAAGATCACTGTCAGTCTCAGTCTCTTTGACTTTTTGAAAAAATATGTAAATACAAATATCAAAATAAGTGAAATAGTATCTTTAACTTTTTTAAAAAGATATAAAGGCAACATATAAAATGATATATTGGGCCCATCATGCATGTCCATAATAGATGCACAATGAGACATCCCATCCTCCCTGTTAGAATGAGTATTATCCTACAATACAGAACTGACAATCCATGTGGAGGAAGCTAGAGATGATAACTCTGGTACAAGATCGAAGTCAGGTAAACAAGTAAATCTATTATGGAAAATCATCAAAAACTGAGAAATAGAATTTTCACAAGATCTTCAAACACCATTTCTGGGTAGAAGGAATATGAAATCCCAGGGAGGTATCCAGGGGAACCGCAATCAATGTGGCAAACACCTCTGCTCTTCCATGTTCAATTAATGCAGCGTCATTCACAAGAGTTCACACATACAATCCAGTGAAATATTCATGAAGAAAGAATAAACAATGGAACAAATGGACAAAATTATATTTAACAGGAGTTTATATGGCAGTACAGATGAGGAAATTCTGTATTTTGGACAACTTGGATGATCCTGGAGAATAATGTCCAAGGATAATGTTTCAGGGTAAGTACACTCTGCTAACCATGCAGGACAAGAAGACAAATAATACGTGATGCTGGATACATGGGATAAAAGGATGAAGTCACAGAGGCAGGAAGTATGATGGTGAAGACCAACGTCTGAGCAAGGGAGGAACAGAGGAGACGCTGGAGCAAGGTCAGAGTTCCAGTCCAACAGGATCCACACATTGAGGATCTACTGTACAGCATGGTCACAGCAGTGAAGGGAATATTGTGTCTACGGAATTCCAAAACAGGAGACAACTGACATTCTACCATGGAAACGTGGTTTTCTGATGAGCATGTGCATAAGTCTGACTTCGTAACTCCACTCAATTTGATACATTCATTTTTCAACACATATCATTGTACCTCATATGTCTATGTTTTGGTATTATATATCAAACACTTATGTAAAGGAAATGATTAAATGATCAAAAATGGAGATTCAATGCTCTGAATACTGGTGTAGTGCTTTCCAGTATTTTCCAATATTTATGGATATGATAAATAAATTCCAGTGGACTCAAGCTTGGCAGCTGGAACCCAGGAGCTTGGAACTGCATCAGTGTTCCCACCTTGGTGATGGGGCCTCATAACACATCCATCATCTACTGTCTTCCAGGGTGCACTGTCAGTTACTAGTCTGGGAAAGTGTGCAAATGGGCTGTGTCCATCACTCTGATATGCAGCCTGCGTGTCTCCCTCTCTAATACTGATGGAAGTCTCCAAATGCATTGATGACCCCAGTCAGCATAGACATGGAGTGAAGAGCAGGGACTCTGGACACATGATCTCTGGGACTGGCTCTTCCTGCAGCTGTGATTCAGCCTCAGGACACTGGTCATCATGCTGGACTCACAGACACAGCTCCCCGTGATGTGGACTCCAGCCCCAGAGTGCACAGCCACTGTGTGTCCCACTTTCTGCTCTCCCTGAACCACAGCAGGTGCAGGGAGTCCCACAACACTCAACAGAATCAGATCAACTAGAAGTGCACACCCAACACTTTCCATTCAGTTATGACCTTGACTGCTGATGTCCAGTGCATTTCCCTCCTGAGTTCAGGCAGGGAGCCCCCCAGGAGGGTCCCAGGACCTAGAGGATGAGGAAGTCCCTGTAGGCTTCCCAGGTGCTTGCAGAAGCCCAGCCTGAGACACAGCTGAGCTGCAAGTACATCCCTGAGTGCTGTGACGTTCACATAGGGACCACAGACTGTTTCAGGATTAAAGGTGGCCACATTCTGTGGAAAGTGCGTATGGATCACCCACAGTTTAAAATAAAATGTCAGTTCAGTTCCGCACACAGGCTACTTTGACAGGAAGAGAGGGAAATAGTTGAGGTTTAACAGACCAGAGACCCTGGCTCAGCTGTCTCCAGGATATAAAGGGAAAAGTAAAATTTTCCTAGAGTCGGCAGTGCCCTGAGGACACCAGCATGAGTTAGACTGGAAAAGACTCACGAGGTCCTCACAGATCCCCATGATATCTGATCGCGGTGAGGACAGTTGTCAGTCACGAACCCGAAGTAGTCATGTAGGACTTCTTCCTTCTATTCAAAGTTTCTATCCGTCAGTGAAGTAAGTGGCAGGGACAGAATCGTAAGAGTAGAACCATTTCTTCAAATGCGTTAGAGCAGAGGAAACCCCAATTCCCTAACAGGAAACCAGGGCTTATTGTCCCTCTGCACCTACCCATGACCAGAATATATATTCAGTGCATCTTGTGTGCCTCCTGGTGGAGCCGCGCGCCCCTGCAGAGGTTTGTGTCTGGACTCAGCCTGAGGGTCCCTCACTGTGTCTCTGGCACAGAAATAGGTGGCCATGTCCGCTGCTGTCAGACTGTTCATTTCAAGATCCACCATGTTCTGGGCGTTGTTGCTGGAGATGGTGAATCGGCCATTCACCCAGCTCGCGTAGTTTGTGCTACCGTAGCTATCAATACATGTGATCCATTCCAGCCCCTTCCCTGGAGCCTGGCGGACCCAGCTCATTGCATTGCTACTGAAGTTGAATCCAGAGGCTTTGCAGGAGAGTTTCAGGGATCCCCCAGCCTGGACCAGGCCTCCCCCGGACTCCTTCAGCTGCTTCTGGCACTGGACACCTGCAAACACAGACGTCCTGGTCAGGACACTGTCACTCACACTCTCTGTGTCTCTCACTCACGTCCTCTCCCAGATTCAGTGCCCCGCGTTCCCCATCATTACCTTTGAGCACAGCGACCAGGAGAAGCCAGCGCAGCCCAGTCTCCATGGTGAGCGTCTGTGTTGAGTGCGCTCACTGAGTGGACACCTGGGAGTCCTGGGGCTGGAGCTCCTGTGCCAGAGCTGCAGGGTGAGGGCTGGGCTGGTTTTCATGGGCAGAGGGAGGCCCTATTTGCATGTGCTGCCCCTGTATAGCAGGCATGGGGTTGTGCACTTCAGATAGGACAGGTTCCTGGCAGAGCACAGTGTCCTCTGGTGTTTAGTAGCACAGGTAATGACACAGAACATATGATTCTTTCCATGATTCTGTACAGTTATGATTTCAGGACATCTTTTTTTGATATAGGTCTTTGTGCCTAGTGACATCAGCCAGGGCAAGAACAACGGGTGCCTCTTGTGTCTCATGTGTGGAACCTCACATGCAGGATAAGAAGTTGGTATTGTGTGTTCCCTGATGTGGGCACTAGGTCTGGGTGGCAGCGAGGGAATATCATGAAGAGGGAAGTTCTAACAAAAACAAACTGCCAAGCTCAGGGCTGAGAGCCCATGAACGAAATGATGGAGAATAATATACTCCACCACTAGGTGCCATTTAGGAAACATCAGTGCTGCATTTGTACACTGAGAACAAATGCGCAGAAATGGAGAAAGCATCACTGTGGTGCAGCAGGTGAATCCACTGCCTGTGATGCCTGCATCCCATAGTGCTGTGTGTTCCTGTTCCAGCTGTGGCACTTCCAATCATCTCTTGCTGATGCACCTGGGAGAGCAGAAAAGCATGGTCCTAGTATTTGGCCCCTGCACCCACGTGGGAGACCCCGAAGAAACTCCTGTCTCCTGGTGTCACTGTCATCTGGGGGATGAACCAGCAGATGGAAGACTTGTCTCTGTGTCTTTCCCTCTCTCTGTGTAACACTGACTTTCAGTAAATAAATAAATCTTTTCTAAAAAATTGCACGAGCAGTTTCAACATCTTTTAAAACCTTGGAGGAAATATAGGAACAGCATGTATGATTTCCATGTAACAATATTATTTAAAATATTGAAATCTTTTTTATTTTTTAATTTTTTTAACTTTTATTTATTAAATATAAATTTCTAAAGTACTGCTTTTGGATCACAGTGGCTTTTCTCTCTCATAACTTCCCTCCCTCCCGCAACCCTCCCATCTCCTGCTCCCTCTCCCATCCCCTTTTTTTCTGTTTCTTTATTTTTTTAACTGTTATTTAATGAATATAAATTTCCAAAGTACGACTTACGGATTACAATGGCTTCCCCCCCATACCGTCCCTCCCACCCGCAACCCTCCCCTTTCCCACTCCCTCTCCCCTTCCATTCACATCAAGATTCATTTTTGATTATCTTAATATACAGAAGATCAGCTTAGTATACATTATGTAAGGATTTCAACAGTTTGCTCCCACACTGAAACATAAAGTGAAAAATAATAGATGGTTTTTTTAAATGATGATGAAATCAGATCAGACCTATTGTCATGTTTAATCCCAGTGAGAGACAAGTTGGGAATTGATAATTTCTTTCTTTTTCTTTTTTACAGAAGATCAGTTTAGTATGCATTAAGTAAAGATTTCAACAGTTTGCACCCCCATAGAAACACAAAGTGAAATATACTGTTTGAGTACTCGTTATAGCATTAAATCTCAATGAACAGCACATTAAGGACAGAGATCCTACATGAGGAGTAAGTGCACAGTGACTCCTGTTGTTGACTTTACCAATTGACACTCCTGTCTATGGCATCAGTAATCTCCCTATGCTCCAGTCATGAGTTTCCAAGGCCATGGAAGCCCTCTGAGTTCTCCGACTCTTATCTTGTTTAGACAAGGTCATATTCAAAGTGGAGGTTCTCTCCTCCCTTCAGAGAAAGGTACCTCCTTCTTTGAAGACCTGTTCTTTCCACTGGGATCTCACTCACAGAGATCTTTTTGCCAGAGTGTCTTGGCTTTCCATGCCTGAAATACTCTCATGGGCTTTTCAGCCAGATCCGAATGCCTTTAGGGCTGATTCTGAGGCCAGAGTGCTGTTTAGGACATCTGCCATTCTATGAGTCTGCTGAGTATCTCACTTCCCATGTTGGATCACTCTCCCCTTTATTCTATCGGTTAGTATTAGCAGGTACTAGACTTGTTTATGTGCTCCCTATGACTCTTAGTCCTTTCATTATGATCAATTGTGAACTGAAATTGATCTCTTGGACTAGGGAAATGGCATTGGTACATGCCACCTTGATGGGATTGAATTGGAATCCCCTGGTATGTTTCTAATTCTACCATTTGGGGCAGGTCAGCTTGAGCATGTCCCAAATTATACATCTCTTCCCTCTCTTATTCCCACTCTTATGTTTAACAGGGATCACATTTCAGTTACATTTCAATGCTTAAGAATAACTGTGTATTAATTACAGAATTAAACCAGTCATATTAAGTAGAACAGACAAAAAAAATACTAAGAGGGATAATGTATTAAGTTGTTCATTAACAGTCAGGGCTATGCTGATCAAGTCACCATTTCTCATAGTGTCCATTTCACTTCAGGAGGTTTCCTTTTTGGTGTTCAGTCAGTTGTCACTGATCAGGGAGAACATATGGTATTTGTCCCTTTGGGACTGGCTTACTTCACTCAGCATGATGTGTTCCAGTTTCCTCCATTTTGTTGCAAATGACTGGATTTCATTGTTTCTTACTGCGGTATAGTATTCTAAAGAATACATATCCCATAATTTCTTTATCCAGTCTACCGTTGATGGGCATTTAGGTTGGTTCCAGGTCTTGGCTATTGTGAATTGTGCTGCGATAAACATTAGGGTGCAGACCTCTTTTTTGTTTGCCAATTTAAACTCCTTTGGGTAAATTCCAAGGAGTGGGATGGCTGGGTCGAACGGTTCCCTCTCCCATCCCTTTCACATCAAGATTCATTTTCAATTCTCTTTATATACTGAAGATCAGTTTAGTATATATTAAGCAAAGATTTCAACAGTTTACACTCACACAGAAACACAAAGTGTAAAGTACTGTTTCAGTACTCGTTATAGCATTAATTCACATTGTACAACACATTAAGGACAGAGATACTACATGGGGAGTTAAGTGCACAGTGACTCCTGTTATTGACTTAACAACTGACACTCTTGTTTATGGCATTAGTAATCACCCTAGGTTCTTCTCACGAGTTGCCAAGGCTATAGAAGCCTTTTGAGTTCGCCAACTCTGATCTTATTTAGACAAGGTCATAGTCATAGTGGAAGTTCTCTCCTCCCTTCAGAGAAAGGTACGTCTTTCTTTGATGGCCTATTTTTTTTTCCGCTGGAATCTCACTCACAGAGATCTTTCATTTAGGTCAGGATTTTTTTGCTAGAGTGTCTTGGCTTTCCATGCCTGAAACACTCTCATGGGCTTTTTACCCATATCCGAATGCCTAAAGGGCTGATTCTGAGGCCAGAGTGCTGTTCAGGACATCTGACATTCTATGAGTCTGCTGTGTATCCCACTTCCCATGTTAAAGCATTCTCTCCTTTATAATTCTATCAGTTAGTAGTAGCAGACACTAGTCTTGTATATGTGATCCCTTTAAATCCCAATCCTATCATTATGATAAATTATGAACTAAAACTGATCACTTTGACTAGTGAGATGGCATTGGTAAATGCCACCTTGATCAGATTGAATTGGAATCCCCTGGCACGTTTCTAAATCTACCGTTTGATGCAAGTCTGATTGAGCATGAGCCAAACTGTACATCTCCTCCCTCTCTTATTCCCACTCTCATATTTAACAGGGATCACTTTTCAATCAAATTTAAACACCTAAGAATAATTGTGTGTTAATTAAATACGTCAACCAATAGTATTAGTAGAACAAAAAAAATACTAAAAGGGATAAAATATTAAGTTGTTCCTCGACAGTCAGGACAAGGGCTGATCAAGTCGCTGTTTCTCATAGTGTCCATTTCACTTCAACAGGTTTCATTTTTGGTGCTTGGTTAGTCATCACCGATCAGGGAGAACATATGATATTTGTCCCTTTGGGACTGGCTTATTTCACTCAGCACGATCTTTTCCAGATCCCTCCATTTTGTTGCAAATGACCAGATTTCATTGTTTTTTACTGCTGTATAGTATTCTAAAGAGTACATTTCCCATAATTTCTTTATCCAGTCTACTGTTGATGGGCATTTAGGTTGATTCCAGGTCTTAGCTATTGTGAATTGAGCTGCAATAAACATTGAGGTGCAGACAGCTCTTTTATTTGCCAAATTAATTTCCTCTGGGTGAATTCCAAGGAGTGGGATGGCTGGGTTGTATGGTAGGGTTATATTCAGGTTCTGAGGAATCTCCAAACTGACTTCCTTAGTGGCTTTACTAGTTTGCATTCCCACCAACAGTGGGTTAGTGTCCATTTTTCCCCACAACCTCACCAGCATCTGTTGTTGGCAGATTTCTGTATGTGAGGATTCTATCCGGAGTGAGTTGAAACCTCACTGTGGTTTTGATTTGCATTTCCCTGATGGCTAGTGATCCTGAACATTTTTTCATGTGTCTGTTGGCCATTTGGATTTCCTCTTTTGAAAAATGTCTGTTGAGGTCCTTGGCCCATCTCTTAAGTGGGTTGTTTGTTTTGTTGTTGTGGAGTTTCTTGATCTCTTTTTAGATTCTGGTTATTAATCCTTTATCTGTTGCATGGTTTGCAAATATTTTTCCCATTCTGTTGGTTGCTTCTTCACTTTCCTGGTTTTTTTTTGTTTTTGTTTTTGCAGTACAGAAACTTCTCAACTTGATGTAATCCCAGTTGTTAATTTTGGCTCTGACAGCCTGTGCCTCTCAGGTCTTTTCCAAGAAGACTGTGCCCGTGCGTATATCTTGCAGGGTTTCTCCAATGTTCTCTAATAATTTGATGGTGTCAGGTCGTAGATTTAGATATTGAATCCAGTTTGAGTGGATTTTTTGTAAGGTGTAAGGTAGGGGTCCTGCTTCATACTTCTGCACATGGAAATCCAGTTTTCCCAGCACCATTTATTGAATAGATGTCCTTGCTCTGGGAATTGGTTTTAGATCCTTGGTCAAATATAAGTTGGCTGTAGATGTTTGGGTTGATTTCTGGTGTTTCTATTCTGTTCCATTGGTC
This sequence comes from Oryctolagus cuniculus, assembly GCF_051225735.1. NCBI lineage: Eukaryota > Metazoa > Chordata > Mammalia > Lagomorpha > Leporidae > Oryctolagus > Oryctolagus cuniculus. The sequence continues at coordinate 53,275,098 of NC_142886.1, forward strand.
TATCCATCTGTTTCTGTACCGGTGCCATGCTGTTTTGATTATAACTGCCCTGTAGTATGTCTTGAAATCTGGTATTGTGATGCCTCCAGCTTTGTTTTTGTTGTACAGTATTACTTTAGCTATTCGAGGTCTCCTGTGCCTCCATATGAATTTCTGCATCATTTTTTTACAGATTTGCAAAGAATGTCTTGGTATTTTGATTGGTATTGCATTGAATCTATAAATTGCTTTTGGGAGAATGGACATTTTGATGATATTTATTCTTCCAATCCATGAGCATGGAAGATTTTTCCTTTTATTGGTATCCTCTTCTATTTCTTTCTTTAAGATTTCGTAATTCTCATTGTAGAGGTCTTTAACATCCTTGGTTAAGTTTATTCCAAGGTGTTTGATTGGTTTGTAGCTATTGTGAATGGGATTGATCTTAGAAGTTCTTTCTCAGCTGTGGCATTGCCTGTGTATACAAAGGCTTTTTTTTTTGATAGGCAGAGTCAACCCTGAGAGAGAGAGACAGAGAGAAAGGTCTTCCTTTTTCCATTGGTTCACTCTCCAATGGCTGCTGCAGACAGCGCGCTGCAGCCAGTGCACCGCGCTAATCCGATGGCAGGAGCCAGGTGCTTATCCTGGTCTTCCATGGGGTGCAGGGCCCAAGCACTTGGGCCATCCTCCACTGCACTCCCTGGCCACAGCAGAGAGCTGGCCTGGAAGAGGAGCAACCGGGACAGAATCTGGTGCCCCGACCGGGACTAGAACCCAGTGTGCCAGTGCTGCAAGGCGGAGGATTAGCCTAGTTAGCCGCAGTGCCGGCCAAGTCTGTTGGTTTTTGTGCATTGATTTTATAACCTACTACTTTGCCAAACTCTTCTATGAGTTCCAATAGTCTCTTAGTAGAGTTCTTTGGATCCCCTAAATAAAGAATCATACCATCTGCAAAGACGGATAGTTTGAGTTCTTCCTTCCCCATTTGTATCATTTCAATTTCTTTTTCTTGCCCAGTGGCTCTGGCTAAAACTTCCAGAACTATATTGAATAGCAGTAGTGAGAGTGGGCATCCCTGTCTGGTACCGGATCTCAGTGGAACTGCTTCCAACTTTTCTCCATTCAATAGCATACTGGCTGTGGGTTTTTTATAAGTTGTTTTGATTGTATTGAGGAATGTTCCTTCTATACCCAATTTGCTTAGAGTTTTCATCATGAAAGGGTGTTGTATTTTATTGAATGCTTTCTCTGCATCTATTGAGATAATCATATGATTTTTCTTCTGCAGTTTGTTAATGTGGTGTATCACATTGATTGATTTGCAAACATTGAACCATCCCTGCATACCAGGGATAAATCCCACGTGGTCTGTGTGGATGATCTTTCTGATGTGTTGTTGCATTCTATTGGCCAGAATTTTATTGAGGATTTTTGCGTCTATGTTCATCAGGTATATTGGTCTTTAATTTTCTTTCAATGCTGCATCATTTTCAGGCTTAGGGATTAAGGTGATTCTGGCTTCATAGAAAGAATTTGCGAGGATTCCCTCTTTTTCCATTGTTCTGAATAGTTTAAGAAGAATTGGAGTTAGTTCTTCTTTAAATGTGTGGTAGAATTCAGCAGTGAATCCATCCGGTCCTGGGCTTTTCTTTGTTGGGAGGGACTTTATTACTGATTCAATTTCTGTCTCAGTTATGGGTCTGTTTGGGTTTTCTATGTCTTCATGGTTCAATTTAGGTAGGTGGCATGTGTTCAGGAATCTATCCATTTCTGATAGATTTCCCTGTTTGCTGGCACACAGCTCCTTGTAGTAATTTCTGATGACTATTTTTATTTCTGTGGTGTGTGTTGTTACATTCCCTTTTTCATCTCTGATTTTATTGATTTGGGTCTTTTCTTTTTTTTTGGTTAGATGGGCCAATGGTTTGTCAATTGTGTTAATTTTTTCAAAAAATCAGCTCTTTGGCTGATCTTTTGTAATTATTTGAATTCAATCCTGTTGACTTTTTCTCTGATTTTAATTATTTCTCTTCTTCTACCTATTTTGGGTCTGGTTTGCTGCAGTTTTTCTAGATCCTTCAGATGCATTGAAAGCTCATTTATTTGGTGCCTTTCGAATTTCTTGATGGAGGCACCTATTGCTGTAAACTTTCCGCTTAACATTGCTTTTGCTGTATCCCATGAATTTTGATATGTTGTGTTGTTATCCTCATTTACTTCCAGAAAGTTTTTGATTTCTCTTTTGATTTCTTCTATGACCTAGTGTTCATTCAGGAGCATGTTGTTCAGTCTCCATGTGTTTGCATACTTTCTGGGGTTTCCTGAGTTGCTAATTTCCAGCTTTATTCCAATTCTTTTGAATTTGCTGAGACTTGCTTTATGGTCTAGTGTGTGGTCAATCCTAGAATAGGTTCCATGTACTGCTGAGCAGAATGTATATTCTTAGGTGTAGGATGAAAGGTTCTGTAGATATCTGTTAGATCCATTTGGGCTATAGTGTCGATTAAATCTGCTGTTTCCTTGTTGAGCTTCTGTCTGGTTGATATATTTCTGAAAGTGGAGTATTGAAGTCCCCCAGTACTATTGTATTGGAGTCTAAGTCTCCCTTTAAGTCCCTTAACGAATCTTTTAAATAAACTAGTGTCCTGTAATTAGGTGCATATACATTTATAATAGTTACATCTTCCTGTTGAATTGATCCCTTAATCATTATGTAGTGCCCTTCTTTGTCTCTCTTAATAGTTTTTGTGTTGAGGTTTATTTTGTCTGATATTAATATGGCTATGCCAGCTCTTTTTTGGTTTCTGTTGGCATGGAATATCTTTTCCAACCTTCCACGTTCAGTCTGCATGCACCTTTGTTGGAAAGATGTGTTTCTTGTAAGCAGCAAATAGGTGGGTTTTGTTCCTTAATCCATTCAGCCAGTCTGTCTTTTAACTGGAGATCTGGGGCCATTAACATTCAATGTGATTATTGATAAATAGTAACTTTGCCCTGCCATTTTCCCAAAGATATTTCTAATATAGGCTTTGAACTTCCTGTGATCTTTTACTGGAAGTTTTTCTTCCTTTACCTTCTTTCGTATTGATGGTCGTGTTTCTGTGTTTCTGTGTGTAACACATCTTCAAGGGTCTTTTGCAGGGCTGGACTAGTGGTGAGAAATTATTTCAATTCTGTTTGCTATGAAAAGTCTTTATTTCATCTTCATTCACAAATGAGAGCTTAGCAGGATATAATATTCTGGGCTGGCAATTTTTTTCTCTTAGTACCTGGGCTATGTCTCGCCATTCCCTCCTAGCCTGTAGGGTTTCTGATGAGAAGTCTGCTGTGAGTCTAACTGGAGATCCTCTGAGAGTAATCTTACGTTTCTCTCTTCCACATGTTAGAATCTCTTCTTGATAATTCACGGTGGTGAGTTTGATTACAACGCGTCATGGTGAGGATCTCTTTTGGTCACGTTTATTGGGGGTTCTATGTGCTTGGATGTCTCTGTCCTTCTCCAAACCTGGGAAGGTTTCTGCTAGTATCTCACTAAAAAGGCCTTCCAATCCTTTCTTTCTCTCTCCATGCCTTCAGGAACTCCTAGAACCCAAATGTTGGTTTTTAAATAGTATCCTGTAGATTCCCAACAATATTTTTTTTAATTTCTGATTTCCCCTTCTTGCCTTTGGTTTGACTGTATACTTTCCTGTGCTCTGTCTTCTAAGTCCGATATTGTCTCTTCTATATCACTGATTCAGTCTTTAAGGCTCTCAAGTGCGTTTGTCATTAGTTGCATTGAATTCTTCATTTCATTTTGATTTCTCTTCAGTATCACAATTTAGGTTCTACTAGATTCCTCATTTCATTATGATTCCTCCTTAAGATTTCATTTTCATGAGAGAGATTTTCTATCCAGTAAGGATTTCTGTAGTTCATGAATTTGTTTTTGATAACTTCTAAATATTCTTATCATAAATTTTTGAAATCTGTATCTTGCATTTCTTCTATCTCATCATCTTCATAATCTTGAATTGGAGTGTCATGTTCATTTGGGGGCATCATAATGTCTTCCTTGTTCTTGTTTCCTTGGTTTCTGCATTTGTTGTTTGGTATTGGGAAATATTCTTTGGTTTCTTCTTCTTTTTTTTTCATTGCTGTGTTGGCTTTTCTCATTATACTACGACCCTAGATTAAGTGGACTGTCTGCTTTTGGTAAATCTCTAGAGGCTTGTGGTGGGTGTGTCCAGAGGGCTCTGTGCAGTTCTTTATGGTAAGGGTGTGCCAACGGTGACACACCCAGGTTTGGCATGCTAAAGCTTCTCTCTCTTTTATTCAGAAGGGAAGTAATTCTGCACAGATGAGCTATTCTCCTTGAAGGCAACCAGTACCTGAGCACTAGCCCCAGTGGATATAATATTTGTCCACTCTGTCCCAAGGACCACACAAAGGATCTGTGCAGCCCTCTGTGTAAGCTGAGATTCCCCTGCAATGTCTCCCACCGTTTGGCCAAGGTTACTGAGTTTGTGGTGTCTCCCGAGAGTACTCACGTCTCAGGTACTCTGTGAGTTCCCTCACACACCCTCAGTTTTTTTCTTTTTTCACAGTCCCAGTTCATAAGCTGCACACATTCACTAGGTCTTAACCTCCTGGTATTTCTCCCCACCAGAGTCATTTTTTTTCTGCTTGACTGAGGGTGGGTACAGCCCTGAGCTGGTGCAGCTGTTATGTATATCCAAATGGCACCTGCTCTTTGTCTTGCTTGCCTTTGTAAGGCGAGTGGAGAGAGGGAATCGTGTCCGTACTGGTCCATTTTATTTTTTCTCTCTCCTCTAGTTAGCATGGTGAATTTTCCCCCATGGGGCTTCAAGCCTCATTCCCTGTAGGCTTTTCTGCTGCTTTCCCGCCAGTGTCTTGGGCTACTGCAGTTTCACCTCACCTCCTTTTCCAGCGTTGGTGTGTAGACTCAGCACTGGGGTCCTGAGCCATGGGTGCTCGTGCCGTCCATGTAGTTGCATTGTGTCCCACTAGTTCCAGAAAAATTGCCTTTGCAGGTTTTTCCCTAACTCTTCCCTGAGACTACAGTATCTCCACTTTTATTAAACTATCTTTCCCCGGGCTATCAGTGTGCTCCCTCCCTATTCCACCAACTTGGAGCAGTCTAAATTTATTTTTTAAGGAATATCAAATTCAATGAGTACAGGTATTATTCAAAAAACACATATGTAAAGATTAACAAAAATGCCCAACTGCAGATCAGTTCTCTGAATACTGGCATTGTGTTTGCCAATGTTTTATTGAGATGATATATTAGGCCAATGTACTCAAAATATGGCAGCTGGAAACGTATGAAGGAGTATGAAGCTGTATCAACGTTCCCACCTTGGTGACGGGACCTCATAATGGATCCGTCATCTACTGTCCTCCAGGATGTACTATCAGTTACAAGTATGGGGAAGAGTGTAATGGGCTCTGTCCAGGTCTCTGATATGCAGCCTGGTTGTTTCCCTCTCTAAAATTGATGAAAGACTACAAATGGATTGATAATGCCAGTCAGCATAGACGTGGAGTAAAGAACAGGGACACTGGACACATGGTCTCTGGGACTGGCTCTTCCTGCAGCTGTGATCCAGCCTCAGGACACTGGTCATCATGCTGGACCCACAGACACAGCTCTGCATGATGTGGACTCCAGCCCCAGAGTGCACAGCCACTGTGTGTCCCACTTTCTGCTCTCCCTGAACCACAGCAGGTGCAGGGGGTCCCATGACACTGGAGCAGAACCAGATCAGCTGGAAGTGCACACCCAACACTTTCCATTCTGTGATGACCTTGACTGCTGATGTCCAGTGCATTTCCCACCTGAGTTCATGCAGGGAGCCCCACAGGAGGGCCCCAGGACCTAAAGAAGGAGGAAGTCCCTGTAGGCTTCCCAGGTGCTTGCAGAAGCTCAGCCTGAGACAGAGCTGAGCAGCAAGTACATTCCTGAGTGCTGTGACGTTCACACAGGGACCACAATGTGTTTTCAGGATTAACGGGAAAGAGAGGTCGGGTATAAAGTCTGTAGAAAGTGAGTATGGATCATCCACAGATTAAAAAAACATTATGTGGCAGGCACTGCATCTCAATAGACTATAATGCTCCACCTGTGGTGCCGGCACCCCAGATTTTAGTCCCGGTCAGGGTGCCGGATTCTGTCCCAGTCGCTCCTCTTCCAGGCCAGCTCTCTGCTGTGGCCCGGGAGTGCAGTGGAGGATGGCCCAACTCCTTGGGCCCCTCAAACACATGGGAGACCAGGAGAAGCACCTGGCTCCTGGCTTCAGATCTGTGAGGTGTGCTGCCCGCAGTGCGACTGTCGCAGCAGCCATTGGGGGGCAAACCAACGGAAAAGGATGACCTTTCTCTCTGTCTCTCTCTATCATGGTGCATTCTGCCTGTCAAAAAAAATGTAGGTTCAGTTCGGTACACATGCTCATTTTGATGGGAGGAGAGGGATGACTTAGGTAGTTGAGGTTTACCAGAACAAAAACCCTAGCTCTACTGTCCCTGGTTCTTTAAGGAAAACTAAAATTGTCCTAAAGTTAGCAGTGCCCTGAGGGCTCTATCTGAGTCAGGTTGGAAAAGAATCACCAGGGTCCTCAGAGATTCCCAGGATCTCTCATCCTGGTCACTGCTGTCCTTGTTTATGAACAGAAGTTGTTCATTAACGACTCCTTCCTTTCACATCAAACTTTATCACCATCACTGAAGTCATCGGTAGGGTCAGAATAACAAGAGTAGAATTAATTCCTCAAAACTGCTACAGGAGAGAAAAATCCAATTCCCTGACAGGAAACCAGGGCTTCATCTCTTCCTGCACCTGCTCAAGACCAGAATGTGCTCTCGGTACGTCTTGTGCGCCCCCTGGTGGAGCCGCGCGCCCCTGCACGGACGTTTGTGTCTGGGCTCAGCCTGAGGGCCCCTCACTGTGTCTCTGGCACAGAAATAGGTGTCCGTGTCCGTGGCTGTCAGACTGTTCAGTTGTAGGCAAACTGTGCTCTGGGCGTTGTCTCTGGAGAGAGTGAATCGGCCATTCACCCAGCTCGCGTAGTGTGTGCTACCACTACCAGCATAAATGCATCCGATCCACTCCAGCCCCTTCCCTGGAGCCTGGCGGACCCAGCACATGTAGTAGCTACTGAAGGTGAATCCAGAGGCTTTGCAGCAGAGTTCCAGGGATCCTCCAGGCTTGACCAGGCCTCCTCCGGACTCCTCCAGCTGCTGACACTGGACACCTACAAACACAGACGTCCTGGTCAGGACACTGTCACTCACACTCTCTGTGTCTCTCACGTCCTCTCCCAGACTCAGTGCCCCGCGTTCTCCATCATTACCTTTGAGCACAGCGACCAGGAGAAGCCAGCGCAGCCCAGTCTCCATGGTGAGCGTCTGTGTTGAGTGCACTCACTGAGTGGACACCTGGGAGTCCTGGGGCTGGAGCTCCTGTGCCAGAGCTGCAGGGTGAGGGCTAGGCTAGTTTTCATGGGCAGAGGGAGCCCTATCCCATGTCTGCTCCTATATAGCAGGCATGGGGTCAGACGCCTCTGAGAGGACAGAACCAGACTGAGTAGTGTTACCGGGGCCGTCTGTAGTGCACACTTATGGAACCAGTGATAACTTTGTGCTCTGATTGCACTTTGAACCCTGTCTTAGTCCTTTTATGTGAATGGAACCATAACCTGTATCATGGGTTCACTTAGCTATGGTTCCAGATCAGTGTTACAGGAGAAATCATCAGTAGACTCTGTATGTGTCTCCAACTCCATGTGCTAACAGGAGTCCAGCATCTGGATCTGCCCCCTCACCACAGGACTCAGCTCTGCCCCAGTCCACCCTCAGCACTCACGGTGGCTTCCTGGTGAGGTCTGCAGAACTCCCTGCCAGCAGCAGAACATGGAGCATTTTGCTGGATTCTGTTTTTGACAGAGAGATGCACAGGGGACCAGGTTCCACGCAGGTGCATCTGAGTGTGGTGTTCCACATGCCAGTGTCTGTCTGTCTGTCCTTCACAACTTCTCAGATGGTAAATTTTGCTTCCATGGGCAATGCTGTTGAGCTGTCATAGATACAGAGGCAGCCACACATGTTGAAAGTGTGCCTGTGTTGAGTGCAATTCAGCTGTGCCTCTCTCACTCCTCATCACACCTATGCCAAGAGCAAATATCACATCCCACGGTGCTGTCCACTGCCCCTGTGTCACCCAGCCCCCGGCCCACCTCCTCCAGTCACATTAAGGCCTGAGCCCCTTTGGGTTCCTTCACAATGGATTTCATCCAGTTCAGCTCTGAGAGATATGCAGGTTTGTTGGGGGCGGAAGGTGAAGGCATTGAGTTTTCAGGTCCTGTGGGGCCCAGGTGAATGAAGGCTTCTTAGTTTTTAAACAAAGTATCTGATAATCTGATATGAATATAACTTTAAATAAAGCAGAGTAAGTATATGATATTTTCCACAACTGTGCAGTACATTCGTATTAACTGTGTTATTAAATTTCATGGAAATAATAAATTAAAATTTTCACTGTTTAGGTTGCGCTCACCCCTCAAGGGAGTGCCTGCATCTCATGTGTGGCTCTGGCACCCAGTACCAGATTCCTACCTCTGCAACCCCAGGAATCAGAAGTTTATGGGATATTATTTGGCCACTGTCACTCTCGTGGATGCACCTGATTGTTGTCCCGAAACTGGGTGAGGCTGGGAAGCAGACCTGTCCAAGCGACACTTGGGAAAGTGCATGCATGGGAGTGTCTCTCCCTTTTCCTTCCCTCATGTGGGAATAACTGAAATTTAAAACTTGAGTTACTGAAGGGTCTCTCTAAGGGTAATATTCCCTTCATTGCAGGCAGCAACCCTCATGGTATTTTCCCCTCCCTAAAGCCCTCTCTCAATGGGATCACTGGGTGGTAAGGTCCCCACATGCATGATGGGAGGCTCCGTGCATCAAGTATGGAGGGTAAGTTCCACCTAACATGCAGCCTTCAGCTGCTCAGTTGGAGAGACCACACACACATACCAAGCGGTGCTGGCTCTGCTCACGGCTCTGCAGGAACAGCATCCTCAGCCTCAATACCCCAGACCCTGCTTCTCTGTGTCCACTGAGTAGGAAAGTGATTCACCTGCAGGAGGAAACCATCATGACCCATGTCCTGGTGAAATCCTGTAGAAAATGTTAGTGAGCAGAGTCCACCCCAGACACTGTGCCAGCATGATCCCCCAAGACACAGAAGTCTGCATCTTCAGGGGATGGCTCCACCCCCAAAGCTGAGGACTGGGGAGGAGAACCATGGCACGTGGGGAAGTGACAGTCAGGACAGGGTCCAGCAACAGGAGGGAGAGGACCTGGTGGAAGGGTGGACTCTACTGTTCAGGAGGTAAGGACAGGTGGAAGGGCCACACTGCTGGAGCCCCAGTGCCTGCAGGAGAGCACTGAGTCAGGAGGTCTGATCAGGTGTCCTTGCCCCCCGGCAACCCCCACACTGACCACCACTGAGTAAGAAGCACAGGTGCCTGGGAGATGTGGAATGGCATCGTCTCTTGGGAGTGCATCCAGTGACGACTCCCACCATGAGTGGATTCAACGTCAGGGCCTCATGGAGGAAGCTGAGGTCTCCAGTGCCCTGAACAGGACCACACAGAATGCTGGGAGCAGCCTGTGGGGGTGGATGTGGTTTGTCCTCACAGCTTCAGTGCTGAGCATGGCCCCAACGTAACAGCACTGACTGGGGTTCACGGTCTGGATGTTTACATAAAAAGCATTGAATTAACCAGGATCTAATGTCAGATATAAAGTCCTTGTAAAACTACCAAAGGAAACATTGGGCAAAATCTTCCTGATATGGTCTATGATTTTCCTTTCACATCTTCAAATTTCGAGCAACCTAAGAAAACATTTTTAGATGATGTTGCATAACTACAGAGCTTCTGCATTACAAACAGACTGACTGAGAAGTGAGCAGCCTACACACAGATTGGAAGTGACTATTCTCGTATCAAATGTATGATCAATAGCCTGTATCCAAAAGGAATAAGAAGGAACTATCTGTATGAGCTGTGTTTAGAACTGTTCTGAGTCTTCTGCAGTCTCAAAATAACTGTGATACACAATTGGCTTGTTCATCCTGATCGACAGGTTCTGCGTCATCAGGCCTACAATGGGTATAGAAGCAAACCTCTGTGATATGTGTGTGGCTCAGTGTTGCTATGGATTCATTCTGGTGGGGGCAAGAGGCGTGGAGTCACCACACAGACCCTGGGAGTTGGGTGAATGCAGGCCAGAGGCAAGCAGCCCACAGACTCATTTATTTCAGTTGGTACCACAGCTCATATAGCTGAGGCAGCCAATCCGGTCAAGGGGCGGTTTATGCCTAACCAATCACAGCCTGTTGCCAGGCAGTATCTGAAGCCATCCAATCACAGCCTGTTGCCAGGCAGGCTCCGTTGCCAGGTGGCATTGAAGCCATCCCTGACTAACTGATGCTCGCTTTCTAGCAGCCATCTTGGCATGGCCTTCTCATTCCACCACAGCTCAGTGTGTCCTAAAGGTGTTGTGTTGTAGATGTGTTCCCAGGGTGACCATGGGAGAAGCGCTGAGTGCTCTGGGAGTGAGGCCTAGTGGGATGTGTCCATTTCTGGGGAATCTGCTCTTGGAGGAGATCACAATAGATTTCCTGGGTCCCCAGCTTCAGCACAGAGCACAGTGCTGCTAGAGTCAGCCCTGGTCTCATCTGAAGTCCTGTGTGGGGATGGGGTCCCTCCCGTCTGTGTTCACAATATTAGGATGCCTGAAGACTGCCATGGTGTTCACAATATTATGATGGCTGACAGCACAACATTCTCACTGTCTGATCCTAGACTTCTAGCCTCTACAGCTATGAGCTAATAAACCTTTTTGCTCCATACACCTCCTATCTGGGGTACCTCATTAGGGAGCCAACAAGCAGAATAAAACAGTTGATGAGCCCCACTCCTTTGTTCCTACCTCAAAGACTCACCTGTGTCTCCAGATTTAGTTGGAACCACTCAGAATTCCAAGCACCTTGCTGTTTCTTCACCCAGCTGAAGCTTTTGTAGCCATGTGGGAAGTGACCAGGAGTTAGAAGATCACTGTCAGTCTCAGTTACTTTGTGTTTGTGGAAAAATATGTTAATATAAATTTTAAAATAAGTGATATAATAATATAAATGTTTAAAAGAAGATATGAAAGTAAACATGCAAATGCTACAAATCTGGGTTCACCATGCATGTATATGTTGGAAGCACAATGAGACATCCCATCCCTCCTGTTAGTATGAGAATAATCAGACAAGCCAGAGCTGACAATTCTTTGGGAGGAAGCAAGAAATGACAACACTGGTACAAGGCTTGAGTCAGGTAAATTAGTAAAACCATTATGGAAAATCTTCAAAAACTGAGAAATAGGATTATCACAGGATCCTCAAACACCACGTGTTGGTAGAAGGAATATGGTATCCCAGGGGTGTGTCCACAGGATCTGCAGCCACTGTGGGAAACACATCTGCAGTTCCTTGCCCGTTAAGAAGCGCCATTGTCGCTCCCCCTCTTCGTGGAGGAACGACACTAGACCCTGCGCTGTTCTTTTCTCTGCTCGGCCCTTCCCGGGTTTGCTGCTGGTTCTTCCCGGGTTGGCTGCCGATCCTTCCACTTCCATGGAAGGGCGGCGCCCCCTGCCACTTTCCCCACTTCCGTGGGGGAGTGGCACACCGCCGGCCGGCTCTCTCGAGGGCTGCTCAGCTGTTATCCGGATGTTCCTCTTAGATGTTCCTGGTGCATGTTGTCTCTCTTCTCCTTTATAGTCCTCTTCCACCAATCCCAACTCTGCTACCCACACGCCGAGTACGCTGCTCTCCTCCAATCAGGAGCAGGATCAGCTCCTGCAGGTTATTGGTCAAACTGGAGGCAGCTGTGTAGAAGTTGTTTACTCCTCTCCCAGCGCCATATTGTGGGAGAGCAGATGCATAGATTAAGTCTTAATTTCAGTAACTTAGTCTAGTCCGAGTTGCTCCCCACAGTTCCCCCTTTCTTTTTATTTTTTGGCGTTGATACATGCCTGTCTTTGGTGCCCCGCGGCACACGCTCTGCTCTGCTTGCTAGAGTTGCCCACAGGTGCTTACAAGCCCTACCAATCAGGCAAACCAAATCCGGGTCCTCTCTTCACCATGTTGTGAGGAGGTTTTTAGGCACTGATGCGTGCCTGTGTTCGGTGCCCTGCAGTGAACGCTCTGCTCGAGCTGCCTGCAAGTGCTTATTGCCTAATCAGGCAGACCGAATCCAAGCCCTCTCATTGCCGTGTTGTGGGGAGACTTATTGGTGTTGATAAAGTGCCTGTTTTCGGTGACCTGTGGCGCATAAGCTGCTAGCCACCCGCAGGTGCTCACTGCCTCACTAATCAGGCAGACAGAACCTGAGCCCTCTCATTGCCATGTTGTGGGGAGGCCTTATTTTTCTCTATTTCTCTGTCTCCGGGCATTCCTATCTCTCCTACTTTACTTCTATCTGCCAGCATTCCTATTTCTCTCATTTTACTTCTATACTTCTGTTTCTCTTATCCCCGGGCTTCCTGGAGCCCGCCCCAAGGCGGCTTCTTGGCGCCTCACCCCGTGGTGGCTTCCCGGCTCTGCGCGGCTTCAGCCCGTGCCTCTCTCATCTCTGCGGCTTCCCGGCTTCGCGCGCTCCGCGGTCTCCGCGCCCTTCGCGCCTGCACCACGGCCTCTGAGCCAGCCCCGCACTTCCTATCTACTCGCGCCCTGTGCGCTCTTTCCGCTTGTGCCCCGTGTGCTTTCTCTGGCTTCCACGAATCAGGGCCTAGCTCACGTTTCCGCTTCTCAGTTTTCAGTCTAAGTTCCCCGGGCTAACCTGACGAAATCCAACCTAACTTACGTCTCCGCCTTTTGGTTTGGCTTCCCGTCTTTTGCTCCCCGGGCTAATCTGACGGATTCCAACCTAGCTTACATCTCCGCTTCTGGTTTTAGTTTTTCGCCTTTTGCTCCCTGGGCTGACTTGACGAATCCCACCTAGCTTACGTCTCTGTTTCGGCCTGCCCCCCCGGCTTCATCCTCCCTAACATATTTTTCTCTACCCGGTATGTTTCCTAACTTTTCTTCCAACAATATTCCCCTCTCATTTCTCCTGGCTTCTCCCCACAGTCCGTATCCGAGTCTAAGTTTCTTCTAGCTTTCACTTTCGCTTTCAATCCTAACTTCTTCTGGCACTTTTTCCATCCAGCTTTTCCCTAGGCTCTCTCTAATCTCTCTCCAGTGTTTTCCCACTTTTTCCTGCTTCTTCCCTCCTAGGTTTCCTATCTGAGTCAAGGCACCATTATGTCACCTAGGCTTCCTATCTGAGTCACGGCAACATTATGTCACTCCCCAAGGTCGTGGAGGAATGACACTAGACCCTGCGCTGTTCTTTTGTCTGCTCGGCCCTTCCCGGGATTGCTGCTGGTTCTTCCCAGGTTGGCTGCTGATCCTTCCACTTCCGTGGAAGGGCGGCTCCCCCTGCCACTTTCTCCACTTCCGTGGGGGAGCGGCACACCGCCAGCCGATTCTCTTGTTGCCTGCTCAGATGTTATCCGGATGTTCCCCTTAGATGTTCCTGGTGCATGTTGTCTCTCTTCTCCTTTATAGTCTTCTTCCACCAATCCCAACTCTGCTACCCACACGCCGAGTACGCTGCTCTCCTCCAATCAGGAGCAGGATCAGCTCCTGCAGGTCAGTCAATCAAATTGGCAAGAAGCAGCTGTGTAGAAGCTGTTTACTCCCTTCTCAGCACCATATTGTGGGAGAGCAGAAGCATAGAATAAGTCTTAATTTCAGTAACTTAGTCTAGTCCGAGTTGCTCCCCACACGCCATTATCAAGAGTCCACACATATAATCCTGTGAAATCTTCATGGAAGAATGAATGGATAATGGAACCAGTGGAAAAAATTATAAATCAAAAGGGAGTTTATATGGCAGTAAAGTGGAGGGAATTCTGTTATTTTTACAACTTGGGTGATCCTGGAGTATAATGTCCAAGGATAATGTGTCAGGATAAGTATACTCTGCTAACCATCCAGGCCAAGAAGACAAATAATATGTGATGCTACTTATGTGGGATAAAAGGATGAACTCACAGAGGCAGAAGTACAATGCTGAAGACAAAAGTCTGAGTATGGGAGGAACAGAAGAGACACTGGAGCAAGGTCCGAGCTTCACCACGATAGGATCCACACATTGAGTGATCCACTGTACTGCATGGTGACTGCAGTTAAGGGAATATTGTGGGATCAGTGATGTGGTGCAGCGGATTAAAGCACTGGCCTGAAGTGCCAGCATCCCATGTGGGTGCCAGTTCTAGTCCTGGCTGGTCCTCTTCCAATCCAGCTCTCTGCTATGGCCCGGGAAAGCAGTAGAAGAGGACGAAGTGCTTGGGGCCCTGTACCCATGTGTGGGACCCGGAAGAAGCTCTTGGCTCCTGGCTTCAGATGGGCGCAGCTCAGACACTTATGGCAATCTGGGGAGTGAACCAGCAGATGGAAGAACTCTCTCTCTGTCTCTACCTCTTTCTGTAACTCTGTCCTTCAAATGAATAAAATAAGTCTTTAAAAATAAAAGAGAGAGAATATTGTGTCTATGGAATTCCAAAACAGGAGAAAATTGACATTCTACCATGGAAACATGTGGGTTTTGTGATGAGCATGTCAATAACTCTGACTTCATATTTCCAATCAATTTTTTATCAATTTGATATGTTAATATGATCAACACATAGCATTGTATATCATATGTTTATGTTCAGATATTATTTATCAAATATTTATGAAGGGAAAATGACAAAAATGGCCAGTTGCAGATTCAGTTCTCTGAATACTCGTGTTGTTTGCCAATGTTTATGGAGATGATAAATAAAGGCAGTGTACTCAGGCTTGGAAGCTGGAACCCAGGAGCATGGAACTGCATCAATGTTCCCACCTTGGAGACGAGGCCTCATAACACATCCACCATCTACTGTCTTCCAGGGTGCATTGTCAGTTACAAGGGTGCGAAAGCGTGTAAATGGAATTTGTCAAGAACTCTTATGCAGGCTGGGTGTTTGCCTCTCTAAATAGAGGAATGACTAAAAGTGGATTGATGGTGTCGATCAGCACAGCCATAGAGTGGAGAGCTGGGACTCTGGAAAAATGGTCTCTGGGACTGGCTCTACCTGTAGCGGTGATCCAGCCTCAGGACACTGGTTATCATGCTGGGCCCACAGACACAGCTCCCTGTGATGTGGACTCCAGCCCCAGAGTGCACAGCCACTGTGTGTCCCACTTTCTGCTCTCCCTGAACCACAGCAGGTGCAGGGGCTCCATGACACTGGAGCAGAACCAGATCAGCTAGAAGTGCACACCCAACACTTTCCATTCAGTTATGACCTTGACTGCTGATGTCCATTGTATTTCCCTCCTGAGTTCATGCAGGAGCCCCACAGGTGTGTCCCAGGACCTAGAGGAGGAGGAAGTCCCTGTAGGCTCCCCAGGTGCCTGCAGAAGCTCAGCCTGAGACACAGCTGAGCTGCAAAAACAGTCCTGAGTGCTGTGACGTTCACACAGGGATCACAGACTGTTCCAGGATTAAAGGGAAAATGGAGTTGTGGGAACAATCTGTAAAAAGTGAGTCTGGATCACCCACAGATTTAAAAAACTGTAGGTTCAGTTTGGTACACATGCTTGTTTTGACGGGAGGAGAGGGATGACTTAAGTAGGTGAGGTTTAACAGAACAAAGACCCTGTAAAATGATCTTTTAAGTGATTGGTTGGCACTTATGTCCTGCCCCAATGACTCTGCAATTTTGTGTTTTAAAAGGCTTTGTTACAAGCACAATAAACCAGTTCTTGCTTGACTTGACTCCCCACTGCATCTGATTGTACCCAGGATCGCGAGGCTGGGAAAAGGGCGAGCAGAACACTTACCTTTCCTTGGGCCCAGTCTGTCCTCGTATGGGTGAAATGAGACCCTGCACAAGTGTACATGAAACAGTGAATGGATTATTTCGCATTTGGTCAAGGATGTTATTCAGTATTAAGAAGGAGGTTTTTCTGTCATTAGGAAATCGTGGGTCAGCCTGGAGAATAATATGATAACAGAAATAATCTCGGTACATGTAGACACATCATATTTCACAGTAATTATATATGAAATCCAGAAGCTTGAACTCACAGAGGCAGGCAGTGCAATGGAGATCACTGTCTACCATGACCCAAGTGTTTGTCCCCTCCCAGCTCTGTGGGAAACTGGGGGAAGTTCCATGCACTGGATTTAGGCTCAGCCAACCCCCAGCCTTTTGAGTCATTCAGGAAAGAAACCAGTGGATGGAAGATTCTCTCTCCATCTGTTGGTCTCTTCCTCTTGGTCATAACAATGCTTTTCAAATAAAATAAATAGACACTAAAAATAAATGAAAGACTAATTATACATATAATTACTAGCCTAGATCCTTACGTTGAATGAACACAGACAACTGAATCCCAAGGGAAGAAATCAATTGTGTACATGCAGTGATGATAAGGTGGAGACAGGAGCAGCACTGGAGTTAGCCTGAGGGATTACTGACTCCCGTGTCAGGATGCTTAGTGCTGTGTCCTAGTTTGGTTCCAGTGTCAGATTCCTGCCTAAGCCCCTCTGGGAGGCCACAGTGAAATTCCAAGTACTGCCATGTGGACTCCTGGAAAGAATTCCAAGCACCTGGCTGTCACCTGACCCAGCTGAAGCTTTTGTAGCCATCTGGGAAGTGACCCAGGAGTTAGAAGATCACTGTCTGTCTCAGTCTCTTTGTAAATGCAAATATCTAAATAAGTGAAATAATATCCATAAATGTTTAAAAAAGATATAAAGGCAACATATAAAATATCTGGGACCATCATGCATGTCCATAGTAGATGCACAATGAGACATCCCATCCTTCCTGTTAGAATTAGTATTATCCTACAATCCGGAGCTGACAATCCATGTGGAGGAAGCTAGAGACGATAACTGTGGTACAAGATCGAAGTCAGGTAAACAAGTAAGTCTATTATGGAAAATCATCAAAAACTGAGAAATAGAATTTTCACAAGGTCTTCAAACAACATTTCTGGGTAGAAGGAATATGAAATCCCAGGGAGGTGTCCAGGGGAACTGCAATCAATGTGGCAAACACCTCTGCTCTTCCATGTTCAACTAATGCAGCATCATTCACAAGAGTTCACACATACAATCCAGTGAAATATTCATGAAGAAAGAATCAACAATGGAACAAATGGACAAAATTATATTTAACAGGAAGTTTATATGGCAGTGCAGATGAGGAAATTCTGTATTTTAGACAACTCGGATGATCCTGGAGAATAATGTCCAAGGATAATGTGTCAGGGTAAGTACACTCTGCTAACCATGCAGGACAAGAAGACAAATAATACGTGATGCTGGATACATGGGATAAAAGGATGAAGTCACAGAGGCAGGAAGTACGATGGTGAAGACCAACGTCTGAGCAAGGGAGGAGCAGAGGAGACGCTGTAGCATGGTCAGATTTTCAGTCCCACAGGATCCACACACTGAGGATCTACTGTACAGCATGGTCACAGCAGTGAAGGGAATATTGTGTCTACAGAATTCCAAAACAGGAGACAACTGATATTCTACCATGGAAACATGTGGTTTTCTGATGAGCATGTCAATAAGTCTGACTTCATAACTCCTCTCAATTTGATACATTCATTTTTCAACACATATTATTGTACCTCATAAGTCTGTGTTCATGTGTTATTTATCAAACATTTATGATCAAAAATGATCACAAATGAAGATTCAACACTCTGAATATTGGTGTTGTGTTTGTCAATGTTTATGGAGATGATAAATAAATGCAGTGCACTCAAGGCTTGGCAGCTGGAACCCAGGAGCATGGAACTGCATCAGTGTTCCCACCTTGGTGATGGGGCCTAATAACAGATCCATCATCTACTGTCTTCCAGGGTACACTGTCAGGTACTAGTCTGGGAATGCGTGTAAATGGGCTCCATCCAGCACTTTGATATGCAGCCTGGGTGTCTCCCTCTGTAATATTAATGAAAGACTCCAAATGGATTGATGACCCCAGTCAGCATAGACATGGAGTGAAGAGCAGGGAATCTGGACACATGGTCTCTGGGACTGACTCTTCCTGCAGCTGTGATTCAGCCTCAGGACACTGGTCATCATGCTGGACTCACAGACACAGCTCCCTGTGATGTGAACTCCAGCCCCAGAGTGCACAGCCACTGTGTCCCACTTTCTGCTCTCCCTGAACCACAGCATGTGCAGGGGGTCTCACGACACTGGAGCAGAACCAGATCAGCTGGAAGTGCACACCCAATGCTTTCCATTCAGTGATGACCTTGAATGCTGATGTCCAGTGCATTTTCCTCCTGAGTTCTGGCAGGGAGCCCCCCAGGAGGGTCCCAGGACCTAGAGGATGAGGAAGTCCCTGTAGGCTTCCCACGTGCCTGCAGAAGCTCAGCCTGAGACACAGCTGAGCTGCAAGTACATTCCTGAGTGCTGTGACGTTCACCTTAGGGACCACAAGTGGTTTTAGGATTAAAGGTAAAAAGGAGTTTGGGCGTAAGTCTTTAGAAAGTGAATGTGGAACAACAACAGCTTAAAAATTAGACTGCTGGTGCTCTTTGCTTACATGCCCATTTTGATAGGAAGAGGGATGACTGAAATAATTGAAGTTAAAAAAAAAACAAGTCTCTAGCTTGACTCTCTCTGGGTTGGAAGGGACAACTAAAATTGTCCTAAAGCCGGCTGGGCCTTGAGAACGCATCCTGTGTCAGACTTGACAACACTCACAAGGTCCTCAGATAGTCCCACATGTCTGATCCTGGTGACCACTGTCATCGTTCAGGAACCTGAAACTCTTCATATAGGACTTCTTCCTGTCATATCAGACATCCCCAGGTCAGTGAAGTCAGTGGCAGGGACAGAGTCATAAAAGTAGAATTCTTCTCTCAAAACTATTACAAGAGCGGAAACCCCAATTCCCTGACAGGAAACCAGGGCTTGGTTTCTCTGCACCTGCTCATTACCAGAATCTGTGCTCAGTGCGTCTTGTGCGCCCCCTGGTGGAGCAATGTGCCCCTCAAGGAGGTTTGTGTCTGGGCTCAGCCTGAGAGCCCCTCACTGTGTCTCCCACACAGTAATAGGTGGCCGTGTCATCCTATGTAAGATGGGTCATTTGCAGAGACACCGTGTTTTGGGCGTTGTCGCTGGAGATTGTGAATCCGCCGTGCTACCACTACCAGGATAAATATATTTGATCCACTCCGGGACCTTCCCTGGAGCCTGGTGGACCCAGCTCATGCTGTAGCTACTGAAGTCTAACCCAGAGGCTTTCAGGAGAGTTTCAGGGATCCCCCAGGCTTGACCAGGCCTCCCCTGTACTCTACCAGCTGATCCTGACACTGGACACCTGCAAACACAGATGTCCTGGTCAGCACACTGTCACTCACCCTCTCTGTGTCTCTCACTCACGTCCTCTCCCAGACTCAGTACCCCGCGTTCTCCATCATTACCTTTGAGCACAGCGACCAGGAGAAGCCAGCGCAGCCCAGTCTCCATGGTGAGCGTCTGTGTTGAGTGCACTCACTGAGTGGACACCTGGGAGTCCTGGGGCTGGAGCTCCTGTGCCAGAGCTGCAGAGTGAGGGCTGGGCAGGTTTTCAGGGGCAGAGGGAGGCCCTATCTGCATGTGCTTCTGCTATATAGCAGTCATGGGGTCAGACGCCTCAGACAGGACAGGGTCCAGGGCAGACGTGGGTGTCTGGCGTCTTAAGTAGCTGATTAATTCCATGGGACGTGAAGTTTGTTGTGATATTATGGGCAGAAAAGCATTTCGTTCACCTTTTTAAAAATTTATATATATATATATATATATATATATGGCAGTTATATAGAGTTAGACAGTGAGAGAGACACAGAGAGAAAGGTCTTCCTTCCATTGGTTCCCTCCCCAAATGGCAGCTACAGCCAGAGCTGTTCTGATCCAAAGCGAGGAGCCAAGTGCTTCTTCCTGGTCTCCCATGTGGGTGCAGGGGCCTAAGCACTTGGGCCATCCCCCACTACCCTCCTGGGCCATAGCAGAGAGCTGGACTGGAAGAGGAGCAACTGGGACTAGAACTTAGCACCCGTATGGGATGCCGGCACCTCAGGCAGAGGATTAGCCAAGTGAGCCCTGGCTCGGGCCCTTAATTTATATTTTGAACATTTATTTATTTATTTGAAAGTCAAAGTTACACACACAGAGAGAACTAGAGGCAGAGAGAGAGAAAGAATGAGAGAGAGAGAGAGAGAGAGAGAGAGAGAGAGAGAGAGAGATGGAGAGAGAGCGCACAATCGTCTATCCTCTGGTTCACATTCCAATTAGTCGCAACAGCTACAGCTTAGCGGCTTGGAAGCCAGGAGCCAGGAGCTTCTTCCAGATCCCCATGCGGGTACAAGGAACCAAGGACTTGGGCCATCTTCTATCACTTTCCCTGGCTGTAGCAGAAAGCTGGATTGGAAGTGGAGCAGCTGGGACTTGAACCGGTGCTCATGTGGGATGCCAGTACTGCAGATTTGGTCTGTAACATACTATGCCCCAGCACTGGCCCCACCTTTACTTTTTCAAAAGCAGGAAGGAGGGCCTGAGGTGGAGAGGCTGGTTCTTGAGCCATCACTCCAACACAGGGTGTGGGCTCCCAACAAGGGCTCAGCTCACTGCACAACAGTGCCTGCCCCTGTGTTGTGTCTGCACAAGCACAGAAATGTGATACTGGCATGAGGGATACCTCCCTTGAACACGTGCACAGTTACTGAAGGAATCACAGACAGGCTGTGCTGTGTCCAGGGGCTCTCGTCTGGTAGGAGGCACCTCCACACTCTACACCTCTGTTCCTCACACAGGACTTTCCACTCCACCTAACAGCCATCATCAGTTGTGGTTGTCCAGCTTTTCTAATGATTTTGTTAATGTGCTATGAAAGGTTGAAATAGTGAGTTTTTCATGTATACTATGTTAAATTGTGACTGGGTAGGATTTATTAAGAGCAATCTTTGAAGATACTGGCCCATGAATGTGTTTCTTCCTAATTTGAAGTCAAATGTCATTGAAATAACTTTTTTTTTTCAAAAAAAGCAATGCATGGCTTTTTAGGTTTGCATGTGTGTGTTAAGAATTGAGTACACATCAAAACACCTGTGTGCTGGATATTAACACCAATGAAATATCAGTTATGGTCCAAAAAGTGCCAGTCCGTGAACTCCCACCCCAAAAGTTCACCAGTCTCATACTTTAGCTAGTGTGTGGCACATTGGGTTAAAGCCCTGGCCTGAAGCGCCGGCATCTCAAATGAGCGCCGGTCTAGTCCTGGCTGCTCCTCTTCCCATCCAGCTCTCTGCTATGGCCTGGGAAGCAGTAGAAGATGACCCAATTCTTTGGGCCCCTGCACTTACATGGGAGACCCCAAGAAGCTCCTGGCCCTTGCCTTCGGATCGGAACATTTTCGGCCATTGTGGCCAACTGGGGAGTGAACCAGCGGATGGAAGACCTCTCTCTGTGTGTCTCTACCTCTCTCTGTAACTCTGCCATTTAAATAAATAAAGTAAATAAAATAAAGCTTTTTTTTAAAAAAATGCCAAATCCTGCTGTTGCTTACAGGGAATATGAAGTCTGAGGGATGTGTCCAAGTGATCTGAGGGCACCATGTCTAGACATTTGCAGTCCCATCTCCAACTACAGTGACCTCATTCACAACAGTTAGTTCATGAACATGGAGCACTTTGGCTGGATTCTGTTTTAGACAGAGAGATGCACAGGGGACCAGGTTTCACGCAGGTGCATCTTAGTGTGGTGTTCCATGTGCTGCTGTCTGTCTGTCTGTTCTCCACACTTTCTCTGCTGGGCAATTTGCTTCTATGGGCAATGCTGTTGAGCTGTGATAGATACAGAGGCAGCCCCACATGTTGAAAGTGTGCCTGTGTTGAGTGCAATTCAGCTGTGCCTCTCTCACTCCTCATCACAACTACGCCAAGAACAAATATCACATTCCACGGTGCTGTCCACTGCCCCTGTGTCACCTTACCCTGGCCCACCTCCTCCAGTCACATTAAGGCCTGAGCCCCTTTGGGCTCCTTCACAACAGATTTCATCCAGTTAGCGCTGAGCATCATGTAGGTTTCCAGGGGCACAAGTTGAAGGCCCTGAGATTGCAGATCCTGTAGGGCACAGGTGAATGAGGGTTTATTAGTTTTTAACCAAAATATCAAAAAATCTGATAATAGTAAAATTAAAACAAATTAGAGTAAGTATATTATATTTTGCAAAATGTGCAGCACATTAATCTAAACTCTGATATCAAATTTCATGGATATAAGGTAAATAATAAAATGAAAGTTGCATTGTTTTAGATATGCACCTCCCCCAAGGGAGTGCAAGGGTCTTACATGTGACTCTGGCACCCAATACCAGATTCCTGTTCCTGCAGCCCCAGGAACCACAAATGTATGGGAGGGTCTCTCTAAGGGTCGTATTCCCTTCATTGCAGGCAGCAACCCTCATGGTATTTTCCCCTCCCTAAAGCCCCTCTCAATGGGATCACTGGGTGGTGAGGTCCCCACATGCAAGATGGGAAGCTCCGTGCATCAAGTATGGAGGGTAAGTTCCACCTAACATGCAGCCTTCAGTTGCTCAGTTGGAGTGACCACACACACACACACCAAGCAGTGCTGGATCTGCTCACGGCTCTGCAGGAACAGCATCCTCAGCCTCAATACCCCAGACCCTGCTCTTCTATGTCCACTGAGTAGGAAAGTGATTCACCTGCAGGAGGAAACCATCATGACCAATGTCCTGGTGAAATCCTGTAGAAAATGTTCGTGAGCAGAGTCCACCCCAGACACTGTGCCAGCACTGATCCCCCAAGACACAGAAGTCTGCATCTTCAGGGGATGGCTCCATCCCCAAAGCTGAGGACTGGGGAGAAGAACCATGGCAAGTAGGGAAGTAACAGTCAGGACAGGGTCCAGCAGCAGGAAGGAGAGGACATGGTGGAGGGGTGGGATCTTCCTCTGCAGGAGGGTAAGGACAGGTGGAAGGGCCACACAGCTGGGGACCCACTGCCTGCAGGAGAACACTGAGTCAGGAGGTCTGATCAGGTGTCCTTGCCCCCCGGCAACCCCCACACTGACCACCACTGAGTAAAACTAGCACAGGTGCCTGGGAGACGTGGAATGACATCGTCTCTTGGGAGTGCATCCAGTGACGACTCCCACCATGAGTAGATACAACATCAGGGCCTCATGGAGGAAGCTGAGGTCTCCAGTGCCCTGAACAGGACCACACGGAATGCTGGGAGCAGCCTGTGAGGGTGGATGTGGTTTGTCCTCACAGCATCAGTGCTGAGCATGGCCCCAACGTAACAGCACTGGCAGGGGGTGCACGGTCTGGATGTTTACATGAAAAGCATGGAATAACCAGGATCTGACATCAGATGCAAAGTCCATTGTACAACTACTAGAAGGAAATATAGGGCAGAATCTCCCTGATAGTGGTCTGTCCATGATTTCCCTTTTAAATCTCCAGAGTTCAGGCAACGTAAGAAAACCTTTTCAGATGATGCTGCATAAACTACAGAGCTTCTCTACTGCAAGTGGGCCGATGAGAAGTGAGCAGCCTACACACACATGGAAGTAACTATTTTCATACAGAATGTATGATCAGTAGCCTGTATCCCAAAGGAACAAAAGGACTGTCTGTATGAGCTGTGTTTAAAACTGGCCCTGAGTCTTCTAAAGTCTCAAAATACCTGTTTTACTGGCTTCATCCTGAACAACAGGTTCTGTGTCATCAGGCCTACAATGCTTGTGGAAGGAAACCTCCCTCCTCTGCCTGTGGCAGAGTGTTTCCTCAAAGGTGTGTGTGTTTTGGAGTGATTCCAGGGTGACTGTGGGAGAAGTGGGGGAGCTCTGCGAGTGAGGCCTAGTGGGATTTGTTCATTTCTGGGGAATCTGCTATGGAGGAGATCACAGTAGATCTCCTGGGTCCTCAGGTTCTGCATAGAGCACAGTGCTGCTAGAGTCAGCCCTGGTCTCGTCTGACGTCCTGTGTGGGGATGGGGTCCCTCCCATCCCTGTTCCCAATATTAGGATGCCTGAACACTGTGTGATGTTCACAATATTAGGATGCCTGATGGCACAACATTCTCACTGTCTGATCCTGGACATCAGTCTCTACAGCTGTGAGCTCCACTCCCTTCTGGGGTACTACATTTGGAACCAACATGTGGGGAAAAAAAAAACAGGTGCATAGCAACATACTAGCCACTCTTCTGTTCCCACCTGAAACAGAGACTCTCCTTTGTCTCCAGATTTAGACAGAACCACTCAGAATTAGTCATTTCTACATCATCTGAGAGAATTGCTTCAGTTTCTGTAAGAATCCTACATGAGAGAACAATTGCATTTTTGCAGGAGACATTTTGTAAACAGATGGGGTTGATACAGTTATCCTGGTGAAGGGCAGAAAATTTGTCCATTCCTGATGATGACAGAGTTGGGAGATGCAAGGATGATTTTGCTTCCACAGGAGGAGGAGCATGGCTGAGAACAGGTGCGGGCAGTCCCTGGAGGAAGGAGTCGGGGTCTGTGGACACACAGTCTCTGGGGCAGGCCCTTCAAGATGCAGCAGGGATGCAGCTCCAGGGTTGGATCATTGGTGGGCTCACAGGGACACAGTCCAGAACCACCTGGACTCTAGCGCAGACTTCACTGGGCTGTCCCACCTGCTGGTCTCCCTGAGATGGAGACAAGGCCAGCAGAGTGTGGGGAACAAGACCTCTCCACACCCAGTGTTTTCCATCAGTCTGACCCCTTGCACTACCAACGGCCACCTCTGCTTGCAAATGAGAGCATGTCCGGGGATCCCAGGAGACGTGAGTGAGGAAGAGCAAGCAGGATTTCTAGGAGCCACAGCCTGAGCCACCCCTGAGCTGCAGGTTAATCCCTGACCTGGGGTTTGGACCACATGGACCTCAACCTGTGAGTTCAGGGTGAGGAAGTGAAAGGGAGACGAGGGCACAGCTGTAGAGAATGCACACGGGAGCCCCAGTACCAGGACCAAGGGGTCATCTCACCCCTCAGGGCCCAGCTGTGCAGGAGGGGAGGGCATGGATGTGAAACACTGCAGCATCCATAGCCCCTGACCGGCTCTACACTGCCCCTGGGCTCTCAGCAGGGTCCCAGATGACGTCATCAGAGAATTCCATGGAGAGCTCTTCAGTGACTTGGGCTGCAAAAGCCTCCCCGGGTGCCCAGAGCTCCCTCAGGTCTCAGATGCTGGGGACCTCAGAGATGTTTTCATTCCTCCAAAACGACTCCATTTTCTTCATGTGACATCTTCCCGTGATACCAAAACTTCTGCTCGGTGATCGGTGTTAGGGACAGAATCATCCATGCAGAACTGGAACATAAGAAATAGTTACAGGACCACAAACCCCAATTTCCTCAGGAGGACCAGGGATTCACCTCCCACTGCATCTGGGAATGGGTCTGAGTCTGCTCAGTGCGTCTTGTGCGCCCCCTGGTGGAGCCGCGCGCCCCTGCAGGCAGGTTTGTGTCTGGGCTCAGCCTGAGGGCCCTCACTATGTCTCTTGCACAGTAATAGAGGGACGTGTCCGCGGCTGTCAGACTGCTCATTTGCAGATCCAGCGTGCTCTTGACGTTGTTTCTGGAGACGGTGAATCGGCCATTTACCCTGCTCGCATACCATGTGCTACCAGCATTAGAATTAATTTCTCCATTCCACTCCAGCCCCTTCCCTGGAGCCTGGCGGACCCAGCACATTGCATAGCTACTGAGGTCGAACTCAGAGGCTTTGCAGGAGAGTTTCAGGGATCCCCCAGGCTGGACCAGGCCTCCCCGGGACTGCACCAGCTGCTCCTGACACTGGACACCTGCAAACACAGACGTCCTGGTCAGGACACTGTCACTCACACTCTCTGTGTCTCTCACTCACGTCCTCTCCCAGACTCAGTGCCCCGCGTTCCCCATCATTACCTTTGAGCACAGTGACCAGGAGAAGCCAGCGCAGCCCAGTCTCCATGGTGAGCGTCTGTGTTGAGTGCGCTCACTGAGTGGACACCTGGGAATCCTGGGGCTGGAGCTCCTGTGCCAGAGCTGCAGGGTGAGGGCTGGGCTGGTTTTCACAGGCAGAGGGAGGCCCTATTTGCATGTGCTGCTGCTATTTAACCAGTCATGGGGTCAGATGCCTCACACAGGACAGGGCCCAGGGCAGAAGTGGGTGTCCTGGGAGAATAGTATGATATCTATATTTGGATTCAGATCAAGTGAAATTTTACATTAACTGTGGAAGGTAATTACCTTCCTTCATTTTAATATGTGTGTACATTTAATATCCAGTGTTAGCAATATCATGTCATTCATTTTTCAAATAACCATTAGATCATTATTAACTATTTGAATGACATTGGAACAGTGACAGAGAGAGAAGGTGGGAGAGAAACCGAAATGTATAGATGGACAGAAAGATGACAATGGTAAATTTCTGCCTTTGTGTTGACAGCCCCAAACATCCCAAGTGCCTACAACATCTAGGACTTAGCCTTTCTAAAACCTGGAGCCCAAAACTGTGTCTGTGTTTCCCAGGTCCATGGTAGGGGCTCATTTGCTCTTAGCATCATCTACAGTTTCCCATGATGCATTATCAGGAAAAAAGTGTGGGAAGCCGTGTGGCTGGGCTCAGTCAGTTCTCTCATGGGAATATGGGTGACCCTAGTGGGGACTTAGCCAATTTTGTCCTAATGCCTGCCACCCATATTTAAACAGATGAAGGACTGCAAGTGGATTTTTTAAGGTTAACTATGTTTTGTTCCCTTATTCATCCAGTGCCTTAAAGTTTAAAAACTGTTTAAAATGTTTAAAACTGTTCCTGAACACAGAACACTGTACATGGTAGTGGGGTGTAGTGTGCCATTGGAATCTGTGTGTTGTAGACATTGGCACAGATCAACTGAATGTCATTCACATTTCCACCTCCTTTCCTTCACACTGAGTTGGGAGGTCTGGAGGCCTCAGTTCTAGTTATTCGTGGAACCTATCATGGGTTGTAGTGAACTGAGTCAGCCCACTGTGGTGTCTACATAATTATTCTTCCCTTTGAGTGGTGCCTTGTGTCCTGGTAGCAGTCATCCTCTTTTCCCCCCTCTTCCCTGTGTCTAGTAATCATAACTCTGAGTTCAGGTCAAGCACTGGGTATGAAGTCACTGTGTCACAATTCACCCGCAGTGCTGGCTTCAGGTTGCAGCTTTGTTCCCAGTAGTTCAGTCTACAATAAAGCAAGTGTGCATAGAACAGTGACTGGATTCTTTCACATTTGGATATGGAATATTATTCAGTATTAAGAAAGGGGTTTTTCTGTCATTACAAAATCATTGGTCAGCCTGGAGCATAATATGCTAACAGAAATAATCCCTGTACATGTGGACACATAGTATGTGACATTAGTTATATATGCAGTCCACAAGCTTGAACTCACAGAGGGAGGAAGCACAATGGTGATCACTGTCTACCATGACCCAAGTGTTTGTCGCCTTCCAGCCTTGTGGGAAACTGGAGGAAGTTCCAGGCTCCTGGCTTCAGGCTCAGCCATCCCAGCCTTTGCAGCCATTCAGGAAAAAAAAAAAAAACAGTGATGGAAGATTCTCTCTTCAGCTCCTTTTGTGTTCCTCTCTCTCTATTACACAGTCTTTCAAATAAACTAAATACAC
Source organism: Oryctolagus cuniculus (assembly GCF_051225735.1). Taxonomy (NCBI): domain Eukaryota; kingdom Metazoa; phylum Chordata; class Mammalia; order Lagomorpha; family Leporidae; genus Oryctolagus; species Oryctolagus cuniculus. Next base: position 53,302,911 of record NC_142886.1, read on the forward strand.
ATTTAAAATAAATGAAAGATTAATTATACATATGGTTAGGAGCCTATTTCCAAATGTTGAATGAACTCAAGCCACTGAATCCCAAGGGAAGAAACCAATTGTTTAAATGCAGTGACTGACAAGGTGGTGACAGGAGCAGCACTGGAGTTAGCATGTGGGATTCCTGCTCCTGCATCAAGATGCTGAGTGTTGTGTCCTAGTTTGGGTCCAATTTCAGATTCCTGTCAATGTGCACTCTGGGAGGCAGTACGAGAAGTCTGAGTTTATCCCATGTGTGAGACCTGGACTGAGTTCCATGCACCTGGCTATGGTCTGACCCAACTCAGCTTTTATGGGCATCTGGGAAGTTATCAGGATTCAGTAGATCACTGTCTGTCAGTCTCTGTCTCTGTCTTTTTGGACAAATACCCAAATACAAATTTGACAAGATGTAAAAGTATATCTGTATTTTTTTAAAGAAAATATATAAAGGCAACCATGTAAAAATGCTTTAAATATGGAATCTTCATTCATGTTTATGTTGGAGAAACAATGAGACATCCCATCCCTCCTGTTAGACTGAGTATTTTCAGACATACCATATCTGACAAATCTTGTGCAGGAAGAGAGAGATGATAACCTGGTACAAGGCTGGAGTCAAGTAAGTTAGTAAAGCCTTCATGGAAAACATCAGAGGCTGGGAAATAGAATTATCACAGGATCCTCAAACACCATTCCTGGGTAGAAGGAATATGAAATCCCAGGGAGGTGTCCACAAGATGCGCAGTCACTATGGGAATGAAATCTGCAGTCCCATGTTCAGTTAAGGCAGAATCATTTGCAAGAGTTCACACACATAGCCGGCGCCACGGTTCACTAGGCTAATCCTCCGCCCTGTGCTGCTGGCACACCGGGTTCTAGTCCCGGTCGGGGCACCGGATTCTGTCCCGGTTGCCCCCTTCCAAGCCAGCCCTCTGCTATGGCCAGGGAGTGCAGTGGAGGATGGCCCAAGTACTTGGGCCCTGCATCCCATGGGAGACCAGGATAAGCACCTGGCTCCTGCCATCGGATGAGCGCGATGCACCGGCCACAGTGCGCTGGCCACGGCGGCCATTGGAGGGTGAAGCAATGGCAAAGGAAGACCTTTCTCTCTCTCTCTCTCTCTCTCTCACTGTCCACTCTGCCTGTCAAAAAAAAAGAGTTCACACATATAAACCAGTGAAATTTACAGTGAAGAAGGAATGGATAAAGCGACAAGTGGACAAAGTTATATTTTAACAGGACATTTATATGGCAGTAAACAGGAGGAAAATCTGATATCTTGGAAACTTGTAAGATCCTGGAGAATAATGTCCAAGGATAATGTGTCAGGATAAGTACACTCTAACTAGCTAGCTAGCTAACTAACTAACTGCTAACCATCCAGGCCAAGAAGATAATAATAGGTGATGCTAGCGAGGTGGACAAAAGATGAACTCACAGAGGCAGGACGCACAATGGTAAAGACCAAAGTCTGAACATGGTAGAAACAGAGATGATGCTGGAGCATGGACAGATGTTTAGTCCGACAGGATCCACATGTTGTGTGGTCTACTGTACAGCATGGTAACAGCAGTTAAGAGAATACTGTGTCTACCGAATTCCAAAACGGGAGACAACTGACACTCTATCATGAAAATAATGTCCATTTAGTGATGAACATGTCACTAAATCTGAGAACATTATTTCTCACAATATACATTCATTTTGTCAGCACATATCATGGTACCTCATATCTCTATGTTCAGGTATTATTTACCAAACAGATAGATTCAGATCTCTGAATACTGGTGTTGTGTTAGCCATGTTAGCCAACGTTTTTGGAGATGATAAATAAAGGCAGTGTACTCAAGGCTTGGCAGCTGGAACCCAGGAGCATGGAACTGCATCAGTGTTCCCACCTTGGTGATGGGGCCTCCTAACACATCCATCATCTACTGTCTTCCAGGGTGCACTGTCAGTTACTAGTCTGGGAAAGTCTGCAAATGGGCTCCATCTAGCACTCTGTATGCAGCTTGGGTGTTTCCCTATATAATACTGAGGAAAGATTCCAAATGCATTGATGATGCCAGTGAGCATGACATGGAGAGAAGAGTAGGGACTCTGGACAAATGGTCTCTGGGACTGGCTCTTCCTGCAGCTGTGATCCAGCTTCAGGACACCGGGCATCATGCTGGAGCCACAGACACAGCTCCCCCTGATGTGGACTCCAGATCCAGAGTGCACAGCCACTGTGTGTCCCACTTTCTGCTCTCCCTGAATCACAGCAGGTGCAGGGGGTCTCACGACACTGGAGCAAAACCAGATCAGCTGGAAGTGCACACCCAACACTTTCCATTCAGTGATGACCTTGACTGCTGATGTCCAGTGCATTTCCCTCCTGAGTCCAGGCAGGGAGCCCCCCAGGAGGGTACCAGGACCTAGAGGATGAGGAAGTCCCTGTAGGCTCCCCAGGTGCCTGCAGAAGCTCAGCCTGAGACACAGCTGAGCAGCAAGTACATTCCTGAGTGCTGTGACATTCACACAGGAACAATTAAATGTTTTAGGAATAAAAAGAAAATGGCGATGTGGGCACAATCTGTAGAAATATGGATCACCCACAGATTAAAAAAAATGTAGGTTCAGTTCGGTACACATGCTCATTTTAATGGGAGGAGAGGGATGACTTAGGTAGTTGAGGTTTACCAGAACAGAAACCCTAGCTCTACTGTCCCTGGTTCTAAAGGGAAAACTAAAATTGTCTAAAATCGGCACTGCCCTAGGGCGCTGTCCTGAGTCAGGTTGGAAAAGAATCACCAGGGTCCTCAGATTCCCAGGATCTCTTGTTTATGAACTGAATTTGTTCATTAACGACTCCTTCCTTTCACATCAAACTTTATCACCGTCACTGAAGTCATCGGCAGGATCAGAACAACAAGAGTAGAATTAATTCCTCAAAACGGCTACCGGAGAGGAAACCCCAATTCCCTGACAGGAAACCAGGGCTTCATCTCTTCCTGCACCTGCTCAAGACCAGAATGTGCTCTCGGTACGTCTTGTGCGCCCCCTGGTGGAGCCGCGCGCCCCTGCACGGAGGTTTGTGTCTAGGTTCAGCCCTAGGGCCCCTCACTGTGTCTCTCGCACAGTAATACATGGCCGTGTCCGCGGCTGTCAGACTGTTCAGTTGTAGGCAACCTGTGCTCTGGTCGATGTCTCTGGAGAGAGTGAATGGGCCATTCACCCAGCTCGCGTAGTAAGTGCTACCACTACTACCAGCATAAATGCATCCGATCCACTCCAGCCCCTTCCCTGGAGCCTGGTGGACCCAGCATATCCAGTAGCTGCTACTGAGGGTGAATCCAGAGGCTTTGCAGCAGAGTTCCAGGGATCCCCCAGGCTTGACCAGGCCTCCTCCGGCTCCTCCTCCGGACTGCTCCAGCTGCTGACAGTGGACACCTGCAAACACAGACGACATGGTCAGTACACTTTCACTCACACTCTCTGTGTCTCTCACTCACGTCCTCTCCCAGACTCAGTGCCCCGCATTCTCCATCATTACCTTTGAGCACAGCGACCAGGAGAAGCCAGCGCAGCCCAGTCTCCATGGTGAGCGTCTGTGTTGAGTGCGATCACTGAGTGGACACCTGGGAGTGCTGGGGCTGGAGCTCCTGTGCCAGAGCTGCAGGGTGAGGGCTGGGCTGATTTTCATGGGCAGAGGGAGGCCCTATTTGCATGTCTGCTCCTATATAGCCAGCCCTGGAGTAGACGTCTCAGACAGGACAGGGCCCAGGGCAGATGTACATGTCCTGTGGGTGATGGCTATGATAGGATTTGGATCATATGAATTTTTATTGCTTTTTTTATAGCAGTTGAAGGCAATGACCTTGTTTCCTTTTAATATGTGTGTACCCTTAATATCCAGTGTAAGCAATATCATGTCCTTCATTTTTTAAATAACAATTGTTTCATTTCATCTATTGACCTCTCTATCATCTATATGAAAGACATTAGAATAGTGATAGAGAGAAGGGGTGAGAGAAACACAATTATATAGATGGACAACAAAGATGAAAATGGGAGATTTCTGCCTTTGGATTGACAGTCCCAAACTCCCCAAATGCCTACAACATCTAGGAGTTAGCCTTTCTAAAACCTGGAGCCCAGAACTGCGTCTCTGTTTCCTTTGTTGGTTGTAGGGGCTCTATCGCTATAGCGTCAACTGTAGTTTAGCACGATGTGTTATCAGGAAAAAGTGTGGGAAGCCGTGTGGTTGGGCTCAAGCAGCACTCTGATGGGAACACGGGTGTCCCTAGTGGGGACTTTGCCAATTTTGTCCTAATGCCTGCCGCCCATATTTACACAGATGAAAGACTGCAAGTGGATTCATTTAAGGATACTATGTCTTGTTTCCTTATTCATCCATTACGTTATTTTAAAACTGTTCATTAACTCAGAACACTGTGCATGTTAGTGGGGTGTAGTGTGCTATTGGAATCTGTGTGTTGCAGAAATGGGTACAGATCAACTCACTGTCATTCACATTTCTACCTCCGTTCCATCACTTTGTGTTGGGAGACCGGGTGTCCTCAGTACTGTTTATTTGTGGAACATGTCATGGGTTGTAGTGAAGTGAGTCAGCCCACTGTGGTGGGGGCAGAATTATTCCTTGCTTTGAGTGGTGCTTTGTGTCCTGGTAGCAGCCGTCTGCTGTTCCCTCTCTTCCCTGTGTCTAGTAATCATGACTCTGAGTTCAGCTCAAGCACTGGGTATGAAGTCACTGTGTCACAATTCACCCGCAGTCCTGGGTTCAGGTAATGCAGCTGTGTTCACAATAGTTCAGTCTACAATAAAGTGAAATGTGCATAAAACGGTGAATGCAGTCTGTTACATTTGACATGGAATATTATTCAGTGTTAAGAAGGAGTTTGCTCTGTCATTAGGAAATCTTGGGTCAGCTTTGAGCATAATATGTTAACAGAAATAATGCAGGTACACGTGGACACACAGTATTTGACATTAGTTATATATGCAGTCCACAAGCTTGAACTCACAGAGGTAGGGAGTGCAATGGAGATCACTGTCTACCATGACCCAAGTGTTTGTCCCCTTCCAGCCCTGTGGGCAACTCGGGGAAGTTCCAGGCTCCTGGCTTCAGGCTCAGCCATCCCCAGCCTTTGCAGCCATTCAGGAAGGAAACCTGTGGAAGAAGCTTCTCTCTCCATCTGTTGGTCTCTTCCTCTCTTGCTATAACACTGCCTTTCAAACTAAATAAATAGATATTAACATAAATGGAAAATTAATTTTATATATCATTAGGAGCCTATATGCATATGTTGAATAAACACAGAAAACTGAATCCCAAGGGAAGACATCAACTGTTTAAATGCAGTTACTGCCAAGGTGGTGACAGGAGCAGCACTGGAGTTAGCAATGGGATTGCTGCTCCTGCATCAGGATGCTGAGTGCTGTGTCCTAGTTTTGTTCCAGTTTCAGATTCCTGCCTAAGCCCACTCAGGGAGGCCGTAGGTGAAGTTCCAAGAACTCCCACATTGGAGACCTGGAATGAATTCTAAGTACCTGTCTGTCACCTGTTCCAGCTGAAGCGTTTGTAGCCACCTGGGAAGTGACCAGGAGTTAGATGATCACTGTCAGTCTCAGTCTTTGTGGTTTTAGATAAAAACGTACATACAAATTTTAAAACAAAATCTATGAATTTTTAAATGTATATTACATCTATAAAATTTAAGAAATGATATAAAAGCAAACATGTAAAATGCCATAAATCTCAGATCATCATGTATGTACATTTTAGAAGCACAATGAGATGTCCCATCCTTCATGTTAGAATGAGTATTACCAGACAAGCCAGAGCTGACAATTCTTGTAAAGGAAGAGAGATGACCACTCTGGTTGCACAAGGCTGGAGTCAGGTAAATTAGTAAATCCATTATGGAAAGTCATCAAAAACTGAGACTTACAGTTATCACAGGATCTTCAAACAGCATTTTGGGTAGCAGGAATGTGAAATCCCAGGGAGATGTGCATGGGATTCACAGTCTCTATAGAAAATACAACTGCAGTTCCATGTGCAATTAAAGCAGCATCGTTCGCGAGTGTTCACACATATAATCCAGTGAAATTTTCATGGAAGAAGGAATCAATAATGGAAGAAAAGGGCATGGAACAGAGGAGACGTTGGAGCAAGGTCAGAGTTTCAGTCCCACAGGATCCACATGTTGAGGGATCTACTGTACAGCATGGTGACAGCAGTTAAGCAAATATTGTGTCTACAGAATTCCAAAACAGAAGACAACTGACATTCTACCATGGGAACATGTGGATTTTGTGATGAGCATGCCAATAGGAGTGACTTCATAATTCCACTCAATTGGATACATTCGTTTTACAACAATATCATTGTACCTCATATGTCTATATTCAATTATTATTTATCAAACATTTATGATAATGAAATGTCAAAAATGGCAAATCATGAAGATTCAATACTCTGAATACTGGTGTTGTGTTTGCCAATGTTTTATGGAGATGATAAACAAAGGCAGTGCACTCAAGGCTTGGCAGCTGGAACCCAGGAACATGGAACTGCATCAGTGTTCCCACCTTGGTGATGGGGCCTCATAACAGATCCATCATCTGCTGTCTTCCAGGGTGCACTGTCAGTTACAAGTGTGGTTAAGAATGTAAATGTGGGCCAGTGCTGTGGCTCACTAGGCTAATCTGGGTTCTAGTCCCGGTACGGTGCTGGATTCGGTCCCGGTTGCTCCTCTTCCACTCCAGCTCTCTGATGCGGCCTGAGAAGACAGTGGAGGATGGCCCAACTGCTTGGGCCCTGCACCTGCATGGGAGACCAGGAGGAAGCACTTGGTTTCTGGCTTTGGAAACCAGGGCTTCATCCCACTCTGCACCTGTGCATGACCAGAATCTGCGCTCAGTGAGTCTTGTGCGCCCCCTGGTGGAGACACGCGCCCCTGCAGGGAGGTTTCTGTCTGGGTTCAGCTGTCTTGCACAGTAATACAGGGTCGTGTCCCAGCTGTCAGACTGTTCATTTGCAGAGACACCGTGTTCTGGGTGTTCTCTCTGGAGATGGAGAATCGGCCATTCACCCAGCTCGCGTAATATGTGCTACCATCACCAGTATAAATGCATCCGATCCACTCCAGCCCCTTCCCTGGAGCCTGGCGGACCCAGCACATCCAGTAGCTGCTACTGATGGTGAATCCAGAGGCTTTGCAGAAGAGTTTCAGAGATTCCCCAGGCGTGACAGGATCCCCGGGACTCCACCAGCTGCTCCTGACACTGGACACCTGCAAACACAGACGTCCTGGTCAGGAAGCTGTCACTCACACTTTTGGTTCTCTCACTCATGTCCTCTCCCAGACTCAGTGCCCCGCGTTCTCCATCATTACCTTTGAGCACAGCGACCAGGAAAAGCCAGCGCAGCCCAGTCTCCATGGTGAGCGTCTGTGTTGAGTGCGATCACTGAGTGGACACCTGGGAGTCCTGGGGCTGGAGCTCCTGTGCCAGAGCTGCAGGGTGAGGGCTGGGCTGGTTTTCACGGGCAGAGGGAGGCCCTATTTGCATGTGCTGCCCCTATATAGCAGGCATGGGGTCAGATGCCTCAGACAGGACAGGGCTCAGTGCAGATGTGGTGTTCTGGGGGTGTAGGGTGATGGCTATGATAGGATTCAGATCATGTGAATTTTTTTTTCTCATTGTTGTTTTACCAGTTGTAGGCAACGACTTCATTTCATTCCAATATGTGTGTGCCCTTAATGTCCATTGTTAGCAATACCATGTCCTTCATTTTAAAATAACCTTTGCTTCATTATTAACTATGCTAATGACATTGGAACAGTGACAGAGAGAGAATTGGTGAGAGAAACAGAAATGTAGAGATGGATAGTGAGTTGACAATGGGAGATTTCTGCCTTTGGATTGACAGCTCAACAATACCAAATGCCTATAACATGTAGGATTTGGTCTTCGTAAATCCTAGAGCAAAAGTCTGTGTTTCCTACGTCAGTGGTAGGAGCTCATTCGCTTGTAGCATCAGGTACAGTTTCCCATGATGCTTTATCTTCAAAGTGTGGGAAGCCATGTGGATGAGCTGAAGCAGCACTCATATGGGAACAGGGGTGTCTGTGGTGGGGACTTAGCCAATTCTGTCCTAATTCCTGCTGCCCACTTTTACAGATGAAAGAGTACAAGTGGTTTCACTTAAGGGTAATTATTTTTTTTTGAAAAATTGTGGTTTCATACCATGTGATTTTTCTCATTTTTATAAAAATTTATTTAATTTCTTTAAAATCATAGATACACAAGAAAGAAGGAGAGGGAGAGAGAGAGAGAGAAATAGAGAGAGAGAGAGAGAGAAGTCCTCCATCCACGGCCTCCCTCTCCAATTGGTAACAATGGTCGGAGCTGCACTGATCTGAATCTAGGATCCAGTTGTCTGCACTGGGTTTCCCATGGATTATGGGAACTGAAGATGGAAGCCATCTTCTACTGCCTACCCAGGCCACAGCAGGGAGCTGGATTGGAAGTGGAACAGCCAGGACTCCAACTGGCGTCCATATGGGATGCCAGCATTGAAGGCTTTACCCACTTCACCACAGCACCGGCCCTGATGATCTTAATTATATGTGGAATCCGCAATCGTGAGCTCACAGAGGCAGGAAGTACAATGCAGATACTGAGTCTGGGAGAAGAGAAGAAAAGGGACCACATTCCTGCAAGCACAGAGAGTTTTCTGTGACCAGAGAGGCACGTGGAGAGATCTACTGCACAGCACGGGGACCACAGTTATGCAGCTTTATTGTGTTCTTTCCAGTTCCTGCAGGAGAAGGCATTTGTCATTCGATCACAAAAGAATGGTAGTGTTGCTAGGGAAGGACTTGTGGGTTCATCTGACTCTAGAATTCCTGATGAAATAAATCCACATCAACACCTTTCCTTATACCTCACATAGAGATTCAGGTACTATTTGTCAATTTAACATTTATGAAACCTATTTTGAAGGGACAATTCTCTGTTGACTTGTCTTGCATCTGCCTGTGGTTTTATTCTAAGAAGAAAATTACATGGTGTTGCAATCATTCCTGGTACTAATACAGTCACAAGGGCTGTGAGTTCATCGACACGTGAGAGTTTATCTGTCGTGTCTGGCTGGCACAACTGCCCCACCACTGCCCTCTCAAATTCCTCCCCTCCCATGTGTGAAGCCGAGTCATTTTAGAAGAGCCCCTGTCCTCACTCAGATCACGCCCATGGAAACCTCTCTCTGTGCTGTTTAGTTACCCCCCAATCTCCCTGTGTCCAACTGGTTTCACAAGCCGTTTCTTCATGGACCCACAAAGGCCCACCTGCCAACTCCTTGAAAACACAGTCATCAGAGACCCCCAGTCGTGCTTGCCCAGACAGGACCTCCCTCTTCTCACCATGGTGCAGTCCTGCCATTTGTCAGCCTGGGGACACAGCGTCTTATACAACTGACAGCCCATCAGCACCTGGTGGGAGACTCTGTCATGGTGTTCAAACAAATGGAATATGATTCTGTCAGTTATAATTTGAGTGAATTCTCTTGTTGGGGCAATTTCTTGTGACTTTAGATAAGTGATGAATTATACATCTCACATTTCCTAGTACTGTAGATATGAGGTGTTCTCACAGAACAATGGAATTCACTGTGTCAGATGGTGGATTGTGTCAATGAATTCTGTGGGTGAATGCATGAAAACTGTCCCCAGCTAAATAGAAACACTTTCTGTTTGTCAATCTTCTCTCATAAAAGGCAGAGATATGTCAACTGTTTTAATTTTGTAGGAATTTTTGTGTCTCTGGAGTTAGATGGGAGTCACTCAGAACACACATTGCTGCATGAGGTGAGTGACTGGCTGCAGTTTCTGTAAGAACTGTTCATGGCAGATCAATTGCAGTTTAGCAGAAAATATCCTGTAAAACACAGGGGATCGCTGCACTGGGCATTTCTGGCTGCAGGAACTTGGTTTGCCCTGGACGAGTATGAACTTGACAGAAGAGGAGTTATTTTCTCTTGGTAAGGATGAAGTACTGATGAGGACATGCAGGGGGAGCCAGGGAGGGAGGATTGGGGACTCTGGACCAGGGCTGGCTCATCACGCAGCATTGATTCAGCTCACCAGGTGGTCAGTATGTGGCAACCCCTGGCACCCAGATCCCAGGGATGGGGACTCTGGCCCCGGAGTCAGGGCCCTGGACTGTCCCCTACTGCTCACCCTGAAACACCGCAGTGCAGCGGATTCCACCACACTGGAGCAGAAACAGAACATGTAAGTCCACACCACACACTTTCCAAACAGATTATTCCCTGAATGCAAATGTCCACCTGTGCTTCCCATGGGTTCATGCAATGAGGTCATCTGAAATGTTTCAGGAAACTGAATGTGGAATTTCATGGTGCTGGGGAAACTTGAGTGCACCTAAAATAATTCATCATGCTGTCATCTCACACCAGTATCCCAAAGAGAGTGAACAGGATGAAACTCTTAAAGGCAAGACCCGAGACTGTAAAGTTCTTGAAGAGGACACAGGACCAAAGCAAGTTCCCATTGGTTTGGGCAATGATAGCTTGATAATCTCCAAAGTACAGGCAACCAAGATACACAGACAAAGAATAATGGATCCAACTACAGATTCTGAGTAACAAAGAGAAAGATTGAAGTACCAGGAGTCACCCGCAGATGGGGAGAAAGTATTTTCAGATGACACCCATGGGGGCCAATGTTGTGGCCCTGCAGGTTAAGCTGCCATCCCTATGCATGCATCACACAGGAGCATGGGTTCAGATTCTGCTTGCTCCACTTCAAATCCAGCTGCCTGCTGGGATCCAGACCTGGGAACTCTCTCAATGATGACTCAAGTGTTTGTCCCCTTCCAGCCTTGTGGGAAACTGGAGGAAGTTCCAGGCTCTTGGCATTAGGCTTGCCCAACCTCACCTTTGCTGCAATATGGGAAGTGAACCAGTGGATGGAAGCTTCTCTCTCCATCTGTTGGTCTCTTCCTCTCTTGCTAAAACACTGCCTTTCAAATAAAATAAATACTTAAAATAAATGAAAGATTAATTATACATATGGTTAGGAGCCTATTTCCAAATGTTGAATGAACTCAAGCCACTGAATCCCAAGGGAAGAAATCAATTCCTTAAATGCAGTGACTGATAAGGTGGTGACAGGAGCAGCACTGGAGTGAGCCTGAGGGATTGCTGCCTCCCATGTCAGGATGCTTAGTGCTGCGTCCTGGTTTGGTTCCAGTTTCAGATGCCGGCCTAAGCCCCTCTGGGAGGCCGTAGGTGAAGTTCCAAGCACTGCCATGTGGAGACCTGGACAGAATTCCAAGCACCTGGCTGTCAACTGACCCAGCTGAAGCTTTTGTAACCGTCTGGGAAGTGATCCAGGAGTTAGAATATCACTCTCAGTCTCAGTCTCTTTGTGGTTTTGGACAAAAACATGCAGACAAGTATTAATAAAATGATAAATTTTGAAATTTATATCATATCTATAAAATTTAAAAAGAACTATAAAGGCAAACATATCAAATGCACAGGTGCCTGGGAGACGTGGAATGGCATCATCTCTGGGGAGTGCATCTAGTGACGACTCCACGCCATGAGTGGATTCAACATCAGGGCCTCATGGAGGAAGCTGAGGTCTCCAGTGCTCTGAACAGGACCACACAGAATGCTGGGAGCCGCCTGCTGGGGGTGGATGTGATTTGTCCTCACACCATCAGTGCTGAGCATGGCCCCAACATAACAGCACTGACAAGGGGTACACGGTCTGGATGTTTACATAAAAAGCATGGAATAACCAGACTCTGATGTCAAATGCAAAGTCCTTGTAAAACTACTGAAGGAAACATTGGACAAAATCTCCCTGATGTTGTTCTGGCCATGATTTCCCTTTCAGATCTTCAAAATTCAAGAGACCAAAAAAATATTCTCAAATGATGCTGCATAAACTACAGAGCTTCTGCATTACAAACAGACTGACTGAGAAGTGAGCAGCCTACACACAGATTGGAAGTGACTATTCTCGTATCAAATGTATGATCAATAGCCTGTATCCAAAAGGAATAAGAAGGAACTATCTGTATGAGCTGTGTTTAGAACTGTTCTCAGTCTTCTGCAGTCTCAAAATAACTGTGATACACAATTGGCTTCTTCATCCTGATCGACAGGTTCTGCGTCATCATGCCTACAATGGGTATAGAAGCAAACCTCTCTGATTGTGTGTGGCTCAGTGTTGCTATGGATTCATTCTGGTGGGGGCAAGAGGCGTGGAGTCACCACACAGACCCTGGGAGTTGGGTGAAAGCAGGTCAGAGGCGAGCAGCCCACAGACTCATTTGTTTCAGTAGGTACAGCCGCTTATATAGCCGAGGCAGCCAATCTGGTCAAGGGGCAGTTTATGCCTAACCAATCACAGCCTGTTGCCAGGCAGTATCTGAAGCCATCCAATCACAGCCTGTTGCCAGGCAGGCTCCGTTGCCAGGTGGCATTGAAGCCATGCCTGAGTAACTGATGCTTGCTTGCCAGCAGCCATCTAGGCATGGCCTTCTCATTCCACCACAGCTCAGTGTGTCCCAAAGGCGTTGTGTTTTAGGTGTGCTCCCAGGAAGACCATGGGAGAAAATATGGGAGCTCTGGGAGTGAGGCCTAGTGGGATTTGTTCATTCCTGGGGAATCTGCTATGGAGGAGATCACAGTAGATCCTGGGTCCCCAGCTTCAGCACAGAGCACAGTGCTGCTAGAGTCAGCCCTGGTCTCGTCTGAAGTCCTGTGTGGGGATGGGGTCTCTCCCATCCGTGTTCACAATATTAGGCTGAAGACTGCCATGATATTCACAATATTATCATGCCTGATGGCACAACATTCTGCAGTCACTATGGCAAACACCTCTGTAGTCCCATGTTCAATTAAAGCAGCATCATTCTCAAGAGTTCACACATATAATCCAGGAAAATTTGCATTTAAGAAGGAATGGATAATGGGGCAAATGGACAGAGTTATATTTTAACAGGAAGTTTATATGGCTATAGTATAGAGGAAGAAATTCTGGTATCTTGGATAACATGGATGATCCTGGAGAATAATATCCAAGGATAATGTCAGGATAAGTATACTCTGCTAAAATACCAAGGCCAAGAAGGCAAATAATATGTGATGCTAGTTATGTGGGATAAAAGGATGAACTCACAAGGCAAAAGTTCGATGGTGAAGACCAACGTCTGTGCTTGGGAGGAACAGAGGAGACACGGGAGCAAGATCAGAGTTTCAGTCGTACAGGATCCACATGTTGAGGGATCTACTGTGCAGCATGGTGACAGCAGTAAAGAGAATATAGTGTCTGCAGAATTCCAAGACATTGGACAAATAACATTCTACCATGAAAAACGTGGGTTTTGTGATAAACATGTCAGTAAGTCTGACTTCATTATTCCACTCAGTATACATTCATTTATTCAACACATATCATTGTAACTCATATGTCTATATTAAATATTATTTATCAAACATTTATGAATATGAAATGGCAATGACAGCCAATCATGAAGATGCAGATCTCTGGCTATGATAGGATTCAGATCAAGGCAAATTTTACTTTATTATTTTTAATCATTTGAAAGCAATACCTCATTTCATTTGAATATGTTTGTACTCTTTATATCCCATGTTAGCAGTATCATGTCCTTCGTTTTTAAAATAACCATTGGTTCATTATTAACTATTCTAATGACATTGAAACAGTGACAGAGAGAGAAGGAGTGAGAGAAACATAAATGTTGAGACATCTAGGAGTTAGACTTTCTAAAACCTGGAGCAGAAAACTGTGTGTCCCACATCAGTGGGAGGGTCTCATTCACTTGTAGTGTCATCTACAGTTTCCCATGATGTATTATCAGGAAAAAGTATTGGAAACTGTGAGGATGGGCTCAAGGAACAATCTGATGGGAACAGGGGTGTCCCAAGTGGGATCTTAGTCAATTTTGTCCTAATGCCTGCTGCACACTTTTAAACAGATGAAAGACTGCAAGTGGATTTTTTAAGGTTAACTATATTTTGTTCCCTTATTCATTCAGTTCCTTAGTTTAAAACTGTTCCTGAACACAGAACACTGTACATGGTAGTGGGGTGTAGTGTGCTATTCGAATCTGTGTGTTGTAGAAATGGTCACAGATCAACTCAGTGTCATGCACATTTCCACCTCCTTTCCATCACTCTGTGTTGGGAGGCGTGGAGGCCTCAGTTCTAGTTATTCGTGGAACCCGTCGTTGGTTGTGGTGAACTGAGGCAAATCACAAAGATTCAGATCTCTGAATACTGGTGTTGTGTTTGCCAATGTTTTATGGAGATGATAAATGAAGGCAGTGGACTCAAGCTTGGCGGCTGGAACCCAGGAGCATGGAACTGCATCAGTGTTCCCACCTTGGTGTCGGGGCCTCATACAGATCCATCATCTACTGTCTTCCAGGGTGCATTGTCAGTACAAGTATGGGAAAGCGTGAAAATGGGCTCCGTCCAGCAATGTGATATGCAGCCTTGGTGTCTCCCTCTCTAATACTGATGAAAGAACACAAATGGATTGATGACACCAGTCAGCATAGACATGGAGTGAAGAGCAGGGACTCTGGACACATGGTCTCTGGGACTGGCTCTTCCTGCAGCTGTGATTCAGCCTCAGGACACTGGTCATCATGCTGGAGCCACAGACACAGCTCCCCATGATGTGGACTCCAGCCCCAGAGTGCACAGTCACTGTGTGTCCCACTTTCTGCTCTCCCTGAACCACAGCAGGTGCAGGGGCTCCATGACACTGGAGCAGAACCAGATCAGCTAGAAGTGCACACCCAACACTTTCCATTCAGTTATGACCTTGACTGCTGATGTCCAGTGCATTTCCATCCTGAGCTCAGGCAGGGAGCCCCCCCAGGAGGGTCCCAGGACCTAGAGCATGAGGAAGTCCCTGTAGGCTTCCCAGGTGCCTGCAGAAGCTCAGCCTGAGACACAGCTGAGCTGCAGTACATTCCTGAGTGCTGTGACGTTCACACAGGGACCACAGACTGTTTCAGGATTAAAGGAAATGCAGGTCGGGTTAAAGTCTGCAGAAAGTGAGTGTGGATCACCCACATGTAAAGTCAAAGGTTGGTTCAGTGCACACTTGCTGGTTGTGTTAGGAGAGGGCTGAGTGGAATAGTTGCTGTTTAACAGATCAACGGCCCTGTCTCAGCTGTCCCTGGTTATACAGGGAAAACTGAAACTGTCCATAGCTTTCAGTGCCCTGAGGGTGCTGTCCTGTGTCAGGTTGGAAAAGATTCAATAGTGTCCTCAATATTCCCACATCTCTGACCCTGGTGAGCACAGTCGCTGTCCATGAACCAAATTGTTCAATTAGGACTTCTTCCTTTTATATCAAACTTTCAATCCCTCAGTGAAGTTGGGAGGGACAGAATCAAAATTAGAATTCTTCCCTCAAAACTCTTACAGGAGAGGAAACCCCAATTCCCTGACAGGAACCAGGGATTCATCTCCCTCTGTGCCTGTGCATGACCAGAGTCTGCGCTCGGCGCATCTTGTGCGCCCCCTAGTGGTTCCGGCGCCCCTGCAGGGAGGTTTGTGTCTGGGCTCAGCCCTAGGGCCCCGCACTGTGTCTCTTGCACAGAAATAGGTGGCCCTGTCCGCGGCATTCAGACTTGTCATTTTCAGAGAGACCGTGTTCTCGTTGGTGTCTCTGGAGATGGTGAATCGGTCATTCACCCAGCTCGCGTACCATGTGCTACCACCTCTATTAATGTATCCGATGTATTCCAGCCCCTTCCCTGGAGCCTGGTGGACCCAGCTCATGTCGTTGCTACTGAGAGAGAATCCAGAGACTGTGCAGGTGAGTGTCAGACTTCCTCCAGGCTTCACGGGGCCTCTCCCGGACTCCTCCGCCTACTGTCAAGGACACCTGAAAACACAGATGACATGGTCAGGACACTGTCACGCACACTCTCTGTGTCTCTCACTCACGTCCTCTCCCAGACTCAGTGCCCCACGTTCTCCATCATTACCTTTGAGCACAGCGACCAGGAGAAGCCAGCGCAGCCCAGTCTCCATGGTGAGCGTCTGTGTTGAGTGCGATCACTGAGTGGACACCTGGGAGTCCTGAGGCTGGAGCTCCTGTGCCAGAGCTGCAAGGTGAGGGCTAGGCTGGTTTTCATGGGCAGAGGGAGCCCTATTTGCATGTGCTGCTCCTAGATAGCAGGCATGGGGTCAGATGCCTCAACAGGACAGGGCCCAGGGAAGTTGTCTGTGTTCTTGGTGTGTTGGGTGATGGCTATGATAGAATTAAGATCCTGTGAATTTTTATGTTATCATAATTTTAAAAACTTGAAGGCAATGACCTTATTTCATTTTAATATGTGTGTTCCCTTCATATCGAGTGTTAGCAATATCATGTCCCTCATTTATTTAAATAACCATTAGTTCCTTATCATCTATATGAAAGATTGGGACAGAGATAGAGAGAGAAGGGGTGAGAGATACAGAAATGTAGAGATGGACAGAAAAGGTGACAAGGGGAAATTTATGCCTTTGGGTTGACAGCCCCAGACATCCCAAATGCCTGTGACATCTAGGAGTTAGTCTTTCTGAACCCTGGAGCAATAAACTGTGTCTGTAATTTCAACGTCGGTGGTAGGGGTTCATTTGCTAGTAGCATCATCTACAGTTTCCCATGATGCATTATGAGGGAAAAGTGTGGGAATCCGTGAGGCTGGGCTCAGTCAGTTCTCTGATGGGAACACGGGTGACCCTAGTGGGGACTTAGCCAATTTTGTGGAGACAGGAGCAGCACTGGAGTTAGCCTGTGGGATTCTTGCTCCCGTATCAGGATGCTTAGTGCTGTGTCCCAGTTTGGTTCCAGTGTCATATTCCTGCCTGAGCACACTCTGGGAGGCCATAGGTGAAGTTCCAAGTACTCCCACGTGGGAGACCTGGACAGAATTCCAAGCACCTGGCTGTCACCTGACCCAGCTGAATCTTTTGTAGCCATCTGGGAAGTGACCAGGAGTTAGAAGATCACTGTCAGTTTCAGTCTCTTTGCCTTTTTGGAAACATATGTGTGGGGCTCCATGGGATGCACAGCCATGGAGCCCCCACGTCAAGGTCGGTCTGATAGCTGTTGCTGTGTCTTTATCACAAGGCGAATGTTGCTAGTTTCAGTTAGGGCAATGTTTTCCCACGGTTGGGACTTTCCAGAGGAGTTGAGAATGTTGTAAACAACAAGATGGCGCCAAGGACTGTGCGGTGAGCCTGCCTGCTGTGTGACACCTCATCTGATTGGCCCGAGGTCACGTGCACAATGCGTGAACAGACAGCAGATTCAAGTGTTCCGTGCATGGACTTGAGCCCGCTTGCAATTGGCCAGATTTTGTATATAAGCTCTGTGCTGAGGAAGGAGGGGGCTTTTCTGTCCACTCTCCTCCCTTCATTCTTTCTCTGTCGCTGTTATTTTCTCATTAAAAGTCTACTGAATACCGATAAGCTGCGAACAGTGTCGTTCCTTTGCGGGCAAGGGAGCGACAAGTGGTTCCATGACTCGGATTCAGACCACTTTCTACACGCAGGAATAGGTAAGGAACAAAAGGTAAGCATGCGTGTGCACGGAAATCCAGCTGGGGAAAGAATAGAAACCGCGGTTCCGTCGAAGAAAGATGGGGAAATTAAGTGCCAGAAAAAAGGGTAAAGGAATCCCTTAAAAGGTGGGAGTACAAAGTGTTCAGAAATGCCAGGAAATAGGCGGAAACTTCCTTTTTACCTCCAAATGGACAATACTCCATCCACCACTAGGTTGCGCATGCTGTTGATCCACTTGTTAAAAGCTGCCGGGAGGCCTGCGCAACGGCTAACTAGGCTAATCCTCCACCTAGCGGCGCCGGCACAACGGGGTCTAGTCCCGGTCGGGGCGCCAGATTCTGTCCCGGTTGCCCCTTTTCCAGGCCAGCCCTCTGCTGTGGCCAGGGAGTGCAGTGGAGGATGGCCCAGGTGCTTGGGCCCTGCACCCGCATGGGAGACCAGGAAAAGCACCTGGCTCCTGGCTCCTGCCATCGGATCAGTGTGGGGCACCGGCCGCAGTGCGCCGGCCGCGGCGGCCATTGGAGGGTGAACCAATGGCAAAGGAAGACCTTTCTCTCTGTCTCTCTCTCTCACTGTCCACTCTGCCTGTAAAAAAAAAAAAAAAAAAAGAAGTCGTAAATGAGCAACATTGGGATTTGCTCAAAAAAGATTTAAATGTGCATTAAAAAAAAAAAAAAACACAAAGCAAGCCGTGACAAAGGCTGTGAAAACTTTGTTGCAGATGTAAAAAATAGGGTTAAAGAAACAAACCGTAGAGCAGTTTATCAGTGCTGTTAAAACAATTAGTCCTTGGTTTGCTGAAGAGGGTGTTGTGGATAAGAAACACTGGGAGTAAAAAATATAGATCAGTGTACACTGGACAGCCCTCACCTTGCATTTAAATATTTCATTTGAAGTAAATGTTCTCTGTTATAAAGTTCATATTACTATGTAAAATGAAAAATTGCGGTAACAAAGTGTCCGGACTACCCATTCTGTTTTTGTTTTATGTACTAACTCTACCCCTATTATTGATAGGAATGCTTGAGCAGATTATGCTTGGTTTGCTTTACAAAAAAAAAATGTAAGTCAAAATATGCCGCAAGTAGTTAAGATTCCACACACCTGCAGAAATGTAATAATTACAGATAATGAGCGGCTAGTTCCCCCAGATATGTTTCAATTTATCCTTAAAACATACTGAATATTATTGTGTTTGATTGCAAAATGTAGATTTGTATAAAAATTTGTATTATATTCTTATGATGTATTAATTATGCCTATACCTTGGTACAACTCTAGGGCCAAATGTAAGGACAAATTTTTGGGATGGAGAGGCTTGTGTCTTTGTTTGGCTCTGATAAACAAGTAACTTGTCTGCCAGATGACCTTCTCCTGCTCCTTGGGAGCCTGGCCAGCTCCCGGGGAGGAGGGTAAAGGAATGTTTTCTGATAAACAGGTGGGCATGCTTCGTGTCTCGGCTCTCTGGCCAAGATCCGGGACGGGACGCACTGCTTGCCCAACATCTTGGCAATGAGCCACCCTTGTCCTTGGGGGCTTTAAGGGGGAGCCGGAGCAAGCCTCTGCTGCTGCTGTTTCATCCCGGGGGAACACACAGTCAAGCTGAACGTTAAACGTGCCCGTGATGATTACTAATGATGTTTAATTCTCAGTTCGGATCCTTTTCTGGTGCTGTGTGAAAATTGCCTAGTAATGCCCATAGTACTGTAAATTCTACAAAACATAAGTACAACACAGATATGGATCGATTGGCTATTGTGGCTGAGGTGTTCTGTAACAGTCCCTTTAATAAAAAATTAACAAAATAAATTAATTTAAAAAACAGAACATTCAGGACCTGCCACTCTACTTGGTAGGTCATTACAAAAATCAACAAGGAGGGCTATACCTGATAAATAAGGGTACTATCAATGTGGGCAACAGGGACATGTACAAACACCAAAAAAGCCCCTCCTCCTGGGATTTGCCCCCAGTGCAAAAGAGGAAGGCATTGGGCCAATAAATGTCACTCCAAAACTAATAAAAAAATTCATTAAATAAATAAAGTTCAAAAAACTAAAAGCGGGGCTGGCCCCAGGCCCCATCCCAACAAATTTTGGGGGGCATGACATTTGTTCCTCAACAGAACACCCTAAATCCATCAATTTCCTCCATGGAGCCACAGAGGGTAGTGCAGGACTGGACCTCAGTGCCACCTCCTATACAGTATTGACCCCTGAGATGGGCCCACAAGGCCTCCCTACTGGGATTTTTGGTCCTTTGACAATTGGGTTTTTTGGTCTCCTGCTGGGCAGAAGTAGTATAACTATAAAAGGGTTACAGGTTTTTCCTGGAGTTATAAACACTGACTTTACTGGTAAGATAAAAATTATGACTCAAGCCAATAATGAAACTTTAACTCCAGGACAATGCATTGCTCACTTGATTCTGTTCCCCTTCTCTTCAATTGGTAAGTCTTTTTTAAATAAAAGAGAAAATAACGGTTTTGAATCTTCTGATGCTTATCGGATACAACCTATAACTGAGGACCGACCCAAATTTTTCTTAAAATTAAATAAAAAGTTATTCAGTGGTCTTTTAGATACTGGAGCTGGTGCCTCTGTTATTTCAGCAGCAAGTTGGCCCACAAATTAAAAAAAGAAAATTACCATAACTCAATTGCAAGGTATTGGTCAGAGTCAAAGATTAACACAAAGTTCCATATTGCTACAATGAGAGGATAAAACATATATTTTGGCTGCATTACTTGTTAATCTCTGGAGACGTAATATTCTAGCTCAAATGGGGGCTTTAATACATAGTCCAAGTAAGATTGTTACCATTAACATACTTCAACAAGGTCATTTGCCAGGTAAGGGTTTAGGCAAACAACAACAAAGCATCACATCTCCAGTTACTATAACTGTCAATCATAACCAGAGAGGCTTGGGTTTCCCTTGATGGCTACTGGTCAGCCTGTGCCCCATACAAAAATTAAAATAAAATAAAAATCAGATAATCCTGTGTGGGTGAATCAGTGTCCTTTACTGCAGGAAAATATAAATACTGCACAGATATTGGTAAAAAAAAAAAAAAACAATTAACAGCAGGACATATAGTTCCTTCTAATTCTCCTTGGAATAGTCCTATTTTTGTTATCAGAAAAAAAATCTGGGAGATAGCGATTGCTTCAAGGCCTTAGGGCTGTTAATGCTACTGTGGAAATTATGGGGGCTTTACAACCAGGTTTACCATTGCCTACTACAATTCCAAAGGACTCTTATATTGCAATAATAGATTTAAAAGATTATTTTTTATACTATACCTTTACATCCAAAAAATTGTCCCCGATTTGCTTTCAGTGTTCCATCAGTAAATTTTAAAGAACCTATGCAAAGATGCCTATAAAGGATCTTACCTCAAAAAATGGCTTATAGCCCTACTTTGTGCCAATAATTCATTAATGCTGCTCTTCAAAAAATTTGCAAAAAATATAGCAATGTATATATTATACACTATATGGATGATATTTTGGTAACTGGACCAGAGAAATTTTTGGTGATACAATGTCTGACAGTAATAAGAGAGCAATTAACTGCTTTTGGTCTTAGCATAGCCCCTGAGAAAATGCAACTTCAATATCCTTATCAATATCTAGACTTCCAATTATACCCATAAAAAATACTTCCACAAAAAGTCACCTTACAATTGGATTCTTTACAGACTTTAAATAAGTTTCAAACTTCTAGGAAATATTAATTGGCTTTCTGCACATCTCCACCTCACAACAGGAGACCTTAAACCTTTATTCAATATCCTAAAAGGAGGTCAAGCTTCTGTAATTTGTGATGGTCACCATACTGTTATTAACACCTCTTTTTCATCTCTACAGCTAATTAAATTAGCTGCTGTTGCACTTGCATTACAGTCTACTTTGGATGTAGCGGTTAACATACACACCAATAGCAAATATGTGTTCCTATCGGTGCCTCAATTGAAAACGTGTTCATTCCTTCCTAAATCCTCAGCTGCTTCTCCTTTGTTTTCTTGCATTTGCACTGTCATTCGGCAGCATACCTGCCCTTTCTTTATAGGTCATATTCGAGCACATTCCAATCTTCCCAGACCTTTGGTAGAGGGTAACCATTTGGCAGATTCTGCTCTATGCATATATTCTATTAATACAGCAACAAAAGATCATGTTTTACATCATTTAAATGCTCATACATTATGCTTAAAATATAATATTACTCAAGAACAAGCTCAACAAATTGTAAAATTCTGTTCAACCTGCTCCATTCAGTTACCATTACCTCACTTTCGAATTAATCCTCGTGATTTATTCCCCCAATCAACTATGGCAAATGGATATCACCCACTTCATGAAATTTGGTAAACAAAAATAGATACATGTGTCTATTGATACTTGTTCTGGATTTATTTTTGCTTCCTTACATACAGGTAAAGCTACAAAACATGTTATTGCCCGTTGTTTACAAGCTTTTGCTTCCCTAGGAACTCCAAAACAGATTAAAATGGATAATGGACCTGCTTATATTTCTGCCTCTTTTAGAAATTTTTGTGTAACTTTCTATCTCATGTTACTGACATTCCTTATAATCCTCAGGGTCAAGACATTCTTATACGTACACATCACACTTTAAAACAATATTTTAATAATATAAACAAAAGGGGGAGTTTAGGGTTCTTGCCCATTCTCCTAACAAATGGCTCTCACGTGCTTTATTCATTTTAAATTTTTTCACATTGGATAAAGATGGTCGTTTTGCATCTGATCAACAGTGGCATCCACAAACAGCTGGGGTAAGAGCAATGGTAAAATGGAAGGATCCTATCACCAATCAATGGAATGGACCTGATCCAGTACTGGTATGGGACATGGGCTCTTAAGGGATGGGTATTTTTATGCAACCAATTTGCTTTTACATTGTTAGCCCCTAATGATTTTTGCAACTGCTCATTGGGCCGTGTGGCCCCAATGCTAACATCTGTATTTCCAAAGGCACGACAGCGACGCTCATTACCTGAGAACTGTGATGATGATGTCATCTTAATTGGAGACCTGCTTTCACCATGGCTATGCAGCTAGTGGGAGTTCCTGGATTGGTTTATGGAAATAATTGTGGACTACAAAGGCTTATACCTTTGGTGACCAAAACAATCAATCTTACTGCTACTGTGCTATCCAATATAGCTGAAGAATTGGATCAAGTTCGTTCAGGAGTACTCTTTAACTGAGCAGCTATCGATTATTTGCTGTTAAAAGATCATATAAGCTGTAAATCTGTTCCAGGGGAATGTTGTTTTAACATTACTAACAATGCCATATATAGAGTCTGTTATTGATAAACTTAAAAGAGTAAACTGCAACATATATTTATTGCTAACCCACTATTCATTTGGAGGGTTTCAATGGATTCGTTGGTTATTAATGCGGGCTGCACCGTTACTGCTTTTCATACTTTTTATGGGAAGTTTTCCATGTGTTCTGCAATGTGTGCTATCCTTGCTACAGTCTGTATGGACTGACATTCATCACTTAAAACTTCGTACCAAACCTCCTTTGTAATAAAAAATAATTAATATTTGGCTGTATGTTTCATCTCTCACCTAATGTTGGGCTAAAATGGTACTCAAAAATGGGTAAGACACTCCACATCCTGTACCTACCTAAGACAGGGCTCAAGTTAAAGAATGGGTCGCTATCGGTTGCTTGTTTGTCGTGGTACCACTGGGCCTTGCCGTCATCGCCAGATGGATCAGAGCCTTAGCACTCCGTCAGCAGAATACCAACTTGATAATCCAACAGGCTATGCTGGCCACCTTGCGATCTCACCCCAATAAAGAAGTATGGCTTAGCATGATGGAGCGGTAGTCAAAGACGGGTAAACACTGATGGGTGCTCCTAGCAACCTAAGACAGAGGGTAGGACAGGCTTCCTATTACCTCCATGACAGGTAAGCAGGTAGCATGCCATTGGGTACCTAAGACAGGCACGTTTCCATGCCATTTAAATAATAAAGAAGGGGGAGATGTGGGGCTCCATGGGATGCACAGCCATCGAGCCCCCACATCAAGGTTGGTCTGATAGCTGTTGCTGTGTCTTTATCACAAGGCAAATGTTGCTAGTTTCGGTTAGGGCAATGCTTTCCCACGGTTGGGACTTTCCAGAGGAGTTGAGAATGTTGTAAACAACAAGATGGCACCAAGGACTGTGCGGTGAGCCTGCCTGCTGTGTGACACCTCATCTGATTGGCCCGAGGACGTGTGCACAATGTGTGAACAGACAGCAGATTCGAGTGTTCCGTGCATGGACTTGAGCCCGCTTGCAGTTGGCCAGATTTTGTATATAAGCTCTGTGCTGAGGAAGGAGGGGGCTTTTCTGTCCACTCTCCTCCCTTCATTCTTTCTGTCACTGTTATTTTCTCATTAAAGGTCTACTGAAGACCCATAAGTTGCGAACAGTGTCGTTCCTTCGCGGGCAAGGGAGCGACACATATGTAAATGCAAATATCTAAATAAGTGAAATAATATCCATAAATGTTTAAAAAAGATATAAAGGCAACATATGAAATATCTGGGACCATCATGCATGTCCATATTAGATGCACAATGAGACATCCCATCCTTCCTGTTAGAATGAGTATTATACAATCCAGAGCTGACAAACCATGTGGAGGAAGCTAGAGACGATAACTCTGGTACAAGATCGAAGTCAGGTAAACAAGTAAGTCTATTATGGAAAATCATCAAAACTGAGAAACAGAATTATCACAAGATCTTCAAACACCATTTCTGGGTAGAAGTAATATAAAATCCCAAGGAGGTGTCCAAGTGTACCGCAATCAATGTGGCAAACACCTCTGCTCTTCCATGTTCAACTAATGCAGCATCATTCACAAGAGTTCACACATATAATCCAGTGAAACATTCATGAAGAAAGAATCAACAATGGGACAAATGGACAAAATTATATTTAACAGGAAGTTTATATGGCAGTAAAGATGAGGAAATTCTGTACTTTGGACAACTCGGATGATCCTGGAGAATAATGTCCAAGGATAATGTGTCAGGGTAAGTACACTCTGCTAACCATGCAGGACAAGTGTGGGGAGCAACTCGGACTATACTGTTACTGGAATTAAGACTTATTCTATGCATCTGCTCTCCCACTGTGGGGAGCAACTCGGACTATATTGTTACTGGAATTAAGACTTATTCTATGCATCTGCTCTCCCACAATATGGCGCTGGGAGAGGAGAAAACAGCTTCTACGCAGCTGCCTCCAGTTCAACCAATAAACTGTAGGACCTACTCCTGATTGGAGGAGAGCAGCGTACTCGGCGTGTGGGCAGCCGAGTTAGGATTGGCGGAGGAGGACTATAAAGGAGGAGAGAAACGGCATGCACCAGGAACATCTATGGGGAACATCTAGCTGAAGGAACACCTGTGCAGCCCCCGAGAAGAGCCGGCCGGCGGTGTGCCGCTCCCCTGCAGAAGTGGGGAATGTGGCCAGGGGGAACTGCCCTTCCACGGAGGTGGAAGGGATAGTAGCCAACCCGGGAAGAACCAGCAGCAAACCCGGGGAGGGCCGAGCAGACGAAAGAACAGCGCAGGGTCCTGTGTCGTTCCTCCACGAAGAGGGGGAGCGACAGACAAGAAGACAAATAATACGTGATGCTGGATACATGGGATAAAAGGATGAAGTCACAGAGGCAGGAAGTATGATGGTGAAGACCAACATCTGAGCAAGGGAGAAGCAGAGGAGACACTGGAGCAAGGTCAGAGTTTCAGTCCCACAGGATCCACACACTGAGGATCTACTGTACAGCATGGTCACAGCAGTGAAGGGAATATTGTGTCTACAGAATTCCAAAACAGGAGACAATTGACATTCTACCATGGAAACATGTGGTTTTCTGATGAGCATCTCAGTAAGTCTGACTTCATAACTCCTCTCAATTTGATACATTCATTTTTCAACACATATCATTGTACCTCATAAGTCTGTGTTCAGGTGTTATTGATCAAACATTTATGATCAAAAATGATCACAAATGAAGATTCAACACTCTGAATATTGGTGTTGTGTTTCTCAATGTTTATGGAGATGATAAATAAATGCAGTGCACTCAAGGCTTGGCAGCTGGAACCCAGGAGCATGGAAATGCATCAGTGTTCCCACCTTGGTGATGGGGCCTCCAAACAGATCCATCATCTACTGTCTTCCAGGGTGCATTGTCAGTACAAGTATGGGAAAGCGTGTAAATGGGCTCCATCCAGCACTCCGATATGAGCCTGGGTGACTCCCTCTGTAATATTAATGAAAGACTCCAAATGGATTGATGACACCAGTCAGCATAGACATGGAGTGAAGAGCAGGGACTATGGACACATGGTCTCAGGACTGGCTCTTCTTGCAGCTGTGATTCAGCCTCAGGACACCGGTCATCATGCTGGAGCCACAGACACAGCTCCCCGTGATGTGGACTCCAGCCCCAGAGTGCACAGCCACTGTGTGTCCCACTTTCTGATCTCCCTGAACCACAGCAGGTGCAGGGGTCTCATGACACTGGAGCAGAAGCAGATCAGCTGGAAGTGCACACCCAACTCTTTCCATGCAGTTAAGACATTGACTGCTGATGTCCAGTGCATTTCCCTCCTGAGTTCTGGCAGGGAGCCCCCCCAGGAGGGTCCCAGGACCTAGAGTATGAGGAAGTCCCTGTAGGCTTCCCAGGTGCCTGCAGAAGCTCAGCCTGAGACACAGCTGAGCTGCAAGTACAGTCCTGAGTGCTGTGACGTTCACCTTAGGGACCACAAATGCTTTTAGGATTAAAGGTAAAAAGGAGTTTGGGCGTAAGTCTTTAGAAAGTGAATGTGGAACAACAACAGCTTAAAATAAGACTGCTGGTGCTATTTGCTTACATGCTCATTTTGATAGGAAGAGGGATGACTGAAATAATTGAAGTTAAAAATACAAGACTCTGGCTTGACTCTCTCTGGGTTTGAAGGGAAAACTAAAATTGTCCTAAAGCCGGCTGGGCCTTGAGAACGCATCCTGTGTCAGACTGGACAACACTCACAAGGTCCTCAGATAGTCCCACATGTCTGATCCTGGTGACCACTGTCATCGTTCAGGAACCTGAAACTCTTCATATAGGACTTCTTCCTGTCATATCAGACATCTCCAGGTCAGTGAAGTCAGTGGCAGGGACAGAGTCATAAAAGTAGAATTCTTCTCTCAAAACTGTTACAAGAGCAGAAACCCCATTCCCTGACAGGAAACCAGGGCTTGGTTTCTCTGCACCTGCTCATGACCAGAATCTGGGCTCAGTGCATCTTGTATGCCCCCTGGTGGAACAGTGTGCCCCTCAAGGAGGTTTGTATCTGGGCTCAGCCTGAGGGCCCCTCACTGTGTCTCCCACACAGTAATAGGTGGCCGTGCCATCCTATGTAAGATGGTTCATTTGCTGAGACACCGTGTTCTGGGCGTTGTCGCTGGAGATTGTGAATCGGCCGTGCTACCACTACCAGGATAAATATATGTGATCCACTCCGGGACCTTCTCTGGAGCCTGGTGGACCCAGCTCATGCTGTAGCTACTGAAGTCTAACCCAGAGGCTTTGCAGGAGAGTTTCAGGGATCCCCCAGGCTGGACCAGGCCTCCCCTGTACTCTACCAGCTGATCCTGACACTGGACACCTGCAAACACAGATGTCCTGGTCAGGAAGCTGTCGCTCACACTCTCTGGGTCTCTCACTCACGTCCTCTGCCAGACTCAGTACCCCGCATTCTCCATCATTACCTTTGAGCACAGCGACCAGGAGAAGCCAGCGCAGCCCAGTCTCCATGGTGAGCGTCTGTGTTGAGTGCGCTCACTGAGTGGACACTTGGGAGTGCTGGGGCTGGAGCTCCTGTGCCAGAGCTGCAGGGTGAGGGCTGGGCTGGTTTCATGGGCAGAGTGGGCCCTATTTGCATGTGCTGCCCCTATATAGCAGGCATGGTGTCAGACGCCTCAGACAGGACAGTGCCCAGGGTAGATGTGATGTCCTGTGGTGTAGGTTGATGGCTATGATAGGATTCAGATCATATAAATCTTTACATTATCATTGTTGTTTAAACAATTGAAGGCAATGACCTTGTTTCATTTTAATATGTGTGTACCCTTGATAATCCAGTGTTAGCATGTCCTTCATTTTTAAATAACCATTGGTTCATTTTTAAGTATTTGAATAACATTGGAATAGTGACAGTGAGAGAAGGGGTGAGAGAAAGAGAAATGTAGAGATGGACAGAAAAGGTGACAAAGGGAGATTTCCACCTTTTATTATACAGCCCTAGACATCCCAAGTGCCTACAACATTGAGGACTTAGCTTTTCTAAAACCTGGAGCCCAAAACTGCAACTTTGTTTCCCACGTCAGTGGTAGGGGCTCATTCACTTGTAGTGTCATCTACAGTTTTCCAAAATGCATTATCAGAAAAAGTGTGGGGAGTCGTGTGGCTGAATGATTCATTCTGATGGGAACACGGGTGTCCCTAGTGGGCACTTTGCCAATTTTGTCCTAATGCCTGCCTCCCACTTTTAAACAGATAAAAGACTGCAAGTGGATTCTTTTCAGGTTAACTATGTTTTGTTTCCTTATTCATCCATTGCCTTATTTAACACTCGTCATGAACACAGAACACTGTGCATGTTAGTGGGGTTTGTGTGCTATTGGAATCTGTGTGTTGTAGAAATGGGCACAGATCAACTCATTGTCATTCACATTTCCACCTCCTTTCCTACACTCTGAGTTGGAGGGGCCTGGAGGCCTCAGTTCTCATTATTCATGGAACCTGTTGTGGGTTCTGGTGAACTGAATCAGCCCACTGTGGTGTGGGCAGAATTATTCCTTCCTGTGAGTGCTTTCTGCCCTGGTATCAGCTGCCCTGTGTTCCCCCTCTTCCCTGTGTCTAGTAACCATGACTCTGAGTTCAGCTCAAGCACTGGATAGAAGTCACTGTGTCACAATTCGCCAGCAGTCCTGGGTTCAGGTAATGCAGCTTTGTTCACAATAGTTCATTCTAAATAAAGTGAAATGTGCCTAAAACAGTGAATGCATTCTGTTACATTTGACATGGAATATTATTCAGTGTTAAGAAGGAGGTTGCTCTGTCATTAGGAAATCATGGGTCAGCCTGGAGCATAATATGCTAACAGAAATAATGCAGGTACATGTGAACACATAGTATGTGACATTAGTTATACATGCAGTCCACAAGCTTGAACTCACAGAGGGAGGAAGTGCAATGGTGATCACTGTCTACCATGACCCAAGTGTTTGTCCCCTTCTAGCTCTGGGGGAAACTGGGGGAAGTTCCAGGCTCCTGACTTTAGGCTCAGCCATCCCAGCCTTTGCAGCCATTCACGAAGTGAACCAGTGAATGGAAACTTCTCTCTCCATCGGTTGATAGCTTTCTCTCTTGCTATAACACTGCCTTTCAAATAAAATAAATACTTAAAATAAATGAAAGATTAATTATACATGTGGTTAGGAGCCTATTTCCAAATGTTGAATGAACTCAAGCCACTGATCCCAAGGGAAGCAATCAATTCCTTAAATGCAGTGATGATAGGTGGTGACAGGAGCAGCACTGGAGTGAGCCTGAGGGATTGCTGCCTCCCATGTCAGGATGCTGAGTGCTGTGTCCTAGTTTGGTTCCAGTGTCAGATTCCTGCCTAAGCCCCTCTGGGAGGCAGTAGGTGAAGTTCCAAGTACTTCCATGTGGACACCTGGACAGAATTCCAAGCACCTGGCTGTCACATGACCCAGCTGAAGCGTTTGTAGCCATCTGGGAAGTGACCAGGAATTAGAAGATCACTGTCAGTCTCAGTCTCTTTGCCTTTTTGAAAAAATATGTAAATACAAATATCAAAATATGTGAAATAGTATCTATAAGTTTTTAAAAAAGATATAAAGGCAACATATGAAATGATATATTGGGCCCATCATGCATGTCCATAATAGATGCACAATGAGACATCCCATCCTTCCTGTTAGAATGAGTATTATCCTACAATCCAGAGCTGACAATCCATGTGGAGGAAGCTGGAGATAACTCTGGTGCAAGAATGGAGTCAGGTAAATAAGTAAATCTATTATGGAAAATCATCAAAACTGAGAAACAGAATTATCACAGGATCTTCAAACACCATTTTTGAGTAGAAGGAATATGAAATCCCAGGGAGGTATCCAGGGGAACCGCAATCAATGTGGCAAACACCTCTGCTCTTCCATGTTCAACTAATGCAGCATCATTCACAAGAGTTCACACACACAATCCAGTGGAACATTCTTGAAGAAAGAATCAACAATGGAACAAATGGACAAAATTATATTTAACAGGAGTTTATATGGCAGTACAGATGAGGAAATTCTGTATTTTGGACAACTTGGATGATCCTGGAGAATAATGTCCAAGGATAATGTTTCAGGGTAAGTACACTCTGCTAACCATGCAGGACAAGAAGACAAATAATACGTGATGCTGGATACATGGGATAAAAGGATGAAGTCACAGAGGCAGGAAGTATGATGGTGAAGACCAACGTCTGAGCAAGGGAGGAACAGAGGAGACGCTGGAGCAAGGTCAGAGTTCCAGTCCAACAGGATCCACACATTGAGGATCTACTGTACAGCATGGTCACAGCAGTGAAGGGAATATTGTGTCTACGGAATTCCAAAACAGGAGACAACTGACATTCTACCATGGAAACGTGGTTTTCTGATGAGCATGTCAATAAGTCTGACTTCATAAAAACTCAATTTGACACATTTATTTTTCAACACATATAATTGTACCTCATACGTCTATGTTTTGGTATTATATATCAAACACTTATGTAAAGGAAATGATTAAATGATCAAAAATGGAGATTAAACACTCTGAATACTGGTGTAGTGCTTTCCAATATTTTCCAATATTTTATGGAGATGATAAATAAAGGCAGTTCACTCAGGCATGGCAGCTGGAACCCAGGAGCATGGAACTGCATCAGTGTTCCCACCTTGGTGATGGGGCCTCATAACACATCCATCATCTACTGTCTTCCAGCGTGCACTGTCAGTTACTAGTCTGGGAAAGCGTGCAAATGGGCTGTGTCCATCACTCTGATATGCAGCCTGCGTGTCTCCCTCTCTAATACTGATGGAAGTCTCCAAATGCATTGATGCCCCAGTCAGCATAGACATGGAGTGAAGAGCAGGGACTCTGGACACATGATCTCTGGGACTGGCTCTTCCTGCAGCTGTGATTCAGCCTCAGGACACTGGTCATCATGCTGGAGCCACAGACACAGCTCCCCATGATGTGGACTCCAGCCCCAGAGTGCACAGCCACTGTGTGTCCCACTTTCTGCTCTGCTGAACCACAGCAGGTGCAGGGAGTCCCACAACACTCGATAGAATCATATGAGCTACACGTGCACACCCAACACTTTCCATTCAGTGATGACCTTGACTGCTGATGTCCAGTGCATTTCCCCTCTGTGTTCAGGCAGGGAGCCCACAGGAGGGTCCCAGGACCTAGAGAATGAGGAAGTCCCTGTAGGCTTCCCAGGTGCCTGCAGAAGCTCAGCCTGAGACACAGCTGAGCTGCAAGTACATTCCTGAGTGCTGTGACGTTCACACAGGGACCACAGACTGTTCCAGGATTAAAGGTGGCCACATTCTGTGGAAAGTGAGTGTGGATCACCCACAGTTTAAAATAAAATGTCAGTTCAGTTCCGCACGCAGGCTGCTTTGACAGGAAGAGAGGGAAATAGTTGAGGTTTAACAGACCAGAGATCCTGGCTCAGCTGCTCCAAGATATAAAGGGAAAAATAAAATTGTCCTAGAGTCAGCAGTGCCCTGAGGACACCAGCACGAGTTAGACTGGAAAAGACTCACGAGGTCCTCACAGATGCCCATGATATCTGATCGCGGTGAGGACAGTTGTCAGTCATGAACCCGAAATTGTCATGTAGGACTTCTTCCTTCTATTCAAAGTTTCTATCCGTCAGTGAAGTCAGTGGCAGGGACAGATCATAAGAGTAGAACCATTTCTTCAAATGTGTTAGAGGAGAGGAAACCCCAATTCCCTAACAGGAAACCAGGGCTTAATGTCCCTCTGCACCTACCCATGACCAGAATATACATTCAGTGCTTCTTGTGCGCCCCCTGGTGGAACCGCACGCCCCTGCAGGGAGGTTTGTGTCTGGGCTCAGCCTGAGGGCCCCTCACTGTGTCTCTCGCACAGAAATAGGTGGCCATGTCCGCGGCTGTCAGACTGTTCATTTCAAGATACAGCGTGTTCTGGGCGTTGTCGCTGGAGATGGTGAATCGGCCATTCACCCAGCTCACGTAGTCTGTGCTACCAAAAACAGGATCAATGTACCCGATCCACTCCAGCCCCTTCCCTGGAGCCTGGCGGACCCAGCCAATTGCAATGCTACTGAAGTCGAATCCAGAGGCTTTGCAGGAGAGTTTCAGGGATCCCCCAGGCTGGACCAGGCCTCCTCTGGACTCCTTCAGCTGCTCCTGACAATGGACACCTGCAAACACAGACGTCCTGGTCAGGACACTGTCACTCACGCTCTCTGTGTCTCTCACTCACGTCCTCTCCCAGACTCAGTGCCCCGCATTCTCCATCATTACCTTTGAGCACAGCGACCAGGAGAAGCCAGCGCAGCCCAGTCTCCATGGTGAGCGTCTGTGTTGAGTGCGCTCACTGAGTGGACACCTGGGAGTGCTGGGGCTGGAGCTCCTGTGCCAGAGCTGCAGGGTGAGGGCTGGGCTGGTTTCATGGGCAGAGTGGGCCCTATTTGCATGTGCTGCCCCTATGTAGCCAGCCTTGGGGTTGTGCACTTCAGATAGGACAGGTTCCTGGCAGAG
This sequence comes from Oryctolagus cuniculus, assembly GCF_051225735.1. Classification (NCBI taxonomy): domain Eukaryota; kingdom Metazoa; phylum Chordata; class Mammalia; order Lagomorpha; family Leporidae; genus Oryctolagus; species Oryctolagus cuniculus. The sequence continues at coordinate 53,335,496 of NC_142886.1, forward strand.
CACAGTGTCTTCTGGTGTTTGGTAGCCCAGGTAACGACACAGAACATATGATTCTATCCATGATTCTGTACAGTTATGATTTCAGGACATCTTTGTTTTGATACAGGTCTTTGTTCCTAGTGACATCAGCGAGGGCAAGAACAACGGGTGCCTCTTGTGTCTCATGTGTGGAAGCTCACATGCAGGATAAGAAGTTGGTGTTGTGTGTTCCCTGATGTGGGCACTAGGTCTGGGTGGCAGCGAGGGAATATCATGAAGAGGGAAGTTCTAACAAAAACAAACTGCCAAGCTCAGGGCTGAAAGCCCGTGCACAAAATGATGGAGAATAATATACTCCACCAGTAGGTGCCATTTAGAAAACATCAGTGCTGCATTTGTACACTGAGAACAAATGCGCAGAAATGGAGAAAGCATCACTGTGGTGCAGCAGGTGAATCCACTGCCTGTGATGCCTGCATCCCATAGTGCTGTGTGTTCCTGTTCCAGCTGCGGCACTTCCAATCATCTCTTGCTGATGCACCCGGGAGAGCAGAAAAGCATGGTCCTAGTATTTGGCCGCTGCACCTACGTGGGAGACCCCGAAGAAACTCCTGTCTCCTGGTGTCACTGTCATCTGGGAGATGAACTAGCAGATGGAAGAACTTGTCTCTGTGTCTTTCCCTCTCTCTTTGTAACACTGACTTTCAGTAAATAAATAAATCTTTTCTAAAATATTGCACGTGCAGTTTCAACAAATCTTTTACAACCTTGAGGAAATATAGGAACAGCATGCATGATGTCCATGTAACAATATTATTTAAAAAAATTTTTAAATCTTTTTTATGTTTTAAATTTATTTTTTAACTTTTATTTATTAAATATAAATTTCCAAAGTACTGCTTTTGGATTACAGTGGTTTTTCCCCCTTATAACTTCCCTCCATCCTGCAACCCTCCTATCTCCTGCTCCCTCTCCCATCCCTTTCACATCAAGATTCATTTTCAATTAACTTTATATACAGAAGATCAGTTTAGTATACATTAAGCAAAGATTTCAACAGTTTACACTCACACAGAAACACAAAGTGTAAAGTACTATTTCAGTACTCGTTATAGCATTAATTCACATTGTACAACACATTAAGGACAGAGATCCTACATGGGGAGTAAGTGCACAGTGACTCCTTTTATTGACTTAACAATTGACACTCTTGTTTATGGCATTAGTAATCACCCTAGGCTCTTCTCACGAGTTGCCAAGGCTATAGAAGCCTTTTGAGTTCGCCAACTCTGATCTTATTTAGACAAGGTCATAGTCAAAGTGGAAGTTCTCTCCTCCCTTCAGAGAAAGGTACGTCTTTCTTTGATGGCCTATTTTCTTCCGCTGGGATCTCACTCACAGAGATCTTCCATTTAGGTCATTTTTTTTTTGCTAGAGTGTCTTGGCTTTCCATGCCTGAAACACTCTCATGGGCTTTTTACCCATATCCGAATGCCTTAAGGGCTGATTCTGAGGCCAGAGTGCTGTTCAGGACATCTGACATTCAATGAGTCTGCTGTGTATCCCACTTCCCATGTTAAAGCATTCTCTCCTTTATAATTCTATCAGTTAGTAGTAGCAGACACTAGTCTTGTATATGTGATCCCTTGGAACCCCAATTCTATCATTATGATAAATTATGAACTAAAACTGATCACTTTGACTAGTGAGATGGCATTGGTGCATGCCACCTTGATCGGATTGAATTGGAATCCCCTGGCACGTTTCTAAATCTACCGTTTGATGCAAGTCCGATTGAGCATGAGCCAAACTGTACATCTCCTCCCTCTCTTATTCCCACTCTCATATTTAACAGGGATCACTTTTCAATCAAATTTAAACACCTAAGAATAATTGTGTATTAATTAAAGACTTCAACCAATAGTATTAGTAGAACAAAAAAAAATACTAAAAGGGATAAAATATTAAGTTGTTCCTCGACAGTCAGGACAAGGGCTGATCAAGTCGCTGTTTCTCATAGTGTCCATTTCACTTCAACAGGTTTCATTTTTGGTGCTTGGTTAGTCATCACCGATCAGGGAGAACATATGATATTAGTCTTTTTGGGACTGGCTTATTTCACTCAGCACGATCTTTTCCAGATCCCTCCATTTTGTTGCAAATGACCGAATTTCATTGTTTTTTACTGCTGTATTGTATTCTAAAGAGTACATGTCCCATAATTTCTTTATCCAGTCTACCATTGATGGGCATTTGGGTTGATTCCAGGTCTTAGCTATTGTGAATTGAGCTGCAATAAACATTGAGGTGCAGACAGCTCTTTTATTTGCCAAATTAATTTCCTCTGGGTGAATTCCAAGGAGTGGGATGGCTGGGTTGTATGGCAGGGTTATATTCAGGTTTCTGAAGAATCTCCAAACTGACTTCCATAGTGGCTTTACTAGTTTGCATTCCCACCAACAGTGGGTTAGTGTCCATTTTTCCCCACAACCTCGCCAGCATCTGTTGTTGGTAGATTTCTGTATGTGAGGATTCTATCCGGAGTGAGTTGAAACCTCACTGTGGTGTTGATTTGCATTTCCCTGATGGCTAGTGATCCTGAACATTTTTTCATGTGTCTGTTGGCCATTTGGATTTCCTCTTTTGAAAAATGTCTATTGAGGTCCTTGGCCCATCTCTTAAGTGGGTTGTTTGTTTTTGTGGAGTTTCTTGATCTCTTTGTAGATTCTGGTTATTAATCCTTTATCTGTTGCATGGTTTGCAAATATTTTTTCCCATTCTGTTGGTTCCCTCTTCACTTTCCTATTTTTTTTTTGTTTTTTTTGTTTTTGTTTTTTTTTTTTTTTGCAGTACAGAAACTTCTCAACTTGATGTAATCCCAGTTGTTAATTTTGTCTCTGACTGCCTGTGCCTCTCAGGTCTTTTCTAAGAAGACTGTACCTGTGCGTATATCTTGCAGGGTTTCTCCAATGTTCTCTAATAATTTGATGGTGTCGGGTCATAGATTTAGATATTTAATCCAGTTTGAGTGGATTTTTGTAAGGTGTAAGGTAGGGGTCCTGCTTCATACTTCTGCACATGGAAATCCAGTTTTCCCAGCACCATTTATTGAATAGATGTCCTTGCTCTGGGAATTGGTTTTAGATCCTTGATCAAATATAAGTTGGCTGTAGATGTTTGGGTTGATTTCTGGTGTTTCTATTCTGTTCCATTGGTCTATCCATCTGCTTCTGTACCAGTGCCATGCTGTTTTGATTATAACTGCCCTATAGTACGTCTTGAAATCTGGTATTGTGATGCCTCCAGCTTTGTTTTTGTTGTACAGTATTACTTTAGAAGTCAAGGTCTCCTGTGCCTCCATATGAATTTCAGCATCATATTTTTACAGATTTGCAAAGAATGTCTTTGGTATTTTTATTGGTATTGCATTGATCTATAAATTGCTTTTGGGAGACTGGACATTGTGATGATATTTATTGTTCCAATCCATGAGCATGGAAGATTTTTCCATTTTTTGGTATCCTCTTCTATTTCTTTCTTTAAGATTTTGTAATTCTCATTGTAGAGGTCTTTAACATCCTTGGTTAAGTTTATTCCAAGGTGTTTGATTGTTTTTGTAGCTATTGTGAATGGGATTGATCTTAGAAGTTCTCTCTCAGCCATGGCATTGACTGTGTATACAAAGGCTTTTTTTTGATAGGCAGAGTGGACAGTGAGAGAGAGAGAGAGAGAGAGAGACAGAGAGAAAGGTCTTCCTTTTGCCATTGGTTCACCCTCCAATGGCAGCCGCGGCCAGCACGCTGCTGCCAGCGCACCGCGCTGATCCGATGGCAGGAGCCAGGTGCTTATCCTGGTCTTCCATGGGGTGCAGGGCCCAAGCACTAGGGCAGTCCTCCAAAGCCCTCCCTGGCCACAGCAGAGAGCTGGCCTGGAAGAGGAGCAACCGGGACAGAATCTGGTGCCCCGACCGGGACTAGAACCCAGTGTGCTGGCACCACAGTTGGAGGATTAGCCTAGTGAGCCACGGCGCCGGTCAAGGCTGCTGGTTTTTTTGCATTGATTTTATATCCTGCTACTTTGCCAAACTCTTCTATGAGTTCCAATAGTCTCTTAGTAGAGTTCTTTGGATCCCCTAAATAAAGAATCATACCATCTGCAAAGAGGGATAGTTTGACTTCTTGCTTCCCAATTTGTATCACTTTAATTTCTTTTTCTCGCCCAATGGCTCTGGCTAAAACTTCCAGAATTATATTGAATAGCAGTAGTGAGATTGGGCATCCCTGTCTGGTACCAGATCTCAGTGGAACTGCTTCCAACTTTCCCCCATTCAATAGGATGCTGACGGTTGTTTTTTTATAAGTTGTTTTGATTGTATTGAGGAATGTTCCTTCTATACCCAATTTGCTTAGATTTTTCATCATGAAGGGATGTTGTATTTTATTGAATGCTTTCTCTGCATCTATTGAGATAATCATATGATTTTTCTTCTGCAGTTTGTTAATGTGGTGTATCACATTGATTGATTTGCAAACATTGAACCATCCCTGCATACCAGGGATAAATCTCATTTGGTCTGCATGGATGATCTTTCTGATGTGTTGTTGCATTCTATTGGCCAGAATTTTATTGAGGATTTTTGCGTCTATGTTCATCAGGTATATTGGTCTTTAATTTTCTTTCAATGCTGCATCATTTTCAGGCTTAGGGATTAAGGTGATTCTGGCTTCATAGAAAGAATTTGCGAGGATTCCCTCTTTTTCAATTGTTCTGAATAGTTTAAGAAGAATTGGAGTTAGTTCTTCTTTAAATGTGTGGTAGAATTCAGCAGTGAATCCATCCGGTCCTGGGCTTTTCTTTGTTGGGAGGGACTTTATTACTGATTCAATTTCTGTCTCAGTTATGGGTCTGTTTGGGTTTTCTATGTCTTCATGGTTCAATTTAGGTAGGTGGCATGTGTCCAGGAATCTATCCATTTCTGATAGATTTCCCTGTTTGCTGGCACACAGCTCCTTGTAGTAATTTCTGATGACTATTTTTATTTCTGTGGTGTGTGTTGTTACATCCCCTTTTTCATCTCTGATGATTTGGGTCTTTTTTTTGGTTAGATGGGCCAATGGTCTGTCAATTGTGTTAATTTTTTCAAAAAATTAGCTCTTTGGCTGATCTTTTGTAATTATTTGAATTCAATCCTGTTGACTTTTTCTCTGATTTTAATTATTTCTCTTCTTCTACTAGTTTTGGGTGTGGTTTGCTGCAGTTTTTCTAGATCCTTCAGATGCATTGAAAGCTCATATATTTGGTGCCTTTCCAATTTCTTGATGGAGGCACCTATTGCTGTAAACTTTCCACTTAACATTGCTTTTGCTGTATCCCATGAGTTTTGATATGTTGTGTTGTTATCCTCATTTACTTCCAGAAAGTTTTTGATTTCTCTTTTGATTTCTTGAATGACCCAGTGTTTATTTAGGAGCATGTTGTTCAGTCTCCATGTGTTTGCATATGTTCTAGGGATTCCCGAGTTGCTAATTTCCAGCTTTATTCCAATTCTTTTGAATTTGCTGAGACTTACTTTATGGCCTAGTGTGTGGTCAATCCTAGAATAGGTTCCATGTACTGCTGAGAAGAATGTAAATTCTTTAAGTGTAGGATGAAAAGTTCTGTAGATATCTGTTAGATCCATTTGGGCTATAGTGTTGATTAAATCTGCTGTTTCCTTGTTGAGCTTCTGTATGGTTGATCTGTCTGTTTCTGAAAGTGGAGTATTGAAGTCCCCCAGTACTATTGTATTGGAGTCTAAGTCTCCCTTTAAGTCCCTTAACAAATCTTTTAAATAAACCAGTGTCCTGTAATTAGGTGTATATACATTTATAATAGTTACATCTTCCTGTTGAATTGATCCCTTAATCATTATGTAGTGCCCTTCTTTGTCTCTCTTAATAGTTTTTGTGTTAAGGTTTATTTTGTCTGATATTATTATGGCTACGCCAGCTCTTTTTTGGTTTCTGTTGGCATGGAATATCTTTTCCAACCTTTCACTTTCAGTCTGTATGTATCTTCGTTGGAAAGATGTGTTTCTTGTAAGCAGCAAATAAGTGAGTTTTGTTCCTTAATCCAGTCAGCCAGTCTGTGTCTTTTAACTGGAGAGTTGAGGCCATTAACATTCAATGTGACTATTGATAAATAGTAACTTTGCCCTGCCATTTTCCCAAAGATATTTCTAATATAGGCTTTGAACTTCCTGTGATCTTTTACTGGGAGTTTTTGTTCCTTTACCTTCTTTCGTATTGATGCTCGTGTTTCTGTGTTTCTGTTTGTGGCACATCTTTAAGGATCTTTTGCAGGGCTGGACCAGTGGTGACAAATTATTTCAATTTCTGTTTGCTATGAAAAGTCTTTATTTCATCTTCATTCACAAATGAGAGTTTTGCAGGATATAATATTCTAGGCTGGCAATTTTTTTTCTCTTAGTACCTGGGCTATGTCTCGCCATTCCCTCCTAGCCTGTAGGGTTTCTGATGAGAAGTCTGCTATGAGTCTAATTGGAGATCCTGAGAGTAATCTGACGTTTCTCTCTTCCTCATGTTAGAATCTTTTCTTTATAATTCACTGTGGTGAGTTTGATTACAACACGTTGTGGTGAGGATCTCTTTTGGTCACGTTTATTGGGGGTTCTATGTGCTTGGATGTCTCTGTCCTTCTCCAAACCTGGGAAGTTTTCTGCTAGTATCTCATTAAAAAGGCCTTCTAATCCTTTTTTTCTCTCTCCATGCCTTCAGGAACTCCTAGAACCCAAATGTTGGGTTTTTAATAGTATCCAGTAGATTCCCAAAAATATTATTTTTTTAATTTCTAATTTCCCCTTCTTGCCTTTGGTTTGACTGTATACTTTCCTGTGCTCTGTCTTCTAAGTCCGATATTGTCTCTTCTATATCACTGATTCTGTCTTTAAGGCTCTCAAGTGCATTTGTCATTAGTTCCACTGAATTCTTCATTTCATTTTGATTTCTCTTCAGTATCACAATTTCAGGTTCTACTAGATTCCTCATTTCATTATGATTCCCCCTTAAGATTTCATTTTCACGAGAGAGATTTTCTATCCAGTAAGGATTTCTGTAGTTCATGAATTTGTTTTTGATAACTTCTAAATATACTTATCATGAATTTTTGAAATCTGTATCTTGCGTTTCTTCTATCTCATCATCTTCATAATCTTGAATTGGAGTGTCATGTTCATTTGGGGGCATCATAATGTCTTCCTTGTTCTTGTTTCCTCGGTTTCTGCATTTGTTGTTTGGTATTGGGAAATATTCTTTGGTTTCTTCTTCTTTTTTTTTTTCTTGCTGCTTTCTCATTATACTATGACCCTAGATTAAGTGGACTGTCTGCTTTTGGTAAATCTCTAGAGGCTTGTGGTGGGTGTGTCCAGAGGGCTCTGTGCAGTTCTTCAGGGTTAAGGGTGTGCCAAAGGTGGCACACCCATGTTTGGCATGGTAAAGCTTCTCTCTCTTTTATTCAGAAGGGAAGTAATTCTGCACAGATGAGCTATTCTCCTTGAAGGCAACCAGTGCCTGAGCACTAGCCCCAGTGGGTATAATATTTGTCCACTCTGTCCCAAGGACCACACAAAGGATCTGTTCAGCCCTCTGTGTAAGCTCAGATTCCCCTGCAATGTCTCCCACCGTTTGGCAAAGGTTACTGAGTTTGTGGTGTCTCCTGAGAGTACTCACGTCTCAGGTACTCTGTGAGTTCCCTCACACACCCTCAGTTTTTTTCTTTTTTCACAGTCCCAGTTCATAAGCTGCACACATTCACTAGGTCTTAACCTCCTGGTACTTCTCCCCACCAGAGTCATTTTTTTCTGCTTGGCTGAGGGTGGGCACAGCCCTGAGCTGGTGCAGCTGTTATGTATGTCCAAATGGCACCTGCTCTTTGTCTTGCTTGCCTTTGTAAGGCGAGTGGAGAGAGAGAATCATGTCTGTACTGGTCCATTTTATTTTTTCTCTCTCCTCTAGTTAGCATGGTGAACTTTCCCCCATGGGGCTTCAAACCTCGTTCCCTCTAGTCTCTTCCTGCTGCTTTCCCGCCAGTGTCTTGGGCTACTGCAGTTTCACCTCACATCCCTTTCCAGGTGCTGGTGCGTAGACTCAGCACTGGGGTCCCAAGCCATGGACGCTTGTGCCCTCCACATTGGTCCACCATGTCCCACTAGTTCCAGAAAAATTGCCTTTGCAGGTTTTTCCCTAACTCTTCCCTGAGACTACAGTATCTCCACTTTTATTAAACTATCTTTCCCCGGGCTATCAGTGTGCTCCCTCCCTATTCCACCAACTTGGAGCAGTCTAACTTTATTTTTTAAGGAATACAAATTCAATGAGTACAGGTATTATTTAAAAAACACATATGTAAAGATTAACAAAAGTGCTCAATTGCAGATCAGTTCTCTGAATACTGGCATTGTGTTTGTCAATGTTTTATTGAGATGATAAATTAGGCCATTGTACTCAAAATATGGCAGCTGGAACCGAGGAGTATGAAGCTGCATCAATGTTCCCACCTTGGTGATGGGGCCTCATAACTGACCCATCATCCACTGTCCTCCAGGATGTACTATCAGTTACAAGTATGGGGAGGAGTGTAATGGGCTGTGTCCATCACTCTGATATGCAGCCTGGGTGTCTCCCTCTCTAATACTGATGGAAGTCTCCAAATGCATTGATGACGACAGTCAGCATAGACATGGAGTGAAGAGCAGGGACTCTGGACAAATGGTCTCTGGGACTGGCTCTTCCTGCAGCTGTGATTCAGCCTCAGGACACTGGTCATCATGCTGGAGCCACAGACACAGCTCCCCATGATGTGGACTCCAGCCCCAGAGTGCACAGCCACTGTGTGTCCCACTTTCTACTCTCCCTGAACCACAGCAGGTGCAGGGGGTCCCACGACACTGGAATAGAACCAGATCAGCTGGAAGTGCACACCCAATACTTTCCATTCAGTTATGACCTTGACTGCTGATGTCCAGTGCATTTCCCTCCTGAGTCCAGGCAGGGAGCCCCACAGGAGGGTCACAGGACCTAGAGAATGAGGAAGTCCCTGTAGGCTTCCCAGGTGCCTGCAGAAGCTCAGCCTGAGACAGAGCTGAGCAGCAAGTACATTCCTGAGTGCTGTGATGTTCACACAGGGACCACAATGTGTTTTCAGGATTACCGGGAAATGGAGGTCGGGTATAAAGTCTGTAGAAAGTGAGTGTGGATCATCCACAGATTAAAAAAACATTATGTGGCCGGCACTGTGGCTCAATAGGCTAATGCTCCACCTGTGGTGCCGGCACCCGTTTCTAGTCCCGGTTGGGGTGCCAGATTCTAAATATCTATCAACTGAAGACTGGATAAAGGACTTGTGGGATATGTACATTATGGAATACTACACAGCAGTAAAAAGGGATGAAATCTGGTCCTTTGCAACAAAATGGAGTAAGCTGGAAAACTTCATACTTAGTGAAATAACCCTGTCCCAAAAAGACAAACACCACATGTTCTCCCTGATTTGGGAGAATTAATAGCTCAGCTAAAATGAAAGCTATAGAAGCCAAATTGTCACTTTTAGAGTCAATGTCTTCAAGAATCCTTGACCTGATTGTCAAGGGACAGTTTACCATTGTTACATTTTACTGTGTATATCCTTTTTTGCTGCTCGTCACGGGGCAGCAGGTCTGATAGAGCTCCTCAGGGCCAGCCTGGGGAGCTCAGGGGCCAAACGGGATAATGAGTGTCAGCGGTAAAGGAACCACACCAAGCCGGGAGCTCAGTCAACGCCCAGGGCACAGCCAGGTTCTCGACTTTATTAGGATGGGAAGAGCTTTTATAGACACAGAAAGGGGGCTGTCCAGGGCACAAAGGAACTGAGCCAACCAGCTGAAAGGTAAGGCAGGACACGAGCCGGACACGCCCTCAAAGGCCTATCACAACCGAGGACACATACTGTCCATGAATACAGAAGTCTCCTGTCAGGCTTAGTACCTCCCCCAGGGGCCATCTTGGATTGTTGGAAACGCTGAGTCACTGAGATGCGGAAGTGCGGCAAACTCGAGCAAAGGCTTAGAGGTCTTGTCGAGTGAAGGCTTAGCAACTTTTTTTCCTTTTTGGTTGGAGCCCCCCCACCCACACTTTTTGTTTTGATTTGTTGTTTTTTTCCCTGTTTTCTTTCTTTCTCTCTCATTTCTCTACTTCATACTATATGCTGAACTCTCAATGTTACACAGAGTTAATTATATGTATTTTAAGGCAATTGGAAAAAGATCCCAGTTAATGAGAGAGGGAATAAGAGATGGAGGAGGGAGTCTAAAACTGTAAAGCAGTGTAGTTCTGCATACAGGCATATAGACTTAGCTCTCAGGGTACAGCCCAAGAACTAATCATGGGGCTCCAAACTCACAAGAACTGGTGGTATAAACACCATCTTCCAGCTACAATGATCATATGAAATGTTAAAGGCAACAGATCAGTCTAAGTTTAAAAAGGCTCATACAAATATCATCAAGTACCCAGTAAAAATAATAGAATTAAAAAGGAAGGAGGACCAACATGAGAAGCAGTCCACACGGCAGACTCCTAGAATGACTTTCACAGTAAATAACACTCTGACCTCAGAATTAACCCACAAGGCTTCCTGGTCAGGCAGAAAGGCCTGTGAGAACATTTCAGGCATGGAAAGACAAGACTCTGTGATAAAAAATATCCTACACTCAGGATCCCTGTGAGACCTCAGAGGAAAGAAAGGGTCATCAAGAAGGGGACACTCTTCTCTGAAGGGAGAAGAGAACATGCACTTTGTATATGGCTGTGTCCAAATACTAATGGAGTCTATGATCACAAAAGGCTTCCACAGCCTAGGCAGCCCATGCCAAGAACCTTGGATGATCACTGACGTCATACAAACTGTGTGTATTGTTAAAGGAACAACAGTAGTCACTGTGCACTTGCTCCCCAGGAAGGGCCTCTGTCCCTATTGAATTGTAACATGAGAATTGACTGAAAATTCTTTCCCCAGACTGTACTCTATATGTTATCTGTGGACTCGGGGGCAAATTGTTGAAGTCTATGATTAACATAGAGTTGGTCCTCTGTATACTGAGTCATACTAAAAATGATCCATAATGAGGAAGAAGATGGGAGAGGGAATGGGAGGTGGGATGGGGTCAGGGTGGGAGGGTGGTATGGGGGAAAGAAACGCTATATTCCTAAAAGAAGTATCTATGTAAAAATATCTTCCTTAAATAAAAAAAGATTAAAGAGAAAATGGAGATGGGGTATAAAGTCTGTAGAAAGTGAATGCAGAACACCCACAGTTTAAAATAAGATGGTTGGTTCAATTCAACACACTGGCTACTTTGCCAGGAGGAGTGGGATGACTTATATAATTGAGGAAATAAATCAAGACTCTGGATTGGCTCTCTCTGCATTTGAAGGGAAAACCAAAATTGTCCTAAATTCGGCAGTGTCCTGAGAATGCTGTCCTGTGTCAGACTGGACGACACTCACGGGCTCTCCCCAGATAGCCCACATCTCTGACCCTGGTGACCACTGTTATCATTCATGAACCAGAATTTGTCCATTTAGGATTTTTCCTGTCACATCAAATTTCTCTCCGTCAGTGAAATCAGTGGCAGGGACAGAATCATAAAGTCTAATTCTTCCCTCAAAACTGTAGGAGAGGAAACCCCAATTCCCTGACAGGAAACCAGGTCTTAGTCTCCCTCTGCACCTGTGCATGACTGGAATCTAGGCTCGGTGGTTCCTTTGCTCCCCCTGGTGGAGCCGCGCGCCCCTGCAGGGAGGTTTGTGTCTGGGCTCAGCCTGAGGGCCCCTCACTGTGTCTCTCGCACAGAAATAGGTGGCCATGTCCGCGGCTGTCAGACTGTTCATTTCAAGATACAGCGTGTTCTGGGCGTTGTCGCTGGAGATGGTGAATCGGCCATTCACCCAGCTCGCGTAGTCTGTGCTACCAAAAACAGGATCAATGTACCCGATCCACTCCAGCCCCTTCCCTGGAGCCTGGCGGACCCAGCCAATTGCATTGCTACTGAAGTCGATTCCAGAGGCTTTGCAGGAGAGTTTCAGGGATCCCCCAGGCTGGACCAGGCCTCCCCCGGACTCCCTCAGCTGCTCCTGACCCTGGACACCTGCAAACACAGACGTCCTGGTCAGGACACTGTCACTCACACTCTCCGTGTCACTCACATCCTCTCCCAGACTCAGTGCCCCACGTTCTCCATCATTACCTTTGAGCACAGCGACCAGGAGAAGCCAGCGCAGCCCAGTCTCCATGGTGAGCGTCTGTGTTGAGTGCGATCACTGAGTGGACACCTGGGAATCCTGAGGCTGGAGCTCCTGTGCCAGAGCTGCAAGGTGAGGGCTAGGCTGGTTTTCATGGGCAGAGGGAGCCCTATTTGCATGTGCTGCCCCTATATAGCAGGCATGGGGTCAGACGCCTCAGACAGGACAGTGCCCAGGGCAGATGTGGTGTCCTGGGGGTGAGGGTGATGGCTATGATAGGATTCAGATCATATGAATTTTATGTTCTCATTTTGTTTTAACAGTTGTAGACAATGACTTCATTTCATTCTAATATGTATGTACCCTTAATGTCCAGTGTTAGCAATATCATGTCCTTCATTGTAAAGTAACCATTGGTTCATTATGAACTATGATAATAACATTGGAACAGTGACAAAGAGAGAATGGGTGAGAGAAACAGAAATGTAGAGATGGACAGTGAGTTGACAATGGGAGATTTCTGCCTTTGGATTGACAGCTCCACAATACCAAATGCCTACAACATCTAGGACTTAGCCTTTCTAAATCCTGGAGCAACAAACTGGGTCTGTGTTTCCTACGTAGGTGGTAGGGGCTCATTAGCTTGTAGCGACAGGTAGTTTTCACATGATGCTTTATCATCAAAAGGTGTGAAGCCGTGTGGCTGTGCTGAAGCAGCAGTCATATGGGAGCAGGCGTGTCTGTGGTGGGGACTTAGCCAATTGTGTCCTAATTCCTGTTATCCACTTTTAAACTGATGAAAGACTGCCAGTAGATTCATTTAAGGTTAATTATTTTATTTTTTTTAATGTGGTTCTATACCAAGTGATTTTTCTCATTTTTATAAAGATTTATTTAATTTCTTTGAAGTCAGAGTTACACAGAGAAAGAAGGAGAGGCAGTCAGAGAGAAAGAGAGAAGTCCTTCATCCATGGGCTCCCTCTCCAAATGGTAACAATGGTCAGAGCTGCACCCATCCAAATCTAGGAGCAAGGTGCCTCCTCTGGGTTTCCCACAGGATTCAGGAGCTGAAGATGTCAGCCATCTTCTACTGCCTACCCAGGCCACAACAGAGAGCTGGATTGGAAGTGGAACAGCCAGGACTCCAACTGGCATCCATATGGGATGGCAGCACTGAAGGCAGAGGCTTTACCCACTACACCACAGCACTGGCCCTGATGATCTTAATTATATATGGAATCCACAAAAGTGAATCACAGAGGCAGGAAGTAAAAATACAGATACCCGAGACTGGGAGTAGAGAAAAAAAGGGACCACATTCCTGCAAGCACAGAGAGTTTTCAGTGACCAGAGAGGCACGTCGAGAGATCTACTGCACAGCACGGGGACAATAGTTATGAAGCTTTATTGTGTTCTTTCCAGTTCCTGCAGGAGTAGGCATTTGTCATTCAATCACAAAGAACGGTAGTGTGGCTAAGGAAGGACTTGTGGGTTCATCTGACTCTAGAATTCCTGATGAAATAAATCCACATCAACACCTTTCCTTATACCTCACATACAGATTCAGGTACTATTTGTCAATTTAACATTTATGAAATCTATTTTGAAGGGACAATTCTCTGTTGACTTGTCTTGCATCTGCCTGTGGTTTTATTCTAAGAAGAAAATTACGTGGTGTTTCAATCATTCCTGGTACTAATGCAGTCACGAGGGCTGTGAGTTTATCAGCACGTGAGAGTTTATCTGTCATGTCTGGCTGGCACAACTGCCCCACCACTGCCCTCTCGAATTCCTCCCCTCCCATGTGTGAAGCTGAGTCATTTTAGAAGAGCCCCTGTCTTCACTCAGATCACGTCCATGGAAACCTCTCTCTGTGCTGTTTAGTTACCCCCCAATCTCCCTGTGTCCAACTGGTTTCACAAGATGTTAGTTCACGGACCTCCCAAGGCCCACCTGCCAACTCCTTGAAAACACAGCCATCAGAGACCCCAGTGGTGCTTGCCCAGACAGGACCTCCCTCTTCTCACCATGGTGCAGTCCTGCCATTTGTCACCCTGGGGACCCAGCATCTTATACAACTGACAGCCCCTCAGCACCTGGGGGGAGACTCTGCCGTGGTGTTTACACAAATGGAATATGTTTCTGTCAGTTATAATTTGAGTGAATTTTCTTGGTGGGGCAATTTCTTGTGACTGTAGATATCTGACAAATTAAATTTCACATTTTCTAGTACTGTAGATATGAGGTGTTCTCACAGAACAATGGAATTCACTGTGTCAGATGGTGGATTGTGTCAATGAATTCTGTGGGCGAATGCATGAAAACTGTCCCCAGCTAAATAGAAACACTTTCTGTTTGTCAATCTTCTCTCAGAAAAGGCAGAGATGTGACAACTGTTTTAATTTAGTAGGAATTTTTGTGTCTCTGGAGTTAGATGGGAGTCACTCAGAACACACATTGCTGCATGAGGTGAGTGACTGGCTGCAGTTTCTGTAAGAACTGTTCATGGCAGATCAATTGCAGTTTAGCAGAAAATATCCTGTAAAACACAGGGGATCGCTGCACTGGGCATTTCTGGCTGCAGGAACTTGGTTTGTCCTGGATGAGTATGAACTTGACAGAAGAGGAGTTATTTTCTCTTGGTAAGGATGAAGTACTGATGAGGACATGCAGGGGGAGCCAGGGAGGGAGGAGCAGGGACTCTGGACAAATGGTCCAGGGTTGGCTCTTCACATAGCACTGATTCAGCTGACCAGGTGGGTCAGTGTGTGGCAGCCCCTGGCACCTAGATCCCAGGGATGGGGACTCTGGCCCCGGAGTCAGGGCCCTGGACAGTCCCCCTCTGCTCACCCTGAAACACCGCAGTGTAGGGGATTCCACCACACTGGAGCAGAAACAGAACTTGTAATTCCACACTACACACTTTCCAAACAGATTATTCCTTGAACAAATGTCCACCTGTGCTTCCCATGTGTTCATGCAACGAGGTCATCTGAAATGTTTCAGGAAACTGAATGCGGAATTTCATGGTGTCGGGGAAACTTGAATGCACCTGAAAATAATTCATCATGCTGTCATCTCACACCAGTATCCCAAAGAGAGTGAACAGGATGAAACTCTTAAAGGCAAGACCTGAGACTGTAAAGTTCTAGAGGAAAACACTGGACCAAAGCAAGTTCCCATTGGTTTGGGCAATGATAGTTTGATAATCTCTAAAGTACAGGCAACCAAGAAACAAGAGAAAGGATAATGGATCCAACTACATCCTGGTTTTGTGATGAGCGTGTCAATAAGTCTGACTTCATAATTTAACTCAGAATACATTTTCAACACATATCATTGCAGCTCATATGTCTATCTCAAATTATTATATATAAAGCATTCATGAAAACTAAATGGCAACAATGGCCAATCATGAAGATTCAGATCTCTGAAGATGGCTGTTGCACTTTCCAGTGGTTTATGGAGATGATAAATGAAGGCAGCTTTCTCAAGGCTTGGCAGCTGGAACCCAGGAACTTGGAACTGCATCAGTGTTCCCACCTTGGTGATGGGGCCTCATAACTGACCCATCATCCACTGTCTTCCAGGGTGCATTGTCAGTACAAGTATGGAAAAGTGTGAAAATGGGCTCCATCCAGCACTCTGATAAGCAGCATGGTTGTCTCCCTCACTAATACGGATGAAAGACTCCAAATGGATTGATGACGCCAGTAAGCATAGACATGGAGTGAAGAGCAAGGACTCTGGACACATGGTCTCCGAGACTGGCTTTACCTGCAGCTGTGATTCAGCCTCAGGACACTGGTCATCATGCTGGAGCCACAGACACAGCTCCCCGTGATGTGTACTCCAGCCCCAGAGTGCACAGCCACTGTGTGTCCCACTTTCTGCTCTCCCTGAATCACAGCAGGTGCAGGAGGTCCCATGACACTGGAGCAGAACCAGATCAGCTGGAAATGCACACCCAATGCTTTCCATTCAGTTATGACCTTGACTGCTGATGTCCAGTGCATTTCCCTACTGAGTCCAGGCAGGGAGCCCCCCAGGAGGGGCCCAGGACCTAGAGGATGTGGAAGTCCCTGTAGGCTTCCCAGGTGCCTGCAGAAGCTCAGCCTAAGACACAGCTGAGCGGCAAGTACATTCCTGAGTGCTGTGATGTTCACTCAGGGACCACAGACTGTACCAGGATTAAAGGGGAAATGGAGATCGGGTATATAGTGTATGGAAAGTGAGTGTGGATCATCCACAGTTTAAAATAAAAGGTTGATTCAGTTCAGCACACTCACTCATTTTGACAAGAGAGAGATGATTTAAGTAGTTGAGGTTTAACAGATCAAGGACCCTGCCTCAGCTGCCCCTGGTTCTAAAGGGAAAACTAAACCTGTTCTAAAGTCAGCAGTGCCCTGAGGGTACTGCCCTGATTCGGGTTGGAAAAGACTCAAAGGGATCTCAGAGAGTCCCACATCTATGATCCTGCCGAGCACAGTCCTTTTCCATGAACCAAATTTGTTCATTTAGGACTCCTTCTTTCACAGCGAACTTTCTCTCTGTCAGTGAAGTTGGCAGGGACAGAATCATAAAAGTAGAAGTCTTCCCTCAATACTCTTACAGGAGAGGAAACCCCAATTCCTTGACAGGAAACCAGGGCTTCATCTCCCTCTGCACCTGTGCATTACCAGAATCTGCACTCGGTGCATCTTGTGCGCCCCCTGGTGGAGCCGCGTGCCATTGCAGGGAGGTTTGTGTCTGGGCTCAGCCTGAGGGCCCCTCATGTGTCTCTGGCACAGAAATAGAGGGCCGTGTCTGTGGTTGTCAGACTTCATTTGCAGATCCACCGCGCTTGGGCGTTGTTTCTGGAGACGATGACTTGGCCATTCACGGAGTTCGCATAGTATGTGCTACCACCATTATAACTATTAGCTGCGATCCACTCCAGCCCCTTCCCTGGAGCCTGGCGGACCCAGTCCATTGCATGGTTAGAGTGTGAATCCAGAGGCTTTGCAGGAGACTACTAACAGAAACAAACTGCCAACTACAGGCTCACAGCACGTGCAACAAATAATGGAGAAAAATATACTCCACTACTACATGCCATTTATGAAAAATCACTGGTGCATTTATACACTGAGAACAAATTTGCAGAAAATGGAGAAAACATCACAGTGGTTTAGCATGTGAATCTTCCGCCTGTGATGCCTACATCCCATACTGCTGTCCGTTCTTATTCCAGCTGCACTTCCAATCATCTCCTGTTGAGGCACCTGGGAAAGCAGACAAGCATGGTCCAAGTGATTGTGCCTCTGCACCCAGGTGGGGACTGGGAAGAAACTGTCTGCCAGCATTCCTATTTCTCTCATTTTACTTCTATACTTCTGTTTCTCTTATCCCCGGGCTTTCCGGAGCCCACCCCAAGGCGGCTTCTTGGCGCCTCGCCCCGTGGCGGCTTCCGGGCTTTGCTCGGCTTCAGCCTGCACCTCTCTCATCTCTGCAGCTTCCCGGCTTCACGCGCACTCCATGGTCTCCGCGCCCTTCACGCCCGCACCATGGCCTCTGCGCCAGCCCCGCACTTCCTATCTACTCGCGCCCTGTGTGCTCTTTCCGCTTGTGCCCCGCGCACTTTCTCTGCACGCGGTGGCTTCCGCGAATCAGGGCCTAGCTCACATTTCCGCTTCTCGGTTTTCAGTCTAAGTTCCCTGGGCTAACCTGACGAAATCCAACCTAGCTTACTTCTCCGCCTTTTGGTTTGGCTTCCCGTCTTTTGCTCCCCGGGCTAATCTGACGGATTCCAACCTAGCTTACATCTCCGCTTCTGGTTTTAATTTTTCACCTTTTGCTCCCTGGGCTGACTTGACGAATCCCACCTAGCTTACATCTCTGCTTCGGCCTGCCCCCGTGGCTTCATCCTCCCTAACATATTTTTCTCTACCCGGTATGTTTCCTAACTTTTCTTCCAACAATATTCCCCTCTCATTTCTCCTGGCTTCTCCCCACAGTCCGTATCTGAGTTTAAGTTTCTTCTAGCTTTCACTTTTGCTTTCAATCCTAACTTCTTCTGGCACTTTTTCCATCCGGCTTTTCCCTAGGCTCTCTCTAATCTCTCTCCAGTATTTTCCCACTTTTTCCTGCTTCTTCCCTCCTAGGTTTCCTATCCGAGTCAAGGTACCATTATGTCGCCTAGGCTTCCTATCCGAGTCACGGCAACATTACGTCACTCCCCCTCTTTGTGGAGGAACAACACTAAACACTGTGCTGTTCTTTTGTCTGCTCGGCCCTTCCCGGGTTTGCTGCTGGTTCTTCCCGGGTTGGCTGCCGACACTTCCCAGGTTGGCTGCGGATCCTTCCACCTCCGTGGAAGGGCAGCACCCCCTGCCACTTTCCCCACTTCTGCGGGGGAGCGGCACACCGCCGGCCGGCTCTCTTGGGGGCTGCTCAGATGTTATCTGGATGTTTCCCTTAGATGTTCCTGGTGCATGTTTTCTCTCTTCTCCTTTATAGTTCTCTTCCACCAATCCCAACTCTGCTACCCACACGCCGAGTATGCTGCTCTCCTCCAATCAGGAGAAGGATCAGCTCCTGCAGGTTATTGGTCAAACTGGAGGCAGCTGTGTAGAAGTTGTTTACCCCTCTCCCAGCACCATACTGTGGGAGAGGAGATGCATAGAATAAGTCTTAATTTCAGTAACTTAGTCTAGTCCGAGTTGCTCCCCACACGCCATTATCAAGAGTCCACACATATAATCCAGTGAAATCTTCATGGAAGAATGAATGGATAATGGAACCAATGGAAAAAATTATAAATCCAAAGGGAGTTTATATGGCAGTAAAGTGGAGGGAATTCTGTTATTTTTACAACTTGGATGATCCTGGAGTATAATGTCCAAGGATAATGTGTCAGGATAAGTATACTCTGCTAACCATCCAGGCCAAGAAGACAAATAATATGTGATGCTAGTTATGTGGGATAAAAGGATGAACTCACAGAGGCAGAAGTACAATGCTGAAGACAAAAGTCTGAGTATGGGAGGAACAGAAGAGACACTGGAGCAAGGTCCGAGCTTCACTACGACAGGATCCACACGTTGAGTGATCCACTGTACTGCATGGTGACTGCAGTTAAGGGAATATTGTGGGATCAGTGATGTGGTGCAGCGGATTAAAGCACTGGCCTGAAGTGCCGGCATCCCATGTGGGTGCCAGTTCTAGTCCTGGCTGGTCCTCTTCCAATCCAGCTCTCTGCTATGGCCCGGGAAAGCAGTAGAAGAGGACGAAGTGCTTGGGGCCCTGTACCCATGTGTGGGACCCGGAAGAAGCTCTTGGCTCCTGGCTTCAGATGGGCGCAGCTCAGACACTTATGGCAATCTGGGGAGTGAACCAGCAGATGGAAGAACTCTCTCTCTGTCTCTACCTCTTTCTGTAACTCTGTCCTTCAAATGAATAAAATAAGTCTTTAAAAATAAAAGAGAGAGAATATTGTGTCTATGGAATTCCAAAACAGGAGAAAATTGACATTCTACCATGGAAACATGTGGGTTGTGTGATGAGCATGTCAATAACTCTGACTTCATATTTCCAATCAATTTTTTATCAATTTGATATGTTAATTTGATCAACACACAGCATTGTATATCATATGTTTATGTTCAGATATTATTTATCAAAAATTTATGAAGGGAAAATGAAAAAAATGGCCAGTTGCAGATTCAGTTCTCTGAATACTCGTGTTGTGTTTGCCAATGTTTATGGAGATGATAAATAAAGGCAGTGTACTCAGGCTTGGAAGCTGGAACCCAGGAGCATGGAACTGCATCAATGTTCCCACCTTGGAGACGAGGCCTCATAACACATCCACCATCTACTGTCTTCCAGGGTGCATTGTCAGTTACAAGTGTGGGAAAGCGTGTAAATGGAATTTGTCAAGAACTCTTATGCAGGCTGGGTGTTTGCCTCTCTAAATAGAGGAAAGACTAAAAGTGGATTGATGACACCGATCAGCACAGCCATAGAGTGGAGAGCTGGGACTCTGGAAAAATGGTCTCTGGGACTGGCTCTTCCTGTAGCGGTGATCCAGCCTCAGGACACTGGTTATCATGCTGGGCCCACAGACACAGCTTCCCGTGATGTGGACTCCAGCCCCAGAGTGCACAGCCACTGTGTGTCCCACTTTCTGCTCTCCCTGAACCACAGCAGGTGCAGGGGCTCCATGACACTGGAGCAAAGCCAGATCAGCTGGAAGTGCACACCCAACACTTTCCATTCAGTTATGACCTTGACTGCTGATGTCCATTGTATTTCCCTCCTGAGTTCATGCAGGAGCCCCACAGGAGGGTCCCAGGACCTAGAGGATGAGGAAGTCCCTGTAGGCTCCCCAGGTGCCTGCAGAAGCTCAGCCTGAGACACAGCTGAGCTGCAAGTACATTCCTGAGTGCTGTGACATTCACACAGGGACCACAGACTGTTCCAGGATTAAAGGGAAAATGGAGTTGTGGGAACAATCTGTAAAAAGTGAGTCTGGATCACCCACAGATTTAAAAAACTGTAGGTTCAGTTTGGTACACATGCTTGTCTTGATGGGAGGAGAGGGATGACTTAAGTAGGTGAGGTTTAACAGAACAAAGACCCTGTAAAATGATCTTTTAAGTGATTGGTTGGTCCTTATGTCCTGCCCCAATGACTCTGCAATTTTGTGTTTTAAAAGGCTTTGTTACAAGCACAATAAACCAGTTCTTGCTTGACTTGACTCCCCACTGCGTCTGATTGTACCCAGGATCACGAGGCTGAGAAAAGGGCTAGCAGAATGCTTACCTTTCCTTGGGCCCAGTCCATCCTCGTATGGGTGAAATGAGACCCTGCACAAGTGTACATGAAACAGTGAATGGATTATTTCGCATTTGGTCAAGGATGTTATTCAGTATTAAGAAGGAGGTTGTTCTGTCATTAGGAAATCGTGGGTCAGCATGGAGCATAATGTGATAACAGAAATAATCTCGGTACATGTAGACACATCATATGTCACAGTAATTATATATGAAATCCAGACACTTGAAATCACAGAGGCAGGCAGTGCAATGGAGATCACTGTCTACCATGACCCAAGTGTTTGTCCCCTCCCAGCCCTGTGGGAAACTGGGGGAAGTTCCATGCACTGGCTTTAGGCTCAGCCAACCCCCAGCCTTTAGAGTCAATCAGGAAAGAAACCAGTGGATGGAAGCTTCTCTCTCCATCTGTTGGTCTCTTCCTCTTGGTCATAACACTGCTTTTCAAATAAAATAAATAAACACTAAAAATAAATGAAAGACTAATTATACATATAATTACTAGCCTAGATCCTTACGTTGAATGAACACAGACAACTGAATCCCAAGGGAAGAAATCAATTGTGTACATGCAGTGATGATAAGGTGGTGACAGGAGCAGCACTGGAGTGAGCCTGAGGGATTACTGACTCCCGTGTCAGGATGCTTAGTGCTGTGTCCTAGTTTGGTTCCAGTGTCAGATTCCTGCCTTAGCCCCTCTGGGAGGCCACAGTGAAATTCCAAGTACTGCCATGTGGACACCTGGACAGAATTCCAAGCACCTGGCTGTCACCTGACCCAGCTGAAGCTTTTGTAGCCATCTGGGAAGTGACCCAGGAGTTAGAAGATCACTGTCTGTTTCAGTCTCTTTGCAAATGCAAATATCTAAATAAGTGAAATAATATCCATAAATGTTTAAAAAAGATATAAAGGCAACATATAAAATATCTGGGACCATCACACATGTCCATATTAGATGCACAATGAGACATCCCATCCTTCCTGTTAGAATGAGTATTATCCTACAATCCAGAGCTGACAATCCATGTGGAGGAAGCTAGAGATGATTACTCTGGTACAAGATCGAAGTCAGGTAAACAAGTAAGTCTATTATGGAAAATCGTCAAAAACTGAGAAATAGAATTTTCACAAGGTCTTCAAACACCATTTCTGGGTAGAAGGAATATGAAATCCCAGGGAGGTGTCCAGAGGAACCTCAATCAATGTGGCAAACACCTCTGCTCTTCCATGTTCAACTAATGCAGCGTCATTCACAAGAGTCCACACATACAATCCAGTGAAATAGTCATGAAGAAAGAATCAACAATGGAACAAATGGACAAAATTATATTTAACAGGAAGTTTATATGGCAGTACAGATGAGGAAATTCTGTACTTTGGACAATTCGGATGATCCTGGGGAATAATGTCTAAGGATAATGTGTCAGGGTAAGTACACTCTGCTAACCATGCAGGACAAGAAGACAAATAAGATGTGATGCTAGATACATGGGATAAAAGGATGAAGTCACAGAGGCAGGAAGTACGATGGTGAAGACCAACATCTGAGCGAGAGAGGAGCAGAGGAGACGCTGTAGTAGGATCAGAGTTTCAGTCCCACAGGATCCACACACTGAGGATCTACTGTACAGCATGGTCACAGCAGTGAAGGGAATATTGTGTCTACAGAATTCCAAAACAGGAGACAACTGACATTCTACCATGGAAACATGTGGTTTCCTGATGAGCATGTCAATAAGTCTGACTTCATAACTCCACTCAATTTGATACATTCATTTTTCAACACATGTTATTGTACCTCATAGTCTGTGTTCATGTGTTATTTATCAAACATTTATGATCAAAAATGATCAAAAATGAAGATTCAACACTCTGAATATTGGTGTTGTGTTTGTCAATGTTTACGGAGATGATAAATAAAGGCAGTGCACTCAAGGCTTGGCAGCTGGAACCCAGGAGCTTGGACCTGCATCAGTGTTCCCACCTTGGTGATGGGGCCTCATAACAGATCCATCATCTACTGTCTTCCAGGGTGCACTTTCAGTTACTAGTCTGGGAAAGCATGTAAATGGGCTCCATCCTGCACTCTGATATGGAGCCTGGGTGTCTCCCTCTGTAATATTAATGAAAGACTCCAAATGGATTGATGACCCCAGTCAGCATAGACATGGATGAAGAGCAGGGACTCTGGACACATGGTCTCTGGGACTGACTCTTCCTGCAGCTGTGATTCAGCCTCAGGACACTGGGCATCATGCTGCAGTCACAGACACAGCTCCCCATGATGTGGACTCCAGCCCCAGAGTGCACAGCCACTGTGTGTCCCACTTTCTGCTCTCCCTGAATCACAGCAGGTGCAGGGGGTCTCACGACACTGGAGTAGAACCAGATCAGCTGGAAGTGCACACCCAACACTTTCCATTCAGTGATGACCTTGACTTCTGATGTCCAGTGCATTTCCCTACTGAGTCCAGGCAGGAAGCCCCACAGGAGGGTCCCAGGACCTAGAGGATGAGGAAGTCCCTGTAGGCTTCCCAGGTGCCTGCAGAAGCTCAGCCTGAGACACAGCTGAGCGGCAAGTACATTCCTGAGTGCTGTGACGTTCACCTTAGGGACCACAAACAGTTTTAGGATTAAAGGTAAAAAGGAGTTTGGGCATAAGTCTTTAGAAAGTGAATGTGGAACAACAACAGCTTAAAATAAGACTGCTAGTGCTATTTGCTTACATGCTCATTTTGATAGGAAGAGGGATGACTGAAATAATTGAAGTTAAAAAAACAAGTCTCTGGCTTGACTCTCTCTGGGTTTGAAGGGAAAACTAAAATTGTCCTAAAGCCGGCTGGGCCTTGAGAACGCATCCTGTGTCAGACTGGACAACACTCACAAGGTCCTCAGATAGTCCCACATGTCTGATCCTGGTGACCACTGTCATCGTTCACGAACCTGAAACTGTTCATATAGGACTTCTTCCTGTCATATCAGACATCTCCAGGTCAGTGAAGTCAGTGGCAGGGACAGAGTGATAAAAGTAGAATTCTTCTCTCAAAATTGTTACAAGAGTGAAAACCCCAATTCCCTGACAGGAAACCAGGGCTTGGTTTCTCTGCACCTGCTCATGACCAGAATCTGGGCTCTGTGCATTTTGTGCACCCCCTGGTGGAGCAATGTGCCCCTCAAGGAGGTTTGTGTCTGGGCTCAGCCTGAGAGCCCCTCACTGTGTCTCCCACACAGTAATAGGTGGCCGTGTCATCCTCTGTAAGATGGTTCATTTGAGGAGACACCATGTTCTGGGCATTTTCGCTGGAGATTGTGAATCGGCCCTGCTACCACTACCAGGATAAATATATGCGATCCACTCCGGGACCTTCCCTGGAGCCTGGTGGACCCAGCTCATGCTGTAGCTACTGAAGTCTAACCCAGAGGCTTTGCAGGAGAGTTTCAGGGATCTCCCAGCCTGGACCAGGCCTCCCCTGGACTCCTCCAGCTGCTCCTGACACTGGACACCTGCAAACACAGACGTCCTGGTCAGCACACTGTCACTCACCCTCTCTGTGTCTCTCACTCACGTCCTCTCCCAGACTCAGTACCCCGCGTTCTCCATCATTACCTTTGAGCACAGCGACCAGGAGAAGCCAGCGCAGCCCAGTCTCCATGGTGAGCGTCTGTGTTGAGTGCGCTCACTGAGTGGACACCTGGGAGTGCTGGGGCTGGAGCTCCTGTGCCAGAGCTGCAGGGTGAGGGCTGGGCAGGTTTTCATGGGTAGAGGGAGGCCCTATCTGCATGTGCTTCTGCTATATAGCAGGCATGGGGTCAGACACCTTGACAGGACAGTGCCCAGGGCAGTCGTGGGTGTCTGGCATCTTAAGTAGCTGATTAATTCCATGGGACGTGAAGTTTGTTGTGAGATTATGGGCAGAAAAGCATTTCGTTCACCTTTTTAAAAATTTATATATATATATATATTATATATATATATATATATATATATATATATTGCAGGTAGAGTTATAGACAGTGAGAGAGACACAGAGAGAAAGGTCTTCCTTCCATTGGTTCCCTCCCCAAATGGCAGCTACAGCCAGAGCTGTTCTGATCCAAAGCGAGGAGCCAAGTGCTTCTTCCTGGTCTCCCATGCGGGTGCAGGGCCCTAAGCACTTGGGCCATCCCTCACTGCCCTCCTGGGCCGTAGCAGAGAGCTGGACTGGAAGAGGAGCAACTGGGACTAGAACTTAGCACCTGTATGGGATGCCGGCACCTCAGGCAGAGGATTAGCCAAGTGAGCCCTGGCTCGGGCCCTTAATTTATATTTTGAACATTTATTTATTTATTTGAAAGTCAAAGTTACACACACAGAGAGAACTAGAGGCAGAGAGAGAGAAAGAATGAGAGAGAGAGAGAGAGAGAGAGAGAGAGAGAGAGAGAGAGATGGAGAGAGAGCGAACAATCGTCTATCCTCTGGTTCACCTTCCAATTAGTCGCAACAGCTACAGCTTAGCGGCTTGGAAGCCAGGAGCCAGGATCTTCTTCCAGATCCCCATGCGGGTACAAGGAACCAAGGACTTGGGCCATCTTCTACCACTTTCCCTGGCTGTAGCAGAAAGCTGGATTGGAAGTGGAGCAGCTGGGACTTGAACCGGTGCACATGTGGGATGCCAGTACTGCAGATTTGGTCTGTAACATACTATGCCCCAGCACTGGCCCCACCTTTACTTTTTCAAAAGCAGGAAGGAGGGCCTGAGGTGGAGAGGCTGGTTCTTGAGCCATCACTCCAACACAGGGTGTGGGCTCCCAACAAGGGCTCAGCTCACTGCACAACAGTGCCTGCCCCTGTGTTGTGTCTGCACAAGCACAGAAATGTGATACTGGCATGAGTGATACCTCCCTTGAACACGTGCACAGTTACTGAAGGAATCACAGACAGGCTGTGCTGTGTCCAGGGGCTCTAGTCTGGTAGGAGGCACCTCCACACTCTACACCTCTGTTCCTCACACAGGACTTTCCACTCCACCTAACAGCCATCATCAGTTGTGGTTGTCCAGTTGCTTATCCTGGTCTCCCATGGGATGCAGGGCCCATGGTACCATGAGGTACCATGATATGTGCTGTTTCAGGATTAAAGGGGAAATGGAGATTTGTATAAAATCTGTACAAGTGAGTCTGGATCATCCACAGTTTAAAATAAAAGATTGGTTCATTTCAGCATGCTCACTCGTTTTTTTATTTTATATTTTATTTTTGACAGGCAGAGTAAGACAGTGAGAGAGAGAGAGAGAGAGAGAGAGAGAGAGAGAGAAAGAAAGAAAGGTCTTCGTTTTTCTGTTGGTTCACTCCCCTATTGACCGCTATGGCTGGCACGTTGTGGCCGGCTCGCTACTTTTGAGGCCAGGGACCAGGTGCTTCCTCCTGGCCTCCCATGCAGGTGCAGGGGCCCAAGCACTTGGGTCATCCTCCACTGCACTCCCGGGCACAGCAGAGAGCTGGACTGGAAGAGGAGCAACCGGGACTAGAACCCAGAGTGCCTGCGCCGCAGGTGGAGGGTTACCTAGTGAGCGCGGCGCCAGCAACACTCACTCGTTTTGACAAGAGAGAGATGATTTAAGTAGTTGAGGTTTAACAGATCAAGGACCCTGCCTCAGCTGCCCCTGGTTCTAAAGGGAAAACTAAAACTGTCCTAAAGTCAGCAGTGCCCTGAGGGCACTGCCCTGAGTCAGGTTGGAAAAGACTCAAAGGGATCTCAGAGTCCCACATCTATGATCCTAGTGACCACAGTCGCTGTCCATGAACCAAATTTGTTCATTTAGGACTCCTTCTTTCACAGCGAACTTTCTCTCTGTCAGTGAAGTTGGCAGGGACAGAATCATAAAAGTAGAAATCTTCCCTCAAAACTCTTACAGGAGAGGAAACCCCAATTCCTTGGCAGGAAATCAGGGCTTAATCTCCCTCTGCGCCTGTGCATGACCAGAATCTGCGCTAGGTGCATCTTGTGCGCCCCCTAGTGGTACCGCGCGCCCCTGCAGGGAGGTTTGTGTCTGGGCTCAGCCTGAGGGCCCCTCATGTGTCTCTGGCACAGAAATAGAGGGCCGTGTCTGTGGTTGTCAGACTTCATTTGCAGATCCACCGCGCTTGGGCGTTGTTTCTGGAGACGATGACTTGGCCATTCACGGAGTTCGCATAGTATGTGCTACCACCATTATAACCATTAGCTGCGATCCACTCCAGCCCCTTCCCTGGAGCCTGGCAGACCCAGTCCATTGCATGGTTAGAGTGTGAATCCAGAGGCTTTGCAGGAGACTACTAACAGAAACAAACTGCCAACTACAGGCTCACAGCACGTGCAACAAATAATGGAGAAAAATATACTCCACTACTACATGCCATTTATGAAAAATCACTGGTGCATTTATACACTGAGAACAAATTTGCAGAAAATGGAGAAAACATCACAGTGGTTTAGCATGTGAATCTTCCGCCTGTGATGCCTACATCCCATACTGCTGTCTGTTCTTATTCCAGCTGCACTTCCAATCATCTCCTGTTGAGGCACCTGGGAAAGCAGACAAGCATGGTCCAAGTGATTGGGCCTCTGCACCCAGGTGGGGACTGGGAAGAAACTCCTGGCTCTAGGTCAATGTTCTGGCTCAATGTCACTTTGGGGAGTGAACCAGCAGATGGAGAACTTGTCTCTGGGTCTTTCCCTCTCTGTGTGTAACACTGACTTTCAATAAATAAATAAATCTTTTCTAAATGATTGCATATGTAGTATCAACAAACTTTTAAAGTCCTGGAGGAAATTTATCAACAGGCTGAATGATGTCCACATAACAATATTATTGTTTTTCAATTTTGAATTTATTTTGTATTTTTTAAAATTTATTTTTAAGGAATAAAAATGTCATAGTACAACTTTAGGAATATAGATATTCTTCCCAGCATTTCTGCCCACCTACTTACATTCCCACCACCTTTCTCATCCCTCTCCACTTGTCAGTTCAGTTTTCCAATAAGACTCACTTTAAGTTGGTACACAGATTCAAGATCAAGATCCATCATCAAGATTCACTTGAGTTGCTACACAGAAAACCAGCTGTATACTATGTAAAATTTAAACACACACACACACACACACACACATAACAAAAACTGTTTGAGAACTGGTTTTACAGTTAACTCTCATAATAGAACTCATTGAGGATGGAGGTCCTGCATGGGGAGTTAGTGCACAGTGAGACCTGTTGTTATCTAACAATTAACACTCTTACATATGATGCCAGTGACCACCTGAGACTCTTGACATGAGCTGCTTGGTCTATGGAAGCCTTTTGAGTCCACAAACTCTGATAGTATTTGGACAAGGCCATGAGCAAAGTGGAAGTTCTCTCCTCGCTTTAGAGAAAAGTACCTCCTTCTTTGAGGCCACTTCTACTGCCTGAGGTCTCAGTCACAGAGATCCTTTAGGCAGAACATTTTTGCCACAGTGTCTTGGATTTCATGCCTGAAATGTTCTCATGGGCTTTTCAGCCAGACCAGGAAGTCTTAAGGGCTGATTATCAGGTCAGAGTGTTACTTAAAGCGGTTATCATTCTATGAGTCTGCTGTGTAGACTTCTGCTCATGTTGGAACATTCTCTCCTTTTTAATGCTATCTCTTCTTATTACCATGCACTTGATCCTATTTATATGATCACTTTAACACTTAATCCTATCTATGTGTTCACCTTACACTTAATGTAATCACTTTAATTAAGCTTAATGGGATTTGGAATCCCACAACAAATTTTTAAATTGTGTGTTTAGAAGTAAGTCCATAGGAATGTATGCACTTTACAGTTACAAAATTCCTCCTCCTGCTCTTATTCCCATTCCTATTTTTTTACTGAGATCAATTTTCAATTGACTTTATGTGCATACGATGGACTGAATGTTAAGACTTCAACAAATAGTAGGAAGAAAAATAAACAACCAAACAAAAACAAAGAAAAAACTGTCCCTCGCCAGTCAAGACAAGGGCAGCTCAAGTCGTCCCTTCTTGAAGTGTCAATTTCGCTTCCACCTGCGGATCCGGCACTCCGGGTTCTAGTCCCGGTCAGAGTGTCAGATTCTGTCCCGGTTGCTCCTCTTCCAGTCCAGCTCTCTGCTGTGGCCAGGTAAGACAGTGTAGGATGGCCCAAGTGCTTGGGTCCTGCACCCGCATGAGAGACTGGGAGGAGGCGCCTGGCTCCTGGCTTCAGATCGGCACAGCACGCCGGCTGTAGCGGCCATTTGCGGGGTGAACCAATGGAGGGAAGGCCTTTCTCTCTGTCTCTCTCTCTCTCACTGTCTAACTCTGCCTGTCTAAAAAAATGTAGTTACTGATAAGGTGGGTGACAGGACTGGCCTTGAAGGTATCACGTGGGATTCCTGCCTCCCATTTAGGATGCTTAGGTTTATGTCCAAATTTTGGGTCTATTTCAGACTCTTGCCAATGTGCACTCTGGGAGGCAGTACGAGAAGTCTGAGTTAATCTCATGTGTGAGACCTGGACTGAATTCATGCACCTGGCTGTGATCTGACTGAATCCAGCTTTTATGGGCATCTAGGAAGTTACCCAGGATTCAGTAGATCACTGTCTGTCACTGTCACTTTGTCTTTTTGGACAAATAAACATATACAAGTTTTAAAAGAGGTAAAAGTATATCTGTAATTTTTTGAAGAAAATATACAAAGGCAAACGTATAAAAATGCTTTAAATCTGAGATCATCATGCATGTCCATGTTAGAAGCACAACGAGACAGCCCACCCCTCCTGGTAGACTGAGTATAATCAGATGTACCAGAGCTGACAAGTCTTGTGCAGGAAGAGAGAGAAGAAAACCCTGGTACAAGGCTGGAGTCAGGTAAGTTAGTAAAGCTTCCATGGAAAACATCAAAAGCTGAGAAATACAATTATCTCAGGATCCTCAAACACTGTTGCCTGGTAGAAGAAACATGAAATCCCAGGGAGGTTCCCAGCGGATCCACAGCCACTGTGGCAAACACCTCTGCAGTTCCATGTACAATTAATGCAGCATAATTCACGAGAGCTCACACATATAAGCCACTGAAATTTGCATTGAAGAAGGAATGGATAATGGGACAAGTGGACAGAGTTATATTTTAACAGAAAGTTTATATTGCAGTAAAGAGTAGCAAGGACAGAGTTTCAGGCCAGCAGGATCCACACATTGAGGGGATCTGCTGTACAGCATGGTGACAGCAGTTAAGGGAATATTGTATCTACAGAATTCCAAAACAGGAGACACATGCCATTCCACATGAGACATGTGCGTTTTGTGATGAGCATGTCAATAACTCTGACTTCATAATTCCACTCAATTTGATACATTCATTTTTCAACACATATCATTGTATCTCATATGTCTATATTCACTTATTATTCATCAAACAGTCATGACAGGAAAGGGAAGAATGGCAAATAGTGAAAATTCAGTTCTCTAAAACTGAATTACCATCTGCTGTCTTCCAGGGTGCATTGTCAGTTACAAGTCTGGGAAATTCTTGTAAATAAACTCAGTCCAGCACTCTGATATGCAGCCTGGGTGTCTCCCTTTCTAAAATTGATGGAATTCTCCAAATGGATTGATGACACCAGCCAGCATAGACATGGAGTAAAGAGCAGGGACTCTGGACACATGGTCTCTGGGACTGGCTCTTCCTGCAGCTGTGATCCAACCTCAGGACACTGGGCATCATGCTGGAGCCACAGACACAGCTCCCCCTGATGTGGACTCTAGCCCCAGAGTGCACAGCCACTGTGTGTCCCACTTTCTGCTCTCCCTGAACCACAGCAGGTGCAGAGGGTCCCACAACACTGGTGTAGAACCAGATCAGTTGTAAGTGCACACTCAACACTTTCCATTCAGTTATGACCTTGACTGCTGATGTCCAGTGCACTTCCCTCCTGAGTTCAGGCAGGAAGCCCACAGGAGGGTCCCAGGACCTAGAGAATGAGGAAGTCCCTGTAGGCTTCCCAGGTGCCTGTAGAAGCTCAGCCTGAGACACAGCTGAGCGGCAAGTACATTCCTGAGTGCTGTGACATTCACACAGGAACAATTAAATGTTTTAGGAATAAAAAGAAAATGGCGATGTGGGCACAATCTGTAGAAATATGGATCACCCACAGATTAAAAAAAATGTAGGTTCAGTTCGGTACACATGCTCATTTTGATGGGAGGAGAGGGATGACTTAGGTAGTTGAGGTTTACCAGAACAGAAACCCTAGCTCTACTGTCCCTGGTTCTAAAGGGAAAACTAAAATTGTCCTAACATCGGCACTGCCCTAGGGCGCTGTCCTGAGTCAGGTTGGAAAAGAATCACCAGGGTCCTCAGATTCCCAGGATCTCTGATCCTGGTGACTGCTGTCCTTGTTTATGAACTGAATTTGTTCATTAACGACTCCTTCCTTTCACATCAAACTTTATCACCGTCACTGAAGTCATCGGCAGGATCAGAACAACAAGAGTAGAATTAATTCCTCAAAACGGCTACCGGAGAGGAAACCCCAATTCCCTGACAGGAAACCAGGGCTTCATCTCTTCCTGCACCTGCTCAAGACCAGAATGTGCTCTCGGTACGTCTTGTGCGCCCCCTGGTGGAGCCGCGCGCCCCTGCACGGAGGTTTGTGTCTAGGTTCAGCCCTAGGGCCCCTCACTGTGTCTCTCGCACAGTAATACATGGCCGTGTCCGCGGCTGTCAGACTGTTCAGTTGTAGGCAACCTGTGCTCTGGTCGATGTCTCTGGAGAGAGTGAATGGGCCATTCACCCAGCTCGCGTAGTAAGTGCTACCACTACTACCAGCATAAATGCATCCGATCCACTCCAGCCCCTTCCCTGGAGCCTGGTGGACCCAGCATATCCAGTAGCTGCTACTGAGGGTGAATCCAGAGGCTTTGCAGCAGAGTTCCAGGGATCCCCCAGGCTTGACCAGGCCTCCTCCGGCTCCTCCTCCGGACTACTCCAGCTGCTCCTGACACTGGACACCTGCAAACACCGACGACATGGTCAGTACACTTTCACTCACACTCTCTGTGTCTCTCACTAACGTCCTCTCCCAGACTCAGTGCCCCGCGTTCTCCATCATTACCTTTGAGCACAGCGACCAGGAGAACCCAGCGCAGCCCAGTCTCCATGGTGAGCTTCTGTGTTGAGTGCGATCACTGAGTGGACACCTGGGAGTCCTGGGGCTGGAGCTCCTGTGCCAGAGCTGCAGGGTGAGGGCTGGGCTGGTTTTCATGGGCAGAGGGAGGCCCTATTTGCATGTCTGCTCCTATATAGCCAGCCCTGGAGTAGACATCTCAGACAGGACAGGGCCCAGGGCAGATGTACATGTCCTGTGGGTGATGGCTATGATAGGATTTGGATCATATGAATTTTTATGTTTTATTGCTTTTTTTATAACAGTTGAAGGCAATGACCTTGTTTCCTTTTAATATGTGTGTACCCTTAATATCCAGTGTAAGCAATATCATGTCCTTCATTTTTTAAATAACAATTGTATCATATCATCTATTGTCCTCTCTATCATCTATATGAAAGACATTGGAATTGTGATAGAGAGAAGGGGTGAGAGAAACACAAGTATAGAGATGGACAGCAAAGATGAAAATGGGAGATTTCTGCCTTTGGATTGACAGCCCCAAACTCCCCAAATGCCTACAACATCTAGGAGTTAGCTTTTCTATAACCTGGAGCCCAGAACTGCGTCTGTGTTTCCTTTATCGGTTGTAAGGGCTCTATCGCTATAGCGTCATCTGTAGTTTACCACGATGTGTTATCAGGAAGAAGTGTGGGAAGCCATGTGGCTGGGCTCAAGCAGCACTATGATGGGAACACGGGTGTCCCTAGTGGGGACTTTGCCAATTTTGTCCTAATGCCTGCCGCCCATATTTACACAGATGAAAGACTGCAAGTGGATTCATTTAAGGATACTATGTCTTGTTTCCTTATTCATCCATTACGTTATTTTAAAACTGTTCATTAACTCAGAACACTGTGCATGTTAGTGGGTTGTAGTGTGCTATTGGAATCTGTGTGTTGCAGAAATGGGCACAGATCAACTCACTGTCATTCACATTTCTACCTCCGTTCCATCACTTTGTATTGGGAGACCGGGTGTCCTCAGTACTGCTTATTTGTGGAACATGTCGTGGGTTGTAGTGAACTGAGTCAGCCCACTGTGGTGGGGGCAGAATTATTCCTTGCTTTGAGTGGTGCTTTGTGTCCTGGTAGCAGCCGTCTTCTGTTCCCTCTCTTCCCTGTGTCTAGTAATCATGACTCTGAGTTCAGCTCAAGCACTGGGTATGAAGACACTGTGTCACAATTCACCCACAGTCCTGGGTTCAGGTAATGCAGCTGTGTTCACAATAGTTCAGTCTACAATAAAGCGAAATGTGCATAAAACGGTGAATGCAGTCTGTTACATTTGACATGGAATATTATTCAGTGTTAAGAAGGAGATTGTTTTGTCATTAGGAAATCATGGGTCAGCCTTGAGCATAATATGTTAACAGAAATAATGCAGGTACATGTGGACACATAGTATTTGACATTAGTTATATATGCAGTCCACAAGCTTGAACTCACAGAGGTAGGGAGTGCAATGGAGATCACTGTCTACCATGACCCAAGTGTTTGTCCCCTTCCAGCCCTGTGGGAAACTCGGGGAAGTTCCAGGCTCCTGGCTTCAGGCTCAGCCATCCCCAGCCTTTGCAGCCATTCAGGAAGGAAACCTGTGGAAGGAAGCTTCTCTCTCCATCTGTTGGTCTCTTCCTCTCTTGCTATAACACTGCTTTTCAAACTAAATAAATAGATATTAAATAAATGGAAAATTAATTTTATATATCATTAGGAGCCTATATGCATATGTTGAATAAACACAGAAAACTGAAACCCAAGGGAAGACATCAATTGTTTAAATGCAGTTACTGCCAAGGTGGTGACAGGAGCAGCACTGGAGTTAGCAATGGGATTGCTGCTCCCACATCAGGATCCTGAGTGCTGTGTCCTAGTTTTGTTCCAGTTTCAGATTCCTGCCTAAGCCCACTCTGGGAGGCCGTAGGTGAAGTCCCAAGAACTCCCACGTTGGAGACCTGGAATGAATTCTAAGTACCTGTCTGTCACCTGTTCCAGCTGAAGCGTTTGTAGCCACCTGGGAAGTGACCAGGAGTTAGATGATCACTGTCAGTCTCAGTCTTTGTGGTTTTAGATAAAAACGTACATACAAATTTTAAAACAAAATCTATGAATTTTTAAATGTATATTACATCTATAAAATTTAAGAAATGATATAAAAGCAAACATGTAAAATGCCATAAATCTCAGATCATCATGTATGTACATTTTAGAAGCACAATGAGATGTCCCATCCTTCATGTTAGAATGAGTATTACCAGACAAGCCAGAGCTGACAATTCTTGTAAAGGAAGAGAGATGACCACTCTGGTTGTACAAGGCTGGAGTCAGGTAAATTAGTAAATCCATTATGGAAAGTCATCAAAAACTGAGACATACAGTTATCACAGGATCTTCAAACAGCATTTTGGGTAGCAGGAATGTGAAATCCCAGGGAGATGTGCATGGGATTCACAGTCTCTATAGAAAATACAACTGCAGTTCCATGTGCAATTAAAGCAGCGTCGTTCATGAGTGTTCACACATATAATCCAGTGAAATTTTCATGGAAGAAGGAATCAATAATGGAAGAAAAGGGCATGGAACAGAGGAGACATTGGAGCAAGGTCAGAGTTTCAGTCCCACAGGATCCACATGTTGAGGGATCTACTGTACAGCATGGTGACAGCAGTTAAGCAAATATTGTGTCTACAGAATTCCAAAACAGAAGACAACTGACATTCTACCATGGGAACATGTGGATTTTGTGATGAGCATGCCAATAGGAGTGACTTCATAATTCCACTCAATTGGATACATTCGTTTTACAACAATATCATTGTACCTCATATGTCTATATTCAATTATTATTTATCAAACATTTATGATAATGAAATGTCAAAAATGGCAAATCATGAAGATTCAATACTCTGAATACTGGTGTTGTGTTTGCCAATGTTTTATGGAGATGATAAACAAAGGCAGTGCACTCAAGGCTTGGCAGCTGGAACCCAGGAACATGGAACTGCATCAGTGTTCCCACCTTGGTGATGGGGCCTCATAACAGATCCATCATCTGCTGTCTTCCAGGGTGCACTGTCAGTTACAAGAGTGGTTAAGAATGTAAATGTGGGCCAGTGCCACGGCTCACTAGGCTAATCTGGGTTCTAGTCCCGGTTACGGCACTGGATTCTGTCCCGGTTGCTCCTC
The DNA here is from genome assembly GCF_051225735.1 of Oryctolagus cuniculus. Taxonomy (NCBI): domain Eukaryota; kingdom Metazoa; phylum Chordata; class Mammalia; order Lagomorpha; family Leporidae; genus Oryctolagus; species Oryctolagus cuniculus. The sequence continues at coordinate 53,370,920 of NC_142886.1, forward strand.
TTCCACTCCAGCTCTCTGATGCGACCTGAGAAGACAGTGGAGGATGGCCCAACTGCTTGGGCCCTGCACCCGCATGGGAGACCAGGAGGAAGCACTTGGTTTCTGGCTTTGGATCGGCACAGCATGCTGGCCGTAGCGGCCATTTTGGTGGAACCAATGGAACAAAGACTTTTATCTTTGTCTCTCTCTCTCTCTCTCCCACTGTCTAAATCTGATTGTCAAAAAAAAAAAGAATGTAAATATATTCAGTCCAGCACTCTGATATGCAGCCTGGGTGTCTCCCTCTCTAAAACTGATGAAGGATTCCAAATCGATTGATGATTCCAGCCAGCATAGACATGGAGTGAAGAGTAGGGACTCTGGATACATGGTCTCCAAGACTGGCTCTTCCTGCAGCTGTGATTCAGCCTCAGGACACTGGTCATCATGCTGCAGCCACAGACACAGCTCCCTGTGATGTAGACTCCAGCCCCAGAGTGCACAGCCACTGTGTGTCCCACTTTCTGCTCTCCCTGAACCACAGCAGGTGCAGGGGGTCCCACAACACGCGACAGAACCAGAATCAGCTGGAAGTGCACACTCAACACTTTCCATTCAGTAATGACCTTGACTGCTGATGTCCAGTGCATTTCCCTCCTGAGTTCAGGCAGGAAGCCCACAGGAGGGTCCCAGGACCTAGAGAATGAGGAAGTCCCTGTAGGCTTCCCAGGTGCCTGCAGAAGCTCAGCCTGAGACACAGCTGAGCTGCAGTACATTCCTGAGTGCTGTGACGTGCACACAAGGACCACAGACTGTGTTAGGATTAAATGGTAAATGGAGATTGTGAATAAAGTCTGTGGAAAGTGAGTGTTTATCACCCACAGTGTAAAATGAAAGGTTGGTTCAGTTCAGCACACTCGCTCGTTTTGACAGGTGAGAGATATTAAATAGCCGATTTTTAAACCCAAACCCTGGCTCAGCTATCGCTGGATAGAAAGGGAAATGTAAAATTTCCCTAAAGTTGGCAGTGCCCTGAGAGAGTTGTCCTGTCAGACTGGACAACACTCACGATGTACCCAGATTGTCCCACATCTCTGATCCTGGTGATCCTGGAGACCGCTGAGCCTGGATTCGTTCATTTAGGACTTCTCCTGTCACATCAAACTTCTCCACCTCAGAGAATCAGTAGCAGGGTCAGAATCATAAAAGAAGAATTCTTCCCTCAAAACTGTTACAGGAGAGGAAACCCCAATTCCCTGACAGGAAACCAGGGCTTCATCCCACTCTGCACCTGTGCATGACCAGAATCTGCGCTCAGTGAGTCTTGTGCGCCCCCGGTGGAGACACGCGCCCCTGCAGGGAGGTTTCTGTCTGGGTTCAGCTGTCTTGCACAGTAATACAGGGTCGTGTCCCAGCTGTCAGACTGTTCATTTGCAGAGACACCGTGTTCTGGGTGTTCTCTCTGGAGATGGAGAATCGGCCATTCACCCAGATCGCACAGTATGTGCCACGATCACCAGTATAAATGCATCCGATCCACTCAAGCCCCTTCCCTGGAGCCTGGAGGACCCAGCACATCCAGTAGCTGTTACTGATGGTGAATCCAGAGGCTTTGCAGAAGAGTTTCAGAGATTCCCCAGGCGTGACCAGGCCTCCCCGGGACTCCACCAGCTGCTCCTGACACTGGACACCTGCAAACACAGACGTCCTGGTCAGGACAGTGTCACTCACCCTCTCTGTGTCTCTCACTCACGTCCTCTCCCAGACTCAGTGCCCCGCGTTCCCCATCATTACCTTTGAGCACAGCGACCAGGAGAATCCAGCGCAGCCCAGTCTCCATGGTGAGCGTCTGTGTTGAGTGCGATCACTGAGTGGACACCTGGGAGTCCTGGGGCTGGAGCTCCTGTGCCAGAGCTGCAGGGTGAGGGCTGGGCTGGTTTCATGGGCAGAGGGAGGCCCTATTTGCATGTGCTGCCCCTATATAGCAAGCATGGGGTCAGATGCCTCAGACAGGACAGGGCCCAGTGCAGATGTGGTGTCCTGGGGGTGTAGGGTGATGGCTATGATAGGATTCAGATCATACAAATTTTTTTTTCTCATTGTTTGAGTAAATTCTCTTGAGTAATTTCTTGTGACTGTAGATAAGTGATGAATTATACATCTCACATTTCCTAGTACTGTAGATATGAGGTGTTCTCACATAACAATGGAATTCACTGTGTCAGATGGTGGATCGTGTCAATGAATTCTCTAGGTGAATGCATGAATACTGTCCCCAGCTAAATAGAAACAATTTCTGTTTGTCAATCTCGCAGAAAAGGCAGAGATATGTCAACTGTTTTAATTTAGTAGGAATTTTTGTGTCTCTGGAGTTAGATGGGAGTCACTCAGAACACACATTGCTGCATGAGGTGAGTGACTGGCTGCAGTTTCTGTAAGAACTGTTCATGGCAGATCAATTGCAGTTTAGCAGAAAATATCCTGTAAAACACAGGGGATCACTGCACTGGGCATTTCTGGCTGCAGGAACTTGGTTTGTCCTGGACGAGTATGAACTTGACAGAAGAGGAGTTATTTTCTCTTGGTAAGGATGAAGTACTGATGAGGACATGCAGGGGGAGCCAGGGAGGAGCGGGGACTCTGGACCAGGGCTGGCTCATCACGCAGCACTGATTCAGCTGACCAGGTGGTCAGTGTGTGGCAGCCCCTGGCACCCAGATCCCAGGGATGGGGACTCTGGCCCCGGAGTCAGGGCCCTGGACTGTCCCCCGCTGCTCACCCTGAAACACCGCAGTGTAGCAGATTCCACCACACTGGAGCAGAAACAGAACCTGTAAGTCCACACCACACACTTTCCAAACAGATTATTCCCTGAATGCAAATGTCCACCTGTGCTTCCCATGGGTTCATGCAATGAGGTCATCTGAAATGTTTCAGGAAACTGAATGTGGAATTTCATGGTACTGGGGAAACTTGAGTGCACCTAAAATAATTCATCATGCTGTCATCTCACACCAGTATCCCAAAGAGAGTGAACAGGATGAAATTCCTAAAGGCAAGACCCGAGACTGTAAAGTTCTAGAGGAAAACACTGGACCAAAGCAAGTTCCCATTGGTTTGGGCAATGATAGTTTGATAATCTCCAAAGTACAGGCAACCAAGATACACAGACAACGAATAATGGATCCAACTACAGATTCTGAGTAACAAAGAGAAAGAATGAAGAACCAGGAGTTGCCCGCAGATGGGGAGAAAGTATTTTCAGATGACACCCATGGGGGCCAATGTTGTGGCCCTGCAGGTTAAGCTGCCATCCCTATGCATGCATCACACAGGAGCATGGGTTCAGATTCTGCTTGCTCCACTTCAAATCCAGCTGCCTGCTGGGATCCAGACCTGGGAACTCTCTCAATGATGACTCAAGTGTTTGTCCCCTTCCAGCCCTGTGGGAAACTGGAGGAAGTTCCAGGCTCTTGGCATTAGGCTTGCCCAACCTCACCTTTGCTGCAATATGGGAAGTGAACCAGTAGATGGAAGCTTCTCTCTCCATCTGTTGGTCTCTTCCTCTCTTGCTAAAACACTGCCTTTCAAATAAAATAAATACTTAAAATAAATGAAAGATTAATTATATATATGGTTAGGAGCCTATTTCCAAATGTTGAATGAACTCAAGCCACTGAATCCCAAGGGAAGAAATCAATTGTGTACATGCAGTGACTGATAAGGTGGTGACAGGAGCAGCACTGGAGTGAGCCTGTGGGATTGCTGCCTCCCATGTCAGGATGCTTAGTGTTGCGTCCTGGTTTGGTTCCAGTTTCAGATGCCTGCCTAAGCCCCTCTGGGAGGCTGTAGGTGAAGTTCCAAGCACTGCCATGTGGAGACCTGGACAGAATTCCAAGCACCTGGCTGTCAACTGACCCAGCTGAAGCTTTTGTAACCGTCTGGGAAGTGATCCAGGAGTTAGAATATCACTCTCAGTCTCAGTCTCTTTGTGGATTTGGACAAATATATGCAGACAAGTATTAATAAAATGATAAATTTTGAAATTTATATCATATCTATAAAATTTAAAAAGAACTATAAAGGCAAACATATCAAATGCACAGGTGCCTGGGAGACGTGGAATGGCATCATCTCTGGGGAGTGCATCTAGTGACGACTCCACGCCATGAGTGGATTCAACGTCAGGGCCTCATGGAGGAAGCTGAGGTCTCCAGTGCTCTGAACAGGACCACACAGAATGCTGGGAGCCGCCTGCTGGGGGTGGATGTGATTTGTCCTCACACCATCAGTGCTGAGCATGGCCCCAACATAACAGCACTGACAAGGGGTACACGGTCTGGATGTTTACATAAAAAGCATGGAATAACCAGACTCTGATGTCAAATGCAAAGTCCTTGTAAAACTACTGAAGGAAACATTGGGCAAAATCTCCCTGATGTTGTTCTGGCCATGATTTCCCTTTCAGATCTTCAAAATTCAAGAGACCAAAAAAAATATTCTCAAATGATGCTGCATAAACAACAGAGCTTCTGCATTACAAACAGACTGACTGAGAAGTGAGCAGCCTACACACAGATTGGAAGTGACTATTCTCATATCAAATGTATGATCAATAGCCTGTATCCAAAAGGAATAAGAAGGAACTATCTGTATGAGCTGTGTTTAGAACTGTTCTGAGTCTTCTGCAGTCTCAAAATAACTGTGATACACAATTGGCTTCTTCATCCTGATCGACAGGTTCTGCATCATCAGGCCTACAATGGGAATAGAAGCAAACCTCTCTGATTGTGTGTGGCTCAGTGTTGCTATGGATTCATTCTGGTGGGGGCAAGAGGCGCGGGGTCACCACACAGACCCCGGGAGTTGGGTGAAAGCAGGTCAGAGGCGAGCAGCCCGCAGACTCATTTGTTTCAGTAGGTACAGCCGCTTATATAGCCAAGGCAGCCAATCTGGTCAAGGGGCAGTTTATGCCTAACCAATCACAGCCTGTTGCCAGGCAGTATCTGAAGCCATCCAATCACAGCCTGTTGCCAGGCAGGCTCCATTGTCAGGTGGCATTGAAGCCATGCCTGAGTAACTGATGCTTGCTTGCCAGCAGCCATCTAGGCATGGCCTTCTCATTCCACCACAATTCAGTGTGTCCCAAAGGCGTTGTGTTTTAGGTGTGCTCCCAGGAAGACCATGGGAGAAAATATGGAGCTCTGGGAGTGAGGCCTAGTGGGATTTGTTCATTCCTGGGGAATCTGCTATGGAGGAGATCACAGTAGATCCTGGGTCCCCAGCTTCAGCACAGAGCACAGTGCTGCTAGAGTCAGCCCTGGTCTCGTCTGAAGTCCTGTGTGGGGATGGGGTCTCTCCCATCCGTGTTCACAATATTAGGCTGAAGACTGCCATGATATTCACAATATTATCATGCCTGATGGCACAACATTCTGCAGTCACTATGGCAAACACCTCTGTAGTCCCATGTTCAATTAAAGCAGCATCATTCTCAAGAGTTCACACATATAATCCAGGAAAATTTCCATTTAAGAAGGAATGGATAATGGGACAAATGGACAGAGTTATATTTTAACAGGAAGTTTATATGGCTATAGTATAGAGGAAGAAATTCTGGTATCTTGGATAACATGGATGATCCTGGAGAATAATATCCAAGGATAATGTCAGGATAAGTATACTCTGCTAAAATACCAAGGCCAAGAAGGCAAATAATATGTGATGCTAGTTACGTGGGATAAAAGGATGAACTCACAAGGCAAAAGTTCGATGGTGAAGACCAACGTCTGTGCTTGGGAGGAACAGAGGAGACACGGAGCAAGGTCAGAGTTTCAGTCCTACAGGATCCACATGTTGAGGGATCTACTGTGCAGCATGGTGACAGCAGTAAAGAGAATATAGTGTCTGCAGAATTCCAAGACATTGGACAAATGACATTCTACCATGAAAAACGTGGGTTTTGTAATAAACATGTCAGTAAGTCTGACTTCATTATTCCACTCAGTATACATTCATTTATTCAACACATATCATTGTAACTCATATATCTATATTAAATATTATTTATCAAACATTTATGAATATGAAATGGCAATGACAACCAATCATGAAGATGCAGATCTCTGGCTATGATAGGATTCAGATCAAGGCAAATTTTACTTTATTATTTTTAATCATTTGAAAGCAATACCTCATTTCATTTGAATATGTTTGTACTCTTTATATCCCATGTTAGCAGTATCATGTCCTTCGTTTTTAAAATAGCCATTGGTTCATTATTAACTATTCTAATGACATTGAAACAGTGACAGAGAGAGAAGGAGTGAGAGAAACATAAATGTTGAGACATCTAGGAGTTAGACTTTCTAAAACCTGGAGCAGAAAACTGTGTGTCCCACATCAGTGGGAGGGTCTCATTCACTTGTAGTGTCATCTACAGTTTCCCATGATGTATTATCAGGAAAAAGTATTGGAAACTGTGAGGATGGGCTCAAGGAACAATCTGATGGGAACAGGGGTGTCCCAAGTGGGATCTTAGTCAATTTTGTCCTAATGCCTGCTGCACACTTTTAAACAGATGAAAGACTGCAAGTGGATTTTTTAAGGTTAACTATGTTTTGTTCCCTTATTCATTCAGTTCCTTAGTTTAAAACTGTTCCTGAACACAGAACACTGTACATGGTAGTGGGGTGTAGTGTGCTATTTGAATCTGTGTGTTGTAGAAATGGGCACAGATCAACTCAGTGTCATGCACATTTCCACCTCCTTTCCATCACTCTGTGTTGGGAGGCGTGGAGGCCTCAGTTCTAGTTTCGTGGAACCTGTCGTTGGTTGTGGTGAACTGAGGCAAATCATGAAGATTCAGATCTCTGAATACTGGTGTTGTGTTTGCCAATGTTTTATGGAGATGATAAATGAAGGCAGTGGACTCAAGCTTGGCGGCTGGAACCCAGGAGCATGGAACTATATCAGTGTTCCCACCTTGGTGTCGGGGCCTCATACAGATCCATCATCTACTGTCTTCCAGGGTGCATTGTCAGTACAAGTATGGGAAAGCGTGAAAATGGGCTCCATCCAGCAATGTGATATGCAGCCTTGGTGTCTCCCTCTCTAATACTGATGAGAGAACACAAATGGATTGATGACCCCAGTCAGCGTAGACATGGAGTGAAGAGCAGGGACTCTGGACAAATGGTCTCTGGGACTGGCTCTTCCTGCAGCTGTGATTCAGCCTCAGGACACTGGTCATCATGATGGAGCCACAGACACAGCTCCCCGTGATGTGTACTCCAGCCCCAGAGTGCACAGCCACTGTGTGTCCCACTTTCTGCTCTCCTGAACCACAGCATGTGCATGGGGTCTCATGACACTGGAGCAGAACCAGATCAGCTGGAAGTGCACACCCAACACTTTCCATTCAGTTATGACCTTGACTGCTGATGTCCAGTGTATTTCCATCCTGAGCTCAGGCAGGGAGCCCCCCAGGAGGGTCCCAGGACCTAGAGCATGAGGAAGTCCCAGTAGGCTTCCCAGGTGCCTGCAGAAGCTCAGCCTGAGACACAGCTGAGCTGCAGTACATTCCTGAGTGCTGTGCCATTCACACAGGGACCACAGACTGTTTCAGGATTAAAGGGAAATGCAGGTCGGGTTAAAGTCTGCAGAAAGTGAGTGTGGATCACCCACATGTAAAGTCAAAGGTTGGTGCAGTGCACACTTGCTGGTTGTGGCAGGAGAGGGCTGAGTGGAATAGTTGCTGTTTAACAGATCAACGGCCTTTTCTCAGCTGTCCCTGGTTATACAGGGAAAACTGAAACTGTCCAAAGCTTTCAGTGCCCTGAGGGTGCTGTCCTGTGTCAGGTTGGAAAAGATTCAATAGTGTCCTCAATATTCCCACATCTCTGACCCTGGTGAGCACAGTCGCTGTCCATGAACCAAATTGTTCAATTAGGACTTCTTCCTTTTATATCAAACTTTCAATCCGTCAGTGAAGTTGGGAGGGACAGAATCAAAAAGTAGAATTCTTCCCTCAAAACTCTTACAGGAGAGGAAACCCCAATTCCCTGACAGGAACCAGGGATTCATCTCCCTCTGTGCCTGTGCATGACCAGAGTCTGCGCTCGGCGCATCTTGTGCGCCCCCTAGTGGTTCCGGGGCCCCTGCAGGAAGGTTTGTGTCTGGGCTCAGCCCTAGGGCCCCTCACTTTGTCTCTCGCAGAAATAGGTGGCCCTTTCTGCGGCAGTCAGACTTGTCATTTTCAGAGAACCGTGTTCTCGTTGGTGTCTCTGGAGATGGTGAATCGGTCATTCACCCAGCTCGCGTACCATGTGCTACCACCACTACTAATGTATCCTATGTATTCCAGCCCCTTCCCTGGAGCCTGGCAGACCCAGCTCATGTCGTTGCTACTGAGAGAGAATCCAGAGACTGTGCAGGTGAGTGTCAGACTTCCTCCAGGCTTCACGGGGCCTCTCCCGGACTCCTCCGTCTACTGACAAGGACACCTGTAAACACAGATGACATGGTCAGGCACTGTCACACACACTCTCTGTGTCTCTCACTCACGTCCTCTCCCAGACTCAGTGCCCCACGTTCTCCATCATTACCTTTGAGCACAGCGACCAGGAGAAGCCAGCGCAGCCCAGTCTCCATGGTGAGCGTCTGTGTTGAGTGCGATCACTGAGTGGACACCTGGGAGTCCTGGGGCTGGAGCTCCTGTGCCAGAGCTGCAGGGTGAGGGCTGGGCTGGTTTTCATGGGCAGAGGGAGCCCTATTTGCATGTGCTGCTCCTATATAGCAGGCATGGGGTCAGATGCCTCAACAGGACAGGGCCCAGGGAAGTTGTCTGTGTTCTTGGTGTGTTGGGTGATGGCTATGATAGAATTAAGATCCTGTGAATTTTTATGTTATCATAATTTTAAAAACTTGAAGGCAATGACCTTGTTTCATTTTAATATGTGTGTACCCTTCATATCGAGTGTTAGCAATATCATGTCCCTCATTTATTTAAATAACCATTAGTTCCTTATCATCCATCTGAAAGACATTGGGACAGAGATAGAGAGAGAAGGGGTGAGAGATACAGAAATGTAGAGATGGACAGAAAAGGTGACAATGGGAAATTTCTGCCTTTGGGTTGACAGCCCCAGACACCCCAAATGCCTATGACATCTAGGAGTTAGTCTTTCTGAACCCTGAAGCAAGAAACTGTGTCTGTAATTCCAACGTCGGTGGTAGGGGTTCATTTGCTTGTAGCATCATCTACAGTTTCCCATGATGCATTATGAGGGAAAAGTGTGGGAAGCCGTGAGGCTGGACTCAGTCAGTTCTCTGATGGGAACACGGGTGACCCTAGTGGGGACTTAGCCAATTTTGTCCTAATGCCTGTTACCCACTTTTAAATTGATGAAATACTCAAGTGGATTTTTTCAGGTTAACTATGTTTTTTTCCTTATTCATCCATTGCCTTAAAGTTTAAAAACTGTTTAAACTGTTTAAAACTGTTCCTGAACACAGAACACTGTACATGGTAGTGGGGTTTGTGTGCTACTGGAATCTGTGTGTTGTAGAAATGGGCACAGATCAACTCATTATAATTCACATTTCCACCTCCTTCCCATCACTCTGTTGGGAGGCCTAGAGACCTCTTGGCTCTTGGAACCTGTTGTGTGTTGTGGTGAACTGAGTCAGCCCAAAGTGGTGTGGGCAGAATTATTCCTGCCTTTGGTGGTGCTTTCTGCACTGGTATCAGCTGCCCTGTGTTCACTCTTCCCTGTTCTTTTTTTTAATTTTTTGACAGGCAGAGTGAACAGTGAGAGAGAGACAGAGAGAAAGGTCTTCCTTTGCCGTTGGTTCACCCTCCAATGGCCGTCGCAGTCGGCGCGCAGCGGCCAGCGCACCACGCTGATCCGATGCAGGAGCCAGGTGCTTCTCCTGGTCTCCCATGGGGTGCAGGGCCCAAGCACTTGGGCCATCCTCCACTTCACTCCCTGGCCACAGCAGAGAGCTGGCCTGGAAGAGGGGCAACCAGGACAGAATACAGCGCCCCAACCAGGACTAGAACACAGTGTGCCGGTGCCGCAAGGTGGAGGATTAGCCTAGGGAGCCACAGCGCCGGCCACTCTTCCCTGTTCTGTAACCTTGACTCTGAGTTTAGCTCAAGCACTGGGTAGAAGTCACTGTGTCATAATTCACCCGCAGTGCTGCGTTTGGGTAATGCAGCTTTGTTCACAATAGTTCAGTCTACAAAGAACAAGTGTGCATAAAACAGTGAATGGATTCTTTCACATTTAGACAAAGAATATTATTCAGTATTAAGAAGGAGGTTGTTCTGTCATTAGGAAATGTGGGTCAGCCTGGAGCATACATATTAAAAGAAATGATCCAGGTAGATGTGGACACACAGTATGTGACATTAGTTATACATGCAGTGCACAAGCTTGAACTCACAGAGGTAGGCAGTGCAATGGTGAAAACTGTCTACCATGATCCAAGTCAGGCTCCTGAATTTAGGCTGAGCCATCCCCAGCCTTTGCAGCCATTCAGGAAGTTAACCAGTGGATGGAATTCTCCCTCCATTTGTTGATCTCTTCCTCTCTTGCTATAACACTGTTTTTAAAATAAAATAAATAGATACTTACAATACATTGAACATTAATTGTATATATGATTAGGAGCCTGTTTCCTAATGTTGAATGATCTCAAGCAACTGAATCCCAAGGGAAGAAATCAATTGTGTACATGCAGTGATGATAAGGTGGAGACAGGAGCAGCACTGGAGTTAGCCTGTGGGATTCTTGCTCCCGTATCAGGATGCTTAGTGCTGTGTCCTAGTTTGGTTCCAGTGTCATATTCCTGCCTGAGCACACTCTGGGAGGCCGTAGGTGAAGTTCCAAGTACTCCCACGTGGGAGCCCTGGACAGAATTCCAAGCACCTGGCTGTTACCTGACCCAGCTAAATCTTTTGTAGCCACTGGGGAAGTGACGCACGAATTAGAACATCACTGACAGTCTCAGTCTCTCTGTGGTTTTGTACAAATACATAAAGACAAGTTCTCAAATAAAATGATAAATTTTAAAATTTATATCATTTCTATAAATTATTAAAAGAAGATATATAGGCAAACATGTAAAATGCTATAAATCTGGGACCATCATGTATGTCCATGTTGGAAGCACAATGAGACATCGCATCGCTCCAGTTAGAATGGCTATTATCAGACATACCAGAGCTGACATGTTTTATGGAGGTAGAGAGAGATGATAACCCTGGTACAAGTCTGTGTCAGGTTAATTAGTAAAACCATATGGAAAAGCATCAAAAACTAGAAATATAATTATTACATGATCTTCAAGCACCATTGCATGGTACAATGAATATGAAATCCCAGGGAGGTTTCCACGGGATCTGCAGTCACTGTGCCAAACACCTCTGCAGTTCCTTGTTCATTTAAAAGAGTTCATTCAAAAGAGTTCACACATATGATCCAGTGACATCTCATGGAATAAAGAATGGAAAATGAAGAAATGGACAAAGTTACATTTTAAAAGGAGTTTAAAAGCAGTACAGAGTAAGAAATTCTGTAATTTTGGACAACTTGGATGACCCTGGAGAATAATGTGCCTAGGATAATATGTCAGTAAAAGTACACTCTACTAACCATCCAGGCCAGGAAGACACATAATATGTGATGCTACCTACATGGGATAAAAGGATGAACAATGGCCAGTCATGAAGATTCAGATCTCTGCATACTGGTGTTGTGTTTGCCAATGTTTTATGGAGATGATTAAAAAAGGCAGTGCACTCAGGGTTGGCAGCTGGAACCCAGGAGCTTGGAACTGCATCAGTGTTCCCTCCTTGGTGATGGGGCCTCATAACAGATCCATCATCTACTGTCTTCCAGGGTGCATTGTCATTACAAGTATGGGAAAGCGTGTAAATGGGCTCCATCCAGCAATGTGATATGCAGCCTGAGGACTCCCACTGTAATGTTAATGAAAGACTCCAAATGGATTGACATTTGGAGCATAGACGTGGAGTAAAGAGCAGGGACTCTGGACACATGATCTCTGGGACTGGCTCTTCCTGCAGCTGTGATTCAGCCTCAGGACACTGGGCATCATGATGGAGCCACAGACACAGCTCCCCGTGATATGGACTCCAGCCCCAGAGTGCACAGCCACTGTGTGTCCCACTTTCTGCTCTCCCTGAACCACACAGGTGCAGGTGGTCTCACGACACTGGAGCAAACTAGACCAGCTGGAAGTGCACACCCAACAATTTCCATTCAGTGATGACCTTGACTGCTGATGTCCAGTGTTTTTCCCTCCTGAGTCCAGGCAGGGAGCCCCACAGGAGGGTCCCAGCACCTAGAGAATGAGGAAGTCCCTGTAGGCTTCCCAGGTGCCTGCAGAAGCTCAGCCTGAGACACAACTGAGCTGCAAGTATATTCCTGAGTGCTGTGACGTTCACACAGGGACCACAGACTGTTTCAGGATTAAAGGAAAATGGAGATCGGGTATAAAGTCTGTTAGAAATGATGCAGAACACTCACAGTTTAAAATAAGATGGTTGGTTCATTTCAGCACAGTCGCTCGTTTTGAAAGGAGAGAGATACTTAAATAGCAGATTTTTAAACTCAAACCCTGGCTCAGCTATTGCTGGATTGAAAGGGAAAAGTAAAATTGCCCTAAAGTCGGCAGTGTCCTAAGATCTGTCCTGACTCAGGCTGGAAGCACTCACGAGGTCCCCAGATTGTCCCACATCTCTGATACTGGAGACCACTGAACCTAAATTCGTTCATGTAGGACTTCTCCTGTCACATCAGAGAGTCAGTACAGGGTCAGAATCATCAAAGAAGAATTCTTCCCTCAAAACTGTTGCAGGAGAGGAAACCCCAATTCCCTGAAGGAAACCAGGGCTTGGGCTCCTTCTGCACCTGTGCATGACCAGAATCTGCACTCAGTGTGTCTTGTGCGCCCCCTGCAGGGAGGTTTGTGTCTGGGCTCAGCCTGAGGGCCCCTCATGTGTCTCTCACACAGAAATAGGTGGCCATGTCCGCGGCAGTCAGAGTAGTCATTTTCAGAGACACCGTGTTGTCCTTGGTGTTTCTGGACATGGTGAATCGGCCATTCACCCAGCTCGCGTACCATGTGCTACCACTACCAGTCTTAATGCATGCGATCCACTCCAACCCCTTCCCTGGAGCCTGGCGGAACCAGCACATTGCGTAGTTGTCACTGAAGATGAATCCGGAGGCTTTGCAGGAGAGTTTCAGGGATCCCCCAGGCTTGAACAGGCCTCCCCCGGACTCCTCCAGCGACAGACACTGGACACCTGCAAACACAGACGACATGGTCAGGAAGCTGTCACTCACACTCTCTGTGTCTCTCACTCACGTCCTCTCCCAGACTCAGTGCCCCGCGTTCCCCATCATTACCTTTGAGCACAGCGACAAGGAGAAGCCAGCGCAGCCCAGTCCCCATGGTGAGCGTCTGTGTTGAGTGCGATCACTGAGTGGACACCTGGGAGTGCTGGGGCTGGAGCTCCTGTGCCAGAGCTGCAGGGTGAGGGCTGGGCTAGTTTTCATGGGTAGAGGGAGGCCCTATTTGCATGTGCTGCCCCTATATAGCTGGCATGGGGTCCGACGCCTCAGACAGGACAGTGCCCAGGGCAGACATAGTGTCCTGGGTGTGTAGTTGATGGCTGTGATATGATTCAGATCATATGAATTTTTATGTTATCAAAATTTTAAAAAGTTGAAGGCAATGACCTTGTTTCATCTTAATTCAGTGTGTATCCTTAATATCCAGTGTTAGCAATATCATGTCCCTCATTTATTTAAATAACCACTAGTTCCTTATCATCTATATAAAGACATTGGGACAGTGATAGAGAGAGAAGGGGTGAGAAAGACAGACATGTAGTGATGGACAGAAAAGGTGACAATGGGAGAATTCTGCCTTTGGGTCGAGAATCCCAAACATCCCAAAGTCTGCAACATCTAGGACTTAACCCTTCTAATACCTGAAGCAGAAAAAAGTTTCTGTGTTTCCCAGGTCACTTGTAGGGGCTCATTTGCTCTTAGAATCATCCACAGTTTCCCATGATGCGTTACCAGGAAAAAGTGTGGGAAGCCGTGAGGCTGGGCTCAAGCAGCACTCTGATGGGAACACGGGTGGGGACTTTGCGAATTTTGTCGCAGTGCCTGAGGCCCACTTTTAAACAGATGAAGGACTGCAAGTGGATTCATTTAAGGTTAACTATATTTTGTTTCTTATTCAACCATTGTATTAGTTTAAAACTGTTCCTGGGCTGGCGCCGCGGCTTACTAGGCTAATCCTCCGCCTTGCGGTGCTGGCACACCGGGTTCTAGTTGATCCAGGCGCCGGATTCTGTCCTGGTTGCCCCTCTTCCAGGCCAGCTTTCTGCTGTGGCCAGGCAGTGCAGTGGAGGATGGCCCAAGTGCTTGGGCCCTGCACCCCATGGGAGACCAGGAGAAGCACCTGGCTCCTGCCATCGGATCACCACGGTGGGCCGGCCACAGTGCACTGGCTGTGGCGGCCATTGGAGGGTGAACCAATGGCAAAGGAAGACCTTTCTCTCTGTCTCTCCATCTCTCTCACTGTCCACTCTGCCTGTTAAAAAAAAAAAAAAACTGTTCCTGAACACAGAACAATGTACGTGGTAGTGGGGTGTAGTGTGTTATTGGAATCTGTGTGTTGTAGAAAAGGGCACAGATCAACTCAGTGTCAGGCACATTTCTACCTCCTTTCCATCACTCTGTGTTAGGAGGCCTGGAGACATCAGTTCTAGTTATTGGTGGAACCTGTCATGGGTTGTAGTGAACTGAGTCAGCCCACAGTTGTGTCTACAGAATTATTCCTTCCTGCGAGTGGTGCTTTTGGCCCTGGTAGCAGTCGCCCTGTGTCCCCCTCTTCCCTGTTCTGTAACCATGACTCTGAGTTCAGGTCAAACACTGGGTATGAAGTCACTGTGTCACAATTCACCCTCAGTCCTGCGTTCAGGTTGCAGCTGTGTTCACAGTAGTTTAGTCTACAATAAAGCAAGTTTGCATAGAACAGTGAATGGATTCTTTCCCATTTGGACATGGAATATTTTTCAGTATTGAGAAGGAGGTTGTTCTGTCATTAGGAAACGTGGGTCAGCCTGGAGCATAATGTGCTAACAGAAATAATCCAGGTAGATGTGGACACATAGTATGTGACATTAGTTATATGTGCAGTCCACAAGCTTATTCTCACAGAGGGAGAAGTGCAATTGTGATCACTGTCTACCATGACCCAAGTGTTTGTCCCCTTCCAGCCCTTTGGGAAACTGGAAGAAATTCCAAGCTCCTGGTTTCCGGCTCAGCCTTCCCAGCCTTCGCAGCCATTCACAAAGTGAACCAGTGCACGGAAGCCTCACTATCCATCTGTTGGTCTCTTCTTCTCTTGATATAACACTGTCTCTAAAATAAAATATTTAAAATAAATTGAAGATTAATTATACATATGATTAGGAGCCTATTTCCTAATGTTGAATGATCTCAAGCAACTGAATCCCAAGGGAAGAAATTAATTGTGTACATGCAGTGATGATGAGGTGGTGACAGGAGCAGCACTGGAGTTAGCCTGTGGGATTCCTGCTCCCGTATCAGGATGCTTAGTGCTGTGTCCTAGTTTGGTTCCAGTGTCATATTCCTGCCTAAGCCCCTCTGGGAGGCAGTAGGTGAAGTTCCAAATATGCCCATTTGGACACCTGGACAGAATTCCAAGCACCTGGCTGTCACCTGACCCAGCTGAATCTTTTGTAGCCATCGGGAAGTGACCAGGAGTTAGAAGATCACTGTCAGTCTCAGTCTCTTTGCCTTTTTGGAAATATATGTGTGGGGCTCCATGGGATGCACAGCCATGGAGCCCCCACGTCAAGGTCGGTCTGATAGCTGTTGCTGTGTCTTTATCACAAGGCGAATGTTGCTAGTTTTGGTTAGGGCAATGCTTTCCCACAGTTGGGACTTTCCAGAGGAGTTGAGAATGTTGTAAACAACAAGATGGCGCCGAGGACTGTGCGGTGAGCCTTCCTGCTGTGTGACACCTCATCTGATTGGCCCTAGGTCGTGTGCACAATGTGTGAACAGACAGCAGATTGGAATGTTCCGTGCATGGACTTGAGCCCGCTTGCAATTGGCCAGATTTTGTATATAAGCTCTGTGCTGAGGAAGGAGGGGGCTTTTCTGTCCACTCTCCTCCCTTCATTCTTTCTCTGTCGCTGTTATTTTCTCATTAAAAGTCTGCTGAAGACCGATAAGCTGCGAACAGTGTCGTTCCTTTGCGGGCAAGGGAGCGACAAGTGGTTCCATGACTCGGATTCAGACCACTTTCTACACGCAAGAATAGGTAAGGAACAAAAGGTAAGCATGCGTGTGCACGGAAATCCAGCTGGGGAAAGAATAGAAACCGCGGTTCCGTCGAAGAAAGATGGGGAAATTAAGTGCCAGAAAAAAGGGTAAAGGAATCCCTTAAAACGCGGGAGTACAAAGTGTTCAGAAATGCCAGGAAATAGGCAGAAACTTCCTTTTTACCTCCAAATGGACAACACTCCATCCACCACTAGGTTGCGCATGCTGTTGATCCACTTGTTAAAAGCTGTGGAGATGCCCCTTAAGGTGGCTACAGTATGCGCATTCACTAGGGCTGTTGCCAAGAGGTCACCATGGTTTGTGGAAGGTGTCCAATTAGATGAGCAACAGTGGTGGAGAGTAGGGAGACAGTTGAGAGCAGCCAGAGAGCCGGTAGAAATACTTAGATTATGGCAACTCATTGAACAGACACTTCAGGACCCCACTGAGAGCACAGGGCTTTTACTTGATGAAGGATGCGAGCTCCTAGAAAAGGTTCAGGAGGAGTCTCGGCATGATAGTCAGTCTAGTGACTGTGGTAGTCAGTGGGACAGGAAACAGACGGACAAAGGTCCCTGTAGGGATGAGCCACTGGATAAGACAAAGGAAAATTCAGTGAAGGACCATCCCCCATCGAGTGCGCCCCTGTGCTCCAGGGAGCCATCTCATTTATATCCCAGTTTGACTAGGCTAGCAAATTTGTCCTTAGAGGAGGAACTGCCGCCGCAGTATCGTCCATTGACTCTCCCTAAATCGGCCCCTAGAAGAAAAAAATAAAAAAGTTATAAAGACTCAATTACAGATACAGGGAATAGGGTCAAACAAGGCAAGCCATAGAATGGTTCATTAATGCTATAGGAATAGTCAGTACTTGGTTCGCAAAAGAAGTCGTAAATGAGCAACATTGGGATTTGCTCAAAAAAGATTTAAATGTGCATTAAAAAAAAAAAAACACACAAAGCAAGCCGTGACAAAGGCTGTGAAAACTTTGTTGCAGATGTAAAAAATAGGGTTAAAGAAACAAACCGTAGAGCAGTTTATCAGTGCTGTTAAAACAATTAGTCCTTGGTTTGCTGAAGAGGGTGTTGTGGATAAGAAACACTGGGAGTAAAAAATATAGATCAGTGTACACTGGACAGCCCTCACCTTGCATTTAAATATTTCATTTGAAGTAAATGTTCTCTGTTATAAAGTTCATATTAGTATGTAAAATGAAAAATTGTGGTAACAAAGTGTCCAGACTACCAATTCTGTTTTTGTTTTATGTACTAACTCTACCCCTATTATTGATAGGAATGCTTGAGCAGATTATGCTTGGTTTGCTTTACAAAAAAAATGTAAGTCAAAATATGCCGCAAGTAGTTAAGATTCCACACACCTGCAGAAATGTAATAATTACAGATAATAAGCGGCTAGTTCCCTCAGATATGTTTCAATTTATCCTTAAAACATACTGAATATTATTGTGTTTGATTGCAAAATGTAGATTTGTACAAAAATTTATATTATATTCTTATGATGTATTAATTATGCCTATACCTTGGTACAACTCTAGGGCCAAATGTAAGGACAAATTTTTGGGATGGAGAGGCTTGTGTCTTTGTTTGGCTCTGATAAACAAGTAACTTGTCTGCCAGATGACCTTCTCCTGCTCCTTGGGAGCCTGGCCAGCTCCCGGGGAGGAGGATAAAGGAATGTTTTCTGCTAAACAGGTGGGCATGCTTCGTGTCTCGGCTCTCTGGCCAAGATCCGGGATGGGACGCACTGCTTGCCCAACATCTTGGCAATGAGCCACCCTTGTCCTTGGGGGCTTTAAGGGGGAGCCGGAACAAGCCTCTGCTGCTGCTGTTTCATCCCGGGGGAACACACAGTCAAGCTGAACGTTAAACGTGCCCGTGATGATTACTAATGATGTTTAATTCTCAGTTCGGATCCTTTTCTGGTGCTGTGTGAAAATTGCCTAGTAATGCCCATAGTACTGTAAATTCTACAAAACATAAGTACAACACAGATATGGATCGATTGGCTATTGTGGCTGAGGTGTTCTGTAACAGTCCCTTTAATAAAAAGTTAACAAAATAAATTAATTTAAAAAACAGAACATTCAGGACCTGCCACTCTACTTGGTAGGTCATTACAAAAATCAACAAGGAGGGCTATACCTGATAAATAAGGGTACTATCAATGTGGGCAACAGGGACATGTACAAATATTGTCCAAAAGTCAAACACCAAAAAAGCCCCTCCTTCTGGGATTTGCCCCCAGTGCAAAAGCAGAAGGCACTGGGCCAATAAATGTCACTCCAAAACTAATAAAAAAAATTCATTAAATAAATAAAGTTCAAAAAACTAAAAGCGGGGCTGGCCCCAGGCCCCATCCCAACAAATTTTGGGGGCCATGACATTTGTTCCTCAACAGAACACCCTAAATCCATCAATTTCCTCCATGGAGCCACAGAGGGTAGTGCAGGACTGGACCTCAGTGCCACCTCCTATACAGTATTGACCCCTGAGATGGGCCCACAAGGCCTCCCTACTGGGATTTTTGGTCCTTGGCCAACTGGGTTTTTTGGTCTCCTACTGGGCAGAAGTAGTATAACTATAAAAGGGTTGCAGCTTTTTCCTGGAGTTATAAACATTGACTTTACTGGTAAGATAAAAATTATGACTCAAGCCAATAATGAAACTTTAACTCCAGGACAATGCATTGCTCACTTGATTCTGTTCCCCTTCTCTTCAATTGGTAAGTCTTTTTTAAATAAAAGAGAAAATAACGGTTTTGAATCTTCTGATGCTTATCGGATACAACCTATAACTGAGGACCGACCCAAATTTTTCTTAAAATTAAATAAAAAGTTATTCAGTGGTCTTTTAGATACTGGAGCTGGTGCCTCTGTTATTTCAGCAGCAAGCTGGCCCACAAATTAAAAAAAAGAAAATTACCATAACTCAATTGCAAGGTATTGGTCAGAGTCAAAGATTAACACAAAGTTCCATATTGCTACAATGGGAGGATAAAACATATATTTTGGCTGCATTACTTGTTAATCTCTGGAGACGTAATATTCTAACTCAAATGGGGGCTTTAATACATAGTCCAAGTAAGATTGTTACCATTAACATACTTCAACAAGGTCATTTGCCAGGTAAGGGTTTAGGCAAACAACAACAAAGCATCACATCTCCAGTTACTATAACTGTCAATCATAACCAGAGAGGCTTGGGTTTCCCTTGATGGCTACTGGTCAGCCTGTGCCCCATACAAAAATTAAAATAAAATAAAAATCAGATAATCCTGTGTGGGTGAATCAGTGTCCTTTACTGCAGGAAAATATAAATACTGCACAGATATTGGTAAAAAAAAAAAACAATTAACAGCAGGACATATAGTTCCTTCTAATTCTCCTTGGAATAGTCCTATTTTTGTTATCAGAAAAAAAAATCTGGGAGATAGCGATTGCTTCAAGGCCTTAGGGCTGTTAATGCTACTGTGGAAATTATGGGGACTTTACAACCAGGTTTACCATTGCCTACTACAATTCCAAAGGACTCTTATATTACAATAATAGATTTAAAAGATTATTTTTTATACTATACCTTTACATCCAAAAAATTGTCCCCGATTTGCTTTCAGTGTTCCATCAGTAAATTTTAAAGAACCTATGCAAAGATGCCTATAAAGGATCTTACCTCAAAAAATGGCTTATAGCCCTACTTTGTGCCAATAATTCATTAATGCTGCTCTTCAAAAAATTTGCAAAAAATATAGCAATTTATATATTATACACTATATGGATGATATTTTGATAACTGGACCCGAGAAATTTTTGGTGATACAATGTCTGACAGTAATAAGAGAGCAATTAACTGCTTTTGGTCTTAGCATAGCCCCTGAGAAAATGCAACTTCAATATCCTTATCAATATCTAGACTTCCAATTATACCCATAAAAAATACTTCCACAAAAAGTCACCTTACAATTGGATTCTTTACAGATTTTAAATAAGTTTCAAAACTTCTAGGAAATATTAATTGGCTTTCTGCACATCTCCACCTCACAACAGGAGACCTTAAACCTTTATTCAATATCCTAAAAGGAGGTCAAGCTTCTGTAATTTGTGATGGTCACCATACTGTTATTAACACCTCTTTTTCATCTCTACAGCTAGTTAAATGAGCTGCTGTTGCACTTGCATTGCAGTCTACTTTGGATGTAGTGGTTAACATACACACCAATAGCAAATATGTGTTCCTATCGGTGCCTCAATTGAAAACGTGTTCATTCCTTCCTAAATCCTCGGCTGCTTCTCCTTTGTTTTCTCACATTTGCACTGTCATTCGGCAGCATACCTGCCCTTTCTTTATAGGTCATATTCGAGCACATTCCAATCTTCCCAGACCTTTGGTAGAGGGTAACCATTTGGCAGATTCTGCTTTATGCATATATTCTATTAATACAGCAACAAAAGATCATGTTTTACATCATTTAAATGCTCATACATTATGCTTAAAACATAATATTACTCAAGAACAAGCTCGACAAATTGTAAAATTCTGTTCTACCTGCTCCATCCAGTTACCATTACCTCACTTTCGAATTAATCCTCGTGATTTATTCCCCCAATCAACTATGGCAAATGGATATCACCCACTTCATGAAATTTGGTAAACAAAAATAGATACATGTGTCTATTGATACTTGTTCTGGATTTATTTTTGCTTCCTTACATACAGGTAAAGCTACAAAACATGTTATTGCCCGTTGCATACAAGCTTTTGCTTCCCTAGGAACTCCAAAACAGATTAAAATGGACAATGGACCTGCTTATATTTCTGCCTCTTTTAGAAATTTTTGTGTAACTTTCTATCTCATGTTACTGACATTCCTTATAATCCACAGGGTCAAGAAATTATTATACGTACACATCACACTTTAAAACAACATTTTAATAATATAAACAAAAGGGGGAGTTTAGGGTTCTTGCCCATTCTCCTAACAAATGGCTCTCACGTGCTTTATTCATTTTAAATTTTTTCACATTGGATAAAGATGGTCGTTTTGCATCTGATCAACAGTGGCATCCACAAACAGCTGGGGTAAGAACAACGGTAAAGTTCCTGAAGGCATGGAGAGCGAGAAAGGATTGGAAGGCCTTTTTAGTGAGATACTAGCAGAGAACTTTCCAGGTTTGGAGAAGGACAGAGATATCCTAGTACAGGAAGCTCATAGAACCCCCAATAAACATGTCCAAAAGAGATCCTCACCACGACACGTGGTAATTAAACTTACCACAGTGAAACATAAAGAAAAGATCCTAAAATGTGCAAGAGAGAAACGTCAGATTACTCTCAGAGGATCTCCAATCAGACTCACAGCTGACTTCTCATCAGAAACCCTACAAGCTAGGAGGGAATGGCGAGACATAGCACAGGTGCTGAGAGAGAAAAATTGCCAGCCCAGAATATTATATCCTGCTAAGTTCTCATGTGTGAATGAAGGTGAAATAAAGACCTTTCATAGCAAACAGAAATTGAAAGACTTTGTGGCCACTCGTCCGGCCCTGCAAAAGATACTTAAAGATGTGCTACACTCAGAAACACAGAAACACGGCCATCAATATGAAAGAAGGGAAAGGAAGAACACCTACCAGTAAAAGAGCATGGGAAGCTCAAAGCATATACTAGAAAATATTTCCGGGAAAATGGCAGGGCAAAGTCACTATGTATCAATAGTCACATTAAGCATTAATGGTCTTAACTATTCAGTTAAATGACACCGTTTGGCTGACTGGCTCACAGAACACAACCCAGCTATTTGTTGCCTACAAGAAACACATCTCTCTAACAAAGAGGCATGCAGACTGAAAGTGAAAGTTTGGAAAAAGATATTCCATGCCAACAGAAACCAAAAAAAAGCAGATGTAGCCATATTAATATCAGACAAAATAAACTTTAATACAAAAACTGTTAAGAGAGACAAAGAGGGACACTATATAATGATTAAGGGTTCAATTCAACAGGAAGATGTAACTATTATACATGTATATGCACCTAATTACAGGGCACCGGTCTATTTAAAAGATATGTTAAGGGACTTAAAGGGATATTTAGATTCCAATACAATAGTACTGGGGGACTTCAATACTCCACTCTCAGAAATAGACAGATCATCCGGACAGAAGATCAACAAGGAAACAGCAGATTTAATCGACACTATTGCCCAAATGGATCTAACAGATATCTACAGAACTTTCAACCCTACATCTACAGACTTCACATTCTTCTCAGCAGCGCATGGAACCTTCTCTAGGATTGATCACATACTAGGCCATAATGCAAGTCTCAGCAAATTTAAAAGAATTAGAATCATACCATGCAGCTTCTCAGACCACAGCGGGATGAAGCTGGAAATTAGCAACTCAGGAAACCCCAGAAAGTATGCAAACACATGGAGACTGAACAACATGCTCCTGAATGAACACTGGGTCATTCAAGAAATCAAAAGAGAAATCAAAAACTTTCTGGAAGTAAATGAAGACAACAACACAACATATCAAAACTTATGGGATACAGCAAAAGCAGTATTGAGAGGCAAATTTATAGCAATAGGTGCCTATATCAAGAAATTGGAAAGGTACCAAATAAATGAGCTTTCAGTGCACCTCAAGGACCAAGAAAAACTGCAGCAAACCAAACCCAAATCTAGTAGGAGAAGAGAAATAATTAAAACCAGAGAAGAAATTAACAGGATTGAATCCAAAAAAACATTACAAAAAATCAGCCAAGCGAGAAGCTGGTTTTTTGAAAAAATTAACAAAATTGACACCCCATTGGCCCAACTAACTAAAAAAAGAAGAGAAAAGACCCAAATCAATAAAATCAGAGATGAAAAAGGAAACGTAACAACAGACACCACAGAAATAAAAAGAATCATCAGAAATTACTACAAGGACCTGTATGCCAGCAAACAGGAAAACCTATCAGAAATGGATAGATCCTGGACACATGCAATCTACCAAAATTGAACCATGAAGACATCGAAAACCTAAATAGACCCATAACTGAAACAGAAATTGAAACAGTAATAAAGGCCCTCCCAACAAAGAAAAGCCCAGGACCAGATGGATTCACTGCTGAATTCTACCAGACATTTAAAAAGAACTAATCCCATTTCTTCTCAAACTATTCAGAACAATCAAAAAAGAGGGAATCCTCCCAAATTCTCTCTATGAAGCCAGCATCACCTTAATCCCTAAGCCAGAGAAAGATGCAGCACTGAAAGAAAATTACAGACCAATATCCCTGATGAACATAGACGCAAAAATCCTCAATAAAATTCTGGCCAATAGAATACAACAACACATCAGGAAAATCATCCACCCAGACCAAGTGGGATTCATCCCTGGTATGCAGGGATGGTTCAACATTCGCAAATCAATCAATGTGATTCACCACATTAACAGACTGCAGAAGAAAAACCATATGATTATCTCAATAGATGCAGAGAAAGCATTTGATAAAATTCAACACCCTTTCATGATGAAAACTCTAAGCAAATTGGGAATAGAAGGAACATTCCTCAATATAATCAAAGCAATTTATAAAAAACCCATGGCCAGCATCCTATTGAATGGGGAAAAGTTGGAAGCATTTCCACTGAAATCTGGCACCAGGCAGGGATGCCCACTCTTACCACTGCTATTTAACATAGTTCTGGAAGTTTTAGCCAGAGCCATCAGACAAGAAAAAGAAATCAAAGGAATACAAATCAAGAAGGAAGAAGTCAAACTATCCCTCTTTGCAGACGATATGATTCTGTACTTAGAGGATCCAAAGAACTCTACTAAGAGACTATTGGAACTCATAGAGGAGTTTGGCAAAGTGGCAGGATATAAAATCAATGCAAAAAATCAACAGCCTTTGTATACACAAGCAATGCCACGACTGAGAAAGAACTGCTAAGATCAATCCCATTCACAATAGCTACAAAAACAATCAAATACCTTGGAATAAACTTAACCAAGGATGTTAAAGATCTCTACGATGAAAGTTACAAAACCTTAAAGAAAGAAATAGAAGAGGATACCAAAAAAATGGAAAAATCTTCCATGCTCATGGATTGGAAGAATCAACATCATCAAAATGTCCATTCTCCCAAAAGCAATTTATAGATTCAATGCAATCCCAATCAAGATACCAAAGACATTCTTCGCAGATCTAGAAAAAATGATGCTGAAATTCATATGGAGGCACAAGAGACCTCGAATAGCTAAAGCAATCTTGTACAACAAAAACAAAGCCGGAGGCATCACAATGCCAGACTTCAGGACATACTACAGGGCAGTTGTAATCAAAACAGCATGGTACTGGTACAGAAACAGATGGATAGACCAATGGAACAGAATTGAAACACCAGAAATCAACCCAAACATCTACAGCCAACTTATATTTGATCAAGGATCTAAAACTAATTCCTGGAGCAAGGACAGTCTATTCAATAAATGGTGCTGGGAAAACAGGATTTCCACGTGCAGAAGCATGAAGCAAGACCCCTACCTTACACCTTACACAAAAATCCACTCAACATGGATTAAAGACCTAAATCTACGTCCTGACACCATTAAGTTATTAGAGAACATTGGAG
Source organism: Oryctolagus cuniculus (assembly GCF_051225735.1). Lineage (NCBI taxonomy): Eukaryota > Metazoa > Chordata > Mammalia > Lagomorpha > Leporidae > Oryctolagus > Oryctolagus cuniculus. Next base: position 53,395,945 of record NC_142886.1, read on the forward strand.
AAACCCTTCAAGATATTGGCACAGGCAAAGAATTTCTGGAAAAGACCCGGGAGGCACAGACAGTCAAAGCCAAAATCAACTATTGGGATTGCATCAAATTGAGAAGTTTCTGTACTGCAAAAGAAACAGTCAGGAGAGTGAAGAGACAACCGACAGAATGGGAAAAAATATTTGCAAACTATGCAACAGATAAAGGGTTAATAACCAGAATCTACAAAGAGATCAAGAAACTCCACAAAAACAAAACCAACAACCCACTTAAGAGATGGGCCAAGGACTTCAATAGACATTTTTCAAAAGAGGAAATCCAAATGGCCAACAGGCACATGAAAAAATGTTCAAGGTCACTAGCAATCAGGGAAATGCAAATCAAAAGCACAATGAGGTTTCACCTCACCCCGGTTAGAATGGCTCACATACAGAAATCTACCAACAACAGATGCTGGCGAGGATGTGGGGAAAAAGGGACACTAACCCACTGTTGGTGGGAATGCAAACTGGTCAAGCCACTATGGAAATCAGTCTGGAGATTCCTCAGAAACCTGAATATAACCCTACCATTCGACCCAGCCATCCCACTCCTTGGGATTTACCCAAAGGAGTTTAAATTGATAAACAAAAAAGCGGTCTGCACCCTAATGTTTATTGCAGCACAATTCACAATAGCCAAGACCTGGAACCAACCTAAATGCCCATCAATGGTAGACTGGATAAAGAAATTATGGGATATGTATTCTTTAGAGTACTATACCGCAGTAAGAAACAATGAAATCCAGTCATTTGCAACAAAATGGAGGAATCTGGAACACATCATGCTGAGTGAAGTAAGCCAGTCCCAAAGGGACAAGTACCATATGTTCTCCCTGATTGGTGACAACTGACTGAACACCAAAAAGGAAACCTCCTGAAGTGAAATGGACACTATGAGAAATGGTGACTTGATCAGCATAGCCCTGACTGCTAATGGACAACTTAATACATTATCCCTCTTAGTATTTTTTTTGTCTGTTCTACTTAATATGACTGGTTTAATTCTGTAATTAATACACAGTTATTCTTAAGTGTTGAAAATTAACTGAAATGTGATCCCTGTTAAACATAAGAGTGGGAATAAGAGAGGGACGAGATGTATAATTTGGGGCATGCTCAGGCTGACTTGCCCCAATTGGTAGAGTTGGAAACATACCAGGGGATTCCAATTCAATCCCATCAAGGTGGCATGTGCCAATGCCATCTCACTATTCCAAGTGATCAATTTCAGTTCACAATTGATCATAATGAAAGGACTAAGAGTCAAAGGGAGCACATAAACAAGTCTAGTATCTGCTAACACCAACCGATAGAATAAATAAAGGGGAGAGTGATCCAACATGGGAAGTGAGACACTCAGCAGACTCATAGAATGGCGGATGTCCTAAATAACACTCTGGCCTCAGAATCAGCCCTAAAGGCACTCGGATCTGGCTGAAATGCCCATGAGAGTATTTCAGGCATGGAAAGCCAAGACACTCTGGCAAAAAGATCTCTGTGAGTGAGATCCCAGTGGAAAGAACAGGTCTTCAAAGAGGGAGGTGCCTTTCTCTGAAGGGAGGAGAGAACCTCCACTTTGACTATGACCGTCTCTAAACAAGATAAGAGTTGGAGAACTCAAGGGGCTTCCATAGCCTTGGAAACTCATAACTGGTGCATGGGGAGATTACTGATGCCATAAACAGGAGTGTCAATTTGTAAAGTCAACAACAGGAGTCACTGTGCACTTACTCCTCATGTAGGATCTCTGTCCTTAACGTGCTGTACACTGAGGCTTAATGCTATAACGAGTACTCAAACAGTATATTTCACTTTGTGTTTCTATGGGGGTGCAAACGATTGAAATCTTTACTTAATGCACACTAAACTGATCTTCTGTAAAAAAAAAAAAAAAGAAATTATCAATTCCCAACTTGACTCTCACTGGGATTAAACATGACAATAGGTCTGATCTGATTTCATCATCATTTAAAAAAATCATCTATTATTTTTCACTTTATGTTTCTGTGTGGGAGCAAACTGTTGAAATACTTACTTAAGGTATACTAAGCTGATCTTCTGTATATTAAGATAATCGAAAATGAATCTTGATGTGAATGGAAGGGGAGAGGGAGTGGGAAAGGGGAGGGTTGTGGGTGGGAGGGACGGTATGGGGGGGAAGCCATTGTAACACATGAGTCGTACTTTGGAAATTTATATTCATTAAATAAAAGATTAAAAAAAGATTCATTTATGTGAAAGGCAGAGTGACATTTTCCTTCCTTTGGTTCACTCCTCAAATGTCTGAAAAGGCTGGGGCAGTGCCAGGCTGAAGCCAGGACCCAGGGACTCTTGGGTCTCCCACAATGGTGGCAGGGGCCCAGCACTTGGGCATCATCTGATGTTTCCCAGGCACGATCACCAGAAACTAGATAGGAAGCAAAGGCAAGACTCGATCCCAAGCACTCCAGTACGGGGCATGGGTGTCCCAAGCTTAACCCACTGTGCCACAGTGCCTTCCCCAACCCAACACTTTCTCACAGTCTAATTGTAGAGATATTTGAGCAAAATTTCCTGTTAACCACTTTTTTGCACCATAATAAACTTATCTTTCAATTGCATTTTCTACAAACTTGTTGAAATCCCCTCCTAGTATTTCCTCCCTCCGTGATCTCTCATATGACACAGGTCCCCTTGCCTCCTGTAGGCTGCTTCAGTTAAAACAGCTCATAAAGCAGCGCACATTCCAGTGTTCGGATTTTTATTTAGCAAGCGTATGTCAACACAAACAGAGCCTCCCTCAGGAAACTTGAAGAAGGCTGTGGTTGGGGGCACCAGGTCGGCAGTCAATTCTGGCCCAGCCACTTTTTAGCGGTGTGACTTCAAAACAATTACCTCAACTCTGTGTGCTTATATTTCTTCTTATCTTAAAAAAAAAAGGTTCTAACATTTATATATCACTGAGCACTTCCTGTGTGCCAAGAAATCTGATAGAACCTGCTGGTGTACTGGAGTGCTGGATGTGGGTGGACAGCGAAAAGGAGGGAGCAAGGCTGACACCAGGCTTCTTCTAGTCAGAGGGGCAGTAGTTTTCTTGAGTCAACTTAGCGAAGCTGCAACGACACTTCCCAGACTTCCCTTCCATATTGTTCTGGCTCCAAAAGATATTTAGTATGAAATTCGGAAGTGGAAGTAAGACAGCACAGTTGGCGGAGGGCGCCAGCCGTCGGGCAGCTCAAGCGTGCTGTTGATCACCTGAGGCTCACCTTCCAGGCAAGGGGACAGGACACAGAACCACACCTCCTCCAGCTTGGCCAGACCTCTTCTGTCAGCTCCGAGAGCCCCGGGCCAGGTGTATGCGTGGCTGTGCTGAGAGGGGTGTCAGCTTCTGCATGCCAGCCATGGCAGCGAGACTGGCATGGGCAAGAGAGATGCTCGTTCCAGTTAGTTATTCCAGGTGTCCTGCGTGGGCTCCAGCTCTTCCTTGCAGGCCCCCAGCTTGTCCTGACCCCCACCCACCTTCCCTTCTTGTCTGCAGTGCTGACTGATCTGCAGCCACTCCTGGCTCAAGAATCAATGCAGCTGCAAGAGCTTACATAGATTGCTCCCCAAGAATTTCAGCATTCACAATTATGTACTGTCTTACTCCTGTCATAAACCCCTTTCCATTACACTCGCTCCAGAAACTCTGCTTTTCTGAACAGACTCTGACTGATACAAGAAGTCTTACTCGAATGCCTGCATTCAAGTCCTAGCTCTGCTTCCAATTCCAGCTTCCTGCTAACGTGTCCCTGCCACCCAGCTGGGGGACCCAAATGGAGTTCCTGGTTCACAGCTTCAGTTGAGCCCAGTCCTGGCTGTTGGGGACATTTGGGGAGTGAACTAGAAAATGAAAGATCTCTGTTGGTCTCTCTCAGCCTTTCAAATAATAAATATAAATAAATAAAGATCAAGAAGTTTTGTATGTTGATATTCTAAGATTTACAAAATTGCTACTAGTTATAAGCTTTGATTGTGATTTCAAACCTAATTACCGAAGTGTTCTTGATCAGTGCAGCAGGTTCCAAATATAGAGCTGCTGCAAATAATCTCATTCTAAAGGATCCAGCTGAGGCCAAGGAAACAAAGAAAAGTCATCGAGCAAGTGTATGGCTATTCATAGAGATGTTACCTTGAAAAGAAGGGGACAATTAGGTTTTTAAGACACCTTTTAGGGGCCAGTGCTGTGGTGCAGTAGGTTAATCCTCTGCCTGCAGCACTGGTATCCCATATAGGTGCTGGTTCGAGTCCCAGCTGCGCCTCTTCAGGGCTGGCGCTGTGGCATAGTAGGCTAAGTCTCTGCCTGCAGCACTAGCATCCCCATACAGGTGCCAGTTCATGACCCAGCTGCTCCTCTTCCAATCCAGCTCTCTGCTACAGCCTGAGAAAGCAGTGGAAGATGGCCCAAGTGCTTGGGCCCCTGCACTCGCATGGGAAACCTAGAGGAAGCTCCTGCCTCCTGCTTTCTGACTGGCCCAGCTCTGGCCGTTGCAGCCATTTGGGGAGCGAACCAGCAGATGGAAGACCTCTCTCCCTGTCTCTCATTCTCACTGTCTGTAACTCTGCTTCTTAAATAAATAAATAAAATCTTAAAAAAGGAAAAAAAAATCATATAAGCTGTAAATCTGTTCAAGGGAAATGTTGTTTTAACATTACAATGCCATATATAGAGTCTGTTATTGATAAACTTAAAAGAGTAAAATGCAACATATATTTATTGCTAACCCACTATTCATTTGGAGGGTTTCAATGGATTCGTTGGTTATTAATGCGGGCTGGACCGTTACTGCTTTTCATACTTTGTATGGGATGTTTTCCGTGTGTTCTGCAATTTGTGCTATCTTCACTACAGTCTGTATGGACTGACATTCATCACTTAAAACTTCGTACCAAACCTCCTTTGTAATCAAAAATAATTAATATTTGGCTGTATGTTTCATCTCTCACCTAATGTTGGGCTAAAATGGTACTCAAAAATGGGTAAGACACTCCACATCCAGTACCTACCTAAGACAGGGCTCAAGTTAAAGAATGGGTCGCTATCGGTTGCTTGTTTGTCATGGTACCACTGGGCCTTGCCTTCATCGCCAGATGGATCAGAGCCTTAGCACTCCGTCAGCAGAATACCAACTTGATAATCCAACAGGCTTTGCTGGCCACCTTGCGATCTCACCCCAATAAAGAAGTATGGCTTAGCATGATGGAGCGGTAGTCAAAGACGGGTAAACACTGATGGGCACTCCTAGCAACCTAATACAGAGAGTAGGACAGGCTTCCTATTACCTCCATGACAGGTAAGCAGGTAGCGCGCCATTGGGTACCTAAGACAGGCACGTTTCCATGCCATTTAAATAATAAAGAAGGGGGAGATGTGGGGCTCCATGGGATGCACAGCTATCGAGCCCTCACGTCAAGGTCGGTCTGATAGCTGTTGCTGTGTCTTTATCACAAGGCGAATGTTGCTAGTTTCGGTTAGGGCAATGCTTTCCCACGGTTGGGACTTTCCAGAGGAGTTGAGAATGTTGTAAACAACAAGATGGCGCCGAGGACTGTGCGGTGAGCCTGCCTGCTGTGTGACACCTCATCTGATTGGCCCGAGGACGTGTGCACAATGTGTGAACAGACAGCAGATTGGAGTGTTCCGTGCATGGACTTGAGCCCGCTTGCAATTGGCCAGATTTTGTATATAAGCTCTGTGCTGAGGAAGGAGGGGGCTTTTCTGTCCACTCTCCTCCCTTCATTCTTTCTCTGTCGCTGTTATTTTCTCATTAAAAGTCTACTGAAGACCCATAAGTTGCGAACAGTGTCATTCCTTTGCGGGCAAGGGAGTGACACATATGTAAATGTAAATATCTAAATAAGTGAAATAATATCCATAAATGTTTAAAAAAGATATAAAGGCAACATATAAAATATCTGGGACCATCATGCATGTCCATATTAGATGCACAATGAGACATCCCATCCTTCCTGTTAGAATGAGTATTATACAATCCAGAGCTGACAAACCATGTGGAGGAAGCTAGAGACGATAACTCTGGTACAAGATCGAAGTCAGGTAAACAAGTAAATCTATTATGGAAAATCATCAAAACTGAGAAACAGAATTATCACAAGATCTTCAAACACCATTTCTGGGTAGAATGAATATGAAATCCCAAGGAGGTGTCCAAGTGTACCGCAATCAATGTGGCAAACACCTCTGCTCTTCCATGTTCAACTAATACAGCATCATTCACAAGAGTCCACACATACAATCCAGTGAAATATTCATGAAGAAAGAATCAACAATGGAACAAATGGACAAAATTATATTTAACAGTAAGTTTATATGGCAGTACAGATGAGGAAATTCTGTATTTTGGACAACTCGGATGATCCTGGAGAATAATGTCCAAGGATAATGTTTCAGGGTAAGTACACTCTGCTAACCATGCAGGACAAGAAGACAAATAATACGTGATGCTGGATACATGGGATAAAAAGATGAAGTCACAGAGGCAGGAAGTACGATGGTGAAGACCAACGTCTCAGCGAGGGACAAGCAGAGGAGATGCTGGAGCAAGGTCAGAGTTTCAGTTCCACAGGATCCACACACTGAGGATCTACTGTACAGCATGGTCACAGCAGTGAAGGGAATATTATGTCTACTGAATTCCAAAACAGGAGACAACTGACATTCTACCATGGAAACATGTGGTTTTCTGATGAGCATGTCAATAAGTCTGACTTCATAACTCCTCTCAATTTGATACATTCATTTTTCAACACATGTCATTGTACCTCATAAGTCTGTGTTCAGGTGTTATTTATCAAACATTTATGATCAAAAATGATCAAAAATGAAGATTCAACACTCTGCATACTTGTGTTGTGTTTGTCAATGTTTATGGAGATGACAAATAAAGGCAGTGTACTCAAGGCTTGGCAGCTGGAACCCAGGAGCATGGAAATGCATCAGTGTTCCCACCTTGGTGATGGGGCCTCAAAACAGATCCATCATCTACTGTCTTCCAGGGTGCATTGTCAGTACAAGTATGGGAAAGCGTGTAAATGGGCTCCATCCAGCACTCTGATATGAGCCTGGGTGACTCCCTCTGTAATATTAATGAAAGACTCCAAATGGATTGATGACACCAGTCAGCATAGACATGGAGTGAAGAGCAGGGACTATGGACACATGGTCTCAGGACTGGCTCTTCCTGCAGCTGTGATTCAGCCTCAGAACACTGGTCATCATGCTGGAGTCACAGACACAGCTCCCTGTGATGTGGACTCCAGCCCCAGAGTGCACAGCCACTGTGTGTCCCACTTTCTGCTCTGCTGAACCACAGTAGGTGCAGGGGTTCTCACGACACTGGAGTAGAACCAGATCAGCTGGAAGTGCACACCCAACAATTTCCATTCAGTTATGACCTTGACTGCTGATGTCCAGTGCATTTTCCTCCTGAGTTCTGGCAGGGAGCCTCCCAGGAGGGTCCCAGGACCTAGAGAATGAGGAAGTCCATGTAGGCTTCCCAGGTGCCTGCAGAAGCTCGGCCTGAGACACAGCTGAGATGCAAGTACATTCCTGAGTGCTGTGATGTTCACCTTAGGGACCACAAGCAGTTTTAGGATTAAAGGTAAAAAGGAGTTTGGGCACAAGTCTTTAGAAAGTGAATGTGGAACAACAACAGCTTAAAATAAGACTGCTAGTGCTATTTGCTTACATGCTCATTTTGATAGGAAGAGGGATGACTGAAATAATTGAAGTTAAAAAAACAAGTCTCTGGCTTGACTCTCTCTGGGTTTGAAGGGAAAACTAAAATTGCCCTAAAGGCGGCTGGGCCTTGAGAACGCATCCTGTGTGAGACTGGACAACACTCACAAGGTCCTCAGATAGTCCCACATGTCTGATCCTGGTGACCACTGTCATCGTTCACGAACATGAAACTGTTCATATAGGACTTCTTCCTGTCATATCAGACATCTCCAGGTCAGTGAAGTCAGTGGCAGGGACAGAGTCATAAAAGTAGAATTCTTCTCTCAAAACTGTTACAAGAGCGGAAACCCCAATTCCCTGACAGGAAACCAGGGCTTGGTTTCTCTGCACCTGCTCATGACCAGAATCTGTGCTCAGTGCGTCTTGTGCGCCCCCTGGTGGAGCAATGTGCCCCTCAAGGATGTTTGTGTCTGGGCTCAGCCTGAGAGTCCCTCACTCTGTCTCCCACACAGTAATAGGTGGCCGTGTCATCCTATGTAAGATGGTTCATCTGCTGAGACACCGTGTTCTGGGCGTTGTCGCTGGAGATTGTGAATCGGCCCTGCTACCACTACCAGGATAAATATATGCGATCCACTCCGGGACCTTCCCTGGAGCCTGGTGGACCCAGCTCATGCTGTAGCTACTGAAGTCTAACCCAGAGACTTTGCAGGTGAGTTTCAGGGATCCCCCAGCCTGGACCAGGCCTCCCCTGGAATCCTCCAGCTGCTCCTGACACTGGACACCTGCAAACACAGACGTCCTGGTCAGGAAGCTGTCGCTCACACTCTCTGTGTCTCTCACTCACGTCATCTCCCAGACTCAGTACCCCACGTTCTCCATCATTACCTTTGAGCACAGTGACCAGGAGAAGCCAGCGCAGCCCAGTCTCCATGGTGAGCGTCTGTGTTGAGTGCGCTCACTGAGTGGACACCTGGGAGTCCTGGGGCTGGAGCTCCTGTGCCAGAGCTGCAGGGTGAGGGCTGGGCAGCTTTTCATGGGCAGAGGGAGGCCCTATCTGCATGTTCTGCTGCTATATAGCAGGCATGGTGTCAGACGCCTCAGACAGGACAGGGCCCAGGGCAGATGTGGGTGTCTGGCGTCTTAAGTAGCTTATTAATTCCATGGGACGTGAAGTTTGTTGTGAAATTATGGGCATAAAAGCATTTCGTTCACCTTTTTATAAATATATATATATATATATATATGGCAGTTTTATAGAGTTATAGACAGTGAGAGAGACACAGAGAGAAAGGTCTTCCTTCCATTGGTTCCCTCCCCAAATGGCAGCTACAGCCAGAGCTGTTCTGATCCAAAGCGAGGAGCCAAGTGCTTCTTCCTGGTCTCCCATGCGGGTGCAGGGGCCTAAGCACTTGGGCCATCCCTCACTGCCCTCCTGGGCCGTAGCAGAGAGCTGGACTGGAAGAGGAGCAACTGGGACTAGAACTTAGCACCCGTATCGGATGCTGGCACTTAAGGCAGAGGATTAGCCAAGTGAGCCCTGGCTCGGGCCCTTAATTTATATTTTGAACATTTATTTATTTATTTGAAAGTCAAAGTTACACACACAGAGAGAACTAGAGGCAGAGAGAGAGAGAGAGAGAGAGAGAGCGCAATCGTCTACCCTCTGGTTCACCTTCCAATTAGTCACAACAGCTAGAGCTTAGCGGCTTGGAAGCTAGGAGCCAGGAGCTTCTTCCAGATTCCCATGCAGGTACAAGGAACCAAGGACTTGGGCTGTCTTCTACTGCTTTCCCTGGCTGTAGCAGTGAGCTCTATTGGAAGTAGAGCAGCTGGGACTTGAACCGGTGCACATGTGGAATGCCAGTACTGCAGATTTGGTCTGTAACATACTATGCCCCAGCACTGGCCCCACCTTTACTTTTTCAAAAGCAGGAAGGAGGGCCTGATGTGGAGAGGCTGGTTCTTGAGCCATCACTCCAACACAGGGTGTGGGCTCCCAACAAGGGCTCAGCTCACTGCACAACAGTGCCTGCCCCTGTGTTGTGTCTGCACAAGCACAGAAATGTGATACTGGCATGAGGGATACCTCCCTTGAACACGTGCACAGTTACTGAAGGAATCACAGACAGGCTGTGCTGTGTCCAGGGGCTCTAGTCTGGTAGGAGTCACCTCCACACTCTACACCTCTGTTCCTCACACAGGACTTTCCAATCCACCTAACAGCCATCATCAGTTGTGGTTGTCCAGTTTTCCTAATGATTTTGTTAATGTGCTATGAAAGGTTGAAATAGGGAGTTTTTCATGTATATGATGTTAAATTGTGACTGGGTAGGATTTATTAAGAGCAATCTTTGAAGATACTGGCCCATGAATGTGTTTCTTCCAAATTTGAAGTTGAATGTCATTGAAATAAATTTTTTAAAAAAAGCAATTCATGGCTTTTTAGGTTTTAGTGTGTGTGTGTGTTAAGAATTGAGTACACATCAAAACACCTGTGTGCTGGATATTAACACCAATGAAATATCAGTTATGGACCAAAAAGTGCCAGTCCGTGAACTCCCACCCCAAAAGTTCACCAATCTCATACTTTAGCTGGTGTGTGGCACATTGGGTGAAAGCCCTGTCCTGAAGCGCCGGCATCTCAAATGAGCGCCGTTCTAGTCCTGGCTGCTCCTCTTCCCATCCAGCTCTCTGCTATGGCCTGGGAAGCAGTGGAAGTCTTTGGGCCCCTGCACTTACTTGGGAGACCCCAAGAAGCTCCTGGCCCTTGCCTTCGGATCGGAACATTTACGGCCATTGTGGCCAACTGGGGAGTGAACCAGTGGATGGAAGACCTCTCTCTGTGTGTCTCTACCTCTCTCTGTAACTTTGTCTTTTAAATAAATAAAGTAAATAAAATAAATGTTTTTTAAAAAATGCCAAATCCTGCTGTTGCTTACAGGGAATATGAAGTCTGAGGGATGTGTCCAAGCGATCTGAGGGCGCCATGTCTAGACATTTGCAGTCCCATCTCCAACTACAGTGACCTCATTCACAACAGTTAGTTCATGAACATGGAGCACTTTGGCTGGATTCTGTTTTTGACAGAGAGATGCACAGGGGACCAGGTTTCATGCAGGTGCATCTTAGTGTGGTGTTCCACGTGCTGGTGTCTGTCTGTCTGTTCTTCACACTTTCTCTGCTGGGCAATTTGCTTCCCAATGCTGTCGAGTTGTGATAGATACAGAGGCAGCCCCACATGTTGAAAGTGTGTGGTGAGTGCGACTCACCTGTGCCTCTCTCACTCCTCATCACAACTACACCAAGAACAAATATCACATCCCACAGTGCTGTCCACTGCCCCTGTGTCACCCTGCCCTGGCCCACCCCCTCCAGTCACATAGAGGCCTGAACCCCTTTGGGCTCCTTCACAACAGATTTCATCCAGTCAGCGCTGAGCATCATGTAGGTTTCCAGGGGCAGAAGTCGAAGGCCCTGAGTTTGCAGGTCCTGTAGGGCACAGGTGAATGAGGGTTTCTTAGTTTTTAACCAAAATATCTGAAAATCTGATAATAGTAAAATGGAAACAAATTAGAGTAAGTATATTATATTTTGGAAAATGTGCAGCACATTAATCTTAACTCTGTTATCAAATTTCATGGATATAAGGTAAATAATAAAATGAAAGTTGCATTGTTTAAGATATGCACCTCCCCCAAGGGAGTGCAAGGGTCTTACATGTGACTCTGGCACCCAATACCAGATTCCTGTTCCTGCAGCCCCAGGAATCACAAATGTATGGGAGGGTCTCTCTAAGGGTCGTACTCCCTTCATTGCAGGCAGCAACCCTCATGGTATTTTCCCCTCCCTAAAGCCCCTCTCAATGGGATCACTGGGTGGTGAAGTCCCCACATGCATGATGGGAGGCTCCGTGCATCAAGTATGGAGGGTAAGTTCCACCTAACATACAGCCTTCAGCTGCTCAGTTGGAGAGACCACACACACATACCAAGCAGTGCTGGCTCTGCTCACGGCTCTGCAGGAACAGCATCCTCAGCCTAAATACCCCAGTCCATGCTTCTCTGTGTCCACTGAGTAGGAAAGTGATTCACCTGCAGGAGGAAACCATCATGACCAATGTCCTGGTGAAATCCTGTAGAAAATGTTCGTGAGCAGACTCCACCCCAGACACTGTGCCAGCACTGATCCCCCAAGACACAGAAGTCTGCATCTTCAGGGGATGGCTCCAGCCCCAAAGCTGAGGACTGGGGAGGAGAACCATGGCAAGTGGGAAGTGACAGTCGGGGACAGGGTCCAGCAGCAGGAGGGAGAGGACATGGTGGAGGGGTGGGATCTTCCTCTGCAGGAGGGTAAGGACAGGTGGAAGGGCCACATAGCTGGGGCCCCAGTGCCTGCAGGAGAACACTGAGTCAGGAGGTCTGATCAGGTGTCCTTGCCCCCGGCAACCCCCACACTGACCACCACTGAGTAAAACTAGCACAGGTGCTTGGGAGACAATGAATGACATCGTCTCTTGGGAGTGCATCTAGTGTCGACTCCCACCATGAGTAGATTCAACGTCAGGGCCTCATGGAGGAAGCTGAGGTCTCCAGTGCCCTGAACGGGACCACACGGAATGCTGGGAGCAGCCTGTGAGGGTGGATGTGGTTTGTCCTCACAGCATCATTGCTGAGCATGGCCCCAACGTAACAGCACTGGCAGGGGGTGCACGGTCTGGATGTTTACATGAAACTCATGGAATAACCAGGATCTGACATCAGATGCAAAGTCCATTGTACAACTACTAGAAGGAAATATAGGGCAGAATCTCCCTGATAGTGGTCTGTCCATGATTTCCCTTTTGGATCTCCAGAGTTCAGGCAACATAAGAAAACCTTTTCAGATGATGTTGCATAAACTACAGAGCTTCTCTACTGCAAGTGGACCGATGAGAAGTGAGCAGCCTACACACACATGGAAGTAACTATTTTCATATAGAATGTATGATCAGTAGCCTGTATCCCAAAGGAACAAAAGGACTGTCTGTATGTGCTGTGTTTAAAACTGGCCCTGAGTCTTCTAAAGTCTCAAAATACCTGTTTTACTGGCTTCATCCTGAACAACAGGTTCTGAGTCATCAGGCCTACAATGCGTGTGGAAGGAAACCTCCCTCCTCTGCCTGTGGCAGAGTGTGTCCTCAAAGGTGTGTGTTTTGGAGTGATTCCAGGGTGACCGTGGGAGAAGTAGGGGAGCTCTGCGAGTGAGGCCTAGTGGGATTTGTTCATTTCTGGGGAATCTGCTATGGAGGAGATCACAGTAGATCTCTTGCGTCCTCAGGTTCTGCATAGAGCACAGTGCTGCTAGAGTGAGCCCTGGTGTCGTCTGACGTCCTGTGTGGGGATGGGGTCCCTCCCATCCCTGTTCACAATATTAGGATGTTTGAACTGTATGATGTTCACAATATTAGGATGCCTGATGGCACAACATTCTCACTGTCTGATCCTGGACTTCAGCCTCTACAGCTGTGAGCTCCACACACCTCCCCTCTGGGGTACTACATTATGGAACCAACATGGGAAAAAAAACCAGGTGCATAGCGACATACTAGCCATTCATCTGTTCCCACCTGAAACAGAGACTCTCCTTTGTCTCCAGATTTAGACAGAACCACTCAGAATTAATCATTTCTACATCAGCTGAGAGAATTTTGCTTCAGTTTCTGTAAAAATACTACACGAGAGAACAATTGCATTTTTGCAGGAGACATTTTGTAAACACATGGGGTTGATGCAGTTATCCTGGTGAAGAGCTGAAAATTTGTTCATTCCTGATGATGATAAAGTTGAGAGTTGAAGGACAATTTTGCTTCCACAGAAGGAGGAGCATGGCTGAGAACAGGTGCGGGCAGTCCCTGGAGGAAGGAGTCGGGGTCTCTGGACACACAGTCTCTGGGGCAGGCCCTTCAAGATGCAGCAGGGATGCAGCTCCAGGGTTGGATCATTGGTGGGCTCACAGGGACACAGTCCAGAACCACCTGGACTCTAGTGCAGACTTCACTGGGCTTTCCCACCTGCTGGTCTCCCTGAGATGGAGACAAGGCCAGCAGAGTGTGGGGAACAAGACCTCTCCACACCCAGTGTTTTCCATGAGTCTGACCCCTTACACTACCAACGGCCACCTCTGCTTGCAAATGAGAGCAGGTCCGGGATCCCAGGAGACGTGAGTGAGGAAGTGCAAGCAGGATTTCTAGGATCCACAGCCTGAGCCACCCCTGAGCTGCAGGTTAATCCCTGACCTGGGGTTTGGACCACGTGGACCTCAACCTGTGAGTTCAGGGTGAAGAAGTGAAAGGGAGACGAGGGCACAGCTGTAGAGAATGCACACGGGAGCCCCAGGACCAGGACCACGGGGTCATCTCACCCCTCAGGGCCCAGCCGTGCAGGAGGGGAGGGCATGGATGTGAAACACTGCAGCATTCATAGCCCCTGACAGGCTCTGTACTGCCTTTGGGCTCTCAGCAGGGTCCCCGATGACGTCATCAGAGAATACCATGGAGAGCTCTTCCGTGACTCGGGCTGGAAAAACCTCCCCGTGTGCCCAGAGCTCCCTCAGGTCTCAGATGCTGGGGACCCCAGAGATGTCATTCATTCCTTTAAAACGACTCCATTTTCTTCATGTGACGTCTTCCTGTGATACCAAAACTTCTGCTCAGTGATCGGTGTTAGGGACAGAATCATCCATGCAGAACTGGAACATAAGAAATAGTTACAGGACCACAAACCCCAATTTCCTCAGGAGGACCAGGGATTCACCTCCCACTGCATCTGGGAATGGGTCTGAGTCTGCTCAGTGGATTTTATGCGCCCCCTGGTGGAGCCGCGCGCCCCTGCAGGCAGGTTTGTGTCTGGGCTCAGCCTGAGGGTCCTCACTGTGTCTCTTGCACAGTAATAGAGGGACGTGTCCGCGGCTGTCAGACTGCTCATTTGTAGATCCAGCGTGCTCTTGACGTTGTTTCTGGAGACGGTGAATCTGCCATTTACCCTGCTCGCATACCATGTGCTACCACCATTAGGATTAATTTCTCCATTCCACTCCAGCCCCATCCCTGGAGCCTGGCGGACCCAGCACATGTAGTAGCTACTGAGGTCGAACCCAGAGGCTTTGCAGGAGAGTTTCAGGGATCCCCCAGGCTGGACCAGGCCTCCCCGGGACTGCACCAGCTGCTCCTGACACTGGACACCTGCAAACACAGACGTCCTGGTCAGGACACTGTCACTCACACTCTCTGTGTCTCTCACTCACGTCCTCTGCCAGACTCAGTGCCCCGCGTTCCCCATCATTACATTTGAGCACAGCGACCAGGAGAAGCCAGCGCAGCCCAGTCTCCATGGTGAGCGTCTGTGTTGAGTGCGATCACTGAGTGACACCTGGGAGTCCTGGGGCTGGAGCTCCTGTGCCAGAGCTGCAGGGTGAGGGCTGGGCTGATTTTCACGGGCAGAGGGAGGCCCTATTTGCATGTGTTGCTGCTATTTAACCAGTCATGGGGTCAGATGCCTCAGACAGGATAGGGCCCAGGGCAGAAGTGGGTGTCCTGGGAGAATAGTATGATATCTATATTTGGATTCAGATCAAGTGAAATTTTTCATTAACTGTGGAAGGTAATTACCTTCCTTCATTTTAATATGTGTGTACATTTAATATCCAGTGTTAACAATATCATGTCATTCATTTTTCAAATAACCATTAGATCATTATTAACTATTTGAATGACATTGGAACAGTGACAGAGAGAGAAGGTGGGAGAGAAATCGAAATGTATAGATGGACAGAAAGATGACAATGGTAAATTTCTGCCTTTGTGTTGACAGCCCCAAATATCCCAAGTGCCTACAACATCTAGGACTTAGCCTTTCTAAAACCTGGAGCCCAAAACTGTGTCTGTATTTCCCAGGTCCGTGGTAGGGGCTCATTTGCTCTTAGCATCATCTACAGTTTCCCATGATGCATTATCAGAAAAAAAGTGTGGGAAGGCGTGTGGCTGGGCTCAGTCAGTTCTCTCATGGGAACATGGGTGACCCTAGTGGGGACTTAGCCAATTTTGTCCTGATGCCTGCCACCCATATTTAAACAGATGAAGGACTGCAAGTGGATTTTTTAAGGTTAACTATGTTTTGTTCCCTTATTCATTCATTGCCTTAGTTTAAAACTGTTCCTGAACACAGAACACTGTACATGGTAGTGGGGTGTAGTGTGCTATTGGAATCTGTGTGTTGTAGAAATGGGCACAGATCAACTGAATGTCATTCACATTTCCACCTCCTTTCCTTCACACTGAGTTGCGAGGTCTGGAGGCCTCAGTTCTAGTTATTCATGGAACCTATCATGGGTTGTAGTGAACTGAGTCAGCCCACTGTGGTGTCTACATAATTATTCCTCCCTTTGAGTGGTGCCTTGTGTCCTGGTAGCAGTCGTCCTCTTTTCCCCCCTCTTCCCTGTGTCTAGTAACCATGACTCTGAGTTCAGGTCAAGCACTGGGTATGAAGTCACTGTGTCACAATTCACCCGCAGTGCTGGCTTCAGGTTGCAGCTTTGTTCCCAATAGTTCAGTCTACAATAAAGCAAGTGTGCATAGAACAGTGACTGGATTCTTTCACATTTGGATATGGAATATTATTCAGTATTAAGAAAGGGGTTTTTCTGTCATTATGAAATCATTGGTCAGCCTGGAGCATAATATACTAACAGAAATAATCCCGGTACATGTGGACACATAGTATGTGACATTAGTTATATATGCAGTCCACAAGCTTGAACTCACAGAGGGAGGAAGCACAATGGTGATCACTGTCTACCATGACCCAAGTGTTTGTCCCCTTCCAGCCTTGTGGGAAACTGGAGGAAGTTCCAGGCTCCTGGCTTCAGGCTCAGCCATCCCAGCCTTTGCAGCCATTCAGGAAAAAAAAAACAGTGATGGAAGATTCTCTCTTCAGCTCCTTTTGTGTTCCTCTCTCTCTATTACACAGTCTTTCAAATAAACTAAATAGACATTTAAAATAAATGAAAGATTAATTATACATATGGTTAGGAGCCTATTTCCAAATGTTGAATGAACTCAAGCCACTGAATCCCAAGGGAAGAAACCAATTGTTTAAATGCAGTGACTGACAAGGTGGTGAGAGGAGCAGCACTGGAGTTAGCATGTGGGATTCCTGCTCCTGCATCAAGATGCTGAGTGTTGTGTCCTAGTTTGGGTCCAATTTCAGATTCCTGTCAATGTGCACTCTGGGAGGCAGTACGAGAAGTCTGAGTTTATCCCATGTGTGAGACCTGGACTGAGTTCCATGCACCTGGCTATGGTCTGACCCAACTCAGCTTTTATGGGCATCTGGGAAGTTATCTGGATTCAGTAGATCACTGTCTGTCAGTCTCTGTCTCTGTCTTTTTGGACAAATACCCAAATACAAATTTGACAAGATGTAAAAGTATATCTGTAATTTTTTAAATTAAATATATAAAGGCAACCATGTAAAAATGCTTTAAATATGGAATCTTCATTCATGTTTATGTTGGAGAAACAATGAGACATCCCATCCCTCCTGTTAGACTGAGTATTTTCAGACATACCATATCTGACAAATCTTGTGCAGGAAGAGAGAGATGATAACCTGGTACAAGGCTGGAGTCAAGTAAGTTAGTAAAGCCTTCATGGAAAACATCAGAGGCTGGGAAACAGAATTATCACAGGATCCTCAAACACCATTCCTGGGTAGAAGGAATATGAAATCCCAGGGAGGTGTCCACAAGATGCGCAGTCACTATGGGAATGAAATCTGCAGTCCCATGTTCAGTTAAGGCAGAATCATTTGCAAGAGTTCACACACATAGCCGGCGCCGCGGCTCACTAGGCTAATCCTCCGCCTTGCGCCGCCGGCACACCGGGTTCTAGTCCCGGTCGGGGCACCGGATTCTGTCCCGGTTGCCCCCTTCCAAGCCAGCCCTCTGCTGTGGCCAGGGAGTGCAGTGGAGGATGGCCCAAGTACTTGGGCCCTGCATCCCATGGGAGACCAGGATAAGCACCTGGCTCCTGCCATCGGATGAGCGTGGTGCGCCGGCCGCAGTGCGCTGGCTGCGGCGGCCATTGGAGCGTGAACCAACGGCAAAGGAAGACCTTTCTCTCTCTCTCTCTCTCACTGTCCACTCTGCCTGTCAAAAAAAAAAAGAGTTCACACATATAAACCAGTGAAATTTACAGTGAAGTGAAGAAGGAATGGATAAAGGGACAAGTGGACAAAGTTATATTTTAACAGGACATTTATATGGCAGTAAACAGGAGGAAAATCTGATATCTTGGAAACTTGTAAGATCCTGGAGAATAATGTCCAAGGATAATGTGTCAGGATAAGTACACTCTAACTAGCTAGCTAGCTAACTAACTAACTAACTGCTAACCATCCAGGCCAAGAAGATAATAATAGGTGATGCTAGCTACGTGGGATAAAAAGGATGAACTCACAGAGGCAGGAAGCACAATGGTAAAGACCAAAGTCTGAACATGGTAGAAACAGAGATGATGCTGGAGCATGGACAGATGTTTAGTCCGACAGGATCCACATGTTGTGTGGTCTACTGTAAAGCATGGTAACAGCAGTTAAGAGAATACTGTGTCTACCGAATTCCAAAACGGGAGACAACTGACACTCTATCATGAAAATAATGTCCATTTAGTGATGAACATGTCACTAAATCTGAGAACATTATTTCTCACAATATAACTTCATTTTGTCAGCACATATAATGGTACCTCATATCTCTATGTTCAGGTATTATTTACCAAACAGATAGATTCAGATCTCTGAATACTGGTGTTGTGTTAGCCATGTTAACCAACGTTTTTGGAGATGATAAATAAAGGCAGTGTACTCAAGGCTTGGCAGCTGGAACCCAGGAACATGGAACTGCATCAGTGTTCCCACCTTGGTGATGGGGCCTCCTAACAGATCCATCATCTACTGTCTTCCAGGGTGCACTGTCAGTTAAAAGTGTGGGAAAGCATGCAAATGGGCTCCATCTAGCACTCTGTATGCAGCTTGGGTGTTTCCCTATATAATACTGAGGAAAGATTCCAAATGCATTGATGATGCCAGTGAGCATTACATGGAGAGAAGAGCAGGGACTCTGGACAAATGGTCTCTGGGACTGGCTCTTCCTGCAGCTGTGATCCAGCCAAGGACACTGGGCATCATGCTGGAGCCACAGACACAGCTCACCGTGACGTGGACTCCAGCTCCAGAGTGCACAGCCACTGTGTGTCGCACTTTCTGCTCTCCCTGAATCACAGCAGGTGCAGGGGGTCTCACGACACTGGAGCAGAACCAGATCAGCTGGAAGTGCACACCCAGCACTTTCCATTCAGTTATGACCTTGACTGCTGTTGTCCAGTGCATTTCCCTCCTGAGTCCAGGCAGGGAGCCCCTCAGGAGGGTCCCAGGACCTAGAGGATGAGGAAGTCCCTGTGGGCTCCCCAGTTGCCAGCAGAAGCCCAGCCTGAGACACAGCTGAGCAGCAAATACATTCCTGAGTGCTGTGACATTCACACAGGAACAATTAAATGTTTTAGGAATAAAAAGAAAATGGCGATGTGGGCACAATCTGTAGAAATATGCATCACCCACAGATTAAAAAAAATGTAGGTTCAGTTCAGTACACATGCTCATTTTAATGGGAGGAGAGGGATGACTTAGGTAGTTGAGGTTTACCAGAACAGAAACTCTAGCTCTACTGTCCCTGGTTCTAAAGGGAAAACTAAAATTGTCCTAACATCGGCACTGCCCTAGGGCGCTGTCCTGAGTCAGGTTGGAAAAGAATCACCAGGGTCCTCAGATTCCCAGGATCTCTGATCCTGGTGACTGCTGTCCTTGTTTATGAACTGAATTTGTTCATTAACGACTCCTTCCTTTCACATCAAACTTTATCACCGTCACTGAAGTCATCGGCAGGGTCAGAATAACAAGAGTAGAATTAATTCCTCAAAACGGCTACCGGAGAGGAAACCCCAATTCCCTGACATGAAACCAGGGCTTCATCTCTTCCTGCACCTGCTCAAGACCAGAATGTGCTCTCGGTACGTCTTGTGCGCCCCCTGGTGGAGCCGCGCGCCCCTGCACGGAGGTTTGTGTCTGGGTTCAGCCCTAGGGCCCCTCACTCTGTCTCTCGCACAGTAATACATGGCCGTGTCCGCGGCTGTCAGATTGTTCAGTTGTAGGCAACCTGTGCTCTGGTCGATGTCTCTGGAGAGAGTGAATCGGCCATTCACCCAGCTCGCATAGTAAGTGCTACCTCTACTACCAGCATAAATGCATCCAATCCACTCCAGCCCCTTCCCTGGAGCCTGGCGGACCCAGCATATCCAGTAGCTGCTACTGAGGGAGAATCCAGAGGCTTTGCAGCAGAGTTCCAGGGATCCCCCAGGCTTGACCAGGCCTCCTCCGGCTCCTCCTCCGGACTGCTCCAGCTGCTGACACTGGACACCTGCAAACACAGACGTCCTGGTCAGGACACTGTCACGCACACTCTCTGTGTCTCTCACTCACGTTCTCTCCCAGACTCAGTGCCCGCGTTCTCCATCATTACCTTTGAGCACAGCGACCAGGAGAAGCCAGCGCAGCCCAGTCTCCATGGTGAGCGTCTGTGTTGAGTGCGATCACTGAGTGGACACCTGGGAGTCCTGGGGCTGGAGCTCCTGTGCCAGAGCTGCAGGGTGAGGGCTGGGCTGATTTTCATGGGCAGAGGGAGGCCCTATTTGCATGTCTGCTCCTATATAGCCAGCCCTGGAGTAGACGTCTCAGACAGGACAGGGCCCAGGGCAGATGAACATGTCCTGTGGGTGTAGGCTATGATAGGATTTGGTTCATATGAATTTTTATGTTTTATTGCTTTTTTATAACAGTTGAAGGCAATGACCTTGTTTCCTTTTAATATGTGTATACCCTTAATATCCAGTGTAAGCAATATCATGTCCTTCGTTTTTTAAATAACAATTGTTTCATATCATCTATTGACCTCTATATCATCTTTATGAAAGACATTGGAATAGTGATAGAGAGAAGGGGTGAGAGAAACACAAGTGTAGTCATGGACAGCAAAGATGAAAATGGGAGATTTCTGTCTTTGGATTGACAGCCGCAAACTCCCCAAATGCCTACAACATCTAGGAGTTAGCCTTTCTAAAACCTGGATCCCAGAACTGCGTCTGTGTTTCCTTTGTCGGTTGTAGGGGCTCTATCGCTATAGCGTCATCTGTAGTTTACCACGATGTGTTATCAGGAAAAAGTGTGGGAAGCC
The DNA here is from genome assembly GCF_051225735.1 of Oryctolagus cuniculus. Taxonomy (NCBI): domain Eukaryota; kingdom Metazoa; phylum Chordata; class Mammalia; order Lagomorpha; family Leporidae; genus Oryctolagus; species Oryctolagus cuniculus. Next base: position 53,417,018 of record NC_142886.1, read on the forward strand.
GTGTGGCTGGGCTCAAGCAGCACTCTGATGGGAACACGAGTGTCCCTAGTGGGGACTTTGCCAATTTTGTCCTAATGCCTGCCGCCCATATTTACATAGATGAAAGACTGCAAGTGGATTCATTTAAGGATACTATGTCTTGTTTCCTTATACATCCATTACCTTATTTTAAAACTGCTCATTAACTCAGAACACTGTGCATGTTAGTGGGGTTTGTGTGCTATTGGAATCTGTGTGTTGCAGAAATGGGCACAGATCAACTCACTGTCATTCACATTTCTACCTCCGTTCCATCACTTTGTGTTGGGAGACCGGGTGTCCTCAGTACTGCTTATTTGTGGAACATGTCATGGATTGTAGTGAACTGAGTCAGCCCTTGCTTTGAGTGGTGCTTTGTGTCCTGGTAGCAGCCGTCTGCTGTTTCCTCTCTTCCCTGTGTCTAGTAATCATGACTCTGAGTTCAGCTCAAGCACTGGGTATGAAGTCACTGTGTCACAATTCACCCACAGTCCTGGGTTCAGGTAATGCAGCTGTGTTCACAATAGTTCAGTCTACAACAAAGCCAAATGTGCATAAAACGGTGAATGCAGTCTGTTACATTTGACATGGAATATTATTCAGTGTTAAGAAGGAGATTGTTTTGTCATTAGGAAATCTTGGGTCAGCCTTGAGCATAATATGCTAACAGAAATAATGCAGGTACACGTGGACACATAGTATTTGACATTAGTTATATATGCAGTCCACAAGCTTGAACTCACAGAGGTAGGGAGTGCAATGGAGATCACTGTCTACCATGACCCAAGTGTTTGTCCCCTTCCAGCTCTGTGGGAAACTCGGGGAAGTTCCAGGCTCCTGGCTTCAGGCTCAGCCATCCCCAGCCTTTGCAGCCATTCAGGAAGGAAACCTGTGGAAGGAAGCTTCCCTCTCCATCTGTTGGTCTCTTCCTGTCTTGCTATAACACTGCCTTTTAAACTAAATAAATAGATATTAAATAAATGGAAAATTAATTTTATATGTCATTAGAAGCCTATATGCATATGTTGAATAAACACAGAAAACTGAATCCCAAGGGAAGACATCAATTGTTTAAATGCAGTTACTGACAAGGTGGTGACAGGAGCAGCACGGGAGGTAGCAATGGGATTGCTGCTCCCGCATCAGGATGCTGAGTGCTGTGTCCTAGTTTTGTTCCAGTTTCAGATTCCTGCCTAAGCCCACTCTGGGAGGCCGCAGGTGAAGTTCCAAGAACTCCCACGTTGGAGACCTGGAATGAATTCTAAGTACCTGGCTGTCACCTGTTCCAGCTGAAGCGTTTGTAGCCACCTGGGAAGTGACCAGGAGTTAGATGATCACTGTCAGTCTCAGTCTTTGTGGTTTTAGATAAAAACGTACATACAAATTTTAAAACAAAATCTATGAATTTTTAAATGTATATTACATCTATAAAATTTAAGAAATGATATAAAAGCAAACATGTAAAATGCCATAAATCTCAGATCATCATGTATGTACATTTTAGAAGCACAATGAGATGTCCCATCCTTCATGTTAGAATGAGTATTACCAGACTAGCCAGAGCTGACAATTCTTGTGAAGGAAGAGAGATGACCACTCTGGTTGTACAAGGCTGGAGTCGGGTAAATTAGTAAATCCACTATGGAAAGTCATCAAAAACTGAGACATACAGTTATCACAGGATCTTCAAACAGCATTTTGGGTAGCAGGAATGTGAAATCCCAGGGAGATGTGCATGGGATTCACAGTCTCTATAGAAAATACAACTGCAGTTCCATGTGCAATTAAAGCAGCATCGTTCGCGAGTGTTCACACATATAATCCAGTGAAATTTTCATGGAAGAAGGAATCAATAATGGAAGAAAAGGGCATGGAACAGAGGAGATGTTGGAGCAAGTTCAGAGTTTCAGTCCCACAGGATCCACATGTTGAGGGATCTACTGCACAGCATGGTGACAGCAGTTAAGCAAATATTGTGTCTACAGAATTCCAAAACAGAAGACTACTGACAATCTACCATGGGAACATGTGGATTTTGTGATGAGCATGTCAATAGGAGTGACTTCATAATTCCACTCAATTTGAAACATTCGTTTTACAACAATATCATTGTACCTCATATGTCTATATTCAATTATTATTTATCAAACATTTATGATAATGAAATGGCAAAAATGGTACATCATGAAGATTCAATACTCTGAATACTGGTGTTGTGTTTGCCAATGTTTTATGGAGATGATAAACAAAGGCAGTGCACTCAAGGCTTGACAGCTGGAACCCAGGAACATGGAACTGCTTCAGTGTTCCCACCTTGGTGATGGGGCCTCCTAACAGATCCATCATCTGCTGTCTTCCAGGGTGCACTGTCAGTTACAAGTGTGGTTAAGAATGTAAATGTGGGCCAGTGCCGTGGCTCACTAGGCTAATCTGGGTTCTAGTCCCGGTTACGGCGCTGGATTCTGTCCTGGTTGCTCCTCTTGCACTCCAGCTCTCTGATGTGGCCTGAGAAGACAGTGGAGGATGGCCCAACTGCTTGGACCCTGCACCTGCATGGGAGACCAGGAGGAAGCACTTGGTTTCTGGCTTTGGATCGGTGCACCATGCAGACCATAGTGGCCATTTTGGTGGAACCAATGGAACAAAGACTTTTATCTTTGTCTCTCTCTCTCTCTCCCACTGTCTAAATCTGATTGTCAAAAAAAAAAAAAAAGAAAGAATGTAAATATATTCAGTCCAGCACTCTGATATGCAGCCTGGGTGTCTCCCTCTCTAAAACTGATGAAGGATTCCAAATCGATTCATGATTCCAGCCAGCATAGACATGGAGTGACGAGTAGGGACTCTGGATACATGGTCTCCGAGACTGGCTCTTCCTGCAGCTGTGATCCAGCCTCAGGGCACTGGTCATCATGCTGGAGCCACAGACACAGCTCCCCGTGATGTTGACTCCAGCTCCAGAGTGCACAGCCACTGTGTGTCCCACTTTCTGCTCTCCCTGAACCACAGCAGGTGCAGGGGTTCTCACGACACTGGAGCAGAACCAGATCAGCTGGAAGTGCACACCCAACACTTTCCATTCAGTGATGTCCTTGACTGCTGATGTCCAGTGCATTTCCCACCTGAGTTCATGCAGGGAGCCCACAGGAGGGTCCCAGGACCTAGAGGATGAGGAAGTCCCTGTAGGCTTCCCAGGTGCCTGCAGAAGCTCAGCCTGAGACACAGCTGAGCTGCAGTACATTCCTGAGTGCTGTGATGTTCACACAAGGATCACAGACTGTGTTAGGATTAAATGGTAAATGGAGATTGTGAATAAAGTCTGTGGAAAGTAGGTGTTTATCACCCACAGTGTAAAATGAAAGGTTGGTTCAGTTCAGCACACTCGCTCGTTTTGACAGGTGAGAGATATTAAATAGCTGATTTTTAAACCCAAACCCTCGCTCAGCTATCGCTGGATAGAAAGGGAAATGTAAAATTTCCCTAAAGTTGGCAGTGCCCTGAGAGAGTTGTCCTGTCAGACTGGACAACACTCACGATGTCCCCAGATTGTCCCACATCTCTGATCCTGGTGATCCTGGAGACCGCTGAGCCTGGATTCGTTCATATAGGACTTGTCACATCAAACTTCTCCACGTCAGAGAATCAGTAGCAGGGTCAGAATCGTAAAAGTGGAATTCTTCCCTCAAAACTCTTACAGGAGAGGAAACCCCAATTCCCTGACAGGAAACCAGGGATTCATCCCACTCTGCACCTGTGCATGACCAGAATCTGCGCTCAGTGAGTCTTGCGCGCCTCCTGGTGGAGACGGGAGCCCCTGCAGGGAGGTTTGTGTCTGGGCTCAGCTGTCTTGCACAGTAATACAGGGTCGTGTCCGCGGCTGTCAGACTGTTTATTAGAAGAGACACCGTGTTCTGGGTGTTCTCTCTGGAGATGGAGAATCGGCCATTCACCCAGCTCGCATAGTATGTGCTACCATCACAAGTATAAATGCATCCGATCCACTCCAGCCCCTTCCCTGGAGCCTGGAGGACCCAGCACATCCAGTAGCTGCTACTGATGATGAATCCAGAGGCTTTGCAGGAGAGTTTCAGAGATTCCCCAGGCGTGACCAGGCCTCCTCCGGACTCCACCAGCTGCTCCTGACACTGGACACCTGCAAACACAGACGTCCTGGTCAGGACACTGTCACTCACACTCTCTGTGTCTCTCACTCATTCCTCTCCCAGACTCAGTGCCCCGCTTTCCCCATCATTATCTTTGAGCACAGCGACCAGGAGAAGCCAGCGCAGCCCAGTCTCCATGGTGAGCGTCTGTGTTGAGTGCGATCACTGAGTGACACCTGGGAGTCCTGGGGCTGGAGCTCCTGTGCCAGAGCTGCAGGGTGAGGGCTGGGCTGGTTTCATGGGCAGAGGGAGGCCCTATTTGCATGTGCTGCCCCTATATAGCAGGCATGGGGTCAGATGCCTCAGACAGGACAGGGCTCAGTGCAGATGTGGTGTCCTGGGGTTGTAGGGTGATGGCTATGATAGGATTCAGATCATATGAATTTTTTTTTCTCATTGTTCTTTTACCAGTTGTAGACAACGACTTCGTTTCATTACAATATGTGTGTGCCCTTAATGTCCATTGTTAGCAATACCATGTCCTTCATTTTAAAATAACCTTGGCTTCATTATTAACTATGCTAATGACATTGGAACAGTGACAGAGAGAGAATTGGTGAGAGAAACAGAAATGTAGAGATGGACAGTGAGTTGACAATGGGAAATTTTTCCCTTTGGATTGACAGCTCAACAATACCAAATGCCTACAACATCTAGGAGTTGGTCTTCCTAAATCCTAGAACAAAAGTCTGTGTTTCCTACGTCAGTGGTAGGAGCTCATTCACTTGTAGCATCAGGTACAGTTTCCCATGATGCTTTATCTTCAAAGTGTGGGAAGCCTTGTGGATGAGCTGAAGCAGCACTCATATGGGAACAGGGGTGCCTGTGGTTTGGACTTAGTCAATTGTGTCCTAATTCCTGCTGCCCACTTTTACAGATGAAAGAGTACAAGTGGATTCACTTAAGGTTAATTATTTTGTTTTTTTTTTTTTTTTTGAAAAATTGTGGTTTCATACCATGTGATTTTTCTCATTTTTATAAAAATTTATTTAATTTCTTTAAAATCAGAGATACACAAGAAAGAAGGAGAGGGAGAGGGAAAGGGAGAGGGAGAGAGAGAGAGAGAGAGAGAAGTCCTCCATCCACGGCCTCCCTCTCCAATTGGTAACAATGGTCGGAGCTGCACTGATCTGAATCTAGGAGCCAGTTGCCTGCACTTGGTCTCCCATGGATTACGGGAACTGAAGATGGAAGCCATCTTCTACTTCCTACCCAGGCCACAGCAGGGAGCTGGATTGGAAGTGGAACAGCCAGGACTCCAACTGGCGTCCATATGGGATGCCAGCACTGAAGGCTTTACCCACTACACCACAGCACTGGCCCTGATGATCTTAATTATATGTGGAATCCGCAATCGTGAGCTCACAGAAGCAGGAAGTACAATGCAGATACTGAGTCTGGGAGAAGAGAAGAAAAGGGACCACATTCCTGCAAGCACAGAGAGTTTTCTGTGACCAGAGAGGCATGTCGAGAGATCTACTGCACAGCACGGGGACAACAGTTATGAAGCTTTATTGTGTTCTTTCCAGTTCCTGCAGGAGTAGGCATTTGTCATTCGATCACAAAAGAATGGTAGTGTTGCTAGGGAAGGACTTGTGAGTTCATCTGACTCTAGAATTCCTGATGAAATAAATCCACATCAACACCTTTCCTTATACCTCACATAGAGATTCAGGTACTATTTGTCAATTTAACATTTATGAAACCTATTTTGAAGGGACAATTCTCTGTTGACTTGTCTTGCATCTGCCTGTGGTTTTATTCTAAGAAGAAAATTACGTGGTGTTGCAATCATCCCTGGTACTAATGCAGTCACAAGGGCTGTGAGTTCATTGACACGTGAGAGGTTATCTGTCATGTCCGGCTGGCACAACTGCCCCACGACTGCCCTCTCGAATTCCTCCCCTCCCATGTGTGAAGCTGAGTCATTTTAGAAGAGCCCCTGTCTTCACTCAGATCACGTCCATGGAAACCTCTCTCTGTGCTGTTTAGTTACCCCCCAATCTCCCTGTGTCCAACTGGTTTCACAAGCTGTTTCTTCATGGACTCACCAAGGCCCACCTGCCAACTCCTTGAAAACACAGTCATCAGAGACCCCCAGTCGTGCTTGCCCAGACAGAACCTCCCTCTTCTCACCATGGTGCAGTCCTGCCATTTGTCACCCTGGGGACACAGCGTCTTATACAACTGACAGCCCCTCAGCACCTGGTGGGAGACTCTGTCATGGTGTTTACACAAATGGAATATGTTTCTATCAGTTATAATTTGAGTAAATTCTCTTGAGTAATTTCTTGTGACTGTAGATAAGTGATGAATTATACGTCTCACATTTCCTAGTACTGTAGATATGAGGTGTTCTCACGTAACAATGGAATTCACTGTGTCAGATGGTGGATTGTGTCAATGAATTCTCTAGGTGAATGCATGAAAACTGTCCCCAGCTAAATAGAAACAATTTCTGTTTGTCAATCTTCTCTCAAAAAAGGCAGAGATATGTCAACTGTTTTAATTTAGTAGGAATTTTTGTGTCTCTGGAGTTAGATGGGAGTCACTCAGAACACACATTGCTGCATGAGGTGAGTGACTGGCTGCAGTTTCTGTAAGAACTGTTCATGGAAGATCAATTGCAGTTTAGCAGAAAATATCCTGTAAAACACAGGGGATCACTGCATGGGCATTTCTGGCTGCAGGAACTTCGTTTCCCCTTGAGGAGTATGAACTTGACAGAAGAGGAGTTATTTTCTCTTGGTAAGGATGAAGTACTGATGAGGACATGCAGGGGAGCCAGGGAGGGTGGAGCGGGGACTCTGGACCAGGGCTGGCTCATCACGCAACACTGATTCAGCTCACCAGGTGGTCAGTGTGTGGCAGCCCCTGGCACCCAGATCCCAGGGATGGGGACTCTGGCCCCAGAGTCACGGCCCTGGACTGTCCCCCGCTGCTCACCCTGAAACACCGCAGTGCAGCGGATTCCACCACACTGGAGCAGAAAAAGAACCTGTAAGTCCACACCACACACTTTCCAAACAGATTATTCCCTGAATGCAAATGTCCACCTGTGCTTCCCATGGGTTCATGCAATGAGGTCATCTGAAATGTTTCAGGAAACTGAATGCAGAATTTCATGGTGCTTGGGAAACTTGAGTGCACCTAAAATAATTCATCATGCTGTCATCTCACACCAGTATCCCAAAGAGAGTGAACAGGATGAAACTCTTAAAGGCAAGACCCGAGACTGCAAAGTTCTAGAGGAAAACACAGGACCAAAGCAAGTTCCCATTGGTTTGGGCAATGATAGTTTGACAATCTCCAAAGTACAGGCAACCAAGATACACAGACAATGAATAATGGATCCAACTACAGATTCTGAGTAACAAAGAGAAAGATTGAAGAACCAGGAGTCGCCCGCAGATGGGGAGAAAGTATTTTCAGATGACACCCATGGGTGCCAATGTTGTGGCCCTGCAGGTTAAGCTGCCATCCCTATGCATGCATCACACAGGAGCATGGGTTCAGATTCTGCTTGCTCCACTTCAAATAGAGCTGCCTGCTGGGATCCAGACCTGGGAACTCTGTCAATGATGACTCAAGTGTTTTTCTCCTTCCAGCCCTGTGGGAAACTGGAGGAAGTTCCAGGCTCTTGGCATTAGGCTTGCCCAACCTCACCTTTGCTGCAATATGGGAACTGAACCAGTGGATGGAAGCCTCTCTCTCCATCTGTTGGTCTCTTCCTCTCTTGCTAAAACACTGCCTTTCAAATAAAATAAATACTTAAAATAAATGAAAGATTAATTATACATATGGTTAGGAGCCTATTTCCAAATGTTGAATGAACTCAAGCCACTGAATCCCAAGGGAAGAAATCAATTGTGTACATGCAGTGACTGATAAGGTGGTGACAGGAGCAGCACTGGAGTGAGCCTGTGGGATTGCTGCCTCCCATGTCAGGATGCTTAGTGCTGTGTCCTGGTTTGGTTCCAGTTTCAGATGCCTGCCTAAGCCCCTCTGGGAGGCTGTAGGTGAAGTTCCAAGCACTGCCATGTGGAGACCTGGACAGAATTCCAAGCACCTGGCTGTCAACTGACCCAGCTGAAGCTTTTGTAACCGTCTGGGAAGTGATCCAGGAGTTAGAATATCACTCTCAGTCTCAGTCTCTTTGTGGTTTTGGACAAATACATGCAGACAAGTTATTAATAAAATGATAAATTTTGAAATTTATATCATATCTATAAAATTTAAAAAGAACTATATAGGCAAACATATCAAATGCACAGGTGCCTGGGAGACGTGGAATGGCATCATCTCTGGGGAGTGCATCCAGTGACGACTCCACGCCTTGAGTGGATTCAATGTAAGGGCCTCATGGAGGAATCTGAGGTCTCCAGTGCTCTGAACAGGACCATACAGAATGCTGGGAGCAGCCTGCTGGGGGTGGATATGATTTGTCCTCACACCATCAGTGCTGAGCATGGCCCCAACATAACAGCACTGACAAGAGGTACACGGTCTGGATGTTTACATAAAAAGCATGGAATAACCAGACTCTGATGTCAAATGCAAAGTCCTTGTAAAACTACTGAAGGAAACATTGGGCAAAATCTCCCTGATGTTGGTCTGGCCATGATTTCCCTTTCAGATCTTCAAAATTCAAGAGACCAAACAATATTCTCAAATGATGCTGCATAAACTACAGAGCTTCTGCATTACAAACAGACTGACTGAGAAGTGAGCAGCCTACACACAGATTGGAAGTGACTATTCTCATATCAAATGTATGATCAATAGCCTGTATCCAAAAGGAATAAGAAGGAACTATCTGTATGAGCTGTGTTTAGAACTGTTCTCAGTCTTCTGCAGTCTCAAAATAACTGTGATACACAATTGGCTTGTTCATCCTGATCGACAGGTTCTGCGTCATCAGGCCTACAATGGGTATAGAAGCAAACTTCTCTGATTGTGTGTGGCTCAGTGTTGCTATGGATTCATTCTGGTGGGGGCAAGAGGCGCGGGGTCACCACACAGACCCCGGGAGTTGGGTGAAAGCAGGTCAGAGGCGAGCAGCCCGCAGACTCATTTGTTTCAGTAGGTACAGCCGCTTATATAGCCGAGGCAGCCAATCTGGTCAAGGGGCAGTTTATGCCTAACCAATCACAGCCTGTTGCCAGGCAGTATCTGAAGCCATCCAATCACAGCCTGTTGCCAGGCAGGCTCCAATGCCAGGTGGCATTGAAGCCATGCCTGAGTAACTGATGCTTGCTTGCCAGCAGCCATCTAGGCATGGCCTTCTCATTCCACCACAGCTCAGTATGTCCCAAAGGCATTGTGTTTTAGGTGTGCTCCCAGGGAGACCATGGGAGAAAAGATGGGAGCTCTGGGAGTGAGGCCTAGTGGGATTTGTTCATTCCTGGGGAATCTGCTATGGAGGAGATCACAGTAGATCCTGGGTCCCCAGCTTCAGCACAGAGCACAGTGCTGCTAGAGTCAGCCCTGGTCTCGTCTGAAGTCCTGTGTGGGGATGGGGTCTCTCCCATCCGTGTTCACAATATTAGGCTGAGGACTGCCATGATATTCACAATATCATCATGCCTGATGGCACAACATTCTGCAGTCACTATGGCAAACACCTCTGTAGTCCCATGTTCAATTAAAGCAGCATCATTCTCAAGAGTTCACACATATAATCCAGGAAAATTTCCATTTAAGAAGGAATGGATAATGGGACAAATGGACAGAATTATATTTTAACAGGAAGTTTATATGGCTATCCTATAGAGGAAGAAATTCTGATATCTTGGATAACATGGATGATCCTGGAGAATAATATCCAAGGATAATGTCAGGATAAGTATACTCTGCTAAAATACCAAGGCCAAGAAGGCAAATAATATGTGATGCTAGTTACGTGGGATAAAAGGATGAACTCACAAGGCAAAAGTTCGATGGTGAAGACCAACGTCTGTGCTTGGGAGGAACAGAGGAGACACGGGAGCAAGGTCAGAGTTTCAGTCGTACAGGATCCACATGTTGAGGGATCTACTGTGCAGCATGGTGACAGCAGTAAAGAGAATATAGTGTCTGCAGAATTCCAAGACATTGGACAAATGACATTCTACCATGAAAAACGTGGGTTTTGTGATAAACATGTCAGTAAGTCTGACTTCATTATTCCACTCAGTATACATTCATTTATTCAACACATATCATTGTAACTCATATGTCTATATTAAATATTATTTATCAAACATTTATGAATATGAAATGGCAATGACGGCCAATCATGAAGATGCAGATCTCTGGCTATGATAGGATTCAGATCAAGGCAAATTTTACTTTATTATTTTTAATCATTTGAAAGCAATACCTCATTTCATTTGAATATGTTTGTACTCTTTATATCCCATGTTAGCAGTATCATGTCCTTCGTTTTTAAAATAACCATTGGTTCATTATTAACTATTCTAATGACATTGAAACAGTGACAGAGAGAGAAGGAGTGAGAGAAACATAAATGTTGAGACATCTAGGAGTTAGACTTTCTAAAACCTGGAGCAGAAAACTGTGTGTCCCACATCAGTGGTAGGGCCTCATTCACTTGTAGTGTCATCTACAGTTTCCCATAATGTATTATCAGGAAAAAGTATTGGAAACTGTGAGGATGGGCTCAAGCAACAATCTGATGGGAACAGGGGTGTCCCAAGTGGGATCTTAGTCAATTTTGTCCTAATGCCTGCTGCACACTTTTAAACAGATGAAAGACTGCAAGTGGATTTTTTAAGGTTAACTATGTTTTGTTCCCTTATTCATTCAGTTCCTTAGTTTAAAACTGTTCCTGAACACAGAACACTGTACATGGTAGTGGGGTGTAATGTGCTATTGGAATCTGTGTGTTGTAGAAATGGGCACAGATCAACTCAGTGTCATGCACATTTCCACCTCCTTTCCATCACTCTGTGTTGGGAGGCATGGAGGCCTCAGTTCTAGTTATTCGTGGAACCCGTGGTTGGTTGTGGTGAACTGAGGCAAATCATGAAGATTCAGATCTCTGAATACTGGTGTTGTGTTTGCCAATGTTTTATAGAGATGATAAAAGAAGGCAGTGCACTCAAGCTGGGCGGCTGGAACCCAGGAGCATGGAACTGCATCAGTGTTCCCACCTTGATGTTGGTTCCTCATACAGATCCATCATCTACTGTCTTCCAGGGTGCATTGTCAGTACAAGCATGGGAAAGCGTGAAAATGGGCTCCGTCCAGCAATGTGATATGCAGCCTTGGTGTCTCCCTCTCTAATACTGATGAAAGAACACAAATGGATTGATGACCCCAGTCAGCGTAGACATGGAGTGAAGAGCAGGGACTCTGGAGAAATGGTCTCTGGGACTGGCTCTTCCTGCAGCTTTGATTCAGCCTCAGGACACTGGTCATCATGCTGGAGCCACAGACACAGCTCCCCGTGATGTGGACTCCAGCCCCAGAGTGCACAGCCACTGTGTGTCCCACTTTCTGCTCTCCCTGAACCACAGCAGGTGCAGGGGGTCCCACAACACTGGAGCAGAACCAGATCAGCTGGAAGGGCACACCCAACACTTTCCATTCAGTTATGACCTTGACTGCTGATGCCCAGTGCATTTCCCTCCTGAGTTCAGGCAGGTAGCCCCCAGGAGGGTCCCAGGACCTAGAGGATGAGGAAGTCCCTGTAGGCTTCCCAGGTGCCTGCAGAAGCTCAGCCTGAGACACAACTGAGCTGCAGTACATTCCTGAGTGCTGTGATGTTCACACAGGGACCACAGACTGTTCCAGGATTAAAGGGGAAATGCAGGTCGGGTTAAAGTCTGCAGAAAGTGAGTGTGGATCACCCAAATGTACAGTCAAAGGTTGGTTCAGTGCACACTTGCTGGTTGTGGCAGGAGAGGGCTGAGTGGAATAGTTGCTGTTTAACTGATCAACGGCCCTGTCTCAGCTGTCCCTGGTTATACAGGGAAAACTGAAACTGTCCAAAGCTTTCAGTGCCCTGAGTGTGCTGTCCTGTGTCAGGTTGGAAAAGATCCAATAGTGTCCTCAATATTCCCACATCTCTGACTCTGGTGAGCACAGTCGCTGTCCATGAACCAAATTGTTCAATTAGGACTTCTTCCTTTTATATCAAACTTTCCATCCGTCAGTGAAGTTGGGAAGGACAGAATCAAAAAGTAGAATTCTTCCCTCAAAACTGTTACAGGAGAGGAAACCCCAATTCCCTGACAGGAACCAGGGATTCATGTCCCTCTGTGCCTGTGCATGACCAGAGTCTGCGCTCGGCGCATCTTGTACGCCCCCTTGTGGTTCGGGCGCCCCTGCAGGGAGGTTTGTGTCTGGGCTCAGCCCTAGGGCCCCTCACTATGTCTCTGGCACAGAAATAGGTGGCCCTGTCCGCGGCAGTCAGACTTGTCATTTTCAGAGAGACTGTGTTCTCGTTGGTGTCTCTGGAGATGGTGAATCGGTCATTCACCCAGCTCGCGTAGTATGTGCTACCACCACTACTAATGTATCCGATGTATTCCAGCCCCTTCCCTGGAGCCTGGCGGACCCAGCTCATGTCGTTGCTACTGAGAGAGAATCCAGAGACTGTGCAGGTGAGTGTCAGACTTCCTCCAGGCTTCACGGGGCCTCTCCCGGACTCCTCTGCCTACTGACAAGGACACCTGAAAACACAGATGACATGGTCAGGACACTGTCACGCACACTCTCTGTGTCTCTCACTCACGTCCTCTCCCAGACTCAGTACCCCGCGTTCTCCATCATTACCTTTGAGCACAGTGACCAGGAGAAGCCAGCGCAGCCCAGTCTCCATGGTGAGCATCTGTGTTGAGTGCGCTCACTGAGTGGACACCTGGGAGTCCTGGGGCTGGAGCTCCTGTGCCAGAGCTGCAGGGTGAGGGCTGGGCAGGTTTTCATGGGCAGAGGGAGCCCTATTTGCATGTGCTTCCCCTATATAGCAGGCATGGGGTCAGATGCCTCAACAGGACAGGGCCCAGGGAAGTTGTCTGTGTTCTTGGTGTGTTGGGTGATGGCTATGATAGAATTAAGATCATGTGAATTTTTATGTTATCATAATTTTAAAAAGTTGAATGCAATGACCTTGTTTCATTTTAATATGTGTGTACCCTTCATATCGAGTGTTAGCAATATCATGTCCCTCATTTATTTAAATAACCATTAGTTCCTTATCATCCATATGAAAGACATTGGGACAGAGATAGAGAGAGAAGGGGTGAGAGATACAGAAATGTAGAGATGGACAGAAAAGGTGACAATGGGAAATTTCTGCCTTTGGGTTGACAGCCCCAGACACCCCAAATGCCTATGACATCTAGGAGTTAGTCTTTCTGAACCCTGGAGCAATAAACTGTGTCTGTAATTCCAACGTTGGTGGTAGGGGTTCATTTGCTTGTAGCATCATCTACAGTTTCCCATGATGCATTATGAGGGAAAAGTGTGGGAAGCCGTGAGGCTGGGCTCAGTCAGTTCCCTGATGGGAACACGGGTGACCCTAGTGGGGACTTAGCCAATTTTGTCCTAATGCCTGTCACCCACTTCTAAAGAGATGAAATACTCAAGTGGATTTTTTAAGGTTAACTATGTTTTTTTCCTTATTCATCCATTGCCTTAAAGTTTAAAAACTGTTTAAACTGTTTAAAACTGTTCCTGAACACAGAACACTGTACATGGTAGTGGGGTTTGTGTGCTACTGGAATGTGCATGGTAGAAATGGGCACAGATGAACTCAGTGTCATGCGCATTTCCACCTCCTTTTCCATCAATCTGAGTTTGGCAGCCTAGAGACCTCAGTTCTCGTTATTTGTGGAACCTGTCGTGTGTTGTGGTGAACTGAGTCAGCCCACTGTGGTGTGGGCAGAATTATTCCTGCCTTTGGTGGTGCTTTCTGCCCTGGTATGAGCTGCCCTGTGTTCTCTCTTCCCTATTCTTTTTTATTTTTTGATAGGCAGAGTGAACAGTGAGAGAGACAGAGAGAATGGTCTTCCTTTGCCGTTGGTTCACCCTCCAATGGCCGTCGCAGCCTGCGCGCTGCGGCCGGCGCACCGCGCTGATCCGATGGCAGGAGCCAGGTACTTCTCCTGGTCTCCCATGGGGTGCAGGGCCCAAGCACTTGGGCCATCCTCCACTGCACTCCCTGGCCACAGCAGAGAGCTGGCCTGGAAGAGGGGCAACCAGGACAGAATCCAGCGCCCCAACCGTGACTAGAACCCAGTGTGCTGGCGCCGCAAGGTGGAGGATTAGCCTAGTGAGCCACAGCGCCGGCCACTCTTCCCTGTTCTGTAACCATGACTCTGAGTTTAGCTCAAGCACTAGGTAGAAGTCACTGTGTCACAATTCACCCGCAGTCCTGCGTTTGGGTAATGCAGCTTTGTTCACAATAGTTCAGTCTACAAAGAACAAGTGTGCATAAAACAGTGAATGGATTCTTTCACATTTAGACAAAGAATATTATTCAGTATTAAAAAGGAGGTTGTTCTGTCATTAGGAAATGTGGGTCAGCCTGGAGCATACATACTAAAAGAAATGATCCAGGTAGATGTGGACACACAGTATGTGACATTAGTTATACATGCAGTGCACAAGCTTGAACTCACAGAGGTAGGCAGTGCAATGGTGAAAATTGTCTACCATGATCCAAGTCAGGCTCCTGAATTTAGGCTGAGCCATCCCCAGCCTTTGCAGCCATTCAGGAAGTTAACCAGTGGATGGAATTCTCCCTTCATTTGTTGATCTCTTCCTCTCTTGCTATAACACTGTTTTTAAAATAAAATAAACAGAGACTTAAAATAAATTGAAGATTAATTGTACATATGATTAGGAGCCTGTTTCCTAATGTTGAATGATCTCAAGCAACTGAATCCCAAGGGAAGAAATCAATTGTGTACATGCAGTGATGATAAGGTGGAGACAGGAGCAGCACTGGAGTTAGCCTGTGGGATTCTTGCCCCCGTATCAGGATGCTTAGTGCTGTGTCCTAGTTTGGTTCCAGTGTCATATTCCTGCCTGAGCACACTCTGGGAGGCCGTAGGTGAAGTTCCAAGTACTCCCACATGGGAGCCCTGGACAGAATTCCAAGCACCTGGCTGTCACCTGACCCAGCTAAATCTTTTGTAGCCACTGGGGAAGTGACGCAGGAATTAGAACATCACTGACAGTCTCAGTCTCTCTGTGGTTTTGTACAAATACATAAAGACAAGTTCTCAAATAAAATGATAAATTTTAAAATTTATATCATTTCTATAAATTATTAAAAGAAGATATATAGGCAAACATGTAAAATGCTATAAATCTGGGACCATCATGTATGTCCATGTTGGAAGCACTATGAGACATCGCATCACTCCAGTTAGAATGGCTATTATCAGACATACCAGAGCTGACATGTTTTATGGAGGTAGAGAGAGATGATAACCCTGGTACAAGTCTGTGTCAGGTTAATTAGTAAAACCGTATGGAAAAGCATCAAAAACTAGAAATAGAATTATTACATGATCTTCAAGCACCATTGCATGGTACAATGAATATGAAATCCCAGGGAGGTGTCCACGGGATCTGCAGTCACTGTGCCAAACACCTCTGCAGTTCCTTGTTCATTTAAAAGAGTTCATTCAAAGAGGTCACACATATGATCCAGTGACATCTCATGGAAGCAAGAATGGAAAATGAAGAAATGGACAAAGTTACATTTTAAAAGGAGTTTAAAAGCAGTACAGAGTAAGAAATTCTGTAATTTTGGACAACTTGGATGACCCTGGAGAATAATGTGCCTAGGATAATATGTCAGTAAAAGTACACTCTGCTAACCATCCTGGCCAGGAAGACACATAATATGTGATGCTACCTACATGGGATAAAAGGATGAACAATGGCCAGTCATGAAGATTCAGATCTCTGCATACTGGTGTTGTGTTTGCCAATGTTTTATGGAGATGATTAAAAAAGGCAGTGCACTCAGGCTTGGCAGCTGGAAGCCAGGAGCTTGGAACTGCGTCAGTGTTCCCTCCTTGGTGATGGGGCCTCATAACAGATCCATCATCTACTGTCTTCCAGGGTGCATTGTCAGTACAAGTATGGGAAAGCGTGAAAATGGGCTCCATCCAGCAATGTGATATGCAGCCTGAGTGACTCCCACTGTAATGTTAATGAAAGACTCCAAATGGATTGACATTTGGAGCATAGACATGGAGTAAAGAGCAGGGACTCTGGACACATGATCTCTGGGACTGGCTCTTCCTGCAGCTGTGATTCAGCCTCAGGACACTGGTCATCATGTTGGAGCCACAGACACAGCTCCCCGTGATGTGGACTCCAGCCCCAGAGTGCACAGCCACTGTGTGTCCCACTTTCTGCTCTCCCTGAACCACACAGGTGCAGGTGGTCTCATGACACTGGAGCAAAACTAGACCAGCTGGAAGTGCACACCCAACACTTTCCATTCAGTTATGACCTTGACTGCTGATGTCCAGTGTTTTTCCCTCCTGAGTCCAGGCAGGGAGCCCCCCAGGAGGGTCCCAGGACCTAGAGAATGAGGAAGTCCCTGTAGGCTTCCCAGGTGCCTGCAGAAGCTTGGCCTGAGACACAACTGAGCTGCAAGTATATTACTGAGTGCTGTGACGTTCACACAGGGACCACAGACTGTTTCAGGATTAAAGGAAAATGGAGATCGGGTACAAAGTCTGTTAGAAATGATGCAGAACACTCACAGTTTAAAATAAGACGGTTGGTTCAGTTCAGCACAGTAGCTCATTCTGAAAGGAGAGAGATAGTTAAATAGCAGATTTTTAAACTCAAACCCTCGCAATTTAAAATAAGACGGTTGGTTCAGTTCAGCACAGTCGCTCATTTTGAAAGGAGAGAGATAGTTAAATAGCAGATTTTTAAACTCAAACCCTGGCTCAGCTATTGCTGGATTGAAAGGGAAAAGTAAAATTGCCCTAAATTCGGCAGTGTTCTAAGAACGCTGTCCTGACTCAGGCTGGACAACACTCACGAGGTCCCCAGATTGTCCCACATCTCTGATACTGGAGACCACTGAACCTAAATTCGTTCATGTAGGACTTCTCCTGTCACATCAGAGAGTCAGTACAGCGTCAGAATCATCAAAGAAGAATTCTTCCCTCAAAACTGTTCCCTGACAGGAAACCAGGGCTTGGGCTCCTTCCGCACCTGTGCATGACCAGAATCTGCACTCAGTGTGTCTTGTGCGCCCCCTGCAGGGAGGTTTGTGTCTGGGCTCAGCCTGAGGGCCCCTCATGTGTCTCTCACACAGAAATAGGCGGCCCTGTCCGCGGCAGTCAGACTCGTCATTTTCAGAGACACCGTGTTCTCCTTGGTGTTTCTGGAGATGGTGAATCGGCCATTCACCCAGCTCGCGTACTAAGTGCTACCACTACCAGTATTAATGTATGCGATCCACTCCAACCCCTTCCCTGGAGCTTGGCGGAACCAGCACATTGCGTAGTTGTCACTGAAGATGAATCCGGAGGCTTTGCAGGAGAGTTTCAGGGATCCCCCAGGCTTGAACAGGCCTCCCCTGGACTCCTCCAGCGACTGACACTGGACACCTGCAAACACAGACGACATGGTCAGGAAGCTGTCACTCACACTCTCTGTGTCTCTCACTCACGTCCTCACCCAGACTCAGTGCCCCGTGTTCCCCATCATTACCTTTGAGCACAGCGACCAGGAGAAGCCAGCGCAGCCCAGTCTCCATGGTGAGCGTCTGTGTTGAGTGCGCTCACTGAGTGGACACCTGGGAGTCCTGGGGCTGGAGCTCCTGTGCCAGAGCTGCAGGGTGAGGGCTGGGCTGGTTTTCATGGGCAGAGGGAGCCCTATTTGCATGTGCTTCCCCTATATAGCTGGCATGGGGTAGACGCCTCAGACGGGACAGTGTCCAGGGCAGACATAGTGTCCTGGTGTGCAGTTGATGGCTGTGATATGATTCAGATCATATGAATTTTTATGTTATCAAAATTTTAAATACTTGAAGGCAAATACCTTGTTTCATCTTAATTCAGTGTGTATCCTTAATATCCAGTGTTAGCAATATCATGTCCCTCATTTATTTAAATAACCACTAGTTCCTTATCATCTATATAAAGACATTGGGACAGTGATAGAGAGAGAAGGGGTGAGAGATACAGAAATGTAGTGATGGACAGAAAAGGTGACAATGGGAGATTTCTGCCTTTGGGTCGAGAATCCCAAACATCCTAAATCTGCAACATCTAGGACTTAACCCTTCTAATACCTGAAGCAGAAAAAAGTTTCTGTGTTTCCCAGGTCCCTTGTAGGGGCTCATTTGCTCTTAGCATCATCCACAGTTTCCCATGATGCATTACCAGGAAAAAGTGTGGGAAGCCGTGAGGCTGGGCTCAAGCAGCACTCTGATGGGAACACAGGTGGGGACTTTGCCAATTTTGTCGTAGTGCCTGCTGCCCACTTTTAAACAGATGAAGGACTGTAAGTGGATTCGTTTAAGGTTAACTATATTTTGTTTCTTATTCAACCATTGTATTAGTTTAAAACTGTTCCTGGGCTGGCGCCGCGGCTTACTAGGCTAATCCTCCACCTAGCGGCGCTGGCACACCGGGTTCTAGTTGATGCAGGTGCCGGATTCTGTCCTGGTTGCCCCTCTTCCAGGCCAGCTCTCTGCTGTGGCCAGGGAGTGCAGTTTAGGATGGCCCAAGTGCTTGGGCCCTGCACCCCATGGGAGACCAGGAGAAGCACCTGGCTCCTGCCATCGGATCACCACAGTGGGCCGGCTGCAGCACACCGGCCGTGGCAGCCATTGGAGGGTGAACCAACGGCAAAGGAAGACCTTTCTCTCTGTCTCTCCATCTCTCTCACTGTCCACTCTGGCTGTCAAAAAAAAAAAAAAAACTGTTCCTGAACACAGAACACTGTACGTGGTAGTGGGGTGTAGTGTGCTATTGGAATCTGTGTGTTGTAGAAAAGGGCACAGATCAACTCAGTGTCAGGCACATTTCTACCTCCTTTCCATCACTCTGTGTTAGGAGGCCTGGAGACATCAGTTCTAGTTATTGGTGGAACCTGTCATGGGTTGTAGTGAACTGAGTCAGGCCACAGTTGTGTCTACAGAATTATTCCTTCCTGTGAGTGGTGCTTTTGGCCCTGGTAGCAGTTGCCCTGTGTCCCCCTCTTCCCTGTTCTGTAACCATGACTCTGAGTTCAGGTCAAACACTGGGTATGAAGTCACTGTGTCACAATTCACCCTCAGTCCTGCGTTCAGGTTGCAGCTGTGTTCACAGTAGTTTAGTCTACAATAAAGCAAGTGTGCATAGAACAGTGAATGGATTCTTTCCCATTTGGACATGGAATATTATTCAGTATTAAGAAGGAGGTTGTTCTGTCATTAGGAAACGTGGGTCAGCCTGGAGCATAATGTGCTAACAGAAATAATCCAGGTAGATGTGGACACATAGTATGTGACATTAGTTATATGTACAGTCCACAAGCTTATTCTCACAGAGGGAGAAGTGCAATTGTGATCACTGTCTACCATGACCCAAGTGTTTGTCGCCTTCCAGCCCTGTGGGAAACTGGAGGAAATTCCAAGCTCCTGGATTCCGGCTCAGCCTTCCCAGCCTTTGCAGCCATTCACGAAGTGAACCAGTGCATGGAAGCCTCACTCTCCATCTGTTGGTCTCTTCTTCTCTTGATATAACACTGTCTCTAAAATAAAATACTTAAAATAAATTGAAGATTAATTATACATATGATTAGGAGCCTTTTTCCTAATGTTGAATGATCTCAAGCAACTGAATCCCAAGGGAAGAAATTAATTGTGTACATGCAGTGATGATAAGGTGGTGACAGGAGCAGCACTGGAGTGAGCCTGTGGGATTCCTGCTCCCATATCAGGATGCTTAGTGCTGTGTCCTAGTTTGGTTCCAGTGTCATATTCCTGCCTAAGCCCCTCTGGGAGGCAGTAGGTGAAGTTCCAAATACTCCCATTTGGACACGTGGACAGAATTCCAAGCACCTGGCGGTCACCTGACCCAGCTGAATCTTTTGTAGCCATCTGGGAAGTGACCAGGAGTTAGAAGATCACTGTCAGTCTCAGTCTCTTTGCCTTTTTGGAAACATATGTGTGGGGCTCCATGGGATGCACAGCCATGGAGCCCCCATGTCAAGGTCGGTCTGATAGCTGTTGCTGTGTCTTTATCACAAGGAGAATTTTGCTAGTTTCGGTTAGGGCAATGCTTTCCCACGGTTGGGACTTTCCAGAGGAGTTGAGAATGTTGTAAACAACAAGATGGCACCGAGGACTGTGCGGTGAGCCTGCCTGCTGTGTGACACCTCATCTGATTGGCCCGAGGACGTGTGCACAATGTGTGAACAGACAGCAGATTCGAGTGTTCCGTGCATGGACTTGAGCCCGCTTGCAATTGGCCAGATTTTGTATATAAGCTCTGTGCTGAGGAAGGAGGGGGCTTTTCTGTCCACTCTCCTCCCTTCATTCTTTCTCTGTCGCTGTTATTTTCTCATTAAAAGTCTACTGAAGACCGATAAGCTGCGAACAGTCCTTTGCGGGCAAGGGAGCGACAAGTGGTTCCGTGACTCGGATTCAGACCACTTTCTACACGCAGGAATAGGTAAGGAACAAAAGGTAAGCGTGCGTGTGCATGGAAATCCAGCTGGGGAAAGAATAGAAACCGCGGTTCCGTCGAAGAAAGACGGGGAAATTAAGTGCCAGAAAAAAGGGTAAAGGAATCCCTTAAAAGGCGGGAGTACAAAGTGTTCAGAAATGCCAGGAAATAGGCCGAAACTTCCTTTTTACCTCCAAATTGACAATACTCCATCCACCACTAGGTTGCGCATGCTGTTGATCCACTTGTTAAAAGCTGAGGGGATGCCCCTTAAGGAGGCCACAGTATGCGCATTCACTAGGGCCATTGCCAAGAGGTCACCATGGTTTGTGGAAGGTGGCCAATTAGATGAGCAACAGTGGTGGAGAGTAGGGAGACAGTTGAGAGCAGCCAGAGAGCCGGTAGAAATACTTAGATTATGGCAACTCATTGAACAGACACTTCAGGACCCCACTGAGAGCATAGGGCTTTTACTTGATGAAGGATGCGAGCTCCTAGAAAAGGTTCAGGAGGAGTCTCGGCATGATAGTCAGTCTAGTGACTGTGGTAGTCAGTGGGACAGGAAACAGACTGACAAAGGTCCCTGTAGGGATGAGCCACTGGATAAGACAAAGGAAAATTCAGTGAAGGACCATCCCCCATCGAGTGCACTCCTGTGCTCAAGGGAGCCATCTCATTTATATCCCAGTTTGACTAGGCTAGCAAATTTGTCCTTAGAGGAGGAACTGCTGCCGCAGTATCGTCCATTGACTCTCCCTAAATCGGCCCCTAGAAGAAAAAAATAAAAAAGTTATAAAGACTCCATTACAGATACAGGGAATAGGGTTAAACAAGGTGAGCCATAGAACGGTTCATTAATGCTATAGGAATAGTCAGTCCTTGGTTCACAAAAGAAGTCGTAAATGAGCAACATTGGGATTTGCTCAAAAAAGATTTAAATGTGCATTAAAAAAAAAAAAAAAAAACAAAGCAAGCCGTGACAAAGGCTGTGAAAACTTTGTTGCAGATGTAAAAAATAGGGTTAAAGAAACAAACCGTAGAGCAGTTTATCAGTGCTGTTAAAACAATTAGCCCTTGGTTTGCTGAAGAGGGTGTTGTGGATAAGAAACACTGGGAGTAAAAAATATAGATCAGTGTACACTGGACAGCCCTCACCTTGCATTTAAATATTTCATTTGAAGTAAATGTTCTCTGTTATAAAGTTCATATTACTATGTAAAATGAAAAAATGTGGTAACAAAGTGTCCGGACTACCCATTCTGTTTTTGTTTTATGTACTAACTCTACCCCTATTATTGATAGGAATGCTTGAGCAGATTATGCTTGGTTTGCTTTACAAAAAAAAAAAAAATGTAAGTCAAAATATGCCGCAAGTAGTTAAGATTCCACACACCTGCAGAAATGTAATAATTACAGATAATAAGAGGCTAGTTCCCTCAGATATGTTTCAATTTATCCTTAAAACATACTGAATATTATTGTGTTTGATTGCTAAATGTAGATTTGTATAAAAATTTGTATTATATTCTTATGATGTATTAATTATGCCTATACCTTGGTACAACTCTAGGGCCAAATGTAAGGACAAATTTTTGGGATGGAGAGGCTTGTGTCTTTGTTTGGCTCTGATAAACAAGTAACTTGTCTGCCAGATGACCTTCTCCTGCTCCTTGGGAGCCTGGCCAGCTCCCGGGGAGGAGGATAAAGGAATGTTTTCTGCTAAACAGGTGGGCATGCTTCGTGTCTCAGCTCTCTGGCCAAGATCCGGGACGGGATGCACTGCTTGCCTAACATCTTGGCAATGAGCCACCCTTGTCCTTGGGGGCTTTAAGGGAGAGCCGGAGCAAGCCTCTGCTGCTGCTGTTTCGTCCCGGGAGAACACGCAGTCAAGCTGAACGTTAAACGTGCCCGTGATGATTACTAATGATGTTTAATTCTCAGTACGGATCCTTTTCTGGTGCTGTGTGAAAATTGCCTAGTAATGCCCATAGTACTGTAAATTCTACAAAACATAAGTACAACGCAGATATGGATTGATTGGCTATTGTGCCTGAGGTGTTCTGTAACAGTCCCTTTAATAAAAAATTAACAAACTAAATTAATTTAAAAACCAGAACATTCAGGACCTGCCACTCTACTTGGTATGTCATTACAAAAATCAACAAGGAGGGCTATACCTGATAAATAAGGGTACTATCAATGTGGGCAACAGGGACATGTACAAATATTGTCCAAAAGTCAAACATCAAAAAAGCCCCTCCTCCTGGGATTTGCCCCCAGTGCAAAAGAGGAAGGCATTGGGCCAATAAATGTCACTCCAAAACTAATAAAAAATTCATTAAATAAATAAAGTTCAAAAAACTAAAAGCGGGGCTGGCCCCAGGCCCCATCCCAACAAATTTTGGGGGCCATGACATTTGTTCCTCAACAGAACACCCTAAATCCATCAATTTCTTCCATGGAGCCACAGAGGGTAGTGCAGGACTGGACCTCAGTGCCACCTCCTATACAGTATTGACCCCTGAGATGGGCCCACAAGGCCTCCCTACTGGGATTTTTGGTCCTTTGCCAACTGGGTTTTTTGGTCTCCTGCTGGGCAGAAGTAGTATAACTATAAAAGGGTTACAGGTTTTTCCTGGAGTTATAAACACTGACTTTACTGGTAAGATAAAAATTATGACTCAAGCCAATAATGAAACTTTAACTCCAGGACAATGCATTGCTCACTTGATTCTGTTCCCCTTCTCTTCAATTGGTAAGTCTTTTTTAATAAAAGAGAAAATAACAGTTTTGAATCTTCTGATGATTATCGGATACAACCTATAACTGAGGACCGACCCAAATTTTTCTTAAAATTAAATAAGTTATTCAGTGGTCTTTTAGATACTGGAGCTGGTGCCTCTGTTATTTCAGCAGCAAGCTGGCACACAAATTAAAAAAAAAAGAAAATTACCATAACTCAATTGCAAGGTATTGGTCAGAGTCAAAGATTAACACAAAGTTCCATATTGCTACAATGGGAGGATAAAACATATATTTTGGCTGCATTACTTGTTAATCTCTGGAGACATAATATTCTAACTCAAGTGGGGGCTTTAATACATAGTCCAAGTAAGATTGTTACCATGAACATACTTCAACAAGGTCATTTGCCAGGTAAGGGTTTAGGCAAACAACAACAAAGCATCACATCTCCAGTTACTATAACTGTCAATCATAACCAGAGAGGCTTGGGTTTCCCTTGATGGCTACTGGTCAGCCTGTGCCCCATACAAAAATTAAAATAAAATAAAAATCAGATAATCCTGTGTGGGTGAATCAGTGTCCTTTACTGCAGGAAAATATAAATACTGCACAGATATTGGTAAAAAAAAAAAAAACAATTAACAGCAGGACATATAGTTCCTTCTAATTCTCCTTGGAATAGTCCTATTTTTTTATCAGAAAAAAAATCTGGGAGATAGCGATTGCTTCAAGGCCTTAGGGCTGTTAATGCTACTGTGGAAATTATGGGGGCTTTACAACCAGGTTTACCATTGCCTACTACAATTCCAAAGGACTCTTATATTGCAATAATAGATTTAAA
Organism: Oryctolagus cuniculus; assembly: GCF_051225735.1. NCBI lineage: Eukaryota > Metazoa > Chordata > Mammalia > Lagomorpha > Leporidae > Oryctolagus > Oryctolagus cuniculus. Next base: position 53,441,431 of record NC_142886.1, read on the forward strand.
AGATTATTTTTTATACTATACCTTTACATCCAAAAAATTGTCCCCGATTTGCTTTCAGTGTTCCATCAGTAAATTTTAAAGAACCTATGCAAAGATGCCTATAAAGGATCTTACCTCAAAAAATGGCTTATAGCCCTACTTTGTGCCAATAATTCATTAATGCTGCTCTTCAAAAATTTGCAAAAAATATAGCAATTTATATATTATACACTATATGGATGATATTTTGATAACTGGACCCGAGAAATTTTTGGTGATACAATGTCTGACAGTACTAAGAGAGCAATTAACTGCTTTTGGTCTTAGCATAGCCCCTGAGAAAATGCAACTTCAATATCCTTATCAATATCTAGACTTCCATTTATACCCATAAAAAATACTTCCACAAAAAGTCACCTTACAATTGGATTCTTTACAGACTTTAAATAAGTTTCAAAACTTCTAGGAAATATTAATTGGCTTTCTGCACATCTCCACCTCACAACAGGAGACCTTAAACCTTTATTCAATATCCTAAAAGGAGGTCAAGCTTCTGTAATTTGTGATGGTCACCATACTGTTATTAACACCTCTTTTTCATCTCTACAGCTAGTTAAATTAGCTGCTGTTGCACTTGCATTGCAGTCTACTTTGGATGTAGTGGTTAACATACACACCAATAGCAAATATGTGTTCCTATCAGTGCCTCAATTGAAAACGTGTTCATTCCTTCCTAAATCCTCAGCTGCTTCTCCTTTGTTTTCTCGCATTTGCACTGTCATTCGGCAGCATACCTGCCCTTTCTTTATAGGTCATATTCGAGCACATTCCAATCTTCCCAGACCTTTGGTAGAGGGTAACCATTTGGCAGATTCTGCTCTATGCATATATTCTATTAATACAGCAACAAAAGATCATGTTTTACATCATTTAAATGCTCATACATTATGCTTAAAACATAATATTACTCAAGAACAAGCTCGACAAATTGTAAAATTCTGTTCTACCTGCTCCATCCAGTTACCATTACCCCACTTTCGAATTAATCCTCATGATTTATTCCCCCAATGAACTATGGCAAATGGATATCACCCACTTCATGAAATTTGGTAAACAAAAATAGATACATGTGTCTATTGATACTTGTTCTGGATTTATTTTTGCTTCCTTACATACAGGTAAAGCTACAAAACATGTTATTGCCCGTTGCTTACAAGCTTTTGCTTCCCTAGGAACTCCAAAACAGATTAAAATGGATAATGGACCTGCTTATATTTCTGCCTCTTTTAGAAATTTTTGTGTAACTTTCTATCTCATGTTACTGACATTCCTTATAATCCTCAGGGTCAAGACATTCTTATACGTACACATCACACTTTAAAACAATATTTTAATAATATAAACAAAAGGGGGAGTTTAGGGTTCTTGCCCATTCTCCTAACAAATGGCTCTCACATGCTTTATTCATTTTAAATTTTTTCACATTGGATAAAGATGGTCGTTTTGCATCTGATCAACAGTGGCATCCACAAACAGCTGGGGTAAGAACAATGGTAAAATGGAAGGATCCTATCACCAATCAATGGAATGGACCTGATCCAGTACTGGTATGGGACATGGGCTCTTAAGGGATGGGTATTTTTATGCAACCAATTTGCTTTTACATTGTTAGCCCCTAATGATTTTTGCAACTGCTCATTGGGCCCTGTGGCCCCAATGCTAACATCTGTATTTCCAAAGGCATGACAGCGACGCTCATTACCTGAGAACTGTGATGATGATGTCATCTTAATTGGAGACCTGCTTTCACCATGGCTATGCAGCTAGTGGGAGTTCCTGGATTAGCTTATGGAAATAATTGTGGACTACAAAGGCTTACACGTTTGGTGACCAAAACAATCAATCTTACTGCTACTGCGCTATCCAATATAGCTGAAGAATTGGATCAAGTTCATTCAGGAGTACACTTAAACTGAGCAGCTATCGATTATTTGCTGTTAAAAGATCATATAAGCTGTAAATCTGTTCCAGGGGAATGTTGTTTTAACATTACTAACAATGCCATATATAGAGTCTGTTATTGATAAACTTAAAAGAGTAAACTGCAACATATATTTATTGCTAACCCACTATTCATTTGGAGGGTTTCAATGGATTCGTTGGTTATTAATGCGGGCTGCACCGTTACTGCTTTTCATACTTTTTATGGGAAGTTTTCCATGTGTTCTGCAATGTGTGCTATCCTTGCTACAGTCTGTATGGACTGACATTCATCACTTAAAACTTCGTACCAAACCTCCTTTGTAATAAAAAATAATTAATATTTGGCTGTATGTTTCATCTCTCACCTAATGTAGGGCTAAAATGGTACTCAAAAACGGGTAAGACACTCCACATCCTGTACCTACCTAAGACAGGGCTCAAGTTAAAGAATGGGTCGCTATCGGTTGCTTGTTTGTCGTGGTACTACTGGGCCTTGCCTTCATCACCAGATGGATCAGAGCCTTAGCACTCCATCAGCAGAATACCAACTTGATAATCCAACAGGCTATGCTGGCCACCTTGCGATCTCACCCCAATAAAGAAGTATGGCTTAGCATGATGGAGAGGTAGTCAAAGATGGATAAACACTGATGGGCACTCCTAGCAACCTAAGACAGAGGGTAGGACAGGCTTCCTATTACCTCCATGACAGGTAAGCAGGTAGCGCGCCATTGGGTACCTAAGACAGGCATGTTTCCATGCCATTTAAATAATAAAGAAGGGGGAGATGTGGGGCTCCATGGGATGCGCAGCCATGGAGCCCACACATCAAGGTCGGTCTGATAGCTGTTGCTGTGTCTTTATCACAAGGAGAATGTTGCTAGTTTCGGTTAGGGCAATGCTTTCCCACGGTTGGGACTTTCCAGAGGAGTTGAGAATGTTGTAAACAACAAGATGGCGCCGAGGACTGTGCGGTGAGCCTGCCTGCTGTGTGACACCTCATCTGATTGGCCCGAGGACGCGTGCACAATGCGTGAACAGACAGCAGATTGGAGTGTTCCGTGCATGGACTTGAGCCCGCTTGCAATTGGCCAGATTTTGCATATAAGCTGTGTGCTGAGGAAGGAGGGGGCTTTTCTGTTCACTCTCCTCCCTTCATTCTTTCTCTGTCACTGTTATTTTCTCATTAAAAATCAACTGAAGACCGATAAGTTGCGAACAGTGTTGTGCCTTTGTGGGCAAGGGAGCGACACATATGTAAATGCAAATATCTAAATAAGTGAAATAATATCCATAAATGTTTAAAAAAGATATAAAGGCAACATATAAAATATCTGGAACCAACATGCATGTCCATATTAGATGCACAATGAGACATCCCATCCTTCCTGTTAGAATGAGTATTATACAATCCAGAGCTGACAAACCAAGTGGAGGAAGCTAGAGACGATAACTCTGGTACAAGATCGAAGTCAGGTAAACAAGTAAATCTATTATGGAAAATCATCAAAAACTAAGAAATAGAATTTTCACAAGATCTTCAAACACCATTTCTTGGTAGAAGGAATATGAAATCCCAAGGAGGTGTCCAAGTGTACCTCAGTCAATGTGGCAAACACCTCTGCTCTTCCATGTTCAATTAATGAAGCGTCATTCACAAGAGTTCACACATATAATCCGGTGAAATATTCATGAAGAAAGAATCAACATTGGAACAAATGGACAAAATTATATTTAACAGGAAGTTTATATGGCAGTAAAGATGAGGAAATTCTGTATTTTGGACAACTCAGATGATCCTGGAGAATAATGTCCAAGGATACTATGTCAGGGTAAGTACACTCTGCTAACCATGCAGGACAAGAAGACAAATAATACGTGATGCTGGATACATGGGATAAAAGGATGAAGTCACAGAGGCAGGAAGTACGATGGTGAAGACCAACGTCTGAGCAAGGGAGGAACAGAGGAGACGATGGAGCAAGGTCAGAGTTTCAGTCCCACAGGATCCACACACTGAGGATCTACTGTACAGCATGGTCACAGCAGTGAAGGGAATATTGTGTCTACAGAATTCCAAAACAGGAGACAACTGACATTCTACCATGGAAACATGTGGTTTTCTGATGAGCATGTCAGTAAGTCTGACTTCATAACTCCTCTCAATTTGATACATTCATTTTTCAACACATATCATTGTACCTGAGGCATGGGGTCAGACACCTCAGACAGGACAGAGCCCAGGGCAGACGTGGGTGACCTGGGAACTTAAGCAGCCAATTACTGCCTTGGAACGTGGGATTTGCTGTGGGATTATGGACAGATAAGCATTCCATTCACCTGTATTTTTATTTATTTTTATGAATATTTATTTATTTAAAGTCAGAGTTACACACAAAGAGAAGGAGAGACAGAAAGATTAGAGAAAGAGGTCTTCGATCCTCTGGTTCACTCTCCAATTGTCTGCAACAGCTGGAGCTTAGCCGATTGGAAGCCAGGAGCCAGGAGCTTCTTCCAGGGCTCCCATTTTGTTCCAGGGGCCCAAGGACTTGGATCATCTTCTACACTTTCCCAGGCCATAGCAGAGAGCTGGACTGGAAGTAGAGCAGCTGGGACTTGAACCAGTGACCCTATGGGATTCCGGTACTGCAGATTTGGTCTGTAACATACTGTGCCACAGCGCTGGCCCCACCTTTATTTTTTTATGAAGATCATTCTGGTGAGTGTATTCTGCCAGAAACACAAATGCCACGTTTTTCTCATACGTAGGAGCAAACACAGATGGAGAGCATTAGAAATGTGTGGGGCGTGTTTCTTGGGAGTCCACAGATAGAAACACTCTTCACAGAATAAGCCATCTACGTGACAGTGTGCCCTCTCCCTTCCCTTTATGGCCTTTTCCAGCCTCCTACTACATGAAATGAATAATTCTATTCAGGAAGGGGACGTTTGTGTATGTATTTAAACTCTACTCATGAAGTGATTACAGCTAAATGTTAAAGGTCATTGAATCTGAATAAATATAAATATGTGCATATTTATTTACAAGTCAGAATACCACACACAGAGAGATGGAGAGACAGACAGGGAAAGACCCCACTGCTGGATTGCTCCCCAAACATCCACAGAAGCCAGGCCTTGCCCAGGTCAAAGCCAGCAGCCTGGACCTCCACGCAGGTCCTCCAGGTGGGAGGCAGGGCCCATGACCTTGGGCCGTCATCAGCTGCCTCCCAGGTGCATGAGCAGAAAACAGCGCTTGAGGTGGAGAGGCTGGTTCTTGAGCCATCACTCCAACACAGGATGTGGGCTCCCAACAAGGGCTCAGCTCACTGCACAACAGTGCCTGCCCCTGTGTTGTGTCTGCACAAGCACAGAAATGTGATACTGGCATGAGTGATACTTCCCTTGAACACGTGCACAGTTACTGAAGGAATCACAGACAGGCTGTGCTGTGTCCAGGGGCTCTAGTCTGGTAGGAGGCACCTCCACACTCTACACCTCAGTTCCTCACACAGGACTTCCCACTCCACCTAATAGCACCAGGAGCGATGTGCGCTCTGTACCGTCATTGGTTGTGGTTGTCCAGTTTTCCTAATGATTTTGTTAATGTGCTGTGAAGGGTTGAAATAGTGAGTTCTTCATGTATATGATGTTAAATTGTGACTGGGTAGGATTTATGTAAGAGCAGTCTTTGAAGATAGTGGCACATGAATGTGTTTCTTCCAAATTTGAGTCGAATGTCATTGAAATAACTTTTTTTAAAAAAGCAATTCATGGCTTTTTAGGTTTCAGTGTGTGTGTGTGTGTGTTAAGAATGGAGTACACATCAAAACACCTGTGTGCTCAATATTAACACCAATGAAATATCAGTTATGGACAAAAAAGTGTCAGTCCGTGAACTCCCACCCCAAAAGTTCACCAATCTCATACTTTAGCTGGTGTGTGGCACATTGGGTTAAAGCCCTGGCCTGAAGCGCCGGCATCTGAAATGAGCGCCGGTCTAATCCTAGCTGCTCCTCTTCCCATCCAGCTCTCTGCTATGGCCTGGGAAGCAGTAGAAGATGGCCCAAGTCTTTGGGCCCCTGAATCTACATGGGAGACCCCAAGAAGCTCCTGGTCCTTGCCTTCAGATCGGAACATTTTCGGCCATTGTGGCCAACTGGGGAGTGAACCAGTGGATGGAAGACCTCTCTCTGTGTGTCTCTACCTCTCTCTGTAACTCTGTCTTTTAAATAAATAAAGTAAATAAAATAAATAAAATAAATCATTTTTTAAAAAAAATCCTGCTGTTGCTTACAGGGAATATGAAGTCTGAGGGATGTGTCCAAGCAATCTGAGGGCGCCATGTCTAGACATTTGCAGTCCCATCTCCAACTACAGTGACCTCATTCACAACAGTTAGCTCATGAACATGGAGCACTTTGGCTGGATTCCATTTTTGACAGAGAGATGCACAGGGGACCAGGTTTCATGCAGGTGCATCTTAGTGTGGTGTTCCACGTGCTGGTGTCTGTCTGTCTGTTCTTCACAATTTCTCTGCTGGGCAATTTGCTTCCCAATGCTGTCGAGTTGTGATAGATACAGAGGCAGCCCCACATGTTGAAAGTGTGTGGTGAGTGCGATGCGACTCACCTGTGCCTCTCTCACTCCTCATCACAACTACGCCAAGAGCAAATATCACATCCCACAGTGCTGTCCACTGCTCCTTTGTCACCCAGCCCTGGCCCACCTCCTCCAGTCACATTAAGGCCTGAGCCCCTTTGGGCTCCTTCACAACAGATTTCATCCAGTTCAGCGCTGAGCATCATGTAGGTTTCCAGGGGCAGAAGTCGAAGGCCCTGAGTTTGCAAGCCTGAGTGGCACAGGTGAATGAGGGTTTCTTAGTTTTTAACCAAAATATCTGAAAATCTGATAATAGTAAAACTGAAATAAATTAGAGTAAGTATATTATATTTTGCACAAATGTGCAACACATTAATCTTAACTGTTATCAAATTTCATGGATATAAGGTAAATAATAAAATGAAAGTTGCGTTGTTTAAGATGTGCACCTCCCCCAAGGGAGTGCAAGGGTCTCACATGTGACTCTGGCACCCAACACCAGATTCCTGGTTTTGCAGCCCCAGGAACCACAAATGTATGGGAGGGTCTCTCTAAGGTTCATAGTCCCTTCAATGCAGGCAGAACCTTCATGGACTTGTCCCTCCTTAGAGCCCCTCTCAATGGGACCACTGGGTGGTGAGGTCCCCACATGCATGATGGGAGGCTCCGTGCATCAAGTATGGAGGGTAAGTTCCACCTAACATGCAGCCTTCAGCTGCTCAGTTGGAGCGACCACACACGCACACCAAGCAGTGCTGGCTCTGCTCACGGCTCTACAGGAACAGCATCCTCAGCCTCAATGCCCCAGACCCTGCTCCGCTGTGTCCACTGAGTAATAAAGTTATCAACCTGCAGGAGGAAACCATCATGACCCATGTCCTGGTGAAATCCTGTAGAAAATGTTCGTGAGCAGAGTCCACCCCAGACACTGTGCCAGCACTGATCCCCCAAGACACAGAAGTCTGCATCTTCATGTGATGGCTCCACCCCCAAAGCTGAGGACTGGGGAGGAGAACCATGGCACGTGGGGAAGTGACAGTCGGGGACAGGGTCCAGCAGCAGAGGGAGAGGACCTGGTGGAGGGGTGGGCTCTATTGTGCAGGAGGGTAAGGACAGGTGGAAGGGCCACACTGCTGAGACCCCAGTGCCTGCAGGAGAACACTGAGACAGGAGGTCTGATCAGGTTCCTTGTCCCCGCCAACCCCCACACTGACCACCACTGAGTAAAACTAGCACAGGTGCCTGGGAGACGTGGAATGACATAATCTCTGGGGAGTGCATCCAGTGATGACTCCACACCATGAGTGGATTCATCGTCAGGACCTCATGGAAGCTGAGGTCTCCAGTGCCCTGAACAGGACCACAGGGAGTGCTGGGAGCAGCCTGTGGGGGTGATGCGGTTTGTCCTCAGAGCATCAGTGCTGAGCATGGCCCCAACGTGATAGCACTGGCAGGGGGTGCATGGTCTGGATGTTTACATGAAAAGCATGGAATAACAGGATCTGACATCAGATGCAAAGTCCATTGTACAACTACTGGAAGGAAACATAGGGCAGAATCTCCCTGATAGTGGTCTGTCCATGATTTCCCTTTTAGATCTCCAGAGTTCAGGCAACATAAGAAAACCTTTTCAGATGATGCTGCATAAACTACAGAGCTTCTCTACAGCAAGTGGACCGATGAGACGTGAGCAGCCTACACTATTTTCATATAGAACGTATTATCAGTAGCCTGTATCCCAAAGGAACAAAAGGACTGTCTGCATGAGCTGTGTTTAAAACTGACCCTGAGTCTTCTAAAGTCTCAAAATACCTGTTTACACAGCTGGCTTCATCCTGAACAACAGGTTCTGTGTCATCAGCCTACAGTGCTTGTGGAAGGAAACCTCCCTCCTCTGCCTGTGGCAGAGTGTGTCCTCAAAGGTGTGTGTGTTTTGGAGTGATTCCAGGGTGACCATGGGAGAAGTGGGGGAGCTCTGCGAGTGAGGCCTAGTGGGATTTGTTCATTTCTGGGGAATCTGCTATGGAGGAGATCACAGTAGATCTCCTGGGTCCCCAGCTTCAGCACAGAGCACAGTGCTGCTAGAGTCAGCCCTGGTCTCGTCTGACGTCCTGTGTAGGGATGGGGTCCCTCCCATCCCTGTTCACAATATTAGGATGCCTGATGGCACAACATTCTCACTGTCTGATCCTGGACGTAAGCCTCTACAGATGTGAGCTCAATAAACCTTTTTGCTCCATACACCTCCTCTCTGGGGTACTGCATGATGGTACTAACAGGCAGAATAAAACAGTCAAAGAACCACACTCAGCCTCTGCTCTGTTCCCACCTTAAACCAACACTTATCTGTCTGTGTCTCCAGGTTTAGATGAAGCCACTCAGATTTAGTCATTTCTACATCAGCTGACAGAATTGCTTCAGGTTCTGTAAGAATACTACATGAGAGAACAATTGCATTTTTGCAGGAGACATTTAGTAAACACATGGGGTTGATGCAGCTATCCTGGTGAAGAGCAGAAAATTTGTTCATTCCTGATGATGACAGAGTTGGGAGATGCAAGGATGATTTTGCTTCCACAGGAGGAGGAGCATGGCTGAGAACAGGTGCGGGCAGTCCCTGGAGGAAGGAGTCGGGGTCTCTGGACACACAGTCTCTGGGGCAGGCTCTTCATGCAGCAGGGATGCAGCTCCAGGGTTGGATCATTGGTGGGCTCACAGGGACACAGTCCAGAACCACCTGGACTCTAGTGCAGACTTCACTGGGCTGTCCCACCTGTTGGTCTCCCTGAGATGAAGACAAGGCCAGCAGAGTGTGGGGAACAAGACCTCTCCACACCCAGTGTTTTCCATGAGTCTGACCCCTTGCACTACCAACGGCCACCTCTGCTTGCAAATGAGAGCAGGTCCGGGGATCCCAGGAGACGTGAGTGAGGAAGAGCAAGCAGGGTTTCTAGGATCCACAGCCTGAGCCACCCCTGAGCTGCAGGTTAATCCCTGACCTGGGGTTTGGACCACGTGGTCCTCAACCTGTGAGTTCAGGGTGAGGAATTGAAAGGGAGACGAGGGCACAGCTGTAGAGAATGGACAGGGGAGCCCCAGGGACCAGGACCACGGGGTCAGCTCACCCCTCAGGGCCCAGCTGTGCAGGAGGGGAGGGCATGGATGTGAAACACTGCAGCATCCATAGCCCCTGACCGGCTCCACACTGCCCCTGGGCTCTCATCGGGGTCCCAGATGACGTCATCAGAGAATTCCATGGAGAGCTCTTCCGTGACTCGGGCTGGAAAAGCCTCCCCGGGTGCCCAGAGCTCCCTCAGTTCTCAGATGCTGGGGACCCCAGAGATATCATTCATTCCTTTAAAACGACTCCATTTTCTTCATGTGACGTCTTCCCGTGATACCAAAACTTCTGTTCAGTGATCGGTGTTGGGGACAGAATCATCCATCCAGATCGGGACGTAGGAAAGGTTTAGTGGACCACAAACCCCAATTTCCAGACGGGAGCCAGCGATTCACCTCCCACTGCATCTGGTCCTGGGTCTGAGTCTGCTCAGTGCGTCTCCTGCTCCCCCTGGTGGAGCCACGCGTCCCTACAGGGAGGTTTGTGTCTGGGCTCAGCCTGAGGGCCCCTCATTGTGTCTCTTGCACAGAAATAGGTGGCCGTGTCCGTCGCTGTCAGACTGTTCATTTGCAGAGACACCGTGTTCTGGTTGGTGTTGCTGGAGATGGTGAATCGGCCATTCACCCAGCTCGCGTAGTATGTGCTACCACTACCAGCATAAATGTCTCCGATCCAGTCTCCATGGTGGGCGTCTGTGTTGAGTGTGATCACTGAGTGGACACCTGGGAGTCCTGGGGCTGGAGCTCCTGTGCCAGAGCTGCAGGGTGAGGGCTGGGCAGGTTTTCATGGGCAGAGGGAGGCCCTATTTGCATGTGCTGCTGCTATATATTAGGCATGGGGTCAGACGCCTCAGACAGGACAGGGCCCAGGGCAGACATGGTACCTGGGTGTGTAGGGTGATGGCTATGATACGATTCAGATCATATGAATTTTTATGTTATCATAATTTTAAAAAGTTGAAGGCAATGACCTTGTTTCATTCTAATATGTGTGTACCCTTAATATCTAGTGTTAGCAGTGTCATGTCATTCATTTATTTAAATAACCATTGGTTCCTTATCATCTGTATGATAGACATTGGTACAGTGATAGAGAGAGAAGGGGTGAGAGAGACAGAAATGTAGAGATGGATAGAAAAGGTGACAATGGGAGATTTCTGCCTTTGGGTTGAGAGCCCCAGACATCCCAAATGCCTATGACATCCAGAAGTTAGTCTTTCTGAACCCTGAAGCAAGAAACTGTGTCTGTAATTCCAACGTCGGTGGTAGGGGCTCCTTTGCTTGTAGCGTCATCTGTAGTTTCTGATTAGGGATTATTAGGAAAAAGTGTGGGAAGCCGTGAGGCTGGGCTCAGTCAGTTCTGTGATGGGAACTCGGGTGTCCCTGGTGGGGACTTAGTCAATTTTGTCCTAATGCCTGTGCCCACTTTAAAACAGATGAGACTGCAAGTGGATTCCTTTGATAACTATGTTTTGTTTTCTTATTCATCCATTGCCTTTAGTTTAAAACTGTTCCTGAACACAGAACACTGTACATGGTAGTGGGGTGTAGTGTGCTCCTGGAATGTGCATGGTAGAAATGGACACAGATCAACTCCCTGTCATGTGCATTTCCACCTCCTTTCCATCACTCTGTTGGGAGGCCTGGAGACCTCAGTTCTAGTTATTCGTAGAACCTGTCGTGGGTTGTGGTGAACTGAGTCAGCACACTGTGGTGTGGAGCAGAGTTATTCCTTCCTGTGAGTGGTGCTTTGTGCCCTGGTATCAGCCGTCCCCTGTTCCCCCCTCTTCCCTGTTCTGTAACCATGACTCTGAGTTCAGGTCAAGCACTGGATATGAAATCACTGTGTCACAATTCACCCACAGTCCTGGGTTCAGCTATGCAGCTTTGTTCACAGTAGTTCAGTCTACAAAAAAGCAAGTGTGCATAAAACAGTGAATGGATCCTTTCCCATTTGCATATGGAATATTATTTAGTATTAAGAATGAGATTGTTCTGTCATTAGGGAATGTGGGTCTGCCTGGAGCATACATACTAAAAGAAATAATGCAGGTACATGTAGACACATAGTATGTGAAATTAGTTGTATATGCAGTCCACAAGCTTGAACTCACAGAGGTAGGAAGTGCAATGGTGATCACTGTCTACCATGACCCAAGTGTTTGTCCCCTTCCAGCCCCTTGGGAAGCTGGAGGAAATTCCATGCTCCTGGTTTCTGGCTGAGCCATCCTCAGTCTTAGCAGCCATTCAGGAAGTGAACCAGTGGACGGAATCTTCTCTCTCCATCTGTTGGTCTCGTCATCTCTTGCTATAACACTGACTTTAAAATAAAATAGATACTTAAAATATATTGATGATTAATTATACATATGATTAGGAGCCTTTTTCCTAATGTTGAATGATCTCAAGCAACTGAATCCCAAAGGAAGAAATCAATTGTTTAAATGCAGTGATGATAAGGTGGTGACAGGAGCAGCACTGGAGTGAGCCTGAGGGATTCCTGCCTCCCGTATCAGGATGATTAGTGCTGTGTCCTAGGTTGTTCCTGTTTCAGATTCCTGCCTAAGCACACCCTGGGAGGCCGTAGGTGAGGTTCCAAGCAGTCCCACGTGGGAACCCTGGACAGAATTCCAAGCACCTGGCTGTTGCCTGACCATATGAAGCTTTTGTAGCCATTGGGAAAATGACCCAGAAGTTAGAAGATCACTGTCAGTCTCCATCTCTTTGTGGTTTTGGACAAATACATACAGACAAATTTTTAAATAAAATGATAAATTATTTTGACAGACAGAGTGGACAGTGACAGAGAGAGAGACAGAGAGTAATGTCTTCCTTTACCATTGGTTCACCCTCCAATGGCCGCTGTAGCCGGCGCACCGAGCTGATCCGAAGCCAGGAGCCAGGTGCTTCTCCTGGTCTCCCAAGTGGATGCAGGGCCCAAGCACTTGGGCCATCCTCCACTGCACTCCCGGGACACAGCAGAGAGCTGGCCTGGAAGAGGAGCAACTGGGACAGAATCCAGCGCCCGACCTGAACTAGAACCCAGGGTGCAGGCGCCGCAGGTGGAGGATTAGCCTAGTGAGCCGCGGCGCTGGCCATTAAAATGATGAATTTTAAAATTTATGTTACATCTATAAATTTTAAAAGAAGATATAAAGGCAAACATAGAACACGCTACGAATCTAGGACCATCATGTATGTCCATGTTAGAAGCACAATGAGACATCCCATCGCTCCTGTTAGAATGGCTATTACCAGACATACTAGAGCTGATATGTTTTATACGTAGAGAGAGATGATAACCCTAGTACAAGTCTGTGTCAGGTTAATTAGTAAAACCATTATGGAAAAGCATCAAAAACTGAGAAATAGAATTATTACATGATGTTCAAGCACCATTGCATGGACAATGAATATGAAATCCCAGGGAGGTGTATATGTGATCTGCAGTCAGTGTGGCAAACACCTCTGTAGTTGCTTGTTCATTTAAGGCACCATAATTCAAAAGAGTTCACACATATGATCCAGTAACATCTCATGGAAGCAAGAATGGAAAATGAAGAAATGGACAAAGTTTCATTTTAAACGGAAGCTTATATGCAGTACAGAGTAAGAAATTCTGTAATTTTGGACAACTTTAATGTTCCTGGAGAAAAATGGGCCTAGGATAATATGTCAGGAAAAGTACACTCTGCTAACCATCCAGGCCAGGGAGACAAATGATATATGATGCTACCTATGTGGGATAAAAGGATGAGCAATAGCCAATCATAAAGATTCAGATCTCTGAATACTGGTGTTGTGTTGGCCATGTTTTATGGAGATGATAAATGAAGGCAGTGCACTCAAGGCTTGGCAGCTGGAACCCAGGAGCATGGAACTGCATCAGTGTTCCCACCTTGGTGATGGAGCCTCATAACAGATCCATCATCTACTGTCTTCCAGGTGCACTGTCAGTACAAGTATGGGAAAGGGTGCAAATGGGCTCCGTCCAGCAATGTGATATGCAGCCTGGGGGACTCCCTCTGTATATTAAAGAAAGCCTCCAAATGGATTGATGATGCCAGTCAGCATAGACATGGAGTGAAGAGCAGGGACTCTGGACACATGGTCTCTGGGACTGGCTCTTCCTGCAGCTGTGATTCAGCCTCAGGACACTGGGCATCATGCTGGAGCCACAGACACAGCTCCCCGTGATGTGGACTCCAGCCCCAGAGTGCACAGCCTCTGTGTGTCCCACTTTCTGCTCTCCCTGAACCACAGTAGGGGCAGAGGTCCCATGACACTGGAGCAGAACCAGATCAGCTGGAAGGGCACAACTTCAGTTTCCATTCAGTTATGACCTTGACTGATGATGTCCAGCTATTTCCCTCCTGAGATCAGTTAGGTAGCCCCCCAGGAGGGTCCTAGGACCTAGAGGATGAGGAAGTCCCTGTAGGCTTCCCAGGTGCCTGCAGAAGCTCAGCCTGAGACACAGCTGAGCTGCAAGTGCATTCCTGAGTGCTGTGACCTTCACACAGGGACCACAGACTGCTCCAGGATTAAAGGGAAAATGGAGATTGGGTATAAAGTCTGTTGAAAGTGAATGCAGAACACCCACAGTTTAGAATAAGATGGTTGATTCAGTTCAGCTCAGAGGCTGCTCTGACAGGAGGTAGGGACGACTTATAAAATTGAGGTAGCAAATCAAGACTCTGGCTCGGGTCTGTCTGGGTTTGAAGGGAAAACTAAAATTGTCCTAAAGTCGGCAATGCCCTGAGAACGCTGTCCTGAGTCAGACTGGACAACACTCACGAGGTCCCCAGATAGTCCTGCATCTCTGATCCTGGTGACCACTGTCAACGTTCACGAACCTGAATGTGTCCATTTAGGACTTCTTCCTGTCACATCAAGCTTCTCTACGTCAGTGGCGTCAGTGTGACAGAATCATGAAGTAGAAGTCTTCCCTCAAAACTGTAGGAGAGGAAACCCAAATCCCTGACAGGAAACCAGGGCTTCATCTCCCTCTGTGCCTGAGCAGGACCAGAATCTGGACTCAGTGTGTCTTGTGCGCCCCCTGGTGGAGCCGCACTCCCCTGCAGGGAGGTTCGCTTCTGGGCTCTGACTGAGGGCCCCTCACTCTGCCTCCTGTGCAGAAATAGGTGGCCGTGTCCCTGGCTGACAGACTGTTCATGAGCAGAGACACCGTGTTCTGGGTGTTATCGCTGGAGATGATGATTCAGCCATTCACCCAGCTCGCATAGTCTGTGCTACCACCACTCCAAATGAATCCGATCCACTCCAGCCCCTTCCCTGGAGCCTGGCGGACCCAGCTCATGTCGTAGCTGCTGAGGGAGAATCCAGAGACTTTTCAGAAGAGTTTTACTATCCCCCAGGCTTGACCAGGCCTCCTCCGGACTCCTCCAACTGCTCCTGACACTGGACACCTGCAAACACAGACCTCCTGGTCAGGACACTGTCACTCACACTCTCTGTGTCTCTCACTCACGTCCTCTCCCAGACTCAGTGCCTCACGTTCCCCATCATTCCCTTTGAGCACAGCGACCAGGAGAAGCCAGCGCAGCCCAGTCTCCATGGTGAGCGTCTGTGTTGAGTGCGATCACTGAGTGGACACCTGGGAGTCCTGGGGCTGGAGCTCCTGTGCCAGAGCTGCAGGGTGAGGGCTGGGCTGATTTTCATGGGCAGAGGGAGGCCCTATTTGCATGTGCTGCCCCTATATAGCAGGCATGGGGTCAGACGCCTCAGACAGGACTGTGCCCAGACTGATGAGAGTGTCCCGAGGTAGTCTGTCAGTGCACACTTATGGGACGAGTGATGAATTGTGTGCTCTCATTGCACACTGAACCCTGTCTGAGTCCTTTTATGTGAATGGACCTACAACATGTTTTCATGGGTTCCCTTAGCTCTTGGTCCATTCAACATTACAGGAGAAATCATCAGTACAGTGTGGATGTGTCCCCAGCTCCAGTGTGGTAAGAGGAATCCCCAGCACCTTGATCCGTGCCCCTCACCACAGGACTCAGCTCTGCCCCAGTTCACACTCAGCACTCACTGGGGCTTCCTGGTGAGGTCTGCAGAACTCCCTGCCAGCAGCAGAACAAGGAGCACTTTTGCTGGATTCCAATTTTACAGAGAGATGCACAGGGGACCAGTTTCCACGCAAGTACCAGTGTCTGTCTGCCTGTCTGCTCTTCACAATTTCTCTGCTGGGCAATTTTGCTTCCATGGGCAATGCTGTTGAGCTGTGATAGATACAGAGGCAGCCCCACATGTTGAAAGTGTGTGGTGAGTGTGACTCACCTGTGCCTCTCTCACTCCTCATCACAACTATGCCAAGAGCAAAAATCACATCCCACGTTGCTGCCCACAGCTCCTGTGTCAACCTGCCCTGGCCCAACTCCTCCAGTCACATTAAGGCCTGAGCCCCTTTGGGCTCCTTCACAACAGATTCATCCAATTCAGCCCTGTGCATCATGTAGGTTTTGTGGCAGAAGTCGAAGGTCCTGAGTTTGCAGGTTCCGTGAGGCTCAGGTAAATGAGTTTTTCTTAGTTTTTAAGCAAAATATCTGAAAATCTTACAAGAATGAAACTGAAAATAAAGCAGAGTAAGAATATGATATTTTGCACAAATATGCAGTATATTAGTCTTAACTGTGTCATCAAATTTCATGGAAATAATAAATTGAAAGTAGCACTGTTTAAGATGCACACATCCTCCAGGGAAGTGCCAGGGTCTGCCATGTGGCTCTGGCTCCCAGTACCAGATTCCTGCTCCTGCAGCCCCAGGACCCAGAAGTTTATGGGAGGATATTTGGGCCCTGTCACTCTTGTGGATGCACCTGATTGTTGTCCTGAGACCGGGCTAGGCTGGGAAGCAGACTTGGCCACAGCAACACTTAGGAAAGCGCAGTGTCGGAACATCTCTCTTTCTCTCGTCCTCCTCTCTGATTCATGTGTGATAACTCAAATTTAAAACTTAAGTTATTGAATGGTCTTTTTTTTTGGACAGGCAGAGTTAGAGAGAGAGAGAGACAGACAGACAGAGAGAAAGGTCTTCCTTCCGTTGGTTTATCCCCCAAATGGCCGCCTCCACTGGTGGGCCATGGCCGGTGCGCTGTGACAATTCGAAGCCAGAAGCCAGGTGCTTCTTCCTGGTCTCCCATGAGGATGCAGGGTCCAAGCACTTGGGCCATCCTCCTCTGCCTTCCCGGGTGACAGCAGAGAGGTGGACTGGAAGAGGGGCAACCTGGACAGAATCCGGCGCTATAACTGGGACTAGAACCCAGAGTGCAGGCGCCACAGGCAGAGGATTAACCTAGTGAGCCGCGGCGCTGGCCTGAAGGATCTTTCTAAGGGTTGTATTCCCTTCAATGCAGGCAGAACCTTCATGGACTTGCCCCTCCTTAGTGCCCCTCTCAATGGGATCACTGGGTGGTGAAGTCAATACATGCATGATGGAAGGCTCCGTGCGTCAAGTATGGAGGGTAAGTTCCACCTAACATGCAGCCTTCAGCTGCTCAGTTGGAGTGACCACATATGCACACCAAGCAGTGCTGGCTCTGCTCACGGCTCTGCAGGAACAGCATCCTCAGCCTCAATGCCCCAGACCCTGATCCGCTGTGTCCACTGAGTAATAAAGTTATCAACCTGCAGGAGGAAACCATCATGACCCATGTCCTGGTGAAATCCTGTAGAAAATGTTCGTGAGCAGACTCCACCCCAGACACTGTGCCAGCCCTGATCCCCCAAGACACAGAAGTCTGCATCTTCAGGGGATGGCTCCACCCCCAAAGCTGAGGACTGGGGAGGAGAAGCATGGCACGTGGGGAAGTGACAGTCGGGGACAGGGTCCAGCAGCAGAGGGAGAGGACCTGGTGGAGGGGTGGGCTCTATTGTGCAGGAGGGTAAGGACAGGTGGAAGGGCCACACAGCTGGGACCCCAGTGCCTGCAGGAGAGCACTGAGACAGGAGGTCTGATCAGGTCTCCTTGCCCCCTGCATCCTCCACACTGACCACCACTGAGTAAAACTAGCACAGGTGCCTGAGAGACGTGGAATGGCATCGTCTCTGGGGAGTGCATCCAGTGATGACTCCCACCATGAGTGGATTCAACGTCAGGGCCTCATGGAGGAAGCTGAGGTCTCCAGTGCATCTATCAGGGCCACACGGAATGCTGGGAGCAGCCTGTGGGGGTGGGTGTGGTTTGTCCTCAAACCATCAGTGCTGAGCATGGCCCCAACGTAACAGCACTGACAGGGAGTACACGGTCTGGATGTTTACAGAAATAGATTGTTCACTTCTGGGGAATCTGCTATGGAGATCACAGTAGATCTCCTGGGTCCCCAGCTTCAGCACAGAGCACAGTGCTACTGGAGTCAGCCCTGGTCTCGTCTGACGTCCTGTGTGGGGATGAGGTCCCTCCCATCCGTGTTCACAATGTTATGATGCCTGATGACACAACATTCTCACTGTCTGATCCTGGACTTCCAGCCTCTACAGCTGTGAGCTCAAGAAACCTTTTTGCTCCGTACACCTCCCTATGGGGTACTGCATGATGGATGGCTTTGCCCTGATGGCTAGTGATCCGGAACATTTTTTCATGTGTCTGTTGGCCATTTGGACTTCCTCTTTTGAAAAATGTCTGAGTTATTGGCCCATCTCTTAACTCAGTTGTTTTTGTTGTTTGGGATTTCTTAATCTCTTTGTAGATTCTGGTTATTAATCCCTATCAGTGGCATAGCTTCAAATATTTTGCACATTCTCTCAGATACCTCTCAATTACCTGGGTGTTTCTTTTACCATACAGAGACTTCTCAATTTGATATAATCCCATTTATTAATTTTGTCTTTGACTGCCTATGTCTCAGGTCTTTTCCAAAAATTCTATTCCTGTGCCAGTGTCTTGCAGGTTTTCCTAAATGTTCTCTAATAACTGGATGGTGTAGGGTCATAGATTAAATCTTTAATCCATCTTGCGTGGATTTTCATGTAAGGTGTAAGATAGGGGTCTTGCTTCCTACTTCCATAATATATAATAATTTAAAAAGTGAAAAGGAATCTGAAGATTACCTGTAAATTGGAATGATGTAGTCATGGATTTGAGGGAATGAGCTTGTTAAAATAGCCAAGCTACAATGTGATTTGCAGATTCAATGCATTTCCTGTGAAACAGCCTGACATTCTTCACAGGACCAGGAAGCAACTTCAAGAATTATCATGAAAAAACAGGGTTCATGATGGCTGAATGGTCTTGAGGAAAAATAGCAAAGCAGGAGTCGTCATCACATCTGAGCTGAAATTAAGCCTGGTGCTGGGATAACATAGACACCCAGAGCCCTGGGACAGAACAGAAACCTAGAAATAAGGAACACGTTCTGAGAATGTGAGTTCTGAGAATGCACGGTGAAAAAGCCCAGGATGGGGATGGGTTTCCTGTCGTTACCTGGGGTTGGGGACACTTGAATGCACCTGAAAATAATTCAGTTATGTGGTCATCTCACACCAGATTAGAACAGAGTGAACTTGAGGAATGCCTTACAGGCAAGACCTGAGACAGTACAGTTCTAGAAGAAAACACTGGACAAAAGCAAGCTGACATTGGTTTGGGCAATGATATTTTGATAATCTCCACTGTACAGGCAACAAGCAAAAATAGGCAAAAGATAATGGATCCAACCACAGAGCTTCTGTGTAACAAAGAGAGTAATAGAAGAACCAAAAAACCACAGATGGGGAGAAAGCATTTTCAGGTCACACATGGGTTGTCCAACATTTGGTCCCACAGGTTAAGCTGCCATCCCCATGCAGCATCACTCAGCAGCATGGGTTCAGACCCTGCTTGCTGTATTTCAAATCCAGCTCCCTGCTCATGGACCAGGGAACTCTGTCAATGATGACTCAAGTGTGTGTCCCCTTCAAGCCTCGTGGGAAACTGGAGGAAGTTCCAGGCTCCTGGCTACAGTCTTGCCCTTGCCCAGCCTTTGCAGCCATTCAGGAAGGAAACCAGTGGATGGAAGCTTCTCTCTCCCTCTGTTGGTCTCTTCCTCTGTTGCCATAACACTGCCTTTCAAATCAAATAGATAGATTTTTAAAATAAATGAAAGATAACTATATATATGGTTAGGAGCCTAGATCCAAATGTTGAATGAACTCATGGAACTGAATCACAGGGGAAGCAATCAATTGTTCAAATGCAGTGACTGACAACGTGGGTGACAGGAGCAGCATTGAAGTTAGCCTGTGGGATTCCTGCCTCCTGCATCAGGATGCTTAGGTTTATGTACCAGTTTAGGTCGCAATTTCAGATTCCTGCCAATGTGTACTCTGGGAGGTAGTGCGAGAAGTCTGAGTTAATCCCATGTGTTAGACCCGGATTGAATTCCATGCACCTGGCTATGGTCTTACCAAATGCCAGCTTTTATGGGCATCTGGGAAGTGCTCCAGGATTCAGAAGATCACTGTTGTCAGTCTCTGTCTCTTTTTCTTTTTGGACAAATGCAAGTTTTAAAAGAGGTGAAAGTATATCTGTAATTTTTTAAATAGCATATGTAAAGGCAAATGTATAAAATGCTTTAAATCTGGGATCATCATGCATGTACATGTTGGAGAAACAATGAGATATCCCATCCCTTTGTTAGACTTTGTATTACCAGACATACCAGAGCTGACACATGTTGTGCAGGAAGAGAGAGATGATGACCTGGTAAAGGCTGGAGTCAGGTAAATTAGGAAAGCTTTCATGGAAAACATCGGAAGCTGAGAAATATAATTATCACAGGATCCTCCAACACCATTCCTGGGTAGAAGGAATATGAAATCCCAGGGAGGAGACCACGGGATGTGCAGTAACTGTGGCAAACAGCTCTGCAGTCCCATGTTCAATTAAAGCAGCATCATTCTCAAGAGGTCACACATATAAGGCAGTGAAATTAGCGTTGAAGAAGGATGGATAATGGGACAAATGGACAGAGTTATATTTTAACAGGGAGTTTATATGGCAGTAAAGAGGAAGAAATTCTGGTATCTTGGTTAACATGGATGATCCTGGAGAATAATATCCAAGGATAATATGTCAGGATAAGTACACTCTGCTAAACTATCCAGGCCAAGAAGCCAAATAATATGTGATGCTATGTACATGAGATAAAAAGGATGAAGTAACAAGCCAGAAATTCAATGGTGAAGACCAACATCTGTGCTTGGGAGGAACAGAGGAGACGATGGAGCAAGGTCAGAGTTTCAGTCCCACAGGCCCACACACTGAGGGATCTACTGTGCAGCATGGTGACAGCAGTGAAGCGAATATAGTGTCTGCAGAATTCCAAGACATTAGACAAACGACATTCTACCAGGAAAAACGTGGGTTTTGATATAAACATGTCAGTAAGTCTGACTTCATTATTCCACTCAGTATACATTCATTTATTCAACACATATCATTGTACTTCATATTCTATATTAAATATTATTTATCAAACATTTATGATAATGAAATGGCAAAAATGGGAAATCATGAAGATTCAGATCTCTGAATACTGGTGCTGTGATTGCCAATGTTTTATGGAGATGATAAATGAAGGCAGTGTACTCAAGGCTTGGCAGCTGGAACCCAGGAGCAGGGAACTACATCAGTGTCCCCACCTTGGAGATGGGGCTTCATAACAGATCCATCATCTACTGTCTTCCAGGGTGCATTTTCACTACAAGTATGGGAAAGCGGGTAAATGGGCTCGATCCAGCACTGTGATATGCAGCATGGATGTTCCCTCTCTAAATAGATGAAAGACTAAAGTGGAGTGATAACTCCAGTCAGCATGACATGGAGTGAAGAGCAGGGACTCTGGACACATGGTCTAAGAATGGCTCTTCCTGCAGCTGTGATTCAGCCTCAGGACACTGGGCATCATGCTGGAGCCACAGACACATCTCCCCGTGATGTGGACTCCAGCCCCAGAGTGCACAGCCACTGTGTGTCCCACTTTCTGCTCTGCTGAACCACAGCAGGTGCAGGGGGTCCCAAGACACTGGAGCAGAACCAGATCAGCTGGAAGGGCACACCCAACACTTTCCATTCAGTTATGACCTTGACTATGTCCAGTGCATTTCCCTCCTGAGTTCAGGCAGGGAGCCCCCCAGGAGGGTCCCAGGACCTAGAGGATGAGGAAGTCTCTGTAGGCTTCCCAGGTGCCTGCAGAAGCTCAGCCTGAGACACAGCTGAGCTGCAAGTGCATTCCTGAGTGCTGTGATGTTCACACAGGGACCACAGACTGTTCCAGGATTAAAGGGGAAATGCAGGTCGGGTTAAAGTCTGCAGAAAGTGAGTGTGGATCACCCAAATGTACAGTCAAAGGTTGGTTCAGTGCACACTTGCTGGTTGTGGCAGGAGAGGGATGAGTGGAATAGTTGCTGTTTAACAGATCAACGACCCTGTCTCAGCTGTCCCTGGTTACACAGGGAAAACTGAAACTGTCCAAAGCTTTCAGTGCCCTGAGG
Source organism: Oryctolagus cuniculus (assembly GCF_051225735.1). Lineage (NCBI taxonomy): Eukaryota > Metazoa > Chordata > Mammalia > Lagomorpha > Leporidae > Oryctolagus > Oryctolagus cuniculus. The sequence continues at coordinate 53,463,607 of NC_142886.1, forward strand.
GTGCTGTCGGGAGTCAGTTTGGAAGAGACTCAATAGTGTCCTCAATATTCCCACATCTCTGACCCTGGTGAGCACAGTTGCTGTCCATGAACCAAATTGTTCATTTAGGACTTCTTCCTTTTACATCAAACTTTCTCTCCGTCTTTGAAGTTAGGAGGGACAGAATCAAACAGTAGAATTCTTTCCTCAAAACTGTTACAGGAGAGGAAACCCCAATTCCCTGACAGGAAACCAGGGCTTCATCTCCCTCTGCGCCTGTGCAGGACAGGAATCTGGGCTCAGTGCGTCTTGTGCGCCCCCTGGTGGAGCCGCGCTCCCCAGCAGGGAGGTTTGTGTCTGGGCACAGTGTGAGGGCCCCTCACTGTCTCTGCTACAGAAATAGGTGGCCGTGTCCGAGGCTGTCAGACTGGTCATTTTCAGATCCACCGTGGTCGCGGTTTTGGAGATGGTGAATCGACCATTCTCCCAGCTCGCGTAGTATGCGCTACCACCTGTAATAAGCCATCCCATGTATTCCAGCCCCTTCCCTGGAGCCTGGCGGATCCAGCCCATGTTGTAGCTACTGATGGAGAATCCAGAGACTGTGCAGGTGAGTGTCAGGGATCCTCCAGGCGTGACCAGGCTTCCCCCGGACTCCTCCAGCTCCTCCTAACACTGGACACCTGCAAACACAGACGTCCTGGTCAGGAAGCTGTTGCACTCTCTGTGTCTCTCACTCCCGTCCTCTCCCAGACTCAGTGCCCCGCGTTCTCCATCATACCTTTGAGCACAGCGACCAGGAGAAGCCAGCGCAGCCCAGTCTCCATGGTGAGCATCTGTGTTGAGTGTGATCACTGAGTGGACACCTGAGAGTCCTGGGGCTGGAGCTCCTGTGCCAGAGCTGCAGGGTGAGGGCTGGGCTGGTTTTCATGGGCAGAGGGAGTCCTATCTGCATGTGCTGCCCCTAGATAGCAGGCATGGGGTCAGATGCCTCAGATAGGACAGGGCCCAGTGCAGAATTGGGTGACCTGAGTGTGTATGGTGATGGCTGTGATGCGATTCAGATCATGTGAATTTTTATGTTATCCTAATTTTAAAAAGTTGAAGGCAATGACCTTTTTTCATTTTAATGTGTGTGTACCCTTCATATCGAGTGTTAGCAATATCATGTCCCTCATTTATCTAAATAACCATTAGTTCCTTTTCATCTATATGAAAGACCTTGGTACAATGATAGAGAGAGAAGGGTCAGAGATACAGAAATGTAGAGATGGACAGAAAAGGTGACAATGGGAGATTTCTGCCTTTGGGTTGACAGCCCCAGACATCCCAAATGCCTATGACATCTAGGAGTTAGTCATTCTGAACCCTGAAGCAAGGAACTGTGTCTGTAATTCCAACGTCGGTGGTAGGGGCTCCTTTGCTTGTAGCGTCATCTACAGTTTCCCATGATGCATTATGAGGAAAAGTGTGGGAAGCCGTGAGGCTGGGCTCAGTCAGTTCTGTAATGGGAACACGGGTGTCCCTAGTGGGGACTTAGCCAATTTTCTCCTAAAGCCTGTCACCCACTTTTAAGCAGATTAAGGACTGCAAGTGGATTTTTTAAGGTTAATTATGTTTTGTTTCCTTATTCATCCATTGCCTTAAAGTTTAACAACTATTTAAACTGTTTAAAAGTGTTCCTGAACACAGAACACTGTACATGGTAGTGGGGTTTGTGTGCTCCTGGAATGTGCATGGTAGAAATGGGCACAGATGAACTCAGTGTCATGCACATTTCCACCTCCTTTCAATCACTCTTAGTTGGGCAGCCTGGAGACCTCAGTTCTAGTTATTCGTGGAACCTGTCGTGGGTTGTGGTGAACTGAGTCAGCCCACTGTGGTGTGGGCAGAATTATTCCTTCCTGTGAGTGGTGCTTTGTGTCCTGGTATCAGCCGTCCCCTGTTCCCCCCTCTTCCCTGTGTCTAGTAATCATGACTCTGAGTTGAGGTCAAGCACTGGGTAGAAGTCTCTGTGTCACAATTTACCCACAGTCCTGTGTTCAGGTTGCAGCTTTGTTCACAATACTTCAGTCTCAAACAAAGCAAGTGTGCATAAAACAGTAAATGGATTCTTTCCCATTTGGACATAGAATATTATTCAGTATTAAAAAGGAGGTCATTCTGTCATTATGAAACATGGGTCAGCCTGGAGTATACAAACTAAAAGAAATAATGCAAGTACATGTGGACACATAGTAAGTGACATTAGTTGTATATGCCATCCACAAGCTTGAACTCACAGAAGTTGGAAGTACAATGGTGATCACTGTCTACCATGACCCAAGGGTTTGTCCCCTTCCAGCCCTGTGGGAAACTGGAGGAAGTTCCAGGCTCCTGACTTTAGGCTCAGCCATCCCAGCCTTTGGCAGCCATTCAGGAAGTGAACAAATGGAAGGCATTCTCCCTCCATCTGTGGTCTCTTCCTCTGTTGCTATAACACTGTCTTTAAAATAAAATAAATAGATACGTAAAATTATTGAAGATTAATTATACATATGATTAGGAGCCTGTTTCCTAATGTTGAATGATCTCAAGCTACTGAATCCCAAGGGAAGAAATTGACTGTGTACATGCAGTGATGATAAGGTGGTGACAGGAGCAGCACTGGAGTGAGCCTGTGACATTCCTGCTTCCTGTATCAGGATGCTTAGTGCTGTGTCCTAGCTTGGTTCCGGGTTCAGATTCCTGACTAAACCCCTCTGGGATGCCATAGGTGACACCTGGACAGAATTCCAAGCACCTGGCTGTCGCCTGACCCAGCTGAAGATTTTTAGCCATCTGGGAAGTAACCAGAATTAGAAGATCACTGTCAGTCTCAGTCTCTTAGTGGTTCGGACAAATACATACAACAAGTTCTCAAATAAAATGTTAAATTTAAAATTTATATCATTTCTATAAATTATATAAGAGATATATAGACAGACATATAAAATGCTATCAATTTGGGACCATCATGTATGTCCATGTTAGAAGCACAATGAGACATCCCATCGCTCCTGTTAGAATGGCTATTAGCAGACATACCAGAGATGACATGTTTTATGGAGGTAGAGAGAGATGATAACCCTGGTACAAGTCTGTGTCAGGTTAATTAGTAAAACCGTTATGGAAAAGCATCAAAAACTAGAAACAGAATTATTACATGATCTTCAAGCACCATTGCATGGTACAATGAATATGAAATCCCAGGGAGGTGTCCATGGGATCTGCAGTCAGTGTGGCAAACACCTCTGCAGTTCCTGTTCGTTTAAAGCACCGCCATGCAAAAGAGTTCACACATATGATCCAGTGACATCTCATGGAAGCAAGAATGGAAAATGAAGAAATGGACAAAGTTACATTTTAAAAGGAAGTTTAAAAGAAGTACAGAGTAAGAAATTCTGTAATTTTGGACAACTTGGATGATCCTGGAGAATAATGTGCCTAGGATAATATGTCAGTAAAAGTACACTCTGCTAACCATCCAGGCCAGGAAGACACATAATATGTGATGCTACCTTCATGGGATAAAAGGATGAACAATGGCCAATCATGAAGATTCAGATCTCTGAATACTGGTGTTGTGTTTGCCAATGTTTTATTGAGATGATAAATTAAGGTAGTGTACTTAAGGATTGGCAGTGGGAACTGCATCAGTGTTCCCACCTTGGTGATGGGGCCTCATAACAGATCCATCTTCTACTGTCTTCCAGGGTGCATTGTCAGTACAAGTATGGGAAATGTGTAAATGGGCTCCATCCAGCACTCTGTATGCAGCTTGGGTGTTTCTCTATATAATACTGAGGAAAGATTCCAAATGCATTGATGATGCAAGTGAGCATAGACATGGAGTGAAGAGCAGGGACTCTGGACACATGGTCTCTGGGACTGGCTCTTACTGCAGCTGTGATTCAGCCTCAGGACACTGGGCATCATGCTGGAGGCACAGACACAGCTCCCCGTGATGTGGACTCCAGCCCCAGAGTGCACAGCCTCTGTGTGTCCCACTTTCTGCTCTCCCCTGAACCACAGCAGGTGTAGGGGGTCCCACGACACTGGAGCAGAACCAGATCAGCTGGAAGGGCATACCCAACACTTTCCATTCAGTTATGACCTTGACTGATGATGTCCAGCACATTTCTCTCTTGAGTTCAGTCAGGGAGCCCCCCAGGAGGGTCCCAGGACCTAGAGAATGAGGAAGTCCCTGTAGGCTTCCCAGGTACCTGCAGAAGCTCAGCCTGAGACACAGCTGAGCTGCAAGTGCATTCCTGAGTGCTGTGACGTTCACACAGTGACCACAGACTGTTTCAGGATTAAAGGGAAATGGAGATTGGGTATAAAGTCTGTAGAAAGTGAATGCAGAACACCCAGAGTTTAGAATATGATGGTTGGTTCAGTTCAGCACACAGGCTACTCTGACAGGAGGAGTAGGACGACTTATATAATTGAGGTAACAAATGAAGACTCTTGCTTGGCTCTCTCTATGTTGAAGGGAAAAATAAAATTATCCTAAAGTCGGCGGTGCCCTGAGAACGCTGTCCTGAGTCAGACAGGAAAACACTCATGGGCTCTCCCCAGATAGTCCCGTATCTCTCATCCTGGTGACCACTGTCATAGTTCCCTAACCTGAATGTGTCCATATAGGACTTCTTCCTGTCACATCAAACTTCTCTATATCAGTGACTTCAGTGGAAGGGACACAATCATGAACTAGAATTATTCACTCAAAACTGTTGCAGGAGCCGGCGCCACGGTTCAGTAGTCTAATCCTCCACCTTGCGGTGCCAGCACACTGGGTTCTAGTCCCAGTCAGGGTGCCGGATTCTGTCCCGGTTGCCCCTCTTCCAGGCCAGCCCTCTGCTATGGCCCGGGAGTGCAGTGGAGGATGGCCCATGTATTTGGGCCCTGCACCCCATGGGAGACCAGGAGAAGCACCTGGCTCCTGGCTTCAGATCAGTGCGATATGCCGGCTGTAGTGCACTGGCCGTGGCGGCCATTTGAGGGTGAACCAACAGCAAAAGGAAGACCTTTCTCTCTGTCTCTCTATCTCTCTCACTATCCACTCTACCTGTCAAAAAAAAAAAAAAAAAACCTGTTGCCGGAGAGGAAACCCCAATTCCCTAAATAAAACAGGGCTTCATTTCCCTCTGCATCTGAGCAGGACCAGAATTGGAATCAGTGCATCTTGTGCTCCCCCTGGTGGAGTCGCACTTCCCTGAGGGAGGTTTGTGTCAGGGCTCAGCCTGAGGGCCCCTCTCTGTGTCTACTGCGCAGAAATACGTGCTCGTGTCCACGGCTGTCAGACTCTTCATTTGCAGAGACACCTGGTGTTGCTGGAGATGGTGAATTGGCCATTCACTCAGCTCGCATACTATGCACTACCACTACCAGTGTTAATGTATGCGATCCACTTCAGCCCCATCCCTGGAGCCTGGCGGACCCATTGCATGCTGTAGCTACTGATGGTGAATCCAGAGGCTTTGCAAGAGAGTTTCAGGGATCCCCCAGGTGTGACCAGGCCTCCCCTGGACTCCTCCAGTTGCTCCTGACACTGGACACCTGCAAACACAGACGTCCTGGTCAGGAAGCTGTTGCACTCTCTGTGTCTCTCACTCAAGTCCTCTCCCAGACTCAGTGCCCCGCGTTCTCCATCATTACCTTTGAGCACAGCAACCAGGAGAAGCCAGCGCAGCCCAGTCTCCATGGTGAGCGTCTGTGTTGAGTGCAATCACTGAGTGGACACCTAGGAGTCCTGAGGCTGGAGCTCCTGTGCCAGAGCTGCAGGGTGAGGGCTGGGCAGGTTTTCATAGGTTTCAGAGGTTTCATAGCTTCAGCACAGAGCACAGGGCTGCTAGAGTCACAGAGCACAGGGCTGCTAGAGTCAACCCTGGTCTCATCTGACATCCTGTGTGGGGATGGGGTCCCTCCCATCACTGTTCACAGTGTTATGATGCCTGATAACAAAACATTCTCACTGTCTGATCCTGGACTTCCAGCTTCTACAGCTGTGAGCTCAATAAAACTTTTTGCTCCATATACCTCCCTATGGGGTACTGCATGATGGTACTAACAGGCAGAATAAAAGAGTCAAAGAACAACACTCAGCCACTCCTCTGTTCCCACCTGAAACATAGAGTCACACGTGTCTCTGAATTTAGATGTAGAAACTCAGAAATAGTCATTTCTATATCAGCTGAGAGAATTGCTTCAGAATCTGTAAGAATCCTACACGAGTGAACAATTGCATTTTTGCAGAGACATTTAGTAAACACATGGGGTTGATGCAGCTATCCTGGTGAGGAGCAGACAATTTGTTCATTCCTGGTGATGATAGAGTTGAGAGAAAGCAAGGACAATTTTGCTTTCACGGAAGGAGGAGCACGGCTGAGAACAGGTGCGGGCAGTCCCTGGAGGAAGGAGTCGGGGTCTCTGGACACACAGTCTCTGGGGCAGGCCCTTCATGCAGCAGGGATGCAGCTCCAGGGTTGGATCATTGGTGGGCTCACAGGGACACAGTCCAGAACCACCTGGACTCTAGTGCTTACTTCACTGGGCTGTCCCACCTGCTGGTCTCCCTGAGGTGGAGACAAGGCCAGCAGAGTGTGGGGAACAAGACCTCTCCACACCCAGTGTTTTCCATGAGTCTGACCCCTTGCACTACCAACGTCCACCTCTGCTTGCAAATGAGAGCAGGTCCGGGATCCCAGGAGACGTGAGTGAGGAAGAGCAAGCAGGATTTCTAGGATCCACAGCCTGAGCCACCCCTGAGCTGCAGGTTAATCCCTGACCTGGGGTTTGGACCACGTGGACCTCAACCTGTGAGTTCAGGGTGAAGAAGTGAAGGGAGACGAGGGCACAGCTGTAGAGAATGGACACAGGAGCCCCAGGGAACAGGACCATGGGGTCAGCTCACCCCTCAGGGGCCCAGCTGTGCAGGAGGGGAGGGCATGGATGTGAAACACTGCAGCATCCATAGCCCCTGACTGGCTCTACACTGTCCCTGGGCTCTCAGTAGGGTCCCAGATGACATCATCAGAAAATTCCACGGAGAGCTCTTCCGTGACTCGGGCTGGAAAAGCCTCCCCGGGTGCCCAGAGCTCCCTCAGGTCTCAGATGCTGGGGACCCCAGAGATGTCATTCATTCCTCCAGAAACGACTCCATTTTCTTCATGTGACGTCTTCCTGTGATACCAAAACTTCTGCTCAGTGATCGGTGTTAGGGACAAAATCATCCATCCAGATCGGAATGTAGGAAACGGTTACAGGACCACAAACCCCAATTTCCAGACGGGAGCCAGCGATTCACCTCCCACTGCATCTGGGCAAGGGGATGAGTCTGCACAGTGCATGTGTGACTGGGGGAAAGTGCTGTCAGAAACAAACTGCCAACACAGGGCTGACAGCACGTACAGGAAATGATGGATAAAAATATACTCCACTACCTCATGCCATTTGTGAAAATCAGTGGTACATTGTACATTGAGAACAAAAGTGCAGAAAATGCAGAAAACGTCACTGTGGTGTAGCAGGTGAATCCTCAACCTGTGTTGCCTGCATCCCATAGTGCTGTGTGTTCGTCTTCCAATCTGTCTCTTGCTGATGCACCTGGGAAAGCAGAAAAGCATGGTCGTAGTGCTTGGGCCTCTGTGTCCAAGTGGGAGTCCCTGAAGAAACTCCTGGCTCCTGGTGTCACTGTCGTCTGGGGAGTGAACCAGCAGGTGGAAGAACTCTTTCTCTGGGTCTCTTCTCTCTCTCTGTAACTCTGACTTTCAATAAATAAAAGAATCTTTTTGAAAAAATTACATTTGTAGCATCGAAAACACTTCAAAAACCTTGCAGGCAGTTTAGGATTCGAGTGAATGATGTTCACATAACAATATTATTGTTTTTTAATTTTTAATATTTGAAAAATTTTTAAGGAATACAAATTTCATAAGTACAACTTTTGGAATACATTTTCTCCCACCATACCCACCCTCCCACCTACATTCCCACCCCTCTTCCTCTTCCCTCTCCCCTTGCCAGTCCCATTCTCCATTAAGATTCATTTTCAATTAGTTTTTTTTTTTCTTGAGTTTTTTGCTATCCTAACTAGAATTACCAGTTCATTTCATAATATGTTCCTTAGATACTGTTAAGGAGGTAGGAGATAGGATAACTGAAGGCAAATTTTCTAGGAATACTAAATAGTTTTGAGAGAGGGGCCAGTGCTATGGCATAATAGATTTAAACTTTGCCTGTGGCGCTGGCATCCCAAAGGGCACTGGTTTGTTTCCCAGCCACTCCTCTACTAATCCAGCTCTCTGGATGGCCTAGGAAGGCAGTGGAAGATGGCCCAACTGCCTGGGTCACTGTACCCATGTGGGAGACCTAGAGGAAGCTCCCAGCTTCGGATTGGCCCAGCTCAAGCTGTTGAGGCCATTTAAGGAGTGAACCAGCAAGTGGAAGACCTTTCTCTCTGTCTCTCCCTTTCTCTTTGTATCTCTGCCTCTCAAATATTTTTTTTATTTTTTCAAAATTATTTATTTATTTATTTTTTATCTTTTATTTAATGAATATAAATTTCCAAAGTACGACTCGTGGGTTACAATGGCTTCCCCCCCCCATACCGTCCCTCCCACCCACAACCCTCCCCTTTCCCACTCCCTCTCCCCTTCCATTCACATCAAGATTCATTTTCGATTATCTTAATATACAGAAGATCAGCTTAGTATACCTTAAGTAAGGATTTCAACAGTTTGCTCCCACACAGAAACATAAAGTGAAAAATAATAGATGATTTTTTTTAAATGATGATGAAATCAGATCAGACCTATTGTCATGTTTAATCCCAGTGAGAGTCAGGTTGGGAATTGATAATTTCTTTTTTTTTTTTTTTTACAGAAGATCAGTTTAGTGTACATTAAATAAAGATTTCAATCGTTTGCACCCCCATAGAAACACAAAGTGAAATATACTGTTTGAGTACTCGTTATAGCATTAAGCCTCAGTGTACAGCACATTAAGGACAGAGATCCTACATGAGGAGTAAGTGCACAGTGACTCCTGTTGTTGACTTTACAAATTGACACTCCTGTTTATGGCCTCAGTAATCTCCCTATGCACCAGTCATGAGTTTCCAAGGCTATGGAAGCCCCTTGAGTTCTCCGACTCTTATCTTGTTTAGACACGGTCATAGTCAAAGTGGAGGTTCTCTCCTCCCTTCAGAGAAAGGCACCTCCCTCTTTGAAGACCTGTTCTTTCCACTGGGATCTCACTCACAGAGATCTTTTTGCCAGAGTGTCTTGGCTTTCCATGCCTGAAATACTCTCATGGGCTTTTCAGCCAGATCCGAATGCCTTTAGGGCTGATTCTGAGGCCAGAGTGCTATTTAGGACATCCGCCATTCTATGAGTCTGCTGAGTATCTCACTTCCCATGTTGGATCACTCTCCCCTTTATTTATTCTATCGGTTAGTGTTAGCAGATACTAGACTTGTTTATGTGCTCCATTTGACTCTCAGTCCTTTCATTATGATTGATTGTGAACTGAAATTGATCACTTGGAATAGTGAGATGGCATTGGCACATGCCACCTTGATGGGATTGAATTGGAATCCCCTGGTATGTTTCCAACTCTACCAATTGGGGCAAGTCAGCCCGAGCATGCCCCAAATTATACATCTCTTCCCTCTCTTATTCCCACTCTTATGTTTAACAGGGATCACATTTCAGTTAATTTTCAACACTTAAGAATAACTGTGTGATAATTACAGAATTAAACCAGTCATATTAAGTAGAACAGACAAAAAAAAATACTAAGAGGGATAATGTATTAAGTTGTCCATTAGCAGTCAGGGCTATGCTAATCAAGTCACCATTTCTCATAGTGTCCATTTCACTTCAGGAGGTTTCCTTTTTGGTGTTCAGTCAGTTGTCACCGATCAGGGAGAACATATGGTATTTGTCCCTTTGGGACTGGCTTACTTCACTCAGCATGATGTGTTCCAGTTTCCTCCATTTTGTTGCAAATGACTGGATTTCTTTGTTTCTTACTACGGTATAGTATTCTAAAGAATACATATCCCATAACTTCTTTATCCAGTCTACCGTTGATGGGCATTTAGGTTGGTTCCAGGTCTTGGCTATTGTGAATTGTGCTGCAATAAACATTAGGGTGCAGACCGCATTTTGTTTATCAATTTAAACTCCTTTGGGTAAATTCCAAGGAGTGGGATGGGTGGGTCGAATGGTAGGGTTATATTCAGGTTTCTGAGGAATCTCCAGACTGATTTCCATAGTGGCTTGACCAGTTTGCATTACCACCAACAGTGGGTTAGTGTCCCTTTTTCCCCACATCCTTGCCAGCATCTGTTGTTGGTAGATTTCTGTATGTGAGCCATTATAAGCGGGGTGAGGTGAAACCTCATTGTGCTTTTGATTTGCATTTCCCTGATTGCTAGTGACCTTGAACATTTTTTCATGTGCCTGTTGGCCATTTGGATTTCCTCTTTTGAAAAATGTCTATTGAAGTCCTTGGCCCATCTCTTAAGTAGGTTGTTGGTTTTGTTTTTATGGAGTTTCTTGATCTCTTTGTAGATTCTGGTTATTAACCCTTTATCTGTTGCACAGTTTGCAAATATTTTTTCCCATTCTGTCGGTTGTCTCTTCACTCTCCTGACTGTTTCTTTTGCAGTACAGAAACTTCTCAATTTGATGCAATCCCAATAGTTGATTTTGGCTTTGACTGTCTGTGCCTCCTGGGTCTTTTCCAGAAATTCTTTGCTTGTGCCAATATCTTGAAGGGTTTCTCCAATGTTCTCTAATAACTTGATGGTGTCAGGATGTAGATTTAGGTCTTTAATCCACGTTGAGTGGATTTTTGTGTAAGGTGTAAGGTAGGGGTCTTGCTTCATGCTTCTGCACGAGGAAATCCAGTTTTCCCAGCACCATTTATTGAATAGGCTGTCCTTGCACCAGGAATTGGTTTTAGATCCTTGATCAAATATAAGTTGGCTGTAGATGTTTGGATTGATTTCTGGTGTTTCAATTCTGTTACCTTGGTCTATCCATTAAGATTCATTTTCAATTAGTTTGTAAACAGAAGCCAACTCTATACTAAGTGAAGATTTCAACAATACATACACACACACACACACACACTGAGAACTGGTTTTACAGTTAACTCTCATAATACAACTCATTGAGGACAGAGGTCGTGCATGGGGAGTTAGTGCACAGTGCCCCTGTTGTTAATTTAACAATTAACACTCTTACGTATGACATCAGTGACCACCCGAGGCTCTTGACATGAGCTGCTTAGGCTATGAAAGCCTTTTGAATCTACAATCTCTTTCAGTATTTAGACAAGGCCATAAGCAAAGTGGAAGATCTCTCCTCCCTTGAGAGAAAAGTACTTCCTTCTTTGATGGCCACTTCTTTCCCCACGGGTCTCACTCACAGAGAACCTTCATGTAGAATATTTTTGCCACAGTGTCTTGGCTGAAATGTTCTCATGGGCTTTTCAGTCAGACCAGGAAGACTTAGGTGCTGCATCAGAGGTCAGAGTGTTACTTAAAGCGATTGTCATTCTTTGAGTCTGCTGTGTGGACTGCTTCCCATGTTGGAACATTCTCTCCTTTTTAATTCTATCTCTTATTATTACCAGGCACTTGACCCTATTTCTATGATCACTTTAAAACTTAATCCTACCTATATATTCACCTTAACACTCAATATGATCACTTTAACAATTACAATGGCATTTTTACCACTAAGCTTAATGGGACTTGGAGCCCCGTGACAAGTGTTAAAACTGTACCCTCAGAAGTATGTCTGTAGCAAAGTATGCAGAACTATACAGCTTTACAGTTACAAACTTCCTTCCTCCCTCTCTTATTCCTATTCTTATTTTTTTACTGAGATCTCTTTTCAATTGACTTTATATACATATGATTAACTCTATGTTAAGTAGAGTTCAACAAATAGTAAGAAGGAAAATAAACAAAAAACCAAATAAACAAAAACCTGTTCCTCGACAGTCAAGACAAGGGCAGCTCAAGCCATCACTTCCCTAGATTTCCTTTTGGGTGCTCTATTAGGTCTCATCTATCAGGAAGAACCTGTGGTATTTGTCCCTTAGGGACTGGCTTATTTCACTAACTATGATCTTTTCTAGAATCATCTATTCTGTTGCAAATGACTGGATTTCATTTTTTTTTACCACTGTGTAGTATTCGATAGCATACATATCCCACAATTTCTATAATGTGGAGGTACAGGTATCTATTGTGTGTAGTGAATTCATTTCCCTTGGGTAAGTTCCCAGGAGTGGGATTCCTGGGTCATAAAAGGTAGGACTATATTCAGATTCTTGAGGTATCTCCATAACGTCTTCCATAGTGGCTTTACCAGTTTGCATTCCCACCAACAGTGGATTAGGGTACTTTTTCCCCCACATCCTCGCCAGCATTTGATGTTTGTTGATTTCTGTATGAAGCCATTCTAGCTGGGGTGAAGTGAAACCTCCTTGTGGTTTTGATTTGCATTTCCCTGACTGCTAGTGACCCTGAACATTTTTTCTATGTCTGTTGGTAATTTGGACTTCCTCTTTTGAAAAATGTCTGAGTCTTGGCCCATCTCTTAACTGGGTTGTTTGTTTTGTTTTTGGAATTTCTTCATCTCTTTGTAAATTCTGGTTATTAATCCATATCCGTTGCATAGCTTGCAAATAATTTCGCACATGCTGTCAGATGCCTCTTCACTTACCTGAGTGTTTTTTGCCACACAGAGACTTCTCAACTTGATATAATCCCATTTATTAATTTTGGCTTTGACTGCCTATGTCTCAGGTCTTTTCCAAGAACTCTTTACCTGTGCCAGTGTCTTGCAGGGTTTCACAAATGTTCTCTAATAACTGGATGGTGTAGGGTCATGGATTTAGATCTTTAATCCATGTTGAGTGGAGTTTTGTGTAAGGTGTAAGATAGGGGATTTCACTCATACTTCTGCAATACATAATAATTTAAAAAGTGAAAAGGAATTTGATGATTCCCTGTAAATTGGAATGATGTAGTCATGGATTTGAGGGAATGACCTTGTTAAAATAGCCAAGCTACAATGTGATTCACAGATTCAATGCATTTCCTGTGAAATAGTCTGACATTTTTTCCAGGAAAAGGAAGAAAATTCTAGAATTCACATGAAGAAAATCAAGGTTTGTGATGGCAAAGCAGGAGGCTTCATCACATCTGAGCTGAAATCAAGCCTGGTGCTGGGATAAAATAGACACCCAGAGCCCTGGGACAGAACAGAACCTAGAAATTTAGGAACATGTTCTGAGAATGTGAGTTCTGAGAATGCACTGTGACAAAAGCCCAGGATGGGGATGGGTTTCCTGTCATTACCTGGGTTGGGGACACTTGAATGCACCTGAAAATAATTCAGTTATGTGGTCATCTCACACCAGATGCAGAAACAGAGTGAACTTGAGGAATGCCTTAAAAGCAAGAGCCGAGACAGTACAGTTCTAGAAGAAAACACTGGACAAAAGAAACTGAAATTGGTTTGGGCAATGATATTTTGAAAATCTCCAGTGTACAGGCAACCAAGCAAAAATAGGCAAAAGAATATGGATCCAACCACAGAGCTTCTGCAGAATAAAGAGAGTGATTGAAGAACCAGGAATCGCCCACAGATGGGGATAAAGTATTTTCAGATCACACCCGTGGGGGCCAATGTTGTGTCCCCGCAGGTTAAGCTGCCATCCCTGTGCAGCATCACTCAACAGCATGGGTTCAGACCCTGCTTGCTGCACTTCAAATCCAGCTCCCTGCTAATGGACCAGGGAACTCTGTCAACGATGACTCAAGTGTGTGTCCCCTTCAAGCCTCGTGGGAAACTGGAGGAAGTTCAGGCTACTGGCTACAGTCTTGCCCTTGCCCAGCCTTTGCAGCCATTCAGGAAGGAAGCCAGTAGATGGAAGCTTCTCTCTCCCTCTGTTGGTCTCTTCCTCTCTTGCCATAACACTGCCTTTCAAATAAAATAAATAGATATTTAAAAGAAATGAAAGATAACTGTACATATGAATAGGAGCCTATTTCCTAATGTTGAATGAACTCAAGCAACTGAATCCCAAGGGAAGAAATCAATTATTCAAATGCAGTGACTGACAAGGTGGTGACAGGAGTGGCCTTGAAGGTATCACAATGGGATTCCTGCTCCTGTATGGATGCTTAGGATTGGGTCCTAGTTTGGGTCCAGTTTCAGATTCCTGCCAATGAGCACTCTGAGGGGCAGTGCGAGAATCTGATTAATCCCATGTGTGAGACTTGGACTGAATTCCATGCACCTGGCTATGATCTGACCCAACTCCTCTTTTATGGCATCTGGGAAGTTACCCAGGATTCAGTAGACCACTGTCTGTCAGTCTCTGTTGCTTTTTCTTTTTGGACAAATACACAAATACAAGTTTTAAAGAGGTAAAAGTATATCTGTAATTTTTAAAATAAAATATGTAAAGGCAAACGTATAAAAATGCTTTATATGGGATCATCATGCATGTGCATGTTGGAGAAACAATGAGATATCCCATCCCTTTGTTAGACTGAGTATCACCAGACATACCAGAGCTGACACATGTTGTGCAGGAAGAGAGAGAAGATAACCTGGTAAAGGCTGGAGTCAGGTAAATTAGGAAAGCTTTCATGGAAAACATCAGAAGCTGAGAAATAGAATTATCACAGGATCCTCCAACACCATTCCTGGGTAGAAGGAATATGAAATCCCAGGGAGGAGACCACAGGATCCAGAGTCACTATGGCAAACAGCTCTGCAGTCCCATGTTCAATTAAAGCAGCCTCATTCTCAAGAGGTCACACATATAATCCAGTGAAATTAGCCTTGAGGAAGGATGGATAATGGACAGATGGACAGAGTTATATTTTAACATGAAGTTTATAAGGCAGTAAAGAGGAAGAAATTCTGATGTCTTGGATAACTTGGATAATGCTGAGAATAATGCCTAAGGATAATGTGTCAGTAAATGTACAGTATACCATCTAGTCCAAGAAGACAGATAATATGTGATGCTAGTTACATGGGATAAAAGGATGAACTCACAGAGACATAATACAATTGTGAAGACCAAAGTCTGAGTGTGGGGGTAACAGAGGAGATGATGGTGCAAGGTCAGAGTTTCAGTCCCACAGGATCCACACACTGAGGGATCTACTGTACAGCATGGTGACAGAGGTTAAGAGAATATTGTGTCTACAGAATTCCAACACAGGAAACTGACATTCGACCATGGGAACATGTGGATTTTGTGATGAGCATGTCAATAAGAATGACTTCATAATTCCATCAATTTGATACAGTCATTTTTGAACACATATCATTTATCAC
Organism: Oryctolagus cuniculus; assembly: GCF_051225735.1. Taxonomy (NCBI): domain Eukaryota; kingdom Metazoa; phylum Chordata; class Mammalia; order Lagomorpha; family Leporidae; genus Oryctolagus; species Oryctolagus cuniculus. The sequence continues at coordinate 53,478,990 of NC_142886.1, forward strand.
ATGTCTATGTTCAGTTATTATTTATCAAACATTTATGAAAAGGAAATGACAAAATGGCCAACTGCAGATTAAGTTCTCTGAATACTGGTGTTGTGTTTGCCAATGTTTTATGCAGGTGATAAATAAATGCCAGTTCATTCAAGGACTGGCAGGTGGAACCCAGGAGCAGGGAACTGCAATAGCGTTCGCACGTTTTTCATGGGGACTCCTAACTGATCCATCATCTACTGCCTTCAGAATGCATTTTCACTTCCAAGTATAGAAATAGTGTAAATGTGCTCTGTCCAGAACTCTGATATGCAGCCTGGATGTATCCCTCTCTAAATAGATGAAAGATAACAAATGGATTGATGACCCCAGTCAGCATAGACAGGGAGTGAAGAGCAGGGACTCTGGACACATGGTCGCTGGGACTGGCTCATCCTGCAGCTGTGATTCAGCCTCAGGACACTGGGCATCATGCTGGAGCCACAAACACAGCTCAACGCGATGTGGACTCCAGCCCCAGAGTGCACAGCCACTGTGTGTCCCACTTTCTGCTCTCCCTCAACCACAGCAGATGCAGAGGGTCCCAAGACACTGGAGCAGAACCAGATCAGCTGGAAGTGCACACCCAATACTTTCAATTCTGTTATGACCTTGACTGCTGATGTCCAGGGCATTTCCCCTCGGAGTTCTGGCAGGAAGCCCCCCAGGAGGGTCCCAGGACCTAGAGGATGAGGAAGTCCCTGTAGGTTTCCCAGGTGCCTGCAGATGCCCAGCCTGAGACACAGCTGAGCTGCAGTACATTCCTGAGTGCTGTGATGTTTACACAGGGACCACAGACTGTTTCAGGATTAAAGGGGAAATGCAGGTCGGGTTAAAGTCTGCAGAAAGTGAGTGTGGATCACCCACATGTAGAGTCAAAGGTTGGTTCAGTGCACACTTGCTGGTTGTGGCAGGAGAGGGATGAGTGAAATAGTTGCTGTTTAACAGATCAACGGCCCTGTCTCAGCTGTCCCTGGTTATACAGGGAAAACTGAAACTGTCCAAAGCTTTCAGTGCCCTGAGGGTGCTGTCCTGAGTCAGGTTGGAAGAGACTCAATAGTGCCCTCAATATTCCCACATCTCTGACCCTGGTGAGCACAGTCGCTGTCCATGAACCAAATTGTTCATTTAGGACTTCTTCCTTTTACATCAAACTTTCTCCCCGTCATTGAAGTTGGGAGGGACAGAATCAAAAAGTAGAATTCTTCCCTCAAAACTGTTACAGGAGAGGAAACCCCAGTTCCCTGACAGGAAACCAGGGCTTCATCTCCCTCTGCGCCTGCGCATGACCAGAATCTGGGCTAGTGTGTTTTGTGCGCCCCCTGGTGGGGTCGCGCGCCCCTGCAGGGAGTTTTGTGTGGGCTCAGTGTGAGGGCCCCTCACTGAGTCTCTGGCACAGAAATAGGTGGCCGTGTCCGCGGCTGTCAGACTGGTCATTTTCAGAGTCACCGTGGTCGAGGTTTTGGAGATGGTGAATCGGCCTTTTGCCCAGCTCCCGTAGTATGTGCTACCACCAGTACTAATCCATCCGATGTATTCCAGCCCCTCCCCTGGAGCCTGGCGGACCCAGCTCATTGCATTGCTACTTAGGGAGAATCCAGAGACTGTGCAGGTGAGTGTCAGGGATCCTCCAGGCGTGACCAGGCGACCCCCGGACTCCTCCACCGACAGACAAGGACACCTGTAAACACAGATGGCATGGTCAGGACACTGTCACTCACACTCTCTGTGTCTCTCACTCACATCCTCTCCCACACTCAGTGCCCCACATTCTCCATCATTACCTTTGAGCACAGCGACCAGGAGAAGCCAACTCAGCCCAGTCTCCATGGTGAGCGTCTGTGTTGAGTGCGATCACTGAGTGGACACCTGGGAGTCCTGGGGCTGGAGCTCCTGTGCCAGAGCTGCAGGGTGAGGGCTGGGCTGGTTTTCATGGGCAGAGGGAGGCCCTATTTGCATGTGCTGCCCCTATATAGCAGGCATGGGGTCAGACGCCTCAGAGAGTACAGTGCCCAGGGCAGATGTGGGATTCTGGGTATGTAGGGTGATGGCTATGTTTGGATTAAGATCATGCAAAATTTATGTTATCATAATTTTAAAAAGTTGAAGGCAAATACATTGTTTCATCTTAATTCAGTGTTTACCCTTAATATCCAGTGTTAGCAATATCATGTCCCTCATTTATCTAAATAACCATTAGTTCCTTTTCATCTATATGAAAGTCCTTGGTACAGTGATAGAGAGAGAAGGGGTGAGAGATACAGAAATGTAGAGATGGACAGAAAAGGTGACAATGGGAGATTTCTGCCTTTGGGTTGACAGCCCCAGACATCCCAAATGCCTATGACCCCTAGGAGTTAGTCTTTCTGAACCCTGGAGCAATAAACTGTGTCTGTAATTCCAATGTCAGTGGTAGGGGTTCATTTGCTTGTAGCATCATCTACAGTTTCCCATGATACATTATGAGGAAAAGTGTGGGAAGCCGTGAGGCTGGACTCAGTCAGTTCTCTGATGGGAACACGGGTGTGCCTAGTGGGGACTTAGCTAATTTTCTCCTAATTCCTGCTGCCCACTTTTAAACAGATGAAGGACTGCAAGAGGATTTTTTAAGTTTAACTATGTTTTGTTTCCTTATTCACCCATTGCCTTAAAGTTTAAAAATTGTTTAAGCTATTTAAAACTGTTCCTGAACACAGAACACTGTACATGGTAGTGTAGTTTGTGTGCTATTGGAATGTGCATGGTAGAAATTGGCACAGATGAACTCACTATAATTCACATTTCCACCTCCTTTTCCATCACTCTGTTGGGAGGCCTGGAGAACTCAGTTCTAGTTATTGGTGGAATATGCTGTGTGTTGTGGTGAACTGAGTCAGCCCACTGTGGCGTGGGCAGAATCATTCCTGCCTTTGGTGGTGCTTTCTGCCCTGGTATCAGCTGCCCTGTGTTCCCGCCCCCTTCCCTGTGTCTAGTAATCATGACTCTGAGTTGAGGTCAAGAACTGGGTAGAAGTCCCTGTGTCACAATTCACCCCCAGTCCTGTGTTCAGGTTGCAGCTTTGTTCCCAATAGTTCAGTCTACAAAGAACAAGTGTGCATAAAACAGTGAATGGATTCTTTCACATTTGGACATAGAATATTATTCAGTGTTAAGAAGGAGATTGTTCTATCATTAGGAAATGTGGGTCAGCCTGGAGCATACATAAAAAAGAAATGATCCAGATACATGTGGACATATAGTATGTGACATTAGTTATATATGCAGCCCACAAGCTTGAACTCACAGAGGTAGGCAGTGCAATGGTGATCACTGTCTACCATGACCCAAGTGTTTGTCCCCTTCCAACGCTGTGGGAAACTGAGGGAAGTTCCAGGCTCCTGACTTTAGGCTGAGCCCTCCCAGCCTTTGCAGCTATTCACGAAGTGAACCAGTGGAAGGAATTCTCCCTCCATCTGTTGGTCTCTTCCTCTCTTGCTATAACACTGTCATTCACATTTTTTGTAGGGTCAGCAGCAACACAGAAAGCCCAAAACCATTTTTGGAGGCACAGTGATTTCCTTCTTAACTGAATTGCCTGGGCTCTGGGTCTTGGGAGCCTGATGGGAGGATGAGGACCAGTAAAATGGAAACAGAAAGGGAAATGTCCCCTAAAGAATAAGGGCAGAAGAGGTGTCTGGCTAGTGTTCACTTGGATTCTGAGCTTAGGTGAAGTCCATGGGCCAGAAACCCATGCCTACTGGGATAGAGTGTGCATGAATATAACTGTGTTTTGAGAATACATGCTTTATATGGAGACACATCCAAAGCATCCATGACAAAAGAGTATAAATGGTTTCTAATATGAAGAGGCCTCCATTCCTTTCTGATGTCAGGCCAGGTTGTGGCATTCAAGCCCCAGCACCTATGGGTGTCTCCTGGGCCTTGATCATTTTCCTTCTATTTAGTAGGGGTTTCTGTGCCAACCATGTCCAGTTAGGTGCCTACTGGTACCAGGGAGTCTTTCTAACCCAGCGCAGTGTAAATCCAGCATCTGTTCGAATTTTGACTGAAGCAGCTTCTGCTTCACACAGTCTCCTTCACAGACTGCATGAGGCTCTGAGCATTGTGAACCAGCATGTCTGTGGCCTGCTCAGACTCCTTGTCGCTGATGGGAGTCCGGCCCAGCATGGTAGCCTTCACTGTGGACAGGATTTTGAGCTGGGTGCTTATAGTTGGGATTCATTCACACACCTGTAAGAGGTTGGTTCTAATCCGCTTATCTGTGCACTGCTTGGCAACCTCCTTGGCCAACCGAGTCACCTCATCCGAGGCCTTGGTGATGTCCTTGGCACACTGAATGAGTGCCCGCTTGGTACCACTGCCTCCTCTCACAAGCGGAGACATCTCAGCCATCAGCAGAGCCATGCGTTTGGCTGCTGCAATGATGTCATTGTCCTTGTTGGACCATTTGCGAGCTTCATCATGGAGCTGCCTGGCAGCCATCATCATTGGCTGGTTAATCACCTCCCCGGCTTTCTGCGGCAGCTAAAAAAAAATACTTAAAATAACATGAAGATTAATTATACATATGATTAGGAGCCTATTTCCTAATGTTGAAAGATCTCAAGCAACTGAATCCCAAGGGAAGCAATCAATTCCTTAAATGCAGTGATGATAAGGTGGAGACAGGAGCAGCACTGGAGTGAGCCTGAGGGATTCCTGCCTCCCGTGTCAGGATGCTGAGTGCTGTGTCCTAGTTTGGTTCCAGTGTCAGATTCCTGCCTAAGCCCCTCTGGGAGGCCATTGTGTAGTTCCAGTACTCCCACGTGGATACCTGGACAGAATTCCAAGCACCTGGATGTCACCTGACCTAACTGAAGCTTTTGTAGCCATCTGGGAAGTGACCCAGGATTTAGATCACTGTCAGTCTTAGTCTCTCTGTGGTTTTGGACAAATACTTACAGACAAGGTATTAATAAAATGATAAAGTTTAAAATTTATATCATATCTATAAATTTAAAAAGAAATATAAAGGCAAACATATGAAATGCACAGGTGCCTGGGGGACATTGAATGGCATCGTCTCTGGGGAGTACATCCAGTGATGACTCCATGCCATGAGTGGATTCAATGTCAGGGCCTCATGGAGGAAGCTGAGGTCTCCAGTGTCCTGAACAGGACCACACGGAATGCTGGGAGCAGCCTGCTGGGGGTGGATGTGGTTTGTCTTCACAGCATCAGTGCTTAGCATGGCCCCACCGTAACAGCACTGACAAGGGGTACATGGTCTGGATGTTTACGTGAAAAGTATGGAATAACCAGACTCTGATGTCAGATGCAAAGTCCTTGTAAAACTACTGAAGGAAACATAGGGCAAAATCTCCCTGATGTTGGTCTGGCCATGATTTCCCTTTCAGATCTTCAAAATTCAAGAGACCTAAGAAAATATTTTCAGATGATGCTGCATAACTACAAAGCTTCTGCATTACAGACTGACTGAGAAGTGAGCAGCCTACACACAGATTGGAAGTGACTATTCTCATATCAAATGTATGATCAATAGCCTGTATCCCAAAGGAATAAGAAGGAACTATCTGTATGAGCTGTATTTAGAACTGGTTCTGAGTCTTCTGCAGTCTCAAAATAACTGTGATGCACAATTGGCTTCTTCATCCTGATCGACAGGTTCTGTGTCTTCAGGCCTACAATGGGTATAGAAGCAAACCTCTCTGATTGTGTGTGGCTCAGTGTTGCTATGGATTCATTCTGGTGCGGGCAAGAGGCACGGAGTCACCACACAGACCCCGGGAGTTGGGTGAAAGCAGGCCAGAGGCGAGCAGCCCGCAGACTCATTTGTTTCAGTAGGTACAGCAGCTTATATAGCTGAGGCAGCCAATCTGGTCAAGGAGCATTTTATGCCTAACCAATCACAGCCTGTTGCCAGGCAGTATCTGAAGCCATCCAATCACACCCTGTTACCAGGCAGGCTCCATTTCCAGGTGGCATTGACGCCATCCCTGAGTAACTGATGCTTGCTTCCCAGCAGCCATCTAGGCATGGCCTTCTCATTCCACCACAGCTCAGTGTGTCCCAAAGGCGTTGTGTTTTAGGTGTGCTCCCAGGGAGACCATGGGAGAAAAGATAGGAGCTCTGGGAGTGAGGCCTAGTGGGATTTGTTCATTCCTGGGGAATCTGCTATGGAGGAGATCACAGTAGATCTCCTGGGTCCCCAGCTTCAGCACAGAGCACAGTGCTACTAGAGTCAGCCCTGGTCTCGTCTGACGTTCTGTGTGGGGATGGGGTCCCTCCCATCCCTGTTCACAATATTAGGATGCCTGATGACTGCCATGATGTTCACAATGTTATGATGCCTGATGGCACAACATTCTGCAGTCACTATGGCAAACACCTCTGCAGTCCCATGTTCAATTAAAGCAGCATCATTCTCAAGAGTTCACACATATAATCCAGGAAAATTTGCATTTAAGAAGGAATGGATAATGGGACAAATGGACAGAGTTATATTTTAACAGGAAGTTTATATGGTTATAATATAGAGGAAGAAATTCTGGTATCTTGGATAACATGGATGATCCTGGAATAATATCCAAGGATAATATGTCAGGATAAGTACACTCTGCTAAACTATCCAGGCCCAGAAGGCAAATAATATGTGATGCTACGTACATGGGATAAAAAGGATGAACTCACAGAGGTAGAAATTCAATGGTGAAGACCAACGTCTGTGCTTGGGAGGAACAGAGGAGACGATGGAGCAAGGTCAGAGTTTCAGTCCCACAGGATCCACGTGTTGAGGGGTCTACTGTGCAGCATGGTAACAGCAGTAAAGAGAATATAGTGTCTGCAGAATTCCAAGGCATTAGACAAACGACATTCTACCACGAAAAACATGGGTTTAGTGATAAACATGTCAGTAAGTCTGACTCCATTATTCCACCCAGTATACACTCATTTATTCAACACATATCATTATACCTCATAAGCCTATATTAAATATTATTTATCAAACATTTATGATAATGAAATGGCCAAAATGGGAAATCATGAAGATTCAGATCTCTGAATACTGGTGTTGTGTTTTGCAATGTTTTATGGAGATGATAAATAAAGGCAGTGCACTCAGCCTTGGCAGCTGGAACCCAGGAGCATGGAACTGCATCAGTGTTCCCACCTTGGTGATGGGGCCTCCTAACACATCCATCATCTACTCTCTTCCAGGGTGCATTGTCAGTACAAGTATGGGAAAGTGTGTAAATGGGCTCCATCCAGCACTGTGATATGCAGCATGGATGTCTCCCTCTCTAAAAAGATGAAAGACTAAAGTGGAGTGATAACTCCAGTCAGCATGACATGGAGTGAAGAGCAGGGACTCTGGACACATGGTGTCTGGAACTGACTCTTCCTGCAGCTGTGATTCAGCCTCAGGACACTGGGCATCATGCTGGAGCCACAGACACAGCTCCCCGTGATGTGGACTCCAGCCCCAGAGTGCACAGCCACTGTGTGTCCCACTTTCTGCTCTCCCTCAACCACAGCAGTTGAAGGGGGTCCCACGACACTGGAGAAGAACCAGATCAGCTGGAAGTGCACACCCAACATTTTCCATTCAGTTATGACCTTGATTGCTAATGTCCAGGGCATTTCCCTCCTGAGTTCAGGCAGGGAGCACACAGGAGGGTACCAGGACCTAGAGGATGAGGAAGTCCCTGTAGGCTTCCCAGGTGCCTGCAGAAGCTCAGCCTGAGACACAGCTGAGCTGCAAGTACATTACTGAGTGCTGTGATGTTCACACAGGGACCACAGACTGTTTCAGGATTAGAGGGGAAATGCAGGTCGGGTTAAAGTCTGCAGAAAGTGAGTGTGGATCACCCACATGTAGAGTCAAAGGTTGGTTCAGTGCACACTTGCTGGTTGTGGCAGGAGAGGGATGAGTGAAATAGTTGCTGTTTAACAGATCAACCGCCCTGTCTCAGTTGTCCCTGGTTATACAGGGAAAACTGAAACTGTCCAAAGCTTTCAGTGCCCTGAGGGTGCTGTCCTGAGTCAGGTTGGAAGAGACTCAATAGTGCCCTCAATATTCCCACATCTCTGACCCTGGTGAGCACAGTCGCTGTCCATGAACCAAATTGTTCAATTAGGACTTCTTCCTTTTACATCAAACTTTCTCTCCGTCATTGAAGTTGGGAGGGACATAATCAAAAAGTAGAATTCTTCCCTCAAAACTGTTACAGGAGAGGAAACCCCAGTTCCCTGACAGGAAACCAGGGCTTCATCTCCCTCTGCGCCTGTGCAGGACCAGAATCCGGGCTCAGTGGATCTTATGCGCCCCCTGGTGGACCCACGGGCGCCTGCAGGAGTTTTGTGTCTAGGCTCAGTGTGAGGGCCCCTCACTGTGTCTCTGGCACAGAAATAGGTGGCCGTGTCCGCCGCTGTCAGACTGGTCATTTTCAGATCCACCCTGGTCTAGGTTTTGGAGATGGTGAATTGACCAATCACCCAGCTCGCGTAGTATGTGCTACCACCACTACTAATGTATCCGATGTATTCCAGCCCCTTCCCTGGAGCCTGGTGGAACCAGCCCATGCTGTAACTACTGATGTCGAATGCAGAGGCTGTGCAGGTGAGTGTCAGGGATCCTCCAGGCGTGACCAGGCCTCCCCCGGACTCCTTCAGCTGCTCCTGACACTGGACACCTGCAAACACAGACGTCCTGGTCAGGACACTGTAAGTCATACTCTCTGTGTCTCTCACTCACGTCCTCTCCCAGACTCAGTGCCCCACGTTCTCCATCATTACCTTTGAGCACAGCGACCAGGAGAAGCCAGCTCAGCCCAGTCTCTATAGTGAGCGTCTGTGTTGAGTGTGATCACTGAGTGGACACCTGGGAGTCCTGGGGCTGGAGCTCCTGTGCCAGAGCTGCAGGGTGAGGGCTGGGCTGGTTTTCATGGGCAGAGGGAGGCCCTATTTGCACGTGCTGCTGCTGTATAGGCAGCCCTGGGGTCAGACGCCTCAGACAGGACAGTGCCCAGGGAAGTTATGAGTGTTCTTGGTGTGTAGGGTGATGGCTATGATAGAATTCAGATCATGTGAATATTTTCTCATTGTTGTTTTAACAGTAGAAGGCAATGACTTCATTTCCTTTTAATATGTGTGTACCCATAATATCCAGTGTTAGCAATATCATGTTATTCATTTCAAGTAACCATTGGTTCATTATTAACTATGCTAATGACATTGGAACAGTGACAGAGAGAGAATTGGTGAGGGAAACAGAAATGTAGAGATGGACAGTGAATTGACAATGGGATATTTTTGTCTTTGGATTGACAGCTCCACAATACCAAATGCCTACAACTTCTAGGAGTTAGTCTTCCTAAATCCTAGAGCAAAAGACTGGGTCTGTGTTTCCTATGTCAGTGGTAGGAGCTCATTCGCTTGTAGCATCAGGTACAGTTTCCCATGATGCTTTATCTTCAAAGTGTGGGAAGCCATGTGGATGAACTGAAGCAGCAGTCATATGGGAACAGGGGTGTCTGTAGTGGGGACTTAGCTAATTGTGTCCTAATTCCTGCTGTCCACTTTTAAACTGATGAAAGAGTACAAGTGGATTCATTTAAGGTTAATTATTTTTGTTTTTCTTTTTTTTAATGTGGGTTCATACCATGTGATTTTTCTCATTTTATAAGGCTTTATTTAATTTTTTTGATTCAGAATTATTCAGAGAAAGAAGGAGAGGTAGTGAGAAAGAGAGAAGTCCTCCATCCACTGGCTCTCTCTCTAGTCGGTAATGTGGTCGGAGCCGCATCGATCTGAATCTAGGAGCCAGATGCCTCCTCTGGGTTTCCCACGGGATTACAGGAGCTGAAGATGTCAGCCATCTTCTACTTCCTACCCAGGCCACAGCAGAGAGCTGGATTGGAAGTGGAACAGCCAGGACTCCAACTGGCGTCCATATGGGATGCCAGCACTGAAGGCAGAGGCTCTACCCACTTCACCACAGCACCGGCCCTGATGATCTTAATTATATATGGAATGCACGAAAGTGAATCACAGAGGCAGGAAGTACAGTGCAGACACCCGAGTCTGGGAGTAGAGAAGAAAAGGGACCACGTTCCTGCAAGCACAGAGAATTTTTCTGTGACCAGAAAGGCACGTGGAGAGATCTACTGCACAGCACGGGGACAATAGTTATGAAGCTTTATTGTGTTCTTTCCAGTTCCTGCAGGAGTAGGCATTTGTCATTCGATCACAAAGAATGGTGGTGTTGCTAGGGAAGGACTTGTGAGTTCGTCTGACTCTAGAATTCCTGATGAAATAAATCCACATCAACACCTTTCCTTATACCTCACATACAGATTCAGGTACTATTTGTCAATTTAACATTTATGAAATCTATTTTGAAGGGACAATTCTTTGTTGATTTGTCTTGTGTCTGTCTGTGGTTTTATTCTAAGAAGAAAATTACGTGGTGTTTCAATCATTCCTGGTACTAATGCAGTCACGAGGCTGTGAGTTCATCGGCATGTGAGAGGTTATCTGTTGAGTCCGGCTGGCACAACTGCCCCACCACTGCCCTCTCGAATTCCTCCCCTCCCATGTGTGAAGCTGAGTCATTTTACAAGAGCCCCTGTCTTCACTCAGATCAAGTCCATGGAAACCTCTCTCTGTGCTGTTTAGTTACCCCCCAATCTCCCTGTGTCCAACTGGTTTCACGTTTCTTCATTGACCTACCAAGGCCCACCTGCCAAATCCTTGAAAACACAGCCATCAGAGACCCCAGTCCTGCTGCCCAGAACAGGACCTCCCTCTTCTCACCATGGTGCAGTCCTGCCATTTGTCACCCTGGGGACCCAGCGTCTCATACAACTGACAGCCCATCAGCACCTGGTGGGAGACTCTGTCGTGGTGTTTACACAAATGGAATATGTTTCTGTCAGTTATAATTTGAGTGAATTCTCTTGCTGGGGTAATTTCTTGTGACTGTAGACATCTGACAAATTAAATTTCACATTTTCTAGTGCTGTAGATATGAGGTGTTCTCACAGAACAATGGAATTCACTGTTTCAGATGGTGGATTGTGTCAATGAATTCTCTAGGCAAATGCATGAAAACTGTCCCCAGCTAAATAGAAACACTTTCTATTTATCAATCTTCTCTCAAAAAAAATTCAGAGATATGTCAACTGTTTTAATTTAGTAGGAATTTTTGTGTCTCTGGATTTAGATGGGAGTCACTCAGAACACACATTGCTGCATGAGGTGAGTGACTGGCTGCAGTTTCTGTAAGAACTGTTCATGGCAGATCAATTGCAGTTTAGCAGAAAATATCCTGTAAAACACAGGGATCGCTGCACTGGGCATTTCTGGCTGCAGGAACTTGGTTTGCCCTGGATGAGTATGAACTTGACAGAAGAGGAGTTATTTTCTCTTGGTAAGGATGAAGTACTGATGAGGACATGCAGGGGGAGCCAGGGAGGGAGGAGCGGGGACTCTGGTCCAGGGCTGGCTCATCATGCAGCACTGATTCAGCTCACCAGATGGGTCAGCGTGTGGCAGGCCCTGGCACCCAGATCCCAGGGATGGGGACTCTGGCCCCGGAGTCAGGGCCCTGGACTGTCCCCCTCTGCTCACCCTGAAACATCGCAGTGTAGGGGATTCCACCACACTGGAGCAGAAACAGAACCTGTAAGTCCACACCACACACTTTCCAAACAGATTCGTCCTTGAATACAAATGTCCACCTGTGCTTCCCATGAGTTCATGCAATGAGGTCATCTGAAATGTTTCAGGAAACTGAATGCGGAATTTCATGGTGTTGGGGAAACTTGAATGCACCTGAAAATAATTCATCATGCTGTCATCTCACACCAGTATCCCAAAAAGAGTGAACAGGATGAAACTCTTAAAGGAAAGACCCGAGACTGTAAAGTTCTAGAGGAAAACACAGGACAAAAGCAAGTTCCCATTGGTTTGGGCAATGATAGTTTGATAATCTCCAAAGTACAGGCAACCAAGATACACAGACAACGAATAATGGATCCAACTACAGATTCTGAGTAACAAAGAGAAAGATTGAAGAACAAGGATATGATCACCGATGGGGAGAAAGTATTTTCAGATCATAGCTGTGGGGAGCAAACCGGACTAGACTGTTACTGGAATTAAGACTTATTCTATGCATCTGCTCTCCCACAATATGGTGCTGGGAGAGAAGTAAACAGCTTCCTCACAGCTGCCTCCAGTTCAACTAATAAACTGTAGGACTTGCTCCTGATTGGAGGAGAGCAGCGTACTCGGCGTGTGGGCAGCCGAGTTAGGATTGGCGGAGGAGGACTATAAAGGAGGAGAGAGACGGCATGCATCAGGAACATCTATGGGGAACATCTACGGGAACCCGTGCAGCCCCCGAGAAAGCCGGCCGGCGGTGTGCTGCTCCCCTGCGGAAGTGGGGAATGTGGCCAGGGGGAACTGCCCTTCCACGGAGGTGGAAGGGATAGTAGCCAACCCGGGAAGAACCAGCAGCAAACCCGGGGAGGGCCGAGCAGACGAAAGAACAGCGCAGGGTCCTGTGTCGTTCCTCCACGAAGAGGGGGAGCGACATAATGGTGCCGTGACTCGGATATGAAGCCTAGGCAGGGCTTAGTGTCGTTCCTCCACGAAGAGGGGGAGCGACAATAGCTGAGGGGGCCGACTTGCGGCATGCATCGCTCAGGAACATGGGTTCAGATTCTGCTTGCTCTACTTCAAATCCAGCTCCCTGCTGGGATCCAGACCTGGGAACTCTGTCAACGATGACTCAAGTGTGTGCCCCCTTCAAGCCATGTGGGAAACTGGAGAAAGTTCCAGGCTCTTGGCATTAGGCTTGCCCAACCTCACCTTTGCTGCCATATAGGAAGTGAACCAGTGGATGGAAGATTCTCTCTCCATCTGTTGGTCTCTTCCTCTCTTGCTATAACACTGACTTTCAAATAAAAAATAGGTTTTTTTAAACATTGAAAGATTAGTTATACATATGATTAGGAGCCTGTTTCCTAATGTTGAAAGATCTCAAGCAACTGAATCCCAAGGGAAGAAATCAATTCCTTAAATGCAGTGATGATAAGGTGGTGACAGGAGCAGCACTGGAGTGAGCCTGTGGGATTCCTGCCTCCCGTGTCAGGATGCTTAGTGCTGTGTCCTAGTTTGGTTCCAGTGTCAGATTCCTGCCTAAGCCCCTCTGGGAAGCCGTGGGTGACGTTCCAAGTACTCCCACGTGGAGCCCTGGACAGAATTCCAAGCACCAGGCTGTTGCCTCACCCAGCTGAAGCTTTTGTAGCCATCGGGGAAGTGACCCAGGAGTTAGAAGATCACTGTCAGTCTCAGTCTCTTTTTGTTTATGGAAAATATGTAAATACAAATTTTAAAATAAATGAAATAGTATCTTCAAATTTTCAAATTGCATATGTAAAGGCAAACATCATGCATTTCCATGTTAGAAGCACAGTGAGACATGCCATTCCTCCTGTTAGAATTAGTATTATCAGAGATATCCGACCTACAAGCCTCACGAAGGTGGAGAGAGAGAGATGTCAACCTTGGTCCAAGGCTGGAGCCAGGTAAATAGGAAAAAAACATTATGGAAAAGCATGAAAAACTGGGAAATAGAATTATCACAAGATCTTCAAACAGCATTGCCTATTAGAAGGAATATGAAATCCCAGGGAGGGGTCCAACGATCCGCAGTCACTGTGGCAAACACCTCTGCAGTTCCATGTTGAGTTAATGCAGGGTCATTCACAAGAGTTCACACAATAATCCAATGAAATTTTCATTGAATAAGGAAATCAACAATTGAGGAAATGGACAAAGTTGTATTTTAACAAGAAGTTTATATGGCAGTAAAGTGGAGGGAATTTTGTATTTTGGACAACTTGGATCATCCTGGAGAATAATGTCCAAGGATAATAGGTCAGGATAAGTATACTCTGCTCACCATCCTTACAAGAAGACAAATAATACGTGATGCTAGTTACATGGGATCAAAAGGATGAACTCACAGAGGCAGGATACAATGGTGAAGACCAAGGTCTGAGTGAGGGCGGAACAGAGGAGACGCTGGAGCAAGGTCAGAGTTTCAGTCTGACAGATCCACACTTTGAATGATCTGTATAGCATGGTGACAGCAGTTAAGAGAATATTGTGTCCACAGAATTCCAAGCAGGAGAAAAATGATACTATACCTGGAAACAAGTGGGATTGTGATGAGCATGTCAATAAGAATGACTTCATAATTCCATTAATACACATTCATTTTTTCAACAGATATCATTGTACCTCTTATGTCCATAATCAAATATTATTTATCAAACATTTATGAAAATCAAAAGAGAAAAATGTCCAAATATGAAGATTCAGATCTCTGAATGCTGGTGTTGTGTTTGCCAATGTTTTATGGAGATGATAAATAAAGGCAGTGCACTCAAGGCTTGGCAGCTGGAACCCAGGAGCATGGAACTGCATCAGTGTTCCCACCTTGGTGATGGGGCCTCATAACAGATCCATCATCTACTGTCTTCCAGGTTTATTATTCATTACAAGTGTGGGAAATTTTGTAAATAGATTCAGTGCAGCAATTTGATATGAAGCCTGGGTGTCTCTACTACTCTAAAATTGATGAAAAACTACAATGGGTTATTGATGACATCAGCATAGCTACTGGGTGAAGAGCAGGGACTCTGGACACATGCTCGCTGGGACTGGTTCTTCCTGCAGCTGTGGTTGAGCCTCAGGACACTGGTCATCATACTGGATCCACAGACACAGCTCACTGTGATGTGGAGTCCAGCCCCAGAGAGCACAGCCACTGTGTGTCCCACTTTCTGATCTCCCTGATCCACAGCAGGTGCAGGGGGTCCCCAACATTGGAGCAGGACCAGATCAGCTGGAAGTGCACACCCAACACTTTCCATTCAGTGATGACCTTGACTGCTGATGTCCAGTGCACTTCCCTCCTGAGTTCAGGCAGGGAGCCCCCCAGGAGGGTCCCAGGACCTAGAGGATGAGGAAGTCCCTGTAGGCTTCCCAGGTGCCTGCAGAAGCCCAGCATGAGACACAGCTGAGCTGCAAGTACATTCCTGAGTGCTGTGACGTTCACACAGGGACCACAGACTGTTCCTGTTAAAGGAAAATAGAAATCGAGCATAAAGTCTATCGAAAGTTTGTGTGGATCACCCACATGTAAAGTCAAAGGTTGGTTCAGTTCAGCACACTTGCTCCTTTTGACAGGCAAGAGATACTTAAATAGCTGATTTATAAAGACCAAGAACCCTGCCTCAGCTGACCTGGTTGAAAGGGAAAACTAAAATTGTCCTAAAGTCGGCAGTGCCCTGAGAGTGTTGTCCTGACTCAGAGTGGACAACACTCACGTTGTACCCTGATAGACCCACATCTCTGATCCTGGATACCACTGAACCTGAATTGGTTCATATAGGACTTCTCCTGTCACATCAAACTTCTGTATGTCAGGAATTCAGTAGCAGGGACAGAATCATAAAAGAAGAATTCTTCCCTCAAAACTGTTACAGGAGAGGAAACCCCATCCCTACAGGAAACCAGGGCATCATCTCCCTCTGCGCCTGTGCAGGACCAGAATCTGCGCTCAGTGAGACTTGTGCGCTCCCTGGTTTAGCCGTGCGTCCCTGCAGGGAGGTTTGTGTCTGAGCTCAGCCTGAGGCCCCTTCCTGTGTCTCTGGCACAGAAATAGGTGGCCATGTCCGAGGCTGTCAGACCGGTCATTTTCAGATCCACCGTGGTCCAGGTTTTGAAGATGGTGAATCGACCATTCACCCAGCTCGCGTAGTATGCGCTACCACAAGTATAAATGATTCCGATGTATTCCAGCCCCTCCCCTGGAGCCTGGCGGACCCAGATCATTGCATAGCTACTGAGGGAGATTCCAGAGACTGTGCATGTGAGTGTCAGGGATCCCCAGGCAGGACTTGGCCTGCCCAGGATTCCTCCAGCTGTTCCTGACACTGGAACCTGCAAACACAGACATCCTGGTCAGGACACTGTCACTCACACTCTCTGTGTCTCTCACTCATGTCCTCTCCCAGACTCAGTTCCCCACGTTCTCCATCATTACCTTTGAGCACAGCGACCAGGAGAAGCCAGCGCAGCCCAGTCTCCATGGTGAGCGTCTGTGTTGAGTGCGATCACTGAGTGGACACCTGGGAGTCCTGGGGCTGGAGCTCCTGTGCCAGAGCTGCAGGGTGAGGGCTGGGCAAGTTTTCATGGGCAGAGGGAGGCCCTATTTTCGTGTGCTGCCCCTATATAGCAGGCATGGGGTCAGACGCCTCAGACAAAACTGTGCCCAGACTGATGAGAGTGTCCCGGGGCAGTCTGTCAGTGCACACTTATGGGATGAGTGATGAATTGTGTGCTCTGATTGCACACTGAACCCTGTCTTAGTCCTTTTATGTGAGTGGACCTACAACATGTTTTCATGGGTTCCCGTAGGTCTTGGTCCATTCAACATTACAGGAGAAATCATCAGTACAGTGTGGATGTGTCCACAGCTCCAGTGTGGTAAGAGCAATCCCCAGCACCTTGATCCATGTCCCTCACCACAGGACTCAGCTCTGCCCCAGTCCACACTCAGCACTCACTGGGGCTTCCTGGTGAGGTCTGCAGAACTCCCTGCCAGCAGCAGAACAAGGAGCACTTTTGCTGGATTCCATTTTTGACAGAGAGATGCACAGGGGACCAGGTTCCATGCAGGTGCATCTGAGTGTGGTGTTCCACTTGCCAGTGTCTGCCTGTCTGCTCTTCACATTTCTTTGCTGGGCAATTTTGCTTCCATGGGCAATGCTGTTGAGCTGTGATAGATACAGAGGCAGCCGCACATGTTGAAAATGTGCCTGTGGTGAGTGAGACTCAGCTGTGCCTCTCTCACTCCTCATCACACCTATGCCAAGAGCAAATATTACATCCCACGGTGCTGCCCACTGCCCCTGTGTCACCCAGCCCCGGCCCACCTCCTCCCGTCACTTTAAGGCCTGAAACCCTTTGGGCTCCTTCACAACAGATTCATCCAGTTCAGCCTTGAGCAACATGCAGGTTTTGCGGCAGAAATCAGTGGCCCTGAGTTTTCGGGTTCTGTGGGGCCCAAGTGAATGCGTTTTTCTTAGTTTTTAACTAAAATATCTGAAAATCTTAAAAGAATGAAACTGAGAGTAAAGCAGAGTAAGAAAATGATATTTTGCACAAATATGCAGTACATTAGACTTAACTGTGTCATCACATTTCATGGAAATAATAAATTGAAAGTTGCACTGTTTAAGATGCGCACATCCCCCAGGGAAGTGCCAGGGTCTCATATGTAGCTGTGGGTCCCAGTACCAGATTCCTGCTCCTGCAGCCCCAGGACCCAGAAGTTTATGGGAGGATTTTTGGGTGCTGTCACTCTAGTGAATGCACCTGATTGTTGACCTGAGACCAGGCTAGGCTGGGAAGCAGACCTGGCCACAGCAACATTTGGGAAAGCACAGTGTCAGAACATCTCTCCTTCTCTTGTTCTTTCTGATTCATGTGTGATAACTCAAATTTAAAACTTAAGTTATTGAAGGGTCTTTTTTTTTTTTGGACAGGCAGAGTTAGAGAGAGAGAGACAGAGAGAAAGGTCTTCCTTCCATTGGTTTATCCCCCAAATGGCCGCCTCTACTGGTGGGCCATGGCCGGTGTGCTGTGCCAATTCGAAGCCGGAAGCCAGGTGCTTCTTCCTGGTCTCCCATGAGGGTGCAGGGCCCAAGCACTTGGGCCATCGTCCACTGCCTTCCCGGGCCACAGCAGTAGCTGGACTGGAAGAGGAGCAACCTGGACAGAATCTGGTGGCATAACTGGGACTAGAACCCAGAGTGCCAGCGCAGCAGGTGGAGGATAGGCCTAGTGAGCCGCGGCGCCGGCCTGAAGGATCTTTCTAAGGGTTGTATTCCCTTCAATGCAGGCAGCAACCCTCATGGCCTTGTCCCCTCCCTAGAGCCCCTCTCAATGGGATCACTGGGTGGTGAGGTCCCCACATGCATGATGGGAGGCTCCATGCATCAAGTATGGAGGGTAAGTTCCACCTAACATGCAGCCTTCAGCTGCTCAGTTGGAGAGACCACACACGCACACCAAGCAGTGCTGGCTCTGCTCACGGCTCTGCAGGAACAGCATCCTCAGCCTCAATACCCCAGACCCTGCTCCTCTGTGTCCACTGAGTAGGAAAGTGATTCACCTGCAGGAGGAAACCATCATGACCAATGTCCTCATGGGATCCTTTAGAAAATGTTCGTGAGCAGAGTCCACCCCAGACACTGTGCCAGCACTGATCCCCCAAGACACAGAAGTCTGCATCTTCATGTGATGGCTCCACCCCCAAAGCTGAGGACTGGGGAGGAGAAGCATGACACGTGGGGAAGTGACAGTCGGGGACAGGGTCCAGCAGCAAAGGGAGAGGACCTGGTGGAGGGGTGGGCTCTGCTGTGCAGGAGGGTAAGGACAGGTGGAAGGGCCACACAGCTGGGGCCCCAGTGCCTGCAGGAGAGCACTGAGTCAGGAGGTCTGATCAGGTCTCCTTGCCCCCTTGTATCCTCCACACTGCACACCACTGAGTAAAACTAGCACAGGTGCCTGGGAGACGTGGAATGGCATCGTCTTTGGGGAGTGCATCCAGTGAGGACTCCATGCCATGAGTGGATTCAACATCAGGGCCTCATGGAGGAAGCTGAGGTCTCCAGTGCACCTATCAGGGCCACACGGAATGCTGGGAGCAGCCTGTGGGGGTGGGTGTGGTTTGTCCTCACAGCATCAGTGCTGAGCATGGCCCCAACGTAACAGCACTGACAGGGAGTACACGGTCTGGATGTTTACAGAAATAGATTGTTCACTTCTGGGGAATCTGCTATGGAGGAGATCACAGTAGATCTCCTGGGTCCCCAGCTTCTGCACAGAGCACAGGGCTGCTAGAGTCAGCCCTGGTCTCGTCTGACGTCCTGTGTGGGGATGGGGTCCCTCCCATCCATGTTCACAATATTAGGATGCCTGATGGCACAACATTCTCATTGTCTGATCCTGGACTTCCAGCCTCTACAGCTGTGAGCTCAAGAAACCTTTTTGCTCCATACACCTCTCTATGGGGTACTGCATGATGGATGGCTTTGCCCTGATGGCTAGTGATCCGGAACATTTTTTCATGTGTCTGTTGGCCATTTGGACTTCCTATTTTGAAAAATGTCTGAGTTATTGGCCCATCTCTTAACTCAGTTGTTTTTGTTGTTTGGGATTTCTTTATCTCTTTGTAGATTCTGGTTATTAATCCCTATCAGTGGCATAGCTTCAAATATTTTGCACATTCTCTCAGATACCTCTCAATTACCTGGGTGTTTCTTTTGCCATACAGAGACTTCTCAATTTGATATAATCCCATTTATTAATTTTGTCTTTGACTGACTATGTCTCAGGTCTTTTCCAAAAATTCTATTCCTGTGCCAGTGTCTTGCAGGTTTTCCTAAATGTTCTCTAATAACTGGATGGTGTATGGTCATAGATTAAATCTTTAATCTATCTTGCGTGGATTTTCATGTAAGGTGTAACATAGGGCTCTTGCTTCTTACTTCCATAATATATAATAATTTAAAAAGTGAAATGGAATCTGAAGATTACCTGTAAATTGGAATGATGTAGTCATGGATTTGAGGGAATGAGTTTGTTAAAATAGCCAAGCTACAATGTGATTTGCAGATTCAATGCATTTCCTGTGAAACAGCCTGACATTCTTCACAGGACCAGGAAGCAACTTCAAGAATTATCATGAAAAAACAGGGTTCATGATGGCTGAATGGTCTTGAGGAAAAATAGCAAAGCAGGAGGCTTCATCACATCTGAGCTGAAATCAAGCCTGGTGCTGGGATAACATAGACAACCAGAGCCCTGGGACAGAACAGAACCTAGAAATAAAGGAACATGTTCTGAGAATGTGAGTTCTGAGAATGCACGGTGAAAAAAGCCCAGGATGTGGATGGGTTTCCTGTCATTACCTGGGGTTGGGGACACTTGAATGCACCTGAAAATAATTCAGTTATGTGGTCATCTCACACCAGATTAGAACAGAGTGAACTTGAGGAATGCCTTACAGGCAAGACCTGAGACAGTACAGTTCTAGAAGAAAACACTGGACAAAAGCAAGCTGACATTGGTTTGGGCAATGATATTTTGATAATCTCCACTGTACAGGCAACAAGCAAAAATAGGCAAAAGATAATGGACCCAACTGCAGAGCTCCTGTGTAACAAAGGGAGTGATCGAAGAACCAAAGACAACCACAGATGGGGAGAAAGCATTTTCAGATCACACATGGGTTGTCCAACATTTGGCCCCACAGGTTAAGCTGCCATCCCTATGCAGCAT
Organism: Oryctolagus cuniculus; assembly: GCF_051225735.1. Classification (NCBI taxonomy): domain Eukaryota; kingdom Metazoa; phylum Chordata; class Mammalia; order Lagomorpha; family Leporidae; genus Oryctolagus; species Oryctolagus cuniculus. Next base: position 53,499,444 of record NC_142886.1, read on the forward strand.
CACTCAGCAGCATGGGTTCAGACCCTGCTTGCTGCACTTCAAATCCAGCTCCCTGCTCATGGACCAGGGAACTCTGTCAACGATGACTCAAGTGTGTGTCCCCTTCAAGCCTCATGGGAAACTGGAGGAAGTTCCAGGCTCGTGGCTACAGTCTTGCCCTTGCCCAGCCTTTGCAGCCATTCAGGAAGGAAACCAGTGGATGGAAGCTTCTCTCTCCCTCTGTTGGTCTCTTCCTCTGTTGCCATAACACTGCCTTTCAAATCAAATAGATAGATTTTTAAAATAAATGAAAGATAACTATATATATGGTTAGGAGCCATGATCCAAATGTTGAATGAACTCATAGAACTGAATCACAGGGGTAGCAATCAATTGTTCAAATGCAGTGACTGACAATGTGGGTGACAGGAGCAGCATTGAAGTTAGCCTGTGGGATTCCTGCCTCCCGCATCAGGATGCTTAGGTTTATGTCCCAGTTTAGGTCGCAATTTCAGATTCCTGCCAATGTGTACTCTGGGAGGTAGTGCGAGAAGTCTGAGTTAATCCCATGTGTTAGACCCGGATTGAATTCCATGCACCTGGCTATGGTCTTACCAAATGCCAGCTTTTATGGGCATCTGGGAAGTGCTCCAGGATTCAGTAGATCACTGTTGTCAGTCTCTGTCTCTTTTTCTTTTTGGACAAATGCAAGTTTTAAAAGAGGTAACAGTATATCTGTAATTTTTTAAAGAAAATATGTAAAGGCAAACGTACAAGAAGCTTTAAATCTGGGATCATCATGCATGTGCATGTTGGAGAAACAATGAGATATCCCATCCCTTTGTTAGACTGAGTATCACCAGACATACCAGAGCTGACACATATTGTGCAGGAAGAGAGAGAAGATAACCTGGTAAAGGCTGGAGTCAGGTAAATTGGGAAAGCTTTCATGGAAAACATCAGAAGCTGAGAAATAGAATTATCACAGGATCCTCCAACACCATTCCTGGTAGAAGGAATATGAAATCCCAGGGAGGAGACCACGGGATGTGCAGTCACTGTGGCAAACAGCTCTGCAGTCCCATGTTCAATTAAAGCAGCGTCATTCTCAAGAGGTCACACATATAATCCAGTGAAATTAGCATTGAAGAAGGATAGATAATGGGACAAATGGACAGAGTTATATTTTAACAGGAAGTTTATAAGGCAGTAAAGAGGAAGAAATTCTGGTATCTTGGATAACATGGATGATCCTGGAGAATAATATCCAAGGATAATCTGTCAGGGTAAGTACACTCTGCTAAAATATCCAGGCCCAGAAGGCAAATAATATGTGATGCTACGTATATGGGATAAAAAGGATGAACTAACAAGCCAGAAATTCAATGGTGAAGACCAACATCTGTGCTTGGGAGGAACAGATGAGATGATGGAGCAAGGTCAGAGTTTCAGTCCCACAGGATCCACACGTTGAGGGATCTACTGTACAGCATGGTGACAACAGTGAAGGGAATACAGTGTCTGCAGAATTCCAAGACATTAGACAAAAGATATTCTACCAGGAAAAATGTGGGTTTTGTGATAAACATGTCAATAAGTCTGACTTCATTATTCCATTCAGTATACATTCATTTATTCAACACATATCGTTGTACTTCATATTTTATATTAAATATTATTTATTAAACATTTATGATAATGAAATGGGCAAAATGGGAAATCATGAAGATTCAGATCTCTGAATACTGGTGTTGTGTTTGCCAATGTTTTATGGAGATGATAAATGAAGATAGTGCACTCAAGACTTGAAAGCTGGAACCCAGGAGCTTGGAACTGCATCAGTGTTCCCACCTTGGTGATGGGGCCTCCTAACACATCCATCATCTACTGTCTTCCTGGGTGCATTTTCAGTACAAGTATTTGAAATGTGTAAATGGGCTCCATCCAGCACTGTGATATGCAGCATGGATGTCTCCCTCTCTAAAAAGATGAAAGACTAAAGTGGAGTGATAACTCCAGTCAGCATGACATGCAGTGAAGAGCAGGGACTCTGGACACATGGTCTAAGACTGGCTCTTCCTGCAGCTGTGATCCAGCCTCAGGACACTGGGCATCATGCTGGAGCCACAGGCACAGCTCCCCGTGATGTGGACTCCATCCCCAGAGTGCACAGCCACTGTGTGTCCCACTTTCTGCTCTACCTGAACCACAGCAGGTGCAGGAGGTCCCACAACACTGGAGCAGAACCAGATCAGCTGGAAGTGCACACCCAACACTTTCCATTCAGTTATGACCTTGACTGCTGATGTCCAGTTCATTTCCCCTCGGAGTTCTGGCAGTGAGCCCCCCAGGAGGGTCCCAGGACCTAGAGGATGAGGAAGTCCCTGTATTCATCCATTGCCTTAAAGTTTAAAAACTGTTTAAACTGTTTAAAACTGTTCCTGAACACAGAACACTGTACATGGTAGTGGGGTATAGAGTGCTACTGGAATGTGCATGGTAGAAATGGGCACAGATCAACTCAGTGTCATGCACATTTCCACCTCCTTTCAATCACTCTTAGTTGGGCAGCCTGAACGCATTAGTTCTAGTTATTTGTGGAACCTGTCGTGGGTTGTGGTGAACTGAGTCAGCCCACTGTGGTGTGGGCAGAATTATTCCTTCCTGTGAGTGGTGCTTTGTGTCCTGGTATCAGCCGTCCCCTGTTCCCCCCTCTTCCCTGTGTCTAGTAATCATGACTCTGAGTTGAGGTCAAGCACTGGGTAGAAGTCACTGTGTCACAATTTACCCACAGTCCTTTGTCAGGTTGCAGATTTGTTCACAATACTTCAGTCTCAAACAAAGCAAGTGTGCATAAAACAGTGAATGCATTCTTTCCCATTTGGACATGGAATATTATTCAGCATTAAGAAGGAGGTTGTTCTGTCATTAGGAAATATGGGTCTCCCTGGAGCATACAAACTAAAAGAAATAATGCAAGTACATGTGGACACATAGTAAGTGACATTAGTTATATATGCAGTCCACAAGTTGAACTCACAGAGGTAGGAAGTGCAATGGAGATCACTGTCTACCATGTTTGTCCCCTTCCAGCCCTGTGGGAAACTAGAGGAAGTTCTAGACTCCTGACTTTAGGCTCAGCCATCCCCAGCCTTTGGCAGCCATTCAGGAAGTGAACAAATGGAAGGAATTCTCCCTCCATCTGTTGGTCTCTTCCTCTGTTGCTATAACACTGTCTTAAAATAAAATAAATAGATACTTAAAATACATTGAAGATTAATTATACATATGATTAGGAGCCTGTTTGCTAATGTTGAATGAACACAGACAACTGAATCCCAAGGGAAGAAATCAATTGTGTACATGCAGTGATGATAAGGTGGTGACAGGAGCAGCACTGGAGTGAGCCTGTGGGATTCCTGCCTCCCGTGTCAGGATGCTTAGTGCTGTGTCCTAGTTTGGATCCAGTTTCAGATTCCTGCTAAGCACACCCTGGGAGGCCGTAGGTGAGGTTCCAAGTACTCCCATGCGGACACATGGGCATAATTCCAAGTACCAGGCTGTTGCCTCATCCAGCTGAAGCTTTTGTAGTCATCGGGGAACTGACCCAGGAATTAGAAGATCATTGTCAGTCTCAGTCTCTCTGTGGTTTTGGACAAATACATAAAGACAAGTTCTCAAATAAAATGATAAATTTAAAATTTATATCATTTCTATAAATTATTAATAGAAGATATATAGACAGACATATAAAATGCTATCAATTTGGGACCATCATGTATGTCCATGTTACAAGCACAACGAGACATCCCATCACTCCTGTTAGAATGGCTATTACCAGACATACCAGAGATGACATGTTTTATGAAGGTAGAGAGAGATGATAACCCTGGTACAAGTCTGTGTCAGGTTAATTAGTAAAACCGTTATGGAAAAGCATCAAAAACTAGAAACAGAATTATTACATGATCTTCAAGCACCATTGCATGGTACAATGAATATGAAATCCCAGGGAGGTGTCCACGGGATCTACAGTCACTGTAGCAAACACCTCTGCAGTTCCTTGTTCATTTAAAGCACCGTCATTCAAAAGAGTTCACACATATGATCCAGTGACATCTCATGAAAGCAAGAATGGAAAATGAAAGAAATGGCCAAAGTTACATTTTAAAAGGAAGTTTAAGCCGGCACCACGGCTCAATAGTCTAATCCTCCACCTTGCGGTGCTGGCACACTGGGTTCTACTCCCTGACGGGCGCTGGATTCTGTCCCGGTTGCCGCTCTTCCAGACCAGTTCTCTGTTTTGGCCCGGGAGTGCAGTGGAGTTTGGCCCAAGTGCTTGGGCCCTGCAACCCATGGGAGACCAGGAGAAGCATCTGGCTCCTGCCTTTCGATCAGCGTTGTGCACCAGCCACAGCATGCCAGCCGCGGCGGCCATTGGAGGGTGAACCAACGGCAAAAGAAGACCTTCCTCTCTGTCTCTCTGTCTCCCTGTCCACTATGACTGTAAAAAAAAGGAAGTTTATAAGCAGTACAGAGTAAGAAATTCTGTAATTTTGGACAACTTGCATGATCCTGGAGAATAATATGCCTAGGATAATATGTCAGCAAAAGTACACTCTGCTAACCATCCAGGCCAGGAAGACACATAATATGTGATGCTACCTGCGTGGGATAAAAGCATGAACAATGGTCAATCATGAAGATTCAGATCTCTGAATACTGGTGTTGTGTTTGCCAATGTTTTATGGAGATGATTAATGAAGGCAGTGCACTCAAGGCTTGGCAGCTAGAACCCAGGAGCATGGAACTGCATCAGTGTTCCCACCTAGGAGATGGGGCCTCATAACAGATCCATCATCTACTGTCTTCCAGGGTTCATTGTCAGTACAAGTGTGGTGAATGTGTAAATGGGCTCCATCGAGCACTGTGATATGCAGCCTGGGTGTCTCCCTCTCTAAAACTGATCTAAGACTGCAAATGGATTGATGACGCCAGTTAGTACAGACTTGGAGTGAAGAGTAGGGACACTGGACACATGGTCTCTGGGACTGGCTCTTCCTGCAGCTGTGATTCAGCCTCAGGACACTGGTCATCATGCTGGAGACACAGACACAGCTCCCCATGATGTGGACTCCAGCCCCAGAGTGCACAGCCACTGTGTGTCCCACTTTCTGCTCTCCCTCAACCACAGAGGTGCAGGGGGTCCCATGACACTGGAGCAGAACCAGATCAGCTGGAAGTGCACACCCAACACTTTACATTCAGTTATGACCTTGACTGCTGATGTCCAGTGCATTTCCCTCCTGAGTTCAGGCAGGGAGCCCCCCAGGAGGGTCCCAGGACCTAGAGGATGAGGAAGTCCCTGTAGGCTTCCCAGGTGCCTGCAGAAGCTCAGCCTGAGACACAGCTGAGCTGCAAGTACATTCCTGAGTGCTGTGACATTCACACAGGGACCACAGACTGTTCCAGGATTAAAGGGAAAATGGAGATTGGGTATAAAATCTTAGAACGTGAGGTTAGAACACCCACAGTTAAAATAAGACAGTTGGTTCAGGACAGCACACGTGCTGCTCTGACAGGAGGAGTGGGACGACTTATAAAACTGAGGTAACAAATCAAGACTTTGTCTCGGGTCTGTCTGGGTTTGAAGGAAAACTAAAATTGTGCTAAAGTCGGCAGTGCCCTGAGAACGCTGTCCTGAGTCAGACAGGCAAACACTCACGAGGTCCCCAGATAGTCCTGCATCTCTGACCCTGGTGACCACTGTCATCATTCAAGAACCTGAATGTGTCCGTTTAGGACTTCTTCCTGTTCACATCAAGCTTCTCTATGTCAGTGACGTCAGTGGAAAGGACAGAATCAGGAAGTAGATTCTTGCCGCAAACCTACAGGGGAACAAACACCAATTCCATGACAGGAAATCAGGGCTTCATTTCCCTCTGATTCTGAGCGGACCAGAATTGGGCTCAGTACGTCTTTTGCGCCCCCTGGTGGAACCGCACTCCCGTGCAGGGAGGTTTGTGCCTGGGCTCAGCCTGAGGGCCCCTCCTGTGTCTACTGCACGGAAATACCTGGGCGTGTCCGGGGCAGTTAGACTGTTCATTTGCAGAGACACCATGTTCTGGGCGTTGTCTCTGGAGATGGTGAATCCGCCATTCACCCAGCTCGCGTACCATGTGCTACCACCACTACTAATCCATCCGATCCACTCCAGCCCTTCCCTGGAGCCTGGCAGACCCAGCTCATCCAGTAGCTACTGAAGTCGATTCCAGAGGCTTTGCAGGAGAGTTTCAGGGATCCCCCAGGCTGGACCAGAACCCCTGCGGACTCCAACAGCTGCTCCTGACACTGGACACCTGCAAACACAGACGTCCTGGTCAGGAAGCTGTCACTCACACTCTCTGTGTCTCTCACTCACATCCTCTCCCAGACTCAGTGCCCCACGTTCTCCATCATTACCTTTGAGCACAGCGACCAGGAGAAGCCAGCGCAGCCCAGTCTCCATGGTGAGCGTCTGTGTTGAGTGCGATCTCTGAGTGGACACCTGGGAGTCCTGGGGCTGGAGCTCCTGTGCCAGAGCTGCAGGGTGAGGGCTGGGCTGGTTTTCATGGGCAGAGTTAGGCCCTATTTGCATGTGCTGCCCCTATATAGCAGGCATGGTGTCAGATGCCTCAGACAGGAGAGAGCTCAGGGCAGACGTGGTGACCTGGGTGTGTAGGGTGATGGCTATGATACGATTCAGATCATGTGAATTTTTATGTTATCATTATTTTAAAAAGTTGAAGGCAATTTTCTCTCTTGGAAAGGATGAAGTACTGATGAGGACAGCCAGGGGGAGCCAGGGAGGGAGGAGCTGGGATTCTGGTCAAATGGTCCAGGGCTGGCTCATCACGCAGCACTGATTCAGCTCACCAGGTGGGTCAGTGTGTGGCAGGCCCTGGCACCCAGATCCCAGGGATGGGGACTCTGGCCCCGGAGTCAGGGCCCTGGACTGTCCCCCTCTGTTCACCCTGAGAGCACTGCAGTCAACGGATTCCACAACACTGGAGCAGAAACAGAACCTGTAAGTCCACACCACACACTTTCCAAACAGATTATTCCTTGAATACAAATGTCCACCTGTGCTTCCCATGAGTTCATGCAATGAGGTCATCTGAAATGTTTCAGGGAACTGAATGCGGAATTTCATGGTGTTGGGGAAACTTGAATGCACCTAAAATAATTCATCATGCTGTCATCTCACACCAGTATCCCAAAGAGAGTGAACAGGATGAAACTCTTAAAGGCAAGTCTCGAGACTATAAAGTTCTAGAGGAAAACACAGGACAAAAGCAAGTTCCCATTGGTTTGGGCAATGATAGTTTGATAATCTCCAAAGTACAGGCAACCAAGATACATGGACAAAGAATAATGAATCCAACTACAGATTCTGAGTAACAAAGACAAAGATTGAAGAACAAGGATATGATCACCGATGGGGAGGAAGTATTTCAGATGACACCCATGGGGGCCAATGTTGTGGCCCTGCATGTTATGCTGACATCTCTATGCATGCATCACACAGGAGCATGGGTTCAGATTCTGCTTGCTCCACTTCAAATCCAGCTCCCTGCTGGGATCCAGACCTGGGAACTCTGTCAATGATGACTCAAGTGTGTGTCCCCTTCAAGCCATGTGGAAAACTTTAGGAAGTTCCCAGCTCTTTGCATTAGGCTTGTCCAGCACCACCTTTGCTGACATATAGGAAGTGAACTAGTGGATGGTCTCTTCCTCTCTTGCTATAACACTGCCTTTCAAATAAAAAATAGATTTTTTTAAAATGGAAAGATTAATTATAAATATCATTAGGAGCCTATTTCCTAATGTTGAATGACCACAAACAACTGAATCCCAAGGGAAGAAATCAATTCTTTAAAAGCAGTGATGATAAGGTGGTGTCAGGTGCAGCACTGGAGTGAGCCTGTGGGATTGCTGCCTCCCGTGTCAGGATGCTGAGTGCTGTGTCCTAGTTTGGTTCCAGTGTCAGATTCCTGCCTAAGCCCCTCTGGGAGGCCATTGTGAAGTTCCAGTACTCACATGTGGATACCTGGACAGAATTCCAAAAACCTGGCTGTCACCTGACCTACCTGAAGCTTTTGTAGCCATCTGGGAAGTGACCCAGGAGTTAGATCACTGTCAGCCTCAGTCTCTCTGTGGTTTTGGACAAATACATACAGACAAGGTATTAATAAAATGATAAAGTTTAAAATTTATGTCATATCTATAAATTTAAAAAGAAATATAAAGGTAAACATATAAAATACACAGGTGCCTGGGAGACGTGGAATGGCATCGTCTCTGGGGAGTGCATCCAGTGACGACTCCATGCCATGAGTGGATTCAATGTCAGGGCCTCATGGACGAAGCTGAGGTCTCCAGTGCCCTGAACAGGACCACACGGAATGCTGGGAGCAGCCTGCTGGGGGTGGATGTGGTTTGTCCTCACAGCATCAGTGCTGAGCATGGCCCCAATGTGATAGCACTGGCAGGGGGTGCACGGTCTGGAAGTTTACATAAAAAGCATGGAATTAACCAGGATCTGATGTCAGATATAATGTCCTTGTAAAATTACCAAAGGAAACATAGGGCAAAATCTCCCTGATGTTGTTCTCGCCATGATTTCCCTTTCAGAATTCAAAATTCAAGCAACCTAAGAAAACATTCTCAGATGATGCTGCATAACTACAGAGCTTCTGCAGACTGACTGAGAAGTGAGCAGCCTACACACCGATTGGAAGTGACTATTCTCGTATCAAATGTATGATCCATAGCCTGTATCCCAAAGGAATAAAAAGGAACTGTCTGTCTGAGCCATGTTTAGAACTGGTTCTGAGTCTTCTGCAGTCTCAAAATAACTGTGATGCACAATTGGCTTCTTCATCCTGATTGACAGGTTCTGCATCATCAGGCCTACAATGGGTATAGAAGCAAACCTCTCTGATATGTGTGTGGCTCAGTGTTGCTATGGTTTTGTTATGAGAGGAGGAGTGTGGTGGGGGCAAGAGGTGCGGGGTCACCACCAGGACCCCAGGAGTTGGGTGAAAGCATGCCAGAGGCGAGCAGCCCGCAGACTCATTTGTTTCAGTAGGTAGAGCCGCTTATATAGCCGAGGCAGCCAATCTGGTCTAGGGGCAGTTTATGCCTAACCAATCACAGCCTGTTGCCAGGCAGTATCTGAAGCCATCCAATCACACCCTGTTGCCAGGCAGGCTCCATTGCCAGGTGGCATTGAAGCCATCCCTGAGTAACTGATGCTTGCTTGCTAGCAGCCATCTAGGCATGGCCTTCTCATTCCACCACAGCTCAGTGTGTCCCAAAGATGTTGTGTTTTAGATGTGCTCCCAGGAAGACCATGGGAGAAAAGATGGGAGTTCTGGGAGTGAGGCCTAGTGGGATTTGTTCATTCCTGGGGAATCTGCTATGGAGGAGATCACAGTAGATCTCCTGGGTCCCCAGCTTCAGCACAGAGCACAGTGCTGCTAGAATCAGCCCTGGTCTCGTCTGAAGTCCTGTGTGGGGATGGGGTCCCTCCCATCCATGTTCACAATATTAGCCTGAAGACTGCCATGCTCTTTACAATATTATCATGCCTGATGGCACAACATTCTGCAGTCACTATGAAAAACACCTCTGCAGTCCCATGTTCAATTAAAGCAGCATCATTCTCAAGAGTTCACACATATAATCCAGGAAAATTTGCATTTAAGAAGGAATGGATAATGGGACAAATGGACAGAGTTATATTTTAACAGGAAGTTTATATGGTTATAGTATAGAGGAAGAAATTCTGGTATCTTGGATAACATGGATGATCCTGGAATAATATCCAAGGATAATATGTCAGGATAAGTACACTCTGTTAAACTATCCAGGCCAAGAAGCCAAATAATATGTGATGCTACCTACGTGGGATTAAAGGATGAACTCACAAGGCAGAAGTTCAATGGTGAAGACCAACGTCTGAGGGAGGGGGTAACAGAGGAGGTGCTGGAGCAAGGTCAGAGTTTCAGTCCCACAGGATCCACACACTGAGGGATCTACTGTGCAGCATGGTGACAGAGGTTAAGAGAATATAGTGTCTGTAGAATACCAAGACATTAGACAAACTACATTCTACCATGAAAAATGTGGGTTTTGTGATAAACATGTCAGTAAGTCTGACTTCATTATTCCACTCAGTATGCATTCGTTTATTCAACACATATCACTGTACCTCATATGCCTATATTAAATATTATTTACCAAATATTTAATGATAATGAAATGGCCAAAATGGGAAATCATGAAGATTCAGATCTCTGAATCCTGGTGTTGAGTTTGCCAGTGTTTTATGGAGATGATAAATGAAGGCAGTGCACTCAAGGCTTGGCAGCTGGAGCCCCGGAGCATAGAACTGCATCACTGTTGCCTCATGGTGATGGGGCCTCATAACACATCCATCATCTACTGTCTTTCAGGGTGCATTGTCAGTTACAAGTGTGCGAAATGTGTAAATGGGCTCCATCCAGCACTCTGATATGCAGCATGGATGTCTCCCTCTCTAAATAGATGAAAGACAACAAATGGATTGATGATCCCAGTCAGCACAGATACAGAGTGAAGAGCAGAGACTTGGACAAATGGTCTCTGAGACTGGCTCTTCATGCAGCTGTGATTCAGCCTCAGGACACTGGGCATCATGCTGGAGCCACAGACACAGCTCCCTGTGATGTGGACTCCAGCCCCAGAGTGCACAGCCACTGTGTGTCCCACTTTCTGCTCTCCCTGAACCACAGCAGGTGCAGGGGGTCCCATGGCACTGGAGCAGAACCAGATCAGCTGGAAGTGCACATCCAATACTTTCCATTCAGTTATGACCTTGATTGATAATGTCAAGTGCATTTCCCTCCTGAGTTCAGGCAGGGAGCCTACAGGAGGGTCCCAGGACCTAGAGGATGAGGAAGTCCCTGTAGGCTTCCCAGGGGCCTGCAGAAGCTCAGCCTGAGACACAGCTGAGCTGCAAGTACATTCCTGAGTGCTGTGACATTCACACAGGGACCACAGACTGTTCCAGGATTAAAGGGGAAATGCAGGTCGGGTTAAAGTCTGCAGAAAGTGAGTGTGGATCACCCACATGTAAAGTCAAAGGTTGGTTCAGTGCACACTTGCTGGTTGTGGCAGGAGTGGGATGAGTGGAATAGTTGCTGTTTAACAGATCACGGCCCTGTCTCAGCTGTCCCTGGTTATACAGGGAAAACTGAAACTGTCCAAAGCTTTCAGTGCCCTCAGGGTGCTGTCGTGAGTCAGGTTGGAAGAGACTCAATAGTGTCCTCAATATTCCCACATCTCTGATCCTGGTGAGCACAGTCGCTGTCCATGAACCAAATTGTTCATTTAGGACCTCTTCTTTTACATCAAACTTTCTCCCCATCATTGAAGTTGGGAGGGACAGAATCAAAAGTAGAATTCTTCCCTCAAAACTGTCCCCTGACAGGAACCAGGGATTCATCTCCCTCTGCATCTGTGCAGGAGCAGAATCTGGGCTCAGTGTGTCTAGTGCGCTCCCTGGTGGAGCCGCGCGCCCCTGCAGGGAGCTTTGTGTCTGGGCTCAGCCTGAGGGCCCCTCATGTGACTCTGGCACAGAAATAGGTGGCCGTGTCTGAGGCTGTCAGACTGGTAATTTTCAGGTCCACCGTGTTCATGTTGGTGTTTCTGGTGATGGTGGATCGGCTTTTCGCCCAGCTCGCGTAGTATGTGCTACACTACTACCAATGGTTGCGATATATTCCAGCCATTTCCCTGGAGTCTGCAGTACCCAGTTTATTGCATTGCTACTGAGGGATAATCCAGAGACTGTGCAGGTGAGTGTCAGGGTTCCTCCAGGCGTGACCAGGCCTCCCCCGGAATCCTTCAGCGACTGACACGGGACACCTGCAAACACAGACGTTGTGGTCAGGAAACTGTCACTCACACTCTCTGTATCTCTCACTCACGTCCTCTCCCAGACTCAGTGCCCCGGGTTCCCCATCATTACCTTTGAGCACAGCGACCAGGAGAAGCCAGCGCAGCCCAGTCTCCATGGTGAGCGTCTGTGTTGAGTGCGATCACTGAGTGGACACCTGGGAGTCCTGGGGCTGGAGCTCCTGTGCCAGAGCTGCAGGGTGAGGGCTGGGCTGGTTTTCATGGACAGAGGGAGGCCCTATCTGCATGAACTGCTCCTATATAGCAGGCATGGGTTCAGATGCCTCAGACAGGACAGCGCCCAGGGCAGATGTGGTTGTCCTGGGTATGTAGGGTGATGGCTATGATAGGATTCAGATCATACGAGTTTTTATGTTATCATAATTTTAAAAAGTTGAAGGCAAATACATTGTTTCATCTTAATTCAGTGTGTACCCTTAATATCCAGTGTTAGCAATGTCATGTTCCTCATTTATTTAAATACCCATTAGTTCCTTTTCATCTGTATGATAGACATTGGGACAGTGATAGAAAGAGAAGGAGTGAGAGTTACAGAAATGTAGAGATGGACAGAAAAGGTGACAATGGGAAATTTCTGCCTTTGGGTTGACAGCCCCAGACATCCCAAATGCCTATGACATCTAGGAGTTAGTCTTTCTGAACCCTGGAGCAAGAAAATGTGACTGTAATTCCAACGTCAGACAGGGGTTCATTTGCTTGTAGCATCACCTACAGTTTCCCATGATGCATTATGAGGGAAAAGTGTGGGAAGCCGTGAGGCTGGACTCAGTCAGTTCTCTCACGGGAACACAGGTGTCCCTACTGGGGACTTAGCCAATTTTGTCCTAATGCCTGCTTCCCACTTTTAAACAGATGAAAGACTGCAAGTGTATTTTTTAAGGTTAACTATGTTTTGTTTCCTTATTCATCCATTGCCTTAGTTTAAAACTGTTCCTGAACACAGAACACTGCACATGGTAGTGGGGTGTAGTGTGCTATTGGAATCTGTGTGTCATAGAAATGGGTACAGATCAACTCACTGTTGTTCACATTTCCACCTCCTTTCAATCACTCTGAGTTGGGCAGCCCTGAGGCCCCAGTTCTAGCTATTTGTGAAAAGTGATGTGTGTTCTAGTGAACTGGTCTGCCCACTGTGGTGTGGAGCAGAGTTATTCCTCTTGTGAGTGGTGCTTTGTGCCCTGGTATCAGCTGCCCTGTGTTCCCCCCTCTTCCCTGTTCTGTAACCATGACTCTGAGTTCAACTCAAGCACTGGGTACTCACTGTGTCACAATTCACCTGCAGTCCTGCGTTCAGGTAATGCAGCTGTGTTCCCAATAGTTCAGTCTACAAAGAACAAGTGCGCATAAAACAGTGAATGGATTCTTTCCCACTTGGACATGGATATTATTCAGTGTTAAGAAGGAGATTGTTCTGTCATTAGGAAATGTGGGTCAGCCTGGAACATACATACTAAAAGATATAATCCAGGTAGATGTGGACACATAGTATGTGACATTAGTTATATATGCAGTCCACAAGCTTGAACTCACAGATGTAGGCAGTGCAATGGTGATCACTGTGTACCATGACCCAAGTGTTTGTCCCCTTCCAGCCCCGTGGGAAACTGGAGGAAGTTTCAGGCTCCTGGCTTCAGGCTCAGACATCATAGCTTTTGAGCCATTCACGAAGTGAACCAGTGGACGGAAGCCTCACTCTACATCCGTTGGTCTCTCCCTCTCTTGCTATAACACAGTCTCTAAAATAAAATAGATACTTAAAATAAATTGAAGATTAATTATACATATGATTAGGAGCCTATTTCCTAATGTTGAAAGATCTCAAGCCACTGATCCAAAGGGAAGAAATCAATTGTTTAAATGCAGTGATGATAAGGTGGAGACAGGAGCAGCACTGGAGTGAGCCTGAGGGATTCCTGCCTCCCATGTCAGGATGCTTAGTGCTGTGTCCTAATTTGGTTTCAGTTTCAGAGTCCAGCCTAAGCCACTCTGGGAGGCAATAGGTGAAGTTCCAAGTACTCCCACGTGGGAACGCTGGACAGATTTCCAAGCACCTGGCTGTCACCTGACCAAGCTGAATCTTTGGTAGCCATTGGGGAAGTGACACAGGAATTAGAAGATCACTGTCAGTCTCAGTCTCTCTGTGGTTTTGGACAAATACATAAAGACAAGGTCTCAAATAAAATGATAAATTTTAAAATTTATATCATTTCTATAAATTATTAAAAGAAGATATATAGACAGACATATAAAATGCTATCAATTTGGGACCATCATGTATGTCCATGTTAGAAGCACAACGAGACATCCCATCACTCCTGTTAGAATGGCTATTACCAGACATACCAGAGATGACATGTTTTATGAAGGTAGAGAGAGATGATAACCCTGGTACAAGTCTGTGTCAGGTTAATTAGTAAAACCATTATGGAAAAGCATCAAAAACTAGAAATAGAATTATTACATGATGTTCAAGCACCATTGCATGGTACAATGAATATGAAATCCCAGGGAGGTGTCCACGGGATCTGCAGTCACTGTGGCAAACACCTCTGCAGTTCCTTTTCATTTAAAGCACCGTCATTCAAAAGAGTTCACACATATGATCCAGTGACATCTCATGGAAGCAAGAATGGAAAATGAAAGAAATGGACAAAGTTACATTTTAAAAGGAAGTTTATAAGCAGTACAGAGTAAGAAATTCTGTAATTTTGGACAACATTGATGTTCCTGGAGAATAATGTGCCTAGGATAATATGTCAGTAAAAGTACACTCTGCTAACCGTCCAGGCCAGGAAGACACATAATATGTGATGCTACCTGCGTGGGATAAAAGGATGAACAATGGCCAGTCATGAAGATTCAGATCTCTGAATACTGGTGTTGTGTTTGCCAATGTTTTATGGAGATGATAAATAAAGGCAGTGCACTCACCCTTGGCAGCTGTAACCCAGGAGCATGGAACTGCATCAGTGTTCCCACCTTGGTGATGGGGCCTCATAACACATCCATCATCTACTGTCTTCCAGGGTGCATTGTGAGTTACAAGTGTGGGAAAGCGTGCAAATATGCTCCATCCAGCAATGTGATATGCAGCTTGGGTGTCTCCCTCTGTATATTAAAGAAAGACTCCAAGTGGATTGATGACTCATCAGCATAGCCATGGAGTGAGGAGCAGGGACTCTGGACACATGGTCTCTGGGACTGGCTCTTCCTGCAGCTGTGATTCAGCCTCAGGACACTGGGCGTCATGGTGGAGTCACAGACACAGCTCCCCATGATGTGGACTCCATCCCCAGAGTGCATAGCCACTGTGTGTCCCACTTTCTGCTCTCCCTCAACCACAGCAGGTGCAGGGGGTCCCACGACACTGGAGCAGAACCAGATCAGCTGGAAGTGCACACCCAACACTTTCCATTCAGTTATGACCTTGACTGCTGATGTCCAGGGCATTTCCCCTCCTGAGTTCAGACAGGGAGCCCACAGGAGGGTCCCAGGACCTAGAGGATGAGGAAGTCCCTGTAGGCTTCCCAGGGGCCTGCAGAAGCTCAGCCTGAGACACAGCTGAGCTGCAGTACATCCCTGAGTGCTGTGACATTCACACAGGGACCACAGACTGTTTCAGGATTAAAGGGGAAATACAGGTCGGGTTAAAGTCTGCAGAAAGTGAGTGTGGATCACCCACATGTAAAATCAAAGGTTGGTTCAGTGCACACTTGCTGATTGTGGCAGGAGAGGGATGAGTGGAATAGTTGCTGTTTAACAGATCAACGGCCCTGTTTTAGCTTTCCCTGTTTGTGCAGGGAAAACTGAAACTGTCCAAAGCTTTCAGTGCCCTGAGGGTGCTGTTGTGAGTCAGGTTGGAAGAGACTCAATAGTGTCCTCAATATTCCCACATCTCTGATCCTGGTGAGCACAGTCGCTGTCCATGAACCAAATTGTTCATTTAGGACTTCTTCCTTTTACATCAAACTTTCAATCCGCCATTGAAGTTGGGAGGGACAGAATCAAAAAGTAGAATTCTTCCCTCAAAACTGTTACAGGAGAGGAAACCCCAATTCCCTGACAGGAAACCAGGGCTTCATCTCCCTCTAGCTTGTGTAGGAGCAGAATCTGGGCTCAGTGCGTTTTATGCGCTCCCTGGTGGAGCCGCGGGCGCCTGCAGGAGTTTTGTGTCTAGGCTCAGTGTAAGGGCCCCTCACAGTGTCTCTGGCACATAAATAGGTGGCCGTGTCCGCGGCTTTCAGACTGGTCATTTTCAGATCCACCGTGGTCGAGGTTTTGGAGATGGTGAATCGACCATTCACCCAGCTCGCGTAGTATGCGCTACCACCATAACTAATGTATCCGATCCATTCCAGCCCCTTCCCTGGAGCCTGGTAGACCCAGCCAATGCTGCAGCTACTGATGTCGGATCCAGAGGCTGTGCAGGTGAGTGTCAGGGTTCCTCCAGGTGTGACCAGGCCTCCTCCCGACTCCTCCAGCGACTGACACTGGACACCTGCTAACAGAGACGACATTGTCAGGAAGCTGTCACTCACCCTCTCTGTGTCTCTCACTCACGTCCTCTTCCAGACTCTGTGCTCCGTGTTCCCCATCATTACCTTTGAGCACAGCAACCAGGAGAAGCCAGCGCAGCCCAGTCTCCATGGTGAGCGTCTGTGTTGAGTGCGATCACTGAGTGGACACCTGGGAGTCCTGGGGCTGGAGCTCCTGTGCCAGAGCTGCAGGGTGAGGGCTGGGCTGGTTTTCATGGGCAGAGGGAGGCCCTATCTGCATGTGCTGCCCATATATAGCAGGCATGGGGTCAGATGCCTCAGAGAGGACAGTGCCCAGGGCAGACGAGGGTGTCTGGCATCTTAAGTAGTTGATTAATGCCATGAGACCTGGAAATTGTTGTGAGATTATGCACAGAAAAGCATTTCTTTCATCTTTACAAAATTTATATAAATATATATTTATTTATTTGGAGGTAGAGTTATAGATAGTGAGAGAGAGACACAGAGAGAAAGGTCTTCCTTCTGTTTATTCCCTCCCCAAATGGCAGCTACAGCCAGCGCTGTTCCAATCCGAAGAGATGAGCCAGGTGCTTCTTCCTGGTCTCCCATGTGGGTGCAGGGGCACAAGCACCTGGGCCATCCTCCACTGCCCTCCTGGGTCACAGCTCAGAGCTGGACTGGAAGAGGAGCAACTGGGACTAGAACCTGGCACCTGTATGGGATGCCGGCACCACAGAGAGAGGATTAGCCAAGTGAGCCCTGGCTCGGGCCCTTAATTTATATTTTGAACATTTATTTATTTATTTGAAAGTCAAAGTTACACACAGAGAGAAGGAGAGGCAGAGAGAGAGAGAGAGAGAGATGGATAGAGACACACAGAGAGAGAGCGCAATCGTCTTTCCTCTGTTTCACATTCCAATTAGTCGCAACAGCTAGACCTTAGCGACTTGGAAGCCAGGAGCCAGGAGCTTCTTCCAGATCCCCATGCAGGTACAAGGAACCAAGGACTTGGGCCGTCTTCTACCACTTTCCCTGGCTGTAGCAGAGAGCTGGATTGGAAGTAGAGCAGCTGGGACTTGAACCGGTGCACTGTGGGACGCCAGTACTGCAGATTTGGTCTGCAATATACTATGTCCCAGCACTGGCCCCACCTTTACGTTTTTACCCTTCGGACACAGGGCCTGAGGTGGAGAGGCTGGTTTTTGAGCCATCACTCCAACACAGGGTGTGGGCTCCCAACAAGGGCTCAGCTCACTGCACAACAGTGCCTGCCCCTGTGTTGTGTCTGCACAAGCACAGAAATGTGATATTGGCATGAGTGATACCTCCCTTGAACACGTGCACAGTTACTGAAGGAATCACAGACAGGCTGTGCTGTGTCCAGGGGCTCCAGTCTGGTAGGAGGCACCTCCACACTCTACACCTCTGTTCATCACACAGGACTTCCCACTCCACCTAACAGCTCCAGGAGCGATGTGCGCTCTGTACCGTCATTGGTTGTGGTTGTCCAGTTTACCTAATGAATTTGTTAATGTGCTGTGAAGGGTTGAAATAGTGAGTTTTTCATTTATATGATGTTAAATTCTGACTGGGTAGGATTTATGTAAGAGCAGTCTTTGAAGATAGTGGCACATGAATGTGTTTCTTCCAAATTTGAAGTCGAATGTCATTAAAATAACTTTTTTTAAAAAAGCAATTCATGGCTTTTTAGGTTTTAGTGTGTGTGTGTTAAGAATTGAGTACACATCAAAACACCTGTGTGCTGGATATTAACACCAATGAAATATCAGTTATGGACCAAAAAGTGCCAGTCCGTGAACTCCCACCCCAAAAGTTCACCAATCTCATACTTTAGCTGGTGTGTGGCACATTGGGTTAAAGCCCTGGCCTGAAGCGCCGGCATCTCAAATGAGGGCCGGTCTAGTCCTAGCTGCTCCTCTTCCCATCCAGCTCTCTGCTATGGCCTGGGAAGCAGTAGAAGATGGCCCAAGTCTTTGGGCCCCTGAATCTACATGGGAGACCCCAAGAAGCTCCTGGCCCTTGCCTTCGGATCGGAACAATTTTGGCCATTGTGGCCAACTGGGGAGTGAACCAGCGGATGGAAGACCTCTCTCTATGTGTCTCTACCTCTTTTTGTAACTTTGTCATTTAAATAAATAAAATAAATAAAATCAATCTTTTTAAAACAAATCCTGCTGTTGCTTACAGGGAATATGAAGTCTGAGGGATGTGTCCAAGCGATCTGAGGGCGCCATGTCTAGACATTTGCAGTCCCATCTCCAACTACATTGACCTCCATCACAACAGTTAGCTCATGAACATGGAGCACTTTGGCTGGATTCTGTTTTTGATAGAAAGATGCACAGGTGACCAGGTTTCACGCAGGTGCATCTGAGTGTGGTGTTCCACATGCTGGTGTCTGTCTGTTCTTCACAATTTCTCTGCTGGGCAATTTGCTTCCCAATGCTGTCAGGTTGTGATAGATACAGAGGCAGCCCCACATGTTGAAAGTGTGTGGTGAGTGCGATGCGACTCACCTGTGCCTCTCTCACTCCTCATCACAACTACGCCAAGAGCAAATGTCACATCCCACGGTCCTGCCCACTGTCCCTGTGTCACCCTGCCCTGGCCCACCTCCTCCAGTCACATTAAGGCCTGAGCCCCTCTGGGCTCCTTCACAACATATTTCATCCAGTTCAGCGCTGAGCATCATGTAGGTTTCCAGGGGCAGAAGTCGAAGGCCCTGAGTTTGCAAGCCTGTGGGGCACAGGTGAATGAGGGTTTCTTAGTTTTTAACCAAAATATCTGAAAATCTGATAAGAGTAAAACTGAAATAAATTAGAGAAAGTATATTGTATTTGGCACAAATGTGCAGCACATTAATCTTACCTCTGTTAGCAAATTTCATGGATATAAGGTAAATAATAAAATGAAAGTTGCATTGTTTAAGATGTGCACCTCTCCCAAGGGAGTGCAAGGGTCTCACATGTGATTCCCGCACCCAATACCAGATTCCTGGTTTTGCAGCCCCAGGAACCACAAATGTATGGGAGGGTCTCTCTAAGGTTCATAGACCCTTCAATGCAGGCAGAACTTTCATGGACTTGTCCCTCCTTAGAGCCCCTCTCAATGGGACCACTGGGTGGTGAGGTCCCCACATGCATGATGGGAGGCTCCGTGCATCAAGTATGGAGGGTAAGTTCCACCTAACATGCAGCCTTCAGCTGCTCAGTTGGAGAGACCACACACGCACACCAAGCAGTGCTGGCTCTGCTCACGGCTCTGCAGGAACAGCATCCTCAGCCTCAATACCCCAGACCCTGCTCCTCTGTGTCCACTGAGTAGGAAAGTGATTCACCTGCAGGAGGAAACCATCATGACCCATGTCCTGGTGGAATCCTGTAGAAAATGTTCGTGAGCAGAGTCCACCCCAGACACTGTGCCAGCACTGATCCCCCAAGACACAGAAGTCTGCATCTTCAGGGTATGGCTCCACCCCCAAAGCTGAGGACTGGGGAGCAGAACCATGGCACATGGGGAAGTGACAGTCGGGGACAGGGTCCAGCAGCAGAGGGAGAGGACCTGGTGGAGGGGTGGGCTCTGCTGTGCAGGAGGGTAAGACAGGTGGAAGGGCCAAACTGCTGGGACCCACTGCCTGCAGGAGAACACTGAGTCAGGAGGTCTGATGAGGTTCCTTCACCCCGGCAACCCCCACACTGACCACCACTGAGTAAAACTAGCACAGGTGCCTGGGAGACGTGGAATGACATCGTCTCTGGATAGTGCATCCAGTGACGACTCCCACCATGAGTGGATTCAGTGTCAGGGCCTCATGGAGGAAGCTGAGGTCTCCAGTGCACTGACCAGGACCACAGGGAATGCTGAGAGCAGCCTATGGGGGTGGATGTGGTTTATCCTCACAGCATCAGTGCTTAGCATGGGCCCAACATGATAGCACTGACAGGGGGTGCATGGTCTGGATGTTTACATAAAAAGCATGGAACAACCAGGATCTGACATCAGATGCAAAGTCCATTTTACAACTACTAGAAGGAAACACAGGGCAGAATCTCCCTGATAGTTGTCTGTCCATGATTTCCCTTTTGGATCTCCAGAGTTCAGGCAACGCAAGAAAACCTTTTCAGATGATGCTGCATAAACTACAGAGCTTCTCTACTGCAAGTGGACCAATGAGACGTGAGCAGCCTACACACACATGGAAGTAACTATTTTCATATAGAACGTATGATCAGTAGCCTGTATCCCAAAGGAACAAAAGGACTGTCTGCATGAGCTGTGTTTAAAACTGGCCCTGAGTCTTCTAACGTCTCAAAATACCTGTTTTACACAACTGGCTTCATTATGAACAACAGGTTCTGTGTCATCAGGCCTACAATGCGTGTGGAAGGAAACCTCCCTCCTCTGCCTGTGTCAGAGTGTGTCCTCAAAGTGTGCGTGTTTTGGAGTGATTCCAGGGTGACCGTGGGAGAAGTGGGGGAGCTCTGCGAGTGAGGCCTAGTGAGATTTGTTCATGTCTGGGGAATCTGCTATGGAGGAGATCACAGTAGATCTCCTGGGTCCCCAGCTTCAGCACAGAGCACAGTGCTTCTAGAGTCAGCCCTGGTCTCATTTGAAGTTCTGTGTGGAGATGGGGTCTCTCCCATCCCTGTTTACACTATTAGGATGCCTGAACACTGTATGATGTTCACAATATTAGCATGCCTGATGGCACAACATTCTCACTGTCTGATCCTGGACGTAAGCCTCTACAGCTGTGAGCTCCACACACCTCCCCTCTGGGGTACTACATTATGGAACCAACATGCGGAAAAAAAAAAAAAACGGGTGCATAGCAACATACTAGCAACTCATCTGTTCCCACCTGAAAGAGAGACTCTCCTTTGTCTCCAAATTTAGACAGAGCCACTCAGAATTAGTCATTTCTACATCAGCTGAGAGAATTGCTTCAGTTTCTGTAAGATTCCTACATGAGAGAACAATTGCATTTTTGCAGGAGACATTTTGTAAACACATGGGTTGATACATTATCCTGGTGAAGAGCAGAAAATTTGTTCATTCCGGATGATGATAATGTTGAGAATTGCAAGGATAATTTTACTTCCACAGAAGGAGGAGCACGCTTAGAACAGGTGCGGGCAGTCATTGGAGGAAGGAGTCGGGGTCTCTGGACACACAGTCTCTGGGGCAGGCTCTTCATGCAGCAGGGATGCAGCTCCAGGGTTGGATCATTGGTGGGCTCACAGGGACACAGTCCAGAACCACCTGGACTCTAGTGCAGACTTCACTGGGCTGTCCCACCTGCTGGTCTCCCTGAGATGGAGACAAGGCCTGCAGAGTGTGGGGAACAAGACCTCTCCACACCCAGTGTTTTCCATGAGTCTGACCCCTTGCACTACCAACGGCCACCTCTGCCTGCAAATGAGAGCATGTTTGGGGATCCCAGGAGTGGTGAGTGAGGAAGAGCAAGCAGGAGTTCTAGGAGCCACAGCCTGAGCCACTCCTGAGCTGCAGGTTAATCCCTGACCTGGGGTTTGGACCACGTGGACCTCAACCTGTGAGTTCAGGGTGAGGAAGTGAAAGGGAGACGAGGGCACAGCTGCAGAGAATGGACATGGGAGCCCCAGGGACCAGGACCACGGGGTCAGCTCTGTCCCTCGGGGGCCCAGCTGTGCAGGAGTGGAGGGCATGGATGTGAAACACTGCAGCATCCATAGCCCCTGACCGGCTCCACACTGCCCCTGGGCTCTCAGCAGGGTCCCAGATGACATCATCAGAGAATTCCACGGAGATCTCCTCTTTGATTTGGACAGGAAAAGACTCCCCGGGTGCCCAGAGCTTAGTCAGATCTCAGATGCTGGGGACCCCAAAGATGTCATTCATTCTTCCAGAAATGACTCCATTTTCTTCATGTGACATCTTCCCGTGATACCAAAACTTCTGCTCAGTGATCGGTGTTAGGGACAGAATCACCCATCCAGATCGGAACGTAGGAAACAGTTATAGCACCGCAAACCCCAATTTCCTCAGGAGAATTAGGGATTCACCTCCCACTGCATCTGGGAATGGGTCTGAGTCTGCTCAGTGCATCTTGTGTACCCCCTGGTGGCGGTGCACGCCCCTGCAGGCAGGTTTGTGTCTGGGCTCAGCCTGAGGGCTCCTCACTGTGTCTCTGGCACAGAAATAGGTGGCCATGTCCGCTGTTGTCAGACTGTTCATTAGGAGATTCACAGTGTTCTGGGCGTTGTCACTGGAGATGGTGAATTGGCCATTCACCCAGCTGGCGTAGTCTGTGCTACCACTACCAGCATAAATGCATCCAATACATCCAGCCCCTTCCCTCGAGCCTGGCGGACCCAGCTCATCCAGTAGCTACTGAGGGAGAATCCAGAGGCTTTGCAGGTGAGTTTCAGGGATCCTTCAGGTTTGAGCAGGCCTCCCCCGGATTCCTCCTGTTGCTCCTGACATTGGACACTTGCAAACACAGACATCCTGGTCAGGACACTGTCACTCATACTCTCTGTGTCTCTCACTCGCATCCTCTCCCAGACTCAGTGCCCCGCGTTCTCCATCATTACCTTTGAGCACAGCGACCAGGAGAAGCCAGAGCAGCCCAGTCTCCATGGTGAGCGTCTGTGTTGAGTGCGATCACTGAGTGGACACCTGGGAGTCCTGGTGCTGGAGCTCCTGTGCCAGAGCTGCAGGGTGAGGGCTGGGCTGGTTTTCATGGGCAGAGGGAGGCCCTATTTGCATGTGCTGCCCCTATATAGCAGACATGGGGTCAGATGCTTCAGACAGGACAGGGCCCAGACTGATGAGAGTGTCCCGGGGCAGTCCTATATTATTCATATATGGGACAAGTGATATATTGTGTGCTCTCATTGCACAAAGAACCCTGTTTGAGTCCTTTTATGTGAATGGACCTACAACATGTTTTCATGGGTTCCCTGAGCTCTTGGCCCACGTCAACATTACAGGAGAAATCATCAGACTCTGGATGTGTCCCCAACTCCATGTGCTAAAAGGAGTCCAGCACCTGATCTGCCCCCTCACCAACAGGACTCAGCTCTGCCCCAGTCCACACTCAGTACTCACGGGGGCTTCTGGTGAGGTCTGCAGAACTCCCTGCCAGCAGCAGAACAAGGAGCACTTTTGCTGGATTCCGTTTTTGGCAGAGAGATGCACAGGGGACCAGGTTCCACGCAAGTGCATCTGAGTGTGGTGTTCCACGTGCCAGTGTCTGTCTGTCTGTCTGCTCTTCACAATTTCTTTCCTGGGAAATTTTGCTTCCATGGGCAATGCTGTTGAGCTTGATAGATACAGAGGCAGCCGCACATGTTGAAAGTGTGTGGTGAGTGAGACTCACCTGTGCCTCTCTCGCTCCTCATCACACCTATGCCAAGAGCAAATATCACATCCCACGGCACTGCCCACTGCCTCTATGTCACCCAGCCCCGGCCCACCTCCTCCAGTCACATTAAGGCCTGAAACCCTTTGGACTCCTTCACAACAGATTCATCCAGTTCAGCCCTGTGCATCATGCAAGTTTTGTGGCAGAAGTCGAAGGTCTTGAGTTTGTAGGTTCTGTGGGGCCCAGGTGAATGAGTTTTTATTAGTTTTTTACCAAAATATCTGAAAATCTTATACGAGTGAAAATGAAAGTAAAGCAGAGAGGATGGCGGAATAGTGAGGGCGCGCACCGATAGTCCGGGAAAATTTAGTTTAATAAAAGTGGAGTTACAGTAGCCTCAGAAAAAGGATCAGGAAAAAATTGCAGAGGAAACTCTTCTGGATCTAGTGGCTGTGACTCGGAGGACCTACTGGGAGAACAAGGTCGCCCACCGCAGGAACCGCAGGGTCTGTGGGCCAGTGCAGGAAGGGGAGTGGATGTCACATAGACACCAGCAGGGAGAGTTGGGACGCCCAGGGCTCCGAGTCCACACATCGGCCCTGGAAGGGGAGGTGAGCTCAGTAACCCATGACATTGACGGGGAAATGGCGGTCAGAATCTAGAGGGGAGTGGGAAAGTTCACCAGACTGACTACAGGAGAGAAGGAAAAAAGGTGGGGGGGTTCTCTCTCCGCCAACCTTGAAAAGGTTGCAAGGTTGCAAGGTTTGCAAGAGTTTGCAAGAGTTTGCAAGGTTTGCAAGAGACAAAGAGCAGGCCCCCTCTCTGGATTTACATAACAATAAGGGAGAGCTAAGGAACTGAGTCACTACAATTCAGTAGCCTAGGCAACCCAGTGGGAGTCCAGAGGAGAAACAGAGGCTGCACAGACTCTTTGGGTAGAAGCCAGAGATCGGAAGCTAAATACCATCAATTCTGCACAGCCTTGTGGTGCGATATTACTTACCTCCTGAATAAAATAAATAAATAAATAAATAAATAAATAAATAAATAGAGATTTACCACACATAAACTGAGGGTGTCACCTTTGCACACCCGTAACCCGGAAGAACCAAGCAGAGCTCTCAGGCCACACCCATCTCAAGCCTCCAAGGCTCCTCCAACAGCAGGCAGTCCACTTAATACAGACATAGTATAAAATAAAAAAAAAAATTAAAAAAAAGCACAGTGACGAAAGAAGAATTAACTATGCCAAGCAACAAACACAGAAATCGAGGAAACGAGATCAACGATCACACTATGATGCCTCCAAATAAACAAAACACCCCAAGCCAAGATTATGAAGATGATGAGATAGAAGAAATGCAAGATACGGATTTCAAAAAATTTATGATAAGAACATTTAGAAGTTTTCAAAAGCAAATCCTTGAACTACAGAAATCCTTATTGGACAGGATTGACAATCTCTCTCATGAAAATGAAATTTTAAGGAAGAATCAAAATGAAACGCAGAAACTAGTAGAACAGGAAAGTGTGATAGTGAAGAGAAATCACAATGAAATGAAGAACTCAATAGCTCAAATGACAAACACACTAGAAAGTCTTAAAAACAGAATGGGTGAAGCAGAAGAGACAATATCGGACTTAGAAGACAGAGCACAGTAAAACATACAGTCAAACCAAAGAAAAGAAGAGAAAATTAGAAATCTAAAAAATATTGTTGGGAATCTACAGCATACTATTAAAAAAAAAACAACATTCGAGTTCTAGGAGTTCCTGAAGGCATGGAGAGAGAAAAAGGATTAGAAGGCCTTTTTAGTGAGATACTAGCAGAGAACTTTCCAGGTTTGGAGAAGGACAGAGACATCCTAGTACAGGAAGCTCATAGAACCCCCAATAAACATGACCAAAAGAGATCCTCACCACGACACGTGGTAATTAAACTCACCACAGTGAAACATAAAGAAAAGATCCTAAAATGTGCAAGAGAGAAACGTCAGATTACTCTCCGAGGATCTCCAATTAGACTCACAGCAGACTTCTCATCAGAAACACTACAGGCTAGGAGGGAATGGTGAGACATAGCACAGGTGCTAAGAGAAAATTTGCCAGCCCAGAATATTATATCCTGCTAAGTTCTCATGTGTGAATGAAGGTGAAATAAAGACCTTTCGTAGCAAACAGAAATTGAAAGACTTTGTGGCCACTCGTCCGGCCCTGCAAAAGATACTTAAAGATGTGCTACACTCAGAAACACAGAAACATGGCCATCAATATGAAAGAAGGTAAAGGAAGAAAAACCACCAGTAAAAGAGCATGGGAAGCTCAAAGCATATACTAGAAAATATCTCTGGGAAAATGGCAGGTCAAAGTCACTACATATCAATAGTCACATTAAGCATTAATGGTCTTAACTCTTCAGTTAAAAGACACCGATTGGCTGATTGGCTCAAGGAATACAACCCAACTATTTGTTGCCTACAAGAAACACATCTCTCTAACAAAGATGCATGCAGACTGAAAGTGAAAGGTTGGAAAAAGATATTCCATGCCAACAGAAACAAAAAAAAGCAGGTGTAGCCATATTAATATCAGACAAAATAAACTTTAATACAAAAACTGTTAAGAGAGACAAAGAGGGACAATATATAATGATTAAGTGTTCAATTCAACAGGAAGATGTAACTATTATAAATGTATATGCACCTAATTACAGGGCACCAGTCTATTTAAAAGATACGTTAATGGACTTAAAGGAAGACTTAGACCCCAATACAATAGTACTGGGGGACTTCAATACTCCACTCTCAGAAATAGACAGATCATCCGGATAGAAGGTCAACAAGGAAACAGCAGATTTAATCGACACTATTGCCCAAATGGATCTAACAGATATCTACAGAACTTTCAATCCTACATCTAAAGACTTTACATTCTTCTCATCAGTGCATGGAACCTTCTCTAGGATTGATCACATACTAGGCCATAAAGCAAGTCTCAGCAAATTTAAAAGAATTAGAATCATACCATGCAGCTTCTCAGACCACAGCGGAATGAAGCTGGAAATTAGCAACTCAGGAAATCCTAGAAAGTATGCAAACACATGGAGATTGAACAACATGCTCCTGAATGAACACTGAGTCATTCAAGAAATCAAAAGAGAAATCAAAAACATTCTGGAAGTAAATGAGGATAACAACACAACATATCAAAACTTATGGGATACAGCAAAAGCAGTACTGAGAGGCAAGTTTATAGCAATAGGTGCCTATATCAAGAAATTGGAAAGGTACCAAATAAATGAGCTTTCAGTGCATCTCAAGGACCTAGAAAAACTGCAGCAAACCAAACCCAAATCTACTAGGAGAAGAGAAATAATTAAAATCAGAGAAGAAATTAACAGGATTGACTCCAAAATAACATTACAAAAAATCAGCCAAGCGAGAAGCTGGTTTTTTGAAAAAATAAACAAAATTGACACCCCATTGGCCCAACTAACTAAAAAAAGAAAAGACCCAAATCAATAAAATCAGAGATGAAAAAGGAAACGTAACAACAGACACCACAGAAATAAAAAGAATCATCAGAAATTACTACAAGCACTTGTATGCCAGCAAACAGGAAAATCTATCAGAAATGGATAGATTCCTGGACACAGGCAATCTACCAAAATTGAACCATGAAGACATAGAAAACCTAAATAGATCCATAACTGAGACAGAAATTGAAACAGTAATAAAGGCCCTCCCAACAAAGAAAAGCCCAGGACCAGATGGATTCAATGCTGAATTCTACCACACATTTAAAGAAGAACTAATCCCATTTCTTCTCAAACTATTCAGAACAATCGAAAAAGAGGGAATCCTCCCAAATTCTTTCTATGAAGCCAGCATCACCTTAATCCCTAAGCCAGAGAAAGATGCAGCACTGAAGGAAAATTATAGACCAATATCCCTGATGAACATAGACGCAAAAATCCTCAATAAAATTCTCGCCAATAGAATAGAACAACACATCAGAAAAACCATCCACCCAGACCAAGTGAGATTTATCCCTGGTATGCAGGGATGGTTCAACATTCGCAAATCAATCAATGTGATTCACCACATTAACAGACTGCAGAAGAAAAAACATATGATTATCTCAATAGATGCAGAGAAAGCATTTGATAAAATTCAACACCCTTTCATGATGAAAACTCTAAGCAAATTGGGTATAGAAGGAACATTCCTCAATATAATCAAAGCAATTTATGAAAAACCCACGGCCAGCATCCTATTGAACGGGGAAAAGTTGGAAGCATTTCCACTGAGATCTGGCACCAGACAGGGATGCCCACTCTCACCACTGCTATTTAACATAGTTCTGGAAGTTTTAGCCAGAGCCATCAGACAAGAAAAAGAAATTAAAGGAATACAAATTGAGAAGGAAGAAGTAAACTATCCCTCTTTTCAGATGATATGATTCGTTACTTAGAGGATCCAAAGAACTCTACTAAGAGACTATTGGAACTCATAGAGGAGTTTGGCAAAGTGGCAGGATATAAAATCAATGCACAAAAATCAACAGCCTTTGTATACACAAGCAATGCCACAACTGAGAAAGAACTGCTAAGATCAATCCCATTCACAATAGCTACAAAAACAATCAAATACCTTGGAATAAACTTAACCAAGGATGTTAAAGATCTCTTCAATGAGAATTAAAATCTCTTAAAGAAAGAAATAGAAGAGGATACCAAAAAATGAAAAAATCTTCCATGCTCATGGATTGGAAGAATCAACATCATCAAAATGTCCATTCTCCCAAGAGCAATTTATAGATTCAATGCAATTCCAATCAGGATACCAAAGACATTCTTCTCAGATCTAGAAAAAATGATGCTGAAATTCATATGGAGGCACAAGAGACCTCGAATAGCTAAAGCAATCTTGTACAACAAAAACAAAGCTGGAGGCATCACAATGCCAGATCTCAGGACATACTACAGGGCAGTTGTAATCAAAACAGCATGGTACTGGTACAGAAACAGATGGATAGACCAATGGAACAGAATTGAAACACCAGAAACCAACCCAAACCTCTACAGCCAACTTATATTTGATCAAGGATCTAAAACCAATTCCTGGAGCAAGGACAGTCTATTCAATAAATGGTGCTGGGAAAACTGGATTTCCACGTGCAGAAGCATGAAGCAAGACCCCTACCTTACACCGTACACAAAAATCCACTCAACATGGATGAAAGACCTAAATCTACGACCTGACACCATCAAGTTATTAGAGAACATTGGAGAAACCCTTTAAGATATTGGCACAGGCAAAGAGTTTCTGGAAAAGACCTGGGAGGCACAGGCAGTCAAAGCCAAAATCAACTATTGGGATTGCATCAAATTGAGAAGTTTCTGTACTGCAAAAGTCAGGAGAGTGAAGAGACAACCGACAGAATGGGAACAAATATTTGCAAACTATGCAACAGATAAAGGGTTAATAACCAGAATCTACAAAGAGATCAAGAAACTCCACAAAAATAAAACCAACAACCCAATTAAGAGATGGGCCAAGGACCTCAATAGACATTTTTCAAAAGAGGAAATCCAAATGGCCAACAGACACATGAAAAAATGTTCAAGATCACTAGCAGTCAGGGAAATGCAAATCAAAACCACAATGAGGTTTCACCTCACCCCGGATAGAATGGCTCACATACAGAAATCTACCAACAACAGATGCTGGCCAGAATGTGGGGAAAAAGCGATATTAATCCACTGTTGGTGGGAATGCAAACTGGTCAAGCCACTATGGAAGTCAGTCTGGAGATTCCTCAGAAACCTGAATATAACCCTACCATTCGACCCACCCATCCCACTCCTTGGAATTTACCCAAAGGAATTTAAATTGGCAAACAAAAAAAGTGGTCTGCACCCTAATGTTTATTGCAGCACAATTCACAATAGCCAAGACCTGGAACCAACCTAAATGCCCATCAACGGTAGACTGGATAAAGAAATTATGGGATATGTACTCTTTAGAATACTATACCGCAGTAAGAAACAACGAAATCCAGTCATTTGCAACAAAATGGAGGAAACTGGAACACATCATGCTGAGTGAAGTAAGCCAGTCCCAAAGGGACAAATACCATATGTTCTCCCTGATCGGTGACAACTGACTGAACACCAAAAAGGAAACCTCCTGAAGTGAAATGGACACTATGAGAAACAGTGACTTGATCAGCATAGCCCTGACTGTTAATGAACAACTTAATACATTATCCCTCTTAGTAGTTTTTTTTGTCTGTTCTACTTAACATGACTGGTTTAATTCTGTAATTAATACACAGTTATTCTTAAATGTTGAAATTTAACTGAAATGTGATCCTGTTAAACATAAGAGTGGGAATAAGAGAGGGAAGAGATGTGTAATTTGGGACATGCTCAAGCTGACTTGCCCCAAATGGTAGAGTTAGAAACATACCAGGGGACTCCAATTCAATCCCATCAAGGTGGCATGTACCAATGCCATCTCCCTAGTCCAAGAGATCAATTTCAGTTCACAATCTATCATAATGAAAGGACTAAGAGTCAAAGGGAGCACATAAACAAGTCTAGTACCTGCTAATACTAACCGATAGAATAAATAAAGGGGAGAGTGATCCAACATGGGAAGTGAGATACTCAGCAGACTCATAGAATGGCAGATGTCCTAAACAGCACTCTGGCCTCAGAATCAGCCCTAAAGGCATTCAGATCTGGCTGAAAAGCCCATGAGAGTATTTCAGGCATGGAAAGCCAAGACACTCTGGCAAAAAAAGGCCTAAATGAAAGATCTCTGTGAGTGAGATCCCAATGGAAAGAACAGGTTTTCAAAGAAGGAGGTACCTTTCTCTGAAGGGAGGAGAGAACCTCCACTTTGAGTATGACTTTGTCTAAACAAGATAAGAGTCAGAGAACTCAAAAGGCTTCCATAGCCTTGGAAACTCATGACTGGAGCATAGAGAGATTACTGATGCCATAAACAGGAGTGTCAATTTGTAAAGTCAACAACAGGAGTCACTGTGCACTTACTCCCCATGTAGGATCTCTGTCCTTAATGTGCTGTACATTGAGATTTAATGCTATAACGAGTACTCAAACAGTATATTTCATTTTGTGTTTCTATGGGGGTGCAAACTGTTGAAATCTTTACTTAATGTATACTAAACTGATCTTCTGTAAAAAGAAAGAAATTATCAATTCCCAACCTGACTCTCACTGGGATTAAACATGACAATAGGTCTGATCTGATTTCATCATCATTTAAAAAATCATCTATTATTTTTCACTTTATGTTTCTGTGTGGGAGCAAGCTGTTGAAATCTTTACTTAATGTATGCTAAACTGATCTTCTGTATATAAAGAGAATCAAAAATGAATCTTGATGGGAATGGAAGGGGAGAGGGAGTGGGAAAGGGGAGGGTTGTAGGTGGGAGGGATGTTATGGGGGGAAGCCATTGTAATTCATAAGCCGTACTTTGGAAATTTATATTCATTAAATTATAGTTAAAAAAAGTAAAGCAGAGTAAGAATATGATATTTTGCACAAATATGCAGTGTATTAGTCTTAACTGTGTCATCAAATTTCATGGAAATAAAGGAAATAATAAATTGAAAGTTGCAGTTTAAGATGCAAACATTACCCAGGGGAGTGCCAGGTTCTCATATGTGGTTCTGGGTCCCAGTACCAGATTCCTGCTCCTGCAGCCCCAGGAATCAGAAATTTATGGAAGATATTTGGACCCTGTCACTCTAGTGGATGCACCTGCTTCTTGTCCTGAAACTGGGCCAGGCTGGGAGGCAGACCTGGCCACAGCGACATTGGAGAAAGTGCAGTGAGTGGGAGCATCTCTCTCTTTTCCTTACTGACTCATGTATGAGAGTTAAACCTTGAGTTACTGAAGGGTCTTTCAAATGTCCTGTTCCCTTCAATGCAGGCAGCAACCCTCATGGCCTTGTCCCCTCCCTAGAGCCCCTCTCAGTGGGATCACTGGGTGGTGACGTCCCCACATGCATGATGGGAGGCTCCGTGCATCAAGTATGGAGGGTAAGTTCCACCTAACATGCAGCCTTCAGCTGCTCAGTTGGAGAGACCACACACACACACCAAGCAGTGCTGGCTCTGCTCACGGCTCTGCAGGAACAGCATCCTCAGCCTCAATACCCCAGACCCTGCTCCTCTGTGTCCACTGAGTAGGAAAGTGATTCACCTGCAGGAGGAAACCATCATGACCCATGTCCTGGTGAAATCCCTCCCCGGGTGCCCAGAGCTCCCTCAGGTCTCAGATGCTGGGGACCCCAGAGATGTCATTCATTCCTCCAGAAACGACTCCATTTTCTTCATGTGACGTCTTCCCATGATACCAAAACTTCTGCTCGGTGATCAGTGTTAGGGAGAGAATCATCCATCCAGATCGGAATGTAGGAAAGCTTTAGAGGACCACAAACCCCAATTTCCGGACCGGAGCCAGCGATTCACCTCCCACTGCATCTGGTCCTGGGTCTGAGTCTCTCGGTGCGTCTTGTGCGCCCCCTGGTGGAGCCACGTGCCCCGGCAGGGAGGTTTGTGTCTGGATTCACCCTCAGGGCCTTCACTCTGTCTCTGGCACAGTAATACAAGCCCGAGTCTGCGGCTGTCAGACTGTTCAGTTGTAGGCAAACTGTGCTCTGGGCGTTATCGCTGGAGATAGTGAATCGGCCATTCGCCCAGCTCGCGTACCATGTGCTACCACCACTACTAATCCATCCGATCCACTCCAACCCCTTCCCTGGAGCCTGGCGGACCCATTGCATGTTGTAGCTACTGATGGTGAATCCAGAGGCTTTGCAGGAGAGTTTCAGGGATCTCCCAGGCGTGACCAGGCCTCCTCCGGACTCCACCAGCTGCTCCTGGCACTGGACACCTGCAAACACAGACGTCCTGGTCAGGAAGCTGTCACTCACACTCTCTGTGTCTCTCACTCACGTCCTCTCCCAGACTCAGTGCCCTGCGTTCTGCACCATTACCTTTGAGCACAGCGACCAGGAGAAGCCAGCGCAGCCCAGTCTCCATGTGAGCGTCTGTGTTGAGTGCGATCACTGAGTGGACACCTGGGAGTCCTGGTGCTGGAGCTCCTGTGCCAGAGCTGCAGGGTGAGGGCTGGGCTGGTTTTCATGGGCAGATGGAGGCCCTATCTGCATGTGCTGCCCCTACATAGCAGGCATGGGTTCAGATGCCTCAGACAGGACAGGGCCCAGGGCAGACGTGGGTGTCCTGGGGGTTTAGGGTGATGGCTATGATAGGATTCTGATCAAGTCAAATTTTACATTATTAATATTTTTAAAAAGTTGAAGGCGAATGCCTCATTTCACTTTAATATGTGTGTACTCTTAATATGCAGTGTTAGCAGTTTCATGTCCTTCATTTTTAAAGTAACCGTTGGTTCATTATTAACTCTTCTAATGATATTGAAACAGTGACAGAGAGAGAAGGAGTGAGAGAAACATAAATGTTGAGACATCTAGGAGTTAGACTTTCTAAAACCTGGAGCAGAAAACTGTGTGTCCCACGTTGGCGGTAGGGTCTCATTCACTTGTAGGGTCATCTACAGTTTCCCATGATGCATTATCAAGAAAGAGTATTGGAATCTGTTAGGCTGGGCTCAAGCAACACTCTGATGGGAACACGGGTGTCTCTAGTGGGTACTTAGCCAATTTTGTCCTAGTGCCTGCTGCACACTTTTAAACAGATGAAAGACTGCAAGTGGATTCGTTAACTATGATTTGTTTCTTTATTCATCCATTGCCTTAGTTTAAAACTGTTCCTGAACACAGAACACTGTATGTGTTAGTGGTGTGTAGTGTGCTATTGGAATCTGTGTGTCGTAGAAATGGGCACAGATCAACTCACTGTCATGCACATTTCCACCTCCTTTCCATCACTCTGTGTTGGGAGGCCTGGAGGCATCAGTTCTAGTTATGATGATGAACATGATCTGGGTTCTAGTGAACTGAGGCAGCCCACTGAGGCACAGAGCATAATTATTCCTCCCTTTGAGTGGTGCTTTGTGCCCTGGTAACAGCCGTCCCCTGTTCCCCCCTCTTCCTCATGTCTAGTAATCATGACTCTGATTTGAGGTCAAGCACTGGGTATGAAGTCACTGTGCTACAATTCACCCACAGTCCTGCATTCAGGTAATGCACCTTTTTTTTTTTTTTGACAGGCAGAGTTAGACAGTGAGAGAGAGAGAGAGACAGAGAGAAAAGTCCTCCTTTTTCCCTTGTTTAACCCTCAATAGGCACTGCGGCCAGAGAGTTGTGGCTGGTGCACTGCGCTGATCAGAAGCCAGGAACCAGGTGCTTCTCCTGGTCTCCCATGTGGGTGCAGAGCCCAAGGACTTGGGCCATCCTCCACTGCACTCCCGGGCCACAGCAAAGAGCTGCACTGGAAGAGGAGCAACCAGGAGAGCATCCGGCGCCCCCACCGGGACTAGAACCCGGGTGCCGAGCTGCAGGAGGAGGATTAGCCTATTGAGCAGTGGCGCTGGCCTCAGGTAATGCAGCTTTGATTACAATAGTTCAATCTGCAAAAAGCAAGTGTGCATAAAACAGTGAATGGATTCTTTCACATTTGGACATGGAATATTATTCAGTACTAAGAAGGAGGTCATTCTGTCATTACAAAATCGTGGGTCAGGCTGGAGCCTAATATGCTAAAAGAAATAATCCTGGTACATGTGGACACACAGTATGTGACATTAGTTATATATGCAGTCCACAAGCTTGAACTCACAGAGGTAGGAAGTGCAAAGGAGATCACTGTCTACCATGACCCAAGGGTTTGTCACCTTCCAGCCCTGTGGGAAACTGGGGCAAGTTCCAGGGTCCTGGTTTCTGGCTGAGCCATCCCAGCCTATACAGCCATTCAGGAAGGAAATCTGTGGAAGGAAGATTCTCCCTCCATCTGTTGGTCTCTTCCTCTCTTGCTATAACACTGCCTTTCAAACAAAATAAATAGATATTAAAATAAATGAAAGATTAATTATCCATATCATTAGAAGCCTATATGCAAATGTTGAATAAACACAGACAAGTGAATCCCAAGGAAAGAAATCAATTGCTTAAATGCAGTGACTGATAAGGTGGTGACAGGAGCAGCACTGGAGTTAGCATGTGGGATTGCTGCCTCCCGTGTCAGGTTCTTTAGTGCTGCATCCTAGTTTGGTTCTGGTGGCCATAGGTGAAGTTCCAAGTACTCCCTTTTGGAGACCTGGACAGAATTCTAAGCCCCTGGCTGTCACATGATCCAATGAAGCAGTTGTAGCCCTCTGGGAATTGACCAGGAGTTAGAAGAATCACTGTCAGTCTCAGTCTCTTTGTGGGTTTAGACAAATACATAAAGACAAATTTTAAAATAAAATCTACAAATTTTAAATGTATATTACATCTATAAAATTTAAGAAATGATATAAAAGCAAACATGTAAAATGCCATAAATCTCAGATCATCATGTATGTACATTTTAGAAGCACAATGAGATGTCCCATCCTTCATGTTAGAATGAGTATTACCAGACAAGCCAGAGCTGACAATTCTTGTGAAGGAAGAGAGATGACCACTCTGGTTGCACAAGGCTGGAGTCGGGTAAATTAGTAAATCCATTATGGAAAGTCATCAAAAACTGAGACATACAGTTATCACAGGATCTTCAAACAGCATTTTGGGTAGCAGGAATGTGAAACCCCAGGGAGATGTGCATGGGATTCACAGTCTCTATAGAAAATACAACTGCAGTTCCATGTGCAATTAAAGCAGCGTCGTTCACGAGTGTTCACACATATAATCCAGTGAAATTTTCATGGAAGAAGGAATCAATAATGGAAGAAAAGGGCATGGAACAGAGGAGACGTTGGAGCAAGGTCAGAGTTTCAGTCCCACAGGATCCACACACTGAGGATCTACTGTACAGCATGGTGACAGCAGTGAAGTGAATATTGGGTCTACTGAATTCCAAAACAGGAGACAACTGGGCGGTGCCACAGCTCACTAGGCTAATCCTCCACATGCAGTGCCAGCACCCTGGGTTCTAGTCCCGGTCGGGCGCCGGATTCTGTCCCGGTTGCCCCTCTTCCAGGCCAGCTCTCTGCTGTGGCCAGGGAGTGCAGTGAAGGATGGCCCAAGTCCTTGGGCCTGCACCCACATGGGAGACCAGGAGAAGCACCTGGCTTCTGCCTTCGGATCAGCGTGGTGCGCTGGCCTCAGCGCACCAGCCATGGTGGCCATTAGAGGGCGAACCAACGGCAAAGGAAGACCTTTCTCTCTGTCTCTCTCACTGTCCACTCTACTTGTCAAAAACAAACAAAAAAAACAAACAAAACAAACAAACAAACAAACAAAAATAAAAACAGGAGACAACTGACATCCTAGCATGGAAACATGTGGATTTTGTGATGAACATGTCAATAAGAATGACAACACATAATTGTACCTCATATGTATATATCAAATTAATATTTATCAAACATTTATAAAAATAAAATGGCTAAAACGGAAAATGCTGGTGTTGTGCTTCCCAATGTTTTATGGAGATGATAAATAAAGGCAGTGCACTCAAGGCTTGGCAGCTGGAACCCAGGAGCATGGAACTGCATCAGTGTTCCCACCTTGGTGATGGGGCCACATAACAGATCCATAATTTACTGTCTTCCAGGTGCACTGTCAGTACAAGTATGGGAAAGCGTGCAAATGGGCTGTGTCCAGAATTTTGATATGGAGCCTGGGGGACTCCCTCTGTATATTAAAGAAAGCCTCCAAATGGATTGATGATGCCAGTCAGCATAGACATGGAGTGAAGAGCAGGGACTCTGGACACATGGTCTCTGGGACTGGCTCTTCCTGCAGCTGTGATTCAGCCTCAGGACACTGGTCGTCATGCTGGAGCCACAGACACAGCTCCCCATGATGTGGACTCCAGCCCCAGAGTGCACAGCCACTGTGTGTCCCACTTTCTGCTCTCCCTGAATCACAGCAGGTGCAGGGGATCTCACGACACTGGAGGAGAACCAGATCAGCTGGAAGTGCACACCCAACACTTTCCATTCAGTTATGACCTTGACTGCTGATGTCCAGTGCATTTCCCTCCTGAGTTCATGCAGGGAGCCCACAGGAGGGTCCCAGGACCTAGAGGATGAGGAAGTCCCTGTAGGTTTCCCAGGTGTCTGCAGAAGCTCATCCTGAGACACAGCTGAGCTGCAGTACATTCCTGAGTGCTGTGATGTTCACACAGGGACCACAGACTGTTCCAGGATTAAAGGGGAAATGCAGCTCGGGTTAAAGTCTGCAGAAAGTGAGTGTGGATCACCCACATGTAAAGTCAAAGGTTGGTTCAGTGCACACTTGCTGGTTGTGGCAGGAGAGGACTGAGTGGAATAGTTGCTGTTTAACAGATCAACGACCCTGTCTCAGCTGTCCCTGGTTACACAGGGAAAACTGAAACTGTCCAAAGCTTTCAGTGCGCTGAGGGTGCTGTCCGGAGTCAGGTTGGAAGAGACTCAATAGTGTCCTCAATATTCCCACATCTCTGATCCTGGTGAGCACAGTCGCTGTCCATGTACTAAATCGTTCAATTAGGACTTCTTCCTTTTACATCAAAGTTTCTCCCCGTCATTGAAGTTGGGAGGGACAGAATCAAAAAGTAGAATTCCTCCCTCAAAACTGTTACAGGAGAGCAAACCCCAATTCCTGACAGGAAACCAGGACTTCATCTCCCTCTGCGCCTGTGCAGGACCAGAATCTGCGCTCAGTGCGTTTTGTGCGCCCCCTGGTGGAGCCGCGCGCGCCTTCAGCAGTTTGGTGTTTTGGCTCAGTGTGTGGGCCCCTCACTGTGTTTCTTGCACAGAAATAGGTGGCCGTGTCCGAGGCTGTCAGACTGGTCATTTTCAGATCCACCGTGGTCGAGGTTTTGGAGATGGTGAATCGACCATTCACCTAGCTCGCGTATATGCGCTACCACCATAACTAATGTATCCGATCCATTCCAGCCCCTTCCCAGGAGCCTGGCGGACCCAGCTCACTCCATAGCTACTGAGGGAGAATCCAGAGACTGTGCAGGTGAGTGTCAGGTTTCCTCCAGGCGTGACCAGGCCTCCCCCGGACTCCTCCAGCTGCTCCTGACACTGGACACCTGCAAACACAGACGTCCTGGTCAGGAACCTGTCACTCACACTCTCTGTGTTTCTCACTCACGTTCTCTCCCAGACTCAGTGCCCCGCGTTCTGCATCATTACCTTTGAGCACAGCGACCAGGAGAAGCCAGCGCAGCCCAGTCTCCATGGTGAGTGTCTGTGTTCAGTGTGATCACTGAGTGGACACCTGGGAGTGCTGGGGCTGGAGCTCCTGTGCCAGAGCTGCAGGGTGAGGGCTGGGCTGGTTTTCATGGGCAGAGGGAGCCCTATTTGCATGTGCTGCCCATATATAGCAGCCCTGGGGTCAGATGCCTCAGACAGGACAAGGCCCAGGGCAGACGAGGGTGTCCTGCGTCTTAAGTAGCCGATTAATGCCATGCGACCTGGAAATTGTTGTGAGATAATGGACAGAAAAGCATTTCATTCATCTTTTTAAAATTTATATAAATATATATTTATTTATTTGGAGGTAGAGTTATAGACAGTGAGAGAGAGACACAGAGAGAAAAGTCTTCCTTCTGTTTATTCCCTCCCCAAATGGTAGCTACAGCCAGCGCTGTTCCAATCCGAAGAGATGAGCCAGGTGCTTCTTCCTGGTCTCCCATGTGGGTGCAGGGGCACAAGAACCTGGGCCATCCTCCACTGCCCTCCTGGGCCACAGCTCAGAGCTGGACTGGAAGAGGAGCAACTGGGACTAGAACCTGGCACCTGTATGGGATGCCAGCACCGCAGAGAGAGGATTAGCCAAGTGAGCCCTGGCTCGGGCCCTTAATTTATATTTTGAACATTTATTTATTTATTTGAAAGTCAAAGTTACACACAGAGAGAACCAGAGGCAGAGAGAGAGAGAATGAGAGAGAGAGAGAGAGATGGAGAGAGACACAGAGAGAGAGAGCGCAATCGTCTTTCCTCTGGTTCACTTTCCAATTAGTCACAACAACTAGACCTTAGCGACTTGGAAGCTAGGAGCCAGGAGCTTCTTCCAGATCCCCATGCAGGTACAAGGAACCAAGGACTTGGGCTGTCTTCTACTGCTTTCCCTGGCTGTAGCAGTGAGCTGGATTGGAAGTAGAGCAGCTGGGACTTGAACCGGTGCACATGTGGGACGCCAGTACTGCAGATTTGGTCTGCAACATACTATGTCCCAGCACCGGCCCCACCTTTACGTTATTACCCTCCAGACACAGGGCCTGAGGTGGAGAGGCTGGTTCTTGAGCCATCACTCCAACACAGGGTGTGGGCTCCCAACAAGGGCTCAGCTCACTGCACAACAGTGCCTGCCCCTGTGTTGTGTCTGCACAAGCACAGAAATGTGATATTGGCATGAGTGATACCTCCCTTGAACACGTGCACAGTTACTGAATGAATCACAGACAGGCTGTGCTGTGTCCAGGGGCTCTAGTCTGGTAGGAGGCACCTCCATACTCTACACCTCTGTTCCTCACACAGGACTTCCCACTCCACCTAACAGCTCCAGGAGCGATGTGCGCTCTGTACCGTCATTGGTTGTGGTTGTCCAGTTTACCTAATGAATTTGTTAATGTGCTGTGAAGGGTTGAAATAGTGAGTTTTTCGTGTATATGATGTTAAATTGTGACTGGGTGGGATTTATGTAAGAGCAGCCTTTGAAGATACTGGCACATGAATGTGTTTCTTCCAAATTTGAAGTCGAATGTCATTAAAATAACTTTTTTTAAAAAAGCAATTCATGGCTTTTTAGGTTTTAGTGTGTGTGTGTTAAGAATTGAGTACACATCAAAACACCTGTGTGCTGGATATTAACACCAATGAAATATCAGTTATGGACCAA
Organism: Oryctolagus cuniculus; assembly: GCF_051225735.1. Classification (NCBI taxonomy): domain Eukaryota; kingdom Metazoa; phylum Chordata; class Mammalia; order Lagomorpha; family Leporidae; genus Oryctolagus; species Oryctolagus cuniculus. Next base: position 53,539,294 of record NC_142886.1, read on the forward strand.
AAAGTGCCAGTCCGTGAACTCCCACCCCAAAAGTTCACCAATCTCATACTTTAGCTGGTGTGTGGCACATTGGGTTAAAGCCCTGGCCTGAAGCGCCGGCATCTCAAATGAGTGCCGGTCTAGTCCTAGCTGCTCCTCTTCCCATCCAGCTCTCTGCTATGGCCTGGGAAGCAATAGAAGATGGCCCAAGTCTTTGGGCCCCTGAATCTACATGGGAGACCCCAAGAAGCTCCTGGCCCTTGCCTTCGGATCGGAACAATTTTGGCCATGGTGACCAACTGGGGAGAGAACCAGTGGATGGAAGACCTCTCTCTGTGTGTCTCTACCTCTCTCTGTAACTCTGTCATTTAAATAAAGTAAATAAAATAAATCTTTTTTTAAAAATTGCCAAATCCTGCTGTTGCTTACAGGGAATACGAAGTCTGAGGGATGTGTCCAAGCAATCTGAGGGTGCCATGTCTAGACATTTGCAGTCCCATCTCCAACTACAGTGACCTCATTCACAAGTTAGTTCATGAACATGGAGCACTTTTGCTCGCTTCTGTTTTTGACAGAGAGATGCACAGGGGACCAGGTTTCATGCAGGTGTATATCAGTGTGGTGTTCCACGTGCTGGTGTCTGTCTGTCTGTTCTTCACAATTTCTCTGCTGGGCAATTTGCTTCCCAATGCTGTCGAGTTGTGATAGATACAGAGGCAGCCCCACATGTTGAAAGTGTGTGGTGAGTGTGACTCACCTGTGCCTCTCTCACTCTTCATCACAACTATGCCAAGAGCAAATATGACATCCCACAGTGCTGCCCACTGTCCCTGTGTCACCCTGCCCTGGCCCACCTCCTCCAGTCACATTAAGGCCTGAGCCCTTTTGGGCTCCTTCACAACAGATTTCATCCAGTTCAGTGCTGAGCATCATGTAGGTTTGCCAGGGGCAGAAGTGGAAGGCACTGAGTTTGCAGGTCCTGTAGGGCACAGGTGAATGAGGGTTTCTTAGTTTTTAACCAAAATATCTGAAAATCTGATAAGAGTAAAACTGAAATAAATTAGAGTAAGTATATTGTATTTGGCACAAATGTGCAGCACATTAATCTTACCTCTGTTAGCAAATTTCATGGATATAAGGTTAATAATAAAATGAAAGTTGCATTGTTTAAGATGTGCACCTCCCCCAAGGGAGTAAAAGGGTCTCACATGTGACTCTGGCACCCAATACCAGATTCCTGTTCCTGCAGCCCCAGGAACCACAAATGTATGGGAGGGTCTCTCTAAGGTTCATAGTCCCTTCAATGCAGGCAGAACCCTCATGGCCTTGTCCCCTCCCTAGAGCCCCTCTCAATGGGATCACTTGGTGGTGAGATCCCTACATGCATGATGGGAGGCTCCGTGCATCAAGTATGGAGGGTAAGTTCCACCTAACATGCAGCCTTCAGCTGCTCAGTTGGAGCGACCACACACGCACACCAAGCAGTGCTGGCTCTGCTCACGGCTCTGCAGGAACAGCATCCTCAGCCTCAATACCCCAGACCCTGCTCCTCTGTGTCCACTGAGTAGGATAGTGATTCACCTGCAGGAGGAAACCATCATGACCCATGTCCTGGTGAGATCCTGTAGAAAATGTTCGTGAGCAGAGTCCACCCCAGACACTGTGCCAGCACTGATCCCCCAAGACACAGAAGTCTGCATCTTCAGGGGATGGGTCCACCCCCAAAGCTGAGGACTGGGGAAAAGAAGCATGACACGTGGGGAAGTGACAGTCGGGGACAGGGTCCAGCAGCATAGAGAGAGAGGACATGGTGGACAGGGTGGGCTCTTCCTCTGCAGGAGGGTAAGGGCAGGTGGAAGGGCCACACTGGTGGGACCCAGTGCCTGCAGCAGAACACTGAGTCGGGAGGTCTGATCAGGTCTCCTTGCCCCAGGGACCCCCACACTGACCACCACTGAGTAAAACTAGCACAGGTGCCTGGGAGCTGTGGAATGGTGTCACCTCTGGGGAGTGCATCCAGTGATGACTCCCACCATGAGTGGATTCAACATCAGGGCCTCATGGAGGAAGCTGAGGTCTCCAGTGCCCCTAACAGAACCACACGGAATACTGGGAGCAGCCTGCTGGTGGTGGATGTGGTTTGTCCTCACACCATCAGTGCTGAGCATGGCCCCAACATAACAGCGCTGGCAGGGGGTGCACGGTCAGGATGTTTACATGAAAAGCATGGAATAACAGGATCTGACATCAGATGCAAAGTCCATTGTACAACTACTGGAAGGAAACACAGGGCAGAATCTCCCTGATAGTGGTCTGTCCATGATTTCCCTTTTAGATCTCCAGAGTTCAGGCAACGTAAGAAAAACTTTTCAGATGATGCTGCATAAACTACAGAGCTTCTCTACTGCAAGTGGACCGATGAGACGTGAGCAGCCTACACACACATGGAAGTAACTATTTTCATATGGAACGTATGATCAGTAGCCTGTATCCCAAAGGAACAAAAGGACTGTCTGCATGAGCTGTGTTTAAAACTGGCCCTGAGTCTTCTAACGTCTCAAAATACCTGTTTTACACAACTGGCTTCATTATGAACAACAGGTTCTGTGTCATCAGGCCTGCAATGCTTGTGGAAGGAAACCTCCCTCCTCTGCCTGTGGCAGAGTGTGTCCTCAAAGGTGTGTGTGTTTTGGAGTGATTCCAGGGTGACTGTGGGAGAAGTGGGGGAGCTCTGCGAGTGAGGCCTAGTGGGATTTGTTCATTTCTGGGGAATCTGCTCTTGGAGGAGATCACAGTAGATCTCCTGGGTCCCCAGCGTCAGCACAGAGCACAGTGCTTCTAGAGTCAGCCCTGGTCTCGCATGATGTCCTGTGTGGGGATGGGGTCCCTCCCATCCCTGTCCACAATATTAGGATGCCTGAACACTGTATGATGTTCACAATATTAGCATGCCTGATGGCACAACATTCTCACTGTCTGATCCTGGACTTCAGCCTCTACAGCTGTGAGCTCCACACACCTCCCCTCTGGGGTACTACATTTGGAACCAACATGCGGGAAAAAAAAAAAAAAAACAGGTGCATAGCAACATACTAGCCACTCATCTGTCCCCACCTGAAACAGAGACTCTCCTTTGTCTCCAAATTTAGACAGAACCACTCCAAATTAGTCATTTCTACTTCAGCTGAGAGAATTGCTTCAGTTTCTGTAAGAATCCTACATGAGAGAGCAATTGCATTTTTGCAGGAGACATTTTGTAAACACATGGGGTTGATGCAGTTATCCTGGTGAAGAGCAGAAAATTTGTTCATTCCTGATGATGATAAAGTTGAGAGTTGAAGGACAATTTTGCTTCCACAGAAGGAGGAGCATGGCTGAGAACAGGTGCGGGCAATCCCTGGAGGAAGGAGTCGGGGGTCTCTGGACACACAGTCTCTGGGGCAGGCCCTTCATGCAGCAGGGATGCAGCTCCAGGGTTGGATCATTGGTGGGCTCACAGGGACACAGTCCAGAACCACCTGGACTCTAGTGCAGACTTCACTGGGCTGTCCCACCTGCTGGTCTCCCTGAGATGGAGACAAGGCCAGCAGCGTGTGGGGAACAAGACCTCTCCACACCCAGTGTTTTCCATGAGTCTGACCCCTTGCACTACCAACGGCCACCTCTGCTTGCAAATGAGAGCAGGTCCGGGGATCCCAGGAGACGTGAGTGAGGAAGAGCAAGCAGGAATTCTAGGAGCCACAGCCTGAGCCACCCCTGAGCTGCAGGTTAATCCCTGACCTGGGGTTTGGAGCACGTGGACCTCAACCTGTGAGTTCAGGGTGAGGAAGTGAAAGGGAGATGAGGGCACAGCTGCAGAGAATGGACAGGGGAGCCCCAGGGACCAGGACCACGGGGTCAGCTCTGTCCCTCGGGGGCCCAGCTGTGCAGGAGGGGAGGGCATGGATGTGAAACACTGCAGCATCCATAGCCCCTGACCGGCTCTACACTGCCCCTGGGCTCTCAGCAGGGTCCCAGATGATGTCATCAGAGAATTCCACGGAGAGCTCCTCTTTGATTTGGACAGGAAAAGACTCCCCGGGTGCCCAGAGCTTAGTCAGGTCTCAGATGCTGGGGACCCCAAAAATGTCATTCATTTTTCCAGAAACGACTCCATTTTCTTCATGTGACATCTTCCCGTGATACCAAAACTTCTGCTCAGTGATCGGTGTTAGGGACAGAATCATCCATCCAGATTGGAACGTAGGAAACAGTTACAGGACCACCAACCCCAATTTCCTCAGGAGGACCAAGGATTCACCTCCCACCACATCTGGGAATGGGTCTGAGTCTGCTCAGTGCGTCTTGTGCGCCCCCTGGTGGCGGTGTGCGCCCCTGCAGGGAGGTTTGTGTCTGGGCTCAGCCTGAGGGCCCTCACTGTGTCTCTGGCACAGAAATAGGTGGCCATGTCCGCTGTTGTTGGACTGTTCATTTGCAGATTCACCGTGTTCTGGGCGTGGTGAATTGGCAATTCACCCAGCTCGCGTAGTCTGTGCTACCACTACCAGCAGAAATGCATACAATCCACTCCAGCCCCTTCCCTGGAGCATGGCGGACCCAGCTTACTCCAAAGCTACCGAGGGAGAATCCAGAGGCTTTGCAGGTGAGTTTCAGGGATCCCCCAGGCAAGAACAGGCCTCCCCCGGATTCCTTCTGTTGCTCCTGACATTGGAAACCTGCAAACACAGATGTTCTCGTCAGGACACTGTCACTCACACTCTCTGTGTCTCTCACTCACGTCCTCTCCCAGACTCAGTGCCCTGCGTTCTCCATCATTACCTTTGAGCACAGCGACCAGGAGAAGCCAGCGCAGCCCAGTCTCCATGGTGAGCGTCTGTGTTGAGTGCGCTCACTGAGTGGAACCCTGGAGTCCTGGGGCTGGAGCTCCTGTGCCAAATCTGCAGGGTGAGGGCTGGGCTGGTTTTCATGGGCAGAGGGAGGCCCTATTTGCATGAGCTTCCCCTATATAGCCAGCCCTGGAGTAGACGTCTCAGACAGGACAGGGCCCAGGGCAGATGTACATGTCCTGTGGGTGTAGGCTATGATAGGATTTGGATCATATGAATTTTTTATGTTTTATTGTTTTTTTTTTTCATTTTAGTATGTGTGTACCCTTAGTATCCAGTGTTAGCAGTATCATGTCCTTCATTTTTTAAATAACAATTGTTTCATATTATCTATTGACATCTATATCATCGATATGAAAGACATTGGAATAGTGATAGAGAGAAGGGGTGAGAGAAACACAAGTGTAGTGATGGACAGCAAAGATGAAAATGGGAGATTTCTGCCTTTGGATTGACAGCCCCAAACTCCCCAAATGCCTACAACATCTAGGAGTTAGCCTTTCTAAAACCTGGAGCCTAGAACTGTGTCTGTGTTTCCTTTGTCGGTTGTAGGGGCTCTATCGCTATAGCGTCATCTGTACTTTACCACGATGTGCTATCAGGAAAAAGTGTAGGAAGCCGTGTGGCTGGGCTCAAGCAGCACTCGGATGGGAACACGGGTGTACCTAGTGGGGACTTTGCCAATTTTGTCCTAATGCCTGCCGCCCATATTTACACAGATGAAAGACTGCAAGTGGATTCATTTAAGGATACTATGTCTTGTTTCCTTATTCATCCATTACCTTATTTTAAAACTGTTCATTAACACAGAACACTGTGCATGTTAGTGGGGTGTAGTGTGCTATTGGAATCTGTGTGTTTTAGAAATGGGCACAGATCAACTCACTGTCATTCACATTTCTACCTCCGTTCCATCACTTTGTATTGGGAGACCGGGTGTCCTCAGTACTGCTTATTTGTGGAACATGTCATGGGTTGTAGTGAACTGAGTCAGCCCACTGTGGTGGGGGCAGAATTATTCCTTCCTTTGAGTTGTGCTTTGTGCCCTGGTATCAGCCATCCCCTATGTTCCCCTTCTTCCCTGTTCTGTAACCATGACTCTGAGTTCAGCTCAAACACTGGATAGAAGTCACTGTGTCACAATTCACCCACAGTCCTGGGTTCAGGTAATGCAGCTGTGTTCACAATAGTTCAGTCTACAATAAAGCGAAATGTGCATAAAACGGTGAATGCAGTCTGTTACATTTGACATGGAATATTATTCAGTGTTAAGAAGGAGGTTGCTCTGTCATTAGGAAATCATGGGTCAGCCTTGAGCATAATATGCTAACAGAAATAATGCAGGTACATGTGGACACATAGTATGTGACATTAGTTATATATGCAGTCCACAAGCTTCAACTCACAGAGGGAGGAAGTGCAATGGAGATCACTGTGTACCATGACCCAAGTGTTTGTCTCCTTCCAGCCCTGTGGGAAACTGCAGGAAGTTCCAGGCTCCTGACTTCATGCTTTTGCAGCCCCAACATTGTAACCATTCAGGAAGTGAAGCAACGGATTGAGATTCTCTATCTGTTGGTCTCTTCCTCTCTTGCTATAACACTGACTTTAAAATAAAATAAATAGATACTTAAAATAATTGAAGATTAATTATACATATGATTAGGAGCCTATTTGTTAATGTTGAATGATCTCAAGCAACTGAATCCCAAGGGAAGAAATCAGTTGTTTAAATGCAGTGATGATAAGGTGGTGACAGGAGCAGCACTGGAGTGAGCCTGTGGGATTCCTGCCTCCCCTGTCAGGATGCTGAGTGATGTGTCCTAGTTTGGTTCCAGTTTCAGTTTCCTGCCTAAGCACACTCTGCGAGGCCATAGGTGAAGTTCCAAGGACTCCCACGTTGGACACCTGGACAGAATTCCAAGCACCTGGCTGTCACCTGACCCAGCTGAATCTTTTGTAGCAATCGGAGAAGTGACCAGGCATTGGAAGATCACTGTCAGTCTCAGTCTCTTTTTGGGCACATACATACATACAAATTTTAAAATAAGTGAAATAATATCTATAAACTTTTAAAGACGTTATATAAAGGGAAACATACAAAATGCTGTAAACCTAGGAACAGCATGCATATCCCTGTTAGAAGCACAATGAGACATCCCATCCCTCCGGGTAGAATGAGAATTATCAGACAATCCAAGGGTGACAATTCTTGGGGAGGCAGAGTGAGACGACAACCCTGGGACAAGGCTGGGGTCAGGAAAATTAGTCAAAATGTTATGGAAAATCGTCAAAAACTGACAAGTACAATTACCACAGGATCTACAAACACCATTTCTGGGTAGAAGGAATATGATATCCCTGGAGGTGTCCAGTGGATCCACAGTCACTGTGGCAAAGACATCTGCAGTTCCATGTTCAATTAAAGCAGCGCCAATCTCAATAGTTCACACATATAATCCATGGAATTTTCATGGAAGAAAGAATCAACAATGGAACAAATGTACAAAGCTACATTTTACCAGGAGTTTATATGGCAGTAAAGTGGAAGAAATTCTGTATTTTGGACAACTTGGATGATCCTAGAGTTTAATGTCCAAGGATAATGTGTCAGGAGAAGTACACTCTGAAAACCATCAGGGCCAAGAAGACAAATAATATGAGATGCTGGTTACATGAGATAAAAAGGATGAACTCACAGAGGCAGGATACAATGGTGAGACCAAAGTCTGAGCGAGGGAGGAGCAGAGGAGACGCTGTTCAAGGTCAGAGTTTCAGCCCGACAGGGTCCACACATTCAGTGATCTATTGCACAGGATGGTGACAGCAGTGAGGGGAATATTGTGTCTGTGGAATTCCAAAACAGGAGACAAATGCCATTCTACCATGGAAACATAGGGTTTTCTGATGAGCTTGTCAATAAATCTGTGCTCTGGGCGTTGTTTCTGGAGAACATGAATCGGCCATTCACGGAGTTTACATAGTATGTGCTACCACCATTATAACTATTAGCTGCGATCCACTCCAGCCCCTTCCCTGGAGCCTGGCGGACCCAGTCCATTGCATGGTTAGAGTGTGAATCCAGAGGCTTTGCAGGAGACTACTAACAGAAACAAACTGCCAACTACAGGGCTCACAGCACGTGCAACAAATAATGGAGAAAAATATACTCCACTACTACATGCCATTTATGAAAAATCACTGGTGCATTTATACACTGAGAACAAATTTGTAGAAAATGGAGAAAACATCACAGTGGTTTAGCATGTGAATCTTCCGCCTGTGATGCCTACATCCCATACTGCTGTCTGTTCTTATTCCAGCTGCACTTCCAATCATCTCTTGTTGATGCACCTGGGAAAGCAGACAAGCATGGTCCAAGTGATTGGGCCTCTGCACCCATGTGGGGACTGGGAAGAAACTCCTGGCTCTAGGTGTCAATGTCATTTGGGGGAGTAAACCAGCAGATGGGAGAATTTGTCTCTGGGTCTTTCCCTCTCTCTGTGTAACACTGACTTTCAAGAAGTAAATAAATTTTTTCTAAAAGATTGCATATGTAGTATCAACAAACTTTTAAAGTCCTGGAGGAAATTTATCAACAGGCTGAATGATGTCCACATAACAATATTATTGTATTTCAATTTTGAATTTATTTTGTATTTTTTAAAATTTATTTTTAAGGAATAAAAATGTCATAGTACAACTTTAGGAATATAGATATTCTTCCCAGCATTTCTGCCCTCCCACTTACATTCCCACCACCTTTCTCATCCCTCTCGACTTGTCAGTTCAGTTTTCCAATAAGACTCACTTTAAGTTGGTACACAGATTCAAGATCAAGATCCATCATCAAGATTCACTTGTATTGCTACACAGAAAACCAGCTCTGTACTATGTAAAGATTTAAACACACACACACACACACACACACACACATATCCAAGAACTGTTTGAGAACTGGTTTACAGTTAACTCTCATAATAGAACTCATTGAGGATGGAGGTCCTGCATGGGGAGTTAGTGCACAGTGAGACCAGTTGTTAATTTAACAATAAACACTCTTACATATGATCTCAGTGACCACCTGAGACTCTTGACATGAGCTGCTTAGGCCATGGAAGCCTTTTGAGTCCACAAACTCTGATAGTATTTGGACAAGGCCATGAGCAAAATGGAAGTTCTCTCCTCCCTTTAGAGAAAAGTACCTCCTTCTTTGAGGCCACTTCTACTGCCTGAGGTCTCAGTCACAGAGATCCTTTAGGCAGAACATTTTTGCCACAGTGTCTTAGATTTCATGCCTGAAATGTTCTCATGGGCTTTTCAGCCAGACCAGAAAGACTGAATGGCTGATTATCAGGTCAGAGTGTTACTTAAAGCGATTATCATTCTATGAGTCTGCTGTGTAGACTTCGCCTCATGTTGGAACATGCTCTCCTTTTAAATTCTATCTCTTCTTATTACCAGGCACTTGATCCTATTTATATGATCACTTTAACACTTAATCCTATCTATGTGTTCACCTTACACTTAATGTGATCACTTTAATTAAGTTTCATGGGACTTGGAGTCCCACAACAAAATTTTAAATTGTGTGTTTAGAAGTAAGTCCATAGGAATATATGCACTTTACAGTTAAAAAATTCCTCCTCCTGCTCTTATTCCCATTCCTATTTTTTACTGAGATAAATTTTCAATTGACTGTATGTGCATACGATGGACTGAATGTTATGTAAATTCTTCAACAAATAGGAAGAAAAATAAACAAACAAACAAAAAACAAACAAACAAAAAACTGTCCCTCGACAGTCAAGAGAAGGGCAGCTCAAGTCTTCCCTTCTCGAAGTGTCAATTTCACTTACATAGGTTTCCTTTTGGGTGCTCTATTAGGTCTCACCTATCAGGAAGAACATGTGGTATTTGTCCCCGGGGTACTGGCCTTTTTCACAAAGTATGATCTTTTCCAGATTCATGCATTGTGTTGCGAATAACCGGATCTTATTGTTTTTACCACTGTGTAGTATTCCATAGTGTACACATCCCATAATTTCTTTATCCAGTTTTGGTTGATGAGCATTTAGGTTGAATCCATGTCTTAGCTATTGTGAATAGAGCTGCAATAAGCATGGAGGTACAGGTATCTCTTGTGTGTAGTGAATTCATTTCCCTTGGGTAAGTTCCCAGGAGGGGGATTCCTGGGTCATATAAGGTAGGACTATATTCAGATTTTTGAGATATCTCCGTAGTGTCTTCCATAGTGGCTTTACCAGTTTGCATTCCCACCTACAGTGGATTCAGGCACCTTTCCCCACAACCTCGCCAGCATTTGATGTTTGTTGATTTCTGTATGAAGCCATTCTAGCTGGGGTGATATGAAACCTCCTTGTGGTTTGATTTGCATTTCCCTGACAGCTAGTGACGCTGAACATCTTTTCATGTGTCTGTGTTGGCCATTTGGACTTCCTCTTTTGAAAAATGTGTAAGTCCTTGGCCCATCTCTTAACTGGGTTGTTTGTTTTGTTTTTGGAATTTCTTCATCTCTTTGTAAATTCTGGTTATTAATCCATATCCGTTGCATAGCTTGCAAATAATTTCGCACATGCTGTCAGATGCCTCTTCACTTGCCTGAGTGTTTCTTTTACCACACAGAGAATTCCCGATTTGATCTAATCCCATTTATTAATTTTGGCTTTGACTTCCTATGTCTCTGAGGTCTTTTCCAAGAACTCTTAACGTGTGCCAGTGTCTTCAGGGCTTCCCTAATGTTCTCTACTAATTGGATGGTGTGGGATCATAGGTGTTTATCTTTAATCCTTGTTGAGTGGATTTTTGTATAAGGTGTAAGATAGGGGTCTTAGCCGGCACCGTGGCTCACTAGGTCAATCCTCTGTCTTGCAGCGCCGACACACCGGGATCTATTCCCGGTCAGGGCGCCGGATTCTGTCCCGGTTGCCCCTCTTCCAGGCCAGCTTTCTGCTGTTTCCAGGGAGTACAGTGGAGGATGGCCCAAGTGCTTGGGCCCTGCACCCCATGGGAGACCAGGAGAAGCACCTGGCTCCTACCATTGGATCAGCGCAGTGTGCTGGCCACAGCACGCCTGATGAGGTGGCCATTGGAGGGTGAGCCAACGGCAAAGGAAGACCTTTCTCTCTGTCTCTCTCTCTCTCACTGTTCACTCTGCCTGTCAAAAAAATAAAAATAAAAATAAAAATAAATAAAAAGTGAAAAGGAATCTGAAGATTACCTGTACATTTTAATGACATAGTTGTGGTATGAAAAAATGATCTTGCTAAAATAGCCAAGCTACCATGTGATTCACAGATTCAATGCATTTCCTGTCAAACACCCTGTATTCTTCACAGGAAGAGGAATAAAATTCTGGAATTCACAAGAAAATTTCAGGGTAATGATGACTGAACAGTCTTGAGAAAAATAGCAAATCAGGAGGCTTCATCCTAGCTGAGCTGAAATCAGACCTGGTGCTGAGATAACATAGACACCCACAGCCATGGAGCACAACAGAAACGTAGAAATAAAAAAACACATTCTCAGAAAACTGATTGCATGCATGGTGCCACACACAGAATGGGGGATGGGTATTCTGTCATACATGGGGTTGGGGAAACTTAAATGCACTTGAAAATAATTCAATTATGTGGTCATCTCACACCAGATACAGAAACAGAGTGAGCTTGAAAAATACCTAAAAAGCAAGACCTGAGACTGTAAAGTTCTAGAAGAAAACACTGGACAAAAGCAAGCTGACATTGGTTTGGGCAATGACATTTTGATAATCTCCAAAGTACAGGCAACCAAGCAAAAATAGGCAAAAGATAATGGATCCAACTACAGAGCTCCTGTGTAACAAAGAGAGTGATTGAAGAACCAGGAGTCGCCTGCAGTTGGGCAGAAAGTATTTTCCGATCACACCCATGGGGGCCAATGTTGTGGCCCTGCAGGTTAAGCTGCCATACCTACTATGCATGCATCACACAGGAGCATGGGTTCAGATTCTGCTTGCTCCACTTCAAATCCAGCTCCCTACTAATGGACCTGGGTCAAAGATGACCCAAGTGTTTGTCCCCTTCAAGCCATGTGGGAAACCTAGAGAATGTTCCTGGGTCCTGGCTTCAGCCTCAGCCATTTCCAGCCTTTGCAGCCATTCAGGAAGGAAACCAGTGGATGGAAGATTCTCTCTTCATCTCTTTGGGTGTTTCTCACTTGCTATAAACTGCCTTTGAAATAAAAGATATTTAAAGTAAATGACAGATACTTACACATATGCTTAGGAGCCTAGATCCAAATGTTGAATGACATCTTACAACTGAATCACAAGGGAAGAAATCAATTGTTTAAATGTAGTGACTGATTGGCCGGCGATGCAGCTCACTAGGCTACTCCTCCACCTGCTGTTCCGGCACTCCGGGTTCTAGTCCCGGTCGGAGTGTCAGATTCTGTCCCGGTTGCTCCTCTTCCGGTCCAGCTCTCTACTGTAGCCCGGGAAGACAGTGTAGGATGGCCCAAGAGCTTGGGCCCTGCACCCGCATGAGAGACTGGGAGGAGGCGCCTGGCTCCTGGCTTCAGATTGGCACAGCACACTGGCTGTAGCGGCCATTTGCGGGGTGAACCAATGGAGAGAAGACCTTTCTCTCTGTCTCTCTCTCACTGTCTAACTCTGCCTGTCTAAAAAAATGTAGTTACTGATAAGGTGGGTGACAGGACTGGCCTTGAAGGTATCACGTGGGATTCCTGCCTCCCATTTCAGGATGCTTAGGTTTATGTCCAAATTTTGGGTCTATTTCAGACTCTTGCCAATGTGCACTCTGGGAGCAGTACGAGAAGTCTGAGTTAATCCCATGTGTGAGACCTGCTCTGAAATCATGCACCTGGCTGTGATCTGACCGAATCCAGCTTTTATGGGAATCTGGGAAGTTACCCAGGATTCAGTAGATCACTGTCTGTCAGTCTCTGTTGCTTTGTCTTTTTGGACAAATAAACACATACAAGTTTTAAAAGAGGTAAAAGTATATCTGTAATTTTTTGAAGAAAATATACAAAGGCAAACATATAAAAATGCTTTAAATCTGAGATCATCATGCATGTCCATCTTAGAAGCACAATGAGACAGCCCACCCCTCCTGGTAGACTAAGTATCATCAGACATACCAGAGCTGACAAGTCTTGTGCAGGAAGAGAGAGAAGAAAACCCTGGTACAAGGCTGGAGTCAGGTAAGTTAGTAAAGCTTCCATGGAAAACATCAAAAGCTGAGAAATACAATTATCACAGGATCCTCAAACACTGTTTCCTGGTAGAAGAAACATGAAATCCCAGGGAGGTGCCCAGGGGATCCACAACCACTGTGGCAAACACCTCTGCAGTTCCATGTATAACTAATGCAGCATAATTCACGAGAGCTCACACATATAATCCAGTGAAATTTCCTCTGAAGATGGAATGGATAATGGGACAAGTGGAAAGGGTTATACTTTAACAGGAAGTTTATATTGCAGTAAAGAGTAAGAAGGACAGAGCTTCAGGCCGGCAGGATCCACACGTTGAGGGATCTGCTGTACAGCATGGTGACAGCAGTTAAGGGAATATTGTATCTACAGATACAAAACAGGAGACAGATGCCATTCTACATGAGACATGTGTGTGTGGGGAGCAACCGAGACTAGACTAAATTACTGGAACTGCTAAGACTAATTCTATGCATCTGATCTCCCACCATATGGCGCTGAGAGAGAATAAACAACTACAACACAGCTGCCTCACCAATTCAACTAACAAGCTGCAGAAGCTGATCCTGCTCCTGATTGGAGGAGAGCAGCATGCTCAGCGCGTGGGGAGAGAATGCCAGCAGAGTTGGGATTGGTGGAAGAGGACTATAAAGGAGGAGATAGAGACAACATGCAGGAGGAACATCTGAGCAACCCCTGAGAGAGCCAGCCAGCGGTGTGCTGCTCCTTCCTGGAAGCAGGGGGGAACGGCAGCAAACCCAGGAAGGGCCGGGCAAAGACAACAGCGCAGGGTCCGGTGCCATTCCTCCGCAAGTGGGGGAGCGACAGTGCGTTTTGCGATGAGCATGTCAATAACTATTACTTCATAATTCCACTCAATTTGATACATTCATTTTTCAACACATATCATTGTACCTCATATGTCTATATTCACTTATTATTCATCAAACAGTCATGACAGGAATGGGAAGAATGGCAAATAGTGAAAATTCTGTTCTCTAAAACTGAATCATCACCTACTGTCTTCCAGGGTGCATTGTCAGTACAAGTGTGGGAAATGTGTAAATGGGCTCTGTCCAGGACTCTGATATGCAGCCTGGGTGTCTCCCTCTCTAAAACTGATCTAAGACTGCAAATGGATTGATGACGCCAGTGAGCATAGACACGGAGTGAAGAGCAGGGACTCTGGACACATGGTCGCTGGGACTGGCTCTTCCTGCAGCTGTGATTCAGCCTCAGGACACTGGTCATCATGCTGGAGCCACAGACACAGCTCCCCGTGATGTGGACTCCAGCCCCAGAGTGCACAGCCACTGTGTGTCCCACTTTCTGCTCTGCTGAACCACAACAGGTGCAGGGGGTCCCATGACACTGGAGCAGAACCAGATCAGCTGGAAGTGCACACCCAGCACTTTCCATTCAGTGATGACCTTGACTGCTGATGTCCAGTGCATTTCCCTTCTGAGTTCAGGCAGGGAGCCCACAGGAGGGTCCCAAGACCTAGAGGATGAGGAAGTCCCTGTAGGCTTCCCAGGTGTCTGCAGAAGCTCAGTCTGAGACACAGCTGAGCTGCAGTACATTCCTGAATGCTGTGATGTTCACACAGGGACCACAGACTGTTTCAGGATTAAAGGAAAAATGGAGATCGGGTATAAAGACTGTGGAACCTGTGGAACAGCCACCTTTTAAAATAAGATGGTTGGTTCATTTTAGCACACAGTCTACTCTGACAGGAGCAGTTTGATGACATATATAATTGAGGTTAACAAATCAAGTCTCTGGCTCAGCTCTCTCTGAGTTTTAAGGGAAAACTAAAATTGTCCTAAAGTTGGCAGTGTTTGAGGGCACTGTCCTGAGTCAGACTTGAACACACTCACGAGGTCCTCAGAGAGTCCCACATCTCTGACCCTGGTCACCACTGTCATAGTTCACGAACCTGAATTTGTTCATATAGGACTTCATCTTGTCACATCAAACTTCTCTATGTCAGTGAAGTCAGTGGCGGGGACAGAATCATAAAAGTAGCAGTCTTCCCTCATAACTGTAGGAGAGTAAACCCCAATTCCCTGACAGGTAACCAGGGCTTAATTTCCCTCTGCACCTGTGCAGGACCATATTCTGAGCTTAATGCATCGTGTGCACTCCCTGGTGGAACCGTGCGTCCCTGCAGGGAAGTTTGTGTCCGGGCTCAGCCTGAGGGCCCCTCACTGTGTCTCTGACACAGAAATACATGGCTGTGTCCTCGTCTGTCAGACTGTTCATTTGCAGAAACACCGTGTTCTGGGCGTTGTCGCTGGAGATGGTGAATCGGGTCTTCACGGAGTTCGCGTAGTTTGTGATACCAAACCAAGATAAATGTATGCGATCCACTCCAGCCCCTTCCCTGGAGCCTGGCGGACCCAGCTCATGCCATAGCTACTGAAGTAGATTCCAGAGGCTTTGCAGGAGAGTTTCAGGGATCCTCCGGATGGACCAGATCCCCTCCGGACTCCTTCAGCTGCTCCTGACACTGGACACCTGCAAACACAGACGTCCTGGTCAGGAAGCTGTCACTCACACTCTCTGTGTCTCTCACTCACGTCCTCTCCCAGACTCAGTGCCCTGCGTTCCCCATCATTACCTTTGAGCACAGCGACCAGGAGAAGCCAGCGCAGCCCAGTCTCCATGGTGAGCATCTGTGTTGAGTGCGATCACTGAGTGGACACCTGGGAGTGCTGGGGCTGGAGCTCCTGTGCCAGAGCTGCAGGGTGAGGGCTGGGCTGGTTTTCATGGGCAGAGGGAGGCCCTATTTGCATGTGCTGCCCCTGTATAGCAGGCATGGGGTTGTGCACTTCAGAGAGCACAGGTTTCTGGCAGAGCACAGTGTCCCCTGGTGTTTGGTAGCACAGGTAACGACACAGAACATATGATTCTTTCCATGATTCTGTACAGTTATGATTTCAGGACATCTTTGTTTTGATGCAGGTCATTGTGCCTAGTGACATCAGCCAGGGCATGAAGGATGGGTGCCTATTGTGTTTCTCATGTGTGGAAGCTCACATGCAGGATAAGAAGTTGGTGTTGTATGTTCCTTGATGTAAGCACTGGGTCCTGGTGGCCATGATGGAATGTCGTGAAAGGGGGAAAGTTCTAGCAGTAACAAACTGCCAACTGCAGGGCTCACAGCACGTGTAAGAAATGATGGATAATAATATATTCCACCACTAGGTGCCATTTATGAAACATCGGTGCTGCATTTGTACACTGAGAATGAATGCACAGAAATGGAGAAAGCATCACTGTGGTGCAGCAGGTGAATCCATTGCCTATGATGCCTGCATCCCATAGTGCTGTGTGTTCCTGTTCCAGCTGCTGCACTTCCAATAGTCTCTTGCTGATACACCCGGGAGAGCAGAAAAGCATGGTCCTAGTATTTGGCCCCTGCACCCACGTGGGAGACCCCAAAGAAACTCCTGTCTCCTGGTGTCACTGTCATCTGGGGGATGAACCAGCAGATGGAAGAACTTGTCTCTGTGTCTTTCCCTCTCTCTGTGTAACACTGACTTTCAATAAATAATAAAACTTTTTCTTAAATATTCCATATGTAGTATCAACAAATCTTTTAAAATCTTGGAGAATATTTAGGAACATAACAATATTATTGTTTTTTAATTTATAATTTTTTAAAATTTATTTTTTAAGGAATACAAATTTCACACGTACAGCTTTAGGAATATAGTGATTCTTCCCAGCATTCCCACCCTCCCATCCACTCTCTCACCCCTCCTCCTCCTCCTCTCACCTTGCCATTCCCATTCTCCATTATGATTTATTTTCAATTAACTTTGTACAAAGAAGACCAACTCTATACTATGTAAAGGTTTAAACACACACACACACACACACAAATACAAGAACTGTTTGAGAACTGGTTTTACAGTTAACTCTCATAATAGAACTCATTGAGGATGGAGGTCCTGCATGGGGAGTTAGTGCACAGTGAGACCTGTTGTTAATTTAACAATAAACACTCTTACGTATGATGTCAGTGACCACCTGAGACTCTTGACATGAGCTGCTTAGGCTATGGAAGCCTTTTGAGTCCACAAACTGTCAGTATTTGGACAAGACCATAAGTAAAGTGGACATTTTCTTCTCGCTTTAGAGAAAAGTACCTCCTTCTTTGAGGCCACTTCTACTGCCTGAGGTCTCAGTCACAGAGATCATTTAGGCAGAACATTTTTGCCACAGTGTCTTAGATTTCCATGCCTGAAATGCTATCACGGCTTTTCAGCCAGACTAGGTTGACTTAAGGGCTGATTCTGGGTCAGAGTGTTACTTAAAGCGATTGTCATTCAATGAGTCTGCTGTGTGGACTTCTTCCCATGTTGGAACTTTCTCTCCTTTACAATTCTATTTATATTATTACCAGGCATTGATCCTATTTATATGATCACTTTCACAATTTATCCTATCTAAATCTTCATGTTAACACTTAATATGATCACTTTAACAATTATGATGACGTTTTTACAACTAAGCTATTGGGACTTGGAGTCCCACTCTTGTTTTTAAACTGCACCCTCAGAAGTAAGTCTATAGGAAAGTATGCAGAACTATACAGCTTTGCAGTTACCAAATTCCTCCTCCCATGCTTATTTCCATCCTTATTTTTTACTGGGATCAATTTTCAATTGACTTTATGCACGTATGATTAACTCTATGTTAAGTAAAAGTTCAAAAAATAGTAGGAAGAAAAATAACCAAAAACCAAAAAAAAAAACCAAAAACCCTGTTCCTCGACAGTTAAGACAAGGGACAAGGGCAGTTCTAGTTATCCATTCTTAAAGTATCTATTTCACTTCTCTAGATTTCCTTTTAGGTTCTCTGTTAGTTCTCACCTATCAGGAAGAACATGTGGTATTTGTCCCTTTGGGACTGGCTTATTTCACCAAGTATGAGCTTTTCTTGATTCATCCATTGTGTTGCAAATAACTGGATTTCATTGTTTTTACCACTGTGTATTATTCCAGGTATAAATATCCCATAATTTCTTTATCCAGTTTTTGGTTGATGGGCATTTAGGTTGATTCCATTTCTTAGTTATTTTGAATTGGTTGCAATAAACACGGAGGTACAGATAACTTACTTTGGGTAGTGAATTCATTTCCCCTGGGTAAATTCCCAGGAGTGGGGTTCATGGATCATATAGTAGGTCTATATTCAGAGTCTTGAGGTGTCTCTATACTGTCTTCCATGGTGGCTTTACCAGTTTGCATTCCTACCAACAGTGGATTAGGGCACCTTTTTCCACACATCCTCATCAGCATTTGTTGCTTGTTGATCTCTGTATGAAGCTGTTCTGGCTGGGGTGAGGTGAAACCACATTGTAGTTTGGATTTGCATTTCCCTGACAGCTAGTTATCCTGAACATTTTTTCATGTGTCTGTTGGCCACTTGGACTTCCTCTTTTGAAAAATGTGTAAGTCCTTGGCCCATCTCTTAACTGGGTTATTTGTTATGTTGTTGTGGAGTTTCTTAATCACTTTGTAGATTCTGGTTATTAATCTATATCAATTGCATAGCTTACAAATAATATCTCCCATTATGCAAGATGCCTCTTTACTTTCCTGAGGTTTTTTTTTTTTTGCTGTACAGAGACTTCTCAATTGGATGTAATCCTATTTATTAGTTTTGGTTTTGACTGCCTATGCCCCTGAGTTCTTTTCCAAGAACTCTTTGCCTATTCCAATGTCTTGCAGCATTTACCAAATGTTCTCTAATAATTGGATATTGTAGGGTCATAGATTTACACCTTTATTCTATGTTGAGTGGATTTTGTGTAAGGTGTAAGATAGGGGTCTGAAAATGTGATAAGAATAAAATTCAATGTAAAGTAGTGTAGGTATATAATATTTGACACAACTGTGAGTATATCAGTCTTAACTGTGTTATCAAATTTCATGGAAATACAGGAAATAAAAAATTAAAATGTGCACTGTTTAAGATGCGTTCATCCACCAAAGGAGAGCCTCTGTCTCATGTGTGTCACTGGCTCCCAATACCACTTTCCTGCTCCTGCAGCCCCAGGAATCAGAAGTTTATGGGAGGACATTTGGGGCCTGTCACTCTTGTGGATGTGCCGGATTGTTGTCTGGAAACTGGGTGAGGCTGGGAAGCAGAGCTGGCCAGAGTAACACTTGGGAAAGTGCAGTGCATGGGAGTGTCTCTCTCTCTTTTTCTTTGCCTCATATGGGAATAACTGAAAGTTAAAACTTGAGTTACTGAAGGGTCTCTCTAGAGGTCGTATTCCCTACATGCAGGCAGCAACACTCATGGCCTTGTCCCCTCCCTAGAGCCCCTCTCAGTGGGATCACTGGGTGGTGAGATCCCTACATGCATGATGGGAGGCTCCGTGCATCAAGTATGGAGGGTAAGTTCCACCTAACATGCAGCCTTCAGCTGCTCAGTTGGAGAGACCACACACGCACACCAAGCAGTGCTGGCTCTGCTCACGGCTCTGCAGGAACAGCATCCTCAGCCTCAATACCCCAGACCCTGCTGCTCTGTGTCCACTGAGTAGGAAAGTGATTCACCTGCAGGAGGAAACCATCATGACCAATGTCCTGGTGGAATCCTGTTTAATATGTTCGTGAGCAGAGTCCACCCCAGACACTGTGCCAGCACTGATCCCCCAAGATACAGAAGTCTGCATCTTCAGGGGATGGCTCCACCCCCAAAGCTGAGGACTGGGGAGAAGAAGCATGACATGTGGGGAAGTGACAGTCGGGGACAGGGTCCAGCAGCAGAGGGAGAGGACCTGGTGGAGGAATGGGCTCTGCTGTGCAGGAGGGTAAGACAGGTGGAAGGGCCACACTGGTGGGACCCAGTGCCTGCAGCAGAACACTGAATCAGGAGGTCTGATCAGGTGTCGTTGCCCCTGGCAATCCCCACACTGACCACCACTGATTAAAACCAGCACAGGTGCCTGGGAGATGTGGAATGGTGTCGCCTCTGGGGAGTGCATCCAGTGACGACTCCCACCATGAGTAGATTCAATGTCAGGGCCTCATGGAGGAAGCTGAGGTCCCCAGTGCCACTAACAGAACCACACGGAATGCTGGGAGCAGCCTGTGAGTGTGGATGTGGTTTGTCCTCACCCCAACATAACAGCACTGACAGGGGGTGCATGGTCTTGATGTTTACATAAAAAGCATTGAACAACCAGGATCTGACATCAGATGCAAACTCCATTGTACAACTACTGGAAGGAAACATAGGGAAAAATCTCCCTGGTAGTAGTCTGGCCTTGATTTTTCTTTTAGATCCCCAAAGTTCATGCAATGTAATAAAACATTTTCAGATGATGCTGCATAGACTACAGAGCTTCTGCACTGTAAGTGGACTGATGAGAAGTGAGCAGCCTACACACAAGGGAAGTAACTATTTACATACCATATGTATGATGAATAGCCTGTATCCCAAAGAAATAAAAAGGAAATCTCTGTAAGCACTGGATAAATAAAATGAGCTGTAAAAATAAAATGAACCGTCTGTATCAGCTGTTATAAATATAAATAAAAAAATTGTCTGTGTGTTTAGAACTGGTCCCAAGTCTTCTGCAGTCTCAAATAACTATGATAGACAATTAGCTTCTTTATCCTGAATGACAGGTTCTGTGTCATCAGGCCTACAATTGGTGTAGAAGCAAACCTCTCTGATCTGCTTGTGGCTGAGGTGTGTGTTTTAGGTGAGCTCCCAAGATGACCTCAGGGGAAGTGGGGGGAGCTCTGCGAGTGAGGCCTAGTGGGATTTGTTCATTTCTGGGGAATCTGCTATGGAGGAGATCACAGTAGATCTCCTGGGTCCCCAGCTTCAGCACAGAGCACAGTGCTGCTAGAGTCAGCCCTGGTCTCGTCCTGTGTGGGGATGGGGTCCCTCCCATCCCTGTTCACAATATTAGGGTGGCTGATGACTGCATGATGTTCACAATATTAGGAAGCCTGATGGCACAACATTCTCACTGTCTGATCCTGGACTTGCACCCTTATAGCTGTGAGCTCAATAAACCTTTTTGCTCCATACACCTCCTTTCCGGGGTACTCCATTATGGAATCAACAGGTGGAATAAAACAATCGAAGAGCCACACACTAGCCAATGCTCTGTTCCTACCTGAAACAGAGACTCAGCTGTGTTTACAGAATTAGACAGAGCCACTCAGAAATCGTCATCTCTATATCAGCTGAGGGAATTGCTTAGGTTCTGTAAGAATCCTACATGAGAGAACAATTGCAATTTTGCAGGAAACATTTTGCAAACACAAGGGGTTGATGCTGTTATTCTGGTGAATGACAGAAAATTTGTTTACTCATGGTGATTATGAAGCTGAGAGAAAGCAAGGACTGATTTTTCTCTTTTGTATTCTTTTAAAGACTTGGTTATTTATTTGAAAGGCAGAAATACAGAGTGGCAGATGCAGAGAGAGAGAAAGTGGTCTTCCATCTGCTGCTTCTATACAAAGCTGGGCACCAGGGCAGGGATGGGCCAATCGGAATCCCGGAGCCAGGAGGTTCTTCAGGTTCTCCCATGAGGAAGCAGGGGCACAGGAACTTGGGCCACCTTCTGCTGTTTCCAAGGCCAGAGCAAAGCCCAGGATTGGGTGTCTCATCCAGGATTTGAAACAGCACACATATTGGAAGATGGAAACGAGGACTATTTTGTGTTGGAGGAAGGAGTCGGAGTCTCTGGACAAACAGTCTCTGGGGCAGGTGCCTCAGGCAGCAGGGATGCAGCTCCAGGGTTGGAATATCCTGCTGGACTCGCAAGGACACAGTCCAGAACCACCTGGACTCTAGTGCAGACCTCACTGGGCTGTCCCACCTGCTGGTCTCCCTGAGATGGAGACAAGGCCAGCAGAGTGTGGGGAACAAGACCTCTCCACACCCAGTGTTTTCCATGAGTCTGACCCCTTGCACTACCAACGGCCACCTCTGCTTGCAAATGAGAGCAGGTCCGGGATCACAGGAGACGTGAGTGAGGAAGAGTAAGCAGGATTTCTAGGAGCCACAGCCTGAGCCACCCCTGAGCTGCAGGTTAATCCCTGACCTGGGGTTTGGAGCACATGGACCTCAACCTGTGAGTTCAGGGTGAGGAAGTGAAAAGGAGACGAGGGCACAGCTGCAGAGAATGGACATGGGAGCCCCAGGGAACAGCAGCACGGGGTCAGCTCTGCCTCTCAGGGGCCCAGCTGTGCAGGAGGGGAGGGCATTTATGTGAAACACTGCAGCATCCATAGCCCCTGACTGGCTCTACACTGCCCCTGGGCTCTCAGCAGGGTCCCAGATGACGTCATCAGAGAATACCACGGGGCACACTCCAGAGACTCAGACCCCGAAAAGCCTCCCCACGTGCCCAGAGCTCACTCAGGTCTCAGATGCTGGGGACCCCAGAGATGTCAATCATTCCTTCAAAACGACTCCATTTTCTTCATGTGACGTCTTACCATGATACCAAAACTTCTGCTCGGTGATCGGTGTTAGGGACAGAATCATCCATCAAGAATTGGAACGTAGGAAACGGTTACAGCAAACCCAAATTTCCTGAAGGAATCAGCGATTCACCTCCCACTGCATCTGGGCGCGGGTTGAGTCTGCTCAGTGTGTTGTGCGCCCCCTGGTGGAGACGCGCGCCCCTGCAGGGAGGTTTGTGTCTGGGCTCAGCCTGAGGGTCCCTCACTGTGTCTCTGGCACAGAAATAGGTGGCCGTGTCCGCGGCTGTCAGACTGTTCATTTTCAGATCCACCGTGTTCTGGGCGTTGTGGCTGGAGATGGTGAATCTGTCATTCACCGAGCTCACGTAGTCTGTGCTACCATAATCAGGATAAATGCATCCGATGCACTCCGGGCCCTTCCCTGAGCATGGTGGACCCAGCAAATCCAGTAGCTACTGAAGGTGAATCCAGAGGCTTTCCAGATGAGTTTCAGGGATTCCCCAGGCTGGACTAGGCCTCCCCCGGACTCCTCTAGCTGCTGACACTGGACACCTGCAAACACAGACGTCCTGGTCAGGACACTGTCACGCACACTCTCTGTGTTTCTCACTCACGTCCTCTCCCAGACTCAGTGCCCCGCGTTCCCCATCATTACCTTTGAGCACAGCGACCAGGAGAAGCCAGCGCAGCCCAGTCTCCATGGTGAGCATCTGTGTTGAGTGTGATCACTGAGTGGACACCTGGGAGTCCTGGGGCTGGAGCTCCTGTGCCAAATCTGCAGGGTGAGGCCTGTGCTGGTTTTCATGGGCAGAGGGAGGCCCTGTTTTCGTGTGCTGCCGCTAGATAGCAGGCATGGGGTCAGACGCCCCAGACAGGACAGTGCCCAGGGCAGATGTGGTGTCCTGTGGTGTAGGTTGATGGCTATGATAGGAGTCAGATCATATAAATCTTTACATTATCATTGTAGTTTAAGCAATTGAAGGCAATGACCTTGTTTCATTTTAATATGTGTGTATCCTTAATAATCCAGTGTTAGCATGTCCTTCATTTTTAAAATAACCATTGGTTCATTTTTAACTATTTAAATAACATTGGAATAGTGACAGTGAGAGAAGGGGTGAGAGAAAGAGAAATGTAGAGATGGACAGAAAAGGTGACAAAGGGAGATTCCCACCTTTGATTGACAGCCCCAGACATCCCAAGTGCCTACAACATCGAGGACTTAGCCTTTCTAAAGCCTGGAGCCCAAAACTGCAACTTTGTTTCCCACATCAGTGATAGGGGCTCATTCACTTGTAGTGTCATCTACAGTTTTCCAAAATGCATTATCAGAAAAAGTGTGGGAAGTCGTGTGGCTGAATGATTCATTCTGATGGGAACACGGGTGTCTCTAGTGGGGACTTTGCCTATTTTGTCCTAATGCCTGCCTCCCACTTTTAAACAGATAAAAGACTGCAAGTGGATTCTTTTAAGGTTAACTATGTTTTGTTTCCTTGTTCATCCATTGCCTTATTTAACACTCGTCATGAACACAGAACACTGTGCTTGCTAGTGGGGTTTGTGTGCTATTGGAATCTGTGTGTTGTAGAAATGGGCACAGATCAACTCAGTGTCATTCACATTTCCACCTCCTTTCCTACACTCTGAGTTGGAGGGGCCTGGAGGCCTCAGTTCTCATTATTCATGGAACCTGTCGTGGGTTGTGGTGAACTGAGTCAGCCCACGGTGGTGTGGGCAGAATTATTCCTTCCTGTGAGTGCTTGCTGCCCTGGTATCAGCTGCCCTGTGTTCCCCCTCTTCCCTGTTCTGTAACCATGACTCTGAGTTCAGCTCAAGCACTGGGTATGAAGTCACTGTGTCACAATTCACCCGCAGTCCTGGGTTCAGGTAATGCATCTGTGTTCACAATAGTTCAGTCTACAATAAAGTAAAAGGTGCCTAAAACAGTGAATGCAGTCTGTTACATTTGACATGGAATATTATTCAGTGTTAAGAAGGTGGTTGTTCGGTCGTTAGGAAATCATGGGTCAGCCTTGAGCATAATATGCTAACAGAAATAATGCAGGTACATGTGGACACATAGTATGTGACATTAGTTATACATGCAGTCCACAAGCTTGAACTCACAGAGGCAGGAAGTGCAATGGTGATCACTGTCTACCATGACCCAAGTGTTTGTCCCCTTCCAGCTCTGTGAGAAACTGGGGGAAGTTCCAGGCTCCTGGCTTCAGGCTCAGCCATCCCAGCCTTTGCAGCCATTCAGGAAGAAAAGCAGTGAATGGAAACTTCTCTCTCCATCTGTTGATAGCTTTATCTCTTACTATAACACTGCCTTTCAAATAAAATAAATACTTAAAATAAATGAAAGATTAATTATACATATGGTTAAGAGCCTATTTCCAAATGTTGAATGAACTCAAGCCACTGATCCCAAGGGAAGCAATCAATTCCTTAAATGCAGTGATGATAAGGTGGTGACAGGAGCAGCACTGGAGTTAGCCTGAGGGATTCCTGCCTCCCGTGTCAGGATGCTAAGTGCTGTGCCCTAGTTTGGTTCCAGTGTCAGATTCCTGCCTAAGCCCTTCTGGAAGGCAGTAGGTGAAGTTCCAAGTACTGCCATGTGGACACCTGGACAGAATTCCAAGCACATGGCTGTCACCTAACCCAGCTGAAGCTTTTGTAGCCATCTTGGAAGTGACCAGGAATTAGAAGATCACTGTCAGTCTCAGTCTCTTTGCCTTTTTGAAAAAATATGTAAATACAAATATCAAAATAAGTGAAATAGTATCTTTAACTTTTTAAAAAAGATATAAAGGCAACATATAAAATGATATATTGGGCCCATCATGCATGTCCATAATAGATGCACAATGAGACATCCCATCCTTCCTGTTAGAATTAGTATTATCCTACAATCCAGAGCTGACAATCCATGTGGAGGAAGCTGGAGATAACCCTGGTGCAAGATCGGAGTCAGGTAAATAAGTAAAATTATTATGGAAAATCATCAAAACTGAAACAGAATTATCACAGGATCTTCAAACACGATTTCTGGGTAGAAGGAATATGAAATCCCAGGGAGGTGTCCAAGTGTACCGCAGTCAATGTGGCAAACACCTCTGCTCTTCCATGTTCAATTAATGCAGCGTCATTCACGAGAGTTTACACATACAATCCAGTGAAATATTCATGAAGAAAGAATCAACAATGGAACAAATGGACAAAATTATATTTAACAGGAAGTTTATATGGCAGTACAGATGAGGAAATTCTGTATTTTGGACAACTCGGATGATCCTGGAGAATAATGTCCAAGGATAATGTGTCAGGGTAAGCACACTCTGCTAACCATGCAGGACAAGGAGACAAATAATACGTGATGCTGGATACATGGGATAAAAGGATGAAGTCACAGAGGCAGGAAGTACGATGGTGAAGACCATGTCTGAGCAAGGGAGAAGCAGAGGAGACGCTGGAGCAAGGTCAGAGTTCCAGTCCCACAGGATCCACACACTGAGGATCTACTGTACAGCATGGTCACAGCAGTGAAGGGAATATTGTGTCTACAGAATTCCAAAACAGGAGACAACTGGCATTCTACCATGGAAACATGTGGTTTTCTGATGAGCATGTCAATAAGTCTGCCTTCATAAAAACTCAATTTGATACATTTATCTATCAACACATATCATTGTACCTCATATGTCTATGTTTTGGTATTATATATCAACACTTATGTAAAGGAAATGATTAAATGATCAAAAATGGAGATTCAACACTCTGAATACTGGTGTAGTGCTTTCCAGTATTTTCCAATATTTTATGGAGATTATAAATAAATTCCAGTGGAATCAAGCTTGGCAGCTAGAACCCAGGAGCTTGGAACTGCATCAGTGTTCCCACCTTGGTGATGGGGTCTCATAACACATCCATCATCTACTGACTTCCAGGGTGCACTGTCAGTTACTAGTCTGGGAAAGTGTGCAAATGGGCTGTGTCCATCACTCTCATATGCAGCCTGGGTGTCTCCCTCTATAATACTGATGGAAGTCTCCAAATGCATTGATGAGCCCAGTCAGCATAAACATGGAGTGAAGAGCAGGGACTCTGGACACACGGTCTCCGAGACTTGCTCTTCCTGCAGCTGTGATTCAGCCTCAGGACACTGGGCATCATGCTGGAGCCACAGACACAGCTCCCCGTGATGTGGACTCCAGCCCCAGAGTGCACAGCCACTGTGTGTCCCACTTTCTGCTCTCCCTGAACCACAGCAGGTGCAGGGAGTCCCACAACACTCAACAGAATCAGATCAACTGGAAGTGCACACCCAACACTTTCCATTCAGTGATGACCTTGACTGCTGATGTCCAGTGCATTTCCCGTCTGAGTTAATGCAGGGAGCCCCCCAGGAGGGTCCCAGGACCTAGAGAATGAGGAAGTCCCTGTAGGCTTCCCAGGTGCCTGCAGAAGCCCAGCCTGAGACACAGCTGAGCTGCAAGTACATTCCTGAGTGCTGTGACGTTCACACAGGGACCACAGACTGTTCCAGGATTAAAGGTGCCCACATTCTGTGGAAAGTGAGTGTGGATCACCCACAGTTTAAAATAAAATGTCAGTTCAGTCCGCACACAGGCTACTTTGACAGGAAGAGAAGGAAATAGTTGAGGTTTAACAGACCAGAGATCCTGGCTCAGCTGTCTCCAGGATATAAAGGGAAAAAATTGTCCTAGAGTCGGCAGCACCCTGAGGACACCAGCACGAGTTAGACTGGAAAAGACTCACGAGATCCTCACAGATCCCCATGATATCTGATCGCGGTGAGGATAGTTGTCAGTCATGAACCCGAAATTGTCACGTAGGACTTCTTCCTTCTATTCAAAGTTTCTATCCGTCAGTGCAGTCAGTGGCAGGGACAGAATCATAAGAGTAGAACCATTTCTTCAAATGCGTTAGAGGAGAGGAAACCCCAATTCCCTAACAGGAAACCAGGGCTTATGGTCCCTCTGCACCTACCCATGACCAGAATATATATTCAGTGCGTTTTGTGCGCCCCCTGGTGGAGCCGTGCGGCCCTGCAGGGAGGTTTGTGTCTGGACTCAGCCTGAGGGCCCCTCACTGTATCTCTGGCACAGAAATAGGTGGCCATGTCCGCGGCTGTCAGACTGTTCATTTCAAGATCCACCATGTTCTGGGCGTTGTTGCTGGAGATGGTGAATCAGCCATTCACCCAGCTTGCGTAGTTTGTGCTTCCGTAACTATCAATACATGCGATCCACTCCAGCCCCTTCCCTGGAGCCTGGTGGACCCAGCACATTGCATTGCTACTGAGGGTGAATCCAGAGCCTTTGCAGGAGAGTTACAGGGATCCCCCAGGCTGGTACAGGCCTCCCCCGGACTCCTTCAGCTGCTTCTGGCACTGGACACCTGCAAACACAGACGTCGACTCTACTGTTCAGGAGGTAAGGACAGGTGGAAGGGCCACACTGCTGGAGCCCAACTGCCTGCAGGAGAGCACTGAGTCAGGAGGTCTGATCAGGTCTCCTTGCCCCCGGCAACCCCCACACTGACCACCACTGAGTAAAGAAGCACAGGTGCCTGGGAGACGTGGAATGACATCGTCTCTTGGGAGTGCATCCAGTGACGACTCCCACCATGAATAGATTAAACGTCAGGGCCTCATGGAGGAAGCTGAGGTCTCCAGTGCCCTGAACAGGACCACACAGAATGCTGGGAGCAGCCTGTGGGGGTGGATGTGGTTTGTCCTCACAGCATCATTGCTGAGCATGATTCCAACGTAACAGCACTGACTGGGGTTCACGGTCTGGATGTTTACATAAAAAGCATTGAATTAACCAGGATCTGATGTCAGATATAAAGTCCTTGTAAAACTACCAAAGGAAACATTGGGCAAAATCTTCCTGATATGGTCTGTCCATGATTTTCCTTTCAGATCTTCAAATTTCGAGCAACCTAAGAAAACATTTTTAGATGATGCTGCATAACTACAGAGCTTCTGCATTACAAACAGACTGACTGAGAAGTGAGCAGCCTACACACAGATTGGAAGTGACTATTCTCATATCAAATGTATGATCAATAGCCTGTATCCAAAAGGAATAAGAAGGAACTATCTGTATGAGCTGTGTTTAGAACTGTTCTGAGTCTTCTGCAGTCTCAAAATAACTGTGATACACAGTTGGCTTGTTCATCCTGATCGACAGGTTCTGCGTCATCAGGCCTACAATGGGTATAGAAGCAAACCTCTGTGATATGTGTGTGGCTCAGTGTTGCTATGGATTCATTCTGGTGGGGGCAAGAGGCGTGGAGTCACCACACAGACCCCAGGAGTTGGGTGAATGCAGGCCAGAGGCAAGCAGCCCACAGACTCATTTATTTCAGTTGGTACCACAGCTCATATAGCTGAGGCAGCCAATCCGGTCAAGGGGCGGTTTATGCCTAACCAATCACAGCCTGTTGCCAGGCAGTATCTGAAGCCATCCAATCACGGCCTGTTGCCAGGCAGGCTCCGTTGCCAGGTGGCATTGAAGCCATACCTGAGTAACTGATGCTCGCTTTCCAGCAGCCATCTTGGCATGGCCTTCTCATTCCACCACAGCTCAGTGTGTCCCAAAGGTGTTGTGTTGTAGATGTGCTCCCAGGGTGACCATGGGAGAAGCACTGAGTGCTCTGGGAGTGAGGCCTAGTGGGATGTGTCCATTTCTGAGGAATCTGCTCTTGGAGGAGATCACAGTAGATTTCCTGGGTCCCCAGCTTCAGCACAGAGCACAGTGCTGCTAGAATCAGCCCTGGTTTCATCTGAAGTCCTGTGTGGGGATGGGGTCCCTCCCATCTGTGTTCACAATATTAGGATGCCTGAAGACTGCCATGGTGTTCACAATATTATGATGGCTGACAGCACATCTCACTGTCTGACCCTAGACTTCTAGCCTCTACAGCTATGAGCTAATAAACCTTTTTGCTCCATACACCTCTTATCTGGGGTACCTCATTATGGAGCCAACAAGCAGAATAAAACAGTTGATGAGCCCCACTCCTTTGTTCCTACCTCAAAGAGTCACCTGTGTCTCCAGATTTAGTTGGAACCACTCAGAATTCCAAGCACCTTGCTGTTTCCTGACCCAGCTGAAGCTTTTGTAGCCATGTGGGAAGTGACCAGGAGTTAGAAGATCACTGTCAGTCTCGGTTTCTTTGTGTTTGTGGAATAATATGTTAATATAAATTTTAAAATAAGTGATATAATAATATAAATGTTTAAAAGAAGATATGAAAGTAAACATGCAAATGCTACAAATCTGGGATCACCATGCATGTATATGTTAGAAGCACAATAAGATATCCCATCCCTCCTGTTAGTATGAGAATTATCAGACAAGCCAGAGCTGACAATTCTTTGGGAGGAAGCAAGAAATGACAACACTGGTACAAGGCTTGAGTCAGGTAAATTAGTAAAACCATTATGGAAAATCTTCAAAAACTGAGAAATAGGATTATCACAGGATCCTCAAACACCACGTGTGGGTAGAAGGAATATGGTATCCCAGGGGTGTGTCCACAGGATCTGCAGCCACTGTGGGAAACACATCTGCAGTTCCTTGTCAGTTAAGAAGCGCCATTGTCGCTCCCCCTCTTCACGGAGGAAGGACACTAGACCCTGTGCTGTTCTTTTGTCTGCTCGGCCCTTCCTGGGTTTGCTGCTGGTTCTTCCCGGGTTGGCTGCCGATCCTCCCACCTCCGTGGAAGGGCGGTGCCCCCTGCCACTTTCCCCACTTCCGTGGGGGAGTGGCACACCGCTGGCCGGCTCTCTTGGGGGCTGCTCAGCTGTTATCCGGATGTTACTCTTAGATGTTCCTGGTGCATGTTGTCTCTCTTCTCCTTTATAGTCCTCTTCCACCAATCCCAACTCTGCTACCCACACACCGAGTACGCTGCTCTCCTGCAATCAGGAGCAGGATCAGCTCCTGCAGGTTATTGGTCAAACTGGAGGCAGCTGTGTAGAAGTTGTTTACTCCTCTCCCAGCGCCATATTGTGGGAGAGCAGATGCATAGAATAAGTCTTAATTCCAGTAACTTAGTCTAGTCCGAGTTGCTCCCCACAGATCCCCCTTTCTTTTTATTTTTTGGCATTGATACACACCTGTCTTCGGTGCCCCACGGCACACACTCTGCTCTGCTTGCTAGAGTTGCCCACAGGTGCTTACAAGCCCTACCAATCAGGCAAACCAAATCCAGGTCCTCTCTTCTCCATGTTGTGAGGAGGTTTTTAGGCACTGATGCGTGCCTGTGTTTGGTGCCCTGCAGTGCACGCTCTGCTCGAGCTGCCTGCAAGTGCTTATTGCCTATTCAGGCAGACTGAATCCAAGCCCTCTCATTGCCGTGTTGTGGGGAGACTTATTGGTGTTGATAACGTGCCTGTCTTCGGTGACCTGCGGCGCATAAGCTGCTAGCTGCCCGCAGGTGCTCACCGCCTCACTAATCAGGCAGACAGAACCCGAGCCCTCTCATTGCCATGTTGTGGGGAGGCCTTATTTTTCTCTATTTCTCTGTCTCCGGGCATTCCTATCTCTCCTATTTTACTTCTATCTGCCAGCATTCCTATTTCTCTCATTTTACTTCTATACTTCTGTTTCTCTTATCCCCGGGCTTTCCGGTGCCCACCCCAAGGCGGCTTCTTGGCACCTCACCCCGTGGTGGCTTCCCAGCTCTGTGCGGCTTCAGCCCACGCCTCTCTCATCTCTGCAGCTTCCCGGCTTCGCACGCGCTCCACGGTCTCCGTGCCCTTCGCGCCTGCACCACTGCCTCTGCGCCAGCCCCACACTTCCTATCTACTCGCGCCCTGTGCGCTCTTTCCGCTTGTGCCCCGCGCGCTTTCTCTGCACGCAGCGGCTTCCGTGAATCAGGGCCTAGCTCACGTTTCCGCTTCTCGGTTTTCAGTCTAAGTTCCCTGGGCTAACCTGACGAAATCCAACCTAACTTACGTCTCCGCCTTTTGGTTTGGCTTCCCGTCTTTTGCTCCCCGGGCTAATCTGACGGATTCCAACCTAGCTTACATCTCCGCTTCTGGTTTTAGTTTTTCGCCTTTTGCTCCCTGGGCTGACTTGACGAATCCCACCTAGCTTACGTCTCTGCTTTGGCCTGCCCCCGCGGCTTCATCCTCCCTAACATATTTTTCTCTACCCGGTATGTTTCCTAACTTTTCTTCCAAAAATATTCCCCTCTCATTTCTCCTGGCTTCTCCCCACAGTCCGTATCCGAGTCTAAGTTTCTTCTAGCTTTCACTTTCGCTTTCAATCCTAACTTCTTCTGGCACTTTTTCCATCTGGCTTTTCCCTAGGCTCTCTCTAATCTCTCTCCAGTATTTTCCCACTTTTTCCTGCTTCTTCCCTCCTAGGTTTCCTATCTGAGTCAAGGCACCATTATGTCGCCTAGGCTTCCTATCCGAGTCACAGCAACATTATGTCACTCCCCCTCTTCATGGAGGAACGACACTAGACCCTGCGCTGTTCTTTTGTTTGCTCGGCCCTTCCCGGGTTTGCTGCTGGTTCTTCCTGGGTTGGCTGCCGATCCTTCCACCTCTGTGGAAGGGCAGCTCCCCCTGCCACTTTCCACACTTCTGTGGGGGAGCGGCACACCGCCGGCCGGCTCTCTTGGGGGCTGCTCAGATGTTATCCGGATGTTCCCCTTAGATGTTCCTGGTGCATCTTGTCTCTCTTCTCCTTTATAGTTCTCTTCCACCAATCCCAACTCTGCTACCCACATGCCGAGTACGCTGCTCTCCTCCAAACAGGAGCAGGATCAGCTCCTGCAGCTCAGTCAATCAAATTGGCAAGAAGCAGCTGTCTAGAAGCTGTTTACTCCCTTCTCAGCGCCATATTGTGGGAGAGCAGATGCATAGAATAAGTCTTAATTTCAGTAACTTAGTCTAGTCCGAGTTGCTCCCCACACGCCATTATCAAGAGTCCACACATATAATCCAGTGAAATCTTCATGGAAGAAAGAATGGATAATGGAACCAATGGAAAAAATTATAAATCCAAAGGGAGTTTATATGGCAGTAAAGTGGAGGGAAT
Organism: Oryctolagus cuniculus; assembly: GCF_051225735.1. Taxonomy (NCBI): domain Eukaryota; kingdom Metazoa; phylum Chordata; class Mammalia; order Lagomorpha; family Leporidae; genus Oryctolagus; species Oryctolagus cuniculus. Next base: position 53,571,955 of record NC_142886.1, read on the forward strand.
TCTGTTATTTTTACAACTTGGATGATCCTGGAGTATAATGTCCAAGGATAATGTGTCAGGATAAGTATACTCTGCTAACCATCCAGGCCAAGAAGACAAATAATATGTGATGCTAGTTATGTGGGATAAAAGGATGAACTCACAGAGGCAGAAGTACAATGCTGAAGACAAAAGCCTGAGTATGGGAGGAACAGAAGAGACACTGGAGCAAGGTCTGAGCTTCACTACGACAGGATCCACACGTTGAGTGATCCACTGTACTGCATGGTGACTGCAGTTAAGGGAATATTGTGGGATCAGCAATGTGGTGCAGCGGATTAAAGCACTGGCCTGAAGTGCCGGCATCCCATGTGGGTGCCAGTTCTAGTCCTGGCTGGTCCTCTTCCAATCCAGCTCTCTGCTACGGCCCTGGAAAGCAGTAGAAGAGGACGAAGTGCTTGGGGCCCTGTACCCATGTGTGGGACCCGGAAGAAGCTCTTGGCTCCTGGCTTCAGATGTGCGCAGCTCAGACACTTATGGCAATCTGGGGAGTGAACCAGCAGATGGAAGAACTCTCTCTCTGTCTCTACCTCTTTCTGTAACTCTGTCCTTCAAATGAATAAAATAAGTCTTTAAAAATAAAAGAGAAAGAATATTGTGTCTATGGAATTCCAAAACAGGAGAAAATTGACATTCTACCATGGAAACATGTGGGTTTTGTGATGAGCATGTCAATAACTCTGACTTCATATTTCCAATCAATTTTTTATCAATTTGATATGTTAATTTTATCAACACATAACATTGTAAATCATATGTTTATGTTCAGATATTATTTATCAAACATTTATGAAGGGAAAATGACAAAAATGACCAGTTGCAGATTCAGTTCTCTGAATACTCGTGTTGTGTTTGCCAATGTTTATGGAGATGATAAATAAAGGCAGTGTACTCAGGCTTGGAAGCTGGAACCCAGGAGCATGGAACTGTATCAATGTTCCCACCTTGGAGACGAGGCCTCATAACACATCCACCATCTACTGTCTTCCAGGGTGCATTGTCAGTTACAAGTGTGTGAAAGCGTGTAAATGGAATTTGTCAAGAACTCTTATGCAGGCTGGGTGTTTGCCTCTCTAAATAGAGGAAAGACTAAAAGTGGATTGATGACGCTGATCAGCACAGCCATGGAGTGGAGAGCTGGGATTCTGGAAAAATGGACTCTGGGACTGGCTCTTCCTGCAGTGGTGATCCAGCCTCAGGACACTGGTTATCATGTTGGGCCCACAGACACAGCTCCCCGTGATGTGGACTCCAGCCCAAGAGTGCACAGCCACTGTGTGTCTCACTTTCTGCTCTCCCTGAACCACAGCAGGTGCAGGGGCTCCACGACACTGGAGCAGAACCAGATCAGCTGGAAGGGCACACCCAACACTTTCCATTCAGTTATGACCTTGACTGCAGATGTCCATTGTATTTCCCTCCTGAATTCATGCAAGAGCCCACAGGAGGGTCCCAGGACCTAGAGAAGGAGGAAGTCCCTGTAGGCTCCCCAGGTGCCTGCAGAAGCTCAGCCTGAGACACAGCTGAGCTGCAGTACATTCCTGAGTGCTGTGACGTTCACACAGGGGCCACAGACTTTTCCAGGATTAAAGGGAAAATGGAGTTGTGGGAACAATCTGTAAAAAGTGAGTCTGGATCACCCACAGATTGAAAAAACTGTAGGTTCAGTTTGGTACACATGCTCGTTTTGACGGGAGGAGAGGGATGACTTAAGTAGGTGAGGTTTAACAGAACAAAGACCTTGTAAAATGATCTTTTAAGTGATTGGTTGGTCCTTATGTCCTGCCCCAATGACTCTGCAATTTTGTGTTTTAAAAGGCTTTGTTACAAGCACAATAAATGAGTTCTTGCTTGACTTGACTCCCCACTGCATCTGATTGTACCCAGGATCGCGAGGCTGGGAAAAGGGCGAGCAGAACACTTACCTTTCCTTGGGCCCAGTCTGTCCTTGTATGGGTGAAATGAGACCCTGCACAAGTGTACATGAAACAGTGAATGGATTATTTCGCATTTGGTCAAGGATGTTATTCAGTATTAAGAAGGAGGTTGTTCTGTCATTAGGAAATCGTGGGTCAGCCTGGAGCATAATATCATAACAGAAATAATCCCGGTACATGTAGACACATCATATGTCACAGTAATTATATATGAAATCCAGAAGCTTGAACTCACAGAGGCAGGCAGTGCAATGGAGATCACTGTCTACCATGACCCAAGTGTTTGTCCCCTCCCAGCCCTGTGGGAAACTGGGGGAAGTTCCATGCACTGGCTTTAGGCTCAGCCAACCCCCAGCCTTTAGAGTCATTCAGGAAAGAAACCAGTGGATGGAAGATTCTCTCTCCATCTGTTGGTCTCTTCCTCTTGGTCATAACACTGCTTTTCAAATAAAATAAATAGACACTAAAAATAAATGAAAGACTAATTATACATATAATTACTAGCCTAGATCCTTACGTTGAATGAACACAGACAACTGAATCCCAAGGGAAGAAATCAATTGTGTACATACAGTGATGATAAGGTGGTGACAGGAGCAGCACTGGAGTTAGCCTGAGGGATTCCTGCCTCCTGTGTCAGGATGCTGAGTGCTGTGTCCTTGTTTGGTTCCAGTGTCAGATTCCTGCCTAAGCCCCTCTGGGAGGCCGTAGTGAAATTCCAAGTACTGCCATGTGGACACCTGGAAAGAATTCCAAGCACCTGGCTGTCACCTGACCCAGCTGAAGCTTTTGTAGCCATCTGGGAAGTGACCCAGGAGTTAGAAGATCACTGTCTGTCTCAGTCTCTTTGTAAATGCAAATATCTAAATAAGTGAAATAATATCCATAAATGTTTAAAAAAGATATAAAGGCAACATATAAAATATCTGGGACCATCACGCATGTCCATATTAGATGCACAATGAGACATCCCATCCTTCCTGTTAGAATGAGTATTATCCTACAATCCAGAGCTGACAATCCATGTGGAGGAAGCTAGAGACGATAACTCTGGTACAAGATCGAAGTCAGGTAAACAAGTAAATCTATTATGGAAAATCATCAAAAACTGAGAAATAGAATTTTCACAAGATCTTCAAACACCATTTCTGGGTAGAAGGAATATGAAATCCCAGGGAGGTGTCCAGGGGAACCGCAATCAATGTGGCAAACACCTCTGCTCTTCCATGTTCAACTAATGCAGCATCATTCACAAGAGTTCACACATACAATCCAGTGAAATATTCATGAAGAAAGAATCAACAATGGAACAAATGGACAAAATTATATTTAACAGGAAGTTTATATGGCAGTAAAGATGAGGAAATTCTGTATTTTGGACAACTCGGATGATCCTGGAGAATAATGTCCAAGGATAATGTGTCAGGGTAAGTACACTCTGTAACCATGCAGAACAAGAAGACAAATAATACGTGATGCTGGATACATGGGATAAAAGGATGAAGTCACAGAGGCAGGAAGTATGATGGTGAAGACCAACGTCTGAGCAAGGAAGGAGCAGAGGAGACGCTGGAGCAAGGTCAGAGTTCCAGTCCCACAGGATCCACACACTGAGGATCTACTGTACAGCATGGTCACAGCAGTGAAGGGAATATTGTGTCTACAGAATTCCAAAACAGGAGACAACTGGCATTCTACCATGGAAACATGTGGTTTTCTGATGAGCATGTCAATAAGTCTGACTTCATAAAAACTCAATTTGATACATTTATTTATCAACACATATCATTGTACCTCATATGTCTATGTTTTGGTATTATATATCAAACACTTATGTAAAGGAAATGATTAAATGATCAAAAATGGAGATTCAACACTCTGAATACTGGTGTAGTGCTTTCCAATATTTTCCAATATTTTATGGAGATGATAAATAAATTCCAGTGGAATCAAGCTTGGCAGCTGGAACCCACGAGCATGGAACTGCATCAGTGTTCCCACCTTGGTGATGGGGCCTCATAACACATCCATCATCTACTGACTTCCAGGGTGCACTGTCAGTTACTAGTCTGGGAAAGTGTGCAAATGGGCTGTGTCCATCACTCTGATATGCAGCCTGGGTGTCTCCCTCTCTAATACTGATGGAAGTCTCCAAATGCATTGATGACCCCAGTCAGCATAGACATGGAGTGAAGAGCAGGGACTCTGGACACACGGTCTCCGAGACTTGCTCTTCCTGAAGCTGTGATTCAGCCTCAGGACACTGGTCATCATGCTGGAGCCACAGACCCAGCTCCCCGTGATGTGGACTCCAGCCCCAGAGTGCACAGCCACTGTGTGTCCCACTTTCTGCTCTCCCTGAACCACAGCAGGTGCAGGGAGTCCCACAACACTTGACAGAATCAGATCAACTAGAAGTGCACACCCAACACTTTCCATTCAGTTATGACCTTGACTGCTGATGTCCAGTGCATTTCCCCTCTGAGTTCATGCAGGGAGCACCCCAGGCGTGTCCCAGGACCTAGAGGATGAGGAAGTCCCTGTAGGCTTCCCAGGTGCCTGCAGAAGCTCAGCCTGAGACACAGCTGAGCTGCAAGTACATTCCTGAGTTCTGAGACGTTCACACAAGGACCACAGACTGTTCCAGGATTAAAGGTGCCCACATTCTGTGGAAAGTGAGTGTGGATCACCCATGGTTTAAAATAAAATGTCAGTTCAGTTCTGCACACAGGCTACTTTGACAGGAAGAGAGGGAAATAGTTGAGGTTTAACAGACCAGAGACCCTGGCTCAGCTGTCTCCAGGATATAAAGGGAAAAGTAAAATTGTCCTAGAGTCAGCAGTGCCCTGAGGACACCAGCACGAGTTAGACTGGAAAAGACTCACGAGGTCCTCACAGATCCCCATGATATCTGATCGCAGTGAGGACAGTTGTCAGTCATGAACCCGAAATTGTCACGTAGGACTTCTTCCTTCTATTCAAAGTTTCTATCTGTCAGTGAAGTCAGTGGCGGGGACAGAATCGTAAGAGTAGAACCATTTCTTCAAATGCGTTAGAGGAGAGGAAACCCCAATTGCCTAATAGGAAACCAGGGCTTATTGTCCCTCTGCACCTACACATGACCAGAATATATATTCAGTGCATCTTGTGTGCCTCCTGGTGGAGCCGTGCGGCCCTGCAGGGAGATTTGTTTCTCGGCTCAGCCTGAGGGCCCCTCACTGTGTCTCTGGCACAGAAATAGGTGGCCATGTCCACGGCTGTCAGACTGTTCATTTCAAGATCCACCATGTTCTGGGCGTTGTGGCTGGAGATGGTGAATCAGCCATTCACCCAGCTCGCGTAGTCTGTGCTACCTTTACCAGCATAAATGATTCTGATCCACTCCAGCCCCTTCCCTGGAGCCTGGTGGACCCAGCTCATGTAGTAGCTACTGAAGTCGAATCCAGAGGCTTTGCAGGAGAGTTTCAGGGATCCCCCAGGCTGGACCAGGCCTCCCCCGGACTCCTCCAGCTGCTTCTGGCATTGGACACCTGCAAACACAGACGTCCTGGTCAGGAAGCTGTCACTCACACTCTCTGTGTCTCTCACTCACATCCTCTCCCAGACTCAGTGCCCTGCGTTCCCCATCATTACCTTTGAGCACAGCGACCAGGAGAACCCAGTGCAGCCCAGTCTCCATGGTGAGCGTCTGTGTTGAGTGTGATCACTGAGTGGACACCTGGGAGTGCTGGGGCTGGAGCTCCTGTGGCAGAGCTGCAGGGTGAGGGCTGGGCTGGTTTTCATGGGCAGAGGGAGGCCCTATTTGCATGTGCTGCCCCTGTATAGCAGGCATGGGGTTGTGCACTTCAGATAGGACAGGTTCCTGGCAGAGCAGTGTCCTCTGGTGTTTAGTAGCACAGGTAACGACACAGAACATATGATTCTTTCCATGATTCTGTACAGTTATGATTTCAGGACATCTTTGATTTGATACAGGTCTTTGTGCCTAGTGACATCAGCCAGGGCATGAAGGATGGGTGCCTCTTGTGTCTCATGTGTGGACGCTCACACGCAGGATAAGTAGTTGAGGTTGTGTGTTCCCTGATGTAGGCACTAGGTCTGGGTGGCAGCGAGTGAATATCATGAAGAGGGAAGTTCTAACAAAAACAAACTGCCAAGCTCAGGGCTGACAGCCCATGCACGAAATGATGGAGAATAATATACTCCACCACTAGGTGCCATTTAGGAAACATCAGTGCTGCATTTGTACACTGAGAACAAATGCGCAGAAATGGAGAAAGCATCACTGTGGTGCAGCAGGTGAATCCACTGCCTGTGATGCCTGCATCCCATAGTGCTGTGTGTTCCTGTTCCAGCTGCGGCACTTCCAATCGTCTCTTGCTGATGCACCCGGGAGAGCAGAAAAGCATGGTCCTAGTATTTGGCCCCTGCATCCACATGGGAGACCCCGAAGAAACTCCTGTCTCCTGGTGTCACTGTCATCTGGGGGATGAACCAGCAGATGGAAGAACTTGTCTCTGTGTCTTTCCCTCTCTCTGTGTAACACTGACTTTCAGTAAATAAATAAATCTTTTCTAAAAAATTGCACATGCAGTTTCAACATCTTTTAAAACCTTGGAGGAAATATAGGAACAGCATGCATGATGTCCATGTAAGAATATTATTTAAAATATTTAAATCTTTTTTATTTTTTAAATTTATTTTTTTAACTTTTATTTATTAAATATAAATTTCCAAAGTACTGCTTTTGGATCACAGTGGCTTTTCCCCCTCATAACTTCCCTCCCTCCCGCAACCCTCCCATCTCCTGCTCCCTCTCCCATCCCTTAAGGGCTGATTCTGAGGCCAGAGTGCTGTTCAGGACATCTGACATTCTATGAGTCTGCTGTGTATCCCACTTCCCATGTTGGATAATTCTCTCCTTTATAATTCTATCAGTTAATAGTAGCAGTTAATAGTAGACACTAGTCTTGTATATGTGATCCCTTTAAATCCCAATCCTATCATTATGATAAATTATGAACTAAAACTGATCACTTTGACTAGTGAGATGGCATTGGTACATGCCACCTTGATCGGATTGAATTGGAATCCCCTGGCACATTTCTAAATCTACCGTTTGATGCAAGTCTGATTGAGCATGTGCCAAACTGTACATCTCCTCCCTCTCTTATTCCCACTCTCATATTTAACAGGGATCACTTTTCAATCAAATTTAAACACCTAAGAATAATTGTGTGTTAATTAAAGACGTCAACCAATAGTATTAGTAGAACAAAAAAATACTAAAAGGGATAAAATATTAAGTTGTTCCTCGACAGTCAGGACAAGGGCTGATCAAGTCGCTGCTTCTCATAGTGTCCATTTCACTTCAACAGGTTCCCTTTTTGGTGCTTGGTTAGTCATCACCGATCAGGGAGAACATATGATATTTGTCCTTTTGGGACTGGCTTATTTCACTCAGCACGATCTTTTCCAGATCCCTCCATTTTGTTGCAAATGACCGGATTTCATTGTTTTTTTTACTGCTGTATAGTATTCTAAAGAGTACATGTCCCATAATTTCTTTATCCAGTCTACTGTTGATGGGCATTTAGGTTGGTTCCAGGTCTTAGCTACTGTGAATTGAGCTGCAATAAACATTGAGGTGCAGACAGCTCTTTTATTTGCCAATTTAATCTCCTCTGGGTGAATTCCAAGGAGTGGGATGGCTGGGTTGTATGGTAGGGTTATATTCAGGTTTCTGAGGAATCTCCAAACTGACTTCCATAGTGGCTTTACTAGTTTGCATTCCCACCAACAGCGGGTTAGTGTCCATTTTTCCCCACAACCTCGCCAGCATCTGTTGTTGGTTGATTTCTGTATGTGAGGATTCTATCCGGAGTGAGTTGAAACCTCACTGTGATTTTGATTTGCATTTCCCTGATGGCTAGTGATCCTGAACATTTTTTCATGTGTCTGTTGGCCATTTGGATTTCCTCTTTTGAAAAATGTCTGTTGAGGTCCTTGGCCCATCTCTTAAGTGGGTTGTTTGTTTTGTTGTTGTGGAGTTTCTTGATCTCTTTTTAGATTCTGGTTATTAATCCTTTATCTGTTGCATGGTTTGCAAATATTTTTTCCCATTCTGTTGGTTGCCTCTTCACTTTCCTGTTTTTTTTTTTTTTTGTTTTTTTCAGTACAGAAACTTCTCAACTTCATGTAATCCCAGTTGTTAATTTCGGCTCTGACAGCCTGTGCCTCTCAGGTCTTTTCCAAGAAGACTGTGCCCGTGCGTATATCTTGCAGGGTTTCTCCAATGTTCTCTAATAATTTGATGGTGTCGGGTCGTAGATTTAGATATTGAATCCAGTTTGAGTGGATTTTTTGTAAGGTGTAAGGTAGGGGTCCTGCTTCATACTTCTGCACATGGAAATCCAGTTTTCCCAGCACCATTTATTGAATAGATGACCTTGCTCTGGGAATTGGTTTTAGATCCTTGGTCAAATATAAGTTGGCTGTAGATGTTTGGGTTGATTTCTGGTGTTTCTATTTTGTTCCATTGGTCTATCCATCTGTTTCTGTACCAGTGCCATGCTGTTTTGATTATAACTGCCCTGTAGTATGTCTTGAAATCTGGTATTGTGATGCCTCCAGCTTTGTTTTTGTTGTACAGTATTACTTTAGCTATTCGAGGTCTCCTGTGCCTCCATATGAATGTCTGCATCATTTTTTACAGATTTGCGAAGAATGTCTTGGTATTTTGATTGGTATTGCATTGAATCTATAAATTGCTTTTGGGAGAATGGACATTTTGATGATATTTATTCTTCCAATCCATGAGCATGGAAGATTTTTCCATTTTTTGGTATCCTCTTCTATTTCTTTGTTTAAGATTTTGTAATTCTCATTGTAGAGGTCTTTAACATCCTTGGTTAAGTTTATTCCAAGGTGTTTGATTGGTTTGTAGCTATTGTGAATGGGATTGATCTTAGAAGTTCTTTCTCAGCCGTGGCATTGCCTGTGTATACAAAGGCTTTTTTTTGATAGGCAGAGTCGACCGTGAGAGAGAGAGACAGAGAGAAAGGTCTTCCTTTTTCCATTGGTTCACCCTCCAATGGCTGCTGCGGACAGCGCGCTGCAGCCAGTGCACCGCGCTAATCCGATGGCAGGAGCCAGGTGCTTATCCTGGTCTTCCATGGGGTGCAGTGCACAAGCACTTGGGCCATCCTCCACTGCACTCCCTGGCCACAGCAGAGAGCTGACCTGGAAGAGGAGCAACCGGGACAGAATCTGGCGCCCCGACTGGGACTAGAACCCGGTGTGCCAGTGCCGCAAGGTGGAGGATTAGCCTAATTAGCTGCAGTGCCAGCCAAGTCTGTTGGTTTTTGTGCATTGATTTTATAACCTACTACTTTGCCAAACTCTTCTATGAGTTCCAATAGTCTCTTAGTAGAGTTCTTTGGATCCCCTAAATAAAGAATCATACCATCTGCAAAGACGGATAGTTTGAGTTCTTCCTTCCCCATTTGTATCATTTTAATTTCTTTTTCTTGCCCAGTGGCTCTGGCTAAAACTTCCAGAACTATATTGAATAGCAGTAGTGAGAGTGGGCATCCGTGTCTGGTACCGGATCTCAATGGAACTGCTTCCAACTTTCCTCCATTCAATAGGATACTGGCTGTGGGTTTTTTATAAGTTGTTTTGATTGTATTGAGGAATGTTCCTTCTATACCCAATTTGCTTAGAGTTTTCATCATGAAAGGGTGTTGTATTTTATTGAATGCTTTCTCTGCATCTATTGAGATAATCATATGATTTTTCTTCTGCAGTTTGTTAATGTGGTGTATCACATTGATTGATTTGCAAACATTGAACCATCCCTGCATACCAGGGATAAATCCCACGTGGTCTGTGTGGATGATCTTTCTGATGTGTTGTTGCATTCTATTGGCCAGAATTTTATTGAGGATTTTTGCGTCTATGTTCATCAGGTATATTGGTCTTTAATTTTCTTTCAATGCTGCATCATTTTCAGGCTTAGGGATTAAGGTGATTCTGGCTTCATAGAAAGAATTTGGGAGGATTCCCTCTTTTTTGATTGTTCTGAATAATTTAAGAAGAATTGGAGTTAGTTCTTCTTTAAATGTGTGGTAGAATTCAGCAGTGAATCCATCCAGTCCTGGGCTTTTCTTTGTTGGGAGGGACTTTATTACTGATTCAATTTCTGTCTCAGTTATGGGTCTGTTTGGGTTTTCTATGTCTTCATGGTTCAATTTAGGTAGGTGGCATGTGTCCAGGAATCTATCCATTTCTGATAGATTTCCCTGTTTGCTGGCACACAGCTCCTTGTAGTAATTTCTGATGACTATTTTTATTTCTGTGGTGTGTGTTGTTACATTCCCTTTTTCATCTCTGATTTTGTTGATTTGGGTCTTTTCTTTTTTTGGTTAGATGGGCCAATGGTCTGTCAATTGTGTTAATTTTTTCAAAAAATCAGCCCTTTGGCTGATCTTTTGTAATTATTTGAATTCAATCCTGTTGACTTTTTCTCTGATTTTAATTATTTCTCTTCTTCTACCTGTTTTGGGTCTGGTTTGCTGCAGTTTTTCTAGATCCTTCAGATGCATTGAAAGCTCATTTATTTGGTGCCTTTCCAATTTCTTGATGTAGGCACCTATTGCTGTAAACTTTCCACTTAACATTGCTTTTGCTGTATCCCATGAGTTTTGATATGTTGTGTTGTTATCCTCATTTACTTCCAGAAAGTTTTTGATTTCTCTTTTGATTTCTTCTATGACCTAGTGTTCATTCAGGAGCATGTTGTTCAGTCTCCATGTGTTTGCATATGTTCTAGGAATTCCTGAGTTGCTAATTTCCAGCTTTATTCCAATTCTTTTGAATTTGCTGAGACTTGCTTTATGGTCTAGTGTGTGGTCAATCCTAGAATAGGTTCCATGTACTGCTGAGAAGAATGTATATTCTTTAAGTGTAGGATGAAAAGTTCCATAGATATCTGTTAGATCCATTTGGGCTATAGTGTCGATTAAATCTGCTGTTTCCTTGTTGATCTTCTGTCTGGTTGATATATTTCTGAAAGTGGAGTTTGAAGTCCCCCAGTACTATTGTATTGGAGTCTAAGTCTCCCTTTAAGTCCCTTAACAAATCTTTTAAATAAACTAGTGTCCTGTAATTAGGTGCATATACATTTATAATAGTTACATCTTCCTGTTGAATTGATCCCTTAATCATTATGTAGTGCCCTTCTTTGTCTCTCTTAATAGTTTTTGTGTTAAGGTTTATTTTGTCTGATATTAATATGGCTATGCCAGCTCTTTTTTGGTTTCTGTTGGCATGGAATATCTTTTCCAACCTTCCACGTTCAGTCTGCATGCACCTTTGTTGGAAAGATGTGTTTCTTGTAAGCAGCAAATAAGTGGGTTTTGTTCCTTAATCCATTCAGCCAGTCTGTCTTTTTTTTATCTTTTATTTAATGAATATAAATTTCCAAAGTACGACTCATGTGTTACAATGGCTTCCCCCCCATACCGTCCCTCCCACCCACAACCCTCCCCCTTCCCACTCCCTCTCCCCTTCCATTCACATCAAGTTTCATTTTCGATTATCTTAATATACAGAAGATCAGCTTAGTATACCTTAAGTAAGTATTTCAACAGTTTGCTCCCACACAGGAACATAAAGTGAAAAATAATAGATGATTTTTTTAAATGATGATGAAATCAGAGCAGACCTATTGTCATGTTTAATCCCAGTGAGAGTCAAGTTGGGAATTGATAATTTCTTTCTTTCTTTTTTTTTTTTTACAGAAGATCAGTTTAGTGTACATTAAGTAAAGATTTCAGTCATTTGCACCCCCATAGAAACACAAAGTGAAATATACTGTTTGAGTACTCGTTATAGCATTAAGCCTCAGTGTACAGCATGTTAAGGACAGAGATCCTACATGAGGAGTAAGTGCACAGTGACTCCTGTTGTTGACTTTACCAATTGACACTCCTGTTTATGGCATCAGTAATCTCCCCATGCACCAGTTATGAGTTTCCAAGGCTATGGAAGCCCCTTGAGTTCTCCGACTCTTATCTTGTTTAGACACGGTCATAGTCAAAGTGGAGGTTCTCTCCTCCCTTCAGAGAAAGGCACCTCCCTCTTTGAAGACCTGTTCTTTCCACTGGGATCTCACTCACAGAGATCTTTTTGCCAGAGTGTCTTGGCTTTCCATGCCTGAAATACTCTCATTGGCTTTTCAGCCAGATCCGAGTGCCTTTAGGGCTGATTCTGAGGCCAGAGTGCTATTTAGGACATCCGCCATTCTATGAGTCTGCTGAGTATCTCACTTCCCATGTTGGATCACTCTCCCCTTTATTTATTCTATCGGTTGGTGTTAGCAGATACTAGACTTGTTTATATGCTCCCTTTGACTCTTAGTCCTTTCATTATGATCAATTGTGAACTGAAATTGATCACTTGGACTAGTGAGATGGCATTGGCACATGCCACCTTGATGGGATTGAATTGGAATCCCCTGGTATGTTTCCAACTCTACCAATTGGGGCAAGTCAGCCCGAGCATGCCCCAAATTATACATCTCTTCCCTCTCTTATTCCCACTCTTATGTTTAACAGGGATCACATTTCAGTTAATTTTCAACACTTAAGAATAACTGTGTGATAATTACAGAATTAAACCAGTCATATTAAGTAGAGCAGACAAAAAAAATACTATGAGGGATAATGTATTAAGTTGTCCATTAGCAGTCAGGGCTATGCTGATCAAGTCACCATTTCTCATAGTGTCCATTTCACTTCAGGAGGTTTCCTTTTTGGTGTTCAGTCAGTTGTCACCGATCAGGGAGAACATATGGTATTTGTCTCTTTGGGAATGGCTTACTTCACTCAGCATGGAATATCTTTTCCAACCTTCCACGTTCAGTCTGCATGCACCTTTGTTGGAAAGATGTGTTTCTTGTAAGCAGCAAATAGGTGGGTTTTGTTCCTTAATCCATTCAGCCAGTCTGTCTTTTAACTGGAGAGTTGGGGCCATTAACATTCAATGTGATTATTGATAAATAGTAACTTTGCCCTGCCATTTTCCCAAAGATATTTCTAATATAGGCTTTGAACTTCCTGTGATCTTTTACTGGGAGTTTTTCTTCCTTTACCTTCTTTCGTATTGATGGTTGTGTTTCTGTGTTTCTGTGTGTAACACATCTTCAAGGGTCTTTTGCAGGGCTGGACTAGTGGTGAGAAATTATTTCAATTCTGTTTGCTATGAAAAGTCTTTATTTCTTCTTCATTCACAAATGAGAGCTTAGCAGGATATAATATTCTGGGCTGGCAATTTTTTTCTCTTAGTACCTGGGCTATGTCTTGCCATTCCCTCCTAGCCTGTAGGGTTTCTGATGAGAAGTCTGCTGTGAGTCTAACTGGAGATCCTCTGAGAGTAATCTGACGTTTCTCTCTTCCACATGTTAGAACCTCTTCTCCATAATTCACTGTGGTGAGTTTAATTACAACGCGTTGTGGTGAGGATCTCTTTTGGTCACGTTTATTGGGGGTTCTATGTGCTTGGATGTCTCTGTCCTTCTCCAAACCTGGGAAGGTTGCTCCTAGTATCTCACTAAAAAGGCCTTCCAATCCTTTCTTTCTCTCTCCATGCCTTCAGGAACTCCTAGAACCTGAATGTTGGTTTTTAAATAGTATCCTGTAGATTCCCAACAATATTTTTTTAATTTCTAATTTCCCCTTCTTGCCTTTGGTTTGACTGTATACTTTCCTGTGCTCTGTCTTCTAAGTCTGATATTGTCTCTTCTATATCACTGATTCAGTCTGTAAGGCTCTCAAGTGCGTTTGTCATTAGTTCCATTGAATTCTTCATTTCATTTTCATTTCTCTTCAGTATCATAATTTCAGGTTCTACTAGATTCCTCATTTCATTATGATTCCTCCTTAAGATTTCATTTTCATGAGAGAGATTTTCTATCCAGTAAGGATTTCTGTAGTTCATGAATTTGTTTTTGATAACTTCTAAATATTCTTATCATGAATTTTTGACATCTGTATCTTGCATTTCTGCTATCTCATCATCTTCATAATCTTGAATTGGAGTGTCATGTTCATTTGGGGGCATCATAATGTCTTCCTTGTTCTTGTTTCCTTGGTTTCTGCATTTGTTGTTTGGTATTGGGAAATATTCTTTGGTTTCTTCTTCTTTTTTTTTTTCCTTGCTGTGTTGGCTTTTCTCATTATACTATGACCCTAGATTAAGTGGACTGTCTGCTTTTGGTAAATCTCTAGAGGCTTGTGGTGGGTGTGTCCAGAGGGCTCTGTGCAGTTCTTCAGGGTTAAGGGTGTGCCAAAGGTGGCACACCCAGGTTTGGCATGGTAAAGTTTCTCTCTCTTTTATTCAGAAGGGAAGTAATTCTGCACAGATGAGCTATTCTCCTTGAAGGCAACCAGTGCCTGAGCACTAGCCCCAGTGGGTATAATATTTGTCCACTCTGTCCCAAGGACCACACAAAGGATCTGTGCAGCCCTCTGTGTAAGCTCAGATTCCCCTGCAATGTCTCCCACTGTTTGGCCAAGGTTACTGAGTTTGTGGTGTCTCCCGAGAGTACTCATGTCTCAGGTACTCTGTGAGTTCCCTCACACACCCTCAGTTTTTTCTTTTTTCACAGTCCCAGTTCATAAGCTGCACATATTCACTAGGTCTTAACCTCCTGGTATTTCTCCCCACCAGAGTCATGTTTTTCTGCTTGGCTGAGGGTGGGCACAGCCCTGAGCTGGTGCAGCTGTTATGTATGTCCAAATGGCACCTGCTCTTTGTCTTGCTTGCCTTTGTAAGGTGAGTGGAGAGAGGGAATCGTGTCCGTACTGGTCCATTTTATTTTTTCTCTCTCCTCTAGTTAGCATGGTGAATTTTCCCCCATGGGGCTTCAAGCCTCATTCCCTCTAGGCTCTTCCTGCTGCTTTTCCGCCAGTGTCTTGGGCTACTGCAGTTTCACCTCACCTCCCTTTCCAGCGCTGGTGCGTAGACTCAGCACTGGGGTCCTGAGTCATGGGCGCTCGTGCCCTCCATGTAGTTCCATTGTGTCCCACTAGTTCCAGAAGAGTTTCCTTTGTAGGTTTTTCCCTAACTCTTCCCTGAGACTACAGTATCTCCACTTTTATTAAACTATCTTTCCCTGGGCTATCAGTGTGCTCCCTCCCTATTCCACCAACTTGGAGCAGTCTAAATTTATTTTTTAAGGAATACAAATTCAATGAGTACAGGTATTATTCAAAAAACACATATGTAAAGATTAACAAAAATGCCCAACTTCAGATCAGTTCTCTGAATACTGGCATTGTGTTTGCCAATGTTTTATTGAGATGATAAATTAGGCCATTGTACTCAAAATATGGCAGCTGGAAATGTATGAAGGAGTATGAAGCTGTATCAACGTTCCCACCTTGGTGACGGGACCTCATAATGGATCCATCATCTACTGTCCTCCAGGGTGTACTATCAGTTACAAGTATGGGGAGGAGTGTAATGGGCTCTGTCCAGGACTCTGATATGCAGCCTGGTTGTCTCCCTCTCTAAAACTGATGAAAGACTACAAATGGATTGATAACGCCAGTCAGCATAGACGTGGAGTGAAGAACAGGGACACTGGACACATGGTCTCTGGGACTGGCTCTTCCTGCAGCAGTGAACCAGCCTCAGGACACTGGTCATCATGCTGGACCCACAGACACAGCTCCCCATGATGTGGACTCCAGCCCCAGAGTGCACAGCCACGGTGTGTCCCACTTTCTGCTTTGCTGATCCACAGCAGGTGCAGGGCCCCACAACACTGGAGCAAAACCAGATCAGCTGGAAGTGCACACCCAACACTTTCCATTCAGTGATGACCTTGACTGCTGATGTCCAGTACATTTCCCACCTGAGTTCATGCAGGGAGCCCCACAGGAGGGTCCCAGGACCTAAAGAAGGAGGAAGTCCCTGTAGGTTTCCCAGGTGCCTGCAGAAGCTCAGCCTGAGACAGAGCTGAGCAGCAAGTACATTCCTGAGTGCTGTGACATTCACACAGGGACCACAATGTGTTTTCAGGATTAACGGGAAATAGAGGTCGGGTATAAAGTCTGTAGAAAGTGAGTATGGATCATCCACAGATTAAAAAAACATTATGTGGCCGGCACTGCGTTTCAATAGACTATAATGCTCCACCTGCGGTGCCGGCACCCCAGATTCTATTCCCGGTCGGGGCACCGGATTCTGTCCCAGTCGCTCCCCTTCCAGGCCAGCTCTCTGCTGTAGCCCGGGAGTGCAGTGGAGGATGGCCCAACTCCTTGGGCCCCTCAAACACATGGGAGACCAGGAGAAGCACCTGGCTCCTGGCTTCAGATCTGTGAGGTGTGCTGCCCACATTGTGACTGTCGCAGCAGCCATTGGGGGGCAAACCAACGGAAAAGGATGACCTTTCTCTCTGTCTCTATCATGGTCCACTCTGCCTGTCAAAAAAAATGTAGGTTCAGTTCGGTACACATGCTCATTTTGATGGGAGGAGAGGGATGACTTAGGTAGTTGAGGTTTACCAGAACAGAAACCCTAGCTCTACTGTCCCTGGTTCTAAAAGGAAAACTAAAATTGTCCTAAAGTTAGCAGTGCCCTGAGGGCTCTATCTGAGTCAGGTTGGAAAAGAATCACCAGGGTCCTCAGAGATTCCCAGGATCTCTGATCCTCGTGACTGCTGTCCTTGTTTATGAACCAAATTTGTTCATTAACGACTCCTTCCTTTCACATCAAACTTTATCACCGTCACTGAAGTCATCGGTAGGGTCAGAACAACAAGAGTAGAATTAATTCCACAAAACGGCTACCGGAGAGGAAACCCCAATTCCCTGACAGGAAACCAGGGCTTCATCTCTTCCTGCATCTGCTCAAGACCAGAATGTGCTCTCGGTTCATCTTGTGCGCCCCCTGGTGGAGCCGCGCGCCCCTGCACGGAGGTTTGTGTCTGGGCTCAGCCTGAGGCCCCTCACTGTGTCTCTGGCACAGAAATAGGTGGCCATGTCCACGGCTGTCAGACTGTTCAGTTGTAGGCAAACTGTGCTCTGGGCGTTGTCTCTGGAGAGAGTGAATCGGCCATTCACCCAGCTCGCGCAGTGTGTGCTACCGCTACCAGCATAAATGCATCCGATCCACTCCAGCCCCTTCCATGGAGCCTGGCAGACCAAAAACATGTAGTAGCTACTGAAAGTGAATCCAGAGGCTTTGCAGCAGAGTTCCAAGGATCCCCCAGGCTTGACCAGGCCTCCCCTGGACTCCTCCAGTTGCTCCTGACACTGGACACCTGCAAACACAGACGTCCTGGTCAGGAAGCTGTTGTACTCTCTGTGTCTCTCACTCACATCCTCTCCCAGACTCTGTGCCCCGCGTTCTCCATCATTACCTTTGAGCACAGCAACCAGGAGAAGCCAGCGCAGCCCAGTCTCCATGGTGAGCATCTGTGTTGAGTGCGATCACTGAGTGGACACCTGGGAGTCCTGGGGCTGGAGCTCCTGTGCCAGAGCTGCAGGGTGAGGGCTGGGCTGCTTTTCATGGGCAGAGGGAGCCCTATCTCATGTCCGCTCCTATATAGCAGGCATGGGGTCAGATGCCTCAGACAGGACAGACCCAGACTGAGTAGTGTTACCGGGGCCGTCTGTAGTGCACACTTATGGAACCAGTGATAACTTTGTGCTCTGATTGCACTTTGAACCCTGTCTTAGTTCTTTTATGTGAATGGAACCATAACCTGTATCATGGGTTCACTTAGCTATGGTTCCAGATCAGTGTTACAGGAGAAATCATCAGTAGACTCTGTATGTGTCTCCAACTCCATGTGCTAACAGGAGTCCAGCATCTGGATCTGCCCCCTCACCACAGGACTCAGCTCTGCCCCAGTCCACCCTCAGCACTCATGGGGGCTTCCTGGTGAGGTCTGCAGAACTCCCTGCCAGCAGCAGAACATGGAGCATTTTGCTGGATTCCGTTTTTGACAGAGAGATGCACAGGGGACCAGGTTCCACGCAGGTGCATCTGAGTGTGGTGTTCCATGTGCCAGTGTCTGTCTGTCTGTCCTTCACAACTTCTCAGATGGTAAATTTTGCTTCCATGGGCAATGCTGTTGAGCTGTGATAGATACAGAGGCAGCCGCACATGTTGAAAGTGTGCCTGTGTTGAGTGCAATTCAGCTGTGCCTCTCTCACTCCTCATCACAACTTCGCCAAGAGCAAATATCACATCCCACGGTGCTGTCCACTGCCCCTGTGTCACCCAGCCCCGGCCCACCTCCTCCAGTCTCATTAAGGCCTGAGCCCCTTTGGGTTCCTTCACAATGGATTTCATCCAGTTCAGTTCTGAGCGACATGCAGGTTTGTTGGGGGTGGAAGGTGAAGGCATTGAGTTTTCAGGTCCTTTGGGGCCCAGGTGAATGAAGGCTTCTTAGTTTTTAAACAAAGTATCTGAAAATCTGATATGAATATAACTTTAAATAAAGCAGAGTAAGTATATGATATTTTCCACAACTGTGCAGTACATTCGTATTAACTGTGTTATTAAATTTCATGGAAATAATAAATTAAAATTTTCACTGTTTAGGTTGCGCTCACCCCTCAAGGGAGTGCCTGCATCTCATATGTGGCTCTGGCCCCCAGTACCAGATTCCTACTCCTGCAACCCCAGGAATCAGAAGCTTATGGGAGGACATTTGGGCCCTGTCACTCTCGTGGATGCACCTGATTGTTGTCCTGAAACTGGGTGAGGCTGGGAAGCAGACCTGTCCAAGCGACACTTGGGAAAGTGCATGTGTGGGAGTGTCTCTCCCTTTTCCTTCCCTCATGTGGGAATAACTGAAATTTAAAACTTCAGTTACTGAAGGATCTCTCTAAGGGTCGTGTTCACTTCATTGCAGGCAGCAACCCTCATGGTATTTTCCCCTCCCTAAAGCCCTCTCTCAATGGGATCACTGGGTGGTGAGGTCCCCACATGCATGATGGGAGGCTCCGTACATCAAGTATGGAGGGTAAGTTCCACCTAACATGCAGTCTTCAGCTGCTCAGTTGGAGAGACCACACACACACACCAAGCAGTGCTGGCTCTGCTCATGGCTCTGCAGGAACAGCATCCTCAGCCTCAATACCCCAGACCCTGCTTCTCTGTGTCCACTGAGTAGGAAAGTGATTCACCTGCAGGAGGAAAACATCATGACCAATGTCCTGGTGAAATCCTGTAGAAAATGTTAGTGAGCAGAGTCCACTCCAGACACTGTGCCAGCACTGATCCCCCAAGACACAGAAGTCTGCATCTTCAGGGGATGGCTCCATCCCCAAAGCTGAGGACTGGGGAGGAGAAGCATGGCACGTGGGGAAGTGACAGTCGGGGACAGGGTCCAGCAGCAGGAGGGAGTGGACCTGGTGGAGGGGTGGACTCTACTGCTCAGGAGGTAAGGACAGGTGGAAGGGCCACACTGCTGGGACCCAGTGCCTGCAGGAGAGCACTGAGTCAGGAGGTCTGATCAGGTGTCCTTGCCCCCGGCAACCCCCGCACTGACTACCACTGAGTAAAGAAGCACAGGTGCCTGGGAGACGTGGAATGGCTTCGTCTCTTGGGAGTGCATCCAGTGACGACTCCCACCATGAGAGGATTCAACGTCAGGGCCTCATGGAGGAAGCTGAGGTCTCCAGTGCCCTGAACAGGACCACACAGAATGCTGGGAGCAGCCTGTGGGGGTGGATGTGGTTTGTCCTCACACCATCAGTGCTGAGCATGGCCCCAACTTAACAGCACTTACTAGGGTTCACTGTCTGGATGTTTACATATAAAGCATTGAATTAACCAGGATCTAATGTCAGATATAAAGTCCTTGTAAAACTACCAAAGGAAACATTGGGCAAAATCTTCCTGATATGGTCTGTCCATGATTTTCCTTTCAGATCTTCAAATTTCGAGCAACCTAAGAAAACATTTTTAGATGATGCTGCATAACTACAGAGCTTCTGCATTACAAACAGACTGACTGAGAAGTGAGCAGCCTACACACAGATTGGAAGTGACTATTCTCGTATCAAATGTATGATCAATAGCCTGTATCCAAAGGAATAAGAAGGAAATATCTGTATGAGCTGTGTTTAGAACTGTTCTGAGTCTTCTGCAGTCTCAAAATAACTGTGATACACAATTGGCTTCTTCATCCTGATCAACAGGTTCTGCATCATCAGGCCTACAATGGGTATAGAAGCAAACCTCTGTGATATGTGTGTGGCTCAGTGTTGCTATGGATTCATTCTGGTGGGGGCAAGAGGCGTGGAGTCACCACACAGACCCCAGGAGTTGGGTGAATGCAGGCCAGAGGCAAGCAGCCCACAGACTCATTTATTTCAGTTGGTACCACAGCTCATATAGCTGAGGCAGCCAATCCGGTCAAGGGGTGGTTTATGCCTAACCAATCACAGCCTGTTGCCAGGCAGTATCTGAAGCCATCCAATCACAGCCTGTTGCCAGGCAGGCTCCGTTGCCAGGTGGCAGATTCCAACCTAGCTTACATCTCCGCTTCTGGTTTTAGTTTTTCGCCTTTTGCTCCCTGGGCTGACTTGACGAATCCCACCTAGCTTACGTCTCTGCTTTGGCCTGCCCCCGCGGCTTCATCCTCCCTAACATATTTTTCTCTACCCGGTATGTTTCCTAACTTTTCTTCCAACAATATTCCCCTCTCATTTCTCCTGGCTTCTCCCCACAGTCCGTATCCAAGTCTAAGTTTCTTCTAGCTTTCACTTTCGCTTTCAATCCTAACTTCTTCTGGCACTTTTTCCATCCGGCTTTTCCCTAGGCTCTCTCTAATCTCTCTCCAGCATTTTCCCACTTTTTCCTGCTTCTTCCCTCCTAGGTTTCCTATCCGAGTCAAGGCACCATTATGTCGCCTAGGCTTCCTATCCGAGTCACAGCAACATTATGTCACTCCCCCTCTTCGTGGAGGAACGACACTAGACCCTGTGCTGTTCTTTTGTCTGCTCGGCCCTTCCCGGGTTTGCTGCTGGTTCTTCCCGGGTTGGCTGCCGATCCTTCCACCTCCGTGGAAGGGCGGCTCCCCCTGCCACTTTCCCCACTTCCGCGGGGGAGTGGTACACCACCGGCCGGCTCTCTTGGGGGCTGCTCAGATGTTATCCGGATGTTCCCCTTAGATGTTCCTGGTGCATGTTGTCTCTCTTCTCCTTTATAGTTCTCTTCCACCAATCCCAACTCTGCTACCCACACGCCGAGTACGCTGCTCTCCTCCAATCAGGAGCAGGATCAGCTCCTGCAGGTCAGTCAATCAAAATGGCAAGAAGCAGCTGTGTAGAAGCTGTTTACTCCCTTCTCAGCGCCATATTGTGGGAGAGCAGATGCATAGAATAAGTCTTAATTTCTGTAACTTAGTCTAGTCCGAGTTGCTCCCCACACGCCATTATCAGGAGTCCACACATATAATCCAGTGAAATCTTCATGGAAGAAAGAATGGATAATGGAACCAATGGAAAAAATTATAAATCAAAAGGGAGTTTATATGGCAGTAAAGTGGAGGGAATTCTGTTATTTTTACAACTTGGATGATCCTGGAGTATAATGTCCAAGGATAATGTGTCAGGATAAGTATACTCTGCTAACCATCCAGGCCAAGAAGACAAATAATATGTGATGCTAGTTACGTGGGATAAAAGGATGAACTCACAGAGGCAGAAGTACAATGCTGAAGACAAAAGTCTGAGTATGGGAGGAACAGAAGAGACACTGGAGCAATGTCTGAGCTTCACTACGACAGGATCCACACGTTGAGTGATCCACTGTACTGCATGGTGACTGCAGTTAAGGGAATACTGTGGGATCAGCGATGTGGTGCAGTGGATTAAAGCACTGGCCTGAAGTGCCGGCATCCCATGTGGGTGCCAGTTCTAGTCCTGGCTGGTCCTCTTCCAATCCAGCTCTCTGCTATGGCCCGGGAAAGCAGTAGAAGAGGACGAAGTGCTTGGGGCCCTGTACCCATGTGTGGGACCCGGAAGAAGCTCTTGGCTCCTGGCTTCAGATGGGCACAGCTCAGACACTTACGGCAATCTGGGGAGTGAACCAGCAGATGGAAGAACTCTCTCTCTGCCTCTACCTCTTTCTGTAACTCTGTCCTTCAAATGAATAAAATAAGTCTTTAAAAATAAAAGAGAAAGAATATTGTGTCTATGGAATTCCAAAACAGGAGAAAATTGACATTCTACCATGGAAACATGTGGGTTTTGTGATGAGCATGTCAATAACTCTGACTTCATATTTCCAACCAATTTTTATCAATTTGATATGTTAATTTGATCAACACATAGCATTGTATATCATATGTTTATGTTCAGATATTATTTATCAAACATTTATGAAGGGAAAATGACAAAAATGGCCAGTTGCAGATTCAGTTCTCTGAATACTCGTGTTGTGTTTGCCAATGTTTATGGAGATGATAAATAAAGGCAGTGTACTCAGGCTTGGAAGCTGGAACCCAGGAGCATGGAACTGCATCAATGTTCCCACCTTGGAGACGAGGCCTCATAACACATCCACCATCTATTGTCTTCCAGGGTGCATTGTCAGTTACAAGTGTGGGAAAGCGTGTAAATGGAATTTGTCAAGAACTCTTATGCAGGCTGGGTGTTTGCCTCTCTAAATAGAGGAAAGACTAAAAGTGGATTGATGACGCTGATCAGCACAGCCATGGAGTGGAGAGCTGGGACGCTGGAAAAATGGTCTCTGGGACTGGCTCTTCCTGCAGCAGTGATCCAGCCTCAGGACACTGGTTATCATGCTGGAGCCACAGACACAGCTCCCCGTGATGTGGACTCCAACCCCAGAGTGCACAGCCACTATGTGTCTCACTTTCTGCTCTCCCTGAACCACAGCAGGTGCAGGGGCTCCACGACACTGGAGCAGAACCAGATCAGCTGGAAGTGCACACCCAACACTTTCCATTCAGTTATGACCTTGACTGATGATGTCCATTGTATTTCCCTCCTGAGTTCATGCAGGAGCCCCCCAGGAGGGTCCCAGGACCTACAGAAGGAGGAAGTCCCTGTAGGCTTCCCAGGTGCCTGCAGAAGCTCAGCATGAGACACAGCTGAGCTGCAGTACATTCCTGAGTGCTGTGATGTTCACACAGGGACCACAGACTGTTTCAGGATTAAAGGGAAAATGGAGTTGTAGGAACAATCTGTAAAAAGTGAGTCTGGATCACCCACAGATTGAAAAAACTGTAGGTTCAGTTTGGTACACATGCTCGTTTTGACGGGAGGAGAGGGATGACTTAAGTAGGTGAGGTTTAACAGAACAAAGACCCTGTAAAATGATCTTTTAAGTGATTGGTTGGTCCTTATGTCTTGCCCCAATGACTCTGCAATTTTGTGTTTTAAAAGGCTTTGTTCCAAGCACAATAAACCACTTCTTGCTTGACTTGACTCCAAACTGCATCTGATTGTACCCAGTATCGCGAGGCTGGGAAAAGTGCGAGCAGAACACTTACCTTTCCTTGGGCCCAGTCTGTCCTCGTATGGGTGAAATGAGACCCTGCACAAGTGTACATGAAACAGTGAATGGATTATTTCGCATTTGGTCAAGGATGTTATTCAGTATTAAGAAGGAGGTTGTTCTGTCATTAGGAAATCGTGGGTCAGCCTGGAGCATAATATCATAACAGAAATAATCCCGGTACATGTAGACACATCATATGTCACAGTAATTATATATGAAATCCAGAAGCTTGAACTCACAGAGGCAGGCAGTGCAATGGAGATCACTGTCTACCATGACCCAAGTGTTTGTCCCCTCCCAGCTCTGTGGGAAACTGGGGGAAGTTCCATGCACTGGCTTTAGGCTCAGCCAACCCCCAGCCTTTAGAGTCAATCAGGAAAGAAACCAGTGGATGGAAGATTCTCTCTCCATCTGTTGGTCTCTTCCTCTTGGTCATAACACTGCTTTTCAAATAAAATAAATAGACACTAAATATAAATGAAAGACTAATTATACATATAATTACTAGCCTAGATCCTTACATTGAATGAACACAGACAACTGAATACCAAGGGAAGAAATCAATATTGTACATGCAGTGATGATAAGGTGGTGACAGGAGCAGCACTGGAGTTAGCCTGAGGGATTCCTGCCTCCCGTGTCAGGATGCTTAGTGCTGTGCCCTAGTTTGGTTCCAGTGTCAGATTCCTGCCTAAGCCCCTCTGGGAGGCCGCAGTGAAATTCCAAGTACTGCCATGTGGACACCTGGAAAGAATTCCAAGCACCTGGCTGTCACCTGACCCAGCTGAAGCTTTTGTAGCCATCGGGGAAGTGACCCAGGAGTTAGAAGATCACTGTCTGTCTCAGTCTCTTTGTAAATGCAAATATTTAAATAAGTGAAATAATATCCCTAAATGTTTAAAAAAGATATAAAGGCAACATATAAAATATCTGGGACCATCACGCAAGTCCATATTAGATGCACAATGAGACATCCCATCATTCCTGTTAGAATGAGTATTATCCTACAATCCAGAGCTGACAATCCATGTGGAGGAAGCTAGAGATGATAACTCTGGTACAAGATCAAAGTCAGGTAAACAAGTAAATCTATTATGGAAAATCATCAAAAACTGAGAAATATAATTTTCACAAGATCTTCAAACACCATTTCTGGGTAGAAGGAATATGAAATCCCAGGGAGGTGTCCGGGGAACCACAATCAATGTGGCAAACACCTCTGCTCTTCCATGTTCAACTAATGCAGCGTCATTCACAAGAGTTCACACATATAATCCAGTGAAATATTCATGAAGAAAGAATCAACAATGGAACAAATGGACAAAATTATATTTAACAGGAAGTTTATATGGCAGTACAGATGAGGAAATTCTGTACTTTGGACAACTCGGATGATCTTGGAGAATAATGTCCAAGGATAATGTGTCAGGGTAAGTACACTCTGCTAACCATGCAGGACAAGAAGACAAATAAGATGTGATGCTGGATACATGGGATAAAAGGATGAAGTCACAGAGGCAGGAAGTACGATGGTGAAGACCAACATCTGAGCAAGGGAGGAGCAGAGGAGACGCTGTAGTAGGATCAGAGTTTCAGTCCCACAGGATCCACACATTGAGGATCTACTGTACAGCATGGTCACAGCAGTGAAGGGAATATTGTGTCTACAGAATTCCAAAACAGGAGACTACTGACATTCCACCACGGCAACATGTGGTTTTCTGATGAGCATGTCAATAAGTCTGACTTCATAACTCCACTCAATTTGATACATTCATTTTTCAACACATATCATTGTACCTCATAGTTTGTGTTCATGTGTTATTTATCAAACATTTATGATCAAAAATGTTCGAAAATGAAGATTCAACACTCTGAATATTGGTGTTGTGTTTGTCAATGTTTATGGAGATGATAAATAAAGGCAGTGTACTCAAGGCTTGGCAGCTGGAACCCAGGAGCATGGAACTGCATCAGTGTTCCCACCTTGGAGATGGGGCCTCATAACAGATCCATCATCTACTGTCTTCCAGGGTGCACTGTCAGTTACTAGTCTGGGAAAGTATGCAAATGGGCTCCATCCTGCACTCTGATATGCAGCTTGGGTGTCTCCCTCTGTAATATTAATGAAAGACTCCAAATGGATTGATGACCCCAGTCAGCATAGACATGGAGTGAAGAGCAGGGACTCTGGACACATGGTCTCTGGGGCTGACTCTTCCTGCAGCTGTGGTTCAGCCTCAGGACACTGGGCATCATGCTGGAGTCACAGACACAGCTCCCCCTGATGTGGACTCCAGCTCCAGAGTGCACAGCCACTGTGTGTCCCACTTTCTGCTCTCCCCTGAACTACAGCAGGTTCAGGGGGTCTCACGACACTGGAGCAAAACCAGATCAGCTGGAAGTGCATACCGAATGCTTTCCATTCAGTGATGACCTTGACTGCTGATGTCCAGTGCATTTCCCTCCTGAGTTCTGGCAGGGAGACCCCCAGGCGTGCCCCAGGACCTAGAGGATGAGGAAGTCCCTGTAGGCTTCCCAGGTGCCTGCAGAATTCAGCCTGAGACACAGCTGAGCTGCAAGTACATTCTTGAGTGCTGTGATGTTCACCTTAGGGACCACAAGCAGTTTTAGGATTAAAGGTAAAAAGGAGTTTGGGCGTAAGTCTTTAGAAAGTGAATGTGGAACAACAACAGCTTAAAATAAGACTGCTGGTGCTATTTGCTTACATGCTCATTTTGATAGGAAGAGGGATGACTGAAATAATTGAAGTTAAAAAAACAAGTCTCTGGCTTGACTCTCTCTGGGTTTGAAGGGAAAACTAAAATTGCCCTAAAGGTGGCTGGACCTTGAGAACGCATCCTGTGTCAGACTGGACAACACTCACAAGGTCCTCAGATAGTCCCACATGTCTGATCCTGGTGACCACTGTCATCGTTCACGAACATGAAACTGTTCATATAGGACGTCTTCCTGTCATATCAGACATCTCCAGGTCAGTGAAGTCAGTGGCAGGGACAGAGTGATAAAAGTAGAATTCTTCTCTCAAAACTGTTACAAGAGCGGAAACCCCAATTCCCTGACAGGAAACCAGGGCTTGGTTTCTCTGCACCTGCTCATGACTAGAATCTGGGCTCTGTGCGTCTTGTGCGCCTCCTGATGGAGCAATGTGCCCCTCAAGGATGTTTGTGTCTGGGCTCAGCCTGAGGGCCCCTCACTGTGTCTCCCACACAGTAATAGACGGCCGTGTCATCCTCTGTAAGATGGTTCATTTGCTGAGACACCGTGTTCTGGGCGTTGTCTCTGGAGATTGTGAATCGGCCCTGCTACCACTACCAGGATAAATATATGTGATCCACTCCGGGACCTTCCCTGCATCCTGGTGGACCCAGCTCATGCTGTAGCTACTGAAGTCTAACCCAGAGGCTTTGCAGGAGAGTTTCAGGGATCCCCCAGGCTGGGCCAGGCCTCCCCCGGACTCCTCCAGCTGCTCCTGACACTGGACACCTGCAAACACAGATGTCCTGGTCAGCACACTGTCATTCACCCTCTCTGTGTCTCTCACTCCCGTCCTCTCCCAGACTCAGTACCCCGCGTTCTCCATCATTACCTTTGAGCACAGCGACCAGGAGAAGCCAGTGCAGCCCAGTCTCCATGGTGAGCATCTGTGTTGAGTGCGCTCACTGAGTGGACACCTGGGAGGCCTGGGGCTGGAGCTCCTGTGCCAGAGCTACAGGATGAGGGCTGGGCAGCTTTTCATGGGCAGAGGGAGGCCCTATCTGCATGTGCTGCTGCTATATAGCAGGCATGGTGTCAGATGCCTCAGACAGGACAGGGCCCAGGGCAGACGTGGGTGTCTGGCGTCTTAAGTAGCTGATTAATTCCATGGGACATGAAGTTTGTTGTGAGATTATGGGCAGAAAAGCATTTCGTTCACCTTTTTAAATATTTATATATATATATATATATATATATATGGCAGTTATATAGAGTTATAGACAGTGAGAGAGACACAGAGAGAAAGGTCTTCCTTCCATTGTTTCCCTCCCCAAATGGCAGCTACAGCCAGAGCTGTTCTGATCCAAAGCGAGGAGCCAAGTGCTTCTTCCTGGTCTCCCATGTGGGTGCAGGGGCCTAAGCACTTGGGCCATCCCTCACTGCCCTCCTGGGCCATAGCAGAGAGCTGGACTGGAAGAGGAGCAACTGGGACTAGAACTTAGCACCTGTATGGGATGCCGGCACCTCAGGCAGAGGATTAGCCAAGTGAGCCCTGGCTCGGGCCCTTAATTGATATTTTGAACATTTATTTATTTATTTGAAAGTCAAAGTTACACACACACAGAGAACTAGAGGCAGAGAGAGAGAGAGAGAGAGAGAGAGAGAGAGATGGAGAGAGAGCGCACAATCGTCTATCCTCTGGTTCACCTTCCAATTAGTCGCAACAGCTAGAGCTTAGCGGCTTGGAAGCCAGGAGCCAGGATCTTCTTCCAGATCCCCATGCGGGTACAAGGAAGCAAGGACTTGGGCCGTCTTTTACCACTTTCCCTGGCTGTAGCAGAAAGCTGGATTGGAAGTAGAGCAGCTGGGACTTGAACCGTTGCACATGTGGGATGCCAGTACTGCAGATTTGGTCTATAACATACTATGCCCCAGCACTGGCCCCACCTTTACTTTTTCAAAAGCAGGAAGGAGGGCCTGAGGTGGAGAGGCTGGTTCTTGAGCCATCACTCCAACACAGGGTGTGGGCTCCCAACAAGGGCTCAGCTCACTGCACAACAGTGCCTGCCCCTGTGTTGTGTCTGCACAAGCACAGAAATGTGATACTGGCATGAGTGATACCTCCCTTGAACACGTGCACAGTTACTGAAGGAATCACAGACAGGCTGTGCTGTGTCCAGGGGCTCTAGTCTGGTAGGAGGCACCTCCACACTCTACACCTCTCTTCCTCACACAGGATTTTCCACTCCACCTAACAGCCATCATCAGTTGTGGTTGTCCAGTTGCTTATCCTGGTCTCCCATGGGATGCAGGGCCCATGGTACCATGAGGTACCGTGAGATGTGCTGTTTCAGGATTAAAGGGGAAATGGAGATTGGTATAAAATCTGTACAAGTGAGTCTGGATCATCCACAGTTTAAAATAAAAGATTGGTTCAGTTCAGCATGCTCACTCGTTTTTTTATTTTATATTTTATTTTTGACATGCAGAGTAAGACAGTGAGAGAGAGAGAAAGAAAGAAAGGTCTTCATTTTTCCATTGGTTCACTCCCCAATTGACCGCTATGGCTGGCGCGTTGTGGCCGGCTCGCTACTTTTGAGGCCAGGGACCAGGTGCTTCCTCCTGGCCTCCCATGCAGGTGCAGGGGCCCAAGCACTTGGGTCATCCTCCACTGCACTCCCGGGCACAGCAGAGAGCTGGACTGGAAGAGGAGCAACCGGGACTAGAACCCAGAGTGCCTGCGCTGCAGGTGGAGGGTTACCTAGTGAGCGCGGCACCAGCAACACTCACTCGTTTTGACAAGAGAGAGATGATTTAAGTAGTTGAGGTTTAACAGATCAAGGACCCTGCCTCAGCTGCCCCTGGTTCTAAAGGGAAAACTAAAACTGTCCTAAAGTCAGCGGTGCCCTGAGGGTGCTGCCCTGAGTCAGGTTGGAAAAGACTCAAAGGGATCTCAGAGTCCCACATCTCTGATCCTAGTGACCACAGTCGCTGTCCATGAACCAAATTTGTTCATTTAGGACTCCTTCTTTCACATCAAAATTTCTCTCTGTCAGTGAAGTTGGCAGGGACAGAATCATAAAAGTAGAAATCTTCCCTCAAAACTCTTACAGGAGAGGAAACCCCAATTCCTTGACAGGAAACCAAGGCTTCATCTCCCTCTGCACCTGAGCATGACCAGAATCTGCGCTCGGTGCATCTTGTGCGCCCCCTAGTGGTACCGCGCGCCCCTGCAGGGAGGTTTGTGTCTGGGCTCAGCCTGAGGGCCCCTCATGTGTCTCTGGCACAGAAATAGAGGGCCGTGTCTGTGGTTGTCAGACTTCATTTGCAGATCCACCGCGCTTGGGCATTGTTTCTGGAGACAATGACTCGGCCATTCACGGAGTTCGCATAGTATGTGCTACCACCATTATAACCATTAGCTGCGATCCACTCCAGCCCCTTCCCTGGAGCCTGGTGGACCCAGTCCATTGCATGGTTAGAGTGTGAATCCAGAGGCTTTGCAGGAGACTACTAACAGAAACAAACTGCCAACTACAGGCTCACAGCACGTGCAACAAATAATGGAGAAAAATATACTCCACTACTACATGCCATTTATGAAAAATCACTGGTGCATTTATACACTGAGAACAAATTTGCAGAAAATGGAGAAAACATCACAGTGGTTTAGCATGTGAATCTTCCACCTGTGATGCCTACATCCCATACTGCTGTCTGTTCTTATTCCAGCTGCACTTCCAATCATCTCTTGTTGATGCACCTGGGAAAGCAGACAAGCATGGTCCAAGTGATTGTGCCTCTGCACCCAGGTGAGGACTGGGAAGAAACTCCTGGCTCTAGGTCAATGTCCTGGCTCAATGTCATTTTGGGGAGTGAACCAGCAGATGGAGAACTTGTCTCTGGGTCTTTCCCTCTCTCTGTGTAACACTGACTTTCAATAAATAAATAAATCTTTTCTAAAAGATTGCATATGTAGTATCAACAAACTTTTAAAGTCCTGGAGGAAATTTATCAACAGGCTGAATGATGTCCACAAACAATATTATTGTATTTCAATTTTGAATTTATTTTGTATTTTTTAAAATTTATTTTTAAGGAATAAAAATGTCATAGTACAACTTTAGGAATATAGATATTCTTCCCAGCATTTCTGCCCTCCCACTTACATTCCCACCACCTTTCTCATCCCTCTCCACTTGTCAGTTCAGTTTTCCAATAAGACTCACTTTAAGTTGGTATACAGATTCAAGATCAAGATCCATCATCAAGATTCACTTGAGTTGCTACACAGAAAACCAGCTCTGTACTATGTAAAGATTTAAACACACACACACACACACACACACACATATCCAAGAACTGTTTGAGAACTGGTTTTACAGTTAACTCTCATAATAGAACTCATTGAGGATGGAGGTCCTGCATGGGGAGTTAGTGCACAGTGAGACCTGTTGTTAATTTAACAATAAACACTCTTACGTATGATGTCAGTGACCACCTGAGACTCTTGACATGAGCTGCTTAGGCTATGGAAGCCTTTTGAGTCCACAAACTCTGATAGTATTTGGACAAGGCCATGAGCAAAGTGGAAGTTCTCTCCTCCCTTTAGAGAAAAGTACCTCCTTCTTTGAGGCCACTTCTACTGCCTGAGGTCTCAATCACAGAGATCCTTTAGGCAGAACATTTTTGCCACAGTGTCTTGGATTTCATGCCTGAAATGTTCTCATGGGCTTTTCAGCCAGACCAGGAAGTCTTAAGGGCTGATTATCAGGTCAGAGTGTTACTTAAAGCGGTTATCATTCTATGAGTCTGCTGTGTAGACTTCTGCTCATGTTGGAACATTCTCTCCTTTTTAATGCTATCTCTTCTTATTACCAGGCACTTGATCCTATTTATATGATCACTTTAACACTTAATCTTACCTATGTGTTCACCTTACACTTAATGTAATCACTTTAATTAAGCTTAATGGGATTTGGAATCCAACAACAAATTTTTAAATTGTGTGTTTAGAAGTAAGTCCATAGGAATGTATGCACTTTACAGTTACAAAATTCCTCCTCCTGCTCTTATTCCCATTCCTATTTTTTACTGAGATCAATTTTCAATTGACTTTATGTGTATACGATGGACTGAATGTTATGTAAATTCTTCAACAAATAGTAGGAAGAAAAATAAACAACCAAACAAAAACAAACAAAAAACTGTTCCTCAACAGTCAAGACAAGGGCAGCTCAAGTCATCCCTTCTTGAAGTGTCAATTTCGCTTCCACCTGCGGTTCCGGCACTCCAGGTTCTAGTCCCGGTCGGAGTGTCAGATTCTGTCCCGGTTGCTCCTCTTCCAGTCCAGCTCTCTGCTGTGGCCAGGGAAGACAGTGTAGGATGGCCCAAGTGCTTGGGTCCTGCACCCGCATGAGAGACTGGGAGGAGGCGCCTGGCTCCTGGCTTCAGATCGGCACAGCATGCTGGCTGTAGCGGCCATTTGCAGGGTGAACCAATGGAGGGAAGGCCTTTCTCTCTGTCTCTCTCTCTCTCACTGTCTAACTCTGCATGTCTAAAAAAAATGTAGTTACTGATAAAGTGGGTGACAGGACTGGCCTTGAAGGTATCACGTGGGATTCCTGCCTCCCGTTTAGGATGCTTAGGTTTATGTCCAAATTTTGGGTCTATTTTAGACTCTTGCCAATGTGCACTCTGGGAGGCAGTACGAGAAGTCTGAGTTAATCTCATGTGTGAGACCTGGACTGAATTCATGCACCTGGCTGTGATCTGACTGAATCCAGCTTTTATGGGCATCTGGGAAGTTACCCAGGATTCAGTAGATCACTGTCTGTCAGTCTCTGTCGCTTTGTCCTTTTGGACAAATAAACACACACAAGTTTTAAAAGAGGTAAAAGTATATCTATAATTTGTTGAAGAAAATATACAAAGGCAAACGTATAAAAATGCTTTAAATCTGAGATCATCATGCATGTCCATGTTAGAAGCACAATGAGACAGCCCACCTGTGGGGAGCAACTGGGAGCAACTCGGACTAGACTAAGTTACTGGAATTAAGACTTATTCTATGCATCTGCTCTCCCACAATATGGCACTGGGAGAGGAGAAAACAGCTTCTACGCAGCTGCCTCTTGCCAACTTGAGTGATGACCTCCAGGAGCTGATCCTGCTCCTGATTGGAGGAGAGCAGCATACTCGGCGTGTGGGCAGCCGAGTTGGGATTGGCGGAAGAGGACTATAAAGGAGGAGAGAGACAACATGCACCAGGAACATCTAAGGTGAACATCTATCTGTAGGAACACCTGTGCAGCCCCCGAGAGAGCTGGCCAGCGGTGTGCTGCTCCCCTGCAAAAGTGGGGAAAGTGGCGAGGGGGAACCGCCTTCCACGGAGGTGGAAGGGATGGCAGCCCACCCGGGAAGAATCAGCAGCAAACCCGGGGAGGGCCGAGCAGACAAAAGAACAGCGCAGGGTCCTGTGTCGTTCCTCCACGAAGAGGGGGAGCGACACCCACCCCTCCTGGTAGACTGAATATCATCAGACATACCAGAGCTGACATGTCTTGTGCAGGAAGAGAGAGAAGAAAACCCTGGTACAAGGCTGGAGTCAGGTAAGTTAGTAAAGCTTCCATGGAAACCATCAAAAGCTGAGAAATACAATTATCACAGGATCCTCAAACACTGTTGCCTGGTAGAAGAAATATGAAATCCCAGGGAGGTGCCCAGCAGATCCACAGCCACTGTGGCAAACACCTCTGCAGTTCCATGTACAACTAATGCAGCATAATTCACGAGAGCTCACACATATAAGCCACTGAAATTTGCATTGAAGAAGGAATGGATAATGGGACAAGTGGACAGAGTTATATTTTAACAGGAAGTTTATATTGCAGTAAAGAGTAGCAAGGACAGAGCTTCAGGCCGGCAGGATCCACACATTGAGGGGATCTGCTGTACAGCATGGTGACAGCAGCTAAGGGAATGTTGTATCTACAGAATTCCAAAACAGGAGACAGATGCCATTCCACATGAGACAAGTGCGTTTTGTGATGAGCATGTCAATAACTCTGACTTCATAATTCCACTCAATTTGATACATTCATTTTTCAACACATATCATTGTGTCTCATATGTCTATATTCACTTATTATTCATCAAACAGTCAGGACAGGAAAGGGAAGAATGGCAAATAGTGAAAATTCAGTTCTCTAAAACTGAATTACCATCTGCTGTCTTCCAGGGTGCATTGTCAGTTACAAGTCTGGGAAATTCTTGTAAATAAACTCAGTCCAGCACTCTGATATGCAGCCTGGGTGTCTCCCTCTCTAAAACTGATGGAAGTCTCCAAATGGATTGATGACACCATCCAGCATAGACATGGAGTAAAGACCAGGGACTCTGGACACATGGTCTCTGGGACTGGCTCTTCCTGCAGCTGTGATTCAGCCTCAGGACATTGGTCATCATGCTGGACCCACAGACACAGCTCCCCGTGATGTGTACTCCAGCTCCAGAGTGCACAGCCACTGTGTGTCCCACTTTCTGCTCTGCTGAACCACAGCAGGTGTAGGGGGTCCCACGACACTGGAGTAGAACCAGATCAGCTGGAAGTGCACACTCAACACTTTCCATTCAGTTATGACCTTGACTGCTGATGTCCAGTGCATTTCCCTCCTTAGTTTATGCATGCAGCCCCCCAGGAGGGTCCCAGGACCTAGAGAATGAGGAAGTCCCTGTAGGTTTCCCAGGTGCCTGCAGAAGCTCAGCCTGAGACACAACTGAGCTGCAAATACATTCCTGAGTGCTGTGACATTCACACAGGAACAATTAAATGTTTTAGGAATAAAAAGAAAATGGCGATGTGGACACAATCTGTAGAAATATGGATAACCCACAGATTAAAAAAAATGTGGGTTCAGTTCGGTACACATGCTCATTTTGATGGGAGGAGAGGGATGACTTAGGTAGTTGAGGTTTACCAGAACAGAAACCCTAGCTCTGCTGTCCCTGGTTCTAAAGGGAAAACTAAAATTGTCCTAAAATCGGCACTGCCCTAGGGCGCTGTCCTGAGTCAGGTTGGAAAAGAATCACCAGGGTCCTCAGATTCCCAGGATCTCTTATCCTGGTGACTGCTGTCCTTGTTTATGAACCAAATTTGTTCATTAACGACTCCTTCCTTTCACATCAAACTTTATCACCGTCACTGAAGTCATCGGTAGGGTCAGAACAACAAGAGTAGAATTAATTCCTCAAAACGGCTACCGGAGAGGAAACCCCAATTCCCTGACAGGAAACCAGGGCTTCATCTCTTCCTGCACCTGCTCAAGACCAGAATGTGCTCTCGGTACGTCTTCTGCGCCCCCTAGTGGAGCCGCGCGCCCCTGCACGGAGGTTTGTGTCTGGGCTCAGCCTGAGGCCCCTCACTGTGTCTCTCGCACAGTAATACATGGCCGTGTCCGCGGCTGTCAGACTGTTCAGTTGTAGGCAACCTGTACTCTGGTCGATGTCTCTGGAGAGAGTGAATGGGCCATTCACCCAGCTCGCGTAGTAAGTGCTACCACTACTACCAGCATAAATGCATCCGATCCACTGCAGCCCCTTCCCGGGAGCCTGGCGGACCCAGCATATCCAGTAGCTGCTACTGAGGGTGAATCCAGAGGCTTTGCAGGAGAGTTTCAGGGATCCCCCAGGCTTGACCAGGCCTCCTCCGGCTCCTCCTCCGGACTGCTCCAGCTGCTGACACTGGACACCTGCAAACACAGATGACATGGTCAGTACACTTTCACTCACATTCTCTGTGTCTCTCACGTCCTCTCTCAGACTCAGTGCCCCGCGTTTTCCATCATTACCTTTGAGCACAGCGACCAGGAGAAGCCAGCGCAGCCCAGTCTCCATGGTGAGCGTCTGTGTTGAGTGCGATCACTGAGTGGACACCTGGGAGTGCTGGGGCTGGAGCTCCTGTGCCAGAGCTGCAGGGTGAGGGCTGGGCTGATTTTCATGGGCAGAGGGAGGCCCTATTTGCATGTCTGCTCCTATATAGCCAGCCCTGGAGTAGACGTCTCAGACAGGACAGGGCCCAGTGCAGATGTACATGTCCTGTGGGTGTAGGCTATGATAGGATTTGGATCATATGAATTTTTATGTTTTATTGCTTTTTTATAACAGTTGAAGGCAATGACCTTGTTTCCTTTTAATATGTGTGTACCCTTAATATCCAGTGTAAGCAATATCATGTCCTTCATTTTTTAAATAACAATTGTTTCATATCATCTATTGACCTCTCTATCATCTATATGAAAGACATTGGAATAGTGATAGAGAGAAGGGGTGAGAGAAACACAAGTGTAGTCATGGACAGCAAAGATGAAAATGGGAGATTTCTGCCTTTGGATTGACAGCCCCAAACTCCCCAAATGCCTACAACATCTAGGAGTTAGCCTTTCTAAAACCTGGAGCCCAGAAGTGCGTCTGTGTTTCCTTTGTCGGTTGTAGGGGCTCTATCGCTATAGCGTCATCTGTAGTTTACCACGATGTGTTATCAGGAAAAAGTGTGGGAAGCCGTGTGGCTGGGCTCAAGCAGCACTATGATGGGAACACGGGTGTCCCTAGTGGGGACTTTGCCAATTTTGTCCTAATGCCTGCCGCCCATATTTACACAGATGAAAGACTGCAAGTGGATTCATTTAAGGATACTATGTCTTGTTTCCTTATTCATCCATTACGTTATTTTAAAACTGTTCATTAACTCAGAACACTGTGCATGTTAGTGGGGTGTAGTGTGCTATTGGAATCTGTGTGTTGCAGAAATGGGCACAGATCAACTCACTGTCATTCACATTTCTACCTCCGTTCCATCACTTTGTGTTGGGAGACCGGGTGTCCTCAGTACTGCTTATTTGTGGAACATGTCGTGGGTTGTAGTGAACTGAGTCAGCCCACTGTGGTGGGGGCAGAATTATTCCTTGCTTTGAGTGGTGCTTTGTGTCCTGGTAGCAGCCGTCTGCTGTTCCCTCTCTTCCCTGTGTCTGGTAATCATGACTCTGAGTTCAGCTCAAGCACTGGGTATGAAGTCACTGTGTCACAATTCACCCACAGTCCTGGGCTCAGGTAATGCAGCTGTGTTCACAATAGTTCAGTCTACAATAAAGCCAAATGTGCATAAAACGGTGAATGCAGTCTGTTACATTTGACATGGAATATTATTCAGTGTTAAGAAGGAGATTGTTTTGTCATTAGGAAATCTTAGGTCAGCCTTGAGCATAATATGATAACAGAAATAATCCCGGTACACGTGGACAGATAGTATTTGACATTAGTTATATATGCAGTCCACAAGCTTGAACTCACAGAGGTAGGGAGTGCAATGGAGATCACTGTGTACCATGACCCAAGTGTTTGTCCCCTTCCAGCCCTGTGGGAAACTCAGGGAAGTTCCAGGCTCCTGGCTTCAGGCTCAGCCATCCCCAGTCTTTGCAGCCATTCAGGAAGGAAACCTGTGGAAGGAAGCTTCTCTCTCCACCTGTTGGTCTCTTCCTCTCTTCCTATCACACTGCCTTTCAAACTAAATAAATAGATATTAACATAAATGGAAAATTAATTTTATATATCATTAGGAGCCTATATGCATATGTTGAATAAACACAGAAAACTGAATCCCAAGGGAAGACATCAATTGTTTAAATGCAGTTACTGCCAAGGTGGTGACAGGAGCAGCACTGGAGTTAGCAATGGGATTGCTGCTCCCGCATCAGGATGCTGAGTGCTGTGTCCTAGTTTTGTTCCAGTTTCAGATTCCTGCCTAAGCCCACTCTGGGAGGCCGTAGGTGAAGTTCCAAGAACTCCCACGTTGGAGACCTGGAATGAATTCTAAGTACCTGGCTGTCACCTGTTCCAGCTGAAGCATTTGTAGCCACCTGGGAAGTGACCAGGAGTTAGATGATCACTGTCAGTCTCAGTCTTTGTGGTTTTAGATAAAAACGTACATACAAATTTTAAAACAAAATCTATGAATTTTTAAATGTATATTACATCTATAAAATTTAAGAAATGATATAAAAGCAAACATGTAAAATGCCATAAATCTCAGATCATCATGTATGTACATTTTAGAAGCACAATGAGATGTCCCATCCTTCATGTTAGAATGAGTATTACCAGACAAGCCAGAGCTGACAATTCTTGTGAAGGAAGAGAGATGACCACTCTGGTTGTACAAGGCTGGAGTCAGGTAAATTAGTAAATCCATTATGGAAAATCATCAAAAACTGAGACATACAGTTATCACAGGATCTTCAAACAGCATTTTGGGTAGCAGGAATGTGAAATCCCAGGGAGATGTGCATGGGATTCACAGTCTCTATAGAAAATACAACTGCAGTTCCATGTGCAATTAAAGCAGCGTCGTTCACGAGTGTTCACACATATAATCCAGTGAAATTTTCATGGAAGAAGGAATCAATAATGGAAGAAAAGGGCATGGAACAGAGGAGACGTTGGAGCAAGGTCAGAGTTTCAGTCCCACAGGATCCACATGTTGAGGGATCTACTGTACAGCATGGTGACAGCAGTGAAGTGAATATTGTGTCTACAGAATTCCAAAACAGAAGACAACTGACAATCTACCATGGGAACATGTGGATTTTGTGATGAGCATGTCAATAGGTGTGACTTCATAATTCCACTCAATTTGATACATTCGTTTTACAACAATTTCATTGTACCTCATATGTCTATATTCAATTATTATTTATCAAACATTTATGATAATGAAATGGCAAAAATGGCAAATCATGAAGATTCAATACTCTGAATACTGGTGTTGTGTTTGCCAATGTTTTATGGAGATGATAAACAAAGGCAGTGCACTCAAGGCTTGGCAGCTGGAACCCAGGAACATGGAACTGCATCAGTGTTCCCACCTTGGTGATGGGGCCTCATAACAGATCCATCATCTGCTGTCTTCCAGGGTGCACTGTCAGTTACAAGTGTGGTTAAGAATGTAAATGTGGGCCAGTGCCGCGGCTCACTAGGCTAATCTGGGTTCTAGTCCCGGTTACGGCGCCAGATTCTGTCTCAGTTGCTCCTCTTCCACTCCAGCTCTCTGATGCGGCCTGAGAAGACAGTGGAGGATGGCCCAACTGCTTGGGCCCTGCACCCGCATGGGAGACCAGGAGGAACCACTTGGTTTCTGGCTTTGGATCGGCGCAGCATGCTTTCTGTAGTGGCCATTTTGGTGGAACCAATGGAACAAAGACTTTTATCTTTGTCTCTCTCTCTCTCTCCCACTGCCTAAATCTGATTGTCAAAAAAAAAAAGAATGTAAATATATTCAATCCAGCACTCTGATATGCAGCCTGGGTGTCTCCCTCTCTAAAACAGATGAAGGATTCCAAATCTATTGATGATTCCAGCCAGCATAGACATGGAGTGAAGAGTAGGGACTCTGGATACATGGTCTCCGAGACTGGCTCTTCCTGCAGCTGTGATCCAGCCTCAGGACACTGGTCATCATGCTGGAGTCACAGACACAGCTCCCCATGATGTGTACTCCAGCTCCAGAGTGCACAGCCACTGTGTTTCCCACTTTCTGCTCTCCCTGAACCACAGCAGGTGCAGGGGGTCCTACAACACGTGACAGAACCAGATCAGCTGGAAGTGCACACTCAACACTTTCCATTCAGTAATGACCTTGACTGCTGATGTCCAGTGCATTTCCCTCCTGAGTTCAGGCAGGGAGCTCACAGGAGGGTCCCAGGACCTAGAGGATGAGGAAGTCCCTGTAGGCTTCCCAGGTGCCTGCAGAAGCTCAGCCTGAGACACAGCTGAGCTGCAGTACATTCCTGAGTGCTGTGATGTTAACACAAGGACCACAGACTGTGTTAGGATTAAATGGTAAATGGAGATTGTGAATAAAGTCTGTGGAAAGTGAGTGTTTATCACCCGCAGTGTAAAATGAAAGGTTGGTTCAGTTCAGCACACTCGCTCGTTTTGACAGGTGAGAGATATTAAATAGCCGATTTTTAAACCCAAACCCTGGCTCAGCTATCACTGGATAGAAAGGGAAATGTAAAATTTCCCTAAAGTTGGCAGTGCCCTGAGAGAGTTGTCCTGTCAGACTTGACAACACTCACGATGTCCCCAGATTGTCCCACATCTGATCCTGGTGATCCTGGAGACTGCTGAGCCTGGATTCGTTCATTTAGGACTTCTCCTGTCACATGAAACTTCTCCACGTCAGAGAATCAGTAGCAGGGTCAGAATCATAAAAGAAGAATTCTTCCCTCAAAACTCTTAAGGAGAGGAAACCCCAATTCCCTTACAGGAAACCAGGGCTTCATCCCACTCTGCACCTGTGCATGACCAGAATCTGCGCTCAGTGAGTCTTGTGCGCCCCCTGGTGGAGACGTGCGCCCCTGCAGGGAGGTTTCTGTCTGGGCTCAGCTGTCTTGCACAGTAATACAGGGTCGTGTCCCAGCTGTCAGACTGTTCATTTGCAGAGACACCGTGTTCTGGGTGTTCTCTCTGGAGATGGAGAATCGGCCATTCACCCAGATCGCGTAGTATGTGCTACGATCACTAGTATAAATGCATCCGATCCACTCCCTCCCCTTCCCTGGAGCCTGGCGGACCCAGCACATCCAGTAGCTGCTACTGATGGTGAATCCAGAGGCTTTCCAGAAGAGTGTCAGAGATTCCCCAGGCGTGACCAGGCCTCCCCGGGACTCCACCAGCTGCTCCTGACACTGGACACCTGCAAACACAGATGACATGGTCAGGAAGCGGTCACTCACACTTTTGGGTCTCTCACTCACGTCCTCTCCCAGACTCAGTGCCCCGCATTCCCCATCATTACCTTTGAGCACAGCAACCAGGAGAAGCCAGCGCAGTCCAGTCTCCATGGTGAGCGTCTGTGTTGAGTGCGATCACTGAGTGGACACCTGGGAGTCCTGGGGCTGGAGCTCCTGTGCCAGAGCTGCAGGGTGAGAGCTGGGCTGGTTTTCAGGGACAGAGGGAGGCCCTATTTGCATGTGCTTCCCCTATATGGCAGGCATGGCGTCAGATGCCTCAGATAGGACAGGGCCCAGTGCAGATGTGGTGTCCTGGGTGTGTAGGGTGATGGCTATGATAGGATTCAGATCATACGAATTTTTTTTTCTCGTTGTTGTTTTACCAGTTGTAGGCAATGACTTCATTTCATTACAATATGTGTGTGCCCTTAATGTCCATTGTTAGCAATACCATGTCCTTCATTGTAAAATAACCTTTGCTTCATTATTAACTATGCTAATGACATTGGAACAGTGACAGAGAGAGAATTGCTGAGAGAAACAGAAATGTAGAGATGGACAGTGAGTTGACAATGGGAGATTTTTGCCTTTGGATTGACAGCTCAACAATACCAAATGCCTACAACATCTAGGAGTTGGTCTTCCTAAATCCTAGAGCAAAAGTCTGTGTTTCCTACATCAGTGGTAGGAGCTCATTCGCTTGTAGCATCAGGTAGTTTCCCATGATGCTTTATCTTCAAAGTGTGGGAAGCCGTGTGGATGAGCTGAAGCAGCACTCATATGGGAACAGGGGTGTCTGTGGTGGGGACTTAGCCAATTGTGTCCTAATTCCTGCTGCCCACTTTTACAGATGAAAGAGTACAAGTGGATTCACTTAAGGTTAATTATTTTGTTTTTTTTTTTTTTTTTGAAAAATTGTAGTTTCATACCATGTGATTTTTCTCATTTTTATAAAAATTTATTTAATTTCTTTAAAATCAGAGATACACAAGAAAGAAGGAGAGGGAGAGAGAGAGAGAGAGAGAGAGAGGGAGAGAGAAAGAGAGAGAGAGAAAGTCCTCCATCCACGGCCTCCCTCTCCAATTGGTAACAATGGTCGGAGCTGCACTGATCTGAATCTAGGAGCCAGTTGCCTGCACTGGGTCTCCCATGGATTACGGGAAGTGAAGATGGAAGCCATCTTCTACTGCCTACCCAGGCCACAGAAGGGAGCTGGATTGCAAGTGGAACAGCCAGGACTCCAACTGGCGTCCATATGGGATGCCAGCACTGAAGGCTTTACCCACTACACCACAGCACCGGCCCTGATGATCTTAATTATATGTGGAATCCGCAATCGTGAGCTCACAGAGGCAGGAAGTACAATGCAGATACTGAGTCTGGGAGAAGAGAAGAAAAGGGACAACATTCCTGCAAGCACAGAGAGTTTTCTGTGACCAGAGAGGCACGTGGAGAGATCTACTGCACAGCACGGGGACAACAGTTATGAAGCTTTATTGTGTTCTTTCCAGTTCCTGCAGGAGTAGGCATTTGTCATTCGATCACAAAAGAATGGTAGTGTTGCTAGGAAAGGACTTGTGGGTTCATCTGACTCTAGAATTCCTGATGAAATAAATCCACATCAACACCTTTCCTTATACCTCACATAGAGATTCAGGTACTATTTGTCAATTTAACATTTATGAAACCTATTTTGAAGGGACAATTCTCTGTTGACTTATCTTGCATCTGCCTGTGGTTTTATTCTAAGAAGAAAATTATGTGGTGTTGCAATCATTCCTGGTACTAATACAGTCACGAGGGCTGTGAGTTCATCGACACGTGAGAGTTTATCTGTCGTGTCCGGCTGGCACAACTGGCCCACCACTGCCCTCTCGAATTTCCTCCCCTCCCATGTGTGAAGCTGAGTCATTTTAGAAGAGCCCCTGTCTTCACTCAGATCAAGTCCATGGAAACCTCTCTCTGTGCTGTTTAGTTATCCCCCAATCTCCCTGTGTCCAACTGGTTTCACAAGCCATTTCTTCATGGACCCACCAAGGCCCACCTGCCAACTCCTTGAAAACACAGCCATCAGAGACCCCAGTCCTGCTTGCCCAGACAGGACCTCCCTCTTCTCACCATTGTGCAGTCCTGCCATTTGTCACCCAGGGGACCCAGCATCTTATACAACTGACAGCCCATCAGAACCTGGTGGGAGACTGTCGTGGTGTTTGCACAAATGGAATATGTTTCTATGAGTTATAATTTGAGTAAATTCTCTTGAGTAATTTCTTGTGACTGTAGATAAGTGATGAATTATACATCTCACATTTCCTAGTACTGTAGATATGAGGTGTTCTCACATAACAATGGAATTCACTGTGTCAGATGGTGGATTGTGTCAATGAATTCTGTGGGCAAATGCATGAAAACTGTCCCCAGCTAAATA
This sequence comes from Oryctolagus cuniculus, assembly GCF_051225735.1. Lineage (NCBI taxonomy): Eukaryota > Metazoa > Chordata > Mammalia > Lagomorpha > Leporidae > Oryctolagus > Oryctolagus cuniculus. The sequence continues at coordinate 53,614,419 of NC_142886.1, forward strand.
GAAACACTTTCTGTTTGTCAATCTTCTCTCAGAAAAGGCAGAGATATGTCAACTGTTTTAATTTAGTAGGAATTTTTGTGTCTCTGGATTTAGATGGGAGTCACTCAGAACACACATTGCTGCATGAGGTGAGTGACTGGCTGCAGTTTCTGTAAGACTGTTCATGGCAGATCAATTGCAGTTTAGCAGAAAATATCCTGTAAAACACAGGGGATCACTGCACTGGGCATTTCTGGCTGCAGGAACTTGGTTTGCCCTGGACGAGTATGAACTTGACAGAAGAGGAGTTATTTTCTCTTGGTAAAGATGAAGTACTGATGAAGACTTGCAGGGGGAGCCAGGGACGGAGGAGAGGGGACTCTGGACCAGGGCTGGCTCATCACGCAGCACTAATTCAGCTCACCAGATGGTCAGTGTGTGGCAGCCCCTGGCACCCAGATCCCAGGGATGGGGACTCTGGCCCCGGAGTCACGGCCCTGGACTGTCCCCCTCTGCTCACCCTGAAACACCGCAGTGCAGCGGATTCCACCACACTAGAGCAGAAACAGAACGTGTAAGTCCACACCACACACTTTCCAAACAGATTATTCCCTGAATGCAAATGTCCACCTGTGTTTCCCATGGGTTCATGCAATGAGGTCATCTGAAATGTTTCAGGAAACTGAATGCAGAATTTCATGGTGCTGGGGAAACTTGAGTGCACCTAAAATAATTCATCATGCTGTCATCTCACACCAGTATCCCAAAGAGAGTGAACAGGATGAAACTCTTAAAGGCAAGACCCGAGACTGTAAAGTTCTAGAGGAAAACTCATGGCAAAAGCAAGTTCCCATTGGTTTGGGCAATGATAGTTTGATAATCTCCAAAGTACAGGCAACCAAGATACACAGACAATGAATAATGGATCCAACTACAGATTCTGAGTAACAAAGAGAAAGATTGAAGAACCAGGAGCCACCCGCAGATGGGGAGAAAGTATTTTCAGATGACACCCATGGGGGCCAATGTTGTGGCCCTGCAGGTTAAGCTGCCATCCCTATGCATGCATCACACAGGAGCATGGGTTCAGATTCTGCTTGCTCCACTTCAAATCCAGCTCCCTGCTGGGATCCAGACCTGGGAACTCTCTCAATGATGACTCAAGTGTTTGTCCCCTTCCAGCCCTGTGGGAAACTGGAGGAAGTTCCAGGCTCTTGGCATTAGGCTTGCCCAACCTCACCTTTGCTGCAATATGGGAAGTGAACCAGTGGATGGAAGCTTCTCTCTCCATCTGTTGGTCTCTTCCTCTCTTTTTAAAACACTGCCTTTCAAATAAAATAAATACTTAAAATAAATGAAAGATTAATTATATATATGGTTAGGAGCCTAGTTCCAAATGTTGAATGAACTCAAGCCACTGAATCCCAAGGGAAGAAATCAATTGTGTACATGTAGTGACTGACAAGGTGGTGACAGGAGCAGCACTGGAGTGAGCCTGTGGGATTGCTGCCTCCCATGTCAGGATGCTTAGTGCTGCGTCCTGGTTTGGTTCCAGTTTCATATGCCTGCCTAAGCCCCTATGGGAGGCCGTAGGTGAAGTTCCAAGCACTGCCACGTGGAGACCTGGACAGAATTCCAAGCACCTGGCTGTCAGCTGACCCAGCTGAAGCTTTTGTAACCGTCTGGGAAGTGATCCAGGAGTTAGAATATCACTCTCAGTCTCAGTCTCTTTGTGGTTTTGGACAAATACATGCAGACAAGTATTAATAAAATGATAAATTTTGAAATTTATATCATATCTATAAAATTTAAAAAGAACGATAAAGGCAAACATATCAAATGCACAGGTGCCTGGGAGACGTGGAATGGCATCATCTCTGGGGAGTGCATCCAGTGACGACTCCATGCCATGAGTGGATTCAACGTCAGGGCCTCATGGAGGAATCTGAGGTCTCCAGTGCTCTGAACAGGACCACACAGAATGCTGGGAGCAGCCTGCTGGGGGTGGATGTGATTTGTCCTCACACTATCAGTGCTGAGCATGGCCCCAACATAACAGCACTGACAAGGGGTACACGGTCTGGATGTTTACATAAAAAGCATGGAATAACCAGTGTCACTCCCCGTCTTTGTGGAGGAACGACACAGGACCCTGCGCTGTTCTTTTGTCTGCTCGGCCCTCCCCGGGTTTGCTGCTGGTTCTTCCCAGGTTGGCTACCGTCCCTTCCACCTCCATGGAAGGGCGGTTCCCCCTGCCACCTTCCCCACTTCTGCGGGGGAGCAGCACACCGCCGGCCGGCTCTCTCAGGGGCTGCACAGGTGTTATTTGGATAGATGTTCCCTTTAGATTTTCCTGGTGCATGTTTTCTCTCTTCTCCTTTATAGTCCTTTTCCACCAATCCCAACTCTGCTACCCAAACGCTGAGTACGCTGCTCTCCTCCAATCAGGAGCAGGTCCTACAGTTTATTGGTTGAACTGGAGGCAGCTGCGTAGAAGCTGTTTCTCCCTTCTCAGCATCATATTGTGGGATAGCAGATGCATAGAATAAGTCTTAATTCCAGTAACTTAGTCTAGTCCGAGTTGCTCCCCACAAACCAGAATCTGATGTCAAATGCAAAGTCCTTGTAAAACTACTGAAGGAAACATTGGGCAAAATCTCCCTGATGTTGGTCTGGCCATGATTTCCCTTTCAGATCTTCAAAATTCAAGAGACCAAAAAAATATTCTCAAATGATTCTGCATAAACTACAGAGCTTCTGCATTACAAACAGACTGACTGAGAAGTGAGCAGCCTACACACAGATTGGAAGTGACTATTCTCATATCAAATGTATGATCAATAGCCTGTATCCAAAAGGAATAAGAAGGAACTAACTGTATGAGCTGTGTTTAGAACTGTTCTGAGTCTTCTGCAGTCTCAAAATAACTGTGATACACAATTGGCTTGTTCATCCTGATTGACAGGTTCTGCGTCATCAGGCCTACAATGGGTATAGAAGCAAACCTCTCTGATTGTGTGTGGCTCAGTGTTGCTATGGATTCATTCTGGTGGGGGCAAGAGGCGCGGGGTCACCACACAGACCCCGGGAGTTGGGTGAAAGCAGGTCAGAGGCGAGCAGCCCGCAGACTCATTTGTTTCAGTAGGTACAGCCGCTTATATAGCCGAGGCAGCCAATCTGGTCAAGGGGCAGTTTATGCCTAACCAATCACAGCCTGTTGCCAGGCAGTATCCGAAGCCATCCAATCACAGCCTGTTGCCAGGCAGGCTCCGTTGCCAGGTGGCATTGAAGCCATGCCTGAGTAACTGATGCTTGCTTTCCAGCAGCCATCTTGGCATGGCCTTCTCATTCCACCACAGCTCAGTGTGTCCCAAAGGCGTTGCATTTTAGGTGTGCTCCCAGGGAGACCATGGGAGAAATGATGGGAGCTCTGGGAGTGAGGCCTAGTGGGATTTGTTCATTCCTGGGGAATCTGCTATGGAGGAGATCACAGTAGATCCTGGGTCCCCAGCTTCAGCACAGAGCACAGTGCTGCTAGAGTCAGCCCTGGTCTCGTCTGATGTCCTGTGTGGGGATGGGGTCTCTCCCATCCGTGTTCACAATATTAGGCTGAAGACTGCCATGATATTCACAATATTATCATGCCTGATGGCACAACATTCTGCAGTCACTATGGCAAACACCTCTGTAGTCCCATGTTCAATTAAAGCAGCATCATTCTCAAGAGTTCACACATATAATCCAGGAAAATTTGCATTTAAGAAGGAATGGATAATGGGACAAATGGACAGAGTTATATTTTAACAGGAAGTTTATATGGCTATAGTATAGAGGAAGAAATTCTGGTATCTTGGATAACATGGATGATCCTGGAGAATAATATCCAAGGATAATGTCAGGATAAGTATACTCTGCTAAACTATCCAGGCCAAGAAGGCAAATAATATGTGATGCTAGTTACGTGGGATAAAAGGATGAACTCACAAGGCAGAAGTTCAATGGTGAAGACCAACGTCTGTGCTTGGGAGGAACAGAGGAGACACGGGAGCAAGGTCAGAGTTTCAGTCGTACAGGATCCACATGTTGAGGGATCTACTGTGCAGCAAGGTGACAGCAGTAAAGAGAATATAGTGTCTGCAGAATTCCAAGACATTGGACAAATGACATTCTACCATGAAAAACGTGGGTTTTGTGATAAACATGTCAGTAAGTCTGACTTCATTATTCCACTCAGTATACATTCATTTATTCAACACATATCATTGTAACTCATATGTCTATATTAAATATTATTTATCAAACATTTATGAATATGAAATGGCAATGATGGCCAATCATGAAGATGCAGATCTCTGGCTATGATAGGATTCAGATCAAGGCAAATTTTACTTTATTATTTTTAATCATTTGAAAGCAATACCTCATTTCATTTGAATATGTTTGTACTCTTTATATCCCATGTTAGCAGTATCATGTCCTTCGTTTTTAAAATAACCATTGGTTCATTATTAACTATTCTAATGACATTGAAACAGTGACAGAGAGAGAAGGAGTGAGAGAAACATAAATGTTGAGACATCTAGGAGTTAGACTTTCTAAAACCTGGAGCAGAAAACTGTGTGTCCCACATCAGTGGTAGGGCCTCATTCACTTGTAGTGTCATCTACAGTTTCCCATGATGTATTATCAGGAAAAAGTATTGGAAACTGTGAGGATGGGCTCAAGCAACAATCTGATGGGAACAGGGGTGTCCCAAGTGGGATCTTAGCCAATTTTGTCCTAATGCCTGCTGCACACTTTTAAACAGATGAAAGACTGCAAGTGGATTTTTTAAGGTTAACTATGTTTTGTTCTTTTATTCATTCATTTCCTTAGTTTAAAACTGTTCCTGAACACAGAACACTGTACATGGTAGTGGGGTGTAGTGTGCTATTGGAATCTGTGTGTTGTAGAAATGGGCACAGATCAACTCAGTGTCATGCACATTTCCACCTCCTTTCCATCACTCTGTGTTGGGAGGCGTGGAGGCCTCAGTTCTAGTTATTCGTGGAACCCGTGGTTTGTTGTGGTGAACTGAGGCAAATCATGAAGATTCAGATCTCTGAATACTGGTGTTGTGTTTGCCAATGTTTTATGGAGATGATAAATGGAGGCAGTGCACTCAAGCTTGGCGTCTGGAAGCCAGGAGCATGGAACTGTATCAGTGTTCCCACCTTGGTGTCGGGGCCTCATACAGATCCATCATCTACTGTCTTCCAGGGTGCATTGTCAGAACAAGTATGGGAAAGCGTGCAAATGTGCTCCGTCCAGCAATGTGATATGCAGCCTGGGTGTCTCCCTCTCTAATACTGATGAAATAACACAAATGGATTGATGACCCCAGTCACTGTAGACATGGAGTGAAGAGCAGGGACTCTGGACAAATGGTCTTTGGGACTGGCTCTTCCTGCAGCTGTGATTCAGCCTCAGGACACTGGGCATCATGCTGGAGCCACAGACACAGCTCCCCGTGATGTGGACTCCAGACCCAGAGTGCACAGCCACTGTGTGTCCCACTTTCTGCTCTCCCTCAACCACAGCAGGTGTAGGGGGTCCCATGACACTGGAGCAGAACCAGATCAGCTAGAAGTGCACACCCAACAATTTCCATTCAGTGATGACCTTAACCGCTGATGCCCAGTGCATTTCCCTCCTGAGTTCAGGCAGGGAGCCCACAGGAGGGTCCCAGGACCTAGAGAATAAGGAAGTCCCTGTAGGCTTCACAGGTGCCTGCAGAAGCTCAGCCTGAGACACAGCTGAGCTGCAAGTACATTCCTGAGTGCTGTGACATTCACACAGGGACCACAGACTGTTTCAGGATTAAAGGGGAAATGCGGGTCAGGTTAAAGTCTGCAGAAAGTGAGTGTGGATCACCCACATGTAAAGTCAAAGGTTGGTTCAGTGCACACTTGCTGGCTGTGGCAGGAGAGGGATGAGTGGAATAGTTGCTGTTTAACAGATCAACGGCCCTGTCTCAGCTGTCCCTGGTTATACAGGGAAAACTGAAACTGTCCAAAGCTTTCAGTGCCCTGAGGGTGCTGTCCGGAGTCAGGTTGGAAGAGACTCAATAGTGTCCTCAATATTCCCACATCTCTGACCCTGCTGAACACAGTCACTGTCCATGAACCAAATTGCTCAATTAGGACTTCTTCCTTTTATATCAAACTTTCAATCCGTCAGTGAAGTTGGGAGGGACAGAATCAAAAAGTAGAATTCTTCCCTCAAAACTGTTACAGGAGAGGAAACCCCAGTTCTCTGACAGGAACCAGGGATTCATCTCCCTCTGTGCCTGTGCCTGACCAGAGTCTGCGCTCGGCGCATCTTGTGCGACCCCTAGTGGTTCCGCGCGCCCCTGCAGGGAGGTTTGTGTCTGGGCTCAGCCTGAGGGCCCCTCACTGTGTCTCTGGCACAGAAATAGGTGGCCGTGTCCGCGGCAGTCACACTTGTCATTTTCAGAGACACCGTGTTCTCGTTGGAGTCTCTGGAGATGGTGAATCGGTCATTCACCCAGCTTGCGTAGTATGTGCTACCACCACTACTAATGTATCCGATGTATTCCAGCCCCTTCCCTGGAGCCTGGTGGACCCAGCTCATGTCGTTGCTACTGAGAGAGAATCCAGAGACTGTGCAGGTGAGTGTCAGACTTCCTCCAGGCTCAACGGGCCTCTCCCGGACTCCTCCGCCTACTGACAAGGACACCTGTAAACACAGATGACATGGTCAGGACACTGTCACACACACTCTCTGTGTCTCTCACTCACGTCCTCTCCCAGACTCAGTGCCCCGCATTCTCCATCATTACCTTTGAGCACAGCGACCAGGAGAAGCCAGCGCAGCCCAGTCTCCATGGTGAGCGTCTGTGTTGAGTGCGATCACTGAGTGGACACCTGGGAGTCCTGGGGCTGGAGCTGCTGTGCCAGAGCTGCAGGGTGAGGGCTGGGCTGGTTTTCATGGGCAGAGGGAGCCCTATTTGCATGTGCTGCTGCTATATAGCAGGCATGGGGTCAGATGCCTCAACAGGACAGGGCCCAGGGAAGTTGTCTGTGTTCTTGGTGTGTTGGGTGATGGCTATGATAGAATTCAGATCATGTGAATTTTTATGTTATCATAATTTTAAAAAGTTGAAGGCAATGACCTTGTTTCATTTTAATATGTGTGTTCCCTTCATATCGAGTGTTAGCAATATCATGTCCCTCATTTATTTAAATAACAATTAGTTCCTTATCATCTATATGAAAGACATTGGGGCAGAGATAGAGAGAGACAGGGTGAGAGATACAGAAATGTAGAGATGGACAGAAAAGGTGACAATGGGAAATTTATGCCTTTGGGTAGACAGCCCCAGACACCCCAAATGCCTATGACATCTAGGAGTTAGTCTTTCTGAACCCTGGACCAATAAACTGTGTCTGTAATTCCAGCGTCGGTGGTAGGGGTTCATTTGCTTGTAGCATCATCTACAGTTTCCCATGATGCATTATGAGGGAAAAGTGTGGGAAGCCATGAGGCTGGGCTCAGTCAGTTCTCTGATAGGAACACGGGTGACCCTAGTTGGGACTTAGCCAATTTTGTCCTAATGCCTGTCACCCACTTTTAAATAGATGAAATACTCAAGTGGATTTTTTAAGGTTAACTATGTTTTTTCCTTATTCATCCATTGCCTTAAAGTTTAAAAACTGTTTAACCTGTTTAAAACTGTTTCTGAACACAGAACACTGTACATGGTAGTGGGGTTTGTGTGCTATTGGAATGTGCATGGTAGAAATGGGCACAGATGAACTCACTGTCATTCACATTTCCACCTCCTTCCCATCACTCTGTTGGGAGGCCTGGAGACCTCAGTTCTAGTCATTCTTGGAACCTGTTGTGTGTTTTGGTGAACTGTGTCAGCCCAAAGTGGTGTGGGCAGAATTATTCCTGCCTTTGGTGGTGCTTTCTGCCCTGGTATCAGCTGCCCTGTGTTCTCTCTTCCCTGTTCTTTTTTTTTTATTTTTTGACAGGCAGCGTGAACAGTGAGAGAGAGAGACAGAGAGAAAGGTCTTCCTTTGCCGTTGGTTCACCCTCCAATGGCCGCCGCAGCCGGCGCGCTGCGGCCGGCGCACCGCACTGATCCGATGGCAGGAGCCAGCTACTTCTCCTGGTCTCCCATGGGGTGCAGGGCCCAAGCACTTGGGCCATCCTCCACTGCACTCCCTGGCCACAGCAGAGAGCTGGCCTGGAAGAGGGGCAACCAGGACAGAATCCGGCGCCTGGATCAACTAGAAACCGGTGTGCCGGCGCCGCAAGGTGGAGGATTAGCCTAGTGAGCCACAGCGCTGGCCACTCTTCCCTGTTCTGTAACCATGAGTCTGAGTTTAGCTCAAGCACTGGGTAGAAGTCACTGTGTCACAATTCACCCGCAGTCCTGCGTTTCGGTAATGCAGCTTTGTTCACAATAGTTCAGTCTACAAAGAACAAGTGTGCATAAAACAGTGAATGGATTCTTTCACATTTAGACAAAGAATATTATTCAGGATTAAGAAGGAGGTTGTTCTGTCGTTAGGAAATGTGGGTTACCCTGGAGCATACATACTAAAAGAAATGATCCAGGTAGATGTGGACACACAGTATGTGACATTACTTATACATGCAGTGCACAAGCTTGAACTCACAGAGGTAGGCAGTGCAATGGTGAAAACTGTCTACCATGATCCAAGTCAGGCTCCTGAATTTAGGCTGAGCCATCCCCAGCCTTTGCGCCATTCAGGAAGTTAACCAGTGGATGGAATTCTCCCTCCATTTGTTGATCTCTTCCTCTCTTGCTATAACACTGTTTTTAAAATAAAATAAACAGAGACTTAAAATAAATTGAAGATTAATTATACATATGATTAGGAGCCTGTTTCCTAATGTTGAATGATCTCAAGCAACTGAAACCCAAGGGAAGAAATCAATTGTGTACATGCAGTGATGATAAGGTGGAGACAGGAGCAGCACTGGAGTTAGCCTGTGGGATTCCTGCTCCCGTATCAGGATGCTTAGTGCTGTGTCCTAGTTTGGTTCCAGTGTCATATTCCTGCCTGAGCACACTCTGGGAGGCCGTAGGTGAAGTTCCAAGTACTCCCACGTGGGAGCCCTGGACAGAATTCCAAGCACCTGGCTGTCACCTGACCCAGCTGAATCTTTTGTAGCCATTGGGGAAGTGACGCAGGAATTAGAAGATCACTGACAGTCTCAGTCTCTCTGTGGTTTTGGACAAATACATAAAGACAAGTTCTCAAATAAAATGATAAATTTTAAAATTTATATAATATCTATAAATTATTAAAAGAAGATATATAGGCAAACATGTAAAATGCTATAAATCTGGGACAATCATGTATGTCCATGTTGGAAGCACAATGAGACATCCCATCGCTCCAGTTAGAATGGCTATTATCAGACATACCAGAGCTGACATGTTTTATGGAGGTAGAGAGAGATGATAACCCTGGTACAAGTCTGTGTCAGGTTAATTAGTAAAACCATTATGGAAAAGCATCAAAAACTAGAAATAGAATTATTACATGATGTTCAAGCACCATTGCATGGTACAGTGAATATGAAGTCCCAGGGAGGTGTCCACGGGATCTGCAGTCACTGTGCCAAACACCTCTGCAGTTCCTTGTTCATTTAAAAGAATTCATTCAAAAGAGGTCACACATATGTTCCAGTGACATCTCATGAAAGAAAGAATGGAAAATGAAGAAATGGACAAAGTTACATTTTAAAAGGAGTTTAAAAGCAGTACAGAGTAAGAAATTCTGTAATTTTGGACAACTTGGATGACCCTGGAGAATAATGTGCCTAGGATAATATGTCAGTAAAAGCACAATCTGCTAACCATCCAGGCCAGGAAGACACATAATATGTGATGCTACCTACATGGGATAAAAGGATGAACAATGGCCAGTCATGAATATTCAGATCTCTGCATACTGGTGTTGTGTTTGCCAATGTTTTATGGAGATGATAAAAAAAGGCAGTGCACTAAGGCTTGGCAGCTGGAACCCAGGAGCTTGGAACTGCATCAGTGTTCCCTCCTTGGTGATGGGGCCTCATAACAGATCCATCATCTACTGTCTTCCAGGGTGCATTGTCAGTACAAGTATGGGAAAGCGTGAAAAGGCTCCATCCAGCAATGTGATATGCAGCCTGAGTGACTCCCACTGTAATGTTAATGAAAGACTCCAAATGGATTGACATTTGGAGCATAGACGTGGAGTAAAGAGCAGGGACTCTGAACACATGATCTCTGGGACTAGCTCTTCCTGCAGCTGTGATTCAGCCTCAGGACACTGGGCATCATGCTGGAGCCATAGACACAGCTCCCCGTGATGTGGACTCCAGCCCCAGAGTGCACAGCCACTGTGTGTCCCACTTTCTGCTCTCCCTGAACCACAGCATGTGTAGGGGTTCCCAAGACACTGGAGCAGAACCAGATCAGCTGGAGGTGCACACCCAACACTTTCCATTCAGTTATGACCTTGACTGCTGATGTCCAGTGCATTTCCCTCCTGAGTTCAGGCAGGGAGCCCCTCAGGAGGGTCCCAGGCCCTAGAGAATGAGGAAGTCCCTGTAGGCTTCCCAGGTGCCTGCAGAAGCTCAGCCTGAGACACAGCTGAGCTGCAAGTACAGTCCTGAGTGCTGTGATGTTCACACAGGGACCACAGACTGTTTCAGGATTAAAGGAAAATGGAGATCGGGTATAAAGTCTGTTAGAATTGATGCAGAACACTCACAGTTTCAAATAAGACGGTTGGTTCAGTTCAGCACAGTTGCTCGTTTTGAAAGGAGAGAGATACTTAAATAGCAGATTTTTAAACTCAAACCCTGGCTCAGCTATTGCTGGATTGAAAGGGAAAACTAAAATTGCCCTAAAGTTGGCAGTGTCCTAAGAATTCTGTGCTGACTCAGGCTGGACAACACTCACGAGGTCCCCAGATTGTCCCACATCTCTGATACTGGAGACCACTGAACCTAAATTCGTTCATGTAGGACTTCTCCTGTCACATCAGAGTCAGTACAGGGTCAGAATCATCAAAGAAGAATTCTTCCCTCAAAACTGTTGCAGGAGAGGAAACCCCAATTCCCTGACAGGAAACCAGGGCTTGGGCTCCTTCTGCACCTGTGCATGACCAGAATCTGCACTCAGTGTGTCTTGTGCGCCCCCTGCAGGGAGGTTTGTGTCTGGGCTCAGCCTGAGGGCCCCTCATGTGTCTCTCACACAGAAATAGGCGGCCGTGTCCGCAGCAGTCAGACTAGTCATTTTCAGAGACACCGTGTTCTCCTTGGTGCTTCTGGAGATGGTGAATCGGCCATTCACCCAGCTCATGTACCATGTGCTACCACTACCAGTATTAATGTATGTGATCCACTCCAACCCCTTCCCTGGAGCCTGGTGGGCCCAGCACATCACGTAGTTGTCACTGAAGATGAATCCAGAGGCTTTGCAGGAGAGTTTCAGGGATCCCCCAGGCTTGAACAGGCCTCCCCCGGACTCCTCCACCGACTGACACTGCACACCTGCAAATATAGACTTCCTGGTCAGGAAGCTATCGCTCACACTCTCTGGGTCTCTCACTCACGTCCTCTCCCAGGCTCAGTTCCCGGCGTTCCCCATCATTACCTTTGAGCACAGCGACAAGGAGAAGCCAGAGCAGCCCAGTCCCCATGGTGAGCGTCTGTGTTGAGTGCAATCACTGAGTGGACACCTGGGAGTCCTGGGGCTGGAGCTCCTGTGCCAGAGCTGCAGGGTGAGGGCTGGGCTGGTTTTCATGGGCAGAGGGAGGCCCTATCTGCATGAACTGCCCCAATATAGCAGGCATGGGGTAGATGCCTCAGACGGGACAGTGTCCAGGGCAGACATAGTGTCCTGGGTGTGTAGTTGATGGCTGTGATATGATTCAGATCATATGAATTTTTATGTCATCAAAATTTTAAATAGTTGAAGGCAAATACCTTGTTTCATCTTAATTCAGTGTGTATCCTTAATATCCAGTGTTAGCAATATCATGTCCCTCATTTATTTAAATAACCACTAGTTCCTTATCATCTATATAAAGACATTGGGACAGTGATAGAGAGAAGGGGTGAGAGATACAGAAATGTAGTGATGGACAGAAAAGGAGACAATGGGAGAATTCTGCCTTTGGGTCGAGAATCCCAAACATCCCAAAGTCTGCAACCTCTAGGACTTAACCCTTCTAATACCTGAAGCAGAAAAAAGTTTCTGTGTTTCCCAGGTCCCTTGTAGGGGCTCATTTGCTCTTAGCATCATCCACAGTTTCCCATGATGCATTACCAGGAAAAAGTGTGGGAAGCCGTGAGGCTGGGCTCAAGCAGCACTCTGATGGGAACACGGGTGGGGACTTTGCCAATTTTGTCGTAGTGCCTGCTGCCCACTTTTAAACAGATGAAGGACTGCAAGTGGATTCGTTTAAGGTTAACTATATTTTGTTTCTTATTCAACCATTGTATTAGTTTAAAACTGTTCCTGGGCTGGCACCGGGCTCACTAGGCTAATCCTCCACCTTGCGGCGCCGGTACACCGGGTTCTAGTTGATCCAGGCGCCGGATTCTGTGCTTGGGCCCTGCACCCCATGGGAGAACAGGAGAAGCACCTCGCTCCTGCCATCGGATCACCACGGTGGGCCGGCCGCAGCGCACCGGCCACGGCGGCCATTGGAGGGTGAACCAACGGCAAAGGAAGACCTTTCTCTCTGTCTCTCCATCTCTCTCACTGTCCACTCTGCCTGTCAAAAAAAAAAAAAAAAAAAAACCTGTTCCTGAACACAGAACACTGTACGTGGTAGTGGGGTGTAGTGTGCTATTGGAATCTGTGTGTTGTAGAAGAGGGCACAGATCAACTCAGTGTCAGGCACATTTCTACCTCCTTTCCATCACTCTGTGTTAGGAGGCCTGGAGACATCAGTTCTAGTTATTGGTGGAACCTGTCATGGGTTGTAGTGAACTGAGTCAGCCCACAGTTGTGTCTACAGAATTATTCCTTCCTGCGAGTGGTGCTTTTGGCCCTGGTAGCAGTCACCCTGTGTCCCCCTCTTCCCTGTTCTGTAACCATGACTCTGAGTTCAGGTCAAACACTGGGTAGAAGTCACTGTGTCACAATTCACCCTCAGTCCTGCGTTCAGGTTGCAGCTGTGTTCACAGTAGTTTAGTCTACAATAAAGCAAGTGTGCATAGAACAGTGAATGGATTCTTTCCCATTTGGACATGGAATATTATTCAGTATTGAGAAGGAGGTTGTTCTGTCATTAGGAAATGTGGGTCAGCCTGGAGCATAATGTGCTAACAGAAATAATCCAGGTAGATGTGGACACATAGTATGTGACATTAGTTATATGTGCAGTCCACAAGCTTATTCTCACAGAGGGAGAAGTGCAATGGTGATCACTGTCTACCATGACCCAAGTGTTTGTCCCCTTCCAGCCCTGTGGGAAACTGGAGGAAATTCCAAGCTCCTGGTTTCCGGCTCAGCCTTCCCAGCCTTTGCAGCCATTCACGAAGTGAACCAGTGCACGGAAGCCTCACTCTCCATCTGTTGGTCTCTTTTTCTCTTGATATAACACTGTCTCTAAAATAAAATACTTAAAATAAATTGAAGATTAATTATACATATGATTAGGAGCCTATTTCCTAATGTTGAATGATCTCAAGCAACTGAATCCCAAGGGAAGAAATTAATTGTGTACATGCAGTGATGATAAGGTGGTGACAGAAGCAGCACTGGAATTAGCCTGTGGGATTGTTGCCTCCCGTGTCAGGATGCTGAGTGCTGTGTCCTAGTTTGGTTCCAGTGTCATATTCCTGCCTAAGCCCCTCTGGGAGGCAGTAGGTGAAGTTCCAAATACTCCCATTTGGACACCTGGACAGAATTCCAAGCACCTGGCTGTCACCTGACCCAGCTGAATCTTTTGTAGCCATCAGGGAATTGACCAGGAGTTAGAAGATCACTGTCAGTCTCAGTCTCTTTGCCTTTTTGGAAACACATGTGTGGGGCTCCATGGGATGCACAGCCATGGAGCCCCCACATCAAGGTCAGTCTGATAGCTGTTGCTGTGTCTTTATCACAAGGCGAATGTTGCTAGTTTCGGTTAGGGCAATGCTTTCCCATGGTTGGGACTTTCCAGAGGAGTTGAGAATGTTGTAAACAACAAGATGGCACCAAGGACTGTGCGGTGAGCCTGCCTGCTGTGTGACACCTCATCTGATTGTCCCAAGGACGCGTGCACAATGCATGAACAGACAGCAGATTGGAGTGTTCCATGCATGGACTTGAGTCCGCTTGCAATTGGCCAGATTTTGTATATAAGCTCTGTGCTGAGGAAGGAGGGGGGTTTTCTGTCCACTCTCCTCCTTTCATTCTTTCTCTGTCGCTGTTATTTTCTCATTAAAAGTCTACTGAAGTCTGATAAGTTGCGAACAGTGTCGTTCCTTTGTGGGCAAAGGAGCGACAAGTGGTTCCATGACTCGGATTCGGACCACTTTCTACACACAGGAATAGGTAAGGAACAAAAGGTAAGCGTGCGTGTGCACGGAAATCCAGCTGGGGAAAGAATAGAAACCGAGGTTCCAATGAAGAAAGACGGGGAAATTAAGTGCCAGAAAAAAGGGTAAAGGAATCCCTTAAAAGGTGGGAGTACAAAGTGTTCAGAAACGCCAGGAAATAGGCGGAAACTTCCTTTTTACCTCCAAATGGACAATACTCCATCCACCACTAGGTTGGGCATGCTGTTGATCCACTTGTTAAAAGCTGTGGGGATGCCCGTTAAGGCGGCTACAGTATGCGCATTCAATAGGGCCATTGCCAAGAGGTCACCATGGTTTGTGGAAGGTGACCAATTAGATGAGCAACAGTGGCGGAGAGTAGAGAGACAGTTGAGAGCAGCCAGAGAGCCGGTAGAAATACTTAGATTATGGCAACTCATTGAACAGACACTTCAGGATCCCACTGAGAGCACAGGGCTTTTACTTGATGAAGGATGCGAGCTCCTAGAAAAGGTTCAGGAGGAGTCTCAGCATGATAGTCAGTCTAGTGACTGTGGTAGTCAGTGGGACAGGAAACAGACGGACAAAGGTCCCTGTAGGGATGAGCCACTGGATAAGACAAAGGAAAATTCAGTGAAGGACCATCCCCCATCGAGTGCGCTCCTGCGCTCCAGGGAGCCATCTCATTTATATCCCAGTTTGACTAGGCTAGCAAATTTGTCCTTAGAGGAGGAACCGCCGCCGCTGTATCGTCCTTTGACTCTCCCTAAATCGGCCCCTAGGAAAAAAATAAAAAAGTTATAAAGACTCCATTACAGACACAGGGAATAGGGTTAAACAAGGCGAGCCATAGAATGGTTCATTAATGCTATAGGAATAGTCAGTCCTTGGTTCACAAAAGAAGTCGTAAATGAGCAACATTGGGATTTGCTCAAAAAAGATTTAAATGTGCATTAAAAAAAAAAAAAAACAAAGCAAGCCATGACAAAGGCTGTGAAAACTTTGTTGCAGATGTAAAAAATAGGGTTAAAGAAACAAACCATAGAGTGTGGGGAGCAGCTCGGACTGGACTAAGTTACTGGAATTAAGACTTATTCTATGCATCTGCTCTCCCACAATATGGCGCTGGGAGAGAAGAAAACAGCTTTTACACAGCTGCCTCCAGTTCAACCAATAAACTGTAGGACTTGCTCCTGATTGGAGGAGAGCAGCGTACTCGGCGTGTGGGCAGCCGAGTTGGGATTGGCAGAGGAGGACTATAAAGGAGGAGAGAGACGGCATGCACCAGGAACATCTAAGGGGAACATCTAAGGGAACACCTGTGAGCCCCCCAGAGAGCTGGCCGGCGGTGTGCCGCTCCCCTGCGGAAGTGGGGAATGTGGCCAGGGGGAACTGCCCTTCCACGGAGGTGGAAGGGACAGCAGCCAACCCGGGAAGAACCAGCAGCAAACCCGGGGAGGGCCGAGCAGACGAAAGAACAGCGCAGGGTCCTGTGTCATTCCTCCACGAAGAGGGGGAGCGACATAATGGTGCCGTGACTCAGATGTGAAGCCTAGGCAGGGCTTAGTGTCATTCCTCCACAAAGTGGGGGAGCGAGATAGTGGTGCCGTGACTCAGATAGGAAACCTAGGACGGATAGGAAACTTAGGAGGGAAGAAACGGGAAGAACTGGGAAAATATCGGAGAGAGAGACTAGCAAACAGCCTAGGGAAAAGCCGGACGAAAAAGGTGCCGGAAGGAGCTATTGAAAGCCTAGGCATAGACTCGGATACGGACTACAGGGGGAAGCTGGGAGAAATCTCTAAGGTCGAAAGCGAAAGTGAAAGCTAGAACAAACAGACTCGGATGCGGACTGTGGGGAGAGGCCAGGAGAAATGAGGGAGGAGTATTGTTGGAGGAAAGCTTGGGGAAACATACCGGGTAGAGAAAAATGTTAGGGAAATTGAAGCCGCGGGGGGCAGGCCAAGGCGGAGATGAAAGCCACTTTGGGATTCTCAAGTTAGCCTGGGAATAGGGGGCGAAAAGTTGAAACCAGAAGCAGAAACGTAAGCCAGATTGGGATCCGTCTGATTAGCCCGGGGAGCAGAGGACGGGAGGCCAAATCGTGGGGCGGAGACGTGAGCTGGGTTGAATTCGCCAGGCTAGCCCGGGGAACTTGGATTGAATGCTAGTGGTGGAGACGTGAGCTGACGCTGTGTGACTCGCGGAGGCTGCCGTGCGCAGAGAGAGCGTGCGGGGCACAAGTAGATAGGGAACGCTGGGCTAAGTGCGAGACCGCGGAGTGTGCGCGCAAAGCCGAGCCGCGCAGATGAGAGAGACGCGGGCTGAAGTGGCTCAGCCGGAAAGCCGCCGAGAAATAGCCTCGGGGCGGGCGCCGGGAAGCCGCAGGGATAAGAGAAACAGAAGTTTAGAAGTAAAAGAGGGAAACCTGTTGGAGTGAGGTGGACACTATGGGAAATGGTGGCTTGATCAGCATAGCCCTGACTGTTAATGAACAACTAAATACATTATCCCTCTTAGTAGTTTTTTTTTATCTGTTCTACTTAATATGACTGGTTTAGATCTGTAATTGATGCACAGTTATTCTTAAGTGTTGAAAATTAACTGAAATGTGATCCCTGTTGAACATGGTGGTGGGAATGGGAGAGGGAAGAGATGTATAATTTGGGACATGCTCAGGCTGACTTGCCCCAAGTGGTGGAGTTGGAAGCATACCAGGGGATTCCAATTCAATCCCATCAAGGTGGCATGTACCAATGCCATCTCACTGTTCCAGGTGATCAGTTTCAGTTCACAGTTGGTCATGGTGAAGGGACTGGGAGTCAAAGGGAGCACATAGACAAGTCTAGTACCGGCTAATGCTAACTGATGGAGTAAATAAAGGGGAGAGTGATCCAACATGGGAAGTGAGATACTCAGCAGACTCATAGAATGGCAGATGTCCTAAATAGCACTCTGGCCTCAGAGTCAGCCCTAAAGGCATTCGGAGCTGGCTGAAAAGCTCATGAGAGTATTTCAGGCATGGAAAGCCAAGACACTCTGGCAAAAGATCTCTGCGAGTGAGATGCCAGTGGAAAGAACAGGTCATCAAAGAAGGAGGTACCTTTCTCTGAAGGGAGGAGAGAACCTCCACTTTGACTATGACCTTGTCTAAACAAGATAAGAGTCGGAGAACTCAGAGGGCTTCCATAGCCTTGGAAACTCATGACTGGTGCATAGGGAGATTACTGATGCCATAGACAGGAGTGTCAATTGGTAAAGTCAACAACAGGAGTCACTGTGCACTTACTCCTCATGTAGGATCTCTATCCTTAATGTGCTGTACATTGAGATTTAATGCTATAATGAGTACTCAAACAATATTTTTCACTTTGTGTTTCTATGGGGGTGTAAACTGTTGAAATCCTTACTTAATGCATACTAAACTGATCCTCTGTAAAAAAAAAAAAAATTATCAATTCCCAACTTGACTCTCACTGGGATTAAACATGACAATAGGTCTGCTCTGATTTCATCATCATTTAAAAAAATCATCTATTATTTTTCACTTTATGTTTCTGTGTGGGAGCAAACTGTTGAAATCCATACTTAATGTATACTAAGCTGATCTTCTGTATATTAAGATAATCGAAAATGAATCTTGATGTGAATGGAAGGGGAGAGGGAGTGGGAAAGGGGAGGGTTGTGGATGGGAGGGACGGTATGGGGGGAAAGCCATTGTAATCCATAAGTCATACTTTGGAAATTCATATGCATTAAATAAAAGTTTAAAAAAAAAGAAGTAAAATGAGAGAAATGGGAATGTTGGCAGACAGAAGTAAAATGGGAGAAATAGGAATGCCCGGAGATAGAGAAATAGAGAAATAGAAAGGCCTCCCTACAATACTGCAATTAGAAGGCTTGCATTCGGTCTGCCCGATTAGTGAGGCGATGAGCACCTGCGGCGGCTAGCAGCTTATGCGCCGCAGGTCACCGAAGACAGGCACGAATTAACATCAATAAGGCCTCCCCACAACACTGCAATGTGAGAGCTTGGATTCGGTCTGCCTGATTAAGTGAGGCGATGAGCACCTGCGGGCGGCTAGCAGCTTATGCGCCGCAGGTCACCGAAGACAGGCACGAATTAACATCAGTAAGGCCTCCCCACAATACAGCAATTAGAAGGCTTGGATTCGGTTTGCCTGATTGTCTCCCCACAATACAGCAATTAGAAGGCTTGGATTCGGTTTGCCTGATTGTTAGGGCTTGTAAGCCCCTGCAGGCAGAGCAGAGCATGCGCTGCAGGGCACCGAACACAGGCACGCATCAGCGCCTAAAAACCTCCTCACAACATGGCGAAGAGAGGACCCGGATTCGGTTTGCCTGATTGATAGGACTTGTAAGAACCTGTGGCAACTCTAGCAAGTAGAGCAGAGTGTGTGCCGCGGGACACCGAAGACAGGTGCGTATCAACGCCAAAAATAAAAAGAAAGGGGGATCTGTGGGGAGCAGCTCGGACTGGACTAAGTTACTGGAATTAAGACTTATTCTATGCATCTGCTCTCCCACAATATGGCACTGGGAGAGAAGAAAACAGCTTTTACACAGCTGCCTACAGTTCAACCAATAAACTGTAGGACTTGCTCCTGATTGGAGGAGAGCAGCGTACTCGGCGTGTGGGCAGCCGAGTTGGGATTGGCGGAGGAGGACTATAAAGGAGGAGAGAGACGGCATGCACCAGGAACATCTAAGGGGAACATCTAAGGGAACACCTGTGAGCCCCCCAGAGAGCCGGCCGGCGGTGTGCCGCTCCCCTGCGGAAGTGGGGAATGTGGCCAGGGGGAACTGCCCTTCCACGGAGGTGGAAGGGACAGCAGCCAACCCGGGAAGAACCAGCAGCAAACCCGGGGAGGGCCGAGCAGATGAAAGAACAGCGCAGGGTCCTGTGTCGTTCCTCCACGAAGAGGGGGAGCGACATAATGGTGCCGTGACTCGGATGTGAAGCCTAGGCAGGGCTTAGTGTCGTTCCTCCATGAAGAGGGGGAGCGACAATAGAGCAGTTTATCAGTGCTGTTAAAACAATTAGTCCTTGGTTTGCTGAAGAGGGTGTTGTGGATAAGAAACACTGGGAGTAAAAAATATAGATCAGTGTACACTGGACAGCCCTCACCTTGCATTTAAATATTTCATTTGAAGTAAATGTTCTCTGTTATAAAGTTCATATTACTATGTAAAATGAAAAATTGTGGTAACAAAGTGTCCGGACTACCCATTCTGTTTTTGTTTTATGTACTAACTCTACCCCTATTATTGATAGGAATGCTTGAGCAGATTATGCTTGGTTTGCTTTACAAAAAAAAAAAAAAATGTAAGTCAAAATATGCCGCAAGTAGTTAAGATTCCACACACCTGCAGAAATGTAATAATTACAGATAATAAGAGTCTAGTTCCCTCAGATATGTTTCAATTTATCCTTAAAACATATTGAATATTATTGTGTTTGATTGCTAAATGTAGATTTGTATAAAAATGTGTATTATATTCTTATGATGTATTAATTATGCCTATACCTTGGTACAACTCTAGGGCCAAATGTAAGGACAAATTTTTGGGATGGAGAGGCTTGTGTCTTTGTTTGGCTCTGATAAACAAGTAACTTGTCTGCCAGATGACCTTCTCCTGCTCCTTGGGAGCCTGGCCAGCTCCCGGGGAGGAGGATAAAGGAATGTTTTCTGATAAACAGGTGGGCATGCTTCGTGTCTCGGCTCTCTGGCCAAGATCCGGGACGGGACGCACTGCTTGCCCAACATCTTGGCAATGAGCCACCCTTGTCCTTGGGGGCTTTAAGGGGGAGCCGGAGCAAGCCTCTGCTGCTGCTGTTTCATCCCAGGGGAACACGCAGTCAAGCTGAACGTTAAACGTGCCCGTGATGATTACTAATGATGTTTAATTCTCAGTACGGATCCTTTTCTGGTGCTGTGTGAAAATTGCCTAGTAATGCCCATAGTACTGTAAATTCTACAAAACATAAGTACAACGCAGATATGGATCGATTGGCTATTGTGGCTGAGGTGTTCTGTAACAGTCCCTTTAATAAAAAATTAACAAAATAAATTAATTTAAAAAATAGAACATTCAGGACCTGCCACTCTACTTGGTAGGTCATTACAAAAATCAACAAGGAGGGCTATACCTGATAAATAAGGGTACTATCAATGTGGGCAACAGGGACATGTACAAATATTGTCCAAAAGTCAAACACCAAAAAAGCCCCTCCTCCTGGGATTTGCCCCCAGTGCAAAAGAGGAAGGCATTGGGCCAATAAATGTCACTCCAAAACTAATAAAAAATTCATTAAATAAATAAAGTTCAAAAAACTAAAAGCGGGGCTGGCCCCAGGCCCCATCCCAACAAATTTTGGGGGCCATGACATTTGTTCCTCAACAGAACACCCTAAATCCATCAATTTCTTCCATGGAGCCACAGAGGGTAGTGCAGGACTGGACCTCAGTGCCACCTCCTATACAGTACTGACCCCTGAGATGGGCCCACAAGGCCTCCCTACTGGGATTTTTGGTCCTTTGCCAACTGGGTTTTTTTGGTCTCCTACTGGGCAGAAGTAGTATAACTATAAAAGGGTTACAGGTTTTTCCTGGAGTTATAAACACTGACTTTACTGGTAAGATAAAAATTATGACTCAAGCCAATAATGAAACTTTAACTCCAGGACAATGCATTGCTCACTTGATTCTGTTCCCCTTCTCTTCAATTGGTAAGTCTTTTTTAAATAAAAGAGAAAATAACGGTTTTGAATCTTCTGATGCTTATCGGATACAACCTATAACTGAGGACCGACCCAAATTTTTCTTAAAATTAAATAAAAAGTTATTCAGTGGTCTTTTAGATACTGGAGCTGGTGCCTCTGTTATTTCAGCAGCAAGCTGGCCCACAAATTAAAAAAAGAAAATTACCATAACTCAATTGCAAGGTATTGGTCAGAGTCAAAGATTAACACAAAGTTCCATATTGCTACAATGGGAGGATAAAACATATATTTTGGCTGCATTACTTGTTAATCTCTGGAGACATAATATTCTAACTCAAATGGGGGCTTTAATACATAGTCCAAGTAAGATTGTTACCATTAACATACTTCAACAAGGTCATTTGCCAGGTAAGGGTTTAGGCAAACAACAACAAAGCATCACATCTCCAGTTACTATAACTGTCAATCATAACCAGAGAGGCTTGGGTTTCCTTTGATGGCTACTGGTCAGCCTGTGCCCCATACAAAAATTAAAATAAAATAAAAATCAGATAATCCCGTGTGGGTGAATCAGTGTCCTTTACTGCAGGAAAATATAAATACTGCACAGATATTGGTAAAAAAAAAAAACAATTAACAGCAGGACATATAGTTCCCTCTAATTCTCCTTGGAATAGTCCTATTTTTGTTATCAGAAAAAAAATCTGGAAGATAGCGATTGCTTCAAGGCCTTAGGGCTATTAATGCTACTGTGGAAATTATGGGGGCTTTACAACCAGGTTTACCATTGCCTACTACAATTCCAAAGGACTCTTATATTGCAATAATAGATTTAAAAGATTATTTTTTATACTATACCTTTACATCCAAAAAATTGTCCCCGATTTGCTTTCAGTGTTCCATCAGTAAATTTTAAAGAACCTATGCAAAGATGCCTATAAAGGATCTTACCTCAAAAAATGGCTTATAGCCCTACTTTGTGCCAATAATTCATTAATGCTGCTCTTCAAAAAATTTGCAAAAAATATAGCAATTTATATATTATACACTATGTGGATGATATTTTGATAACTGGACCCGAGAAATTTTTGGTGATATAATGTCTGACAGTAATAAGAGAGCAATTAACTGCTTTTGGTCTTATCATAGCCCCTGAGAATATGCAACTTCAATATCCTTATAAATATCTAGACTTCCATTTATACCCATAAAAAATACTTCCACAAAAAGTCACCTTACAATTGGATTCTTTACAGACTTTAAATAAGTTTCAAAACTTCTAGGAAATATTAATTGGCTTTCTGCACATCCCCACCTCACAACAGGAGACCTTAAACCTTTATTCAATATCCTAAAAGGAGGTCAAGCTTCTGTAATTTGTGATGGTCACCATACTGTTATTAACACCTCTTTTTCATCTCTACAGCTAGTTAAATTAGTTGCTGTTGCACTTGCATTGCAGTCTACTTTGGATGTAGTGGTTAACATACACACCAATAGCAAATATGTGTTCCTATCGGTGCCTCAATTGAAAATGTGTTCATTCCTTCCTAAATCCTCAGCTGCTTCTCCTTTGTTTTCCTGCATTTGCACTGTCATTCGACGACATACCTGCCCTTTCTTTATAGGTCATATTCGAGCACATCCCAATCTTCCTGGACCATTGGTAGAGGGTAATCATTTGGAAGATTCTGCTCTATGCATATATTCTATTAATACAGCAACAAAAGATCATGTTTTACATCATTTAAATGCTCATACATTATGCTTAAAACATAATATTACTCAAGAACAAGCTCGACAAATTGTAAAATTCTGTTCTACTTGCTCCATCCAGTTACCATTACCTCACTTTCGAATTAATCCTCATGATTTATTCCCCCAATGAACTATGGCAAATGGATATCACCCACTTCATGAAATTTGGTAAACAAAAATAGATACATGTGTCTATTGATACTTCTTCTGGATTTATTTTTGCTTCCTTACATACAGGTAAAGCTACAAAACATGTTATTGCCAGTTGCTTACAAGCTTTTGATTCCCTAGGAACTCCA
Source organism: Oryctolagus cuniculus (assembly GCF_051225735.1). Lineage (NCBI taxonomy): Eukaryota > Metazoa > Chordata > Mammalia > Lagomorpha > Leporidae > Oryctolagus > Oryctolagus cuniculus. The sequence goes on from NC_142886.1 coordinate 53,637,765, forward strand.
AAACAGATTAAAATGGATAATGGACCTGCTTATATTTCTGCCTCTTTTAGAAATTTTTGTGTAACTTTCTATCTCATGTTACTGACATTCCTTATAATCCTCAGGGTCAAGACATTATTATACACGTACACATCACACTTTAAAACAACATTTTAATAATATAAACAAAAGGGGGAGTTTAGGGTTCTTGCCCATTCTCCTAACAAATGGCTCTCACGTGCTTTATTCATTTTAAATTTTTTCACATTGGATAAAGATGGTCGTTTTGCATCTGATCAACAGTGGCATCCACAAACAGCTGGGGTAAGAACAACGGTAAAATGGAAGGATCCTATCACCAATCAATGGAATGGACCTGATCCAGTACTGGTATGGGACATGGGCTCTTAAGGGATGGGTATTTTTATGCAACCAATTTGCTTTTACATTGTTAGCCCCTAATGATTTTTGCAACTGCTCATTGGGCCGTGTGGCCCCAATGCTAACATCTGTATTTCCAAAGGCACGACAGTGACGCTCATTACCTGAGAACTGTGATGATGATGTCATCTTAATTGGAGACCTGCTTTCACCATGGCTATGCAGCTAGTGGGAGTTCCTGGATTGGCTTATGGAAAATACCATATTATGGAAATAAACCAATCACTTGTCTGGTGACCAAAACAATCAATCTTACTGCTACTGCGCTATCCAATATAGCTGAAGAATTGGATCAGGTTCACTCAGGAGTACTCTTAAACCGAGCAGCTATCGATTATTTGCTGTTAAAAAATCATATAAACTGTAAATCTGTTCCAGGGAAATGTTGTTTTAACATTACTAACAATGCCATATATAGAGTCTGTTATTGATAAACTTAAAAGAGTAAAATGCAACATATATTTATTGCTAACCCACTATTCATTTGGAGGGTTTCAATGGATTCGTTGGTTATTAATGCTGGCTGGACCGTTACTGCTTTTCATACTTTGTATGGGATGTTTTCCGTGTGTTCTGCAATTTGTGCTATCTTCGCTACAGTCTGTATGGACTGACATTCATCACTTAAAACTTCGTACCAAACCTCCTTTGTAATCAAAAATAATTAATATTTGGCTGTATGTTTCATCTCTCACCTAATGTTGGGCTAAAATGGTACTCAAAAACGGGTAAGACACTCCAAATCCAGTACCTACCTAAGACAGGGCTCAAGTTAAAGAATGGGTCGCTATCGGTTGCTTGTTTGTCATGGTACCACTGGGCCTTGCCTTCACCGCCAGATGGATCAGAACCTTAGCACTCCGTCAGCAGAATACCAACTTGATAATCCAACAGGCTATGCTGGCCACCTTGCGATCTCACCCCAATAAAGAAGTATGGCGTAGCATGATGGAGCGGTAGTCAAAGACGGGTAAACACTGATGGGTGCTCCTAGCAACCTAAGACAGAGGGTAGGACAGGCTTCCTATTACCTCCATGACAGGTAAGCAGGTAGCGTGCCATTGGGTACCTAAGACAGGCACGTTTCCATGCCATTTAAATAATAAAGAAGGGGGAGATGTGGGGCCCCATGGGATGCGCAGCCATGGAGCCCCCACATCAAGGTCGGTCTGATAGCTGTTGCTGTGTCTTTATCACAAGGCGAATGTTGCTAGTTTCGGTTAGGGCAATGCTTTCCCACGGTTAGGACTTTCCAGAGGAGTTGAGAATGTTGTAAACAACAAGATGGCGCCGAGCACTGTGCGGTGAGCCTGCCTGCTGTGTGATACCTCATCTGATTGGCCCGAGGACGCGTGCACAATGCGTGAACAGACAGCAGATTGGAGTGTTCCGTGCATGGACTTGAGCCCGCTTGCAATTGGCCAGATTTTGTATATAAGCTCTGTGCTGAGGAAGGAGGGGGCTTTTCTGTCCACTCTCCTCCCTTCATTCTTTCTCTGTCGCTGTTATTTTCTCATTAAAAGTCTACTGAAGACCGATAAGTTGCGAACAGTATCGGTCCTTTGCGGGCAAGGGAGCGACACATATGTAAATGCAAATATCTAAATAAGTGAAATAATATCCATAAATGTTTAAAAAAGATATAAAGGCAACATATAAAAGATCTGGAACCATCATGCATGTCCATATTAGATGTACAATGAGACATCCCATCCTTCCTGTTAGAATGAGTATTATACAATCCAGAGCTGACAAACCATGTGGAGGAAGCTAGAGACGATAACTCTGGTACAAGATCAAAGTCAGGTAAACAAGTAAAACTATTATGGAAAATCATCAAAAACTGAGAAATAGAATTTTCACAAGATCTTCAAACACCATTTCTGGGTAGAAAAATATGAAATCCCAGGGAGGTGTCCAAGTGTACTGCAATCAATGTGGCAAACACCTCTGCTCTTCCATGTTCAATTAATGCAGCGTCATTCACAAGAGTTCACACATACAATCTAGTGAAATATTCATGAAGAAAGAATCAACAATGGAACAAATGGGCAAAATTATATTTAACAGGAAGTTTATATGGCAGTACAGATGAGGAAATTCTGTATTTTGGACAACTCGGATGATCCTGGAAAATAATGTCCAAGGATAATGTGTCAGGGTAAGTACACTCTGCTAACCATGCAGGAAAAGAAGACAAATAAGATGTGATGCTGGATACATGGGATAAAAGGATGAAGTCACAGAGGCAGGAAGTATGATGGTGAAGACCAGTGTCTGAGCGAGGGAGGAACAGAGGAGACGCTGTAGTAGGGTCAGAGTTTCAGTCCAACAGGATCCACACACTGAGGATCTACTGTACAGCATGGTCACAACAGTGAAGGGAATATTGTGTCTACAGAATTCCAAAACAGAAGACAACTGACATTCCACCATGGAAACATGTGGTTTTCTGATGAGCATGTCAGTAAGTCTGACTGTCTGACTTCATAACTCCTCTCAATTTGATACATTCATTTTTCAACACATATCATTGTAACTCATAAGTCTGTGTCCAGGTGTTATTTATCAAACATTTATGATCAAAAATGATGAAAAATGAAGATTCAACACTCTGAATGCTTGTGTTGTGTTTGCCAATGTTTATGGAGATGATAAATAAAGGCAGTGCACTCAAGGCTTGGCAGCTGGAACCCAGGAGCATGGAACTGCATCAGTGTTCCCACCTTGGTGATGGGGCCTCATAACACATCCATCATCTACTGTCTTCCAGGGTGCATTGTCAGTACAAGTATGGGAAATCGTGTAAATGGGCTCCATCCAGCACTCTGATATGCAGCCTGCGTGACTCCCTCTCTAATACTGATGGAAGTCTCCAAATGCATTGATGACCCCAGTCAGCATAGACAGGGAGTGAAGAGCAGGGACTCTGGACACATGGTCTCTGGGACTGGCTCTTCCTGCAGCTGTGATTCAGCCTCAGGGCACTGGTCATCATGCTGGAGTCACAGACACAGCTCCCTGTGATGTGGACTCCAGCCCCAGAGTGCACAGCCACTGTGTGTCCCACTTTCTGCTCTACCTGGACCACAGCAGGTGTAGGTGATCTCACGACACTGGAGCAAAACCAGATCAGCTGGAAGTGCATACCGAATGCTTTCCATTCAGTGATGACCTTGACTGCTGATGTCCAGTGCATTTCCCTCCTGAGTTCTGGCAGGGAGCCCCCCAGGCATGCCCCAGGACCTAGAGGATGAGGAAGTTCCTGTAGGCTTCCCAGGTTCCTGCAGAAGTTAAGCCTGAGACACAGCTGAGCTGCAAGTACATTCCTGAGTGCTGTGACGTTCACCTTAGGGACCACAAATGGTTTTAGGATTAAAGGTAAAAAGGAGTTTGGGCGTAAGTCTTTAGAAAGTGAATGTGGAACAACAACAGCTTAAAATAAGACTGCTGGTGCTATTTGCTTACATGCTCATTTTGATAGGAAGAGGGATGACTGAAATAATTGAAGTTAAAAAAACAAGTCTCTGGCTTGACTCTCTCTGGGTTTGAAGGGAAAACTAAAATTGCCCTAAAGGCGGCTGGACCTTGAGAACGCATCCTGTGTCAGACTGGACAACACTCACAAGGTCCTCAGATAGTCCCACATGTCTGATCCTGGTGACCACTGTCATCGTTCACGAACATGAAACTGTTCATATAGGACTTCTTCCTGTCATATCAGACATCTCCAGGTCAGTGAAGTCAGTGGCAGGGACAGAGTGATAAAAGTAGAATTCTTCTCTCAAAACTGTTACAAGAGCAGAAACCCCATTCCCTGACAGGAAACCAGGGCTTGGTTTCTCTGCACCTGCTCATGACCAGAATCTGGGCTCTGTGCGTCTTGTGCGCCCCCTGATGGAGCAATGTGCCCCTCAAGGAGGTTTGTGTCTGGGCTCAGCCTGAGGACCCCTCACTGTGTCTCCCACACAGTAATAGACGGCCGTGTCATCCTATGTAAGATGGTTCATTTGCTGAGACACCGTGTTCTGGGCGTTGTCTCTGGAGATTGTGAATCGGCCCTGCTACCACTACCAGGATAAATATATGCGATCCACTCCGGGACCTTCCCTGCAGCCTGGTAGACCCAGCTCATGCTGTAGCTACTGAAGTCTAACCCAGAGACTTTGCAGGTGAGTTTCAGGGATCCCCCAGGCTGGACCAGGCCTCCCCCGGACTCCTCCAGCTGCTCCTGACACTGGACACCTGCAAACACAGATGTCCTGGTCAGGAAGCTGTTGCTCACAGTCTCTGGGTCTCTCACTCACATCCTCTGCCAGACTCAGTGCCCCGCGTTCTCCATCATTACCTTTGAGCACAGTGACCAGGAGAAGCCAGTGCAGCCCAGTCTCCATGGTGAGCTTCTGTGTTGAGTGCGATCACTGAGTGGACACCTGGGAGTCCTGGGGCTGGAGCTCCTGTGCCAGAGCTGCAGGGTGAGGGCTGGGCTGGTTTTCATGGGCAGAGTGGGCCCTATTTACATGTGCTGCCCCTATATAGCAGGCATGGGGTCAGACGCCTCAGATAGGACAGTGCCCTGGGCAGATGTGGTGTCCTGTGTTGTAGGTTGATGGCTATGATAGGATTCAGATCATATAAATCTTTACGTTATCATTGTTGTTTAAACAATTGAAGGCAATGACCTTGTTTCATTTTAATATGTGTGTACCCTTAATAATCCAGTGTTAGCATGTCCTTCATTTTTAAATAACCATTGGTTCATTTTTAGCTATTGGAATAACATTGGAATAGTGACAGTGAGAGAAGGGGTGAGAGAAAGAGAAATGTAGAGATGGACAGAAAAGGTGACAAAGGGAGATTTCCACCATTGATTGACAGCCCCAGACATCCCAAGTGCCTACAACATCGAGGACTTCACCTTTCTAAAACCTGGAGCCCAAAACTGTGACTTTGTTTCCCATATCAGTGGTAGGGGCTCATTCACTTGTAGTGTCATTTACAGTTTTCTAAAATGCATTATCAGAAAAAGTGTGGGGAGTCGTGTGGCTGAATGATTCATTCTGATGGGAACACGGGTGTCCCTAGTGGGCACTTTGCCAATTTTGTCCTAATGCCTGCCTCCCACATTTAAATGGATAAAAGACTGCAAGTGGATTCTTTTAAGGTTAACTACGTTTTGTTTCGTTATTCATCCATTGACTTATTTAACACTCGTCATGAACACAGAACACTGTGCATGTTAGTGGGTTTTGTGGGCTACTGGAATCTGTGTGTTGTAGAAATGGGCACAGATCAACTCATTGTCGTTCACATTTCCACCTCCTTTCCTACACTCTGAGTTGGAGGGGCCTGGAGGCCTCAGTTCTCATTATTCATGGAATCTGTCGTGGGCTGTGGTGAACTGAGTCAGCCCACTGTGGTGTGGGCAGAATTATTCCTTCCTGTGAGTGCTTTCTGCCCTGGTATCAGCTGCCCTGTGTTCCCCTTCTTCCCTGTGTCTATTAACCATGACTCTGAGTTCAGCTCAAGCACTGGATACAAGTCACTGTGTCACAATTCACCCGCAGTCCTGGGTTCAGGTAATGCAGCATTGTTCACAATAGTTCATTCTAAATAAAGTGAAATGTGCCTAAAATGGTGAATGCAGTCTGTTACATTTGACATGGAATATTATTCAGTGTTAAGAAGGAGGTTGTTCTGTCATTAGGAAATCATGGGTCAGCCTGGAGCATAATATGCTAACAGAAATAATGCAGGTAGATGTGGACACATAATATGTGACATTAGTTATATATGCAACCCATAAGCTTGAACTCACAGAGGCAGGAAGTGCAAGGGAGATCACTGTCTAGCATGACCCAAGTGTTTGTCCCCTTCCAGCTCTGGGGGAAATGGGGGAAGTTCCAGGCTCCTGACTTTAGGCTCAGGCATCCCAGCCTTTGCAGCCATTCACGAAGTGAACCAGTGAATGGAAGCTTCTCTCTCCATCTGTTGATAGCTTTATCTCCTGCTATAACACTGCCTTTCAAATAAAATAAATACTTAAAATAAATGAAAGATTAATTATACATATGGTTAGGAGCCTATTTCCAAATGTTGAGTGAACTCAAGCCACTGATCCCAAGGGAAGCAATCAATTCCTTAAATGCAGTGATGATAAGGTGGTGACAGGAGCAGCACTGGAGTGAGCCTGAGGGATTCCTGCCTCCCGTGTCAGGATGCTGAGTGCTGTGCCCTAGTTTGGTTCCAGTTTCAGAGTCCTGTCTAAGCCCCTCTGGGAGGCAGTAGGTGAAGTTCCAAGAACTGCCGTGTGGACACCTGGACAGAATTCCAAGCACCTGCCTTTACCCAACCCAGCTGAAGCTTTTGTAGCCATCTGGGAAGTGACCAGGAATTAGAAGATCACTGTCAGTCTCAGTCTCTTTGCCTTTTTGAAAAAATATGTAAATACAAATATCAAAATATGTGAAATAGTATCTATAAGTTTTTAAAAAAGATATAAAGGCAACATATAAAATGATATATTGGACCCATCATGCATGTCCATAGTAGATGCACAATGAGACATCCCATCCTTCCTGTTAGAATGAGTATTATCCTACAATCCAGAGCTGACAATCCATGTGGAGGAAGCTGGAGATAACTCTGGTGCAAGATTGGAGTCAGGTAAATAAGTAAAACTATTATGGAAAATCATCAAAACTGAAACAGAATTATCACAGGATCTTCAAACACGATTTCTGGGTAGAAGGAATATGAAATCCCAGGGAGGTGTCCAGGGGAACCGCAATCAATGTGGTAAACACCTCTGCTCTTCCATGTTCAACTAATGCAGCGTCATTCACGAGAGTTCACACATACAATCCAGTGAAATATTCATGAAGAAAGAATCAACAATGGAACAAATGGACAAAATTATATTTAACAGGAAGTTTATATGGCAGTACAGATGAGGAAATTCTGTATTTTGGACAACTCGGATGATCCTGGAAAATAATGTCCAAGGATAATGTGTCAGGGTAAGTACACTCTGCTAACCATGCAGGACAAGAAGACAAATAATACGTGATGCTGGATACATGGAATAAAAGGATGACATCAAAGAGGCAGGAAGTACGATGGTGAAGACCAGCGTCTGAGCAAGGGAGGAGCAGAGGAGCGCTGGAGCAAGGTCAGAGTTTCAGTCCCACAGGATCCACACACTGAGGATCTACTGTACAGCATGGTCACAGCAGTGAAGGGAATATTGTGTCTACTGAATCCCGAAACAGGAGACAACTGATATTCTACCATGGAAACGTGGTTTTCTGATGAGCATGTCAATAAGTCTGACTTCATAAAAACTCAATTTTATACATTTATTTATCAACACATATTATTGTACCTCATATGTCTATGTTTTGGTATTATATATCAAACACTTATGTAAAGGAAATGATTAAATGATCAAAAATGCAGATTCAACACTCTGAATACTGGTGTAGTGCTTTCCAATATTTTCCAATATTTTATGGAGATGATAAATAAATTCCAGTGGACTGAAGATTGGCAGCTGGAACCCAGGAGCTTGGAACTGCATCAGTGTTCCCACCTTGGTGATGGGGCCTCATAACACATCCATCATCTACTGACTTCCAGGGTGCACTGTCAGTTACTAGTCTGGGAAAGCATGCAAATGGGTTGTGTCCAGCACTCTGATATGCAGCCTGGGTGTCTCCCTCTCTAATACTGATGGAAGTCTCCAAATGCATTGATGACCCCAGTCAGCATAGACAGGGAGTGAAGAGCAGGGACTCTGGACACATGGTCTCTGGGACTGGCTCTTCCTGAAGCTGTGATTCAGCCTCAGGACACTGGTCATCATGCTGGACCCACAGACACAGCTCCCCGTGATGTGGACTCCAGCCCCAGAGTGCACAGCCACTGTGTGTCCCACTTTCTGCTCTGCTGAACCACAGCAGGTGCAGGGAGTCCCACAACACTTGACAGAATCAGATGAGCTAGAAGTGCACACCCAACACTTTCCATTCAGTGATGACCTTGACTGCTGATGTCCAGTGCATTTCCCTCCTGAGTTCATGCAGGGAGCCCTCCGGGAGGGTCCCAGGACCTAGAGAATGAGGAAGTCGCTGTAGGCTTCCCAGGTGCCTGCAGAAGCTCAGCCTGAGACACAGCTGAGCTGCAAGTACATTCCTGAGTGCTGTGACTTCCACACAGAGACCACAGACTGTTCCAGGATTAAAAGTGGCCACATTCTGTGGAAAGTGAGTGTGGATCACCCACAGTTTAAAATAAAATGTCAGTTCAGTTCCGCACACCGGCTGCTTGGACAGGAAGAGCGGGAAATTGTTGAGGTTTAACAGACCAGAGATCCTGGCTCAGCTGTCTCCAGGATATAAAGGGAAAAATAAAATTTTCCTAGAGTCAGCAGTGCCCTGAGGACACCAGCACGAGTTAGACTGGAAAAGACTCACGAGGTCCTCACAGATCCCCATGATATCTGATCGCAGTGAGGACTGTTGTCAGTCATGAACCCGAAATTGTCACGTAGGACTTCTTCCTTCTATTCAAAGTTTCTATCCGTCAGTGAAGTCAGTGGCACGGACAGAATCGTAAGAATAGAACAATTTCCTCAAATGCGTTAGAGGAGAGGAAACCCAAATTCTCTAACAGGAAACCAGGGCTTAATGTCCTTTTGCACCTACCCACGAACAGAATATATATTCAGTGCGTTTTGTGCGCCCCCTGGTGGAGCCGCGCGCCCCTGCAGGGAGGTTTGTTTCTCGGCTCAGCCTGAGGGCCCCTCACTGTGTCTCTTGCACAGAAATAGGTGGCCGTGTCCGTCGCTGTCAGACTGTTCATTTGAAGATCCACAGTGTTCTGGGCGTTGTCGCTGGAGATGGTGAATCGGCCATTCACCCAGCTCGCGTAGTCTGTGCTACCTTTACCAGCATAAATGATTCCGATCCACTCCATCCCCTTCCCTGGAGCCTGGCGGACCCAGCTCATGTAGCAGCTACTGAAGTCGAATCCAGAGGCTTTGCAGGAGAGTGTCAGGGATCCCCCAGGCTGGACCAGGCCTCCCCCTGACTCCTTCAGCTGCTCCTGACACTGGACATCTGCAAACACAGACGTCCTGGTCAGCACACTGTCACTGACACTCTCTGTGTCTCTCACTCACGTCCTCTCCCAGACTCAGTGCCCCGCGTTCTCCATCATTACCTTTGAGCACAGCGACCAGGAGAAGCCAGCGCAGCCCAGTCTCCATGGTGAGCGTCTGTGTTGAGTGCGATCACTGAGTGGACACCTGGGAGTCCTGGGGCTGGAGCTCCTGTGCCAGAGCTGCAGGGTGAGGGCTGGGCAGGTTTTCATGGGCAGAGGGAGGCCCTATTTGCATGTCTGCTCCTATATAGCCAGCCCCGGAGTAGACGTCTCAGACAGGACAGGGCCCAGGGCAGATGTATATGTCCTGGGGGTGTAGGCTATGATAGAATTTGGATCATATGAATTTTTATGGTTTATTGCTTTTTTATAACAGTTGAAGGCAATGACCTTGTTTCCTTTTACTATGTTTGTACCCTTAATATCTAGTGTTAGCAATATCGTGTCCTTTATTTTTTAAATAACAATTGTTTCATATCATCTATTGACCTCTCTATCATCTATATGAAAGACATTGGAATAGTGATAGAGAGAAGGGGTGAGAGAAACACAAGTGTAGTGATGGACAGCAAAGATGAAAATGGGAGATTTCTGCCTTTGGATTGACAGCCCCAAACTCCCCAAATGCCTACAACATCTAGGAGTTAGCCTTTCTAAAACCTGGAGCCCAGAAGTGCGTCCGTGTTTCCTTTGTTGGTTGTAGGGGCTCTATCCCGATAGCGTCATCTGTAGTTTACCATGATGTGTTATCAGGAAAAAGTGTGGGAAGCCCTGTGGCTGGGCTCAAGCAGCACTCTGATGGGAACACGGGTGTCCCTAGTGGGGACTTTGCCAATTTTGTCCTAATGCCTGCCGCCCATATTTACACAGATGAAAGACTGCAAGTGGATTAATTTAAGGATACTATGTCTTGTTTCCTTATTCATCCATTACGTTATTTTAAAACTGTTCATTAACTCAGAACACTGTGCATGTTAGTGGGGTGTAGTGTGCTATTGGAATCTGTGTGTTGCAGAAATGGGCACAGATCAACTCACTGTCATTCACATTTCTACCTCCGTTCCATCACTTTGTGTTGGGAGACCGGGTGTCCTCAGTACTGTTTATTTGTGGAACATGTCGTGGGTTGTAGTGAACTGAGTCAGCCCACTGTGGTGGGGGCAGAATTATTCCTTGCTTTGAGTGGTGCTTTGTGTCCTGGTAGCAGCTGTCTGCTGTTCCCTCTCTTCCCTGTGTCTAGTAATCATGACTCTGAGTTCAGCTCAAGCACTGGGTATGAAGTCACTGTGTCACAATTCACCCACAGTCCTGGGCTCAGGTAATGCCGCTGTGTTCACAATAGTTTAGTCTACAATAAAGCCAAATGTGCATAAAACGGTGAATGCAGTCTGTTACATTTGACATGGAATATTATTCAGTGTTAAGAAGGAGATTGTTTTGTCATTAGGAAATCTTGGGTCAGCCTTGAGCATATTATGCTAACAGAAATAATGCAGGTACATGTGGACACATAGTATTTGATATTAGTTATATATGCAGTCCACAAGCTTGAACTCACAGAGGTAGGGAGTGCAATGGAGATCACTGTCTACCATGACCCAAGTGTTTGTCCCCTTCCAGCTCTGGGGGAAACTGGGGGAAGTTCCAGGCTCCTGGCTTCAGGCTCAGCCATCCCAGCCTTTGCAGCCATTCAGGAAGGAAACCTGTGGAAGGAAGATTCTCTCTCCATCTTGGTCTCTTCCTCTCTTGCTATCACACTGCCTTTCAAACTAAATAAATAGATATTAAAATAAATGGAAAATTAATTTTATATATCATTAGGAGCCTATATGCATATGTTGAATAAACACAGAAAACTGAATCCCAAGGGAAGACATCAATTGTTTAAATGCAGTTACTGCCAAGGTGGTGACAGGAGCAGCACTGGAGTTAGCAATGGGATTGCTGCTCCCGCATCAGGATGCTGAGTGCTGTGTCCTAGTTTTGTTCCAGTTTCAGATTCCTGCCTAAGCCCACTCTGGGAGACCATAGGTGAAGTTCCAAGAACTCCCACGTTGGAGACCTGGAATGAATTCTAAGTACCTGGCTGTCACCTGTTCCAGCTGAAGCGTTTGTAGCCACCTGGGAAGTGACCAGGAGTTAGATGATCACTGTCAGTCTCAGTCTTTGTGGTTTTAGATAAAAACGTACATACAAATTTTAAAACAAAATCTATGAATTTTTAAATGTATATTACATCTATAAAATTTAAGAAATGATATAAAAGCAAACATGTAAAATGCCATAAATCTCAGATCATCATGTATGTACATTTTAGAAGCACAATGAGATGTCCCATCCTTCATGTTAGAATGAGTATTACCAGACAAGCCAGAGCTGACAATTCTTGTGAAGGAAGAGAGATGACCACTCTGGTTGTACAAGGCTGGAGTCAGGTAAATTAGTAAATCCATTATGGAAAATCATCAAAAACTGAGACATACAGTTATCACAGGATCTTCAAACAGCATTTTGGGTAGCAGGAATGTGAAATCCCAGGGAGATGTGCATGGGATTCACAGTCTCTATAGAAAATACAACTGCAGTTCCATGTGCAATTAAAGCAGTGTCGTTCGCGAGTGCTCACACATATAATCCAGTGAAATTTTCATGGAAGAAGGAATCAATAATGGAAGAAAAGGGCATGGAACAGAGGAGACGTTGCAGCAAGGTCAGAGTTTCAGTCCCACAGGATCCACATGTTGAGGGATCTACTGTACAGCATGGTGACAGCAGTTAAGCAAATATTGTGTCTACAGAATTCCAAAACAGAAGACAACTGACATTCTACCATGGGAACATGTGGATTTTGTGATGAGCATGTCAATAGGAGTGACTTCATAATTCCACTCAATTTGATACATTCGTTTTACAACAATATCATTGTACCTCATATGTCTATATTCAATTATTATTTATCAAACATTTATGATAATGAAATGGCAAAAATGGCAAATCATGAAGATTCAATACTCTGAATACTGGTGTTGTGTTTGCCAATGTTTTATGGAGATGATAAACAAAGGCAGTGCACTCAAGGCTTGGCAGCTGGAACCCAGGAACATGGAACTGCATCAGTGTTCCCACCTTGGTGATAGGGCCTCATAACAGATCCATCATCTGCTGTCTTCCAGGGTGCACTGTCAGTTACAAGTATGGTTAAGAATGTAAATGTGGGCCAGTGCCGCGACTCACTAGGCTAATCTGGGTTCTAGTCCCGGTTACGGCGCCAGATTCTGTCCCAGTTGCTCCTCTTCCACTCCAGCTCTCTGATGCGGCCTGAGAAGACAGTGGAGGATGGCCCAACTGCTTTGGCCCTGCACCCGCATGGGAGACCAGGAGGAAGCACTTGGTTTCTGGCTTTGGATTGTCGCAGCATGCTGGCCGTAGCGGCCATTTTGGTGGAACCAATGGAACAAAGACTTTTATCTTTGTCTCTCTCTCTCTCTCCCACTGTCTAAATCTGATTGTCAAAAAAAAAAAAAAAGAATGTAAATACATTCAGTCCAGCACTCTGATATGCAGCCTGAGTGACTCCCTCTCTAAAACTGATGAAGGTTTCCAAATGGATTGATGATTCCAGTCAGCGTAGACATGGAGTGAAGGGTAGGGACTCTGGATACATGGTCTCCGAGACTGGCTCTTCCTGCAGCTGTGATCCAGCCTCAGGATACTGGTCATCATGCTGGAGCCACTGACACAGCTCCCCGTGATGTGGACTCCAGCCCCAGAGTGCATAGCCACTGTGTGTCTCACTTTCTCCTCTCCCTGAACCAAGGCAGGTGCAGGGGATCCCAAGACACTGGAGCAGAACCAGATTAGCTGGAAGTGCACACTCAACATTTTCTATTCATTAATGACCTTGACTGCTGATGTCCAGTGCATTTCCCTCCTGAGTTCAGGCAGGGAGCCTACAGGAGGGTCCCAGGACCTAGAGAATGAGGAAGTCCCTGTAGGCTTCCCAGGTGCCTGCAGAAGCTCAGCCTGAGACACAGCTGAGCTGCAAGTACACCCCTGAGTGCTGTGACGTTCACACAGGGACCACAGACTGTGTTAGGATTAAATGGTAAATGGAGATTGGGAATAAAGTCTGTGGAAAGGGAGTGTTTGTTGCCCACAGTGTAAAATGAAAGGTTGGTTTAGTTCAGCACACTCACTCATTTTGAAAGGAGAGAGATACTTAAATAGCCGATTTTTAAACCCAAACCCTGGCTCAGCTATCGCTGGATCGAAAGGGAAATGTAAAATTGCCCTAAAGTTGGCAGTGCCCTGAGAGCGTTGTCCTGTCAGACTGGACAACACTCACGTTGTACCCAGATTGTCCCACATCTCTGATCCTGATGATCCTGGAGACCACTGACCCTGGATTCGTTCATATAGGACTTCTCCTGTCACATCAAACTTCTCCACGTCAGAGAATCAGTAGCGGGGTCAGAATCATAAAAGAATTCTTCCCTCAAAACTGTTACAGGAGAGAAAACCCCATCCCTGCAGGAAACCAGGGCTTCATCTCCCTCTGCGCCTGTGCATGACCAGAATCTGCGCTCAGTCAGTCTTGTGCGCCCCCTGGTGGAGACTCGCACCCCTGCAGGGAGGTTTTTGTCTGGGCTCAGCTGTCTTGCACAGTAATACAGGGTCGTGTCGCAGCTGTCAGACTGTTCATTTGCAGAGACACCGTGTTCTGGGTGTTCTCTTTGGAGATGGAGAATCGGCCATTCACCCAGCTCGCGTAGTATGTGCTACCATCACCAGTATAAATGCATCCGATCCACTCCATCCCCTTCCCTGGAGCCTGGTGGACCCAGCACATCCAGTAGTTGCTACTGATGGTGAATCCAGAGGCTTTGCAGACGGGTTTCAGAGATTCCCCAGGCGTGACCAGGCCTCCCCGGGACTCCACCAGCTGCTCCTGACACTGGACACCTGCAAACTCAGACGTCCTGGTCAGGACACTGTCACTCATACTCTCTGTGTCTCTCACTCATGTCCTCTCCCAGACTCAGTGCCCCGCGTTCTCCATCATTACCTTTGAGCACAGTGACCAGAAGCCAGCGCAGCCCAGTCTCCATGGTGATCGTCTGTGTTGAGTGCGATCACTGAGTGGACACCTGGGAGTGCTGGGGCTGGAGCTCCTGTGCCAGAGCTGCAGGGTGAGGACTGGGCTGGTTTTCATGGGCAGAGGGAGGCCCTCTTTGCATGTGCTGCTGCTGTATAGGCAGCCCTGGGGTCAGACGCCTCAGACAGGACAGTGCCCAGGGAAGTTATGAGTGTTCTTGGTGTGTAGGGTGATGGCTATGATAGAATTCAGATCATGTGAATATTTATTTTCTCATTGTTGTTTTAACAGTAGAAGGCAATGACTTCATTTCCTTTTTCTATGTGTGTACCCTTAATATCCAGTGTTAGCAATATCATGTTATTCATTTTAAGTAACCATTGGTTCATTATTAACTATGCTAATGACATTGGAACAGTGTCAGAGAGAGAATTGGTGAGGGAAACAGAAATGTAGAGATGGACAGTGAATTGTCAATGGGATATTTTTGTCTTTGGATTGACAGCTCCACAATACCAAATGCCTACAACTTCTAGGAGTTAGTCTTCCTAAATCCTAGAGCAAAAGACTGGGTCTGTGTTTCCTACGTCAGTGGTAGGAGCTCATTCGCTTGTATCATCAGGTACAGTTTCCCATGATGCTTTATCATCAAATGGTGGGAAGCCGTGTGGATGAACTGAAGCAGCAGTCATATGGGAACAGGGGTGTCTGTAGTGGGGACTTTGCTAATTGTGTCCTAATTCCTGCTGTCCTCTTTTAAACTGATGAAAGAGTACAAGTGGATTCATTTAAGGTTAATTATTTTTGTTTTTCTTTTTTTTTTAATGTGGGTTCATACCATGTGATTTTTCTCATTTTATAAGGCTTTATTTAATTTTTTTGATTCAGAATTATTCAGAGAAAGAAGGAGAGGTAGTGAGAAAGAGAGAGAAGTCCTCCATCCACTGGCTCTCTCTCTAGTGGGTAATGTGGTCGAAGCCGCATCGATCTGAATCTAGGAGCCAGGTGCCTCCTCTGGGTTTCCCACGGGATTACAGGAGCTGAAGATGTCAGCCATCTTCTACTGCCTACCCAGGCCACAGCAGAGAGCTGGATTGGAAGTGGAACAGCCAGGACTCCAACTGGCGTCCATATGGGATGCCAGCAATGAAGGCAGAGGCTCTACCCACTTCACCACAGCACCGGCCCTGATGATCTTAATTATATATGGAATGCACGAAAGTGAATCACAGAGGCAGAAAGTACAATGCAAATACCCGAGTCTGGGAGTAGAGAAGAAAAGGGACCACGTTCCTGCAAGCACAGAGAATTTTTCTGTGACCAGAAAGGCACGTGGAGAGATCTACTGCACAGCACGGGGACAACAGTTATGCAGCTTTATTGTGTTCTTTCCAGTTCCTGCAGGAGTAGGCATTTGTCATTCGATCACAAAGAATGGTGGTGTTGCTAGGGAAGGACTTGTGAGTTCATCTGACTCTAGAATTCCTGATGAAATAAATCCACATCAACACCTTTCCTTATACCTCACATAGAGATTCAGGTACTATTTGTCAATTTAACATTTATGAAATCTATTTTGAAGGGACAATTCTCTGTTGATTTGTCTTGCGTCTGTCTGTGGTTTTATTCTAAGAAGAAAATTACGTGGTGTTTCAATCATTCCTGGTACTAATGCAGTCACGAGGGCTGTGAGTTCATTGACACGTGAGAGGTTATCTGTCGAGTCCGGATGGCACAACTGCCCCACCACTGCCCTCTCGAATTCCTCCCCTCCCATGTGTGAAGCTGAGTCATTTTACAAGAGCCCCTGTCTTCACTCAGATCAAGTCCATGGAAACCTCTCTCTGTGCTGTTTACTTCACCCCCCAATCTCCCTGTGTCCAACTGGTTTCACAAGCCGTTTCTTCATGGACCCACCAAGGCCCACCTGCCAACTCCTTGAAAACACAGCCATCAGAGACCCCAGTCCTGCTTGCCCAGACAGGACCTCCCTCTTCTCACCATGGTGCAGTCCTGCCATTTGTCACCCTGGGGACACAGCGTCTTATACAACTGACAGCCCCTCAGCACCTGGTGGGAGACTCTGTCATGGTGTTTACACAAATGGAATATGTTTCTGTCAGTTATAATTTGAGTGAATTCTCTTGGTGGGGCAATTTCTTGTGACTGTAGATATCTGACAAATTAAATTTCACATTTCTTAGTGCTGTAGATATGAGGTGTTCTCACAGAACAATGGAATTCACTGTGTCAGATGGTGGATCGTGTCAATGAATTCTCTAGGCAAATGCATGAAAACTGTCCCCAGCTAAATAGAAACACTTTCTGTTTGTCAATCTTCTCTCAGAAAAGGCAGAGATATGTCAACTGTTTTAATTTAGTAGGAATTTTTGTGTCTCTGGATTTAGATGGGAGTCACTCAGAACACACATTGTTGCATGAGGTGAGTGACTGGCTGCAGTTTCTGTAAGACTGTTCATGGCAGATCAATTGCAGTTTAGCAGAAAATATCCTGTAAAACACAGGGGATCGCTGCACTGGGCATTTCTGGCTGCAGGAACTTGGTTTGCCCTGGACGAGTATGAACTTGACAGAAGAGGAGTTATTTTCTCTCTTTGTAAGGATGAAGTACTGATGAGGACAGCCAGGGGGAGCCAGGGAGGGAGGAGCGGGGACTCTGGACAGATGGTCCAGGGCTGGCTCATCACGCAGCACTAATTCAGCTCACCAGGTGGTCAGCGTGTGGCAGCCCCTGGCACCCAGATCCCAGGGATGGGGACTCTGGCCCCGGAGTCAGGGCCCTGGACTGTCCCCCTCTGCTCACCCTGAAACACCGCAGTGTAGGGGATTCCACCACACTGGAGCAGAAACAGAACGTGTAAGTCCACACCACACACTTTCCAAACAGATTATTCCTTAAGTACAAATGTCCACCTGTGCTTCCCATGAGTTCATGCAATGAGGTCATCTGAAATGTTTCAGGAAACTGAGTGCAGAATTTCATGGTGTTGGGGAAACTTGAGTGCATCTGAAAATAATTCATCATGCTGTCATCTCACACCAGTATCCCAAAAAGAGTGAATAGGATGAAACTCTTAAAGGAAAGACCCGAGACTGTAAAGTTCTAGAGGAAAACACAGGACAAAAGCAAGTTCCCATTGGTTTGGGCAATGATAGTTTGATAATCTCCAAAGTACAGGCAACCAAGATACATAGACAAAGAATAATGGATCCAACTACAGATTCTGAGTAACAAAGAGAAAGATTGAAGAACAAGGATATGATCACCGATGGGGAGAAAGTATTTTCAGATCATAGCCAAGGGGGCCGACTTGTGGCATGCATCACTCAGGAACATGGGTTCAGATTCTGCTTGCTCTACTTCAAATCCAGCTCCCTGCTGGGATCCAGACCTGGGAACTCTGTCAACGATGACTCAAGTGTGTGTCCCCTTCAAGGGATGTGGGAAACTGGAGGAAGTTCCAGGCTCTTGGCGTTAGGCTTGCCCAACCTCACCTTTGCTGCCATATAGGAAGTGAACCAGTGGATGGAAGATTCTCTCTCCATCTGTTGGTATCTTCCTCTCTTGCTATAACATTGACTTTCAAATAAAAGATAGGTTTTTTTAAACATTGAAAGATTAGTTATACATATGATTAGGAGCCTGTTTCCTAATGTTGAAAGATCTCAAGCAACTGAATCCCAAGGGAAGAAATCAGTTGTTTAAATGCAGTGATGATAAGGTGGTGACAGGAGCAGCACTGGAGTGAGCCTGTGGGATTGCTGCCTCCCGTGTCAGGATGCTTAGTGCTGTGTCCTAGTTTGGTTCCAGTGTAAGATTCCTGCCTAAGCCCCCCTGGGAAGGCGTGGGTGATGTTCCAAGTACTCCCACGTGGAGCCCTGGACAGAATTCCAAGCACCAGGCTGTTGCCTCACCCAGCTGAAGCTTTTGTAGCCATCGGGGAAGTGACCCAGGAGTTAGAAGATCACTGTCAGTCTCAGTCTCTTTTTGTTTATGGAAAATATGTAAATACAAATTTTAAAATAAATGAAATAGTATCTTCAAATTTTCAAATTGCATATGTAAAGGCAAACATCATGCATTTCCATGTTAGAAGCACAGTGAGACATGCCATTCCTCCTGTTAGAATTAGTATTATCAGAGATATCAGACCTACAAGCCTCATGAAGGAGGAGAGAGAGAGATGTCAACCTTGGTCCAAGGCTGGAGCCAGGTAAATAGGAAAAAACATTATGGAAAAGCATGAAAAACTGGGAAATAGAATTATCACAAGATCTTCAAACAGCATTGCCTATTAGAAGGAATATGAAATCCCAGGGAGGGATCCACTGATCCGCAGTCACTGTGGCAAACACCTCTGCAGTTCCACGTTGAGTTAATGCAGGGTCATTCACAAGAGTTCACGCAATAATCCAGTGAAATTTTCATTGAATAAGGAAATCAATAATTGAGGAAATGGACAAAGTTGTATTTTAACAAGAAGTTTATATGGCAGTAAAGTGGAGGGAATTTTGTATTTTGGACAACTTAGATCATCCTGGAGAATAATGTCCAAGGATAATAGGTCAGGATAAGTATACTCTGCTCACCATCCTTACAAGAAGACAAATAATACGTGATGCTAGTTACATGGGATCAAAAGGATGAACTCACAGAGGCAGGATACAATGGTGAAGACCAAAGTCTGAGTGAGGGCGGAACAGAGGAGACGCTGGAGCAAGGTCAGAGTTTCAGTCTGACAGATCCACACTTTGAATGATCTGTGTAGCATGGTGACAGCAGTTAAGAGAATATTGTGTCCACAGAATTCCAAGCAGGAGAAAAATGATACTATACCTGGAAACAAGTGGGATTGTGATGAGCATGTCAATAAGAATGATTCACAATTCCATTAATACACATTCATTTTTTCAACAGATATCATTGCATCTCTTATGTCCATAATCAAATATTATTTATCAAACATTTATGAAAATCAAAAGAGAAAAATGTCCAAATATGAAGATTCAGATCTCTGAATACTGGTGTTGTGTTTGCCAATGTTTTATGGAGATGATAAATAAAGGCAGTGCACTCAAGGCTTGGCAGCTGGAACCCAGGAGCATGGAACTGCATCAGTGTTCCAACCTTGGAGATGGGGCCTCATAACAGATCCATCATCTACTGTCTTCCAGGTTTATTATTCATTACAAGTGTGGGAAATTTTGTAGATTCAGTGCAGCAATTTGATATGAAGCCTGGGTGTCTCTACTACTCTAAAATTGATGAAAAACTACAATGGGTTATTGATGACATCAGCATAGCTACTGAGTGAAGAGCAGGGATTCTGGACACATGGTCGCTGGGGCTGGCTCTTTCTGCAGCTGTGGTTGAGCCTCAGGACACTGGTCATCATACTGGATCCACAGACACAGCTCCCTGTGATGTGGACTCCAGCGCCAGAGTGCACAGCCTCTGTGTGGCCCACTTTCTGCTCTCCCTGATCCACAGCAGGTGCAGGGGGTCCCCAACATTGGAGCAGGACCAGATCAGCTGGAAGGGCACACCCAACACTTTCCATTCAGTGATGACCTTGACTGCTGATGTTCAGTGCACTTCCCTCCTGAGTTCAGGCAGGGAGCCCCCCAGTAGTGTCCCAGGACCTAGAGGATGAGGAAGTCCCTGTAGGCTTCCCAGGTGCCTGCAGAAGCCCAGCCTGAGACACAGCTGAGCTGCAGTACATTCCTGAGTGCTGTGACGTTCACACAGGGACCACAGACTGTTCATGTTAAAGGGAAATAGAAATTGAGCGTAAAGTCTATCGAAAGTTTGTGTGGATCACCCACATGTAGCGTCAAAGGTTGGTTCAGTTCAGCACACTTGCTCCTTTTGACAGGCAAGAGATACTTAAATAGCTGATTTATAAAGACCAAGAACCCTGCCTCAGCTGACCTGGTCGAAAGGGAAAACTAAAATTGTCCTAAAGTCGGCAGTGCCCTGAGAGTGTTGTCCTGACCCAGAGTGGACAACACTCACGTTGTACCCAGATAGACCCACATCTCTGATCCTGGAAAGCACTGAACCTGAATTGCTTCATATAGGACTTCTCCTGTCACATCAAACTTCTGTATGTCAGGAATTCAGTAGCAGGGACAGAATCATAAAAGAAGAATTCTTCCCTCAAAACTGTTACAGGAGAGGAAACCCCATCCCTGCAGGAAACCAGGGCTTCATCTACCTCTGCACCTGTGCAGGACCAGAATCTGCGCTCAGTGAGTCTTGTGCGCTCCCTGGTGGAGCCGTGCGTCCCAGCAGGGAGGTTTCTGTCTGGGCTCAGCCTGAGGCCCCTTGCTGTGTCTCTGACACAGAAATAGGTGGCCGTGTCCGAGGCTGTCAGACTGGTCATTTTCAGATCCACCGTGCTCGAGGTTTTGGAGATGGTGAATCGACCATTCACCCAGCTCGCGTAGTATGCGCTACCACCAGTATAAATGATCCCGATGTATTCCAGCCCCTCCCCTGGAGCCTGGCGGACCCAGATCATTGCATATCTACTGAGGGAGAATCCAGAGACTGTGCATGTGAGTGCGGGGATCCCCAGGCAGGACTTGGCCTGCCCAGGATTCCTCCAGCTGTTCCTGACACTGGAACCTGCAAACACAGACATCCTGGTCAGGACACTGTCACTCACACTCTCTGTGTCTCTCACTCACGTCCTCTCCCAGACTCAGTTCCCCGCGTTCCCCATCATTACCTTTGAGCACAGCGACCAGGAGAAGCCAGCGCAGCCCAGTCTCCATGGTGAGCAACTGTGTTGAGTGTGATCACTGAGTGGACACCTGGGAGTCCTGGGGCTGGAGCTCCTGTGCCAGAGCTGCAAGGTGAGGGCTGGGCTGGTTTTCATCGGCAGAGGGAGGCCCTATTTTCGTGTGCTGCCCCTATATAGCAGGCATGGGGTCAGACGCCTCAGACAAGACTGTGCCCAGACTGATGAGAGTGTCCCAGGGCAGTCTGTCAGTGCACACTTATGGGATGAGTGATGAATTGTGTGCTCTCATTGCACACTGAACCCTGTCTTGGTCCTTTTATGTGAGTGGACCTACAACATGCTTTCATGGGTTCCCGTATGTCTTGGTACATTCAACATTACAGGAGAAATCATCAGTACAGTGTGGATGTGTCCCCAGCTCCAGTGTGGTAAGAGGAGTCCCCAGCACCTTGATCCGTGCCCCTCACCACAGGACTCAGCTCTGCCCCAGTCCACCCTCAGCACTCACGGGGGCTTCCTGGTGAGGTCTGCAGAACTCCCTGCCAGCATCAGAACAAGGAGCACTTTTGCTGGATTCCATTTTTGACAGAGAGATGCACAGGGGACCAGGTTCCACCCAGGTGCATCTGAGTGTGGTGTTCCACTTGCCAGTGTCTGCCTGTCTGCTCTTCACATTTCTTTGCTGGGCAATTTTGCTTCCATGGGCAATGCTGTTGAGCTGTGATAGATACAGAGGCAGCCCCAAATGTTGAAAGTGTGCTTGTGGTGAATGCGACTCAGCTGTGCCTCTCTCACTCCTCATCACACCTATGCCAAGAGCAAATATCACATCCCACGGTGCTGCCCACTGCCCCTGTGTCACCCAGCCCCGGCCCACCTCCTCCCGTCACTTTAAGGCCTGAAACCCTTTGGGCTCCTTCACAACAGATTCATCAAGTTCAGCCCTGTGCAACATGCAGGTTTTGTGGCAGAAGTCGGTGGCCCTGATTATTCGGGTTCTGTGGGGCCCAAGTGAATGCGTTTTTCTTAGTTTTTAACTAAAATATCTGAAAATCTTAAAAGAATGAAACTGAGAGTAAAGCAGAGTAAGAAAATGATATTTTGCACAAATATGCAGTACATTAGTCTTAACTGTGTCATCACATTTCATGGAAATAATAAATTGAAAGTTGCACTGTTTAAGATGCGCACACCCCCCAGGGAAGTGCCAGGGTCTCATATGTAGCTGTGGGTCCCAGTACCAGATTCCTGCTCCTGCAGCCCCAGGACCCAGAAGTTTATGGGAGGATTTTTGGGCGCTGTCACTCTAGTGGATGCACCTGATTGTTTAACTGAGACCAGGCTAGACTGGGTAGCAGACCTGGCCACAGCAACATTTGGGAAAGCACAGTGTCGGAACATCTATTTTTCTCTTGTTCTCCTTTCTGATTCATGTGTGATAACTCAAATTTAAAACTTAAGTTATTGAAGGGTCTTTTTTTTTTTTTTTGGACAGGCAGAGTTAGAGAGAGAGAGAGACAGAGAGAAAGGTCTTCCTTCCATTGGTTTATCCCCCAAATGGCCACCTCTACTGGTGGGCAATGGCCGGCGTGCTGTGCCAATTCGAAGCCGGAAGCAAAGTGCTTCTTCCTGGTCTCCCATGAGGGTGCAGGGCCCAAGCACTTGGGCCATCGTCCACTGCCTTCCCGGGTAACAGCAGAGAGCTGGACTGGAAGAGGAGCAACCTGGACAGAATCCGGTGCCATAACTGGGACTAGAACCCGGAGTGCCGGTGCAGCAGGCAGAGGATAGGCCTAGTGAGCCACGGCGCCAGCCTGAAGGATCTTTCTAAGGGTTGTATTCCCTTCAATGCAGGCAGCAACCCTCATGGCCTTGTCCCCTCCCTAGAGCCCCTCTCAATGGGATCACTGGGTGATGAGGTCCCCACATACATGATGGGAGGCTCCGTGCATCAAGTATGGAGGGTAAGTTCCACCTAACATGCAGCCTTCAGCAGCTCAGTTGGAGCGACCACACACACACACCAAGCAGTGCTGGCTCTGCTCACAGCTCTGCAGGAACAGCATCCTCAGCCTCAATACCCCAGACCCTGCTCCTCTGTGTCCACTGAGTAAGAAAGTGATTCACCTGCAGGAGGAAACCATCATGACCCATGTCCTGGTGAAATCCTGTAGAAAATGTTCGTGAGCAGAGTCCACCCCAGACACTGTGCCAGCACTGATCCCCCAAGACACAGAAGTCTGCATCTTCAGGGGATGGATCCACCCCCAAAGCTGAGGACTGGGGAGGAGAAGCATGACACATGGGGAAGTGACAGTCGGGGACAGGGTCCAGCAGCAGAGGGAGAGGACCTGGTGGAGGGGTGGGCTCTGCTGTGCAGGAAGGTAATGACAGGGGGAAGGGCCACACAGCTGGGGCCCCAGTACCTGCAGGAGAGCACTGAGTCAGGAGGTCTGATCAGGTCTCCTTGCCCCCTTGCATCCTCCACACTAACCACCACTGAGTAAAACTAGCACAGGTGCCTGGGAGACGTGGAATGACATCGTTTCTGGGGAGTGCATCCAGTGAGGACTCCACGCCATGAGTGGATTCAATGTCAGGGCCTCATGGAGGAAGCTGAGGTCTCCAGTGCACCTATCAGGGGCACACGGAATTCTGGGAGCAGCCTGTGGGGGTGGGTGTGGTTTGTCCTCACAGCATCAGTGCTGAGCATGGCCCCAACGTGATAGCACTGGCAGGGGATGCACGGTCTGCATGTTTACAGAAATAGATTGTTCACTTCTGGGGAATCTGCTATGGAGGAGATCACAGTAGATCTCCTGGGTCCCCAGCTTCAGCACAGAGCACAGTGCTGCTGGAGTCAGCCCTGGTCTCGTCTGACGTCCTGTGTGGGGATGGGGTCCCTCACATCCGTGTTCACAATATTAGGATGCCTGATGGCACAACATTCTCACTGTCTGATCCTGGACTTCCAGCCTCTACAGCTGTGAGCTCAAGAAACCTTTTTGCTCCATACATCCCCCTATGGGGTACTGCATGATGGATGGCTTTGCCCTGATGGCTAGTGATCCGGAACATTTTTTCATGTGTCTGTTGGCCATTTGGACTTCCTCTTTTGAAAAATGTCTGAGTTATTGGCCCATCTCTTAACTCAGTTGTTTTTGTTGTTTGGGATTTCTTAATCTCTTTGTAGATTCTGGTTATTAATCCCTATCAGTGGCATAGCTTCAAATATTTTGCACATTCTCTCAGATACCTCTCAATTACCTGGGTGTTTCTTTTGCCATACAGAGACTTCTCAATTTGATATAATCCCATTTATTAATTTTGTCTTTGACTGCCTATGTCTCAGGTCTTTTCCAAAAATTCTATTCCTGTGCCAGTGTCTTGCAGGGTTTCCTAAATGTTCTCTAATAACTGGATGGTGTAGGGTCATAAATTAAATCTTTAATCATTCTTGCGTGGATTTTCGTGTAAGGTGTAACATAGGGCTCTTGCTTCTTACTTCCATAATATATAATAATTTAAAAAGTGAAAAGGAATCTGAAGATTACCTGTAAATTGGAATGATGTAGTCATGGATTTGAGGGAATTACCTTGTTAAAATAGCCAAGCTACAATGTGATTTGCAGATTCAATGCATTTCCTGTGAAACAGCCTGACATTCTTCACAGGACCAGGAAGCAACTTCAAGAATTATCATGAAAAAACAGGGTTCATGATGGCTGAATGGTCTTGAGGAAAGCTAGCAAAGCAGGAGGCTCCATCACATCTGAGCTGAAATCAAGCCTGGTGTTGGGATAACATAGACACCCAGAGCCCTGGGACAGGACAGAACCTAGAAATAAGGAACACGTTCTGAGAATGTGAGTTCTGAGAATGCACGGTGAAAAAGCACAGGATGGGGATGGGTTTCCTGTCATTACCTGGGGTTGGGGACACCTGAATGCACCTGAAAATAATTCAGTTATGTGGTCATCTCACACCAGATGTAGAACAGAGTGAACTTGAGGAATGCCTTACAGGCAAGACCTGAGACAGTACAGTTCTAGAAGAAAACACTGGACAAAAGCAAGCTGACATTGGTTTGGGAAATGGTATTTTGATAATCTCCAATGTACAGGCAACCAAGCAAAAATAGGCAAAAGATAATGGACCCAACTACAGAGCTCCTGTGTAACAAAGGGAGTGATCAAAGAACCAAAGACAACCACAGATGGGGAGAAAGCATTTTCAGGTCACACATGGGTTGTCCAACATTTGGCCCCACAGGTTAAGCTGCCATCCCTATGCAGCATCACTCAGCAGCATGGGTTCAGACCCTGCTTGCTGCACTTCAAATCCAGCTCCCTGCTCATGGACCAGGGAACTCTGTCAACGATGACTCAAGTGTGTGTCCCCTTCAAGCCTCGTGGGAAACTGGAGGAAGTTCCAGGCTCCTGGCTACAGTCTTGCCCTTCCCCAGCCTTTGCAGCCATTCAGGAAGGAAACCAGTGGATGGAAGCTTCTCTCTCCCTCTGTTGGTCTCTTCCTCTCTTGCCATAACACTGCCTTTCAAATCAAATAGATAGATTTTTAAAATAAATGAAAGATAACTATATAAATGGTTAGGAGCCTAGATCCAAATGTTGAATGAACTCATGGAACTGAATCACAGGGGAAGCAACCAATTGTTCAAATGCAGTGACTGACAACATGGGTGACAGGAGCAGCATTGAAGTTAGCCTGTGGGATTCCTGCCTCCCACATCAGGATGCTTAGGTTTATGTCCCAGTTTAGGTCGCAATTTCAGATTCCTGCCAATGTGCACTCTGGGAGGCAGTACGAGAAGTCTGAGTTAATCCCATGTGTGAGACCTGGACTGAATTCCATGCACCTGGCTATGGTCTTACCAAATGCCAGCTTTTATGGGCATCTGGGAAGTGCTCCAGGATTCAGTAGATCACTGTTGTCAGTCTCTGTCTCTTTTTCTTTTTGGACAAATGCAAGTTTTAAAAGAGGTAAAAGTATATCTGTAATTTTTTAAAGAAAATATGTAAAGGCAAACATGCAAGAATGCTTTAAATCTGGGATCATCATGCACGTACATGTTGGAGAAACAATGAGATATCCCATCCCTTCGTTAGACTGAGTATCACCAGACATACCAGAGCTGACACATGTTGTGCAGGAAGAGAGAGAAGATAACCTGGTAAAGGCTGGAGTCAGGTAAATTAGGAAAGCTTTCATGGAAAACATCAGAAGCTGAGAAATAGAATTATCACAGGATCCTCCAACACCATTCCTGGTAGAAGGAATATGAAATCCCAGGGAGGAGACCACGTGATGTGCAGTCACTGTGGCAAACAGCTCTGCAGTCCCATGTTCAATTAAAGCAGCGTCATTCTCAAGAGGTCACACATATAATCCAGTGAATTTAGCATTGAAGAAGGAATGGATAATGGGACAAATGGACAGAGTTATATTTTAACAGGAAGTTTATATGGCAGTAAAGAGGAAGAAATTCTGGTATCTTGGATAACATGGATGATCCTGGAGAATTATATCCCAGGATAATATGTCAGGGTAAGTACACTCTGCTAAAATATCCAGGCCAAGAAGCCAAATAATATGTGATGCTACGTACATGGGATAAAAAGGATTAACTAACAAGCCAGAAATTCAATGGTGAAGACCAACGTCTGTGCTTGGGACGAACAGAGGAGACGATGGAGCAAGGTCAGAGTTTCAATCCCACAGGATCCACATGTTGAGGGATCTACTGTGCAGCATGGTGACAGCAGTGAAGGGAATACAGTGTCTGCAGAATTCCAAGACATCAGACAAAAGATATTCTACCAGGAAAAATGTGGGTTTTGTGATAAACATGTCAATATGTCTGACTTCATTATTCCATTCAGTATACATTCATTTATTCAACACATATCGTTGTACTTCATATTTTATATTAAATATTACTATTAAACATTTATGACAATGAAATGGGCAAAATGGGAAATCATGAAGATTCAGATCTCTGAATACTGGTGTTGTGTTTGCCAATGTTTTATGGAGATGATTAATGAAGGCAGTGCACTCAAGGCTTGGCAGCTGGAACCCAGGAGCATGGAACTGCATCAGTGTTCCCACCTTGGTGATGGGGCCTCCTAACACATCCATCATCTCCTGTCTTCCAGGGTGCATTGTCAGTACAAGTGTGGGAAATGTGTAAATGGGCTCCATCCAGCACTGTGATATGCAGGATGGATGTCTCCCTCTCTAAAACTGATCTAAGACTGCAAATGGATTGATGACGCCAGTCAGTACAGACATGGAGTGAAGAGCAGGGACACTGGACACATGGTCTCTGCGACTGGCTCTTCCTGCAGCTGTGATCCAGCCTCAGGACACTGGGCATCATGATGGAGCCACAGACACAGCTCCCCGTGATGTGGACTCAAGCCCCAGAGTGCAAAGCCACTGTGTGTCCCACTTTCTGCTCTCCCTGAACCACAGCAGGTGCAGGGGGTCCCACGACACTGGAGTAGAACCAGATCAGTTGGAAGTGCACACCCAACACTTTCCATTCAGTTATGACCTTGACTGCTGATGTCCAGGGCATTTCCCATCGGAGTTCTGGCCATGAGCCCCCCAGTAGTGTCCCAGGACCTAGAGGATGAGGAAGTCCCTGTAGGCTTCCCAGGTAGCTGCAGAAGCTCTGCCTGAGACACACCTGAGCTGCAGTACATCCCTGAGTGCTGTGACGTTTACACAGGGACCACAGACTGTTCCAGGATTAAAGGGAAATGCAGGTCAGGTTAAAGTCTGCAGAAAGTGAGTGTGGATCACACACACGTAAAGTCAAAGGTTGGTTCAGTGCACACTTGCTGGTTGTGGCAGGAGAGGGATGAGTGGAATAGTTGCTGTTTAACAGATCAACGGCCCTGTCTCGGCTGTCCCTGGTTACACAGGGAAAACTGAAACTGTCCAAAGCTTTCAGTGCCCTGAGGGTGCTGTCGGGAGTCAGGTTGGAAGAGACTCAATAGTGTCCTCAATATTCCCACATCTCTGAACCTGGTGAGCAACAGTCGCTGTCCATGAACCAAATTGTTCATTTAGGACTTCTTCTTTTTACATCAGACTTTCTTCCCGTCATTGAAGTTGGGAGGGACAGAATCATATAAGTAGAATTCTTCCCTCAAAAGTGTTACAGGAGAGGAAATCCCCGTTCCTTGACTTAAACCAGGGCTTCATCTCCCTCTGCGCCTGTGCAGGACCAGAGTCTGGGCTCAGTGCATCTCGTGCGCCCCCTGGTGGAGGCGCGCGCCCCTGCAGGGAGGTTTGTGTCGGCTCACTGTGAGGGACCCTCACTGTGTCTCTGGCACAGAAATAGGTGGCCGTGTCCGCGGCAGTCAGACTGGTCATTTTCAGATCCACCGTGCTCGAGGTTTTGGAGATGGTGAATCGGCCTTTGGCCCAGCTCTTGTAGTATGCGCTACCACCATAACTAATGTATCCGATGTATTCCAGCCCCTTCCCTGGAGCCTGGCAGACCCAGCACATTCTGTAGCTACTGATGGAGAACCCAGAGGCTGTGCAGGTGAGTGTCAGGATTCCTCCAGGCGTGACTAGGCGTCCCCCGGACTCCTTCAGCTGCTCCTGACACTGGACACCTGCAAACACAGACGTCCTGGTCAGGACACTGTCACTCACACTCTCTGTGTCTCTCACTCACGTCCTCTCCCAGACTCAGTACCCAACGTTCTCCATCATTACCTTTGAGCACAGCGACCAGGAGAAGCCAGCGCAGCCCAGTCTCCATGGTGAGCGTCTGTGTTGAGTGCGATCACTGAGTGGACACCTGGGAGTGCTGGGGCTGGAGCTCCTGTGCCAGAGCTGCAGGGTGAGGGCTGGGCTGTTTTTCATGGGCAGAGGGAGGCCCTATCTGCATGTGCTGCCCCTATATAGCAGCCCTGAGGTCAGATGCCTCAGACAGGATAGGGCCTGGGGAAGAATTAGGTGACCTGGATGTGTAGGGTGATGACTATAATATGATTCAGATCATATGAATTTTTATGTTATCATAATTTCAAAAAGTTGAAGGCAATGACCTTGTTTCATTTTAATATGTGTTTACCCTCATATCCAGTGTTAGCAATATCATGTCCCTCATTTATTTAAGTAACCACTAGTTCCTTTCCTTATCATCTATATGAGAGACATTGGGACAGTGATAGAGAGCGAAGGGGTGAGAGAGACAGAAATGTAGAGATGGACAGAAAAGGTGACAATGGGAGATTTCTGCCTTTGGGTTGACAGCCCCAGACATCCCAAATGCCTATTACATCTAGGAGTTAGTCTTTCTGAACCCTGGAGCAAGAAACCGTGTCTGTAATTCCAACGTTGGTGGTAGGGACTCATTTTCTTGTAGTGTCATCTACAGTTTCCCATGATGCATTATGAGGAAAAAGTGTGGGAAGCTGTGAGGCTGGGCTCAGTCAGTTCTCTGACGGGAACTCCGGTGTCCCTAGTGGGGACTTGGTCAATTTTCTCCTAATGCCTGTCACCGACTTTTAAACAGATGAAGGACTGCAAGTGGATTTTTTAAGGTTAACTATGTTTTGTTTCCTTATTCATCCATTGCCTTAAAGTTTAAAAACTGTTTAAACTGTTTAAAACTGTTCCTGAACACAGAACACTGTACATGGTAGTGGGGTATAGAGTGCTATTGGAATGTGCATGGTAGAAATGGGCACAGATCAACTCAGTGTCATGCACATTTCCACCTCCTTTCAATCACTCTTAGTTGGGCAGCCTGGATGCATTAGTTCTAGTTATTTGTGGAACCTGTCGTGTGTTGTGGTGAACTGAGTCAGCCCACTGTGGTGTGGGCAGAATTATTCCTTCCTGTGAGTGGTGCTTTGTGTCCTGGTATCAGCCATCCCCTGTCCCCCCCTCTTCCCTGTGTCTAGTAATCATGACTCTGAGTTCAGCTCAAGCACTGGGTAGAAGTCACTGTGTCACAATTTACCCACAGTCCTGTGTCAGGTTGCAGCTTTGTTCACAATACTTCAGTCTCAAACAAAGCAAGTGCGCATAAAACAGTGAATGCATTCTTTCCCATTTGGACATGGAATATTATTCAGTATTAAGAAGGAGGTTGTTCTGTCATTAGGAAATGTGGGTCTCCCTGGAGCATACAAACTAAAAGAAATAATGCAAGTACATGTGGACACATAGTAAGTGACATTAGTTATATATGCAGTCCACAAGTTGAACTCACAGAGGTAGGAAGTGCAATGGTGATCACTGTCAACCATGTTTGTCCCCTTCCAGCCCTGTGGGAAACTAGAGGAAGTTCCAGGCTCCTGACTTTAGGCTCAGCCACCCCAGCCTTTGGCAGCCATTCAGGAAGTGAACAAATGGAAGGAATTCTCCCTCCATCTGTTGGTCTCTTCCTCTCTTGCTATAACACTGTCTTTAAAATAAAATAAATAGATACTTAAAATACATTGAAGATTAATTATACATATGATTAGGAGCCTGTTTGCTAATGTTGAATGATCACAGACAACTGAATCCCAAGGGAAGAAATCAATTGTGTACATGCAGTGATGATAAGGTGGTGACAGGAGCAGCACTGGAGTGAGCCTGTGGGATTCCTGCCTCCCGTGTCAGGATGCTTAGTGCTGTGTCCTAGTTTGGTTCCAGTTTCAGATTCCTGCTAAGCACACCCTGGGAGGCCATAGGTAAGGTTCCAAGTAGTCCCATGCGGACACATGGACAGAATTCCAAGCACCAGGCTGTTGCCTCATCCAGCTGAAGCTTTTGTAGCCATCGGGGAAGTGACCCAGGAATTAGAAGATCACTGTCAGTCTACTCTCTGTGGTTTTGGAAAAATACATAAAGACAAGTTCTCAAATAAAATGATAAATTTTAAAATTTATATAATATCTATACATTATTAAAAGAAGATATATAGACAGACATATAAAATGCTATCAATTTGGGACCATCATGTATGTCCATGTTAGAAGCACAACGAGACATCCCATCGCTCCTGTTAGAATGGCTATTACCAGACATACCAGAGCTGACATGTTTTATGAAGGTAGAGAGAGATGATAACCCTGGTACAAGTCTGTGTCAGGTTAATTAGTAAAACCATTATGGAAAAGCATCAAAAACTAGAAATGGAATTATTACATGATGTTCAATCACCATTGCATGGTACAATGAATTTGAAATCCCAGGGAGGTGTCCACGGGATCTGCAGTCACTGTGGCAAACACCTCTGCAGTTCCTTGTTCATTTAAAAGAGTTCACACATATGATCCAGTGATATCTCATGGAAGCAAGAATGGAAAATGAAAGAAATGGATAAAGTTACATTTTAATAAGAAGTTTATAAGCAGTAGAGTAAGAGATTCTGTAATTTTGGACAACTTGGATGATCCTGGAGAATAATGTGCCTAGGATAATATGTCAGTAAAAGTACACTCTGCTAACCATCCAGGCCAGGAAGACACATAATATGTGATGCTACCTACGTGGGAAAAAAAGCTGAAGGCACAGTGGCAGGAAGTACAGTGGTGAAACCAAAGTCTGAGCGAGGGAGGAACAGAGGTGATGGTGGACCAAGGTCAGAGTTTCAGTCCTACAGGATCCACACACTGAGGGATCTACTGCACAGCATGGTGAAAGAGGTTAAGAGAATATTGGGCCGGCGCCGCGGCTCACTAGGCTAATCCTCCGCCTAGCGGCGCCGGCACACCGGGTTCTAGTCCCGGTCGGGGCGCCGGATTCTGTCCCGGTTGCCCCTCTTCCAGGCCAGCCCTCTGCTGTGGCCAGGGAGTGCAGTGGAGGATGCCCCAGGTGCTTGGGCCCTGCACCCCATGGGAGACCAGGAAAAGCACCTGGCTCCTGGCTCCTGCCATTGGATCAGCACGGTGCGCCGGCCGCAGCGCGCCGGCCACGGCGGCCATTGGAGGGTGAACCAACGGCAAAAGGAAGACCTTTCTCTCTGTCTCTCTCTCTCACTGTCCACTCTGCCTGTCAAAAAAAAAAAAAAGAGAATATTGTGAGTGGAAAATCCTAAAAGCAGGAGACAGCTGAACTCCACCAAAAACATGTGTTGAGGTATGAACGTGTCAGCAAGTCTGACTTCATAATTCCACTCAATATGCATTCATTCTGTCCACACATATCATTGTACCTCATAGAGCTATACTCAATTCTTATTTATAAAACATTCATGAATATGAAATGGCAACAATGGCCCATCATGAAGATTCAGATCTCTGAATACTGGTGTTGTGTTGGCCAAAGTTTTATGGAGATGATAAATGAAGGCAGTTGACTAAGGCTTGGCAGCTGGAACCCTGGAGCTTGGAACTGCATCAGTGTTCCCACCTTGGTGATGGGGCCTCATAACAGATCCATCATCTACTATCTTCCAGGGTGCATTGTCAGTTACAAGTGTGGGAAATGTGTAAATGGGCTCTGTCCAGGAGTCTGATATGCAGCCTGGGTGTCTCCCATCTAAAACTGTTCTAAGACTGCAAATGGATTGATGACGCCAGTCAGCATAGACATGGAGTGAAGAGCAGGGACTCTGGACACATAGTCTCTGGGACTGGCTCTTCCTGCAGCTGTGATTCAGCCTCAGGATACTGGTCATCATGCTGGAGCCACAGACACAGCTCCCTGTGATGTGGACTCCAGCCCCAGAGTGCACAGCCACTGTGTGTCCCACTTTCTGCTCTCCCTGAACCACAGCAGGTGCAGGGGGTCCCACGACAATGGAGCAGAACCAGATCAACTGGAAGTGCACACCCAACACTTTCCATTCAGGGATGACCTTGACTGCTGATGTCCAGTGCATTTCCCTCCTGAGTTCAGGCAGGGAGCCCCCCAGGAGGGTCCCAAGACCTAGAGGATGAGGAAGTCCCTGTAGGCTTCCCAGGTGCCTGCAGAAGCTCAGCCTGAGACACAGCTGAGCTGCAGTACATTCCTGAGTGCTGTGACGTTCACACAGGGACCACAGACTGTTCCAGGATTAAAGGGAAATAGAAATCGAGCATAAAGTCTATCGAAAGTTTGTGTGGATCACCCACATGTAGCGTCAAAGGTTGGTTCAGTTCAGCACACTTGCTCCTTTTGACAGGCTAGAGATACTTAAATAGCTGATTTATAAAGACCAAGAACCCTGCCTCAGCTGTCCTGGTCGAAAGGGAAAACTAAAATTGTCCTAAAGTCGGCAGTGCCCTGAGAGTGTTGTCCTGACCCAGAGTGGACAACACTCACGTTGTACCCAGATAGACCCACATCTCTGATCCTGGAGACCACTGAACCTGAATTGTTTCATATAGGACTTCTCCTGTCACATCAAACTTCTCTGTGTCAGGAATTCAGTAGCAGGGACAGAATCATAAAAGAAGAATTCTTCCCTCAAAACTGTTACAGGAGAGGAAACCCCATCCCTACAGGAAACCAGGGCTTCATCTCCCTCTGTGCCTGTGCAGAACCAGAATCTGCGCTCAGTGAGACTTGTGCGCCCCCTGGTGGAGCCGCGCGTCCCTGTAGGGAGGCTTGTGTCTGGGCTCAGCCTGAGGGCCCCTCACTGTGTCTCTGGCACAGAAATAGGTGGCCGTGTCCGAGGCTGTCAGACTGGTCATTTTCAGATCCACCGTGGTCGAGGTTCTGGAGATGGTGAATCGGCCATTCACCCAGCTCTCATAGAATGCGCTACCACCAGTATTAATGAATCCGATGTATTCCAGCCCCTCCCCTGGAGCCTGGCGGACCCAGATCATTGCATAGCTACTGATGGAGAATCCAGAGACTCCCATGTGGGTGCAGGGCCCAAGCACTTAGGCCATCCCCCACTGCTCCTCTGGGCCATAGCAGAGAGCTGGACTGGAAGAGGAGCAACTGGGACTAGAATCCGCCACTAATATGGGATGCCAGTGCTGCAGGTGGAGGATTAGCCAAGTGAGCCCTGGCTCAGGCCCTTAATTTATATTTTGAACATTTATTTAATTATTTGAAAGTCAAAGTTACACACACACAGAGAAGGAGAGGCTGAGAGAGAGAGAGAGAGAGAGAGAGAGAGAGATGGAGAGAGAGAGAGAGAGAGAGAGAGATGTAGAGAGAGAGAGAGAGATCACTTCCAATTAGTCAGAACAGCTAGAGCTTAGCGGCTTGGAAGCCAGGAGCCAGGAGCTTCTTCCAGATCCCCATGCGGGTACAAGGAACCAAGGACTTGGGCCGTCTTCTACCACTTTCCCTGGCTGTAGCAGAGAGCTGGATTGGAAGTAAAGCAGCTGGGACTTGAACCGTTGCACATGTGGGATGCCAGTACTGCAGATTTGGTCCGTAACATACTATGGCCCAGCACTGGCCCCACCTTTACTTTTTCACAAGCAGGAAGGAGGGCCTGAGGTGGAGAGGCTAGTTCTTGAGCCATCACTCCAACAAGGGTGTGGGCTCCCAACAAGGGCTCAGCTCACTGCACAACAGTGCCTGTCCCTGTGTTGTGTCTGCACAAGCACAGAAATGTGATACTGGCATGAATGATACCTCCCTTGAACACGTGCACAGTTACTGAAGGAATCACAGACAGGCTGTGCTGTGTCCAGGGGCTCCAGTCTGGTAGGAGGCACCTCCACACTCTACACCTCTGTTCCTCACACAGGACTTTCCACTCCACCTAACAGCTCCAGGAGCGATGTGCGCTCTGTACCGTCATTGGTTGTGGTTGTCCAGTTTTCCTAATGATTTTGTTAATGTGCTGTGAAAGGTTGAAATAGTGAGTTCTTCACGTATATGGTGTTAAATTCTGACTGGGTGGGATTTATGTAAGAGCAGTCTTTGAAGATACTGGCACATGAATGTGTTTCTTCCAAATTTGAAGTCGAATGTCATTGAAATAACTTTTTTTTAAAAAAGCAATTCATAAGAAGGAGGTACCTTTCTCTGAAGGGAGGAGAGAACTTCCACTTTGACTATGACCTTGTTGACATAAGGTCAAAGTCAGTGAACTCAACATGCTTCCATAGGCTTGGCAACTCATGACAAGAGCCTAGGGAGAAAAAAAAAAACCTAGGGAGATTACTGATGCCTTCAACAAGAGTGTCAATTTGTTAAGGTAACAACAGGAGTCACTGTGTACTTACTTCTCATGTAGATCTCTGTCCTTTATGTGTTGTTCAAAGTGAATTAATGCTATAATTAGAACTCAAACAGTATTTTACACTTAATTGTTCTGTGTGGGTGCAAACTTGAAATCTTTACTTAATATAGACTAAACTGATCCGTACATAAAGATAATTGAAAACGAATCTTGATGTGAATGGAATGGCAGAGGCAGTAGGAGATGGGAGGGTTGTGGGTGGGAGGGAATTTATGGGGGGAAAGCCATTGTAATCCATAAACTGTACTTTAGAAATTTATATTTACTAAATAAAAGTTAAGAAATGGATAAATTCAAAAACAAAAAAAAACAAACAACAAAAAAAGCAATTCATAGCTTTTTAGGTTTTAGTGTGTGTGTGTGTTAAGAATTGAGTACACATCAAAACACCTGTGTGCTGGATATTAACACCAATGAAATATCAGTTATGGACCAAAAAGTGCCAGTCCGTGAACTCCCACTCCAAAAGTTCACCAATCTCATACTTTAGCTGGTGTGTGGCACATTGGGTTAAAGCCCTGGCCTGAAGCGCCGGCATCTGAAATGAGCGCCGGTCTAGTCCTAGCTGCTCCTCTTCCCATCCAGCTCTCTGCTATGGCCTGGGAAGCAGTAGAAGATGGCCCAAGTCTTTGGGCCCCTGAATCTACATGGGAGACCCTAAGAAGCTCCTGGTCCTTGCCTTCGGATTGGAAAAATTTTGGCCATTGTGACCAACTGGGGAGAGAACCAGTGGATGGAAGACCTCTCTCTGTGTGTCTCTACCTTTTTTAAAAATTGCCAAATCCTGCTCTTGCTGGCCGGCACCATGGCTCACTAGGCTAATATTCTGCCTTGCGGAGCCCGCACACAAGGTTCTAGTCCCGGTAGGGGCGCCAGATTCTCTCCCGGTTGCCCCACTTCCAGTCCAGCTCTCTGCTGTGGCCCCAGAGTGCAGTGGAGGATGGCTCAAGTGCTTGTGCCCTGCACCCCATGGGAGACCAGGAGAAGCACCTGGCTCATGCCGTGGCGGCCAATGGAAGGTGAACCAACGGCGAAAGGAAAACCTTTCTCTCTATCTCTCTCACTCTGTCCACTCTGACTGTCAAAAAAAAAAAAATCCTGCTGTTGCTTACAGGGAATATGAAGTCTGAGGGATGTGTCCAAGCGATCTGAGGGCGCCATGTCTAGACATTTGCAGTCCCATCTCCAACCACATTGACCTCCTTCTCAACAGTTAGTTCATGAACATGGAGCACTTTGGCTGGATTCTGTTTTTGACAGACAGATGAACAAAGGACCAGGTTTCACGCAGGTGCATCTGAGTGTGGTGTTCCATGTGCCAGTGTCTGTCTGTCTGTTCTTCACACTTTCTCTGCTGGGCAATTTGCTTCCCAATGCTGTTGAGCTGTGATAGATACAGAGGCAGCCCCACATGTTGAAAGTGTGTGGTGAGTGCGACTCAGCTGTGCAACTCACTCCTCATCACAACTACACCAAGAGCAAATATCACATCCCACAGTGCTGCCCACTGCCCCTGTGTCACCCTGCCCTGGCCCACCTCCTCCAGTCACATTATGTCCTGAGCCCCTTTGGGCTCCTTCACAACAGATTCATCCAGTTCAGTGCTGAGCATCATGTAGGTTTGCCAGGGGCAGAAGTTGAAGGCACTGAGTTTGCAGGTCCTGTAGGGCACAGGTGAATGAGGGTTTCTTAGTTTTTAACCAAAATATCTGAAAATCTGATAAGAGAAAAACTGAAATAAATTAGAGTAAGTATATTGTATTTTGCACAAATGTGCAGCGCATTAATCTTAACTGTTATCAAATTCAATGGATATAAGGTAAATAATAAAATGAAAGTTGCATTGTTTAAGATGTGCACCTCCCCCAAGGGAGTGCAAGGGTCTCACATGTGACTCTAGCGCCCAACACCAGATTCCTGTTCCTGCAGCCCCAGGAACCACAAATGTATAGGAGGGTCTCTCTAAGGTTCATAGTCCCTTCAATGTAGGCAGAACCTTCATGGCCTTGTCCCTCCTTAGAGCCCCTCTCAATGGGATCACTGGGTGGTGAGGTCCCCACATGCATGATGGGAGGCTCCGTGCATCAAGTATGGAGGGTAAGTTCCACCTAACGTGCAGCCTTAGGCTGCTCAGTTGGAGAGACCACACACTCACACCAAGCAGTGCTGGCTCTGCTCACGGCTCTGCAGGAACAGCATCCTCAGCCTCAATACCCCAGACCCTGCTCCTCTGTGTCCACTGAGTAAGAAAGTGATTCACCTGCAGGAGGAAACCATCATGACCCATGTCCTGGTGGAATCCTGTAGAAAATGTTCGTGAGCAGAGTCCACCCCAGACACTGTGCCAGCACTGATCCCCCATGACACAGAAGTCTGCATCTTCAGGGGATGGCTCCACCCCCAAAGCTGAGGACTGTGGAGGAGAACCATGGCACGTGGGGAGTGACAGTCGGGGACAGGGTCCAGCAGCAGGAGGAAGAGGACCTGGTGGAGGTGTGGGCTTTGCTGTGCAGGAGGGTAAGGACAGGTGGAAGGGCCACACAGCTGCGCCCCAGTGTCTTCAGGAGAGCACTGAGTCAGGAGGTCTGATCAGGTGTCCTTGTCCCTGGCAAACCCTACACTGACCACTACTGAGTAAAACTAGCACAGGTGCCTCTGAGACGTGGAATGACATCATCTCTGGGGAGTGCAATCAGTGAGGACTCCACGCCTTGAGTGGATTCAATGTCAGGGCCTCATGGAGGAAGCTGAGGTCTCCAGTGCCCTGAACAGGACCACACGGAATGCTGGGAGCAGCCTGCTGGGGGTAGATGTGGTTTGTCCTCACAGCATCAGTGCTCAGCATAGCCCCAACATGATAGCACTGACAGGGGGTGCATGGTCTGGATGTTTACATGAAAAGCATGGAATAACCAGGATCTGACATCAGATGCAAAGTCCATTGTACAACTACTGGAAGGAAACATAGGGCAGAATCTCCCTGATAGTGGTCTGTCCATGATTTCCCTTTTGGATCTCCAGAGTTCAGGCAACGTAAGAAAACCTTTTCAGATGATGCTGCATAAACTACAGAGCTTCTCTACTGCAAGTGGACCAATGAGACGTGAGCAGCCTACACACACATGGAAGTAACTATTTTCATACAGAATGTATGATCAGTAGCCTGTATCCCAAAGCAACAAAAGGACTGTCTGCATGAGCTGTGTTTAAAACTGGCCCTGAGTCTTCTAACGTCTCAAAATACCTGTTTTACACAACTGGCTTCATCCTGAACAACAGGTTCTGTGTCATCAGGCTTACAATGCGTGTGGAAGGAAACCTCCCTCCTCTGCCTGTGGCAGAGTGTGTCCTCAAAGGTGTTTGTGTTTTGGAGTGATTCCAGGGTGACTGTGGGAGAAGTGGGGGAGCTCTGCGAGTGAGGCCTTGTGGGATTTGTTCATTTCTGGGGAATCTGCTCTTGGAGGAGATCACAGTAGATCTCCTGGGTCCTCAGGTTCTGCATAGAGCACAGTGCTGCTAGAGTCAGCCCTGGTCTCGTCTGACGTCCTGTGTGGGGATGGGGTCCCTCCCATCCCTGTTCACAAAATTAGGATGCCTGAACACTGTATGATGTTCACAATATTAGGATGCCTGATGGCACAACACTCTCACTGTCTGATCCTGGACGTAAGCCTCTACAGATGTGAGCTCAATAAACATTTTTGCTCTATACACCTCCTCTTGGGGTACTGCATGATGGTACTAACAGGCAGAATGAAACAGTCAAAGAACCACACTCAGCCTCTGCTCTGTTCCCACCTTAAACCAACACTTACCTGTGTCTCCAGATTTACAGGAAGCCACTGCGAATTAGTCATTTCTACATCAGCTGAGAGAATTGCTTCAGGTTCCGTAGGAATCCTACATGAGAGAACAATTGCATTTTTGCAGGAGACATTTAGTAAACACATGGGGTTGATGCAGCTATCCTGGTGAAGAGCAGACAATTTGTTCATTCCTGATGACGACAGAGTTGAGAGATGCAAGGATGATTTTGCTTCCACAGGAGGAGGAGCATGGCTGAGAACAGGTGCGGGCAGTCCCTGGAGGAAGGAGTCGGGGTCTCTGGACACACAGTCTCTGGGGCAGGCCCTTCATGCAACAGGGATGCAGCTCCAGGGTTGGATCATTGGTGGGCTCACAGGGACACAGTCCAGAACCACCTGGACTCTAGTGCTTACTTCACTGGGCTGTCCCACCTGCTGGTCTCCCTGAGATGGAGACAAGGCCAGCAGAGTGTGGGGAACAAGACCTCTCCACACCCAGTGTTTTCCATGAGTCTGACCCCTTGCACTACCAACGGCCACCTCTGCTTGCAAATAAGAGCAGGTCCGGGGATCCCAGGAGACGTGAGTGAGGAAGAGCAAGCAGGATTTCTAGGAGCCACAGCCTGAGCCACCCCTGAGCTGCAGGTTAATCCCTGACCTGGGGTTTGGACCACGTGGACCTCAACCTGTGAGTTCAGGGTGAGGAAGTGAAAGGGAGACGAGGGCACAGCTGTAGAGAATGGACACGGGAGCCCCAGGGAACAGGACCACGGGGTCAGCTCACCCCTCAGGCCCCAGCTGTGCAGGAGGGGAGGGCATGGATGTGAAACACTGCAGCATTCATAGCCCCTGACCGGCTCTACACTGCCCCTGGGCTCTCAGCAGGGTCCCAGATGACGTCATCAGAGAATTCCACAAAGAGCTCTTCCGTGACTCGGGCTGGAAAAGCCTCCCCGGGTGCCCAGAGCTCCCTCAAGTCTCAGATGCTGGGGCCCCAGAGATGTCATTCATTCCTCCAGAAACGACTCCATTTTCTTCATGTGACGTCTTCCCGTGATACCAAAACTTCTGCTCAGTGATCGGTGTTAGGGACAGAATCATCCATCCAGATCGGAATGTAGGACATTTGGATTAGAGGACCAGAAACCCCAGTTTCCTCAGGAGGACCAGGGATTCACCTCCCACTGCATCTAGGAGTGGGTCTGAGTCTGCTCAGTTCGTCTCCTGCGCCCCATGGTGGAGCCGCGCGTCCCTGCAGGGAGGTTTGTGTCTGGGCTCAGCCTGTGGGCCCCTCATTGTGTCTCTTGCACAGAAATAGGTGGCCTTGTCCACGGCTGTCAGACTGGTCATTTGCAGAGACACCGTGTTCTGGTTGGTGTTGCTGGAGATGGTGAATCGGCCATTCACCCAGCTCGCGTAGTATGTGCTAATACTACTAACATAAATGTATCCGATCCACTCCAACCCCTTCCCTGGAGCCTGGTGGACCCAGCACATGTGGTAGCTACTGATGGTGAATGCAGAGGCTGTGCAGGTGAGTGTCAGGGTTCCTCCAGGCGTGACCAGGCCTCCCCTGGACTCCTTCAGCAGCTCCTGACACTGGACACCTGCAAACACAGACGTCCTGGTCAGGACACTGTCACTCACACTCTCTGTGTCTCTCACTCATGTCCTCTCCCAGACTCAGTGCCCCGCGTTCTCCATCATTACCTTTGAGCACAGCGACCAGGAGAAGCCAGCGCAGCCCAGTCTCCATGGTGAGCATCTGTGTTGAGTGCGATCACTGAGTGGACACCTGGGAGTCCTGGGGCTGGAGCTCCTGTGCCAGAGCTGCAGGGTGAGGGCTGGGCTGGTTTTCATGGACAGAGGGAGGCCCTATCTTCATGTGCTGCCCCTATATAGCAGGCATGGGGTCAGATGCCTCAGACAGGACAGCACCCAGTGCAGACGTGGGTGACCTGGGGGTGTAGGGTGATGTCTATGTTAGGATTCAGACTGTATGAATTTTTATTTTTTCACTGTTGTTTTAACAGTTGAAGGCAATGACTTCATTTCATTCTAATGTGTGTGCCCTTAATATCCAGTGTTAGCAATATCATGTCCTTCATTTTAAAGTAACCTTCGGTTCATTTTTAACTATTCTCATGACATTGGAACAGTGACAGAGAGAGAATCGATGAGAGATACAGAAATGTAGAGATGGACAGTGAGTTGACAATGGGAGGTTTCTGCCTTTGGACTGACAGCTCCACAATAACAAATGCCTACAACATCTAGGAGTTTGTCTTCCTGATTCCTAGAGCAACAGACTAGGTCTGTGTTTCCTCCGTCAGAGGTA
This sequence comes from Oryctolagus cuniculus, assembly GCF_051225735.1. Lineage (NCBI taxonomy): Eukaryota > Metazoa > Chordata > Mammalia > Lagomorpha > Leporidae > Oryctolagus > Oryctolagus cuniculus. The sequence continues at coordinate 53,679,529 of NC_142886.1, forward strand.
GGAGCTCATTCACTTGTAGCATCAGGTACAGTTTCCCATGATGCATTATCATCAAATGGTGGGAAGCCGTGTGGTTGAGCTAAAGCAGCACTCTGATGGGAACGTGGGTGTCCTTAGTGGGGACTTAGCCAATTGTGTCCTAATTCCTGCCGCCCACTTTTAGACTGCCAGTGGATTCATTTAAGGTTAATTATTTTTGTTTAGTTTTTTCTTAAAAATGTGGTTTTGTACCATGTGATTTTCCTCATTTTTACAAAGATTTATTTCATTTTTTTAGTCAGAGATACATAGAGAAAGAATCAGAGGCATTGAGAGAGAGAGAGAAGTCCTCCATCCACAGGCTCCCTCTCCAAATGGTAACAATGGTCGGAGCTGCACTGATCTGAATCTAGGAGCCAGTTGCCTGCACTGGGTCTCCCATGGATTATGGGAGCTGAAGATGGAAGCCATCTTCTACTGCCTACCCAGACCACAACGGAGAGCTGGATTGGAAGTGGAACAGCCAGGACTCCAACTGGCATCCTTATGGGATGCCAACACTGAAGGCAGAGGCTTTACCCACTACACCACAGCACTGGCCCTGATGATCTTAATTATATATGGAATCCACAATTGTGAGCTCACAGAGGCAGGAAGTACAATGCAGATACTGAGTCTGGGAGTAGAGAAGAAAAGGGACAACATTCCTGCAAGCACAGAGAGTTTTCTGTGACCAGAGAGGCACGTGGAGAGATCTACTGCACAGCACAGGGACAGTAGTTATGAAGCTTTATTGTGTTCTTTCACTTCCTGCAGGAGTAGGCATTTGTCATCCAGTCACAAAGAATGGTGGTTTTGCTAGGGAAGGACTTGTGAGTTCGTCTGACTCTAGAATTCCTGATGAAATAAATCCACATCAATACCTTTCCTTATACCTCACATACAGATTCAGGTACTATTTGTCAGTTTAACATCTACGAAATCTATTTTGAAGGGACAATTTTCTGTTGACTTGTCTTGCGTCTGTCTGTGGTTTTATTCTAAGAAGAAAATTACGTGGTGTTGCAATCATTCCTGGTACTAATGCAGTCACGAGGGCTGTGAGTTCATCGGCATGTGCGGCATGTGAGAGGTTTTCTGTCATGCCTGGCTGGCATAACTGCCCCACCACTGCCCTCTCGAATTCCTCCCCTCCCATGTGTGAAGCTGAGTCATTTTAGAAGAGCCCCTGTCTTCACTCAGATCAAGTCCATGGAAACCTCTCTCTGTGCTGTTTACTTCACCCCCCAATCTCCCTGAGTCCAACTGGTTTCACAAGACGTTAGTTCATGGACCACCAAGGCCCACCTGCCAACTCCTTGAAAACACAGCCATCAGAGACCCCAGTCCTGCTTACCCAGACAAGGCCACCCTCTTCTCACCATGGTGCAGTCCTGCCATTTGTCACAACTGATAGCCCCTCAGCACCTGGTGGGAGACTGTCATGGTGTTTACACAAATGGAATATATTTCTATCAGTTATAATTTGAGTAAATTCTCTTGGTGGGGCAATTTCTTGTGACTATAGATATCTGACAAATTAAATTTCACATTTCCTAGTGCTGTAGATATGAGGTGTTCTCACATAACAATGGAATTCACTGTGTCAGATGGTGGATCGTGTCAATGAATTCTCTAGGCAAATGTATGAAAACTGTTCCCAGCTAAATAGAAACAATTTATGTTTGTCAATCTTCTCTCAGAAAAGGCAGAGATGTGACAGCTGTTTTAATTTAGTAGGAATTTTTGTGTCTCTGGATTTAGATGGGAGTCACTCAGAACACACATTGCTGCATGAGGTGACTGGCTGCAGTTTCTGTAAGAACTGTTCATGGCAGATCAATTGCAATTTAGCAGAAAATATCCTGTAAAACACAGGGGATCGCTGCACTGGGCATTTCTGGCTGCAGGAACTTGGTTTTCCCTGGACGAGTATGAACTTGACAGAAGAGGAGTTATTTTCTCTCTTGGAAAGGATGAAGTACTGATGAGGACAGCCAAGGGGAGCCAGGGAGGGAGGAGCGGGGATTCTGGTCAAATGCTCTGGGGCTTGCTCATCACGCAGCACTGATTCAGCTCACCAGATGGGTCAGTGTGTGGCAGCCCCTGGCACCCAGATCCCAGGGATGGGGACTCTGGCCCCGGAGCCAGGGCCCTGGACTGTCCCCCTCTGTTCACCCTAAGAGCACTGCAGTCAACGGATTCCACCACACTGGAGCAGAAACAGAACCTGTAAGTCCACACCACACACTTTCCAAACAGATTATTCCTTGAATACAAATGTCCACCTGTGCTTCGCATGGGTTCATGCAATGAGGTCATCTGAAATGTTTCAGGGAACTGAATGCGGAATTTCATGGTGTCGGGGAAACTTGAATGCACCTAAAATAATTCATCATGCTGTCATCTCACACCAGTATCCCAAAGAGAGTGAACAGGATGAAACTCTTAAAGGCAAGACTCGAGACTGTAAAGTTCTTGAAGAGGACACAGGACAAAAGCAAGTTCCCATTGGTTTGGGCAATGATAGTTTGATAATCTCCAAAGTACAGGCAACCAAGATACATAGACAAAGAATAATGGATCCAACTACAGATTCTGAGTAACAAAGAGAAAGATTGAAGAACAAGGATATAATCACCGATGGGGAGAAAGTATTTTCAGATCACACCCATGGGGGCCAATGTTGTGGCCCTGCATGTTATGCTGACATCTCCATGCATGCATCACACAGGAGCATGGGTTCAGATTCTGCTTGCTCTACTTCAAATCCAGCTCCCTGCTGGGATGCAGACCTGGGAACTCTGTCAATGATGACTCAAGTGTGTGTCCCCTTCAAGCCATGTGGGAAACTTTAGGAAGTTCCCAGCTCTTTGCATTAGGCTTGTCCAGCACCACCTTTGCTGCCATATAGGAAGTGAACTAGTGGATGGTCTCTTCCTCTCTTGCTATAACACTGCCTTTTAAATAAAAAATAGATTTTTTTAAAAATGGAAAGATTAATTATAAATATCATTAGGAGCCTATTTCCTAATGTTGAATGACCACAAACAACTGAATCCCAAGGGAAGAAATCAATTCTTTAAAAGCAGTGATGATAAGGTGGTGACAGGTGCAGCACTGGAGTGAGCCTGTGGGATTGCTGCCTCCCGTGTCAGGATGCTTAGTGCTGTGTCCAAGTTTGGTTCCAGTGTCAGATTCCTGCCTAAGCCCCTCTGGGAGGCCATTGTGAAGTTCCAGTACTCACACGTGGATACCTGGACAGAATTCCAAGCACCTGGATGTCACCTGACCTAGCTGAAGCTTTTGTAGCCATCTGGAAAGTGACCCAGGAGTTAGATCACTGTCAGTCTCAGTCTCTCTGTGGTTTTGGACAAATACATACAGACAAGGTATTAATAAAATGATAAAGTTTAAAATTTATATCATATCTATAAATTTAAAAAGAATATAAAGGCAAACATATAAAATGCACAGGTGCCTGGGAGACGTGGAATGGCATCATCTCTGGGGAGTGCCATCAGTGACGACTCCACACCATGAGTGGATTCAATGTCAGGGCCTCATGGAGGAAGCTGAGGTCTCCAGTGCCCTGAACAGGACCACACGGAATGCTGGGAGCAGTCTGTGGGGGTGGATGTGGTTTGTCCTCACACCATCAGTGCTGAGCATGGCCCCAATGTGATAGCACTGGCAGGGGGTGCACGGTCTGGAAGTTTACATAAAAAGCATGGAATTAACCAGGATCTGATGTCAGATATAATGTCCTTGTAAAATTACCAAAGGAAACATAGGGCAAAATCTCCCTGATGTTGTTCTCGCCATGATTCCCCTTTCAGAATTCAAAATTCAAGCAACCTAAGAAAACATTCTCAGATGATGCTGCATAACTACAGAGCTTCTGCAGACTGACTGAGAAGTAAGCAGCCTACACACAGATTGGAAGTGACTATTCTCGTATCAAATGTATGATCCATAGCCTGTATCCCAAAGGAATAAAAAGGAACTGTCTGTCTGAGCCGTGTTTAGAACTGGTTCTGAGTCTTCTGCAGTCTCAAAATAACTGTGATGCACAATTGGCTCCTTCATCCTGATTGACAGGTTCTGCGTCATCAGGCCTACAATGGGTATAGAAGCAAACCTCTCTGATATGTGTGTGGCTCAATGTTGCTATGGTTTTGTTATGAGAGGAGGAGCGTGGTGGGGGCAAGAGGCGCGGGGTCACCACCAGGACCCCAGGAGTTGGGTGAAAGCATGCCAGAGGTGAGCAGCCCGCAGACTCATTTGTTTCAGTAGGTACAGCAGCTTATATAGCCGAGACAGCCAATCTGGTCTAGGGGCAGTTTATGCCTAACCAATCACAGCCTGTTGCCAGGCAGTATCTGAAGCCATCCAATCACACCCTGTTGTAAGGCAGGCTCCATTGCCAGGTGGCATTGAAGCCATGCCTGAGTAACTGATGCTCGCTTGCTAGCAGCCATCTAGGCATGGCCTTCTCATTCCACCACAGCTCAGTGTGTCCCAAAGGTGTTGTGTTTTAGATGTGCTCCCAGGAAGACCATGGGAGAAAAGATGGGAGTTCTGGGAGTGAGGCCTAGTGGGATTTGTTCATTCCTGGGGAATCTGCTGTTGGAGGTACCACGGTAGATCTCCTGAGTCCCCAGCTTCAGCACAGAGCACAGTGCTACTAGAGTCATCCCTGGTCTCGTCTGACGTCCTGTGTGGGGATGGGGTCCCTCCCATCCATGTTCACAAAATTAGCCTGAAGACTGCCATGATGTTCAAAATGTTATGATGCCTGATGGCACAACATTCTGCAGTCACTATGAAAAACACCTCTGCAGTCCCATGTTCAATTAAAGCAGCATCATTCTCAAGAGTTCACACATATAATCCAGGAAAATTTGCATTTAAGAAGGAATGGATAATGGGACAAATGGACAGAGTTATATTTTAACAGGAAGTTTATATGACTATAGTACAGAGGAAGAAATTCTGGTATCTTGGATAACATGGATGATCCTGGAGAATAATATCCCAGGATAATATGTCAGGATAAGTACACTCTGCTAAACTATCCAGGCCAAGAAGCCAAATAATATGTGATGCTACCTATGTGGGATTAAAGGATGAACTCACAAGGCAGAAGTTCAATGGTGAAGACCAACGTCTGAGGTAGGGGGTAACAGAGGAGATGCTGGAGCAAGGTCAGAGTTTCAGTCCCACAGGATCCACACACTGAGGGATCTACTGTGCAGCATGGTGACAGAGGTTAAAAGAATATAGTGTCTGTAGAATACCAAGACATTAGACAAACTACATTCTACCATGAAAAATGTGGGTTTTGTGATAAACATGTCAGGAAGTCTGACTTCATTATTCCACTCAGTATGCATTCGTTTATTCAACACATATCACTGTACCTCATATGCCTATATTAAATATTATTTACCAAATATTTAATGATAATGAAATGGCAAAAATGGGAAATCATGAAGATTCAGATCTCTGAATACTGGTGTTGTGTTTGCCAGTGTTTTATGGAGATGATAAATGAAGGCAGTGCACTCAAGGCTTGGCAGCTGGAACCCAGGAGCATGGAACTGCATCACTGTTGCCTCATGGTGATGGGGCCTCATAACACATCCATCATCTACTGTCTTCCAGTGTGCATTGTCAGTTACAAGTGTGCGAAATGTATAAATGGGCTCCATCCAGCACTCTGATATGCAGGATGGATGTCTCCCTCTCTAAATAGATGAAAGACAACAAATGGATTGATGATCCCAGTCAGCACAGATACAGAGTGAAGAGCAGAGTCTTGGACAAATGGTGTCTGAGACTGGCTCTTCCTGCAGCTGTGATTCAGCCTCAGGACACTGGTCATCATGCTGGAGCCACAGACACAGCTCCCTGTGATGTGGACTCCAGCCCCAGAGTGCATAGCCACTGTGTGTCCCACTTTCTGCTCTCCCTCAACCACAGCAGGTGCAGGGGGTCCCATGGCACTGGAGCAGAACCAGATCAGCTGGAAGTGCATACCCAACAATTTTCATTCAGTGATGACCTTGACTATTGATGTCCAGCACATTTCTCTCTTGAGTTCAAACAGGTAGCCCCCCAGGACCTAGAGAATGAGGAAGTCCCTGTAGGCTTCCCAGGGGCCTGCAGAAGCTCAGCCTGAGACACAGCTGAGCTGCAGTACATCCCTGAGTGCTGTGAATTCACACAGGGACCACAGACTGTTCCAGGATTAAAGGGAAATGCAGGTCAGGTTAAAGTCTGCAGAAAGTGAGTGTGGATCACACACATGTAGAGTCAAAGGTTGGTTCAGTGCACTCTTGCTCGTTGTGGCAGGAGAGGGATGAGTGGAATAGTTGCTGTTTAACAGATCAACGGCCCTGTCTCAGCTTTCCCTGGTTATACAGGGAAAACTGAAACTGTCCAAAGCTTTCAGTGCCCTGAGGGTGCTGTTGTGAGTCAGGTTGGAAGAGACTCAATAGTGTCCTCAGTATTCCCACATCTCTGATCCTGGTGAGCACAGTCGCTGTCCATGAACCAAACTGTTCATTTAGGACCTCTTCTTTTACATCAAACTTTCTCTCCGTCATTGAAGTTGGGAGGGACAGAATCAAAAAGTAGAATTCGCCGGGCGCGGTGGCGCCCGCCTGTAGTCCCAGCTACTCGGGAGGCTGAGGCCGGAGGATCGCTTGAGTCCAGGAGTTCTGGGCTGTCGTGCGCTATGCCGATCGGGTGTCCGCACTAAGTTCGGCATCAATATGGTGACCTCCCGGGAGCGGGGGACCACCAGGTTGCCTAAGGAGGGGTGAACCGGCCCAGGTCAGAAACAGAGCAGGTCAAAAAGTAGAATTCTTCCCTCAAAACTGTTACAGGAGAGCAAACCCCAATTCCCTGACAGGAACCAGGGATTCATCTCCCTCTGCATCTGTGCAGGAGCACAATCTGGGCTCAGTGTGTCTAGTGTGCCCCGTGGTGGAGCCACACGCCCCTGCAGGGAGGTTTATGTCTGGGCTCAGCCTGAGGGCCCCTCACATGACTCTGGCACATAAATAGGTGGCCGTGTCCGAGGCTGTCAGACGGGTAATTTTCAGGTCCACCGTGTTCAGGTTGGTGTTTCTGGTGATGGTGGATCGGCTTTCGCCCAGCTCGCATAGTATGTGCTACACTACTACCAATGGTTGTGATATATTCCAGCCATTTCCCTGGAGTCTGCAGTACCCAGTTTATTGCATTGCTATTGAGAGATAATCCAGAGACTGTGCAGGTGAGTGTCAGGGTTCCTCCAGGCTTGACCAGGCCTCCCCCGGACTCCTCCAGCGACTGACATTGGACACCTGCAAACACAGATGTTGTGGTCAGGAAACTGTCACTCACACTCTCTGTGTCTCTCACTCACGTCCTCTCCCAGACTCAGTGCCCCGCGTTCTCCATCATTACCTTTGAACACAGAGACCAGGAGAACCCAGCGCAGCCCAGTCTCCATGGTGAGCGTCTGTGTTGAGTGCGATCACTGAGTGGACACCTGGGAGTCCTGGGGCTGGAGCTCCTGTGCCAGAGCTGCAGGGTGAGGGCTGGGCTGGTTTTCATGGACAGAGGGAGGCCCTATCTGCATGAACTGCTCCTATATAGCAGGCATGGGTTTAGATGCCTCAGACAGGACAGCGCCCAGGGCAGATGTGGTTGTCCTGGGTATGTAGGGTGATGGCTATGATAGGATTCAGATCATACGAATTTTTATGTTATCATAATTTTAAAAAGTTGAAGGCAAATACATTGTTTCATCTTAATTCAGTGTGTACCCTTAATATCCAGTGTTAGCAATGTCATGTTCCTCATTTATTTAAATACCCATTAGTTCCTTTTCATCTGTATGATAGACATTGGGACAGTGATAGAAAGAGAAGGGGTGAGAGTTACAGAAATGTAGAGATGGACAGAAAAGGTGACAATGGGAAATTTTTGCCTTTGGGTTGACAGCCCCAGACATCCTAAATGCCTATGACATCTAGGAGTTAGTCTTTCTGAACCCTGGAGCAAGAAAATGTGACTGTAATTCCAACGTCAGACATAGGGGTTCATTTGCTTGTAGCATCACCTACAGTTTCCCATGATGCATTATGAGGGAAAAGTGTGGGAAGCCGTGAGGCTGGACTCAGTCAGTTCTCTCACGGGAACACGGGTGTCCCTAGGGGGACTTAGCCAATTTTGTCCTAATGCCTGCTTCCCACTTTTAAACAGATGAAAGACTGCAAGTGTATTTTTTAAGGTTAACTATGTTTTGTTTCCTTATTCATCCATTGCCTTAGTTTAAAACTGTTCCTGAACACAGAACACTGCACATGGTAGTGGGGTGTAGTGTGCTATTGGAATCTGTGTGTCGTAGAAATGGGTACAGATCAACTCACTGTCATTCACATTTCCACCTCCTTTCAATCACTCTGAGTTGGGCAGCCCTGAGGCCCCCGTTCTAGCTATTTGTGAAAAGTGATGTGTGTTCTAGTGAACTGGTCTGCCCACTGTGGTGTGGAGCAGAGTTATTCCTCTTGTGCGTGGTGCTTTGTGCCCTGGTATCAGCTGCCCTGTGTTCCCCCCTCTTCCCTGTTCTGTAACCATGACTCTGAGTTCAACTCAAGCACTGGGTAGAAGTCACTGTGTCACAATTCACCTGCAGTCCTGCGTTCAGGTAATGCAGCTGTGTTCCCAATAGTTTAGTCTCCAAAGAACAAGTGCACATAAAACAGTGAATGCATTGTTTCCCACTTGGACATGGATATTATTCAGTGTTAAGAAGGAGATTGTTCTGTCATTAGGAAATGTGGGTCAGCCTGGAGCATACATACTAAAAGATATAATCCAGGTAGATGTGGACACATAGTATGTGACATTAGTTATATATGCAGTCCACAAACTTGAACTCACAGATGTAGGCAGTGCAATGGTGATAACTGTCGACCATGACCCAAGTGTCTGTCCCCTTCCAGCCCAGTGGGAAACTGGAGGAAGTTCCAGGCTCCTGGCTTCAGGCTCAGACATCATAGCCTTTGAGCCATTCACGAAGTGAACCAGTGGACGGAAGCCTCACTCTACATCCATTGGTCTCTCCCTCTCTTGCTATAACACAGTCTCTAAAATAAAATAGATACTTAAAATAAATTGAAGATTAATTATACATATGATTAGGAGCCTATTTCCTAATGTTGAAAGATCTCAAGCCACTGATCCCAAGGGAAGAAATCAATTGTTTAAATGCAGTGATGATAAGGTGGAGACAGGAGCAGCACTGGAGTGAGCCTGTGGGATTCCGGCCTCCCATGTCAGGATGCTTAGTGCTGTGTCCTAGTTTGGTTTCAGTTTCAGAGTCCTGCCTAAGCCCCTCTGGGAGGCAATAGGTGAAGTTCCAAGTACTCCCACGTGGGAACCCTGGACAGAATTCCAAGCACCTGGCTGTCACCTGACCCAACTGAATCTTTTGTAGCCATTGGGGAATTGACGCAGGAATTAGAAGATCACTGTCAGTCTCAGTCTCTCTGTGGTTTTGGACAAATACATAAAGACAAGTTCTCAAATAAAATGATAAATTTTAAAATTTATATAATTTCTATAAATTATTAAAAGAAGATATTTAGACAGACATATAAAATGCTATCAATTTGGGACCATGATGTATGTCCATGTTAGAAGCACAACGAGACATCCCATCGCTCCTGTTAGAATGGCTATTACCAGACTTACCAGAGCTGATTGTTTTATGGAGGTAGAGAGAGATGATAACCCTGGTACAAGTCTGTGTCAGGTTAATTAGTAAAACCATTATGGAAAAGCATCAAAAACTAGAAATAGAATATTTACATGATGTTCAAGCACCATTGCATGGTACAGTGAGTATGAAATCCCAGGGAGGTGTCCACGGGATCTGCAGTCACTGTGGCAAACACCTCTGCAGTTCCTTTTCATTTAAAGCACCGTCATTCAAAAGAGTTCACACATATGATCCAGTGACATCTCATGGAAGCAAGAATGGAAAAGGAAAGAAATGGACAAAGTTACATTTTAAAAGGAGTTTAAAAGCAGTACAGAGACAGAAATTCTGTAATTTTGGACAACTTGGAAGACCCTGGAGAATAATGTGCCTAGGATAATATGTCAGCAAAAGTACACTCTGCTAACCATCCAGGCCAGGAAGACACATAATATGTGCTGCTACCTACATGGGATAAAAGGATGAACAATGGCCAGTCATGAAGATTCAAATCTCTGAATACTGGTGTTGTGTTTGCCAGTGTTTTATGTAGATGATAAATAAAGGCAGTGCACTCAGCCTTGGCAGCTGGAACCCAGGAGCATGGAACTGCATCAGTGTTCCCAACTTGTTGATGGGGCCTCATAACACATCCATCATCTACTGTCTTCCAGGGTGCATTGTCAGTTACAAGTGTGCGAAATGTGTAAATGGGCTCCATGCAGCACTCTGATATGCAGGCTGGATGTGTCCCTATGTATATTAAAGAAAGACTCCAAGTGGATTGATGACACCAGTCAGCATAGACATGGAGTGAAGAGCAGGGACTCTGGACACATGGTCTCTGGGACTGGCTCTTCCTGCAGCTGTGATTCAGCCTCAGGACCCTGGGCGTCATGGTGGAGCCACAGACACAGCTCCCCATGATGTGGACTCCAGCCCCAGAGTGCATAGCCACTGTGTGTCCCACTTTCTGCTCTCCCTCAACCACAGCAGGTGCAGGGGGTCCCACGACACTGGAGGAGAACCAGATCAGCTGGAAGTGCACACCCAACACTTTCCATTCAGGGATGACCTTGACTGCTGATGTCCAGGGCATTTCTCTCCTGAGTTCAGACAGGGAGCCCCCCAGGAGGGTTCCAAGAGCTAGAGGATGAGGAAGTCCCTGTAGGCATCCCAGGGGCCTGCAGAAGCTCAGCCTGAGACACAGCTGAGCTGCAGTACATCCCTGAGTGCTGTGACATTCACACAGGGACCACAGACTGTTTCAGGATTAAAGGGGAAATGCAGGTCGGGTTAAAGTCTGCAGAAAGTGAGTGTGGATCACCCACATGTAGAGTCAAAGGTTGGTTCAGTGCACTCTTGCTCGTTGTGGCAGGAGAGGGATGAGTGGAATAGTTGCTGTTTAACAGATCAACGGCCCTGTCTCAGCTGTCCCTGTTTGTACAGGGAAAACTGAAACTGTCCAAAGCTTTCAGTGCCCTGAGGGTGCTGTCGTGAGTCAGGTTGGAAGAGATTCAATAGTGTCCTCAATATTCCCACATCTCTGACCCTGGTGAGCACAGTCGCTGTCCATGAACCAAATTGTTCATTTAGGACTTCTTCCTTTTACATCAAACTTTCAATCCGTCATTGAAGTTGGAAGGGACAGAATCAAAAAGTAGAATTCTTCCCTCAAAAGTGTTACAGGAGAGCAAACCCCAATTCCCTGACAGGAAACCAGGGCTTCATCTCCCTCTGCGCTTGTACAGGGGCAGAATCTGGCCTCAGTGCGTTTTATGAGCCCCCTGGTGGAGCCGCGGGCGCCTGCAGGAGTTTTGTGTCTAGGCTAAGTGTTAGGGCCCCTCACTGTGTCTCTGGCACAGAAATAGGTGGCCTTGTCCGTGGCTGTCAGACCGGTTATTTTCAGATGCACCGTGGTCGAGGTGTATGCACCCAGCTCGCGTAGTACGCGCTACCACCATAACTAATGTATCCGATCCATTCCAACCCCTTCCCTGGAGCCTGGTGGACCCAGCCAATGCTGTAGCTACTGATGTCGGATCCCGAGGCTGTGCAGGTGAGTGTTAGGGTTCCTGCAGGCGTGACCAGGCCTCCCCCGGACTCCTCCAGCTGCTCCTGACACTGGACACCTGCTAACAGAGACGACATGGTCAGGACACTGTCACTCACCCTCTCTGTGTCTCTCACTCACGTCCTTTCCCAGACTCAGTACCCCGCGTTCCCCATCATTACCTTTGAGCACAGCGACCAGGAGAAGCCAGCGCAGCCCAGTCTCCATGGTGAGTGTCTGTGTTGAGTGCGATCACTGCGTGGACACCTGGGAGTCCTGGGGCTGGAGCTCCTGTACCAGAGCTGCAGGGTGAGGGCTAGGCTGGTTTTCATGGGCAGAGGGAGGCCCTATTTGCATATTCTGCCCCTATATAGCAGGCATGGGTTCAGATGCCTCAGAGAGGACAGTGCCCAGGGCAGACGTGGTGACCTGGGTGTGTAGGGTGATGGCTATGATAGGTGTCAGATCATATACATTTTTACGTTATCATTGTTGTTTAAACAATTGAAGGCAATGACCTTGTTTCATTTTAATATGTGTTTACCCTTAATAATCCAGTGTTAGCATGTCCTTCATTTTTAAATAACCATTGGTTCATTTTTAGCTATTTGAATAACATTGAAATAGTGACAGTGAGAGAAGGGATGAGAGAAAGAGAAATGTAGAGATGGACAGAAAAAGTGACAAAGGGAGATTTCCACCTTTGATTGACAGCCCCAAATATCCCAAGTGCCTACAACATCGAGGACTTAGCCTTTCTGAAACCTGGAGCCCAAAACTGAGACTTTGTTTCCCATGTCAGTGGTAGGGGCTCATTCACTTGTAGCGTCATCTACAGTTTTCCAAAATGCATTATCAGAAAAAGTGTGGGAAGTCATGTGGCTGAATGATTCATTCTGATGGGAACACGGGTGTCCCTAGTGGGGACTTTGCCAATTTTGTCCTAATGCCTGCCTCCCACTTTTAAACAGATTAAAGACTGCAAGTGGATTCTTTTAAGGTTAACTATGTTTTGTTTCCTTATTCATCCATTGCCTATTTAACACTCGTCATGAACACAGAACACTGTGCTTGTTAGTGGGGTTTGTGTGCTATTGGAATCTGTGTGTTGTAGAAATGGGCACAGATCAATTCAGTGTCGTTCACATTTACACCTCCTTTCCTACACTCTGAGTTGGAGGGGCCTGGAGGCCTCAGTTCTCTTTATTTGTGGAACCTGTCGTGGGTTGTGGTGAACTGAGTCAGCCCACTGTGGTGTGGGCAGAATTATTCCTTCCTGTGAGTGCTTTGTGCCCTGGTATCAGCTGCCCTGTGTTCTCCCTCTTCCCTGTTCTGTAACCATGACTCTGAGTTCAGCTCAAGCACTGGGTAGAAGTCACTGTGTCACAATTCACCGGCAGTCCTGGGTTCAGGTAATGCAGCTTTGTTCACAATAGTTCATTCTAAATAAAGTGAAATGTGCCTAAAACGGTGAATGCAGTCTGTTACATTTGACATGGAATATTATTCAGTGTTATGAAGGAGGTTGTTCTGTCATTGGAAATCATGGGTCAGCCTGGAGCATAATATGCTAACAGAAATAATGCAGGTAGATGTGGACACATAGTATGTGACATTAGTTATATATGCAACCCACAAGCTTGAACTCACAGAGGCAGGAAGTGCAAGGGAGATCACTGTCTACCATGACCCAAGTGTTTGTCCCCTTCCAACCCTGTGGGAAACTGGGGGAAGTTCCAGGTTCCTGACTTTAGGCTGAGCCATCCCAGCCTTTGCAGCCATTCACAAAGTGAACCAGTGGACGGAAGCTTCTCTCTCCATTTGTTGGTCTCTTCATCTCCTGCTATAACACTGCCTTTCAAATAAACTTAAAATAAATGAAAGATTAATTATGCATATGGTCAGGAGCCTATTTCCAGATGTTGAATGAACTCAAGCCACTGAATCCCAAGGGAAGAAATCAATTGTGTACATGCAGTGACTGGTAAGGTGGTGACAAGAGCAGCACTGGAGTGAGCCTGAGAGATTGCTGCCTCCCATGTCAGGATGCTTAGTGCTGTGTCCTAGTTTGGTTCCTGTGTCAGATTCCTGCCTAAGCCCCTCTGTGAAGCCGTAGGTGAAGTTACAAGTACTCCTATGTGGAGCCCTGGACAGAATTCCAAGTTCCTGGCTGTCACCTGACCCAGCTGAAGCTTTTGTAGCCATCTGAGAAGTGACACAGGAATTAGAAGATTACTGTCAGTCTCAGTCTCTTTGCCTTTATGGAAAATATGTAAATACAAATGTCAAAATAAGTGAAATATTATCTATAACTGTTTAAAAAGATGTAAAGGCAACATATAAAATTATATATTGGGCCCATCATGCATGTCCATAATAGATGCACAATGAGACATCCCATCATTCCTGTTAGAATGAGTATTATCCTACAATCCAGAGCTGACAATCCATGTGGAGGAAGCTGGAGATAACTCTGGTGCAAGATCGGGGTCAGGTAAACAAGTAAAACTATTATGGAAAATCATCAAAAACTGAGAAATAGAATTTTCACAAGATCTTCAAATACAATTTCTGGGTAGAAGGAATATGAAATCCCAAGGAGGTGTCCAAGTGTACCGCAATCAATGTGGCAAACACCTCTGCTCTTCCATGTTCAATTAATGCAGCGTCATTCACGAGAGTTCACACATACAATCCAGTGAAATATTCATGAAGAAAGAATCAACAATGGAACAAATGGACAAAATTATATTTAACAGGAAGTTTATATGGCAGTAAAGATGAGGAAATTCTGTACTTTGGACAACTTCGATGATCCTGGAGAATAATGTCCAAGGATAATGTGTCAGGGTAAGTACACTCTGCTAACCATGCAGGACAAGAAGACAAATAATACGTGATGCTGGATACATGGGATAAAAGGATGACGTCAAAGAGGCAGTAAGTATGATGGTGAAGACCAATGTCTGAGCAAGGGAGGAGCAGAGGAGACGCTGGAGCAAAGTCAGAGTTTCAGTCCCACAGGATCCACACACTGAGGATCTACTGTACAGCATGGTCACAGCAGTGAAGGGAATATTGTGTCTACAGAATTCCAAAACAGGAGACAACTGACATTCTACCATGGAAACATGTGGTTTTCTGATGAGTATGTCAGTAAGTCTGACTTCATAACTCCACTCAATTTGATATATTTATTTATCAACACATAACATTATACTTCATAGGTCTATGTTCAGATGTTATTTATCAAATATTTATAATCAAAAATGATCAAAAATGAAGATTCAACACTCTGAATACTGCTGTAGTGTTTTCCAATATTTTATGGAGATGATAAATAAATTCCAGTGCACTCAAGGCTTGGCAGCTGGAACCCAGGAGCATGGAACTGCATCAGTGTTCCCACCTTGGAGATGGGGCCTCATAACAGATCCATCATCTACTGTCTTCCAGGGTGCATTGTCAGTGCAAGTATGGGAAATGTGTAAATGGGCTCTGTCCATCACTCTGTATGCAGCCTGTGTGTCTCTCTCTCTAATACTTATGAGAGACTCCAAATGGATTGATGACCCCAATCAGCATGACATGGAGAGAAGAGCAGGGACTCTGGTCACATGGTTTCTGGGACTGGCTCTTCTTGCAGCTGTGATTTAATCTTTTTTTTTTATTTTTATTTTTTTAGAATATAAAATGCATCTTTTGTATTGTTGTGACTTCCTCCCCGACCTCCCATCCTCCCGTGGCCCTCCCCTCACCCACTCCCTCTCCCATCCCGCCCTTCATCACATTTCATTTTCAATTGCCTTCATATATTGAAGATCAACTTAGTATATACTAAGCAGGGATTTCAACAGGTTGCACTCACACAACCGAACCAGATATAGGGTATTGTTCGACTAGTAGTGTTGTTTTTGAGTTTCATAGTTAAACATATTAAGGACAGAGATCATGTGTGGGGAGCATGAACCCAGTGACTCCTGTTGTTGATTTAACAACTGGCACACTTATTTATGAGCTCAGCAATCACCCGAGACTCTTGCTATGAGCTGTCTAGGCCATGGAAGCCCCTTGAGTTCACCGACTCTGAACTTGTTTAGTCAAGGCCATATCACAGTGGAGGTTCCTTCCTCCCTTCAGAGAAAGGCGCCTCTCTCCTTGATGGCCTGATCCTTCTGCTGGGGTGTTCTTCACCAGTCCTTCATTTAGATTGTTTTTTTGCCACCGTGTCATTGCTTTCCATGCCTGTGAGACTCTCATGGACCTTTTAGTCAGATCCGAATGTCCCAAGGGTTGATTCTGAGGCAGGAGTGCTGTTTTGGGCATTTGCCATTCTATGACTCTGCTGTGTGTTCTGCTTCCCCCGCAGGATCATTCTCTCCCTTTTGGTGATTCAATCTTAGGACACTGATCATTATGCTGGAGCCACAGACACAGCTCCCCATGATGTGGACTCCAGCCCCAGAGTGCACAGCCACTGAGTGTCCCACTTTCTGCTCTCCCTGAACCACAGCAGGTGCAGGGGGTCCCACGACACTGGAGCAGAACCAGATCAGCTGGAAGGGCACACCCAACACTTTCCATTCAGTTATGACCTTGACTGCTGATGTCCAGGGCATTTCTCTCCTGAGTTCAGGCAGGGAGCCCCCCAGGAGGGTCCCAGGACCTAGAGGATGAGGAAGTCCCTGTAGGCTTCCCAGGGGCCTGCAGAAGCTCAGCCTGAGACACAGCTGAGCTGCAGTACATCCCTGAGTGCTGTGACATTCACACAGGGACCACAGACTGTTCCAGGATTAAAGGGGAAATGCGGGTCAGGTTAAAGTCTTCAGAAAGTGAGTGTGAATCACCCACATGTAAAGAAAAGGTTGGTTCAGTGCACTCTTGCTCATTGTAGCAGGAGAGGGATGAGTGGAATAGTTGCTGTTTAACAGATCAACGGCCCTGTCTCAGCTGTCCCTGTTTGTACAGGGAAAACTGAAACTGTCCAAAGCTTTCAGTGCCCTGAGGGTGCTGTCGGGAGTCAGGTTGGAAGAGACTCAATAGTGTCCTCAATATTCCCACATCTCTGATCGTGGTGAGCAACAGTCGCTGTCCATGAACCAAATTGTTCAATTAGGTCCTCTTCTTTTACATCAAACTTTCAATCCGTCATTGAAGTTGGGAGGGACAGAACAAAAAGTAGAATTCTTCCCTCAAAACTGTTACAGGAGAGGAAACCCCAATTCCCTGATTGGAAACCAGGGCTTGGGCTCCCTATGCACATGTGTATGACCAGAATCTGGGCTCAGTGTGTTTTGTGCACCCCCTGGGGAGCCGCAATCCCCTGCAGGTAGGTTTGTGTCTTGGCACAGCCTGAGGGCCCCTCACTGTGTCTCTGGCACAGAAATAGGTGGCCATGTCCAAAGCTGTCAGACTGGTCATTTTCAGATTCACCGTGGTCGAGGTTTTGGAGATGGTAAATCGACCATTCACCCAGCTCTCATAGTATGCGCTACCACCACTACTAATCCATCCGATGTATTCCAGCCCCTTCCCTGCAGCCTGGCGGAACCAGCCCATTGCATAGCTACTGAGGGAGAATAGTGAGGCTGTGCAGTTGAGTGTCAGGGATCCCCCAGGCTGGACCAGGTTTCCCCCGGACTCCTCCAGCGACTGACACTGGACACCTGCAAATACAAACGTCCTGGTCAGCACACTGTCACTCATACTCTCTGTGTCTCTCACTCATGTCCTCTCCCAGACTCAGTGCCCCGCGTTCCCCATCATTACCTTTGAGCACAGCGACCAGGAGAAGCCAGCGCAGCCCAGTCTCCATGGTGAGCATCTGTGTTGAGTGCGATCACTGAGTGGACACCTGGGAGTCCTGGGGCTGGAGCTCCTGTGCCAGAGCTGCAGGGTGAGGGCTGGGCAGGTTTTCATGGGCAGAGGGAGGCCCTATTTACATGTACTGCTTCTATATAGCAGGCATGGGGTCAGACGCCTCAGACAGGACAGTGCCCAGGGCAGACGTGGTGACCTGGGTGTGTAGGGTGATGGCTATGATATGATTGAGATCATATGAATTTTTATGTTATCATAATTTTAAAAAGTTGAAGGCAAAAACCTTGTTTCATTTTAATGTTTGTGTATCCTTCGTAACCAGTGCTAGCAATAACATGTCCTTCATTTATTTAAATAACCATTAGTTCTTTATCATCTATATGAAAGACATTTGGACAGTGATAGAGAGAGAAGGGGTGAGAGATACAGAAATGTAGAGATGGGCAGAAAAGGTGACAATGGGAGATTTCTGCCTTTGGGTTGACAGCCCCAGACATCCCAAATGCCTATGGCCCCTAGGAGTTAGTCTTTCTGAACCCTGGAGCAAGAAACCGTGCCTGTAATTCCAACGTTGGTGGTAGGGGCTCCTTTGCTTGTAGCGTTATCTATAGTTTCCCATGATGCATTATGAGGAAAAGTGTGGGAAGCCATGAGGCTGGGCTCACTCAGTTCTCTGATGGGAACACGGGTGTTCCTAGTGGGGACTTAGCCAATTTTCTCCTAATGCCTGTCGCCCACTTTTAAACAGATGAAGGACTGCAAGTGCATTTTTTAAGGTTAACTGTGTTTTTTTTCCTTATTAATCCATTGCCTTAAAGTTTAAAAACTGTTTAAACTGTTTAAAACTGTTCCTGAACACAGAACACTGTACATGGTAGTGGGGTTTGTGTGCTCCTGGAATGTGCATGGTAGAAATGGGCACAGATCAACTCAGTGTCATGCACATTTACACCCCCTTTCCATCACTCTGTTGGGAGGCCTGGAAACCTCAGTTCTAGTTATTTGTGGAACCTGTCGTGTGTTGTGGTGAACTGAGTCAGCCCACTGTGGTGTGGGCAGAATTATTCCTGCCTTTGGTGGTGCTTTGTGTCCCGGTATCAGCTGTCCCCTATTCCCCCCTCTTCCCTGTGTCTAGTAATCATGACTCTGAGTTGAGGTCAAGCACTGGGTAGAAGTCACTGTGTCACAATTCATCCGCAGTCCTGGGTTCAGCTTACAGCTTTGTTCACAATAGTTCAGTCAACAAAGATCAAGTGTGCATAAAACAGTGAATGGATTCTTTCACATTTGCACATAGAATATTATTCAGTATTAAGAAGGAGATTGTTCTGTCATTAGGAAACGTGGGTCAGCCTGGAGCATAATATGCTAACAGAAATAACCAGGTAGATGTGGACACATAGTATGTGACATTAGTTATATAGGCAGTCCACAAGCTTGAACTCACAGAGGTAGGCAGTGCAATGGTGATCACTGTGTACCATGATGCAAGTGTTTGTCCCCTTCCAGCCCTGTGGGAAACTGGGGGAAGTTCCAGGCTCCTGGCTCATGCTGAGCCATCCCAGCCTTTGCAGCCATTCACGAAGTGAAACAGTGGCAGGAATTCTCCCTCCATCTGTTGGTCTCTTCCTCTCTTGCTATAACACTGTCATTCACATTTTTTGTAGGGTCAGCAGCAACAGCAGCAACACGGAAAGCCCAAAACCATTTTTGGAGGCACAGTGATTTCCTTCTTAACTGAATTGCCTGGGCTCTGGGTCTTGGGAGCCTGATGGGAGGATGAGGACCAGTAAAATGGAAACAGAAAGGGAAATGTTCCCTAAAGAATAAGGGCAGAAGAGGTGTCTGGCTAGTGTTCACTTGGATTCTGAGCTTAGGTGAAGTCCATGAGCCAGAAACCCATGCCTACTGGGATTGAGTGTGCATGAATATAACTGTGTTTTGAGAATACAGGCTTTATATGGAGACACATCTCAAAGCATCCATGACAAAAGAGTATAAATGGTTTCTAATATGAGGAGGCCTCCATTCCTTTCTGATCAGGCCAGGTTGTGGCATTCCAGCCCCAGAACCTATGGGTGGCTCCTGGGCCTTGATCATTTTCCTTCTATTTAGTTGGGGTTTCTGTGCCAACCATGTCCATTTAGGTGCCTACTGGTACCAGGGAGTCTTTCTAACCCAGCGCAGTGTAAATCCAGCATCTGTTCGAATTTTGACTGAAGCAGCTTCTGCTTCACGCACAGTCTCCTTCACAGACTGCATGAGGCTCTGAGCATTGTGAACCAGCATGTCTGTGGCCTGCTCAGACTCCTGGTCGCTGATGGGAGTCCGGCACAGCATGGTAGCCTTCACTGTGGACAGGATTTTGAGCTGGGTGCTTATAGTTGGGATTCGTTCACACACCTGTAAGAGGTTGGTTCTAATCCGCTTATCTGTGCACTGCTTGGCAACCTCCTTGGCCAACCGAGTCACCTCATCCGAGGCCTTGGTGATGTCCTTGGCACACTGAATGAGTGCCCGCTTGGTACCACTGCCTCCTCTCACAAGCCGAGACATCTCAGCCATCAGCAGAGCCATGCGTTTGGCTGCTGCAATGATGTCATTGCCCTTGTTGGACCATTTGCGAGCTTCATCATGGAGCTGCCTGGCAGCCATCATCATTGGCTGGTTAATCACCTCCCCGGCTTTCTGCGGCATCTAAAATGAAATAGATACTTAAAATAACTTGAAGATTAATTATACATATGATTAGGAGCCTATTTCCTAATGTTGAAAGATCTCAAGCAACTGAATCCCAAGGGAAGCAATCAATTCCTTAAATGCAGTGATGATAAGGTGGAGACAGGAGCAGCACTGGAGTGAGCCTGAGGGATTCCTGCCTCCCATGTCAGGATGCTTAGTGCTGTGTCCTAGTTTGGTTCCAGTGTCAGAGTCCTGTCTAAGCCCCTCTGGGAGGCAGTAGGTGAAGTTCCAAGTACTCCCACGTGGGAGCCCTGGACAGAATTCCAAGCACTTGGATGTCACCTGACCTAGCTGAAGCTTTTGTAGCCATCTGGGAAGTGACCAGGAGTTAGAAGATCACTGTGAGTCTCAGTCTCTTTGTGGTTTTGGACAAATACATACAGACAAATTTTTAAATAAAATGATAATTTTTTTTGACAGGCAGAGTAGACAGTGAGAGAGAGAGAAATAGACAGAGAGAAAGGTCTTCCTTTACCATTGGTTCACCTTCCAATGGCCGCTGCAGCTGGCGCACCACACTGATCCGAAGGCAGGACCCAGGCACTTCTCCTGGTCTCCCATGTGGGCACAAGGCCATCCTCCACTGCACTCCCTGGCCACAGCAGAGAGCTGGCCTGGAATAGGGGCAACCGGGACAGAATCTAGCGCCCCAGCCGGGACTAGAACCCAGGGTGCAGGCGCCGTAGGTGGAGGATTAGCCTAATGAGCCATGGAGCTGGCCAATAAAATGATAAATTTTAAATTTTATGGTACACCTATAAATTTTAAAAGAAGATATAAAGGCA
Organism: Oryctolagus cuniculus; assembly: GCF_051225735.1. Classification (NCBI taxonomy): domain Eukaryota; kingdom Metazoa; phylum Chordata; class Mammalia; order Lagomorpha; family Leporidae; genus Oryctolagus; species Oryctolagus cuniculus. The sequence continues at coordinate 53,700,707 of NC_142886.1, forward strand.
AGCATATAAAATGCTACAAATCTGGGAACATCATGTATGTCCATGTTAGAAGCACAATGAGACATTGCATCACTCCTGTTAGAATGGCTATTACCAGACTTACCAGAGCTGACATGTTTTATGGAGGTAGAGAGAGATGATAACCCTGGTACAAGTCTGTGTCAGGTTAATTAGTAAAACCGTTATGGAAAAGCATCAAAAACTAGAAATAGAATTATTACATGATGTTCAAGCACCATTGCATGGTAAAATGAATATGAAATCCCAGGGAGGTGTGCATGGGATCCGCAGTCACTGTGGCAAACACCTCTGCAGTTCCTTGTTCATTTAGAGCACCGTCATTCAAAAGAGTTCACACATATGATCCAGTGACATCTCATGGAAGCAAGAATGGAAAAGGAAAGAAATGGACAAAGTTACATTTTAAAAGGAAGTTTATAAGCAGTAAAGAGTAAGAAATTCTGTTATTTTGGACAACTTGGATGACCCAGGAGAATAATGTGCCTAGGATAATATGTCAGTAAAAGTACACTCTGCTAACCACCCAGGCAAAGAAGACACATAATATGTGATGCTACCTATGTGGGATAAAATGCTGAAGGCACAGAGGCAGGAAGTACGATGGTGAAGACCAAAGTCTGAGCGAGGGAGGAGCAGAGAATGGTGGAGCAATGTCAGAGTTCTAGTCCCACAGGATCCACACACTGAGGGATCTACTGCACAGCATGGTGAAAGAGGTTAAGAGAATATTGGGCCGGCGCCGCGGCTCACTAGGCTAATCCTCCGCCTAGCGGCGCCGGCACACCGGGTTCTAGTCCCGGTCGGGGCGCCGGATTCTGTCCCGGTTGCCCCTCTTCCAGGCCAGCCCTCTGCTGTGGCCAGGGAGTGCAGTGGAGGATGCCCCAGGTGCTTGGGCCCTGCACCCCATGGGAGACCAGGAAAAGCACCTGGCTCCTGGCTCCTGCCATTGGATCAGCACGGTGCGCCGGCCGCAGCGCGCCGGCCACGGCGGCCATTGGAGGGTGAACCAACGGCAAAAGGAAGACCTTTCTCTCTGTCTCTCTCTCTCACTGTCCACTCTGCCTGTCAAAAAAAAAAAAAAGAGAATATTGTGAGTGGAAAATCCTAAAAGCAGGAGACAGCTGAACTCCACCAAAAACATGTGTTGCGGTATGAATGTGTCAGCAAGTCTGAGTTCATAATTCCACTCAATATGCATTCATTTTGTCCACACATATCATTGTACCTCATAGAGCTATAATCAATTCTTATTTATAAAACATTTATGAATATGAAATGGCAACAATGGCCAATCATGAAGATTCAGATCTCTGAATACTGGTGTTGTGTTGGCCAAAGTTTTATGGAGATGATAAATAAAGGCAGTGGTCTCAGGCTTGGCAGCTGGAACCCAGGAGGTTGGAACTGAATCACTGTTCCCACCTTGGTGATGGGGCCTCATAACACATCCATCATCTACTGTCTTCCAGGGTGCATTGTCAGTACAAGTATGGGAAAGCGTGTAAATGGGCAGTGTCCAGAATTTTGATATGCAGCCTGGGTGTCTCCCTCTCTAATACTGATCTAAGACTCCAAATGGATTGATGACGCCAGTCAGCATAGACAGGGAGTGAAGAACAGAGATTCTGGACACATGGTCTCTGGGACTGGCTCTTCCTGCAGCTGTGATTCAGCCTCAGGATACTGGGCATCATGCTGGAGCCATAGACACAGCTCCCCGTGATGTGGACTCCAGCCCCAGAGTGCACAGCCTCTGTGTGTCCCACTTTCTGCTCTGCTGAACCTCAGCAGGTGCAGGGGGTCCCACGACTCTGGAGTAGAACCAGATCAGGTGGAAGTACACACCCAACACTTTCCATTCAGTTATGACCTTGACTGCTAATGTCCAGTGTATTTCCCTCCTGAGTTCAGGCAGGGAGCCCTGAGGAGGGTCCCAAGACCTAGAGGATGAAGAAGTCCCTGTAGGCTTCCCAGGGGCCTGCAGAAACTCAGCCTGAGACACAGCTGAGCTACAAGTACATCCCTGAGTGCTGTGACATTCACACAGGGACCACAGACTGTTCCAGGATTAAAGGGGAAATGGAGATGGGTTATAAAGTGTGGAAAGTGAGTTCAGAACACCCACAGTTTAAAATAAGATGGTTGGTTCAGTTCAGCACACAGGCTGCTCTGACAGGAGGTAGGGACGACTTATACAATTGAGGTAGCAAATCAAGATCCTGGCTCTGCACTCTGTGGATTTGAGGGAAAACTAATGTTGTCCTATAGTCGGTAGTGGCCTGAGAACGCTGTCCTGAGTCAGACGGGAAAACACTCACGAGGTCCCGAGATATTCCCACATCTCTGATCCTGGTGATCCTGGAAGGCACAGTCATCGTGCACAAACCTGAATGTGTCCATTTAGGACTTCTTCCTGTCACATCAAACTTCTCTACATCAGTGACGTCAGTATAAGGGACAGAGACATAAAAGGAGAAGTCCTCCCTCAAAAATGTTACAGGAGAGGAAACCCCAATTCCTTGACAGGAAACCAGGGCTTCATCTCCCTCTGCACCTGTGCAGACCAGATTCTGGCTCAGTGTGTTTTGTGCGCCCCCTGGTGGAGCCGATCGCCCCTGCATGGAGGTTTGCTTCTGGGCTCAGCCTGAGGGCCCCTCACTCTATCTCCTGCGAAGAAATAGGTGGCCATGTCCGCGGCTGTCAGACTGTTCATTTGCAGAGACACCGTGTTCTGGTTGGTGTTGCTGGAGATGGTGATTCAACCATTGACGCAGCTCTCGTATTTGTGCTACCACCACTCCAAATGTATCTGATCCACTCCAGCCCTTTCCCTGGAGCCTAGGGGGCCCAGTTCATGTAGGAGCTACTAATGGTGAATCTAGAGACTTTGCAGGTGAGTGTCACGGATCCCCCAGGCATGACCAGGCGACCCCTGGACTCCTTCAGCTCCTGACACTGGACACCTGCAAACACAGACGTCGTGGTCAGGAAGCTGTCACTCACACTCTCTGTGTCTCTCACTCACGTCCTCTCCCAGATTCAGGGCCCCGCGTTCTCCACATTACCTTTGAGCACAGCGACCAGGAGAAGCCAGCGCAGCCCAGTCTCCATGGTGAGCGTCTGTATTGAGTGCGATCACTGAGTGGACACCTGGGAGTCCTGAGGCTGGAGCTCCTGTGCCAGAGCTGCAGGGTGAGGGCTGGGCTGGTTTTCATGGACAGAGGGAGGCCCTATTTACATATGCTGCCCCTATACAGCAGGCATGGGGTCAGATTCTCAGACAGGACAGTGCCCACGGCAGACGTGGTGTCCTGGGTGTGTAGGGTGATGGCTATGATAGGATTCAGATCCTGCAAATTTTTTTTCTTGTTGTTGTTTTACCAGTTGTAGGCAACGTGTTAATTTCATTCTAATATGTCTGTGCCCTTAATATCCAGTGTTAGCAACACCATGTCCTTCATTTTAAAATAACCTTTGCTTCATTATTAACTATGACAATGACATTGGAACAGTGACAGAGAGAGAATTGGTGAGAGAAACAGAAATGTAGAGGTGGACAGTGAGTTGACATTGGGGGATTTCTGCCTTTGGATTGACAGCTCCAAACAACCCAAATGCCTACAACATCTAGGAGTTAGTCTTCCTAAACCCTAGAGCAAAAAACTGGGTCTGTGTTTCCTATGTGGGTTGTAGAGACTCTTTCGCTTGTAGCGACAGGTACAGTTTCCCATGATGATTTATCATCAAATGGTGAGAAGCCTTGTGGCTGTGCTGAAGCAGCACTCTGATGGGAGCAGGTGTGTCTGTGGTGGGGACTTAGCCAATTGTGTCCTAATTCCTGCTGCTCACTTTTACAGATGAAAGAGTACAAGTGGATTCACTTAAGGTTAATTATATTTGTGGTTTTTTTTTTAGAAAAATTGTGGTTTCATACCATGTGATTTTTCTCATTTTTATAAAGATTTATTTAATTTCTTTAAAGTAAGAGATACACAGAGAAAGAAGGAGACGCAGTCAGAGAAAGAGAAGTCCTCCATCCATGGGCTCCCTCTCCAAATGGTAACAATGGTCGGAGCTGCACTGATCTGAATCTAGGAGCCAGTTGCCTGCACTGGGTCTCCCATGGGTTACAGGAGCTGAAGATGTCAGCCATCTTCTACTGCCTACCCAGGCCACAGCAGAGAGCTGGATTGGAAGTGGAAATGCCAGGACTCCAACTAGCATCCATATGGGATGGCAACACTGAAGGCAGAGGCTCTACCCACTACACCACAGCACCGGCCCTGATGATCTCAATTATATATGGAATCCACAAAAGTGAATCACAGAGGCAGGAAGTACAATGCAGATACCCAAGTCTGGGAGTAGAGAAGAAAAGGGACAACATTCCTGCAAGCACAGAGAGTTTTCTGTGACCAGAGAGGCACATTGAGAGATCCACTGCACAGCACAGGGACAGTAGTTATGAAGCTTTATTATGTTCTTTCCAGTTCCTGCAGGAGTAGGCATTTGTCATCCAGTCACAAAGAATGGTAGTGTTGCTAGGGAAGGACTTGTGAGTTCGTCTGACTCTAGAATTCCTGATGAAATAAATCCACATCAACACCTTTCCTTATACCTCACATAGAGATTCAGGTACTATTTGTCAATTTAACATTTATGAAACCTATTTTGAAGGGACAATTCTCTGTTGACTTGTCTTGCATCTGCTTGTGCTTTTATTCTAAGAAGAAAATTACATGGTGTTGCAATCATTCCTGGTACTAATGCAGTCACGAGGGCTGTGAGTTCATCGACACGTGAGAGGTTATCTGTCGTGTCTGGCTGGCACAACTGCCCCACCACTGCCCTCTCGAATTCCTCCCCTTCCATGTGTGAAGCTGAGTCATTTTAGAAGAGCCCCTGTCTTCACTCAGATCAAGTCCATGGAAACCTCTCTCTGTGCTGTTTACTTCACCCCCCAATCTCCCTGTGTCCAACTGGTTTCACAAGACGTTAGTTCATGTAACCACCAAGGCCCACCTGCCAACTCCTTGAAAACACAGTCATGCTTGCCCAGGCAGGACCACCCTCTTCTCACCATGGTGCAGTCCTGCCATTTTTCACCCTGGGGACACAGCGTCTCATACAACTGACAGCCACTCTGCACCTGGTGGGAGACTCTGTCGTGGTATTTACACAAGTGCCTGGGGGTCATGGAATGGCGTTGTCTCTGGTGAGTACATCCAGTGATGACTCCACACCATGAGTGGATTCAATGTCAGGGCCTCATGGAGGAAGCTGAGGTCTCCAGTGCCCCTAACAGGATGACACGGTATGCTGGGAGCAGCCTGCTGGTGGTGATTGTGGTTTGTCTTCACAGCATCAGTGCTGAGCATGGCCCCAATGTAACAGCACTGACAAGGGGTACATGGTCTGGATGTTTACATGAAAAGTATGGAATAACCAGACTCTGATGTCAGATGCAAAGTCCTTGTAAAACTACTGAAGGAAACATTGGGAAAAATCTCCCCGATGTTGGTCTGGCCATGATTTCCCTTTCAGATCTTCAAAATTCAAGAGACCTAAGAAAATATTTTCAGATGATGCTGCATAACTACAGAGCTTCTGCATTACAGATTAACTGAGAAGTGAGCAGCCTACACACTGATTGGAAGTGACTATTCTCGTATCAAATGTATGATCAATAGCCTGTATCCAAAAGGAATAAAAAGGAACAGTCTGTATGAGCCATGTTTAGAACTTTTCTGAGTCTCTGCAGTCTCAAAATAACTGTGATACACAATTGGCTTCTTCATCCTGATCGACAGGTTCTGCGTCATCAGGCCTACAATGGGTATAGAAGCAAACCTCTGTGATATGTGTGTGGCTCAGTGTTGCTATGGATTCATTCTGGTGGGGGCAAGAGGTGCAGAGTCACCACACAGACCCCGGGAGTTGGGTGAAAGCAGGCCAGAGGCGAGCAGCCCGCAGACTCATTTATTTCAGTTGGTACCACAGCTTATATAGCTGAGGCAGCCAATCTGGTCAAGGGGCAGCTTATGCCTAACCAATCACAGCCTGTTGCCAGGCAGTATCTGAAGCCATCCAATCACACCCTGTTGCCAGGCAGGCTCCATTGCCAGGTGGCATTGAAGCCATGCCTGAGTAACTGATGCTCACTTGCCAGCAGCCATCTAGGCATGGCCTTCTCATTCTACCACATCTCAGTGTGTCCTAAAGGCATTGTGTTTTAGGTGTGCTCCCAGGGAGACCATGGGAGAAAAGATGGGAGTTCTGGGAGTGAGGCCTAGTGGGATTTGTTCATTCCTGGGGAATCTGCTGTTGGAGGTACCACGGTAGATCTCCTGAGTCTCCAGCTTCAGCACAGAGCACAGTGCTACTAGAGTCAGCCCTGGTCTCATCTGACAACCTGTGTGGGGATGGGGTCCCTCCTATCCATGTTCACAAAATTAGCCTGAAGACTGCCATGATGTTCAAAATGTTATGATGCCTGATGGCACAACATTCTGCAGTCACTATGGCAAAAACTTCTGTAGTCCCATGTTCAATTAAAGCAGCATCATTCTCAAGAGTTCACACATATAATCCAGGAAAATTTGCATTTAAGAAGGAATGGATAATGGGACAAATGGACAGAGTTATATTTTAACAGGAAGTTTATATGACTATAGTACAGAGGAAGAAATTCTGGTATCTTGGATAACATGGATGATCCTGGAGAATAATATCCAAGTATAATATGTCAGGATAAGTATACTCTGCTAAAATACCAAGCCAAGAAGGCAAATAATATGTAATGCTATGTACCTGGGATAAAAAGGATGAACTCACAGAGGCAGAAGTTCAATGATGAAGACCAACATCTGTGCCTGGGAGGAACAGAGGAGATGATGGAGCAAGGTCAGAGTTTCAGTCCCGCAGGATCCACACGTTGAGGGGTCTACTGTGCAGCATGGTAACAGCAGTTAAGAGAATATAGTGTCTGCAGAATTCCAAGACATTAGACAAACGACATTCTACCATGAAAAACATGGGTTTTGTGATAAACATGTCAGTAAGTCTGACTTCATTATTCCACCCAGTATACACTCATTTATTCAACACATATCATTATACCTCATAAGTCTATATTAAATACTATTTATCAAACATTTATGAATATGAAATGACAAAAATGGGAAATCATGAAGATTCAGATCTCTGAATACTGGTGTTGTGTTTTGCAATGTTTTATGGAGATGACAAATAAAGGCAGTGCACTCAGCCTTGGCAGCTAGAACCCAGGAGCATGGAACTGCATCAGTGTTCCCACCTTGGTGATGAGGCCTCATAACACATCCATTATCTACTCTCTTCCAGGGTGCATTATCAGTACAAGTATGGGAAAGTGTGTAAATGGGCTCCGTCCAGCACTGTGATATGCAGCATGGATGTCTCCCTCTCTAAAAAGATGAAAGACTCCAAATGGATTGATGACCCCAGTCAGCGTAGACTTGGAGTGAAGAGCAGGGACTCTGGACACATGGTCTCTGGGACTGGCTCTTCCTGCAGCTGTGATCCAGCCTCAGGGCATTGTTCATCATGCTGGAGCTACAGACACAGCTCCCCGTGATGTGGACTCCAGCCCCAGAGTGCACAGCCACTGTGTGTCCCACTTTCTGCTCTCCCTGAACCACAGCAGGTGCAGGGGGTCCCACGACACTGGAGCAGAACCAGATCAGCTGGAAGGGTACACCTTGACTGCTGATGTCCTGTGCATTTCCTTCCTGAGATCTGTCAGGGAGCCCCCCAGGAGGGTTCCAAGACCTAGAGGATGAGGAAGTCCCTGTAGGCTTCCCAGGGGCCTGCAGAAGCTCAGCCTGAGACACAGCTGAGCTGCAGTACATCCCTGAGTGCTGTGACATTCACACAGGGACCACAGACTGTTCCAGGATTAAAGGGGAAATGCAGGTCGGGTTAAAGTCTGCAGAAAGTGAGTGTGGATCACCCACATGTAAAGTCAAAGGTTGGTTCAGTTGCAGACTTGCTGGTTGTGGCAGGAGAGGGATGACTGGAATAGTTGCAGTTTAACAGATCACGGCCCTGTCTTGGCTGTCCCTGGTTACACAAGGAAAACTGAAACTGTCCAAAGCTTTCAGTGCCCTGAGGGTGCTGTCGGGAGTCAGGTTGGAAGAGACTCAATACTGTCCTCAATATTCCCACATCTCTGATCCTGGTGAGCAACAGTCGCTGTCCATGAACCAAATTGTTCAATTAGGTCCTCTTCTTTTACATCAAACTTTCAATCCGTCATTGAAGTTGGGAGGGACAGATCAAAAAGTAGAATTCTTCCCTCAAAACTGTTACAGGAGAGGAAACCCCAAATCCCTGATAGGAAACCAGGGCTTGGGCTCCCTATGCACACGTGTATGACTAGAATCCAGGCTCAGTGGATTTTATGCGCCCCCTGGTGGAGCCGCGCTCCCCTGCATGTAGGTTTGTGTCTGGGCTCAGCCTGAGGGCCCCTCACTGTGTTTCTTGCACAGAAATAGGTGGCCGTGTCCGCGGCTCTCAGACTGGTCATTTTCTGCATCACCGTGGTCGAGGTTTTGGAGATGGTGAATCGGCCATTCACCCAGCTCGCGTAGTATGTGCTACAATCAGTATAAATGAATCCGATCCACTCCAGCCCCTTCCCTGGAGCATGGCAGACCCAGCTCACTCCATAGCGACTGATGTTGAATCCAGAGGCTTTGCAGGAGAGTGTCAGGGATCCCCCAGGCTGGACCAGGACTCCCCTGGACTCCACCAGCTGCTCCTGACACTGGACACCTGTAAACACAGACATCCTGGTCAGGACACTGTCACTCATACTCTCTGTGTCTCTCACTCACGTCCTCTCCCAGATTCAGTGCCCCGCGTTCTCCATCATTACCTTTGAGCACAGCGACCAGGAGAAGCCAGCGCAGCCCAGTCTCCATGGTGAGCGTCTGTGTTGAGTGCGATCACTGAGTGGACACCTGGGAGTCCTGGGGCTGGAGCTCCTGTGCCAGAGCTGCAGGGTGAGGGCTGGGCTGGTTTTCATGGGCAGAGGGAGGCCCTATTTGCATGAGCTGCCCCTATATAGCAGCCCTGGGGTCAGATGCCTCAGACACTACAGGGCCCAGACTGATGAGAGTGTCTTGAATGTGTCTGTTGACATCATATGGAATGGGACAATGGGAGTCCTTATGTGATTGTGCCCTAATAAGTGCTTTGAATCTTTGTTTTTCATGTGGCTGCACTACAACGTGTGGTTCATGGCTGATATCGGCTCCTTGTACACATCAACACCCCTGGAACATCATTATGGATGTCATGTGGATGCTTTATCCACCACACCACAGCATTGGCCCGTGTTGTGGTTCTTAGGGCTGAGACCACCAGATCACAGCATTCCCAGAGTGAGGGTCTGCTCAGGGCCAGCTCTTTCTTCCCACGATGATGTCATGGTGCTGGCCCTCCCATGGAAGGAGAGACAGAAACCATTTTCCCCCATGGCAGATGACACACCTGGGAGGAGGTCACTTACTATGGCACTTTTTATTCTGCTGTTTAAGATGTGCTCATCCCCCAAGGAGTGCCAGGGTCTCATATGTGGCTAAGGCTCCCAATACCAGATCCCTGCTCCTTCAGCCCCAGGATCAGAAGTTAATGGGATGATAGTTGAGCCCTAACACTTCTGTGGTTGCACCTGACTGTTGTCCTGAAACTGGGCTAGGTTGGGATGCAGAGCTGGCACAGTGACACTTGGGAAAGTGCAGTGAGTAAGGATGTCTCTTTCTCTGCTCTGCCTCACGTGGGAATAACTGAGTGTTAAAACCAGAGTTACTGAAGGGTCTTTCTAATGTCCTATACCCTTCAATGCAGGCAGCAACCCATATGGCCTTGTCCCATCCTTAGAGCCTCCTCTTAATAGGATGGATCACTGGGTGGTGAGTCCCTACATGCATGATGGGAGGCTCCGTGCATCAAGTATGGAGGGTAAGTTCCACCTAACATGCAGCCTTCAGCTGCTCAGTTGGAGTGACCACACACACACACCAAGCAGTGCTGGCTCTGCTCACGGCTCTGCAGGAACAGCATCCTCAGCCTCAATACCCCAGACCCTGCTCCTCTGTGTCCACTGAGTAGGAAAGTGATTTACCTGCAGGAGGAAACCATCATGACCAATGTCCTGGTGGAATCCTGTAGAAAATGTTCGTGAGCAGAGTCCACCCCAGACACTGTGCCAGCACTGATCCCCCAAGACACAGAAGTCTGCATCCTCAGGGGATGGCTCCACCCCCAAAGCTGAGGACTGGGGAGGAGAAGCATGACACGTGGGGAAGTGACAGTCGGGGACAGGGTGCAGCAGCAGGAGGGAGAGGACCTGATGGAGGGGTGGGCTCTTCCTCTGCATGAGGGTAAGGACAGGGGGAAGGGCCACACAGCTGGGCCCCAGTGCCTGCAGGAGAGCACTGAGTCAGGAGGTCTGATCAGGTCTCCTTGCACCCGAGACCCCCACACTGACCACCACTGAGTAAAACTAGCACAGGTGCCTGCGAGACATTGAATGACATCGTCTCTGGGGAGTGCATCCAGTGATGACTCCACGTCATGAGTGGATTCAACGTCAGGGCCTCATGGAGGAAGCTGAGGTCTCCAGTGCACCTATCAGGGCCACACGGAATTCTGGGAGCAGCCTGTGGGGGTGGGTGTGGTTTGTCCTCACAGCATCAGTGCTGAGCATGGCCCCAACGTAACAGCACTGGCAGGGGGTTCACGGTCTGGGTGTTTACAGAAATAGATTGTTCACTTCTGGGGAATCTGCTATGGAGGAGATCACAGTAGATCTCCTGGGTCCCCAGCTTCAGCACAGAGCACAGTGTTGCTGGAGTCAGCCCTGGTCTCGTCTGACGTCCTGTGTGGGGATGCCTGAAGACTGCTATGGTGTTCACAATATTAGGATGCCTGTTGGCACAACATTCTCACTGTCTGATCCTGGACTTCCAGCCTCTACAGCTGTGAGCTCAATAAACTTTTTTGCTACATACACCTCCTCTCTTGGGTACTACATGATGGTACTAACAGGCGGAATAAAAGAGTCAAAGAACAACACTCAGCCACTCCTCTGTCCCCACCTGAAACATAGTGTCACACGTGTCTCTGAATTTAGATGTAGAAACTCAGAAATAGTCATTTCTATATCAGCTGAGAGAATTGCTTCAGAATCTGTAAGAATCCTACACGAGTGAACAATTGCATTTTTGCAGGAGACATTTAGTAAACACATGGGGTTGATGCAGCTATCCTGGTGAGGAGCAGACAATTTGTTCATTCCTGGTGATGACAGAGTTGAGAGAAAGCAAGGACAATTTTGCTTCCACAAAAGGAGGAGCACGGCTGAGAACAGGTGCGGGCAGTCATTGGAGGAAGGAGTCGGGGTCTCTGGACACACAGTCTCTGGGGCAGGCCCTTCATGCAGCAGGGATGCAGCTCCAGGGTTGGATCATTGGTGGGCTCACAGGGACACAGTCCAGAACCACCTGGACTCTAGTGCTTACTTCACTGGGCTGTCCCACCTGCTGGTCTCCCTGAGATGGAGACAAGGCCAGCAGAGTGTGGGGAACAAGACCTCTCCACACCCAGTGTTTTCCATGAGTCTGACCCCTTGCACTACCAATGGCCACCTCTGCTTGCAAATGAGAGCAAGTCCGGGATCCCAGGAGACACTAGTGAGGAAGTGCAAGCAGGGTTTCTAGGAGCCACAGCCTGAGCCACCCCTGAGCTGCAGGTTTATCCCTGACCTGGGGTTTGGAGCACGTGGACCTCAACCTGTGAGTTCAGGGTGAAGAAGTGAAAGGGAGACGAGGGCACAGCTGTAGAGAATGGACACGGGAGCCCCAGGGAACAGGACTAGGGGTCAGCTCTGCCCCTCAGGGCCCTAGCTGTGCAGGAGGGGAGGGCATGGATGTGAAACACTGCAGCATCCATAGCCCCTGACCGGCTCCACACTGTCCCTGGGCTCTCAGCAGGGTCCCAGATGACGTCATCAGAGAATTCCACAAAGAGCTCTTCCGTGACTCGGGCTGGAAAAGCCTCCCCGGGTGCCCAGAGCTCCCTCAGGTCTCAGATGCTGGGGCCCCAGAGATGTCATTCATTCCTCCAGAAACGACTCCATTTTCTTCATGTGATGTCTTCCTGTGATACCAAAACTTCTGCTTGGTGATCGGTGTTAGGGACAGAATCATCCATCCAGATCAGAACGTAGGAAACGGTTACAGGACCACAAACCCCAATTTTCTGAAGGAACCAGTGATTCACCTCCCACTGCATCTGGGCAAGGGGATGAGTCTGCACAGTGCATGTGTGACTGGGGGAAAGTGCTATCAGAAACAAACTGCCAACACAGGGCTGACAGCATGTGCAGGAAATGATGGATAAAAATTTACTCCACTACCTCATGCCATTTGTGAAAATCAGTGGTACATTGTACATTGAGAACAAAAGTGCAAAAACTGCAGAAAACGCCAATGTGGTGTAGCAGGTGAATCCTCCACCTGTGTTGCCTGCATCCCATAGTGCTGTGTGTTCGTCTTCCAATCTGTCTCTTGCTGATGCACCTGGGAAAGCAGAAAAGCATGGTCGTAGTGCTTGGGCCTCTGTGTCCAAGTGGGAGACCCTGACGAAACTCCTGGCTCCTGGTGTCACTTTCGTCTGGGGAGTGAACCAGCAGGTGGAAGAACTCTTTCTCTGGGTCTCTTCTCTCTCTCTGTAACTCTGACTTTCAATAAATAAAAGAATCTTTTCTAAAAAATTACATTTGTAGCATCAAAAACACTTCAAAAACCTTGGAGGCAATTTAGGATTCGGGTGAATGATGTCCACATAACAATATTATTGTTTTTTAATTTTTAATATTTGAAAAATTTTTAAGGAATACAAATTTCATAAGTACAACTTTTGGAATACATTTTCTCCCACCATACCCACCCTCCCACCTACATTCCCACCCCTCTTCCTCTTCCCTCTCCCCTTGCCAGTCCCATGCTCCATTAAGATTCATTTTCAATTAGTTTGTAAACAGAAGCCAACTCTATACTAAGTGAAGATTTTAACAATACACACACACACACACACACACACACTGAGAACTGGTTTTACAGTTAACTCTCATAATACAACTCATTGAGGATAGAGGTCGTGCATGGGGAGTTAGTGCACAGTGCCCCTGTTGTTAATTTAACAATTAACACTCTTACGTATGACATCAGTGACCACCCGAGGCTCTTGACATGAGCTGCTTAGGCTATGAAAGCCTTTGAATCTACAATCTCTTTCAGTATTTAGACAAGGCCATAAGCAAAGTGGAAGTTCTCTCTTCCCTTGAGAGAAAAGTACTTCCTTCTTTGATGGCCACTTCTTTCCCCACGGGTCTCACTCACAGAGAACCTTCATGTAGAATATTTTTGCCACAGTGTCTTGGCTGAAATGTTCTCATGGGCTTTTCAGTCAGACCAGGAAGACTTAGGTGCTGCATCTGAGGTCAGAGTGTTACTTAAAGCGATTGTCATTCTTTGAGTCTGCTGTGTGGACTGCTTCCCATGTTGGAACATTCTCTCCTTTTTAATTCTATCTCTTATTATTACCAGGCACTTGACCCTATTTCTATGATCAATTTAAAACTTAATCCTACCTATATATTCACCTTAACACTCAATACGATCACTTTAATAATTACAATGGCATTTTTACCACTAAGCTTAATGGGACTTGGAGCCCCGTGACAAGTGTTAAATCTGTACCCTCAGAAGTAAGTCTGTAAGAAAGTATGCAGAACTATACAGCTTTACAGTTACAAACTTCCTTCCTCCCTCTCTTATTCCTATTCTTATTTTTTTACTGAGATCTCTTTTCAATTGACTTTATATACATATGATTAACTCCATGTTAAGTAGAGTTCAACAAATAGTAAGAAGGAAAATAAACAAAAAACCAAATAAACAAAAAACTGTTCCTCGACAGTCAAGACAAGGGCAGCTCAAGCCATCACTTCCCTAGATTTCCTTTTGGGTGCTCTATTAGGTCTCACCTATCAGGAAGCACATGTGGTATTTGTCCCTTAGGGACTGGCTTATTTCACTAACTATGATCTTTTCTAGAATCATCTATTCTGTTGCAAATGACTGGATTTCATTTTTTTTTACCACTGTGTAGTATTCGATAGCACACATATCCCACAATTTCTATAATGTGGAGGTACAGGTATCTCTTGTGTGTAGTGAATTCATTTCCCTTGGGTAAGTTCCCAGGAGTGGGATTCCTGGGTCATATAAGATAGGACTATATTCAGATTTTTGAGATATCTCCATAGTGTCTTCCATAGTGGCTTTACCAGTTTGCATTCCCACCAACAGTGGATTAGGGTACTTTTCCCCCCACATCCTTGCCAGCATTTGATGTTTGTTGATTTCTGTATGAAGCCATTCTAGCTGGGGTGAAGTGAAACCTCCTTGTGGTTTTGATTTGCATTTCCCTGACCACAAGTGATCCTGAACATTTTTTCTATGTCTGTTGGTAATTTGGACTTCCTCTTTTGAAAAATGTCTGAGTCTTGGCCCATCTCTTAACTGGGTTGTTTGTTTTGTTTTTTGAATTTCTTATTTTTTTACAGATTCTGGTTATTAATCCATATCCGTTGCATAGCTTGCAAATAATTTTGCACATGCTGTCAGATGCCTCTTCACTTGCCTGAGTGTTTTTTGCCACACAGAGACTTCCCGATTTGATCTAATCCCATTTATTAATTTTGGCTTTGACTTCCTATGTCTCTGAGGTCTTTTCCAAGAACTCTTTACCTGTGCCAGTGTCTTGCAGGGTTTCACAAATGTTCTCTAATAACTGGATGGTGTAGGGTCATAGATTTAGATCTTTAATCCATGTTGAGTGGAGTTTTGTGTAAGGCGTAAGATAGGGGTCTTCACCAATACTTCTGCAATACATAATAATTTAAAAAGTGAAAAGGAATTTGATGATTCCCTATAAATTGGAATGACGTAGTCATGGATTTGAGGGAATGAGCTAGTTAAAATAGCCAAGCTACAATGTGATTCACAGATTCAATGCATTTCCTGTGAAATAGCCTGACATTTTTTCCAGGAAAAGGAAGAAAATTCTAGAATTCACATGAAGAAAATCAAGGTTTGTGATGGCAAAGCAGGAGGCTTCATCACATCTGAGCTAAATCAAGCCTGGTGCTGGGATAAGATAGACACCCAGAGCCCTGGGACAGAACAGAACCTAGAAATAAGGAACACGTTCTGAGACTGTGAGTTCTGAGAATGCACGGTGACAAAAGCACAGGATGGGGATGGGTTTCCTGTCATTACCTGGGTTTGGGGAAACTTGAATGCACCTGAAATAATTCAATTATGATGTCATCTCACACCAGATGCAGAAACAGAGTGAACTTGAGGAATGCCTTAAAAGCAAGAGCCGAGACAGTACAGTTCTAGAAGAAAACACTGGACAAAAGCAAGCTGACATTGGTTTGGGCAATGGTATTTTGAAAATCTCCAAAGTACAGGCAACCAAGCAAAAATAGGCAAAAGAATATGGATCCAACCACAGAGCTTCTGCAGAATAAAGAGAGTGATTGAAGAACCAGGAGTCGCCCGCAGATGGGGAGAAAGTATTTTCAGATCACACCCGTGGGGGCCAATGTTGTGTCACCGCAGGTTAAGCTGCCATCCCTATGCAGAATCACTCAGCAGCATGGGTTCAGACCCTGCTTGCTGCATTTCAAATCAAGCTCCCTGCTCATGGACCAGGGATCTCTGTCAACGATGACTCAAGTGTGTGTCCCCTTCAAGCCTCGTGGGAAACTGGAGGAAGTTCCAGGCTCCTGGCTACAGTCTTGCCCTTCCCCATCCTTTGCAGCCATTCAGGAAGGAAACCAGTGGATGGAAGCTTCTCTCTCCCTCTGTTGGTCTCTTCCTCTCTTGCCATAGCACTGCCTTTCAAATAAAATAAGTAGATATTTAAAAGAAATGAAAGATAACTGTACATATGAATAGGAGCCTATTTCCTAATGTTGAATGAACTCAAGAAACTGAATCCCAAGGGAAGAAATCAATTATTCAAATGCAGTGACTGACAAGGTGGTGACAGGAGCGGCCTTGAAGGTATCACATGGGATTCCTGCTCCTGTATGGATGCTTAGGATTGGGTCTTAGTTTGGGTCCAATTTCAGATTCGTGCCAATGTGCACTCTGAGGGGCAGTGTGAGAATCTGAGTTAATCCCATGTGTGAGACTTGGACTGAATTCCATGCACCTGGCTATGATCTGCCCCAACTCCTCTTTTATGGCATCTGGGAAGTTACCCAGGATTCAGTAGACCACTGTCTGTGAGTCTCTGTTGCTTTTTCTTTTTGGACAAATGTAAGTTTTAAAAGAGGTAAAAGTATATCTGTAATTTTTTAAAGAAAATATGTAAAGGCAAACGTGTAAAATGCTTTATCTGGGATCATCATGCACATACATGCTGGAGAAAAAATGAGATACCCCATCCCTTTGTTAGACTGAGTATCACCAGACATACCAGAGCTGACACATGTTGTGCAGGAAGAGAGAGAAGATAACCTGGTAAAGGCTGGAGTCAGGTAAATTAGGAAATCTTTCATAGAAAACATCAGAAGCTGAGAAATACAATTATCACAGGATCCTCCAACACCATTCCTGGTAGAAGGAATATGAAATCCCAGGGAGGAGACCACGGGATCCACAGTCACTATGGAAAACAGCTCTGCAGTCCCATGTTCAATTAAAGCAGTGTCATTCTCAAGAGGTCACACATATAATTCAGTGAAATTAGCCTTGAGGAAGGATGGATAATGGACAAATGGACAGAGTTATATATTAACATGAAGTTTATAAGGCAATAAGAGGAAGAAATTCTGATGTCTTGGATAACTTGGATAATGCTGAGAATAATGCCTAAGGATAATGTGTCAGTAAATGTACAATATACCATCTAGTCCAAGAAGACAGATAATATGTGATGCTAGTTACATGGGATAAAAGGATGAACTCACGGAGACATAACACTATTGTGAAGACCAAAGTCTGAGTGTGGGGGTAACAGAGGAGACGGTGGAGCAAGGTCAGAGTTTCAGTCCCACAGGATCCACACACTGAGGGATCTACTGTACAGCACGGTGACAGAGGTTAAGAGAATATCGTGTCTACAGAATTTCAACACAGGAAACTGACATTCGACCATGGGAACATGTGGATTTTGTGATGAACATGTCAATAAGAATGACTTCATAATTCCACCAATTTGATACAGTCATTTTTGAACACATCATTTATCTCATGTCTATGTTCAGTTATTATTTATCAAACATTTATGAAAAGGAAATGACAAAAATGGTCAACTGCAGATTAAGTTCTCTGAATCCTGGGGTTGTGTTTGCCAATGTTTTATGCAGATGATAAATAAATGCCAGTTCATTCAAGGATAGGCAGGTGGAACCCAGGAGCAGGGAACTGCAATAGCATTTGCACGTTTTTCATGGGGACTCCATCATCTGCTGTCTTCAGAATGCATTTTCTCTTCGAAGTATAGAAATAGTGTAAATGTGCTCTGTCCAGAACTCCGATATGCAGCCTGGATGTCTCCCTCTCTAAATAGATGAAAGACTCCAAATGGATTGATGACACCAGTCAGCATAGACATGGAGTGAAGAGCAGGGACTCTGGACACATGGTCTCTGGGACTGGCTCTTCCTGCAGCTGTGATTCAGCCTCAGGACACTGGTCATCATGCTGGAGCCACAGACACAGCTCCTGGTGATGTGAACTCGAGCCCCAGAGTGCACAGCCACTGTGTGTCCCACTTTCTGCTCTCCCTCAACCACAACAGGTGCAGGGGGTCCCACGACACTGGAGCAGAACCAGATCAGCTGGAAGGGCACACCCAACTCTTTCCATTCAGTGATGACCTTGACTGCTGATGTCCAGGGCATTTCCCTCCTGAGTTCAGGCACGGAGTCCCCCAGGAGGGTCCCAGGACCTAGAGGATGAAGAAGTCCCTGTAGGCTTCCCAGGTGCCTGCAGAAGATCAGCCTGAGACACAGCTGAGCTGCAAGTACATCGCTGAGTGCTGTGACGTTCATACAGCAACCACAGACCGTTCCAGGATTAAAGGGAAATGCAGGTCGGGTTAAAGTCTGCAGAAAGTGAGTGTGGATCACCCACATGTAAAGTCAAAGGTTGGTTCAGTGCACACTTGCTGGCTGTGTCAGGAGAGGGATGAGTGGAATAGTTGCTGTTTAACAGATCAACGGCCCTGTCTCAGCTGTCCCTGGTTATACAGGGAAAACTGAAACTGTCCAAAGCTTTCAGTGCCCTGAGGGTGCTGTCGGGAGTCAGGTTGGAAGAGACTCAATAGTGTCCTCAATATTCCCACATCTCTGACCTGGTGAGCACAGTCGCTGTCCATGAACCGAATTGTTCATTTAGGACTTCTTCCTTTTACATCAAACTTTGTCTCCGTCATTGAAGTTGGGAGGGACAGATCAAAAAGTAGAATTCTTCCCTCAAAACTGTTACAGGAGAGGAAACCCCAAATCCCTGACAGGAAACCAGGGCTTCATCTCCCTCTGCGCCTGTGCAGGACCAGAATCTGGCCTAGTACGTTTTGTGCGCCCCCTGGTGGAGCCGCGCTCCCCTGCAGGGAGGTTTGTGTCTTGGCTCAGTGTGAGTGCCCCTCACTGTGTCTCTGGCACAGAAATAGGTGGCCGTGTCCGCCGCTGTCAGGCTGGTCATTTTCAGAGTCACCGTGGTCGAGGTTTTGGAGATGATGAATCAGCCTTTTGCCCAGCTCCCGTAGTATGTGCTACCACCAGTACTAATGTTTCCCATCCATTCCAGCCCCTTTCCTGGAGCCTGGCAGACCCAGCTCATTGCATAGCTACTGAGGGAGAATCCAGAGACTGTGCAGGTGAGTGTCAGGGTTTCGTCAGGCTTGACCAGGCGACCCCCGGACTCCTCCACCGACTGACACTGGACACCTGCAAACACAGACGACATGGTCAGGAAGCTGTCACTCACACTCTCTGTGTCTCTCACTCACGTCCTCTCCCAGACTCAGTGCCCCACGTTCTCCATCATTACCTTTGAGCACAGCGACCAGGAGAAGCCAGCGCAGCCCAGTCTCCATGGTGAGCGTCTGTGTTGAGTGCGATCACTGAGTGGACACCTGGGAGTCCTGGGGCTGGAGCTCCTGTGCCAGAGCTGCAGGGTGAGGGCTGGGCTGGTTTTCATGTGTAGAGGGAGTCCTATCTGCATGTGCTGCCCCTATATAGCAGGCATGGGGTCAGACGCCTCAGACAGGACGGGGCCCAGTGCAGAATTGGGTGACCTGGGTGTGTAGGGTGATGACTGTGATACGATTCAGATCATGTGAGTTTTTATGGTATCATAATTTTAATGACCTTGTTTCATTTTAATATGTGTGTACCCTTCATATCCAGTGTTAGCAATATCATGTCCCTCATTTATTTAAATAACCATTAGTTCCTTATCATCTATATGAAAGACATTTGGACAGTGATAGAGAGAGAAGGGGTGAGAGTTACAGAAATGTAGAGATGGACAGAAAAGGTGACAATGGGAGATTTCTGCCTTTGGGTTGACAGCCCATACATCCCAAATGCCTATGACCCCTGGGAGTTAGTCTTTCTGAA
Organism: Oryctolagus cuniculus; assembly: GCF_051225735.1. Taxonomy (NCBI): domain Eukaryota; kingdom Metazoa; phylum Chordata; class Mammalia; order Lagomorpha; family Leporidae; genus Oryctolagus; species Oryctolagus cuniculus. Next base: position 53,720,484 of record NC_142886.1, read on the forward strand.
CCCTGGATCGAGAAACTGTGTCTGTAATTCCAACGTTGGTGGTAGGGGCTCCTTTGCTTGTAGTGTCATCTACAGTTTCCCATGATGCATTATGTGGGGAAAGTGTGGGAAGCCGTGACCTGGGCTCACTCAGTTCTCTGATGGGAACACGGGTGTTCCTAGTGGGGACTTAGCCAATTTTGTCCTAATGCCTGTCGCCCACTTTTAAATAGATGAAGGACTGCAAGTCCATTTTTTAAGGTTAACTATGTTTTGTTTCCTTATTCATCCATTGCCTTAAAGTTTAAAAACGATTTAAACTGTTTAAAACTGTTCCTGAACACAGAACACTGTACATGGTAGTGGGGTATAGAGTGCTATTGGAATGTGCATGGTAGAAATGGGCACAGATGAACTCAGTGTCATGCTCATTTCCACCTCCTTTTCCATCAATCTGAGTTTGGCGGCCTGGAGACCTCAGTTCTCGTTATTTGTGGAACCTGTCGTGTGTTGTGGTGAACTGAGTCAGCCCACTGTGGTGTGGGCAGAATTATTCCTTCCTGTGGGTGGTGCTTTGTGCCCTGGTATCAGCCATCCCCTGTTCCCCCCTCTTCCCTGTTCTGTAACCATGACTCTGAGTTGAGGTCAAGCACTGGGTAGAAGTCTCTGTGTCACAATTGAGCTGCCATTCTGTGTTCAGGTAATGCAGCTTTGTTCCCAATAGTTCAGTCTACAATAAAGCAAGTGTGCATAGAAGAGTGAATGGATTCTTTCACATTTGGACATAGAATATTATTCAGTATTAAGAAGGAGGTCATTCTGTCAATAGGAAACATGGGTCTGCCTGGAACAAAATATGCTAACAGAAATAATCCCGGTACATGTAGACACATAGTATGTGATATTAGTTATATATGCAGTCCACAAGATTGAACTCACAGAGGTAGGCAGTGCAATGTTGATCACTGTCTACCATGACCCAAGTGTTTGTCCCCTTCCAACCCTGTAGGAAACTGGAGGAAGTTCCAGGCTCCTGGTTTCTGGCTGAGCCATCTTCAGTCTTAGCAGCCATTCAGACGGAAACCTGTGGAAGGAAGATTCTCTCTCCATCTGTTGGTCTCTTCCTCTCTTGCTATAACACTGACTTTAAAATAAAATAAATAGATACTTAAAATAAATTGAAGATTAATTATACATATGATTAGGAGCCTGTTTCTTAATGTTGAATGATCTCAAGCAATTGAAACCCAAGGGAAGAAATCAATTGTTTAAATGCAGTGACTGATAAGGTGGTGACTGGAGCAGCCCTGGAGTGAGCCTGAGGGATTCCTGCCTCCCATGTCAGGATGCTTAGTGCTGCGTCCTAGTTTGGTTCCAGTTTCAGATTCCTGCCTAAGCACACACTGGGAGGCCGTAGGTGAGGTTCCAAGTAGTCCCATGCGGACACATGGAAGAATTCCAAGAACCAGGCTGTTGCCTCATCCATCTAAAGCTTTTGTAGCCATTAGGGAAGTGACCCAGGAATTAGAAGATCACTGTCAATCTCCGTCTCTTTGTGGTTTTGGAGAAATACATACAAATTTTTAAATAAAATGATAAATTTTAAAATTATATCATTTCTATAAATTATTAAAAGAAGATATATAGACAGATATATAAAATGTTATCAGTCTGGGACCATATGTATGTCCATGTTAGAAGCATCAGACATCCCATCGCTCCTGTTAGAATGGCTATTACCAGACATACCAGAGCTGACATGTTTTATGGAGGTAGAGAGAGATGATAACCCTGGTACAAGTCTGTGTCAGGTTAATTAGTAAAACCGTTATGGAAAAGCATCAAAAACTGAGAAATAGATTTATTACATGATGTTCAAGCACCATTGCATGGTACAATGAATATGAAATCCCAGGGAGGTGTCCACGGGATCTGCAGTCACTGTGCCAAACACCTCTGCAGTTCCTTGTTCGTTTAAAGCACCGTCAATCAAAAGAGTTCATACGTGTGATCCAGTGACATCTCATGAAAGCAAGAATGGAAAATGAAAGAAATGGACAAAGTTACATTTTAATAAGAAGTTTACAAGCAGTAGAGTAAGAAATTCTGTAATTTTGGACAACTTGGATGTTCCTGGAATATAATTTGCCTAGGATAATATGTCAGTAAAAGTACACTCTGCTAACCATCCAGGCCAGGAAGACACATAATATGTGATGCTACCTACGTGGGATAAAAGGCTGAACTCACAGAGGCAGGAAGTACAATGGTGAAGACCAAAGTCTGAGTGAGGGAGGAGCAGAGAATGGTGGAGCAAGGTCAGAGTTCCAGTCCCACAGGATCCACACACTGAGGGATCTACTGTACAGCATGGTGAAAGAGGTTAAGAGAATACTGTGTTTGGAAATCTCCTAAGAGCAGCAGACAGCTGAACTCCACCAAAAACATGTGTTGAGGTATGAACGTGTCAGCAAGTCTGACTTCATAATTCCACTCAATATGCATTCATTTTGTCCACACATATCATTGTACCTCATAGAGCTATACTCAATTCTTATTTATGAAACATTTATGAAATTGAAATGGCAACAATGGCCAATCATGAAGATTCAGATCTCTGAATACTGGGGTTGTGTTTGCCAATGTTTTATGGAGATGACAAATAAAGGCAGTTGACTCAGGCTTGGCAGCTGGAACCCAGGAGGTTGGAACTGAATCATTGTTCCCACCTTGGTGATCGGACCTCATAACACATCCATCATCTACTGTCTTCCAGGGTGCATTGTCAGTACAAGTATGGGAAAGTGTGTAAATAGGCTCCATCCAGCACTGTGATATGCAGCATGGATGTCTCCCTCTCTAAATAGATGAAAGACTAAAGTGGAGTGATAACTCCAGTCAGCATGACATGGAGTGAAGAGCAGGGACTCTGGAAAAATGGTCTAAGACTGGCTCTTCCTGCAGCTGTGATTCAGCCTCAGGACACTGGTCATCATGCTGGAGCCACAGACACAGCTCCCCGTGATGTGCACTCCAGCCCCAGAGTGCACAGCCACTGTGTGTCCTACTTTCTGCTCTCCCTCAACCACAGCAGTTGCAGGGGTCCCACGACACTGGATCAGAACCAGATCAGCTGGAAGTGCACATCCAACACTTTCCATTCAGTTATGACCTTGACTGCTGATGTCCAGTGCATTTCTCTCTTGAGTTCAGGTAGGGACCCACAGGAGGGTACCAGGACCTAGAGGATGAGGAAGTCCCTGTAGGCTTCCCAGGTGCTTGCAGAAGCTCAGCCTGAGACACAGCTGAGCTGCAAGTACATTCCTGAGTGCTGTGACGTTCACACAGGGACCACAGACTTCCAGGATTAAAGGGAAATGCAGGTCGGGTTAAAGTCTGCAGAAAGTGAGTGTGGATCACCCACATGTAGATTCAAAAGTTGGTTCAGTGCACACTTGCTGGTTGTGGCAGGAGAGGGATGAGTGGAATAGTTGTTGTTTAACAGATCAACGGCCCTGTCTCAGCTGTCCCTGGTTATACAGGGAAAACTGAAACTGTCCAAAGCTTTCAGTGCCCTGAGGGTGCTGTCGTGAGTCAGGTTGGAAGAGACTGAATAGTCCTCAATATTCCCACATCTCTGACCCTGGTGAGCACAGTCGCTGTCCATGAACCAAATTATTCATTTAGGACTTCTTCCTTTTACATCAAACTTTCTCTCCATCATTGAAGTTATGAGGGACATAATCAAAAAGTAGAATTCTTCCCTCAAAACTGTTACAGGAGAGCAAACCCCAGTTCCCTGATAGGAAACCAGGGCTTCATCTCCCTCTGGGCCTGCGCATGACGAAAATCTGCGCTCAGTGAGTCTTGTGCGCCCCCTGGTGGAGCTGCGCGCCCCTCAGGGAGGTTTGTGTCTGGGCGCAGCCTGAGGGCACCTTACTGTGTCTCTGGCACAGAAATAGGTGGCCGTGTCCGCCGCTGTCAGGCTGGTCATTTTCAGAGTCACCGTGGTCGAGGTTTTGGAGATGATGAATCAGCCTTTTGCCCAGCTCCCGTAGTATGTGCTACCACCAGTACTAATGTTTCCCATCCATTCCAGCCCCTTTCCTGGAGCCTGGCAGACCCAGCTCATTGCATAGCTACTGAGGGAGAATCCAGAGACTGTGCAGGTGAGTGTCAGGGTTTCGTCAGGCTTGACCAGGCGACCCCCGGACTCCTCCACCGACTGACACTGGACATCTGCAAACACAGACGACATGGTCAGGAAGCTGTCACTCACACTCTCTGTGTCTCTCACTCACGTCCTCTCCCAGACTCAGTGCCCCACATTCTCCATCATTACCTTTGAGCACAGCGACCAGGAGAAGCCAGCGCAGCCCAGTCTCCATGGTGAGCGTCTGTGTTGAGTGCGATCACTGAGTGGACACCTGGGAGTCCTGGGGCTGGAGCTCCTGTGCCAGAGCTGCAGGGTGAGGGCTGGGCTGGTTTTCATGGGCAGAGGGAGGCCCTATTTGCATGTGCTGCTGCTATATAGCAGGCATGGGGTCAGACGCCTCAGACAGGACAGGGCCCAGGGCAGACGTGGTACCTGGATGTGTAGGGTGATGGCTATGATACGATTCAGATAATATGAATTTTTATGTTATCATAATTTTAAAAGTTGAAGGCAATGACCTTGTTTCATTCTAATATGTGTGTACCCTTAATATCTAGTGTTAGCAGTGTCATGTCATTCATTTGTTTAAATAACCATTGGTTCCTTATCATCTGTATGATAGACATTGGTACAGTGATAGAGAGAGAAGGGGTGAGAGATACAGAAATGTAGAGATGGACAGAAAAGGTGACAATGGGAGATTTCTGCCTTTGGGTTGACAGCCCCAGACATCCCAAATACCTATGACCCCTAGGAGTTAGTCTTTCTGAACCCTGAAGCAAGAAACTGTGTCTGTAATTCCAACTTGTAGCATCATCTATAGTTTCTGATTATGAATTATCAGGAAAAAGTGTGGGAAGCCGTGAGGCTGGGCTCAGTCAGTTCTCTGATGGGAAATCGTGTGTCCCAATGGGGACTTATCCAATTTTGTCCTAATGCCTGTGGCCCACTTTAAAACAGATGAGACTGCAAGTACATTTTTAAGGTTAACTATGTTTTGTTTCCTTGTTCCTCCATTACCTTATTTTAAAGCTGTTCCTGATCACAGAACACTGTACGTGGTAGTGGGGTGTAGTGTGCTCCTGGAATGTGCATGGTAGAAATGGGCAGAGATGAACTCAGTGTCATGCACATTTCCACCTCCTTTCCATCACTCTGTTGGGAGGCCTGGAGACCTCAGTTCTAGTTATTTGTGGAACCTGTCGTGGGTTGTGGTGAACTGAGTCAGCCCACTGTGGTGTGGGCAGAATTATTCCTTCCTGTGAGTGGTGCTTTGTGCCCTGGTATCAGCTGCCCTGTGTTCCTCCCCTTCCCTGTTCTGTATCCATGACTCTGAGTTCAGGTCCAGCACTGGATATGAAGTCACTGAGTCACAATTCACCCACAGTCCTGGGTTCAGCTATGCAGCTTTGTTCACAGTAGTTCAGTCTACAAAAAAGCAAGTGTGCATAAAACAGTGAATTGATCCTTTCCCATTTGGATATGGAATATTATTCAGTATTAAGAATGAGGTTTTTCTGTCATTAGGAAATGTGGGTCTGCCTGAAGCATACATACTAAAAGAAATAACCAGGTAGATGTGGACACATAGTATGTGAAATTAGTTGTATATGCAGTCCACAAGCTTGAACTCACACAGGTAGGAAGTGCAATGGTGATCACTGTCTACCATGACCCAAGTGTTTGTCCCCTTCCAGCCCCTTGTGAAGCTGGAGGAAATTCCAGGCTCCTGGTTTCTGGCTGAGCCATCCTCAGTCTTAGCAGCCATTCAGGAAGTGAACCAGTGGACGGAATCTTCTCTCTCCATCTGTTGGTCTCGTCATCTCTTGCTATAACACTGACTTTAAAATAAAATAGATACTTAAAATAAATTGAAGATTAATTATACATATGATTAGGAGCCTTTTTCCTAATGTTGAAAGATCTCAAGCAACTGAATCCCAAGGGAAGAAATCAATTGTGTACATGCAGTGATGATAAGGTGGTGACTGGAGCAGCCCTGGAGTGAGCCTGAGGGATTCCTGCCTCCCGTATCAGGATGATTAGTGCTGTGTCCTAGGTTGTTCCTGTTTCAGATTCCTGCCTAAGCACACCCTGAGAGGCCATAGGTGAGGTTCCAAGCAGTCCCACGTGGGAGCCCTGGACAGAATTCCAAGCACCTGGCTGTTGCCTGACCATATGAATCTTTTGTACAAATGACCCAGGAGTTAGAAGATCACTGTCAGTCTCCATCTCTTTGTGGTTTTGGACAAATACATACAGACAAATTTTTAAATAAAATGATAAATTTTTTTGACAGGCAGAGTGGACAATGACAGAGAGAGACAGAGAGAAATGTCTTCCTTTACCATTGGTTCACCCTCCAATGGCCGCTGTAGCCGGCACACCGAGCTGATCCGAAGCCAGGAGCCAGGTGCTTCTCCTGGTCTCCCAAGCGGATGCAGGGCCCAAGCACTTGGGCCATCCTCCACTGCACTCCCGGGACACAGAAGAGAGCTGGCCTGGAAGAGGAGCAACTGGGACAGAATACAGCGCCCGACCTGAACTAGAACCCAGGGTGCAGGCTCCGCAGGTGGAGGATTAGCCTAGTGAGCCACGGCGCCGGCCAATAAAATGATGAATTTTAAAATTTATGTTACATCTATAAATTTTAAAAGAAGATATAAAGGCAAACATATAACACGCTACAAATCTAGGACCATCATCTATGTCCATGTTAGAAGCACAATGAGACATCCCATCGCTCCTGTTAGAATGGCTATTACCAGACATACTAGAGCTGATATGTTTTATAGGTAGAGAGAGATGATAACCCTGGTACAAGTCTGTGTCACGTTAATTAGTAAAACCATTATGGAAAAGCATCAAAAACTATAAATAGAATTATTACATGATGTTCAATCACCATTGCATTGACAATGAATATGAAATCCCAGGGAGGTATCCATGGGATCTGCAGTCAGTGTGGCAAACACCTCTGCAGTTGCTTGTTCATTTAAGGCACCATAATTCAAAAGAGTTCACACATATGATCCAGTAACATCTCATGGAAGAAGGAATGGAAAATGAAGAAATGGACAAAGTTTCATTTTAAAAGGAAGCTAATATGCAGTACAGAGTAAGAAATTCTGTAATTTTGGACAACTTTAATGTTCCTGGAGAAAAATGTGCCTAGGATAATATGTCAGTAAAAGTACACTCTGCTAACCATCCAGGCCAGGGAGACAAATGATATGTGATGCTACCTATGTGGGATAAAAGGATGAACAATAGCCAATCATGAAGATTCAGATCTGTGAATACTGGTGTTGTGTTGGCCATGTTTTATGGAGATGATAAATAAAGGCAGTGTACTCAAGGCTTGGCAGCTGGAACCCAGGAGCTTGGAACTGCATCAGTGTTCCCACCTTGGTGATGGGGCCTCATAACAGATCCATCACCTACTGTCTTCCAGGGTGCATTGTCAGTACAAGTGTGGGAAATATGTAAATGGGCTCTGTTCATCACTCTGATATGCAGCCTGGGTGTCTCTCTCTCTCTAATACTTCTGAAAGACTCCAAATGGATTGATGACCCCAGTCAGCATAGACATGGAGTGAAGTGCAGGGACACTGGACACATGGTCTCTGGGACTGGCTCTTCCTGCAGCTGTGATTCAGCCTCAGGACACTGGTCATCATGCTGGAGCCACAGTCACAGCTCCCCGTGATATGGACTACAGCCCCAGAGTGCACAACCTCTGTGTGTCCCACTTTCTGCTCTCCCTGAACCACAGTAGGTGCAGGGGTCCCACGACACTGGAGCAGAACCAGATCAGCTGGAAGGGCACACCCAACTCTTTTCATTCAGTGATGACCTTGACTGCTGATGTCCAGGGCATTTCCCTCCTGAGTTCAGGCACGGAGTCCCCCAGGAGGGTCCCAGGACCTAGAGGATGAGGAAGTCCCTGTAGGCTTCCCAGGTGCCTGCAGAAGCTCAGCCTGAGACACAGCTGAGCTGCAAGTACAGTCCTGAGTGCTGTGACGTTCACACAGGGACCACAGACTGTTCCAGGATTAAAGGGAAAATGGAGTTGTGGGAACAATCTGAAAAAAGTGAATGCAGAACACCCACAGTTTAGAATAAGACGGTTGATTCAGTTCAGCTCAGAGGCTGCTCTGACAAGAGGTAGGGACGACTTATAAAATTGAGGTAGCAAATCAAGACTCTGGCTAGGGTCTGTCTGGATTTGAAGGGAAAACTAAAATTTTCCTAAAGTCGGCAGTGCCCTGAGAACGCTGTCCTGAGTCAGACTGGACAATACTCACGAGGTCCCCAGATAGTCCTGCATCTCTGATCCTGGTGACCACTGTCATCGTTCACGAACCTGAATGTGTCCATTTAGGACTTCTTCCTGTCACATCAAGCTTCTCTACGTCAGTGGCGTCAGTGTAAGGGACAGAATCATGAAGTAGAAGTCTTCCCTCAAAACAGTAGGAGAGGAAACCCAAATCCCTGACAGGAAACCAGGGCTTCATCTCCCTCTGTGCCTGAGCAGGACAAGGATCTGGACTCAGTGCGTCTTGTGCGCCCCCTGGTGGAGCCGCACTCCCCTGCAGGGAGGTTCGCTTCTCGGCTCTGACTGAGGGCCCCTCACTCTGCTTCCTGCACAGAAATACGTGGCCGTGTCCCTGGGTGACAGACTGTTCATGAGCAGAGACACCGTGTTCTGGGTGTTATCGCTGGAGATGATGATTCAGCCATTCACCCAGCTCGCATAGTCTGTGCTACCACCACTCCAAATGAATCCGATCCACTCCAGCCCCTTCCCTGGAGCCTGGCGGACCCAGCTCATGTCGTAGCTGCTGAGGGAGAATCCAGAGACTTTGCAGAAGAGTTTTAATATCCCCCAGGCTTGACCAGGCCTCCCCCGGACTCCTCTAGCTGCTCCTGACACTGGACACCTGCAAACACAGACGTCCTGGTCAGGACACTGTCACTCACACTCTCTGTGTCTCTCACTCACGTCCTCTCCCACACTCAGTGCCCCGCGTTCCCCAGCATTACCTTTGAGCACAGCGACCAGGAGAAGCCAGCGCAGCCCAGTCTCCATGGTGAGCGTCTGTGTTGAGTGCGATCACTGAGTGGACACCTGGGAGTGCTGGGGCTGGAGCTCCTGTGCCAGAGCTGCAGGGTGAGGGCTGGGCTGGTTTTCATGGGCAGAGGGAGCCCTATTTGCATGTGCTGCCCCTATATAGCAGGCATGGTGTCAGACACCTCAGACAGGACTGTGCCCAGACTGATGAGAGTGTCTCGAGGCATTCTGTCAGTGCACACTTATGGGACGAGTGATGAATTGTGTGCTCTTATTGCACACTGAACCCTGTCTTTGTCCTTTTATGTGAATGGACCTACAACATGTTTTCATGGGTTCCTTTAGCTCTTGGTCCATTCAACATTACAGGAGAAATCATCAGTACAGTGTGGATGTGTCCCCAGCTCCAGTGTGGTAAGAGGAATCCCCAGCACCTTGATCCGTGCCCCTCACCACAGGACTCAGCTGTGCCCCAGTCCACACTCAGCACTCACTGGGGCTTCCTGGTGAGGTCTGAAGAACTCCCTGCCAGCAGCAGAACAAGAGCACTTTTGCTGGATTCCAATTTTACAGAGAGATGCACAGGGGACCAGCTTCCACGCAAGTGCCAGTGTCTGTCTGCCTGTCTGCTCTTCACAATTTCTCTGCTGGGCAATTTTGCTTCCATGGGCAATGCTGTTGAGCTGTGATAGATACAGAGGCAGCCCCACATGTTGAAAGTGTGTGGTGAGTGCGACTCACCTGTGCCTCTCTCACTCCTCATCACAACTATGCCAAGAGCAAATATCACATCCCACGGTGCTGCCCACTGCCCCTGTGTCACCCTGACCTGGCCCACCTCCTCCAGTCACATTAAGGACTGAGACCCTTTGGGCTCTTCACAACAGATTCATCCAATTCAGCCCTGTGCATCATGTAGATTTTGTGGCAGAAGTCGAAGGTCCTGAGTTTGCAGGTTCCGTGAGGCTCAGGTAAATGAGTTTTTCTTAGTTTTTAACCAAAATATCTGAAAATCTTACAAGAATGAAACTGAAAATAAAGCAGAGTAAGAATATGATATTTTGCACAAATATGCAGTACATTAGTCTTAATTGTGTCATCAAATTTCATGGAAATAATAAATTGAAAGTAGCACTGTTTAAGATGCGCACATCCTCCAGGGAAGTGCCAGGGTCTCATATGTAGCTGTGGGTCCCAGTACCAGATTCCTGCTCCTGCAGCCCCAGGACCCAGAAGTTTATGGGAGGATATTTGGGCCCTGTCACTCTTGTGGATGCACCTGATTGTTGTCCTGAGACCGGGCTAGGCTGGGAAGCAGACTTGGCCACAGCAACACTTAGGAAAGCGCAGTGTCGGGACATCTCTCTTTCTCTCGTCCTCCTCTCTGATTCATATGTGATAACTCAAATTTAAAACTTAAGTTACTGAATGGTCTTTTTTTGTGGACAGGCAGAGTTAGAGAGAGAGAGAGACAGACAGACAGAGAGAAAGGTCTTCCTTCAGTTGGTTTATCCCCCAAATGGCCACCTCCACTGGTGGGCCATGGCCAGCGTGCTGTGCCAATTCAAAGCCGGAAGCCAGGTGCTTCTTCCTGGTCTCCCATGAGGGTGCAGGGCCCAAGCACCTGGGCCATCCTCCTCTGCCTTCCCGGGCCACAGCAGAGAGCTGTACTGGAAGAGGGGCAACCGGGACAGAATCCGACGCTATAACTGGGACAAGAACCCAGAGTGCAGGCGCCACAGGCGGAGGATAGACCTAGTGAGCCACGGCGCTGGCCGGAAGGATCTTTCTAAGGGTTGTATTCCCTTCAAAGGAGGCAGAACCTTCATGGACTTGTCCCTCCTTAGTGCCCCTCTCAGTGGGATCACTGGGTGGTGAAGTCCCTACATGCATGATGGAAGGCTCCATGCATCAAGTATGGAGGGTAAGTTCCACCTAACATGCAGCCTTCACCTGCTCAGTTGGAGAGACCACACACACACACCAAGCAGTGCTGGCTCTGCTCACGGCTCTGCAGGGACAGCATCCTCAGCCTCAATACCCCAGACCCTGCTCCTCTGTGTCCACTGTGTAAGAAAGTGATTCACCTGCAGGAGGAAACCATCATGACCAATGTCCTGGTGGAATCCTGTAGAAAATGTTAGCGAGCAGAGTCCACCCCAGACACTGTGCCAGCACTGATCCCCCAAGACACAGAAGTCTGCATCTTCAGGGGATGGCTCCACCCCCAAAGCTGAGGACTTGGGAGGAGAAGCATGGCACGTGGGGAAGTGACAGTCGGGGACAGGGTCCAGCAGCAGAGGGAGAGGACCTGGTGGAGGGATGGGCTCTACTGTGCATGAGGGTAAGGACAGGGGGAAGGGCCACACAGCTGGGCCCCAGTGCCTGCAGGAGAGCACTGAGTCAGGAGGTCTGATCAGGTCTCCTTGCACCCGAGACCCCCACACTGACCACCACTGAGTAAAACTAGCACAGGTGCCTGCGAGACATTGAATGGCATCGTCTCTGGGGAGTGCATCCAGTGACGACTCCCACCATGATTGGATTCAGTGTCAGGGCCTCATGGAGGAAGCTGAGGTCTCCAGTGCCCCTAACAGGACCACACAGAATGCTGGGAGCAGCCTGTGGGGGTGGATGTGGTTTGTCCTCACACCATCAGTGCTGAGCATGGTCCCAACGTAACAGCACTGGCAGGGGATGCACGGTCTGGATGTTTACAGAAATAGATTGTTCACTTCTGGGGAATCTGCTATGGAGGAGATCACAGTAGATCTCCTGGGTCCCCAGCTTCAGCACAGAGCACAGTGCTGCTGGAGTCAGCCCTGGTCTCGTCTGACGTCCTCTGTGGGGATGGGGTCCCTCCCATCCGTGTTCACAATATTAGGATGCCTGATGGCACAACATTCTCACTGTCTGATCCTGGACTTCCAGCCTCTACAGCTGTGAGCTCAATAAACCTTTTTGCTCCGTACACTTCCCTATGGGATACTGCATGATGGATGGCTTTGCCCTGATGGCTAGTGATCCGGTACTTTGTTTCATGTGTCTGTTGGCCATTTGGACTTCCTCTTTTGAAAAATGTCTGAGTTATTGGCCCATCTCTTAACTCAGTTGTTTTTGTTGTTTGGGATTTCTTAATCTCTTTGTAGATTCTGGTTATTAATCCCTATCAGTGGCATAGCTTCAAATATTTTGCACATTCTCTCAGATACCTCTCAATTTCCTGGGTGTTTCTTTTGCCATACAGAGACTTCTCAATTTGATATAATCCCATTTATTAATTTTGTCTTTGACTGCCTATGTCTCAGGTCTTTTCCAAAAATTCTATTCCTGTGCCAGTGTCTTGCAGGGTTTCCTAAATGTTCTCTAATAACTGGATGGTGTAGGGTCATAGATTAAATCTTTAATCATTCTTGCGTGGATTTTCGTGTAAGGTGTAAGATAGGGGTCTTGCTTCCTACTTCCATAATATATAATAATTTAAAAAGTGAAAAGGAATCTGAAGATTCCCTGTAAATTGGAATGATGTAGTCATGGATTTGAGGGAATGACCTTGTTAAAATAGCCAAGCTACAATGTGATTTGCAGATTCAATGCATTTCCTGTGAAACAGCCTGACATTCTTCACAGGACCAGGAAGCAACTTCAAGAATTATCATGAAAAAATAGAGTTCATGATGGCTGAATGGTCTTGAGGAAAAATAGCAAAGCAGGAGGTGTCATCACATCTGAGCTGAAATCAAGCCTGGTGCTGGGATAACATAGACACCCAGAGCCCTGGGACAGAACAGAACCTAGAAATAAGGAACACGTTCTGAGAATGTGAGTTCTGAGAATGCATGGTGACAAAAGCCCAGGATGGGGATGGGTTTCCTGTCGTTACCTGGGGTTGGGGACACTTGAATGCACCTAAAAATAATTCAGTTATGTGGTCATCTCACACCAGATTAGAACAGAGTGAACTTGAGGAATGCCTTACAGGCAAGACCTGAGACAGTACAGTTCTAGAAGAAAACACTGGATAAAAGCAAGCTGACATTGGTTTGGGCAATGATATTTTGATAATCTCCAATGTACAGGCAACCGAGCAAAAATAGGCAAAAGATAATGGACCCAACTGCAGAGCTCCTGTGTAACAAAGGGAGTGATCGAAGAACCAAAGACAACCACAGATGGGGAGAAAGCATTTTCAGATCACACATGGGTTGTCCAACATTTGGCCCCACAGGTTAAGCTGCCATCCCTATGCAGCATCACTCAGCAGCATGGGTTCAGACCCTGCTTGCTGCACTTCAAATCCAGCTCCCTGCTCATGGACCAGGGAACTCTGTCAACGATGACTCAAGTGTGTGTCCCCTTCGAGCCTTGTGGGAAACTGGAGGAAGTTCCAGGCTCCTGGCTACAGTCTTGCCCTTGCCCAGCCTTTGCAGCCATTCAGGAAGGAAGCCAGTGGATGGAAGCTTCTCTCTCCCTCTGTTGGTCTCTTCCTCTCTTGCCATAACACTGCCTTTCAAATCAAATAGATAGATTTTTAAAATAAATGAAAGATAACTATATATATGGTTAGGAGCCATGATCCAAATGTTGAATGAACTCATGGAACTGAATCACAGGGGAAGCAATCAATTGTTCAAATGCAGTGACTGACAACGTGGGTGACAGGAGCAGCATTGAAGTTAGCCTGTGGGATTCCTGCTCCTGCATCAGGATGCTTAGGTTTATGTCCCAGTTTAGGTCGCAATTTCAGACTTCTCCAATGTGCACTCTGGGAGGCAGTACGAGAAGTCTGAGTTAATCCCATGTGTGAGACCTGGACTGAATTCCATGCACCTGGCTATGGTCTTACCAAATGCCAGCTTTTATGGGCATCTGGGAAGTGCTCCAGGATTCAGTAGATCACTGTTGTCAGTCTCTGTCTCTTTTTCCTTTTGAACAAATATACAAATACAAGTTTTAAAAGAGGTGAAAGTATATCTGTAATTTTTTAAAGAAAATATGTAAAGGCAAACGTACAAGAATGCTTTAAATCTGGGATCATCATGCATGTGCATGTTGGAGAAACAATGAGATATCCCATCCCTTTGTTAGACTTTGTATTATCAGACATACCAGAGCTGACACGTGTTGTGCAGGAAGAGAGAGAAGATAACCTGGTAAAGGCTGGAGTCAGGTAAATTAGGAAAGCTTTCATGGAAAACATCAGAAGCTGAGAAATAGAATTATCACAGGATCCTCCAACACCATTCCTGGTAGAAGGAATATGAAATCCCAGGGAGGAGACCACGGGATGTGCAGTCACTATGGCAAACATCTCTGCAGTCCCATGTTCAATGAAAGCAGCGTCATTCTCAAGAGGTCACACATATAATCCAGTGAAATTGGCGTTGAAGAAGGATGGATAATGGGACAAATAGACATAGTTATATTTTAACATGAAGTTTATAAGGCAGTAAAGAGGAGGAAATTCTGATGTCTTGGATAACTTGGATAATGCTGAGAATAATGCCTAAGGATAATGTGTCAGTCAATGTACAGATTACCATCTAGTCAAGAAGACACATAATTAGTGATGCTACCTATGTGGGATAAAAGGATGAACTCACAGAGGCAGGAAGTACGATGGTGAAGACCAAAGTCTGAGCGAGGGAGGAACAGAGGAGACGCTGTAGTAGGGTCAGAGTTCCAGTCCCACAGGATCCACACACTGAGGGATCTGCTGTACAGCATTGTGACAGCAGTGAAGGGAATATGTGTCTACTGATTTCCAAACCAGGAGACCACTGACATTCGACCATGGGAACATGTGGATTTTGTGATGAGCATGTCACTAAGAATGACTTCATAATTCCATCAATTTGATACAGTCATTTTGAACACATATCATTCATCTCATGTCTATGTTCAGGTATTATTTATCGAACATTTATGGAAAGGAAGTGACAAAAATGGCCAATTGCAGATACATTTCTCTAAATACTGGTGTTGTGCTTGCCATTGTCTTATGGAGATGATAAATAAAGGCAGTGCACTCAAGGCTTGGCAGCTGGAACCCAGGAGCATGGAACTGCATCAGTGTTCCCACCTTGGTGATGGGGCCTCATACCAGTTCCACCATCTACTGTCTTCAGGGTGCAGTGTCAGTACAATTATAGAAATAGTGTAAATGTGCTCTGTCCAGCACTCAGATATACAGCTTGTGTATCTTCCTCTCTAAACTTGATGAAAGACTCCGAATGGATCGATGACCCCAGTCAGCATAGACATAGAGTGAAGAGCAGAGAGTTGTCAAATGGTCTCTGGGACTGGCTCTTCCTGCAGCTGTGATTCAGCCTCAGGACACTGGGCATCGTGCTAGAGCCACAGACACAGCTCCCTGTGATGTGGACTCCAGCCCCAGAGTACACAGCCACTGTGTGTCCCACTTTCTGCTCTACCACAACCACAGCAGGTGCAGGGGGTCCCACGACATTGGAGCAGAACCAGATAAGCTAGGAATGCACACCCAACACTTTCCATTCAGTTATGACCTTGACTGCTGATGTCCAGTGCATTTCCCTCCTGAGTTCAGGCAGGGAGCCCACAGGAGGGTCCCAGGACCTAGAGGATGAGGAAGTCCCTGTAGGCTTCCCAGGTGCCTGCAGAAGCTCAGCCTGAGACACAGCTGAGCTGCAGTACATTCCTGAGTGCTGTGACGTTCACACAGGGACCACAGACTGTTCCAGGATTAAAGGGGAAATGCAGGTCGGGTTAAAGTCTGCAGAAAGTGAGTGTGGATCACCCACATGTAGAGTCAAAGGTTGGTTCAGTGCACACTTGCTGGTTGTGGCAGGAGAGGGATGACTGGAATAGTTGTTATTTAACAGATCACGGCCCTGTCTCAGCTGTGCCTGTTTGTGCAGGGAAAACTGAAACTGTCCAAAGCTTTCAGTGCCCTGAGGGTGCTGTCGGGAGTCAGGGTGGAAGAGACTCAATAGTGTCCTTAATATTCCCACATCTCTGACCCTGGTGAGCACAGTCGCTGTCCATGAACCAAATTGTTCATTTAGGACTTCTTCCTTTTACATCAGACTTTCTCCCCGTCATTGAAGTTGGGAGGGACAGAATCATATAAGTAGAATTCTTCCCTCAAAACTTTTACAGGAGAGGAAAGCCCAGTTCCCTGACAGGAAACCAGGGCTTCATCTCCCTCTGCGCCTGTGCAGGACCAGGATCTGGGCTCAGTGCGTCTCGTGCGCCCCCTGGTGGAGCCGCGCGCCCCTGCAGGGAGGTTTGTGTCTGGGCTCAGCCTGAGGGCCCCTCACTGTGTCTCTGGCACAGAAATAGGTGGCCGTGTCCGAGGCTGTCAGACTGGTCATTTTCAGATCCACCGTGCTCGAGGTTTTGGAGATGGTGAATCGGCCTTTTGCCCAGCTCTTGTAGTATGCGCTACCACCATAACTAATGTATCTTATCCATTCGAGCCCCTTCCCTGGAGCCTGGCGGACCCAGCTCATATAGTAGCTACTGACGTCGGATCCAGAGGCTGTGCAGGTGAGTGTCAGGATTCCTCCAGGCGTGACCAGGCGACCCCCGGACTCCTTCAGCTGCTCCTGTCACTGGACACCTGCAAACACAGACGACATGGTCAGGAAGCTGTCACTCACACTCTCTGTGTCTCTCACTCACGTCCTCTCCCAGACTCAGTGCCCCGCATTCTCCATCATTACCTTTGAGCACAGCGACCAGGAGAAGCCAGCGCAGCCCAGTCTCCATGGTGAGCGTCTGTGTTGAGTGCGATCACTGAGTGGACACCTGGGAGTGCTGGGGCTGGAGCTCCTGTGCCAGAGCTGCAGGGTGAGGGCTGGGCTGGTTTTCATGGGCAGAGGGAGGCCCTATTTGCATGAACTGCCCCTAGATAGCAGGCATGGGGTCAGACGCCTCAGAGAGGACAGGGCCCAGGGCAGACGTGGTGACTTGGGTGTGTAGGGTGATGGCTATGATACGATTCAGATCATGTGAATTTTTATGTTATCATTATTTTAAAAAGTTGAAGGCAATGACTTTGTTTCATTGCAATATGCGTGTACCTTTAATATCCAGTGTTAGCAATATCATGTCCTTCATTTATTTAAATAACCATTAGTTCCTTATCATCTATATGAAAGACTTGGTACAGTGATAGAGAGAGAAGGGGTGAGAGATACAGAAATGTAGAGATGGGCAGAAAAGGTGACAATGGGCGATTTCTGCTTTTGGGATGACAGCCCCAGACATCCCAAATACCTATGACCCCTAGGAGTTAGTCTTTCTGAACCCTGAAGCAAGAAACTGTGTCTGTAATTCCAACATCAGGGGTAGGGTCTCCTTTGTTTGTAGCGTCATCTACAGTTTCCCATGATGCATTATGAGGGAAAAGTGTGGGAAGCTCTGAGGCTGGGCTCAGTCAGTTCTCTAATGCGCCCCCTGGTGGGTACCTAGCCAATTTTGTCCTAATGCCTGTTTCCCACTTTTAAACAGATGAAGGACTGCAAGTGGATTTTTTAAGGTTAACTATGTTTTGTTTCCTTATTCCTCTATTGCTTTAGTTTAAAACTGTTCCTGAACACAGAACACTGTACATGGTAGTGGGGTGTAGTGTGCTATTGGAATGTGCATGGTAGAAATGGGCACAGATGAACTCAGTGTCATGCACATTTCCACCTCCTTTTCCATCACTCTGTTGGGAGGCCTGGAGGCCTCAGTTCTAGTTATTAGTGGAACTTGTCGTGTGTTGTGGTGAACTGAGTCAGCCCACTGTGGTGTGGGCAGAATTATTCCTTCCTGTGACTGGTGCTTTGTGCCCTGGTATCAGCCGCCCTGTTCCCCCCTCTTCCCTGACTGTAACCATGACTCTGAGATCAGGTCAAGCAGTGAGTATGAAGTCACTGTGTCACAATTCATCCGCAGTCCTGCGTTCAGCTAATGCAGCCTTATTCACGATAGTTCAGTCTACAAAGAACAAGTGTGCATAAAACAGTGAATGGATTCTTTCACATTTGGACTTGGAATATTATTCAGCATTAAGAAGGAGAATGTTCTGTCATTAGGAAACATGGGTCAGCATGGAGCATACATACTAAAAGAAATAATCCAGGTAGATATGGACACACAGTATGTGACATTAGTTTTATATGCAGCTCACAAGTTGAACTCACAGAGGTAGGCAGTGCAATGGTGATCCCTGTGTACCCTGACCCAAAGGTTTGCCACCTTCCAGCCCTGTGGGAATCTGGAGGAAGTTCCAGGCTCCTGGTTTCTGGCTGAGCCATCCCCAGTCTTAGCAGCCATTCAGGACGGAAACCTGTGGAAGGAAGATTCTCTCTCCATCTGTTGGTCTCTTCTTCTCTTGCTATAATACTGACTTTAAAATAAAATAAATAGATACCTAAAATAAATTGAAGATTAATTATACATATAGCCTATTTCCTAATGTTGAATGATCTCAAGCAACTGAATCCCAAGAAAATCAATCAATTCCTTAAATGCAGTGATGAAAGGTGGTGACAGGAGCAGCACTGGAGTGAGCCTGTGGGATTCCTGCCTCCCGTGTCAGGATGCTGAGTGCTGTGTCCTTTTTGGTTCCAGTGTCAGATTCCTGCCTAAGCCCCTCTGGGAGGCAGTAGGTGAAGTTCCAAGTACTGCCATGTGACACCTGGACAGAATTCCAAGCAGCTGGCTCTCACCTGACCCAGCTGAAGCTTTTGTGGCCATTGGGGAAGTGACCCAGGAGTTAGAAGATCACTGTCTGTCTCAGTCTCTCTGTGGTTTTGGACAAATTCATAAAGACAAATTTTTAAATAAAATGATAAATTTTTTGACAGGCAGAGTGGACAGTGACAGAGAGAGAGACAGAGAGAAATGTCTTCCTTTACCGTTGGTTCACCCTCCAATGGCTGCTGCAGCCAGCACACCGCGCTGATCTGAAGGCTGGACCCAGGCACTTCTCCTGGTCTCCCATGTGGGCACAGGGCCATCCTCCACTGCACTCCCTTGCCACAGCAGAGAGCTGGCTTGGAAGAGGGGCAACCAGGACAGAATCCAGTGCCTGACTGGGGCTAGAACCTGGGGTGCAGGCGCCACATGTGGAGGATTAGCCTAGTGAGCTGAGACGCCAGCCAATAAAATGATAAATTTTAAAATTTATGTTACATCTATAAATTTTAAAAGAAAATATAAAGGCAAACATATAAAATGCTACAAATATGGGACTATCATGTATGTCCATGTTAGAAGCACAATGAGACATCGCATCGCTCCTGTTAGAATGACTGTTATCAGACAAACCAGAGCTGACATGTTTTATGAAGGTAGAGAGAGATGATAACCCTGGTACAAGTCTGTGTCAGGTTAATTAGTAAAACCGTATGGTAAAGCATCAAAAACTAGAAATGGAATTATTACATGATCTTCAAGCACCATTGCATTGACAATGAATATGAAATCCCAGGGAGGTGTCCACGGGATCTGCAGTCATTGTGGCAAACACCTCTGCAGTTCCTTGTTCATTTAAAGCACCGTCATTCAAAAGAGTTCACACATGTGATCCAGTGACATCTCATGGAAGCATGAATGGAAAATGAAAGAAATGGACAAAGTTACATTTTAAAAGGAAGTTTACAAGCAGTGCAGAGTAAGAAATTCTGTAATTTTGGACAACTTGGATGATCCTGGAGAATAATGTGCCTAGGATAATATGTAAGTAAAAGTACACTCTGCTAACCATCCAGGCCAGGAAGACACATAATATGTGATGCTACCTACGGGATAAAAGGATGAACTCACAGAGGCAGGAAGTACGATGGTGAAGACCAAAGTCTGAGCGAGGGAGGAACAGAGGAGACACTGAGCAAGGTCAGAATTCCAGTCCCACAGGATCCACACACTGAGGGATCTACTGTACAGCATGGTGACAGAGGTCAAGAGAATATTGTGAGTGGAAAATCCTAAGAGCAGCAGACAGCTGAACTCCACCAAAAACATGTGTTGTGGTATGACGTGTCATCAAGTCTGACTTCATAATTCCATTAATACACATTCATTTTTTTAAACTGATATCATTGTACTTCATAGAACTATACTCAATATTATTTATTAAACATTTATGAATAAGAAATAGCAACAATGGCCAATCTTGAAGATTCGGTTCTCTGAATACTGGTGTTGTGTTTGCCAGTGTTTTATGGAGATGATAAATAAAGGCAGTGCACTCAAGGCTTGGCAGCTGGAACGCGGGAGCTTGGAACTGCATCAGTGTTCCCTCCTTGGTGACAGGGCCTCATAACAGATCCATCATCCACTTTCTTCCAGGGTGCACTGTCAGTACAAGTATGGGAAATATTGTAAATATATTCAGTGCAGCAATTTAATATGAAGCCTGGGTGTCTCCACCGCTCTAAAATTGATGAAAAACTACAAATGGATTTTTGATGACATCAGCATAGCCACCGAGTGAAGAGCAGGGACTCTGGACACATGGTCTCTGGGACTGGCTCTTCCTGCAGCTGTGATTCAGCCTCAGGACACTGGTCATCATGCTGGAGCCACAGACACAGCTCCCCCTGATGTGGACTCCAGCCCCAGAGTGCACAGCCACTGTGTGTCCCACTTTCTGCTCTACCTCAACCACGCAGGTGTAGGGGGTCCCACAACACTGGAGCAGAACCAGATCAGCGGGAAGTGAACACAGGGACAACAGACTGTTCCAGGATTATAGGGAAAGTGGAGATGGGGTGTAAAGTCTGTGGAAAGTGAATGCAGAACACCCACAGTGTAGAATAAGATGGTTGGTTCAGGTCAGCACACAGGCTCTATGACAGGAGGTAGGACGACTTATAAAATTGAGGTAGCAAATCAAGTCTCTGGCTCGGGTCTGTCTGGGTTTGAAGGGAAACTAAAATTGTTCTAAAGTCGGCAGTGCCCTGAGAACGCTGTCCTGAGTCAGACAGGAAAACACTCACGAGGTTCCCAGATAGTCCTGCATCTCTGACCCTGGTGACCACTGTCATCGTTCAAGAACCTGAATGTGTCCATTTAAGACTTCTTCCTGTCACATCAAGCTTCTCTACGTCAGTGGCGTCAGTGTAAGGGACAGAATCATGAAATAGAAGTCTTCCCTCAAAACTGTAGGAGAGGAAACCCAAAATTCTCTACAGGAAACCAGGGCTTCATCTCCCTCTGTGCCTGAGCAGGACAAGGATCTGGACTCAGTGCGTCTTGTGCGCCCCCTGGTGGAGCCGCACTCCCCTGCAGGGAGGTTCGCTTCTGGGCTCTGACTGAGGGCCCCTCACTCTGCTTCCTGCACAGAAATACGTGGCCATGTCCCTGGCTGACAGACTGTTCATGAGCAGAGACACCATGTTCTGGGTGTTATCGCTGGAGATGATGATTCAGCCATTCACCCAGCTCACATAGTCTGTGCTACCACCACTCCAAATGAATCCAATCCACTCCAGCCCCTTCCCTGGAATCCTGGCGGACCCAGATAATGTGGTAGCTGCTGAGGGAGAATCCAGAGACTTTGCAGAAGAGTTTTAATATCCCCAGCACCTTGATCCATGCCCCTCACCACAGGACTCAGCTCTGCCCCAGTCCACCCTCAGCACTCACGGGGGCTTCCTAGTGAGGTCTGCAGAACTCCCTGCCAGCAGCAGAACAAGGAGCACTTTTGCTGGATTCCATTTTTGACAGAGAGATGCACAGGGGACCAGGTTCCACGCAGGTGCATCTGAGTGTGGTGTTCCACGTGCCAGTGTCTGTCTGTCTGCTCTTCACAACTTTTCAGCTGATAAATTTTGCTTCTATGGGCAATGATGTTGAGCTGTGACAGATACAGAGGCAGCCGCACATGTTGAAAGTGTGCCTGTGGTGAGTGCGACTCACCTGTGCCTCTCTCACTCCTCATCACAACTATGCCAAGTGCAAATATCACATCCCACGGTGCTGCCCACTGCCCCTGTGTCACCCAGCCCCGGCCCACCTCCTCCCGTCACATTAAGGCCTGAGCCACTTTGGGCTCCTTCACATTAGATTCATCCAGTTCAGCCCTGTGCAACATGCAAGTTTTGTGGCAGAAGTCGAAGGTCTTGAGTTTGCAGGTTCTGTGGGGCCCAGGTGAATGCGTTTTTCAAGTTTTTAACCAAAATATCTGAAAATCTTACAAGAATGAGAGTGAAAGTAAAGTAGAGTAAGAAAATGATATTTTGCACAAATATGCAGTGTATTAGTCTTAACTGTGTCATCAAATTTCATGGAAATAAAGGATATAATAAATTGAAAGTTGCACTAAGATGAGCACATCCTCTAAATAGTGCCAGTGTCTCATATGTGGCTCTGGGTCCCAGGACCAGATTCCTGCTCCTGCAGCCCCAGGACCCAGAAGTTTATGCGAGGATATTTGGGCCCTGTCACGCTTGTGGATGCACCTGATTGTTGTCCTGAGACCGGGCGAGGCTGGGAAGCAGACCTGGCCACAGCGAAGCTGGGAAAGTGCAGTGTCGGAACATTTCTCTTTTTCTCATTCTCCTCTATGATTCATGTGTGATAACTCTAATTTAAAACTTAGTTACTGAAAGGTCTTTCTTTTTTCTTTTTTTTTTTTTTTGACAGGCCGAGTTAGAGAGAGAGAGGGACAGAGAGAAAGGTCTTTCTTCCATTGGTTTATCACCCAAATTGCCGACTCCACTGGCGGGACCTGGCCAGGGCGCTGGGCCAATTCAAAGCCGGGAGCCAGGTGCTTCTTCCTGGTCTCCGATGAGGGTGCAGGGCCCAAGCACTTGGGCCTTCCTCCATTGCACTCCCGGGTCACAGCAGAGAGCTGGACTGGAAGAGGAGCAACTGGGACAGAATCCAGCGCCATAACTGGGACTAGAACCCGGAGTGCAGGCGCCACAGGCGGAGGATTAGCCTTGCTCTGGCCTGAAGGATCTTTCTAAGGGTTGTATTCCCTTCAAAGCAGGCAGCTACCCTCATGGCTTTGTGCCCTCCCTAGAACCCCTCTCAATGGGATCACTGGGTGGTGAGGTCCCTACATGCATGATGGGAGGCTCCATGCATCAAGTATGGAGGGTAAGTTCCACCTAACATACAGCCTTCACCTGCTCAGTTGGAGAGACCACACAAGCACACCAAGCAGTGCTGGCTCTGCTCACGGCTCTGCAGGAACAGCATCCTCAGCCTCAATACCCCAGACCCTGCTCCTCTGTGTCCACTGAGTAGGAAACTGATTCACCTGCAGGAGGAAACCATCATGACCCATGTCCTGGTGGAATCCTGTAGAAAATGTTCGTGAGCAGAGTCCACCCCAGACACTGTGCCAGCACTGATCCCCCAAGACACAGAAGTCTGCATCTTCAGGGGATGGCTCCACCCCCAAAGCTGAGGACTGGGGAGGAGAACCATGGCACATGGGGAAGTGACAGTCGGGGACAGGGTGCAGCAGCAGGAGGAAGAGGACCTGGTGGAGGGGTGGGATCTGCATTGCAGGAGGGTAAGGACAGGTGGAAGGGCCACACTGCTGGGACCCAGTGCCTGCAGGAGAGCACTGAGTCAGGAGGTCTGATCAGGTCTCCTTGCACCCGAGACCCCCACACTGACCACCACTGAGTAAAACTAGCACAGGTGCCTGCGAGACATTGAATGGCATCGTCTCTAGGGAGTGCATCCAGTGACGACTCCCACCATGAGTGGATTCAATGTCAGGGCCTCATGGAGGAAGCTGAGGTCTCCAGTGCCCCTAACAGGACCACACAGAATGCTGGGAGCAGCCTGTGGGGGTGGATGTGGTTTGTCCTCACACCATCAGTGCTGAGCATGGTCCCAACGTAACAGCACTGGCAGGGGATGCACGGTCTGGATGTTTACAGAAATAGATTGTTCACTTCTGGGGAATCTGCTATGGAGGAGATCACAGTAGATCTCCTGGGTCCCCAGCTTCAGCACAGAGCACAGTGCTGCTGGAGTCAGCCCTGGTCTCGTCTGACGTCCTCTGTGGGGATGGGGTCCCTCCCATCCGTGTTCACAATATTAGGATGCCTGATGGCACAACATTCTCACTGTCTGATCCTGGACTTCCAGCCTCTACAGCTGTGAGCTCAATAAACCTTTTTGCTCCGTACACTTCCCTATGGGATACTGCATGATGGATGGCTTTGCCCTGATGGCTAGTGATCCGGTACTTTGTTTCATGTGTCTGTTGGCCATTTGGACTTCCTCTTTTGAAAAATGTCTGAGTTATTGGCCCATCTCTTAACTCAGTTGTTTTTGTTGTTTGGGATTTCTTAATCTCTTTGTAGATTCTGGTTATTAATCCCTATCAGTGGCATAGCTTCAAATATTTTGCACATTCTCTCAGATACCTCTCAATTTCCTGGGTGTTTCTTTTGCCATACAGAGACTTCTCAATTTGATATAATCCCATTTATTAATTTTGTCTTTGACTGCCTATGTCTCAGGTCTTTTCCAAAAATTCTATTCCTGTGCCAGTGTCTTGCAGGGTTTCCTAAATGTTCTCTAATAACTGGATGGTGTAGGGTCATAGATTAAATCTTTAATCATTCTTGCGTGGATTTTCGTGTAAGGTGTAAGATAGGGGTCTTGCTTCCTACTTCCATAATATATAATAATTTAAAAAGTGAAAAGGAATCTGAAGATTCCCTGTAAATTGGAATGATGTAGTCATGGATTTGAGGGAATGACCTTGTTAAAATAGCCAAGCTACAATGTGATTTGCAGATTCAATGCATTTCCTGTGAAACAGCCTGACATTCTTCACAGGACCAGGAAGCAACTTCAAGAATTATCATGAAAAAATAGAGTTCATGATGGCTGAATGGTCTTGAGGAAAAATAGCAAAGCAGGAGGTGTCATCACATCTGAGCTGAAATCAAGCCTGGTGCTGGGATAACATAGACACCCAGAGCCCTGGGACAGAACAGAACCTAGAAATAAGGAACACGTTCTGAGAATGTGAGTTCTGAGAATGCATGGTGACAAAAGCCCAGGATGGGGATGGGTTTCCTGTCGTTACCTGGGGTTGGGGACACTTGAATGCACCTAAAAATAATTCAGTTATGTGGTCATCTCACACCAGATTAGAACAGAGTGAACTTGAGGAATGCCTTACAGGCAAGACCTGAGACAGTACAGTTCTAGAAGAAAACACTGGACAAAAGCAAGCTGACATTGGTTTGGGCAATGATATTTTGATAATCTCCAATGTACAGGCAACCGAGCAAAAATAGGCAAAAGATAATGGACCCAACTACAGAGCTCCTGTGTAACAAAGGGAGTGATCGAAGAACCAAAGACAACCACAGATGGGGAGAAAGCATTTTCAGATCACACATGGGTTGTCCAACATTTGGCCCCACAGGTTAAGCTGCCATCCCTATGCAGCATCACTCAGCAGCATGGGTTCAGACCCTGCTTGCTGCACTTCAAATCCAGCTCCCTGCTCATGGACCAGGGAACTCTGTCAATGATGACTCAAGTGTGTGTCCCCTTCAAGCCTCGTGGGAAACTGGAGGAAGTTCCAGGCTCCTGGCTACAGTCTTGCCCTTCCCCAGCCTCAGTGGATAGAAGCTTCTCTCTCTCTCTGTTGGTCTCTTCCTCTCTTGCCATAACACTGCCTTTCAAATCAAATAGATAGATTTTTAAAATAAATGAAAGATAACTATATATATGGTTAGGAGCCATGATCCAAATGTTGAATGAACTCATGGAACTGAATCACAGGGGAAGCAATCAATTGTTCAAATGCAGTGACTGACAACGTGGGTGACAGGAGCAGCATTGAAGTTAGCCTGTGGGATTCCTGCCTCCCACATCAGGATGCTTAGGTTTATGTCCCAGTTTAGGTCGCAATTTCAGACTTCTCCAATGTGCACTCTGGGAGGCAGTACGAGAAGTCTGAGTTAATCCCATGTGTGAGACCTGGACTGAATTCCATGCACCTGGCTATGGTCTTACCAAATGCCAGCTTTTATGGGCATCTGGGAAGTGCTCCCGGATTCAGTAGATCACTGTTGTCAGTCTCTGTCTCTTTTCCTTTTTGGACAAATACAAGTTTTAAAAGAGGTGAAAGTATATCTGTAATTTTTTAAAGAAAATATGTAAAGGCAAACGTACAAGAATGCTTTAAATCTGGGATCATCATGCACGTACATGTTGGAGAAACAATGAGATATCCCATCCCTTTGTTAGACTTTGTATTATCAGACATACCAGAGCTGACACGTGTTGTGCAGGAAGAGAGAGAAGATAACCTGGTAAAGGCTGGAGTCAGGTAAATTAGGAAAGCTTTCATGGAAAACATCAGAAGCTGAGAAATAGAATTATCACAGGATCCTCCAACACCATTCCTGGTAGAAGGAATATGAAATCCCAGGGAGGAGACCACGGGATGTGCAGTCACTATGGCAAACATCTCTGCAGTCCCATGTTCAATGAAAGCAGCGTCATTCTCAAGAGATCACACATATAAGGCAGTGAAATTAGCGTTGAAGAAGGATGGATAATGGGACAAATGGACAGAGTTATATTTTAACAGGAAGTTTATATGGCAGTTAAGAGGAAGAAATTCTGGTATCTTGGATAACATGGATGATCCTGAAGAATAATATCCAAGGATAATATGTCAGGGTAAGTACACTCTGCTAAAATATCCAGGCCAAGAAGCCAAATAATATGTGATGCTACGTACATGGGATAAAAAGGATGAACTAACAAGCCAGAAATTCAATGGTGAAGACCAACGTCTGTGCTTGGGAGGAACAGAGGAAACGAAGGAGCAAGGTCAGAGTTTCAGTCCCACAGGATCCACACGTTGAGGGATCTACTGTACAGCTTGGTGACAACAGTGAAGGGAATACAGTGTCTGCAGAATTCCAAGACATTAGACAAAAGATATTCTACCAGGAAAAACGTGGGTTTTGTGATAAACATGTCAATAAGTCTGACTTCATTATTCCATTCAGTATACATTCATTTATTCAACACATATCGTTGTACTTCATATTTTATATTAAATATTATTATTAAACATTTATGATAATGAAATGGACAAAATGGGAAATCATGAAGATTCAGATCTCTGAATACTGGTGTTGTGTTTGCCAATGTTTTATGGAGATGATAAATGAAGGCAGTGCACTCAAGGCTTGGCAGCTGGAACCCAGGAGCATGGAACTGCATCAGTGTTCCCACCTTGGTGATGGGGCCTCATAACATATCCATCATCTACTGTCTTCCAGGGTGCATTTTCAGTACAAGTATTGGAAATGTGTAAATGGGCTCCATCCAGCACTGTGATATGCAGCATGGATGTCTCCCTCTCTAAATAGATGAAAGACTAAAGTGGAGCGATAACTCCAGTCAGCATGACATGGAGTGAAGAGCAGGGACTCTGGAAAAATGGTCTAAGACTGGCTCTTCCTGCAGCTGTGATCCAGCCTCAGGACACTGGTCATCATGCTGGAGCCACAGACACAGCTCCCCGTGATGTGGACTCCAGCCTCAGAGTGCACAGCCACTGTGTGTCCCACTTTCTGCTCTCCCTGAACCACAGCAGGTGCAGGAGGTCCCAAAACACTGGAGCAGAACCAGATCAGCTGGAAGCGCACACCCAACACTTGCCATTCAGTTATGACCTTGACTGCTGATGTCCAGGGCATTTCTCCTCGGAGTTCTGGCAGTGAGCCCCCCAGGAGGGTCCCAGGACCTAGAGGATGAGGAAGTCCCTGTAGGCTTCCCAGGTGCCTGCAGAGGCCAGCCTGAGACACAGCTGAGCTGCAAGTACATCGCTGAGTGCTGTGACGTTCACACAGGGACCACAGACTGTTCCAGGAATAAGGGGAAATGCAGGTCGGGTTAAAGTCTGCAGAAAGTGAGTGTGGATCACACACACGTAAAGTCAAAGGTTGGTTCAGTGCACACTTGCTGGTTGTGGCAGGAAAAGGATGAGTGGAATAGTTGCTGTTTAACAGATCAACGGCCCTGTCTCGGCTGTCCCTGGTTATGAGGGAAAACTGAAACTGTCCAAAGCTTTCAGTGCCCTGAGGGTGCTGTCGGGAGTCAGGGTGGAAGAGACTCAATAGTGTCCTCAATATTCCCACATCTCTGACCCTGGTGAGCACAGTCGCTGTCCATGAACCAAATTGTTCATTTAGGACTTCTTCCTTTTACATCAGACTTTCTCCCCGTCATTGAAGTTGGGAGGGACAGAATCATATAAGTAGAATTCTTCCCTCAAAACTTTTACAGGAGAGGAAAGCCCAGTTCCCTGACAGGAAACCAGGACTTCATCTCCCTCTGCGCCTGTGCAGGACCAGAATCTGGGCTCAGTGCGTCTCGTGCGCCCCCTGGTGGCGCCGCGCGCCCCTGCAGGGAGGCTTGTGTCTGGGCTCAGCCTGAGGGCCCCTCACTGTGTCTCTGGCACAGAAATAGGTGGCCGTGTCCGAGGCTGTCAGACTGGTCATTTTCAGAGTCACCGTGGTCGAGGTTTTGGAGATGGTGAATCGGCCTTTCGCCCAGCTCTTGTAGTATGCGCTACCACCATAACTAATGTATCTTATCCATTCGAGCCCCTTCCCTGGAGCCTGGCGGACCCAGCTCATATAGTAGCTACTGACGTCGGATCCAGAGGCTGTGCAGGTGAGTGTCAGGATTCCTCCAGGCGTGACCAGGCGACCCCCGGACTCCTTCAGCTGCTCCTGACACTGGACACCTGCAAACACAGACGACATGGTCAGGACACTGTCACACTCTCTGTGTCTCTCATCACGTCCTCTCCCAGACTCAGTGACCCGCGTTCTCCATCATTACCTTTGAGCACAGCGACCAGGAGAAGCCAGCGCAGCCCAGTCTCCATGGTGAGCGTCTGTGTTGAGTGCGATCACTGAGTGGACACCTGGGAGTCCTGGGGCTGGAGCTCCTGTGCCATATCTGCAGGGTGAGGGCTGGGCTGGTTTTCATGGGCAGAGGGAGTCCTATCTGCATGTGCTGGCCCTAGATAGCAGGCATGGGGTCAGACGCCTCAGACAGGACAGGGCCTGGGGCAGAATTAGGTGACCTGGGTGTGTAGGGTAATGGCTATGATCCGAATCAGATCATGTGAATTTTTATGTTATCATAATTTCAAAAAGTTGAAGGCAATGACCTTGTTTCATTTTAATATGTGTTTACCCTCATATCCAGTGTTAGCAATATCATGTCCCTCATTTATTTAAATAACCATTAGTTCCTTATCATCTATATGAAAGACATTTGGACAGTGATAGAGCGAGAAGGGGTGAGAGATACAGAAATGTAGAGATGGACAGAAAAGGTGACAATGGGAGATTTCTGCCTTTGGGTTGACAGCCCCAGACATCCCAAATACCTATGACCCCTAGGAGTTAGTCTTTCTGAACCCTGAAGCAAGAAACTGTGTCTGTAATTCCAACGTCGGTGGTAGGGGCTCATTAGCTTGTAGTGTCATCTTCAGTTTCCCATGATGCATTATGAGGGAAAAGTGTGGGAAGCCGTGAGGCTGGACTCAGTCAGTTCTCTGACGGGAACTCGGGTGACCCTAGTGGGGACTTAGCCAATTTTGTCCTAATGCCTGTCACCCACTTTTAAATTGATGAAATACTCAAGTGGATTTTTTAAGGTTAAGTATGTTTTTTTTCCTTATTAATCCATTGCCTTAAAGTTTAAAAACTGTTTAAACTGTTTAAAACTGTTCCTGAACACAGAACACTGTACATGGTAGTGGGGTATAGAGTGCTATTGGAATGTGCATGTAGAAATGGGCACAGATCAACTCAGTGTCATGCACATTTCCACCTCCTTTCAATCACTCTTAGTTAGGCAGCCTGGACGCATTCGTTCTAGTTATTTGTGGAACCTGTAGTGTGTTGTGGTGAACTGAGTCAGCCCACTGTGGTGTGGGCAGAATTATTCCTTCCTGTGAGTGGTGCTTTGTGTCCTGGTATCAGCCGTCCCCTGTTCCCCCCTCTTCCCTGTGTCTAGTAATCATGACTCTGAGTTCAGCTCAAGCACTGGGTAGAAGTCACTGTGTCACAATTTACCCACCGTCCTTTGTCAGGTTACAGCTTTGTTCACAATACTTCAGTCTCAAACAAAGCAAGTGTGCATAAAACAGTGAATGCATTCTTTCCCATTTGGACATGGAATATTATTCAGCATTAAGAAGGAGTTTGTTCTGTCATTAGAAAATGTGGGTCTCCCTGGAGCATACAAACTAAAAGAAATAATGCAAGTACATGTGGACACATAGTAAGTGACATTAGTTATATATGCAGTCCACAAGTTGAACTCACAGAGGTAGGAAGTGCAATGGTGATCACTGTCTACCATGTTTGTCCCCTTCCAGCCCTGTGGGAAACTAGAGGAAGTTCCAGGCTCCTGACTTTAGGCTCAGCCATCCCCAGCCTTTGGCAGCCATTCAGGAAGTGAACAAATGGAAGGAATTCTCCTTCCATCTGTTGGTCTCTTCCTCTATTGCTATAACACTGTCTTTAAAATAAAATAGATACTTAAAATACATTGAAGATTAATTATACATATGATTAGGAGCCTGTTTGCTAATGTTGAATGAACACAGACAACTGAATCCCAAGGGAAGAAATCAATTGTGTACATGCAGTGATAATAAGGTGGTGACAGGAGCAGCACTGGAGTGAGCCTGTGGGATTCCTGCCTCCCGTGTCAGGATGCTGAGTGCTGTGTCCTAGTTTGGTTCCAGTGTCAGATTCCTGCTAAGCACACCCTGGGAGGCCGTAGGTGAGGTTCCAAGTACTCCCATGTGACACATGGACAGAATTCCAAGCACCAGGCTGTTGCCTCATCCAGCTGAAGCTTTTGTAGCCATCGGGGAAGTGACCCAGGAATTAGAAGATCACTGTCAGTCTCAGTCTCTCTGTGGTTTTGGACAAATACATAAAGACAAGTTCTCAAATAAAATGATAAATTTTAAAATTCATATAATTTCTATAAATTATTAAAAGAAGATATATAGACAGACATATAAAATGCTATCAATTTGGGACCATCATGTATGTCCATGTTGGAAGCACAATGAGACATCCCATCGCTCCTGTTAGAATGGCTATTACCAGACATACTAGAGCTGACATGTTTTATGGAGGTAGAGAGAGATGATAACCCTGGTACAAGTCTGTGTCAGGTTAATTAGTAAAACCTTTATGGAAAAGAATCAAAAACTAGAAACAGAATTATTACATGATCTTCAAACACCATTGCATGGACAATGAATATGAAATCCCAGGGAGGTGTCCACGGGATCTGCAGTCACTGTAGCAAACACCTCTGCAGTTGCTTGTTCATTTAAAGCACCGTCATTCAAAAGAGTTCACACATATGATCCAGTGACATCTCATGAAAGCAAGAATGGAAAATGAAAGAAGTGGACAAAGTTACATTTTAAAAGGAAGTTTAAGCCGGCACCGCGGCTCAATAGGCTAATTCTCCACCTTGCGGTGCTGGCACACTGGGTTCTACTCCCTGACGGGCACTGGATTCTGTCCCGGTTGCCGCTCTTCCAGACCAGCTCTCTGTTTTTTCCCGGGAGTGCAGTGGAGTTTGGCCCAAGTGCTTGGGCGTTGCAACCCATGGGAGACCAGGAGAAGCATCTGGCTCCTGCCTTTCGATCAGCGTGGTGCACCGACCACAGCATGCCAGCCGCGGCGGCCATTGGAGAGAGAACCAACGGCAAAAGAAGACCTTCCTCTCTGTCTCTCTGTCTCCCTGTCCACTATGACTGTAAAAAAATAAGGAAGCTTATAAGCAGTACAGAGTAAGAAATTCTGTAATTTTGGACAACTTGCATGATCCTGGAGAATAATGTGCCTAGGATAATATGTCAGCAAAAGTACACTCTGCTAACCATCCAGGCCAGGAAGACACATAATATGTGATGCTACCTGCGTGGGATAAAAGGATGAACAATGGGAAATCATGAAGATTCAGATCTCTGAATACTGGTGTTGTGTTTGCCAATGTTTTATGGAGATGATTAATGAAGGCAGTGCACTCAAGGCTTGGCAGCTAGAACCCAGGAGCACAGAACTGCATCAGTGTTCCCACCTAGGAGATGGAGCCTCATAACAGATCCATAATCTCCTGTCCTCCAGGGTGCATTGTCAGTACAAGTGTGGGAAATGTGTAAATGGGCTCCATCCAGCACTGTGATATGCAGCATGGATGTCTCCCTCTCTAAAACTGATCTAAGACTGCAAATGGATTGATGACGTCAGTCAGTACAGACATGGAGTGAAGAGCAGGGACACTGGACACATGGTCTCTGGGACTGGCTCTTCCTGCAGCTGTGATCCAGCCTCAGGACACTGGTCATCATGCTGGAGCCACAGACACAGCTCCCCCTGATGTGGACTCCAGCCCCAGAGTGCACAGCCACTGTGTGTCCCACTTTCTGCTCTCCCTGAACCACAGCAGTTGCAGGGGGTCCCATGACACTGGAGCAGAACCAGATCAGCTGGAAGTGCACACCCAACACTTTCCATTCAGTTATGACCTTGACTGCTGATGTCCAGTGCATTTCCCACCTGAGTTCATGCAGGGAGCCCCCCAGGAGGGTCCCAGGACCTAGAGGATGAGGAAGTCCCTGTAGGCTTCCCAGGGGCCTGCAGAAGCTCAGCCTGAAACACAGCTGAGCTGCAAGTACATTCCTGAGTGCTGTGACATTCACACAGAGACCACAGACTGTTCAAGGATTAAAGGGAAAATGGAGATTGGGTATAAAATCTTGGAACGTGAGGTCAGAACACCCACAGTTAAAATAAGACAGTTGGTTCAGGTCAGCACACATGCAGCGCTGACAGGAGGAGTGGGATGACTTATAAAACTGAGGTAACAAATCAAGACTTTGGCTCGGGTCTGTCTGGGTTTGAAGGAAAACTAAAATTGTGCTAAAGTCGGCAGTGCCCTGAGAACACTGTCCTGAGTCAGACAGGAAAACACTCACGAGGTCCCCAGATAGTCCTGCATCTCTGACCCTGGTGACCACTGTCATCGTTCAAGAACCTGAATGTGTCCGTTTAGGACTTCTTCCTGTTCACATCAAGCTTCTCTACGTCAGTGACGTCAGTGGAAAGGACAGAATCAGGAAGTAGATTCTTGCCGCAAACCTACAGGGGAACAAACCCCAATTCCATGACAGGAAATCAGGGCTTCATTTCCCTCTGATTCTGAGCGGACCAGAATTGGGCTCAGTACGTCTTTTGCGCCCCCTGGTGGAACCACACTCCCCTGCAGGGAGGTTTGTGCCTGGGCTCAGCTTGAGGGCCCCTCCTGTGTCTACTGCATGGAAATACGTGGGCATGTCTGGGGCGGTTAGACTGTTCATTTGCAGAGACACTGTGTTCTGGGCTTTGTCTCTGGAGATGGTGAATCGGCCATTCACCCAGCTCGCGTACCATGTGCTACCACCACTACTAATCCATCGGATCCACTCCAGCCCTTCCCTGGAGCCTGGCAGACCCAGCTCATATAGTAGCTACTGAAGTCGATTCCTGAGGCTTTGCAGGAGAGTTTCAGGGATCCCCCAGGCTGGACCAGACCCCCTGCGGACTCCACCAGCTTCTCCTGACACTGGACACCTGCAAACACAGACGTTCTGGTCAGGACACTGTCACACTCTCTATGTCTCTCACTCACGTCCTCTCCCTGACTCAGTGCCCCGCATTCTCCATCATTACCTTTGAGCACAGCGACCAGGAGAAGCCAGCGCAGCCCAGTCTCCATGGTGAGCGTCTGTGTTGAGTGTGATCACTGAGTGGACACCTGGGAGTGCTGGGGCTGGAGCTCCTGTGCCAGAGCTGCAGGGTGAGGGCTGGGCTGGTTTTCATGGGCAGAGGGAGGCCTATCTGCATGTGCTGCCCCTATATAGCAGCCCTGGAGTAGACACCTCAGACAGGACAGGGCCCAGACTGATGAGAGTGTCCCATGGCAGTCCGATATTATTCATATATGGGACAAGTGATAAATTGTGTGCTCTCATTGCACAAAGAACCCTGTCTGAGTCCTTTTATGTGAATTGACCTACAACATGTTTTCATGGGTTCCTTGAGCTCTTGGCCCAGGTCAACATTACAGGAGAAATCATCAGACTCTGGATGTGTCCCCAACTCCATGTGCTAACAGGAGTCCAGCACCTGATCTGCCTCCTCACCACAGGACTCAGCTCTGCCCCAGTCCACCCTCAGCACTCACGGGTGCTTCCTGGTGAGGTCTGCAGAACTCCCTGCCAGCAGCAGAACAAGGAGCACTTTTGCTGGATTCCGTTTTTGGC
This sequence comes from Oryctolagus cuniculus, assembly GCF_051225735.1. Lineage (NCBI taxonomy): Eukaryota > Metazoa > Chordata > Mammalia > Lagomorpha > Leporidae > Oryctolagus > Oryctolagus cuniculus. The sequence continues at coordinate 53,755,038 of NC_142886.1, forward strand.
AGAGAGATGCACAGGGGACCAGGTTCCACGCAAGTGCATCTGAGTGTGGTGTTCCACGTGCCAGTGTCTGTCTGTCTGTCTGCTCTTCACAATTTCTTTCCTGGGCAATTTTGCTTCCATGGGCAATGCTGTTGAGCTGTGATAGATACAGAGGCAGCCGCACATGTTGAAAGTGTGTGGTGAGTGCGACTCACCTGTGCCTCTCTCACTCCTCATCACAACTATGCCAAGAGCAAATATCACATCCCACGGTGCTGCCCACTGCCCTTGTGTCACCCAGCCCCGGGCTCACCTCCTCCAGTCACATTAAGGCCTGAAACCCTTTGGACTCTTTCACAACAGATTCATCCAATTCAACCCTGTGCATCATGCAAGTTTTGTGGCAGAAGTCGAAGGTCTTGAGTTTGTAGGTTCTGTGCAGCCCAGGTGAATGAGTTTTTATTAGTTTTCAACCAAAATATCTGAAAATCTTATATGAGTGAAAATGAAAGTAAAGCAGAGAAGATGGCGGAATAGTGAGGGCGTGCACCGAGAGTCCGGGAAAATTTAGTTTAATAAAAGTGGAGTTACGGTAGCCTCAGAAAAAGGATCAGGAAAAAAATGGAGAGGAAACTCTTCTGGATCTAGTGGCTGTGACTCAGAGGACCTACTGGGAGAACAAGGTCGCCCAACATGCGGAAGCCGAGCCGCCGGAGCTGCAGGGTCTGCGGGCCAGTGCAGGAAGGGGAGTGGATGTCACATAGACACCAGCAGGGAGAGTTGGGACGCCCAGGGCTCCGAGTCCACACATCGGCCCTGGAAGGGGAGGTGAGCTCAGTAACCCGTGACATTGACGGGGAAATGGCGGTCAGAATCTAGAGGGGAGTGGGAAAGTTCACCAGACTGACTACAGGAGAGAAGGAAAAAAGGTGGGGGGGTTCTCTCTCCACCAACCTTGAAAAGGTTGCAAGGTTGCAAGGTTTGCAAGAGTTTGCAAGAGTTTGCAAGGTTTGCAAGAGACAAAGAGCAGGCCCTCTCTCTGGATTTACATAACAACAGGGGAGAGCTAAGGAACTGAGTCACTACAATTCAGTAGCCTAGACAACCCAGTGGGAGTCCAGAGGAGAAACAGAGGCTGCACAGACTCTTTGGGTAGAAGCCAGAGATCGGAAGCTAAATACCATCAATTCTGCACAGCCTTGTGGTGCGGTATTATTTACCTCCTGAATAAATAAAATAAATAAATAAATAAATAAATAAATAGAGAGAGATTTACCACACATAAACTGAGGGTGTCACCTTTGCACACCCGTAACCCAGAAGAACCAAGCAGAGCTCTCAGGCCACACCCATCTCAAGCCTCCAAGGCTCCTCCAACAGCAGGCAGTCCACTTAACACAGACATAGTATAAAATAAAAAAAAATTAAAAAAAAGCACAGTGACGAAAGAAGAATTAACTATGCCAAGCAACAAACACAGAAATCGAGGAAACGAGATCAACGATGACACTATGATGCCTCCAAATAAACAAAACACCCCAAGCCAAGATTATGAAGATGATGAGATAGAAGAAATGCAAGATACGGATTTCAAAAAATTTATGATAAGAACATTTAGAAGTTTTCAAAAACAAATCCTTGAACTACAGAAATCCCTATTGGACAGGATTGAAAATCTCTCTCATGAAAATGAAATTTTAAGGAAGAATCAAAATGAAACGCAGAAACTAGTAGAACAGGAAAGTGTGATAGTGAAGAGAAATCACAATGAAATGAAGAACTCAATAGATCAAATGACAAACACACTAGACAGCCTTAAAAACAGCATGGGTGAAGCAGAAGAGAGCATATCGGACTTAGAAGACAGAGCACAGGAAAACATACAGTCAAACCAAAGAAAAGAAGAGAAAATTAGAAATCTAAAAAATATTGTTGGGAATCTACAGGATACTATTAAAAAAAACAATATTCGAGTTCTAGGAGTTCCTGAAGGCATGGAGAGAGAAAAAGGAATAGAAGGCCTTTTTAGTGAGATACTAGCAGAGAACTTTCCAGGTTTGGAGAAGGACAGAGACATCCTAGTACAGGAAGCTCATAGAACCCCCAATAAACGTGACCAAAAGAGATCCTCACCACGACACGTGGTAATTAAACCCACCACAGTGAAACATAAAGAAAAGATCCTAAAATGTGCAAGACAGAAACGTCAGATTACTCTCAGAGGATCTCCAATTAGACTCACAGCAGACTTCTCATCAGAAACACTACAGGTTAGGAGGGAATGGCGAGACATAGCACAGGTGCTAAGAGAGAAAAATTGCCAGCCCAGAATATTATATCCTGCTAAGTTCTCATGTGTGAATGAAGGTGAAATAAAGACCTTTCATAGCAAACAGAAATTGAAAGACTTTGTGGCCACTCGCCTGGCCCTGCAAAAGATACTTAAAGATGTGCTACACTCGGAAACACAGAAACACGGCCATCAATATGAAAGAAGGTAAAGGAAGAAAAACCACCAGTAAAAGAGCATGGGAAGCTCAAAGCATATACTAGAAAATATCTCTGGGAAAATGGCAGGGCAAAGTCACTACATATCGATAGCCACATTAAGCATTAATGGTCTTAACTCTTCAGTTAAAAGACACCGATTGGCTGATTGGCTCAAGGAATACAACCCAACTATTTGTTGCCTACAAGAAACACATCTCTCTAACAAAGATGCATGCAGACTGAAAGTGAAAGGTTGGAAAAAGATATTCCATGCCAACAGAAACAAAAAAAAAAGCAGGTGTAGCCATATTAATATCAGACAAAATAAACTTTAATACAAAAACTGTTAAGAGAGACAAAGAGGGACACTATATAATGATTAAGGGTTCAATTCAACAGGAAGATGCAACTATTATAAATGTATATGCACCTAATTACAGGGCACCGGTCTATTTAAAAGATATGTTAAGGGACTTAAAGGGAGACTTAGACCACAATACAATAGTACTGGGGGACTTCAATACTCCACTCTCAGAAATAGACAGATCATCCGGACAGAAGGTCAACAAGGAAACAGCAGATTTAATCGACACTATTGCCCAAATGGATCTAACAGATATCTACAGAACTTTCAATCCTACATCTAAAGACTTTACATTCTTCTCATCAGTGCATGGAACCTTCTAAAGGATTGATCACATACTAGGCCATAAAGCAAGTCTCAGCGAATTTAAAAGAATTAGAATCATACCATGCAGCTTCTCAGACCACAGCAGAATGAAGCTGGAAATTAGCAACTCAGGAAACCCTAGAAAGTATGGAAACACATGGAGACTGAACAACATGCTCCTGAATGAACACTGGGTCATTAAAGAAATCAAAAGAGAAATCAAAAACTTTCTGGAAGTAAATGAGGATAACAACACAACATATCAAAACTTATGGGATACAGCAAAAGCAGTACTGAGAGGCAAGTTTATAGCAATAGGTGCCTATATCAAGAAATTGGAAAGGTACCAAATAAATGAGCTTTCAGTGCATCTCAAGGACCTAGAAAAACTGCAGCAAACCAAACCCAAATCTAGTAGGAGAAGAGAAATAATTAAAATCAGAGAAGAAATTAACAGGATTGGATCCAAAATAACATTACAAAAAATCAGACAGCGAGAAGCTGGTTTTTTGAAAAAATAAACAAAATTGACACCCCATTGGCCCAACTAACTAAAAAAAGAAGAGAAAAGACCCAAATCAATAAAATCAGAGATGAAAAAGGAAATGTAACAACAGACACCACAGAAATAAAAATAATCATCAGAAATTACTACAAGGACTTGTATGCCAGCAAACAGGAAAATCTATCAGAAATGGATAGATTCCTGGACACAGGCAATCTACCAAAATTGAACCATGAAGACATAGAAAACCTAAATAGATCCATAACTGAGACAGAAATTGAATCAGTAATAAAGGCCCTCCCAACAAAGAAAAGCCCAGGACCGGATGGATTCACTGCTGAATTCTACCAGACATTTAAAGAAGAACTAATCCCATTTCTTCTCAAACTATTCAGAACAATCGAAAAAGAGGGAATCCTCCCAAATTCTTTCTATGAAGCCAGCATCACCTTAATCCCTAAGCCAGAGGAACATGCAGCACTGAAGGAAAATTATAGACCAATATCCCTGATGAACATAGACGCAAAAATCCTCAATAAAATCCTGGCCAATAGAATACAACAACACATCAGAAAAACCATCCACCCAGACCAAGTGGGATTTATCCCTGGTATGCAGGGATGGTTCAACATTCGCAAATCAATCAATGTGATTCACCGCATTAACAGACTGCAGAAGAAAAACCATATGATTATCTCAATAGATGCAGAGAAAGCATTTGATAAAATTCAACACCCTTTCATGATGAAAACTCTAAGCAAATTGGGTATAGAAGGAACATTCCTCAATATAATCAAAGCAATTTATGAAAAACCCATGGCCAGCATCCTATTGAATGGGGAAAAGTTGGAAGCATTTCCATTGAGATCTGGCACCAGACAGGGATGCCCACTCTCACCACTGCTATTTAACATAGTTCTGGAAGTTTTAGCCAGAGCCATCAGACAAGAAAAAGAAATTAAAGGAATACAAATTGAGAAGGAAGAAGTAAACTATCCCTCTTTTCAGATGATATGATTCGTTACTTAGAGGATCCAAAGAACTCTACTAAGATACTATTGGAACTCATAGAGGAGTTTGGCAAAGTGGCAGGATATAAAATCAATGCACAAAAATCAACAGCCTTTGTATACACAAGCAATGCCACAACTGAGAAAGAACTGCTAAGATCAATCCCATTCACAATAGCTACAAAAACAATCAAATACCTTGGAATAAACTTAAACAAGGATGTTAAAGATCTCTACAATGAGAATTAAAATCTCTTAAAGAAAGAAATAGAAGAGGATACCAAAAAATGGAAAAATCTTCCATGCTCATGGATTGGAAGAATCAACATCATCAAAATGTCCATTCTCCCAAAAGCAATTTATAGATTCAATGCAATTCCAGTCAGGATACCAAAGACATTCTTCTCAGATCTAGAAAAAATGATGCTGAAATTCATTTGGAGGCACAAGAGACCTCGAATAGCTAAAGCAATCTTGTACAACAAAAACAAAGCCGGAGGCATCACAATGCCAGATCTCAGGACATACTACAGGGCAGTTGTAATCAAAACAGCATGGTACTGGTACAGAAACAGATGGATAGACCAATGGAACAGAATTGAAACACCAGAAACCAACCCAAACCTCTACAGCCAACTTATATTTGATCAAGGATCTAAAACCAATTCCTGGAGCAAGGACAGTCTATTCAATAAATGGTGCTGGGATAACTGGATTTCCACGTGCAGAAACATGAAGCAAGACCCCTACCTTACACCGTACACAAAAATCCACTCAACATGGATGAAAGACCTAAATCTACGACCTGACACCATCAAGTTATTAGAGAACATTGGAGAAACCCTTCAAGATATTGGCACAGGCAAAGAGTTTCTGGAAAAGACCCGGGAGGCACAGGCAGTCAAAGCCAAAATCAACTATTGGGATTGCATCAAATTGAGAAGTTTCTGTACTGCAAAAGTCAGGAGAGTGAAGAGACAACCGACAGAATGGGAAAAAATATTTGCAAACTATGCAACAGATAAAGGGTTAATAACCAGAATCTAAAGAGATCAAGAAACTCCACAAAAACAAAACAAACAAACCACTTAAGAGATGGGCCAAGGACCTCAATAGACATTTTTCAAAAGAGGAAATCCAAATGGCCAACAGACACATGAAAAAATGTTCAGGATCACTAGCCATCAGGGAAATGCAAATCAAAACCACAATGAGGTTTCACCTCACCCCGCTTAGAATGGCTCACATACAGAAATCTACCAACAACAGATGCTGGCCAGGATGTGGGGAAAAAGTGACATTAATCCACTGTTGGTGGGAATGCAAACTGGTCAAGCCACTATGGAAGTCAGTCTGGAGATACTCAGAAACCTGAAGATAACCCTACCGTTCGACCCACCCATCCCACTCCTTGGAATTTACCCAAAGGAATTTAAATTGGCAAACAAAAAAAGTGGTCTGCACCCTAATGTTTATTGCAGCACAATTCACAATAGCCAAGACCTGGAACCAGACTAAATGCCCATCAACGGTAGACTGGATAAAGAAATTATAGGATATGTACTCTTTAGAATACTATACTGCAGTAAGAAACAACGAAACCCAGTCATTTGCAACAAAATGGAGGAATCTGGAACACATCATGCTGAGTGAAGTAAGCCAGTCCCAAAGGGACAAATACCATATGTTCTCCCTGATCGGTGACAACTGACTGAACACCAAAAAGGAAACCTCCTGAAGTGAAATGGACACTATGAGAAACGGTGACTTGATCAGCATAGCCCTGACTGTTAATGAACAACTTAATACATTATCCCTCTTAGTATTTTTTTGTCTGTTCTACTTAACATGACTGGTTTAATTCTGTAATTAATACACAGTTATTCTTAAGTGTTGAAATTTAACTGAAATGTGGTCCCTGTTAAACATAAGAGTGGGAATAAGAGAGGGAAGAGATGTATAATTTGGGACATGCTCAAGCTGACTTGCCCCAAATGGTAGAGTTAGAAACATACCAGGGGACTCCAATTCAATCCCATCAAGGTGGCATGTACCAATGCCATCTCCCTAGTCCAAGAGATCAATTTCAGTTCACAATTGATCATAATGAAAGGACTATGAGTCAAAGGGAGCACATAAACAAGTCTAGTACCTGCTAACACTAACCGATAGAATAAATAAAGGGGAGAGTGATCCAACATGGGAAGTGAGATACTCAGCAGACTCATAGAATGGCAGATGTCCTAAACAGCACTCTGGCCTCAGAATCAGCCCTAAAGGCATTCGGATCTGGCTGAAAAGCCCATGAGAGTATTTCAGGCATGGAAAGCCAAGACACTCTGGCAAAAAAAAAAGGCCTAAATGAAAGATCTCTGTGAGTGAGATCCCAATGGAAAGAACAGGTTTTCAAAGAAGGAGGTACCTTTCTCTGAAGGGAGGAGAGAACCTCCACTTTGAGTATGACTTTGTCTAAACAAGATAAGAGTCGGAGAACTCAGAGGGCTTCCATAGCCTTGGAAACTCATGACTGGAGCATAGGGAGATTACTGATGCCATAAACAGGAGTGTCAATTTGCTAAGTCAACAACAGGAGTCACTGTGCACTTACTCCTCATGTAGGATCTCTGTCCTTAATGTGCTGTACATTGAGATTTAATGCTATAACGAGTACTCAAACAGTATATTTCATTTTGTGTTTCTATGGGGGTGCAAACTGTTGAAATCTTTACTTAATGTATACTAAACTGATCTTCTGTAAAAACAAAAGAAATTACCAATTCCCAACCTGACTCTCACTGGGATTAAACATGACAATAGGTCTGATCTGATTTCATCATCATTTAAAAAATCATCTATTATTTTTCACTATATGTTTCTGTGTGGGAGCAAGCTGTTGAAATCTTTACTTAATGTATGCTAAACTGATCTTCTGTATATAAAGAGAATCGAAAATGAATCTTGATGGGAATGGAAGGGGAGAGGGAGTGGGAAAGGGGAGACTTGTGGGTGGAAGGACGTTATGGGGGGGAAGCCATTGTAATCCATAAGCCGTGCTTTGGAAATTTATATTCATTAAATTATAGTTAAAAAAAAGTAAAGAAGAGTAAGAATGTAAGTAAGTCAGTAAGTATGATATTTTGCACAAATATGCAGTGTATTAGTCTTAACTGTGTCATCAAATTTCATGGAAATAAAGGAAATAATGAATTGAAAGTTGCAGTGTTTAAGATGCAAACATTACCCAGGGGAGTGCCAGGTTCTCATATGTGGTTCTGGGTCCCAGTACCAGATTCCTGCTCCTGCAGCCCCAGGAATCAGAAATTTATGGAAGATATTTGGGCCCTGTCACTCTAGTGGATGCACCTGATTGTTGTCCTGAAACTGGGCCAGGCTGGGAGGCAGACCTGGGCACAGTGACATTGGAGAAAGTGCAGTGAGTGGGAGCATCTCTCTCTTTTCCTTACTGACTCAAGTGTGAGAGTTAAACCTTGAGTTACTGAAGGGTCTTTCAAATGTCCTGTTCCCTTCAATGCAGGCAGCAACCCTCATGGCCTTGTCCCCTCCCTAGAGCCCCTCTCAGTGGGATCACTGGGTGGTGAGGTCCCCACATGCATGATGGGAGGCTCCGTGCATCAAGTATGGAGGGTAAGTTCCACCTAACATGCAGCCTTCAGCTGCTCAGTTGGAGCGACCACACACGCACACCAAGCAGTGCTGGCTCTGCTCACGGCTCTGCAGGAACAGCATCCTCAGCCTAAATACCCCAGAACCTGCTCCTCTGTGTCCACTGTGTAAGAAAGTGATTCACCTGCAGGAGGAAACCATCATGACCCATGTCCTGGTGAAATCCTGTAGAAAATGTTATCGAGCAGAGTCCACCCCAGACACTGTGCCAGCACTGATCCCCCAAGACACAGAAGTCTGCATCTTCAGGGGATGGCTCCACCCCCAAAGCTGAGGACTGGGGAGGAGAACCATGGCATGTGGGGAAGTGAATGTCGGGACAGGGTCAGCAGCAGGAGGGAGAGGACCTGGTGGAGGGGTGGGCTCTGCTGTGCAGGAGGGTAAGGGCAGGTGGAAGGGCCACACTGCTGGGACCCAGTGCCTGCAGGAGAGCACTGAGTCAGGAGGTCTGATCAGGTCTCCTTGCCCCAGGGACCCCCACACTGACCCCCATTGAGTAAAAATAGCACAGGTGCCTGGGAGACATGGAATGACATCGTCTCTGGGGAGTGCATCCAGTGACGACTCCCACCATGAGTGGATTCAACGTCAGGGCCTCATGGAGGAAGCTGAGGTCTCCAGTGCCCCTAACAGGACCACATGGAATGCTGGGAGCAGCCTGCTGGTGGTGGATGTGGTTTGTCCTCACAGCTTCAGTGCTGATCATGGCCCCAACGTAATAGCACTGGCAGGGGGTGCATGGTCTGGATGTTTACAGAAATAGATTGTTCATTTCTGGGGAATCTGCTATGGAGGAGATCACAGTAGATCTCCTGGGTCCCCAGCTTCAGCACAGAGCACAGTGCTGCTAGAGTCAGCCCTGGTCTCGTCTGACGTCCTGTGTGGGGATGGGGTCCCTCCCATCCGTGTTCACAATAATAGAATGCCTGATGACTGCCATGATGTTCACAATATTATGATGGCTGATGGCCCAACATTCTCACTGTCTGATCCTGGACTTCCAGCCTCTAAAGCTGTGAGCTCAATAAGCCTTTGTGCTCCATACACCTCCTATCTTGGGTACTGCATGATGGTACTAACTGGAAAAGCTTCCCTGGGTGCCCAGAGCTCCCTCAGGTCTCAGATGCTGGGGACCCCAGAGATGTCATTCATTCCTCCAGAAACGACTCCATTTTCTTCATGTGACGTCTTCCCATGATACCAAAACTTCTGCTCGGTGATCGGTGTTAGGGAGAGAATCATCCATCCAGATCGGAATGTAGCAAAGCTTTAGAGGACCACAAACCCCAATTTCTGGACCGGAGCCAGCGATTCACCTCCCACTGCATCTGGTCCTGGGTCTGAGTCTCTCAGTGCGTCCTGTGCGCCCCCTGGTGGAGCCACGTGCCCCAGCAGGGAGGTTTGTGTCTGGGTTCACCCTGAGGGCCTTTACTCTGTCTCTGGCACAGTAATACAAGCACGAGTCTGCGGCTGTCAGATTGTTCAGTTGTAGGCAAACTGTGCTCTGGGCGTTATCGCTGGAGATAGTGAATCGGCCATTCGCCCAGCTCGCGTACCATGTGCTACCACCACTACTAATCCATCGGATCCACTCCAACCCCTTCCCTGGAGCCTGGCGGACCCATTGCATGTTGTAGCTACTGAAGGTGAATCCAGAGGCTTTGCAGGAGAGTTTCAGGGATCCCCCAGCCTGTACCAGGCCTCCTCCAGACTCCACCAGCTGCTCCTCACACTGGACACCTGCAAACACAGACGTCCTGGTCAGGACACTGTCACTCACACTCTCTGTGTCTCTCACTCACGTCCTCTCCCAGACTCAGTGCCCCACATTCTCCATCATTACCTTTGAGCACAGCGACCAGGAGAAGCCAGCGCAGCCCAGTCTCCATGTGAGCGTCTGTGTTGAGTGTGATCACTGCGTGGACACCTGGGAGTGCTGGGGCTGGAGCTCCTGTGCCAGAGCTGCAGGGTGAGGGCTGGGCTGGTTTTCATGGGCAGAGGGAGGCCTATCTGCATGTGCTGCCCCTATATAGCAGGCATGGCGTCAGATGCCTCAGACAGGACAGGGCCCAGGGCAGACGTGGTGACCTGTGTGTGTAGGGTGATGGCTATGATAGGATTCTGATCAAGTCAAATTTTACATTATTAATATTTTTAAAAAGTTGAAGGCGAATGCCTCATTTCACTTTAATATGTGTGTACTCTTAATATGCAGTGTTAGCAGTTTCATGTCCTTCATTTTTAAAGTAACCGTTGGTTCATTATTAACTATTCTAATGATATTGAAACAGTGACAGAGAGAAGGAGTGAGAGAAACATAAATGTTGAGACATCTAGGAGTTAGACTTTCTAAAACCTGGAGCAGAAAACTGTGTGTCCCACGTTGGCGGTAGGGTCTCATTCACTTGTAGGGTCATCTACAGTTTCCCATGATGCATTATCAAGAAAGAGTATTGGAATCTGTTAGGCTGGGCTCAAGCAACACTCTGATGGGAACACGGGTGTCTCTAGTGGGTACTTAGCCAATTTTGTCCTAGTGCCTGCTGCACACTTTTAAACAGATGAAAGACTGCAAGTGGATTCGTTAACTATGATTTGTTTCTTTATTCATCCATTGCCTTAGTTTAAAACTGTTCCTGAACACAGAACACTGTATGTGTTAGTGGTGTGTAGTGTGCTATTGGAATCTGTGTGTCATAGGAATGGGCACAGATCAACTCACTGTCATGCATATTTCCACCTCCTTTCCATCACTCTGTGTTGGGAGGCCTGGAGGCCTCAGTTCTAGTTATTTATGGAACATGATCTGGGTTCTAGTGAACTGAGGCAGCCCACTTAGGCAGAGAGCATAATTATTCCTCCCTTTGAGTGGTGCTTTGTGCCCTGGTAACAGCCGTCCCCTGTTCCCCCCTCTTCCTCATGTCTAGTAATCATGACTCTGATTTGAGGTCAAGCACTGGGTATGAAGTCACTGTGCTACAATTCACCCGCAGTCCTGCATTCAGGTAATGCAGCTTTTTTTTTTTTTTGACAGGCAGAGTGGACAGTGAGAGAGAGAGACAGAGAGAAAGGTCTTCCTTTGCCGTTGGTTCACCCTCCAATGGCCGCCGCGGTCGGCGCGCTGCGGCCGGCACACCTCGCTGATCCGATGGCAGGAGCCAGGAGCCAGGTGCTTTTCCTGGTCTCCCATGGGGTGCAGGGCCCAGGCACTTGGGCCATCCTCCACTGCACTCCCTGGCCACAGCAGAGAGCTGGCCTGGAAGAGGGGCGACCGGGACAGAATCCTGCGCCCCGACCGGGACTAGAACCCGGTGTGCCGGCGCCGCTAGGCGGAGGATTAACCTAGTGAGCTGTGGCGCCGGCTAGCTTTTTTTTTTTTTTTTTTTTTTTTTTTTTTTTTTTTTTTTGACAGGCAGAGTTAGACAGTGAGAGAGAGAGAGAGACAGAGAGAAAAGTCCTCCTTTTTCCGTTGTTTAACCCTCAATAGGCACTGCGGCCAGCGAGTTGTGGCTGGTGCACCGTGCTGATCTGAAGCCAGGAGCCAGGTGCTTCTCCTGGTCTCCCATGTGGGTGCAGAGCCCAAGGACTTGGGCCATCCTCCACTGCACTCCCGGGCCACAGCAAAGAGCTGCACTGGAAGAGGAGCAACCAGGAGAGCATCCGGTGCCCCGACTGGGACTAGAACCCGGGTGCCGAGCTGCAGGAGGAGGATTAGCCTATTGAGCAGTGGCGCTGGCCTCAGGTAATGCAGCTTTGAGTACAATAGTTCAATCTGCAAAAAGCAAGTGTGCATAAAACAGTGAATGGATTCTTTCACATTTGGACATGGAATATTATTCAGTACTAAGAAGGAGGTCATTCTGTCATTACGAAATCGTGGGTCAGGCTGGAGCCTAATATGCTAAAAGAAATAATCCCGGTACATGTGGACACACAGTATGTGACATTAGTTATATATGCAGTCCACACACTTGAACTCACAGAGGTAGGAAGTGCAAAGGAGATCACTGTCTACCATGACCCAAGGGTTTGTCACCTTCCAGCCCTGTGGGAAACTGGGGCAAGTTCCAGGGTCCTGGTTTCTGGCTGAGCCATCCCAGCCTATACAGCCATTCAGGAAGGAAATCTGTGGAAGGAAGATTCTCTCTCCATCTGTTGGTCTCTTCCTCTCTTGCTATAACACTGCCTTTCAAACAAAATAAATAGATATTAAAATAAATGAAAGATTAATTATCCATATCATTAGAAGCCTATATGCAAATGTTGAATAAACACAGAGAAGTGAATCCCAAGGAAAGAAATCAATTGCTTAAATGCAGTGACTGATAAGGTGGTGACAGGAGCAGCACTGGAGTTAGCATGTGGGATTGCTGCCTCCCGTGTCAGGTTCTTTAGTGCTGCATCCAGTTTGGTTCTGGTGGCCATAGGTGAAGTTCCAAGCACTCCCTTTTGGAGACCTGGACAGAATTCTAAGCCCCTGGCTGTCACATGATCCAACTGAAGCAGTTGTAGCCCTCTGGGAATTGACCAGGAGTTAGAAGATCACTCTCAGTCTCAGTCTCTTTGTGGGTTTAGACAAATACATAAAGACAAATTTTAAAATAAAATCTACAAATTTTAAATGTATATTATATCTATAATTTTTAGAAATGATATAAAAGCAAACATATAAAATGCCATAAATCTCAGATCATCATGTATGCACATTTTAGAAGCACAATGAGATGTCCCATGCTTCATGTTAGAATGAGTATTACCAGACAAGCCAGAGCTGACAATTCTTGTGAAGGAAGAGAGATGACCACTCTGGTTGCACAAGGCTGGAGTCAGGTAAATTAGTAAATCCATTATGGAAAGTCATCAAAAACTGAGACATACAGTTATCACAGGATCTTCAAACAGCATTTTGGGTAGAAGGAATGTGAAATCCCAGGGAGATGTGCATGGGATTCAGAGTCACTATGGCAAACACATCTGCAGTTCCATGTGCAATTAAAGCAGCGTCGTTCACAAGTGTTCACACATATAATCCAGTGAAATTTTCATGGAAAAAGGAATCAATAATGAAAGAAAGGGGCATGGAACAGAGGAGACGTTGGAACAAGGTCAGAGTTTCAGTCCCACAGGATCCACACACTGAGGATCTACTGTACAGCATGGTGACAGCAGTGAAGTGAATATTGGGTCTACTGAATTCCAAAACAGGAGACAACTGGCCAGCGCCGCAGCTCACTAGGCTAATCCTCCACATGCAGCGCCAGCACCCTGGGTTCTAGTCCCGGTCGGGTGCCGGATTCTGTCCCGGTTGCCCCTCTTCCAGGCCAGCTCTCTGCTGTGGCCAGGGAGTGCAGTGAAGGATGGCCCAAGTCCTTGGGCCCTGCACCCACATGGGAGACCAGGAGAAGCACCTGGCTTCTGCCTTCGGATCAGCGTGGTGCGCCGGCCTCAGCGCACCAGCCACGGTGGCCATTAGAGGGCGAACCAACGGCAAAGGAAGACCTTTCTCTCTGTCTCTCTCTCTCTCACTGTCCACTCTACTTGTCAAAAAAAAAAAAAAAAAAAAAAAAAAAAAAAAAACAGGAGACAACTGACATCCTAGCATGGAAACATGTGGATTTTGTGATGAACATGTCAATAAGAATGACAACACATAATTGTACCTCATATAAATATATATCAAATTAATATTTATCAAACATTTATAAAAATAAAATGGCTAAAACAGAAAATGCTGGTGTTGTGCTTCCCAATGTTTTATGGAGATGATAAATGAAGGCAGTGCACTCAAGGCTTGGCAGCTGGAACCCAGGAGCATGGAACTGCATCAGTGTTCCCACCTTGGTGATGGGGCCTCATAACAGATCCATCATCTACTGTCTTCCAGGTGCACTGTCAGTACAAGTATGGGAAAGCATGCAAATGGGCTGTGTCCAGAATTTTGATATGCAGCATGGGTGACTCCCTCTGTATATTAAAGAAAGCCTCCAAATGGATTGATGACGCCAGTCAGCATAGACATGGAGTGAAGAGCAGGGACTCTGGACACATGGTCTCTGGGACTGGCTCTTCCTGCAGCTGTGATTCAGCCTCAGGACACTGGTCATCATGCTAGAGCCACAGACACAGCTCCCCCTGATGTGGACTCCAGCCCCAGAGTGCACAGCCACTGTGTGTCCCACTTTCTGCTCTCCCTGAACCACAACAGGTGCAGGGGGTCTCACGACACTGGAGCAGAACCAGAACAGCTGGAAGTGCACACCCAACACTTTCCATTCAGTTATGAACTTGACTGCTGATGTCCAGTGCATTTCCCTCCTGAGTTCAGGCAGGGAGCCCACAGGAGGGTCCCAGGACCTAGAGGAAGAGGAAGTCCCTGTAGGTTTCCCAGGTGTCTGCAGAAGCTCAGCCTGAGACACAGCTGAGCTGCAGTACATTCCTGAGTGCTGTGACGTTCACACAGGGACCACAGACTGTTCCAGGATTAAAGGGGAAATGCAGGTCGGGTTAAAGTCTGCAGAAAGTGAGTGTGGATCACCCACATGTAGAGTCAAAGGTTGGTTCAGTGCACACTTGCTGGTTGTGGCAGGAGAGGGATGAGTGGAATAATTGCTGTTTAACAGATCAACGACCCTGTCTCAGCTGTCGCTGGTCATACAGGGAAAACTGAAACTGTCCAAAGCTTTCAGTGCCCTGAGGGTGCTGTCGGGAGTCAGGTTGGTAGAGACTCAATAGTGTCCTCAATATTCCCACATCTCTGACCCTGGTGAGCACAGTCGCTGTCCATGAACCAAATTGTTCATTTAGGACTTCTTCCTTTTACATCAGACTTTCTCCCCGTCATTGAAGTTGGGAGGGACAGAATCAAAAAGTAGAATTCTTCCCTCAAAACTGTTACAAGAGAGCAAACCCCAATTCCTGACAGGAAACCAGGACTTCATCTCCCTCTGCGCCTGTGCAGGACCAGAATCTGGGCTCAGTGCGTCTCGTGCGCCCCCTGGTGGAGCCGCGCGCCCCTGCAGGAGTTCGATGTTTTGGCTCAGTGTGAGGGCCTCTCACTGTGTCTCTGGCACAGAAATAGGTGGCCATGTCCGAGGCTGTCAGACTGGTCATTTTCAGATCCACCGTGCTCGAGGTTTTGGAGATGGTGAATCGACCATTCACCCAGCTCGCGTAGCATGCGCTACCACTACTACTAATGTATCCGATCCATTCCAGCCCCTTCCCTGCAGCCTGGCGGAACCAGCTCACTCCATAGCTACTGATGTCGGATCCAGAGGCTGTGCAGGTGAGTGTCAGGGTTCCTCCAGGCGTGACCAGGCGACCCCCGGACTCCTTCAGCTGCTCCTGACACTGGACACCTGCAAACACAGACGTCCTGGTCAGGAAGCTGTCACTCACACTCTTTGTGTTTCTCACTCACGTTCTCTCCCAGACTCAGTGCCCCGCATTCTCCATCATTACCTTTGAGCACAGCGACCAGGAGAAGCCAGCGCAGGCCAGTCTCCATGGTGAGTGTCTGTGTTCAGTGTGATCACTGAGTCCTGGGGCTGGAGCTCCTGTGCCAGAGCTGCAGGGTGAGGGCTGGGCCGGTTTTCATGGGCAGAGGGAGCCCTAATTGCATGTGCTGCCCCTAGATAGCAGGCATGGGGTCAGATGCCTCAGATAGGACAGGGCCCAGGGCAGACGTGGTGTCCTAGGTTTGTAGGCTGATGGCTATGATATGATTCAGATCATATGAATTTTTATGTTATCATAATTTTAAAAGATTGAAGGCAATGACCTTGTTTCATTTTAATATGTGTGTACCCTTCATATCCAGTGCTAGCAATATCATGTCCCTCATTTATTTAAATAACCATTAGTTCTTTATCATCTATATGAAAGACATTGGGACAGTGATAGAGAGAGAAGGGGTGAGAGATACAGAAATGTAGAGATGGACAGAAAAGGTGACAATGGGAGATTTCTGCCTTTGGGTTGACAGCCCCAGACATCCCAAATGCCTATGACCCCTAGGAGTTAGTCTTTCTGAACCCTGAAGCAAGAAACTGTGTCTGTAATTCAAATGTCGGTGGTAGGGGCTCCTTTGCTTGTAGCATCATCTACAGTTTCCCACGATGCATTATGAGGGAAAAGTGTGGGAAGCCGTGAGGCTGGGCTCAGTCAGTTCTCTGACAGGAACTCCGGTGTCCCTTGGGGACTTAGCCAATTTTGTCCTAATGCCTGTCGCCCACTTTTAAACAGATGAAGGACTGCAAGTCCATTTTTTAAGGTTAACTATGTTTTGTTTCCTTATTCATCCATTGCCTTAAAGTTTAAAAACTATTTAAACTGTTTAAAACTGTTCCTGAACACAGAACACTGTACATGGTAGTGGGGTGTAGTGTGCTATTGGAATGTGCATGGTAGAAATGGGCACAGATGAACTCAGTGTCATGCACATTTCCACCTCCTTTTCCATCACTATGTTGGGAGGCCTGGAGACCTCAGTTCTAGTTATTTGTGGAACCTGTCATGGGTTGTGGTGAACTGAGACAGCCCACTGTGGTGTGGGCAGAATTATTCCTGCCTTTGGTGGTGCTTTGTGCCCTGCTATCAGCCGTCCCCTGTTCCCCCCCGTTCCCTGTGTCTAGTAATCATGACTCTGAGTTGAGGCCAAGCACTGGGTAGAAGTCTCTGTGTCACAATTCACCCCCAGTCCTGGGTTCAGGTTGTAGCTTTGCTCACAATAGTTCAGTCAACAAAGATCAAGTGTGCATAAAACAGTGAATGGATTCTTTCCCATTTGGACATAGAATATTATTCAGTATTAATAAGGAGGTTGTTCTGTCATTAGGAAATATGGGTCAACCTGCAGCATACATACTAAAAGAAATGATCCAGGTACATGTTGACACACAGTATGTGACATTAGTTATATATGCAGTCCACAAGCTTGAACTCACAGAGGTAGGAAGTGCGGTGGTGATCACTGTCTACCATGACCCAAAGGTTTGCCACCTTCCAGCCCTGTGGGAATCTGGAGGAAGTTCCAGGCTCCTGACTTTAGGCTGAGCCATCTCCAGTCTTAGAGACATTCATGAAGGAAACCTGTGGAAGGAAGATTCTCCCTCCATCTGTTTGTCTCTTCCTCTATTGCTATAACACTGTCTTTAAAATAAAATAGATACTTAAAATACATTGAAGATTAACTATACATATGATTAGGGGCCTGTTTCCTAATGTTGAAAGATCTCAAGCGACTGAATCCCAAGGGAAGAAATGAATTGTTTACATGCAGTGATGATAAGGTGGTGACAGGAGCAGCAGTGGAGTTGGCCTGAGGGATTCCTGCTCCTTTATCAGGATGCTTAGTGCTGCGTCCTACTTTGGTTCCAGTTTCAGATTCCTGCCTAAGCACAACCTTGGAGGCTGTAGGTGAGGTTCCAAGTAGTCCCACGTGGGAGACCTGGACAGAATTACAAGCACCTGGCTGTCACCTGACCCAGCAGAATCTTTTGTAGTCATCTGGGCAGTGACGCAGGAATTAGAAAATCACTGTCAGTCTCAGTCTCTTAGTGGATTTGGACAAATACATAAAGACAAGTTCTCAAATAAAATGATAAATTTTAAAATTATATCATTTCTATAAATTATTAAAAGAAGATATATAGACAGACATATAAAATGCTATCAATTTAGGACCATCATGTATGTCCATGTTAGAAGCACATTGAGACATCGCATCGCTCCTGTTAGAATGGCTATTACCAGACATACCAGAGCTGACATGTTTTATGGAGGTAGAGAGAGATGATAACCCTGGTACAAGTCTGTGTCAGGTTAATTAGTAAAACCATATGGAAAAGCATCAAAAACGAGAAACAATTATTACATGATCTTCAAACACCATTGGTTGGTACAATGAATATGAAATCCCAGGGAGGTGTCCACGGAATCTGCAGTCAGTCGGAAACAAAAAAAAGTAGAATTATTCCCTGAAAAGTGTTAAAGGAGAGGAAACCTCAATTCCCTGACCTGAAACCAGGGCTTCATCTCCCTCTGCACCTGTGCAGGACCAGAATCTTGGTTCAGTGCATCTTGTGCGCCCCCTGGTGGAGCCTCACGTCCCTGCAGGGAGGTTTGTGTCTGGGCTCAGCCTGAGGACCCCTCACTGTGTCCCTTTCACAGAAATAGACTGTTCATTTGCAGAGAAACCGTGTTCTGGGCGTGTTGCTGGAAATGGTGGATCGGCTTCTCGCCCAGCTCGCGTAGTATGTGTTACCACCACTACTAATGATTCCGATATATTCCAGCTCCTTCCTTGGAGCCTGGCGGACCCAGCCCATGCTGTAGCTACTGAGGGAGAATCCAGAGGCTGTGCAGGTGAGTGTCAGGGATCCTCCAGGCGTGACCAGGCCTCCTCCGGACTCCTCTAGCTGCTCCTGACACTGGACACCAGCAAACACAGACATCCTGGTCAGGGCACTGTCAATCACACTCTCTGTGTCTCTCACTCACGTCCTCTCCCAGACTCAGGGCCCCGCGTTCTCCATCATTACCTTTGAGCACAGCGACCAGGAGAAGCCAGCGCAGCCCAGTCTCCATGGTGAGCATCTGTGTTGAGTGTGATCACTGAGTGGACACCTGGGAGTGCTGGGGCTGGAGCTCCTGTGCCAGAGCTGCAGGGTGAGGGCTGGGCTGGTTTTCATGGGCAGAGGGAGCCCTATTTGCATGTGCTGCCTCTAGATAGCAGGCATGGGGTCAGATGCCTCAGACAGGACAGGGCCCAGGGCAGACGAGGATGTCTGGCTTCTTAAGTAGCTGATTAATGCCATGAGACCTGGAAATTGTTGTGAGATAATGGACAGAAAAGCATTTCATTCATCTTTTTAGAATTTATATAAATATATATTTATTTATTTGGAGGTAGGATTATAGAGTGTGAGAGAGAGACACAGAGAGAAAGGTCTTCCTTCTGTTTATTCCCTCCCCAAATGGCAGCTACAGCCAGCGCTCTTCCAATCCGAAGAGATGAGCCAGGTGCTTCTTCCTGGTCTCACATGTGGGTGCAGGGGCACAAGCACCTGGGCCATCCTCCACTGCCCTCCTGGGCCACAGCTCAGAGCTGGACTGGAAGAGGAGCAACTGGGACTAGAACCTGGCACCTGTATGGGATGCCGGCACCACAGAGAGAGGATTAGCCAAGTGAGCCCTGGCTCGGGCCCTTAATTTATATTTTGAACATTTATTTATTTATTTATTTGAAAGTCAAAGTTACACACAGAGAGAACTAGAGGCAGAGAGAGAGAGAGAGATGGAGAGAGACACAGAGAGAGAGAGTGCAATCGTCTTTCCTCTGGTTCACTTTCCAATTAGTCACAACAGCTAGACCTTAGCGACTTGGAAGCTAGGAGCCAGGAGCTTCTTCCAGATCCCCATGCGGGTACAAGGAAGCAAGGACTTGGGCTGTCTTCTACTGCTTTCCCTGGCTGTAGCAGTGAGCTGGATTGGAAGTAGAGCAGCTGGGACTTGAACCGGTGCACATGTGGGACGCCAGTACTGCAGATTTGGTCTGCAACATACTATGTCCCAGCACCGGCCCCACCTTTACGTTTTACCCTCCGGACACAAGGCCTGAGGTGGAGAGGCTGGTTCTTGAGCCATCACTCCAACAAGGGTGTGGGCTCCCAACAAGGGCTCAGCTCACTGCACAACAGTGCCTGCCCCTGTGTTGTGTCTGCACAAGCACAGAAATGTGATATTGACATGAGTGATACCTCCCTTGAACACGTGCACAGTTACTGAAGGAATCACAGACAGGCTGTGCTGTGTCCAGGGGCTCTAGTCTGGTAGGAGGCACCTCCACACTCTACACCTCTGTTCCTCACACAGGACTTCCTACTCCACCTAACAGCTCCAGGAGCGATGTGCGCTCTGTACCGTCATTTGTTGTGGATGTCCGGTTTTCCTAATGATTTTGTTAATGTGCTGTGAAGCGTTGAAATAGTGAGTTTTTCGTGTATATGATGTTAAATTGTGACTGGGTAGGATTTATGTAAGAGCAGTCTTTGAAGATAGTGGCACATGAATGTGTTTCTTCCATTTTTGAAGTCGAATGTCATTAAAATAACTTTTTTTAAAAAAAGCAATGCATGGCTTTTTAGGTTTTCATGTGTGTGTTAAGAATTGAGTACACATCAAAACACCTGTGTGCTGGATATTAACACCAATGAAATATCAGTTATGGACCAAAAAGTGCCAGTCCGTGAACTCCTACCCCAAAAGTTCACTAGTCTCATACTTTAGCTGGTGTGTGGCACATTGGGTTAAAGCCCTGGCCTGAAGCGCCAGCATCTCAAATGAGCGCCTGTCTAGTCCTGGCTGCTCCTCTTCCCATCCAGCTCTCTGCTATGGCCTGGGAAGCAGTAGAAGATGGCCCAAGTCTATGGGCCCCTGAATCTACATGGGAGACCCCAAGAAGCTCCTGGCCCTTGGCTTCAGATCAGAACAATTTTGGCCATTGTGACCAACTAGGGAGAGAACCAGTGGATGGAAGACCTCTCTCTGTGTGTCTCTACCTCTCTCTGTAGCTCTGTCATTTAAATAAATAAAGTAAATAAAATAAATCTTTTTTAAAAATTGCCAAATCCTGCTGTTGCTTACAGGGAATACGAAGTCTGAGGGATGTGTCCAAGCGATCTGAGGGCGCCATGTCTAGACATTTGCAGTCCCATCTCCAACTACAGTGACCTCATTCACAAGTTAGTTCATGAACATGGAGCACTTTGGCTGGATTCTGTTTTTGACAGAGAGATGCACAGGGGTCCAGGTTTCATGCAGGTGTATATCAGTGTGGTGTTCCACGTGCTGGTGTCTGTCTGTCTGTTCTTCACAATTTCTCTGCTGGGCAATTTGCTTCCCAATGCTGTCGAGTTGTGATAGATACAGAGGCAGCCCCACATGTTGAAAGTGTGTGGTGAGTGCGACTCACCTGTGCCTCTCTCACTCTTCATCACAACTACACCAAGAGCAAATATGACATCCCACAGTGCTGTCCACTGCTCCTGTGTCACCCTGCCCTGGCCCACCTCCTCAAGTCACATTAAGGCCTGAGCCCTTTTGGGCTCCTTCACAACAGATTTCATCCAGTTCAGTGCTGAGCCTCATGTAGGTTTGCCAGGGGCAGAAGTTGAATGCACTGAGTTTTCAGGTCCTGTAGGGCACAGGTGAATGAGGGTTTCTTAGTTTTTAACCAAAATATCTGAAAATCTGATAAGAGTAAAACTGAAATAAATTAGAGTAAGTATATTGTATTTGGCACAAATGTGCAGCACATTAATCTTAACTCTGTTATCAAATTTCATGGATATAAGGTAAATAATAAAATGAAAGTTGCATTGTTTAAGATGTGCACCTCCCCCAAGGGAGTGCAAGGGTCTCACATGTGACTCTGGCACCCAATACCAGATTCCTGTTCCTGCAGTCCCAGGAACCACAAATGTATGGGAGGGTCTCTCTAAGGTTCATAGTCCCTTCAATGCAGGCAGAACCTTCATGGACTTGTCCCCTCCCTAGAGCCCCTCTCAATGGGATCACTGGGTGGTGAGGTCCCCACATGCATGATGGGAGGCTCCGTGCATCAAGTATGGAAGGTAAGTTCCACCTAACATACAGCCTTCAGCTGCTCAGTTGGAGCGACCACACACACACACACCAAGCAGTGCTGGCTCTGCTCACGGCTCTGCAGGAACAGCATCCTCAGCCTCAATACCCCAGACCCTGCTCCTCTGTGTTCACTGAGTAGGAAAGTGATTCACCTGCAGGAGGAAACCATCATGACCAATGTCCTGGTGGGATCCTGTAGAAAATGTTCGTGAGCAGAGTCCACCCCAGACACTGTGCCAGCACTGATCACCCAAGACACAGAAGTTCCTCATCATTACCTTTGAGCACAACAACCAGGAGAAGCCAGCGGAGTCCAGTCTCCATGGTGAGCGTCTGTGTTGAGTGCGATCACTGAGTGGACACCTGGGAGTCCTGGGGCTGGAGCTCCTGTGCCAGAGCTGCAGGGTGAGGGCTGGGCTGGTTTTCATGGGCAGAGGGAGGCCCTATTTGCATGAGCTGTCCCTATATAGCCAGCCCTGGAGTAGACATCTCAGACAGGACAGGGCCCAGGGCAGATGTACATGTCCTGTGGGTGTAGGCTATGATAGGATTCGGATCATATGAATTTTTTATGTTTTATTGTTTTTTTCATTTTAGTATGTGTGTACCCTTAGTATCCAGTGTTAGCAATATCATGTCCTTCATTTTTTAAATAACATTGTTTCATATCATCTATTGACATCTATATCATCTATATGAAAGACATTGGAATAGTGATAGAGAGAAGGGGTGAGAGAAACACAAGTGTAGTGATGGACAGCAAAGATGAAAATGGGAGATTTTTGCCTTTGGATTGACAGCCCCAAACTCCGCAAATGCCTACAACATCTAGGAGTTAGCCTTTCTAAAACCTGGAGCCCAGAACTGCGTCTGTGTTTCCTTTGTCGGTTGTAGGGGCTCTATCGCTATAGCGTCATCTGTAGTTTACCACGATGTGTTATCAGGAAAAAGTGTAGGAAGCCGTGTGGCTGGGCTCAAGCAGCACTCTGATGGGAACACGGGTGTCCCTAGTGGGGACTTTGCCAATTTTGTCCTAATGCCTGCCGCCCATATTTACACAGATGAAAGACTGCAAGTGGATTCATTTAAGGATACTATGACTTGTTTCCTTATTCATCCATTACCTTATTTTAAAACTGTTCATTAACACAGAACACTGTATGTGTTAGTGGTGTGTAGTGTGCTATTGGAATCTGTGTGTTGTAGAAATGGGCACAGATCAACTCACTGTCATTCACATTTCTACCTCCGTTCCATCACTTTGTATTGGAAGACTGGGTGTCCTCAGTACTGCTTATTTGTGGAACATGTCGTGGGTTGTAGTGAACTGAGTCAGCCCACTGTGGTGGGGGCAGAATTATTCCTTCCTTTGAGTTGTGCTTTGTGCCCAGGTATCAGCCATCCCCTGTGTTCCCCCTCTTCCCTGTTCTGTAACCATGACTCTGTGTTCAGCTCAAGCACTGGATAGAAGTCACTGTGTCACAATTCACCCACAGTCCTGGGTTCAGGTAATGCAGCTGTGTTCACAATAGTTCAGTCTACAATAAAGCGAAATGTGCATAAAACGGTGAATGCAGTCTGTTACATTTGACATGGAATATTATTCAGTGTTAAGAAGGAGGTTGCTCTGTCATTAGGAAATCATGGGTCAGCCTTGAGCATAATATGCTAACAGAAATAATGCAGGTACATGTGGACACATAGTATGTGACATTAGTTATTTATGCAGTCCACAAGCTTGAACTCACAGAGGTAGGCAGTGCAATGGTGATCACTGTGTACCATGACCCAAGTGTTTGTCTCCTTCCAGCCCTGTGGGAAACTGCAGGAAGTTCCAGGCTCCTGACTTCATGCTTTTGCAGCCCCAACATTGTAACTATTCAGGAAGTGAAGCACCGGATTGAGATTCTCTATCTGTTGGTCTCTTCCTCTCTAGCTATAACACTGACTTTAAAATAAAATAAATAGATACTTAAACTAATTGAAGATTAATTATACATATGATTAGTAGCCTATTTCCTAATGTTGAATGATCGCAAGCAACTGAATCCCAAGGGAAGAAATCAATTGTTTAAATGCAGTGATGATAAGGTGGTGACAGGAGCAGCACTGGAGTGAGCCTGTGGGATTCCTGCCTCCCCTGTCAGGATGCTGAGTGCTGTGTCCTAGTTTGGTTCCAGTTTCAGTTTCCTGCCTAAGCACACCCTGGGAGGCCGTAGGTGAAGTTCCAAGTACTGCCATGTGGACACCTGGACAGAATTCCAAGCACCTGGCTGTCACCTGACCCAGCTGAATCTTTTGTAGCAATTGGAGAAGTGACCAGGCATTGGAAGATCACTGTCAGTCTCAGTCTCTTTTTGGGCACATACATACATACACATTTTAAAATAAGTGAAATAATATCTATAAACTTTTAAAGACGTTATATAAAGGGAAACATACAAAATGCTGTAAACCTGGGAACAGCATGCATATCCCTGTTAGAAGCACAATGAGACATCCCATCCCTCTGGGTAGAATGAGAATTATCAGACAATCCAAGGCTGACAATTCTTGGGGAGGCAGAGTGAGACGACAACCCTGGGACAAGGCTGGGGTCAGGAAAATTAGTCAAAATGTTATGGAAAATCGTCAAAAACTGACAAGTACAATTACCACAGGATCTACAAACACCATTTCTGG
Source organism: Oryctolagus cuniculus (assembly GCF_051225735.1). Classification (NCBI taxonomy): domain Eukaryota; kingdom Metazoa; phylum Chordata; class Mammalia; order Lagomorpha; family Leporidae; genus Oryctolagus; species Oryctolagus cuniculus. Next base: position 53,779,705 of record NC_142886.1, read on the forward strand.
GTAGAAGGAATATGATATCCCTGGAGGTGTCCACTGGATCCAAAGTCACTGTGGCAAAGACATCTGCAGTTCCATGTTCAATTAAAGCAGCGCCAATCTCAATAGTTCACACATATAATCCATGGAATTTTCATGGAAGAAAGAATCAACAATGGAACAAATGTACAAAGCTACATTTTACCAGGAGTTTATATGGCAGTAAAGTGGAAGAAATTCTGTATTTTGGACAACTGGGATGATCCTAGAGAATAATGTCGAAGGATAATGTGTCAGGATAACCATCAAGGCCAACCATCTGAAAACCATCAAGGCCAAGAAGACAAATAATATGAGATGCTGGTTACATGAGATAAAAAGGATGAACTCACAGAGGCAGGATACAATGGTGAGACCAAAGTCTGAGCGAGGGAGGAGCAGAGGAGACGCTCTTCAAGGTCAGAGTTTCAGCCCGACAGGGTCCACACATTCAGTGATCTATTGCACAGGATGGTAACAGCAGTGAAGGGAATATTGTGTCTGTGGAATTCCTAAACAGGAGACAAATGCCATTCTACCATGGAAACATAGGGTTTTCTGAGGAGCTTCTCAATAAATCTGTGCTCTGGGTGTTGTTTCTGGAGAACATGAATCGGCCATTCACGGAGTTTACATAATATGTGCTACCACCATTGTAACTATTAGCTGCGATCCACTCCAGCCCCTTCCCTGGAGCCTGGCGGACCCAGTCCATTGCATGGTTAGAGTGTGAATCCAGAGGCTTTGCAGGAGACTACTAACAGAAACAAACTGCCAACTACAGGCTCACAGCACATGCAACAAATAATGGAGAAAAATATACTCCACTACTACATGCCATTTATGAAAAATCACTGGTGCATTTATACACTGAGAACAAATTTGCAGAAAATGGAGACAACATCACAGTGGTTTAGCATGTGAATCTTCCGCCTGTGATGCCTACATCCCATACTGCTGTCTGTTCTTATTCCACCTTCCCTTCCAATCATCTCTTGTTGATGCACCTGGGAAAGCAGACAAGCATGGTCCAAGTGATTGTGCCTCTGCACCCAGGTGGGGACTGGGAAAAAACTCCTGGCTCTAGGTCAATGTCCTGGCTCAATGTCATTTTGGGGAGTGAACCAGCAGATGGAGAACTTGTCTCTGGGTCTTTCCCTCTCTCTGTGTAACACTGACTTTCAATAAATAAATAAATCTTTTCTAAAAGATTGCATATGTAGTATCAACAAACTTTTAAAGTCCTGGAGGAAATTTATCAACAGGCTGAATGATGTTCACATAACAATATTATTGTTTTTCAATTTTGAATTTATTTTGTATTTTTTAAAATTTATTTTTAAGGAATAAAAATGTCATAGTACAACTTTAGGAATATAGATATTCTTCCCAGCATTTCTGCCCTCCCACTTACATTCCCACCACCTTTCTCATCCCTCTCCACTTGTCAGTTCAGTTTTCCAATAAGATTCCCTTTAAGTTGGTACACAGATTCAAGATCAAGATTCATCATCAAGATTCACTTGTATTGCTACTCAGAAAACCAGCTCTGTACTATGTAAAGATTTAAACACACACACACACACACACACACACACACACATATCCAAGAACTGTTTGAGAACTGGTTTACAGTTAACTCTCATAATAGAACTCATTGAGGATGGAGGTCCTGCATGGGGAGTTAGTGCACAGTGAGACCAGTTGTTAATTTAACAATAAACACTCTTACGTATGATGTCAGTGACCACCTGAGACTCTGGACATGAGCTGCTTAGGCTATGGAAGCCTTTTGAGTCCACAAACTCTGATAGTATTTGGACAAGGCCATGAGCAAAGTGGAAGTTCTCTCCTCCCTTTAGAGAAAAGTACCTCCTTCTTTGAGGCCACTTCTACTGCATGAGGTCTCAGTCACAGAGATCCTTTAGGCAGAACATTTTTGCCACAGTGTCTTGGATTTCATGCCTGAAATGTTCTCATGGGCTTTTCAGCCAGACCAGGAAGTCTTAAGGGCTGATTATCAGGTCAGAGTGTTACTTAAAGCGATTATCATTCTATGAGTCTGCTGTGTAGACTTCTGCTCATGTTGGAACATGCTCTCCTTTTAAATTCTATCTCTTCTTATTACCAGGCACTTTATCCTATTTATATGATCACTTTAACACTTAATCCTATCTATGTGTTTACCTTACACTTAATGCGATCACTTTAATTAAGCTTAATGGGACTTGGAGTCCCACAACAAAATTTTAAATTGTGTGTTTAGAAGTAAGTCCATAGGAATGTATGCACTTTACAGTTAAAAAATTCCTCCTCCTGCTCTTACTGCCATTCCTATTTTTTACTGAGATCAATTTTCAATTGACTGTATGTGCATACGATGGACTGAATGTTACGTAAATTCTTCAACAAATAGTAGGAAGAAAAATAAACAAACAAAAAACAAACAAACAAAAAACTGTCCCTCGACAGTCAAGAGAAGGGCAGCTCAAGTCTTCCCTTCTCGAAGTGTCAATTTCACTTACCTAGGTTTCCTTTTGGGTGCTCTATTAGGTCTCACCTATCAGGAAGAACATGTGGTATTTGTCCCCGGGGTACTGGCCTTTTTCACAAAGTATGATCTTTTCCAGATTCATGCATTGTGTTGCGAATAACCGGATCTTATTGTTTTTACCACTGTGCAGTATTCCATAGTGTACACATCCCATAATTTCTTTATCCAGTTTTGGTTGATGAGCATTTAGTTTGAATCCATATCTTAGCTATTGTGAATAGGGCTGCAATAAGCATGGAGGTACAGGTATCTCTTGTGTGTAGTGAATTCATTTCCCTTGGGTAAGTTCCCAGGAGGGGGATTCCTGGGTCATATAAGGTAGGACTATATTCAGATTTTGAGATGTCTCCATAGTGTCTTCCATAGTGGCTTTACCAGTTTGCATTCCCACCTACAGTGGATTCAGGCACCTTTCCCCACAACCTTGCCAGCATTTGATGTTTGTTGATTTCTGTATGAAGCCATTCTAGCTGGGGTGAGGTGAAACCTCCTTGTGGTTTGATTTGCATTTCCCTGACAGCTAGTGATGCTGAACATTTTTTCATGTGTCTGTGTTGGCCATTTGGACTTCCTCTTTTGAAAAATGTGTAAGTCCTTGGCCCTTCTCTTAACTGGGTTGTTTGTTTTGTTTTTGGAATTCCTTCATCTCTTTGTAAATTCTGGTTATTAATCCATATCCGTTGCATAGCTTGCAAATAATTTCGCACATGCTGTCAGATGCCTCTTCACTTGCCTGAGTGTTTCTTTTACCACACAGAGAATTCCCGATTTGATCTAATCCCATTTATTAATTTTGGCTTTGACTTCCTATGTCTCTGAGGTCTTTTCCAAGAACTCTTAACGTGTGCCAGTGTCTTCAGGGCTTCCCTAATGTTCTCTACTAATTGGATGGTGTGGGATCATAGGTGTTTATCTTTAATCCTTGTTGAGTGGATTTTTGTATAAGGTGTAAGATAGGGGTCTTAGCCGGCACCGTGGCTCACTAGGCCAATCCTCTGTTTTGCAGCGCTGACACACCAGGATCTATTCCCGGTCAGGGCGCCGGATTCTGTCCCAGTTGCCCCTCTTCCAGGCCAGCTTTCTGCTGTTTCCAGGGAGTACAGTGGAGGATGGCCCAAGTGCTTGGGCCCTGCACCCCATGGGAGACCAGGAGAAGCACCTGGCTCCTGCCATTGGATCAGCGCAGTGTGCTGGCCACAGCACGCCTGCCGAGGTGGCCATTGGAGGGTGAGCCAACGGCAAAGGAAGACCTTTCTCTCTGTCTCTCTCTCTCTCACTGTCCACTCTGCCTGTCAAATAATAAAAATAAAAATAAAAATAAAAATAAATAAAAAGTGAAAAGGAATCTGAAGATTACCTGTACATTTTAATGACATAGTTGTGGTATGAAAAAATGATCTTGCTAAAATAGCCAAGCTACCATGTGATTCACAGATTCAATGCATTTCCTGTCAAACACCCTGTATTCTTCACAGGAAGAGGAATAAAATTCTGGAATTCACAAGAAAATTTCAGGGTAATGATGACTGAACAGTCTTGAGAAAAATAGCAAAGCAGGAGGCTTCATCCTAGCTGAGCTGAAATCAGACCTGGTGCTGGGATAACATAGACACCCACAGCCGTGGAGCACAACAGAAATGTAGAAATAAAAAAACACATTCTCAGAAAACTGATTGCATGCATGGTGCCACACACAGAATGGGGGATGGGTATTCTGTCATACATGGGGTTGGGGAAACTTGAATGCACTTGAAAATAATTCAATTATGTGGTCATCTCGCACCAGATACAGAAACAGAGTGAGCTTGAAAAATACCTAAAAAGCAAGACCTGAGACTGTAAAGTTCTAGAAAAAAACACTGGACAAAAGCAAGCTGACATTGGTTTGGGCAATGGCATTTTGATAATCTCCAAAGTACAGGCAACCAAGCAAAAATAGGCAAAAGATAATGGATCCAACTACAGAGCTCCTGTGTAACAAAGAGAGTGATTGGAGAACCAGGAGTCGCCTGCAGTTGGGCAGAAAGTATTTTCCGATCACACCCATGGGAGCCAATGTTGTGGCCCTGCAGGTTAAGCTGCCATACCTACTATGCATGCATCACACAGGAGCATGGGTTCAGATTCTGCTTGCTCCACTTCAAATCCAGCTCCCTACTAATGGATCTGGGTCAAAGATGACCCAAGTGTTTGTCCCCTTCAAGCCATGTGGGAAACCTAGAGAATGTTCCTGGGTCCTGGCTTCAGCCTCAGCCATTTCCAGCCTTTGCAGCCATTCAGGAAGGAAACCAGTGGATGGAAGATTCTCTCTTCATCTCTTTGGGTGTTTCTCTCTTGCTATAAACTGCCTTTGAAATAAAAGATATTTAAAGTAAATGACAGATACTTACACATATGCTTAGGAGCCTAGATCCAAATGTTGAATGACATCTTACAACTGAATCACAAGGGAAGAAATCAATTGTTTAAATGTAGTGACTGATTGGCCGATGATGCAGCTCACTAGGCTACTCCTCCACCTGCTGTTCCGGCATTCCGGGTTCTAGTCCCGGTCGGAGTGTCAGATTCTGTCCCGGTTGCTCCTCTTCCAGTCCAGCTCTCTGCTGTAGCCCGGGAAGACAGTGTAGGATGGCCCAAGAGCTTGGGCCCTGCAGCCACATGAGAGACTGGGAGGAGGCGCCTGGCTCCTGGCTTCAGATCAGCACAGCACACTGGCTGTAGCGGCCATTTGGGGGGGTGAACCAATGGAGGGAAGACCTTTCTCTCTGTCTCTCTCTCTCTCACTGTCTAACTCTGCCTGTCTAAAAAAATGTAGTTACTGATAAGGTGGGTGACAGGACTGGCCTTGAAGGTATCACGTGGGATTCCTGCCTCCCGTTTCAGGATGCTTAGGTTTATGTCCAAATTTTGGGTCTATTTCAGACTCTTGCCAATGTGCACTCTGGGAGCAGTACGAGAAGCCTGAGTTAATCCCATGTGTGAGACCTGCTCTGAAATCATGCACCTGACTGTGATCTGACCGAATCCAGCTTTTATGGGCATCTGGGAAGTTACCCAGGATTCAGTAGATCACTGTCTGTCAGTCTCTGTTGCTTTGTCTTTTTGGACAAATAAACAAATACAAGTTTTAAAAGAGGTAAAAGTATGTCTGTAATTTTTTGAAGAAAATATACAAAGGCAAACGTATAAAAATGCTTTAAATCTGAGATCATCATGCATGTCCATGTTAGAAGCACAACGAGACAGCCCACCCCTCCTGGTAGACTGAGTATCATCAGACATACCAGAGCTGACAAGTCTTGTGCAGGAAGAGAGAGAAGAAAACCCTGGTACAAGGCTGGAGTCAGGTAAGTTAGTAAAGCTTCCATGGAAAACATCAAAAGCTGAGAAATACAATTATCACAGGATCCTCAAACACTGTTGCCTGGTAGAAGAAACATGAAATCCCAGGGAGGTTCCCAGCAGATCCACAGCCACTGTGGCAAACACCTCTGCAGTTCCATGTACAATTAATGCAGCATAATTCATGAGAGCTCACACATATAATCCAGTGAAATTTCCACTGAAGATGGAATGGATAATGGGACAAGTGGAAAGGGTTATACTTTAACAGGAAGTTTATATGGCAGTAAAGAGTAAGAAGGACAGAGCTTCAGGCCGGCAGGATCCACACGTTGAGGGATCTGCTGTACAGCATGGTGACAGCAGTTAAGGGAATATTGTATCTACAGAATTCCAAAACAGGAGACAGATGCCATTCTACATGAGACATGTGCGTGTGGGGAGCAACCGAGACTAGACTAAATTACTGGAGCTGCTAAGACTAATTCTATGCATCTGATCTCCCACCATATGGCGCTGAGAGAGAATAAACAACTACCACACAGCTGCCTCACCAATTCGACTAACAAGCTGCAGAAGTTGATCCCGCTCCTGATTGGAGGAGAGCAGCGAGCTCAGCTCATGGGGAGAGAACGCCAGCAGAGTTGGGATTGGTGGAAGAGGACTATAAAGGAGGAGAGAGAGACAACATGCAGGAGGAACATCTGAGCAAACCCTAAGAGAGCCAGCCGGCGGTGTGCTGCTCCTTCCCGGAAGCAGGGGGGAGCGGCAGCAAACCCAGGAAGGGCCAGGCAAAGACAACAGCGCAAGGTCCGGTTTCGTTCCTCCGCAAGTGGGGGAGCGACAGTGCGTTTTGCGATGAGCATGTCAATAACTCTGACTTCATAATTCCACTCAATTTGATACATTCATTTTTCAACACATATCATTGTACCTCATATGTCTATATTCACTTATTATCCATCAAACAGTCATGACAGGAAAGGGAAGAATGGCAAATAGTGAAAATTCTGTTCTCTAAAACTGAATCATCACCTACTGTCTTCCAGGGTGCATTGTCAGTACAAGTGTGGGAAATGTGTAAATGGGCTCTGTCCAGGACTCTGATAGGCAGCTTGGGTGTCTCCCTCTCTAAAACTGATCTAAGACTGCAAATGGATTAATGATGCCAGTGAGCATAGACACGGAGTGAAGAGCAGGGACTCTGGACACATGGTCGCTGGGACTGGCTCTTCCTGCAGCTGTGATTCAGCCTCAGGACACTGGTCATCATGCTGGAGCCACAGACACAGCTCCCCGTGATGTGGACTCCAACCCCAGAGTGCACAGTCACTGTGTGTCCCACTTTCTGCTCTCCCTGAACCACAGCAGGTGCAGGGGGTCCCACAACACGCGACAGAACCAGATCAGCTGGAAGTGCACACTCAACACTTTCCATTCAGTAATGACCTTGAGTGCTGATGTCCAGTGCATTTCCCTTCTGAGTTCAGGCAGGGAGCCCACAGGAGGGTCCCATGACCTAGAGGATGAGGAAGTCCCTATAGGCTTCCCAGGTGCCTACAGAAGCTCAGCCTGAGACACAGCTGAGCTGCAAGTACATTCCTGAGTGCTGTGACGTTCACACAGGGACCACAGACTGTTTTAGGATTAAAGGAAAAATGGAGATCGGGTATAAAGACTGTGGAACCTGTGGAACAGCCACCTTTTAAACTAAGATGGTTGGTTCATTTTAGCACACAAGCTACTCTGAAAGGAGCAGTTTGATGACATATATAATTGAGGTTAACAAATCAAGTCTCTGGCTCAGCTCTCTCTGAGTTTTAAGGGAAAACTAAAATTGTCCTAAAGTCGGCAGTGTTTGAGGGCACTGTCCTGAGTCAGACTTGAACACACTCTCGAGGTCCTCGGAGAGTCCCACATCTCTGACCCTAGTCACCACTGTCATCGTTCACGAACCTGAATTTGTTCATATAGGACTTCATCCTGTCACATCAAACTTCTCTATGTCAGTGAAGTCAGTGGCGGGGACAGAATCATAAAAGTAGCAGTCTTCCCTCAGAACTGTAGGAGAGGAAACCCCTTTTTCCCTGACAGGTAACCAGGGCTTAATTTCCCTCTGCACCTGTGCAGGACCATATTCTGAGCTTAATGCATGGTGTGCACTCCCTGGTGGAACCGTGCGTCCCTGCAGGGAAGTTTGTGTCCGGGCTCAGCCTGAGAGCCCCTCACTGTGTCTCTGACACAGAAATACATGGCTGTGTCCTCATCTGTCAGACTGTTCATTTGCAGAAACACCGTGTTCTGGGCGTTGTCGCTGGAGATGGTGAATCGGGTGTTCACGGAGTTCGCGTAGTTTGTGATACCAAACCAAGATAAATGTATGCGATCCACTCCAGCCCCTTCCCTGGAGCCTGGCGGACCCAGCTCATGCCATAGATACTGAAGTAGATTCCAGAGGCTTTGCAGGAGAGTTTCAGGGATCCTCCAGCTGGACCAGACGCCCTCCGGACTCCTTCAGCTGCTCCTGACACTGGACACCTGCAAACACAGACGTCCTGGTCAGGACACTGTCACACTCTCTGTGTCTCTCATCACGTCCTCTCCCAGACTCAGTGCCCCGTGTTCTCCATCATTACCTTTGAGCACAGCGACCAGGAGAAGCCAGCGCAGCCCAGTCTCCATGGTGAGCATCTGTGTTGAGTGCGATCACTGAGTGGACACCTGGGAGTGCTGGGGCTGGAGCTCCTGTGCCATATCTGCAGGGTGAGGGCTGGGCTGGTTTTCATGGGCAGAGGGAGGCCCTATTTGAATGTGCTGCCCTTGTATAGCAGGCATGGGGTTGTGCACTACAGAGAGCACAGGTTTTTGGCAGAGCACAGTGTCCCCTGGTGTTTGGTAGCACAGGTAACGACACAGAACATATGATTCTTTCCATGATTCTGTACAGTTATGATTTCAGGACATCTTTGTTTTGATGCAGGTCATTGTGCCTAGTGACATCAGCCAGGGCATGAAGGATGGGTGCCTCTTGTGTTTCTCATGTGTAGAAGCTCACACGCAGGATAAGAAGTTGGTGTTGTGTGTTCCTTGATGTAAGCACTGGGTCCTGGTGACCATGATGGAATGTCGTGAAAGGGGGAAAGTTCTAGCAGTAACAAACTGCCAACTGCAGGGCTCACAGCACATGCAAGAAATGATGGATAATAATATACTCCACCACTAGGTGCCATTTATGAAACATCGGTGCTGCATTTGTACACTGAGAACAAATGTGCAGAAATGGAGAAAGCATCACTGTGGTGCAGCAGGTGAATCCACTGCCTATGATGCCTGCATCCCATAGTGCTGTGTGTTCCTGTTCCAGCTGCGGCAATTCCAATCGTCTCTTGCTGATGCACCCGGGAGAGCAACGAAGCATGGTCCTAGTATTTGGCCCCTGCACCCACGTGGGAGACCCCGAAGAAACTCCTGTCTCCTGGTGTCACTGTCATCTGGGGGATGAACCAGCAGATGGAAGAACTTGTCTCTGTGTCTTTCCCTCTCTCTGTGTAACACTGACTTTCAATAAATAATAAAACTTTTTCTTAAATATTCCATATGTAGTATCAACAAATCTTTTAAAATCTTGGAGAATATTTAGGAACATAACAATATTATTGTTTTTTAATTTTTAATTTTTTAAAATTTATTTTTTATGGAATACAAATTTCACACATACAGCTTTAGGAATATAGTGATTCTTCCCAACATTCCCACCATCCCATCCACTCTCTCACCCCTCCTCCTCCTCCTCTCACCTTGCCATTCCCATTCTCCATTATGATTTATTTTCAATTAACTTTGTACACAGAAGACCAACTCTATACTATGTAAAGATTTAAACACACACACACACACACACACACATATCCAAGAACTGTTTGAGAACTGGTTTTACAGTTAACTCTCATAATAGAACTCATTGAGGATGGAGGTCCTGCATGGGGAGTTAGTGCACAGTGAGACCTGTTGTTAATTTAACAATAAACACTCTTACATATGATGTCAGTGACCACCTGAGACTCTTGACATGAGCTGCTTAGGCTGTGGAAGCCTGTTGAGTCCGCAAACTGTCTGTATTTGGACAAGACCATAAGTAAAGTGGAAATTTTCTTCTCGCTTTAGAGAAAAGTACCTTCTTCTTTGAGGCCACTTCTTTCCCCTGGGTTCTCACAGAGATCCTTTAGGCAGAACATTTTTGCCACAGTGTCTTAGATTTCCATGCCTGAAATGCTATCACGGCTTTTCAGCCAGACTAGGTTGACTTAAGGGCTGATTCTGAGGTCAGAGTGTTACTTAAAGCGATTGTCATTCAATGAGTCTGCTGTGTGGACTTCTTCCCATGTTGGAACTTTCTGTCCTTTATAATTCTATTTATATTATTACCAGGCATTGATCCTATTTATATGATCGCTTTCACAATTTATCCTATCTAAATCTTCATGTTAACACTTAATATGATCACTTTAACAATTATGATGACGTTTTTAGCACTAAGCTATTGGGACTTGGAGTCCCACTCATGTTTTTAAACTGCACCCTCAGAAGTAAGTCTGTAGGAAAGTATGCAGAACTATACAGCTTTGCAGTTACCAAATTCCTCCTCCCATGCTTATTTCCATCCTTATTTTTTACTGGGATCAATTTTCAATTGACTTTATGCACGTATGATTGACTCTATGTTAAGTAAAAGTTCAAAAAATAGTAGGAAGAAAAATAACCAAAAACCAAAAAAAAAAAAAAAAAAAAACCTGTTCCTCGACAGTTAAGACAAGGGCAGTTCTAGTTATCCATTCTTAAAGTATCTATTTCACTTCTCTAGATTTCCTTTTAGGTTCTCTGTTAGTTCTCACCTATCAAGAAGAACATGTGGTATTTGTCCCTTTGGGACTGGCTTATTTCACCAAGTATGAGCTTTTCTTGATTCATCCATTGTGTTGCAAATAACTGGATTTCATTGTTTTTACCACTGTGTATTATTCCAGGTATAAATATCCCATAATTTCTTTATCCAGTTTTTGGTTGATGGGCATTTAGGTTGATTCCATTTCTTAGTTATTTTGAATTGGTTGCAATAAACACGGAGGTACAGATAACTTACTTTGGGTAGTGAATTCATTTCCCCTGGGTAAATTCCCAGGAGTGGGGTTCATGGATCATATAGTAGGTCTATATTCAGAGTCTTGAGGTATCTCTATACTGTCTTCCATGGTGGCTTTACCAGTTTGCATTCCTACCAACAGTGGATTAGGGCACCTTTTTCCACACATCCTCATCAGCATTTGTTGCTTGTTGATCTCTGTATGAAGCTGTTCTGGCTGGGGTGAGGTGAAACCACATTGTAGTTTGGATTTGCATTTCCCTGACAGCTAGTTATCCTGAACATTTTTTCATGTGTCTGTTGGCCACTTGGACTTCCTCTTTTGAAAAATGTGTAAGTCCTTGGCCCATCTCTTAACTGGGTTATTTGTTATGTTGTTGTGGAGTTTCTTAATCACTTTGTAGATTCTGGTTATTAATCTATATCAATTGCATAGCTTACAAATAATATCTCCCATTATGTAAGATGCCTCTTTACTTTCCTGAGGTTTTGTTGTTGTTGTTTTTTTTTTTTTTTTTTTTTTTTTTTTTTTGCTGTACAGAGACTTCTCAATTGGATGTAATCCTATTTATCAGTTTTGGTTTTGACTGCCTATGCCCCTGAGTTCTTTTCCAAGAACTCTTTGCCTATTCCAATGTCTTGCAGCATTTCCCAAATGTTCTCTAATAATTGGATATTGTAGGGTCATAGATTTACACCTTTATTCTATGTTGAGTGGATTTTGTGTAAGGTGTAAGATAGGGGTCTGAAAATCTGATAAGAATAAAATTCAAAGTAAAATAGTGTAGGTATATCATATTTGACACAACTGTGAGTATATCAGTCTTAACTGTGTTATCAAATTTCATGAAAATACAGGAAATAAAACATTAAAATTTGCACTGTTTAAGATGCGTTCATCCACCAAAGGAGAGCCTGTGTCTCATGTGTGTCACTGGCTCCCAATACCACTTTCCTGCTCCTGCAGCCCCAGGAATCAGAAGTTTATGGGAGGATATTTGGGACCTCTCACTCTCGTGGATGTGCCGGATTGTTGTCCGGAAACTGGGTGAGGCTGGGAAGCAGAGCTGGCCAGAGTGACACTTGGGAAAGTGCAGTGCATGGGAGTGTCTCTCTCTTTTTCTTTGCCTCATATGGGAATAACTGAAAGTTAAAACTTGAGTTACTGAAGGGTCTCTCTAGAGGTCGTATTCCCTACATGCAGGCAGCAACCCTCATGGCCTTGTCCCCTCCCTAGAGCCCCTCTCAATGGGATCACTGGGTGGTGAGATCCCTACATGCATGATGGGAGGCTCCGTGCATCAAGTATGGAGGGTAAGTTCCACCTAACATGCAGCCTTCAGCTGCTCAGTTGGAGCGACCACACACACACACACCAAGCAGTGCTGGCTCTGCTCACGGCTCTGCAGGAACAGCATCCTCAGCCTCAATACCCCAGAGCCTGCTCCTCTGTGTCCACTGAGTAGGAAAGTGATTCACCTGCAGGAGGAAACCATCATGACCAATGTCCTGGTGGGATCCTGTAGAAAATGTTCGTGAGCAGAGTCCACCCCAGACACTGTGCCAGCACTGCTCCCCCAAGACACAGAAGTCTTCATCTTCAGGGGATGGCTCCACCCCCAAAGCTGAGGACTGGGGAGGAGAACCATGGCAAGTGGGGAAGTGACAGTCGGGGACAGGGTCCAGCAGCAGAGGGAGAGGACCTGGTGGAGGAGTGGGCTCTGCTGTGCAGGAGGGTAAGGACAGGTGGAAGGGCCACACTGCTGGGACCCAGTGCCTGCAGGAGAACACTGAGTCAGGAGGTCTGATCAGGTGTCCTTGCCCCCGGCAACCCTCACACTGACCACCACTGATTAAAACCAGCACAGGTGCCTGGGAGCTGTGGAATGGTGTTGCCTCTGGGGAGTGCATCCAGTGAGGACTCCCACCATGAGTAGATTCTACTTCAGGGCCTCATGGAGGAAGCTGAGGTCCCCAGTGCCCCTAACAGAACCACACGGAATGCTGGGAGCAGCCTGTGGGGGTGGATGTGGTTTGTCCTCACCCCAATGTAACAGCACTGGCAGGGGGTGCATGGTCTGGATGTTTACATAAAAAGCATTGAAGAACCAGGATCTGACATCAGATGCAATGTCCATTGTACAGCTACTAGAAGGAAACATAGGGCAAAATCTCCCTGATAGTAGTCTGGCCTTGATTTTTCTTTTAGATCCCCAAAGTTCATGCAATGTAAGAAAACATTTTCAGATGATGCTGCATAGACTACAGAGCTTCTGCACTGTAATTGGACCGATGAGAAGTGAGCAGCCTACACAGAAGGGAAGTAACTATTTACATACCATATGTATGATGAATAGCCTGTATCCCAAAGAAATAAAAAGGAAATCTCTGTAAGTGCTGGATAAATAAAATGAGCTGTAAAAATAAAATGAACCGTCTGTATCAGCTGTTATAAATATAAATAAAAATTGTCTGTGTGTTTAGAACTGGTCCCAAGTCTTCTGCAGTCTCAAATAACTATGATAGACAATTAGCTTCTTCATCCTGAATGACAGGTTCTGTGTCATCAGGCCTACAATTGGTGTAGAAGCAAACCTTTCTGATCTGCTTGTGGCTGAGGTGTGTGTTTTAGGTGAGCTCCCAAGATGACCACGGGAGAACTGGTGGGAGCTCTGCGAGTGAGGCCTAGTGGGATTTGTTCATTTCTGGGGAATCTGCTATGGAGGAGATCACAGTAGATCTCCTGGGTCCCCAGCTTCAGCACAGAGCACAGTGCTGCTAGAGTCAGCCCTGGTCTCATCTGACATCCTGTGTGGGGATGGGGTCCCTCCCATCCCTGTTCACAATATTAGGATGGCTGATGACTGCATGATGTTCACAATATTAGGAAGCCTGATGGCACAACATTCTCACTGTCTGATCCTGGACTTCCAGCCTCTACAGCTGTGAGCTCAATAAACCTTTTTGCTCCATACACCTCCTTTCCGGGGTACTCCATTATGGAATCAACAGGTGGAATAAAACAATCGAAGAGCCACACACTAGCCAATGCTCTGTTCCTACCTGAAACAGAGACTCAGCTGTGTTTACAGAATTAGACAGAGCCACTCAGAAATCGTCATCTCTATATCAGCTGAGGGAATTTCTTAGGTTCTATAAGAATCTTACATGAGAGAACAATTGCAATTTTGCAGGAAACATTTTGCAAACACATGGGGTTGATGCTGTTATTCTGGTGAATGACAGAAGAAAATTTGTTTACTCCTGGTGATTATGAAGTTGAGAGAAAGCAAGGACTGATTTTTCTCTTTTGTATACTTTTAAAGACTTGGTTATTTATTTGAAAGGCAGAAATACAGAGTGGCAGATGCAGAGAGAGAGAAAGTGGTCTTCCATCTGCTGCTTCTATACACAGCTGGGCACCAGGGCAGGGATGGGCCAATCTGAATCCCGGAGCCTTGAGGTTCTTCAGGTTCTCCCATGAGGGAGCAGGGGCACAGGAACTTGGGCCACCTTCTGCTGTTTCCAAGGCCAGAGCAAAGCCCAGGATTGGGTGTCTCATCCAGGATTTGAAACACCACATATATTGGAAGATGGAAACGAGGACTATTTTGTGTTGGAGGAAGGAGTCGGACTCTCTGGACAAACAGTCTCTGGGGCAGGCGCCTCAGGCAGCAGGGATGCAGCTCCAGGGTTGGAATATCCTGCTGGACTCGCAAGGACACAGTCCAGAACCACCTGGACTCTAGTGCAGACCTCACTGGGCTTTCCCACCTGCTAGTCTCCCTGAGATGGAGACAAGGCCAGCAGAGTGTGGGGAACAAGACCTCTCCACACCCAGTGTTTTCCATGAGTCTGACCCCTTGCACTACCAACGGCCACCTCTGCTTGCAAATGAGAGCAGGTCCGGGGATCCCAGGAGACGTGAGTGAGGAAGCGTAAGCAGGATTTCTAGGAGCCACAGCCTGAGCCACCCCTGAGCTGCAGGTTAATCCCTGACCTGGGGTTTGGACCATGTGGACCTCAACCTGTGAGTTCAGGGTGAGGAAGTGAAAAGGAGACGAGGGCACAGCTGCAGAGAATGGACATGGGAGCCCCAGGGAACAGGACCACGGGGTCAGCTCTGCCTCTCAAGGGCCCAGCTGTGCAGGAGGGGAGGTCATGGATGTGAAACACTGCAGCATCCATAGCCCCTGACCGGCTCTACACTGCCCCTGGGCTCTCAGCGGGGTCCCAGATGACGTCATCAGAGAATACCACGGGGCACACTCCAGAGACTCAGACCCCGAAAAGCCTCCCCGTGTGCCCAGAGCTCACTCAGGTCTCAGATGCTGGGGACTTCAGAGATGTCAATCATTCCTTCAAAACGACTCCATTTTCTTCATGTGATGTCTTACCATGATACCAAAACTTCTGCTCGGTGATCGGTGTTAGGGACAGAATCATCCATGAAGAACTGGAACGTAGGAAACGGTTACAGCAAACCCAAATTTCCTGAAGGAATCAGCGATTCACCTCCCACTGCATCTGGGCGCGGGTTGAGTCTGCTCAGTGTGTGTTGTGTGCCCCCTGGTGGAGATGCGCGCCCCTGCAGGGAGGTTTCCGTCTAGGCTCAGCCTGAGGGTCCCTCACTGTGTCTCTTGCACAGAAATAGGTGGCCGTGTCCGCGGCTGTCAGACTGTTCATTTTCAGATCCACCGTGTTCTGGGCGTTGTGGCTGGAGATGGTGAATCTGTCATTCACTGAGCTCACGTAGTCTGTGCTACCATAATCAGGATAAATGCATCCGATCCACTTCAGGCCCTTCCCTGAGCATGGTGGACCCAGCTCATGCTGTAGCTACTGAAGGTGAATCCAGAGGCTTTCCAGATGAGTTTCAGGGATTCCCCAGGCTGGACTAGGCCTCCCCCGGACTCCTCTAGCTGCTGACACTGGACACCTGCAAACACAGACGTCCTGGTCAGGACACTGTCACTCACACTCTCTGTGTCTCTCACTCACGTCCTCTCCCAGACTCAGTGCCCCGCATTCCCCATCATTACCTTTGAGCACAGCGACCAGGAGAAGCCAGCGCAGCCCAGTCTCCATGGTGAGCATCTGTGTTGAGTGCGATCACTGAGTGGACACCTGGGAGTCCTGGGGCTGGAGCTCCTGTGCCAGAGCTGCAGGGTGAGGGCTGGGCTGGTTTCATGCACAGAGTGGGCCCTATTTGCATGTGCTGCCCCTATATAGCAGGCATGGTGTCAGACGCCTCAGACAGGACAGTGCCCAGGGCAGATGTGTTGTCCTGTGGTGTAGGTTGATGGCTATGATAGGATTCAGATCATATAAATCTTTACATTATTATTGTTGTTTAAACAATTGAAGGCAATGACCTTGTTTCATTTTAATATGTGTGTATCCTTAATAATCCAGTGTTAGCATGTCCTTCACTTTTAAATAACCCTTGGTTCATTTTTAACTATTTGAATAACATTGGAATAGTGACAGTGAGAGAAGGGGTGAGAGAAAGAGAAATGTAGAGATGGACAGAAAAGGTGACAAAGGGAGATTTCCACCTTTGATTGACAGCCCCAAACATCCCAAGTGCCTACAACACCGAGGACTTAGCCTTTCTAAAACCTGGAGCCCAAAACTGCAACTTTGTTTCCCACGTCAGTGGTAGGGGCTCATTCTCTGTAGTGTCATCTACAGTTTTCCAAAATGCATTATCAGAAAAAGTGTGGGAAGTCGTGTGGCTGAATGATTCATTCTGATGGGAACACGGGTGTCCCTAGTGGGGACTTTGCCAATTTTGTCCTAATGCCTGCCTCCCACTTTTAAACAGATAAAAGACTGCAAGTGGATTCTTTTTAAGTTAACTATGTTTTGTTTCCTTATTCATCCATTGACTTATTTAACACTCGTCATGAACACAGAACACTGTGCTTGCTAGTGGGGTTTGTGTGCTATTGGAATCTGTGTGTTGTAGAAATGGGCACAGATCAACTCAGTGTCATTCACATTTCCACCTCCTTTCCTACACTCTGAGTTGGAGGGGCGTGGAGGCCTCAGTTCTCATTATTCATGGAATCTGTCATGGGTTGTGTTGAACTGAGTCAGCCCACTGTGGTGTGGGCAGAATTATTCCTTCCTGTGAGTGCTTTGTGCCCTGGTATCAGCTGCCCTGTGTTCCCCCTCTTCCCTGTGTCTAGTAACCATGACTCCGAGTTCAGCTCAAGCACTGGATAGAAGTCACTGTGTCACAATTCACCCGCAGTCCTGGGTTCAGGTAATGCAGCTTTGTTCACAAAAGTTCAGTCTACAATAAAGTGAAATGTGCCTAAAACAGTGAATGCAGTCTGTTACATTTGACATGGAATATTATTCAGTGTTAAGAAGGAGGTGGTTCTGTCATTAGGAAATCATGGGTCAGCCTGGAGCATAATATGCTAACAGAAATAATGCAGGTAGATGTTTACACATAGTATGTGACATTAGTTATACATGCAGTCCACAAGCTTTAACTCACAGAGGCAGGAAGTGCAATGGTGATCACTGTCTACCATGACCCAAGTGTTTGTCCCCTTCCAGCTCTGTGGGAAACTGGGGGAAGTTCCAGGCTCCTGGCTTCAAGCTCAGGCATCCCAGCCATTGCAGACATTCAGGAAGAAAAGCAGTGAATGGAAACTTCACTCGCCATCTGTTGATAGCTTTATCTTTTGCTATAACACTGCCTTTCAAATAAAATAAATACTTAAAATAAATGAAACATTAATTATACATATGGTTAGGAGCCTATTTCCAAATGTTGAATGAACTCAAGCCACTGATCCCAAGGGAAGCAATCAATTCCTTAAATGCAGTGATGATAAGGTGGTGACAGGAGCAGCACTGGAGTGAGCCTGAGGGATTCCTGCCTCCCGTGTCAGGATGCTGAGTTCTGTGTCCTAGTTTGATTCCAGTGTCAGATTCCTGCCTAAGCCCTTCTGGGAGGCAGTAGGTGAAGTTCCAAGTACTGCCATGTGGACACCTGGACAGAATTCCAAGCACATGGCTGTCACCTAACCAAGCTGAAGCTTTTGTAGCCATCTGGGAAGTGACCCAGGAGTTAGAAGATCACTGTCAGTCTCAGTCTCTTTGCCTTTTTGAAAAAATATGTAAATACAAATATCAAAATAAGTGAAATAGTATCTTTAACTTTTTAAAAAAGATATAAAGGCAACATATAAAATGATATATTGGGCCCATCATGCACGTCCGTAATAGATGCACAATGAGACATCCCATCCTTCCTGTTAGAATGAGTATTATCCTACAATCCAGAGCTGACAATCCATGTGGAGGAAGCTAGAGACGATAACTCTGGTACAAGATCGAAGTCAGGTAAACAAGTAAATCTATTATGGAAAATCATCAAAAACTGAGAAATAGAATTTTCACAAGATCTTCAAACACCATTTCTGGGTAGAAGGAATATGAAATCCCAGGGAGGTGTCCAGAGGAACCGCAATCAATGTGGCAAACACCTCTGCTCTTCCATGTTCAACTAATGCAGCATCATTCACAAGAGTTCACACATACAATCCAGTGAAATATTCATGAAGAAAGAATCAACAATGGAACAAATGGACAAAATTATATTTAACAGGAAGTTTATATGGCAGTAAAGATGAGGAAATTCTGTACTTTGGACAACTCGGATGATCCTGGAGAATAATGTCCAAGGATAATGTGTCAGGGTAAGTACACTCTGCTAACCATGCAGGACAAGAAGACAAATAATACGTGATGCTGGATACATGGGATAAAAGGATGAAGTCACAGAGGCAGGAAGTATGATGGTGAAGACCAATGTCTGAGCAAGGGAGGAGCAGAGGAGACACTGGAGCAAGGTCAGAGTTCCAGTCCAACAGGATCCACACACTGAGGATCTACTGTACAGCATGAAGGGAATATTGTGTCTACAGAATTCCAAAACAGGAGACAACTGACATTCTACCAGGGAAACGTGGTTTTCTGATGAGCATCTCAATAAGTCTGACTTCATAAAAACTCAATTTGATACATTTATTTATCAACACATATCATTGTACCTCATATGTCTATGTTTTGGTATTATATATCAAACACTTATGTAAAGGAAATGATTAAATGATCAAAAATGGAGATTCAACACTCTGAATACTGGTGTAGTGCTTTCCAGTATTTTCCGATATTTTATGGAGATGATAAATAAATTCCAGTGGACTCAAGCTTGGCAGCTAGAACCCAGGAGCTTGAAACTGTATCAGTGTTCCCACCTTGGTGATGGGGCCTCATAACACATCCATCATCTACTGACTTCCAGGGTGCACTGTCAGTTACTAGTCTGGGAAAGTGTGCAAATGGGCTGTGTCCATCACTCTGATATGCAGCCTGGGTGTCTCCCTCTCTAATACTGATGGAAGTCTCCAAATGGATTGATGACCCCAGTCAGCATAGACATGGAGTGAAGAGCAGGGACTCTGGACACATGGTCTCCGAGACTTGCTCTTCCTGAAGCTGTGATTCAGCCTCAGGACACTGGTCATCATGCTGGAGCCACAGACACAGCTCCCCGTGATGTGGACTCCAGCCCCAGAGTGCACAGTCACTGTGTGTCCCACTTTCTGCTCTCCCTGAACCACAGCAGGTGCAGGGAGTCCCACAACACTCAACAGAATCAGATCAACTAGAAGTGCACACCCAACACTTTCCATTCAGTTATGACATTGACTGCTGATGTCCAGTGCATTTCCCCTCTGAGTTCATGCAGGGAGCCCTAATGGAGGGTCCCAGGACCTAGAGGATGAGGAAGTCCCTGTAGGCTTCCCAGGTGCTTGCAGAAGCTCAGTCTGAGACACAGCTGAGCTGCAAGTACATCCCTGAGTACTGTGACGTTCACACAGGGACCACAGACTGTTCCAGGATTAAAGGTGGCCACATTCTGTGGAAAGTGAGTGTGGATCACCCACAGTTTAAAATAAAATGTCAGTTCAGTTCCGCACACAGGCTACTTTGACAGGAAGAGAGGGAAATAGTTGAGGTTTAACAGACCAGAGACCCTGGCTCAGCTGTCTCCAGGATATAAAGGGAAAAGTAAAATTTTCCTAGAGTCGGCAGTGCCCTGAGGACACCAGCACGAGTTAGACTGGAAAAGACTCACGAGGTCCTCACAGATCCCCATGATATCTGATCGCGGTGAGGACAGTTGTCAGTCATGAACCCGAAATTGTCACGTAGGACTTCTTCCTTCTATTCAAAGTTTCTATCCGTCAGTGAAGTAAGTGGCAGGGACAGAATCGTAAGAGTAGAACCATTTCTTCAAATGCGTTAGAGGAGAGGAAACCCCAATTCCCTAACAGGAAACCAGGGCTTATTGTCCCTCTGCACCTACCCATGACCAGAATATATATTCAGTGCATCTTGTGTGCCTCCTGGTGGAGCCGCGCGCCCCTGCAGAGAGGTTTGTGTCTGGACTCAGCCTGAGGGTCCCTCACTGTGTCTCTGGCACAGAAATAGGAGGCCATGTCCGCTGCTGTCAGACTGTTCATTTCAAGATCCACCATGTTCTGGGCGTTGTTGCTGGAGATGGTGAATCGGCCATTCAACCAGCTCGCGTAGTTTGTGCTACCGTAAAATTCAATACATGCGATCCACTCCAGCCCCTTCCCTGGAGCCTGGTGGACCCAGCACATTGCATTGATACTGAGGGTGAATCCAGAGGCTTTGCAGGAGAGTTTCAGGGATTCCCCCAGGCTGGTCCAGGCCTCCCCGGGACTCCACCAGCTGCTTCTGGCACTGGACACCTGCAAACACAGATGTCCTGGTCAGGACACTGTCACTCACACTCTCTGTGTCTCTCACTCACGTCCTCTCCCAGACTCAGTGACCCGCATTCCCCATCATTACCTTTGAGCACAGCGACCAGGAGAAGCCAGCGCAGCCCAGTCTCCATGGTGAGCGTCTGTGTTGAGTGCGATCACTGAGTGGACACCTGGGAGTCCTGGGGCTGGAGCTCCTGTGCCAGAGCTGCAGGGTGAGGGCTGGGCTGGTTTTCATGGGCAGAGGGAGGCCCTATTTGCATGTGCTGCCCCTGTATAGCAGACATGGGGTTGTGCACTTCAGATAGGACAGGTTCCTGGCAGAGCACAGTGTCCTCTGTTGTTTAGTAGCACAGGTAACGACACAGAACATATGATTCTTTCCATGATTCTGTACAGTTATGATTTCAGGACAACTTTGTTTTGATACAGGTATTTGTGCCTAGTGACATCAGCCAGGGCAAGAACAACGGGTGCCTCTTGTGTCTCATGTGTGGAACCTCACATGCAGGATAAGAAGTTGGTGTTGTGTGTTCCCTGATGTGCGCACTAGGTCTGGGTGGCAGCGAGAGAATATCATGAAGAGGGAAGTTCTAACAAAAACAAACTGCCAAGCTCAGGGCTGACAGCCCATGCAAGAAATGATGGATAATAATATACTCCACCACTAGGTGCCATTTAGGAAACATCAGTGCTGCATTTGTACACTGAGAACAAATGCGCAGAAATGGAGAAAGCATCACTGTGGTGCAGCAGGTGAATCCACTGCCTGTGATGCCTGCATCCCATAGTGCTGTGTGTTCCTGTTCCAGCTGCGGCACTTCCAATCGTCTCTTGCTGATGCACCCAGGAGAGCAGAAAAGCATGGTCCTAGTATTTGGCCCCTGCACCCACGTGGGAGACCCCGAAGAAACTCCTGTCTCCTGGTGTCACTGTCATCTGGGGGATGAACCAGCAGATGGAAGACTTGTCTTTGTGTCTTTCCCTCTCTCTGTGTAACACTGACTTTCAGTAAATAAATAAATCTTTTCTAAAAAATTGCACGTGCAGTTTCAACATCTTTTAAAACCTTGGAGGAAATATAGGAACAGCACGCATGATGTCCATGTAACAATATTATTTAAAATATTTAAATCTTTTTTTTATTTTTTAAATTTATTTTTTAACTTTTATTTATTAAATATAAATTTCCAAAGTACTGCTTTTGGATCACAGTGCCTTTTCCCCCTCATAACTTCCCTCCCTCCCGCAACCCTCCCATCTCCTGCTCCCTCTCCCATCCCCTTTTTTTTCTGTTTCTTTATTTTTTTTACTTTTATTTAATGAATATAAATTTCCAAAGTACGACTTATGGATTACAATGGCTTCCCCCCCATACCGTCCCTCCCACCTGCAACCCTCCCCTTTCCCACTCCCTCTCCCCTTCCATTCACATCAAGATTCATTTTTGATTAACTTAATATACAGAAGATCAGCTTAGTATACATTAAGTAAGGATTTCAACAGTTTGCTCCCACACAGAAACATAAAGTGAAAAATAATAGATTTTTTTTAAATGATGATGAAATCAGATCAGACCTATTGTCATGTTTAATCCCAGTGAGAGACAAGTTGGGAATTGATAATTTCTTTCTTTTTTTTACAGAAGATCAGTTTAGTATGCATTAAGTAAAGATTTCAACAGTTTGCACCCCCATAGAAACACAAAGTGAAATATACTGTTTGAGTACTCGTTATACCATTAAATCTCAATGAACAGCACATTAAGGACAGAGATCCTACATGAGGAGTAAGTGCACAGTGACACCTTTTGTTGACTTAGCAAATTGACACTCCTGTCTATGGCATCAGTAATCTCCCTATGCTCCAGTCATGAGTTTCCAAGGCTATGGAAGCCCTCTGAGTTCTCCGACTCTTATCTTGTTTAGACAAGGTCATATTCAAAGTGGAGGTTCTCTCCTCCCTTCAGAGAAAGGTACCTCCTTCTTTGAAGACCTGTTCTTTCCACTGGGATCTCACTCACAGAGATCTTTTTGCCAGAGTGTCTTGGCTTTCCATGCCTGAAATACTCTCATGGGCTTTTCAGCCAGATCCGAATCCCTTTAGGGCTGATTCTGAGGCCAGAGTGCTGTTTAGGACATCTGCCATTCTATGAGTCTGCTGAGTATCTCACTTCCCATATTGGATAACTCTCCCCTTTATTTATTCTATTGGTTAGTGTTAGCAGGTACTAGACTTGTTTATGTGCTCCCTTTGACTCATAGTCCTTTCATTATGATCAATTGTGAACTGAAATTGATTTCTTGGACTAGGGAGATGGCATTGGTACATGCCACCTTGATGGGATTGAATTGGAGTCCCCTGGTATGTTTCTAACTCTACCATTTGGGGCAATTCAGCTTGAGCATGTCCCAAATTATACATCTCTTCCCTCTCTTATTCCCACTCTTATGTTTAACAGGGATCGCATTTCAGTTAAATTTCAACACTTAAGAATAACTGTGTCTTAATTACAGAATTAAACCAGTCATGTTAAGTAGAACAGACAAAAAACTACTAAGAGGGATAATGTATTAAGTTGTTCATTAACAGTCAGGGCTATGCTGATCAAGTCACCGTTTCTCATAGTGTCCATTTCACTTCAGGAGGTTTTCTTTTTGGTGTTCAGTCAGTTGTCACTGATCAGGGAGAACATATGGTATTTGTCCCTTTGGGACTGGCTTACTTCACTCAGCATGATGTGTTCCAGATTCCTCCATTTTGTTGCAAATGACTGGATTTCGTTGTTTCTTACTGCGGTATAGTATTCTAAAGAATGCATATCCCATAATTTCTTTATTCAGTCTACCGTTGATGGGCATTTAGGTTGGTTCCAGGTCTTGGCTATTGTGAATTGTGCTGCGATAAACATTAGGGTGCAGACCTCTTTTTTGTTTGCCAATTTAAATTCCTTTGGGTAAATTCCAAGGAGTGGGATGGCTGGGTTGAACGGTTCCCTCTCCCATCCCTTTCACATCAAGATTCATTTTCAATTTTCTTTATATACTGAAGATCAGTTTAGTATATATTAAGCAAAGATTTCAACAGTTTACACTCACACAGAAACACAAAGTGTAAAGTACTATTTCAGTACTCGTTATAGCATTAATTCACATTGTACAACACATTAAGGACAGAGATACTACATGGGAAGTTAAGTGCACAGTGACTCCTTTTATTGACTTAACAACTGACACTCTTGTTTATAGCATTAGTAATCACCCTAGGCTCTTCTCACGAGTTGCCAAGACTATAGAAGCCTTTTGAGTTCTCCAACTCTGATCTTATTTAGACAAGGTCATAGTCAAAGTGGAAGTTCTCTCCTCCTTTCAGAGAAAGGTACGTCTTTATTTGATGGCCTATTTTTTTTCCGCTGGGATCTCACTCACAGAGATCTTTCATTTAGATCATGTTTTTTTTTGCTAGAGTGTCTTGGCTTTCCATGCCTGAAACACTCTCATGGGCTTTTTACCCATATCCGAATGCCTAAAGGGCTGATTCTGAGGCCAGAGTGCTGTTCAGGACATCTGACATTCTATGAGTCTGCTGTGTATCCAACTTCCCATGTTGGATAATTCTCTCCTTTATAATTCTATCAGTTAGTAGTAGCAGACACTAGTCTTGTATATGTGATCCCTTTAAATCCCAATCCTATCATTATGATAAATTATGAACTAAAACTGATCACTTTGACTAGTGAGATGGCATTGGTACATGCCACCTTGATCGGATTGAATTGGAATCACCTGGCACGTTTCTAAATCTACCATCTGATGCAAGTCTGATTGAGCATGTGCCAAACTGTACATCTCCTCCCTCTCTTATTCCCACTCTCATATTTAACAGGGATCACTTTTCAATCAAATTTAAACACCTAAGAATACTTGTGTGTTAATTAAAGACGTCAACCAATAGTATTAGTAGAACAAAAAAAATACTAAAAGGGATAAAATATTAAGTTGTTCCTCGACAGTCAGGATAAGGGCTGATCAAGTCGCTGCTTCTCATAGTGTCCATTTCACTTCAACAGGTTCCCTTTTTGGTGCTTGGTTAGTCATCACCGATCAGGGAGAACATATGATATTTGTCCCTTTGGGACTGGCTTATTTCACTCAGCACGATCTTTTCCAGATCCCTCCATTTTGTTGCAAATGACTGGATTTCATTGTTTTTTACTGCTGTATAGTATTCTAAAGAGTACATGTCCCATAATTTCTTTATCCAGTCTACCGTTGATGGGCATTTGGGTTGGTTCCAGGTCTTAGCTATTGTGAATTGAGCTGCAATAAACATTGAGGTGCAGACAGCTCTTTTATTTGCCAATTTAATTTCCTCTGGGTGAATTCCAAGGAGTGGGATGACTGGGTTGTATGGTAGGGTTATATTCAGGTTCTGAGGAATCTCCAAACTGACTTCCATAGTGGCTTTACTAGTTTGCATTCCCACCAACAGTGGGTTAGTGTCCATTTTTCCCCACAACCTCGCCAGCATCTGTTGTTGGTAGATTTCTGTATGTGAGGATTCTATCTGGAGTGAGTTGAAACCTCACTGTGGTTTTGATTTGCATTTCCCTGATGGCTAGTGATCCTGAACATTTTTTCATGTGTCTGTTGGCCATTTGGATTTCCTCTTTTGAAAAATGTCTGTTGAGGTCCTTGGCCCATCTCTTAAGTGGGTTGTTTGTTTTGTTGTTGTGGAGTTTCTTGATCTCTTTTTAGATTCTGGTTATTAATCCTTTATCTGTTGCATGGTTTGCAAATATTTTTTCCCATTCTGTTGGTTGCCTCTTCACTTTCCTGGTTTTTTTGTTTTTGTTTTTTGCAGTACAGAAACTTCTCAACTTGATGTAATCCCAGTTGTTAAGTTTGGCTCTGACAGCCTGTGCCTCTCAGGTCTTTTCCAAGAAGACTGTGCCCATGCGTATATCTTGCAGGCTTTCTCCAATGTTCTCTAATAATTTGATGGTGTCGGGTCGTAGATTTAGATATTTAATCCAGTTTGAGTGGATTTTTTGTAAGGTGTAAGGTAGGGGTCCTGCTTCATACTTCTGCACATGGAAATCCAGTTTTCCCAGCACCATTTATTGAATAGATGTCCTTGCTCTTGGAATTGGTTTTAGATCCTTGGTCAAATATAAGTTGGCTGTAGATGTTTGGGTTGATTTCTGGTGTTTCTATTTTGTTCCATTGGTCTATCCATCTGTTTCTGTACCGGTGCCATGCTGTTTTGATTATAACTGCCCTGTAATACGTCTTGAAATCTGGTATTGTGATGCCTCCAGCTTTGTTTTTGTTGTACAGTATTACTTTAGCTATTCGAGGTCTCCTGTGCCTGCATATGAATTTCTGCATCATTTTTTTACAGATTTGCGAAGAATGTCTTGGTATTTTGATTGGTATTGCATTGAATGTATAAATTGCTTTTGGGAGAATGGACATTTTGATGATATTTATTCTTCCAATACATGAGCATGGAAGATTTTTCCATTTTTTGGTATCCTCTTCTATTTCTTTGTTTAAGATATTGTAATTCTCATTGTAGAGGTCTTTAACATCCTTGGTTAAGTTTATTCCAAGGTGTTTGATTGGTTTGTAGCTATTGTGAATGGGATTGATCTTAGAAGTTCTTTCTCAGCCATGGCATTGCCTGTGTATACAAAGGCTTTTTTTTTTGATAGGCAGAGTCGACCGTGAGAGAGAGAGACAGAGAGAAAGGTCTTCCTTTTTCCATTGGTTCACCCTCCAATGGCTGCTGCGGACAGCGCACTGCAGCCAGTGCCCCGCTCATCCAATGGCAGGAGCCAGGTGCTTATCCTGGTATTCCATGGGGTGCAGGGCACAAGCACTTGGGCCATCCTCCACTGCACTCCCTGGCCACAGCAGAGAGCTGGCCTGGAAGAGGAGCAACCGGGACAGAATCTGGCACCCCGACCGGGACTAGAACCCGGTGTGCCAGTGCCGCAAGGCGGAGGATTAGCCTAGTTAGCCACAGTGCCAGCCAAGTCTGTTGGTTTTTGTGCATTGATTTTATAACCTACTACTTTGCCAAACTCTTCTATGAGTTCCAATAGTCTCTTAGTAGAGTTCTTTGCATCCTCTAAGTAACGAATCATATCATCTGAAAAGACGGATAGTTTGAGTTCTTCCTTCCCCATTTGTATCATTTTAATTTCTTTTTCTTGCCCAATGGCTCTAGCTAAAACTTCCAGAACTATATTGAATAGCAGTAGTGAGAGTGGGCATCCGTGTCTGGTACCGGATCTCAGTGGAACTGCTTCCAAATTTCCTCCATTCAATAGGATACTGGCTGTGGGTTTTTTATAAGTTGTTTTGATTGTATTGAGGAATGTTCCTTCTATACCCAATTTGCTTAGAGTTTTCATCATGAAAGGGTGTTGTATTTTATTGAATGCTTTCTCTGCATCTATTGAGATAATCATATGATTTTTCTTCTGTAGTTTGTTAATGTGGTGTATCACATTGATTGATTTGCAAACATTGAACCGTCCCTGCATACCAGGGATAAATCCCACGTGGTCTGTGTGGATGATCTTTCTGATGTGTTGTTGCATTCTATTGGCCAGAATTTTATTGAGGATTTTTGCATCTATGTTCATCAGGTATATTGGTCTTTAATTTTCTTTCAATGCTGCATAATTTTCAGGCTTAGGGATTAAGGTGATTCTGGCTTCATAGAAAGAATTTGCGAGGATTCCCTCTTTTTCGATTGTTCTGAATAGTTTAAGAAGAAATGGGATTAGTTCTTCTTTAAATGTCTGGTAGAATTCAGCAGTGAATCCATCCGGTCCTGGGCTTTTCTTTGTTGGGAGGGACTTTATTACTGATTCAATTTCTGTCTCAGTTATGGATCTGTTTGGGTTTTCTATGTCTTCATGGTTCAATTTAGGTAGGTGGCATGTGTCCAGGAATCTATCCATTTCTGATAGATTCCCTGTTTGCTGGCACACAGCTCCTTGTAGTAATTTCTGATGACTATTTTTATTTCTGTGGTGTGTGTTGTTACATCCCCTTTTTCATCTCTGATTTTATTGATTTGGGTCTTTTCTTTTTTTGGTTAGATGGGCCAATGGTCTGTCAATTGTGTTAATTTTTTCAAAAAATCATCTCTTTGGCTGATCTTTTGTAATTATTTGAATTCAATCCTGTTGACTTTTTCTCTGATTTTAATTATTCTCTTCTTCTACCTGTTTTGGGTCTGGTTTGCTGCAGTTTTTCTAGATCCTTCAGATGCATTGAAAGCTCATTTATTTGGTGCCTTTCCAATTTCTTGATGGAGGCACCTATTGCTGTAAACTTTCCACTTAACATTGCTTTTGCTGTATCCCATGAGTTTTGATATGTTGTGTTGTTATCCTCATTTACTTCCAGAAAGTTTTTGATTTCTCTTTTGATTTCTTCTATGACCTAGTGTTCATTCAGGAGCATGTTGTTCAGTCTCCATGTGTTTGCATATGTTCTAGGAATTCCTGAGTTGCTAATTTCCAGCTTTATTCCAATTCTTTTGAATTTGCTGAGACTTGCTTTATGGTCTAGTGTGTGGTCAATCCTAGAATAGGTTCCATGTACTGCTGAGAAGAATGTATATTCTTTAAGTGTAGGATGAAAAGTTCTGTAGATATCTGTTAGATCCATTTGGGCTATAGTGTCGATTAAATCTGCTGTTTCCTTGTTGAGCTTCTGTCTAGTTGATACATTTCTGAAAGTAGAGTATTGAAGTCCCCCAGTACTATTGTGTTGAAGTCTAAGTCTCCCTTTAAGTCCCTTAACAAATCTTTTAAATAAACTAGTGTCCTGTAATTAGGTACATATACATTTATAATAGTTACATCTTCCTGTTGAATTGATCCCTTAATCATTATGTAGTGCCCTTCTTTGTCTCTCTTAATAGTTTTTGTGTTGAGGTTTATTTTGTCTGATATTAATATGGCTATGCCAGCTCTTTTTTGGTTTCTGTTGGCATGGAATATCTTTTCCAACCTTCCACGTTCAGTCTGCATGCACCTTTGTTGGAAAGATGTGTTTCTTGTAAGCAGCAAATAGGTGGGTTTTGTTCCTTAATCCATTCAGCCAGTCTGTCTTTTAACTGGAGATCTGGGGCCATTAACATTCAATGTGATTATTGATAAATAGTAACTTTGCCCTGCCATTTTCCCAAAGATATTTCTAATATAGGCTTTGAACTTCCTGTGATCTTTTACTGGGAGTTTTTCTTCCTTTACCTTCTTTCGTATTGATGGTTGTGTTTCTGTGTTTCTGTGTGTAACACATCTTCAAGGGTCTTTTGCAGGGCTGGACTAGTGGTGAGAAATTATTTCAATTCTGTTTGCTATGAAAAGTTTATTTCATCTTCATTCACAAATGAGAGCTTAGAAGGATATAATATTCTGGGCTGGCAATTTTTTTCTCTTAGTACCTGGGCTATGTCTCGCCATTCCCTCCTAGCCTGTAGGGTTTCTGATGAGAAGTCTGCTGTGAGTCTAACTGGAGATCCTCTGAGAGTAATTTGACGTTTCTCTCTTCCACATGTTAGAATCTTTTCTTTATAATTCACTGTGGTGAGTTTGATTACAACGCGTTGTGGTGAGGATCTCTTTTGGTCACGTTTATTGGGGGTTCTATGTGCTTGGATGTCTCTGTCCTTCTCCAAACCTGGGAAGTTTTCTGCTAGTATCTCACTAAAAAGGCCTTCCAATCCTTTCTTTCTCTCTCCATGCCTTCAGGAACTCCTAGAACCTGAATGTTGGTTTTTTAATAGTATCCTGTAGATTCCCAACAATATTTTTTTTAATTTCTAATTTCCCCTTCTTGCCTTTGGTTTGACTGTATACTTTCCTGTGCTCTGTCTTCTAAGTCTGATATTGTCTCTTCTATATCACTGATTCAGTCTTTAAGGCTCTCAAGTGCGTTTGTCATGAGTTCCATTGAATTCATCATTTCATTTTGATTTCTCTTCAGTATCACAATTTCAGGTTCTACTAGATTCCTCATTTCATTATGATTCCTCCTTAAGATTTCATTTTCATGAGAGAGATTTTCTATCCAGTAAGGATTTCTGTAGTTCATGAATTTGTTTTTGATAACTTCTAAATATTCTTATCATGAATTTTTGAAATCTGTATCTTGCGTTTCTTCTATCTCATCATCTTCATAATCTTGAATTGGAGTGTCATGTTCATTTGGGGGCATCATAATGTCTTCCTTGTTCTTGTTTCCTTGGTTTCTGCATTTGTTGTTTGGTATTGGGAAATATTCTTTGGTTTCTTCTTCTTTTTTTTTTCCTTGCTGTGTTGGCTTTTCTCATTATACTATGACCCTAGATTAAGTGGACTGTCTGCTTTTGGTAAATCTCTAGAGGCTTGTGGTGGGTGTGTCCAGAGGGCTCTGTGCAGTTCTTTATGATAAGGGTGTGCCAACGGTGACACACCCAGGTTTGGCATGGTAAAGCTTCTCTCTCTTTTATTCAGAAGGGAAGTAATTCTGCACAGATGAGCTATTCTCCTTGAAGGCAACCAGTGCCTGAGCACTAGCCCCAGTGGGTATAATATTTGTCCACTCTGTCCCAAGGACCACACAAAGGATCTGTGCAGCCCTCTGTGTAAGCTCAGATTCCCCTGCAATGTCTCCCACCGTTTGGCCAAGGTTACTGAGTTTGTGGTGTCTCCCGAGAGTACTCATGTCTCAGGTACTCTGTGAGTTCCCTCACACACCCTCAGTTTTTTCTTTTTTCACAGTCCCAGTTCATAAGCTGCACACATTCACTAGGTCTTAACCTCCTGGTATTTCTCCCCACCAGAGTCATGTTTTTCTGCTTGGCTGAGGGTGGGCACAGCCCTGAGCTGGTGCAGCTGTTATGTATGTCCAAATGGCACCTGCTCTTCGTCTTGCTTGCCTTTGTAAGGCGAGTGGAGAGAGGGAATCGTGTCCGTACTGGTCCATTTTATTTTTTCTCTCTCCTCTAGTTAGCATGGTGAACTTTCCCCCATGGGGCTTCAAGCCTCATTCCCTGTAGGCTTTTCTGCCACTTTCCCGCCAGTGTCTTGGGCTACTGCAGTTTCACCTCACCTCCCTTTCCAGCGCTGGTGCGTAGACTCAGCACTGGGTTCCTGAGCCATGGGCGCTCGTGCCCTCCATGTAGTTCCATTGTGTCCCACTAGTTCCAGAACAGTTTCCTTTGCAGGTTTTTCCCTAACTCTTCCCTGAGACTACAGTATCTCCACTTTTATTAAACTATCTTTCCCCGGGCTATCAGTGTGCTCCCTCCCTATTCCACCAACTTGGAGCAGTCTAAATTTATTTTTTAAGGAATACAAATTCAATG
The DNA here is from genome assembly GCF_051225735.1 of Oryctolagus cuniculus. NCBI lineage: Eukaryota > Metazoa > Chordata > Mammalia > Lagomorpha > Leporidae > Oryctolagus > Oryctolagus cuniculus. Next base: position 53,810,957 of record NC_142886.1, read on the forward strand.
AGTACAGGTATTATTCAAAAAACACATATGTAAAGATTAACAAAAATGCCCAACTTCAGATCAGTTCTCTGAATACTGGCATTGTGTTTGCCAATGTTTTATTGAGATGATAAACTAGGCCATTGTACTCAAAATATGGCAGCTGGAAACGTATGAAGGAGTATGAAGCTGTATCAACGTTCCCACCTTGGTGACGGGACCTCATAATGGATCCATCATCTACTGTCCTCCAGGATGTACTATCAGTTACAAGTATGGGGATGAGTGTAATGGGCTCTGTCCAGCACTCTGATATGCAGCCTGGTTGACTCCCTCTATAAAACTGATGAAAGACTACAAATGGATTGATAATGCCAGTCAGCATAGACGTGGAGTGAAGAACAGGGACACTGGACACATGGTCTCTGGGACTGGCTCTTCCTGCAGCTGTGATCCAGCCTCAGGACACTGGTCATTATGCTGGACCCACAGACACAGCTCCCCATGATGTGGACTCCAGCCCCAGAGTGCACAGCCACTGTGTGTCCCACTTTCTGCTTTGCTGATCCACAGCAGGTGCAGGGGTCCCAGAACACTGGAGCAGAACCAGATCAGCTGGAAGTGCACACCCAACACTTTCCATTCAGTGATGACCTTGACTGCTGATGTCCAGTGCATTTCCCTCCTGAGTTCATGCAGGGAGCCCCCCAGGAGGGTCCCCGGACCTAAAGAAGGAGGAAGTCCCTGTAGGTTTCCCAGGTGCCTGCAGAAGCTCAGCCTAAGACAGAGCTGAACAGCAAGTACATTCCTGAGTGCTGTGACTTTCACACAGGGACCACAATGTGTTTTCAGGATTAACGGGAAATAGAGGTCGGGTATAAAGTCTGTAGAAAGTGAGTGTGGATCATCCACAGATTAAAAAAACATTATGTGGCCGGCACTGCGTCTCAATAGACTATAATGCTCCACCTGCAGTGCCGGCACTCCAGATTCTAGTCCCGGTCGGGGCGCTGGATTCTGTCCCAGTCGCTCCGCTGCCAAGCCAGCTCTCTGCTGTGGCCCGGGAGTGCAGTGGAGGATGGTCCAACTTCTTGGGACCCTCAAACACATGGGAGACCAGGAGAAGCACCTGGCTCCTGGCTTCAGATCTGTGAGGTGTGCTGCCCGCAGTGCAACTGTCGCAGCAGCCATTGGGGGGCAAACCGACAGAAAAGGATGACCTTTCTCTCTGTCTCTCTCTATCATGGTCCACTCTGCCTGTCAAAAAAATTGTAGGTTCAGTTCGGTACACATGCTCATTTTGATGGGAGGAGAGGGATGACTTAGGTAGTTGAGGTTTACCAGAACAAAAACCCTAGCTCTACTCTCCCTGGTTCTAAAAGGAAAACTAAAATTGTCCTAAAGTTAGCAGTGCCCTGAGGGCTCTATCTGAGTCAGGTTGGAAAAGAATCACCAGGGTCCTCAGAGATTCCCAGGATCTCTGATCCTGGTGACTGCTGTCCTTGTTTATGAACCGAAGTTGTTCATTAACGACTCCTTCCTTTCACATCAAACTTTATCACCATCACTGAAGTCATCGGTAGGGTCAGAATAACAAGAGTAGAATTAATTCCTCAAAACGGCTACAGGAGAGAAAAATCAAATTCCCTGACAGGAAACCAGGGCTTCATCTCTTCCTGCACCTGCTCAAGACCAGAATGTGCTCTCAGTTCGTCTTGTGCGCCCCCTGGTGGAGCCGCGCGCCCCTGCACGGAGGTTTGTGTCTGGGCTCAGCCTGAGGGCCCCTCACTGTGTCTCTGGCACAGAAATAGGTGGCCATGTAAACGGCTGTCAGACTGTTCAGTTGTAGGCAAACTGTGCTCTGGGCGTTGTCTCTGGAGAGAGTGAATCGGCCATTCACCCAGCTCGCGTACCATGTGCTACCACTACAAGCATAAATGCATCCGATCCACTCCAGCCCCTTCCCTGGAGCCTGGTGGACCCAGCTAATGCCATAGCTACTGAAGGTGAATCCAGAGGCTTTGCAGCAGAGTTTCAGGGATCCTCCAGGCTGGACTAGGCCTCCTCCGGACTGCTCCAGCTGCTGACACTGGACACCTACAAACACAGACGTCCTGGTCAGGACACTGTCACTCACACTCTCTGTCTCTCACTCACGTCCTCTCCCAGACTCAGTGCCCCGCGTTCTCCATCATTACCTTTGAGCACAGCGACCAGGAGAAGCCAGCGCAGCCCAGTCTCCATGGTGAGCGTCTGTGTTGAGTGCAATCACTGAGTGGACACCTAGGAGTCCTGGGGCTGGAGCTCCTGTGCCAGAGCTGCAGGGTGAGGGCTGGGCAGGTTTTCATGGGCAGAGGGAGCCCTATCTCATGTCTGCTCCTATATAGCAGGCATGGGGTCAGACGCCTCATACAGGACAGACCCAGACTGAGTCGTGTTACCGGGGCCGTCTGTAGTGCACACTTATGGAACCAGTGATAACTTTGTGCTCTGATTGCACTTTGAACCCTGTCTTAGTCCTTTTATGTGAATGAAACCATAACCTGTATCATGGGTTCACTTAGCTATGGTTCCAAATCAGTGTTACAGGAGAAATCATCAGTAGACTCTGTATGTGTCTCCAACTCCATGTGCTAACAGGAGTCCAGCATCTGGATCTGCCCCCTCACCACAGGACTCAGCTCTGCCCCAGTCCACCCTCAGCATTCACGGGGGCTTCCTGGTGAGGTCTGCAGAACTCCCTGCCAGCAGCAGAACATGGAGCATTTTGCTGGATTCCGTTTTTGACAGAGAGATGCACAGGGGACCAGGTTCCACGCAGGTGCATCTGAGTGTGGTGTTCCATGTGCCAGTGTCTGTCTGTCCTTCACAACTTCTCAGATGGTAAATTTTGCTTCCATGGGCAATGCTGTTGAGCTGTGATAGATACAGAGGCAGCCGAACATGTTGAAAGTGTGCCTGTGTTGAGTGCAATTCAGCTGTGCCTCTCTCACTCCTCATCACAACTTCGCCAAGAGCAAATATCACATCCACTGTCCACTGCCCCTGTGTCACCCAGCCCCCGGCCCACCTCCTCCAGTCACATTAAGGCCTGAGCCCCTTTGGGTTCCTTCACAATGGATTTCATCCAGTTCAGCTCTGAGTGACATGCAGGTTTGTTGGGGGCGGAAGGTGAAGGCATTGAGTTTTCAGGTCCTGTGGGGCCCAGGTGAATGAAGGCTTCTTAGTTTTTAAACAAAGTATCTGAAAATCTGATATGAATATAACTTTAAATAAAGCAGAGTAAGTATATGATATTTTCCACCACTGTGCAGTACATTAGTATTAACTGTGTTATTAAATTTCATGGAAATAATAAATTAAAATTTTCACTGTTTAGGTTGCGCTCACCCCTCAAGGGTGTGCCTGCATCTCATATGTGGCTCTGGTACCCAGTACCAGATTCCTACTCCTGCAACCCCAGGAATCAGATGTTTATGGGATGATATTTGGGCACTGTCACTCTCATGGATGCACCTGATTGTTGTCCCGAAACTGGGTGAGGCTGGGAAGCAGACCTGTCCAAGCGACACTTGGGAAAGTGCATGCGTGGGAGTGTCTCTCCCTTTTCCTTCCCTCATGTGGGAATAACTGAAATTTAAAACTTGAGTTACTGAAGGATCTCTCTAAGGGTCGTATTCCCTTCATTGCAGGCAGCAACTCTCATGGTATTTTCCCCTCCCTAAAGCCCTCTCTCAATGGGATCACTGGGTGGTGAGGTCCCCACATGCATGATGGGAGGCTCTGTGCATCAAGTATGGAGGGTAAGTTCCACCTAACATGCAGCCTTCAGCTGCTCAGTTGGAGAGACCACACACGCACACCAAGCAGTGCTGGCTCTGCTCATGGCTCTGCAGGAACAGCATCCTCAGCCTCAATACCCCAGACCCTGCTTCTCTGTGTCCACTGAGTAGGAAAGTGATTCACCTGCAGGAGGAAACCATCATGACCCATGTCCTGGTGAAATCCTGTAGAAAATGTTAGTGATCAGCGTCCACCCCAGACACTGTGCCAGCACTGATCCCCCAAGACACAGAAGTCTGCATCTTCAGGGGATGGCTCCACCCCCAAAGCTGAGGACTGGGGAGAAGAAGCATGGCACGTGGGGAAGTGACAGTCAGGACAGGGTCCAGCAGCAGAGGGAGAGGACCTGGTGGAGGGGTGGACTCTAATGTTCAGGAGGTAAGGACAGGTGGAAGGGCCACACTGCTGGAGCCCCAGTGCCTGCAGGAGAGCACTGAGTCAGGAGGTCTGATCAGGTGTCTTTGCCCCCGGCAACCCCCACACTGACCACCACTGAGTAAAGAAGCACAGGTGCCTGGGAGACGTGGAATGGCATTGTCTCTTGGGAGTGCATCCAGTGACGACTCCCACCATGAGTGGATTCAACGTCAGGGCCTCATGGAGGATGCTGAGGTCTCCAGTGCCCTGAACAGGACCACAGGGAATGCTGGGAGCAGCCTGTGGGGGTGGATGTGGTTTGTCCTCACACCATCAGTGCTGAGCATGGCCCCAACGTAGCAGCACTGACTGGGGTTCACGGTCTGGATGTTTACATAAAAAGCATTGAATTAACCAGGATCTAATGTCAGATATAAAGTCCTTATAAAACTACCAAAGGAAACATTGGGCAAAATCTTCCTGATATTGGTCTGGCCATGATTTCCCTTTCAGATCTTCAAATTTCGAGCAACCTAAGAAAACATTTTTAGATGATGCTGCATAACTACAGAGCTTCTGCATTACAAACAGACTGACTGAGAAGTGAGCAGCCTACACAAAGATTGGAAGTGACTATTCTTGTATCAAATGTATGATCAATAGCCTGTATCCAAAAGGAATAAGAAGGAACTATCTGTATGAGCTGTGTTTAGAACTGGTTCTGAGTCTTCTGCAGTCTCAAAATAACTGTGATGCACAATTGGCTTCTTCATCCTGATTGACAGGTTCTGCGTCATCAGGCCTACAATGGGTATAGAAGCAAACCTCTGTGATATGTGTGTGGCTCAGTGTTGCTATGGATTCATTCTGGTGGGGGCAAGAGGCGTGGAGTCACCACACAGACCCCAGGAGTTGGGTGAATGCAGAGGCAAGCAGCCCACAGACTCATTTATTTCAGTTGGTACCACAGCTCATATAGCTGAGGCAGCCAATCCAGCCAAGGGGCAGTTTATGCCTAACCAATCACAGCCTGTTGCCAGGCAGTATCTGAAGCCATCCAATCACAGCCTGTTGCCAGGCAGGCTCCATTGCCAGGTGGCGCTGAAGCCATCCCTTACTAACTGATGCTCGCTTTCCAGCAGCCATCTAGGCATGGCCTTCTCTTTCCACCACAGCTCAGTGTGTCCCAAAGGTGTTGTGTTGTAGATGTGCTCCCAGGGTGACCATGGGAGAAGCGCTGAGAGCTCTGGGAGTGAGGCCTAGTGGGATGTGTCCATTTCTGGGGAATCTGCTCTTGGAGGAGATCACAGTAGATTTCCTGGGTCCCCAGCTTCAGCACAGAGCACAGTGCTGCTAGAGTCAGCCCTGGTTTCGTCTGAAGTCCTGTGTGGGGATGGGGTCCCTCCCGTCTGTGTTCACAATATTAGGATGCCTGAAGACTGCCATGGTGTTCACAATATTATGATGGCTGACAGCACAACATTCTCACTGTCTGATCCTAGACTTCTAGCCTCTACAGCTATGAGCTAATAAACCTTTTTGCTCCATACACCTCCTATCTGGGGTACCTCATTAGGGAGCCAACAAGCAAAATAAAACAGTTGATGAGCCCCATTCCTTTGTTCCTACCTCAAAGACTCACCTGTGTCTATAGATTTAGTTGGAACCACTCAGAATTCCAAGCACCTTGCTGTTTCTTGACCCAGCTGAAGCTTTTGTAGCCATGTGGGAAGTGACCAGGAGTTAGAAGATCACTGTCAGTCTCAGTTTCTTTGTGTTTGTGGAAAAATATGTTAATATAAATTTTAAAATAAGTGATATAATAATATAAATGTTTAAAAGAAGATATGAAAGTAAACATGCAAATGCTACAAATCTGGGATCACCATGCATGTATATGTTAGAAGCACAATGAGGCATCCCATCCCTCCTGTTAGTATGAGAATTATCAGACAAGCCAGAGCTGACAATTCTTTGGGAGGAAGTAAGAAATGACAACACTGGTACAAGGCTTGAGTCAGGTAAATTAGTAAAACCATTATGGAAAATCTTCAAAAACTGAGAAATAGGATTATCACAGGATCCTCAAACACCACGTGTGGGTAGAAGGAATATGGTATCCCAGGGGTGTGTCCACAGGATCTGCAGCCACTGTGGGAAACACATCTGCAGTTCCTGGTCAGTTAAGAAGTGCCATTGTCGCTCCCCCTCTTCATGGAGGAATGACACTAGACCCTGCGCTGTTCTTTTGTCTGCTCGGCCCTTCCCGGGTTTGCTGCTGGTTTTTCCCGGGTTGGCTGCCGATCCTTCCACCTCCATGGAAGGGCGGTGCCCCCTGCCACTTTCCCCACTTCCGTGGGGGAGTGGCACACCGCCGGCCGGCTCTCTCGAGGGCTGCTCAGCTATTATCCGGATGTTCCTCTTAGATGTTCCTGGTGCATGCTGTCTCTCTTCTCCTTTGTAGTCCTCTTCCACCAATCCCAACTCTGCTACCCACACGCCGAGTATGCTGCTCTCCTCCAATCAGGAGCAGGATCAGCTCCTGCAGGTTATTGGTCAAACTGGAGGCAGCTGTGTAGAAGTTGTTTACTCCTCTCCCAGTGCCATATTGTGGGAGAGCAGATGTATAGAATAAGTCTTAATTTCAGTAACTTAGTCTAGTCCGAGTTGCTCCCCACAGTTCCCCCTTTCTTTTTATTTTTAGGCGTTGATACACGCCTGTCTTCGGTGCCCCACGGCACACACTCTGCTCTGCTTGCTAGAGTTGCCCACAGGTGCTTACAAGCCCTACCAATCAGGCAAACCAAATCCGGGTCCTCTCTTCGCCATGTTGTGAGGAGGTTTTTAGGCACTGATGCGTTCCTGTGTTCGGTGTCCTGCAGTGCACGCTCTGCTCGAGCTGCCTGCAAGTGCTTATTGCCTAATCAGGCAGACTGAATCCAAGCCCTCTCATTGCCGTGTTGTGGGGAGACTTATTGGTGTTGATAAAGTGCCTGTCTTCGGTGACCTGTGGCTCATAAGCTGCTAGCCACCCGCAGGTGCTCACCTCCTCACTAATCAGGCAGACAGAACCCGAGCCCTCTCATTGTCATGTTGTGGGGAAGCCTTATTTTTCTCTATTTCTCTGTCTCCGGGCATTCCTATCTCTCCTATTTTACTTCTATCTGCCAGCATTCCTATTTCTCTCATTTTACTTCTATACTTCTGTTTCTCTTATCCCCGGGCTTCCCGGCACCTGCCCCAAGGCGGCTTCTTGGCACCTCACCCCGTGGTGGCTTCCCAGCTCTGTGCGGCTTCAGCCCGCGCCTCTCTCATCTCTGCGGCTTCCCGGCTTCGCGCGCGCTCCGTGGTCTCCGCGCCCTTCGCGCCCGCACCACGGCCTCTGCGCCAGCCCTGCACTTCCTATCTACTCACGCCCTGTGCACTCTTTCCGCTTGTGCCCCCTGCACTTTCTCTGGGCGCGGCGGCTTCCGCGAATCAGGGCCTAGCTCACGTTTCCACTTCTCGGTTTTCAGTCTAAGTTCCCCGGGCTAACCTGACGAAATCCAACCTAGCTTACGTCTCTGCCTTTTGGTTTGGCTTCCTGTCTTTTGCTCCCCGGGCTAATATGACGGATTCCAACCTAGCTTACATCTCCGCTTCTGGTTTTAGTTTTTCACCTTTTGCTCCCTGGGCTGCCATGACGAATCCCACCTAGCTTACGTCTCTGCTTCGGCCTGCCCCCGCGGCTTCATCCTCCCTAACATATTTTTCTCTACCCGGTATGTTTCCTAACTTTTCTTCCAACAATATTCCCCACTCATTTCTCCTGGCTTCTCCCCACAGTCCGTATCCGAGTCTAAGTTTCTTCTAGCTTTCACTTTCGCTTTCAATCCTAACTTCTTCTGGCACTTTTTCCATCCGGCTTTTCCCTAGGCTCTCTCTAATCTCTCTCCAGTATTTTCCCACTTTTTCCTGCTTCTTCCCTCCTAGGTTTCCTATCCGAGTCAAGGTACCATTATGTCGCCTAGGCTTCCTATCCGAGTCACGGCAACATTATGTCACTCCCCCTCTTCATGGAGGAACGACACTAGACCCTGTGCTGTTCTTTTGTCTGCTCGGCCCTTCCCAGGTTTGCTGCAGGTTCTTCCCGGGTTGGCTGCCGATCCTTCCACCTCCGTGGAAGGGCAGCTCCCCCTGCCACTTTCCCCACTTCCGTGGGGGAGTGGCACACCGCCAGCTGGCTCTCTTGGGGGCTGCTCAGATGTTATCCGGATGTTCCCCTTAGATGTTCCTGGTGCATGTTGTCTCTCTTCTCCTTTATAGTCCTCTTCCACCAATCCCAACTCTGCTACCCACACGCCGAGTATGCTGCTCTCCTCCAATCAGGAGCAGGATCAGCTCCTGCAGGTCAGTCAATCAAATTGGCAAGAAGCAGCTGTGTAGAAGCTGTTTACTCCCTTCTCAGCGCCATATTGTGGGAGAGCAGATGCATAGAATAAGTCTTAATTTCAGTAACTTAGTCTAGTCCGAGTAGCTCCCAACACGCCATTATCAAGAGTCCACACATATAATCCAGTGAAATCTTCATGGAAGAAAGAATGGATAATGCAACCAATGGAAAAAATTATAAATCAAAAGGGAGTTTATATGGCAGTAAAGTGGAGGGAATTCTGTTATTTTTACAACTTGGATGATCCTGGAGTATAATGTCCAAGGATAATGTGTCAGGATAAGTATACTCTGCTAACCATCCAGGCCAAGAAGACAAATAATATGTGATGCTAGTTACGTGGGATAAAAGGATGAACTCACAGAGGCAGAAGTACAATGCTGAAGACAAAAGTCTGAGTATGGGAGGAACAGAAGAGACACTGGAGCAACGTCCGAGCTTCACTACGACAGGATCCACACGTTGAGTGATCCACTGTACTGCATGGTGACTGCAGTTAAGGGAATACTGTGGGATCAGCGATGTGGTGCAGCAGATTAAAGCACTGGCCTGAAGTGCCGGCATCCCATGTGGGTGCCAGTTCTAGTCCTGGCAGGTCCTCTTCCAATCCAGCTCTCTGCTATGGCCCAGGGAAGCAGTAGAAGAGGACAAAGTGCTTGGGGCCCTGTACCCATGTGTGGGACCCGGAAGAAGCTCTTGGCTCCTGGCTTCAGATGGGCGCAGCTCAGACACTTATGGCAATCTGGGGAGTGAACCAGCAGATGGAAGAACTCTCTCTATCTCTACCTCTTTCTGTAACTCTGTCCTTCAAATGAATAAAATAAGTCTTTAAAAATAAAAGAGAGAGAATATTGTGTCTATGGAATTCCAAAACAGGAGAAAATTGACATTCTACCATGGAAACATGTGGGTTTTGTGATGAGCATGTCAATAACTCTGACTTCATATTTCCAGTCAATTTTTTATCAATTTGATATGTTAATTTGATCAACACATAGCATTGTATATCATATGTTTATGTTCAGATATTATTTATCAAACATTTATGAAGGGAAAATGACAAAAATGGCCAGTTGCAGATTCAGTTCTCTGAATACTCGTGTTGTGTTTGCCAATGTTTATGGAGATGATAAATAAAGGCAGTGTACTCAGGCTTAGAAGCTGGAACCCAGGAGCATGGAACTGCATCAATGTTCCCACCTTGGAGACGAGGCCTCATAACACATCCACCATCTACTGTCTTCCAGGGTGCATTGTCGGTTACAAGTGTGGGAAAGCGTGTAAATGGAATTTGTCAAGAACTCTTATGCAGGCTGGGTGTTTGCCTCTCTAAATAGAGGAAAGACTAAAAGTGGATTGATGACGCCGATCAGCACAGCCATGGAGTGGAGAGCTGGGACTCTGGAAAAATGGACTCTGGGACTGGCTCTTCCTACAGCGGTGATCCAGCCTCAGGACACTGGTTATCATGCTGGGCCCACAGACACAGCTACCCGTGATGTGGACTCCAGCCCCAGAGTGCACAGCCACTGTGTGTCCCACTTTCTGCTCTCCCTGTACCACAGCAGGTGCAGGGGCTCCATGACACTGGAGCAGAACCAGATCAGCTGGAAGTGCATACCCAACACTTTCCATTCAGTTATGACCTTGACTGCTGATGTCCATTGTATTTCCCTCCTGAGTTCATGCATTAGCCACACAGGAGGGTCGCAGGACCTAGAGGAGGAGGAAGTCCCTGTAGGCTCCCCAGGTGCCTGCAGAAGCTCAGCCTGAGACACACCTGAGCTGCAGGTACATTCCTGAGTGCTGTGACGTTCACACATGGACCACAGACTGTTCCAGGATTAAAGGGAAAATGGAGTTGTGGGAACAATCTGTAAAAAGTGAGTCTGGATCACCCACAGATTTAAAAAACTGTAGGTTCAGTTTGGTACACATACTTGTTTTGATGGGAGGAGAGGGATGACTTAAGTAGGTGAGGTTTAACAGAACAAAGACCCTGTAAAATGATCTTTTAAGTGATTGGTTGGTCCTTATGTCCTGCCTCAATGACTCTGCAATTTTGTGTTTTAAAAGGCTTTGTTCCAAGCACAATAAACCAGTTCTTGCTTGAATTGATTCCCACTTCGTTTGATTGTACCCAGGATCCCAAGGCTGGGAAAAGGGTGAGCAGAACACTTACCTTTCCTTGGGCCCAGTCTGTCCTCGTATGGGTGAAATGAGACCCTGCACAAGTGTACATGAAACAGTGAATGGGTTATTTCGCATTTGGTCAAGGATGTTATTCAGTATTAATAAGGAGGTTGTTCTGTCATTAGGAAATCGTGGGTCAGCCTGGAGCATAATATCATAACAGAAATAATCCCGGTACATGTAGACACATCATATGTCACAGTAATTATATATGAAATCCAGAAGCTTGAACTCACAGAGGCAGGCAGTGCAATGGAGATCACTGTCTACCATGACCCAAGTGTTTGTCCCCTCCCAGCTCTGTGGGAAACTGGGGGAAGTTCCATGCACTGGCTTTAGGCTCAGCCAACCCCCAGCCTTTAGAGTCATTCAGGAAAGAAACCAGTGGATGGAAGATTCTCTCTCCATCTGTTGGTCTCTTCCTCTTGGTCATAACACTGCTTTTCAAATAAAATAAATAGACACTAAAAATAAATGAAAGACTAATTATACATATAATTACTAGCCTAGATCCTTACGTTGAATGAACACAGACAACTGAATCCCAAGGGAAGAAATCAATTGTGTACATGCAGTGATGATAAGGTGGTGACAGGAGCAGCACTGGAGTTAGCCTGAGGGATTCCTGACTCCCGTGTCAGGATGCTTAGTGCTGTGCCCTAGTTTGGTTCCAGTGTCAGATTCCTGCCTAAGCCCCTCTGGGAGGCCATAGTGAAATTCCAAGTACTGCCATGTGGACACCTGGACAGAATTCCAAGCACCTGGCTGTTACCTGACCCAGCTGAAGCTTTTGTAGCCATCTGGGAAGTGACCCAGGAGTTAGAAGATCACTTTCTGTCCCAGTCTCTTTGTAAATGCAAATATCTAAATAAGTGAATTAATATCCATAAATGTTTAAAAAAGATATAAAGGCAACATATAAAATATCTGGGACCATCACGCATGTCCATATTAGATGCACAATGAGACATCCCATCCTTCCTGTTAGAATGAGTATTATCCTACAATCCAGAGCTGACAATCCATGTGGAGGAAGCTAGAGACGATAACTCTGGTACAAGATCGAAGTCAGGTAAACAAGTAAATCTATTATGGAAAATCATCAAAAACTGAGAAATAGAATTTTCACAAGGTCTTCAAACACCATTTCTGGGTAGAAGGAATATGAAATCCCAGGGAGGTGTCCAGGGGAACCGCAATCAATGTGGCAAACACCTCTGCTCTTCCATGTTCAACTAATGCAGCATCATTCACAAGAGTTCACACATACAATCCAGTGAAATATTCATGAAGAAAGAATCCACAATGGAACAAATGGACAAAATTATATTTAACAGGAAGTTTATATGTCAGTACAGATGAGGAAATTCTGTACTTTGGACAACTCGGATGATCCTGGAGAATAATGTCCAAGGATAATGTGTCAGGGTAAGTACACTCTGCTAACCATGCAGGACAAGAAGACAAATAATACGTGATGCTGGATACATGGGATAAAAGGATGAAGTCACAGAGGCAGGAAGTACGATGGTGAAGACCAACATCTGAGCGAGGGAGGAGCAGAGGAGACGCTGTAGTAGGATCAGAGTTTCAGTCCCACAGGATCCACACATTGAGGATCTACTGTACAGCATGGTCACAGCAGTGAAGGGAATATTGTGTCTACAGAATTCCAAAACAGGAGACAACTAACATTCTATCATGGAAACATGTGGTTTTCTGATGAGCATCTCAATAAGTCTGACTTCATAACTCCACTCAATTTGATACATTCATTTTTCAACACATATTATTGTACCTCATAGTCTGTGTTCAGGTGTTATTTATCAAACATTTATGATCAAAAATGATCAAAAATGAAGATTCAACACTCTGCATACTTGTGTCTGTCAATGTTTATGGAGATGATAAATAAAGGCAGTGTAATCAAGGCTTGGCAGCTGGAACCCAGGAGCATGGAACTGCATCAGTGTTCCCACCTTGGTGATGGGGCCTCATAACAGATCCATCATCTACTGTCTTCCAGGGTGCACTATCAGTTACTCGTCTGGGAAAGCATGTAAATGGGCTCCATCCTGCACTCTGATATGTAGCCTGGGTGTCTCCCTCTGTAATATTAATGAAAGACTCCAAATGGATTGATGACCCCAGTCAGCATAGACATGGAGTGAAGAGCAGGGACTCTGGACACATGGTCTCTGGGACTGACTCTTCCTGCAGCTGTGGTTCAGCCTCAGGACACTGGGCATCATGCTGGAGTCACAGAAACAGCTCCCTGTGATGTGGACTCCAGCCCCAGAGTGCACAGCCACTGTGTGTCCCACTTTCTGCTCTCCCCTGAAGCACAGCAGGTGCAGGGGATCTCACGACACTGGAGCAAAACCAGATCAGCTGGAAGTGCATACCCAATGCTTTCCATTCAGTGATGACCTTGACTGATGATGTCCAGTGCATTTCCCTCCTGAGTTCTGGCAGGGAGCCCCCCCCAGGAGTGTCCCAGGACCTAGAGGATGAGGAACTCCCTGTAGGCTTCCCAGGTGCCTGCAGAAGCTCAGCCTGAGACACAGCTGAGCTGCAAGTACATTCCTGAGTGCTGTGACGTTCACCTTAGGGACCACAAACAGTTTTAAGATTAAAGGTAAAAAGGAGTTTGGGCGTAAGTCTTTAGAAAGTGAATGTGGAACAACAACATCTTAAAATAAGACTGCTGGTGCTATTTGCTTACATGCTCATTTTGATAGGAAGAGGGATGACTGAAATAATTGAAGTTAAAAAAACAAGTCTCTGGCTTGACTCTGGGTTTGAAGGGAAAACTAAAATTGCCCTAAAGCCGGCTGGGCCTTGAGAACACATCCTGTGTCAGACTGGACAACACTCACAAGGTCCTCAGATAGTCCCACATGTCTGATCCTGGTGACCACTGTCATCATTCACGAACATGAAACTGTTCATATAGGACTTCTTCCTGTCATATCAGACATCTCCAGGTTAGTGAAGTCAGTGGCAGGGACAGAGTCATAAAAGTAGAATTCTTCTCTCAAAACTGTTACAAGAGCGGAAACCCCAATTCCCTGACACGAAACCAGGGCTTGGTTTCTCTGCACCTGCTCATGACCAGAATCTGTGCTCAGTGCGTCTTGTGCGCCCCCTGGTGGAGCAATGTGCCCCTCAAGGAGGTTTGTGTCTGGGCTCAGCTGAGAGCCCCTCACTGTGTCTCCCACACTGTAATAGGTGGCCGTGTCATCCTATGTAAGATGGTTCATTTGCTGAGACACCGTGTTCTGGGCGTTTTCGCTGGAGATTGTGAATCGGCCCTGCTACCACTACCAGGATAAATATATGCGATCTACTCTGGGACCTTCCCTGCAGCCTGGTGGACCCATCTCATGCTGTAGCTACTGAAGTCTAACCCAGAGGCTTTGCAGGAGAGTTTCAGGGATCCTCCAGCCTGGACCAGGCCTCCCACGGACTCCTCCAGCTGCTCCTGACACTGGACACATGCAAACACAGACGTCCTGGTCAGCACACTGTCACTCACCCTCTCTGTGTCTCCCACTCACGTCCTCTCTCAGACTCAGTACCCCGCGTTCTCCATCATTACCTTTGAGCACAGTGACCAGGAGAAGCCAGCGCAGCCCAGTCTCCATGGTGAGCGTCTGTGTTGAGTGCGCTCACTGAGTGGACACCTGGGAGTCCTGGGGCTGGAGCCCCTATGCCAGAGCTGCAGGGTGAGGGCTGGGCAGGTTTTCATGGGCAGAGGGAGGCCCTATCTGCATGTGCTGCTGCTATATAGCAGGCATGGGGTCAGACGCCTCAGACAGGACAGTGCCCAGGGCAGACGTGGGTGTCTGGCATCTTAAGTAGCTGATTAATTCCATGGGACGTGAAGTTTGTTGTGAGATTATGGGCAGAAAAGCATTTCGTTCACCTTTTTAAAAATTATATATATATATATATATATATATATGGCAGGTAGAGTTATAGACAGTGAGAGGGACACAGAGAGAAAGGTCTTCCTTCCATTGGTTCCCTCCCCAAGTGGCAGCTACAGCCAGAGCTGTTCTGATCCAAAGCGAGGAGCCAAGTGCTTCTTCCTGGTCTCCCATGCGGGTGCAAGGCCCTAAGCACTTGGGCCATCCCTCACTGCCCTCCTGGGCCATAGCAGAGAGCTGGACTGGAAGAGGAGCAACTGGGACTAGAACTTAGCACCTGTATGGGATGCCGGCACCTCAGGCAAAGGATTAGCCAAGTGAGCCCTGGCTCGGGCCCTTAATTGATATTTTGAACATTTATTTATTTATTTGAAAGTCAAAGTTACACACACACAGAGAACTAGAGGCAGAGAGAGAGAGAGAGATGGAGAGAAAGCACGCAATCGTCTATCCTCTGGTTCACCATCCAATTAGTCTCAACAGCTAGAGCTTAGCGGCTTGGAAGCCAGGAGCCAGGAGCTTCTTCCAGATCCCCATGCGGGTACAAGGAACCAAGGACTTGGGCCGTCTTCTACCACTTTCCCTGGCTGTAGCAGAAAGCTGGATTGGAAGTAGAGCATCTGGGACTTGAACTGGTGCACATGTGGGATGCCAGTACTGCAGATTTGGTCTGTAACATACTATGCCCCAGCACTGGCCCCACCTTTACTTTTTCAAATGGAGGAAGGAGGGCCTGAGGTGGAGAGGCTGGTTCTTGAGCCATCACTCCAACACAGGGTGTGGGCTCCCAACAAGGGCTCAGCTCACTGCACAACAGTGCCTGCCCCTGTGTTGTGTCTGCACAAGCACAGAAATGTGATACTTGCATGAGGGATACCTCCCTTGAACACGTGCACAGTTACTGAAGGAATCACAGACAGGCTGTGCTGTGTCCAGGGGCTCTAGTCTGGTAGGAGGCACCTCCACACTCTACACCTCTGTTCCTCACACAGGACTTTCCACTTCACCTAACAGCCATCATCAGTTGTGGTTGTCCAGTTGCTTACCCTGGTCTCCCATGGGATGCAGGGCCCATGGTACCATGAGGTACCATGATATGTGCTGTTTCAGGATTAAAGGGGAAATGGAGATTGGTATAAAATCTGTACAAGTGAGTCTGGATCATCCACAGTTTAAAATAAAAGATTGGTTCAGTTAAGCATGCTCACTCGTTTTTTTATTTTACATTTTATTTTTGACAGGCAGAGTAAGACAGTGAGAGAGAGAGAGAGAGAGAGAGAGAGAAAGGTCTTCATTTTTCCATTGCTTCACTCCCCAATTGGCCGCTATGGCTGGCGTGTTGTGGCCGGCTCGCTACTTTTGAGGCCAGGGACCAGGTGCTTCCTCCTGGCCTCCCATGCAGGTGCAGGGGCCCAAGCACTTGGGTCATCCTCCACTGCACTCACGGGCACAGCAGAGAGCTGGACTGGAAGAGGAGCAACCGGGACTAGAACCCAGAGTGCCTGCGCTGCAGGTGGAGGGTTACCTAGTGAGCGCGGCGCCAGCAACACTCACTCGTTTTGACAAGAGAGAGATGATTTAAGTAGTTGAGGTTTAACAGAACAAGGACCCTGCCTTAGCTGCCCCTGGTTCTAAAGGGAAAACTAAAACTGTCCTAAAGTCAGCAGTGCCCTGAGGGCACTGCCCAGAGTCAGGTTGGAAAAGACTCAAAGGGATCTCAGAGTCCCACATCTCTGATCCTAGTGACAACAGTCGCTGTCCATGAACCAAATTTGTTCATTTAGGACTCCTTCTTTCACATCAAAATTTCTCTCTGTCAGTGAAGTTGGCAGGGACAGAATCATAAAAGAAGAATTCTTCCCTCAAAACTCTTACAGGAGAGGAAACCCCATTCATCTCCCTCTGCACCTGTGCATGACCAGAATCTGCGCTCGGTGCATCGTGTGCGCCCCCTAGTGGTACCGCGCGCACCTGCAGGGAGGTTTGTGTCTGGGCTCAGCCTGAGGGCCCCTCATGTGTCTCTGGCACAGAAATAGAGGGCCCTGTCTGTGGTTGTCAGACTTCATTTGCAGATCCACCGCGCTTGGGCGTTGTTTCTGGAGACGATGACTCGGCCATTCACGGAGTTCGCATAGTATGTGCTACCACCATTATAACCATTAGCTGTGATCCACTCCAGCCACTTCCCTGGAGCCTGGCGAACCCAGTCCATTGCATGGTTAGAGTGTGAATCCAGAGGCTTTGCAGGAGACTACTAACAGAAACAAACTGCCAACTACAGGGCTCACAGCACATGCAACAAATAATGGAGAAAAATATACTCCACGACTACATGCCATTTATGAAAAATCACTGGTGCATTTATACACTGAGAACAAATTTGCAGAAAATGGAGAAAACATCACAGTGGTTTAGCTTGTGAATCTTCCGCCTGTGATGCCTACATTCCATACTGCTGTCTGTTCTTATTCCACCTGCACTTCCAATCATCTCTTGTTGATGCACCTGGGAAAGCAGACAAGCATGGTCCAAGTGATTGTGCCTCTGCACCCAGGTGAGGACTGGGAAGAAACTCCTGGCTCTAGGTCAATGTCCTGGCTCAATGTCATTTTGGGGAGTGAACCAGCAGATGGAGAACTTGTCTCTGGGTCTTTCCCTCTCTCTATGTAACACTGACTTTCAATAAATAAATAAATCTTTTCTAAAAGATTGCATATGTAGTATCAACAAACTTTTAAAGTCCTGGAGGAAATTTATCAACAGGCTGAATGATGTCCACATAACAATATTATTGTTTTTCAATTTCGAATTTATTTTTTATTTTTTAAAATTTATTTTTAAGGAATAAAAATGTCATAGTACAACATTAGGAATATAAATATTCTTCCCAGCATTTCTGCCCTCCCACTTACATTCCCACCACCTTTCTCATCCCTCTCCACTTGTCAGTTCAGTTTTCCAATAAGATTCACTTTACGTTGGTACACAGATTCAAGATCAAGATCCATCATCAAGATTCACTTGAGTTGCTACACAGAAAACCAGCTGTATACTTTGTAAAGATTTAAACACACACACACACACACACACACATAACAAAAACTGTTTGAGAACTGGTTTTACAGTTAACTCTCATAATAGAACTCATTGAGGATGGAGGTCCTGCATGGGGAGTTAGTGCACAGTGAGACCTGTTGTTATCTAACAATTAACACTCTTACATATGAAGCCAGTGACCACCTGAGACTCTTGACATGAGCTGCTTAGGCTATGGAAGCCTTTTGAGTCCACAAACTCTGATAGTATTTGGACAAGGCCTTGAGCAAAGTGGAAGTTCTCTCCTCGCTTTAGAGAAAAGTACCTCCTTCTTTGAGGCCACTTCTACTGCCTGAGGTCTCAGTCACAGAGATCCTTTAGGCAGAACATTTTTGCCACAGTGTCTTGGATTTCATGCCTGAAATGTTCTCATGGGCTTTTCAGCCAGACCAGGAAGTCTTAAGGGCTGATTATCAGGTCAGAGTGTTACTTAAAGCGGTTATCATTCTATGAGTCTGCTGTGTAGACTTCTGCTCATGTTGGAACATTCTCTCTTTTTAATGCTATCTCTTCTTATTAACAGGCACTTGATCCTATTTATATGATCACTTTAACACTTAATCCTATCTATGTTCACCTTACACTTAATGTAATCACTTTAATTAAGCTTAATGGCATTTGGAATCCCACAACAAATTTTTAAATTGTGTGTTTAGAAGTAAGTCCATAGGAATGTATGCACTTTACAGTTACAAAATTCCTCCTCCTGCTCTTATTCCCATTCATATTTTTTACTGAGATTAATTTTCAATTGACTTTATGTGCATACGATGGACTGAATGTTAAGACTTCAACAAATAGTAGGAAGAAAAATAAACAACCAAACAAAAACAAACAAAAAACTGTTCCTCAACAGTCAAGACAAGGGCAGCTCAAGTCGTCCCTTCTTGAAGTGTCAATTTCGCTTCCACCTGCGGTTCCAGCACTCCGGGTTCTAGTCCCGGTCGGAGTGTCAGATTCTGTCCCGGTTGCTCCTCTTCCAGTCCAGCTCTCTGCTGTGGCCAGGGCAAACAGTGTAGGATGGCCCAAGTGCTTGGGTCCTGCAGCCACATGAGAGACTGGGAGGAGGCGCCTGGCTCCTGGCTTCAGATCGGCACAGCATGCTGGCTGTAGTGGCCATTTGTGGGGTGAACCAATGGAAGGAAGACCTTTCTCTCTGTCTCTCTCTCTCTCACTGTCTAACTCTGCCTGTCAAAAAAATGTAGTTACTGATAAGGTGGGTGACAGGACTGGCCTTGAAGGTATCACGTGGGATTCCTGCCTCCCGTTTCAGGATGCTTAGGTTTATGTCCAAATTTTGGGTCTATTTCAGACTCTTGCCAATGTGCACTCTGGGAGGCAGTACGAGAAGTCTGAGTTAATCTCATGTGTGAGACCTGGACTGAATTCATGCACCTGGCTGTGATCTGACTGAATCCAGCTTTTATGGGCATCTGGGAAGTTACCCAGGATTCAGTAGATCACTGTCTGTCAGTCTCTGTCGCTTTGTCTTTTTGGACAAATAAACAAATACAAGTTTTAAAAGAGGTAAAAGTATATCTGTAATTTGTTGAAGAAAATATACAAAGGCAAACGTATAAAAATGCTTTAAATCTGAGATCATCATGCATGTCCATGTTAGAAGCACAACGAGACAGCCCACCCCTCCTGGTAGACTGAGTATCATCAGACATACCAGAGCTGACAAGTCTTGTGCAGGAAGAGAGAGAAGAAAACCCTGGTACAAGGCTGGAGTCAGGTAAGTTAGTAAAGCTTCCATGGAAAACAGCAAAAGCTGAAAAATACAATTATCACAGGATCCTCAAACACTGTTGCCTGGTAGAAGAAATATGAAATCCCAGGGAGGTTCCCAGCAGATCCACAGCCACTGTGGCAAACACCTCTGCAGTTCCATGTACAATTAATGCAGCATAATTCACGAGAGCTCACACATATAAGCCACTGAAATTTGCATTGAAGAAGGAATGGATAATGGGACAAGTGGACAGAGTTATATTTTAACAGGAAGTTTATATGGCAGTAAAGAGTAGCAAGGACAGAGCTTCAGGCCGGCAGGATCCACACGTTGAGGGGATCTGCTGTACAGCATGGTGACAGCAGTTAAGGGAATGTTGTATCTACAGAATTCGAAAACAGGAGACAGATGCCATTCCACATGAGACATGTGCGTTTTGTGATGAGCATGTCAATAACTCTGACTTCATAATTCCACTCAATTTGATACATTCATTTTTCAACACATATCATTGTATCTCATATGTCTATATTCACTTATTATTCATCAAACAGTCATGACAGGAAAGGGAAGAATGGCAAATAGTGAAAATTCAGTTCTCTAAAACTGAATTACCATGTGCTGTCTTCCAGGGTGAATTGTCAGTTACAAGTCTGGGGAATTCTTGTAAATAAACTCAGTCCAGCACTCTGATATGCAGCCTGGGTGTCTCCCTCTCTAAAACTGATGGAAGTCTCCAAGTGGATTGATGACCCCAGTCAGCATAGACATGGAGTGAAGAGCAGGGACTCTGGATACATGGTCTCTGGGACTGGCTCTTCCTGCAGCTGTGATTCAGCCTCAGGACATTGGGCATCATGCTGGAGCCACAGACACAGCTCCCCGTGATGTGGATCCAGCCCCAGAGTGCACAGCCACTGTGTGTCCCACTTTCAGCTCTGCTGAACCACAGCAGGTGCAGGGGGTCCCACGACACTGGGGTAGAACCAGATCAGCTGGAAGTGTACACGCAACACTTTCCATTTAGTTATGACATTGACTGCTGATGTCCAGTGCATTTCCCTCCTGAGTTCATGCATGCAGCCCCCCAGGAGGGTCCCAGGACCTAGAGGATGAGGAAGTCCCTGTAGGCTTCCCAGGTGCCTGCAGAAGCCCAGCCTGAGACACAGCTGAGCAGCAAATACATTCCTGAGTGCTGTGACATTCACACAGGAACAATTAAATGTTTTAGGAATAAAAAGAAAATGGCGATGTGGGCACAATCTAGAAATATGGATCACCCACAGATTAAAAAAAATGTGGGTTCAGTTCGGTACACATGCTCATTTTAATGGGAGGAGAGGGATGACTTAGGTAGTTGAGGTTTACCAGAACAGAAACCCTAGCTCTACTGTCCCTGGTTCTAAATGGAAAACTAAAATTGTCCTAAAATCGGCACTGCCCTAGGGCGCTGTCCTGAGTCAGGTTGGAAAAGAATCACAAGGGTCCTCAGATTCCCAGGATCTCTGATCCTGGTGACTGCTGTCCTTGTTTATGAACCGAAGTTGTTCATTAACGACTCCTTCCTTTCACATCAAACTTTATCACCGTCACTGAAGTCATCGGCAGGGTCAGAACAACAAGAGTAGAATTAATTCCACAAAACGGCTACCGGAGAGGAAACCCCAATTCCCTGACAGGAAACCAGGGCTTCATCTCTTCCTGCACCTGCTCAAGACCAGAATGTGCTCTCGGTACGTCTTCTGCGCCCCCTGGTGGAGCCGCGCGCCCCTGCACGGAGGTTTGTGTCTGGGTTCAGCCCTAGGGCCCCTCACTGTGTCTCTCGCACAGTAATACATGGCCATGTCCGCGGCTGTCAGACTGTTCAGTTGTAGGCAACCTGTGCTCTGGTCGATGTCTCTGGAGAGAGTGAATGGGCCATTCACCCAGCTCGCGTAGTAAGTGCTACCACTACTACCAGCATAAATGCATCCGATCCACTCCAGCCCCTTCCCTGGAGCCTGGCGGACCCAGCATATCCAGTAGCTGCTACTGAGGGAGAATCCAGAGGCTTTGCAGCAGAGTTCCAAGGATCCCCCAGGCTTGACCAGGCCTCCTCCGGCTCCTCCTCCGGACTGCTCCAGCTGCTGACACTGGACACCTGCAAACACAGACGTCCTGGTCAGGACACTGTCACTCACACTCTCTGTGTCTCTCACTCACGTCCTCTCCCAGACTCAGTGCCCCGCGTTCTCCATCATTACCTTTGAGCACAGCGACCAGGAGAAGCCAGTGCAGCCCAGTCTCCATGGTGAGCGTCTGTGTTGAGTGCGCTCACTGAGTGGACACCTGGGAGTCCTGGGGCTGGAGCTCCTGTGCCAGAGCTGCAGAGTGAGGGCTGGGCTGATTTTCATGGGCAGAGGGAGGCCCTATTTGCATGTCTGTTCCTATATAGCCAGCCCTGGAGTAGACGTCACAGACAGGACAGGGCCCAGGGCAGATGTACATGTCCTGGGGGTGATGGCTATGATAGGATTTGGATCATATGAATTTTTATGTTTTATTGCTTTTTTATAACAGTTGAAGGCAATGACCTTGTTTCCTTTTACTATGTGTGTACCCTTAAATCCAGAGTTAGCAATATCATGTCCTTCATTTTTTAAATAACAATTGTTTCATATCATCTATTGACCTCTCTATCATCTATATGAAAGACATTGGAATAGTGATAGAGAGAAGGGGTGAGAGAAACACAAGTGTAGTGATGGACAGCAAAGATGAAAATGGGAGATTTCTGCCTTTGGATTGACAGCCCCAAACTCCGCAAATGCCTACAACATCTAGGAGTTAGCCTTTCTAAAACCTGGAGCCCAGAACTGCGTCTGTGTTTCCTTTGTCGGTTGTAGGGGCTCTATCGCTATAGTGTCATCTGTAGTTTACCACGATGTGTTACCAGTAAAAAGTGTGGGAAGCCGTGTGGCTGGGCTCAAGCAGCACTCTGATGGGAACATGGGTGTCCCTAGTGGGGACTTTGCCAATTTTGTCCTAATGCCTGCCGCCCATATTTACACAGATGAAAGACTGCAAGTGGATTCATTTATGGATACTATGTCTTGTTTCCTTATTCATCCATTACCTTATTTGAAAACTGTTCATTAACTCAGAACACTGTGCATGTTAGTGGGGTGTAGTGTGCTATTGGAATCTGTGTGTTTCAGAAATGGGCACAGATCAACTCACTGTCATTCACATTTCTACCTCCGTTCCATCACTTTGTGTTGGGAGACCGGGTGTCCTCAGTACTGTTTATTTGTGGAACATGTCGTGGGTTGTAGTGAACTGAGTCAGCCCACTGTGGTGCCATTCCTTGCTTTGAGTGGTGCTTTGTGTCCTGCTGGCAGCCGTCTGCTGTTCCCTCTCTTCCCTGTGTCTGGTAATCATAACTCTGAGTTCAGCTCAAGCACTGGGTATGAAGTCACTGTGTCACAATTCACCCACAGTCCTGGGTTCAGGTAATGCAGCTGTGTTCACAATAGTTCAGTCTACAATAAAGCGAAATGTGCATAAAACGGTGAATGCAGTCTGTTACATTTGACATGGAATATTATTCAGTGTTAAGAAGGAGATTGTTCTGTCATTAGGAAATCTTGGGTCAGCCTTGAGCATAATATGCTAGCAGAAATAATGCAGGTACACGTGGACACATAGTATTTGACATTAGTTATATATGCAGTCCACAAGCTTGAACTCACAGAGGGAGGGAGTGCAATGGAGATCACTGTCTACCATGACCCAAGTGTTTGTCCCCTTCCAGCCCTGTGGGAAACTCGGGGAAGTTCCAGGCTCCTAGCTTCAGGCTCAGCCATCCCCAGCCTTTGCAGCCATTCAGGAAGGAAACCTGTGGAAGGAAGCTTCTCTCTCCATCTGTTGGTCTCTTCCTCTCTTGCTATAACACTGCCTTTCAAACTAAATAAATAGATATTAAGATAAATGGAAAATTAATTTTATATATCATTAGGAGCCTATATGCATATGTTGAATAAACACAGAAAACTGAATCCCAAGGGAAGAAATCAATTGTTTAAATGCAGTTACTGACAAGGTGGTGACAGCAGTAGCACTGGAGTTAGCAATGGGATTGCTGCTCCCGCATCAGGATGCTGAGTGCTGTGTCCTAGTTTTGTTCCAGTTTCAGATTCCTGCCTAAGCCCACTCTGGGAGGCTGTAGGTGAAGTTCCAAGAACTCCCACGTTGGAGACCTGGAATGAATTCTAAGTACCTGGCTGTCACCTGTTCCAGCTGAAGTGTTTGTAGCCACCTGGGAAGTGACCAGGAGTTAGATGATCACTGTCAGTCTCAGTCTTTGTGGTTTTAGATAAAAACATACATACAAATTTTAAAACAAAATCTATGAATTTTTAAATGTATATTACATCTATAAAATTTAAGAAATGATATAAAAGCAAACATGTAAAATGCCATAAATCTCAGATCATCATGTATGTACATTATAGAAGCACAATGAGATGTCCCATCCTTCATGTTAGAATGAGTATTACCAGACAAGCCAGAGCTGACAATTCTTGTGAAGGAAGAGAGATGACCACTCTGGTTGCACAAGGCTGGAGTCGGGTAAATTAGTAAATCCATTATGGAAAGTCATCAAAAACTGAGACATACAGTTATCACAGGATCTTCAAACAGCATTTTGGGTAGCAGGAATGTGAAATCCCAGGGAGATGTGCATGGGATTCACAGTCTCTATAGAAAATACAACTGCAGTTCCATGTGCAATTAAAGCAGCATCGTTCACGAGTGTTCACACATATAATCCAGTGAAATTTTCATGGAAGAAGGAATCAATAATGGAAGAAAAGGGCATGGAACAGAGGAGACGTTAGAGTAAGGTCAGAGTTTCAGTCCCACAGGATCCACATTTTGAGGGATCTACTGTACAGCATGGTGACAGCAGTTAAGCAAATATTGTGTCTACAGAATTCCAAAACAGAAGACAACTGACACTCTACCATGGGAACATGTGGATTTTGTGATGAGCATGTCAATAGGAGTGACTTCATAATTCCACTCAATTTGATACATTCGTTTTACAACAATATCATTGTACCTCATATGTCTATATTCAATTATTATTTATCAAACATTTATGATAATGAAATGTCAAAAATGGCAAATCATGAAGATTCAATACTCTGAATACTGGTGTTGTGTTTGCCAACGTTTTATGGAGATGATAAAAAAGGCAGTGCACTCAAGGCTTGGCAGCTGGAACCCAGGAACATGGAACTGCATCAGTGTTCCCACCTTGGTGATGGGGCCTCATAACAGATCCATCATCTGCTGCCTTCCAGGGTGCACTGTCAGTTACAAGTGTGGTTAAGAATGTAAATGTGGGCCAGTGCCGTGGCTCACTAGGCTAATCTGGGTTCTAGTCCCGGTTACGGCGCTGGATTCTGTCCTGGTGGCTCCTCTTCCACTCCAGCTCTCTGATGCGGCCTGAGAAGACAGTGGAGGATGGCCCAACTGCTTGGGCCCTGCACCCGCATGGGAGACCAGGAGGAAGCACTTGGTTTCTGGCTTTGGATTGGCGCAGCATGCTGGCCGTAGCGGCCATTTTGGTGGAACCAATGGAACAAAGACTTTTATCTTTGTCTTTCTCTCTCTCTCTCCCACTGTCTAAATCTGACTGTCAAAACAAAAAAGAATGTAAATATATTCAGTCCAGCACTCTGATATTGAACCTGGGTGTCTCCCTCTCTAAAACTGATGAAGGATTCCAAATTGATTGATGATTCCATTCAGCGTAGACATGGAGTGAAGAGTAGGGACTCTGGATACATGGTCTCTGAGACTGGCTCTTCCTGCAGCTGTGATCCAGCCTCAGGACCCTGGTCATCATTCTGGAGCCACAGACACAGCTCCCCCTGATGTGGACTCCAGTTCCAGAGTGCACATTCACTGTGTGTCCCACTTTCTGCTCTCCCTGAACCACAGCAGGTGCAGGGGGTCCCACAACACGCGACAGAACCAGATCAGCTGGAAGTGCACACTCAACACTTTCCATTCAGTAATGACCTTGAGTGCTGATGTCCAGTGCATTTCCCTCCTGAGTTCAGGCAGGGTAGCCCACAGGAGGGTCCCAGGACCTAGAGGATGAGGAAGTCCCTGTAGGCTTCCCATGTGCCTGCAGAAGCTCAGCCTGAGACACAGCTGAGCTGCAAGTACAGTCCTGAGTGCTGTGACATTCACACAAGGACCACAGACTGTGTTAGGATTAAATGGTAAATGGAGATTTTGAATAAAGTCTGTGGAAAGTGAGTGTTTATCACCCACAGTGTAAAATGAAAGGTTTGTTGAGTTCAGTACAGTCACTCGTTTTGACAGGTGAGAGATATTAAAAAGCCGATTTTTAAACCCAAACCCTGGCTCAGCTATTGCTGGATAGAAAGGGAAATGTAAAATTTCCCTAAAGTTGGAAGTGCCCTGAGAGCGTTGTCCTGTCAGACTGGACAACACTCACGATGTCCCCAGAGTGTCGCACATCTCTGATCCTGGTGATCCTGGAGACTGCTGAGCCTGGATTCGTTCATTTAGGACTTCTCCTGTCACATCAAACTTCTCCACGTCAGAGAATCAGTAGCAGGGTCAGAATCATAAAAGAAGAATTCTTCCCTCAAAACTGTTACAGGAGAGGAAACCCCAATTCCCTGACAGGAAACCAGGGCTTCATCTCCCTCTGCGCCTGTGCAGGACCAGAATCTGGGCTCAGTGTGTCTTGTGCGCCCCCTGGTGGACACTCGCGCCCCTGCAGGGAGGTTTCTGTCGGGGCTCAGCTGTCTTGCACAGTAATACAGGGTCGTGTCCCAGCTGTCAGACTGTTCATTTGCAGAGACACCGTGTTCTGGGTGTTCTCTCTGGAGATGGAGAATCGGCCATTCACCCAGCTCGCGTAGTGTGTGCTACCATCACCAGTATAAATGCATCCGATCCACTCAAGCCCCTTCCCTGGAGCCTGGCGGACCCAGCTCATCCAGTAGCTGCTACTGATGGTGAATCCAGAGGCTTTGCAGAAGAGTTTCAGAGATTCACTAGGCGTGACCAGGCCTCCCCGGAACTCCACCAGCTGCTCCTGACACTGGACACCTGCAAACACAGACATCCTGGTCAGGAAGCTGTCACTCACACTTTTGGGTCTCTCACTCACATCCTCTCCCAGACTCAGTGCCCCACATTCTCCATCATTACCTTTGAGCACAGCGACCAGGAGAAGCCAGCGCAGCCCAGTCTCCATGGTGAGCGTCTGTGTTGAGTGCGATCACTGAGTGGACACCTGGGAGTGCTGGGGCTGGAGCTCCTGTGCCAGAGCTGCAGGGTGAGGGCTGGGCTGGTTTCATGGGCAGAGGGAGGCCCTATTTGCATGTGCTGCCCCTATATAGCAGGCATGGGGTCAGATGCCTCAGACAGGACAGTGCCCAGGGCAGATGTGGTGTCCTGGGGGTGTAGGGTGATGGCTATGATAGGATTCAGATCATACGCATTTTTTTTTTCTCGTTGTTGTTTCACCAGTTGTAGGCAACGACTTCATTTCATTACAATATGTGTGTGCCCTTAATGTCTATTGTTAGCAATATCATGACCTTCATTTTAAAATAACCTTTGCTTCATTATTAACTATGCTAATGACATTGGAACAGTGACAGAGAGAGAATTGGTGAGGGAAACAGAAATGTAGAGATGGACAGTGAGTTGACAATGGGAGATTTTTGCCTTTGGATTGATAGCTCAACAATACCAAATGCCTACAACATCTAGGAGTTGGTCTTCCTATATCCTAGAGCAAAAGTCTGTGTTTCCTACATCAGTGGTAGGAGCTCATTCGCTTGTAGCATCAGGTACAGTTTCCCAAGATGCTTTATCTTCAAAGTGTGGGAAGCCGTGTGAATGAGCTGAAGCAGCACTCATATGGGAACAGGGGTGTCTGTGGTGGGGACTTAGGCAATTGTGTCCTAATTCCTGCTGCCCACTTTTACAGATGAAAGTGTACAAGTGGATTCACGTAAGGTTAATTATTTTGGTTTTTTTTTTTTTTTGAAAAATTGTGGTTTCATACCATGTGATTTTTCACATTTTTATAAAAATTTATTTAATTTCTTTAAAATCAGAGATACACAAGAAAGAAGGAGAGGGAGAGAGAGAGAGAGAGAGAGAGAGAGAGAGAGAAGCCCTCCATCCACGGCCTCCCTCTCCAATTGGTAACAATGGTCGGAGCTGCACTGATCTGAATCTAGGAGCCAGTTGCCTGCACTGGGTCTCCCATGGATTACGGGAACTGAAGATGGAAGCCATCTTCTACTGCCTACCCAGGCCACAGCAGGGAGCTGGATTGGAAGTGGAACAGCCAGGACTCCAACTGGCGTCCATATGGGATGCCAGCACTGAAGGCAGAGGCTTTACCCACTACACCACAGCACCAGCCCTGATCATCTTAATTATATGTGGAATCCGCAATCGTGAGCTCACAGAGGCAGGAAGTACAATGCAGATACTGAGTCTGAGAGAAGAGAAGAAAAGGGACCACATTCCTGCAAGCATAGAGAGTTTTCTGTGACCAGAGAGGCACGTGGAGAGATCTACTGCACAGCACGGGGACAACAGTTATGCAGCTTTATTGTGTTCTTTCCAGTTCCTGCAGGAGTAGGCATTTGTCATTCGATCACAAAAGAATGGTAGTGTTGCTAGGGAAGGACTTGTGGGTTTGTCTGACTCTAGAATTCCTGATGAAATAAATCCACATCAACACCTTTCCTTATACCTCACATAGAGATTCAGGTACTATTTGTCAATTTAACATTTATGAAATCTATTTTGAAGGGACAATTCTCTGTTGACTTGTCTTGCATCTGCCTGTGGTTTTATTCTAAGAAGAATATTACATGGTGTTGCAATCATTGCTGGTACTAATGCAGTCACGAGGGCTGTGAGTTCATCGACACGTGAGAGGTTATCTGTCGTGTCCGGCTGGCACAACTGCCCCACCACTGCCCTCTGAAATTCCTCCCCTCCCATGTGTGAAGCTGAGTCATTTTAGAAGAGCCCCTGTCTTCACTCAGATCACGTCCATGGAAACCTCTCTCTGTGCTGTTTACTTCACCCCCCATCTCCCTGTGTCCAACTGGTTTCACAAGACGTTAGTTCATGGACCCACCAAGGCCCACCTGCCAACTCCTTGAAAACACAGTAATCAGAGACCCCCAGTCCTGCTTCCCCAGACAGGACCTCCCTCTTCTCACCATGGTGCAGTCCTGCCATTTGTCACCCTGGGGACCCAGTGTCTTATAAAACTGACAGCCCATCAGCACCTGGTGGGAGACTCTGTCGTGGTGTTTACACAAATGGAATATATTTCTATCAGTTATAATTTGAGTAAATTCTCTTGAGTAATTTCTTTTGACTGCAGATAAGTGATGAATTATACATCTCACATTTTCCTAGTACTGTAGATATGAGGTGTTCTCACAGAACAATGGAATTCACTGTGTCAGATGGTGGATCGTGTCAATGAATTCTCTAGGCGAATGCATGAAAACTGCAGCAGCTAAATAGAAACAATTTCTGTTTGTCAATCTTCTCTCAGAAAAGGCAGATATGTCAACTGTTTTAATTTGGTAGGAATTTTTGTGTCTCTGGATTTAGATGGGAGTCACTCAGAACAGACATTGCTGCATGAGGTGACTGACTGGCTGCAGTTTCTGTAAGAACTGTTCATGGCAGATCAATTGCAGTTTAGCAGAAAATATCCTGTAAAACACAGGGGATTGCTGCACTGGGCATTTCTGGCTGCAGGAACTTGGTTTGCCCTGGATGAGTATGAACTTGACAAAAGAGGAGTTATTTTCTCTTGGTAAGGATGAAGTACTAATGAGGACATGCAGGGGGAGCCAGGGAGGGAGGAGCGGGGACTCTGGACCAGGGCTGGCTCATCACGCAGCACTGATTCAGCTCACCAGATGGGTCAGTGTGTGGCAGCCGCTGGCAGCCAGATCCCAGGGATGGGGACTCTGACCCCAGAGTCACAGCCCTGGACTGTCCCACTCTGCTCACCCTGAGACACCGCAGTGCAGCGGATTCCACCACACTGGAGCAGAAACAGAACCTGTAAGTCCACACCACACACTTTCCAAACAGATTATTCCTTGAATGCAAATGTCCACCTGTGCTTCCCTTGGGTTCATGCAATGAGGTCATCTGAAATGTTTCAGGAAACTGAATGCGGAATTTCAAGTTGCTGAGGAAACTTGAGTGCACCTAAAATAATTCATCATGGTGTCATCTCACACCAGTTTCCCAAAAAGAGTGAATAGGATGAAACTCTTAAAGGAAAGACCCGAGACTGTAAAGTACTTGAAGAGGACACAGGACCAAAGCAAGTTCTCATTGGTTTGGGCAATGATAGTTTGATAATCTCCAAAGTACAGGCAAGCAAGATACATAGACAAAGAATAATGGATCCAACTACAGATTCTGAGTAACAAAGAGAAAGATTGAAGAACAAGGATATGATCACCGATGGGGAGAAAGTATTTTCAGATGACACCCATGGGGGCCAATGTTGTGGCCCTGCAGGTTAAGCTGCCATCCCTATGCATGCATCACACAGGAGCATGGGTTCAGATTCTGCTTGCTCCACTTCAAATCCAGCTGCCTGCTGGGATCCAGACCTGGGAACTCTCTCAATGATGACTCATGTGTGTGCCCCCTTCCAGCCCTGTGGGAAACTGGAGAAAGTTCCAGGCTCTTGGCATTAGGCTTGCCCAACCTCACCTTTGCTGCAATATGGGAACTGAACCAGTGGATGGAAGCTTCTCTCTCCATCTGTTGGTCTCTTCCTCTCTTGCTAAAACACTGCCTTTCAAATAAAATAAATACTTAAAATAAATGAAAGATTAATTATACATATGGTTAGGAGCCTATTTCCAAATGTTGAACGAACTCAAGCCACTGAATCCCAAGGGAAGAAATCAATTGTGTACATGCAGTGACTGATAAGGTGGTGACAGGAGCAGCACTGGAGTGAGCCTGTGGGATTGCTGCCTCCCATGTCAGGATGCTTAGTGCTGCGTCCTGGTTTGGTTCCAGTTTCAGATGCCTGCCTAAGCCCCTGTTGGAGGCCATAGGTGAAGTTCCAAGTACTGCCATGTGGAAACCTGGACAGAATTCCAAGCACCTGGCTGTCAGCTGACCCGGCTGAAGCTTTTGTAACCGTCTGGGAAGTGACCCAGGAATTAGAATATCACTCTCAGTCTCAGTCTCTTTGTGGTTTTGGACAAATACATGCAGACAAGTTATTAATAAAATGATAAATTTTGAAATTTATATCATATCTATAAAATTTAAAAAGAAATATAAAGGCAAGCATATCAAATGCACAGGTGCCTGGGAGAGATGGAATTGCATCGTCTCTGGGGAGTGCATCCAGTGACGACTCCACGCCATGAGTGGATTCAACGTCAGGGCCTCATGGAGGAATCTGAGGTCTCCAGTGCTCTGAACAGGACCACACAGAATGCTGGGAGCAGCCTGCTGGGGGTGGATGTGATTTGTCCTCACACCATCAGTGCTGAGCATGGCCCCAACATAACAGCACTGACCAGGGGTACACGGTCTGGATGTTTACATAAAAAGCATGGAATAACCAGACTCTGATGTCAAATGCAAAGTCCTTGTAAAACTACTGAAGGAAACCTTGGGCAAAATCTTCCTGATATGGTCTGTCCATGATTTCCCTTTCAGATCTTCAAAATTCAAGAGAACAAAAAATATTCTCAAATGATGCTGCATAAACTACAGAGCTTCTGCATTACAAACAGACTGACTGAGAAGTGAGCAGCCTACACACAGATTGGAAGTGACTATTCTCATATCAAATGTATGATCAATAGCCTGTATCCAAAAGGAATAAGATGGAACTAACTGTATGAGCTGTGTTTAGAACTGTTCTGAGTCTTCTGCAGTCTCAAAATAACTGTGATACACAATTGGCTTGTTCATCCTGATCGACAGGTTCTGCGTCATCAGGCCTACAATGGGTATAGAAGCAAACCTCTCTGATTGTGTGTGGCTCAGTGTTGCTATGGATTCATTCTGGTGGGGGCAAGAGGTGCGGGGTCACCACACAGACCCCGGGAGTTGGGTGAAAGCAGGTCAGAGGCGAGCAGCCCGCAGACTCATTTGTTTCAGTAGGTACAACCGCTTATATAGCTGAGGCAGCCAATCTGGTCAAGGGGCAGTTTATGCCTAACCAATCACAACCTGTTGCCAGGCAGTATCTGAAGCCATCCAATCACAGCCTGTTGCCAGGCAGGCTCCGTTGCCAGGTGGCATTGAAGCCATGCCTGAGTAACTGATGCTTGCTTGCCAGCAGCCATCTAGGCATGGCCTTCTCATTCCACCACAGCTCAGTGTGTCCCAAAGGCGTTGCATTTTAGGTGTGCTCCCAGGGAGACCATGGGAGAAATGATGGGAGCTCTGGGAGTGAGGCCTAGTGGGATTTGTTCATTCCTGGGGAATCTGCTATGGAGGAGATCACAGTAGATCCTGGGTCCCCAGCTTCAGCACAGAGCACAGTGCTGCTAGAGTCAGCCCTGGTCTCGTCTGAAGTCCTGTGTGGGGATGGGGTCTCTCCCATCCGTGTTCACAATATTAGGCTGAAGACTGCCATGATATTCACAATATTATCATGCCTGATGGCACAACATTCTGCAGTCACTATGGCAAACACCTCTGTAGTCCCATGTTCAATTAAAGCAGCATCATTCTCAAGAGTTCACACATATAATCCAGGAAAATTTCCATTTAAGAAGGAATGGATAATGGGACAAATGGACAGAGTTATATTTTAACAGGAAGTTTATATGGCTATAGTATAGAGGAAGAAATTCTGGTATCTTGGATAACATGGGTGATCCTGGAGAATAATATCCAAAGATAATGTCAGGATAAGTATACTCTGCTAAAATACCAAGGCCAAGAAGACAAATAATATGTGATGCTAGTTACGTGGGATAAAAGGATGAACTCACAAGGCAAAAGTTTGATGGTGAAGACCAACATCTGTGCTTGGGAGGAACAGAGGAGACACGGGAGCAAGGTCAGAGTTTCAGTCGTACAGGATCCACATGTTGAGGGATCTACTGTGCAGCATGGTGACAGCAGTAAAGAGAATATAGTGTCTGCAGAATTCCAAGACATTGTACAAATGACATTCTACCATGAAAAACGTGGGTTTTGTGATAAACATGTCAGTAAGTCTGACTTCATTATTCCACTCAGTATACATTCATTTATTCAACACATATCATTGTAACTCATATGTCTATATTAAATATTATTTATCAAACATTTATGAATATGAAATGGCAATGACGGCCAATCATGAAGATGCAGATCTCTGGCTATGATAGGATTCAGATCAAGGCAAATTTTACTTTATTACTTTTAATCATTTGAAAGCAATACCTCATTTCATTTTAATATGTTTGTACTCTTTATATCCCATGTTAGCAGTATCATGTCCTTCATTTTTAAAATAACCATTGGTTCATTATTAACTATTCTAATGACATTGAAACAGTGACAGAGAGAGAAGGAGTGAGAGAAACATAAATGTTGAGACATCTAGGAGTTAGACTTTCTAAAACCTGGAGCAGAAAACTGTGTGTCCCACATCAGTGGTAGGGCCTCATTCACTTGTAGTGTCATCTACAGTTTCCCATGATGTATTATCAGGAAAAAGTATTGGAAACTGTGAGGATGGGCTCAAGCAACAATCTGATGGGAACAGGGGTGTCCCAAGTGGGATCTTAGCCAATTTTGTCCTAATGCCTGCTGCACACTTTTAAACAGATGAAAGACTGCAAGTGGATTTTTTAAGGTTAACTATGTTTTGTTCCCTTATTCATTCATTTCCTTAGTTTAAAACTGTTCCTGAACACAGAACACTGTACATGGTAGTGGGGTGTAGTGTGCTATTGGAATCTGTGTGTTGTAAAATGGTCACAGATCAACTCAGTGTCATGCACATTTCACCTCCTTTCCATCACTCTGTGTTGGGAGGCATGGAGGCCTCAGTTCTAGTTATTTGTGGAACCCGTCGTTGGTTGTGGTGAACTGAGGCAAATCATGAAGATTCAGATCTCTGAATACTGGTGTTGTGTTTGCCAATGTTTAATGGAGATGATAAATGAAGGCAGTGGACTCAAGCTTGGCGGCTGGAACCCAGGAGCATGGAACTGCATCAGTGTTCCCACCTTGGTGTCGGGGCCTCATACAGATCCATCATCTACTGTCTTCCAGGGTGCATTGTCAGTACAAGTATGGGAAAGCGTGCAAATGGGCTCCCTCCAGCAATGTGATATGCAGCCTGGGTGTCTCCCTCTCTAATACTGATGAAAGAACACAAATGGATTGATGACCCCAGTCAGCGTAGACATGGAGTGAAGAGTAGGGACTCTGGACAAATGGTCTCTGGGACTGGCTCTTCCTGCAGCTGTGATTCAGCCTCAGGACACTGGTCATCAAGCTGGAGACACAGACACAGCTACCCGTGATGTGGACTCCAGCCCCAGAGTGCACAGCCACTGTGTGTCCCACTTTCTGCTCTCCCTCAACCACAGCAGTTGCAGGGGGTCCCATGACACTGGAGCAGAACCAGATCAGCTAGAAGTGCACACCCAACACTTTCCATTCAGTTATGACCTTAACCGCTGATGTCCAGTGCATTTCCCTCCTGAGTTCATGCAGGGAGCCCCCCAGGAGGGTCCCAGGACCTAGAGAATGAGGAAGTCCCTGTAGGCTTCCCATGTGCCTGCAGAAGCTCAGCCTGAGACACAGCTGAGCTGCAGTACATTCCTGAGTGCTGTGACGTTCACACAGGGACCACAGACTGTTTCAGGATTAAAGGGAAATGCAGGTCGGGTTAAAGTCTGCAGAAAGTGAGTGTGGATCACCCACATGTAAAGTCAAAGATTGGTTCAGTGCACACTTGCTGATTGTGGCAGGAGAGGGATGAGTGGAATAGTTGCTGTTTAACAGATCAACGGCCCTGTCTCAGCTGTCCCTGGTTATACAGGGAAAACTGAAACTGTCCAAAGCTTTCAGTGCCCTGAGGGTGCTGTCCTGAGTCAGGTTGGAAAAGATTCAATAGTGTCCTCAATATTCCCACATCTCTGACCCTGGTGAGCACAGTCGCTGTCCATGAACCAAATTGTTCAATTAGGACTTCTTCCTTTTATATCAAACTTTCAATCCGTCAGTGAAGTTGGGAGGGACAGAATCAAAAAGTAGAATTCTTCCCTCAAAACTGTTACAGGAGAGCAAACCCCAGTTCCCTGACAGGAACCAGGAATTCATCTCCCTCTGTTCCTGTGCAAGACCAGAGTCTGCGCTCGGCGCATCTTGTGCGCCCCCTAGTGGTTCCGCGCGCCCCTGCAGGGAGGTTTGTGTCTGGGCTCAGTGTGAGGGCCCTTCACTGTGTCTCTCCCACAGAAATAGGTGGCCGTGTCCGCGGCAGTCAGACTTGTCATTTTCAGAGACACCGTGTTCTCATTGGTGTCTCTGGGGATGGTGAATCGGTCATTCACCCAGCTCGCGTAGTATGTGCTACCACCACTACTAATGTATCCGATGTATTCCAGCCCCTTCCCTGGAGCCTGGTGGACCCAGCTCATGTTGTTGCTACTGAGAGAGAATCCAGAGACTGTGCAGGTGAGTGTCAGACTTCCTCCAGGCTTCACGGGGCCTCTCCCGGACTCCTCCGCCTACTGACAAGGACACCTGTAAACACAGATGACATGGTCAGGACACTGTCACGCACACTCTCTGTGTCTCTCACTCACGTCCTCTCCCAGACTCAGTGCCCCGCGTTCCCCATCATTACCTTTGAGCACAGCGACCAGGAGAAGCCAGCGCAGCCCAGTCACCATGGTGAGCATCTGTGTTGAGTATGATCACTGAGTGGACACCTGGGAGTGCTGGGGCTGGAGCTCCTGTGCCAGAGCTGCAGGGTGAGGGCTAGGCAGGTTTTCTTGGGCAGAGGGAGGCCCTATTTGCATGTGCTGCTCCTATATAGCAGGCATGGGGTCAGATGCCTCAACAGGACAGGGCCCAGGGAAGTTGTCTGTGTTCTTGGTGTGTTGGGTGATGGCTATGATAGAATTAAGATTATGTGAATTTTTATGTTATCATAATTTTAAAAAGTTGAAGGCAATGACCTTGTTTCATTTTAATATGTGCGTTCCCTTCATATCGAGTGTTAGCAATATCATGTCCCTCATTTATTTAAATAACAATTAGTTCCTTATCATCTATATGAAAGACATTGGGGCAGAGATAGAGAGAGACAGGGTGAGAGATACAGAAATGTAGAGATGGACAGAAAAGGTGACAATGGGAAATTTATGTCTTTGGGTTGACAGCCCCAGACATCCCAAATGCCTATGACATCTAGGAGTTAGTCTTTCTGAACCCTGGAGCAATAAACTGTGTCTGTAATTCCAATGCCGGTGGTAGGGACTCATTTGCTTGTAGCATCATCTACAGTTTCCCATGATGCATTATGAGGGAAAAGTGTGGGAAGCCATGAGGCTGGGCTCAGTCAGTTCTCTGATGGGAACACGGGTGACCCTAGTGGGGACTTAGCCAATTTTGTCCTAATGCCTGTCACCCACTTTTAAATAGATGAAATACTCAAGTGGATTTTTCAAGGTAACTATGTTTTTTTCCTTATTCATCCATTGCCTTAAAGTTTAAAAACTGTTTAAACTGTTTAAAACTGTTCCTGAACACAGAACACTGTACATGGTAGTGGGGTTTGTGTGCTACTGGAATGTGCATGGTAGAAATGGGCACAGATGAACTCACTGTGATACACATTTCCACCTCCTTCCCATCACTCTGTTGGGAGGCCTGGAGACCTCAGTTCTAGTCATTCTTGGAACCTGTTGTGTGTTTTGGTGAACTGTGTCAGCCCAAAGTGGTGTGGGCAGAATTATTCCTGCCTTTGGTGGTGCTTTCTGCCCTGGAATCAGCTGCCCTGTGTTCCCTCTTCCTGTTCTTTTTTTTATATTTTGACAGGCAGAGTGAACAGTGAGAGAGAGAGACAGAGAGAAATGTCTTCCTTCACCGTTGGTTCACCCTCCAATGGCCGCCGCAGCCAGCGCGCTGCGGCCGGCGCACCGTGCTGATCCGATGGCAGGAGCCAGGTACTTCTCCTGGTCTCCCATGGAGTGCAGGGCCCAAGCACTTGGGCCATCCTCCACTGCACTCCCTGGCCACAGCAGAGAGCTGGCCTGGAAGAGGGGCAACCAGGACAGAATCCGGCGCCTGGATCAACTAGAACCCAGTGTGCCAGCTCCACAAGGCAGAGGATTAGCCTAGTGAGCCACAGTGCCGCCCACTCTTCCCTGTTCTGTAACCATTACTCTGAGTTTAGCTCAAGCACTGGGTAGAAGTCACTGTGTCACAATTCACCCCCAGTCCTGCATTTGGGTAATGCAGCTTTGTTCACAATAGTTCAGTCTACAAAGAACAAGTGTGCATAAAACAGTGAATGGATTCTTTCACATTTAGACAAAGAATATTATTCAGTATTAAGAAGGAGGTTGTTCTGTCATTAGGAAATGTGGGTCAGCCTGGAGCATACATACTAAAAGAAATGATCCAGGTAGATGTGGACACACAGTATGTGACATTACTTATACATGCAGTGCACAAGCTTGAACTCACAGAGGTAGGCAGTGCAATGGTGAAAACTGTCTACCATGATCCAAGTCAGGCTCCTGAATTTAGGCTGAGCCACCCCCAGCCTTTGCAGCCATTCAGGAAGTTAACCAGTGGATGGAATTCTCCCTCCATTTGTTGATCTCTTCCTCTCTTGCTATAACACTGTTTTTAAAATAAAATAAACAGAGACTTAAAATAAATTGAAGA
This sequence comes from Oryctolagus cuniculus, assembly GCF_051225735.1. Lineage (NCBI taxonomy): Eukaryota > Metazoa > Chordata > Mammalia > Lagomorpha > Leporidae > Oryctolagus > Oryctolagus cuniculus. The sequence continues at coordinate 53,848,506 of NC_142886.1, forward strand.
TTAATTGTACATAGGATTAGGAGCCTGTTGCCTAATGTTGAATGATCTCAAGCAACTGAATCCCAAGGGAAGAAATCAATTGTGTACATGCAGTGATGATAAGGTGGTGACAGGAGCAGCACTGGAGTGAGCCTCTGGAATTCCTGCTCCCGTATCAGGATGCTTAGTGCTGTGTCCTAGTTTGGTTCCAGTGTCATATTCCTGCCTGAGCACACTCTGGGAGGCAGTAGGTGAAGTTCCAAGTACTCCCACGTGGGAGCCCTTGACAGAATTCCAAGCACCTGGCTGTCACCTGACCCAGCTGAATCTTTTGTAGCCATTGGGGAAGTGACGCAGGAATTAGAAGATCACTGTCAGTCTCAGTCTCTCTGTGGTTTTGGACAAATACATAAAGACAAGTTCTCAAATAAAATGATAAATTTTAAAATTTATATAATATCTATAAATTATTAAAAGAAGATATATAGGCAAACATGTAAAATGTTATAAATCTGGGACCATCATGTATGTCCATGTTGGAAGCACAATGAGACATTGCATCGCTCCAGTTAGAATGGCTATTATCAGACATACCAGAGCTGACATGTTTTATGGAGGTAGAGAGAGATGATAACCCTGGTACAAGTCTGTGTCAGGTTAATTAGTAAAACCATATGGAAAAGCATCAAAAACTAGAAATAAAATTATTACATGATCTTCAAGCACCATTGCATTGTACAGTGAATATGAAATCCCAGGGAGGTGTCCACAGGATCTGCAGTCACTGTGCCAAACACCTCTGCAGTTCCTTGTTCATTTAAAAGAGTTCATTCAAAAGAGTTCACACATATGATCCAGTGACATCTCATGGAAGAAAAATGTAAAATGAAGAAATGGACAAAGTTACATTTTAAAAGGAGTTTAAAAGCAGTACAGAGTAAGAAATTCTGTAATTTTGGACAACTTGGATGACCCTGGAGAATAATGTGCCTAGGATAATATGTCAGTAAAAGTACACTCTGCTAACTATCCAGGCCAGGAAGACACATAATATGTGATGCTACCTACATGGGATAAAAGGAGGAACAATGGCCAGTCATGAAGATTCAGATCTCTGCATACTGGTGTTGTGTTTGCCAATGTTTTATGGAGATGATTAAAAAAGGCAGTGCACTCAGGCTTGGCAGCTGGAACCCAGGAGCTTGGAACTGCATCAGTGTTCCCTCCTTGGTGATGGGGCCTCATAACAGATCCATCATCTACTTTCTTCCAGGGTGCATTGTCAGTACAAGTATGGGAAAGCGTGCAAATGGGCACCCTCCAGCAATGTGATATGCAGCCTGAGTGACTCCCACTGTAATGTTAATGAAAGACTCCAAATGGATTGACATTTGGAGCTTAGACTTGGAGTAAAGAGCAGGGACTCTGGACACATGATCTCTGAGACTGGCTCTTCCTGCAGCTGTGATTCAGCCTCAGGACACTGGGTATCATGCTGGAGTCACAGACACAGCTCCCCGTGATGTGGACTCCAGCCCCAGAGTGCACAGCCACTGTGTGTCCCACTTTCTGCTCTCCCTGAACCATACAGGTGCAGGTGGTCTCACGACACTGGAGCAAAACTAGACCAGCTGGAAGTGCACACTCAACACTTTCCATTCAGTTATGACCTTGACTGCTGATGTCCAGTGTTTTTCCCTCCTGAGTCCAGGCAGGGAGCCCCACAGGAGGGTCCCAGGACCTAGAGAATGAGGAAGTCCCTGTAGGCTTCCCAGGTGCCTGCAGAAGCTCAGCCTGAGACACAACTGAGCCGCAAGTATATACCTGAGTGCTATGATGTTCACACAGGGACCACAGACTGTTTCAGGATTAAAGGAAAATGGAGATCGGGTATAAAGTCTGTTAGAATTGATGCAGAACACTCACAGTTTAAAATAAGACGGTTGGTTCAGTTCAGCACAGTCGCTCGTTTTGAAAGGAGAGAGATACTTAAATAGCAGATTTTTAAACTCAAACCCTGGCTCAGCTATTGCTGGATTGAAAGGGAAAAGTAAAATTGCCCTAAAGTTGGCAGTGTCCTAAGAACTCTGTCCTGACTCAGGCTGGACAACACTCACGAGGTCCCCAGATTGTCCCACATCTCTGATACTGGAGACCACTGAACCTAAATTCGTTCATGTAGGACTTCTCCTGTCACATCAGAGAGTCAGTACAGGGTCAGAATCATCAAAGAAGAATTCTTCCCTCAAAACTGTTGCAGGAGAGGAAACCCCAATTCCCTGACAGGAAACCAGGGCTTGGGCTCCTTCTGCACCTGTGCATGACCGGAATCTGCACTCAGTGTGTCTTGTGCGCCCCCTGCAGGGAGGTTTGTGTCTGGGCTCAGCCTGAGGGCCCCTCATGTGTCTCTGGCACAGAAATAGGCGGCCGTGTCCGCGGCAGTCAGACTAGTCATTTTCAGAGACACCGTGTTCTCCTTGGTGTTTCTGGAGATGGTGAATCGGCCATTCACCCAGCTCGTGTACCATGTGCTACCACTACCAGTATTAATGTATGCGATCCACTCCAACCCCTTCCCTGGAGCCTGGCAGACCCAGCACATTGCGTAGTTGTCACTGAAGATGAATCCGGAGGCTTTGCAGGAGAGTTTCAGGGATCCCCCAGGCTTGAACAGGCCTCCCCCGGACTCCTCCACCGACTGACACTGCACACCTGCAAACACAGACGACATGGTCAGGAAGCTATCGCTCACATTCTCTGGGTCTCTCACTCACGTCCTCTCCCAGACTGAGTGCCCCGCGTTCTCCATCATTACCTTTGAGCCCAGCGACAAGGAGAAGCCAGCGCAGCACAGTCCCCATGGTGAACGTCTGTGTTGAGTGCGATCACTGAGTGGACACCTGGGAGTCCTGGGGCTGGAGCTCCTGTTCCACAGCTGCAGGGTGAGGCCTGGCCTAGTTTTCATGGGTAGAGGGAGGCCCTATTTGCATGTGCTGCCCCTATATCGCTGGCATGGGTTAGACGCCTCAGAAGGGACAGTGCCCAGGGCAGACATAGTGTCCTGGGTGTGTAGTTGATGGCTGTGATATGATTCAGATCATATGAATTTTTATGTTATCAAAATTTTAAATAGTTGAAGGCAAATACCTTGTTTCATCTTAATTCAGTGTGTATCCTTAATATCCAGTGTTAGTAATATCATGTCCCTCATTTATTTAAATAACCACTAGTTTCTTATCATCTATATAAAGACATTGGGACAGTGATAGAGAGAGAAGGGGTGAGAAAGACAGAAATGTAGTGATGGACAGAAAAGGTGACAATGGGAGAATTCTGCCTTTGGGTCGAGAATCCCAAACATCCCAAAGTCTGCAACATCTAGGACTTAACCCTTCTAACACCTGAAGCAGAAAAAAGTTTCTGTGTTTCCCAGGTCCCTTGTAGGGGCTCATTTGCTCTTAGCATCATCCACAATTTCCCATGATGTGTTACCAGGAAAAAGTGTGGGAAGCCGTGAGGCTGGGCTCAAGCAGCACTCTGATGGGAACACGGGTGGGGACTTTGCCAATTTTGTCGTAGTGCCTGCTGCCCACTTTTAAACAGATGAAGGACTGCAAGTGGATTCGTTTAAGGTTAACTATATTTTGTTTCTTATTCAACCATTGTATTAGTTTAAAACTGTTCCTGGGCTGGCGCCACGGCTCACTAGGCTAATCCTCTGCCTTGTGGCGCCGGCACACCGGGTTCTAGTTGATCCAGGCGCCAGATTCTGTCCTGGTTGCCCCTCTTCCAGGCCAGCTCTCTGCTGTGGCCAGGGAGTGCAGTGGAGGATGGCCCAAGTGCTTGGGCCCTGCACTCCATGGGAGAACAGGAGAAGCACCTGGCTCCTGCCATCGGATCACCACGGTGGGCCGGCCGCAGCGCACCGGCCACGGCGGCCATTGGAGGGTGAACCAATGGCAAAGGAAGACCTTTCTCTCTGTCTCTCCATCTCTCTCACTGTCCACTCTGCCTGTCAAAAAAAAAAAAAAAAACCTGCTCCTGAACACAGAACACTGTACGTGGTAGTGGGGTGTAGTGTGCTATTGGAATCTGTGTGTTGTAGAAGAGGGCACAGATCAACTCAGTGTCAGGCACATTTCTACCTCCTTTCCATCACTCTGTGTTAGGAGGCCTGGAGACATCAGTTCTACTTATTGGTGGAACCTGTCATGGGTTGTAGTAAACTGAGTCAGCCCACAGTTGTGTCTACAGAATTATTCCTTCCTGCGAGTGGTGCTTTTGGCTCTGGTAGCAGTCGCCCTGTGTCCCTCTCTTCCCTGTTCTGTAACCATGACTCTGAGTTCAGGTCAAACACTGGGTAGAAGTCACTGTGTCACAATTCACCCTCAGTCCTGCGTTCAGGTTGCAGCTGTGTTCACAGTAGTTTAGTCTACAATAAAGCAAGTGTGCATAGAACAGTGAATGGATTCTTTCCCATTTGGACATGGAATATTATTCAGTATTGAGAAGGAGGTTGTTCTGTCATTAGGAAACGTGGGTCAGCCTGGAGCATAATGTGCTAACAGAAATAATCCAGGTAGATGTGGACACATAGTATGTGACATTAGTTATATGTGCAGTCCACAAGCTTATTCTCACAGAGGGAGAAGTGCAATTGTGATCACTGTCTACCATGACCCAAGTGTCTGTCCCCTTCCAGCCCTGTGGGAAACTGGAGGAAATTCCAAGCTCCTGGTTTCTGGCTCAGCCTTCCCAGCCTTTGCAGCCATTCACGAAGTGAACCAGTGCACGGAAGTCTCACTCTCCATCTGTTGGTCTCTTCTTCTGTTGATATAACACTGTCTCTAAAATAAAATACTTAAAATAAATTGAAGATTAATTATACATATGATTAGGAGCCTATTTCCTAATGTTGAATGATCTCAAGCAACTGAATCCCAAGGGAAGAAATTAATTGTGTACATGCAGTGATGATAATGTGGTGACAGGAGCAGCACTGGAGTTAGCCTGTGGGATTGTTGCCTCCCATGTCAGGATGCTGAGTGCTGTGTCCTAGTTTGGTTCCAGTGTCATATTCCTGCCTAAGCCCCTCTGGGAGGCAGTAGGTGAAGTTCCAAGCACTCCCATTTGGACACCTGGACAGAATTCCAAGCACCTGGCTGTCACCTGACCCAGCTGAATCTTTTGTAGCCATCAGGAGTTAGAAGATCACTGTCAGTCTCAGTCTCTTTGCCTTTTTGGAAACATATGTGTGGGGCTCCATGGGATGCACAGCCATGGAGCCCCCACGTCAAGGTCGGTCTGATAGCTGTTGCTGTGTCTTTATCACAAGGCGAATGTTGCTAGTTTTGGTTAGGGCAATGCTTTCCCACGGTTGGGACTTTCCAGAGGAGTTGAGAATGTTGTAAACAACAAGATGGCGCCGAGCACTGTGCGATGAGCCTGCCTGCTGTGTGATACCTCATCTGATTGGCCCGAGGACGTGTGCACAATGCGTGAACAGACAGCAGATTGGAGTGTTCCGTGCATGGACTTGAGCCTGCTTGCAATTGGCCAGATTTTGTATATAAGCTCTGTGCTGAGGAAGGAGGGGGCTTTTCTGTCCACTCTCCTCCCTTCATTCTTTCTCTGTCGCTGTTATTTTCTCATTAAAAGTCTACTGAAGACTGATAAGTTGCGAACAATGTCATTCCTTTGCAGGCAAGGGAGCGACAAGTGGTTTCGTGACTCGGATTCGGACCACTTTCTACACGCAGGAATAGGTAAGGAACAAAATGTAAGCATGCGTGTGCATGGAAATCCAGCTGGGGAAAGAATAGAAACCACGGTTCCGTCAATGAAAGACAGGGAAATTAAGTGCCAGAAAAAAGGGTAAAGGAATCAGTTAAAAGGCAGGAGTACAAAGTGTTCAGAAACCATTAACTCACTTTTGAATTAATCCTCGTGATTTATTCCCCCAATCAACTATGGCAAATGGATATCACCCACTTCATGAAATTTGGTAAACAAAAATAGATACATGTGTCTATTGATACTTGTTCTGGATTTATTTTTGCTTCCTTTCATACAGGTAAAGCTACAAAACATGTTATTGCCCGTTGCTTACAAGCTTTTGCTTCCCTAGGAAGTCCAAAACAGATTAAAATGGATAATGGACCTGCTTATATTTCTGCCTCTTTTAGAAATTTTTGTGTAACTTTCTATCTCATGTTACTGACATTCCTTATAATCCTCAGGGTCAAGACATTCTTATACGTACACGTCACACTTTAAAACAATATTTTAATAATATAAACAGAAGGGGGAGTTTAGGGTTCTTGCACATTCTCCTAACAAATGGCTCTCACGTGCTTTATTCATTTTAAATTTTTTCACATTGAATAAAGATGGCCGTTTTGCATCTGATCAACAGTGGCATCCACAAACAGCTGGGGTAAGAACAATGGTAAAATGGAAGGATCCTATCACCAATCAATGGAATGGACCTGATCCAGTACTGGTATGGGACATGGGCTCTTAAGGGATGGGTATTTTTATGCAACCAATTTGCTTTTACATTGTTAGCCCCTAATGATTTTTGCAACTGCTCATTGGGCCGTGTGGCCCCAATGCTAACATCTGTATTTCCAAAGGCACGACAGCAACGCTCATTACCTGAGAACTGTGATGATGATGTCATCTTAATTGGAGACCTGCTTTCACCATGGCTATGCAGCTAGTGGGAGTTCCTGGATTGGTTTATGGAAATAATTGTGGACTACAAAGGCTTACACGTTTGGTGACCAAAACAATCAATCTTACTGCTACTGTGCTATCCAATATAGCTGAAGAATTGGATCAAGTTCATTCAGGAGTACTCTTAAACCGAGCAGCTATCGATTATTTGCTATTAAAAGATCATATAAGCTGTAAATCTGTTCAAGGGGAATGTTGTTTTAACATTACAATGCCATATATAGAGTCTGTTATTGATAAACTTAAAAGAGTAAAATGCAACATATATTTATTGCTAACCCACTATTCATTTGGAGGGTTTCAATGGATTCGTTGGCTATTAATGCGGGCTGGACCGTTACTGCTTTTCATACTTTGTATGGGATGTTTTCCGTGTGTTCTGCAATTTGTGCTATCTTCGCTACAGTCTGTATGGACTGACATTCATCACTTAAAACTTCGTACCAAACCTCCTTTGTAATCAAAAATAATTAATATTTGGCTGTATGTTTCATCTCTCACCTAATGTTGGGCTAAAATGGTACTCAGAAACGGGTAAGACACTCCACATCCAGTACCTACCTAAGACAGGGCTCAAGTTAAAGAATGGGTCGCTATCGGTTGTTTGTTTGTCGTGGTACCACTGGGCCTTGCCTTCATCGCCAGATGGATCAGAGCCTTAGCACTCCATCAGCAGAATACCAACTTGATAATCCAACAGGCTATGCTGGCCACCTTGCAATCTCACCCCAATAAAGAAGTATGGCTTAGCATGATGGAGCGGTAGTCAAAGACGGATAAACACTGATGGGTGCTCCTAGCAACCTAAGACAGAGGGTAGGACAGGCTTCCTATTACCTCCATGACAGGTAAGCAGGTAGCGCGCCATTGGGTACCTAAGACAGGCACGTTTCCATGCCATTTAAATAATAAAGAAGGGGGAGATGTGGGGCTCCATGGGATGCACAGCCATGGAGCCCCCACGTCAAGGTCGGTCTGATAGCTGTTGCTGTGTCTTTATCACAAGGCGAATGTTGCTAGTTTTGGTTAGGGCAATGCTTTCCCACGGTTGGGACTTTCCAGAGGAGTTGAGAATGTTGTAAACAACAAGATGGCGCCGAGCACTGTGCGATGAGCCTGCCTGCTGTGTGATACCTCATCTGATTGGCCCGAGGACGTGTGCACAATGCGTGAAGAGACAGCAGATTGGAGTGTTCCATGCATGGACTTGAGCCCGTTTGCAATTGGCCAGATTTTGTATATAAGCTCTGTGCTGAGGAAGGAGGGGGCTTTTCTGTCCACTCTCCTCCCTTCATTCTTTCTCTGTCGCTGTTATTTTCTCATTAAAAGTCTACTGAAGACCGATAAGTTGCGAACAGTGTCGGTCCTTTGCGGGCAAGGGAGCGACACATATGTAAATGCAAATATCTAAATAAGTGAAATAATATCCATAAATGTTTAAAAAAGATATAAAGGCAACATATAAAATATCTGGGACCATCATGCATGTCCATATTAGATGCACAATGAGACATCCCATCCTTCCTGTTAGAATGAGTATTATACAATCCAGAGCTGACAAACCATGTGGAGGAAGCTAGAGATGATAACTCTGGTACAAGATCGAAGTCAGGTAAATAAGTAAATCTATTATGGAAAATCATCAAAACTGAGAAACAGAATTATCACAAGATCTTCAAACACCATTTCTGGGTAGAAGGAATATGAAATCCCAGGGAGGTGTCCAGGGGAACCGCAATCAATGTGGCAAACACCTCTGCTCTTCCATGTTCAACTAATGCAGCATCATTCACAAGAGTTCACACATACAATCCAGTGAAATATTCATGAAGAAAGAATCAACAATGGAACAAATGGACAAAATTATATTTAACAGGAAGTTTATATGGCAGTAAAGATGAGGAAATTCTGTACTTTGGACAGCTCGGATGATCCTGGAGAATAATGTCCAAGGATAATGTGTCAGGGTAAGTACACTCTGCTAACCATGCAGGACAAGAAGACAAATAATACGTGATGCTGGATACATGGGATAAAAGGATGAAGTCACAGAGGCAGGAAGTATGATGGTGAAGACCAACATCTGAGCGAGGGAGGAGCAGAGGAGACACTGTAGTAGGATCAGAGTTTCAGTCCCACAGGATCCACACGTTGAGGATCTACTGTACAGCATGGTCACAGCAGTGAAGGGAATATTGTGTCTACAGAATTCCAAAACAGGAGACAACTGACATTCTACCATGGAAACATGTGGTTTTCTGATGAGCATGTCAATAAGTCTGACTTCATAACTCCTCTCAATTTGATACATTCATTTTTCAACACATATTATTGTACCTCATAGTCTGTGTTCATGTGCTATTTATCAAACATTTATGATCAAAAATGTTCGAAAATGAAGATTCAACACTCTGAATATTGGTGTTGTGTTTGTCAATGTTTATGGAGATGATAAACAAAGGCAGTGTACTCAAGGCTTGGCAGCTGGAACCCAGGAGCATGGAAATGCATCAGTGTTCCCACCTTGGTGATGGGGCCTCATAACAGATCCATCATCTACTGTCTTCCAGGGTGCACTGTCAGTTACTAGTGTGGGAAAGCGTGTAAATGGGCTCCATCCTGCACTCTGATATGAGCCTGGGTGACTCCCTCTGTAATATTAATGAAAGACTCCAAATGGATTGATGACACCAGTCAACATAGACATGGAGTGAAGAGCAGGGACTCTGGACACATGGTTTCTGGGACTGGCTCTTCCTGCAGCTGTGATTCAGCCTCAGGACACTGGGCATCATGCTGGAGTCACAGACACAGCTCCCTGTGATGTGGACTCCAGCCCCAGAGTGCATAGCCACTGTGTGTCCCACTTTCTGCTCTGCTGAACCACAGCAGGTGCAGGGGGTCTCACGACACTGGAGTAGAACCAGATCAGCTGGAAGTGCACAGCCAACACTTTCCATTCAGTTATGATCTTGACTGCTGATGTCCAGTGCATTTCCCTCCTGAGTTCTGGCAGGGAGCCCCCCAGGAGGGTCCCAGGACCTAGAGAATGAGGAAGTCCCTGTAGGCTTCCCATGTGCCTGCAGAAGCTCAGCCTGAGACACAACTGAGCTGCAAGTACATTCCTGAGTGCTGTGACATTCACCTTAGGGACCACAAATGGTTTTAGGATTAAAGGTAAAAAGGAGTTTGGGTGTAAGTCTTTAGAAAGTGAATGTGGAACAACTACAGCTTAAAATAAGACTGCTGGTGCTATTTGCTTACATGCTCATTTTGATAGGAAGAGGGATGACTGAAATAATTGAAGTTAAAAATACAAGACTCTGGCTTGACTCTCTCTGGGTTTGAAGGGAAAACTAAAATTGTCCTAAAGCCGGCTGGGCCTTGAGAACGCATCCTTTGTCAGACTGGACAACACTCACAAGGTCCTCAGATAGTCCCACATGTCTGATCCTGGTGACCACTGTCATCGTTCACGAACATGAAACTGTTCATATAGGACTTCTTCCTGTCATATCAGACATCTCCAGGTCAGTGAAGTCAGTGGCAGGGACAGAGTCATAAAAGTAGAATTCTTCTCTCAAAACTGTTACAAGAGCGGAAACCCCATTCCCTGACAGGAAACCAGGGCTTGGTTTCTCTGCACCTGCTCATAACCAGAATCTGGGCTCAGTGCATCTTGTATGCCCCCTGGTGGAACAGTGTGCCCCTCAAGGAGGTTTGTATCTGGGCTCAGCCTGAGGGCCCCTCACTGTGTCTCCCACACAGTAATAGGTGGCCGTGTCATCCTCTGTAAGATGGTTCATTTGCTGAGACACCATGTTCTGGGCATTTTTGCAGGAGATTATGAATTGGCCCTGCTACCACTACCAGGATAAATATATGTGATCCACTCCGGGACCTTCTCTGGAGCCTGGTGGACCAAGCTCATGCTGTAGCTACTGAAGTCTAACCCAGAGGCTTTGCAGGAGAGTTTAGGGATCCCCCAGGCTGGACCAGGCCTCCCCCGTACTCCACCAGCTGCTCCTGACACTGGACACCTGCAAACACAGATGTCCTGTTCAGGAAGCTGTCGCTCACACTCTCTGTGTCTCTCACTCACGTCCTCTGCCAGACTCAGTACCCCGCATTCTCCATCATTACCTTTGAGCACAGTGACCAGGAAAAGCCAGCGCAGCCCAGTCTCCATGGTGAGCGTCTGTGTTGAGTGCGCTCACTGAGTGGACACCTGGGAGTCCTGGGGCTGGAGCCCCTATGCCAGAGCTGCAGGGTGAGGGCTGGGCTGGTTTTCATGGGCAGAGGGAGGCCCAATTTGCATGTGCTGCCCCTATATAGCAGGCATGGGGTCAGACGCCTCAGACAGGACAGAGCCCAAGGCAGACGTGGGTGACCTGGGAACTTAAGTAGCCAATTACTGCCTTGGAACGTGGTATTTGCTGTGGGATTATGGACATATAAGCATTCCGTTCACCTGTATTTTTATTTATTTTTATATATATTTATTTATTTAGAGTGAGAGTTACACGCAAAGAGAAGGAGAGACAGAAAGATTAGAGAAAGAGGTCTTCGATCCTCTGGTTCACTCTCCAATTGTCTGCAACAGCTGGAGCTTAGCCGATTGGAAGCCAGGTGCCAGGAGCTTCTTCCAGGGCTCCCATTTTGTTCCAGGGGCCCAAGGACTTGGATCATCTTCTACTACTTTCCCAGGCCATAGCAGAGAGCTGGACTGGAAGTAGAGCAGCTGGGACTTGAACCAGTGACCCTATGAGATTCCGGTACTGCAGATTTGGTCTGTAACATACTGTGCCACAGCGCTGGCCCCACCTTTATTTTTTTATGAAGATCATTCTGGTGAGTATATTCTTCCAGAAACACAAATGCCACGTTTTTCTCATATGTAGGAGTAAACACAGATGGAGAGCATTAGAAATGTGTGGGGCGTGTTTCTTGGGAGTCCACAGATAGAAACACTGCTCACAGAATAAACCATCTACGTGACAGTGTGCCCTCTCCCTTCCCTTTATGCCTTTTCCAGCCTCCTACTACATGGAATGAATAATTCTATTCAGGAAGGGGACGTTTGTGTATGTATTTAAACTCTACTCATGAAGTGATTACAGCTAAATGTTAAAGGTCATTGAATCTGAATAAATATAAATATGTGCATATTTATTTACAAGTCAGAATGCCACACACAGAGAGATGGAGAGACAGACAGGGAAAGACCCCACTGCTGGATTGCTCCCCAAACATCCACAGAAGCCAGGCCTTGCCCAGGTCAAAGCCAGCAGCCTGGACCTCCACGCAGGTCCTCCAGGTGGGAGGCAGGGCCCATGACCTTGGGCCGTCGTCAGCTGCTTCCCAGGTGCATGAGCAGGAAGCAGCGCCTGAAGTGGAGAGGCTGGTTCTTGAGCCATCACTCCAGCAAGGGTGTGGGCTCCCAACAAGGGCTCAGCTCACTGCACAACACTGCCTGCCCTTGTGTTGTGTCTGCACAAGCACAGAAATGTGATACTGGCATGAGGGATACCTCCCTTGAACACGTGCACAGTTACTGAAGGAATCACAGACAGGCTGTGCTGTGTCCAGGGGCTCTAGTCTGGTAGGAGGCACCTCCACACTCTACACCTCTGTTCCTCACACAGGACTTCCCACTCCACCTAACAGCTCCAGGAGCGATGTGCGCTCTGTACCGTCATTGGTTGTGGTTGTCCAGGTTTCCTAATGATTTTGTTAGTGTGCTGTGGAAGGTTGAAATATGAGTTTTTTGTGTATATGATGTTAAATTCTGACTGGGTGGGATTTATATAAGAGCAATCTTTGAAGATACTGGTACATGAAAGCCTCTTAAGGATGTGTTTCTTCCAAATTTGAAGTCGAATGTCACTGAAATCACTATAAAAAAGGGAATTCATGGCTTTTTAGGTTTTAGTGCGTGTGTGTTAAGAATTGAGTACACATCAAAACATCTGTGTGCTGAATATTAACACCAATGAAATATCAGTTATGGATAAAATGTGCTTGTCCATGAACTCCCACCCCAAATGTTCACCAATCTCACACTTTATTTCTGAAAAGATCAGGGCAGATAATCCTTCCAAGGTCCACATTTCCTCGATTGTCTGTGTTTTGATGTTATTTCCTTACAACATGGCTGAACAGAAGCACAGTATTTCAACTGACTGGCCCATCCAAGAATCTTATATGGTGGGAATATGAAACCACAATCCTAGTTGTTGGAGGGTAAATAAACAGATTTCTAATTAGTGTTGGTAGAGGATGGTTAGTGGAGAGGAGATGAGCAGGAGGGCTTAGTTAGGTATGTGGCGCCCTTCACCCAAAAAGAATGAACAGCACAGGCCAAAGCCAGGTTGCACTGGATGTTCAAGGCCAGACTCAGAGTGCAGAGACCATGATGTCACCAACACAGGGCCCTCAGGTGGCCTACAAAAATGGAATGGAGCCCAGGGCATCCACCCTCCCATCTCTCCAGGGGAGACAGAACTGAACCTAATGGTCTTCCCTGGTGGGGACAGATAAGCAGGAGGCCACAGCCTCCCATGAACACTGCAGACACCTGAGTCCCAGCTGATGGAGAAGCTCAGAGTCCTCACAGACCTCAGCCCAGGGGGAAGATCTCCCAGGGGACCCATGCCAATCATTCACAGGAGCAACAAAACCATGACATAGCCTGGAGGAAATTTAGCAAGGGGGTGAGTGATGTCTACATGAAAATTCTGAATCAAGTTTCAAGATCCTGTCTCTGGCCTGGCTCACTTGGGCATTGTGACCATTTGGGGGAGTGAACCAGCAGTTGGAAGATCTCCCTCTGTCTCTCTCACTCTTCCCCACCCTTTCTCTCTGTCTCTCCTGCTTCTTTCTCTGCAACTCTGCATTTCAAATAAATAAGTAAATAAGCAAACAAGGCTTGATCTCAAAAACCCTGGGAAATGTTAATGGAATAAAATTGTTGGGGCCTGTGTGGTGCAGTGGGTGAAAGCCCTGGCCTGAAGTGCTGGCATCTCAAATGGGCGCTGGTCTAGTTCTGGCTGCTCCTCTTCCCGTCCAGTTCTCTGCTATGGCCTGGGAAAGCAGTAGAGGATGTCCCAAGTCCTTGGGCTCCTGCACCTAGTGTGAGACCCAGAAGATGCTTCTGGCTCCTGCCTTCGGATATGCAGAGCTCCGGCCATTGTGGCCATCTGGGGGGTGAACCAGCAGATGGAAGATCTCTTTCTTTGTCTCTACCTCTCTCTGTAACTCTTTCAAATAAGAAAATAAATCTTTAAAAAATTGCCAAATGATGCTCCTTCATACAGGGAATATGAAGTCTGAGGGATGTGTCCAAGGATTCTGATGGCACCATGCCTAGGCATTTGCAGTCACATGTCCAATACAGTGACCTCATTCACAACTTAGTTCATCTAATTCAGTGAAATTTTCATTGAGGAATGATTGGATAACTGAACAATTCATACTGTCATATTTCAAATGGTGTTGTATATGCCAATAAATAGGTTCAATTCTGTCATTTGGGACAATTGAAGGGATTATGGACATAATAAACTAAATGAAAATATGTAGGAAATCAGAGAAAAATAACATGTGTGAATGCTTATGTGCAGTAAACGTTGAGCCCATACAGGTGGGAAGTTCAATGGTGATCATCAGAGGCTGAGCATGAAAAGGAAAAGGGGAGACGTTAGTGCAAGGTCCCCGAGTTTCAGGTTGAGAGCAGACACTCAGTTAGTGACCCATGCACAGTATAGCGACAGTAGTTAAGGAAACACACTGTGCATTTCAACATTCCCTGCAGAATGGACGAGGGCCAACCTCTCACAGCAGATGATAACATGGGTGATGTATGAACACGTTAGTGAGTCAAAATTCCTAACCCACAAGGGGTGCACTATTCACCAGGACATTTCATTGATACTCCTATCTGTGTTCAATTCTTATTTATCAAATATTTATGACTAGGAAATGGAGCACGTGCATTGTGAAGAGTCAGTGTTCAGTACACTATTATTGCACGTGCTCATGTTCTTATTTTCAGATGGCAAATAAGTGACATACTATCCTTTCATGATATTGACTACACAGGTATGAGAGCTGCGCTGTTCTGAAACACAAGAGTTTGTCTCCTGTGCAGCTGGACGTGATGACCCACAGCTCTGTCGTCCTCACTTGCTCCCTTCCCAGGGTAAGGGTCATTCATTCATACTCAGACCCATTCTTCTTTCACATCGGGTGCTAGGACACACTTCCCTCGACTGTCTACTAACTTTAGGATGAGTCTCCCAATGTCACTTTGAGTTCAAAAAGCAATTTTGGGACCTGGGAGTGCTGGGGCTGGAGCTCCTGTGCCAGAGCTACAGGGTGAACACTCCGTGTTCTGGTTGGTGTTTCTGGAGATGGTGAATCGGCCATTCGCCAGGTCGAGTAGTTTGTGCTACCACCAGAATTAATTTATGCGATCGACTCCAGCCCCTTCCCTGGAGCCTGGTGGACCCAGCACATTGCATTGCTACTGAAGATGATTCCAGAGGCTTTGCAGCAGAGTGTCAGGCATTCCCCCAGGCTGGACCAGGCCTCCCCCGGACTCCACCAGCTGCTCCTGACACTGGACACCTGGAAACACAGATGTCCTGGTCAGGAAACTGTCACTCACACTCTCTGTGTCTCTCACTCACGTCCTCTCCCAGACTCAGTGCCCCACGTTTTCCATCATTACCTTTGAGCACAGCGACCAGGAGAAGCCAGCAGAGCCCAGTCTCCATGGTGAGCATCTGTGTTGAGTGCGATCACTGAGTGGACACCTGGGAGTCCTGGGGCTGGAGCTCTTGTGCCAGAGCTGCAGGGTGAGGGCTGGGCTGGTTTTCATGGGCAGAGTGGGCCCTATTTGCATGTGCTGCCCCTATATAGCAGGCAGGGGGTCAGACGCCTCAGACAGGACAGTGCCCAGGGCAGATGTGGTGTCCTGTGGTGTAGGTTGATGGCTATGATAGGATTCAGATCATATAAATCTTTACGTTGTTTAAACAATTGAAGGCAATGACCTTGTTTCATTTTAATATGTGTGTACCCTTAATAATCCAGTGTTAGCATGTCCTTCACTTTTAAATAACCATTGGTTCATTTTTAACTATTTGAATAACATTGGAATAGTGACAGTGAGAGAAGGGGTGAGAGAAAGAGAAATGTAGAGATGGACAGAAAAGGTGACAAAGGGAGATTTCCACCTTTGATTGACAGCCCCAGACATCCCAAGTGCCTACAACATCTAGGACTTAGCCTTTCTAAAACCTGGAGCCCAAAATTGCGACTTTGTTTCCCATGTCAGTGGTAGGGGCTCATTCACTTGTAGTGTCATCTACAGTTTTCTAAAATGCATTATCAGAAAAAGTGCGGGGAGTCCTGTGGCTGAATGATTCATTTTGATGGGAACACGGGTGTCCCTAGTGGGCACTTTGCCAATTTTGTCCTAATGCCTGCCTCCCACTTTTAAACAGATAAAAGACTGCAAGTGGATTCTTTTAAGGTTAACTATGTTTTGTTTCCTTATTCATCCATTGCCTTATTTAACACTCGTCATGAACACAGAACACTGTGCATGTTAGTGGGGTTTGTGTGCTATTGGAATCTGTGTGTTGTAGAAATGGGCACAGATCAACTCAGTGTCATTCACATTTCCACCTCCTTTCCTACACTCTGAGTTGGAGGGGCCTGGAGGCCTCAGTTCTCATTATTCATGGAACCTGTCGTGGGTTGTGGTGAACTGAGTCAGCCCACTGTGGTGTGGGCAGAATTATCCCTTCCTGTGAGTGCTTTCTGCCCTGATATCAGCTGCCCTGTGTTCCACCTCTTCCCTGTGTCTAGTAAGCATGACTCTGAGTTCAGCTCAAGCACTGGATAGAAGTCACTGTGTCACAATTCACCTGCAGTCCTGGGTTCAGGTAATGCAGCTTTGTTCACAATAGTTCATTCTAAATAAAGTGAAATGTGCCTAAAACGGTGAATACATTCTGTTACATTTGACATGGAATATTATTCAGTGTTAAGAAGGAGGTTGCTCTGTCATTAGGAAATCATGGGTCAGCCTGGAGCATAATATGCCAACAGAAATAATGCAGGTACATGTGGACACATAGTATGTGACATTAGTTATATATGCAGTCCACAAGCTTGAACTCACAGAGGGAGGAAGTGCAATGGTGATCACTGTCTACCATGACCCAAGTGTTTGTTCCCTTCCAGCTCTGTGGGAAACTGGGGGAAGTTCCAGGCTCCTGACTTTAGGCTCATCCATCCCAGCCTTTGCAGCCAATCACGAAGTGAACCAGTGAATGGAAACTTCTCTCTCCATCTGTTGATAGCTTTCTCTCTTGCTATAACACTGCCTTTCAAATAAAATAAATACTTAAAATAAATGAAAGATCAATTATACATATGGTTAGGAGCCTATTTCCAAATGTTGAATGAACTCAAGCCACTGATCCCATGGGAAGCAATCAATTCCTTAAATGCAGTGATGATAGGTGGTGACAGGAGCAGCACTGGAGTTAGCCTGAGGAATTACTGACTCCCGTGTCAGGATGCTTAGTGCTGCATCCTGGTTTGGTTCCAGTGTCAGATTCCTGCCTAAGCCCCTCTGGGAGGCAGTAGGTGAAGTTCCAAGTACTGCCATGTGGACACCTGGACAGAATTCCAAGCACCTGGCTGTCACCTGACCCAGCTGAAGCTTTTGTAGCCATCTGAGAAGTGACCAGAAATTAGAAGATTACTGTCAGTCTCAGTCTCTTTGCCTTTTTGAAAAAATATGCAAATACAAATATCAAAATAGGTGAAATAGTATCTTTAACCTTTTAAAAAAGATATAAAGGCAACATATAAAATGATATATTGGACCCATCATGCATGTCCATAGTAGATGCACAATGAGACATCCCATCCTTCCTGTTAGAATGAGTATTATCCTACAATCCAGAGCTGACAATCCATGTGGAGGAAGCTGGAGATAACTCTGGTGCAAGATTGGAGTCAGGTAAATAAGTAAAATTATTATGGAAAATCATCAAAACTGAAACAGAATTATCACAGGATCTTCAAACACCATTTTTGAGTAGAAGGAATATGAAATCCCAGGGAGGTGTCCAGGGGAACCGCAATCAATGTGGCAAACACCTCTGCTCTTCCATGTTCAACTAATGCAGCATCATTCACAAGAGTTCACACATACAATCCAGTGAAATATTCATGAAGAAAGAATCAACAATGGAACAAATGGACAAAATTATATTTAACAGGAAGTTTATATGGCAGTAAAGATGAGGAAATTCTGTACTTTGGACAGCTCGGATGATCTTGGAGAATAATGTCCAAGGATAATGTGTCAGGGTAAGTACACTCTGCTAACCATGCAGGACAAGAAGACAAATAATACGTGATGCTGGATACATGGGATAAAAGAATGAAGTCACAGAGGCAGGAAGTATGATGGTGAAGACCAACGTCTGAGCAAGGGAGGAGCAGAGGAGATGCTGGAGCAAGGTCAGAGTTTCAGTACCACAGGATCCACACACTGAGGATCTACTGTACAGCATGGTCACAGCAGTGAAGGGAATATTGTGTCTATAGAATTCCAAAACAGGAGACAATTGACTTTCTACTATGGAAACATGTGGTTTTCTGATGAGCATGTCAGTAAGTCTGCCTTCATAAAAACTCAATTTGATACATTTATTTTTCAACACATATAATTGTACCTCATATGTCTATGTTTTGGTATTATATATCAAACACTTATGTAAAGGAAATGATTAAATGATCAAAAATGGAGATTCAACACTCTGAATACTGGTGTAGTGCTTTCCAGTATTTTCCAATATTATATGGAGATGATAAATAAAGGCAGTGCACTCAGGCTTGGCAGCTGGAACCCAGGAGCATGGAACTGCATCAGTGTTCCCACCTTGGTGATGGGACCTCATAACACATCCATCATCTACTGTCTTCCAGGGTGCAAGGGTGCACTATCAGTTACTAGTCTGGGAAAGCGTGCAAATGGGCTGTGTCCATCACTCTGATATGCAGCCTGGGTGTCTCCCTCTCTAATACTGATGGAAGTCTCCAAATCCATTGATGACCCCAGTCAGCACAGACATGGAGTGAAGAGTAGGGACTCTGGATACATGGTCTCCAAGACTGGCTCTTCCTGAAGCTGTGATTCAGCCTCAGGACACTGGTCATCATGCTGGAGCCACAGACACAGCTCCCCGTGATGTGGACTCCAGCCCCAGAGTGCACAGCCACTGTGTGTCCCACTTTCTGCTCTGCTGAACCACAGCAGGTGCAGGGAGTCCCAAAACACTTGACAGAATCAGATGAGCTAGAAGTGCACACCCAACACTTTCCATTCAGTGATTACCTTGACTGCTGATGTCCAGTGTTTTTCCCTCCTGAGTCCAGGCAGGGAGCCCCCCAGGAGGGTCCCAGGACCTAGAGAATGAGGAAGTCCCTGTAGGCTTCCCAGGTGCCTGCAGAAGCTCAGCCTGAGACACAGCTGAGCTGCAAGTACATTCCTGAGTGCTGTGACGTTCACACAGGTTCCACAGACTGTTCCAGGATTAAAGGTGGCCACATTCTGTGGAAAGTGAGTGTGGATCACCCACAGTTTAAAATAAAATGTCAGTTCAGTTTCGCACACAGGCTACTTTGACAGGAAGAGAGGGAAATAGTTGAGATTTAACAGACTGGAGACCCTGACTCAGCTGTCTCCAGGATATAAAGGGAAAAATAAAATTGTCCTAGAGTCAGCAGTGCCCTGAGGACACCAGCACGAGTTAGACTGGAAAAGACTCACGAGGTCCTCACAGATCCCCATGATATCTGATCGCGGTGAGGACAGTTGTCAGTCATGAACCCGAAATTGTCACGTAGGACTTCTTCCTTCTATTCAAAGTTTTTTTTTTTTCTTTATCCAAAGTTATGTTTATTTAAACAAATGTATTAATTTTTAATAATCCATTAAATTTTCATAATAACTAGAAACATAAAATATTTCTGAGAATACACAACCACATAATAGGAAATGTCACTACCAATTATGTAATTTCCGTGTCAAAGTTAATATTCTTAAAATTACTATTATTGTGATTTCATTAAGACCACACTGTTTTTTCTTCTGTGATACACATTATTTTTCTTTTTTTTTTAATTTATTTAATGAGCATAAATTTCCAAAGTACAGCTTATGGACCACAATAGCCTCCTCCCCCACCCCCGTGTCTTCCCTCCCATCCACAACGCTCCCCTCTCCCACTCCCTCTCCCCTTCCCCTTCACATCACAATTAATTTTCAATTATCTTTATATACAGAAGATCAATTTAGCGTATGTTAAGTAAAGATTACCACATTTTGCTCCCACACAGAAACATAAAGTGTAAAATACTATTTGAGTACTAGTTATAGCATTAATTAAACACCTAAGAGTAATTGTGTATTAATTACAGAGCTCAACCAATAGTTTTAAGTAGAATATAAAATGCATCTTTTGCATTGTTGTGGCTTCCCCCCACCTCCCTCCCTCCCGTGGCCCTCCCTCACCCACTTTTTCTCCCCTCTCCCCCCTTCATAACGTTTCATTTTCGGTTACCTTCATATACCGAAGATCAATTTAGTATATACTAAGCAGGGATTTCAACAGGTTGCGCTCACACAACCGAACCAGGTATAGGGTATTGTTCGACTAGTAGTGTTGTTTTTGAGTTTCATAGATAAACATATTAAGGACAGAGATCCTGCGAGGGGAGCATGAACCCAGTGACTCCCGTTGTTGATTTAACAATTGGCACTCTTATTTATGACGTCAGCAATCACCCGAGACTCTTGCTATGAGCTGTCTAGGCTATGGAAGCCCCTTGAGTTCACCAACTCTGAATTTGTTTAGTCAAGGTCATATCACAGTGGAGGTTCCTTCCTCCCTTCAGAGAAAGGCGCCTCTCTCCTTGATGGCCTGATCCTTCTGCTGGAGTGTTGTTCACCAGAATCCTTCATTTAGATTGTTTTTTGCCACCGTGTCATGGCTTTCCATGCCTGCGAGACTCTCATGGACCTTTTAGTCAGATCCGAATGTCGCAAGGGTTGATTCTGAGGCAGGAGTGCTGTTTTGGGCATTTGCCATTCTATGAGTCTGCTGTGTGACCTGCTTCCCCCGCAGGATCATTCTCAAGCCTTTTGATTCTATCTTTCATTATTTGCTTACACTGGTCTTATTTGTGTAATCTCTTCGACACTTACCCTATCTTTTGGATCAGTTGTGTATTTATATTTGTCTCTTTACCAAGTGTGCTGGCATTGGTACCTGCCTCGTTGGTAAGACTGAGTTGAAATCCCCTGGCACATTTCCAGTTCCACCACTGGAGGTAGGTCTGATTGAGTATGTGCCGTCCTATATATCTCCTCCCTCTCTTATTCCCACTCCCATGTTCCACAGAGATCAATTTCTTATTAATTTTTAAACGCTTAAGAATGGTTGTGCATTGATTGCAGAGTTCAACCAGTGGTCTTTTGTAGAGCATACCGAGCAACAACAACAACAACAACAACAAAAATACTAAAGGAACAAAATAGTAAGTTTTTCCTCAACAGTCTAGACAAGGGCTGCTCATGTCATTGTCTCTCATAGTGTCCATTTCACTTCAATGAGTATCATTTTAGGTGCTCGTTTAGTTGCCATCAATCAGGGAGAACATGTGATATTTATCCCTTTTGGACTGGCTTATTTCACTCAGCATGATGTTTTCCAGCTTCCTCCATTTTGTTGTGAATGCCCTGATTTCGTTGTTTTTTACTGCTGTATAGTATTCCATAGAGTACATATCCCATAGTTTCTTTATCCAGTCATCCGCTGATGGACATTTAGGTTGATTCCATGTCTTAGCTATTGTGAATTGAGCTGCAACAAATGTTGAGGTGCAAATGGCTTTTTTAACCCATTAAATTCCATTTGGGTATATTCCAAGGAGTGGGATGGCTGGGTCCTGTGGTAGTGCTATGTTCAGGTTTCTGAGGACTCTCCAGACTGTCTTCCATAGTGGCTTTACCAGCTTGCATTCCCACCAACAGTGGATTAGTGTCCCCTTTTCTCCACATCCTCACCAGCATCTGTTGTTGGTTGATTTCTGTATGTAAGCCAATGTAACCGGAGTGAGGTGGTATCTCATTGTGGTTTTGATCTGCATTTCCCCGATGGCTAGGGATCCTGAGCATTTTTTCATGTGCCTGTTGGCCATTTGGATTTCCTCTTTTGAAAAATGCCTGTTAAGGTCCTTGGCCCATTTTTTTTATTGGGTTGTTTGTTTGGATTCTGTGGTGTTTTTTTGATCATTGTGTAGATTCTAGTTGTTAATCCTTTATTTGTTGTGTAGTTTGCGAATAACGTCTCCCATTCTGTTGGTTGCCTCTTCACTTTCCTGACTGTTTCCTTTGCTGTTAAGAAACTCCTCAATTTTAGGTAATCCCATTTGTTTATTTTATCTTTGATTACCCGTGCCTGTGGGGTCTTCTCCAGGAATTCTTTGCCTATTCCAATATCTTGAAGGGTTTCCCCTATGCTCTCAGTTAGTTTCATGGTGTCGTGGCGCAACTCTAGTTCTTTGATCCATGTTGAGTGGATTTTTGTATAAGGTGTAAGGTAGGGGTCTTGCTTCATACTGCGGCATGTGGACATCCAGTTTTCCCAGCACCATTTGTTGAAGAGGCTGTCCTTGTTCCAGGGGTTGGTTTTAGGTCCTTTGTCAAATATGAGTTGGTTATAGATGTTTGGATTGATCTCCGGTGTTTCTATTCTGTTCCATTGGTCTATCCATCTGTTTTTGTACCAGTACCAGGCTGTTTTGATTATAACTGCCCTGTAGTATGCTTTAAAGTCTGGAATTGTGATGCCTCCGGCCTTGTTTTTATTGTAAAGGATTGCTTTAGCTATTCTGGGTCTCCTGTTTCTCCATATGAATTTCAGCATCGTTTTTTCTAGGTCTTTGAAGAATGACTTTGGTATTTTGATTGGTATTGCATTGAACTTGTAAATTGCTTTTGGGAGAATGGACATTTTGATGATGAGCATGGCAGGTTTTTCCATTTTTTTGTGTCGTCTTCTATTTCTTTCTTTAGCGTTTTGTAATTTTCATCATAGAGGTCTTTGACCTCCTTGGTTAAATTTATTCCAAGGTACTTTATTGTTTTTGTGGCTATTGTGAATGGGATTGATCTTAGTAGTTCTTCCTCGGCCCTGGCATTGTCTGTGTATACAAAGGCTGTTGATTTCTGAGTGTTGACTTTGTATCCTGCTACTTTACCAAACTCTTCTATGAGTTTCAGTAGCCTCTTATAGGAGTTTATTGGGTCCTCTATATATAGTATCATGTCATCTGCAAACAGGGATAGTTTGACTTCCTCCTTTCCCATTTGTATCCCTTTAATTTCTTTTTCTTGCCTGATGGCTCTGGCTAAGACTTCTAGGACTATATTGAATAGCAATGGTGAGAGTGGGCATCCCTGTCTGGTGCCCGATCTCAATGGAAATGCCTCCAACTTTTCCCCATTCAATATGATGCTGGCCTTTGGTTTATCATAGATTGCCTTAATTGTGTTGAGGAATGTTCCTTCTAACCCCAATTTGCTTAGGGTTTTCATCATGAAGGGGTGTTGTATTTTGTCAAATGCTTTCTCTGCATCTATTGAGATAACCATATGATTTTTGTTTCTCAATTTGTTAATGTGCTGGATTACGTTGATTGACTTTCGAATATTGAACCATCCCTGCATACCAGGGATAAATCCCACTTGGTCCAGGTGAATGATCTTTCTGATGTGTAGTTGGATTCGATTTGCCAGAATTTTATTGAGTATTTTTGCATCTATGTTCATCAGGGAGATAGGTCTGTAGTTTTCTTTCTCTGCTGTGTCTTTTCCGGGCTTAGGAATTAAGGTGATATTGGCTTCGTAGAAGGAATTTGGGAGGATTCCCTCTCTTTCAATCGTTTGGAATAATTTGAGAAGAACTGGGGTTAGTTGTTCTCTAAATGCCTGGTAAAATTCGGCAGTGAAGCCATCCGGTCCTGGGCTCTTCTTTTTCGGTTGTGCGTTTATTACTGATTCAATTTCTTCCATGATTATGTGTCTGTTTAGATTTTCTATATCTTCACGGCTCAGTTTAGGAAGGTGGCATTTGTCCAGGAATCTATCCATTTCTTCCAGGTTCCCCAATTTGTTAGCATACATCTCTTTGTAGTAGTTTCTGATGATTCTTTTTATTTCTATTGTGTCAGTTGTTACATTTCCATTACTATCTTTGATTTTACAGATTTGGGTCTTCTCTCTCCTTTTTTTGGTTAGTTGGGCCAATGGTGTGTCAATTTTGTTTATTTTTTCAAAGAACCAGCTCCTGGTTTTGTTGATCTTTTGTATTGTTTTTTTGGTTTCAATTCTGTTTATTTCTTCTCTGATCTTTAGTATTTCTTTCCTCCTTTTGGATTTGGGCTTGATTTGCTGCTGTTTTTCTAGTTCCTTGAGGTGCATGGAGAGTTCATGTGTTTGGTTCCTTTCCAGCTTCTTATGTAGGCACTAATTGCTATAAACTTTCCTCTTAGCACTGCTTTTGCTGTGTCCCACAGGTTTTGATAGGTTGTGTTATCATTTTCCTTTGTTTCTAGAAATCTTTTGATTTCTCTTTTAATTTCTTCGATGACCCACTGTTCATTTAGGATCATGTTGTCCATTCTCCATATATTTGCATATGGTGTAGAGATTCTTGGGTTGTTGATTTCAAGTTTCACTGCACTATGGTCTGAGAAGCTGCATGGTATAGTTTCAATTTTTTTGAACTTGTTGAGGCTCCCTTTATGGCCTAGTATATGGTCAATCCTAGAGAATGTTCCATGTACTGGGGAGAAATACGTGAACTCTGTGTCTGTGGGGTGGAGGGTTCTGAAGATATCTATTAGGTCTATTTGGTCTATGGCGTCAATTAGCTCAGTTGTTTCCTTGTTGAATTTCTGTCTGGTTGATCTGTCCATTGGTGAGAGTGGGGTGTTGAAGTCCCCTGCTATTATTGTATTTGAGTCTATATCTCCCTTTAAATCCTTTAGTAATTCTTTCAGGTAGCCAGGCGCCCTGTAATTAGGTGCGTATACATTTATAATAGTAATGTCTTCCTGTTGGATAGATCCTTTAATCATTATATAGTGCCCTTCTCTGTCTCTTTTAATAGTTTTTATGTTAAAGTCTATTTTGTCTGATATTAGGATGGCCACACCAGCTCTTTTTGGATTTCCATTAGCTTAGAGTATCTTTTTCCATCCTTTCACTTTAAGTCTGCATGCATCTTTGCTGATGAGGTGTGTCTCCTGAAGGCAGCATATAGTTGGATCCTCTTGTTTAATCCAATCTGCTAGTCTGTGCCTCTTTGTCGTGGAATTAAGACCATTCACATTCAATGTGATTACTGTTAAGTGCTGTCTTTTTCCCTTCATGTTTCCTGAAACGAGCTGTTTATGTATTTTGAACTTTGTTTGTGGGTTACTCTACATTTGCTTTTTTTTGCAGTGAAGTTCTTGTTTTTGTATTTCTGTGTGCAGCACGTCTTTGAGCAAGTGTTGTAGGGTTGGATGCGTGGATACAAATTCTTTCAGTTTCTGTTTGTCGTGGAAGATCTTTATTTCCCCTTCATTCATAAATGATAGCTTTGCAGGATATAGTATTCTAGGTTGGCATTGTTTGTCTTTTAAAACTTGAAATATATCATGCCATTGTCTCCTTGCCTGTAGTGTTTGCGATGAGAAGTCTGGGGTGAGTCTGATTGACTTACCCCTGAATGTGATTTGTCGCTTTTCTCTGGCACATTTTAGGATTTGTTCTTTGTGTGTCACTGAACTGAGTGTTGCCACAATGTGTCGTGATGAATTTCTCTTCTGGTCTACTCTGTGCGGGGTCCTGGTTATCTGTTGTATTTGTGTGTTGTTATCCAGCTGCTTTTGTTTAAAGTTTTCTGATATTATTTCGTTGAAGACACCGTCTAATCCATTCTCTCTCTTTCCACCCCCTCAGGGACTCCTATTGTCCGAACATTACACCGTTTGATTGAATCTTGTAGGTCTCCAACCGTGTTTTTTAATTTTTTTTAATTTCTTCTTCCTGCGATTGAACTGACTGAATTATTTCTGGAATTTTGTCTTCGAATTCTGATATTCGGTCTTCTATTTCATCTGTTCGATTTCCGAGGGATTCCACGGTGTTTTTTATATGGTCAATTGAGTTTTTCAGTTCTAGTATCTCATTCTGGCTTCTCTTTAAGATCTCTAATTCTTGGGCTTGTTTTTCATTCAGCTCTTGACACTGTTTCTCATTATTTCTAAGTATTCTGATTATTAATTTTCTGAATTCTTTTTCTGGCATGTTTTCAACTTCTTCTGCCTCTGTTATGGTTGGTTTAGCCTGCTCCATTGGCAAATTTATATTATCTTCTATGTTTTTTTTGGTTTTTGGTTTTGTTTTTTGGCATTCCATCTGGGTGATTTTTCGGGTTGATTTCCCTCTACTATAGGCTGCTGTGAGTCTCTACCAATATCCTGTGTAACCAGGCTGCTCTACACAGCCTGCAGGTAAACAGACAGGATGGCTGCTCTCTGCCCACTGCAGCTCTGGATCCTGTGCTTTTTCCCCACCAGGAGGCGCTATTCAGTAACTTGAGTAGTCGGGTCTCAGGGCTTCCGGCTGCCCTCCCTCGAGTACCCTCAGCTCCACCTTTGGACTCCGCCTCCGAAGGTTAGTGTGGAGGCAAAGATAGTTCTCCTTTAAGCCCGAATGTAAACAAACAAAATGGCTGCTTCCCGCCCGCTGGAGCTCCGGGGAGGCGCCAAGAGATACTGGCTTACTCAGACTCTCAATTAGTGTCCCTGAATCATGCACTCTCTACCGGCGCCACTCACACTGTTCCGTTTTCTATTTCCTCCCCCACTCAGTCGTGCATGTCTCAGTGTCTGTCCCAGGATGTGTTGGGGGAGGGGCGGCGGCAGGTGTTCCGCGGTGCTGGGCGAGCGCCCCATCTCACCTTGGCTTCCAGCGCTGGTGCATACACGCTCCTGCTGGTGTCCTGAGTCTCAGGCGTCCGCGTCCTCCTCGCGTGTCCACCCTAACACCCCAGTTAAGAAGGGCTTAAAAACTACAAATTTTCATCCCTCTTTGAACCTTCCGTTAGTGGAGCTTCGCTGTGCTCCCTCCCTCTCTATTCCGCCATCTTCCGCTAAGTCCCTATTCAAAGTTTCTATCAGTCAGTGAAGTCAGTGGCAGGGACAGAATCGTAAGAATAGAACCATTTCCTCACATGCGTTAGAGGAGAGGAAACCCCAATTCCCTAACAGGAAACCAGGGCTTAATGTCCCTTTGCACCTACCCATGACCAGAATATATACTCAGTGCGTTTTGTGCGCCCCCTGGTGGAGCCGCGCGTCCCTGCAGGGAGGTTTGTGTCTGGGCTCAGCCTGAGGGCCCCTCACTGTGTCTCTGGCACAGAAATAGGTGGCCGTGTCCGCGGCTGTCAGACTGTTCATTTGAAGATCCACAGTGTTCTGGGCGTTGTCGCTGGAGATGGTGAATCGGCCATTTGCCCAGCTCGCGTAGTCTGTGCTACCTCTACCATCATAAATGATTCCAATCCACTCCAGCCCCTTCCCTGGAGCCTGGCGGACCCAGCTCATGTACTAGCTACTGAAGTCAAATCCAGAGGCTTTGCAGGAGAGTTTCAGGGATTCCCCCAGGCTGGACCAGGCTTCCCCCGGACTCCTTCAGCTACTCCTGACACTGGACACCTGCAAACACAGACATCCTGGTCAGGAAGCTGTCACTCACACTCTCTGTGTTTCTCACTCACGTGCTCTCCCAGACTCAGTGCCCCACGTTCTCCATCATTACCTTTGAGCACAGCGACCAGGAGAAGCCAGCGCAGCCCAGTCTCCATGGTGAGCATCTGTGTTGAGTACAATCACTGAGTGGACACATGGGAGTGCTGGGGCTGGAGCTCCTGTGGCAGAGCTGCAGGGTGAGGGCTGGGCTGGTTTTCATGGGCAGAGGGAGGCCCTATTTGCATGTCTCCTCCTATATAGCCAGCCCTGGAGTAGACGTCTCAGACAGGACAGGGCCCAGGGCAGATGTACTTGTCCTGGGGGTGTAGGCTATGATAGAATTCGGATCATATGAATTTTTATGTTTTATTGCTTTTTTTATAACAGTTGAATGCAATGACCTTGTTTCCTTTTACTATGTGTGTACCCTTAATATCTAGTGTTAGCAATATCATGTCCTTCATTTTTTAAATAACAATTGGTTCATATCATCTATTGACCTCTCTATCATCTATATGAAAGACATTGGAATAGTGATAGAGAGAAGGGGTGAGAGAAACACAAGTGTAGTGATGGACAGAAAAGATGAAAATGGGAGATTTCTGCCTTTGGATTGACAGCCCCAAACTCCGCAAATGCCTACAACATCTAGGAGTTAGCCTTTCTAAAACCTGGAGCCCAGAACTGCGTCTGTGTTTCCTTTGTCGGTTGTAGGGGCTCTATCGCTATAGTGTCATCTGTAGTTTACCACGATGTGTTATCAGGAAAAAGTGTGGGAAGCCGTGTGGCTGGGCTCAAGCAGCACTCTGATGGGAACACGGGTGTCCCTAGTGGGGACTTTGCCAATTTTGTCCTAATGCCTGCCGCCCATATTTACACAGATGAAAGACTGCAAGTGGATTCATTTATGGATACTATGTCTTGTTTCCTTATTCATCCATTACCTTATTTTAAAACTGTTCATTAACTCAGAACACTGTGCATGTTAGTGGGGTGTAGTGTGCTATTGGAATCTGTGTGTTTCAGAAATGGGCACAGATCAACTCACTGTCATTCACATTTCTACCTCCGTTCCATCACTTTGTGTTGGGAGACTGGGTGTCCTCAGTACTGCTTATTTGTGGAACATGTCGTGGGTTGTAGTGAACTGAGTCAGCCCACTGTGGTGTGGGCAGAATTATTCCTTGCTTTGAGTGGTGCTTTGTGTCCTGCTGGCAGCCGTCTGCTGTTCCCTCTCTTCCCTGTGTCTGGTAATCATGACTCTGAGTTCAGCTCAAGCACTGGGTATGAAGTCACTGTGTCACAATTCACCCACAGTCCTGGGTACAGGTAATGCAGCTGTGTTCACAATAGTTCAGTCTACAATAAAGCGAAATGTGCATAAAACAGTGAATGCAGTCTGTTACATTTGACATGGAATATTATTCAGTGTTAAGAAGGAGATTGTTTTGTCATTTGGAAATCTTGGGTCAGCCTTGAGCATAATATGCTAACAGAAATAATGCAGGTACATGTGGACACATAGTATTTTATATTAGTTTTATATGCAGTCCACAAGCTTGAACTCACAGAGGTAGAGAGTGCAATGGTGATCACTGTCTACCATGACCCAAGTGTTTGTCCCCTTCCAGCTCTGGGGGAAACTTGGGGAAGTTCCAGGCTCCTGGCTTCAAGCTCAGCCATCCCCAGCCTTTGCAGCCATTCAGGAAGGAAACCTGTGGAAGGAAGATTCTCTCTCCATCTGCTGGTCTCTTCCTGTCTTGCTATAACACTGCCTTTCAAACTAAATAAATAGATATTAAAATAAATGGAAAATTAATTTTATATATCATTAGGAGCCTATATGCATATGTTGAATAAACACAGAAAACTGAATCCCAAGGGAAGACATCAATTGTTTAAATGCAGTTACTGCCAAGGTGGTGACAGGAGCAGAACTGGAGTTAGCAATGGGATTGCTGCTCCCGCATCAGGATGCTGAGTGCTGTGTCCTAGTTTTGTTCCAGTTTCAGATTCCTGCCTAAGCCCACTCTGGGAGGCCGTAGGTGAAGTTCCAAGAACTCCCACGTTGGAGACCTGGAATGAATTCTAAGTACCTGGCTGTCACCTGTTCCAGCTGAAGCATTTGTAGCCACCTGGGAAGTGACCAGGAGTTAGATGATCACTGTCAGTCTCTGTTTCTTTGTGGTTTTAGATAAAAACGTACATACAAATTTTAAAACAAAATCTATGAATTTTTAAATGTATATTACATCTATAAAATTTAAGAAATGATATAAAAGCAAACATGTAAAATGCCATAAATCTCAGATCATCATGTATGTACATTTTAGAAGCACAATGAGATGTCCCATCCTTCATGTTAGAATGAGTATTACCAGACAAGCCAGAGCTGACAATTCTTGTGAAGGAAGAGAGATGACTACTCTGGTTGTACAAGGCTGGAGTCAGGTAAATTAGTAAATCCATTATGGAAAGTCATCAAAAACTGAGACATACAGTTATCACAGGATCTTCAAACAGCATTTTGGGTAGCAGGAATGTGAAATCCCAGGGAGATGTGCATGGGATTCACAGTCTCTATAGAAAATACAACTGCATGGAACAGAGGAGATGTTAGAGTAAGGTCAGAGTTTCAGTCCCACAGGATCCACATGTTGAGGGATCTACTGCACAGCATGGTGACAGCAGTTAAGCAAATATTGTGTCTACAGAATTCCAAAACAGAAGACAACTGACAATCTACCATGGGAACATGTGGATTTTGTGATGAGCATGTCAATAGGAGTGACTTCATAATTCCACTCAATTTGATACATTCGTTTTACAACAATATCATTGTACCTCATATGTCTATATTCAATTATTATTTATCAAACATTTATGATAATGAAATGTCAAAAATGGCAAATCATGAAGATTCAATACTCTGAATACTGGTGTTGTGTTTGCCAACGTTTTATGGAGATGATAAAAAAGGCAGTGCACTCAAGGCTTGGCAGCTGGAACCCAGGAACATGGAACTGCATCAGTGTTCCCACCTTGGTGATGGGGCCTCATAACAGATCCATCATCTGCTGCCTTCCAGGGTGCACTGTCAGTTACAAGTGTGGTTAAGAATGTAAATGTGGGCCAGTGCCGTGGCTCACTAGGCTAACCTGGGTTCTAGTCCCGGTTACGGCGCTGGATTCTGTCCTGGTTGCTCCTCTTCCACTCCAGCTCTCTGATGCGGCCTGAGAAGACAGTGGAGGATGGCCCAACTGCTTGGGCCCTGCACCCGCATGGGAGACCAGGAGGAAGCACTTGGTTTCTGGCTTTGGATCGGTGCAGCTTGCTGGCCGTAGCGGCCATTTTGGTGGAACCAATGGAACAAAGACTTTTATCTTTGTCTCTCTCTCTCTCTCTCCCACTGTCTAAATCTGACTGTCAAAAAAAAAAAAAAAAGAATGTAAATATATTCAGTCCAGCACTCTGATATTGAACCTGGGTGTCTCCCTCTCTAAAAGTGATGAAGGATTCCAAATGGATTGATGATTCCATTCAGCGTAGACATGGAGTGAAGAGTAGGGACTCTGGATACATGGTCTCTGAGACTGGCTCTTCCTGCAGCTGTGATCCAACCTCAGGATACTGGTCATCATGCTGGACCCACAGACAGAGCTCCCCGTGATGTGGACTCCTGTCCCAGAGTGCACAGCCACTGTGTGTCCCACTTTCTGCTCTCCCTGAACCACAGCAGGTGCAGGGGGTCCCACAACACGCGACAGAACCAGATCAGCTAGAAGTGCACACTCAACACTTTCCATTCAGTTATGACCTTGACTGCTGATGTCCAGTACATTTCCCCTCTGAGTTCATGCAATGAGCCCCCCAGGAGGGTCCCAGGACCTAGAGAATGAGGAAGTCCCTGTAGGCTTCCCAGGGGCCTGCAGAAGCTCAGCCTGAGACACAGCTGAGCTGCAAGTACAGTCCTGAGTGCTGTGACATTCAGACAGGGACCACAGACTGTTAGGATTAAATGCTAAATGGAGATTGTGAATAAAGTCTGTGGAAAAGGAGTGTTCGTTGCCCACAGTGTAAAATGAAAGGTTGGTTTAGTTCAGCACAGTCACTCGTTTTGAAAGGAGAGAGATACGTAAATAGCCGATTTTTAAACCCAAACGCTGGCTCAGCTATCGCTGGATAGAAAGGGAAATGTAAAATTTCCCTAAAGTTGGCAGTGCCCTGAGAGCGCTGTCCTGTCAGACTGGACAACATTCACGTTGTACCCAGATCGTCCCACATCTCTGATCCTGGTGGTCTTGGAGAACACTGAGCCTGGATTCGTTCATATAGGACTTCTCCTGTCACATCAAACTTCTCCACGTCAGGGAATCAGTAGCAGGGTCAGAATCAAAAAAGAAGAATTCTTCCCTCAAAACTGTTACAGGAGAGGAAACCCCAATTCCCTGACAGGAAAACAGGGCTTCATCTCCCTCTGCACCTGTGAATGACCAGAATCTGCGCTCAGTGAGTCTTGTGCGCCCCCTGGTGGAGACGTGCGCCCCTGCAGGGAGGTTTCTCTCTGGGCTCAGCTGTCTTGCACTGTTATACAGGGTCGTGTCGCTGCTGTCAGACTATTCATTTGCAGAGACACCGTGTTCTGGGTGTTCTCTCTGGAGATGGAGAATCGGCCATTCACCCAGCTCGCATAGTATGTGCTAGGATCACCAGTATAAATGCATCCGATCTACTCCAGCCCCTTCCCTGGAGCCTGGCGGACCCAGAACATCTAGTAGCTGCTACTGATGGTGAATCCAGAGGCTTTGCAGAAGAGTTTCAGAGATTCCCTAGGCGTGACCAGGCATCCCCGGGACTCCACCAGCTGCTCCTGACACTGGACACCTGCAAACACAGACGTCCTGGTCAGGAAGCTGTCACTCATACTCTCCGTGTCTCTCACTCACGTCCTCTCCCAGACTCAGTGCCCCGCGTTCCCCATCATTACATTGGAGCACAGCGACCAGGAGAACCCAGCGCAGCCCAGTCTCCATGGTCAGCGTCTGTGTTGAGTGCGATCACTGAGTGGACACCTGGGAGTCCTGGGGCTGGAGCTCCTTGCCAGAGCTGCAGGGTGAGGGCTGGGCTGGTTTTCATGGGCAGAGGGAGTCCCTATTTGCATGTGCTCCTGCTGTATAGGCAGCCCTGGGGTCAGACGCCTCAGACAGGACAGTGCCCAGGGAAGTTATGAGTGTTCTTGGTGTGTAGGGTGATGGCTATGATAGAATTCAGATCATGTGAATATTTATTTTCTCATTGTTGTTTTAACAGTAGAAGGCAATGACTTCATTTCCTTTTTCTATGTGTGTACCCTTAATATCCAGTGTTAGCAATATCATGTTATTCATTTTAAGTAACCATTGGTTCATTATTAACTATGCTAATGACATTGGAACAGTGACAGAGAGAGAATTGGTGAGGGAAACAGAAATGTAGAGATGGACAGTGAATTGACAATGGGGTATTTTTGTCTTTGGATTGACAGCTCCACAATACCAAATGCCTACAACTTCTAGGAGTTAGTCTTCCTAAATCCTAGAGCAAAAGACTGGGTCTGTGTTTCCTACGTCAGTGGTAGGAGCTCATTCACTTGTAGCATCAGGTACAGTTTCCCATGATGCTTTATCAACAAATGGTGGGAAGCCGTGTGGATGAACTGAAGCAGCAGTCATATGGGAACAGTGGTGTCTGTAGTGGGGACTTAGCTAATTGTGTCCTAATTCCTGCTGTCCACTTTTAAACTGATGAAAGAGTACAAGTGGATTCATTTAAGGTTAATTATTTTTGTTTTTCTTTTTTTTAATGTGGGTTCATACCATGTGATTTTTCTCATTTTATAAGTCTTTATTTAATTTTTTATTCAGAATTATTCAGAGAAAGAAGGAGAGGTAGTGAGAAAGAGAGAGAAGTCCTCCATCCACTGGCTCTCTCTCTAGTCGGTAATGTGGTCGGAGCCGCATCGATCTGAATCTAGGAGGCAGGTGCCTCCTCTGGGTTTCCCACGGGATTACAGGAGCTGAAGATGTCAGCCATCTTCTACTGCCTACCAAGGCCACAGCAGAGAGCTGGATTGGAAGTGGAACAGCCAGGATTCCAACTGGCGTCCATATGGGATGCCAGCACTGAAGGCAGAGTCTTTACCCACTTCACCACAGCACCGGCCCTGATGATCTTAATTATATATGGAATGCACGAAAGTGAATCACAGAGGCAGGAAGTACAATGCAGACACCCGAGTCTGGGAGTAGAGAAGAAAAGGCACCACGTTCCTGCAAGCACAGAGAATTTTTCTGTGACCAGAAAGGCACGTGGAGAGATCTACTGCACAGCACGGGGACAATAGTTATGAAGCTTTATTGTGTTCTTTCCAGTTCCTGCAGGAGTAGGCATTTGTCATTCGATCACAAAAGAATGGTAGTGTTGCTAGGGAAGGACTTGTGGGTTCATCTGACTCTAGAATTCCTGATGAAATAAATCCACATCAACACCTTTCCTTATACCTCACATAGGGATTCAGGTACTATTTGTCAATTTAACATTTATGACATCTATTTTGAAGGGACAATTCTCTGTTGACTTATCTTGCATCTGCCTGTGGTTTTATTCTAAGAAGAAAATTATGTGGTGTTGCAATCATTCCTGGTACTAATGTAGTCACGAGGGCTGTGAGTTCATCAGCATGTGAGAGGTTATCAGTGGGGTCCGGCTGGCACAACTGCCCCACCACTGCCCTCTCAAATTCCTCCCCTCCCATGTGTGAAGCTGAGTCATTTTAGAAGAGCCCCTGTCTTCACTCAGATCAAGTCCATGGAAACCTCTCTCTGTGCTGTTTAGTTACCCCCCAATCTCCCTGTGTCCAACTGGTTTCACAAGCTGTTTCTTCATGGACCTACCAAGGCCCACCTGCCAACTCCTTGAAAACACAGTCATCAGAGACCCCCAGTCCTGCTGCCCAGAACAGGACCTCCCTCTTCTCACCATGGTGCAGTGCTGCCATTTGTCACCCTGGGACACAGCATCTTATACAACTGACAGCCCATCAGAACCTGGTGGGAGACTCTGTCATGGTGTTCAAACAAATGGAATATGATTCTGCCAGTTATAATTTGAGTGAATTCTCTTGGTGGGGCAATTTCCTGTGACTGTAGATATCTGACAAATTAAATTTCACATCTCCTAGTACTGTAGATATGAGGTGTTCTCACAGAACAATGGAATTCACTGTGTCAGATGGTGGATTGTGTCAATGAATTCTCTAGGCAAATGCATGAAAACTGTCCCCAGCTAAATAGAAGCACTTTCTGTTTGTCAATCTTCTCTCAGAAAAGGCAGAGATATGTCAACTGTTTTAATTTAGTAGGAATTTTTGTGTCTCTGGATTTAGATGGGAGTCACTCAGAACACACATTGCTGCATGAGGTGAGTGACTGGCTGCAGTTTCTGTAAGAACTGTTCATGGCAGATCAATTGCAGTTTAGCAGAAAATATCCTGTAAAACACAGGGGATCGCTGCACTGGGCATTTCTGGCTGCAGGAACTTGGTTTGCCCTGGACGAGTATGAACTTGACAGAAGAGGAGTTATTTTCTCTCTTGGAAAGGATGAAGTACTGATGAGGACATGCAGGGGGAGCCAGGGAGGGAGGAGTGGGGACTCTGGACAGATGGTCCAGGGCTGGCTCATCACGCAGCACTGATTCAGCTCACCAGATGGGTCAGCGAGTGGCAGCCCCTGGCAGCCAGATCCCAGGGATGGCGACTCTGGCCCCAGAGTCAGGGCCCTGGACTGTCCCCCTCTGCTCACCCTGAGACACCACAGTGCAGCGGATTCCACCACACTGGAGCAGAAACAGAACCTGTAAGTCCACACCACACACTTTCCAAATAGATTATTCCTTGAATACAAATGTCCACCTGCGCTTCCCATGAGTTCATGCAATGAGGTCATCTGAAATGTTTCAGGAAACTTAGTGCGGAATTTCATGGTGCTGGGGAAACTTGAGTGCACCTGAAAATAATTCATCATGCTGTCATCTCACACCAGTATCCCAAAAAGAGTGAACAGGATGAAACTCTTAAAGGAAAGACCAGAGATTGTAAAGTTCTAGAGGAAAACACTGGACCAAAGCAAGTTCCCATTGGTTTGGGCAATGATAGTTTGATAATCTCCAAAGTACAGGCAACCAAGATACATAGACAAAGGATAATGGATCCAACTACAGATTCTGAGTAACAAAGAGAAAGATTGAAGAACAAGGATATGATCACCGATGGGGAGAAAGTATTTTCAGATCATAGCCGAGGGGGCCGACTTGTGGCATGCATCACTCAGGAGCATGGGTTCAGATTCTGCTTGCTCTACTTCAAATCCAGCTCCCTGCTGGGATCCAGACCTGGGAACTCTGTCAACGATGACTCAAGTGTGTGCCCCCTTCCAGCCCTGTGGGAAACTGGAGGAAGTTCCAGGCTCTTGGCATTAGGCTTGCCCAACCTCACCTTTGCTGCCATATAGGAAGTGAACCAGTGGATGGAAGATTCTCTCTCCATCTGTTGGTCTCTTCCTCTCTTGCTATAACACTGACTTTCAACTAAAAAATAGGTTTTTTTAAACATTGAAAGATTAGTCATACATATGATTAGGAGCCTGTTTCCTAATGTTGAATGATCTCAAGCAACTGAATCCCAAGGGAAGAAATCAGTTGTTTAAATGCAGTGATGATAAGGTGGTGACAGGAGCAGCACTGGAGTGAGCCTGTGGGATTCCTGCCTCTCGTGTCAGGATGCTTAGTGCTGTGTCCTTGTTTGGTTCCAGTTTCAGATTCCTGCCTAAGCCCCTCTGGGAAGCCGTGGGTGATGTTCCAAGTACTCCCACGTGGAGCCCTGGACAGAATTCCAAGCACCAGGCTGTTGCCTCACCCAGCTGAAGCTTTTGTAGCCATTGGGGAAGTGACCCAGGAGTTAGAAGATCACTGTCAGTCTCAGTCTCTTTTTGTTTATGGAAAATATGTATATACAAATTTTAAAATAAATGAAATAGTATCTTCAAATTTTCAAAGTGCATATGTAAAGGCAAACATCATGCATTTCCATGTTAGAAGCACAGTGAGACATGCCATTCCTCCTGTTAGAATTAGTATTATCAGAGATATCAGACCTACAAGCCTCATGAAGGAGTAGAGAGAGAGATGTCAACCTTGGTCCAAGGCTGGAGCCAGGTAAATAGGAAAAAACATTATGGAAAAGCATGAAAAACTGGGAAATAGAATTATCACAAGATCTTCAAACGGCATTGCCTATTAGAAGGAATATGAAATCCCAGGGAGGGGTCCATCGATCCGCAGTCACTGTGGCAAACACCTCTGCAGTTCCACGTTGAGTTAATGCAGGGTCATTCACAAGAGTTCACACAATAATCCAGTGAAATTTTCATTGAATAAGGAAATCAATATTTGAGGAAATGGACAAAGTTGTATTTTAACAAGAAGTTTATATGGCAGTAAAGTGGAGGGAATTTTGTATTTTGGACAACTTGGATCATCCTGGAGAATAATGTCCAAGGATTATAGGTCAGGATAAGTATACTCTGCTCACCATCCTTACAAGAAGACAAATAATACGTGATGCTAGTTACTTGGGATAAAAAGGATGAACTCACAGAGGCAGGATACAATGGTGAAGACCAAAGTCTGAGTGAGGGAGGAACAGAGGAGACACTGGAGCAAGGTCAGAGTTTCAGTCTGACAGATCCACACTTTGAATGATCTGTATAGCATGGTGACAGCAGTTAAGAGAATATTGTGTCCACAGAATTCCAAGCAGGAGAAAAATGATACTATACCTGGAAACAAGTGGGATTGTGATGAGCATGTCAATAAGAATGATTCACAATTCCATTAATACACATTCATTTTTTCAACAGATATCATTGTATCTCTTATGTCCATAATCAAATATTATTTATCAAACATTTATGAAAATCAAAAGAGAAAAATGTCCAAATATGAAGATTCAGATCTCTGAATACTAGTGTTGTGTTTCCCAATGTTTTATGGGGATGATAAATAAAGGCAGTGCACTCAAGGCTTGGCAGCTGGAACCCAGGAGCATGGAACTGCATCAGTGTTCCCACCTTGGAGATGGGACCTCATAACAGATCCATCATCTACTGTCTTCCAGGTTTATTATTCATTACAAGTGTGGGAAATTTTGTAAATAGATTCAGTGCAGCAATTTGATATGAAGCCTGGGTGTCTCTACTACTCTAAAATTGATGAAAAACTACAATGGGTTATTGATGACATCAGCATAGCTACTGGGTGAAGAGCAGGGACTCTGGACACATGGTCGCTGGGACTGGCTCTTCCTGCAGCTGTGGTTGAGCCTCAGGACACTGGTCATCATACTGGATCCACAGACACAGCTCCCCGTGATGTGGACTCCAGCCCCAGAGTGCACAGCCACTGTGTGTCCCACTTTCTGATCTCCCTGATCCACAGCAGGTGCAGGGGGTCCCCAACATTGGAGCAGGACCAGATCAGCTGGAAGTGCACACCCAACACTTTCCATTCAGTTATGACCTTGACTGCTGATGTCCATTGCACTTCCCTCCTGAGTCCAGGCAGGGAGCCCCCCAGGAGGGTCCCAGGACCTAGAGGATGAGGAAGTCCCTGTAGGCTTCCCAGGTGCCTGCAAAAGCCCAGCCTGAGACACAGCTGAGCGGCAAGTATATTCCTGAGTGCTGTGATGTTCACACAGGGACCACAGACTGTTCATGTTAAAGGGAAATAGAAATCGAGCATAAAGTCTATCGAAAGTGAGTGTGGATCACCCACATGTAGCGTCAAAGGTTGGTTCAGTTCAGCACACTTGCTACTTTTGACAGGCTACAGATACTTAAATAGCTGATTTATAAAGACCAAGAACCCTGCCTCAGCTGTCCTGGTCGAAAGGGAAAACTAAAGTTGTCCTAAAGTCGGCAGTACCCTGAGAGTGTTGTCCTGACTCAGATGGACAACACTCACGTTGTACCCAGATAGACCCACATCTCTGATCCTGGAGACCACTGAACCTGAATTGATTCATATAGGACTTCTCCTGTCACATCAAACTTCTCTATGTCAGGAATTCAGTAGCAGGGACAGAATCATAAAAGAAGAATTCTTCCTTCAAAACTGTTACAGGAGAGGAAACCCCATCCCTACAGGAAACCAGGGCTTCATCTCACTCTGCACTTGTGCATGACCAGAATCTGCGCTCAGTGAGTCTTGTGCACTCCCTGGTGGAGCCGTGCGTCCCTGCAGGGAGGTTTGTGTCTGAGCTCAGCCTGAGGCCCCTTGCTGTGTCTCTGGCACAGAAATAGGTGGCCTTGTCCGAGGCTGTCAGACCGGTCATTTTCAGATCCACTGTGCTCGAGGTTTTGGAGATGGTGAATCGACCATTCACCCAGCTCGTGTAATGTGCGCTACCACCAGTATAAATGATTCCGATGTATTCCAGCCCCTCCCCTGGAGCCTGGCGGACCCAGATCATTGCATATCTACTGAGGGAGAATCCAGAGACTGCGCATGTGAGTGTCAGGGATCCCCAGGCAGGACTTGGCCTGCCCAGGATTCCTCCAGCTGTTCCTGACACTGGAACCTGCAAACACAGACATCCTGGTCAGGAAGCTGTCACTCACACTCTCTGTGTCTCTCACTCACGTCCTCTCCCAGACTCAGTGCCCCACGTTCTCCATCATTACCTTTGAGCACAGCGACCAGGAGAACCCAGCGCAGCCCAGTCTCCATGGTGAGTGTCTGTGTTGAGTGCGATCACTGAGTGGACACCTGGGAGTGCTGGGCCTGGAGCTCCTGTGCCAGAGCTGCAGGGTGAGGGCTGGGCAAGTTTTCATGGGCAGAGGGAGGCCCTATTTTCGTGTTCTGCCCCTATATAGCAGGCATGGGGTCAGACGCCTCAGATAAGACTGTGCCCAGACTGATGAGAGTGTCCTGGGGCAGTCTGTCAGTGCACACTTATGGGATGAGTGATGAATTGTGTGCTCTCATTGCACACTGAACCCTGTCTTGGTCCTTTTATGTGAGTGGACCTAAAACATGCTTTCATGGGTTCCCGTATGTCTTGGTCCATTCAACATTACAGGAGAAATCATCAGTACAGTGTGGATGTGTCCCCAGCTCCAGTGTGGTAAGAGGAATCCCCAGCACCTTTATCCGTGCCCCTCACCACAGGACTCAGCTCTGCCCCAGTCCACACTCAGCACTCACTGGGGCTTCCTGGCGAGGTCTGCAGAACTCCCTGCCAGCAGCAGAACAAGGAGCACTTTTGCAGGATTCCATTTTTGACAGAGAGATGCACAGGGGACCAGGTTCCACCCAGGTGCATCTGAGTGTGGTGTTCCACTTGCCAGTGTCTGCCTGTCTGCTCTTCACATTTATTTGCTGGGCAATTTTGCTTCCATGGGCAATGCTGTTGAGCTGTGATAGATACAGAGGCAGCCCCACATGTTGAAAGTGTGTGGTGAGTGCGACTCAGCTGTGCCTCTCTCACTCCTCATCACACCTATGCCAAGAGCAAATATCACATCCCCCGGTGCTGCCCACTGCCCCTGTGTCACCCAGCCCCGGCCCACCTCCTCCCATCACTTTAAGGCCTGAAACCCTTTGGGTTCCTTCATAACAGATTCATCCAGTTCAGCCCTGTGCAACATGCAGGTTTTGTGGTAGAAGTCGGTGGCCCTGAGTTTTCGGGTTCTGTGGGGCCCAAGTGAATGCGTTTTTCTTAGTTTTTAACTAAAATATCTGAAAATCTTAAAAGAATGAAACTGAGAGTAAAGCAGAGTAAGAAAATGATATTTTGCACAAATATGCAGTACATTAGTCTTAACTGTGTCATCACATTTCATGGAAATAATAAATTGAAAGTTGCACTGTTTAAGATGCGCACATCCTCCAGGGAAGTGCCAGGGTCTCATATGTAGCTGTGGGTCTCAGTACCAGATTCCTGCTCCTGCAGCCCCAGGACCCAGAAGTTTATTGGAGGATTTTTGGGCGCTGTCACTCTAGTGAATGCACCTGATTGTTGACCTGAGACCAGGCTAGGCTGGGAAGCAGACCTGGCCACAGCAA
The DNA here is from genome assembly GCF_051225735.1 of Oryctolagus cuniculus. NCBI lineage: Eukaryota > Metazoa > Chordata > Mammalia > Lagomorpha > Leporidae > Oryctolagus > Oryctolagus cuniculus. The sequence continues at coordinate 53,889,279 of NC_142886.1, forward strand.
CATTTGGGAAAGCGCAGTGTTGGAACATCTCTCTTTCTCTTGTTCTCCTCTCTGATACATGTGTGATAACTCAAATTTAAAACTTAAGTTATTGACGGGTCTTTTTTTTGGACAGGCAGAGTTAGAGAGAGAGAGACAGAGAGAAAGGTCTTCCTTCCATTGGTTTATCCCCCAAATGGCCGCCTCTACTGGTGGGCCATGGCCGGCGCGCTGTGCCAATTTGAAGCCAGAAGCCAGGTGCTTCTTCCTGTTCTCCCATGAGGGTGCAGGACCCAAGCACTTGGGCCATCGTCCACTGCCTTCCCGGGCCACAGCAGAGAGCTGGACTGGAAGAGGAGCAACCTGGACAGAATCCGGTGCCATAACTGGGACTAGAACCCGGAGTGCCGGTGCAGCAGGCGGATGATAGGCCTAGTGAGCTGCAGCGCCAGTCTGAGGATCTTTCTAAGGGTTGTATTCCCTTCAATGCAGGCAGCAACCCTCATGGCCTTGTCCCCTCCCTAGAGCCCCTCTCAATGGGATCACTGGGTGGTGAGGTCCCTACATGCATGATGGGAGGCTTCGTGCATCAAGTATGGAAGGTAAGTTCCACCTAACATACAGCCTTCAGCTGCTCAGTTGGAGCGACCACACACACACACCAAGCAGTGCTCGCTCTGCTCGCGGCTCTGCAGGAACAGCATCCTCAGCCTCAATACCCCAGACCCTGCACCTCTGTGTCCACTGAGTAAGAAATTGATTTACCTACAGGAGGAAACAATCATGACCAATGTCCTGGTGGGATCCTGTAGAAAATGTTATCGAGCAGAGTCCACCCCAGACACTGTGCCAGCACTGATCCCCCAAGACACAGAAGTCTGCATCTTCAGGGGATGGCTCTACTCCCAAAGCTGAGGACTGGGGAGGAGAAGCATGACACGTGGGGAAGTGACAGTCGGGGACAGGGTCCAGCAGCAGAGGGAGAGGACCTGGTGGAGGGGTGGGCTCTGCTGTGCAGGAAGGTAAGGACAGAGGGAAGGGCCACACAGCTGGGGCCCCAGTGCCTGCAGGAGAGCATTGAGTCAGGAGGTCTGATCAGGTCTCCTTGCCCCCTTACATCCTCCACACTGACCACCACTGAGTAAAACTAGCACAGGTGCCTGGGAGACGTGGAATGACATCATCTCTGGGGAGTGCATCCAGTGAGGACTCCACGCCATGAGTGGATTCAATGTCAGGGCCTCATGGAGGAAGCTGAGGTCTCCAGTGCACCTATCAGGGCCACACAGAATGCTGGGAGCAGCCTGTGGGGGTGGGTGTGGTTTGTCCTCACACCATCAGTGCTGAGCATGGCCCCAACATGATAGCACTGGCAGGGGATGCATGGTCTGGATGTTTACAGAAATAGATTGTTCACTTCTGGGGAATCTGCTATGGAGGAGATCACAGTAGATCTCCTGGGTCCCCAGCTTCTGCACAGAGCACAGTGCTGCTAGAGTCAGCCCTGGTCTCGTCTGACATCCTGTGTGGGGATGGGGTCCCTCCCATCCGTGTTCACAATATTAGGATGCTTGATGGCACAACATTCTCACTGTCTGATCCTGGACTTCCAGCCTCTACAGCTGTGAGCTCAAGAAACCTTTTTGCTCCATACACCTCCCTATGGGGTACTGCATGATGGATGGCTTTGCCCTGATGGCTAGTGACCCGGAACATTTTTTCATGTGTCTGTGGCCATTTGGAGTTCCTCTTTTGAAAAATGTCTGAGTTATTGGCCCATCTCTTAACTCAGTTGTTTTTGTTGTTTGGGATTTCTTAATCTCTTTGTAGATTCTGGTTATTAATCCCTATCAGTGGCATAGCTTCAAATATTTTGCACATTCTCTCAGATACCTCTCAATTACCTGGGTGTTTCTTTTGCCATACAGAGACTTCTCAATTTGATATAATCCCATTTATTAATTTTGTCTTTGACTGCCTATGTCTCAGGTCTTTTCCAAAAATTCTATTCCTGTGCCAGTGTCTTGCAGGGTTTCCTAAATGTTCTCTAATAACTGGATGGTGTATGGTCATAGATTAAATCTTTAATCCATCTTGCGTAGATTTTCATGTAAGGTGTAAGATAGGGGTCTTGCTTCCTATTTCTATAATATATAATAATTTAAAAAGTGAAAAGGAATCTGAAGATTACCTGTAAATTGGAATGACGTAGTCATGGATTTGAGGGAATGACCTTGTTAAAATAGCCAAGCTACAATGTGATTTGCAGATTCAATGCATTTCCTGTGAAACAGCCTGACATTCTTCACAGGACCAGGAAGCAACTTCAAGAATTATCATGAAAAAACAGGGTTCATGATGGCTGAATGGTCTTGAGGAAAAATAGCAAAGCAGGAGGCGTCATCATATCTGAGCTGAAATCAAGCCTGGTGCTGGGATAACATAGACACCCAGAGCCCTGGGACAGAACAGAACCTAGAAATAAAGGAACACATTCTGAGAATGTGAGTTCTGAGAATGCACGGTGACAAAAGCCCAGGATGGGGATGGGTTTCCTGTCGTTACCTGGGTTTGGGGACACTTGAATGCACCTGAAAATAATTCAGTTATGTGGTCATCTCATACCAGATGTAGAACAGAGTGAACTTGAGGAATGCCTTACAGGCAAGACCTGAGACAGTACAGTTCTAGAAGAAAACATTGGACAAAAGCAAGCTGACATTGGTTTGGGCAATGGTATTTTGATAATCTCCAATGTACAGGCAACCAAGCAAAAATAGGCAAAAGATAATGGACCCAACTACAGAGCTCCTGTGTAACAAAGGGAGTGATCGAAGAACCAAAGACAACCACAGATGGGGAGAAAGCATTTTCAGGTCACACATGGGTTGTCCAACATTTGGCCCCACAGGTTAAGCTGCCATCCCTATGCAGCATCACTCAGCAGCATGGGTTCAGACCCTGCTTGCTGCACTTCAAATCCAGCTCCCTGCTCATGGACCAGGGAACTCTGTCAACGATGACTCAAGTGTGTGTCCCCTTCAAGCCTTGTGGGAAACTGGAGGAAGTTCCAGGCTCCTGGCTACAGTCTTGCCCTTCCCCAGCCTTTGCAGCCATTCAGGAAGGAAACCAGTGGATGGAAGCTTCTCTCTCCCTCTGTTGGTCTCTTCCTCTCTTGCCATAACACTGCCTTTCAAATCAAATAGATAGATTTTTAAAATAAATGAAAGATAACTATATATATATGGTTAGGAGCCTAGATCCAAATGTTGAATGAACTCATGGAACTGAATCACAGGGGAAGCAACCAATTGTTCAAATGCAGTGACTGACAACGTGGGTGACAGGAGCAGCATTGAAGTTAGCCTGTGGGATTCCTGCCTCCCGCATCAGGATGCTTAGGTTTATGTCCCAGTTTAGGTCGCAATTTCAGATTCCTGCCAATGTGCAATCTGGGAGGCAGTACGAGAAGTCTGAGTTAATCCCATGTGTGAGACCTGGACTGAATTCCATGCACCTGGCTATGGTCTTACCAAATGCCAGCTTTTATGGGCATCTGGGAAGTACTCCAGGATTCAGTAGATCACTGTTGTCAGTCTCTGTCTCTTTTTCTTTTTGGACAAATGCAAGTTTTAAAAGAGGTAAAAGTATATCTGTAATTTTTTAAAGAAAATATGTAAAGGCAAACATACAAGAATGCTTTAAATCTGGGATCATCATGCACGTACATGTTGGAGAAACAATGAGATATCCCATCCCTTCGTTAGACTGAGTATCACCAGACATACCAGAGCTGACACATGTTGTGCAGGAAGAGAGAGAAGATAACCTGGTAAAGGCTAGAGTCAGGTAAATTAGGAAAGCTTTCATGGAAAACATCAGAAGCTGAGAAATAGAATTATCACAGGATCCTCCAACACCATTCCTGGTAGAAGGAATATGAAATCCCAGGGAGGAGACCACGGGATGTGCAGTCACTGTGGCAAACAGCTCTGCAGTCCCATGTTCAATTAAAGCAGCGTCATTCTCAAGAGGTCACACATATAATCCAGTGAATTTAGCATTGAAGAAGGATGGATAATGGGACAAATGGACAGAGTTATATTTTAACATGAAGTTTATAAGGCAGTAAAGAGGAAGAAATTCTGGTATCTTGGGTAACATAGATGATCCTGGAGAATAATATCCAAGGATAATATGTCAGGGTAAGTACACTCTGCTAAAATATCCAGGCCAGGAAGCCAAATAATATGTGATGCTGCATACGTGGCATAAAAAGGATGAACTAACAAGCCAGAAATTTAATGGTGAAGACCAACATCTGTGCTTGGGAGGAACAGAGGAGACGATGGAGCAAGGTCAGAGTTTCAGTCCTGTGGGGAGCGATTGCATGGCGCCCTAAAGATGGCGCCGGCTCCTTTCCCCCGGAAGGACTGGTGAGAAACAAACATCTCCTAATAAGGAGATGGCTGAGCTCCCTTCCGGCTTCCGCATTGCTGTACCAATCAATGCTTGCCACTTGGCTGCTTTTGATTGGTGCGCTGATGGCTATAAGAGGGAGGGGAGAGGAAAGGACGCGGTAGTAGAAGTTTGAAAGAGGTGCCTGAATAAACTGCTGGAAGAAGAGTTCGGGTCGTGTCTTTCTTGCTGGTCGAGGGACGCGACAACTGGTGGCCTGTACGGGGAACATCTCGAACGCAAACTCAGAACTTCCTGAAGTCAGGGCAGCGCTGGTAATTCCCCCAGGAAAATAAGGTGGGGATCCGCGATAAGAGCGGGCAGTCCTGCGATAATAGCGGGAGGGTAGTTCTGCAATTAAAGCAGAGGAAGTTCTGCGACAAAAGCAGAAGGAGCTCTGACCTGTGGCCAGGGAAAGAGCGCAATTTTTGATGATGGGTAATTCACAGTCCCATCAAATTTTTCTGGCGTTGAATGCGCTGCTTCGGGAAAACGGTTTGAAACTTAAGCCTAGTACGTTGCATAGGTTTTTACGTAACTGCGATACCATTGCACCCTGGTATGGGGTTTCGGGAAGCCTTACTATCCCTTCATGGGACAAACTAGGCAGGGATTTGGATTTTGCATTCGAACAGGGTAATCTTGAAGGGGGAGTGAGACCAATATGGAAGCTAGTGCGAGCATGCCTCGAGGATGAGCAGTGTAGTGAAGCTATTCTGAGCGGTCAAGCTGCCTTGGAGGAGCTTCAGGAAGAGCGCTCCGAGAGAGCTGCCAGTGAAAAAGGGAAAACTTTGAAGGAGAGTCGGAAAAGAACTAGGAAAAAACTGTACCCCGATCTTTCCGAGTTGTGCAGCCCCTCCTTAGTAAGTAGTTCTAGTGCAGAAAGTAGCTCAGAAAGCAGCAGTGAGTCTGAAGAGTGTGGCGATAACAAAGAGTCTGATATAAAGCAAGTATGGGAATTGAATCAGCAAATGAGGAAGTTGCAATTGAAAGGAAAAAAGGAACTTAAGCATGGTACTTTCAAGGGGAACTTAGGGGAGGAGCCTGAAGCCTCTCCTCCTCAGTATGAGCCTGTATCCGCGCAAGAAAGAGGGCGGACTTTCTGTCCAGGAGTCTGGAAACAGGTTGGTGCGGAGTTGTTAAGTGCCTATCCTGTCTTCCAAGATCCGCAAGGGCAGAGGTACGAGGAACCCCTCGACATAAAGATAATCAAATCACTAGCGGAGTCAGTAAGAGCCTATGGCATCAGCGGCTCGTTCACGCTGGCTCAAGTAGAAAATCTTCAAAGATACTGCATGACTCCAAATGACTGGAGTGGGTTGGCTCGTGCTGCATTGTCACCAGGACAATACTTAGACTTCAGAGCTTTCCTGATTGACTTTGCCAATGAACAAGCAGCAGAAAATGCAGCAGCAGGGAATCAGCATTGGGACAGAGATATGCTGCTAGGCATAGGGAGATTCGCTAACCAGCAGACAGGTTACCCACATGCAGTGTATGAACAAGTTAACAAGATAGCCATCAAGGCTTGGAAGTCTATACCCAACAGAGGAGAGGTAAGTGGGAATTTGACAAAGATTACACAGGGACCCACCGAGCCATTTTCAGACTTTGCAGCGCACATGGTGGAAGCTGCGGGTAGGATTTTTGGAGATCCAGATCGCGCCATGCCGCTGATAGAACAGTTGGTTTTTGAGCAGTGCATTAAGGAATGCAGAGCCGCTATAACACCATGGAAGAGCAAAGGGCTTCAGGTATGGATAAAACAATGCAGGGAAATAGGAGGGCCACTATCCAACACTGGCCTCGCTGCAGCAGTCCTTCAAATCACGAAGGGCAATAGGGGATCAGGGAACGCTGGAGCATGTTTCAGCTGTGGAAAAATGGGACATATGAAGCGGTAATGTCCGTAAAGGGGAAGAGGCAAAGAACAAAGACAGGAAGGACCAGGAATTTGTCCAAAATGCAGGAAGGGAAAGCACTGGGCCAACGAATGCCACTTGGTAAAGGACATTGACGGCAACGTCCTTGCTTCTGGCAATGGTGGGGCGTGTCCAAAAAATGGGCAGCGGGGCCCTCGTCCTCAGGGCCCGCAAATATATGGGGCATTCGAGAGTCAGCATCAGGGCCCCCATCAGGACCAGCAGCAGGGGAGGGAGGCAAAGTCAGTGGCCCAGCTTCAGACATCCCAGAGACCATGGAGAGCCACTGCAGGCTCCGCAGGCCTGGACCTCTGTGCCACCGCCAGACTCATACTGACACCAAAAATGGGAGTGCAAGCCATTGAGTCAGACTTTCTGGGACCCCTAGAGGAAGGGACAGTGGGATTGTTGTTGGGACGTTCATCCTCTACCTTGAAAGGTCTCATAATTCATCCAGGAGTCATAGATTCGGATTATACTGGCATGGTGAAAATCATGGTTGAGTCCCCTAGAGGTATAACAGCTATTAATCCAGGAGATAGGATTGCACAACTTGTAATCCTTCCTAGCAAGCATTTGCAGTTCAGTGCATCAAAGAAACAACGAGGAAGTGAAGGCTTTGGATCCACAGGCGTAGATTGTACCTTCTTGTCTTTAGAACTAGACCAGAGACCAACCTTAAAGATAAAAATAAATGGAAAGGACATTCTTGGCCTACTAGACACAGGTGCAGACCGTAGTATCATCGCCTCCAAGGATTGGCCTCCAAAGTGGCCTAAGCAGGCATCCTCACAATCCCTTCGGGGACTGGGATATTCAGAAACTCCTGAGATGAGCGCAGTAATGCTGTGCTGGGAGGATGCAGAGGGACATTCAGACACAGTGCAACCTTATGTTTTGGATTTACCTATCTCTTTGTGGGGCCGAGACCTTTTGAAAGACATGAACTATAAATTAAGTAATGAATACTCCCGTGTTTCTCAAAAATTGATGAAGGATATGGGACACCATCCGAATTATGGAATAGGAAAATTCTTACAAGGAAGAAATGAGCCCACTGAAGTAGTGCAGAGGCCTCCTCGCCAAGGGCTGGGTTTTTCATAGGGGCCGCTGAGGAAGGTATTCCCATTACTTGGAAGCACGAGGACCCAGTGTGGGTTCCTCAGTGGCCTCTGTCCTCAGACAAATTGGTCGCAGCGCAGCAATTGATTCAAGAACAATTGAATTTAGGACACATTAGACCCTCTGTATCGCCTTGGAATACTCCTATTTTTGTAATAAAAAAGAAATCCGAGAAGTGGCGGTTGCTGCATGACTTGAGAGCTATTAATATGCAGATGCAGGTCATGGGGCCTGTGCAACGTGGGCTGCCTCTTCTATCTACACTTCCACAGGGATGGCCCATAATAATAATAGATATTAAAGACTGTTTCTTCTCCATACCCCTACATACAAAGGATTGTGAAAGGTTTGCCTTTACCTTGCCGGCGTGCAATCATGAGCAGCCTGACCAGAGGTATGAATGGGTTGTGCTTCTGCAGGGCATGGCTAACAGCCCCACAATGTGTCAGCTATTCGTGGGTCAAGCGATTGGGCCTTTACGTAAGAGATTTTCTTCCTTAAAATGCATCCATTACATGGATGACATCCTCTTAGCAGCAAAAGATGAATTAGTATTAGATGATGGCTTTGCATATTTGATTCAGTTGTTAGAAAGTAAGAAGTTATTTATTGCCCCTGAAAAGGTTCAAAAAGGAAGCATTGCAACTTATCTGGGATCCCGCATAACTAGTACTCAAATTGTTCCTCAAAAGGTGGAATTGTGCAAAGATAGTTTAAAGACTTTAAATGATTTTCAGAGATTATTAGGAGATATAAATTGGGTTAGGGGTTATTTGAATCTTCCCAATTATGAACTTAAGCCACTTTATGTCATTTTGCGTGGTGATTCGGCGTTGGACTCACCGCGGTGCTTAACTCCGGAGGCCAGGGAGGCCCTAGAGAAGGTAGAAAAGAAATTACAGGAGGCATTCTTATGCAGAATGAATGAAAATCTGCCATTGTCATTATGCATTCTCCCAACGCTTAGCCAACCTACAGGGCTAGTATGGCAGGAAGGTCCGCTTTTGTGGATACATCCAAGGAGCTCTCCAGCCAAGTCTATTGAGTATTATCCGGCAGCGGTGGCAAAGCTAGCACTGGAGGGCTTGCAACAATGTTTACAATATTTTGGAAAATTGCTGTGTGAAGTGATTGTTCCTTATGATGCCAAACAAGTCAACGTCCTATGTGCTCTTTTAGATGATTGGGCAGTGTTTCGCTGTGGGTTCCCAGGCTTTATAGACAATCATTTACCAAAAAGTCCATTGTTACAATTCTTTAAAGAACATCCGGTAGTATTTCCAAAAATTACAGCCGCTGAGCCATTACTAGGTGCTCCAAATATATTTACGGATGGGTCAAAAACAGGCTGTGGGGTTTATATGGTAGAGGGTAATGACCCGGTATTTCATCAGTTTCAGCCAGGCTCACCTCAAGTTGTGGAGTTAAAAATAGTTATTGAGGTCCTTAAGCAGTGCTCTTTTGCCTTTAATTTGTTGTCAGATTCCTTATATGTGGTGAACGCATTAAAGATATTGGAAACCGCAGGGCCGACTAAACCTTCTAGCCGAATTGCATCCCTATTACATATAGCCCAGCGGTTGCTTTGGTCACGGAAAAATCCCTTTTTTGCTCAGCATATTAGAGCCCACACAGGCATGCCTGGTCCTTTATGTGAAGGCAATGTGCGAGTAGATCTGTGTACTAGACAGGAATTCATCTTTTTTACTACTTCTGCAGAGGCTGCTAAAGCTTTCCATCAATCTTTTCATGTCAACGCGCGCGCTTTGCAGCAGAAATTTCATCTTTCCCGTGCAGATGCCAGACAGATTGTACTTGATTGCGCTGACTGTGCTGTTATTCGTGCGCAACCTAGTGTTGGCGTAAATCCTAGAGGGTTACTGCCTGGGAGAGTATGGCAGATGGATGTGACCCATGTATCAGAATTTGGGAAATTGAAATATGTTCATGTCTCAGTGGACACATGCTCAGGCATTATGTATGCCTCTCCCCTCAGTGGTGAATCTACACATCATGTGATTGCTCATTGTCTGGATGCATGGGCCGCCTGGGGGAAACCCCAGGTGCTAAAAACTGATAATGGCCCGGCCTATACATCTCAAACCTTTACCACCTATTGCCAAAAAATGGAGGTTCAACTTGTCCATGGATTGCCATACAATCCTCAGGGCCAGGGCATAATTGAGCAAGCACACCGCACACTGAAAGAATATCTTTTAAAACAAAAAGGGGGAGTTGGCTATAGCCGCACCCTGAGAGAGAGAATTGCCTTAGTCTTATTTACAATTAATTTTTTAAATTTGGATGTGCATGGGCACTCAGCCGTGGACAGGCATCAGCAACAAGGAAACCCAAGTAGAGGGTTGGTAAAATGGAAAGATCTCTTGACGGGCCAGTGGCGTGGCCCTGATCCCGTGCTGGCATGGGCACGAGGTGCTGTTTGTGTTTTTCCACAGGATCAACATGACCCGGTGTGGGTTCCGGAGCGAGCGGTCAGGCGGGTCTGCCACGAGGAGAATCCTGCTGTTGTTTTTGATACTTCTGCCTCACATGCAGCGGACACTGGCGGAGCAGAGATGGGAGATTCTATCACTATTCCCAAAGCCGATGCTGAATTGGTCCGCGGAATTTGACTACACCTTGGAGCAACTGCGCCTTGCTGTGGTCACCATCAACTCCATGCGTGTGTATGTCTCCTTCGCATCTGGACTGTCATCCCAGATCCAGCTGTCTCCAGCCTGAAGGAGTGGGCGGGACTTGGAGCTTTGACGGGGTTGCTGTTACTTGTTGTGTTATTTTGTCTGTGGTGTTTGTGCAGGATGAGGACAGCTCATCGGTGGGAATTGGCCATGATAGCTCAAGCCTTTTATGCCCTTGAGGCTGGACAATCGCCACAAGCATGGCTGGCCTTCCTTGAATGCTAGGCATGGGTGCAGGGTGCGAGGCAAAGCACTGCAGAGAGAACGAGCCATTACGTTCTCTGGAAGGCAAGTCTGTCTGCATGTGGGTTGGCATCCCAGATCCCACCCCCGCGAAAAGGATGCTGTTCCAGGTGGATGCCTGGCAGTGGGGGACAGACCCCTACCTTCTCCTGTAATCCTTAGATGCCTGGTTCTAAAACAAAAAGGGGGAACTGTGGGGAGCGATTGCACGGCGCCCTAAAGATGGCGCCGGCTCCTTTCCCCCGGAAGGACTGGCGAGAAACAAACATCTCCTAATAAGGAGATGGCTGAGCTCCCTTCCGGCTTCCGCATTGCTGTACCAATCAATGCTTGCCACTTGGCTGCTTTTGATTGGTGCGCTGATGGCTATAAGAGGGAGGGGAGAGGAAAGGACGTGGAAGTAGAAGTTTGAGAGAGGTTCCTGAATAAACTGCTGGAAGAAGAGTTCGGGTCGTGTCTTCCTTGCTGGTCGAGGGACGCGACACAGTCCCACAGGATCCACACGTTGAGGGATCTACTGTACAGCATGGTGACAACAGTGAAGGGAATACAGTGTCTGCAGAATTCCAAGACATTAGACAAAAGATATTCTAGCAGGAAAAACGTGAGTTTTGAGATAAACATGTCAATAAGTCTGACTTCATTATTCCATTCAGTATACATTCATTTATTCAACACATATCGTTGTACTTCATATTTTATATTAAATATTATTTATTAAACATTTATGATAATGAAATGGACAAAATGGGAAATCATGAAGATTCAGATCTCTGAATACTGGTGTTGTGTTTGCCAATGTTTTATGGAGATGATAAATGAAGGCAGTGCACTCAAGGCTTGGCAGCTGGAACCCAGGAGCATGGAACTGCATCAGTGTTCCCACCTTGGAGATGGGGCCTCCTAACACATCCATCATCTACTGTCTTCCAAGGTGCATTTTCAGTACAAGTATTGGAAATGTGTAAATGGGCTCCATCCAGCACTGTGATATGCAGCCTGGGTGTCTCCCTCTCTAAATAGATGAAAGACTAAAGTGGAAAGATAAATCCAGTCAGCATGACATGGAATGAAGAGCAGGGACTCTGGACACATGGTCTAAGACTGGCTCTTCCTGCAGCTGTGATCCAACCTCAGGACACTGGGTACCATGCTGGAGCCACAGACACAGCTCCCTGTGATGTGGAATCCAGCCCCAGAGTGCACAGCCACTGTGTGTCCAACTTTCTGCTCTCCCTGAACCACAGCAGGGGCAGGAGGTCCCACAACACTGGAGCAGAACCAGATCAGCTGGAAGTGCACACCCAACACTTTCCATTCAGTTATGACCTTGACTGCTGATGTCCAGGGCATTTCCCCTCGGAGTTCTGGCAGGAAGCCCCCCAGGAGGGTCCCAGGACCTAGAGGATGAGGAAGTCCCTGTAGGCTTCCCAGGTGCCTGCAGAAGCCCAGCCTGAGACACAGCTGAGCTGCAAGTACATCCCTGAGTGCTGTGATGTTCACACAGGGACCACAGACTGTTCCAGGATTAAGGGGAAATGCAGGTCGGGTTAAAGTCTGCAGAAAGTGAGTGTGGATCACCCACATGTAAAGTCAAAGATTGGTTCAGTGCACACTTGCTGGTTGTGGCAGGAGAGGGATGAGTGGAATAGTTGCTGTTTAACAGATCAACGGCCCTGTCACGGCTTTCCCTGGTTTTGAGGGAAAACTGAAACTGTCCAAAGCTTTCAGTGCCCTGAGGGTGCTGTCGGGAGTCAGGTTGGAAGAGACTCAATACTGTCCTCAATATTCCCACATCTCTGACCCTGGTGAGCAACAGTGGCTGTCCATGAACCAAATTGTTCATTTAGGACTTCTTCCTTTTACATCAGACTTTCTCCCCGTCATTGAAGTTGGGAGGGACAGAATCAAAAAGTAGAATTCTTCCCTCAAAACTTTTACAGGAGAGGAAATCCCAGTTCCCTGACAGGAAACCAGGGCTTCATCTCCCTCTGCGCCTGTGCAGGACCAGAATCTGGTCTCAGTGCGTCTCGTGCGCCCCCTGGTGGAGCCGCGCGCCCCTGCACGGTGGTTTGTGTCTGGGCTCAGCCTGAGGGCCCCTCACTGTGTCTCTGGCACAGAAATAGGTGGCCGTGTCCGAGGCTGTCAGAATGGTCATTTTCAGATCCACCGTGCTCGAGGTTTTGGAGATGGTGAATTGGCCTTTCCCCCAGCTCTTGTAGTATGCGCTACCACCATAACTAATGTATCCGATCCATTCCAGCCCCTTCCCTGGAGCCTGGCGGACCCAGCTCACTCCATAGCTACTGATGTCGGATCCAGAGGCTGTGCAGAAGAGTTTCAGGATTCCTCCAGGCGTGACCAGGTGACCCCCGGACTCCTTCAGCTGCTCCTGACGCTGGACACCTGCAAACACAGACGTCCTGGTCAGGACACTGTCACACTCTCTGTGTCTCTCACTCACGTCCTCTCCCAGACTCAGTACCCCGCGTTCTCCATCATTACCGTTGAGCACAGTGACCAGAAGCCAGCACAGCCCAGTCTCCATGGTGAGCGTCTGTGTTGAGTGCGATCACTGAGTGGACACCTGGGAGTCCTGGGGCTGGAGCTCCTGTGCCAGAGCTGCAGGGTGAGGGCTGGGCTGGTTTTCATGGGCAGAAGGAGCCCGATTTGCATGTGCTGCTCCTATATAGCAGGCATGGGGTCAGACGCCTCAGACAGGACAGGGCCTGGGGCAAAATTAGGTGACCTGAGGGTGTACGGTGATGGCTATGATAGGATTCAGATCATATGAATTTTTATGTTATCATAATTTCAAAAAGTTGAAGGCAATGACCTTGTTTCATTTTAATATGTGTTTACCCTCATATCCATTGTTAGCAATATCATGTCCCTCATTTATTTAAGTAACCACTAGTTCCTTATCATCTATATGAAAGACATTTGGACAGTGATAGAGAGAGAAGGGGTGAGAGATACAGAAATGTAGAGATGGACAGAAAAGGTGACAATGGGAGATTTCTGCCTTTGGGTTGACAGCCCCAGACATCCCAAATGCCTATTACATCTAGGAGTTAGTCTTTCTGAACCCTGAAGCAAGAAACTGTGTCTGTAATTCCAATGTCGGTGGTAGGGACTCATTTGCTTGTAGTGTCATCTACAGTTTCCCATGATGCATTTTGAGGGAAAAGTGTGGGAAGCCGTGAGGCTGGACTCAGTTCTCTGATGGGAACTCGGGTGACCCTAGTGGGGACTTAGCCAAATTTGTCCTAATGCCTGTCACCCACTTTTAAACTGATGAAATATTCAAGTGGATTTTTAAGGTTAACTATGTTTTTTTCCTTATTCATCCATTGCCTTAAAGTTTAAAAACTGTTTAAACTGTTTAAAACTGTTCCTGAACACAGAACACTGTACATGGTAGTGGGGTATAGAGTGCTACTGGAATGTGCATGGTAGAAATGGGCACAGATGAACTCAGTGTCATGCACATTTCCACCTCCTTTCAATCACTCTTAGTTGGGCAGCCTGGACACATTAGTTCTAGTTATTTGTGGAACCTGTCATGGGTTGTGGTGAACTGAGTCAGCCCACTGTGGTGTGGGCAGAATTATTCCTTCCTGTGAGTGGTGCTTTGTGTCCTGGTATCAGCCGTCCCCTGTTCCCCCCTCTTCCCTGTGTCTAGTAATCATGACTCTGAGTTCAGCTCAAGCACTGGGTAGAAGTCACTGTGTCACAATTTACCCACAGTCCTTTGTCAGGTTGCAGCTTTGTTCACAATACTTCAGTCTCAAACAAAGCAAGTGTGCATAAAACAGTGAATGCATTCTTTCCCATTTGGACATGGAATATTATTCAGCATTAAGAAGGAGTTTGTTCTGTCATTAGAAAATGTGGGTCTCCCTGGAGCATACAAACTAAAAGAAATAATGCAAGTACATGTGGACACATAGTAAGTGACATTAGTTACATATGCAGACCACAAGATGAACTCACAGAGGTAGGAAGTGCAATGGTGATCACTGTCTACCATGTTTGTCCCCTTCCAGCCCTGTGGGAAACTAGAGGAAGTTCCAGGCTCCTGACTTTAGGCTCAGCCATCCCCAGCCTTTGGCAGCCATTCAGGAAGTGAACAAATGGAAGGAATTCTCCCTCCATCTGTTGGTCTCTTCCTCTCTTGCTATAACACTGTCTTAAAATAAAATAAATAGATACTTAAAATACATTGAAGATTAATTATACATATGATTAGGAGCCTGTTTGCTAATGTTGAATGAACACAGAGAACTGAATCCCAAGGGAAGAAATCAATTGTGTACATGCAGTGATGATAAGGTGGTGACAGGAGCAGCACTGGAGTGAGCCTGTGGGATTCCTGCCTCCCATGTCAGGATGTTTAGTGTTGTGTACAAGTTTGGTTCCAGTTTCAGATTCCTGCTAAGCACACCCTGGGAGGCCATAGGTGAGGTTCCAAGTAGTCCCATGCGGACACATGGACAGAATTCCAAGCACCAGGCTGTTGCCTCATCCAGCTGAAGCTTTCGTAGCCATCGGGGAAGTGACCCAGGAATTAGAAGATCACTGTCAGTCTCAGTCTCTCTGTGGTTTTGGACAAATACATAAAGACAAGTTCTCAAATAAAATGATAAATTTTAAAATTTATATCATTTCTATAAATTATTAAAAGAAGATATATAGACAGACATATAAAATGCTATCAATTTGGGACCATCATGTATGTCCATGTTACAAGCACAATGAGACATCCCATCACTCCTGTTAGAATGGCTATTAGCAGACATACCAGAGCTGACATGTTTTATGGAGGTAGAGAGAGATGATAACCCTGGTACAAGTCTATGTCAGGTTAATTAGTAAAACCATTATGGAAAAGCATCAAAAACTAGAAACAGAATTATTACATGATCTTCAAGCACCATTGCATGGTACAATGAATATGAAATCCCAGGGAGGTGTCCACGGGATCTGCAGTCACTGTGCCAAACACCTCTGCAGTTCATTGTTCATTTAAAAGAGTTCATTCAAAAGAGTTCACACATATGATCCAGTGACATCTCATGGAAGCAAGAATGGAAAATGAAAGAAACGGACAAAGTTACATTTTAAAAGGAAGTTTAAGCCGGCACCGCGGCTCAATAGGCTAATCCTCCACCTTGCGGTGCTGGCACACTGGGTTCTACTCCCTGACGGGCGCTGGATTCTGTCCCAGTTGCCGCTCTTCCAGACCAGCTCTCTGTTTTGGCCCGGGAGTGCAGTGGAGTTTGGCCCAAGTGCTTGGGCCTTGCAACCCATGGGAGACCAGGAGAAGCATCTGGCTCCTGCCTTTCGATCAGCGTGGTGCACCGGCCACTGCATGCCAGCTGCGGCGGCCATTGGAGGGTGAACCAACGGCAAAAGAAGACCTTCCTCTCTGTCTCTCTGTCTCCCTGTCCACTATGACTGTAAAAAAAAGGAAGTTTATAAGCAGTACAGAGTAAGAAATTCTGTAATTTTGGACAACTTGCATGGTCCTGGAGAATAATGTGCCTAAGATAATATGTCAGCAAAAGTACATTCTGCTAACCATCCAGGCCAGGAAGACACATAATATGTGATGCTACCTGCGTGGGATAAAAGGATGAACAATGGTCAATCATGAAGATTCAGATCTCTGAAAACTGGTGTTGTGTTTGCCAATGTTTTATGGAGATGATAAATGAAGGCAGTGCACTCAAGGCTTGGCAGCTGGAACCCAGGAGCATGGAACTGCATCAGTGTTCCCACCTAGGAGATGGAGCCTCATAACAGATCCATCATCTCCTGTCTTCCAGGGTGCATTGTCAGTACAAGTATTGGAAATGTGTAAATGGGCTCCATCCAGCACTGTGATATGCAGCCTGGGTGTCTCCCTCTCTAAAACTGATCTAAGACTGCAAATGGATTGATGACGCCAGTCAGTACAGACATGGAGTGAAGAGCAGGGACACTGGACACATGGTCTCTGGGACTGGCTTTTCCTGCAGCTGTGATCCAGCCTCAGGACACTGGTCATCATGCTGGAGCCACAGACACAGCTCCCCGTGATGTGGACTCCAGCCCCAGAGTGCACAGCCACTGTGTGTCCCACTTTCTGCTCTCCCTGAACCACAGCAGGTGCAGGGGGTCCCATGACACTGGAGCAGAACCAGATCAGCTGGAAGTGCACAGCCAACACTTTCCATTCAGTTATGACCTTCACTGCTGATGTCCAGTGCATTTCCCTCCTGAGTTCATGCAGGGAGCTCCACAGGAGTGTCCCAGGACCTAGAGGATGAGGAAGTCCCTGTAGGCTTCCCAGGTGCCTGCAGAAGCTCAGCCTGAGACACAGATGAGCTGAAAGTACATCCCTGAGTGCTGTGACATTCACACAGGGACCACAGACTGTTCCAGGATTAAAGGGAAAATGGAGATTGGGTATAAAATCTTGGAACGTGAGGTCAGAACACCCACAGTTAAAATAAGACAGTTGGTTCAGGTCAGCACACATGCTGTTCTGACAGGAGGAGTGGGACGATTTATAAAACTGAGGTAACAAATCAAGACTTTGGCTCGGGTCTGTCTGGGTTTGAAGGAAAACTAAAATTGTGCTAAAGTCGGCAGTGCCCTGAGAACGCTGTCCTGAGTCAGAAAGGCAAACACTCACGAGGTCCCCAGATAGTCCTGCATCTCTGACCCTGGTGACCACTGTCATCGTTCAAGAACCTGAATGTGTCCGTTTAGGACTTCTTCCTGTTCACATCAAGCTTCTCTACCTCAGTGACGTCAGTGGAAAGGACAGAATCAGGAAGTAGATTCTTGCCGCAAAACTACAGGGGAACAAACCCCAATTCCATGACAGGAAATCAGGGCTTCATTTCCCTCTGATTCTGAGCGGACCAGAATTGGGCTCAGTACGTCTTTTGCGCCCCCTGGTGGAACCGCACTCCCGTGCAGGGAGGTTTGTGCCTGGGCTCAGCCTGAGGGCCCCTCCTGTGTCTACTGCAGGGAAATACGTGGGCGTGTCCGGGGCGGTTAGACTGTTCATTTGCAGAGACACCGTGTTCTGGGCGTTGTCTCTGGAGATGGTGAATCGGCCATTCACCCAGCTCGCGTACCATGTGCTACCACCACTACTAATCCATCCGATCCACTCCAGCCCTTCCCTGGAGCCTGGCAGACCCAGCTCATATAGTAGCTACTGAAGTCGATTCCAGAGGCTTTGCAGGAGAGTTTCAGGGATCCCCCAGGCTGGACCAGGCCTCCCCCGGACTCCACCAGCTGCTCCTGACACTGGACACCTGCAAACACAGACGTTCTGGTTAGGACACTGTCACACTCTCTGTGTCTCTCACTCACGTCCTCTCCCAGACTCAGTGCCCCGCGTTCTCCATCATTACCTTTGAACACAGCGACCAGGAGAACCCAGCGCAGCCCAGTCTCCATGGTGAGCGTCTGTGTTGAGTGCGATCACTGAGTGGACACCTGGGAGTCCTGGGGCTGGAGCTCCTGTGCCAGAGCTGCAGGGTGAGGGCTGGGCTGGTTTTCATGGGCAGAGGGAGGCCCTATTTACATGAGCTGCCCCTATATAGCCAGCCCTGGAGTAGACACCTCAGACAGGACAGGGCCCAGACTGATGAGAGTGTCCCATGGCAGTCCGATATTATTCATATATGGGACAAGTGATAAATTGTGTGCTCTCATTGCACAAAGAACCCTGTCTGAGTCCTTTTATGTGAATGGACCTACAACATGTTTTCATGGGTTACCTGAGCTCTTGGCCCAGGTCAGCATTACAGGAGAAATCATCAGACTCTGGATGTGTCCCCAACTCCATGTGCTAACAGGAGTCCAGCACCTGAACTGCCCCCTCACCACAGGACTCAGCTCTGCCCCAGTCCACACTCAGCACTCACGGGGGCTTCCTGGTGAGGTCTGCAGAACTCCCTGCCAGCAGCAGAACAAGGAGCACTTTTGCTGGATTCTATTTTTGGCAGAGAGATGCACAGGGGCCAGGTTCCACGCAAGTGCATGTGAGTGTGGTGTTCCACGTGCCAGTGTCTGTCTGTCTGCTCTTCACAATTTCTTTCCTGGGCAATTTTGCTTCCATGGGCAATGCTGTTGAGCTGTGATAGATACAGAGACAGCCGCACATGTTGAAAGTGTGTGGTGAGTGCGACTCAGCTGTGCCTCTCTCACTCCTCATCACAACTATGCCAAGAGCAATTATCACATCCCACGGTGCTGCCCACTGCCTCTGTGTCACCCAGCCCTGCGCCCACCTCCTCCAGTCACATTAAGGCCTGAAACCCTTTGGACTCCTTCACAACAGATTCATCCAGTTCAGCCCTGTGCATCATGCAAGTTTTGTGGCAGAAGTCGAAGGTCTTGAGTTTGTAGGTTCTGTGCGGCCCAGGTGAATGAGTTTTTATTAGTTTTTAACCAAAATATCTGAAAATCTTATATGAGTGAAACTGAAAGTAAAGCAGAGAGGATGGCAGAATAGTGAGGGTGTGCACCGATAGTCCAGGAAAATTTAGTTCAATAAAAGTGGAGTTATGGTAGCCTCTGAAAACGGATCAGGAAAAAATTGCAGAGGAAACTCTTCTGGATCTAGTGGCTGTGACTCGGAGGCCCTACTGGGAGAACAAGGTCCCCCACTGCGTGGAAGCAGAGCCGAAGGAGCCGCAGGGTCTGCGGGCCAGTGCAGGAAGGGGAGTGGATGTCACATAGACACCAGCAGGGAGAGTTGGGTTACCCTGGGCTCTGAGTCCAAACATCGGTGCTGGAAGGGGAGGTGAGCTCAGTAACCTGTGACATTGACGGGGAAACGGTGGTCAGAATCTAGAGGGAAGTGGGAAAGTTCACCAGACTGACTACAGGAGAGAAGGAAAAAAGGTGGGGGGGTTCTCTCTCCGCCAACCTTGAAAAGGTTGCAAGGTTGCAAGGTTTGCAAGAGTTTGCAAGAGTTTGCAAGGTTTGCAAGAGACAAAGAGCAGGCCCCCTCTCTGGATTTACATAACAACAGGGGAGCGCTAAGGAACTGAGTCACCACAATTCAGTAGCCTAGGCAACCCAGTGGGAGTCCAGAGGAGAAACAGAGCCTGCACAGACTCTTTGGGTAGAAGCCAGAGATCGGAAGCTAAATACCATCAATTCTGCACAGCCTTGTGGTGCGGTATTACTTACCTCCTGAATAAATAAAATAAATAAATAAACAAATAAGTAAATAAAAAGAGAGAGATTTACCACACATAAACTGAGGGTGTCACCTTTGCACACCCTTAACCAGGAAGAACCAAGCAGAGCTCTCAGGCCACACCCATCTCAAGCCTCCAAGGCTCCTCCAACAGCAGGCAGTCCACTTAACACAGACACAGTATAAAATAAAAAAAAAATTAAAAAAACGCACAGTGACGAAAGAAGAATTAACTATGCCAAGCAACAAACACAGAAATCGAGGGAACGAGATCAACGATGACACTATGATGCCTCCAAATAAACAAAACACCCCAAGCCAAGATTATGAAGATGATGAGATAGAAGAAATGCAAGATACGGATTTCAAAAAATTTATGATAAGAACATTTAGAAGTTTTCAAAAGCAAATCCTTGAACTACAGAAATCCTTATTGGACAGGATTGAAAATCTCTCTCATGAAAATGAAATTTTAAGGAAGAATCAAAATGAAACGCAGAAACTAGTAGAACAGGAAAGTGTGATAGTGAAGAGAAATCAAAATGAAATGAAGAACTCAATAGATCAAATGACAAACACACTAGAAAGCCTTAAAAACAGAATGGGTGAAGCAGAAGAGAGAATATCGGACTTAGAAGACAGAGCACAGGAAAACATACAGTCAAACCAAAGAAAAGAAGAGGAAATTAGAAATCTAAAAAATATTGTTGGGAATCTACAGGATACTATTAAAAAAAACAACATTCAAGTTCTAGGAGTTCCTGAAGGCATGGAGAGAGAAAAAGGATTAGAAGGCCTTTTTAGTGAGATACTAGCAGAGAACTTTCCAGGTTTGGAGAAGGACAGAGACATCCTAGTACAGGAAGCTCATAGAACCCCCAATAAACGTGACCAAAAGAGATCCTCACCACGACACGTGGTAATTAAACCCACCACAGTGAAACATAAAGAAAAGATCCTAAAATGTGCAAGAGAGAAATGTCAGATTACTCTCAGAGGATCTCCAATTAGACTCACAGCAGACTTCTCATCAGAAACACTACAGGCTAGGAGGGAATGGCGAGACATAGCACAGGTGCTAAGAGAGAAAAATTGCCAGCCCAGAATATTATATCCTGCTAAGTTCTCATGTGTGAATGAAGGTGAAATAAAGACCTTTCATAGCAAACAGAAATTGAAAGACTTTGTGGCCACTCGCCTGGCCCTGCAAAAGATACTTAAAGATGTGCTACACTTGGAAACACAGAAACATGGCCATCAATATGAAAGAAGGTAAAGGAAGAAAACCACCAGTAAAAGAGCATGGGAAGCTCAAAGCATATACTAGAAAATATCTCTGGGAAAATGGCAGGGCAAAGTCACTACATATCAATAGTCACATTAAGCATTAATGGTCTTAACTCTTCAGTTAAAAGACACCGATTGGTTGATTGGCTCAAGGAATACAACCCAACTATTTGTTGCCCTCAAGAAACACATCTCTCTAACAAAGATGCATGCAGACTGAAAGTGAAAGGTTGGAAAAAGATATTCCATGCCAACAGAAACAAAAAAAGCAGGTGTAGCCATATTAATATCAGACAAAATAAACTTTAATACAAAAACTGTTAAGAGAGACAAAGAGGGACAATATATAATGATTAAGGGTTCAATTCAACAGGAAGATGTAACTATTATAAATGTATATGCACCTAATTACAGGGCACCGGTCTATTTAAAAGATATGTTAAGGGACTTAAAGGGAGACTTAGACCACAATACAATAGTACTGGGGGACTTCAATACTCCACTCTCAGAAATAGACAGATCATCCGGACAGAAGGTCAACAAGGAAACAGCAGATTTAATCAACACTATTGCCCAAATGGATCTAACAGATATCTACAGAACTTTCAATCCTACATCTAAAGACTTTACATTCTTCTCATCAGTGCATGGAACCTTCTAAAGGATTGATCACATACTAGGCCATAAAGCAAGTCTCAGCGAATTTAAAAGAATTAGAATCATACCATGCAGCTTCTCAGACCACAGCAGAATGAAGCTGGAAATTAGCAACTCAGGAAACCCTAGAAAGTATGCAAACACATGGAGACTGAACAACATGCTCCTGAATGAACACTGGGTCATTCAAGAAATCAAAAGAGAAATCAGAAACTTTCTGGAAGTAAATGAGGATAACAACACAACATATCAAAACTTATGGGATACAGCAAAGGCAGTACTGAGAGGCAAGTTTATAGCAATAGGTGCCTATATCAAGAAATTGGAAAGGTACCAAATAAATGAGCTTTCAGTGCATCTCAAGGACCTAGAAAAACTGCAGCAAACCAAACCCAACTCTAGTAGGAGAAGAGAAATAATTAAAATCAGAGAAGAAATTAATAGGATTGACTCCAAAATAACATTACAAAAAATCAGCCAAGCAAGAAGCTGTTTTTTTGAAAAAATAAACAAAATTGACACCCCATTGGCCCAACTAACTAAAAAAAGAAAAGACCCAAATCAATAAAATCAGAGATGAAAAAGGAAACGTAACAACAGACACCACAGAAATAAAAAGAATCATCAGAAATTACTACAAGGACTTGTATGCCAGCAAACAGGAAAATCTATCAGAAATGGATAGATTCCTGGACACAGGCAATCTACCAAAATTGAACCATGAAGACATACAAAACCTAAATAGATCCATAACTGAGACAGAAATTGAAACAGTAATAAAGGCCCTCCCAACAAAGAAAAGCCCAGGACCGATGGATTCACTGCTGAATTCTACCAGACATTTAAAGAAGAACTAATCCCATTTCTTCTCAAACTATTCAGAACAATCAAAAAAGAGGGAATCCTCCCAAATTCTTTCTATGAAGCCAGCATCACCTTAATCCCTAAGCCAGAGAAAGATGCAGCACTGAAAGAAAATTATAGACCAATATCCCTGATGAACATAGACGCAAAAATCCTCAATAAAATTCTGGCCAATAGAATAGAACAACACATCAGAAAAACCATCCACCCAGACCAAGTGGGATTTATCCCTGGTATGCAGGGATGGTTCAACATTCGCAAATCAATCAATGTGATTCACCACATTAACAGACTGCAGAAGAAAAACCATATGATTATCTCAATAGATGCAGAGAAAGCATTCGATAAAATTCAACACCCTTTCATGATGAAAACTCTAAGCAATTTGGGTATAGAAGGAACATTCCTCAATATAATCAAAGCAATTTATGAAAAACCCATGGCCAGCATCCTATTGAATGGGGAAAAGTTGGAAGCACTTCCACTGAGATCTGGCACCAGACAGGGATGCCCACTCTCACCACTGCTATTTAACATAGTTCTGGAAGTTTTAGCCAGAGCCATCAGACAAGAAAAAGAAATTAAAGGAATCCAAATTGAGAAGGAAGAAGTAAACTATCCCTCTTTTCAGATGATATGATTCGTTACTTAGAGGATCCAAAGAACTCTACTAAGAGACTATTGGAACTCATAGAGGAGTTTGGCAAAGTGGCAGGACATAAAATCAATGCACAAAAATCAACAGCCTTTGTATACACAAGCAATGCCACGACTGAGAAAGAACTGCTAAGATCAATCCCATTCACAATAGCTACAAAAGCAATCAAATACCTTGGAATAAACTTAACCAAGGATGTTAAAGATCTCTACAATGAGAATTAAAATCTCTTAAAGAAAGAAATAGAAGAGGATACCAAAAAATGGAAAAATCTTCCATGCTCATGGATTGGAAGAATCAACATCATCAAAATGTCCATTCTCCCAAAAGCAATTTATAGATTCAATGCAATTCCTATCAGGATACCAAAGACATTCTTCTCAGATCTAGAAAAAATAATGCTGAAATTCATATGGAGGCAAAAGAGACCTCGAATAGCTAAAGCCATCTTGTACAACAAAAACAAAGCCGGATCTCAGACATACTACAGGGCAGTTGTAATGAAAACAGCATGGTACTGGTACAGAAACAGATGGATAGACCAATGGAACAGAATTGAAACACCAGAAGTCAACCCAAACTTCTACAGCCAACTTATATTTGATCAAGGATCTAAAACCAATTCCTGGAGCAAGGACAGTCTATTCAATAAATGGTGCTGGGAAAACTGGATTTCCACGTGCAGAAGCATGAAGCAAGACCCCTACCTTACACTGTACACAAAAATCCACTCAACATGGATGAAAGACCTAAATCTTCGACCTGAAACCATCAAGTTATTAGAGAACATTGGAGAAACCGTTCAAGATATTGGCACAGGCAAAGAGTTTCTGGAAAAGACCCGGGAGGCACAGGCAGTCAAAGCCAAAATCAACTATTGGGATTGCATCAAATTGAGAAGTTTCTGTACTGCAAAAGTCAGGAGAGTGTAGAGACAACCGACACAATGGGAAAAAAATATTTGCAAACTATGCAACAGATAAAGGGTTAATAACCAGAATCTAAAGAGATCAAGAAACTCCACAAAAACAAAACAAACAAACCACGTAAGAGATGGGCCAAGGACCTCAATAGACATTTTTCAAAAGAGGAAATCCAAATGGCCAACAGACACATGAAAAAATGTTCAAGATCACTAGCAGTCAGGGAAATGCAAATCAAAACCACAATGAGGTTTCACCTCACTCCGGATAGAATGGCTCACATACAGAAATCTACCAACAACAGATGCTGGCGAGGATGTGGGGAAAAAGCGACATTAATCCACTGTTGGTGGGAATGCAAACTGGTCAAGCCACTATGGAAGTCAGTCTGGAGATTCCTCAGAAACCTGAATATAACCCTACCGTTCGACCCACCCATCCCACTCCTTGGAATTTACCCAAAGGAATTTAAATTGGCAAACAAAAAAAGTGGTCTGCACCCTAATGTTTATTGCAGCACAATTCACAATAGCCAAGACCTGGAACCAACCTAAATGCCCATCAACGGTAGACTGGATAAAGAAACTATGGGATATGTACACTTTAGAATACTATACCGCAGTAAGAAACAACGAAATCCAGTCATTTGCAACAAAATGGAGGAAACTGGAACACATCATGCTGAGTGAAGTAAGCCAGTCCCAAAGGGACAAATACCATATGTTCTCCCTGATTGGTGACAACTGACTGAACACCAAAAAGGAAACCTCCTGAAGTGAAAAGGACACTATGAGAAACGGTGACTTGATCAGCATAGCCCTGAGTGCTAATGAACAACTTAATACATTATACCTCTTAGTAGTTTTTTTTGTCTGTTCTACTTAACATGACTGGTTTAATTCTGTAATTAATATACAGTTATTCTTAAGTGTTGAAATTTAACTGAAATGTGATCCCTGTTAAACATAAGAGTGGGAATAAGAGAGGGAAGAGATGTATAATTTGGGACATGCTCAAGCTGACTTGCCCCAAATGGTAGAGTTAGAAACATACCAGGGGACTCCAATTCAATCCCATCAAGGTGGCATATACCAATGCCATCTCCCTAGTCCAAGAGATCAATTTCAGTTCACAATCGATCATAATGAAAGGACTATGAGTCAAAGGGAGCATATAAACAAGTCCAGTACCTGCTAATACTAACTGATAGAATAAATAAAGGGCAGAGTGATCCAACATGGGAAGTGAGATACTCAGCAGACTCATAGAATGGCAGATGTCCTAAATAGCACTCTGGCCTCAGAATCAGCCCTAAAGGCATTCGGATCTGGCTGAAAAGCCCATGAGAGTATTTCAGGCATGGAAAGCCAAGACACTCTGGCAAAAAAAAAAAAAAAAGGCCTAAATGAAAGATCTCTGTGAGTGAGATCCCAATGGAAAGAACAGGTTTTCAAAGAAGGAGGTACCTTTCTCTGAAGGGAGGAGAGAACCTCCACTTTGAGTATGACTTTGTCTAAACAAGATAAGAGTCGGAGAACTCAAAAGGCTTCCATAGCCTTGGAAACTCATGACTGGAGCATAGGGAGATTACTGATGCCATAAACAGGAGTGTCAATTTGCTAAGTCAACAACAGGAGTCACTGTGCACTTACTCCTCATGTAGGATCTCTGTCCTTAATGTGCTGTACATTGAGATTTAATGCTATACCGAGTACTCAAACAGTATATTTCATTTTGTGTTTCTATGGGGGTGCAAACTGTTGAAATCTTCACTTAATGCATACTAAACTGATCTTCTGTAAAAAAAAAGAAATTATCAATTCCCAACCTGACTCTCACTGGGATTAAACATGACAATAGGTCTGATCTGATTTCATCATCATTTAAAAAATCATCTATTATTTTTCACTTTATGTTTCTGTGTGGGAGCAAGCTGTTGAAATCTTTACTTAATGTATGCTAAACTGATCTTCTGTATATAAAGAGAATCGAAAATGAATCTTGATGGGAATGGAAGGGGAGAAGGAGTGGGAAAGGGGAGGGTTGTGGGTGGGAGGGACGTTATGGGGGGAAGCCATTGTAATTCATAAGCCGTACTTTGGAAAAGTATATTCATTAAATTATAGTTAAAAAAAGTAAAGCAGAGTAAGAATATGATATTTTGCACAAATATGCAGTGTATTAGTCTTAACTGTGTCATCAAATTTCATGGAAATAAAGGAAATAATAAATTGAAAGTTGCACTGTTTAAGATGCAAACATTACCCAGGGGAGTGCCAGGTTCTCATATGTGGTTCTGGGTCCCAGTACCAGATTGCTGCTCCTGCAGCCCCAGGAATCAAAAATTTATGGAAGATATTTGGGCCCTGTCACTCTAGTGGATGCACCTGATTGTTGTCCTGAAACTGGGCCAGGCTGGGAGGCAGACCTGGCCACAGCGACATTGGAGAAAGTGCAGTGAGTGGGAGCATCTCTCTCTTTTCCTTACTGACTCATGTGTGAGAGTTAAACCTTGAGTTACTGAAGGGTCTTTCAAATGTCCTGTTCCCTTCAATGCAGGCAGCAACCCTCATGGCCTTGTCCCCTCCCTAGAGCCCCTCTCAGTGGGATCACTGGGTGGTGAGATCCCTACATGCATGATGGGAGGCTCCATGCATCAAGTATGGAGGGTAAGTTCCACCTAACATGCAGCCTTCAGCTGCTCAGTTGGAGAGACCACACACACACACCAAGCAGTGCTGGCTCTGCTCACGGCTCTGCAGGAACAGTATCCTCAGCCTCAATGCCCCAGAGCCTGCTCCTCTGTGTCCACTGAGTAGGAAAGTGATTCACCTGCAGGAGGAAACCATCATGACCCATGTCCTGGTGAAATCCTGTAGAAAATGTTCGTGAGCAGAGTCCACCCCAGACACTGTGCCAGCACTGATCCCCCAAGACACAGAAGTCTGCATCTTCAGGGGATGGGTCCACCCCCAAAGCTGAGGACTGGGGAGGAGAACCATGGCAGGGTGGGGAAGTGACAGTCGGGGACAGGGTCCAGCAGCAGAGGGAGAGGACCTGGTGGAGGGGTGGGCTCTGCTGTGCAGGAGGGTAAGGACAGGTGGAAGGGCCACACTGCTAGGACCCAGTGCCTGCAGGAGAGCACTGAGTCAGGAGGTCTGATCAGGTCTCCTTGCCCCAGGGAGCCCCACACTGACCCCCATTGAGTAAAACTAGCACAGGTGCCTGGGAGACATGGAATGACATCGTCTCTGGGGAGTGCATCCAGTGACGACTCCTACCATGAGTGGATTCAACGTCAGGGCCTCATGGAGGAAGCTGAGGTCTCCAGTGCCCCTAACAGGACCACATGGAATGCTGGGAGAAGACTGCTGGGGGTGGATGTGGTTTGTCCTCACAGCTTCAGTGCTGATCATGGCCCCAACGTAACAGCACTGGCAGGGGGTGCATGGTCTGGATGTTTACAGAAATAGATTGTTCACTTCTGGGGAATCTGCTATGGAGGAGATCACAGTAGATCTCCTGGGTCCCCAGCTTCAGCACAGAGCACAGTGCTGCTAGAGTCAGCCCTGGTCTCGTCTGACTTCCTGTGTGGGGATGGGGTCCCTCCCATCCATGTTCACAATAATAGAATGCCTGATGACTGCCATGCTGTTCACAATATTATGATGGCTGACGGCACAACATTCTCACTCTCTGATCCTGGACTTCCAGCCTCTACAGCTGTGAGCTCAATAAACCTTTTTGCTCCATACACCTCCTATCTTGGGTACTGCATGATGGTACTAACTGGAAAAGCCTCCCTGGGTGCCCAGAGCTCCCTCAGGTCTCAGATGCTGGGGACCCCAGAGATGTCATTCATTCCTCCAGAAACGACTCCATTTTCTTCATGTGACGTCTTCCCATGATACCAAAACTTCTGCTCGGTGATCGGTGTTAGGGAGAGAATCATCCATCCAGATCGGAATGTAGCAAAGCTTTAGAGGACCACAAACCCCAATTTCTGGACCGGAGCCAGCGATTCACCTCCCACTGCATCTGGTCCTGGGTCTGAGTCTCTCGGTGCGTCTTGTGCGCCCCCTGGTGGAGCCACGTGCCCCAGCAGGGAGGTTTGTGTCTGGGTTCACCCTGAGGGCCTTCACTCTGTCTCTGGCACAGTAACACAAGCCCGAGTCTGCGGCTGTCAGACTGTTCAGTTGTAGGCAAACTGTGCTCTGGGCGTTATCGCTGGAGATAGTGAATCGGCCATTCGCCCAGCTCGCGTACCATGTGCTACCACCACTACTAATCCATCGGATCCACTCCAACCCCTTCCCTGGAGCCTGGCGGACCCATTGCATGTTGTAGCTACTGATGGTGAATCCAGAGTCTTTGCAGGAGAGTTTCGGGGATCCCCCAAGCGTGACCAGGCCTCCTCCGGACTCCACCAACTGCTCCTCACACTGGACACCTGCAAACACAGATGTCCTGCTCAGGAAGCTGTCACTCACAAATAGGGAGGCCCTATTTGCATGTGCTGCCCCTATATAGCAGGCATGGGGTCAGATGCCTCAGACAGGACAGGGCCCAGGGCAGACGTGGGTGTCCTGGGGGTTTAGGGTGATGGCTATGATAGGATTCTGATCAAGTCAAATTTTACATTATTAATATTTTTAAAAAGTTGAAGGCGAAAGCCTCATTTCACTTTAATATGTGTGTACTCTTAATATGCAGTGTTAGCAGTTTCATGTCCTTCATTTTTAAAGTAACCATTGTTTCATTATTAACTATTCTAATGATATTGAAACAGTGACAGAGAGAGAAGGAGTGAGAGAAACATAAATGTTGAGACATCTAGGAGTTAGACTTTCTAAAACCTGGAGCAGAAAACTGTGTGTCCCACGTTGGCGGTAGGGTCTCATTCACTTGTAGGGTCATCTACAGTTTCCCATGATGCATTATCAAGAAAGAGTATTGGAATCTGTTAGGCTGGGCTCAAGCAACACTCTGATGGGAACACGGGTGTCTCTAGTGGGTACTTAGCCAATTTTGTCCTAGTGCCTGCTGCACACTTTTAAACAGATGAAAGACTGCAAGTGGATTCGTTAACTATGATTTGTTTCTTTATTCATCCATTGCCTTAGTTTAAAACTGTTCCTGAACACAGAACACTGTATGTGTTAGTGGTGTGTAGTGTGCTATTGGAATCTGTGTGTCGTAGAAATGGGCACAGATCAATTCACTGTCATGCACATTTCCACCTCCTTTCCATCACTCTGTGTTGGGAGGCCTGGAGGCCTCAGTTCTAGTTATTTGTGGAACATGATCTGGGTTCTAGTGAACTGAGGCAGCCCACTGAGGCACAGAGCATAATTATTCCTCCCTTTGAGTGGTGCTTTGTGCCCTGGTAACAGCCGTCCCCTATTCCCCCCTCTTCCTCATGTCTAGTAATCATGACTCTGATTTGAGGTCAAGCACTGGGTGTGAAGTCACTGTGATACAATTCACCCGCAGTCCTGCATTCAGGTAATGCAGCTTTTTTTTTTTTGACAGGCAGAGTTAGACAGTGAGAGAGAGAGAGAGAGACAGAGAGAAAAGTCCTCCTTTTTCCCTTGTTTAACCCTCAATAGGCGCTGCGGCCAGTGAGTTGTGGCTGGTGCACCGTGCTGATCTGAAGCCAGGAGCCAGGTGCTTCTCCTGGTCTCCCATGTGGGTGCAGAGCCCAAGGACTTGGGCCATCCTCCACTGCACTCCCGGGCCACAGCAAAGAGCTGCACTGGAAGAGGAGCATCCGGGAGAGCATCCGGCGCCCCGACCGGGACTAGAACCCGGGTGCCGAGCTGCAGGGGGAGGATTAGCCTATTGAGCAGTGGCGCTGGCCTCAGGTAATGCAGCTTTGATTACAATAGTTCAATCTGCAAAAAGCAAGTATGCATAAAACAGTGAATGGATTCTTTCACATTTGGACATGGAATATTATTCAGTACTAAGAAAGAGGTCGTTCTGTCATTACAAAATCGTGGGTCAGGCTGGAGCCTAATATGCTAAAAGAAATAATCCCGGTACATGTGGACACACAGTATGTGACATTAGTTATATATGCAGTCCACAAGCTTGAACTCACAGAGGTAGGAAGTGCAAAGGAGATCACTGTCTACCATGACCCAAGGGTTTGTCACCTTCCAGCCCTGTGGGAAACTGGGGCAAGTTCCAGGGTCCTGGTTTCTGGCTGAGCCATCCCAGCCTATACAGCCATTCAGGAAGGAAATCTGTGGAAGGAAGATTCTCTCTCCATCTGTTGGTCTCTTCCTCTCTTGCTATAACACTGCCTCTCAAACAAAATATATAGATATTAAAATAAATGAAAGATTAATTATCCATATCATTAGAAGCCTATATGCAAATGTTGAATAAACACAGACAAGTGAATCCCAAGGAAAGAAATCAATTGCTTAAATGCAGTGACTGATAAGGTGGTGACAGGAGCAGCACTGGAGTTAGCATGTGGGATTGCTGCCTCCCGTGTCAGGTTCTTTAGTGGTGCATCCTAGTTTGGTTCTGGTGGCCATAGGTGAAGTTCCAAGTACTCCCTTTTGGAGACCTGGACAGAATTCTAAGCCCCTGGCTGTTACATGATCCAACCGAAGCAGTTGTAGCCCTCTGGGAATTGACCAGGAGTTAGAAGATCACTGTCAGTCTCAGTTTCTTTGTGGGTTTAGACAAATACATAAAGAGAAATTTTAAAATAAAATCTACAAATTTTAAATGTATATTATATCTATAATTTTAAGAAATGATATAAAAGCAAACATGTAAAATGCCATAAATCTCAGATCATCATGTATGCACATTTTAGAAGCACAATGAGATGTCCCATCCTTCATGTTAGAATGAGTATTACCAGACAAGCCAGAGCTGACAATTCTTGTGAAGGAAGAGAGATGACCACTCTGGTTGCACAAGGCTGGAGTCAGGTAAATTAGTAAATCCATTATGGAAAGTCATCAAAAACTGAGACATACAGTTATCACAGGATCTTCAAACAGCATTTTGGGTAGCAGGAATGTGAAATCCCAGGGAGATGTGCATGGGATTCAGAGTCACTATGGCAAACACATCTGCAGTTCCATGTGCAATTAAAGCAGCATCGTTCACGAGTGTTCACACATATAATCCAGTGAAATTTTCATGGAAGAAGGAATCAATAATGAAAGAAAAGGGCATGGAACACAGGAGACGTTGGAGCAAGGTCAGAGTTTCAGTCCCACAGGATCCACACACTGAGGATCTACTGTACAGCATGGTGACAGCAATGAAGTGAATATTGGGTCTACGGAATTCCAAAACAGGAGACAACTGGCCGGCGCCACAGCTCACTAGGCTAATCCTCCACATGCAGCGCCAGCACCCTGGGTTCTAGTCCCGGTCGGGCGCCGGATTCTGTCCCAGTTGCCCCTCTTCCAGGCCAGCTCTCTGCTGTGGCCAGGGAGTGCAGAGGAGGATGGCCCAAGTCCTTGGGCCCTGCACCCACATGGGAGACGAGGAGAAGCACCTGGCTTCTGCCTTGAGATCAGCGTGGTGTGCCGGCCTCAGCACACCAGCCGCGGTGGACATTAGAGGGCGAACCAACGGCAAAGGAAGACCTTTCTCTCTGTCTCTCTCTCTCACTGTCCACTCTACTTGTCAAAAAAAAAAAAAAAAAAAAAACAGGAGACAACTGACATCCTGGCATGGAAAAATGTGGATATTGTGATGAACATGTCAATAAGAATGACAACACATAATTGTACCTCATATGTATATATCAAATTAATATTTATCAAACATTTATAAAAATAAAATGGCTAAAACGGAAAATGCTGGTGTTGTGCTTCCCAATGTTTTATGGAGATGATAAATGAAGGCAGTGCACTCAAGGCTTGGCAGCTGGAACCCAGGAGCAGGGAACTGCATCAGTGTTCCCACCTTGGTGATGGGGCCTCATAACAGATCCATCATCTACTGTCTTCCAGGTGCACTGTCAGTACAAGTATGGGAAAGCTTGCAAGTGGGCTGTGTCCAGAATTTTGATATGCAGCCTGGGGGACTCCCTCTGTATATTAAAGAAAGCCTTCAAATGGATTGATGATGCCAGTCAGCGTAGACATGGAGTGAAGAGGAGGGACTCTGGACACATGATCTCTGGGACTGGCTCTTCCTGCAGCTGTGATTCAGCCTCAGGACACTGGTCATCATGCTGGAGCCACAGACACAGCTCCCCGTGATGTGGACTCCAGCCCCAGAGTGCACAGCCACTGTGTGTCCCACTTTCTGCTCTGCTGAACCACAGCAGGTGCAGGGGGTCCCACAACACTGGTGTAGAACCAGATCTGTTGGAAGTGCACACCCAACACTTTCCATTCAGTTATGACCTTGACTGCTGATGTCCAGTGCATTTCCCTCCTGAGTTCAGGCAGGGAGCCCATAGGAAGATCCCAGGACCTAGAGGATGAGGAAGTCCCTGTAGGTTTCCCAGGTGTCTGCAGAAGCTCATCCTGAGACACAGCTGAGCTGCAGTACATTCCTGAGTGCTGTGACGTTCACACAGGGACCACAGACTGTTCCAGGATTAAAGGGAAATGCAGGTCGGGTTAAAGTCTGCAGAAAGTGAGTGTGTATCACCCACATGTAGAGTCAAAGGTTGGTTCTTTGCACCCTTCTGGTTGTGGCAGGAGAGGGCTGAGTGGAATAGTTGCTGTTTAACAGATCAGCGAATCTGTCTCAGCTGTCCCTGGTTATACAGGGAAAACTGAAACTGTCCAAAGCTTTCAGTGCCCTGAGGGTGTTGTCCGGAGTCAGGTTGGAAGAGATTCAATAGTGTCCTCAATATTCCCACATCTCTGATCCTGGTGAGCACAGTCACTGTCCATGTACTAAATAGTTCAATTAGGACTTCTTCCTTTTACATCAGACTTTCTCCCCGTCATTGAAGTTGGGAGGGATAGAACTGAAAAGTAGAATTCTTCCCTCAAAACTGTTACAGGAGAGGAAACCCCAATTCCTGACAGGAAACCAGGACTTCATCTCCCTCTGCGCCTGTGCAGGAACCAGAATCTGCGCTCAGTGCGTCTTGTGCGCCCCCTGGTGGAGCCGCGCGCCCCTGCAGGAGTTTGGTGTTTTGGCTCAGTGTGAGGGCCCCTCACTGTGTTTCTTGCACAGAAATAGGTGGCCGTGTCAGAGGCCTGTCAGACTGGTCATTTTCAGATCCCACCGTGCTTTCGAGGTTTTGAAGATGGTGAATCAACCATTCACCCAGCTCGCGTAGTATGCGCTACCACAACTACTAATGTATCCGATCCATTCCAGCCCCTTCCCTGGAGCCTGGCGGACCCAGCTCACTCCATAGCTACTGAGGGAGAATCCAGAGACTGTGCAGGTGAGTGTCAGGGTTCCTCCAGGCATTGACCAGGCCTCCCCGGACTCCTCCCAGCTGCTCCTGGCACTGGACACCTGCAAACACAGACACGTCCTGGTCAGGACACTGTCACACTCTCTGTGGCTCTCCCTTCCACGTCCTCTCCCAGACTCAGTGCCCCCGCGTTCTCCATCTGTTACCTTTGAGCACAGCGACCAGGAGAAGCCAGCGCAGCCTGATCTCCATGGTGAGTGTCTGTGTTGAGTGCGATCACTGAGTGGACACCTGGGAGTCCTGGGGCTGGAGCTCCTGTGCCAGGGTTGAAGGGTAGGGGTTGGCTGGTTTTCATGGGCAGAGGGAGCCCTATTTGCATGTGCTGCCCCTAGATAGCAGGCATGGGGTCAGATTCCTCAGATAGGACAGGGCCCAGGGCAGACGTGGTGTCCTAGGTTTGTAGGCTGATGGCTATGATAGGATTCAGATCATATGAATGTTTATGTTATCATAATTTTAAAAGATTGAAGGCAATGACCTTGTTTCATTCTAATATGTGTGTACCCTTAATATCCAGTGCTAGCAATATCATGTCCCTCATTTATTTAAATAACCATTAGTTCTTTATCATCTATATGAAAGACATTGGTACAGTGATAGAGAAGAGGTGAGAGAGACAGAAATGTAGAGATGGACAGAAAAGGTGACAACGGGAGATTTCTGCCTTTGGGTTGACAGCCCAGACATCCCAAATACCTATGACCCCTAGGAGTTAGTCTTTCTGAACCCTGAAGCAAGAAACTGTGTCTGTAATTCAAACGTCGGTGGAAGGGGCTCCTTGTCTTGTAGCATCATCTACAGTTTCCCATGATGCATTATGAGGGAAAAGTGTGGGAAGCCGTGAGGCTGGACTCAGTCAGTTCTCTGACGGGAACATGGGTCTCCCTAGTGTGGACTTAGCCAATTTTGTCCTAATGCCTGTCGCCCACTTTTAAATAGATGAAGGACTGCAAGTGTATTTTTTTAAGGTTAACTATGTTTTGTTTCCTTATTCATCCATTGCCTTAAAGTTTAAAAACTATTTAAACTGTTTAAAACTGTTGCTGAACACAGAACACTGTACATGGTAGTGGGGTTTGTGTGCTACTGGAATGTGCATGGTAGAAATGGGCACAGATGAACTCACTGTCATTCACATTTCCACCTCCTTCCCATCACTCTGTTGGGAGGCCTGGAGACCTCAGTTCTAATTATTTGTGGAACCTGCCATGGGTTATGGTGAACTGAGTCAGCCCACTGTGGTGTGGGCAGAATTTTCCCTGCCTTTGGTGGTGCTTTGTGTCCTGGTATCAGCCGTCCCCTGTTCCCCCCTCTTCCCTGTTCTGTAACCATGACTCTGAGTTGAGGCCAAGCACTGGGTAGAAGTCACTGTGTTACAATTCATCTGCAGTCCTGGGTTCAGGTTGTAGCTTTGCTCACAATAGTTCAGTCAACAAAGATCAAGTGTGCATAAAACAGTGAATGGATTCTTTCCCATTTGGACATGGAATATTATTCAGTATTAAGAAGGAGGTTGTTCTGTCATTAGGAAATGTGGGTCAACCTGGAGCATACATACTAAAAGAAATGATCCAGGTACATGTGGACACACAGTAAGTGACATTAGTTATATATGCAGTCACACCTTGAACTCACAGAGGTAGGAAGTGCAATGGTGATCACTGTCAGCACTGAGCCCAAGGGTTTGCCACCTTCCAGCCCTGTGGGAATCTGGAGGAAGTTCCAGGCTCCTGACTTTAGGCTGAGCCATCTCCAGTCTTAGAGACATTCATGAAGGAAACCTGTGGAAGGAAGATTCTCCCTCCATCTGTTTGTCTCTTCCTCTGTTGCTATAACACTGTCTTTAAAATAAAATAAATAGATACTTAAAATACATTGAAGATTAATTATACATATGATTAGGGGCCTGTTTCCTAATGTTCAAAGATCTCAAGCAACTGAATCCCAAGGGAAGAAATCAATTATTTACATGCAGTGATGATAAGGTGGTGACAGGGGCAACACTGGAGTTAGCCTGAGGGATTCCTGCTCCTGTATCAGGATGCTTAGTGCTGCATCCTACTTTGGTTCCAGTTTCAGATTCCTGCCTAAGCACACACTGGGAGGCTGTAGATGAGGTTCCAAGTAGTCCCACGTGGGAGACCTGGACAGAATTACAAGCACCTGGCTGTCACCTGACCCAGCTGAATCTTTTGTAGCCATCGGGGAAGTGACGCAGGAATTAGAAGATCACTGACAGTCTCAGTCTCTCTGTGGTTTTGGAAAATACATAAAGACAAGTTCTCAAATAAAATGATAAATTTTAAAATTTATATCATTTCTATAAATTATTAAAAGAACATATATAGACAGACATATAAAATGCTATCAATTTGGGACCATCATGTATGTCCATGTTAGAAGCACATTGAGACATCGCATCACTCCTGTTAGAATGGCTATTATCAGACATACCAGAGCTGACATGTTTTATGGCGGTAGAGAGAGATGATAACCCTGGTACAAGTCTGTGTCAGGTTAATTAGTAAAACCGTTATGGAAAAGCATCAAAAACGAGAAACAATTATTACATGATCTTCAAACACCATTGGATGGTACAATGAATATGAAATCCCAGGGAGGTGTCCACGGAATCTGCAGTCAGTCGGAAACAAAAAAAGTAGAATTATTCCCTATGAAAAGTGTTAAAGGAGGAAACCTCAATTCCCTGACCTGAAAGCAGGGCTTCATCTCCCTCTGCACCTGTGCAGGGCTTGAATCTTGGTTTAGTGCATCTTGTGCGCCCCCTGGTGGAACCTCATGTCCCTGCAGGGAGGTTTGTGTCTGGGCTCAGCCTGAGGACCCTCACTGTGTCCCTTTCACAGAAATAGACTGTTCATTTGCAGAGAAACCGTGTTCTGGGCGTGTTGCTGGAAATGGTGGATCGGCTTCTCGCCCAGCTTGCGTAGTATGTGTTACCACCACTACTAATGATTCTGATATATTCCAGCTCCTTCCCTGGAGCCGGGCGGACCCAGCCCATGCTGTAGCTACTGAGGGAGAATCCAGAGGCTGTGCAGGTGAGTGCCAGGGATCCTCCAGGCATGACCAGGGCTCCTCCGGACTCCTCCAGCTGCTCCTGACACTGGACACCTGCAAACACAGACATCCTGGTCAGGGCACTGTCACTCACACTCTCTGTGTCTCTCACTCACGTCGTCTCCCAGACTCAGTGCCCTGCGTTCTCCATCATTACCTTTGAGCACAGCGACCAGGAGAAGCCAGCGCAGCCCAGTCTCCATGGTGAGCATCTGTGTTCAGTGTGATCACTGAGTGGACACCTGGGAGTGCTGGGGCTGGAGCTCCTGTGCCAGAGCTGCAGGGTGAGGGCTGGGCTGGTTTCATGGGCAGAGGGAGCCCTATTTGCATGCCTTTGCCCTAGATAGCAGGCATGGGGTCAGATGCCTCAGACAGGACAGGGCCCAGGGCAGGCAGGGGTGTCTGGCGTCTTAAGTAGCCGATTAATGCCATGAGACCTGGAAATTGTTGTAGAGATAATGGACAGAAAAGCATTTCATTCATCTTTTTAAAATTTGTATAAATATATATTTATTTGTTGGAGGTAGAGTTATAGAGTGAGAGAGAGACACAGAGAGAAAGGTCTTCCTTCTGTTTATTCCCTCCCCAAATGGCAGCTACAGCCAGCGCTGTTCCAATCCGAAGAGATGAGCCAGGTGCTTCTTCCTGGTCTCCCATGTGGGTGTAGGGGCACAAGAACCTGGGCCATCCTCCACTGCCCTCCTGGGCCACAGCTCAGAGCTGGACTGGAAGAGGAGCAACTGGGACTAGAACCTGGCACTTGTATGGGATGCCGGCACCGCAGAGAGGATTAATGATGAGCCCTGGCTCGGGCCTTAATTTATATTTTGAACATTTATTTATTTATTTGAAAGTCAAAGTAACACACAGAGAGAACTAGAGGCAGAGAGAGAGAGAGTGAGAGAGAGAGATGGAGAGAGAGACACAGAGAGAGAGCACAATCGTCTTTCCTCTGGTTCACTTTCAATTAGTCACAACAGCTAGACCTTAGCGACTTGGAAGCTAGGAGCCAGGAGCTTCTTCCAGATCCCCATGCGGGTACAAGGAACCAAGGACTTGGGCTGTCTTCTACTGCTTTCCCTGGCTGTAGCAGTGAGCTGGAATGGAAGTAGAGCAGCTGGGACTTGAACCGGTGCACATGTGGGACGCCAGTACTGCAGATTTGGTCTGCAACATACTATGTCCCAGCACCGGCCCCACCTTTGCAATTTTCACCCTCCGGACACAGGGCCTGAGGTGGGAGGCTGGTTCTTGAGCCATCACTCCAGCACAGGGTGTGGGCTCCCAACAAGGAGCTCAGCTCACTGCACAACAGTGCCTGCCCCTGTGTTATTGTCTGCACAAGCACAGAAATGTGATATTGGCATGAATGATACCTCCCTTGAACACGTGCACAGTTACTGAAGGAATCACAGACAGGCTGTGCTGTGTCCAGGGGCTCTAGTCTGGTAGGAGGCACCTCCACACTCTACACATCTGTTCCTCACACAGGACTTTCCACTCCACCTAACAGCTCCAGGAGCGATGTGCGCTCTGTACCGTCATTGGTTGCGGTTGTCCAGTTTACCTAATGAATTTGTTAATGTGCTGTGAAGGGTTGAAATAGTGAGTTATTCGTGTATATGATGTTAAATTGTGACTGGGTAGGATTTATGTAAGAGCAGTCTTTGTAGATAGTGGCACATGAATGTGTTTCTTCCAAATTTGAAGTCGAATGTCATTGAAATAACTTTTTTTAAAAAAAGCAATGCATGGCTTTTTAGGTTTTCGTGTGTGTGTTAAGAATTGAGTACATCAAAGCACCTGTGTGCTGGATATTAACACCAATGAAATATCAGTTATGGACCAAAAGTGCCCAGTCCGTGAACTCCCACCCCAAAAGTTCACCAATCTCATACTTTAGCTGGTGTGTGGCACATTGGGTGAAAGCCCTGGCCTGAAGCGCCGGCATCTCAAATGAGCGCCTGTCTAGTCCTGTCTGCTCCTCTTCCCATCCAGCTCTCTGCTATGGCTTGGGAAGCAGTAGAAGATGGCCCAAGTCTTTGGGCCCCTGAATCTACATGGGGAGACCCCAAGATGCTCCTGGCCCTTAATTCGGATCGGAACAATTTTGGCCATTGTGACCAACTGGGGAGAGAACCAGTGGATGGAAGACCTCTCTCTGTGTGTCTCTACCTCTCTCTGTAGCTCTGTCATTTAAATAAATAAAGTAAATAAAATAAATCTTTTTAAAAATTGCCAAATCCTGCTGTTGCTTACAGGGAATACGAAGTCTGAGGGATGTGTGCAAGCGATCTGAGGGCGCCATGTCTGAACATTTGCAGTCCCATCTCCAACTACAGTGACCTCATTCACAAGTTAGTTCATGAACATGGAGCACTTTTGCTGGATTCTGTTTTTGACAGAGATTTGCACAGGGGACCAGGGTTTCATGCAGGTGTATCAGTGTGGTGTTCCACGTGCTGGTGTCTGTCTGTCTGTTCTTCACAATTTCTCTGCTGGGCAATTTGCTTCCCAATGCTGTCGAGTTGTGATAGATACAGAGGCGGCCCATACATGTTGAAAGTGTGTGGTGAGTGCGACTCACCTGTGCCTCTCTCACTCTTCATCACAACTACAGCAAGAGCAAATATGACATCCCACAGTGCTGCCCACTGTCCCTGTGTCACCCTGCCCTGGCCCACCTCCTCCAGTCACATTAAGGCCTGAGCCCTTTTGGGCTCCTTCACAACAGATTTCATCCAGTTCAGTGCTGAGCATCATGTAGGTTTGCCAGGGGCAGAAGTTGAAGGCACTGAGTTTACAGGTCCTGTAGGGCACAGATGAATGAGGGTTTCTAAGTTTTTAACCAAAATATCTGAAAATCTGATAAGAGTAAAACTGAAATAAATTAGAGTAAGTATATTGTATTTGGCACAAATGTGCAGCACATTAATCTTAACTCTGTTATCAAATTTCATGGATATAAGATAAATAATAAAATGAAAGTTGCATTGTTTAAGATGTGCACCTCCCCCAAGGGAATGCAAGGGTCTCACATGTGACTCTGGCACCCAATACCAGATTCCTGTTCCTGCAGCCCCAGGAACCACAAATGTATGGGAGGGTCTCTCTAAGGTTCATAGTCCCTTCAATGCAGGCAGAACCTTCATGGACTTGTCCCCTCCCTAGAGCCCCTCTCAATGGGATCACTGGGTGGTGAGGTCCCTACATGCATGATGGGAGGCTCCGTGCATCAAGTATGGAAGGTAAGTTCCACCTAACATACAGCCTTCAGCTGCTCAGTTGGAGCGACCACACACACACACCAAGCAGTGCTGGCTCTGCTCATGGCTCTGCAGGAACAGCATCCTCAGCCTCAATACCCCAGATCCTGCTCCTCTGTGTCCACTGAGTAGGAAAGTGATTCACCTGCAGGAGGAAACCATCATGACCAATGTCCTGGTGGGATCCTGTAGAAAATGTTCGTGAGCAGAGTCCACCCCAGACACTGTGCCAGCACTGATCCCCCAAGACACAGAAGCCATCTTCAGGGGATGGCTCCACCCCCAAAGCTGAGGACTGGGGAGGAGAACCATGGCACGTGGGGAAGTGACAGTCGGGGACAGGGTCCAGCAGCATAGAGAGAGAGGACCTTGTGGAGGGGTGGGATCTTCCTCTGCAGGAGGGTAAGGGCAGGTGGAAGGGCCACACTGCTGGGACCCAGTGCCTGCAGCAGGACACTGAGTCGGGGAGGTCTGATCAGGTCTCCTTGCCCCAGGGACCCCCACACTGACCACCACTGAGTAAAACTAGCACAGGTGCCTGGGAGATGTGGAATGGTGTCGCCTCTGGGGAGTGTATCCAGTGACGACTCCCACCATGAGTGGATTCAACGTCAGGGCCTCATGGAGGAAGCTGAGGTCTCCAGTGCCCTGAACAGAACCGCACAGGATAACAGGAGCAGCCTGCTGGTGGTGGATGTGGTTTGTCCTCACAGCATCAGTGCTGAGCATGGCCCCAACATAACAGCACTGACAGCGGGTGCACGATCAGGATGTTTACATGGAAAGCATGGAATAACAGGATCTGACATCAGATGCAAAGTCCATTGTACACCTACTGGAAGGAAATATAGGGCAGAATCTCCCTGATAGTGGTCTGTCCATGATTTCTCTTTTAGATCTCCAGAGTTCAGGCAACGTAAGAAAAACTTTTCAGATGATGCTGCATAAACTACAGAGCTTCTCTACTGCAAGTGGACTGATGAGAAGTGAGCAGCCTACACACACATGGAAGTAACTATTTTCATATAGAACGTATGAGCAGTAGCCTGTATCCCAAAGGAACAAAAGGACTGTCTGCATGAGCTGTGTTTAAAACTGGCCCTGAGTCTTCTAACGTCTCCAAATACCTGTTTTACACAACTGGCTTCATCCTGAACAACAGGTTCTTTGTCATCAGGTCTACAATGCTTCTGGAAGGAAACCTCCCTCCTCTGCCTGTGGCAGAGTGTGTCCTCAAAGGTGTGTGTGTTTTGGAGTGATTCCAGGGTGACTGTGGGAGAAGAGGGGGAGCTCTGCGAGTGAGGCCTAGTGGGATTTGTTCACTTCTGGGGAATCTGCTCTTGGAGGAGATCACAGTAGATCTCCTGGGGCCCCAGCTTCAGCACAGAGCACAGTGCTTCTGGAGTCAGCCCTGGTCTCATCTGATGTCCTGTGTGGGGATGGGGTCCCTCCCATCCCTGTTCACAATATTAGGATGCCTGAACACTGTATGATGTTCACAATATTAGCATGCCTGATGGCACAACATTCTCACTGTCTGATCCTGGACTTCAGCCTCTACAGCTGTGGCTCACACCTCCCCTCTGGGGTACTACATTATGGAACCAACGTGGGAAAAAAAACCAGGTGCATTGCGACATACTAGCCACTCATCTGTTCCCACCTGAAACAGAGACTCTCCTTTGTCTCCAAATTTAGACAGAGCCACTCCAAATTAGTCATTTCTACTTCAGCTGAGAGAATTGCTTCAGTTTCTGTAAGAATCCTACATGAGAGAACAATTGCATTTTTGCAGGAGACATTTTGTAAACACATGGGGTTGATACAGTTATCCTGGTGAAGAGTAGAAAATTTGTTCATTCCTGATGATGATAAAGTTGAGA
Source organism: Oryctolagus cuniculus (assembly GCF_051225735.1). NCBI lineage: Eukaryota > Metazoa > Chordata > Mammalia > Lagomorpha > Leporidae > Oryctolagus > Oryctolagus cuniculus. The sequence continues at coordinate 53,930,959 of NC_142886.1, forward strand.
GTTGAAGGACAATTTTGCTTCCACAGAAGGAGGAGCATGGCTGAGAACAGGTGCAGGCAGTCCCTGGAGGACGGAGTCGGGGTCTCTGGACACACAGTCTCTGGGGCAGGCCCTTCATGCAGCAGGGATGCAGCTCCAGGGTTGGATCATTGGTGGGCTCACAGGGACACAGTCCAGAACCACCTGGACTCTAGTGCAGATTTCGCTGGGCTGTCCCACCTGCTGGTCTCCCTGAGATGGAGACAAGGCCAGCAGAGTGTGGGGAACAAGACCTCTCCACACCCAGTGTTTTCCATGAGTCTGACCCCTTGCACTACCAACGGCCAACTCTGCTTGCAAATGAGAGCAGGTCTGGGGATCCCAGGAGATGTGAGTGAGGAAGAGCAAGCAGGATTTCTCGGAGCCACAGCCTGAGCCACCCCTGAGCTGCAGGTTAATCCCTGACCTGGGGTTTGGACCACGTGGACCTCAACCTGTGAGTTCAGGGTGAGGAAGTGAAAGGGAGACGAGGGCACAGCTGCAGAGAATGGACATGGGATCCCCAGGGACCAGGACCACGGGGTCAGCTCTTTCCCTCATGGGCCCAGCTGTGCAGGAGTGGAGGGCATGGATGTGAAACACTGCAGCATCCATAGCCCCTGACCGGCTCTACACTGCCCCTGGGCTCTCAGCAGGGTCCCAGATGACGTCATCAGAGAATTCCACGGAGAGCTCCTCTTTGATTTGGACAGGAAAAGCCTCCCCCGGGTGCCCAGAGCTTAGTCAGGTCTCAGATGCTGTGGACCCCAAAGATGTCATTCATTCTTCCAGAAACGACTCCATTTTCTTCATGTGACGTCTTCCCGTGATACCAAAACTTCTGCTCAGTGATCGGTGTTAGGGACAGAATCATCCTTCCAGATCGGAACGTAGGAAACAGTTACAGGACCACAAACCCCAATTTCCTCAGGAGGACCAGGGATTCACCTCCCACCACATCTGGGAATGGGTCTGAGTCTGCTCAATGCATCTTGTGCGCCCCCTGGTGGCGGTGCACGCCCCTGCAGGCAGGTTTGTGTCTGGGCTCATCCTGAGGGCCCTCACTGTGTCTCTGGCACAGAAATAGGTGGCCATGTCCGCTGTTGTTGGACTGTTCATTTGCAGATTCACCGTGTTCTGGGCGTGGTGAATTGGCCATTCACCCAGCTCGCTTAGTCTGTGCTGCCACTACCAGCATAAATGCATCCAATCCACTCCAGCCCCTTCCCTGGAGCCTGGCGGACCCAGCTTACTCCAAAGCTACTGAGGGAGAATCCAGAGGCTTTGCAGGTGAGTTTCAGGGATCCCCCAGGCTTGAACAGAGCACCTCCCCCGATTCCTCCTGTTGCTCCTGACACTGGACACCTTCAAACACAGACGTCCTGGTCAGGACACTGTCACTCACACTCTCTGTGTCTCTCACTCACGTCCTCTCCCAGACACAGTGCCTCGCGTTCCTCATCATTACCTTTGAGCACAGCGACCAGGAGAAGCCAGCGCAGACCAGTCACCATGGTGAGCGTCTGTGTTCAGTGCGATCACTGAGTGGAACCCTGGAGTCCTGGGGCTGGAGCTCCTGTGCCAGAGCTGCAGGGTGAGGGCTGGGCTGGTTTTCATGGGCAGAGGGAGGCCCTATTTGCATGAGCTGCCCCTATATAGCCAGCCCTGGAGTAGATGTCTCATACAGGACAGGGCCCAGGGCAGATGTACATGTCCTGGTGGTGTAGGCTATGATAGGATTCGGATCATATGAATTTTTTATGTTTTATTGTTTTTTCATTTTAGTATGTGTGTACCCTTAGTATCCAGTGTTAGCAATATCATGTCCTTCATTTTTTAAGTAACAATTGTTTCATATTATCTATTGACATCTATATCATCTATATGAAAGACATTGGAATAGTGATAGAGAGAAGGGGTGAGAGAAACACAAGTGTAGTGATGGACAGAAAAGATGAAAATGGGAGATTTCTGCCTTTGGGTTGACAGCCCCAAACTCCCCAAATGCCTACAACATCTAGGAGTTAGCCTTTCTAAAACCTGGAGTCCAGAACTGCATCTGTGTTTCCTTTGTCGGTTGTAGGGGCTCTATTGCTATAGCATCATCTGTAGTTTACCACGATGTGTTACCAGGAAAAAGTGTGGGAAGCCGTGTGGCTGGGCTCAAGCAGGACTCTGATGGGAACACGGGTGTCCCTAGTGGGGACTTTGCCAATTTTGTCCTAATGCCTGCCGCCCATATTTACACAGATGAAAGACTGCAAGTGGATTCATTTAAGGATACCATGTCTTGTTTCCTTATTCATCCATTACCTTATTTGAAAACTGTTCATTAACTCAGAACACTGTGCATGTTAGTGGGGTGTAGTGTGCTATTGGAATCTGTGTATTGCAGAAATGGGCACAGATCAACTCACTGTCATTCACATTTCTACCTCCGTTCCATCACTTTGTGTTGGGAGACCGGGTGTCCTCAGTACTGCTTATTTGTGGAACATGTCGTGGGTTGTAGTGAACTGAGTCAGCCCACTGTGGTGTGGGCAGAATTATTTCTTCCTTTGAGTTGTGCTTTGTGCCCTGTTATCAGCCATCGCCTGTGTTCCCCCTCTTCCCTGTTCTGTAACCATGACTCTGAGTTCAGCTCAAGCACTAGATAGAAGTCACTGTGTCACAATTCACCCCCAGTCCTGGGTTCAGGTAATGCAGCTGTGTTCACAATAGTTCAGTCTACAATAAAGCCAAATGTGCATAAAACGGTGAATGCAGTCTGTTACATTTGACATGGAATATTACTCAGTGTTAAGAAGGAGGTTGCTCTGTCATTAGGAAATCATGGGTCAGCCTTGAGCATAATATGCTAACAGAAATAATGCAGGTACATGTGGAAACATAGTATGTGACATTAGTTATATATGCAGTCCACAAGCTTGAACTCACAGAGGGAGGAAGTGCCATGGAGATCACTGTGTACCATGACCCAAGTGTTTGTCTCCTTCCAGCCCTGTGGGAAACTGCAGGAAGTTCCAGGCTCCTGACTTCATGCTTTTGCAGCCTCAACATTGTAACCATTCAGGAAGTGAAGCAATGGATTGAGATTCTCTATCTGTTGGTCTCTTCCTCTCTTGCTATAACACTGACTTTAAAATGAAATAAGTAGATACTTAAACTAATTGAAGATTAATTATACATATGATTAGGAGCCTAATTGCTAATGTTGAATGATCTCAAGCAACTGAATCCCAAGGGAAGAAATCAATTGTTTAAATGCAGTGATGATAAAGTGGTGACAGGAGCAGCACTGGAGTGAGCCTGTGGGATTCCTGCCTCCCCTGTCAGGATGCTGAGTGCTGTGTCCTAGTTTGGTTCCAGTTTCAGTTTCCTGCCTAAGCACACTCTGGGAGGCCATAGGTGAAGTTCCAAGTACTGCCATGTGGACACCTGGACAGAATTCCAAGCACCTGGCTCTCACCTGACCCAGCTGAATGTTTTGTAGCAATCGGAGAAGTGACCAGGCATTGGAAGATCACTGTCAGTCTCAGTCTCTTTTTGGACACATACATACATACACATTTTAAAATAAGTGAAATAATATCTATAAACTTTTAAAGACGTTATATAAAGGGAAACATACAAAATGCTGTAAACCTGGGAACAGCATGCATATCCCTGTTAGAAGCACAATGAGACATCCCATCCCTCCGGGTAGAATGAGAATTATCGAACAATCCAAGGCTGACAATTCTTGGGGAGGCAAGTGAGACGACAACCCTGGGACAAGGCTGGGGGTCAGGAAAATTAGTCAAAATGTTATGGAAAATCGTCAAAAACTGACAAGTACAATTACCACAGGATCTACAAACACCATTTCTGGGTAGAAGGAATATGATATCCCTGGAGGTGTCCACTGGATCCACAGTCACTGTGGCAAAGACATCTGCAGTTCCATGTTCCAATTAAAGCAGCGCCAATCTCAATAGTTCACACATATAATCCATGGAATTTTCATGGAAGAAGAATCAACAATGGAACAAATGTACAAAGCTACATTTTACCAGGAGGTTTATATGGCAGTAAAGTGGAAGAAATTCTGTATTTTGGACAACTTGGATGATCCTAGAGTATAATGTCCAAGGATAATGTGTCAGGATAAGTACACTCTGAAAACCATCAAGGACAAGAAGACAAATAATATGAGATGCTGGTTACATGAGATAAAAAGGATGAACTCACAGAGGCAGGATACAATGGTGAGACCAAAGTCTGAGCGAGGGAGGAGCAGAGGAGATGCTGTTCAAGGTCAGAGTTTCAGCCCAACAGGATCCACACATTCAGTGATCTATTGCACAGGATGGTAACAGCAGTGAAGGGAATATTGTGTCTGTGGAATTCCAAAACAGGAGACAAATGCCATTCTACCATGGAAACATAGGGTTTTCTGATAAGGTTGTCAATAAATCTGTGCTCTGGGCGTTGTTTCTGGAGAACATGAATCGGCCATTCACGGAGTTCGCATAGTATGTGCTACCACCATTATAACCATTAGCTGCGATCCACTCCAGCCCCTTCCCTGGAGCCTGGCGGACCCAGTCCATTGCATGGTTAGAGTGTGAATCCAGAGGCTTTGCAGGAGACTACTAACAGAAACAAACTGCCAACTACAGGGCTCACAGCACATGCAACAAATAATGGAGAAAAATATACTCCACTACTACATGCCATTTATGGAAAATCACTGGTGCATTTATACACTGAGAACAAATTTGCAGAAAATGGAGAAAACATCACAGTGGTTTAGCATGTGAATCTTCCGCCTGTGATGCCTACATCCCATACTGCTGTCTGTTCTTATTCCAGCTGAACTTCCAATCATCTCTTGTTGATGCACCTGTGAAAGCAGACAAGCATGGTCCAAGTGATTGGGCCTCTGCACCCATGTGGGGACTGGGAAGAAACTCCTGGCTCTAGGTGTCAATGTCATTTGGGGGAGTAAACCAGCAGATGGGAGAATTTGTCTCTGGGTCTTTCCCTCTCTGTGTGTAACACTGACTTTCAATAAATAAATAAATCTTTTCTAAAAGATTGCATATGTAGTATCAACAAACTTTTAAAGTCCTGGAGGAAATTTATCAACAGGCTGAATGATGTCCACATAACAATATTATTGTTTTTCAATTTTGAATATATTTTGTGTATTTTTAAAATTTATTTTTAAGGAATAAAAATGTCATGTAGTACAACTTTAGGAATATAGATATTCTTCCCAGCATTTCTGCCCTCCCACTTACATTCCCACCACCTTTCACTCATCCCTCTCCACTTGTCAGTTCAGTTTTCCAATAAGATTCCCTTTAAGTTGTTTACAGATTCAAGATCAAGATTCATCATCAAGATTCACTTGTATTGCTACACCACAGAAAACCAGCTCTGTACTATGTAAAAGATTTAAACACACACACACACACACACACACACACACATATCCAAGAACTGTTTGAGAACTGGTTTACAGTTAACTCTCATAATAGAACTCATTGAGAATGGAGGTCCTGCATGGGGAGTTAGTGCACAGTGAGACCAGTTGTTAATTTAACAATAAACATTCTTACGTATGATGTCAGTGACCACCTGAGACTCTTGACATGAGCTGCTTAGGCTATGGAAGCCTTTTGAGTCCACAAACTCTGATAGTATTTGGACAAGGCCATCAGCAAAGTGGAAGTTCTCTCCTCCCTTTAGAGAAAAGTACCTCCTTCTTTGAGGCCACTTCTACTGCCTGAGGTCTCAGTCACAGAGATCCTTGAGGCAGAACATTTTTGCCACAGTGTCTTGGATTTCATGCCTGAAATGTTCTCATGGGCTTTTCAGCCAGACCAGGAAGTCTTGGGGCTGATTATCAGGTCAGAGTGTTACTTAAAGCGGTTATCATTCTATGAGTCTGCTGTGTAGACTTCTCATGTTGTAACATTCTCTCCTTTTAAATTCTATCTCTTCTTATTACCAGGCACTTTATCCTATTTATATGATCACTTTAACACTTAATCCTATCTATGTGTTCACCTTACACTTAATGTGATCACTTTGAATTCAAGTTCCTGGGACTTGGAGTCCTAGCAAAATTTTAAATTGTGTGTTTAGAAGTAAGTCCATAGGAATGTATGCACTTTACAGTTAAAATTCCTCCTCCTGCTCTTACTCCCATTCCTATTTTTACTGAGATCAATTTTCAAATGACTGTATGTGCATACGATGGACTGAATGTTACGTAAATTCTTCAACAAATAGTAGGAAGAAAAATAAACAAACAAACAAAAAACAAACAAACAAAAAACTGTCCCTCGACAGTCAAAGAGAAGGGCAGCTCAAGTCTTCCCCTTCTCGAAGTGTCAATTTCACTTACCTAGGTTTCCTTTTGGGTGCTCTATTAGGTCTCACCTATCAGGAAGAACATGTGGTATTTGTCCCCGGGGTACTGGCCTTTTTCACAAAGTATAATCTTTTCCAGATTCATGCATTGTCTGTTGTGAATAACGGATCTTATTGTTTTTACCACTGTGTAGTATTCCATAGTGTACACATCCCATAATTTCTTTATCCAGTTTTTGGTTGATGAGCATTTAGTTTGAATCCATATCTTAGCTATTGTGAATAGAGCTGCAATAAGCATGGAGGTACAGGTATCTCTTGTGTGTAGTGAATTAATTTCCTTGGGTAAGTTCCCAGGAGGATTCCTGGGTCATATAAGGTAGGACTATATTCAGATTTTTGAGATATCTCCATAGTGTCTTCCATAGTGGCTTTACCAGTTTGCATTTCCCACCTACAGTGGACACAGGCACCTTTCCACACAACCTCGCCAGAATTTGATGTTTGTTGATTTCCGTATGAAGCCATTCTAGCTGGGGTGATGTGAAACCTCCTTGTGGTTTGATTTGCATTTCCCTGACAGCTAGTGATGCTGAACATTTTTTCATGTGTCTGTGTTGGCCATTTGGACTTCCTCTTTTGAAAAATGTGTAAGTCACTTGGCCCATCTCTTAACTGGGTTGTTTGTTTTGTTTTTGGAATTTCTTCATCTCTTTGTAAATTCTGGTTATAAATCCATATCCGTTGCACAGCTTTGCAAATAATTTCGCACATGCTGTCAGATGCCTCTTCACTTGCCTGAGTGTTTCTTTTACCACACAGAGAATTCCCGATTTGATCTAATCCCATTTATTAATTTTGGCTTTGACTTCCTATGTCTCTGAGGGTCTTTTTCAAGAACTCTTAACGTGTGCCAGTGTCTTCAGGGCTTCCCCTAATGTTCTCTACTAATTGGATGGTGTGGGATCATAGGTGTTTATCTTTAATCCTTGTTGAGTGGATTTTTGTATAAGGTGTAAGATAGGGGTCTTAGCAGGCACCGTGGCTCACTAGGCCAATCCTCTGCCTTGCAGCGCCAACACACCGGGATCTATTCCCGGTCAGGGCCTCGGATTCTGTCAGTTGCCCCTCTTCCAGGCCAGCTTTCTGCTGTTTCCAGGGAGTACAGTGGAGGATGGCCCAAGTGCTTGGGCCCTGCACCCCATGGGAGGCCAGGAGAAGCACCTGGCTCTGCCCGTGGATCAGCGCAGTGTGCTGGCCACAGCACGCCTGCCGGGTGGCCATTGGAGGGTGAGCCAACGGCAAGGAAGACCTTTCTCTCTGTCTCTCTCACTGTCCACTCTGCCTGTCAAAAAATAAAAATAAAAATAAAAATAAAAATAAATAAAAAGTGAAAAGGAATCTGAAGATTACCTGTACATTTTAATGACATAGTTGTGGTATGAAAAAATGATCTTGCTAAAATAGCCAAGCTACCATGTGATTCACAGATTCAATGCATTTCCTGTCAAACACCCTGTATTCTTCACAGGAAGAGGAATAAAATTCTGGAATTCACAAGAAAATTTCCAGGGTAATGATGACTGAACAGTCTTGAGAAAAATAGCAAAGCAGGAGGCTTCATCCTAGCTGAGCTGAAATCAGACCTGGTGCTGGGATAACATAGACACCCACAGCCGTGGAGCACAACAGAAACGCAGAAATAAAAAAAACACATTCTCAGAAAACTGATTGCATGCATGGTGCCACACACAGAATGGGGGATGGGTATTCTGTCATACATGGGGTTGGGGAAACTTGAATGCACTTGAAAATAATTCAATTATGTGGTCATCTCGCACCACATACAGAAAACAGAGTGAGCTTGAAAAATACCTAAAAAGCAAGACCTGAGACTGTAAAGTTCTGAAGAAAACACTGGACAAAAGCAAGCTGACATTGGTTGGGCAATGGCATTTTGATAATCTCAAAGTACAGGCAACCAAGCAAAAATAGGCAAAAGATAATGGATCCAACTACAGAGCTCCTGTGTAACAAAGAGAGTGATTGAAGAACCAGGAGTCGCCTGCAGTTGGGCAGAAAGTATTTTCTGATCACACCCATGGGGGCCAATGTTGTGGCCCTGCAGGACCCAAGCTGCCATACCTACTATGCATGCATCACACAGGAGCATGGGTTCAGATTCTGCTTGCTCCACTTCAAATCCAGCTCCCTACTAAAGGACCTGGGTCAAAGGTGACCCAAGTGTTTGTCCCCCTTCAAGCCATGTGGAAAACCTAGAGAATGTTCCTGGGTCCTGGCTTCAGCCTCAGCCATTTCCAGCCTTTGCAGCCATTCAGGAAGGAAACCAGTGGATGGAAGATTCTCTCTTCATCTCTTTGGGTGTTTCTCTCTTGCTATAAACTGCCTTTGAAATAAAAGATATTTAAAGTAAATGACAGATACTTACACATATGCTTAGGAGCCTAGATCCAAATGTTGAATGTCATCTTACAACTGAATCACAAGGGAAGAAATCAATTGTTTAAATGTAGTGACTGATTGGCCGGCGATGCAGCTCACTAGGCTACTCCTCCACCTGCTGTTCCGGCATTCAGGGTTCTAGTCGGTCAGAGTGTCAGATTCTGTCCCAGTTTGCTCCTCTTCCAGTCCAGCTCTCTGCTGTAGCTTTGGGAAGACAGTGTAGGATGGCCCAAGAGCTTGGGCCCTGCACCTCGCTGAGAGACTGGGAGGAGGCGCCTGGCTCCTGGCTTCAGATCGGCACAGCACGCTGGCTGTGGCAGCCATTTGTGGGGTGAACCAATGGAGGGAAGACCTTTCTCTCTGTCTCTCTCTCTCTCACTGTCTAACACTGCCTGTCTAAAAAAATGTAGTTACTGATAAGGTGGGTGACAGGACTGGCCTTGAAGGTATCACATGGGATTCCTGCCTCCCATTTCAGGATGCTTAGGTTTATGTCCAAATTTTGGGTCTATTTCAGACTCTTGCCAATGTGCACTCTGGGAGGCAGTACGAGAAGTCTGAGGGTAATCCCATGTGTGAGACCTGCACTGAAATCATGCACCTGGCTGTGATCTGACCGAATCCAGCTATTATGGGCATCTGGGAAGTTACCCAGATTCAGTAGATCACTGTCTGTCAGTCTCTGTCACTTTGTCTTTTTGGACAAATATACAAGTTTTAAAGAGGAAAAAGTATATCTGTAATTTTTGAAGAAAATATACAAAGGCAAACGTATAAAAATGCTTTAAATCTGAGATCATCATGCATGTCAATGTTAGAAGCACAACGAGACAGCCCACCCCTCCTGGTAGACTGAGTATCATCAGACATACCAAGAGCTGACAGAATCTTATTGCAGGAAGAGAGAAGAAAACCCTGGTACAAGGCTGGAGTCTGGTAAGTTAGTAAAGCTTCCATGGAAAACATCAAAAGCTGAGAAATACAATTATCACAGGATCCTCAGACACTGTTGCCTGGTAGAAGAAACATGAAGTCCCAGAGAGGTGCCCAGGGGATCCACAGCCACTGTGGCAAACACCTCTGCAGTTCCATGTACAATTAATGCAGCATAATTCATGAGAGCTCACACATATAATCCAGTGAAATTTCCACTGAAGATGGAATGGATAATGGGACAAGTGGAAAGGGTTATACTTTAACAGGGAAGTTTATATGGCAGTAAAGAGTAAGAAGGACAGAGCTTCAGGCCGGCAGGATCCACACGTTGAGGGATCTGCTGTACAGCATGGTGACAGCAGTTAAGGGAATATTGTATCTACAGAATTCCAAAACAGGAGACAGATGCCATTCTACATGAGACATGTGCGTGTGGGGAGCAACCGAGACTAGACTAAATTACTGGAACTGCTAAGACTAATTCTATGCATCTGATCTCCCACCATATGGCGCTGAGAGAGAATAAACAACTACCACACAGCTGCCTCACCAATTCGACTAACAAGCTGCAGAAGCTGATCCGGCTCCTGATTGGAGGAGAGCATCGTGCTCAGCGTGTGGGAGAGAACGCCAGCAGAGTTGGGATTGGTGGAAGAGGACTATAAAGGAGGAGAGAGAGACAACATGCAGGAGGAACATCTGAGCAACCCCCGAGAGAGCCAGCCGGCGGTGTGCTGCTCCTTCCCGAAGCAGGGGGAGCGGCAGCAAACCGAGGAAGGGCCTGGCGAAGACAACAGCGCTGGGTCTGGTGTCGTTCCTCCGCAAGTGGGGGAGCGACAGTGCGTTTTGCGATGAGCATGTCAATAACTCTGACTTCAAATTCCACTGAATTTGATCACATTTCATTTTCAACACATATCATTGTACCTCATATGTCTGTATTCACTTATTATTCATCAAAACAGTCATGACAGGAAAGGGAAGAATATGGCAAATAGTGAAAATTCTCTTCTCTAAAACTGAATCATCTGCAATATTTCCAGGGTGCATTGTCAGTACAAGTGTGGGAAATGTGTAAATGGGCTCTGTCCAGGACTCTGATATGCAGCCTGGGGTGTCTCCCTCTCTAAAACTGATCTGAACTGCAAATGGATTGATGACGCCAGTGAGCATAGACATGGAGTGAAGGCAGGGACTCTGGACACATGGTTGCTGGGACTGGTTCTTCCTGCAGCTGCGATTCAGCCTCAGGACACTGGGCATCATGATGGAGCCACAGACACAGCTCCCCGTGATGTGGACTCCAGCCCCAGAGTGCACAGCCACGCACTGTGTGTCCCCACTTTCTGCTCTCCCTGAACCACAGCAGGTGCAGGGGTCCCACTGACACTGGAGCAAGAACCAGATAAACTGGAAGTGCACACCCAGCTTACTTGCATTCTGTGATGACCTTGACTGCTGATGTCCAGTGTATTTCCCTTCTGAGTTCAAGCAGGGAGCCCACAGGGTCCCATGATCTAGAGGATGAGGAAGTCCCTGTAGGCTTCCCAGGTGCCTACAGAAGCTCAGCCTGAGACACAGCTGAGCTGCAAGTACAGTCCTGAGTGCTGTGACGTTCACACAGGGACCACAGACTGTTTCAGGATTAAAGGAAAAATGGAGATCGGGTATAAAGACTGTGGAACTTGTGAAACAGCCACCTTTTAAAATAAGATGGTTGGTTCATTTTAGCACACAGGCTACTCTGACAGGAGCAGTTTGATGACATATATAATTGAGGTTAACAAATCCAGTCTCTGGCTCCGCTCTCTCTGAGTTTTAAGGGAAAACTAAAATTGTCCTAAAGTTGGCAGTGTTTGAGGGCACTGTCCTGAGTCAGACTTGAACACACTCACGAGGTCCTCAGAGAGTCCCACATCTCTGACCCTGGTCACCACTGTCATCGTTCACGAACCTGAATTTGTTCATATAGGACTTCATCCTGTCACATCAAACTTCTCTATGTCAGTGAAGTCAGTGGCGGGGACAGAATCATAAAAGTAGCAGTCTTCCCTCAGAACTGTAGGAGAGGAAACCACTAATGGTGCCGTGACTCGGATAGGAAACCTAGGCAGGGTTTAGTGTCGTTCCTCCATGAAGAGGGGGAGAGACATAATGGTGCCGTGACTCGGATATGAAGCCTAGGCAGGGTTTAGTGTCGTTCCTCCATGAAGACGGGGAGCGACATAATGGTGCCGTGACTCGGATAGGAAACCTAGGAGGGAAGAAGCAGGAAAATACCGGAGAGAGAGACTAGAAGAGCCTAGGGGAAAGCCGGATGGAAAAGGTGCCGGAAGAAGCTATTGAAAGCTGGGGCATAGACTCGGATACGGACTGTGGGAAAGAAGTTAGGATTTAAAGTGAAAGCAAGAAGAAACTTAGACTCAGATACGGACTGCAGGTTGAAAGTGAAAGTGAAACCTATAAGAAACTTAGACTTGGATACGGACTGTGGGGAGAGGCCAGGAGAAATGAGGGAGGAATATTGTTGGAAGAAAACTTAGGGAAACATACCGGGTAGAAAAAAATGTTAGGGAGGATGAAGCCGCGAGTGCAGGATGAGGCAGAGACGTAAGCCAGCTTGGAATTCTTCAAGTCAGCCCGGGGAGCAAAAGGTGAAAATCTGGAACCAGAGGCAGATATGTGGACCGCCAGGTTGAAATTCGCCAGGTTAGTCTGGGGAACTTGGACTGAATGCCGGTGGCGGAAATGTGAGCTACGCTGTGTGATTCGCAGAAGCCGCCGCGTGCAGAGAGAGCACAGGGCGTGAATAGATAGCACCTGTGGGCAACTCTAGCAAGCAGAGCAGAGTGTGTGCCGTGGGGCACCGAAGACAGGCGCGTATCAATGCCAAAAATAAAAAGAAAGGGGGATCTGTGGGGAGCAACTCGGACTAGACTAAGTTACTGGAATTAAGACTTATTCTATGCATCTGCTCTCCCACAATATGACACTGAGAAGGGAGAAACAGCTTCTACACAGCTGCCTCCAGTTCAACCAATAAACTGTAGGACCTGCTCCTGATTGGAGGAGAGCAGCATACTCGGCGTGTGGGTAGCAGAGTTGGGATTGGTGGAAGAGGACTATAAAGGAGGAGAGAGACAACATGCACCAGGAACATCTAAGGGGAACATCTACCTGAAGGAACACCTGTGCAGCCCCCGAGAGAGCCAGCCGGCGGTGTGCCGCTCCCCTGCAGAAGTGGGGAAAGTGGCCAGGGGGAACCACCCTTCCACGGAGGTGGAAGGGACGGCAGCCAACCCGGGAAGAACCAGCAGCAAACCCAGGGAGGGCCGAGCAGACAAAAGAACAGCGCAGGGTCCTGTGTCATTCCTCCACGAAGAAAGGGAGCGACATAATGGGGCCGTGACTCGGATAGGAAACCTAGGCAGGGTTTAGTGTCATTCCTCCATGAAGAGGGGGAGCGACATAATGGTGCCGTGACTCGGATATGAAGCCTAGGCAGGGTTTAGTGTCATTCCTCCATGAAGACAGGGAGTGACAAACCACAATTCCCTGATAGGTAACCAGGACTTAATTTCCCTCTGCAGCTGTACAGGACCATATTCTGAGCTTAATGCATCGTGTGCACTCCCTGGTGGAACTGTGCGTCCCTGCAGGGAAGTTTGTGTCCGGGCTCAGCCTGAGGGTCCCTCACTGTGTCTCTGGCACAGAAATACATGGCTGTGTCCTCGTCTGTCAGACTGTTCATTTGCAGAAACACCCGGGAGAGCAGAAAAGCATGGTCCTAGTATTTGGCCCCTGCACCCACGTGGGAGACCCCGAAGAAACTCCTGTCTCCTGGTGTCACTGTCATCTGGGGATGAACCAGCAGATGGGAAGGCTTTGTCTCTGTGTCTTTCCCTCTCTCTGTGTAACACTGACTTTCAATAAATAATAAAACTTTTTCTTAAATATTCCATATGTAGTATCAACAAATCTTTTAAAATCTTGGAAAATATTTAGGAACATAACAATATTATTGTTTTTTAATTTTTTAAAATTTATTTTTTAAGGAATACAAATTTCACATGTACAGCTTTAGGAATATAGTGATTCTTCCCAGCATTCCCACCATCCCATCCACTCTCTCACCCCTCCTCCTCCTCCTCTCACCTTGCCATTCCCATTCTCCATTATGATTTATTTTCAATTAACTTTGTACACAGAAGACCAACTCTATACTATGTAAAGATTTAAACACACACACACACACACACACACACACAAATACAAGAACTGTTTTGAGAACTGGTTTGCAGTTAACTCTCATAATAAAACTCATTGAGGATGGAGGTCCTGCATGGGGAGTTAGTGCACAGTGAGACCTGTTGTTAATTTAACAATAAACACTCTTACATATGATGTCAGTGACCACCTGAGACTGTTGACATGAGCTGCTTAGGCTATGGAAGCCTTTTGAGTCCACAAACTGTCAGTATTTGGACAAGACCATAAGTAAAGTGGACATTTTCTTCTCGCTTTAGAGAAAAGTACCTTCTTCTTTGAGGCCACTTCTTTCCCCTAGGTTCTCACTTACAGGAATCCTTTAGGCAGAACATTTTTGCCACAGTGTCTTAGATTTCCATGCCTGAAATGCTATCACAGCTTTTCAGCCAGACTAGATTGACTTAAGGGCTGATTCTGAGGTCAGAGTGTTACTTAAAGTGATTGTCATTCCAATGAGTCTGCTGTGTGGACTTCTTCCCATGTTGGAACTTTCTGTCCTTTATAATTCTATTTATATTATTACCAGGCATTGATCCTATTTATATGATGACTTTCACAATTTATCCTATCTAAATCTTCATGTTAACACTTAATATGATCACTTTAACAATATGATGACGTTTTTACGACTAAGCTATTGGACTTGGAGTCCCACTCATGTTTTTAAACTGCACCCTCAGAAGCAAGTCTGTAGGAAAGTATGCAGAACTATACAGCTTTGCAGTTACCAAATTCCTCCTCCCATGCTTATTTCCTCCTTATTTTTTACTGGGATCAATTTTCAATTGACTTTATGCACGTATGATTGACTCTATGTTAAGTAAAAGTTCAAAAAATAGTAGGAAGAAAAATAACCAAAAACCAAAAAAAAAAAACAAAAAAAACCCTGTTCCTCGACAGTTAAGACAAGGGACAAGGGCAGTTCTAGTTATCCATTCTTAAAGTATCTATTTCACTTCTCTAGATTTCCTTTTAGGTTCTCTGTTAGTTCTACCTATCAGGAAGAACATGTGGTATTTGTCCCTTTGGGATTGGCTTATTTCACCAAGTATGAGTTTTTCTTGATTCATCCATTGTGTTGCAAATAACTGGATTTCATTGTTTTTACCACTGTGTATTATTCCAGGTTTAAATATCCCATAATTTCTTTATCCAGTTTTTGGTTGATGGGCATTTAGGTTGATTCCATTTCTTAGTTATTTTGAATTGGTTGCAATAAACACGGAGGTACAGATAACTTACTTTGGGTAGTGAATTCATTTCCCCTGGGTAAATTCCCAGGAGTGGGGTTCACATGGATCATATAGTAGGTCTATATTCAGAGTCTTGAGGTGTCTCTATACTGTCTTCCATGGTGGCTTTACCAGTTTGCATTCCTACCAACAGTGGATTAGGGCACCTTTTTCCACATCCTCATCAGCATTTGTTGTTTGTTGATTTCTGTATGAAGCTGTTCTGGCTGGGAGTGAGGTGAAACCACATTGTAGTTTGGATTTGCATTTCCCTGACAGCTAGTTGTATCCTGAACATTTTTTCATGTGTCTGTTGGCCACTTGGACTTCCTCTTTTGAAAAATGTGTAAGTCCTTGGCCCATCTCTTAACTGGGGTATTTGTTATGTTGTTGTGGAGTTTCTTAATCACTTTGTAGATTCTGGTTATTAATCTATATCAATTGCATAGCTTACAAATAATATCTCCCATTATGTAAGATGCCTCTTTACTTTCCTGAGTTTTTTTTTTTTTTTTTTTTTTTTTTTTGCTGTACAGAGACTTCTCAATTGGATGTAATCCTATTTATTAGATTGGTTTGACACTATGCCCCTGAGTTCTTTTCCAAGAACTCTTTGCCTATTCCAATGTCTTGCAGCATTTCCCAAATGTTCTCTAATAATTGGATATTGTAGGGTCATAGATTTACACCTTTATTCTATGTTGAGTGGATTTTGTGTAAGGTGTAAGATAGGGGTCTGAAAATCTGATAAGAATAAAATTCAAAGTAAAATAGTGTAGGTATATCATATTTGACACAACTGTGAGTATCTCAGTCTTAACTGTGTTATCAAATTTCATGGAAATACAGGAAATAAAACATTAGAATTTGCACTGTTTTCCTCTTTCCGCCATCTTGGAGCCTGTGGAGGCCTGCAGGGAGCAGGACTTCTAGAAGGCAGCTATGTCTGGAAGACTGTGGTGCAAGGCCATTTTTGCTGGCTATAAGCGAGGTCTCTAGGAACCAAAGGAACACACGGCACTGCTTAAAATTGAAGGTGTTTATGCTCCGGGATGAAACTGAATTCTACTTGTGCAAGAGGTGTGCTTATGTGTACAAAGCAAAGACAACACTGACAGTGACTCCTGGCAGCAAACCTAACAAAACCAGAGTAATCTGGGGAAAGGTAACTCGTGCTCATGGAAACAGTGGCATGGTTCGTGCCAAATTTCGAAGCAACCTTCCTGCGAAGGCCATTGGACACAGAATCCGTGTGATGCTGTACCCCTCAAGGATTTAAACTATTGAAAAGTAAATAATTAAAAATGGATTTGTTCTCTTGTAAAAAAAAAAATTTGCACTGTTTAAGATGCGTTCATCCACCAAAGGAGAGCCTGTGTCTCATGTGTGTCACTGGCTCCCAATACCACTTTCCTGCTCCTGCAGCCCCAGGAATCAGAAGTTTATGGGAGGACATTTGGGCCCTGTCACTCTTGTGGATGTGCTGGATTGTTGTCTGGAAACTGGGTGAGGCTGGGAAGCAGAGCTGGCCAGAGTGACACTTGGGAAAGTGCAGTGCATGGGAGTGTCTCTCTCTCTTTTTCTTTGCCTCATATGGGAATAACTGAAAGTTAAAACTTGAGTTACTGAAGGGTCTCTCTAAGGGCCGTATTCACCACATGCAGGCAGAACCCTCATGGCCTTGTCCCCTCCCTAGAGCCCCTCTCAGTGGGATCACTGGGTGGTGAGATCCCTACATGCATGATGGGAGGCTCCGTGCATCAAGTATGGAGGGTAAGTTCCACCTAACATGCAGCCTTCAGCTGCTCAGTTGGAGCGACCACACACACACGCACACCAAGCAGTGCTGGCTCTGCTCATGGCTCTGCAGGAACAGCATCCTCAGCCTCAATACCCCAGACCCTGCTCCTCTGTGTCCACTGAGTAGGAAAGTGATTCACCTGCAGGAGGAAACCATCATGACCCATGTCCTGGTGAAATCCTGCCAGAAAATGTTCGTGAGCAGAGTCCCACCCCAGACACTGTGCCAGCACTGATCCCCCAAGACACAGAAGTCTGCATCTTCAGGGGATGGGTCCACTAATGAGGACTGGGGAGGAGAACCATGGCAGGGTGGGGAAGTGACAGTCGGGGACAGGGTCCAGCAGCAGAGGAGAGGACCTGGTGGAGGGGTGGGCTCTGCTGTGCAGGAGGATAAGGACAGGTGGAAGGGCCACACTGCTGGGACCCAGTGCCTGCAGCAGAACACTGAGTCAGGAGGTCTGATCAGGTGTCCTTGCCCCCGGCAACCCCCGCTGACCTGCTAGGTAAAAGGCTGGCACAGGTGCCTGGGAGCTGTGGAATGAGGCCATCGCCTCCTGGGGAGTGCATCCAGTGATGACTCCCCACCATGAGGTAGATTCAATGTCAGGGCCTCATGGAGGGAAGCTGAGGTCCCAGTGCCCCTAACAGAACCACACAGAATGCTGGGAGCAGCCTGTGGGGGTGGATGTGGTTTGTCCTCACCCCAACGTAACAGCACTGACAGGGGGTGCATGGTCTTGATGTTTACATAAAAAGCATTGAAGAACCAGATCTGACATCAGATGCAAAGTCCATTGTACAGCTACTGAAGGAAACAAAGGGCAAAATCTTTCCCTGATAGTAGTCTGGCCTTGATTTTTCTTTTAGATCCCCAAAGTTCATGCAATGTAAGAAAACATTTTCAGATGATGCTGCATAGACTACAGAGCTTCTGCACTGTAAGTGGACCGATGAGAAGTGAGCAGCCTACACACAAAGGAAGTAACTATTTACATACCATATGTATGATGAATAAAAATGAACCGTCTGTATCAGCTGTTATAAATATAAATAAAAAATTGTCTGTGTGTTTAGAACTGGTCCCAAGTCTTCTGCAGTCTCAAATAACTATGATAGACAATTAGCTTCTTCATCCTGAATGACAGGTTCTGTGTCATCAGGCCTACAATTGGTGTAGAAGCAAAACTCTCTGATCTGCTTGTGGCTGAGGTGTGTGTTTTAGGTGAGCTCCCAAGATGACCACAGGAGAAGTGGGGGGAGCTCTGCGAGTGAGGCCTAGTGGGATTTGTTCATTTCTGGGGAATCTGCTATGGGGGAGATCACAGTAGATCTCCTGGGTCCCCAGCTTCAGCACAGAGCACAGTGCTGCTAGAGTCAGCCCTGGTCTCGTCTGACATCCTGTGTGGGGATGGGGTCCCTCCCATCCCTGTTCACAATATTAGGATGCCTGATGACTGCATGATGTTCACAATATTAGGAAGCCTGATGGCACAACATTCTCACTGTCTGATCCTGGACTTGCACCCTTATAGCTGTGAGCTCAATAAACCTTTTTGCTCCATACACCTCCTTTCCGGGGTACTCCATTATGGAATCAACAGGTGGAATAAAACAATCGAAGAGCCACACACTAGCCAATGCTCTGTTCCTACCTGAAACAGAGACTCAGCTGTGTTTACAGAATTAGACAGAGCCACTCAGAAATCGTCATCTCTATATCAGCTGAGGGAATTGCTTAGGTTCTGTAAGAATCCTACATGAGAGAACAATTGCAATTTTGCAGGAAACATTTTGCAAACACATGGGGTTGATGCTGTTATTCTGGTGAATGACAGAAGAAAATTTGTTTACTCCTGGTGATTATGAAGTTGAGAGAAAGCAAGGACTGATTTTTCTCTTTTGTATTCTTTTAAAGACTTGGTTATTTATTTGAAAGGCAGAAATACAGAGTGGCAGATGCAGAGAGAGAGAAAGTGGTCTTCCATCTGCTGCTTCTATACACAGCTGGGCACCAGGGCAGGGATGGGCCAATCTGAATCCCGGAGCCAGGAGGTTCTTCAGGTTCTCCCATGAGGGATCAGGGGCACAGGAACTTGGGCCACCTTCTGCTGTTTCCAAGGCCAGAGCAAAGCCCAGGATTGGGTGTCTCATCCAGGATATGAAACAGCACACATATTGGAAGATGGAAACGAGGACTATTTTGTGTTGGAGGAAGGAGTCGGAGTCTCTGGACAAACAGTCTCTGGGGCAGGCGCCTCAGGCAGCAGGGATGCAACTCCAGGGTTGGAATATCCTGCTGGACTCGCAAGGACACAGTCCAGAACCACCTGGACTCTAGTGCAGACCTCACTGGGCTTTCCCACCTGCTAGTCTCCCTGAGATGGAGACAAGGCCAGCAGAGTGTGGGGAACAAGACCTCTCCACACCCAGTGTTTTCCATGAGTCTGACCCCTTGCACTACCAACGGCCACCTCTGCTTGCAAATGAGAGCAGGTCCGGGGATCCCAGGAGACGTGAGTGAGGAAGCGTAAGCAGGATTTCTAGGAGCCACAGCCTGAGCCACCCCTGAGCTGCAGGTTAATCCCTGACCTGGGGTTTGGACCATGTGGACCTCAACCTGTGAGTTCAGGGTGAGGAAGTGAAAAGGAGACGAGGGCACAGCTGCAGAGAATGCACACGGGAGCCCCAGGGAACAGGACCACGGGGTCAGCTCTGCCTCTCAGGGGCCCAGCTATGCAGGAGGGGAGGGCATGGATGTGAAACACTGCAGCATCCATAGCCCCTGACCGGCTCTACACTGGCCCTGGGCTCTCAGCAGGGTCCCAGATGACGTCATCAGAGAATGCCACTGGGCACACTCCAGAGACTCAGACCCCGAAAAGCCTCCCCGCGTGCCCAGAGCTCACTCAGGTCTCAGATGCTGGGGACCCCAGAGAAGTCAATCATTCCTTCAAAACGACTCCATTTTCTTCATGTGACGTCTTACCATGATACCAAAACTTCTGCTCGGTGATCGGTGTTAGGGACAGAATCATCCATCAAGAATTGGAACGTAGGAAACGGTTACAGCAAACCCAAATTTCCTGAAGGAATCAGCGATTCACCTCCCACTGCATCTGGGCGCGGGTTGAGTCTGCTCAGTGTGTGTTGTTCGCCCCCTGGTGGAGACGCGCACCCCTGCAGGGAGGTTTGTGTCTGGGCTCAGCCTGAGGGTCCCTCACTGTGTCTCTGGCACAGAAATAGGTGGCCGTGTCCGCGGCTGTCAGACTGTTCATTTTCAGATCCACCGTGTTCTGGGCGTTGTGGCTGGAGATGGTGAATCTGTCATTCACCGAGCTCTCGTAGTCTGTGCTACCATAATCAGAATAAATGCATCCGATCCACTCCAGCCCCTTCCCTGAGCATGGTGGACCCAGCAAATCCAGTAGCTACTGAAGGCTTTCCAGATGAGTTTCAGGGATTCCCCAGGCTAAACTAGGCCTCCCCCAGACTCCTCTAGCTGCTGACACTGGACACCTGCAAACACAGACGTCCTGGTCAGGACACTGTCACTCACACTCTCTGTGTCTCTCACTCACGTCCTCTCCCAGACTCAGTGCCCCGCATTCCCCATCATTACCTTTGAGCACAGCGACCAGGAGAAGCCAGCGCAGCCCAGTCTCCATGGTGAGCATCTGTGTTGAGTGCGATCACTGAGTGGACACCTGGGAGTCCTGGGGCTGGAGCTCCTGTGCCAGAGCTGCAGGGTGAGGGCTGGGCTGATTTTCATGGGCAGAGGGAGGCCCTGTTTTCGTGTGCTGCCGCTAGATAGCAGTCATGGGGTCAGACGCCTCAGACAGGACAGTGCCCAGGGCAGATGTGGTTTTCTGTGGTGTAGGTTGATGGCTATGATAGGATTCAGATCATAGAAATCTTTACATTATCATTGTTGTTTAAACAATTGAAGGCAATGACCTTGTTTCATTTTAATATGTGTTTATCCTTAATAATCCAGTGTTAGCATGTTCTTCATTTTTAAAATAACCATTGGTTCATTTTTAACTATTTGAATAACATTGGAATAGTGACAGTGAGAGAAGGGGTGAGAGAAAGAGAAATGTAGAGATGGACAGAAAAGGTGACAAAGGGAGATTTCAACCTTTGATTGACAGCCCCAGACATCCCAAGTGCCTACAACACCTAGGACTTAGCCTTTCTAAAACCTGGAGCCCAACACTGCAACTTTGTTTCCCATGTCAGTGGTAGGGGCTCATTCACTTGTAGTGTCATCTACAGTTTTCCAAAATGCATTATCAGAAAAAGTGTGGGAAGTCATGTGGCTGAATGATTCATTCTGATGGGAACACGGGTGTCCCAAGTGGGGACTTTGCCAATTTTGTCCTAATGCCTGCCTCCCACTTTTAAACTGATAAAAGACTGCAAGTGGATACTTTTTAGGTTAACTATGTTTTGTTTCCTTATTCATCCATTGACTTATTTGACACTCCTCATGAACACAGAACACTGTGCATGTTAGTGGGGTTTGTGTGCTATTGGAATCTGTGTGTTGTAGAAATGGGCACAGATCAACTCAGTGTCATTCACATTTCCACCTCCTTTCCTACACTCTGAGTTGGAGGGGCCTGGAGGCCTCAGTTCTCATTATTCATGGAATCTGTCGTGGGCTGTGGTGAACTGAGTCAGCCCACTGTGGTGTGGGCAGAATTATTCCTTCCTGTGAGTGCTTTCTGCCCTGGTATCAGCTGCCCTGTGTTCTCCCTCTTCCCTGTGTCTAGTAACCATGACTCCGAGTTCAGCTCAAGCACTGGATAGAAGTCACTGTGTCACAATTCACCTGCAGTCCTGGGTTCAGGTAATGCAGCTTTGTTCACAATAGTTCATTCTAAATAAAGTGAAATGTGCCTAAAACAGTAAATGCAGTCTGTTACATTTAACATGGAATATTATTCAGTGTTAAGAAGGAGGTTGTTCGGTCGTTAGGAAATCATTGGTCAGCCTGGAGCATAATATGCTAACAGAAATAATGCAGGTACATGTGGACACATAGTATGTGACATTAGTTATACATGCAGTCCACAAACTTGAACTCACAGAGGCAGGAAGTGCAATGGTGATCACTGTCTACCATGACCCAAGTGTTTGTCCCCTTCCAGCTCTGTGGGAAACTGGGGGAAGTTCCAGGCTCCTGGCTTCAGGCTCAGGCATCCCAGCCATTGCAGCCATTCAGGAAGAAAAGCAGTGAATGGAAACTTCACTCTCCATCTGTTGATAGCTTTCTCTCTTGCTATAACACTGCCTTTCAAATAAAATAAATACTTAAAATAAATGAAAGATTAATTATACATATGGTTAGGAGCCTATTTCCAAATGTTGAATGAACTCAAGCCACTGATCCCAAGGGAAGCAATCAATTCCTTAAATGCAGTGATGATAAGGTGGTGACAGGAGCAGCACTGGAGTGAGCCTGAGGGATTCCTGCCTCCCATGTCAGGATGCTGAGTGCTGTGTCCTAGTTTGGTTCCAGTGTCAGATTCCTGCCTAAGCCCTTCTGGGAGGCAGTAGGTGAAGTTCCAAGTACTGCCATGTGGACACCTGGACAGAATTCCA
Source organism: Oryctolagus cuniculus (assembly GCF_051225735.1). Taxonomy (NCBI): domain Eukaryota; kingdom Metazoa; phylum Chordata; class Mammalia; order Lagomorpha; family Leporidae; genus Oryctolagus; species Oryctolagus cuniculus. The sequence goes on from NC_142886.1 coordinate 53,953,650, forward strand.
AGCACATGGCTGTCACCTAACCCAGCTGAAGCTTTTGTAGCCATCTGGGAAGTGACCAGGAATTAGAACATCACTGTCAGTCTCAGTCTCTTTGCCTTTTTGAAAAAATATGTAAATACAAATATCAAAATAAGTGAAACAGTATCTTGAACTTTTTAAAAAAGATATAAAGGCAACATATAAAATGATATATTGGGCCCATCATGCATGTCCGTAATAGATGCACAATGAGACATCCCATCCTTCCTGTTAGAATGAGTATTATCCTACAATCCAGAGCTGACAATCCATGTGGAGGAAGCTAGAGACGATAACTCTGGTACAAGATCGAAGTCAGGTAAACAAGTAAATCTATTATGGAAAATCATCAAAAACTGAGAAATAGAATTTTCACAAGGTCTTCAAACACCATTTCTGGGTAGAAGGAATATGAAATCCCAGGGAGGTGTCCAGGGGAACCGCAATCAATGTGGCAAACACCTCTGCTCTTCCATGTTCAACTAATGCAGCATCATTCACAAGAGTTCACACATACAATCCAGTGAAATATTCATGAAGAAAGAATCAACAATGGAACAAATGGACCAAATTATATTTAACAGGAAGTTTATATGGCAGTAAAGATGAGGAAATTCTGTATTTTGGACAACTCGGATGATCCTGGAGAATAATGTCCAAGGATAATGTGTCAGGGTAAGTACACTCTGCTAACCATGCAGGACAAGGAGACAAATAATACGTGATGCTGGATACATGGGATAAAAGGATGAAGTCACAGAGGCAGGAAGTACGATGGTGAAGACCAACATCTGAGCAAGGGAGGAGCAGAGGAGACACTGGAGCAAGGTCAGAGTTCCAGTCCAACAGGATCCACACACTGAGGATCTACTGTACAGCATGGTCACAGCAGTGAAGGGAATATTGTGTCTACAGAATTCCAAAACAGGAGACAACTGACATTCTACCATGGAAACATGTGGTTTTCTGATGAGCATGTCAATAAGTCTGACTTCATAAAAACTCAATTTGATACATTTATTTATCAACACATATCATTGTTCCTCATATGTCTATGTTTTGGTATTATATATCAAACACTTATGTAAAGGAAATGATTAAATGATCAAAAATGGAGATTCAACACTCTGAATACTGGTGTAGTGTTTTCCAGTATTTCCCAATATTTTATGGAGATGATAAATAAATTCCAGTGGACTCAAGTTTGGCAGCTGGAACCCAGGAGCTTGGAACTGCATCAGTGTTTCCACCTTAGTGATGGAGCCTCATAACACATCCATCATCTACTGACTTCCAGGGTGCACTGTCAGTTACTAGTCTGGGAAAGTGTGCAAATGGGCTGTGTCCATCACTCTGATATGCAGCCTGGGTGTCTCCCTCTCTAATACTGATGGAAGTCTCCAAATGCATTGATGACCCCAGTCAGCATAGACATGGAGTGAAGAGCAGGGACTCTGGACACATGATCTCTGGGACTGGCTCTTCCTGCAGCTGTGATTCAGCCTCAGGACACTGGTCATCATGCTGGAGCCACAGACACAGCTCCCCGTGATGTGGACTCCAGCCCCAGAGTGCACAGCCACTGTGTGTCCCACTTTCTGCTCTCCCAGAACCACAGCAGGTGCAGGAGGTCCCACAACACTTGACAGAATCAGATGAGCTAGAAGTGCACACCCAACACTTTCCATTCAGTGATGACCTTGACTGCTTATGTCCAGTGCATTTCCCCTCTGAGTTCATGCAGGGAGCCCTAATGGAGGGTCCCAGGACCTTGAGGATGAGGAAGTCCCTGTAGGCTTCCCAGGTGCTTGCAGAAGCTCAGTCTGAGACACAGCTGAGCTGCAAGTACATTCCTGAGTGCTGTGACGTTCACACAGGGACCACAGACTGTTCCAGGATTAAAGGTGGACACATTCTGTGGAAAGTGAGTGTGGATCACCCACAGTTTAAAATAAAATGTCAGTTCAGTTCCACACACAGGCTACTTTGACAGGAAGGGAGGGAAATAGTTGAGGTTTAACAGACCAGAGACTCTGGCTCAGCTGTCTCCAGGATATAAAGGGAAAAGTAAAATTGTCCTAGAGTCGGCAGCGCCCTGAGGACACCAGCACGAGTTGGACTGGAAAAGACTCACGAGGTCCTCACAGATCCCCATGATATCTGATCGCAGTGAGGACAGTTGTCAGTCATGAACCCGAAATTGTCACGTAAGACTTCTTCCTTCTATTCAAAGTTTCTATCCGTCAGTGAAGTCAATGGCAGGGACAGAATCGTAAGAGTAGAACCATTTCTTCAAATGCGTTAGAGGAGAGGTAACCCCAATTCCCTAACAGGAAACCAGGGCTTATTGTCCCTCTGCACCTACCCATGACCAGAATATATATTCAGTGCATCTTGTGTGCCTCCTGGTGGAGCCATGCGGCCCTGCAGGGAGGTTTGTGTCTGGACTCAGCCTGAGGGCCCCTCACTGTGTCTCTGGCACAGAAATAGGTGGCCATGTCCGCGGCTGTCAGACTGTTCATTTCAAGATCCACCATGTTCTGGGCGTTGTTGCTGGAGATGGTGAATCAGCCATTCACCCAGCTCGCGTAGTCTGTGCTACCTTTACCAGCATAAATGATTCCGATCCACTCCAGCCCCTTCCCTGGAGCCTGGTGGACCCAGCACATTGCATTGCTACTGAAGTCGATTCCAGAGGCTTTGCAGGAGAGATTCAGGGATCCCCCAGGCTGGACCAGGCCTCCCCCGGACTCCTTCAGCTGCTTCTGGCACTGGACACCTGCAAACACAGACCTCCTGGTCAGAACACTGTCACTCACACTCTCTGTGTCTCTCACTCACGTCCTCTCCCAGACTCAGTGCCCCGCGTTCCCCATCATTACCTTTGAGCGCAGCGACCAGGAGAAGCTGGCGCAGCCCAGTCTCCATGGTGACCGTCTGTGTTGAGTGCGATCACTGAGTGGACACCTGGGAGTGCTGGGGCTGGAGCTCCTGTGCCAGAGCTGCAGGGTGAGGGCTGGGCTGATTTTCATGGGCAGAGGGAGGCCCTATTTGCATGTGCTGCCCTTGTATAGCAGGCATGGGGTTGTGCACTCAGATACGACAGGTTCCTGGCAGAGCACAGTGTCCTCTGGTGTTTAGTAGCACAGGTAACGACACAGAACATATGATTCTTTCCATGATTCTGTACAGTTATGATTTCAGGACATCTTTGATTTGATACAGGTCTTTGTGCCTAGTGACATCCGTCAGAGCAAGAATAACGGGTGCCTCTTGTGTCTCATGTGTGGACGCTCAGATGCAGGATAAGAAGTTGAGGTTGTGTGTTCCCTGATGTGGACACTAGGTCTGGGTGGCAGCGAGGGAATATCATGAAGAGGGAAGTTCTAACAAAAACAAACTGCCAAGCTCAGGGCTGAGAGCCCATGCACGAAATGATGGAGAATAATATACTCCACCACTAGGTGCCATTTAGGAAACATCAGTGCTGCATTTGTACACTGAGAATGAATGCGCAGAAATGGAGAAAGCATCACTGTGGTGCAGCAGGTGAATCCACTGCCTGTGATGCCTGCATCCCATAGTGCTGTGTGTTCCTGTTCCAGCTGTGGCACCTCCAATCGTCTCTTGCTGATGCACCCGAGAGAGCAGAAAAGCATGGTCCTAGTATTTGGCCCCTGCATCCACGTGGGAGACCCTGAAGAAACTCCTGTCTCCTGGTGTCACTGTCATCTGGGGGATGAACCAGCAAATGGAAGACTTGTCTATGTGTCTTTCCCTCTCTCTGTGTAACACTGACTTTCAGTAAATAAATAAATCTTTTCTAAAAAATTGCACATGCAGTTTCAACATCTTTTAAAACCTTGGAGGAAATATAGGAACAGCATGCATGATGTCCATGTAACAATATTATTTAAAATATTTAAATCTTTTTTATTTTTTAAATTTATTTTTTTAACTTTTATTTATTAAATATAAATTTCCAAAGTACTGCTTTTGGATCACAGTGGCTTTTCCCCCTCATAACGTCCCTCCCTCCCGCAAACCTCCCATCTCCTGCTCCCTCTCCCATCCCTTAAGGGCTGATTCTGAGGCCAGAGTGCTGTTCAGGACATCTGACATTCTACGAGTCTGCTGTGTATCCCACTTCCCATGTTGGATCATTCTCTCCTTTATAATTCTATCAGTTAGTAGTAGCAGACACTAGTCTTGTATATGTGATCCCTTTGAATCCCAATCCTATCATTATGATAAATTATGAACTAAAACTGATCACTTTGACTAGTGAGATGGCATTGGTACATGCCACCTTGATCGGATTGAATTGGAATCCCCTGGCACGTTTCTAAATCTACCGTTTGTTGCAAGTCTGATTGAGCATGTGCCAAACTGTACATCTCCTCCCTCTCTTATTCCCACTCTCATATTTAACAGGGATCACTTTTCAATCAAATTTAAACACCTAAGAATAATTGTGTGTTAATTAAAGATGTCAACCAATACTATTAGTAGAACAAAAAAATACTAAAAGGGATAAAATATTAAGTTGTTCCTCGATAGTCAGGACAAGGGCTGATCAAGTCGCTGTTTCTCATAGTGTCCATTTCACTTCAACAGGTTCCCTTTTTGGTGCTTGGTTAGTCATCACCGATCAGGGAGAACATATGATATTTGTCCTTTTGGGACTGGCTTATTTCACTCAGCACGATCTTTTCCAGATCCCTCCATTTTGTTGCAAATGACCGGATTTCATTGTTTTTTTTAATGCTGTATAGTATTCTAAAGAGTACATGTCCCATAATTTCTTTATCCAGTCTACTGTTGATGGGCATTTAGGTTGGTTCCAGGTCTTAGCTATTGTGAATTGAGCTGCAATAAACATTGAGGTGCAGACAGCTCTTTTATTTGCCAATTTAATTTCCTCTGGGTGAATTCCAAGGAGTGGGATGGCTGGGTTGTATGGTAGGGTTATATTCAGGTTTCTGAGGAATCTCCAAACTGACTTCCATAGTGGCTTTACTAGTTTGCATTCCCACCAACAGTGGGTTAGTGTCCATTTTTCCCCACAATCTCGCCAGCATCTGTTGTTGGTAGATTTCTGTATGTGAGGATTCTATCCGGAGTGAGTTGAAACCTCATTGTGGTTTTGATTTGCATTTCCCTGATGGCTAGTGATCCTGAACATTTTTTTATGTGTCTGTTGGCCATTTGGATTTCCTCTTTTGAAAAATGTCTGTTGAGGTCCTTGGCCCATCTCTTAAGTGGGTTGTTTGTTTTGTTTTTGTGGAGTTTCTTGATCTCTTTTTAGATTCTGGTTATTAATCCTTTATCTGTTGCATGGTTTGCAAATATTTTTTCCCATTCTGTTGGTTGCCTCTTCACTTTCCTGGTTTTTTTGTTTTTGTTTTTTGCAGTACAGAAACTTCTCAACTTGATGTAATCCCAGTTGTTAATTTTGGCTCTGACAGCCTGTGCCTCTCAGGTCTTTTCCTAGAAGACTGTGCCCGTGCGTATATCTTGCAGGGTTTCTCCAATGTTCTCTAATAATTTGATGGTGTCGGGTCGTAGATTTAGATATTGAATCCAGTTTGAGTGAATTTTTGTGTAAGGTGAAAGGTAGGGGTCCTGCTTCATACTTCTGCACATGGAAATCCAGTTTTCCCAGCACCATTTATTGAATAGATGTCCTTGCTCTGGGAATTGGTTTTAGATCCTTGGTCAAATATAAGTTGGCTGTAGATGTTTGGGTTGATTTCTGGTGTTTCTATTTTGTTTCATTGGTCTATCCATCTGTTTCTGTACCAGTGCCATGCTGTTTTGATTATAACTGCCCTGTAGTATGTCTTGAAATCTGGTATTGTGATGCCTCCAGCTTTGTTTTTGTTGTACAGTATTAATTTAGCTATTCGAGGTCTCCTGTGCCTCCATATGAATTTCTGCATCATTTTTTTACAGATTTGCGAAGAATGTCTTGGTATTTTGATTGGTATTGCATTGAATGTATAAATTGCTTTTGGGAGAATGGACATTTTGATGATATTTATTCTTCCAATCCATGAGCATGGAAGATTTTTCCATTTTTTGGTATCCTCTTCTATTTCTTTCTTTAAGATTTTGTAATTCTCATTGCAGAGGTCATTAACATCATTGGTTAAGTTTATTCCAAGGTGTTTGATTGGTTTGTAGCTATTGTGAATGGGATTGATCTTAGAAGTTCTTTCTCAGCCGTGGCATTGCCTGTGTATACAAAGGCTTTTTTTTTGATAGGCAGAGTCGACCGTGAGAGAGAGAGACAGAGAGAAAGGTCTTCCTTTTTCCATTGGTTCACCCTCCAATGGCTGCTGCGGACAGCGCACTGCAGCCAGTGCACCGCGCTAATCTGATGGCAGGAGCCAGGTGCTTATCCTGGTCTTCCATGGGGTGCAGGGCACAAGCACTTGGGCCATCCTCCACTGCACTCCCTGGCCACAGCAGAGAGCTGGCCTGGAAGAGGAGCAACCGGGACAGAATCTGGCGCCCCGACTGGGACTAGAACCTGGTGTGCCTGTGCCGCAAGGTGGAGGATTAGCCTAGTTAGCCGCAGTGCCGGCCAAGTCCGTTGGTTTTTTTGCATTGATTTTATAACCTACTACTTTGCCAAACTCTTCTATGAGTTCCAATAGTCTCTTAGTAGAGTTCTTTGGATCCCCTAAATAAAGAATCATACCATCTGCAAAGATGGATAGTTTGAGTTCTTACTTACCCATTTGTATCATTTTAATTTCTTTTTCTTGTCTGATGGCTCTGGCTAAAACTTCCAGAACTATATTGAATAGCAGTAGTGAGAGTGGGTATCCGTGTCTGGTACCGGATCTCAGTGGAACTGCTTCCAACTTTCCCCCATTCAATAGGATACTGGCTGTGGGTTTTTTATAAGTTGTTTTGATTGTATTGAGGAATGTTCCTTCTATACCCAATTTGCTTAGAGTTTTCATCATGTAAGGGTGTTGTATTTTATTGAATGCTTTCTCTGCATCTATTGAGATAATCATATGATTTGTCTTCTGCAGTTTGTTAATGTGGTGTATCACATTGATTTGCAAACATTGAACCATCCCTGCATACCAGGGATAAATCCCACGTGGTCTGTGTGGATGATCTTTCTGATGTGTTGTTGCATTCTATTGGCCAGAATTTTATTGAGGATTTTTGCGTCTATGTTCATCAGGTATATTGGTCTTTAATTTTCTTTCAATGCTGCATCATTTTCAGGCTTAGGGATTAAGGTGATTCTGGCTTCATAGAAAGAATTTGGGAGGATTCCCTCTTTTTCGATTGTTCTGAATAGTTTAAGAAGAATTGGAGTTAGTTCTTCTTTAAATGTGTGGTAGAATTCAGCAGTGAATCCATCCGGTCCTGGGCTTTTCTTTGTTGGGAGGGACTTTATTACTGATTCAATTTCTGTCTCAGTTATGGGTCTGTTTCGGTTTTCTATGTCTTCATGGTTCAATTTAGGTAGGTGGCATGTGTCCAGGAATCTATCCATTTCTGATAGATTTCCCTGTTTGCTGGCACACAGCTCCTTGTAGTAATTTCTGATGACTATTTTTATTTCTGTGGTGTGTGTTGTTACATCCCCTTTTTCATCTCTGATTTTATTGATTTGGGTCTTTTCTTTTTTTGGTTAGATGGGCCAATGGTTTGTCAATTGTGTTAATTTTTTCAAAAAATCATCTCTTTGGCTGATCTTTTGTAATTATTTGAATTCAATCCTGTTGACTTTTTCTCTGATTTTAATTATTTCTCTTCTTCTACCTGTTTTGGGTCTGGTTTGCTGCAGTTTTTCTAGATCCTTCAGATGCATTGAAAGCTCATTTATTTGGTGCCTTTCCAATTTCTTGATGGAGGCACCTATTGCTGTAAACTTTCCGCTTAACATTGCTTTTGCTGTATCCCATGAGTTTTGATATGTTGTGTTGTTATCCTCATTTACTTCCAGAAAGTTTTTGATTTCTCTTTTGATTTCTTCTATGACCTAGTGTTCATTCAGGAGCATGTTGTTCAGTCTCCATGTGTTTGCATATGTTCTAGGAATTCCTGAGTTGCTAATTTCCAGCTTTATTCCAATTCTTTTGAATTTGCTGAGACTTGCTTTATGGTCTAGTGTGTGGTCAATCCTAGAATAGTTTCCATGTACTGCTGAGAAGAATGTATATTCTTTAAGTGTAGGATGAAAAGTTCTGTAGATATCTGTTAGATCCATTTGGGGTATAGTGTCGATTAAATCTGCTGTTTCCTTGTTGATCTTCTGTCTGGTTGATATATTTCTGAAAGTGGAGTATTGAAGTCCCCCAGTACTATTGTATTGGAGTCTAAGTCTCCCTTTAAGTCCCTTCACAAATCTTTTAAATAAACTAGTGTCCTGTAATTAGGTGCATATACATTTATAATAGTTACATCTTCCTGTTGAATTGATCCCTTAATCATTATGTAGTGCCCTTCTTTGTCTCTCTTAACTTTTTTTGTGTTGAGGTTTATTTTGTCTGATATTAATATGGCTATGCCAGCTCTTTTTTGGTTTCTGTTGGCATGGAATATCTTTTCCAACCTTCCACGTTCAGTCTGCATGCACCTTTGTTGGAAAGATGTGTTTCTTGTAAGCAGCAAATAAGTGGGTTTTGTTCCTTAATCCATTCAGCCCGTCTGTCTTTTAACTGGAGAGTTGGGGCCATTAACATTCAATGTGATTATTGATAAATAGTAACTTTGCCCTGCCATTTTCCCAAAGATATTTCTAATATAGGCTTTGAACTTCCTGTGATCTTTTACTGGGAGTTTTTCTTCCTTTACCTTCTTTCGTATTGATGGTTGTGTTTCTGTGTTTCTGTGTGTAACACATCTTCAAGGGTCTTTTGCAGGGCTGGACTAGTGGTGAGAAATTATTTCAATTCTGTTTGCTATGAAAAGTCTTTATTTCATCTTCATTCACAAATGAGAGCTTAGCAGGATATAATGTTCTGGGCTGGCAATTTTTTTTCTCTTAGTACCTGGGCTATGTCTTGCCATTCCCTCCTAGCCTGTAGGGTTTCTGATGAGAAGTCTGCTGTGAGTCTAACTGGAGATCCTCTGAGAGTAATCTTACGTTTCTCTCTTCCAAATGTGAGAACCTCTTCTCCATAATTCACTGTGGTGAGTTTGATTACAACGCGTTGGGGTGAGGATCTCTTTTGGTCACGTTTATTGGGGGTTCTATGTGCTTGGATGTCTCTGTCCTTCTCCAAACCTGGGAAGTTTTCTGCTAGTATCTCACTAAAAAGGCCTTCCAATCCTTTCTTTCTCTCTCCATGCCTTCAGGAACTCCTAGAACCCGAATGTTGGTTTTTAAATAGTATCCTGTAGATTCCCAACAATATTTTTTTAATTTCTAATTTCCCCTTCTTGCCTTTGGTTTGACTGTATACTTTCCTGTGCTCTGTCTTCTAAGTCTGATATTATCTCTTCTATATCACTGATTCAGTCTTTAAGGCTCTCAAGTGCGTTTGTCATTAGTTCCATTGAATCCTTCATTTCATTTTGATTTCTCTTCAGTATCACAATTTCAGGTTCTACTAGATTCCTCATTTCATTATGATTCCTCCTTAAGATTTCATTTTCATGAGAGAGATTTTCTATCCAGTAAGGATTTCTGTAGTTCATGAATTTGTTTTTGATAACTTCTAAATATTCTTATCATGAATTTTTGAAATCTGTATCTTGCATTTCTTCTATCTCATCATCTTCATAATCTTGAATTGGAGTGTCATGTTCATTTGGGGGCATCATAATGTCTTCCTTGTTCTTGTTTCCTTGGTTTCTGCATTTGTTGTTTGGTATTGGGAAATATTCTTTGGTTTCTTCTTCTTTTTTTTTTCCTTGCTGTGTTGACTTTTCTCATTATACTATGACCCTAGATTAAGTGGACTGTCTGCTTTTGGTAAATCTCTAGAGGCTTGTGGTGGGTGTGTCCAGAGGGTTCTGTGCAGTTCTTCAGGGTTAAGGGTGTGCCAAAGGTGGCACACCCAGGTTTGGCATGGTAAAGCTTCTCTCTCTTTTATTCAGAAGGGAAGTAATTCTGCACAGATGAGCTATTCTCCTTGAAGGCAACCAGTGCCTGAGCACTAGCCCCAGTGGGTATAATATTTGTCCACTCTGTCCCAAGGACCACACAAAGGATCTGTGCAGCCCTCTGTGTAAGCTCAGATTCCCCTGCAATGTCTCCCACCGTTTGGCCAAGGTTACTGAGTTTGTGGTGTCTCCCGAGAGTACTCATGTCTCAGGTACTCTGTGAGTTCCCTCACACACCCCCAGTTTTTTTTCTTTTTTCACAGTCCCAGTTCATAAGCTGCACACATTCACTAGGTCTTAACCTCCTGGTATTTCTCCCCACCAGAGTCATGTTTTTCTGCTTGGCTGAGGGTGGGCACAGCCCTGAGCTGGTGCAGCTGTTATGTATGTCCAAATGGCCCCTGCACTTTGTCTTGCTTGCCTTTGTAAGGCGAGTTGAGAGAGGGAATCGTGTCCGTACTGGTCCATTTTATTTTTTCTCTCTCCTCTAGTTAGCATGGTGAATTTTCCCCCATGGGGCTTCAAGCCTCATTCCCTGTAGGCTTTTCTGCCGCTTTCCCGCCAGTGTCTTGGGCTACTGCTGTTTCACCTCACCTCCCTTTCCAGCGCTGGTGTGTAGACTCAGCACTGGGGTCCTGAGCCATGGGCGCTCGTGCCCTCCATGTAGTTCCATTGTGTCCCACTAGTTCCAGAACAGTTTCCTTTGCAGGTTTTTCCCTAACTCTTCCCTGAGACTACAGTATCTCCACTTTTATTAAACTATCTTTCCCCGGGCTATCAGTGTGCTCCCTCCCTATTCCACCAACTTGGAGCAGTCTAAATTTATTTTTTAAGGAATATCAAATTCAATGAGTACAGGTATTATTCAAAAAACACATATGTAAAGATTAACAAAAGTGCCCAACTGCAGATCAGTTCCTGAATACTGGCATTGTGTTTGCCAATGTTTTATTGAGATGATAAATTAGGCCATTGTACTCAAAATATGGCACCTGGAAACGTATCAAGGAGTATGAAGCTGTATCAACGTTCCCACCTTCGTGACGGGACCTCATAATGGATCCGTCATCTACTGTCCTCCAGGGTGTACTATCAGTTACAAGTATGGAGAGGAGTGTAATGGGCTCTGTCCAGGACTCTGATATGCAGCCTGGTTGTTTCCCTCTCTAAAACTGATGAAAGACTACAAATGGATTGATAATGCTGGTGAGCATAGACGTGGAGTGAAGAACAGGGACACTGGACACATGGTCTCTGGGACTGGCTCTCCCTGCAGCTGTGATTCAGCCTCAGGACACTGGTCATCATGCTGGACCCACAGACACAGCTACCCATGATGTGGACTCCAGCCCCAGAGTGCACAGCCACTGTGTGTCCCACTTTCTGCTTTGCTGATCCACAGCAGGTGCAGGGCTCCCACAATACTGGAGCAAAACCAGATCAGCTGGAAGTGCACACCCAACACTTTCCATTCTGTGATGACCTTGACTGCTGATGTCCAGTGCATTTCCCACCTGAGTTATGCAGGGAGCCCCCAGGAGGGTCCCAGGACCTAAAGAAGGAGGAAGTCCCTGTAGGTTTCCCAGGTGCCTGCAGAAGCTCAGCCTGAGACAGCAAGTACATTCCTGAGTGCTGTGACGTTCACACAGGGACCATAATGTGTTTTCAGGATTAACGGGAAATAGAGGTCGGGTATAAAGTCTGTAGAAAGTGAGTATGGATCATCCACAGATTAAAAAAAAAACATTATGTGGCCGGCACTGCGTCTCAATAGACTATAATGCTCTACCTGCGGTGCTGGCACCCCAGATTCTAGTCCCGGTCGGGGCACCGGATTCTGTCCCAGTCGCTCCTCTTCCAGGCCAGCTCTCTGCTTTGGCCCGCGAGTGCAGTGGAGGATGACCCAACTCCTTGGGACCCTCAAACACATGGGAGACCAGGAGAAGCACCTGGATCCCGGCTTCGGATCTGTGAGCTGTGCTGCCTGCAGTGCGACTGTCGCAGCAGCCATTGGGGGGCAAAAAAACAGAAAAGGATGACCTTTCTCTCTGTCTCTCTCTATCATGGTCCACTCTGCCTGTCAAAAAAAATGTAGGTTCAGTTCGGTACACATGCTCATTTTGATGGGAGGAGAGGGATGACTTAGGTAGTTGAGGTTTACCAGAACAGAAACCCTAGCTCTACTCTCCCTGGTTCTAAAAGGAAAACTAAAATTGTCCTAAAGTTAGCAGTGCCCTGAGGGCTCTGAGTCAGGTTGGAAAAGAATCACCAGGGTCCTCAGAGATTCCCAGGATCTCTCATCCTGGTGACTGCTGTCCTTGTTTATGAACCGAAGTTGTTCATTAACGACTCCTTCCTTTCACATCAAATTTTATCACCATCACTGAAGTCATCGGTAGGGTCAGAATAACAAGAGTAGAATTAATTCCTCAAAAGGGCTACAGGAGAGAAAAATCCAATTCCCTGACAGGAAACCAGGCCTTCATCTCTTCCTGCATCTGCTCAAGACCAGAATGTGCTCTCGGTACGTCTTGTGCGCCCCCTGGTGGAGCCGCGCGCCCCTGCACAGAGGTTTGTGTCTGGGCTCAGCCTGAGGGCCCCTCACTGTGTCTCTGGCACAGAAATAAGTGGCCGTGTCCGCGGCTGTCAGACTGTTCAGTTGTAGGCAACCTGTGCTCTGGGCGTTGTCTCTGGAGAGAGTGAATCGGCCATTCACCCAGCTCGCGTACCATGTGCTACCACTACCAGCATAAATGCATCCGATCCACTCCAGCCCCTTCCCTGGAGCCTGGCGGACCCAGCACATGTAGTAGCTACTGAAGGTGAATCCAGAGGCTTTGCAGCAGAGTTCCAGGGATCCCCCAGGCTTGACCAGGCCTCCTCCGGACTCCTCCAGCTGCTGACACTGGACACCTACAAACACAGATGTCCTGGTCAGGACACTGTCACTCACACTCTCTGTGTCTCTCACTCACGTCCTCTCCCAGACTCAGTGCCCCGTGTTCTCCATCATTACCTTTGAGCACAGTGACCAGGAGAAGCCAGCGCAGCCCAGTCTCCATGGTGAGCGTCTGTGTTGAGTGCGATCACTGAGTGGACACCTGGGAGTGCTGGGGCTGGAGCTCCTGTGCCAGAGCTGCAGGGTGAGGGCTAGGCTGGTTTTCATGGGCAGAGGGAGCCCTATCCCATGTCTGCTCCTATATAGCAGGCATGGGGTCAGATGCCTCAGACAGGACAGACCCAGACTGAGTAGTGTTACCGGGGCCGTCTGTAGTGCACACTTATGGAACCAGTGATAACTTTGTGCTCTGATTGCACTTTGAACCCTGTCTTTGTCCTTTTATGTGAATGGAACCATAACCTGTATCATGGGTTCACTTAGCTATGGTTCCAGATCAGTGTTACAGGAGAAATCATCAGTAGACTCTGGATGTGTCTCCAACTCCATGTGCTAACAGGAGTCCAGCATCTGCATCTGCCCCCTCACCACAGGACTCAGCTCTGCCCCAGTCCACACTCAGCACTCACGGGGGCTTCCTGGTGAGGTCTGCAGAACTCCCTGCCAGCAGCAGAACATGGAGCATTTTGCTGGATTCCGTTTTTGACAGAGAGATGCACAGGGGACCAGGTTCCACACAGGTGCATCTGAGTGTGGTGTTCCATGTGCCAGTGTCTGTCTGTCTGTCCTTCACAACTTCTCAGATGGTAAATTTTGCTTCCATGGGCAATGCTGTTTGTGGGGAGCAACTCGGACTAGACTGAGTTACTGGAATTAAGACTTATTCTATGCATCTCCTCTCCCACAATATGGCGCTGGGAGAGAAGAAAACAGCTTCTACACAGCTGCCTCCAGTTCAGCCAATAAACTGTAGGACTTGCTCCTCATTGGAGGAGAGCAGCGTACTAGGCGTGTGGGCAGCTGAGTTGGGATTGGCAGAGGAGGACTATAAGGGAGGAGAGAGACGGCATGCACGAGGAACATCTAACAGGAACATCTAAGAGGAACATCTAAGGGGAACACCTGTGCAGCCCCCGAGAGAGCCGGCTGGCGGTGTGCCGCTCCCCTGCGGAAGTGGGGAATGTGGCAGGGGGAACTGCCCTTCCACGGAGGTGGAAGGGACAGTAGCCAACCCGGGAAGAACCAGCAGCAAACCCGGGGAGGGCCGAGCAGACAAAAGAACAGCGCAGGGTCCTGTGTTGCTCCTCCACTAAGACGGGGAGCGACACTGTTGAGCTGTGATAGATACAGAGGCAGCCGCACATGTTGAAAGTGTGCCTGTGTTGAGTGCAATTCAGCTGTGCCTCTCTCACTCCTCATCACAACTTCGCCAAGAGCAAATATCACATCCCACGGTGCTGTCCACTGCCCCTGTGTCACCCAGCCCCGGCCCACCTCCTCCAGTCACATTAAGGCCTGAGCCCCTTTGGGTTCCTTCACAATGGATTTCATCCAGTTCAGCTCTGAGCGACATGCAGGTGTGTTGGGGGCGGAAGGTGAAGGCATTGAGTTTTCAGGTCCTGTGGGGCCCAGGTGAATGAAGGCTTCTTAGTTTTTAAACAAAGTATCTGAAAATCTGATATGAATATAACTTTAAATAAAGCAGAGTAAGTATATGATATTTTCCACAACTGTGCAGTACATTTGTATTAACTGTGTTATTAAATTTCATGGAAATAATAAATTAAAATTTTCACTGTTGGCCGGCGCCGTGGCTCAATAGGCTAATCCTCCACCTTGCGGCGCCGGCACACCGGGTTCTAGTCCCGGTTGGGGCACCGGATTCTGTCCCGGTTGCCCCTCTTCCAGGCCAGCTCTCTGCTATGGCCAGGGAGTGCAGTGGAGGATGGCCCAGGTGCTTGGGCCCTGCACCCCATGGGAGACCAGGAAAAGCACCTGGCTCCTGGCTCCTGCCAGGATCAGCGTGGTGCGCCGGCTGCAGCGGCGGCCATTGGAGGGTGAACCAGCGGCAAAGGAAGACCTTTCTCTCTCTGTCTCTCTCTCTCACTGTCCACTCTGCCTGTCAAAAAAAAAAAATTTTCACTGTTTAGGTTGCACTCACCCCTCAAGGGAGTGCCTGCATCTCATATGTGGCTCTGGCACCCAGTACCAGATTCCTACTCCTGCAACCCCAGGAATCAGAAGTTTATGAGATGATATTTGGGCACTGTCACTCTCGTGGATGCACCTGATTGTTGTCCCGAAACTGGGTGAGGCTGGGAAGCAGACCTGTCCAAGCAACACTTGGGAAAGTGCATGCGTGGGAGTGTCTCTCCCTTTTCCTTCCCTCATGTGGGAATAACTGAAATTTAAAACTTGAGTTACTGAAGGATCTCTCTAAGGGTCGTATTCCCTTCATTGCAGGCAGCAACCCTCATGGTATTTTCCCCTCCCAAAAGCCCTCTCTCAATGGGATCACTGGGTGGTGAGGTCCCCACATGCATGATGGGAGGCTCCGTGCATCAAGTATGGAGGGTAAGTTCCACCTAACATGCAGCCTTCAGCTGCTCAGTTGGAGAGACCACACACGCACACCAAGCAGTGCTGGCTCTGCTCACGGCTCTGCAGGAACAGCATCCTCAGCCTCAATACCCAAGACCCTGCTGCTCTGTGTCCACAGAGTAGGAAAGTGATTCACCTGCAGGAGGAAACCATCATGACCCATATCCTGGTGAAATCCTGTAGAAAAAGTTAGTGAGCAGAGTCCACCCCAGACACTGTGCCAGCACTGATCCCCCAAGACACAGAAATCTGCATCTTCAGGGGATGCCTCCATCCCCAAAGCTGAGGACTGGGGAGGAGAAGCATGGCACGTGGGGAAGTGACAGTCAGGACAGGGTCCAGCAGCAGGAGGGAGAGGACCTGGTGGACGGGTGGACTCTACTGTTCAGGAGGTAAGGACAGGTGGAAGGGCCACACTGCTGGGACCCAGTGCCTGCAAGAGAGCACTGAGTCAGGAGGTCTGATCAGGTGTCCTTGCCTCTGGCAACCCCCACACTGACCACCACTGAGTAAAGAAGCACAGGTGCCTGGGAGACGTGGAATGGCATCGTCTCTGGGGAGTGCATCCAGTGACGACTCCCACCATGAGTAGATACAACATCAGGGCCTCATGGAGGAAGCTGAGGTCTCCAGTGCCCTGAACAGGACCACACAGAATGCTGGGAGCAGCCTGTGGGGGTGGATGTGGTTTGTCCTCACACCATCATGCTGAGCATGGCCCCAACGTAACAGCACTGACTGGGGTTCACGGTCTGGATGTTTACATAAAAAGCATTGAATTAACCAGGGTCTAATGTCAGATATAAAGTCCTTGTAAAACTACCAAAGGAAACATAGGGCAAAATCTTCCTGATATGGTCTGTCCATGATTTTCCTTTCAGATCTTCAAATTTCGAGCAATCTAAGAAAAATTTTTAGATGATGCTGCATAACTACAGAGCTTCTGCATTACAAACAGACTGACTGAGAAGTGAGCAGCCTACACACAGATTGGAAGTGACTATTCTCGTATCAAATGTATGATCAATAGCCTGTATCCAAAAGGAATAAGAAGGAACTATCTGTATGAGCTGTGTTTAGAACTGTTCTGAGTCTTCTGCAGTCTCAAAATAACTGTGATACACAATTGGCTTGTTCATCCTGATCGACAGGTTCTGCGTCATCAGGCCTACAATGGGTATAGAAGCAAACCTCTGTGATATGTGTGTGGCTCAGTGTTGCTATGGATTCATTCTGGTGGGGGCAAGAGGCATGGAGTCACCACACAGACCCCAGGAGTTGGGTGAATGCAGGCCAAAGGCAAGCAGCCCACAGACTCATTTATTTCAGTTGGTACCACAGCTCATATTGCTGAGGCAGCCAATCCGGTCAAGGGGCAGTTTATGCCTAACCAATCACAGCCTGTTGCCAGGCAGTGTCTGAAGCCATCCAATCACAGCCTGTTGCCAGGCAGGCTCCGTTGCCAGGTGGCGCTGAAGCCATCCCTGACTAACTGATGCTCGCTTTCCAGCAGCCATCTTGGCATGGCCTTCTCATTCCACCACAGCTCAGTGTGTCCCAAAGGTGTTGTGTTGTAGATGTGCTCCCAGGGTGACCATGGGAGAAGCGCTGAGTGCTCTGGGAGTGAGGCCTAGTGGGATGTGTCCATTTCTGGGGAATCTGCTCTTGGAGGAGATCACAGTAGATTTCCTGGGTCCCCAGCTTCAGCACAGAGCATAGTGCTGCTAGAGTCAGCCTTGGTTTCGTCTGAAGTCCCGTGTGGGGATGGGGTCCCTCCCGTCTGTGTTCACAATATTAGGATGCCTGAAGACTGCCATGGTGTTCACAATATTATGATGGCTGACAGCACAAAATTCTCACTGTCTGATCCTAGACTTCTAGCCTCTACAGCTATGAGCTAATAAACCTTTTTGCTCCATACACCTCCTATCTGGGGTACCTCATTATGGAGCCAACAAGCAGAATTAAACAGTTGATGAGCCCCACTCCTTTGTTCCTACCTCAAAGACTCACCTGTGTCTCCAGATTTAGTTGGAACCACTCAGAATTCCAAGCACGTTGCTGTTTCTTGACCCAGCTGAAGCTTTTGTAGCCATGTGGGAAGTGACCAGGAGTTAGAAGATCACTGTCAGTCTCAGTTTCTTTGTGTTTGTGGAAAAATATGTTAATATAAATTTTAAAATAAGTGATATAATAATATAAATGTTTAAAAGAAGATATGAAAGTAAACATGCAAATGCTACAAATCTGGGATCACCATGCATGTATATGTTAGAAGCACAATGAGACATCCCATCCCTCCTGTTAGTATGAGAATTATCAGACAAGCCAGAGCTGACAATTCTTTGGGAGGAAGCAAGAAATGACAACACTGGTACAAGGCTTGAGTCAGGTAAATTAGTAAAACCATTATGGAAAATCTTCAAAAACTGAGAAATAGGATTATCACAGGATCCTCAAACACCACGTGTGGGTAGAAGGAATATGGTATCCCAGGGGTGTGTCCACAGGATCTGCAGCCACTGTG
Organism: Oryctolagus cuniculus; assembly: GCF_051225735.1. Classification (NCBI taxonomy): domain Eukaryota; kingdom Metazoa; phylum Chordata; class Mammalia; order Lagomorpha; family Leporidae; genus Oryctolagus; species Oryctolagus cuniculus. The sequence continues at coordinate 53,971,778 of NC_142886.1, forward strand.
GGAAACACATCTGCAGTTCCTTGTCAGTTAAGAAGCACCATTGTCACTCCCCCTCTTCGTGGAGGAACGACACTAGACCCTGCGCTGTTCTTTTGTCTGCTCGGCCCTTCCCGGGTTTGCTGCTGGTTCTTCCCGGGTTGGCTGCCGATCCTTCCACCTCTGTGGAAGGGCGGCGCCCCCTGCCACTTTCCCCACTTCCGTGGGGGAGTGGCACACTGCCGGCCGGCTCTCTCGAGGGCTGCTCAGCTGTTATCCGGATGTTCCTCTTAGATGTTCCTGGTGCATGTTGTCCCTCTTCTCCTTTATAGTCCTCTTCCACCAATCCCAACTCTGCTACCCACACACCGAGTATGCTGCTCTCCTCCAATCAGGAGCAGGATCAGCTCCTGCAGGTTATTGGTCAAACTGGAGGCAGCTGTGTAGAAGTTGTTTACTCCTCTCCCAGTGCCAGTTTGTGGGAGAGCAGATGCATAGAATAAGTCTTAATTTCAGTAACTTAGTCTAGTCCGAGTTGCTCCCCACAGTTCCCCCTTTCTTTTTATTTTTTGGTGTTGATACACACCTGTCTTCGGTGCCCCACGGCACACACTCTGCTCTGCTTGCTAGAGTTGCCCACAGGTGCTTACAAGCCCTACCAATCAGGCAAACCAAATCCGGGTCCTCTCTTCGCCATGTTGTGAGGAGGTTTTTAGGCACTGATGTGTGCCTGTGTTTGGTGCCCTGCAGTGCACGCTCTGCTCGAGCTGCCTGCAAGTGCTTATTGCCTAATCAGGCAGACCGAATCCAAGCCCTCTCATTGCCGTGTTGTGGGGAGACTTATTGGTGTTGATAATGTGCCTGTCTTCCATGACCTGCGGCGCATAAGTTGCTAGCCGCCCGCAGGTGCTCACCGCCTCACTAATCAGGCAGACAGAACCCAAGCCCTCTCATTGCCATGTTGTGGGGAGGCCTTATTTTTCTCTATTTCTCTGTCTCCGGGCATTCCTATCTCTCCTATTTTACTTCTATCTGCCAGCATTCCTATTTCTCTCATTTTACTTCTATACTTCTGTTTCTCTTATCCCCGGGCTTCCTGGCGCCCGCCCCAAGGCGGCTTCTTGGCGCCTCACCCCGTGGCGGCTTCCCAGCTCTGCGTGGCTTCAGCCCGCCTCTCTCATCTCTGCGGCTTCCCGGCTTTGCGCGTGCTCCGCAGTCTCCGCGCCCTTCGCTCCCGCACCACAGCCTCTGCGCCAGCCCTGCCCTTCCTATCTACTCGTGCCCTGTGCGCTCTTTCCGCTTGTGCCCCGCGCGCTTTCTCTGCGCGTGGCGGCTTCCACGAATCAGGGCCTAGCTCACGTTTCCACTTCTCGGTTTTCAGTCTAAGTTCCCCAGGCTAACCTGATGAAATCCAACCTAGCTTACGTCTCCGCCTTTTGGTTTGGCTTCCTGTCTTTTGCTCCCCGGGATAATCTGACGGATTCCAACCTAGCTTACATCTCCGCTTCTGGTTTTAGTTTTTCGCCTTTTGCTCCCTGGGCTGACTTGACGAATCCCACCTAGCTTACGTCTCTGCTTCGGCCTGCCCCCGCGGCTTCATCCTCCCTAACATATTTTTCTCTACCCGGTATGTTTCCTAACTTTTCTTCCAACAATATTCCCCTCTCATTTCTCCTGGCTTCTCCCCACAGTCTGTATCCGAGTCTAAGTTTCTTCTAGCTTTCACTTTCGCTTTCAATCCTAACTTCTTTTGGCACTTTTTCCATCCGGCTTTTCCCTAGGCTCTCTCTAATCTCTCTCCAGTATTTTCCCACTTTTTCCTGCTTCTTCCCTCCTAGGTTTCCTATCTAAGTCAAGGCACCATTATGTCACCTAGGCTTCCTATCTGAGTCACGGCAACATTATGTCACTCCCCCTCTTCGTGGAGGAATGACACTAGATCCTGCGCTGTTCTTTTGTCTGCTCGGCCCTTCCCGGGTTTGCTGCTGGTTCTTCCCGGGTTGGCTGCCGATCCTTCCACTTCCGTGGAAGGGCGGCTCCCCCTGCCACTTTCCCCACTTCCGCGGGGGAGCAGCACACCGCCAGCCAGCTCTCTTGGTGGCTGCTCAGATGTTATTCGGATGTTCCCCTTAGATGTTCCTGATGCATGTTGTCTCTCTTCTCCTTTATAGTCCTCTTCCACCAATCCCAACTCTGCTACCCACACGCCGAGTATGCTGCTCTCCTCCAATCAGGAGCAGGATCAGCTCCTGCAGGTCAGTCAATCAAATTGGCAAGAAGCAGCTGTGTAGAAGCTGTTTACTCCCTTCTCAGCGCCATATTGTGGGAGAGCAGATGCATAGAATAAGTCTTAATTTCAGTAACTTAGTCTAGTCCGAGTTGCTCCCCACACGCCATTTTCAAGGGTCTACACATATAATCCAGTGAAATCTTCATGGAAGAATGAATGGATAATGGAACCAATGGAAAAAATTATAAATCCAAAGGGAGTTTATATGGCAGTAAAGTGGAGGGAATTCTGTTATTTTTACAACTTGGATGATCCTGGAGTATAATGTCCAAGGATAATGTGTCAGGATAAGTATACTCTGCTAACCATCCAGGCCAAGAAGACAAATAATATGTGATGCTAGTTACGTGGGATAAAAGGATGAACTCACAGAGGCAGAAGTACAATGCTGAAGACAAAAGTCTGAGTATGGGAGGAACAGAAACGACACTGGAGCAAGGTCCGAGCTTCACCACGACAGGATCCACACGTTGAGTGATCCACTGTACTGCATGGTGACTGCAGTTAAGGGAATATTGTGGGATCAGTGATGTGGTGCAGCGGATTAAAGCACTGGCCTGAAGTGCCGGCATCCCATGTGGGTGCCAGTTCTAGTCCTGGCTGGTCCTCTTCCAATCCAGCTCTCTGCTATGGCCTGGGAAAGCAGTAGAAGAGGACGAAGTGCTTGGGGCCCTGTACCCATGTGTGGGACCCAGAAGAAGCTCTTGGCTCCTGGCTTCAGATGGGCGCAGCTCAGACACTTATGGCAATCTGGGGAGTGAACCAGCAGATGGAAGAACTCTCTCTCTGTCTCTACCTCTTTCTGTAACTCTGTCCTTCAAATGAATAAAATAAGTCTTTAAAAATAAAAGAGAGAGAATATTGTGTCTATGGAATTCCAAAACAGGAGAAAATTGACATTCTACCATGGAAACATGTGGGTTTTGTGATGAGCATGTCAATAACTCTGACTTCATATTTCCAATCAATTTTTTTATCAATTTGATATGTTAATTTGATCAACACATAGCATTGTATATCATATGTTTATGTTCAGATATTATTTATCAAACATTTATGAAGGGAAAATGACAAAAATGGCCAGTTGCAGATTCAGTTCTCTGAATACACGTGTTGTGTTTGCCAATGTTTATGGAGATGATAAATAAAGGCAGTGTACTCAGGCTTGGAAGCTGGAACCCAGGAGCATGGAACTGCATCAATGTTCCCACCTTGGAGACGAGGCCTCATAACACATCCACCATCGACTGTCTTCCAGGGTGCATTGTCAGTTACAAGTGTGGGAAAGCGTGTAAATGGAATTTGTCAAGAACTCTTATGCAGGCTGGGTGTTTGCCTCTCTAAATAGAGGAAAGACTAAAAGTGGATTGATGACGCCGATCAGCACAGCCATGGAGTGGAGAGCTGGGACTCTGGAAAAATGGACTCTGGGACTGGCTCTTCCTGCAGCGGTGATCCAGCCTCAGGACACTGGTTATCATGTTGGGCCCACAGACACAGCTCCCCGTGATGTGGACTCCAGCCCCAGAGTGCACAGCCATGTGTGTCTCACTTTCTGCTCTCCCTGAACCACAGCAGGTGCAGGGGCTCCATGACACTGGAGCAGAACCAGATCAGCTGGAAGTGCACGCCCAACACTTTCCATTCAGTTATGACCTTGACTGATGATGTCCATTGTATTTCCCTCCTGAGTTCATGCAGGAGCCCCCCAGGAGGGTCCCAGGACCTAGAGGATGAGAAGTCCCTGTAGGCTCCCCAGGTGCCTGCAGAAGCTCAGCCAGAGACACAGCTGAGCTGCAGTACATTCCTGAGTGCTGTGACATTCACACAGGGACCACAGACTATTCCAGGATTAAAGGGAAAATGGAGTTGTGGGAACAATCTGTAAAAAGTGAGTCTGGATCACCCACAGATTTAAAAAACTGTAGATTCAGTTTGGTACACATGCTCGTTTTGAGGGGAGGAGAGGGATGACTTAAGTAGGTGAGGTTTAACAGAACAAAGACCCTGTAAAATGATCTTTTAAGTGATTGGTTGGTCCTTATGTCCTGCCCCAATGACTCTGCAATTTTGTGTTTTAAAAGGCTTTGTTACAAGCACAATAAACCAGTTCTTGCTTGACTTGACTCCCCACTGCATCTGATTGTACCCAGGATCGCGAGGCTGGGAAAAGGGCGAGCAGAACACTTACCTTTCCTTGGGCCCAGTCTGTCCTCGTATGGGTGAAATGAGACCCTGCACAAGTGTACATGAAACAGTGAATGGATTATTTCCCATTTGGTCAAGGATGTTATTCAGTATTAAGAAGGAGGTTGTTCTGTCATTAGGAAATCGTGGGTCAGCCTGGAGCATAATAAGATAACAGAAATAATCCCAGTACATGTAGACATATCATATGTCACAGTAATTATATATGAAATCCAGAAGCTTGAACTCACAGAGGCAGGCAGTGCAATGGAGATCACTGTCTACCATGAGCCAAGTGTTTGTCCCCTCCCAGCTCTGTGGGAAACGGGGAAGTTCCATGCACTGGCTTTAGGCTCAGCCAACCCCCAGCCTTTAGAGTCATTCAGGAAAGAAACCAGTGGATGGAAGATTCTCTCTCCATCTGTTGGTCTCTTCCTCTTGGTCATAACACTGCTTTTCAAATAAAATAAATAGACATTAAAATAAATGAAAGACTAATTATACATATAATTACTAGCCTAGATCCTTACGTTGAATGAACACAGACAACTGAATCCCAAGGGAAGAAATCAATTGTGTACATGCAGTGATGACAAGGTGGTAACAGGAGCAGCACTGGAGTTAGCCTGAGGGATTCCTGCCTCCCGTGTCAGGATGCTTTGTGCTGTGTCCTAGTTTGGTCCCAGTGTCAGATTCCTGCCTAAGCCCCTCTGGGAGGCCGTAGTGAAATTCCAAGTACTGCCATGTGGACACCTGGACAGAATTCCAAGCACCTGGCTGTCACCTGACCCAGCTGAAGCTTTTGTAGCCATCTGGGAAGTGACCCCGGAGTTAGAAGATCACTGTCTGTCTCAGTCTCTTTGTAAATGCAAATATCTAAATAAGTGAAATAATATCCATAAATGTTTAGAAAAGATATAAAGGCAACATATAAAATATCTGGGACCTTCACGCATGTCCATATTAGATGCACAATGAGACATCCCATCCTTCCTGTTAGAATGAGTATTATCCTACAATTCAGAGCTGACAATCCATGTGGAGGAAGCTAGAGACGATAACTCTGGTACAAGATCGAAGTCAGGTAAACAAGTAAATCTATTATGGAAAATCATCAAAAACTGAGAAATAGAATTTTCACAAGATCTTCAAACACCATTTCTGGGTAGAAGGAATATGAAATCCCAGGGAGGTGTCCAGGGGAACCGCAATCAATGTGGCAAACACCTCTGCTCTTCCATGTTCAACTAATGCAGCGTCTTTAACAAGAGTTCACACATACAATCCAGTGAAATATTCATGAAGAAAGAATCAGCAATGGAACAAATGGACAAAATTATATTTAACAGGAAGTTTATATGGCAGTACAGATGAGGAAATTCTGTATTTTGGACAACTCGGATGATCCTGGAGAATAATGTCCAAGGATAATGTGTCAGGGTAAGTACACTCTGCTAACCATGCAGGACAAGAAGACAAATAATACGTGATGCTGGATACATGGGATAAAAGGATGAAGTCACAGAGGCAGGAAGTACGATGGTGAAGCTGAGCAAGGGAGGAGCAGAGGAGACAATGTAGTAGGGTCAGAGTTTCAGTCCCAGAGGATCCACACATTGAGGATCTACCGTACAGCATGGTCACAGCAGTGAAGGGAATATTGTGTCTACAGAATTCCAAAACAAGAGACAACTGACATTCTACCATGGAAACATGTGGTTTCCTGATGAGCATGTCAATAAGTCTGACTTAATAACTCCTCTCAATTTGATACATTCATTTTTCAACACATATTATTGTACCTCATAGTCTGTGTTCATGTGTTATTTATCAAACATTTATGATCAAAAATGATCGAAAATGAAGATTCAACACTCTGAATATTGGTGTTGTGTTTGTCAATGTTTATGGAGATGATAAATAAAGGCAGTGTACTCAAGGCTTGGCAGCTGGAACCCAGGAGCATGGAACTGCATCAGTGTTCCCACCTTGGTGATGGGCCCACATAACACATCCATCATCTACTGACTTCCAGGGTGCACTGTCAGTTACTAGTCTGGGAAAGCGTGTAAAGGGGCTCCATCCAGCACTCTGATATGCAGCCTGGGTGTCTCCCTCTGTAATATTAATGAAAGACTCCAAATGGATTGATGACCCCAGTCAGCATAGACATGGAGTGAAGAGCAGGGACTCTGGACACATGGTCTCTGGGACTGACTCTTCCTGCAGCTGTGATTCAGCCTCAGGACACTGGTCATCATGCTGGAGTCACAGACACAGCTCCCTGTGATGTGGACTCCAGCCCCAGAGTGCACAGCCACTGTGTGTCCCACTTTCTGCTCTCCCTGAACCACAGCAGGTGCAGGGGGTCTCACGACACTGGAGTGGAACCAGATCAGCTGGAAGTGCACACCCAATGCTTTCCATTCAGTGATGACCTTGACTGCTGATGTCCAGTGCATTTTCCTCCTGAGTTCTGGCAGGGAGCCCCCCAAGGAGGGTCCCAGGACCTAGAGGATGAGGAAGTCCCTGTAGGCTTCCCAGGTGCCTGCAGAAGCTCAGCCTGAGACACAGCTGAGCTGCAAGTACATTCCTGAGTGCTGTGACGTTCACCTTAGGGACCACAAATGGTTTTATGATTAAAGGTAAAAAGGAGTTTGGGCGTAAGTCTTTAGAAAGTGAATGTGGAACAACAACAGCTTAAAATAAGACTGCTGGTGCTCTTTGCTTACATGCTCATTTTGATAGGAAGAGGGATGACTGAAATAATTGAAGTTAAAAAAAACAAGTCTCTGGCTTGACTCTCTCTGGGTTTGAAGGGAAAACTAAAATTGCCCTAAAGCCGGCTGGGCCTTGAGAACGCATCCTGTGTCAGACTGAACAACACTCACAATGTCCTCAGATAGTCCCACATGTCTGATCCTGGTGACCACTGTCATCGTTCACAAACCTGAAACTGTTCATATAAGACTTCTTCCTGTCATATCAGACATCTCCAGGTCAGTGAAGTCAGTGGCAGGGACAGAGTCATAAAAGTAGACTTCTCTCAAAACTGTTACAAGAGCGGAAACCCCAATTCCCTGACAGGAACCCAGGGCTTGGTTTCTCTGCACCTGCTCATGAACAGAATCTGTGCTCAGTGCGTCTTGTGCGCCCGCTGGTGGAGCAATGTGTCCCTCAAGGAGGTTTGTATCTGGGCTCAGGCTGAGAGCCCCTCACTGTGTCTCCCACACAGTAATAGGTGGCCGTGTCATCCTATGTAAGATGGCTCATTTGCTGAGACACCGTGTTCTGGGCGTTGTCGCTGGAGATTGTGAATCGGCCCTGCTACCACTACCAGGATAAATATATGCGATCCACTCCGGGACTTTCCCTGCAGCCTGGTGGACCCAGCTCATGCTGTAGCTACTGAGGTCAAACCCAGAGGCTTTGCAGGAGAGTTTCAGGGATCCCCCAGGCTGGACCAGGCTTCCCCCAGACTCCTCCAGCTGCTCCTGACACTGGACACCTGCAAACACAGACGTCCTGGTCAGCACACTGTCACTCACCCTCTCTGTGTCTCCCACTCATGTCCTCTCCCTGACTCAGTACCCTGCGTTCTCCATCGTTACCTTTGAGCACAGCGACCAGGAGAAGCCAGCACAGCCCAGTCTCCATGGTGAGCATCTGTCTGCGCTCACTGAGTGGACACCTGGGAGTCCTGGGGCTGGAGCTCCTGTGCCAGAGCTGCAGGGTGAGGGCTGGGCAGGTTTTCATGGGCAGAGGGAGGCCCTATCTGCATGTGCTTCTGCTATATAGCAGTCATGGGGTCCGACGCCTCAGACAGGACAGGGCCCAGGGCAGACGTGGGTGTCTGGCATCTTAAGTAGCTGATTAATTCCATGGGACGTGAAGTTTGTTGTGAGAGTATGGGCAGAAAAGCATTTCGTTCACCTTTTTAAAAATTTATATATATATATATATATATATATATATATAAATGGCAGTTATATAGAGTTATAGACTGTGAGAGAGACACAGAGAGAAAGGTCTTCCTTCCATTGGTTCCCTCCCCAAATGGCAGCTACAGCCAGAGCTGTTCTGATCCAAAGAGAGGAGCCAAGTGCTTCTTCCTGGTCTCCCATGTGGGTGCAGGGGCCTAAGCACTTGGGCCATCCCCCACTGCCCTCCTGGGCCATAGCAGAGAGCTGGACTGGAAGAGGAGCAACTGGGACTAGAACTTAGCACCCGTATGGGATGCCGGCACCTCAGGCAGAGGATTAGCCAAGTGAGCCCTGGCTCGAGCCCTTAATTGATATTTTGAACATTTATTTATTTATTTGAAAGTCAAAGTTACACACACAGAGAGAACTAGAGGCAGAGAGAGAGAGAGACAGAGAGAGAGAGAGAGAGAGAGAGAGAGCGCAATCGTCTATCCTCTGGTTCACCTTCCAATTAGTCGCAACAGCTAGAGCTTAGCGGCTTGGAAGCCAGGAGCCAGGATCTTCTTCCAGATCCCCATGCGGGTACAAGGAACCAAGGACTTGGGCTGTCTTCTACTGCTTTCCCTGGCTGTAGCAGTGAGCTGGAATGGAAGTAGAGCAGCTGGGACTTGAACCGGTGCACATGTGGGATGCCAGTATTTCAGATTTGGTCTGTAACATACTATGCCCCAGCACTGGCCCCACGTTTACTTTTTCAAATGGAGGAAGGAGGGCCTGAGGTGGAGAGGCTGGTTCTTGAGCCATCACTCCAACACAGGGTGTGGGCTCCCAACAAGGGCTCAGCTCACTGCACAACAGTGCCTGCCCCTGTGTTGTGTCTGCACAAGCACAGAAATGTGATATTGGCATGAATGATACCTCCCTTGAACATGTGCACAGTTACTGAAGGAATCACAGACAGGCTGTGCTGTGTCCAGGGGCTCTAGTCTGGTAGGAGTCACCTCCACACTCTATACCTCTTTTCCTCACACAGGACTTTCCACTCCACCTAACAGCCATCATCAGTTGTGGTTGTCCAGTTTTCCTAATGATTTTGTTAATGTGCTATGAAAGGTTGAAATAGTGAGTTTTTCATGTATACTATGTTAAATTGTGACTGGGTAGGATTTATTAAGAGCAATCTTTGAAGATACTGGCCCATGAATGTGTTTCTTCCAAATTTGAAGTCGAATGTCTTTGAAATAACTTTTTTTTTTTCAAAAAAAGCAATTCATGGCTTTTTAGATTTTCATGTGTGTTTTAAGAATTGAGTACACATCAAAACACCTGTGTGCTGGATATTAACACCAATGAAATATCAGTTATGGACCAAAAAGTGCCAGTCCGTGAACTCCCACCCCAAAAGTTCATCAATCTCATACTTTAGCTGGTGTGTGGCACATTGGGTGAAAGCCCTGGCCTGAAGCGCCGGCATCTCAAATGAGCGCCGGTCTAGTCCTGGCTGCTCCTCTTCCCATCCAGCTCTCTGCTATGGCCTGGGAAGCAGTAGAAGATGACCCAAGTCTTTGGGCCCCTGCACTTACGTGGGAGACCCCAAGAAGCTCCTGGCCCTTGCCTTCGGATTGGAACATTTTCGGCCATTGTGGCCAACTGGGGAGTGAACCAGCGGATGGAAGGCCTCTCTCTGTGTGTCTGTACCTCTCTCTGTAACTCTGTCATTTAAATAAATAAAGTCAATAAAATAAATCTTTTTTTAAAAAATGCCAAATCCTGCTGTTGCTTACAGGGAATACGAAGTCTGAGGGATGTGTCCAAGCGATCTGAGGGCACCATGTCTAGACATTTGCAGTCCCATCTCCAACTACAGTGACCTCATTCACAACAGTTAGTTCATGAACATGGAACACTTTTGCTGGATTCTGTTTTTGACAGAGAGATGCACAGGGGACCAGGTTTCACGCAGGTGCATCTTAGTGTGGTGTTACATGTGCCAGTGTCTGTCTGTCTGTTCTTCACACTTTCTCTGCTGGGTAATTTGCTTCTATGGGCAATGCTGTTGAGTTGTGATAGATACAGAGGAAGCCCCACATGTTGAAACTGTGTGGTGAGTGTGACTCACCTGTGCCTCTCTCACTCCTCATCACAACTACGCCAAGAACAAATATCACATTCCACGGTGCTGTCCACTGCCCCTGTGTCACCCTGCCCTGACCCACCTCCTCCAGTCACATAGAGGCCTGAGCCCCTTTGGGCTCCTTCACAACAGATTTCATCCAGTCAGCGCTGAGCATCATGTAGGTTTCCAGGGGCAGAAGTTGAAGGCCCTGAGTTTGCAGATCCTGTAGGGCACAGGTGAATGAGGGTTTCTTAGTTTTTAACCAAAATATCTGAAAATCTGATAATACTAAAATTGAAACAAATTAGAGTAAGTGTATTATATTTGGAAAATGTGCAGCACATTAATCTTAACTCTGTTATCAAATTTCATGGATATAAGGTAAATAATAAAATGAAAGTTGCATTGTTTAAGATATGCACCTCCCCCAAGGGAGTGCAAGGGTCTCACATGTGACTCTGGCACCCAATACCAGATTCCTGTTCCTGCAGCCCCAGGAACCACAAATGTATGGGAGGGTCTCTCTAAGGGTCGTATTCCCTTCATTGCAGGCAGCAACCCTCATGGTATTTTCCCCTCCCTAAAGCCCCTCTCAATGGGATCACTGGGTGGTGAGGTCCCCACATGCATGATGGGAGGCTCCGTGCATCAAGTATGGAGGGTAAGTTCCACCTAACATGCAGCCTTCAGCTGCTTAGTTGGAGAGACCACACACGCATACCAAGCAGTGCTGGCTCTGCTCACGGCTCTGCAGGAACAGTATCCTCAGCCTGAATGCCCCAGACCCTGCTCCTCTGTGTCCACTGAGTAGGAAAGTGATTCACCTGCAGGAGGAAACCATCATGACCCATGTCCTGGTGAAATCCTGTAGAAAATGTTCGCAAGCAGAGTCCACCCCAGACACTGTGGCAGCACTGATCCCCCAAGACACAGAAATCTGCATCTTCAGGGGATGCCTCCATCCCCAAAGCTGAGGACTGGGGAGGAGAAGCATGGCATGTGGGGAAGTGACAGTCAGGACAGGGTCCAGCAGCAGGAGGGAGAGGACCTGGTGGAGGGGTGGGATCTTCCTCTGCAGGAAGGTAAGGACAGGTGGAAGGGCTACACAGCTGGGGCCCCACTGCCTGCATCAGTGCTGAGCATGGCCCCAACATAACAGCACTGGCAGGGGTTTGCAGTCTGGATGTTTACATGAAAAGCTTGGAATAACCAGGATCTGACATCAGATGCAAAGTCCATTGTACAACTACTAGAAGGAAATATAGGGCAGAATCTCCCTGATAGTGGTCTGTCCATGATTTCCCTTTTAGATCTCCAGAGTTCAGGCAACGTAAGAAAACCTTTTCAGATGATGCTGCATAAACTACAGAGCTTCTCTACTGCAAGTGGACCAATGAGAAGTGAGCAGCCTACACACACATGGAAGTAACTATTTTCATACAGAATGTATGATCAGTAGCCTGTATCCCAAAGGAACAAAAGGACTGTCTGCATGAGCTGTGTTTAAAACTGGCCCTGAGTCTTCTAAAGTCTCAAAATACCTGTTTTACTGGCTTCATCCTGAACAACAGGTTCTGAATCATCAGGCCTACAATGCTTGTGGAAGGAAACCTCCCTCCTCTGCCTGTGGCAGAGTGTGTCCTCAAAGGTGTGTGTGTTTTGGAGTGATTCCAGGGTGACCGTGGGCGAAGTAAGGAAGCTCTGCGAGTGAGGCCTAGTGGGATTTGTTCATTTCTGGGGAATCTGCTATGGAGGAGATCACAGTAGATCTCTTGGGTCCTCAGGTTCTGCATACAGCACAGTGCTGCAAGAGTCAGCCCTGGTCTCGTCTGACGTCCTGTGTGGGGATGGGGTCCCTCCCATCCCTGTTCCCAATATTAGGATGCCTGAACTGTATGATGTTCACAATATTAGGATGCCTGATGGCACAACATTCTCACTGTCTGATCCTGGACTTCAGCCTCTACAGCTGTGAGCTCCACACACCTCCCATCTGGGGTACTACATTATGGAACCAACGTGGGAAAAAAAACCAGGTGCATAGCGACATACTAGCCACTCATCTGTTCCCACCTGAAACAGAGACTCTCCTTTGTCTCCAGATTTGGACAGAACCACTCAGAATTAGTCATTTCTACATCAGCTGAGAGAATTGCTTCAGTTTCTGTAAAAATACTACATGAGAGAACAATTGCATTTTTGCAGGAGACATTTTGTAAACACATGGGTTTGATACAGTTATCCTGGTGAAGAGCAGAAAATTTGTCCATTCCTGATGATGATAAAGTTGAGAGTTGAAGGACAATTTTTGCTTCCACAGAAGGAGGAGCATGGCTGAGAACAGGTGCGGGCAGTCATTGGAGGAAGGAGTCGGGGTCTCTGGACACACAGTCTCTGGGGCAGGCCCTTCAAGATGCAGCGGGGATGCAGCTCCAGGGTTGAATCATTGGTGGACTCACAGGGACACAGTCCAGAACCACCTGGACTCTAGTGCAGACGTCACTGGGCTTTCCCACCTGCTGGTCTCCCTGAGATGGAGACAAGGCCAGCAGAGTGTGGGGAACAAGACCTCTCCACACCCAGTGTTTTCCATGAGTCTGACCCCTTGCACTACCAACGGCCACCTCTGCTTGCAAATGAGAGCAGGTCCGGGGATCCCAGGAGACGTGAGTGAGGAAGTGCAAGCAGGATTTCTAGGAGCCACAGCCTGAGCCACCCCTGAGCTGCAGGTTAATCCCTGACCTGGGGTTTGGACCACGTGGACCTCAACCTGTGAGTTTAGGGTGAAGAAGTGAAAGGGAGACGAGGGCACAGCTGTAGAGTATGCACACGGGAGCCCCAGGACCAGGACCACGGGGTCATCTCACCCCTCAGGGCCCAGCTGTGCAGGAGGGGAGGGCATGGATGTGAAACACTGCAGCATTCATAGCCCCTGACCGGCTCTACACTGCCCCTGGGCTCTCAGCAGGGTCCCAGATGACTTCATCAGAGAATTCCACAAAGAGCTCTTCCGTGACTCGGGCTGCAAAAGACTCCCCGGGTGCCCAGAGCTCCCTCAGGTCTCAGATGCTGGGGACCCCAGAGATGTCATTCATTCCTCCAAAACGACTCCATTTTCTTCATGTGACGTCTTCCCGTGATACCAAAACTTCTGCTCAGTGATCGGTGTTAGGGACAGAATCATCCATGCAGAATTGGAACATAAGAAATAGTTACAGGACCACAAACCCCAATTTCCTCAGGAGGACCAGGGATTCACCTCCCACTGCATCTGGGAATGGGTCTGAGTCTGCTCAGTGCGTCTTGTGCGCCCCCTGGTGGCGGTGCGCGCCCCTGCAGGGAGGTTTGTGTCTGGGCTCAGCCTGAGGGCCCTCACTGTGTCTCTTGCACAGTAATAGAGGGACGTGTCCGCGGCTGTCAGACTGCTCATTTGCAGATCCAGCGTGCTCTTGACGTTGTTTCTGGAGACGGTGAATCGGCCATTTACCCTGCTCGCATACCATGTGCTACCACCATTAGGATTATTTTCTCCATTCCACTCCAGCCCCTTCCCTGGAGCCTGGCGGACCCAGCACATTGCATAGCTACTGAGGTCGAACCCAGAGGCTTTGCAGAAGAGTTTCAGGGATCCCCCAGGCTGGACCAGGCCTCCCCGGGACTGCATCAGCTGCTCCTGACACTGGACACCTGCAAACACAGACGTCCTGGTCAGCACACTGTCACTCACACTCTCTGTGTTTCTCACTCACGTCCTCTCCCAGACTCAGTACCCCGCGTTCCCCATCATTACCTTTGAACACAGCGACCAGGAGAAGCCAGCGCAGCCCAGTCTCCATGGTGAGATTCTGTGTTGAGTGCGCTCACTGAGTGTACACCTGGGAGTCCTGGGGCTGGAGCTCCTGTGCCAGAGCTGCAGGGTGAGGGCTGGGCTGGTTTTCACGGGCAGAGGGAGGCCCTATTTGCATGTGCTGCTGCTATTTAACCAGTCATGGGGTCAGATGCCTCACACAGGACAGGGCCCAGGGCAGAAGTGGGTGTCCTGGGAGAATAGTATGATATCTATATTTGGATTCAGATCAAGTGAAATTTTACATTAACTGTGGAAGGTAATTACCTTCCTTCATTTTAATATGTGTGTACATTTAATATCCAGTGTTAGCAATATCATGTCATTCATTTTTCAAATAACCATTAGATCATTATTAACTATTTGAATGACATTGGAACAGTGACAGAGAGAGAAGGTGGGAGAGAAACCGAAATGTATAGATGGACAGAAAGATGACAATGGTAAATTTCTGCCTTTGTGTTGACAGCCCCAAACATCCCAAGTGCCTACAACATCTAGGACTTAGCCTTTCTAAAACCTGGAGCCCAAAACTGTGTCTGTGTTTCCCATGTCCGTGGTAGGGGCTCATTTGCTCTTAGCGTCATCTAGTTTCCCATGATGCATTATCAGGAAAAAAGTGTGGGAAGCCGTGTGGCTGGGCCCAGTCAGTTCTCTCGTGGGAACATGGGTGACCCTAGTTTTCTGTGACCAGAGAGGCACGTCGAGAGATCTACTGCACAGCATGGGGACAACAGTTATGAAGCTTTATTGTGTTCTTTCCAGTTCCTGCAGGTGTAGGCATTTGTCATTCGATCACAAAAGAATGGTAGTGTTGCTAGGGAAGGACTTGTGGGTTCATCTGACTCTAGAATTCCTGATGAAATGAATCCACATCAACACCTTTCCTTATACCTCACATAGGGATTCAGGTACTATTTGTCAATTTAACATTTATGAAATCTATTTTGAAGGGACAATTCTCTGTTGATTTATCTTGCATCTGCCTGTGGTTTTATTCTAAGAAGAAAATTATGTGGTGTTTCAATCATTCCTGGTACTAATACAGTCACAAGGGCTGTGAGTTCATCGACACGTGAGAGTTTATCTGTCATGTCCGGCTGGCACAACTGCCCCACCACTGCCCTCTGAAATTCCTCCCCTCCCATGTGTGAAGCTGAGTCATTTTAGAAGAGCCCCTGTCTTCACTCAGATCAAGTCCATGGAAACCTCTCTCTGTGCTGTATAGTTACCCCCCAATCTCCCTGTGTCCAACTGGTTTCACAAGACGTTAGTTCATGGACCTACCAAGGCCCACCTGCCAACTCCTTGAAAACACAGTCATCAGAGACCCCCAGTCCTGCTGCCCAGAACAGGACCTCCCTCTTCTCACCATGGTGCAGTCCTGCCATTTGTCACCCAGGGGACCCAGTGTCTTATAAAACTGACAGCCCATCAGCACCTGGTGGGAGACTCTGTCGTGGTGTTTACACAAATGGAATATGTTTCTATCAGTTATAATTTGAGTGAATTCTCTTGTTGGGGCAATTTCTTGTGACTGTAGATATCTGACAAATTAAATTTCACATTTTCTAGTACTGTAGATATGAGGTGTTCTCACAGAACAATGGAATTCACTGTGTCAGATGGTGGATTGTGTCAATGAATTCTCTAGGTGAATGCATGAAAACTGTCCCCAGCTAAATAGAAACACTTTCTGTTTGTCAATCTTCTCTCAGAAAAGGCAGAGATATGTCAACTGTTTTAATTTAGTAGGAATTTTTGTGTCTCTGGATTTAGATGGGAGTCACTCAGAACACACATTGCTGCATGAGGTGAGTGACTGCCTGCAGTTTCTGTAAGAACTGTTCATGGCAGATCAATTGCAGTTTAGCAGAAAATATCCTGTAAAACACAGGGGATCGCTGCACTGGGCATTTCTGGCTGCAGGAACTTGGTTTCCCCTTGAGGAGTATGAACTTGACAGAAGAGGAGTTATTTTCTCTCTTGGAAAGGACAAAGTACTGATGAGGACAGCCAGGGGGAGCCAGGGAGGGAGGAGTGGGGACTCTGGACAGATGGTCCAGGGCTGGCTTATCACGCAGCACTGATTCAGCTCACCAGATGGGTCAGCGTGTGGCAGCCCCTGGCACCCAGATCCCAGGGATGGCAACTCTGGCCCCAGAGTCAGGGCTCTGGACTGTCTCCCACTGCTCACCCTGAAACACCGCAGTGTAGGGGATTCCACCACACTGGAGCAGAAACAGAACCTGTAAGTCCACACCACACACTTTCCCAATAGATTATTCCTTGAATACAAATGTCCACCTGTGCTTCCCATGAGTTCATGCAATGAGGTCATCTGAAATGTTTCAGGAAACTGAGTGCGGAATTTCATGGTGCTGGGAAAACTTGAGTGCACCTAAAATAATTCATCATGCTGTCATCTCACACCAGTATCCCAAAAAGAGTGAACAGGATGAAACTCTTAAAGGCAAGACCCGAACCTGTAAAGTTCTAGAGGAAAACACAGGACAAAAGCAAGTTCCCATTGGTTTGGGCAATGATAGTTTGATAATCTCCGAAGTACAGGCAACCAAGATACATAGACAAAGGATAATGGATCCAACAACAGATTCTGAGTAACAAAGAGAAAGATTGAAGAACAAGGATATGATCACCGATGGGGAGAAAGTATTTTCAGATCATAGCCGAGGGGGCCGACTTGTGGCATGCATCACTCAGGAGCATGGGTTCAGATTCTGCTTGCTCTACTTCAAATCCAGCTCCCTGCTGGGATCCAGAGCTGGGAACTCTGTCAACGATGACTCAAGTGTGTGCCCTCTTCAAGCCATGTGGGAAACTGGAGAAAGTTCCAGGCTCTTGGCATTAGGCTTGCCCAACCTCACCTTTGCTGCCATATAGGAAGTGAACCAGTGGATGGAAGATTCTCTCTCCATCTGTTGGTCTCTTCCTCTCTTGCTATAACACTGACTTTCAAATAAAAAATAGGTTTTTTTAAACATTGAAAGATTAGTTGTACATATGATTAGGAGCCTGTTTGCTAATGTTGAATGATCTCAAGCAACTGAATCCCAAGGGGAGAAATCAGTTGTTTAAATGCAGTGATGATAAGGTGATGACAGGAGCAGCACTGGAGTGAGCCTGTGGGATTCCTGCCTCCCGTGTCAGGATGCTTAGTGCTGTGTCCTAGTTTGGTTCCAGTGTCAGATTCCTGCCTAAGCCCCTCTGGGAAGCCGTGGGTGATGTTCCAAGTACTCCCACGTGGAGCCCTGGACAGAATTCCAAGCACCAGGCTGTTGCCTCACCCAGCTGAAGCTTTTGTAGCCATCGGGGAAGTGACCCAGTAGTTGGAAGATCACTGTCAGTCTCAGTCTCTTTTTGTTTATGGAAAATATGTATATACAAATTTTAAAATAAATGAAATAGTATCTTCAAATTTTCAAAGTGCATATGTAAAGGCAAACATCATGCATTTCCATGTTAGAAGCACAGTGAGACATGCCATTCCTCCTGTTAGAATTAGTATTATCAGAGATATCAGACCTACAAGCCTCATGAAGGAGTAGAGAGAGAGATGTCAACCTTGGTCCAAGGCTGGAGCCAGGTAAATAGGAAAAAACATTATGGAAAAGCATGAAAAACTGGGAAATAGAATTATCACAAGATCTTCAAACGGCATTGCCTATTAGAAGGAATATGAAATCCCAGGGAGGGGTCCACCAATCCGCAGTCACTGTGGCAAACACCTCTGCAGTTCCACGTTGAGTTAATGCAGGGTCATTCACAAGAGTTCACACAATAATCCAGTGAAATTTTCATTGAATAAGGAAATCAATAATTGAGGAAATGGACAAAGTTGTATTTTAACAAGAAGTTTATATGGCAGTAAAGTGGAGGGAATTTTGTATTTTGGACAACTTGGATCATCCTGGAGAATAATGTCCAAGGATAATAGGTCAGGATAAGTATACTCTGCTCACCATCCTTACAAGAAGACAAATAATACGTGATGCTAGTTACTTGGGATCAAAAGGATGAACTCACAGAGGCAGGATACAGTTGTGAAGACCAAAGTCTGAGTGAGGGAGGAACAGAGGAGACGCTGGAGCAAGGTTAGAGTTTCAGTCTGTAAGATCCACACTTTGAATGATCTGTATAGCATGGTGACAGCAGTTAAGAGAATATTGTGTCCACAGAATTCCAAGCAGGAGAAAAATGATACTATACCTGGAAACAAGTGGGATTGTGATGAGCATGTCAATAAGAATGACTTCATAATTCCATTAATACATATTCATTTTTTTCAACAGATATCATTGTACCTCTTATGTCCATAATCAAATATTATTTATCAAACATTTATGAAAATCAAAAGAGAAAAATGTCCAAATATGAAGATTCAGATCTCTGAATACTGGTGTTGTGTTTGCCAATGTTTTATGGAGATGATAAATAAAGGCAGTGCACTCAAGGCTTGGCAGCTGGAACCCAGGAGCATGGAACTGCATCAGTGTTCCCACCTTGGAGATGGGGCCTCATAACAGATCCATCATCTACTGTCTCCCAGGTTTATTATTCATTACAAGTGTGGGAAATTTTGTAAATTGATTCAGTGCAGCAATTTGATATGAAGCCTGGGTGTCTCTACTACTCTAAAATTGAGGAAAAACTACAATGGGTTATTGATGACATCAGCATAGCTACTGGGTGAAGAGCAGGGACTCTGGACACATGGTCGCTGGGACTGGCTCTTCCTGCAGCTGTGATCCAGCCTCAGGACACTGGTCATCATACTGGATCCACAGGCACAGCTCCCTGTGATGTGGACTCCAGCCCCAGAGTGCAAAACCACTGTGTGTCCCACTTTCTGCTCTGCTGAACCACAGCAGGTACAGGGGGTCCCCAACATTGGAGCAGGACCAGATCAGCTGGAAGTGCACACTCAATACTTTCCATTCAGTGATGACCTTGACTGCTGATGTCCAGTGCATTTCCCCTCTGCGTTCATGCAGGGAGGGTCCCAGGACCTAGAGGATGAGGAAGTCCCTGTAGGCTTCCCAGGTGCCTGCAGAAGCCCAGCCTGAGACGCAGCTGAGCTGCAAGTACATTCCTGAGTGCTGTGACGTTCACACAGGGACCACAGACTGTTCATGTTAAAGGGAAATAGAAATCGAGCATAAAGTCTATCGAAAGTGAGTGTGGATCACCCACATGTAGCGTCAAAGGTTGGTTCAGTTCCGCACACTTGTTCCTTTTGACAGGCAAGAGATACTTAAATAGCTGATTTATAAAGACCAAGAACCCTGCCTCAGCTGTCCTGGTTGAAAGGGAAAACTAAAATTGTCCTAAACTCGGCAGTTTCCTGAGAGCGTTGTCCTGACTGAGATGGACAACACTCACGTTGTACCCAGATAGACCCACATCTCTCAACCTGGAGAACACTGAACCTGAATTGGTTCATATAGGACTTCTCCTGTCAATTCAAACTTCTCTATGTCAGGAATTCAGTAGCAGGGACAGAATCATAAAAGAAGAATTCTTCCCTCAAAACTGTTACAGGAGAGGAAACCCCATCCCTACAGGAAACCAGGGCTTCATCTCCCTCTGCTCCTGTGCAGGACCAGAATCTGCGCTCAGTGAGTCTTGTGCACTCCCTGGTGGAGCCGTGCGTCCCTGCAGGGAGGTTTGTGTCTGGGCTCAGCCTGAGGCCCCTTGCTGTGTCTCTGGCACAGAATTAGGTGGCCTTGTCCGAGGCTGTCAGACCGGTCATTTTCAGATCCACCGTGCTCGAGGTTTTGAAGATGATGATTCGACCATTCACCCAGCTCGCATAGTATGCTCTACCACCAGTATAAATGATTCCGATGTATTCCAGCCCCTCCCCTGGAGCCTGGCGGACCCAGATCATTTCATAGCTACTGAGGGAGAATCCAGAGACTATGCATGTGAGTCAGGGATCCCCAGGCAGGACTTGGCCTGCCCAGGATTCCTCCAGCTGTTCCTGACACTGGAACCTGCAAACACAGACATCCTGGTCAGGACACTGTCACTCACACTCTCTGTGTCTCTCACTCATGTCCTCTCCCAGACTCAGTTCCCCACGTTCTCCATCATTACCTTTGAGCACAGTGACCAGGAGAACCCAGCACAGCCCAGTCTCCATGGTGAGCGTCTGTGTTGAGTGCGATCACTGAGTGGACACCTGGGAGTGCTGGGGCTGGAGTTCCTGTGCCAGAGCTGCAGGGTGAGGGCTGGGCTGGTTTTCATGGGCAGGGGGAGCTCTATTTGCAGGTGCTGCTCCTGTATAGCAGGCATGGGGTCAGACGCCTCAGATAAGACTGTGCCCAGACTGATGAGAGTGTCCCGGGGCAGTCTGTCAGTGCACACTTATGGGATGAGTGATGAATTGTGTGTTCTCATTGCACACTGAACCCTGTCTTAGTCCTTTTATGTGAATGGACCTACAACATGTTTTCATGGGTTCCCGTAGGACTTGGTCCATTCAACATTACAGGAGAAATCATCAGTACAGTGTGGATGTGTCCCCAGCTCCAGTGTGGTAATAGGAATCCCCAGGACCTTGATGTGTGCCCCTCACCACAGGACTCAGCTGTGCCCCAGTCCACACTCAGCACTCACTGGGGCTTCCTGGCGAGGTCTGCAGAACTCCCTGCCAGCAGCAGAACAAGGAGCACTTTTGCTGGATTCCATTTTTGACAGAGAGATGCACAGGGGACCAGGTTCCACCCAGGTGCATCTGAGTGTGGTGTTCCACGTGCCAGTGTCTGTCTGTCTGCTCTTCACAATTTCTTTGCTGGGCAATTTTGCTTCCATGGGCAATACTGTTGAGCTGTGATAGATACAGAGGCAGCCGCACATGTTGAAATTGTGCCTGTGGTGAGTGCGCCTCAGCTGTGCCTCTCTCACTCCTCATCACACCTATGCCAAGAGCAAATATCACATCCCACGGTGCTGCCCACAGCTCCTGTGTCACCCAGCCCCGGCCCAACTCCTCCTGTCACTTTAAGGCCTGAAACCCTTTGGACTCCTTCACAACAGATTCATTCAGTTTAGCCCTGTGCAACATGCAGGTTGTGTGGCAGAAGTCGGTGGCCCCGAGTTTCCGGGTTCTGTGGGGGCTAAGTGAATGTGTTTTTCTTAGTTTTTAACTAAAATATCTGAAAATCTTAAAAGAATGAAACTGAGAGTAAAGCAGAGTAAGAAAATGATATTTTGCACAAATATGCAGTACATTAGTCTTAACTGTGTCATCACATTTCATGGAAATAATAAATTGAAAGTTGCACTGTTTAAGATGCGCACATCCCCAAGGGAAGTGCCAGGGTCTCATATGTAGCTGTGGGTCCCAGTACCAGATTCCTGCTCCTGCAGCCCCAGGACCCAGAAGTTTATGGGAGGATTTTTGGGCCCTGTCACTCTAGTGGATGCACCTGATTGTTGACCTGAGACCAGGCTAGGCTGGGAAGCAGACCTGGCCACAGCAACATTTGGGAAAGCGCAGTGTCGGAACATCTCTCTTTCTCTTGTTCTCCTCTCTGATTCATGTGTGGTAACTCAAATTTAAAACTTAAGTTATTGAAGGGTCTTTTTTTTTGGACAGGCAGAGTTAGAGAGAGAGAGACAGAGAGAAAGGTCTTCCTTCCATTGGTTTATCCCCCAAATGGCCACCTCTACTGGTGGGCCATGGCCGGCACGCTGTGCCAATTCGAAGCCGGAAGACAGGTGCTTCTTCCTGGTCTCCCATGAGGGTGCAGGGCCCAAGCACTTGGGCCATCATCCACTGCCTTCCCAAGCCACAGCAGAGAGCTTGACTGGAAGAGGAGCAACCGGGACAGAATCCGGTGCCATAACTGGGACTAGAACCCAGAGTGCCAGCGCAGCAGGCGGAGGATAGGCCTAGTGAGCCGCGGCGCCGGCCTGATGGATCTTTCTAAGTGTTGTATTCCCTTCAATGCAGGCAGCAACCCTCGTGGCCTTGTCCCCTCCCTAGAGCCCCTCTCAATGGGATCACTGAGTGGTGAAGTCCCTACATGCATGATGGGAGGCTCCGTGCATCAAGTATGGAGGGTAAGTTCCACCTAACATGCAGCCTTCAGCTGCTCAGTTGGAGCGACCACACACACACACACCAAGCAGTGCTGGCTCTGCTCACAGCACTGCAGGAACAGCATCCTCAGCCTCAATACCCCAGACCCTGCTCCTCTGTGTCCACTGAGTAAGAAAGTGATTCACCTGCAGGAGGAAACCATCATGACCAATGTCCTGGTGGGATCCTGTAGAAAATGTTATCGAGCAGAGTCCACCCCAGACACTGTGCCAGCACTGATCCCCCAAGACACAGAAGTCTGCATCTTTAGGGGATGGCTCCACCCCCAAAGCTGAGGACTGGGGAAGAGAACCATGGCACGTGGGGAAGTGACAGTCGGGGACAGGGTCCAGCAGCAGGAGGGAGAGGACCTGGTGGAGGGGTGGGCTCTGCTGTGCAGGAAGGTAAGGACATGGGGAAGGGCCACACAGCTGGGGCCCCAGTACCTGCAGGAGAGCATTGAGTCAGGAGGTCTGATCAGGTCTCCTTGCCCCCTTGCATCCTCCACACTGACCAACACTGAGTAAAACTAGCACAGGTGCCTGGGAGACGTGGAATGACATCGTCTCTGGGGAGTGCATCCAGTGAGGACTCCACGCCATGAGTGGATTCAACGTCAGGGCCTCATGGAGGAAGCTGAGGTCTCCAGTGCACCTATCAGGGCCACACGGAATGCTGGGAGCAGCCTGTGGAGGTGGGTGTGGTTTGTCCTCACAGCATCAGTGCTGAGCATGGTCCCAACGTGATAGCACTGGCAGGGGATGCATGGTCTGGATGTTTACAGAAATAGATTGTTCACTTCTGGGGAATCTGCTATGGAGGAGATCACAGTAGATCTCCTGGGTCCCCAGCTTCTGCACAGAGCACAGTGCTGCTAGAGTCAGCCCTGGTCTCATCTGACGTCCTGTGTGGGGATGGGGTCCCTCCCATCCGTGTTCACAATATTAGGATGCCTGATGGCACAACATTCTCACTGTCTGATCCTGGACTTCCAGCCTCTACAGCTGTGAGCTCAAGAAACCTTTTTGCTCCATACACCTCCCTATGGGGTACTGCATGATGGATGGCTTTGCCCTGATGGCTAGTGATCCGGAACATTTTTTCATGTGTCTGTTGGCCATTTGGAGTTCCTCTTTTGAAAAATGTCTGAGTTATTGGCCCATCTCTTAACTCAGTTGTTTTCGTTGTTTTGGATTTCTTAATTTCTTTGTAGATTCTGGTTATTAATCCCTATCAGTGGCATAGCTTCAAATATTTTGCACATTCTCTCAGATACCTCTCAATTACCTGGGTGTTTCTTTTGCCATACAGAGACTTCTCAATTTGATATAATCCCATTTATTAATTTTGTCTTTGACTGCCTATGTCTCAGGTCTTTTCCAAAAATTCTATTCCTGTGCCAGTGTCTTGCAGGGTTTCCTAAATGTTCTCTAATAACTGGATAGTGTAGGGTCATAGATTAAATCTTTATTCTATCTTGCGTGGATTTTCATGTAAGGTGTAACATAGGGCTCTTGCTTCTTACTTCCATAATATATAATAATTTAAAAAGTGAAAAGGAATCTGAAGATTACCTGTAAATTGGAATGACGTAGTCATGGATTTGAGGGAATGACCTTGTTAAAATAGCCAAGCTACAATGTGATTTGCAGATTCAATGCATTTCCTGTGAAACAGCCTGACATTCTTCACAGGACCAGGAAGCAACTTCAAGAATTATCATGAAAAAACAGGGTTCATGATGGCTGAATGGTCTTGAGGAAAAATAGCAAAGCAGGAGGCGTCATCACATCTGAGCTGAAATCAAGCCTGGTGCTGGGATAACATAGACACCCAGAGCCCTGGGACAGAACAGAACCTAGAAATAAAGGAACACGTTCTGAGAATGTGAGTTCTGAGAATGCACGGTGACAAAAGCCCAGGATGGGGATGGGTTTCCTGTCATTACCTGGGTTTGGGGACACTTGAATGCACCTGAAAATAATTCAGTTATGTGGTCATCTCACACCAGATGAAGAACAGAGTGAACTTGAGGAATGCCTTACCGGCAAGACCTGACACAGTACAGTTCTAGAAGAAAACACGGGACAAAAGCAAGCTGACATTGGTTTGGGCAATGGTATTTTGATAATCTCCAATGTACAGGCAACCAAGCAAAAATAGGCAAAAGATAATGGACCCAACTGCAGAGCTCCTGTGTAACAAAGGGAGTGATCGAAGAACCAAAGACAACCACAGATGGGGAGAAAGCATTTTCAGGTCACACATGGGTTGTCCAACATTTGGCACCACAGGTTAAGCTGCCATCCCTATGCAGCATCACTCAGCAGCATGGGTTCAGACCCTGCTTACTGCACTTCAAATCCAGCTCCCTGCTCATGGACCAGGGAACTCTGTCAACAATGACTCAAGTGTGTGTCCCCATCAAGCCTCGTGGGAAACTGGAGGAAGTTCCAGGCTCCTGGCTACAGTCTTGCCCTTCCCCAGCCTTTGCAGCCATTCAGGAAGGAAACCAGTGGATGGAAGCTTCTCTCTCCCTCTGTTGGTCTCTTCCTCTCTTGCCATAACACTGCCTTTCAAATCAAATAGATAGATTTTTAAAATAAATGAAAGATAACTATATATATGGTTAGGAGCCTAGATCCAAATGTTGAATGAACTCATGGAACTGAATCACAGGGGAAGCAATCAATTGTTCAAATGCAGTGACTGACAACATGGGTGACAGGAGCAGCATTGAAGTTAGCCTGTGGGATTCCTGCCTCCCACATCAGGATGCTTAGGTTTATGTCCCAGTTTAGGTCGCAATTTCAGATTCCTGCCAATGTGCACTCTGGGAGGCAGTACGAGAAGTCTGAGTTAATCCCATGTGTGAGACCTGGACTGAATTCCATGCACCTGGCTATGGTCTTACCAAATGCCAGCTTTTATGGGCATCTGGGAAGTGCTCCAGGATTCAGTAGATCACTGTTGTCAGTCTCTGTCTCTTTCTTTTTGGACAATGCAAGTTTTAAAAGAGGTAAAAGTATATCTGTAATTTTTTAAAGAAAATATGTAAAGGCAAACGTACAAGAATGCTTTAAATCTGGGATCATCATGCACGTACATGTTGGAGAAACAATGAGATATCCCATCCCTTTGTTAGACTGAGTATCACCAGACATACCAGAGCTGACACATGTTGTGCAGGAAGAGAGAGAAGATAACCTGGTAAAGGCTGGAGTCAGGTAAATTAGGAAAGCTTTCATGGAATACATCAGAAGCTGAGAAATAGAATTATCACAGGATCCTCCAACACCATTCCTGGTAGAAGGAATATGAAATCCCAGGGAGGAGACCACGGGATGTGCAGTCACTGTGGCAAACAGCTCTGCAGTCCCATGTTCAATTAAAGCAGCGTCATTCTCAAGAGGTCACACATATAATCCAGTGAAATTAGCGTTGAAGAAGGATGGATAATGGGACAAATGGACAGAGTTATATTTTAACAGGAAGTTTATAAGGCAGTAAAGAGGAAGAAATTCTGGTATCTTGGATAACATGGATGATCCTGGAGAATAATATCCAAGGATAATATGTCAGGGTAAGTACACTCTGCTAAAATATCCAGGCCAAGAAGCCAAATAATATGTGATGCTACGTACATGGGATAAAAAGGATGAACTAACAAGCCAGAAATTCAATGGTGAAGACCAACGTCTGTGCTTGGGAGGAACAGAGGAGACGAAGGAGCAAGGTCAGAGTTTCAGTCCCACAGGATCCACACGTTGAGTGATCTACTGTACAGCATGGTGACAACAGTGAAGGGAATGCAGTGTCTGCAGAATTCCAAGACATTAGACAAAACGTGGGTTCTGTGATAAACATGTCAATAAGTCTGACTTCATTATTCCATTCAGTATACATTCATTTATTCAACACATATCGTTGTACTTCATATTTTATATTAAATATTATTAATTAAAAATTTATGATAATGAAATGGCCAAAATGGGAAATCATGAAGATTCAGATCTCTGAATACTGGTGTTGTGTTTGCCAATGTTTTATGGAGATGATAAATGAAGTCAGTGCACTCAAGGCTTGGCAGCTGGAACCCAGGAACATGGAACTGCAACAGTGTTCCCACCTTGGAGATGGGGTCTCCTAACACATCCATCATCTACGGTCTTCCAGGGTGCATTTTCAGTACAAGTATTGGAAATGTGTAAATGGGCTCCATCCAGCACTATGATATGCAGCATGGATGTCTCCCTCTCTAAATAGATGAAAGACTAAAGTGAAGCGATAACTCCAGTCAGCATGACATGGAATGAAGAACAGGGACTGTGGACACAAGGTCTAAGACTGGCTCTTCCTGCAGCTGTGATCCAGCCTCAGGACACTGGGCATCATGATGGAGCCACAGACACAGCTCCCCGTGATGTGGACTCTAGCCCCAGAGTGCACAGCCACTGTGTGTCCCACTTTCTACTCTCCCTGAACCACAGCAGGTGCAGGTGTTCTCACGACACTGGAGCAGAACCAGATCAGCTGGAAGTGCACACCCAACACTTTCCATTCAGTAATGACCTTGACTGCTGATGTCCAGGGCATTTCCCCTCGGAGTTCTGGCAGTGAGCCCCCCAGGAGGGTCCCAGGACCTAGAGAATGAGGAAGTCCCTGTAGGCTTCCCAGGTGCCTGCAGAAGCTCAGCCTGAGACACAGCTGAGCTGCAAGTACATCCCTGAGTGCTGTGACGTTCACACAGGGACCACAGACTGTTCCAGGATTAAGGGGAAATGCAGGTCGGGTTAAAGTCTGCAGAAAGTGAGTCTGGATCACCCACACGTAAAGTCAAAGGTTGGTTCAGTGCACACTTGCTGGTTGTGGCAGGAGAGGGATGAGTGGAATAGTTGCTGTTTAACAGATCAACGGCCCTGTCTCGGCTTTCCCTGGTTATGAGGGAAAACTGAAACTGTCCAAAGCTTTCAACGCCCTGAGGGTGCTGTCCTGAGTCAGGTTGGAAGAGACTCAATACTGTCCTCAATATTCCCACATCTCTGACCCTGGTGAGCAACAGTCGCTGTCCATGAACCAAATTGTTCATTTAGGACTTCTTCCTTTTACATCAGACTTTCTCCCCGTCATTGAAGTTGGGAGGGACAGAATCATATAAGTAGAATTCTTCCCTCAAAACTTTTACAGGAGAGGAAATCCCAGTTCCCTGACAGGAAACCAGGGCTTCATCTCCCTCTGCACCTGTGCAGGACCAGAATCTGGTCTCAGTGCGTCTCGTGCGCCCCCTAGTGGAATTGCGCGCCCCTGCAGGGAGGTTTGTGTCTGGGCTCAGCCTGAGGGCCCCTCACTGTGTCTCTGGCACAGAAACAGGTGGCGGTGTCCGAGGCTGTCAGACTGGTCATTTTCAGATCCAACGTGCTCGAGGTTTTGGAGATGGTGAATCAGCCTTTCGCCCAGCTATTGTAGTATACGCTACCACAACTACTAATGTATCTTATCCATTCCAGCCCCTTCCTTGGAGCCTGGCGGAACCAGCTCACTCCATAGCTACTGATGTCGCATCCAGAGGCTGTGCAGGTGAGTGTCAGGATTCCTCCAGGCGTGACCAGGCGACCCCCGGGCTCCTTCAGCTGCTCCTGACACTGGACACCTGCAAACACAGACGTCCTGGTCAGGAAGCTGTCACTCACACTCTCTGTGTCTCTCACTCACGTCTTCTCCCAGACTCAGTGGCCCGCGTTCCCCATCATTACCTTTGAGCACAGCGACCAGGAGAAGCCAGCGCAGACCAGTCTCCATGGTGAGTGTCTGTGTTGAGTGCGCTCACTGAGTGGACACCTGGGAGTCCTGGGGCTGGAGCTCCTGTGCCAGAGCTGCAGGGTGAGGGCTGGGCTGGTTTTCATGGGCAGAGGGAGGTCTATCTGCATGTGCTGCCCCTATATAGCAGGCATTGGGTCAGACGCCTCAGACAGGACAGGGCCTGGGGCAGAATTACATGACCTGAGGGTGTACGGTGATGGCTATGATAGGATTCAGATCATATGAATTTTTATGTTATCATAATTTCAAAAAGTTGAAGGCAATGACCTTGTTTCCTTTTAATATGTGTGTACCCTTAATATCTAGTGTTAGCAAAATCATTTCCCTCATTTATTTAAATAACCACTAGTTCCTTATCATCTATATGAAAGACATTTGGACAGTGATAGAGAGAGAAGGGGTGAGAGATACAGAAATGTAGAGATGGACAGAAAAGGTTACAATGGGAGATTTCTGCCTTTGGGTTGACAGCCCCAGACATCCCAAATACCTATGACCCCTAGGAGTTAGTCTTTCTGAACCCTGAAGCAAGAAACTGTGACTGTAATTCCAACGTCAGTGGTAGGTACTCACTTGCTTGTAGTGTCATCTACAGTTTCCCATGATGCATTATGAGGGAAAAGTGTGGGAAGCCGTGAGGCTGGACTCAGTTCTCTGACGGGAACTCGGGTGACACTAGTGGGGACTTAGCCAATTTTGTCCTAATGCCTGTCACCCACTTTTAAATTGATGAAATACTCAAGTGGATTTTTAAGGTTAACTATGTTTTGTTTCCTTATTCATCCATTGCCTTAAAGTTTAAAAACTGTTTAAACTGTTTAAAACTGTTCCTGAACACAGAACACTGTACATGGTAGTGAGGCATAGAGTGCTATTGGAATGTGCATGGTAGAAATGGGCACAGATGAACTCACTGTCATTCACATTTCCACCTCCTTTCCATCACTCTGTTGGGAGGCCTGGAGACCTCAGTTCTAGTTATTTGTGGAACCTGTCATGGGTTGTGGTGAACTGAGTCAGCCCACTGTGGTGTGGGCAGAATTATTCCTTCCTGTGAGTGGTGCTTTGTGTCCTGGTATCAGCCGTCCCCTGTTCCCCCCTCTTCCCTGTGTCTAGTAATCATGACTCTGAGTTGAGGTCAAGCACTGGGTAGAAGTCACTGTGTCACAATTTACCCACAGTCCTTTGTCAGGTTGCAGCTTTGTTCACAATACTTCAGTCTCAAACAAAGCAAGTGTGCATAAAACAGTGAATGCATTCTTTCCCATTTGGACATGGAATATTATTCAGTATTAAGAAGGAGGTTGTTCTGTCATTAGAAAATGTGGGTCTCCCTGGAGCATACAAACTAAAAGAAATAATGCAAGTACATGTGGACACATAGTAAGTGACATTAGTTATATATGCAGTCCACAAGTTGAACTCACAGAGGTAGGAAGTGCAATGGTGATCACTGTCTACCATGTTTGTCCCCTTCCAGCCCTGTGGGAAACTAGAGGAAGTTCCAGGCTCCTGACTTTAGGCTCAGCCATCCCCAACCTTTGGCAGCCATTCAGGAAGTGAACAAATGGAAGGAATTCTCCCTCCATCTGTTGGTCTCTTCCTCTATTGCTATAACACTGTCTTAAAATAAAATAAATAGATACTTAAAATACATTGAAGATTAATTATACATATGATTAGGAGCCTGTTTGCTAATGTTGAATGAACACAGACAACTGAATCCCAAGGGAAGAAATCAATTGTGTACATGCAGTGATGATAAGGTGGTGACAGGAGCAGCACTGGAGTGAGCCTGTGGGATCCCTGCCTCCCGTGTCAGGATGCTTAGTGCTGTGTCCTAGTTTGGTTCCAGTTTCAGATTCCTGCTAAGCACACCCTGGGAGGCCGTAGATGAGGTTCCAAGTACTCCCATGCGGACACATGGACAGAATTCCAAGCACCAGGCTGTTGCCTCATCCAGCTGAAGCTTTTGTAGCCATCGGGGAAGTGACGCAGGAATTAGAAGATCACTGTCAGTCTCAGTCTCTCTGTGGTTTTGGAAAAATACATAAAGACAAGTTCTCAAATAAAATGATAAATTTTAAAATTTATATAATATCTATATATTATTAAAAGAAGATATACAGACAGACATATAAAATGCTATCAATTTGGGACCATCATGTATGTCCATGTTAGAAGCATAATGAGACATCCCATCGCTCCTGTTAGAATGGCTATTACCAGACATACTAGAGCTGACATGTTTTATGGAGGTAGAGAGAGATGATAACCCTGGTACAAGTATGTGTCAGGTTAATTAGTAAAACCATTATGGAAAAGCATCAAAAACTAGAAACAGAATTATTACATGATCTTCAAGCACCATTGCATGGTACAATGAATATGAAATCCCAGGGAGGTGTCCACGGGATCTGCAGTCACTGTAGCAAACACCTCTGCAGTTCCTTGTTCATTTAAAGCACCATCATTCAAAAGAGTTCACACATATGATCCAGTGACATCTCATGAAAGTAAGAATGGAAAATGAAAGAAATGGACAAAGTTACATTTTAAAAGGAAGTTTAAGCCGGCACCGTGGCTCAAAAGGCTAATCCTCCACCTTGCGGTGCTGGCACACTGGGTTCTACGCCCTGACGGGCGCCGGATTCTGTCCCGGTTGCCACTCTTCCAGACCAGCTCTCTGTTTTGGCCCGGGAGTGCAGTGGAGTTTGGCCCAAGTGCTTGGGCCCTGCAACCCATGGGAGACCAGGAGAAGCATCTGGCTCCTGCCTTTCGATCAGCGTGGTGCACTGGCCTCCGCATGCCAGCTGTGGCGGCCATTGGAGGGTTAACCAAAGGCAAAAGAAGACCACAACACTGGAGCAGAACCAGATCTGCTGGAAGTGCACACCCAACACTTTCCATTCAGTTATGACCTTCACTGCTGATGTCCAGTGCATTTCCCTCCTGAGTTCATGCAGGGAGCTCCACAGGAGTGTCCCAGGACCTAGAGGATGAGGAAGTCCCTGTAGGCTTCCCAGGTGCCTGCAGAAGCTCAGCCTGAGACACAGCTGAGCTGCAAGTACATCCCTGAGTGCTGTGACATTCACACAGGGACCACAGACTGTTCCAGGATTAAAGGGAAAATGGAGATTGGGTATAAAATCTTGGAACGTGAGGTCAGAACACCCACAGTTAAAATAAGACAGTTGGTTCAGGTCAGCACACATGCTGTTCTGACAGGAGGAGTGGGACAATTTATAAAACTGAGGTAACAAATCAAGACTTTGGCTCGGGTCTGTCTGGGTTTGAAGGAAAACTAAAATTGTGCTAAAGTCGGCAGTGCCCTGAGAACGCTGTCCTGAGTCAGACAGGCAAACACTCACGAGGTCCCCAGATAGTCCTGCATCTCTGACCCTGGTGACCACTGTCATCGTTCAAGAACCTGAATGTGTCCGTTTAGGACTTCTTCCTGTTCACATCAAGCTTCTCTACCTCAGTGACGTCAGTGGAAAGGACAGAATCAGGAAGTAGATTCTTGCCGCAAAACTACA
This sequence comes from Oryctolagus cuniculus, assembly GCF_051225735.1. Taxonomy (NCBI): domain Eukaryota; kingdom Metazoa; phylum Chordata; class Mammalia; order Lagomorpha; family Leporidae; genus Oryctolagus; species Oryctolagus cuniculus. The sequence continues at coordinate 54,003,586 of NC_142886.1, forward strand.
GGGGAACAAACCCCAATTCCATGACAGGAAATCAGGGCTTCATTTATCTCTGATTCTGAGCGGATCAGAATTGGGCTCAGTACGTCTTTTGCGCCCCCTGGTGGAACCGCACTCCCGTGCAGGGAGGTTTGTGCCTGGGCTCAGCCTGAGGGCCCCTCCTGTGTCTACTGCAGGGAAATACGTGGGCGTGTCCAGGGCGGTTAGACTGTTCATTTGCAGAGACACCGTGTTCTGGGCGTTGTCTCTGGAGATGGTTAATCGGCCATTCACCCAGCTCGCGTACCATGTGCTACCACCTTTCTAATCCATCCAACCCACTCCAGCCCTTCCCTGGAGCCTGGCAGACCTAGCACATGTAGTAGCTACTGAAGTCGATTCCAGAGGCTTTGCAGGAGAGTTTCAGGGATCCCCCAGGCTGGACCAGACCCCCTGCGGACTCCACCAGCTGCTCCTGACACTGGACACCTGCAAACACAGACGTCCTGGTCAGGAAGCTGTCACTCACACTCTCTGTGTCTCTCACTCACGTCTTCTCCCAGACTCAGTGCCCTGCGTTCTCCATCATTACCTTTGAGCAGAGCGACCAGGAGAAGCCAGCGCAGCCCAGTCTCCATGGTGAGCGTCTGTGTTGAGTGCGCTCACTGAGTGGACACCTGGGAGTCCTGGGGCTGGAGCTCCTGTGCCAGAGCTGCAGGGTGAGGGCTGGGCTGGATTTCATGGGCAGAGGGAGGCCTATCTGCATGTGCTGCCTCTAGATAGCAGCCCTGGAGTAAACACCTCAGACAGGACAGGGCCCAGACTGATGAGAGTGTCCCATGGCAGTCCGATATTCTTCATATATGGGACAAGTGATAAATTGTGTGCTCTCATTGCACAAAGAACCCTGTCTGAATCCTTTTATGTGAATGGACCTACAACATGTTTTCATGGGTTCCCTGAGCTCTTGGCCCAGGTCAACATTACAGGAGAAATCATCAGACTCTGGATGTGTCCCCAACTCCATGTGCTAACAGGAGTCCAGCACCTGATCTGCCCCCTCACTACAGGACTCAGCTCTGCCCCAGTCCACACTCAGCACTCACGGGGGCTTCCTGGTGAGGTCTGCAGAACTCCCTGACAGAAGCAGAACAAGGAGCACTTTTGCTGGATTCCGTTTTTGGCAGAGAGATGCACAGGGGACCAGGTTCCACACAAGTGCATCTGAGTGTGGTGTTCCACATGCCAGTGTCTGTCTGTCTGTCTGCTCTTCACAATTTCTTTGCTGGGCAATTTTGCTTCCATGGGCAATGCTGTTGAGCTGTGATAGATACAGAGGCAGCCGCACATGTTGAAAGTGTGTGGTGAGTGCGACTAACCTGTGCCAATCTCACTCCTCATCACAACTATGCCAAGAGCAAATATCACATCCCATGGTGCTTCCGACAGCTCCTGTGTCACCCAGCCCTGGGCCCACCTCCTCCAGTCACATTAAGGCCTGAAACCCTTTGGATTCCTTCACAACAGATTCATCCAGTTCAGCCCTGTGCATCATGCAAGTTTTGTGGCAGAAGTCGAAGGTCTTGAGTTTGTAGGTTCTGTGCGGCCCAGGTGAATGAGTTTTTATTAGTTTTTAACCAAAATATCTGAAAATCTTATATGAGTGAAACTGAAAGTAAAGCAGAGAGGATGGCGGAATAGTGAGGACGCGCACCGATAGTCCCGGAAAATTTAGATTAATAAAAGTGGAGTTACGGTAGCCTCAGAAAAAGGATCAGGAAAAAATTGCAGAGGAAACTCTTCTGGATCTAGTGGCTGTGACTCGGAGGACCTACTGGGAGAACAAGGTCACCCACCGCGCGGAAGCCGAGCCGCAAGAGCTGCAGGGTCTGTGGGCCAGTACAGGAAGGGGAGTGGATGTCACCTAGACACCAGCAGGGAGAGTTGGGACGCCCAGGGCTCCGAGTCCACACATCGGTGCTGGAAGGGGAGGTGAGCTCAGTAACCCGTGACATTGACGGGGAAACGGCGGTCAGAATCTAGAGGGGAGTGGGAAAGTTCACCAGACTGACTACAGGAGAGAAGGAAAAAAGGTGTTGGGGTTCTCTCACCGCCAACCTTGAAAAGGTTGCAAGGTTTGCAAGAGTTTGCAAGAGTTTGCAAGGTTTGCAAGAGACAAAGAGCAGGCCCCCTCTCTGGATTTACATAACAACAGGGGAGAGCTAAGGAACTGAGTCACTACAATTCAGTAGCCTAGGCAACCCAGTGGGAGTCCAGAGGAGAAACAGAACCTGCACAGACTCTTTGGGTAGAAGCCAGAGATCGGAAGCTAAATACCATCAATTCTGCACAGCCTTGTGGTGCGGTATTACTTACCTCCTGAATAAATAAAATAAATAAATAAATAAATAGAGAGAGATTTACCACACATAAACTGAGGGTGTCACCTTTGCACACCCGTAACCCGGAAGAACCAAGCAGAGCTCTCAGGCCACACCCATCTCAAGCCTCCAAGGCTCCTCCAACAGCAGGCAGTCCACTTAACACAGACATAGTATAAAATAAAAAAAAAATAAAAAAAAAAACGCACAGTGATGAAAGAAGAATTAACTATGCCAAGCAACAAACACAGAAATCGAGGGAACAACATCAACGATGACACTATGATGCCTCCAAATAAACAAAACACCCCAAGCCAAGATTATGAAGATGATGAGATAGAAGAAATGCAAGATACGGATTTCAAAAAAATTATGATAAGAACATTTAGAAGTTTTCAAAAGCAAATCCTTGAACTACAGAAATCCTTATTGGACAGGATTGAAAATCTCTCTCATGAAAATGAAATTTTAAGGAAGAATCAAAATGAAACGCAGAAACTAGTAGAACAGGAAAGTGTGATAGTGAAGAGTAATCAAAATGAAATGAAGAACTCAATAGATCAAATGACAAACACACTAGAAAGCCTTAAAAACAGAATGGGTGAAGCAGAAGAGAGAATATCGGACTTAGAAGATAGAGCACAGGAAAACATACAGTCAAACCAAAGAAAAGAAGAGGAAATTAGAAATCTAAAAAAATATTGTTGGGAATCTACAGGATACTATTAAAAAAAAACAACATTCGAGTTCTAGGAGTTCCTGAAGGCATGGAGAGAGAAAAAGGATTAGAAGGCTTTTTTAGTGAGATACTAGCAGAGAACTTTCCAGGTTTGGAGAAGGACAGAGACATCCTAATACAGGAAGCTCATAGAACCCCCAATAAACGTGACCAAAAGAGATCCTCACCATGACACGTGGTAATTAAACTCACCACAGTGAAACATAAAAAAAGATCCTAAAATGTGCAAGAGAGAAACGTCAGATTACTCTCAGAGGATCTCCAATTAGACTCACAGCAGACTTCTCATCAGAAACACTACAGGCTAGGAGGGAATGGTGAGACATAGCACAGGTGCTAAGAGAGAAAAATTGCCAGCCCAGAATATTATATCCTGCTAAGTTCTCATGTGTGAATGAAGGTGAAATAAAGACCTTTCATAGCAAACAGAAATTGAAAGACTTTGTGGCCACTCGCCTGGCCCTGCAAAAGATACTTAAAGATGTGCTACACTCAGAAACACAGAAACACGGCCATCAATATGAAAGAAGGTAAAGGAAGAAAAACCACCAGTAAAAGAGCATGGGAAGCTCAAAGCATATACTAGAAAATATCTCTGGGAAAATGGCAGGGCAAAGTCACTACATATCAATAGTCACATTAAGCATTAATGGTCTTAACTCTTCAGTTAAAAGACACCGATTGGCTGATTGGCTCAAGGAATACAACCCAACTATTTGTTGCCCTCAAGAAACACATCTCTCTAACAAAGATGCATGCAGACTGAAAGTGAAAGGTTGGAAAAAGATATTCCATGCCAACAGAAACAAAAAAAAAGCAGGTGTAGCCATATTAATATCAGACAAAATAAACTTTAATACAAAAACTGTTAGGAGAGACAAAGAGGGACAATATATAATGATTAAGGGTTCAATTCAACAGGAAGATGTAACTATTATAAATGTATATGCACCTAATTACAGGGCACCGGTCTATTTAAAAGATATGTTAAGGGACTTAAAGGGAGACTTAGACCCCAATACAATAGTACTGGGGGACTTCAATACTCCACTCTCAGAAATAGACAGATCATCCGGACAGAAGGTCAACAAGGAAACAGCAGATTTAATAGACACTATTGCCCAAATGGATCTAACAGATATCTACAGAACTTTCAATCCTACATCTAAAGACTTTACATTCTTCTCATCAGTGCATGGAACCTTCTCTAGGATTGATCACATACTAGGCCATAAAGCAAGTCTCAGCAAATTTAAAAGAATTAGAATCATACCATGCAGCTTCTCAGACCACAGAGGAATGAAGCTGGGAATTAGCAACTCAGGAAACCCTAGAAAGTATGCAAACACATGGAGACTGAACAACATGCTCCTGAATGAACACTGGGTCATTCAAGAAATCAGAAGAGAAATCAGAAACTTTCTGGAAGTAAATGAGGATAACAACACAACATATCAAAACTTATGAGATACAGCAAAAGCAGTACTGAGAGGCAAGTTTATAGCAATAGGTGCCTATATCAAGAAATTGGAAAGGTACCAAATAAATGAGCTTTCAGTGCATCTCAAGGACCTAGAAAAACTGCAGCAAACCAAACCCAAATCTAGTAGGAGAAGAGAAATAATTAAAATCAGAGAAGAAATTAACAGGATTGGATCCAAAATAACATTACAAAAAATCAGACAGCGAGAAGCTGGTTTTTTGAAAAAATAAACAAAATTGACACCCCATTGGCCCAACTAACCAAAAAAAGAAAAGACCCAAATCAATAAAATCAGAGATGAAAAAGGGGATGTAACAACACACACCACAGAAATAAAAATAGTCATCAGAAATTACTATAAGGAGCTGTGTGCCAGCAAACAGGAAAATCTATCAGAAATGGATAGATTCTTGGACACATGCCACCTACCTAAATTGAACCATGAAGACATAGAAAACCTAAATAGATCCATAACTGAGACAGAAATTGAAACAGTAATAAAGGCCCTCCCAACAAAGAAAAGCCCAGGACCGGATGGATTCACTGCTGAATTCTACCAGACATTTAAAGAAGAACTAATCCCATTTCTTCTCAAACTATTCAGAACAATCGAAAAAGAAGGAATCCTCCCAAATTCTTTCTATGAAGCCAGCATCACCTTAATCCCTAAGCCAGAGAAAGATGCAGCACTGAAAGAAAATTATAGACCAATATCCCTGATGAACATAGACGCAAAAATCTAAATAAAATACTCGCCAATAGAATAGAACAACACATCAGAAAAACCATCCACCCAGACCAAGTGGGATTTATCCCTGGTATGCAGGGATGGTTCAAGATTCGCAAATAAATTAATGTGATTCACCACATTAACAGACTGCAGAAGAAAAACCATATGATTATCTCAATAGATGCAGAGAAAGCATTCGATAAAATTCAACACCCTTTCATGATGAAAACTCTAAGCAAATTGGGTATAGAAGGAACATTCCTCAATATAATCAAAGCAATTTATGAAAAACCCACGGCCAGCATCCTATTGAATGGGGGAAAGGTTGGAAGCACTTCCACTGAGATCTGGCACCAGACAGGGATGCCCACTCTCACCACTGCTATTCAACATAGTTCTGGAAGTTTTAGCCAGAGCCATCAGACAAGAAAAAGAAATTAAAGGAATCCAAATTGAGAAGGAAGAAGTAAACTATCCCTCTTTTCAGATGATATGATTCGTTACTTAGAGGATCCAAAGAACTCTACTAAGAGACTATTGGAACTCATAGAGGAGTTTGGCAAAGTGGCAGGATATAAAATCAATGCACAAAAATCAACAGCCTTTGTATACACAAGCAATGCCACGACTGAGAAAGAACTGCTAAGATCAATCCCATTCACAATAGCTACAAAAACAATCAAATACCTTGGAATAAACTTAACCAAGGATGTTAAAGATCTCTACAATGAGAATTAAAATCTCTTAAGAAAGAAATAGAAGAGGATACCAAAAAATGGAAAAATCTTCCATGCTCATGGATTGGAAGAATCAACATCATCAAAATGTCCATTCTCCCAAAAGCAATTTATAGATTCAATGCAATTCCAATCAGGATACCAAAGACAATCTTCTCAGATCTAGAAAAAATGATGCTGAAATTCATATGGAGGCAAAAGAGACCTCGAATAGCTAAAGCCATCTTGTACAACAAAAACAAAGCTGGAGGCATCACAATGCCAGATCTCAGGACATACTACAGGGCAGTTGTAATCAAAACAGCATGGTACAGGTACAGAAACAGATGGATAGACCAATGGAACAGAATTGAAACACCAGAAACCAACCCAAACCTCTACAGCCAACTTATATTTGATCAAGGATCTAAAACCAATTCCTGGAGCAAGGACAGTCTATTCAATAAATGGTGCTGGGAAAACTGGATTTCCACGTGCAGAAGCATGAAGCAAGACCCCTACCTTACACCGTACACAAAAATCCACTCAACATGGATGAAAGACTTAAATCTACGAACTGACACCATCAAGTTATTAGAGAACATTGGAGAAACCCTTTAAGATATTGGCACAGGCAAAGAGTTTCTGGAAAAGACCCGGGAGGCGCAGGCAGTAAAAGCCAAAATCAACTATTGGGATTGCATCAAATTGAGAAGTTTCTGTACTGCAAAAGAAACAGTCAAGAGAGTGAAGAGATAACCGACAGAATGGGAAAAAAATATTTGAAAACTATGCAACAGATAAAGGGTTAATAACCAGAATCTAAAGAGATCAAGAAACTCCACAAAAACAAAACAAACAAACCACGTAAAGATGGGCCAAGGACATCAATAGACATTTTTCAAAAGAGGAAATCCAAATGTCCAACAGACACATGATAAAACGTTCAAGATCACTAGCAGTCAGGGAAATGTAAATCAAAACCACAATGAGGTTTCACCTCACCCCGGATAGAATGGCTCACATACAGAAATCTACCAACAACAGATGCTGGCCAGGATGTGGGGAAAAAGCGACATTAATCCACTGTTGGTGGGAATGCAAACTGGTCAAGCCACTATGGAAGTCAGTCTGGAGATTCCTCAGAAACCTGAATATAAACCTACTGTTCGACCCACCCATCCCACTCCTTGGAATTTACCCAAAGGAATTTAAATTGGCAAACAAAAAAAGTGGTCTACACCCTAATGTTTATTGCAGCACAATTCACAATAGCCAAGACCTGGAACCAACCTAAATGCCCATCAACGGTAGACTGGATAAAGAAATTATGGGATTTGTATTCTTTAGAATACTATACTGCAGTAAGAAACAACGAAATTCAGTCATTTGTAACAAAATGGAGGAAACTGGAACACATCATGCTGAGTGAAGTAAGCCAGTCCCAAAGGGACAAATACCATATGTTCTCCCTAATCGGTGACAACTGACTGAACACCAAAAAGGAAACCTCCTGAAGTGAAATGGACACTATGAGAAACGGTGACTTGATCAGCATAGCCCTGACTGTTAATGAACAACTTAATACATTATCCCTCTTAGTAGTTTTTTTGTCTGTTCTACTTAATATGACTGGTTTAATTCTGTAATTAATACACAGTTATTCTTAAGTGTTGAAATTTAACTGAAATGTGATCCCTGTTAAACATAAGAGTGGGAATAAGAGAGGGAAGAGATTTATAATTTGGGACATGCTCAAGCTGACTTGCCCCAGATGGTAGAGTTAGAAACATACCAGGGGACTCCAATTCAATCCCATCAAGGTGGCATGTACCAATGCCATCTCCCTAGTCCAAGAAATCAATTTCAGTTCACAATCGATCATAATGAAAGGACTAAGAGTCAAAGGGAGCACATAAATAAGTCTAGTACCTGCTAATACTAACCGATAGAATAAATAAAGGGGAGAGTGATCCAACATGGGAAGTGAGATACTCAGCAGACTCATAGAATGGCAGATGTCCTAAATAGCACTCTGGCCTCAGAATCAGCCCTAAAGGCATTCGGATCTGGCTGAAAAGCCCATGAGAGTATTTCAGACATGGAAAGCCAAGACACTCTGGCAAAAAAAAAAAAAGGCCTAAATGAAAGATCTCTGTGAGTGAGATCCCAATGGAAAGAACAGGTTTTCAAAGAAGGAGGTACCTTTCTCTGAAGGGAGGAGAGAACCTCCACTTTGAGTATGACTTTGTCTAAACAAGATAAGAGTCGGAGAACTCAAAAGGCTTCCATAGCCTTGGAAACTCATGAATGGAGCATAGGGAGATTACTGATGCCATAAACAGGAGTGTCAATTTGCTAAGTCAACAACAGGAGTCACTGTGCACTTACTCCTCATGTCGGATCTCTGTCCTTAATGTGCTGTACGTTGAGATTTAATGCTATAATGAGTACTCAAACAGTATATTTCATTTTGTGTTTCTATGGGGGTGCAAACTGTTGAAATCTTTACTTAATGTATACTAAACTGATCTTCTGTAAAAAAAAAGAAATTATCAATTCCCAACCTGACTCTCACTGGGATTAAACATGACAATAGGTCTGATCTGATTTCATCATCATTTAAAAGATCACCTATTATTTTTCACTTTATGTTTCTGTGTGGGAGCAAGCTGTTGAAATCTTTACTTAATGTATGCTAAACTGATCTTCTGTATATAAAGAGAATCAAAAATGAATCTTGATGGGAATGGAAGGGGAGAGGGAGTGGGAAAGGGGAGGGTTGTGGGTGGGAGGGACGTAATGGGGGGGAAGCCATTGTAATTCATAAGCCGTATTTTGGAAATTTATATTCATTAAATTATAGTTAAAAAAAGTAAAGCAGAGTAAGAATATGATATTTTGTACAAATATGCAGTGTATTAGTCTTAACTGTGTCATCAAATTTCATGGAAATAAAGGAAATAATAAATTGAAAGTTGCACTGTTTAAGATGCAAACATTACCCAGGGGAGTGCCAGATTCTCATATGTGGTTCTGGGTCCCAGTACCAGATTCCTGATCCTGCAGCCCCAGGAATCAGAAATTTATGGAAGATATTTGGGCCCTGTCACTCTAGTGGATGCACCTGATTGTTGTCCTGAAACTGGGCCAGGCTTGGAGGCAGACCTGGCCACAGCGACATTGGAGAAAGTGCAGTGAGTGGGAGCATTTCTCTCTTTTCCTTACTGACTCATGTGTGAGAGTTAAACCTTGAGTAACTGAAGGGTCTTTCAAATGTCCTGTTCCCTTCAATGCAGGCAGCAACCCTCATGGACTTGTCCCCTCCCTAGAGCCCCTCTCAGTGGGATCACTGAGTGGTGAGGTCCCCACATGCATGATGGGAGGCTCTGTGCATCAAGTATGGAGGGTAAGTTCCACCTAAAATGCAGCCTTCAGCTGCTCAGTTGGAGCGACCACACACACACACCAAGCAGTGCTGGCTCTGCTCATGGCTCTGCAGGAACAGCATCCTCAGCCTCAATACCCCAGACCCTGCTTCTCTGTGTCCACTGAGTAGGAAAGTGATTCACCTGCAGGAGGAAACCATCATGACCAATGTCCTGGTGGGATCCTGTAGAAAATGTTTGTGAGCAGAGTCCACCCCAGACACTGTGCCAGCACTGATCCCCCAAGACACAGAAGTCTGCATCTTCAGGGGATGGCTCCAGCCCCAAAGCTGAGGACTAGTGAGGAGAACCATGGCACGTGGGGAAGTGACAGTCGGGGACAGGGTCCAGCAACATAGAGAGAGAGGACCTGGTGGAGGGGTGGGCTCTTCCTCTGCAGGAGGGTAAGGACAGGTGGAAGGGCCACACTTCTGGGACCCAGTGCCTGCAGCAGAACACTGAGTCGGGAGGTCTGATCAGGTCTCCTTGCCCCAGGGACCCCCACACTGACCACCACTGAGTAAAACTAGCACAGGTGCCTGGGAGATGTGGAATGGTGTCGCCTCTGGGGAGTGCATCCAGTGAAGACTCCCACCATGAGTAGATTCAACGTCAGGGCCTCATGGAGGAAGCTGAGGTCCCCAGTGCCCCTAACAGAACCACACGGAATGCTGGGAGCAGCCTGCTGGTGGTGGATGTGGTTTGTCCTCACAGCTTCAGTGCTGAGCATGGCCCCAACGTAACAGCACTGACAGCGGGTGCACGATCTAGATGTTTACATGGAAAGCATGGAATAACAGGATCTGACATCAGATGCAAAGTCCATTGTACATCTACTGGAAGGAAACACAGGGCAGAATCTCCCTGATAGTGGTCTGTCCATGATTTCCCTTTTAGATCTCCAGAGTTCAGGCAACGCAAGAAAAACCTTTTCAGAAGATGCTGCATAAACTACATAGCTTCTCTACTGCATGTGGACCGATGAGACGTGAGCAGCCTACACACACATGGAAGTAACTATTTTCATATAGAATGTATGATCAGTAGCCTGTATCCCAAAGGAACAAAAGGACTGTCTGCATGAGCTGTGTTTAAAACTGGCCCTGAGTCTTCTAAAGTCTCAAAATACCTGTTTTACACAACTGGCTTCATCCTGAACAACAGGTTCTGAATCATCAGGCCTACAATGCGTGTGGAAGGAAACCTCCCTCCTCTGCCTGTGGCAGAGTGTGTCCTCAAAGGTGTGTGTGTTTAGGAGTGATTCCAGAGTGACTGTGGGAGAAGTGGGGGAGCTCTGTGAGTGAGGCCTAGTGGGATTTGTTCATTTCTGGGGAATCTGCTCTTGGAGGAGATCACAGTAGATCTCCTGGGTCCCCAGCTTCAGCACAGAACACAGTGCTTCTAGAGTCAGCCCTGGTCTCATCTGATGTCCTGTGTGGGGATGGGGTCCCTTCCATCCCTGTTCCCAATATTAGGATGCCTGAACACTGTATGATGTTCACAATATTAGCATGCCTGATGGCACAACATTCTCACTGTCTGATCCTGGACATCAGCCTCTATGTCTGTGAGCTCCACACACCTCCCCTCTGGGGTACTACATTTGGAACCAACATGTGGGAAAAAAAAACAGGTGCATAGAAACATACTAGCCACTCATCTGTTCCCACCTGAAACAGAGTCTCTCCTTTGTCTCCAAATTTAGACAGAGCCACTCCAAATTACTCATTTCTACTTCAACTGAGAGAATTGCTTCAGTTTCTGTAAGAATCCTACATGAGAGAACAATTGCATTTTTGCAGGAGACATTTTGTAAACACATGGGGTTGATGCAGTTATCCTGGTGAAGAGCAGAAAATTTGTTCATTCCTGATGATGATAAAGTTGAGAGTTGAAGGACAATTTTGCTTCCACAGAAGGAGGAGCATGGCTGAGAACAGGTGCAGGCAGTAACTGGAGGAAGGAGTCGGGGGTCTCTGGACACACAGTCTCTGGGGCAGGCCCTTCATGCAGCAGGGATGCAGCTCCTGGGTTGGAACATTGGTGGGCTCACAGGGACACAGTCCAGAACCACCTGGACTCTAGTGCAGACTTCACTGGGCTGTCCCACCTGCTGGTCTCCCTGAGATGGAGACAAGGCCAGCAGAGAGTGGGGAACAAGACCTCTCCACACCCAGTGTTTTCCATGAGTCTGACCCCTTGCACTACCAACGGCCACCTCTGCTTGCAAATGAGAGCAGGTCCGGGGATCCCAGGAGACGTGAGTGAGGAAGAGCAAGCAGGAGTTCTAGGAGCCACAGCCTGAGCCACTCCTGAGCTGCAGGTTAATCCCTGACCTGGGGTTTGGACCATGTGGACCTCAACCTGTGAGTTCATGGTGAGGAAGTGAAAGGGAGACGAGGGCACAGCTGCAGAGAATGGACATGGGAGCCCCAGGGACCAGGACCATGGAGTCAGCTCTGTCCCTCGGGGGCCCAGCTGTGCAGGAGAGGAGGTCATGGATGTGAAACACTGCAGCATCCATAGCCCCTGACCGGCTCTACACTGCCCCTGGGCTCTCAGCAGGGTCCCAGATGACGTCATCAGAGAATTCCACGGAGAGCTCCTCTTTGATTTGGACAGGAAAAGACTCCCCGGGTGCCCAGAGCTTAGTCAGGTCTCACATGCTGGGGACCCCAAAGATGTCATTCATCCTTCCAGAAACGACTCCATTTTCTTCATGTGACATCTTCCCGTGATACCAAAACTTCTGTTCAGTGATCGGTGTTAGGGACAGAATCATCCTTCCAGATCGGAACGTAGGAAACAGTTACAGGACCACAAACCCCAATTTCCTCAGGAGTACCAGGGATTCACCTCCCACCACATCTGGGAATGGGTCTGAGTCTGCTCAGTGCGTCTTGTGCGCCCCCTGGTGGCGGTGCGCGCCCCTGCAGGCAGGTTTGTGTCTGGGCTCATCCTGAGGGCCCTCACTGTGTCTCTCCCACAGAAATAGGTGGCCATGTCGCTGTTGTTGGACTGTTCATTTGCAGATTCACCGTGTTCTGGGGGTGGTGAATTGGCCATTCACCCAGCTCGCTTAGTCTGTGCTACCACTACCAGCATAAATGCATCCAATCCACTCCAGCCCCTTCCCTGGAGCCTGGCAGACCCAGCTTACTCCAAAGCTACTGAGGGAGAACCCAGAGGCTTTGCAGAAGAGTTTCAGGGATCCCACAGGCTTGAACAGGCCTCCCCCGGATTCCTCCTGTTGCTCCTGACATTGGACACCTGCAAACACAGATGTCCTGGTCAGGACACTGTCACTCACACTCTCTGTGTCTCTCACTCACGTCCTCTCCCAGACTCAGTGCCTCGCATTCCTCATTATTAACTTTGAGCACAGCGACCAGGAGAAGCCAGCGCAGCCCAGTCTCCATGGTGAGCGTCTGTGTTGAGTGCGATCACTGAGTGGAACCCTGGAGTCCTGGGGCTGGAGCTCCTGTGCCAGATCTGCAGGGTGAGGGCTGGGCTGGTTTTCATGGGCAGAGGGAGGCCCTATTTGCATGAGCTGCCCCTATATAGCCAGCCCTGGAGTAGACGTCTCAGACAGGACAGGGCCCAGGGCAGATGTACATGTCCTGTGGGTGTAGGCTATGATAGGATTTGGATCATATGAATTTTTTATATTTTATTGTTTTTTCATTTTAGTATGTGTGTACCCTTAGTATCCAGTGTTAGCAATATCATGTCCTTCATTTTTTAAATAACAATTGTTTCATATTATCTATTGACATCTATATCATCTATATGAAAGACATTGGAATAGTGATAGAGAGAAGGGGTGCGAGAAACACAAGTGTAGTGATGGACAGAAAAGATGAAAATGGGAGATTTCTGCCTTTGGATTGACAGCCCCAAACTCCCCAAATGCCTACAACATCTAGGAGTTAGCCTTTCTAAAACCTGGAGCCCAGAACTGCGTCTGTGTTTCCTTTGTCGGTTGTAGGGGCTCTATTGCTATAGCGTCATCTGTAGTTTACCACGATGTGTTATCAGGAAAAAGTGTAGGAAGCCGTGTGGCTGGGCTCAAGCAGCACTCTGATGGGAACACGGGTGTCCCTAGTGGGGACTTTGCCGATTTTGTCCTAATGCCTGCCTCCCACTTTTAAACAGATAAAAGACTGCAAGTGGATTCTTTTAAGGTTAACTATGTTTTGTTTCCTTATTCATCCATTGCCTTATTTAACACTCGTCATGAACACAGAACACTGTGCTTGCTAGTGGGGTTTGTGTGCTATTGGAATCTGTGTGTTGTAGAAATGGGCACAGATCAACTCAGTGTCGTTCACATTTACACCTCCTTTCCTACACTCTGAGTTGGAGGGGCCTGGAGGCCTCAATTCTCTTTATTTGTGGAACCTGTCGTGGGTTGTGGTGAACTGAGTCAGCCCACTGTGGTGTGGGCAGAATTATTCCTTCCTGTGAGTGCTTTGTACCCTGTTATCAGCCATCCCCTGTGTTCCCCCTCTTCCCTGTTCCGTAACCATGATTCTGAGTTCAGCTCAAGCACTGGATAGAAGTCACTGTGTCACAATTCACCCACAGTCCTGGGTTCAGGTAATGCAGCTGTGTTCACAATAGTTCAGTCTACAATAAAGTGAAATGTGCATAAAACAGTGAATGCAGTCTGTTACATTTGACATGGAATATTACTCAGTGTTAAGAAGGAGGTTGCTCTGTCATTAGGAAATCATGGGTCAGCCTTGAGCATAATATGCTAACAAGTAATGCAGGTACATCTGGACACATAGTATGTGACATTAGTTATATATGCCGTCCACAAGCTTGAACTCACAGAGGTAGAGAGTGCAATGGAGATCACTGTGTACCATGACCCAAGTGTTTGTCTCCTTCCAGCCCTGTGGGAAACTGCAGGAAGTTCTAGGCTCCTGACTTCATGCTTTTGCAGCCCCAACATTGCAACCATTCAGGAAGTGAAGCAATGGATTGAAATTCTCTATCTGTTGGTCTCTTCCTCTCTTGCTATAACACTGACTTTCAAATAAATAGATACTTAAAATAATTGAAGATTAATTATACATATGATTAGGAGCCTAATTGCTAATGTTGAATGATCTCAAGCAACTGAATCCCAAGGGAAGAAATCAATTGTTTAAATGCAGTGATGATAAGGTGGTGACAGGAGCAGCACTGGAGTGAGCCTGTGGGATTCCTGCCTCCCCTGTCAGGATGCTGAGTGCTGTGTCCTAGTTTGGTTCCAGTTTCAGTTTCCTGCCTAAGCACACTCTGGGAGGCCATAGGTGAAGTTCCAAGTACTGCCATGTGGACACCTGGACAGAATTCCAAGCACCTGGCTGTCACCTGACCCAGCTGAATCTTTTGTAGCAATCGGAGAAGTGACCAGGCATTGGAAGATCACTGTCAGTCTCAGTCTCTTTTTGGACACATACATACATACAAATTTTAAAATAAGTGAAATAATATCTATAAACTTTTAAAGACGTTATATAAAGGGAAACATACAAAATGCTGTAAACCTGGGAACAGCATGCATATCCCTGTTAGAAGCACAATGAGACATCCCATTCCTCCGGGTAGAATGAGAATTATCAGACAATCCAAGGCTGACAATTCTTGGGGAGGCAGAGTAAGACGACAACCCTGGGACAAGGCTGGGGTCAGGAAAATTAGTCAAAATGTTATGGAAAATCGTCAAAAACTGACAAGTACAATTACCACAGGATCTACAAACACCATTTCTGGGTAGAAGGAATATGATATCCCTGGAGGTGTCCACTGGATCCACAGTCACTGTGGCAAAGACATCTGCAGTTCCATGTTCAATTAAAGCAGCGCCAATCTCAATAGTTCACACATATAATCCATGGAATTTTCATGGAAGAAAGAATCAACAATGGAACAAATGTACAAAGCTACATTTTACCAGGAGTTTATATGGCAGTAAAGTGGAAGAAATTCTGTATTTTGGACAACTGGGATGATCCTAGAGAATAATGTCCAAGGATAATGTGTCAGGATAAGTACACTCTGAAAACCATCAAGGCCAAGAAGACAAATAATATGAGATGCTGGTTACATGAGATAAAAAGGATGAACTCACAGAGGCAGGATACAATGGTGAGACCAAAGTCTGAGCGAGGGAGGAGCAGAGGAGACGCTGTTCAAGGTCAGAGTTTCAGCCCGACAGGGTCCACACATTCAGTGATCTATTGCACAGGATGGTGACAGCAGTGAAGGGAATATTGTGTCTGTGGAATTCCAAAACAGGAGACAAATGCTATTCTACCATGGAAACATAGGGTTTTCTGATGAGCTTGTCAATAAATCTGTGCTCTGGGCATTGTTTCTGGAGAACATGAATCGGCCATTCACGGAGTTTACATAATATGTGCTACCACCATTATAACTATTAGCTGCGATCCACTCCAGCCCCTTCCCTGGAGCCTGGCGGACCCAGTCCATTGCATGGTTAGAGTGTGAATCCAGAGGCTTTGCAGGAGACTACTAACAGAAACAAACTGCCAACTACAGGGCTCACAGCATGTGCAACAAATAATGGAGAAAAATATACTCCACTACTACATGCCATTTATGAAAAATCACTGGTGCATTTATACACTGAGAACAAATTTGCAGAAAATGGAGAAAACATCACAGTGGTTTAGCTTGTGAATATTCCGCCTGTGATGCCTACATCCCATACTGCTGTCTGTTCTTATTCCAGCAGCACTTCCAATCATCTCTTGTTGATGCACCTGTGAAAGCAGACAAGCATGGTCCAAGTGATTGGGCCTCTGCACCCAGGTGGGGACTAGGAAGAAACTCCTGGCTCTAGGTGTCAATGTCATTTGGGGGAGTAAACCAGCAGATGGGAGAATTTGTCTCTGGGTCTTTCCCTCTCTGTGTGTAACACTGACTTTCAATAAATAAATAAATCTTTTCTAAAAGATTGCATATGTAGTATCAACAAACTTTTAAAGTCCTGGAGGAAATTTATCAACAGGCTGAATGATGTCCACATAACAATATTATTGTTTTTCAATTTTGAATTTATTTTGTATTTTTTAAAATTTATTTTTAAGGAATAAAAATGTCATAGTACAACTTTAGGAATATAGATATTCTTCCCAGCATTTCTGCCCTCCCACTTACATTCCCACCACCTTTCTCATCCCTCTCACTTGTCAGTTCAGTTTTCCAATAAGATTCCCTTTAAGTTGGTACACAGATTCAAGATCAAGATTCATCATCAAGATTCACTTGTATTGCTACACAGAAAACCAGCTCTGTACTATGTAAAGATTTAAACACACACACACACACACACACACACACACACACATATCCAAGAACTGTTTGAGAACTGGTTTACAGTTAACTCTCATAATAGAACTCATTGAGAATGGAGGTCCTGCATGGGGAGTTAGTGCACAGTGAGACCAGTTGTTAATTTAACAATAAACATTCTTACGTATGATGTCAGTGACCACCTGAGACTCTTGACATGAGCTGCTTAGGCTATGGAAGCCTTTTGAGTCCACAAACTCTGATAGTATTTGGACAAGGCCATCAGCAAAGTGGAAGTTCTCTCCTCCCTTTAGAGAAAAGTACCTCCTTCTTTGAGGCCACTTCTACTGCCTGAGGTCTCAGTCACAGAGATCCTTTAGGCAGAACATTTTTGCCACAGTGTCTTGGATTTCATGCCTGAAATGTTCTCATGGGCTTTTCAGCCAGACCAGGAAGTCTTAAGGGCTGATTATCAGGTCAGAGTGTTACTTAAAGCGGTTATCATTCTATGAGTCTGCTGTGTAGACTTCTCATGTTGTAACATTCTCTCCTTTTAAATTCTATCTCTTCTTATTACCAGGCACTTTATCCTATTTATATGATCACTTTAACACTTAATCCTATCTATGTGTTCACCTTACACTTAATGTGATCACTTTAGTTAAGTTTCATGGGACTTGGAGTCCCACAACAAAATTTTAAATTGTGTGTTTAGAAGTAAGTCCATAGGAATGTATGCACTTTACAGTTAAAAAATTCCTCCTCCTGCTCTTACTCCCATTCCTATTTTTTACTGAGATCAATTTTCAAATGACTGTATGTGCATACGATGGACTGAATGTTACGTAAATTCTTCAACAAATAGTAGGAAGAAAAATAAACAAACAAACAAAAAACAAACAAACAAAAAACTGTCCCTCGACAGTCAAGAGAAGGGCAGCTCAAGTCTTCCCTTCTCGAAGTGTCAATTTCACTTACCTAGGTTTCCTTTTGGGTGCTCTATTAGGTCTCACCTATCAGGAAGAACATGTGGTATTTGTCCCCGGGGTACTGGCCTTTTTCACAAAGTATAATCTTTTCCAGATTCATGCATTGTGTTGTGAATAACCGGATCTTATTGTTTTTACCACTGTGTAGTATTCCATAGTGTACACATCCCATAATTTCTTTATCCAGTTTTTGGTTGATGAGCATTTAGTTTGAATCCATATCTTAGCTATTGTGAATAGAGCTGCAATAAGCATGGAGGTACAGGTATCTCTTGTGTGTAGTGAATTCATTTCCCTTGGGTAAGTTCCCAGGAGGGGGATTCCTGGGTCATATAAGGTAGGACTATATTCAGATTTTTGAGATATCTCCATAGTGTCTTCCATAGTGGCTTTACCAGTTTGCATTCCCACCTACAGTGGATTCAGGCACCTTTCCACACAACCTCGCCAGAATTTGATGTTTGTTGATTTCCGTATGAAGCCATTCTAGCTGGGGTGATGTGAAACCTCCTTGTGGTTTGATTTGCATTTCCCTGACAGCTAGTGATGCTGAACATTTTTTCATGTGTCTGTGTTGGCCATTTGGACTTCCTCTTTTGAAAAATGTGTAAGTCCTTGGCCCATCTCTTAACTGGGTTGTTTGTTTTGTTTTTTGGAATTTCTTCATCTCTTTGTAAATTCTGGTTATAAATCCATATCCGTTGCATAGCTTGCAAATAATTTCGCACATGCTGTCAGATGCCTCTTCACTTGCCTGAGTGTTTCTTTTACCACACAGAGAATTCCCGATTTGATCTAATCCCATTTATTAATTTTGGCTTTGACTTCCTATGTCTCTGAGGTCTTTTCCAAGAACTCTTAACGTGTGCCAGTGTCTTCAGGGCTTCCCTAATGTTCTCTACTAATTGGATGGTGTGGGATCATAGGTGTTTATCTTTAATCCTTGTTGAGTGGATTTTTGTATAAGGTGTAAGATAGGGGTCTTAGCAGGCACCGTGGCTCACTAGGCCAATCCTCTGCCTTGCAGCGCCAACACACCGGGATCTATTCCCGGTCAGGGCGCCGGATTCTGTCCCGGTTGCCCCTCTTCCAGGCCAGCTTTCTGCTGTTTCCAGGGAGTACAGTGGAGGATGGCCCAAGTGCTTGGGCCCTGCACCCCATGGGAGGCCAGGAGAAGCACCTGGCTCCTGCCATTGGATCAGCGCAGTGTGCTGGCCACAGCACGCCTGCCGAGGTGGCCATTGGAGGGTGAGCCAACGGCAAAGGAAGACCTTTCTCTCTGTCTCTCTCTCACTGTCCACTCTGCCTGTCAAAAAATAAAAATAAAAATAAAAATAAAAATAAATAAAAAGTGAAAAGGAATCTGAAGATTACCTGTACATTTTAATGACATAGTTGTGGTATGAAAAAATGATCTTGCTAAAATAGCCAAGCTACCATGTGATTCACAGATTCAATGCATTTCCTGTCAAACACCCTGTATTCTTCACAGGAAGAGGAATAAAATTCTGGAATTCACAAGAAAATTTCAGGGTAATGATGACTGAACAGTCTTGAGAAAAATAGCAAAGCAGGAGGCTTCATCCTAGCTGAGCTGAAATCAGACCTGGTGCTGGGATAACATAGACACCCACAGCCGTGGAGCACAACAGAAACGCAGAAATAAAAAAAACACATTCTCAGAAAACTGATTGCATGCATGGTGCCACACACAGAATGGGGGATGGGTATTCTGTCATACATGGGGTTGGGGAAACTTGAATGCACTTGAAAATAATTCAATTATGTGGTCATCTCGCACCACATACAGAAACAGAGTGAGCTTGAAAAATACCTAAAAAGCAAGACCTGAGACTGTAAAGTTCTAGAAGAAAACACTGGACAAAAGCAAGCTGACATTGGTTTGGGCAATGGCATTTTGATAATCTCCAAAGTACAGGCAACCAAGCAAAAATAGGCAAAAGATAATGGATCCAACTACAGAGCTCCTGTGTAACAAAGAGAGTGATTGAAGAACCAGGAGTCGCCTGCAGTTGGGCAGAAAGTATTTTCTGATCACACCCATGGGGGCCAATGTTGTGGCCCTGCAGGTTAAGCTGCCATACCTACTATGCATGCATCACACAGGAGCATGGGTTCAGATTCTGCTTGCTCCACTTCAAATCCAGCTCCCTACTAAAGGACCTGGGTCAAAGGTGACCCAAGTGTTTGTCCCCTTCAAGCCATGTGGAAAACCTAGAGAATGTTCCTGGGTCCTGGCTTCAGCCTCAGCCATTTCCAGCCTTTGCAGCCATTCAGGAAGGAAACCAGTGGATGGAAGATTCTCTCTTCATCTCTTTGGGTGTTTCTCTCTTGCTATAAACTGCCTTTGAAATAAAAGATATTTAAAGTAAATGACAGATACTTACACATATGCTTAGGAGCCTAGATCCAAATGTTGAATGTCATCTTACAACTGAATCACAAGGGAAGAAATCAATTGTTTAAATGTAGTGACTGATTGGCCGGCGATGCAGCTCACTAGGCTACTCCTCCACCTGCTGTTCCGGCATTCAGGGTTCTAGTCCCGGTCAGAGTGTCAGATTCTGTCCCGGTTGCTCCTCTTCCAGTCCAGCTCTCTGCTGTAGCCCGGGAAGACAGTGTAGGATGGCCCAAGAGCTTGGGCCCTGCACCTGCATGAGAGACTGGGAGGAGGCGCCTGGCTCCTGGCTTCAGATCGGCACAGCACGCTGGCTGTAGCGGCCATTTGTGGGGTGAACCAATGGAGGGAAGACCTTTCTCTCTGTCTCTCTCTCTCTCACTGTCTAACACTGCCTGTCTAAAAAAAATGTAGTTACTGATAAGGTGGGTGACAGGACTGGCCTTGAAGGTATCACATGGGATTCCTGCCTCCCATTTCAGGATGCTTAGGTTTATGTCCAAATTTTGGGTCTATTTCAGACTCTTGCCAATGTGCACTCTGGGAGGCAGTACGAGAAGTCTGAGGTAATCCCATGTGTGAGACCTGCACTGAAATCATGCACCTGGCTGTGATCTGACCGAATCCAGCTATTATGGGCATCTGGGAAGTTACCCAGGATTCAGTAGATCACTGTCTGTCAGTCTCTGTCACTTTGTCTTTTTGGACAAATAAACACATACAAGTTTTAAAAGAGGAAAAAGTATATCTGTAATTTTTTGAAGAAAATATACAAAGGCAAACGTATAAAAATGCTTTAAATCTGAGATCATCATGCATGTCAATGTTAGAAGCACAACGAGACAGCCCACCCCTCCTGGTAGACTGAGTATCATCAGACATACCAGAGCTGACAAGTCTTGTGCAGGAAGAGAGAGAAGAAAACCCTGGTACAAGGCTGGAGTCTGGTAAGTTAGTAAAGCTTCCATGGAAAACATCAAAAGCTGAGAAATACAATTATCACAGGATCCTCAGACACTGTTGCCTGGTAGAAGAAACATGAAGTCCCAGAGAGGTGCCCAGGGGATCCACAGCCACTGTGGCAAACACCTCTGCAGTTCCATGTACAATTAATGCAGCATAATTCATGAGAGCTCACACATATAATCCAGTGAAATTTCCACTGAAGATGGAATGGATAATGGGACAAGTGGAAAGGGTTATACTTTAACAGGAAGTTTATATGGCAGTAAAGAGTAAGAAGGACAGAGCTTCAGGCCGGCAGGATCCACACGTTGAGGGATCTGCTGTACAGCATGGTGACAGCAGTTAAGGGAATATTGTATCTACAGAATTCCAAAACAGGAGACAGATGCCATTCTACATGAGACATGTGCGTGTGGGGAGCAACCGAGACTAGACTAAATTACTGGAACTGCTAAGACTAATTCTATGCATCTGATCTCCCACCATATGGCGCTGAGAGAGAATAAACAACTACCACACAGCTGCCTCACCAATTCGACTAACAAGCTGCAGAAGCTGATCCCGCTCCTGATTGGAGGAGAGCATCGTGCTCAGCGTGTGGGGAGAGAACGCCAGCAGAGTTGGGATTGGTGGAAGAGGACTATAAAGGAGGAGAGAGAGACAACATGCAGGAGGAACATCTGAGCAACCCCTGAGAGAGCCAGCCGGCGGTGTGCTGCTCCTTCCCGGAAGCAGGGGGGAGCGGCAGCAAACCGAGGAAGGGCCTGGCAAAGACAACAGCGCTGGGTCTGGTGTCGTTCCTCCGCAAGTGGGGGAGCGACAGTGCGTTTTGCGATGAGCATGTCAATAACTCTGACTTCAAAATTCCACTGAATTTGATACATTCATTTTCAACACATATCATTGTACCTCATATGTCTGTATTCACTTATTATTCATCAAACAGTCATGACAGGAAAGGGAAGAATGGCAAATAGTGAAAATTCTGTTCTCTAAAACTGAATCATCACCTACTGTCTTCCAGGGTGCATTGTCAGTACAAGTGTGGGAAATGTGTAAATGGGCTCTGTCCAGGACTCTGATATGCAGCCTGGGTGTCTCCCTCTCTAAAACTGATCTAAGACTGCAAATGGATTGATGACGCCAGTGAGCATAGACATGGAGTGAAGAGCAGGGACTCTGGACACATGGTTGCTGGGACTGGTTCTTCCTGCAGCTGCGATTCAGCCTCAGGACACTGGGCATCATGATGGAGCCACAGACACAGCTCCCCCTGATGTGGACTCCAGCCCCAGAGTGCACAGCCACTGTGTGTCCCACTTTCTGCTCTCCCTGAACCACAGCAGGTGCAGGGGGTCCCACGACACTGGAGCAGAACCAGATAAACTGGAAGTGCACACCCAACACTTTGCATTCTGTGATGACCTTGACTGCTGATGTCCAGTGTATTTCCCTTCTGAGTTCAAGCAGGGAGCCCACAGGAGGGTCCCATGATCTAGAGGATGAGGAAGTCCCTGTAGGCTTCCCAGGTGCCTACAGAAGCTCAGCCTGAGACACAGCTGAGCTGCAAGTACAGTCCTGAGTGCTGTGACGTTCACACAGGGACCACAGACTGTTTCAGGATTAAAGGAAAAATGGAGATCAGGTATAAAGACTGTGGAACCTGTGGAACAGCCACCTTTTAAAATAAGATGGTTGGTTCATTTTAGCACACAGGCTACTCTGACAGGAGCAGTTTGATGACATATATAATTGAGGTTAACAAATCAAGTCTCTGGCTCAGCTCTCTCTGAGTTTTAAGGGAAAACTAAAATTGTTCTAAAGTCGGCAGTGTTTGAGGGCACTGTCCTGAGTCAGACTTGAACACACTCATGAGGTCCTCAGAGAGTCCCACATCTCTGACCCTGGTCACCACTGTCATCGTTCATGAACCTGAATTTGTTCATATAGGACTTCATCCTGTCACATCAAACTTCTCTATGTCAGTGAAGTCAGTGGCGGGGACAGAATCATAAAAGTAGCAGTCTTCCCTCAGAACTGTAGGAGAGGAAACCACTAATGGTGCCGTGACTCGGATAGGAAACCTAGGCAGGGTTTAGTGTCATTCCTCCATGAAGACGGGGAGTGACATAATGGTGCCATGACTCGGATAGGAAACCTAGGAGGGAAGAAGCAGGAAAATACCGGAGAGAGAGACTAGAAGAGCCTAGGGGAAAGCCGGATGGAAAAGGTGCCGGAAGAAGCTATTGAAAGCCTAGGCATAGACTCGGATACGGACTGTGGGAAAGAAGTTAGGATTTAAAGTGAAAGCAAGAAGAAACTTAGACTCAGATACGGACTGCGGGTTGAAAGTGAAAGTGAAACCTATAAGAAACTTAGACTTGGATACGGACTGTGGGGAGAGGCCAGGAGAAATGAGGGAGGAATATTGTTGGAAGAAAACTTAGGGAAACTTACCGGGTAGAAAAAAATGTTAGGGAGGATGAAGCCGCGAGTGCAGGCCGAGGCAGAGACGTAAGCCAGCTTGGAATTCTTCAAGTCAGCCCGGGGAGCAAACGGCGAAAATCTGGAATCAGAGGCAGAGACGTGGGCCGCCAGGTTGGAATTCGCCAGGTTAGTCCGGGGAACTTGGACTGAATGCCGGTGGCGGAAATGTGAGCTACGCTGTGTGATTCGCGGAAGCCTCGGCATGCAGAGAGAGCACGGGGCATGAATAGATAGGGAACGTGGGGCTAGTGGAGGCCGTGGTGTGGGCGCGAAGGGGCGCAGAGACCGCGGAGTGCACGCACGAAGCCGGGAAGCCGCGCAGATGAGAGAAGCGCGGGCTGAAGCGGCTCAGAGCCGGGAAGCTGCCAAGAAGCAGCCTCGGGGCGGGCGCTGGGAAGCCGCAGGGATAAGAGAAACAGAAGTTTTAGAAGTAAAATGAGAGAAATAGGAATGCTGGTAGATAGAAGTAAAATGGGAGAAAAGAATGCCCGGAGATAGAGAAATAGAGAAAAATAAGGCCTCCCCACAACATGGCAATGAGAGAGCTTGGATTCGGTCTGCCTGATTAGTGAGGCGGTGAGCACCTGCGGGCAGCTAGCAGCTTATGCACCGCAGGTCACCGAAGACAGGCACGAATTAACATCAATAAGTCTCCCCACAATACCGCAATGAGAAGGCTTGGATTCGGTCTGCCTTATTAGTAAGACGATAAGCACCTGTGGGTGGCTGCAGGTCACCGAAGACAGGCACGAATCAACATCAATAAGTCTCCCCACAATACGGCAATGAGAAGGCTTGGATTGTTAGGGCTTGTAAGCACCTGCAGGCAGTTCTAGCAGAGCAGAGCAGAGCATGCGCCGCAGGGCACCGAACACAGGCACGCATCAGCGCCTAAAAACCTCCTTACAACATGGCGCAGAGAGGACCCGGATTCGGTTTGCCTGATTGATAGGGCTTGTAAGCACCTGTGGGCAACTCTAGCAAGCAGAGCAGAGTGTGTGCCGTGGGGCACCAAAGACAGGCGCGTATCAACGCCAAAAATAAAAAGAAAGGGGGATCTGTGGGAAGCAACTCGGACTAGACTAAGTTACTGGAATTAAGACTTATTCTATGCATCTGCTCTCCCACAATATGGTGCTGAGAAGGGAAAAACAGCTTCTACACAGCTGCCTCCAGTTCAACCAATAAACTGTAGGACCTGCTCCTGATTGGGAGAGAGCAGCGTACTCGGCGTGTGGGTAGCAGAGTTGGGATTGGTGGAAGAGGACTATAAAGGAGGAGAGAGACAACATGCACCAGGAACATCTAAGGGGAACATCTACCTGAAGGAACACCTGTGCAGCCCCCAAGAGAGCCGGCCAGCGGTGTGCCGCTCCCCTGCGGAAGTGGGGAAAGTGGCCAGGGCGAACCGCCGTTCCACGGAGGTGGAAGGGACGGCAGCCAATCCGGGAAGAACCAGCAGCAAACCTGGGGAGGGCCGAGCAGACAAAAGAACAGCGCAGGGTCCTGTATCGTTCCTCCACAAAGAGGGGGAGCGACAAACCACAATTCCCTGACAGGTAACCAGGACTTAATTTCCCTCTGCACCTGTGCAGGACCATAATCTGAGCTTAATGCATCATGTGCACTCCCTGGTGGAACCGTGCGTCCCTGCAGGGAAGTTTGTGTCCGGGCTCAGCCTGAGGGTCCCTCACTGTGTCTCTGACACAGAAATACATGGCTGTGTCCTCGTCTGTAAAACTGTTCATTTGCAGAAACACCGTGTTCTGGGCATTGTCGCTGGAGATGGTGAATCGGGTCTTCACGGAGTTCGTGTAGTTTGTGATACCAAGCCAAGATAAATGTATGCGATCCACTCCAGCCCCTTCCCTGGAGCCTGGCGGACCCAGCTCATGCCATAGCTACTGAAGTAGATTCCAGAGGCTTTGCAGCAGAGTTTCAGGGATCCTCCGGCTGGACCAGACCCCCTCTGGACTCCTTCAGCTGCTCCTGACACTGGACACCTGCAAACACAGACGTCCTGGTCAGGACACTGTCACTCACACTCTTTGTGTCTCTCACTCACGTCCTCTCCCAGACTCAGTGCACCGTGTTCTCCATCATTACCTTTGAGCACAGTGACCAAGAGAAGCCAGCGCAGCCCACTCTCCATGGTGAGCGTCTGTGTTGAGTGCGATCACTGAGTGGACACCTGGGACTAAAGTGGAGCGATAACTCCAGTCAGCATGGCATCGAGTGAAGAGCAGGGACTCTGGACACATGGTCTAAGACTGGCTCTTCCTGCAGCTGTGATCCAGCCTCAGGACACTGGGCACCATGCTGGAGCCACAGACACAGCTCCCCGTGATGTGGACTCCAGCCCCAGAGTGCACAGCCACTGTGTGTCCCACTTTCTGCTCTCCCTGAACCACAGCAGGTGCAGGGGGTCCCACAACACTGGAGCAGAACCAGATCAGCTGGAAGTGCACACCCAACACTTTCCATTCAGTGATGACCTTGACTGCTGATGTCCAGGCATTTCCCCTCGGATTCTGGCAGTGAGCCCCCCAGGAGGTTCCCAGGACCTAGAGGATGAGGAAGTCCCTGTAGGCTTCCCAGGTGCCTGCAGAAGCCCAGCCTGAGACACAGCTGAGCTGCAAGGACATCCCTGAGTGCTGTGACGTTCACACAGGGACCACAGACTGTTCCAGGATTAAGGGGAAATGCAGGTCGGGTTAAAGTCTGCAGAAAGTGAGTCTGGATCACACACACGTAAAGTCAAAGGTTGGTTCAGTGCACACTTGCTGGTTGTGGCAGGAGAGGGATGGGTGGAATAGTTGCTGTTTAATAGATCAACGGCCCTGTCTCGGCTGTCCCTGGTTATGAGGGAAAACTGAAACTGTCCAAAGCTTTCAGTGCCCTGAGGGTGCTGTCGGGAGTCAGGTTGGAAGAGACTCAATAGTGTCCTCAATATTCCCACATCTCTGACCCTGGTGAGCAACAGTTGCTGTCCATGAACCAAATTGTTCATTTAGGACTTCTTCCTTTTACATCAGACTTTCTCCCCGTCATTGAAGTTGGGAGGGACAGAATCATATAAGTAGAATTCTTCCCTCAAAACTTTTACAGGAGAGGAAATCCCAGTTCCCTGACAGGAAACCAGGGCTTCATCTCCCTCTGCGCCTGTGCAGGACCAGAATCTGGGCTCAGTGCGTCTCGTGCGCCCCCTGGTGGAGTTGTGCGCCCCTGCACGGAGGTTTGTGCCTGGGCTCAGCCTGAGGGCCCCTCACTGTGTCTCTGGCACAGAAATAGGTGGCCGTGTCCGAGGCTGTCAGACTGGTCATTTTCAGATCCACCGTGCCCGAGGTTTTGGAGATGGTGAATCGGCCTTTCGCCCAGCTCTTGTAGTATGCGCTACCACCATAACTAATGTATCTTATCCATTCGAGCCCCTTCCCTGGAGCCTGGCGGAACCAGCTCACTCCATAGCTACTGATGTCGGATCCAGAGGCTGTGCAGGTGAGTGTCAGGATTCCTCCAGGCATGACCAGGGGACCCCCGGACTCCTTCAGCTGCTCCTGACACTGGACACCTGCAAACACAGATGTCCTGGTCAGGAAGCTGTCGCTCACACTCTCTGTGTCTCTCACTCACGTCCTCTCCCAGACTCAGTGCCCCACGTTCTCCATCATTATCTTTGAGCACAGTGACCAGGAGAAGCCAGCGCAGCCCAGTCTCCATGGTGAGCGTCTGTGTTGAGTGCGATCACTGAGTGGACACCTGGGAGTGCTGGGGCTGGAGCTCCTGTGCCAGAGCTGCAGGGTGAGGGCTGGGCTGGTTTTCATGGGCAGAGGGAGGGCTATCTGCATGTGCTGCCCCTATATAGCAGGCATGGGGTCAGACGCCTCAGACAGGACAGGGCCTGGGGCAGAATTAGGTGACCTGAGGGTGTACAGTGATGGCTATGATAGGATTCAGATCATATGAATTTTTATGTTATCATAATTTCAAAAAGTTGAAGGCAATGACCTTGTTTCATTTTAATATGTGTTTACCCTCATATCCAGTGTTAGCAATATCACGTCCCTCATTTATTTAAGTAACCACTAGTTCCTTATCATCTATATGAAAGACATTTGGACAGTGATAGAGAGAGAAGGGGTGAGAGATACAGAAATGTAGAGATGGACAGAAAAGGTGACAATGGGAGATTTCTGCCTTTGGGTTGACAGCCCCAGACATCCCAAATGCCTATGACCCCTAGGAGTTAGTCTTTCTGAACCCTGAAGCAAGAAACTGTGTCTGTAATTCCAATGTCGGTGGTAGGGACTCATTTGCTTGTAGTGTCATCTACAGTTTCCCATGATGCATTATGAGGGAAAATGGGAAGCCGTGAGGCTGGACTCAGTCAGTTCTCTGATGGGAACACGGGTGTCCCTAGTGGGGACTTAGCCAATTTTGTCCTAATGCCTGTTACCCACTTTTAAATAGATGAAATACTCAAGTGGATTTTTTAAGGTTAACTATGTTTTTTTCCTTATTCATCCATTGCCTTAAAGTTTAAAAACTATTTAAACTGTTTAAAACTGTTCCTGAACACAGAACACTGTACATGGTAGTGGGGTATAGAGTGCTATTGGAATGTGCATGGTAGAAATGGGCACAGATCAACTCAGTGTCATGCACATTTCCACCTCCTTTCAATCACTCTTAGTTGGGCAGCCTGGACACATTAGTTCTAGTTATTTGTGGAACCTGTCGTGTGTTGTGGTGAACTGAGTCAGCCCACTGTGGTGTGGGCAGAATTATTCCTTCCTGTGAGTGGTGCTTTGTGTCCTGGTATCAGCCGTCCCCTGTTCCCCCCTCTTCCCTGTGTCTAGTAATCATGACTCTGAGTTCAGGTCAAGCACTGGGTAGAAGTCACTGTGTCACAATTTACCCACAGTCCTTTGTCAGGTTGCAGCTTTGTTCACAATACTTCAGTCTCAAACAAAGCAAGTGTGCATAAAACAGTGAATGCGTTCTTTCCCATTTGGACATGGAATATTATTCAGCATTAAGAAGGAGGTTGTTCTGTCATTAGAAAATGTGGGTCTCTTTGGAGCATACAAACTAAAAGAAATAATGCAAGTACATGTGGACACATAGTAAGTGACATTAGTTATATATGCAGTCCACAAGTTGAACTCACAGAGGTAGGAAGTGCAATGGTGATCACTGTCTACCATGTTTGTCCCCTTCCAGCCCTGGGGGAAACTAGAGGAAGTTCCAGGCTCCTGACTTTAGGCTCAGCCATCCCCAGCCTTTGGCAGCCATTCAGGAAGTAAACGAATGGAAGGAATTCTCCCTCCATCTGTTGGTCTCTTCCTCTGTTGCTATAACACTGTCTTAAAATAAAATAAATAGATACTTAAAATACATTGAAGATTAATTATACATATGATTAGGAGCCTGTTTGCTAATGTTGAATGAACACAGACAACTGAATCCCAAGGGAAGAAATCAATTGTGTACATGCAGTGATGATAAGGTGGTGACAGGAGCAGCACTGGAGTGAGCCTGTGGGATTCCTGCCTCCCATGTCAGGATACTTAGTGCTGTGTCCTAGTTTGGTTCCAGTTTCAGATTCCTGCTAAGCACACCCTGGAGGCCGTAGGTGAGGTTCCAAGTACTCCCATGCGACACATGGACAGAATTCCAAGCACCAGGCTGTTGCCTCATCCAGCTGAAGCTTTTGTAGCCATCGGGGAAGTGACGCAGGAATTAGAAGATCACTGTCAGTCTCAGTCTCTCTGTGGTTTTGGACAAATACATAAAGATAAATTCTCAAATAAAATGATAAATTTTAAAATTTATATCATTTCTATAAATTATTAAAAGAAGATATGTAGACAGACATATAAAATGCTATCAATTTGGGACCATCATGTATGTCCATGTTAGAAGCACAATGAGACATCCCATCGCTCCTGTTAGAATGGCTATTACCAGACATACTAGAGCTGACATGTTTTATGGAGGTAGAGAGAGATGATAACCCTGGTACAAGTCTGTGTAAGGTTAATTAGTAAAACCGTTATGGAAAAGCATCAAAAACTAGAAACAGAATTATTACATGATCTTCAAGCACCATTGCATGGTACAATGAATATGAAATCCCAGGGAGGTGTCCACGGGATCTGCAGTCACTGTAGCAAACACCTCTGCAGTTCCTTGTTCATTAAAGCACCGTCATTCAAAAGAGTTCACACATATGATCCAGTGACATCTCATGAAAGCAAGAATGGAAAATGAAAGAAATGGACAAAGTTACATTTTAAAAGGAAGTTTAAGCCGGCACCGCAGCTCAATAGGCTAATCCTCCACCTTGTGGTGCTGGCACACTGGGTTCTACTCCCTGACAGGGGCTGGATTCTGTCCCGGTTGCCACTCTTCCAGACCAGCTCTCTGTTTTTGCCTGGGAGTGCTTTGGAGTTTGGCCCAAGTGCTTGGGCCCTGCAACCCATGGGAGACCAGGAGAAGCATCTGGCTCCTGCCTTTCGATCAGCGTGGTGCACCGGCCACAGCATGCCAGCCGTGGCGGCCATTGGAGGGTGAACCAACGGCAAAAGAAGACCTTCCTCTCTGTCTCTCTGTCTCCCTGTCCACTATGACTGTAAAAAAATAAGGAAGTTTATAAGCAGTACAGAGTAAGAAATTCTGTAATTTTGGACAACTTGCATGATCCTGGAGAATAATGTGCCTAGGATTATATGTCAGCAAAAGTACACTCTGCTAACCATACAGGCGAGGAAGACACATAATATGTGATGCTAACTGCGTGGGATAAAAGGATGAACAATGGTCAATCATGAAGATTCAGATCTCTGAAAACTGGTGTTGTGTTTGCCAATGTTTTATGGAGATGATTAATGAAGGCAGTGCACTCAAGGCTTGGCAGCTGGAACCCAGGAGCATGGAACTGCATCAGTGTTCCCACCTTGGTGATGGGGCCTCCTAACACATCCATCATCTCCTGTCTTCCAGGGTGCATTGTCAGTACAAGTGTGGGAAATGTGTAAATGGGCTCCATCCAGCACTGTGATATGCAGCATGGATGTCTCCCTCTCTAAAACTGATCTAAGACTGCAAATGGATTGATGACGCCAGTCAGTACAGACATGGAGTGAAGAGCAGGGACACTGGACACATGGTCTCTGGGACTGGCTCTTCCTGCAGCTGTGATCCAGCCTCAGGACACTGGGCATCATGATTGAGCCACAGACACAGCTCCCCGTGATGTGGACTCCAGCCCTAGAGTGCACAGCCACTGTGTGTCCCACTTTCTCCTCTCCCTGAACCACAGCAGGTGCAGGGGGTCCCATGACACTGGAGCAGAACCAGATCAGCTGGATGTGCACACCCAACATTTTCCATTCAGTTATGAACTTGACTGCTATTGTCCAGTGCATTTCCCTCCTGAGTTCATGCAGGGAGCCCACAGGAGGGTCCCAGGACCTAGAGGATGAGGAAGTCCCTGTAGGCTTCCCAGGGGCCTGCAGAAGCTTAGCCTGAGACACAGCTGAGCTGCAAGTAAATTCCTGAGTGCTGTGACATTCACACAGGGACTACAGACTGTTCCAGGATTAAAGGGAAAATGGAGATTGGGTATAAAATCTTAGAACGTGAGGTCAGAACACCCACAGTTAAAATAAGACAGTTGGTTCAGGTCAGCACACATGCTGCTCTGACAGAAGGAGTGGGACAACTTATAAAACTGAGGTAACAAATCAAGACTTTGGCTCGGGTCTGTCTGGGTTTGAACGAAAACTAAAATTGTGCTAAAGTTGGCAGTGCCCTGAGAACGCTGTCCTGAGTCAGACAGGAAAACACTCACTACGTCCCCAGATAGTCCTGCATCTCTGACCCTGGTGACCACTGTCATCGTTCAAGAACCTGAATGTGTCCGTTTAGGACTTCTTCCTGTTCACATCAAGCTTCTCTACGTCAGTGACGTCAGTGGAAAGGACAGAATCAGGAAGTAGATTCTTGCCGCAAAACTACAGGGGAACAAACCCCAATTCCATGACAGGAAATCAGGGCTTCATGTCCCTCTGATTCTGAGCGGACCAGAATTGGGCTCAGTACGTCTTTTGCGCCCCCTGGTGGAACCGCACTCCCCTGCAGGGAGGTTTGAGCCTGGGCTCAACCTGAGGGTCCCTCCTGTGTCTACTGCAGGGAAATACGTGGGCGTGTCCGGGGCGGTTAGACTGTTCATTTGCAGAGACACCGTGTTCTGGGCGTTGTCTCTGGAGATGGTGAATCGGCCATTCACCCAGCTCGCGTACCATGTGCTACCACCACTACTAATCCATCCTTTCCACTCCAGCCCTTCCCTGGAGCTTGGCAGACCCAGCTCATATAGTAGCTACTGAAGTCGATTCCAGAGGCTTTGCAGGAGAGTTTCAGGGATCCCCCAGGCTGGACCAGACCCCCTGCGGACTCCACCAGCTGCTCCTGACCCTGGACACCTGCAAACACAGACGTCCTGGTCAGGAAGCTGTCACTCACACTCTCTGTGTCTCTCACTCACGTCCTCTCCCAGACTCAGTGCCCCGCGTTCTCCATCATTACCTTTGAGCACAGCGACCAGGAGAAGCCAGCGAAGCCCAGTCTCCATGGTGAGCGTCTGTGTTGAGTGCGATCACTGAGTGGACACCTGGGAGTCCTGGGGCTGGAGCTCCTGTGCCAGAGCTGCAGGGTGAGGGCTGGGCTGGTTTTCATGGGCAGAGGGAGGCCTATCTGCATGTGCTGCCCCTATATAGCAGCCCTAGAGTAGACACCTCAGACAGGACAGGGCCCAGACTGATGAGAGTGTCCCATGGCAGTCCGATATTATTCATATATGGGACAAGTGATAAATTGTGTGCTCTCATTGCACAAAGAACCCTGTCTTGGTCCTTTTATGTGAATGGACCTACAACATGTTTTCATGGGTTCCCTGAGCTCTTGGCCCAGGTCAACATTACAGGAGAAATCATCACACTCTGGATGTGTCCCCAACTCCATGTGCTAACAGGAGTCCAGCACCTGATCTGCCCCCTCACCACAGGACTCAGCTCTGCCCCAGTCCACCCTCAGCACTCACGGGGGCTTCCTGGTGAGGTCTGCAGAACTCCCTGCCAACAGCAGAACAAGGAGCACTTTTGCTGGATTCCATTTTTGACAGAGAGATGCACAGGGGACCAGGTTCCACGCAAGTGCATCTGAGTGTGGTGTTCCACATGCCAGTGTCTGTCTGTCTGTCTGTCTGCTCTTCACAATTTCTTTCCTGGGCAATTTTGCTTCCATGGGCAATGCTGTTGAGCTGTGATAGATACAGAGGCAGCCGCACATGTTGAAAGTGTGTGGTGAGTGCGACTCACCTGTGCCTCTCTCACTCATCTTCACAACTATGCCAAGAGCAAATATCACATCCCACGGTGCTGCCCACTGCCTCTGTGTCACCCAGCCCTGGGCCCACCTCCTCCAGTCACATTAAGGCCTGAAACCCTTTGGATTCCTTCACAACAGATTCATCCAGTTCAGCCCTGTGCATCATGCAAGTTTTGTGGCAGAAGTCGAAGGTCTTGAGTTTGTAGGTTCTGTGCAGCCCAGGTGAATGAGTTTTTGTTAGTTTTTAACCAAAATATCTGAAAATCTTATATGAGTGAAACTGAAAGTAAAGCAGAGAGGATGGCGGAATAGTGAGGGTGTGCACCGAGAGTCCAGGAAAATTTAGTTTAATAAAAGTGGAGTTACAGTAGCCTCAGAAAAAGGATCAGGAAAAAATTGCAGAGGAAACTCTTCTGGATCTAGTGGCTGTGACTCGGAGGACCTACTGGGAGAACAATGTCACCCACCGCGTGGAAGCTGAGCCGCAGGAGCCGCAGGGTCTGCGGGCCAGTGCAGGAAGGGGAGTGGATGTTACATAGACACCAGCAGGGAGAGTTGGGATGCCCAGGGCTCCGAGTCCACACATCGGCGCTGGAAGGGGAGGTGAGCTCAGTAACCCATGACATTGACGGGGAAACGGCGGTCAGAATCTAGAGGGGAGTGGGAAAGTTCACCAGACTGACTACAGGAGAGAAGGAAAAAAGGTGTTGGGGTTCTCTCACCGCCAACCTTGAAAAGGTTGCAAGGTTTGCAAGAGTTTGCAAGAGTTTGCAAGGTTTGCAAGAGACAAAGAGCAGGCCCCCTCTCTGGATTTACATAACAACAGGGGAGAGCTAAGGAACTGAGTCACTACAATTCAGTAGCCTAGGCAACCCAGTGGGAGTCCAGAGGAGAAACAGAGGCTGCACAGACTCTTTGGGTAGAAGCCAGAGATCAGAAGCTAAATACCATCAATTCTGCACAGCCTTGTGGTGCGGTATTACTTACCTCCTGAATAGAATAAATAAATAAATAAATAAATAGAGAGAGATTTACCACACATAAACTGAGGGTGTCACCTTTGCACACCCGTAACCCGGAAGAACCAAGCAGAGCTCTCAGGCCACACCCATCTCAAGCCTCCAAGGCTCCTCCAACAGCAGGCAGTCCACTTAACACAGACATAGTATAAAATAAAAAAAAATTAAAAAAATGCACAGTGACGAAAGAAGAATTAACTATGCCAAGCAACA
This sequence comes from Oryctolagus cuniculus, assembly GCF_051225735.1. Lineage (NCBI taxonomy): Eukaryota > Metazoa > Chordata > Mammalia > Lagomorpha > Leporidae > Oryctolagus > Oryctolagus cuniculus. Next base: position 54,037,836 of record NC_142886.1, read on the forward strand.
AACACAGAAATCGAGGGAACAACATCAACGATGACACTATGATGCCTCCAAATAAACAAAACACCCCAAGCCAAGATTATGAAGATGATGAGATAGAAGAAATGCAAGATACGGATTTCAAAAAAATTATGATAAGAACATTTAGAAGTTTTCAAAAGCAAATCCTTGAATTACAGAAATCCTTATTGGACAGGATTGAAAATCTCTCTCATGAAAATGAAATTTTAAGGAAGAATCAAAATGAAACGCAGAAACTAGTAGAACAGGAAAGTGTGATAGTGAAGAGAAATCAAAATGAAATGAAGAACTCAATAGCTCAAATGACAAACACATTAGAAAGCCTTAAAAACAGAATGGGTGAAGCAGAAGAGAGAATATCGGACTTAGAAGATAGAGCACAGGAAAACATACAGTCAAACCAAAGAAAAGAAGAGAAAATTAGAAATCTAAAAAATATTGTTGGGAATCTACAGGATACTATTAAAAAAAAACAACATTCAAGTTCTAGGAGTTCCTGAAGGCATGGAGAGAGAAAAAGGATTAGAAGGCCTTTTTAGTGAGATACTAGCAGAGAACTTTCCAGGTTTGGATAAGGACAGAGACATCCTAGTACAGGAAGCTCATAGAACCCCCAATAAACGTGACCAAAAGAGATCCTCACCACGACACGTGGTAATTAAACCCACCACAGTGAAACATAAAGAAAAGATCCTAAATGTGCAAGAGAGAAACGTCAGATTACTCTCAGAGGCTCTCCAATTAGACTCACAGCAGACTTCTCATCAGAACACTACAGGCTAGGAGGGAATGGCGAGACATAGCACAGGAGCTAAGAGAGAAAAATTGCCAGCGCAGAATATTATATCCTGCTAAGTTCTCATGTGTGAATGAAGGTGAAATAAAGACCTTTCATAGCAAACAGAAATTGAAAGACTTTGTGGCCACTCGCCTGGCCCTGCAAAAGATACTTAAAGTATCAGAAACACAGAAACACGGCCATCAATATGAAAGCAGGTAAAGGAAGAAAAACCACCAGTAAAAGAGCATGGGAAGCTCAAACCATATACTAGAAAATATCTCTGGGAAAATGGCAGGGCAAAGTCACTACATATCAATAGTCACATTAAGCATTAATGGTCTTAACTCTTCAGTTAAAAGACACCGATTGGCTGATTGGCTCAAGGAATACAACCCAACTATTTGTTGCCCTCAAGAAACACATCTCTCTAACAAAGATGTATGCAGACTGAAAGTGAAAGGTTGGAAAAAGATAATCCATGCCAACAGAAACAAAAAAAGCAGGTGTAGCCATATTAATATCAGACAAAATAAACTTTAATACAAAAACTGTTAAGAGAGACAAAGAGGGACACTATATAATGATTAAGGGTTCAATTCAACAGGAAGATGTAACTATTATAAATGTATATGCACCTAATTACAGGGCACCGGTCTATTTAAAAGATATGTTAAGGGACTTAAAGGGAGACTTAGACCACAATACAATAGTACTGGGGGACTTCAATACTCCACTCTCAGAAATAGACAGATCATCCGGACAGAAGGTCAACAAGGAAACAGCAGATTTAATCGACACTATTGCCCAAATGGATCTAACAGATATCTACAGAACTTTCAATCCTACATCTAAAGACTTTACATTCTTCTCATCAGTGCATGGAACCTTCTAAAGGATTGATCACATACTAGGCCATAAAGCAAGTCTCAGCGAATTTAAAAGAATTAGAATCATACCATGCAGCTTCTCAGACCACAGCAGAATGAAGCTGGGAATTAGCAACTCAGGAAACCCTAGAAAGTATGCAAACACATGGAGACTGAACAACATGCTCCTGAATGAACACTGGGTCATTCAAGAAATCAGAAGAGAAATCAGAAACTTTCTGGAAGTAAATGAGGATAACAACACAACATATCAAAACTTATGAGATACAGCAAAAGCAGTACTGAGAGGCAAGTTTATAGCAATAGGTGCCTATATCAAGAAATTGGAAAGGTACCAAATAAATGAGCTTTCAGTGCATCTCAAGGACCTAGAAAAACTGCAGCAAACCAAACCCAAATCTAGTAGGAGAAGAGAAATAATTAAAATCAGAGAAGAAATTAACAGGATTGGATCCAAAATAACATTACAAAAAATCAGACAGCGAGAAGCAGGTTTTTTGAAAAAATAAACAAAGTTGACACCCCATTGGCCCAACTAACTAAAAAAAGAAGAGAAAAGACCCAAATCAATAAAATTAGAGATGAAAAAGGAAACGTAACAACAGACACCAGAGAAATAAAAAGAATCATCAGAAATTACTACAAGGACTTTTATGCCAGCAAACAGGAAAATCTATCAGAAATGGATAGATTCCTGGACACAGGCAATCTACCAAAATTGAACCATGAAGACATACAAAACCTAAATAGATCCATAACTGAGACAGAAATTGAATCAGTAATAAAGGCCCTCCCGACAAAGAAAAGCCCAGGACCAGATGGATTCACTGCTGAATTCTACCAGACATTTAAAGAAGAACTAATCCCATTTCTTCTCAAACTATTCAGAACAATCGAAAAAGAGGGAATCCTCCCAAATTCTTTCTATGAAGCCAGCATAACCTTAATCCCTAAGCCAGAGAAAGATGCAGCACTGAAAGAAAATTATAGACCAATATCCCTGATGAACATAGACGCAAAAATCCTCAATAAAATTCTCGCCAATAGAATAGAACAACACATCAGAAAAACCATCCACCCAGACCAAGTGGGATTTATCCCTGGTATGCAGGGATGGTTCAACATTCGCAAATCAATTAATGTGATTCACCACATTAACAGACTGCAAAAGAAAAAACATATGATTATCTCAATAGATGCAGAGAAAGCATTCGATAAAATTCAACACCCTTTCATGATGAAAATTCTAAGCAAATTGGGTATAGAAGGAACATTCCTCAATATAATCAAAGCAATTTATGAAAAACCCACGGCCAGCATCCTATTGAATGGGGAAAAGTTGGAAGCACTTCCACTGAGATCTGGCACCAGACAGGGATGCCCACTCTCACCACTGCTATTTAACATAGTTCTGGAAGTTTTAGCCAGAGCCATCAGACAAGAAAAAGAAATTAAAGGAATACAAATTGAGAAGGAAGAAGTAAACTATCCCTCTTTTCAGATGATATGATTCGTTACTTAGAGGATCCAAAGAACTCTACTAAGAGACTATTGGAACTCATAGAGGAGTTTGGCAAAGTGGCAGGATATAAAATCAATGCACAAAAATCAACAGCCTTTGTATACACAAGCAATGCCACGACTTAGAAAGAACTGCTAAGATCAATCCCATTCACAATAGCTACAAAAACAATCAAATACCCTGGAATAAACTTAACCAAGGATGTTAAAGATCTCTACGATGAGAATTAAAATCTCTTAACAAAGAAATAGAAGAGGATACCAAAAAATGGAAAAATCTTCCATGCTCATGGATTGGAAGAATCAACATCATCAAAATGTCCATTCTCCCAAAAGCAATTTATAGATTCAATGCAATTCCAATCAGGACACCAAAGACAATCTTCTCAGATCTAGAAAAAATGATGCTGAAATTCATATGGAGGCAAAAGAGACTTCAAATAGCTAAAGCAATCTTGTACAACAAAAACAAAGCCGGAGGCATCACAATGCCAGATCTCAGGACATACTACAGGGCAGTTGTAATCAAAACAGCATGGTACAGGTACAGAAACAGATGGATAGACCAATGGAACAGAATTGAAACACCAGAAACCAACCCAAACCTCTACAGCCAACTTATATTTGATCAAGGATCTAAAACCAATTCCTGGAGCAAGGACAGTCTATTCAATAAATGGTGCTGGGAAAACTGGATTTCCACGTGCAGAAGCATGAAGCAAGACCCCTACCTTACACCGTACACAAAAATCCACTCAACATGGATGAAAGACTTAAATCTACGAACTGACACCATCAAGTTATTAGAGAACATTGGAGAAACCCTTCAAGATATTGGCACAGGCAAAGAGTTTCTGGAAAAGACCCGGGAGGCGCAGGCAGTAAAAGCCAAAATCAACTGTTGGGATTGCATCAAATTGAGAAGTTTCTGTACTGCAAAAGTCAGGAGAGTGAAGAGACAACCGACAGAATGGGAAAAAAAATATTTGAAAACTATGCAACAGATAAAGGGTTAATAACCAGAATCTAAAAATCAAGAAACTCCACAAAAACAAAACAAACAAACCACGTAAAGATGGGCCAAGGACCTCAATAGATATTTTTCAAAAGAGGAAATCCAAATGTCCAACAGACACATGAAAAAATGTTCAAGATCACTAGCAGTCAGGGAAATGTAAATCAAAACCACAATGAGGTTTCACCTCACCCCGGATAGAATGGCTCACATACAGAAATCTACCAACAACAGATGCTGGCCAGGATGTGGGGAAAAAGCGACATTAATCCACTGTTGGTGGGAATGCAAACTAGTAAAGCCACTATGGAAGTCAGTCTGGAGATTCCTCAGAAACCTGAATATAACCCTACCGTTCGACCCACCCATCCCACTCCTTGGAATTCACCCAAAGGAATATAAATAGACAAACAAAAAAGGTGGTCTGCACCCTAATGTTTATTGCAGCACAATTCACAATAGCCAAGACCTGGAACCAACCTAAATGCCCATCAACGGTAGACTGGATAAAGAAATTATGGGATATGTACTCTTTAGAATACTATACCACAGTAAGAAACAACGAAATTCAGTCATTTGCAACAAAATGGAGGAAACTGGAACACATCATGCTGAGTGAAGTAAGCCAGTCCCAAAGGGACAAATACCATATATTCTCCCTAATCGGTGACAACTGACTGAACACCAAAAAGGAAACCTCCTGAAGTGAAATGGTCACTATGAGAAACGGTGACATGATCAGCATAGCCCTGACTGTTAATGAACAACTTAATACATTATCCCTCTTAGTAGTTTTTTTGTCTGTTCTACTTAACATGACTGGTTTAATTCTGTAATTAATACACAGTTATTCTTAAGTGTTGAAATTTAACTGAAATGTGATCCCTGTTAAACATAAGAGTGGGAATAAGAGAGGGAAGAGATGTATAATTTGGGACATGCTCAAGCTGACTTGCCCCAAATGGTAAAGTTAGAAACATACCAGGGGACTCCAATTCAATCCCATCAAGGTGGCATGTACCAATGCCATCTCCATAGTCCAAGAAATCAATTTCAGTTCACAATCGATCATAATGAAAGGACTAAGAGTCAAAGGGAGCACATAAACAAGTCTAGTACCTGCTAATACTAACCGATAGAATAAATAAAGCGGAGAGTGATCCAGCATGGGAAGCAAGATACTCAGCAGACTCATAGAATGGCAGATGTCCTAAATAGCACTCTGGCCTCAGAATCAGCCCTAAAGGCATTTGGATCTGGCTGGAAAGCCCATGAGAGTATTTCAGACATGGAAAGCCAAGACACTCTGGCAAAAAAAAGGCCTAAATGAAAGATCTCTGAGTGAGATCCCAGTGGAAAGAACAGGTTTTCAAAGAAGGAGGTACCTTTCTCTGAAGGGAGGAGAGAACCTCCACTTTGAGTATGACTTTGTTAAACAAGATAAGAGTCGGAGAACTCAAAAGGCTTCCATAGCCTTGGAAACTCATGAATGGAGCATAGAGAGATTACTGATGCCATAAACAGGAGTGTCAATTTGCTAAGTCAACAACAGGAGTCACTGTGCACTTACTCCTCATGTCGGATCTCTGTCCTTAATGTGCTGTTCATTGAGATTTAATGCTATAACGAGTACTCAAACAGTATATTTCATTTTGTGTTTCTATGGGGGTGCAAACTGTTGAAATCTTTACTTAATGTATACTAAACTGATCTTCTGTAAAAAAAAAAGAAATTATCAATTCCCAACCTGACTCTCACTGGGATTAAACATGACAATAGGTCTGATCTGATTTCATCATCATTTAAAAGATCATCTATTATTTTTCACTTTATGTTTCTGTGTGGGAGCAAGCTGTTGAAATCTTTACTTAATGTATGCTAAACTGATCTTCTGTATATAAAGAGAATCGAAAATGAATCTTGATGGGAATGGAAGGGGAGAGGGAGTGGGAAAGGGGAGGGTTGCGGGTGGGAGGGACGTTATGGGGGGGAAGCCATTGTAATCCATAAGCCGTACTTTGGAAATTTCTATTCATTAAATTATAGTTAAAAAAGTAAAGCAGAGTAAGAATATGATATTTTGCACAAATATGCAGTGTATTAGTCTTAACTGTGTCATCAAATTTCATGGAAATAAAGGAAATAATAAATTGAAAGTTGCACTGTTTAAGATGCAAACATTACCCAGGGGAGTGCCAGGTTCTCATATGTGGTTCTGGGTCCCAGTACCAGATTCCTGCTCCTGCAGCCCCAGGAATCAGAAATTTATGGAGGATATTTGGGCCCTGTCACTCTAGTGGATCCACCTGATTGTTGTCCTGAAACTGGGCCAGGCTGGGAGGCAGACCTGGCCACAGCAACATTAGAGAAAGTGCAGTGAGTGGGAGCATCACTCTCTTTTCCTTACTGACTCATGTGTGAGAGTTAAACCTTGAGTTACTGAAGGGTCTTTCAAATGTCCTGTTCCCTTCAATGCAGGCAGCAACCCTCATGGCCTTGTCCCCTCCCTAGAGACCCTCTCAATGTGATCACTGGGTGGTGAGTTCCCCACATGCATGATGGGAGGCTCCGTGCATCAAGTATGGAGGGTAAGTTCCACCTAACATGCAGCCTTCAGCTGCTCAGTTGGAGAGACCACACACGCACACCAAGCAGTGCTGGCTCTGCTCACGGCTCTGCAGGAACAGCATCCTCAGCCTCAATACCCCAGACCCTGCTCCTCTGTGTCCACTGAGTAGGAAAGTGATTCACCTGCAGGAGGAAACCATCATGACCCATGTCCTGGTGAAATCCTGTAGAAAATGTTATCGAGCAGAGTCCACCCCAGACACTGTGCCAGCACTGATCCCCCAAGACACAGAAGTCTGCATCTTCAGGGGATGCCTCCACCCCCAAAGCTGAGGACTGGGGAGGAGAACCATGGCATGTGGGGAAGTGACAGTCGGGACAGGGTCCAGCAGCAGGAGGGAGAGGACCTGGTGGAGGAGTGGGCTCTGCTGTGCAGGAGGGTAAGGAGAGGTGGAAGGGCCACACTGCTGGGACCCAGTGCCTGCAGCAGAACACTGAGTCAGGAGTTCTGATCAGGTGTCCTTGCACCAGGGACCCCCACACTGACCACCACTGAGTAAAACTAGCACAGGTGCCTGGTAGACGTGGAATGACATCGTCTCTGGGGAGTGCATCCAGTGACGACTCCCACCATGAGTGGATTCAACGTCAGGGCCTCATGTAGGAAGCTGAGGTCTCCAGTGCCCTGAACAGGACCACACAGAATGCTGGGAGCAGCCTGTGGAGGTGGATGTGGTTTGTCCTCACCCCAACGTAACAGCACTGACAGGGGGTGCATGGTCTTGATGTTAACATAAAAAGCATTGAAGAACCAGGATCTGACATCAGATGCAAAGTCCATTGTACAGCTACTAGAAGGAAACATAGGGCAAAATCTCCCTGATAGTAGTGACAGTGAGAGAAGGGGTGAGAGAAAGAGAAATGTAGAGATGGACAGAAAAGGTGACAAAGGGAGATTTCCACCTTTGATTGACAGCCCCAAACATCCCAAGTGCCTACAACACCGAGGACTTAGCCTTTCTAAAACCTGGAGCGCAAAACTGCAACTCTGTTTCCCACGTCATTGGTAGGGGCTCATTCACTTGTAGTGTCATCTACAGTTTTCTAAAATGCATTATCAGAAAATGTGTGGGGAGTCGTGTGGCTGAATGATTCATTCTGATGGGAACACGGGTGTCCCTAGTGGGGACTTTGCCGATTTTGTCCTAATGCCTGCCTCCCACTTTTAAACAGATAAAAGACTGCAAGTGGATTCTTTTAAGGTTAACTATGTTTTGTTTCCTTATTCATCCATTGCCTTATTTAACACTCGTCATGAACACAGAACACTGTGCTTGCTAGTGGGGTTTGTGTGCTATTGGAATCTGTGTGTTGTAGAAATGGGCACAGATCAACTCAGTGTCATTCACATTTCCACCTCCTTTCCTACACTCTGAGTTGGAGGGGCCTGGAGGCCTCAGTTCTCATTATTCATGGAACCTGTCGTGGGTTGTGGTGAACTGAGTCAGCCCACTGTGGTGTGGGCAGAATTATTCCTTCCTGTGAGTGCTTTCTGCCCTGGTATCAGCTGCCCTGTGTTCCCCCTCTTCCCTGTGTTTAGTAACCATGACTCCGAGTTCAGCTCAAGCACTGGATAGAAGTCACTGTGTCACAATTCATCCACAGTCCTGGGTTCAGGTAATGCAGCTTTGTTCACAATAGTTCAGTCTACAATAAAGTGAAATGTGCATAAAACAGTGAATGCAGTCTGTTACATTTGACATGGAATATTATTCAGTGTTAAGAAGGAGGTTGTTCGGTCATTAGGAAATCATTGGTCAGTCTGGAGCATAATATGCTAACAGAAATAATGCAGGTACATGTGGACACATAGTATGTGACATTAGTTATACATGCAGTCCACAAGATTGAACTCACAGAGGGAGGAAGTGCAATGGTGATCACTGTCTACCATGACCCAAGTGTTTGTCCCCTTCCAGCTCTGTGGGAAACTGGGGGAAGTTCCAGGCTCCTGGCTTCAGGCTCAGGCATCCCAGCCTTTGCAGCCATTCAGGAAGAAAAGAAGTGAATGGAAACTTCTCTCTCCATCTGTTGATAGCTTTCTCTCTTGCTATAACACTGCCTTTCAAATAAAATAAATACTTAAAATAAATGAAAGATTAATTATACATATGGTTAGGAGCCTATTTCCAAATGTTGAATGAACTCAAGCCACTGATCCCAAGGGAAGCAATCAATTCCTTAAATGCAGTGATGATAAGGTGGTGACAGGAGCAGCACTGGAGTGAGCCTGAGGGATTCCTGCCTCCCATGTCAGGATGCTGAGTGCTGTGTCCTAGTTTGGTTCCAGTGTCAGATTCCAGCCTAAGCCCTTCTGGGAGGCAGTAGGTGAAGTTCCAAGTACTGCCATGTGGACACCTGGACAGAATTCCAAGCACATGCCTGTCACCTAACCCAGCTGAAGCTTTTGTAGCCATCTGGGAAGTGACCAGGAATTAGAAGATCACTGTCAGTCTCAGTCTCTTTACCTTTTTGAAAAAATATGCAAATACAAATATCAAAATAAGTGAAATAGTATCTTTAACTTTTTAAAAAAGATATAAAGGCAACATATAAAATGATATATTGGGCCCATCATGCATGTCCATAATAGATGCACAATGAGACATCCCATCCTTCCTGTTAGAATGAGTATTATCCTACAATCCAGAGCTGACAATCCATGTGGAGGAAGCTGGAGATAACTCTGGTGCAAGATTGGAGTCAGGTAAACAAGTAAAATTATTAGGGAAAATCATCAAAACTGAAACAGAATTATCACAGGATCTTCAAACACCATTTTTGAGTAGAAGGAATATGAAATCCCAGGGAGGTGTCCAGGGGAACCGCAATCAATGTGGCAAACACCTCTGCTCTTCCATGTTCAACTAATGCAGCATCATTCACAAGAGTTCACACATACAATCCAGTGAAATATTCATGAAGAAAGAATCCACAATGGAACAAATGGACAAAAATATATTTAACAGGAAGTTTATATGGCAGTACAGATGAGGAAATTCTGTATTTTGGACAACTCGGATGATCCTGGAGAATAATGTCCAAGGATAATGTGTCAGGGTAAGTACACTCTGCTAACCATGCAGGACAAGAAGACAAATAATACATGATGCTGGATACATGGGATAAAAGGATGAAGTCACAGAGGCAGGAAGTACGATGGTGAAGACCAATGTCTGAGCAAGGGAGGAGCAGAGGAGACACTGGAGCAAGGTCAGAGTTCCAGTCCAACAGGATCCACACACTGAGGATCTACTGTACAGCATGGTCACAGCAGTGAAGGGAATATTGTGTCTACAGAATTCCAAAACAGGAGACAACTGACATTCTACCATGGAAACATGTGGTTTTCTGATGTGCATGTCAATAAGTCTGACTTCATAAAAACTCAATTTGATACATTTATCAACACATATCATTGTACCTCATATGTCTATGTTTTGGTATTATATATCAAACACTTATGTAAAGGAAATGATTAAATGATCAAAAATGGAGATTCAACACTCTGAATACTGGTGTAGTGCTTTCCAATATTTTCCAATATTTTATGGAGACGATAAATAAATTCCAGTGGACTCAAGCTTGGCAGATGGAACCCAGGAGCTTGGAACTGCATCAGTGTTCCCACCTTGGTGATGGGGCCTCATAACACATCCATCATCTACTGACTTCCAGGGTGCACTGTCAGTTACTTGTCTGGGAAAGTGTGCAAATGGGCTGTGTCCATCACTCTGATATGCAGCCTGGGTGTCTCCCTCTCTAATACTGATGGAAGTCTCCAAATGCATTGATGACCCCAGTCAGCATAGACATGGAGTGAAGAGCAGGGACTCTGGACACATGGTCTCTGAGACTTGCTTTTCCTGCAGCTGTGATTCAGCCTCAGGACACTGGTGATCATGATGGAGCCACAGACACAGCTCCCCGTGATGTGGACTCCAGCCCCAGAGTGCACAGCCACTGTGTGTCCCACTTTCTGCTCTCCCTGAACCACAGCAGGTGCAGGGAGTCCCACAACACTCAACAGAATCAGATCAACTAGAAGTGCACACCCAACACTTTCCATTCAGTGATGACCTTGACTGCTGATGTCCAGTGCATTTCCCCTCTGAGTTCATGCAGGGAGCCCCCCAGGAGGCTCCCAGGACCTCGAGGATGAGGAAGTCCCTGTAGGCTTCCCAGGTGCTTGCAGAAGCTCAGTCTGAGACACAGCTGAGCTGCAAGTACATCCCTGAGTACTGTGACGTTCACACAGGGACCACAGACTGTTCCAGGATTAAAGGTGGCCACATTCTGTGGAAAGTGAGTGTGCATCACCCACAGTTTAAAATAAAATGTCAGTTCAGTTCTGCACACAGGCTACTTTGACAGGAAGAGAGGGAAATAGTTGAGGTTTAACAGACCAGAGACCCTGGCTCAGTTTTCTCCAGGATATAAAGGGAAAAGTAAAATTGTCCTAGAGTCGGCAGCGCCCTGAGGACACCAGCATGAGTTAGACTGGAAAAGACTCACGAGGTCCTCACAGATCCCCATGATATCTGATCGCGGTGAGGATAGTTGTCAGTCATGAACCCAAAATTGTCACGTAGGACTTCTTCCTTCTATTCAAAGTTTCTATCCGTCAGTGAAGTCAGTGGCAGGGACAGAATCGTAAGAGTAGAACCATTTCTTCAAATGCGTTAGAGGAGAGGAAACCCCAATTCCCTAAAAGGAAACCAGGGCTTATTGTCCCTCTACACCTACCCATGACCAGAATATATATTCAGTGCATCTTGTGTGCCTCCTGGTGGAGACGTGCGGCCCTGCAGGGAGGTTTGTGTCTGGACTCAGCCTGAGGGCCCCTCACTGTGTCTCTCGCACAGAAATAGATGGCCATGTCCGCGGCTGTCAGACTGTTCATTTCAAGATCCACCATGTTCTGGGTGTTGTCGCTGGAGATGGTGAATCGGCCATTCACCCAGCTCGCGTAGTTTGTGCTACCATAACAATCAATACATGCGATCCACTCCAGCCCCTTCCCTGGAGCCTGGCGGAACCAGCACATTGCATTGCTACTGAGGGTGAATCCAGAGGTTTGCAGGAGAGTTTCAGGGATCCCCCAGGCTGGTCCAGGCCTCCCACGGACTCCACCAGCTGCTTCTGGCACTGGACACCTACAAACACAGACGTCCTGGTCAGGACACTGTCACTCACACTCTCTGTGTCTCTCACTCACGTCCTCTCCCAGACTCAGTGCCCCGCGTTCTCCATCATTACCTTTGAGCACAGCGACCAGGAGAAGCCAGCACAGCCCAGTCTCCATGGTGACCGTCTGTGTTGAGTGCGATCACTGAGTGGACACCTGGGAGTGCTGGGGCTGGAGCTCCTGTGCCATATCTGCAGGGTGAGGGCTGGGCTGGTTTTCATGGGCAGAGGGAGGCCCTATTTGCATGTGCTGCCCCTGTATAGCAGGCATGGGGTTGTGCACTTCAGATAGGACAGGTTCCTGGCAGAGCACAGTGTCCTCTGGTGTTTAGTAGCACAGGTAACGACACAGAACATATGATTCTTTCCATGATTCTGTACAGTTATGATTTCAGGACATCTTTGATTTGATACAGGTCTTTGTGCCTAGTGACATCCGTCAGAGCAAGAATAACGGGTGCCTCTTGTGTCTCATGTGTGGACGCTCAGATGCAGGATAAGAAGTTGAGGTTGTGTGTTCCCTGATGTGGACACTAGGTCTGGGTGGCAGCGAGGGAATATCATGAAGAGGGAAGTTCTAACAAAAACAAACTGCCAAGCTCAGGGCTGAGAGCCCATGCACGAAATGATGGAGAATAATATACTCCACCACTAGGTGCCATTTAGGAAACATCAGTGCTGCATTTGTACACTGAGAATGAATGCGCAGAAATGGAGAAAGCATCACTGTGGTGCAGCAGGTGAATCCACTGCCTGTGATGCCTGCATCCCATAATGCTGTGTGTTCCTGTTCCAGCTGTGGCACTTCCAATCGTCTCTTGCTGATGCACCCGGGAGAGCAGAAAGCATGGTCCTAGTATTCGGCCCCTGCACCCACGTGGGAGACCCCGAAGAAACTCCTGTCTCCTGGTGTCACTGTCATCTGGGGGATGAACCAGCAGATGGAAGACTTGTCTCTGTGTCTTTCCCTCTCTCTGTGTAACACTGACTTTCAGTAAATAAATAAATCTTTTCTAAAAAATTGCACATGCAGTTTCAACATCTTTTAAAACCTTGGAGGAAATATAGTAACAGCATGCATGATGTCCATGTAACAATATTATTTAAAATATTTAAATCTTTTTTATTTTTTAAATTTATTTTTTTAACTTTTATTTATTAAATATAAATTTCCAAAGTACTGCTTTTGGATCACAGTGGCTTTTCCCCCTCATAACGTCCCTCCCTCCCGCAACCCTCCCATCTCCTGCTCCCTCTCCCATCCCCTTTTTTTTCTGTTTCTTTATTTTTTTTAACTTTTATTTAATGAATATAAATTTCCAAAGTACGACTTATTGATTACAATGGCTTCCCCCCCATACCGTCCCTCCCACCCGCAACCCTCCCCTTTCCAACTCCCTCTCCCCTTCCATTCACATCAAGATTCATTTTTTATTATCTTAATATAGAGAAGATCAGCTTAGTATACATTAAGTAAGGATTTCAACAGTTTGCTCCCACACTGAAACATAAAGTGAAAAATAATAGATTTTTTTTAAATGATGATGAAATCAGATCAGACCTATTGTCATGTTTAATCCCAGTGAGAGACAAGTTGGGAATTGATAATTTCTTTCTTTTTCTTTTTTACAGAAGATCAGTTTAGTATGCATTAAGTAAAGATTTCAACAGTTTGCACCCCCATAGAAACACAAAGTGAAATATACTGTTTGAGTACTCGTTATAGAATTAAATCTCAATGAACAGCACATTAAGGACAGAGATCCTACATGAGGAGTAAGTGCACAGTGACTCCTGTTGTTGACTTTACAAATTGACACTCCTGTCTATGGCATCAGAAATCTCCCTATGCTCCAGTCATGAGTTTCCAAGGCTATGGAAGCCCTCTGAATTCTCCGACTCTTATCTTGTTTAGACAAGGTCATATTCAAAGTGGAGGTTCTCTCCTCCCTTCAGAGAAAGGTACCTCCTTCTTTGAAGACCTGTTCTTTCCACTGGGATCTCACTCACAGAGATCTTTTTGCCAGAGTGTCTTGGCTTTCCATGCCTGAAATACTCTCATGGGCTTTCCAGCCAGATCCAAATGCCTTTAGGGCTGATTCTGAGGCCAGAGTGCTATTTAGGACATCTGCCATTCTATGAGTCTGCTGAGTATCTTGCTTCCCATGCTGGATCACTCTCCGCTTTATTTATTCTATCGGTTAGTGTTAGCAGGTACTAGACTTGTTTATGTGCTCCCTTTGACTCTTAGTCCTTTCATTATGATCGATTGTGAACTGAAATTGATCACTTGGAATAGTGAGATGGCATTGGTATCTGCCACCTTGATGAGATTGAATTGGAATCCCCTGGTATGTTTCTAACTCTACCATTTGGGGCAGGTCAGCTTGAGCATGTCCCAAATTATACATCTCTTCCCTCTCTTATTCCCACTCTTATGTTTAACAGGGATCGCATTTCAGTTAAATTTCAACACTTAAGAATAACTGTGTGATAATTACAGAATTAAACCAGTCATATTAAGTAGAACAGACAAAAAAACTACTAAGAGGGATAATGTATTAAGTTGTTCATTAACAGTCAGGGCTATGCTGATCAAGTCACCGTTTCTCATAGTGTCCATTTCACTTCAGGAGGTTCCCTTTTTGGTGTTCAGTCAGTTGTCACCGATTAGGGAGAACATATGGTATTTGTCCCTTTGGGACTGGCTTACTTCACTCAGCATGATGTGTTCCAGTTTCCTCCATTTTGTTGCAAATGACTGGATTTCATTGTTTCTTACTGCAGTATAGTATTCTAAAGAATACATATCCCATAATTTCTTTATCCAGTCTACCGTTGATGGGCATTTAGGTTGGTTCCAGGTCTTGGCTATTGTGAATTGTGCTGCGATAAACATTAGGGTGCAGACCTCTTTTTTGTTTGCCAATTTAAACTCCTTTGGGTAAATTCCAAGGAGTGGGATGGCTGGGTCGAACGGTTCCCTCTCCCATCCCTTTCACATCAAGATTCATTTTCAATTCTCTTTATATACTGAAGATCAGTTTAGTATATATTAAGCAAAGATTTCAACAGTTTACACTCACACAGAAACACAAAGTGTAAAGTACTGTTTCAGTACTCGTTATAGCATTAATTCACATTGTACAACACATTAAGGACAGAGATACTACATGGGGAGTTAAGTGCACAGTGACTCCTGTTATTGACTTAAGAACTAACACTCTTGTTTATGGCGTTAGTAATCACCCTAGGCTCTTCTCACGAGTTGCCAAGGCTATAGAAGCCTTTTGAGTTCTCCAACTCTGATCTTATTTAGACAAGGTCATAGTCAAAGTGGAAGTTCTCTCCTCCCTTCAGAGAAAGGTACGTCTTTCTTTGATGGCCTATTTTTTTCCACTGGGATCTCACTCACAGAGATCTTTCATTTAGGTCATGTTTTTTTTTTTGCTAGAGTGTCTTGGCTTTCCATGCCTGAAACACTCTCATGGGCTTTTTACCCATATCCGAATGCCTAAAGGGCTGATTCTGAGGCCAGAGTGCTGTTCAGGACATCTGACATTCAATGAGTCTGCTGTGTATCCCACTTCCCATGTTGGATAATTCTCTCCTTTATAATTCTATCAGTTAGTAGTAGCAGACATTCGTCCCAATCCTATCATTATGATAATTATGAACTTAAACTGATCACTTTGACTAGTGAGATGGCATTGGTACATGCCACCTTGATCAGATTGAATTGGAATCCCCTGGCACGTTTCTAAATCTACCATTTGATGCAAGTCCGATTGAGCATGTGCCAAACTGTACATCTCCTCCCTCTCTTATTCCCACTCTCATATTTAACAGGGATCACTTTTCAATCAAATTTAAACACCTAAGAATACTTGTGTGTTAATTAAAGACGTCAACCAATAGTATTAGTAGAACAAAAAAGTACTAAAAGGGATAAAATATTAAGTTGTTCCTCGACAGTCAGGACAAGGGCTGATCAAGTCGCTATTTCTCATAGTGTCCATTTCACTTCAACAGGTTCCCTTTTTGGTGCTTGGTTAGTCATCACCAATCAGGGAGAACATATGATATTTGTCCTTTTGGGACTGGCTTATTTCACTCAGCACGATCTTTTCCAGATCCCTCCATTTTGTTGCAAATGACCGGATTTCATTTTTTTTACTGCTGTATAGTATTCTAAAGAGTACATGTCCCATAATTTCTTTATCCAGTCTACTGTTGATGGGCATTTAGGTTGGTTCCAGGTCTTAGCTATTGTGAATTGAGCTGCAATAAACATTGAGGTACAGACAGCTCTTTTATTTGCCAATTTAATTTCCTCTGGGTGAATTCCAAGGAGTGGGATGGCTGGGTTGTATGGTAGGGTTATATTCAGGTTCTGAGGAATCTCCAAACTGAATTCCATAGTGGCTTTACTAGTTTGCATTCCCACCAACAGTGGGTTAGTGTCCATATTTCCCCACAACCTCGCCAGCATCTGTTGTTGGCAGATTTCTGTATGTGAGGATTCTATCCGGAGTGAGTTGAAACCTCACTGTGGTTTTGATTTGCATTTCCCTGATGGCTAGTGATCCTGAACATTTTTTCATGTGTCTGTTGGCCATTTGGATTTCCTCTTTTGAAAAATGTCTGTTGAGGTCCTTGGCCCATCTCTTCAGTGGGTTGTTTGTTTTGTTGTTGTGGAGTTTCTTGATCTCTTTTTAGATTCTGGTTATTAATCCTTTATCTGTTGCATGGTTTGCAAATATTTTTTCCCATTCTGTTGGTTGCCTCTCCACTTTCCTGCTTTTTTGTTTTTGTTTTTGTTTTTTGCAGTACAGAAACTTCTCAACTTGATGGAATCCCAGTTGTTAATTTTGGCTCTGACAGCCTGTACCTCTCAGGTCTTTTCCTAGAAGACTGTGCCCGTGCGTATATCTTGCAGGGTTTCTCCAATGTTCTCTAATAATTTGATGGTGTTGGGTTGTAGCTTTAGATATTGAATCCAGTTTGAGTGGATTTTTTGTAAGGTGTAAGGTAGGGGTCCTGCTTCATACTTCTGCACATGGAAATCCAGTTTTCCCAGCACCATTTATTGAATAGATGTCCTTGCTCTGGGAATTGGTTTTAGATC